>NC_060119.1:598296091-600777966 GCF_021461395.2 Schistocerca americana | reverse complement strand
CGTATTGTAATTTTAGCTTCTCTTACCCGTGATGTTCCAGCTACGTGGAGGGTCGTGGAACGCACTCCACAAAAAATTGGAAAAATATTGTCGATACTTAGGGTTACGGAGGATCTTGCAATGTCGTTCCTGCAAATAGTTCCAAAAGTCTAAAGTGTCCTTAGTGCCGTCTTGAAACAAATAATACACTGCATGTCCACGAAGCCACGTCATTGCATTAGTTTTAGTGCGTGGGTAATACGTTTCATCCGGGAATAAGATAGTCTTGGGGTCGATATGATTCGACGTTACCCGAAGGAAGTATGCTGACATTTGCCTCACTAAGTTCCACACTGCCGTAGACTCGCCACAGCTAAGACGGTGTTCATCGTCGTCTTGAACGCCACAGTACGTGCACGTGGGTGAGTCCACCATGTGGATCGCATGTAGCCGTGATCTGGTCACCTGCTTACCGTTGACAGTGATATACCACATCGACGTGACGTCAGTGTCCAGTGTTACGTGGTGAATTGTCCTCCACACTACTCGCCAGTTGACGTTCGGGTGCTTACTCTCCACGACGTTATCGGGTCGTCCACGTTGTAGGACCCTATAAACCGTCTTTGCCGTCGCCAGTTGAGTCGCTGGTAAGGCAAGTCGAACGTAACTGAGTTCGAGGTAAAAGACACCGATGTAGAAGAGCGAGGAGGGGACGTGGTGTATCGGCACAGGCGGCAACAGGGAGGGCGGTGCTAGTTCTTCTATTAACAAACTGGTCAGACTGTCCGGACGGCGGTGCCGTAGTTTGACTAATGTGCTCACAAATAGGGCGACCGCTCTGTCATAAACGTGATAAAGGCCAAGCCCTCCCCGATCCGGAGGAAGGGTGAGAGTCTCATATTTGATCTTGAAAAGCATTCCTGAACTCACGAAGGACCCAAAAGCCGCATGTATACGGCGTGCTAACATCACCGGTATAGGTAATATCTGGGCGATGTGCGGAATGCGTGACGCTAAATGTGAGTTAACATACTGGGTCCGTTGGACGATGTCCAGGGCTCGTAGGCGGTTGTTGGCAATTCCAGTCCGAACATTCCGTAAAAGCCGTCGAAAGTTGTGAGCAGCGGTCCGTCGTATATCGTCTGTAAAGTCAATGCCGAGACATTTCAAACTATCTCTGAGCTGTAAGGGGGTGACACTGTTCTCAGACAATCCGACCCCGATGTTCATCGCCACCGATTTTGCGACGTTGATACGACTACCAGCGGCCATGCCATATTTCGTTATCCAATTTAGTGCGCTAGCGGTGTCGTCACCGTGGCGGATGACAATCACCAGGTCGCCAGTGTACGCTTTACACCGGAAAGTGTGGCCTCGTAACGTCATACCCGTTAGTCGTTGGCGCAGGCCGCAGAGGAGAGGTTCCATGGCCACAGCGTAAAGTAAAGTGGACAGAGGGCACCCTTGGCGTATCGATCGAGAAATGGTGAAGGGCTGCGAAGGTCGGCCGTTGACGATCACCTTGGACGTCGCGCCACGGAGGAGTCGCATGACGACAGTGACGAATGGCTGTGGGTACCGCATATGTTGGAGGACCGCTTCCAAATAGTTGTGGTCCACTCGGTCGAAAGCTTGACTAAAATCGATTGCCGCCAGTGCACCCTTCAGACGACATGCCCTCGCCAGTGAGATCAAGTCACGATATTCACTGAGTGCTGTTTGAATATTATTGTCGCCTCCTAATGACGTTTGATCGGGTGAGATAACATTTCGTAGGGTCTGGCGTATCCGCGCCGCCAACAGTCGAGAAAAGATCTTAAAGTCGCAGTTCAATAGCGTCAACGGGCGGTAGTCCTGCAGTCGTGAGCCACCGGACGGTTTGTGAATAGGAATAATCATTCCTTCCACAAGGGCCGCAGGGAGCGGCACGTCCGGGGATAGGAGTTCGCGACAGATGTCCGTCCATCGGGAGGCTAATAAATATTGAAAAGTCCGGTAAAATTCCAAGGGGAGGCCATCAGGACCCGGAGACTTGTTGACAGCACCTTTTCGAAAGGCGTCGATCACTTCTTCTTCTATAATTTCTTCCATCAAGGCCGCTTCCATTGCCGGGGTGACGGTGCCGTAAATCGTCTGAGAGACGTCCTCCAGTGCTGTCGGATCAGGGGTCTGAGCGGAATAGAGTTGGGAATAATGATTGTAGAACGCTGTGTTTATGTCTTGTTGCGTGGTGAGGCGATGACCGTCCTTCGTGTCGATGAAGCGTATCAGCGCTCGTTGGCGTCGTTTACGTTCACGAAGGACGTGGAACATTGACGGGCGTTCGCTCGGTATCCGATCCTGCGTCCTCGAGCGGATGACTACCCCCTCTAGGTGGCGTCGCATATGAGCGAGGATCTGAGCCTTAGCACGGTGGACCGCCGTTTGTCGTTCCGGAGACGGCGCCATAGCATCGCAGTCGCGCAGGACCCGGAAGTAAAAGTCGAGTGTATGTCTTCGCCAGGTAGCGTGGTCACGACCGTAGGTTATCAACGTTCGCCTCAGTGCCGGTTTGGCGCAGTCCAACCACCAGCGGATCGTTGTGGGATATGCACGGAGGCGATTTTCACACGAATGCCACGTATCCTCAACGGCGTGGCGGCAATCCGGGTACGACAGGTGAGCGATGTTTAATTTCCACGGGCTGCGGCTTCTCCACACTTGTTGCCGCCGCAGGGTGACGGCACAAATGTAAGCTGAGTGGTCCGAGTATGCTGCAGGCCACAGTTCCGCATCCTGTGTTCCAGCGGCGAGAGAGCGTGAGACATAAATCCGATCGATACGACTGGAAGAGTGACTTGTGAAGTGCGTGAATCCTGGTCGGTGGCCGTGAAGATGTTCCCAAGTGTCCACCATCTGCAGGTCTCGAATTAGCGTCCCGAGTTCCGGGCACGGATTATGTCGTGGGAGTTGATCTCTGGGAGCCAGTACGCAATTGTAGTCACCTCCAAACACCAGATGGTCGTGGCGGCCTTGGAAGAGCGGGGCGACGTCTTCCGCAAAGAATCGTGAACGTTCGCGACGATTGTCCGTCCCGGAAGGTGCGTAGATATTGATAAGGCGGACCCCCAGTACTCTGAGTGCCATTCCTCTTGCCCCAGGCAGAAACAGGATATCGTCCGCCACTATCCCTTCCCGAAGAAGTACAGCGACACCGCTGCCTGTTGGGGAAGCTGGAGAGACGCAAGCATCGTAACCGTACATGCCTGGGAAGTCGTCGACGTACACTTCCTGGAGAAGGGCTATGTCGATGGAAGCAGAGTTCAACATATCCTGAAGCAAGGATAACTTAGCGCGCGTCCGTATAGTGTTAATGTTTATAGTTGCAACGCGATAAGTTTGAGGTCTATCCACAGCATCCGTGTTGGCCATCAATACCCTGGTAAGGCTGTCTCGTCACTGTAACTGACGGCGGGAAAGGATCAACACTGGTGGGGTAAATTTCCCCCCGTGTCGTCCGACACGATGGGCAAGGAGTGTTCCTCACAGTCGTCCGCCCAGTCGCCGTGAAACACCATCGGCTGTTGGTGGCTGTTAGTGGCTGCTGCGGCACTCGGCGCTGACTCCATCGGCTCTGCTGGCTGGGAATCGGCAGCGGATGTCTGCTTGTGATCCTGCTGTGCTGTGGGGTCTGAGGGGCTGAAGCCGTCACCACGGCGATCTGTTGAGTTTGAAGTTACAGCGGCCTCTGTACCGCCGGTACCGTCGTCGGAATTTCCATAGTCCATATCAGACGATCGCTGCAAACACTCGTCCGATGGAGCACGCCGCCGTCTCTTGTGTTTTCGCGGGGAACGCTGTTTACGGACGTGTGTTTCAGTATCTGAATGTGGGTGGATTTCGTCCGCTGCTCCGGTGTCTGGAAGAAAAGCCGCTGTCGGCGCAACCCGTGGGTCAATGTCCATTCTGGCATCCACGCCTTCTTGCAAGGTCGATCGGTGATTATCTTCAGGTGGGGGCGCCGTTGTAAAGGCCGGATCCTGTACTGCAGAAGCCATTTTGGTCTCTCCATCGGGGGCGGCTATCGGACTACTGTCGTCAGCAGCGGAAAGAGTTGCTGCCCGTGTAACTTCGGCGTAATTGAGAGGAAGGGTCGTCACCGTAGGAGGAGTCATAGATTCACCTGTCGGGATTTGAGTAAGCCGTCGTCGGAGACAATCCGACCGGACGTGCCCTTCTTGGCAACAACCAGAACAAGTGCGTGGCTGACCGTCATACATAATGATCGCCCTACATCCGCCGATGACAAGATATGACGGAACATGTTTGGTCAGTTCAATTTTAATCTGTCGTACCCCGTTAAGAACGGGGTACGTTGTAAAGGTGGTCCATTTTTCGGCCATATGGCTGATCACTCTGCCGTAGGGCTGGAAAGCCGCGGTGACTACGTCCGGTGGTACTTCGAAAGGGAGTTCGAAGACGCGTATCGTACGGAGGCCAAGCCCCGCGTGATCGATAGAGACCGCCCCAATATTGCCATCAGAATGTTTGAATTTATGATCGTTCGCATGTGCGCGCACGATTCTGTTGCACACCTCGTCACTTAATAGCTTGACGTAGACAACACTGCTCGTGATAGAGAGATGGATACCAATTATGTCTCGCGGGTCAATTTTAACGTCGTCACGTAGAAAACGTTCCACTTCAAAAGCTCGCGGTCGTGCATGATCGGTTTGATAACTGATCTTGATGGTGGTTTGTCTGTATGAATGTGCCATGTTGCGTCGGTAGTGATGGACTCTAAACTAGCGGCGACGAAGTAGTAAACAACTACGGGCACTCGCGACCGCGCGGACGGGACGTAAACAAGACGTCCTCGCCGCAGCGCTGCGGAAAGCAGACTGACCGCTCGGCTAATCCCGCGCGGCCTTCTTTGATGAATTCTTAGAACAGATTATGTAAGCAAAATTTTATCCCCTTATTAGTTTCTACTTGTACCACGGACCGTTTAATCACATTTTCGTTCGTACATCAGCGTAAAACGGTTTCGTTTTAAATTGCTGACCCAGAAGCGGAATGTGGCGAAAATCACAGAAATTCAGTAAATGCTTGCTCTCCTTTCGGCGTAGTCTACTGTCTACGTAACCAGGATGTCTTCGACAGTTGCTTAATAAAATTCGTGACTTACTACTTTTGCTCTAGTGCGATTTTAAACGTAGCGCATAACAGTACTGCCACCAATTTCCTACTTGTTCTAAATTCTCCATTATTGAGGCTTACTTTAATATTAGGAACAAATAGGTTAGACAATAACAGTAATAGCAATGGGCTGTGTTACTTATTTTCAATCAAATACTAAACCACTTCAGTCGTATGCCTTGTTTCAAAAATCATGTAATAGACCGCCTCTGTTGTCAATAGTTTTTTTGGTTCAATCATGAGCGGTTGCGGATGATCATAAGCCCACCTTCGGGTGAACAAGAGTGCAATAGGAAAGATCGAGAAACTATTATAAGACATTCCACTCCGCTTAATACTTGGTGGTTATGATAGTGGGGATTCGCTGCCCATCTGTAAATATGAAGTTGATGCGGTTGGGTTAGAATGAAACAAGGATGTCGCACTACATAACCAAAGAAATTACATAATAAAGTGAGCAGTCAAAGGACGAAAAACGAGAAAGAAAATAAGGGAATATCAACGAACAACTTAAGATAACTGACACCATAAGCCGGCGCATGCTGGTCACCAAGCGGCGAAAGGAGTGAATCCGACACAGGTTGTGACGTGGTGGTAGAAGGTAGCCGCGCAACAAAACTAGCGATCGTCACACTACAAAGTGAACTCATGTATAAGGGAACAGCGTCAAAGCTGACTAACCTATCGTTAACAAGTACTGGATAGAAAACATGGTGTTGTTGTTGTGGTCTTCAGTCCTGAGACTGGTTTGATGCAGCTCTCCATGCTACTCTATCCTGTGCAAGCTTCTTCATCTCCCAGCACTTACTGCAACCTACATTCTTCTGATTCTGTTTAGTGTATTCATCTCTTGGTCTCCCTCTACGATTTTTACCCTCCACGCTGCCCTCCAATGCTAAATTTGTGATCCCTTGATGCCTCAGAACATGTGCTGCCAACCGTTCCCTTCTTCTTGTCAAGTTGTGCCACAAACTCCTCTTCTCCCCAATTCTATTCAATACCTCCTCGTTAGTTATGTAACCTACCCATCTAATCTTCAGCATTCTTCTGTAGCACCACATTTCGAAAGCTTCTATTCTCTTCTTGTCCAAACTATTTATCGTCCATCTTTTACTTCCATACATGGCTACACTCCATACAAATACTTTCAGAAACGACTTCCTGACACTTAAATCTATACTCGATGTCAACAAATTTCTCTTCTTCAGAAACGCTCTCCTTGCCATAGTCAGTCTACATTTTATATCCTCTCTACTTCGACCATCAGCAGTTATTTTGCTCCCCAAATAGCAAAACTCCTTTACTACATTAACTGTCTGATTTCCGAATCGCCGGCCGCGGTGGTCTAGCGCTTCTAGGCGCGCAGTCCGGAACCGCGCGACTGCTACGGTCGCAGGTTCGAATCCTGCCTCGGGCATGGATGTGTGTGATGTCTTTAGGTTAGTTAGGTTTAAGTAGTTATAAGTTCTAGGGGACTGATGACCACAGTAGTTAAGTCCCATAGTGCTCAGAGCCATTTCCTAATCTAATTCCCTCAGCATCACCCGACTTAATTCGACTACATTCCATTTTCTTCGTTTTGCTTTTGTTGAAGTTCATTTTATACCCTCCTTTCAAGACACAGTCCATTCCGTTCAACTTCTCTTCCAAGTCCTTTGCTGTCTCTGACAGAATTACAATGTCATCGGCGAACCTCAAAGTTTTTAATACCTACTCCGAATTTTTCTATTGTTGCCTTTACTGCTTGCTCAATATACAGATTGAATAACATCGGGGATAGGCTACAACCCTGTCTCACTCCCTTCCCAACCGCTGCTTCCCTTTCATGCCCCTCGATTCTTATAACTGCCATCTGGTTTCTGTACAAATTGTAAATAGCCTTTCGCTCCCTGTATTTTACCCCTGGCACCTTAAGAGTTTGACAGACAGTATTCTAGTCAACATTGTCAAAAGCTTTCTCTAAGTCTACAAATGCTAGAAACGTAGGTTTCCCTTTCCTTAATCTATTTTCTAAGATAAGTCGTAGGGTCAGTATTGCCTCACGTGTTCCAACATTTTTACGGAATCCAAACTGATCTTCCCCGAGGTCGGCTTCTACCAGTTTTTCCATTCGTCTGTAAAGAATTCGCGTTAGTGTTTTGTAGCTGTGACTTATTAAACTGATAGTTCGGTAATTTTCACATCTGTCAACACCTGCTTTCTTTGGGATTGGAGTTGTTATATTCTTCTTGAAGTCTGAGTGTATTTCGCCTGTCTGATACATCTTGCTCACCAGATGGTAGAGTTTTGTCAGGACTGGCTCTCCCAGGCCGTCAGTAGTTCTAATGGAATGTTGTCTACTCCTGGGGCCTTGTTTCGACTCAGGTCTTTCAGTGCTCTGTCAAACTCTTCACGCAGTATCGTATCTCCCATTTCATCTTCATCTACATCCCCCGACTAAATAATGGTTAGATGTACATCGCCAAAATGTAAAAAAATAATGTTAAAATTATGTGCCTGGACACAAAATGTAAGAGTGCTAAACCATCTGTTAAAAAAGATATAGAGAAAAAATCTGAATTTAAAAAGCCACAAACGAGCCAATAGTGGCAAGTTGGATAAAAATAAACTAAATATAGCTGCAAATGAACATCCACAAGGAGAAATTGCACCATAATCACAAAAATCAAAGGATGCAAAGAAAATAACAGTTCTTTTGAGAGAAAAGTTTGCGAGAAATATTATTGAGGTTTGACTGCTATTTCAAAACTGTATAATTATTCAACGTTATTTGCTTGTGTAGGATTGTTGAAGAGTTCTTGTTTAAGCTGTGCATAGTTTCTAATGCCCCTCATCAATTAAGGATACGGTCTTTGTGGTGACGATGAAGGAATAATTAGTATTTATGTCACCAACAGAGTGCAGTTTGACTTTTAAATGACTTATTAGGGTCCTGTTGTTCCTTAAATCGAGTTTTAAGAGTGCGCCCCCATTTGCCCGATGTAGAGACATTGGCAGTCATTGCACTTAGCCGGCCGTGGTGGCCGAGCGGTTCTAGGCGGTTCAGTCCGGAACCGCGCGTGTGCTACGGTCGCAGGTTCGTATCCTGCATCGGGCGTGGATGTGTGTGATGTCCTTAGGTTAGTTAGGTTTAAGTAGTTCTAAGTTCTAGGGGACTGATGTCCTCAGATGTTAAGTCCCATAGTGCTCAAAGCCATTTGAACCATTTTTTTTTTCTTTGAGCCATTGCACTTATTTGATAAACGGCTGAGCCCATATGGCTGTTGTGGCACCTGGCTTCATGGTGCCTATACTGACGGCCAATTCTGCTTTATATTTTCTGTTTTTTGTGCTCTCAGTCAACCCTATCTGAAATAGTACCTTTAGAGGGTATTTTATTGTATGAATTATACTAAATGTCTTCATCAGAGGCTGTCCGGGTAATTCCATGGCGAATAATAGGAAGTCCTTTACGTTTCATCTGCTGGATAAGGGTGTCCATAGCCGTTAGAACTCCCAATGTACCTGATGTTATAAACTTAATTTTTGTATTCCGTTTGCTAAGGCTACTTAGGCAGCATGGTGCGCCACTGGACGAGGTGCAGCCGTCTTTTCTGCAGGTGATTCGATGAACTGTGAATTATACTGTCAGCCACAGTCTCTTTCCTAAAAATGAGATAGGAAATCTTGTATCTTGGCGAAATGATTTCTAACTCTAAGGACGGTAACGTAAAATTACTACGGTGTGCTAACTTAAATTGAATATTAGGATGCATCGTGTTAGGACATTGGTGGAACTGTTGGACTTGTACTTTAATACCACTGTAGAGAATTAAGCCCATGGCCAGCTCTTCTGAATTTTTGTAGACGACATTACTGAATTTAAAGTAACTGATGTATAGAAATACATTTAAGAGAGTGAGAAATTCATCAATTACTTGGAAGTCTAAATAAGCATGTTGCCTTAAATTGTATTCTATGATCAGAATTACTTCTTTAGTCGGTGTATTTGTATTCATGTTGATAACATCCAACCTAAGTAAGTGTCATGGGCGATGGTAGTCTGACTTAAATAGTCTGATGAGTTCGTCCCTATTTCTCAGAGTATACAAAATTAGAAAATAGTAGTAGCAATGGGCAAGGTGGGTATCACCTCATATTGCAGTTTGTCTACATAAGGGGCAAACCTATTGTTCACCTTTGACTGACAGGTTCTTAACCTATTGTTCTGCTAAGAGGATTAAGACCCCTTGGAAATAATCCATCCTTTCGATTGGAAGGTTATGAGTCCATGGGGATAATCCTTCCTTTTGATTGACAGGTCTTTAACCTGTTGTCCCCCCTCCTCCCCTCGTCTGCCTCCACCACCTCCACCGCTCAGAGAACTCCCCTCGTGATACAAGCACACTTTTGATATCACTTTGATTTATAAATTAATTAAATCGATCAATTAATTAAATCTATCCTCTGGGAAACCTTCAAGCCCTTCCCCTCCCCTCCACCTCGCGGATATTTGCGGGAAAAAAACTCAGTTGACTGGCCATTTGGAGGGAAATCGATTGCATTGTTTTTCGGAAATGGGTTAATTGGTTCAAATGGCTCTGAGCACTATGGGACTTAACTTCTGAGGTCATCAGTCCCCTAGAACGTAGAACTACTTAAACCTAACTAACCTAAGGACATCGCACACAGTTGACTGGCCATTTGGAGGGAAATCGATTGCATTGTTTTTCGGAAATGGGATAATTGGATCAAATAGCTCTGAGCACCACGGGACTTAACCTCTGAGGTCATCAGTCCCCTAGAACTTAGAACTACTTAAACCTAACTAACCTAAGGACAGCACACACAGCCATGCCCGAGGCAGGATTCGAACCTGCGACCGTAGCAGTCGTGCGGTTCCAGACTGTAGTACCTAGAACCACTAGGCCACCCTGGGAAATGGGTTAAAAAACTTCTGTTTCCTTAGTTATTTTTTTTGTTTCAGAAACGAGTTTAGAGGTACGATCGAAAAGGAAAATGAGTGCATCATCAGTAGATATAAATTATTGTGCTTTCTGAATGCAGTTAGTTTCATATGGAATAACGGACCTATAGCCCTTGTTCGCCTATGTGATGACTTTTTTATTAATGCTACATAAAGTGACTTGATCTTTTTTCAAGGAAGTGTGACTCTAGGGTCCTTATGTAGTCCTAATCCCGCCCACTCTGTTTTTGTTCTTTATTTTTTAATTAATGGGTAATTGCCTTAAAAAGCTTAAGAGTAATATGTTTTTCAGTAGAGGCCTCGCATGTAACTTAGTCTAAATCGACAGCTGTGTAAGCTACAAGCGAGACAGCTGCCTTATGAGCAAATGCTGTGTTGGTGTGTCTCGGATTCACGTGCGGCTGCCACCTGTTCGCCGCATTGTGTCAAGTGTACGGCATTCATGGTGCAAGTTCTCTTACGTTGATTCTTGATATTCTCTTAGTTTTTATTCGCCTTTTTTCTTCCTTGGATTGCTCACTTCTTTAGGTAATTTTGTCGATTATCTAGCAGTGAATTTCAATTATTATTACAATCAAAAAGTATTAGGTGATATACAGCCTCTTATTATAATTTCTCCACTTCCCTAATGTAGTCTTGTTCACCTGAATGTGGGATTGTCATGTCCCAAAACTAATCATGATGCAACCACTAAAACTAGTGGGTGATAAAAGTGGTTTATTATCTGATTCCACCAGGCTGTGATGCGGATCTCCTGTTTGTTATGGCGTAAAGCCAATCGCCGGCACTGCAGTCGGGAATGAGAGAGCAGAGGACTGTGAAGAAGACTCCAGCCAGTTGTACGCTGACCGACCCCATTCCATGACGACAATGCAATAGCAGCGGCCTCTTTGCGAAGAGAACACAAACGCCGCGCCCGACTGGCCGCGGCCCAGTTCTACTGAAGCTTCAAGACCAGCGATCTGGATAGAAGCGCCAACGGTACCACTTCTCTTGTATTGAGATTGTTCTACTCTTTATTTCTGATGTCGTCCTTTGCTTGCGACACATCTGTGCAATTCTCAAAGTTAATTTTTATCATTTACTTTTTTGTAATAAAACTCACCAATACGATTTGTCTAAATTATTCTGTACCGATCTGAGAAAGCAGGATTCCTGGACACCCCATATTCGACGACTAGGCGGGATTCAACACTGTTAACCAAATTTTGATTTTTTTCTAAATTGATGTCCCCATCATCTTCCACTACTGTCGGAGCTACAAGATACGGTGCTGTTGCGCAGCACTGTCGGCCCAAGGAATCACTAAAATACGTCACAAGCACAAAATGTCTACGGTGTTGAACACATATCACAGATATCTACTTGTGCGGAAGGCAGATGTCACACGCACAGGGTTGCTCCTAAGAAGGTTTAATTCATCCACAGTTACTTATAAAATCGACATGCGATCGATTTTTTGTAAGGCAAATTTTCGCCGAGAGAGAGTCAGAAAAAAATACAAAATAATATCCGGGCGATTCATCACGTATTCGTTTAACCTGAGAGAGGGCTTCATGGAAATTCCCTGAGATATCTAGTGGGACGTGCTGTAGGAAACAGGCTGTGCATCAAGAAAAAAACTTCCTTTTCAAATGCCGAGAAAGTATGTACAGTAATCTGTGAGGAAACGTACAGTTTTCAGCAACACACCACCTGCACAGTGATCACGACAGCAAAAATAAAGAAACTGAACCTCAGAAAAAGCGTAAAGACAGTATCCTGTGATTACAATACCAATGAGTCACCTTTAGAATTCATCAACTCATACAACTACCAGCGGGTAACAATTTGTCGTAATATGAAGTGGAACGATTGTACAGGCTTACCTCTAAATAAAGTAGGTAGCAGATTTCATTGATAGAATTTTAGGATAATTCGATCAGTCTGCAGAGGATACTGTTAACAATACACTTTTGTAACCCATCCTAGGATTTTACCCAAGTTTATGGAACCCGTACCAAAGAGGAATAACAGGGGATTTTGAAAATATTCAAAGAAGGGCAGAGCGAATGATCACACGTTTGCTTGATCCATGGGACAGTGCACGGAAATGCTGACGAAACTGAACTGACAGACACCTAAAGATAGACAAAAACCATCCCGCGCAAGCATAACTGCAAAGTTCCAAAAACCAAATCTGGAAATATACTACAGTCCCCTAGGTAACCTTCCTGTGGGGATCGCGAAAACATGGTTCGACACATTACAGTAAGCGTAGAAGTCTTTCTTCATACACTCCGTACGTGAAGAGAACAGAAGGAACCCCTAAAATTGGCACAATGGGAAGAACCCTCTTCCATACACTTCACAGCAGTTTGCAAAGCTTGCTTATGGATTTAGATGTATATACAGATGTATATACAGATGCACAGATGCACATGCACGTTTAGAAATTCGGGCTAACAGGAAAATGTAGCGATAGTAGTTTCACAAAGTTATTTGTCATTCGTAGAGATAGTTGTGTCAATATTTCTCCAAATGGCGTACGGAGTCTTGTGTGTTATACAGGATAGTTCAAATATACACTCCTGGAAATGGAAAAAAGAACACATTGACACCGGTGTGTCAGACCTACCATACTTGCTCCGGACACTGCGAGAGGGCTGTACAAGCAATGATCACACGCACGGCACAGCGGACACACCAGGAACCGCAGTGTTGGCCGTCGAATGGCGCTAGCTGCGCAGCATTTGTGCACCGCCGCCGTCAGTGTCAGCCAGTTTGCCGTGGCATACGGAGCTCCATCGCAGTCTTTAACACTGGTAGCATGCCGCGACAGCGTGGACGTGAACCGTATGTGCAGTTGACGGACTTTGAGCGAGGGCGTATAGTGGGCATGCGGGAGGCCGGGTGGACGTACCGCCGAATTGCTCAACACGTGGGGCGTGAGGTCTCCACAGTACATCGATGTTGTCGCCAGTGGTCGGCGGAAGGTGCACGTGCCGGTCGACCTGGGACCGGACCGCAGCGACGCACGGATGCACGCCAAGACCGTAGGATCCTACGCAGTGCCGTAGGGGACCGCACCGCCACTTCCCAGCAAATTAGGGACACTGTTGCTCCTGGGGTATCGGCGAGGACCATTCGCAACCGTCTCCATGAAGCTGGGCTACGGTCCCGCACACCCTTAGGCCGTCTTCCGCTCACGCCCCAACATCGTGCAGCCCGCCTCCAGTGGTGTCGCGACAGGCGTGAATGGAGGGACGAATGGAGACGTGTCGTCTTCAGCGATGAGAGTCGCTTCTGCCTTGGTGCCAATGATGGTCGTATGCGTGTTTGGCGCCGTGCAGGTGAGCGCCACAATCAGGACTGCATACGACCGAGGCACACAGGGCCAACACCCGGCATCATGGTGTGGGGAGCGATCTCCTACACTGGCCGTACACCACTGGTGATCGTCGAGGGGACACTGAATAGTGCACGGTACATCCAAACCGTCATCGAACCCATCGTTCTACCATTCCTAGACCGGCAAGGGAACTTGCTGTTCCAACAGGACAATGCACGTCCGCATGTATCCCGTGCCACCCAACGTGCTCTAGAAGGTGTAAGTCAACTACCCTGGCCACCAAGATCTCCGGATCTGTCCCCCATTGAGCATGTTTGGGACTGGATGAAGCGTCGTCTCACGCGGTCTGCACGTTCAGCACGAACGCTGGTCCAACTGAGGCGCCAGGTGGAAATGGCATGGCAAGCCGTCCCACAGGACTACATCCAGCATCTTTACGATCGTCTCCATGGGAGAATAGCAGCCTGCATTGCTGCGAAAGGTGGATATACACTGTACTAGTGTCGACATTGTGCATGCTCTGTTGCCTGTGTCTATGTGCCTGTGGTTCTGTCAGTGTGATCATGTGATGTATCTGACCCCAGGAATGTGTCAATAAAGTTTCCCCTTCCTGGGACAATGAATTCACGGTGTTCTTATTTCAATTTCCAGGAGTGTATATGATATACAGGATTGTTCAAAAAGATTCCTCCAATTTCCGAAGTCAAGAGGTTGTACAAGAATAAAGATACAAAACTCTCCTGTACGTTTCACAAATGTTCTATGGACTTTCCGTGGATATATGACAAATATTCAGATGATAGTCAAACTTGTCCCATATCCTTACGAACAATGAAAACGTCCCACACATCAGAGATCATTTGTCTTACCTAAAGATGCTTTTGGGCGTCATATTGACATAAGATGAAGAAAGAACGTCAGATTCGAGTAGAAAATGGTTCAATGGCCGTCCGCTTTAGTTTCGGATACGCACCTTGTTACAGTTGCGTCCCTGGTCGACAAAATGACCACCAGCTTAACCAGTTGGTACAGAGTGGCACGTTCCCACATTAAGTAATGTGTGAGGTGAGGTCTGCGCGACTGTCCGTTAGTGCTATGAACAAAGTGTGAGGGAATGCTTTGCGTTCGCGGCATTCGTTATGGCCAGTCAGTTAAAGAATTATTTTATAATTAAAAAACAGTCTTGATCGCAAATTACTTTTAATTTTTTAAAATTATCATATTAATCAAACAAAAAGAGGCAGTTTCGTCCGAGTGCCCCCCAAGTACGGTAAGTAAGGGAAAAGCAGAAAGCTAAGTAGCGGTTTAATTATTAGACATCATGATTTAATTAAATGCAAACCTTGTACACTATTGAAAATTGCTTTTAATAGCAGAAGATGTAAAGCATCTTAAATAATAAGAGTGACATGCGGGCCGAGACCAGTCTGATGCGATAACATAAAATGTTGTACCTTTTTTCATGAACATCAAGAAAGGTCTGGAGGCAATAAATATGTAGAACAGCAATAGTGACTATACATACTTTCCAACACGACAAACGGACTCCTGACGTTAACTGATCCAACAAACACCATGTAAATTGATGGAATGAAGCTAAACAAAAAGTAAAAATGACTGGAACAGCTCTCACGTAGCTTTGCGTTGGACGTGTTACTTGTTTATTTTTGTGGATTGTGCAAACCTTCGCATTATGAGAGCCCTGATACAGGCAGCGTGAGGTGCACGCTTGAGTCTCAGGACGTGAGCTAGCTGTGTGCTTCATTTATTTCAAGCGTCAACCTCGCTTCGCAATTTTTCTGGATCTAATTGATGTATTGCGATGCAACTAGCCCCATTATTTTTGTGATTTTTCATGCTGCTGATTGCACACGAAATAATAGGTGGTGTCCATTTAAAAATACACAACTTTGTGTCGAAAATATTATTTTTTACGTTTTAAAATTTCGCGTAGTATTTGGTTTCCTAAGCCCCTGCCGTACGTGCATTCTGGTGAAAACCGTTTTTGAATATCTATTGTTGTTCCAAAGATATTTGAGGTGGCGGAGTATTTGTGAGTGTAACGTCAGTGCTAAGTGAATTCGAATGTGGGCAAAGTGTCGTTGCTCGTGTGGTGGGTGGTTTCGTAACCAAGGGAGCCGAAGTATTTGGCGTTTCAAGAGACACCGCTTCGAAGGTTTACACCTTAACAGTGAAAGGGGAAGGGGTGATTCGTTAAGTCATAATGCGAACGAATGTGTCTGTTGAGTGATCGTGAAAACTAAGAGTACGTTAGTTGCAGAAGTCACTGCAGAACTGAATGTCGCAGTCGCAATCCCTGGCAGCAACAAAACAGCTCGAAGGGAGCTCCATAAGCAAGGAATTGCATGGGGAACTGGAATTCCAGAACCACTCATTAGCGATGCAAATGCCCATAGAGTGGCGCACGACAAGGGTCCACACCCTTGGTTTGGGCAGCCATGTCGTGGTATTCTGTGAGCCCCATGGTTACTACGCGAGATCACATTATTGCCAACGATTATATGATCATTTTAGCTGATCGTGTTCATCCGGTGGTAGTGTTTCTTTCCCTGTCGTGATGCTGTTCCAAGACGTCAGAGCTCTTCTTCACAGAGCTCGCAAGGTCCAGGACTGGTTTTGCTAGCACGACGATCAGTTGTCGCACCTCCTTTGTCTTCCACAGTCACCAGAACTCAGTGTCCTTTGTGGTCTAGCCTGGAGAGAAGTGTGCGTAATCGCTATCGATCTCATTAATTTTTACGTGAACTCGCCAATATTTTTCAGAATGAATGGTACAGCATTCTCTTGAAAATTCCATTAAAACCACACAGGACCCGTATTTATGCACTCCGAGGCGGCGGAGAGCCTTTATGAATGCCTATGGGTTTCCTACACCATACTAGGCATGATGATGTGTTATGTTTTCAGTGTTTACATATCTCTGTCCACCCACTCTATACTGAAATTTTCTTGGACACCTGGAGTAGCCACAAGAATGCATTGTTCGTGTTTGGTGTTGTTACAAGATCTATTAGCGTATGCAAGAGGCATCAGATGTTGAGTGATCACTGAAAAGGACACAGAGATATTTCGAACTCGTTGGAGACTGCGTTATCAGTACCAGAAAAAGTTCGAAACTGGCCTCACTGTGGTTCTCCATTTGGCTGTCTGGGCTAATCGTCAAATTTCGGATTTGAGGGGCAATCGGATGTCATTAGATATCGGATGATATTAGATAGAATGGGAGCATGAGAGCAGACCCGTTCGATCACGACTGACTGCCACAAGGGACGATCGCTGTATTGTGCTCCAAGCACGACTTAACCTGTCCACTTCTGCTCCTGCCTTCGGAGAACAAGTAACGGTCTACCTGCCACATTCTGTGCCTTCCTGCACTGCCGGCCGCGGTGGTCTCGCGGTTCTAGGCGCGCAGTCCGGAACCGCGCGACTGCTACGGTCGCAGGTTCGAATCCTGCCTCGGGCATGGATGTGTGTGATGTCCTTAGGTTAGTTAGGTTTAAGTAGTTCTAAGTTCTAGGGGACTGATGACCACAGCTGTTAAGTCCCATAGTGCTCAGAGCCATTTGAACCTTCCTGCACTATTGGTCGGAGATTATCAGCAACCAGTGACGGGAGTTAAAGTCCTATTCAAACTTCATCGGTTGAGAGGGTTTGCCATGTCATAATAGTGATTCCAAAACTGAGTCAAATTTACAAACAACAGGGCAGTACGAGCCAATTTATCCCTACGGCGGGACACAACATCTAGTCTGAATTCCCGCAGTGATTCGGTTGGGAAGCACAACAGGTCTTTAAAATCCTGGACGGGACGGAGCTGGACCCATAGGCTTTCCGTCGGGGACACATCTGGATTTATCGCTGGCCATGGTAGTACGCCAACAGCACACATATGGCTCATGGGCACATGTGACAAGTGCGGCCGAGCATTTCCTGTTGAAAAATGGCACACTGGTGCATGGGAGTTCACACATGATCACACAGGATGTTCTTGACATACAGCCGTGACCTTTAGTCATATCCGATGGCTCCCGACATATGACACCAGAAATAACACCGCTGTACTTCTCTAAAACTGGAAGAGTGGACCTCATCACAGATAGCTACGTAATTCGCCAACGATCGTCATACAGGTTAGAATAGAACCGCAATTCCCTAAAGTCATTCATCAGCAGTCCGTGTTTCCCGGTTACTGCTCCTCTTGAACGCAATTGTTTGTGTTGTCATGCAGACGAGAGATTGCTTGAGAAGGTAATGCCCTGGGCTGGCTGCTACTAGTCTGCAACTAGTGGTGCAGGGTGACACAGAATGTTGGAAGGAGGCCACTATTTGTTCCCTGGCGGCAAGCACAGGTGTGAAGGAAATACAGTGTGCTTCATGCACAGAACGGAGATCGTCTCTTGGGATGGGCAGACTTGTAAGAAGTCACACTGGCCTCTGACCATATCCTCTGCGTCCTTCACTTTTTTATCACTCAGACAACTTTTGTTAGAAGAAAATATTTTCACTGACGCTTCTCGGCGACACTAAGCATCATTTTGTATTGGTTATGCCCCGAGACGTGGCTGCGTCTAGGCACTCTGCTACATGCTTAAGCAGTGTGTGTTGCCTAACATGCAGTCATCTCTCCGTGTGAAAGAGTGTGGATTGAGAAAAATTAGGTTCCTGATTGGCTTCTTAAATACCTTTCTCCGATGCACTTTTTCAGACGATTTTCTTTTGAAAATCTTTCTAACAATTTACTGGGAGAGGTATTATGAAGCACAACTGCTTAGGAGACTCCGATAGTTTAGTGAAATAGTGAAATCTCGTCGTCCGAGGACCGATGAATGCGATAGGACTCCTAGCTTTGCCGGGAAACGTCAGCTAACATGTTGTGTATTACGAAAGGTGTTCCCCGTCATGAAATCTATCACCCGTTAACTGTAGATGTGTAATATGAATATGTCACATGCAAAAGCGAAATGTCTGAAGTGACACACACAGAACTGCCAAAGAAACGCATGCGTATTCAAATAAAGGATATGTAAACAGGAAGAATCCAGCGTTACGGTCGGCAACGCCTATATAAGACAGCAAGTGTCTGGCGCAGTTGTTACATCGGTTACTGCTGGTACAATGGCAGCTTATCAAGATTTAAGTGAGTTTGAATGTGGTGTTATAGTCGGCGCACGAGAGATGCTACACAGCACCTCCGAGGTAGCGATGAAGTGGGGATTTTCCTGTACGACCATTTCACGACTTTATCGTGAACATCAGAAATCCGGTCAAATATCAAATCTCCGACATCGTTGCGGCCGGAAAAAGATCATGCAAGAACGGGACCAACGACGACTGAAGAGAATCGTTCAACGTGACAGAAGCGCAACCAATCCGCAAATTTCAGCAGGTTTCAGTGCTCGGCTATCAACAAGTGCCAGCGTGCGAATTATTCAACGGAACATCATCGATATGGGCTTTCGGAGCCGGAGGCCCACTCATGTACCCTTGATGACTGCACGACACAAAGCCTTACGCCTAGCCTGGGCCGGTCAACACGGACATTGAACTGTTGATGACGAAAACATGTTGCCTGGTCGGACGAGACTCGTTTCAAATTGTATCGAGCGGATGGACAATGTCATGAATGCATGGTCCCTGCATGTCAGCAGGGGAATGTTCTAGATGGTCGAGACTGTAATGGTCCGGGGCGTATGCTTTTGGAGTGATACGGGACCCCTGATACGTCTAGATACGACTCTGACAGGTGACACGTTCGTAAGCATTCTGTCTGATCACCTGCATCCATTCATATATGAAGATGGTAAATGTTCTTTCGGACATGTCCGAAAGAACAGTTACCATCTTCATATACACTCCTGGAAATGGAAAAAAGAACACATTGACACCAGTGTGTCAGACCCACCATACTTGCTCCGGACACTGCGAGAGGGCTGTACAAGCAATGATCACACGCACGGCACAGCGGACACACCAGGAACCGCGGTGTTGGCCGTCGAATGGCGCTAGCTGCGCAGCATTTGTGCACCGCCGCCGTCAGTGTCAGCCAGTTTGCCGTGGCATACGGAGCTCCATCGCAGTCTTTAACACTGGTAGCATGCCGCGACAGCGTGGACGTGAACCGTATGTGCAGCTGACGGACTTTGAGCGAGGGCGTATAGTGGGCATGCGGGAGGCTGGGTGGACGTACCGCCGAATTGCTCAACACGTGGGGCGTGAGGTCTCCACAGTACATCGATGTTGTCGCCAGTGGTCGGCGGAAGGTGCACGTGTCCGTCGACCTGGGACCGGACCGCAGCGACGCACGGATGCACGCCAAGACCGTAGGATCCTACGCAGTGCCGTAGGGGACCGCACCGCCACTTCCCAGCAAATTAGGGACACTGTTGCTCCTGGGGTATCGGCGAGGACCATTCGCAACCGTCTCCATGAAGCTGGGCTACGGTCCCGCACACCGTTAGGCCGTCTTCCGCTCACGCCCCAACATCGTGCAGCCCGCCTCCAGTGGTGTCGCGACAGGCGTGAATGGAGGGACGAATGGAGACGTGTCGTCTTCAGCGATGAGAGTCGCTTCTGCCTTGGTGCCAATGATGGTCGTACGCGTGTTTGGCGCCGTGCAGGTGAGCGCCACAATCAGGACTGCATACGACCGAGGCACACAGGGCCAACACCCGGCATCATGGTGTGGGGAGCATCTCCTACACTGGCCGTACACCACTGGTGGTCGTCGAGGGGACACTGAATAGTGCACGGTACATCCAAACCGTCATCGAACCCATCGGTCTACCATTCCTAGACCGGCAAGGGAACTTGCTGTTCCAACAGGACAATGCACGTCCGCATGTATCCAGTGCCACCCAACGTGCTCTAGAAGGTGTAAGTCAACTACCCTGGCCAGCAAGATCTCCGGATCTGTCCCCCATTGAGCATGTTTGGGACTGGATGAAGCGTCGTCTCACGCGGTCTGCACGTCCAGCACGAACGCTGGTCCAACTGAGGCGCCAGGTGGAAATGGCATGGCAAGCCGTTCCACAGGACTACATCCAGCATCTCTACGATCGTCTCCATGGGAGAATAGCAGCCTGCATTGCTGCGAAAGGTGGATATACACTGTACTAGTGCCGACATTGTGCATGCTCTGTTGCCTGTGTCTATGTGCCTGTGGTTCTGTCAGTGTGATCATGTGATGTATCTGACCCCAGGAATGTGTCAATAAAGTTTCCCCTTCCTGGGACAATGAATTCACGGTGTTCTTATTTCAATTTCCAGGAGTGTAGTTATGGCTAACCGGCCGTTGGCCATCTTCTTCTGTGCTAGATGTACACGCATTGCCCGAACTCTTACGGGACTCGGTAAGATTGTCTGCCGCGAGTAATGAGTGTAATGGGCTGGAGCACTGCGGATGTGTGTGGACGTTAAGTTGGGAATGTGGGTCTCACGCGGAGCGTGCAAGGGATAAATCGCTGCAGTCGCACTATCCTCTGTGCCCTCGGTGGCTCAGATGGATAGAGCGTCTGCCATGTAAGCAGGAGATCCCGGGTTCGAGTATCGGTCGGGGCCCACATTTTCAACTGTCCTCGTTGATGTAGATCAACGCCAGTAGACAGGTTAGGGTCTTAATTTAATTACCATTGCATCCATTCATGTTCATTGTGCATTCCAACGGTCTTGGGCAATTGCAGCATGACAATGTACACCCCACACGTCCAGAATTACTACAGAGCGGCTCCAGGAACACTCTTCTGAATTTAAACACTTCCGCTGGCCACCTAATTCCGCAGACTTGAATATTATTGAGCATATCTGGGATGTCTTGCAACGTGTTGTTCAGAAAAGAGCTCCGCCCCCTCATGCTATTACGGATTTGTGGACAACTCTGCAGGTTTCATTGTGTCAGTTCATACCAGCACTACTTCAGACATTTGTCGAGTCCTAGCCCCGTCGTGTTGCCTTACTTCTGTGTGCTCGCGGGGGCCCTACACGATATTAGGCAAGGTACCAATTCCTTTTGCTTTTATTTTGGCCACCTGTGTTTTGGGAAACTTTGGAACACAATTTAGCAAAGAATATTCCTTTCTGTCGTTAAGAAAAAAATGTTGGTAAATACTTTAATGAAGACTGGTGGTATCACCGTGAAATAGCATGTGGGCCAGCGTAGAAGAAATGAAGACAGCAAACGTGTACAAAATAGGCAATGATAGCATCATTGACAGGGTCAATGAAGTCGGGGTATTACTCGAACTGGATAATACTATGGAACGAAATCGACCATGCTCTCTTGAAAGGAACCTTCCCACAGATTGTTTAAATAGAAAAACCACGGCAAACCTGACTATGGGTATCCAAGACTCGAGAAGAAAACTCACACTCAACGATTTGAGAATTTCTGAGGAATTTATTTAGATAATTTCTGAGGAACTTATTTACTTTTGAAGGAAACTAACTTCTAAACAATGTAGAATTTGTCGCTGAGTCATCCCTTGTGCGGCTGATTGAAATTTACGCCATAACTGACTCTGAACTTAGTTACGGTATTTTCCATTAAACTTATACATTTGTTATGCCATGGAAGTGACAAGCAATCATTCATTATAAAATTTTTGAAAACATTATCAGCGATCTTGTATTAATATGATAATTTAAAAAAATGAAAAGAAATTTGCGATGAAGACTGTTTTTTAATTATGAAATCATTCTTTAACTGAATTTTATAAGTAGTAGGTGTGTAAGTAATATCATGTTGTTAATACGATTGGTCTGAGTTACTTCACTGTCGCCTACAAGAGCTTTACCTCTATATGCGATATGCTCCATGCACATAAATGATCTGACGGATAGGATAAGCAGCAACCTGCGGCTGTTTGCTGATGATGCTGTGGTGTACGGGAAGGAGTCATCATTAGTTCGCAGTAGGTGGTAGAAGATGAGTTAACCAAAACTTCCAGTTGGTGTGTTGAATGGTAGTACGCTGTAAATGTAGAAAAGTGTAAGTTAATAAAGATGAACGGGAAAAAGAATGCTGTAATGTTCGAATTCATCATTAGTACTTTACTACTTGACGCTGTCACGTCGATTAAATATCTAGGCGTCAAGTCGCAAAGTGATATTAACAGGAACGAGCACGTTAGGCCTATAGTAGTGAAATCGAATGGTCAACATGGGTTTATTGGGAGAATTTTAGGAAAGTATGTTTCATTTGTAAAGGACACAGCATATAGGACACAGTTGTGACCTATTGTTGGGTACTGCTCGAGTGTTTGGAATCCGCAACGGGTCGGGTTACAGGAAGACATCGAAGCAATTCAGAATCGGGTTGCTAGATTTATTACCGACAGGTTCGATCAACACGCGAGCTGAAATGGAAATCCCTAGAGGGAAAACGACGTTCTTTTCGCAGCATTTGAAGCTGACAGCGGAACGATTCTATCGCCGTTAACGTACATTTCGCGTAAGGAGCACGAAGATACGGGAAATTAGGACTCGTGTTGTAGCATATAGCCGTTCTTCTCTCGCTCTATTTGCGAGTGGAACGAGAAAGGGAATGAGTAGGAGTCGTAGAAGGTACCATGCACCACGCACCATACTGTGGCTTGTGCAGTATGTATGTAGATTTAGATCTCAAAGCTTCAAGGAGGAGCCACAGAGCAATAAATGTCAGTGCTGAAATGAAGATTTACATTTCCCCCGTGACAGGTACAGGTGGGATCTTTTCATTTTTGTCATAAGTTTCCAATGTATGAGTGTAATATGTGTTTCTTTCCTCCATCAACGAGTAAGTGCCTCCCATCTTCATTTCCGATAAGTACCTTCCACTGCTTGGAAAAATGCGCTTGTTGAAACGCGGCGACCAATCTGGTGCGCATAAGGACGTGGTCTAGAGTAGCGTAGTACTCACCATTTTGAGAACATTTTCTAGAATCCAATTCGCTTAATATTATCTTCTTTTTTTTTCTGGTTCCTTGTCCGCTGGTTTCGCAGGGTCGGCATGGTTATGATCGTATATGGCAAGGTTAATTTTTTAGGGGTGGCTGCACGACCTTCCTGCCGCCATCCCGTACCCCCTGGGACGGAATTAGTGTACCCCAGCTGTCTACGTCTATGTTGAAGCAAGAGTTTACGTGGTATTACCAATACCTATATTATAGTGCCGGTCGCCACGCGACAGCAGGTCACACGTTAGACAGCCACGGTCAGCCGTTCTTAGCGCAGGCGCAGTGCTGGCGAGCTGTACAGGCCAGGAGCGGCCCATGCACATAGCTGCCTCTGCCGTAACATAGCAACGCCCGCCCTGCGTACCCACGTCAAATAGCTACACGACGGTACCGCGCCAATCACGCAGAGCCATGCCGCAGTAGACTCATCGACGGCGGGCGTATTCCTACGCTGCCCTCGGCTTGATAAGCAACAGAAGTCCCCCAATGCCGGAGTCTCGCCTTGGACTTCGTTATCGCTGATAGCACGGCGCCGCAGTGTTCAGATCGCCATCGACAGGATTTCATCCCCGCTCTGGACCTGGACTGTCCGAAGAATTCTGCTTCCCAGCACTCCAACCTCGGTGTCATTCACGGACTCTGCTGACAGCCGTCCTAGTGGCTGCTGTAGATCATTCATTGGCGTATAGTATTGTTCCCGTTAAATTCTCCCTTGTTCGGGAGTGAACTTGTTGTCTGCCCACGCCTACAGTTATTTGTGGTTCCCCATTTACGGATACAACACTTTATTACTTCATTCGCCACTAAACTAAAAAAAAAAAAAAAAAAAAAAAAAAGTACAAATGGCTCTGAGCACTATGAGACTTAACTTCTGAGGTCATCAGTCCCCCAGAACTTAGAACTACTTAAACCTAACTAACCTAAGGACACCAGACACATCCATGCCCGAGGCAGGATTCGAACCTGCGACAGTAGCGGTCGCGCGATTCCGGACTGTACCGCCAGTAAACTAGGCCAAGTGTTTATTTAGATTTCTGAAACTGTGGAAAGCTACGCTTTATTACTCATTCACCCACAAACAACGCCAAGTGTTTATTTAGATTTCTAAAACTGTGTAAAGCAGCATTTCTAAGCAATAATGATGTTGCAAACGTTATTTAGATATGACACTTGGTCGCAATTTCATTTATTGACGCGTTTCGATTCATCATCATCAGAACAGAATCGTGTTAAAAAGAAGAAAAATGAATTACAATATGAAATGCCACAGACAATTATAGGCACAATGATCAGTCGTTGCATCAGTATTTACAAAGAAATACAAGAAAGAGCGGCACGGCAGTGGCCATACAAAGTGTAGAAGACAGCTCACACTTACATGGAACCTAACGCCGAACTGAACGTGCATACAGACCAGTAGTGGTGAGGAGAACAACTGTCATCACCAGAAGGCGATCGCAGTTGACTCAGTCCATAGGTGACCATCTAGGAATGTAACTGACAGGAGGTCATACACGGAATATCGCTTTTGTGCTACTAGATTTTAAACCAAAGAAAAACAGCGCCGGCAGAACATTTATGAAATTTATATAATTCACAGAGTAAAAATAAATAATATAACAAAATATAGAGATTTTACGTGGAATTTTAGCTGTCATAATTAGTAAACATAGAGCCATGCGGAGTGGCCGCGCTGTTTGAGGCATAATGTCACGGATTGCGCGGCCCCTCCCGCCGAAGATCCGAGTCCTCCCTCGGGTATGGGTGTGTGTGTTGTTCGTAACATGTTAGTTTAAGTACTGTGTAAGTCTAGGGACCGATGACCTCAGCAGTTTGGTCCCTTAGGAATTCACACACATTTGAACATTTGAGTAAACATAGAGAAGGTATCAGTTAAGACGTACACTGTAAAAACGTGCAAGATGTAAAATACAGAAATAATATTATTAGTGGTCATAAATAATTATAATCTAACTGCAGAAAGTGACGCAGCTTCACACGAATTGCACTGCAGGCTCGCAAATAAAACAGTTAATTACAAATGCAATGTAGGCAAGAGTAACATAGGTTATTATTTATCCACAGATGACAAAGTAAAAGGAAAGATGGACAAACATCATAAACACATACAGCGTTTCATACGTTATAACGTAAAATGACAAAATGGGTTGAAAGGTACCTTGTTAAAACTTCCATGCACGCATTAATAGTTACCATGATGCTTTGCTGAACCCAACTTTTCAGCAGAATATACTGTCTGCCAGGATCAAGTACAGTCATTATAGTCATGGTGCCACCAAATGACATGCATCCCATTCTGTCCATAAAAACAGAATGTAAAATAAACTTAACCCAGCAGTAATGAATCGGTAGTCTTAAGACTGTGTCAAAGTAAAAGCTAAAAGAAAAATCCGAAGCATCATGTGAACTACAGTGTCTACGCTGATGCACATGCAACGCAACGTAAACTATGCCTAACGTCAGTCCGTAAAAGCGTTACACGGTGTTATTAATTAACAAACGTAAAACCCTCTGTCGTGACAAAATAACACATCGGGTAATGTGGAATCAAAGTGACGCCACAAACGTCAGTAAATGTGGGGATAGAAGATGAAGGAGAGATTTAAATCAAGGCATAAGAAAATCTGAAAGTTAGTGTGTGGAACTAATTACAAAGCGTATCCTACTTCAAACAGATGATATTAGCTAAGCACTTCCAAAGGCAATAAAAAGTGACAAGAAGAAATTAGGAAACATAGGAAAAAAATCGATAGCTGCAGTATTAATTTGCAAATGAATCAAAACTGATGGACGGCAAAATTAACATTTTAAATACATAGTGACGAAACCAAATTTCAGTTCAAGTAATTAAGAAAATTAGCCCCGCAATAAAACCTTGCGACGAGTAGCAATAACTACGCAAAATCACGGTGAAGAGCAAACCAAATGGACTGATGAAACGAACTTCCTTCTTTCCGGTAACTGACGATGTTATAGCTTTTTCTTCGGAGGTTCTCTAAAGTATTTGAATCATAAAATACATCGATCAAATCATCTACTTCATTCCGTATATTCATAAACAAATTACGTTTTCATAGACACTTAGATTCCGTTTCTTCTCTGGGGCATATAGTCCAACAATCAAATTAAAGATAGTTTCCAACTCCTGGTTCCAGAAAGTTGCCTTCGTTGTAAGGCAAATCTCGGAACTAGAAATCCCCTCCCAAATATTTGCAATGAAATGTCCCTCTGGCCTGCTACCAGCTCCCTTGGTGTTTGACTGGAAAGCCCCTTATTATACCGGGAGAATATAATTAGACTTTCCCTATTTAACATGTTATAACAAGAAAAGTAACTACCGTACGAGGACCAAATATGGCAGTGTTAATGTCAAGGACATGCGGAAGAGAAATAATGCATAATCAATTCAAATGAAACACTTTTAATGTACTGCTATGGTACAGTCATACTCAAAAGCATCCGAACGACCTGAATAGCATTTCGCCTAAATCGCATGCAACCAGCATAACGCAGCTGTCTAGCAGGTCCTCTAATCGCTCCTTGGTACAGTCGTTTGACTATTGAAAATGGTTCCAACAAGTCACCACTAGAAAACACTGCTCTGTATCGCAGTAACTGAAGATGTAAAATAATACCACGATACTACAAATATCAGGGAACACTTTATCACAGATAAGACTGTCCCTAAGGCTTGTAAGCTCACCTTTATTGCAGTAAATGACATACCTGAAATGATACCACTCTCATTACTACGGCAGATAGGTAATGCACGTAATAAGTTCGTCGTATTCAAGATTTCCTCTTCAAAGAAATATACGTACTTAACACAAAATGGCATTAAAAAATTAAATTATTCACGAGCAGCTAGTTGAGAATATGTATGAACTTCAAATGACACGACGAACCGTCTCGTTCTGCATATGGATTTAAACCCAGGTCATGCAACCTAAGCAAAGATTTCGTGACTGACGGAAACTAACAGTCATTCCTGACTAGGCATACAGAAAGTGATATACCTCGATTTTAGACAGTATCAGTCAGCAGATATCATCTTTACATTACATAAAGTAAACATTTTTAATGGACGCGAATTCCTCCCCAGCATCTCTTGTCCCTGTTAGCGAACTACGAGAGATGCTACATATAACTTCTTCACAAGTAATTTACTTGAAATGCCGTGAGGTAAAGCCTTGTGTTGGACAGGGATTCGAACCCGGAATCTAATCGGATTGATATCGAAACACAACCAACTGTGACATATCGGATTTCCTTGCCAGTAGCTAGATGTTTTAACTGAAATGGCGAGAAGAAACATTAATTTTTTCATTCCCAGGATTCCAACCCGGAATCTATCGCTGTTATATTCTAGAGAAAACGAACGTTAAATATGGGTTTATTGCACCAGTAGCGACATGTGAGCGCGTTTGAACTAGAAATAATATGACGAAGAGTCCAGTGCTCACTGGGAATAGAGCCCCAAACATATCGTTGTTGACTAAACACAAAGAGACGTCAGCTATCGAATTTTTCTCCACCAGCAACTCGGAATAACATCTTGAACTTACAGTGATCTCGCAAATAGTTCTGTGTCCCACTGGGAGTAAAAACCTCAGATATCGTTAGTGCTGACAACGAATGAAGAAACATTAAAAATCAAAATTATTATCCACCAGCAGATAGGAGTTCTTGTGCTAGAGCTTGATAATACATAATGAAATCTTTAGTGCCGGGTCAGGATTCGAACCCATTCACACGTAATACGTGGAGATGTTGAGGAATCTGCAGTTTTGAACTAACAACAAAATGTAGCCGAGCTGTATTGCCACGAAGGGATCAAATTCCGCGTTAAGGGCGGTCTGAGTTGCATTCTTAGTTCAGAACCAATTTAATCGACATACAGAATCTCAGATAAAAGATGGATAAATTTCCTGTGGCTCTACATAGCGTTTGTTTCGTCACTAGAAATACATAACTAGTATAATGAAGGTTACTAGTGATAGTGTTTATTGTGATTCAACCTAACGTCTACTTGGCAGAGAAGGAATATCATCTTTAATGTGAATTTCAGACCACACTGCCATTGTATCTTCTTTCATGGTGTAGTCAGAAGAGAATGGAATCTTTCTCTCCATATCTAAAATCGTTGACAGAAGTGGGAATCGAACCCCGACCATAGGTATAAAAACCTACCATCCGTCCAACAGATCACCAAACCCTCTTTTCTGCGACGTGTTTTTCTATTGTAACGCCGTTGCGCCACACTGGATGAGAATTCTGACACACAGGCTCCCTGTAGTAAATTGCAGCATGTTCAGTAAATTAATTTACTTGGTTGACCAAGTAAATGAAATAAACAGAAAGATTTTCATTCTAAGTTATCAAATACTGCCAAACCAAAAGGCAAGAGATCTTACTGCCTTCCGATATACGTCGCTGTCAGTTCTTTCATATGATTTGGTCGACATGACCTGTTTCAAGTTGTGTATGACAGACAATGTTTTAGAAAATCAATTGTTTTGCTTTGAAATAAACAGAAAGATTTTCATTCTAAGTTATCCAAGTACAAAATTATCGCAATTTCAGTTCAAATTTAATATTCGCTTCTATAATGCAGGAAAGTATTTCACAGCTGCAAAACTCGCATCCGACTCATTGACCTTGCACTTAGTCGCTGACCATAAAGTGTAGCTCAGAGTGGCATCAGTTTAGGAACGTGTCATTTTAAATGAAAGGTTTCTTTACATATCATGATTCAATTTCTTTACAACAATTTTTTACGCACTCTCTCTCTCTCTCTCATACTCTTTTATTTCTCTCTCCCTCCATCTCTCATTCTCTCTCTCTCTCCCCCCCCCCCCTCTCTCTCTCTCTCTCTCTCTCATTATTTTTTTATTTTTATTTGTTTGTTGTGCTCGACTATCGGCGAGGCACGAAAACGCCTGTGAATGAGTTTGTTAGTTTTGAGTACACTTGCGAAAGAAATATAAAAACAACTATGAGAGTTACTGATTTATGATGCTTAATTTGCAGTCAATTCTGAGTATTTTTAGTAACTACACTCCAGTCCCTAAACCTAGTTACAGAAATGCGAATCAGTCGCATTACGTATTCCAGGCTGTAGCAGCTGCGACTTGGAGACACCAGCTATGGTCACACTTCCCAGCCCGCTGTAGGATCACATCGGTTCGTCTTCTTCCTGCTGGTACTGTAACTGAGATTTGGCAACAAGGCAATGTATGTTTGGCAACTCTGTGATCGACGAGTTACTTCCTCGTGTGCACGGAATTAAGCCTCAAAGTTCACTTGGTTTTATCTGTCATTTCCATTGAATAATCTCATTTATTATCGCTTGAGGTGTAACAAAAGATTGTAAACTTACGGTTTTCAGCCCAGGAAAGTCATTGCAGGTGGAAATCGCAACTAATCTCGTCCTTTAAATAGCAGTTTACGAGTTCTAGCCACTATTGGCCTCGTAAGAGGATGGTCACACACATACCTGTTCGCCAGCTCTGTGGTAACGTGCTGACCTATGAAAAAGCGTCTGTGCTGGTTTGCAGTTCCAGTCTCACTGACTCCAACGTTTTTACCCCCTCTGTAAAAGAGCTACAAGCAGTCAGATCAAACATCAATAAGGAAATCGCAAGAAAATACTTTCGGCTCATAGTGCAATGGTGAAAAACTTACAATGCCGCACAACGGGTAACGCCCCTTTCCGCTGCTGACAAGCAAATTTTGGGTTTCTAGAAATACATAACTATATTTATGAAATGCCACATTTGCATACCTCTTGAGTATGACACAGCATACCAATTAAACACAGACCCAATCACAATCTAAGTGAGTAGTATTTTTCTAATTCGTGTCGATAGAGGCATGCTTGTATACAGATACTCAGTTTTATTAAAACAGACTTTCGTCGTAAGGTTATCGTGGGAAGTTTTATTTCATTTCTTATAATACAGTGCACAGTTTTCGTAAGGTTTCCTTTAGTGTTGTTGAAACAATAGTAAACATGAGAGCGAAATTAATCATCAACGATATATGCGAATTCTCTGATGTTATCTATAACAGTCTGACGATGCACATGCAGTTTATTGATTACATGCATGTAGAAAACGTGTTCTGAGTTAAAGCTGTCAAACAATATTTGAAGAAGAACAAAATGCCACCGCCACACGACACCTAATGTAGAAAATACTTTTCTGAAGTATTTGGGCACGATGCGCTCTCCCCATACACAATACAAAAGCTTCGAGATGCATCTGCTGCCTGGCTGTCTACTAAACCTGAAAAGAACAAAATGTCACAGAAGTTAGCCCTTTTTCCACATGCGACTATTGTGGGTTGAGAAGTGAAGGGAATTATGTTCGAAGTTCCATTAGATTGGTAACTTCAGCAGACAGCAGAATTGCGTTTTCAAAAAAATTTAGTGGTAAATGTATTCGAACTCACGACATCTTATCTATGGAGCACGACACTTGCCATTACGCTACTAGCTGACACTTTTCTCCAACAGCTCCAGAGCTGAACAACAATTCCTCCAGAACTTCTGCATACCACAGCGCTGCGAGATAATGCAAATGGCCGGGTCTAGACTTCTGACAATGAGAGAAACAGTTACAGCATTTCTTTTGCGCTGCGCGACGTTTTTTACAAACAGATAGCGCAATAGAATAGCTCAAGTGGAAAGGAGCACTTCCTATTTAAATTTCTGCATCCTACACTGTTGGCAGTTCTGTGTAGGTGGCAGTTACGTGATTTTATTTCGGTGATTACAAAATAGACTCGAATGTATGCACTGGGTAGCCGAGGCAGTTAGTTCATGGTGACTTGATCAACCAAGTAAATGAATTTACTGAACATGCTGCAATTTACTACAGGGAGCCTGTGTGTCAGAATTCTCATCCAGTGTGGCGCAACGGCGTTGCAATAGAAAAATAAGGCACAGAAAAGAGGGTTTGGTGGACTGATGGTAGGTTTTTATACCTATGGTCGGGGTTCGATTCCCACTTCTGTCAACGATTTTAGATATGGAGAGAAAGATTCCATTCTCTTCTGACTACACCATGAAAGAAGATATAATGGCAGTGTGGTCTGAAATTCACATTAAAGATGATATTCCTTCTCTGCCAAGTAGACGTTAGGTTGAATCACAATAAAGTCTGGAGTGGTGACATGTAGAAACTCTATCACTAGTAACCTTTCTTATACTAGTTATGTATTTCTAGTGACGAAACAAACGCTATGTAGTGTCACAGGACACTTATTCCATCTTTTATCTGAGATTCTGTATGTCGATTAAATTGGTTCTGAACTGAGAATGCAACTCAGACCGCCCTTAACGCGGAATTTGATCCCTTCGTGGCAATGCAGCTCGGCTACAATTTGTTGTTTGTTCAAAACTGCAGATTCCTCAACATCTCCACATATTACGTGTGAATGGGTTCGAATCCTGACCCGGACTAAAGATTTCATTATGTATTATCAAGCTCTAGCATAAGAACACCTATCTGCTGGTGGATAATAATTTTGATTTTTAATGTTTCTTCATTCGTTGTCAACACTAACGATATCTGAGGTTTTTACTCCCAGTGGGACACAGAACTATTTGCGAGATCACTGTAAGTTCAAGATGTTATTCCGAGTTGCTGGTGGAGAAAAATTCGGTAGCTGACGTCACTTTGTGTGTAGTCAACGACGATATGTGTGGGGCTCTATTCCCAGTGAGCACTGGACCCTTCGTCATATTATTTCTAGTTCAAACATGCTCACATGTCGCTGCTGGTGCAATAAACCCATATTTAACGTTCGTTTTCTCTAGAATATAACAGCGATAGAATCCTGGGAAGTAAAAATTAATGTTTCTTCTCGCCATTTCAGTTAAAACATCCAGCTACTGGCAAGGAAATCCGATATGTCACAGTTGGTTGTGTTTCGATATCAATCCGATTAGCTTCCGGGTTCGAATCCCTGTCCAACACAAAGCTTTACCTCACGGCATTTCAAGTAAGTTACTTGTGAAGAAGCAATATTTAACATCTCTAGTAGTTCGCTAACAGGGACAAGAGATGCTGGGGAGGAATTCGCGTCCGTTAAAAATGTTTGTGTTATGTAATTTAAAGTTGATATTTGCTAACTGATACTGTCTCAAATCGAGGTATATCACTTTCTGTATGCCTAATCAGGAATGACTGTTAGTTTCCGTCAGTCACGAAATCTTTGCTTAGTCTGCCTGACCTGGGTTTGAATACATACGCAGAACGAGACGGTTCGTCGTGTCATTTGAAGTTCATACATATTCTCAACTAGCTGCTCGTGAATAATTTAATTTTTTAATGCCATTTTGTGCTAACTACGTATGTTTCTTTGAAGAGGAAATCATGAATACGACGAACTTATTACGTGCATTACCTATCTGTCGCAGTAATGAGAGTGGTAACATTTCAAGTATGTCATTTATTGTAATAAATGTGAGCTCACAAGCCTTAAGGACAGTCTTATCTGTGATAAAGTGTTCCCTGATATTTCTAGCATCGTGGTATTACTTTACATCATGAGTTACTGCGATATTGAGCAGTGTTTTCTAGTGGTGACTTGTTGGAACCATTTTCAGTAGTCAAACGACTGTACCAAGGAGCGATTAGAGGACCTGCTAGACAGCTGCGTTATGCCGGTTGCATGCGAATCAGGCGAAATGCAATTCAGGTCGTTCGGATACTTTTGAGTATGACTGTACATCATACCATTTCATAACAGCATCATTACTGCTACAAAAGGGGCTCAATAAGGCACCGATCAGTGAACATAAAGAGTCTGAAAGCTCAGGAGTGCACTCTGCATAATAGAATGATCCTTGTCCGTATGTACGCTGACTACCTTTCTTGACATGCTGCGCTTCAGATCAGCACATGTGTGAATGTTCCCCTGGTAAACCCTGTCCTTCAGGTAGGCCCACAACCAGAAATCACAGGGAGTAAGATCAGGTGATCGTGGCGGCCAAGCATTTGGAAACGATCGTCTGATAATTCGATTGTTTCCAAACGTGTTTCGGAGAAGCAGGTGAACTTTACGAGCGATGTGCTGTGGGGCCCCATCTTACACGAAATCTGTTGATTTCAATGACTCTCTCTCCTGTATGGCGGGTATGACATGCTGGCAAAGCGTATCGCAGTAACACTGGCCAGTCACACTGCACGTCTTTGGTCCTTGAGTACCAGCCTGTTCAAAAAAGAATGGGCCAATGACGAACGTAGCTGTGAAGCCAGAGCATTCGGTGACACGTTCACCATGAGATGAACTTCATGCACAGTAACTGGAGGTGAATATCCCCACGCTCGGCTATTCTATGTGTTCACCCCGCCAATAAGAGGAAAACGGGTTTCGTCTGTCCATAGGATGGTCCAGCACTGGTCGACTTCAGTCCGTGCGAGAGAGTGGAGAGCGAAATCAACATATCGTTGTCTGTCCTGTCGTGCAAGCCGCTGTACGATATGCATGTTGTACGGATACCATTTGAGAATGGTTCGAAGCACCTTCCGTACAGTGGACCACGGGATGTTCAACTGTCTTGACACTGCACGCGCACTGCCTGGCGATCGGGAATTGCGCGCAGCGTTGTCTCGCATAACAACAGCGATCTCATCAGTGATTTATGATCCCAGTTCTCCAATTGATTCGAACTTCATGATACTCCGCACAGCAGGTGTAGAAAGAGGACCCTTGCGTAATCATTTCAGCCGGCGATATTCTCGTAATTTTGCTCCAACATTACTGTTTTTTTGTTAATAGAACTTCACCTGCTCCTTTTGTCCAAGCTCATGTTGACATGTCAACAAGTGCACTGGGACTGGTCACGTGAGCGAGACTATGAATCACGATGACTGTTCACGGCACCTGGTGGCTATAGTTGGAACTGGACGGTGGTGCTGTGATGCATGGAAATCATGCACAGCATACTCTGGAAATTAATTCTACTAAGTCTGGTACTCGTATTGTAATTGGTTTCCGTGATATAACGTATTAAATAGGGACAGTTTATTTATAACCACTCGGGACTATGGCGCTTCGAATAGCTCACTGTACATTTAGAGAAAGGGGATGAAAAATGTTTTAAAAGAGCGTTTTAAGCGAAACACTAACAGTTATTTTGCTTTTTACGTGGTCCCACAACTTGCTGCGAGGCGAATATGACGATTGCTGGAATTATATGCAAGACATCTCGTGTCGCTACCTGTGCGAACCGAAGAGGGAGCGCGAGGGACTGTTTTCGCATAAATACATAAATGAATATGCAGAGGGATGCAGCTGGGGTTCTCACCTTCGCTTTCCTCGCAGTCTGAACAGTACTGGAGTTAGGAAACCGGCCCCGGCAGTAACATCGGCGCCTAACGCGACGTCAGCTCAACTCCCCGGGGCCGCGCGTCTGGGTACGTACCGTACCCTGCACGCAGAGTTATGGCCAGCAAAGCACTCGCTTTTCACGTGGGATTTTTATCTGCAACGATCGTGGAATCTATCGAGTTCAGGCAAGCAGTATACGATTTGTGAAGCATCAAGAAATGTTGATGTTGCCTTTCCTGCTGCTGCTATTGTTGCTCACGTCTTCAGACCGTAAAACTGATTTAATGCAGTCCACTCTGAAACGTCCCCTTAGAAAAATTAATGAATTACTGTGCTGATAAACATCTTATGTTATTTGATTTTCAAACAGCTGAGCAAAACTGAACGTACTCAGACATTCACTAAAGTGACACACAATATTTTTAGCGCAACGCAATCTGACTTTCAGTAATCCCTACAAAAGAATGGCCCTGACTAACAATAACCTATACCTTTCATGAATTCTTAGCTCACAAAAATTTTCGTTACTCGAGCTACTGCAATACAGCGAGCGCCAATACTGCCAGCTAAATAAAAGTTCCTAACTATATATATATATATATATATATATATATATACATTGCAAAACATCTACCGCCAACTGTTTGCAACAGGTATGGTCGTAGCACGCAAACGGGTCCGTAACAGGCCCGTCACAGGAGAAGCGGGTGCAGTTGGTGTGTTAGCTGCTGTTGCCATGAACCCGCACATATATAGGGTGAGTCACCTAACGTTACCGCTGGATATATTTCGTAAACCACATCAAATACTGACGAACCGATTCCACAGACCGAACGTGAGGATATATATATATATATATATATATATATATATATATATATATATATATATATATATATATATATACATGGTGAGTCATCTAACGTTACCGCTGGATATATTTCATAAACCACATCAAATACTGACGAACCGATTCCACAGACCGAACGTGAGGAGAGGGGCTAGTGTAATTGTTTAACACAAACCATACAAAAATGCACGGAAGTATGTTTTTTAACACAAACCTAGGTTTTTTAAATGGAACCACGTTAGTTTTGTTAGCACATCTGAACATATAAACAAATACGTAATCAGTGTCGTTAGTTTCATTGTAAAATGTTAATTACATCCGGAGATATTGTAACCTAAAGTTGACGCTTGAAACCTCCGACGTTCAGTTGCGTGTTGTAACAAACACGGGCCACGGTCGGCCAGCAGCATCTGCAGGGACATGTTTACGATGACGACCGTTTTTACGAGTGTGGCTGTAGTGCACTGTTGCGGTTTGGTCTAGCTGTCGCAGTGCCCGCATGTTGCGCTTGCTGCTATTGTTATTCTGCATTCGTCTCCGCACGCAGACCAACTGTAGTACACATGTTACGAGACGTCTGTGATAGTGTGGTGTTGTAGGAACTGTGACCATGGTGTATTCGACCTCTGAAAAGGCGGAGATGATACTCATCTATGGCGAGTGTCGACGAAATGCAGCTGAAGCCTGCAGGGCGTATGTAGAACGGTACCCGGATAGAGAGCATCCAACGTGCCGCACATTGCAAAACATCTACCGCCAACTGTTTGCAACAGGTATGGTCGTAGCACGCAAACGGGTCCGTAACAGGCCCGTCACAGGAGAAGCGGGTGCAGTTGGTGTGTTAGCTGCTGTTGCCATGAACCCGCACATGAGTACACGGGACTGTAATTGTATGGTGCGGAATCATTGGCGACCACCTCATTGGTCCTCACTTCATTGCAGGGGCCCAAACAGCTGCAACATACATCGCGTTTCTACAGAATGATCTGCCAACGTTGCTCGAAAATGTCCCACTGGAAGCGCGTCGACGTATGTGGTATCGTGGTATCAGCATGATGGTGCACCTGCACATTCCGCAATTAACACTAGGCTGACCCTTGACAGGATGTTCGACGGGCGTTTCACAGGACGTGGAGGACGCATGAATTGCCCAGCCCGTTCTCCTGATCTTACACCTCTGGACTTCTTTCTGTGGGGTACGTTAAAGGAGAATGTGTACCGTGATGTGCCTATAACCCCAGAGGATATGAAACAACGTATTGTGGCAGCCTGCGGCGACATTACACCAGATGTACTGCGGCGTGTACGACATTCATTACGCCAGAGATTGCAAATGTGTGCAGCAAATGATGTCCACCACTATGAACATCTATTGGCCTGACATGTCGGGACACACTCTATTCCACTACGTAATTGAAAACGGAAACCACGTGTGTACGTGTACCTCACCCCTCATGGTAATGTACATGTGCGTCAGTGAGAAAGACCAATAAAAAGGTGTTAGCATGTGGACGTAATGTGCTGTTCCAGTCTCTTCTGTACCTAAGGTCCATCACAGTTCCCTTTGGATTCCTACGTAATTCGGTGCTCTCCGATACACACGATCGAACAGCGGAGGAGTGGTACTCAAGCGTCAGCTTTAGGTTACAATATTTCCGGATGTAGTTAACATTTTACAATGCAACAAACGGCACTGATTACGTATTTGTTTACATGTTCAGATGTGCTAACAAAACTAACGGGGTTCCATTTAAAAAAACGTAGGTTTGTGTTAAAAAACATACTTCCGTGCATTTTTTTATGGTTTGTATTAACCAATTACACTAGCCCCTCTCCTCACGTTCGGTCTGTGAAATCGATTCGTCAGTATTTGATGTGGTTTACGAAATATATCCAGCGGTAATGTTAGGTGACTCACCCTATTATATATATATATATATATATCAGTTCAAGACATCCAGTCTTACAAATTTACTGTCTCTGATGGACACACGTCCTGATCATCCGCTCTCAAAACTCCGCCATCTCACTCCCCACATCCACCACTGCTGGCGGCTCACCTCCAACTACGCAACGCTACGCACTGTTAACAGCCAACTGCCCAACACTACAATAGCAGTATTGCAACAATGCCACCCAGCCACAGACTGCACACAGCACAGCCAGTGATTTTCATACAGAGCACTACGTGGCGTTGCCAGTATAAAAACCTAAACAGCCTACTTACAACTCTAGTCTTCTTGCGCAAGCCTCTTCATCTACGCATGACTACAACAGTCTCCATCCATTTGATCCTGTTTACTGTATTCATCCTTTGTTCTCTTTCTTGAATATTACCTCCCCACCCCCTACCCACCGCCAAGCTTCCCTCAGTTATCAGATTTACGATTCCTTGATGTGTCGCACCAAGGAGAGCTCTTCTCTTAGCTAAGCTGTGCCGTAAATTTCCTTCTCCCCAGTTCGATTCTGTTGATCCTCGTTACTTATTCAACCTCCCCTTCCATTCTTCACCATAGTCCAGTAGCACCATATTTCAATTCCTCATCCTGTTTGGACTGCTTACTGTCCACGTTTCATTTCCGCACAAAGCTGTATTTCAAATAATTACCTCCACGAAGAGTTGGTGATACTTAAATTTATATTCAGTATTAACAATTTTTTTTCTTTCAGAAATGTTTTTCTTGCTGTTGCCAGTCTGCACATTATGTCCTCTCTACTTTGGAAATCAGAAGCCATTTTGCTGCTAATATAGCAAAATTCATCTATTACTTTCAATGTCTCACTTCCTAAATGCTCAGTAGCGCCTCATTTAATTCGACTGCGATCCACAGATTTTCTGTTTTAACTTTAGACAACTAACTATCTCGAAAACGAAGCATAATAGGAAAAAGTGTTGTAGGAGAAAACTTAATTTTTTTGAAGGGACATGTGTCCTTGGTACAGCTGAACACATCCCAATCAATCGTCCCATGTGGGCGAGATCAGTTTTGTATTTTCAAAAGGAAACGCCCATTTTATTGCAAATTCGGATTGTACGCCTAAAAAAACGTACGATTTTTTCAAATCATTGTTTCCCGTTTGTCGTGGATGGCAATGCAATCGACAAGTATTGTTTCCAACTAAAAACAGACGCAATTGATTCTACATTTCATTTACGATGTTCAAGCGGTTCATACCGATGATCAAACGTTACTTGAGTTGATAGTACAGTTAAAATAATATGACTAGACATCGCCATTTTTGTCAAATAAGTTACTTGTACGGCAACTTAGTTCTCTGTTCCCTATGGTTGATTGTGAAGAGTCCCCACATCATCGAAATTCCTGATATCGATGTCCGCCCTCGAACGCCGCCATCTGGCTAGTTGATCTCGGTGCGTGAGTCCATACAGCCACCGTAACGCTCGCGCTGGCCGCTAAGCGGCTACCATGGGAATACAAACCACAACCACTGTAATAAGGTAAAATGTCCTTGAAGTGACAAGGACAGGCGAACCCGGAGACACACATGTCGTGTAAACACTCACCGCTCGCCACATCGATCAGTGCACCACCACATGGCAGGTCACCCTGCACCACCATGGACTTTATAAGCACCAGCATCGAACGTCTGTGCACCACTCATCTCTGCAGTCTGCTGTGGCGCAGCTGACGTAATGTGTGTTGTATCTGTTGCAAAGAAGGTTGAAATGATTTTAATTTAAGGTGAGACTGCAAGAAAGTAGGACGCTGCCATTGCGCCCTATGCCGAACGTTAGTAGTGGGACGAGGGCGGCATCAGCGCATTTTAGTGTGGGTTCTCCACGTCAGGGGCAGGCACGCAATCACGGGCATCCAGCGAGCATGATCGGCGGCATCCCTTTCCTGCTTGACATCTGAGAAATACCTGTCGAAACACGTGTCTACCTAGACACTGTTGCTGGTGCAATGAACGCATAGCCTTTGTACCTGCAGTCCAGCTAGATGTCCGCATAGTGGATCACCCTCAGCGAGATGTTTACATGCCAGCTCACACTCGCATGTGCAGCTAAAAGGTTGACTGCGGTATATTGACATCACATGTCTATGTAAATAACAGCCAAGTCTCCCTCTGGATGCGCTATAGAAATCTTTTGCAGTGCTCCCCATAATAACACACGATGCATTCATCCTAGCGATCATAATGAGACAGCCCATTCATTACATATCAGTCCCTTCCCAGAAACCTTATGGTGTTGCAGAAATAGTTAATGGTCGCTTTTGTTGTTGTTGTAGGAGCCTTCCTGATGCCTCAGCTTGTCTGCATGGAAATTCTTGTCTTAAGAGGACCTGTTTACGAAAATAGCCCAGAATAACACCGATTGCATTATTCCTGATGATCCTAATGAGGCATCATGTGTTCCCTTCCTGGAAATCGTGGCGCTCTGCCTTCAAAATACGTCTCAGAAACGTAAAGTTCTCACCCCTAAGCATACTTTAATCATGAAAGCGTTCTTGTCGTTTGTAAAGAGAGCACTGTCTAAGGACAGACGGCAGAAATTAGAACAATTATGCAAACATAATTCGAAGCACCATCCTACAGAAGAGAAAAATGGCGGGAATTTTCGTTGTCTTACAGCTACTGGTCTGGAGATCTCCTAATGGCACAATGTTGGACAGCATCCTTGCCAGAGAAGGATGGTCTTCTTCAACTTGTCTTCGAACACTCGCTTTCTCAGAATTTTCTCTAGACACCTTGCCTCCATCTTGTTCGAACCGGTTTGTAGAGACTCATATGCCCCAGCAAAAAGTACATCTTGTGAATGAATGGAGCATTCAGTTTGGCTCTTACTGAAAATACCCGAGAAATTATTGATGCGCCGGCCGGTGTGGCCGAGCGGTTCCAGGCGCTTCAGTCTGGAACTGCGCGACCATTACGGTCGCAGGTTCGAATCCTGCCTCGGGCATGGATGTGTGTGATGTCCTTAGGTTAGTTGGGTTTAAGTAGTTCTAAGTTCTAGGGGACTGATGACCCCAGATGTTAAGTCCCATAGTTCTCAGAGCCATTTGAAGCATTTTTTTGAATTACTGATGCTGCCGGTGTGGGAGCAGTGTCTGCCACTTTGTTCTGCAGACGAGACTTTCAGCGCGAAACTATTTAGTGCAGATCACTACATTGCACTGACAGTTAAACCCCGGAGAAGTGGTCTACCGATCGTCAAATACGTCCCATGTACTCACCTTGGCACTGAGCAGCGCCAACAGAGCAAACTGCCGCCATAACCGCGGCGCTTGGCTGCAGCTGCTGAAGAGCATATCAGCCAAAGAGAGCCCAACCAGCTGTGGACGACCCAACACCCAAGGAGAAGCTGAGTGACAGGAGTTCGAATATTATCAGTACTCCCAGCACAAACACTCGTCGTATTGCATCTTCTCAAATTTCTGCAGAGTACACATGCAACACCCGTTGTCCCGATGGCGACTCAAATCAAACTTGGTATTAGTTCACTATTCACCAATCTAGCGGGGAGCCATGAGCCAGATCGTCATAAACTAGGAGCTTTCTCGGACTCACTGAACTGGTGTACAAACAATGGCCAAGCGCCAGCTCGGAAGAAAAGGCTTCTGCTGGGATGCTATTTCTGGCCCGAACCTGCTTGCTTGTTGCTGTGATTTCTATGGCCATCTCCAGATTCACGAGAATATTGGGAACCAGGCACATATTTATCCGTGTAACTAAAATCAAATATTATGATTGCTGTCATAGTCTGACACCGAGCAACGTACTGGAAATGTCTCCTTCTGACGGCCAAGTTTCTGCAACGAATCTCAATTTCTACACTGCACATATTTTTCCACTTAAAAAAGATCTTTCATTCCCCTTATGGCAAACGGTGTTCTGAATCTACAGAGTGGTCCATTGATCGTCACCAGTCCAAATATCTCACGAAATAAGCGTCAAACTAAAAAATTACAAAGCACGAAACTTATCTAGCTTGAAGGGGGAAACCAGATGGCGCTATGGTTGGCCCTCTAGATGGCGCTACCATAGGTCAAACGGATATCAACTGCGTTTTTTTAAAATAGTAACCCTCATTTTTATTACATATTCGTGTAGTACGTAAGGAAATATGAATGTTTTAGTTGGACCACTTTTTTCGCTTTGTGATAGATGGCGCTGTAATAGTCACAAACATATGGCTAAAAAGTTTAGACGAACAGTTGGTAAAAGGTAGTTTTTTAAACTAAAATAAAGAACGTAGGTACATTTGAACATTTTATTTCGGTTGTTCCAATGTGATACATGTATCTTTCTGAACTTATTTCTGAAAACGCATTTTGTTACAGAGTGATTACCTGTAAATACCACATTAATGCAATAAATGCTCAAAATGATGTCCTTCAACCTCAATGCATTTGGCAATACGTGTAACGTCATTCCTCCCAACAGCGAATAGTTCGCCTTGCGTAATGATCGCACATGCATTGACAAAGCGCTGACACATGTTGTCAGGTGTTGTCAGTGGATCACGATAGCAAATATCCTTCAACTTTCCCCACAGGAAGAAATCTGGGAACGTCAGATTCGGTGAACGTGCGGGCCATGGTATGGTGCTTCGACGACCAATCCACCTGTCATAAAATATGCTATTCAATACCCCATCGCCATTCTGTCATGCAGTGAAACATCGGTAGAACATTACGTAGTAAATTAGCATACATTGCACCATTTAGATTGCCATCGATAAAATGAGGGCCAATTATCCTTCCTCCCATAATGCCACACCATACATTAACCCGCCAAGGTCGCTGATGTTCCACTTGTCGCAGCCATCGTGGATTTTCCGTTGCCCAGTAGTGCATATTATGCCGGTTTACGTTACCGCTGTTGGTGAATGACGCTTCGTCGCTAAATAGAACACGTGAAAAAAATCTGTCATCGTCCCGTAATTTCTCTTGCGGCCAGTGGCAGAACTGTACACGACGTTCAGAGTAGTCGCCATGCAATTCCTGGTACATATAAATATGGTACGGGTGTAATCGATGTTGATGTAGCATTCTCAACACAGACGTTTTTGAGATTCTCGCGCAATTAATCTGCTACTGACGTGCGGATTAGCCGCGACAGCAGATAAAACACCTACTTGGGCATCATCATTTGTTGCAGGTCATGGTTGACGTTTCACATGTGGCTGAACACTTCCTGTTTCCTTAAATAACGGAACTATTCGGCGAACGATCCGGACACTTGGACGATGTCGTCCATGATCCGGAGCAACACACATAGCACACTCCCGTTGGGCATTTTGATCACAATAGCTATACATCAACACGATATCGACCTTTTCCACAATTGGTAAACGGTCCATTTTATCACGGGTAATGTATCACGCAGCAAAAACCGTCCGTACTGGCGGAATGTTACGTGATACCACGTACTTATACGTTTGTGATTATTACAGCGCCATCTATCACAAAGCGAAAAAAGTGGTCCAATTAAAACTTTCATATTTCTTTACGTACTACACGAATATGTAATTAAAAATGGGGGTTCCTATTTAAAAAAAAAAAAACAGTTGATATCCGTTCGACCTATGGCATCGCCATCTAGCGGGCCAACCATAGCGCCATCTGGTTTCCCCCTTCAAGCTAAACAAGTTTCGTTCTTTGTAGTTTTTTCGTTTGATGCTTATTTCGTGAGATATTTGGCCCTGTCACTATCAATGGAGCACCCTGTATACCTCCCTCACGATAGCACACACAGTAGAGCCAAGCAGACACTCACACATATACCACGAAGACTATTGTACAAAGGCTGGGTCGGTTCCCCTTGGCACAAAGGCATCACTCTTTCTAGCCTCAACCTTCTCGCTTGCTTGCATTCTACAGCAATCTCCAGACTCTGGGATTTCAAGAAAACATGTATTTTGACATGGTTTTGCCTAATATTACACCATTTACGCGGTACTTCTCGATATCACGTACATAACAATATAATTTGTATAGCAGTATCGCTTGCGCCGTATAATTCCGAAGATATAGACTGGTAGTTATTTCTCTAGAAACCCAATACTTTAGCGAGGTGCAGTGTGCTGTAAAGCACTGAGTATCTAGAAACTTATGTCATCTGTAATTTTTGCTTACATTAAAACTCGAAAATAATATAGGAAACGTATTTCCACTCGTGAATACCGATATCAGTGATATAACAGATTCTAAAGCATTCTTGTAATTTACAAAGTCAACGTAGGATGTTTGTCACATCCAGGGAAACAGCAAACGTGTCTTCCACCTGTCTTTCACCTACTAGATGCACTCACCACAATCGATGTTCTCTCAACCAAATAAAGTCGGGAAGTGTGCAGGATCAGTCAATTGGCCAATTTACATGGGAATGAAAAATGGTCCAGCGCAAACACACTTCCGTATTGAATTTTCTCAAATTTCCATGGAGAACACATGCAATCACGAAGGGTGTCCAACACATATTGGGTATTATTTCGATATTCAGCCATCTAGAGAGTGACACGGTTAGGTGATCTACATTCTGTACACCAACTGTCTGTCAATTCGCAATGCTTGTGCTGTTAGAGGGAAACGTGAACCATTTCCACCAAAGGCCGCCGACGCTGAGTTCCGTGTATCCTTGGACAGAATCGTCCTAGGAAACTGGTTACATATTTAATTTATCACTGTGGAATGGAAATGGAAATGAAGTCCCATGGTTCCTGACATAGTAAAGGGGAACAATGCGGGAGACCTGCACTGCCACACTAGGAAAGGTGCCGTTGCCTTGCTCCGACCATAATGGGGATGAATGATGATGATGATGATGAAGATGGCACAACACCCAGTCATCTCGAGGCAGGTGAAAATCACTGACTCCACCGGGAATTGAACACGGGACTCCATGCTCAGGAAGGGAGAATGCTACTGTGAGACCATAAGTGGTGGACTTTTATCACTGTAGTTACAGTTAAAAATTGCAATCGTGATCTCAGTAGGACATTTAACAATGAGCGAAGTATCGGAAATACCCCCTGCTGATGGCTCTGCCTCTGGAAATAGAAATATCTGTACTCTTCTTATGATCTGACGGTAAAGATGACTGCCAGATTACGCGACCTTACTTCGCCAGATATTTTTCTTGTTGGGTTATCTGAAAGACAAGTTGTATGCAGAAGTGCCATCTACTTCACAGTACATGATGGAACATCAGAAATGCTTGCACAAACGTTGCACCAGGCACGCTTTTAAGTTCTGTACATGCATTCCAGCATGACGTAGTAAATGTAATAAATTAAAGGTCGTTTGTTTCAGTATTTATTGTGAATTACAGTTATGGTGACAGGCAAAGGGATTCACCTAAATCCAAGCACCGCAGTGATGAGAGGAAAGAGGACTCACTGATATCAAGAATCATGATGAGAACAGAAAACTATTACATCCACGTTGTTATTCCAGCATTATGCTCGACGTAGCTTCTAACCAGTCACTAAAACGGCCGAACTTATTGTACTGTACAATCAAATTTGCAACACTGAATAAAATTTCGAACATAAATATCTACCGTTATAGCGTAAACGTTTACATTTATATCGTAAATGAAGTATAGAATCAAATGCGGCGGTTCTTAATTGCAAAAAACCGGGACACCTGATATTTGTCGATAACAGTGCTATCAGCCAGGAGCGGTGGTTTGAACGTGACCAACAATAGCCCAGACCGATGTCCCCTTCACTTCCCCTTTACTAATATTAACTTTCCAAATACAACTTTTTTCTGTAGGATGCGTCTTTTTCGAGAGTTTTACTCGTCTCACAATCACCCTCTTCTCGTATATTACACTTATTTTGCTTCTGTTGTTCGTCGTATAACCTCTTTTCAAGGCACTATCCACTCCGTTCAACTGCTCACCCAAGTCCCCTGCTGTCTGTGACAGAATTTCGATGTCATCAGAAAACCTCAACGTTTTTGTTTCTTCACGTTGAACTTCCACACCTTTTAAAAGTTTTTCTTTGGCTCATTTCCTGCTTGCTCAGTATCAATGCACAGATGAAATAATTTCAGGGAGAGGGTACAACCTTTTATTACTTATTTTTCAACCACTGCTTCGCTTCCATGTCCTTCAGGACTTGTAACTGCTGTCCAGTTTCTGTACAAGTTGTAAATAACTTTCGTTCCCAATAATTAGCTTTTTTAAATGGATAAGAATTTATATTCTATCGAGATGCGGATAGAGGTAGTATTCATAGAGGTAGCAAGAAGAGCCGCTCAATAGGAGACTAGTACTAGATTTCATATTTGTAACAGTAACGTAACTAGGGCACTGCTACTGCCAAACTAGGTTGCTTAGTGGTGGGAAATGGTAGATGCCACCGACAGACAACGAACCTACGACTATAAGTAAATCTGTAAGTGATAACTGTTTATTTCCTTCTTAAGAAGACGTTTATATAAACGTTGGGAGAACCTTGGTGAAGGTAATGACTGACAGCAATGACCGACAAAAAAGCTGATGAGTAAGATAAAGACTGCAAGACGAGGAACGTTTTTCGCTATGGAGGTTCCAGCCCTGTTAGCAACCCAGTGCAGCCCTCAGGTATGGCAATTAGTGCTCCCATCCTCATACCGGTTGGGCAAGCTTATTGCAAATGGGCACACGACAAATCATGGTTGAAGAATAATAAGAAAATATTATGTAGAACAGCCTTGAATGCATAAAAAGATTTTTATTCAGAAGTTGTGACACGTCACTACATGGCAAACTTTGTGACGTGTTCGTGAGAATATTGTTCGACCCAGAGAAAAAAACAGCTAACACATCGCTGTGTGCACCTATTGATGTCCGATACACAAAAATATCTGCGCTTAAATCCGTTACAACTGTATTCTCACAGACCCGTAATTAGTCATTACTGTTCGGAGTACAAATCATTCTCTACACTGTGTAGTAATTCAACAAAGTAACTGGCGTAGTATGTTTTCAAATTAATAAACAAAACAGTGCCATAACGACCCTAATGTCTTAAATACAACAACCCTTGCAACGTCCCATTAAAAATGATTGGTCATAAACTATTGTATCTAACTATTTTGCTGGGTGTTCGCTGTAGACGTAAAGAAATGATCTTGTAGTGAAGAGGTGCTATTGCGTGTTTAGCGGCAAGGGCTCGACAACCACTGACTTTATGTAGTGGGTTATGTGCACCAACTACTGGCGCGGAACAATGTCAGTGTTGTCTGAGTTGATGCCAACATCAGATTTTCCATTGTTGTTGTATAGTTTATTGTTGTTCTGTTTGTGTTGTTTGAATCTCTAGCAGGCTGTGGGTTGTTCTCCCTCTATATATACTGATTGCTGTTATGGTGTTCTATGGTGACGTTTTACGGTTCTTGTGTGACAACGTGATTCCAGAAGTTATACATGTGTGATGGCCGGGCAACTCTTTATTGTTTCTGGAATTCTTGTTGATATCTATTTCCTGGCCCACATGCGCAATAAAACCAAGGGGTTTGCCCATTAGCAGCAGTGCCTGTGAAAGTCTTTTATGCCTTATGGGCGCTGGTGAAAAAGTCAGGAAGTGTATTTACGATTTTGACACATTAAATATGAGCAGGAAACTGATGATTTTGTAAGCAGTGATTAGGCGCAGCCTGCGCGTCCATTTTATGACGGTTGCTAGTGCTGCATATAATTTAATTATAAGCATCAGGATAAGACTTTTCTTTAGGCCTCAGCAGGATTGCCCCTTAATTAAGTTTAAATGTGGTGCACCAGAGTCCCTTGGGATAGTACATTTGTTAGTTATCTGGCATAAGGGACCCATGAAAACCTAAGGTCTCCCATGTTGGCCTGCTTTAGAATAAATCTACCTTCAGATGCGCTGTTGTTGTTGTTGTGGTCTTCAGTCCTGTGACTGGTTTGATGCAGCTCTCCATGCTACCCTATCCTGTGCAAGCTTCTTCATCTCCCAGTACCTACTGCAGCCTACATCCTTCTGAATCTGCTTAGTGTATTCATCTCTTCGTCTCCCTCTACGATTTTTACCCTCCACGCTGCCCTCCAATGCTAAATTTGTGATCCCTTGATGCCTCAGAACATGTCCTACCAACCGATCCCTTCTTCTAGTCAAGTTGTGCCACAAACTCCTTTTCTCCCTAATTCTATTCAAAAACTCATCATTAGTTATGTGATCTACCCATCTAATCTTCAGCATTCTTCTGTAGACCCACATTTCGAAAGCTTCTATTCTCTTCTTGTGCAAACTATTTATCGTCCATGTTTCACTTCCATACATGGCTACACTCCATACAAATGCTTTCAGAAATGACTTCCTGATACTTAAATCTATACATGATGTTAACAAATTTCTCTTCTTCAGATGCGCTAAGCTGTCTAAATTGTTTTGTGATGATTCATTAATTGATCTAGGAGTTCTAAATGCTTAACAGTTACAGTAATTATCAAAATTTGAATGTGGCTTATCACATTATTAAAGTTTAATCTTTTGATTAATAATAACTTCTAAGATGAGTTTTTAAATTCCTTTTTTCTTAAAATGAGAGTCCGTGGTTTTTAGAGAGTCATTAAATGATTCATTTCTTGAAGACTATATAATTTTCTTAATACCTCATAATCAAATTTTAATCTTTCGACTAAAGTAGCATTTGGAACAAGTCTTAAAATCATTTATTACATGAGAATCTCTGTGTTTTGGAAAGTATTTGGAGCTATATGATTTATTAATAATGCATTTATGTAACTTTGATCACAGCATACCGTCTGAACGTTCTTGACGTCCCATTTTCCTATCGTTCCGTACTCATCTCAGATACTGTGGTGATTGCCGTATGTAAGAAGTAGTGGCTGGGTCGTGGTTCTTATATCAAAGTCAGTTACAGGTCCACGGCCATTACTGGAGGATCTATGTAGCCCGCTATCGTCTTACAAACTGATGGCCCATCAGGCTCGACGGAATCTCCACTGCAGCCTGCAGATTTATTGATCCTGTCATATAAATATTCCCATAAACCATATGTAGTTCAAGCTCGTCATTCCTCTACCCCCAACCCCTAAAATTTTGATTCAATATGATTCTAAAGTTAGTCACTAGATTTAAACATTGACCAGGAAACATAATTTATTCTTACGTACACTATCGTCTAGATACAATACTCTCCTCTATCGTTCTATTTTCATTCTGGTTAGTACCATTCTGGAATATTTCGTCGTAGAATCAGTAAAATCTGGATGGAACAATTTATATTCCTATTACTGTTTCTTCTCAGTTATACTCAGTTTTTAACTTTACCACTAACATGCTTTCAGCCAGGACATAACTTCCTTAATAACTCCTTGTTGTCACCTTCTCTGAATTCTGTAATTAATATTCGTCCTCTTGTCCTGTTTCCTCTGCTCATCTATCGTTGATATTTATTTCGCTTTTAATATTCACTTCTTTTCAACACAAGGCTGTCTCTCAAAATTCCGTCCAACCACTCTCACACGCGGCGCGCTGATTCCACTAACTTGACTCACTCCATTTGAAAATGAACGTTAGATCAAATTCTAAATCTTCTCATTCTCAGCTTTGCAACGCGCATAGAAACAGTACTTAATGGGCCGTCACACGTTCAATAATGTTGTCTAACGGTCACTATAATGACCGTCGGTGGGCGTGCATTGACGAATTGGCAGTACTAGAGATATTGACGAGCAGCATTGAGGACCTTAAAAACACTCTTCGATTATTAATACGTACTGACTGTGTGAATTTCAGAATTGAAGTCGTGACAACATGTTAACACAGCTGCTTGAATCAGCCTTATGGCTTTACATTGTGGTGGAAAAAGTCGTGGGATACCATTTAATTTCGCGTATGGCCTCCTTTTGCCCGGTGTAGCGCAACAATTCGACATGGCATGCAATCAACAAATCGAAAGTCCCCTGCAGAAATATTAAGCCATTCTGTCACTATAGCCGTTCATAACTGCGAAAACGTTGAAGCTGCAGGATTTTGCTCACGAACTGACCTCTCGATTATGTCTCATAAGTGTTCGATGGGATTCATGTCACGAGATCTGTGTAGCCAAATAATTTTTCGAATTGTCCAGAATGTTCTTCAAACCAATCGAGAACAATTGTGGCTCGGTGACATGTTTAAGAACATGAAGTCCGTCAATGGCTGCCAATTGTCTCCAGGTAGCCAAAGATGACCATCGGCTCAACTGGACCAGAGAACTCAGTCCATTCCACGTAAACAGTTTGCACAATGCTTTGTTGACAACTTGGTCTATTGGTTCGTGGGGTGTGCGCCACGCTCTAATCCTAACATCAGTTCTTACCAACTGAAATCGGGATTCATCTAACCAGGCCACGGTTTTCCAGTCGTCTAGCTTTCAACAAATATGGTCAAGAGTTTACGAGAGGCGCTCCAGGCGACGTCGTGATCTTAGCGCTCTCGTCTATCGTCTGCTATCATTGTCCATTAACATCATATTTCGTCACGCTCTCCTAACAGATAGGTTCATCGTGCGTCCCACATTGATTTCTGCGGTCATTTTGCGTAGTGCTGGTTTTTTGTTAGCATTGACAACTCTAAGCAAACGCCGCTGCTTCCGATCATCAGTTGAAGACCATCCGCCATTGCGTTGTCCGTGATGAGAGGTAGTAGCGGAACAAGAAGTTCGCGGTAAGAGCCAGAATGGAACGAAATCCAAGTGCACGCCACTCCCAACTACCCCAAAAAAGCGTGTCTCCACAAGACGACAACCAGCTACGGAAACGACACTAACTAGAACAACCAATAGCAGATCTACGGTGTAACAAAAACCTATCGAACTCGACATAAAGTAACACTGACCAGGATTTTGGATTATCAAAACGTGTAATACAATAAAAGAATCATGCGCAATCAGCAGTTGCAAAAGAAGGACACCACCCATTTACTTTTTGTCCTGTTATGACTGACCCACACAATGCTACTACGGCGATCAAACCATAAGGTCTAACGGGCACAAAGTCACAGAGCCGACGCATTACTCCTCCAGCTCCACTGTGTGCTGCATATCGGCCATTAGAGAGAGTTCACGCGCATCCTAGCGGCTAGCTGTGAATCAGCAGTCTCCGAGTCCGGCGCCATCAAACAGACGGAACGTTTGACTTCCGTGGTTTAGTACAGATAAATTTTCCTTCTGAACACTGTGATAGCTGGATTTGATTTCTTGCTGTATTATTTGTAACGTGTCGTCGTACACTTGGAGAAATTCAAGGTAACTAAATTTTCTGTTCCTTGTGTTAACTTGGACGGTAATTATTTCTGCTCCTGTCCAGGTTTCATATTTCAACAATTGCCGCACCACTGTGTAGTACATCTCTCTTTACGTCTGTTACGAAGCCGTACACAAAAAATATATTAAAGTTATTTGGAGGCTATTTCAATTTTTCAGTTACAGTATTTTATGCTGAGTAAAATTCTGTACGTTTTTAAACGTCTTTGGTCGTGTACTATCCTCTATCTTGAAGCGGAACAAGGTATTCCGTCATGGAACATGTGATATTTTCAGATGAATATCTTAACAGTTTTACCTGTCTTGAAAAATTGAATTTTGTGTTCGTTACAAGTAACTTGAGTTTCAAAACGTATTTAACTTGTAACTGGTTTTTGATCATACTTCTACTTAATTTCACTTCACTTACAGATAATTGATGTGTGGTACAGGAATAATGCCACATATACACGACTAATTAAAGTATTGAAATGATTTTCTTGATTGCAACACGTTTAAATTTCAATAGAACATTTATCCCTAGGTACACGTTTATCATTGGAAAAACATCAACTTTTCAGAGTAAATTTTGTAAATTCGTAAAATGACTAGGGAATATGAAAGTGAGTTCCAGCATTAAAAAATGAAATAATAAAGTATATTCAACTTCTATTACAGGGCAGGTTGCAATGTAAAACACTCTCACCTAGCGTTCAAAGTAGTGACAACAGCGACTGTGAACTGAAAGCTTGTTAGAATTAAATTTTTTATCTAATAAACAGTGATAAATATATAAAAATCAGTCATGTGGCTTATTTAATGCAAATTTTGTGCATACTAGAACCTCTGCAAATGCAATGAATCATTATCAAAATTTATAAAAATGGAAATAGAGATATGGGATTTCAATAGTTTAAACATAGCTCCACAGCAGCAACGGTTTCACGTAATAAAGTTATAAACAGCGGACCAGTTGCAATAAATAAAGAAATTTCTTTATCCATTGCAACTGGTCGGCTGTTTATAACTTTATTAGATGTGGGATTGATATTAGGCACATGATCGCATCTCTTATCATCTTGTTAACCTGGATGTGAATTCAGTGATTTCCCCCCCCCCCCCCCCCCTTCTTCACCCACCAATTCCAGTAAGTAAATTTCGACTGATTTTAATTAAATTTGCGATCGGTAGTACACATTTAGATATTTAGATGCAGGTGATGAGACGTGAAACCTTAAAAACATGCCTTACAGTTTTTCCTGATAAGTATCCACTGTCATTACGAAATTATTATGGGTCATATTTCCCGAACGAATTGGAAATATTAACAGGCCACGTTGTATGGTTATTGTCTCCTACATCCAATATTTTTCGCTATTTTCTTCGTTTTTTGAGAGTGCCTAGGATAATCAGAATCTGAACATACAGGATAAATAGCTCCAAGTGAGAGATATACTTAAAATGCTGTACAATTAATGGGCCGATAATAAAGTTTCTGTCCCACTGAATGCATCTCTTGTGGTTTAACCATTTCCCCACATTCCTTGGTGTTAGTACGAAGGTAACAAGTATTTCGCCCGACCTCACACTACTATACAACAGCTAGACATAAAGTTTTAGTTATCACGTCGAGGAAATCAAGTTATGTAATTAATGTTTTCTGCCTGTTGGAATCTGCGTCACATAGTACCGCAGCACACTGCCAGAGATTCAAACTAAATGCCGCCTAATCAACGTAGTCGAGTGTTAGGTGTATTGCTATGATCCCAAGATGAAGAAGCAAACGAAAAAATTGGAAGCATGTTGAGGCACAATCAGCACCGCGAACGCGCTACTGAGAATTGTAAGGAACTGGTACGGTATAGTGCTAAGAGACTATGATTGTAAGTGGGAGCCAGTCACCTGAACATATTACCAGAATGTCCTATAGATGTTACGGGTAGCTGCCGCTATCCAAGGTGGTACTTTCACCTCAGCTCAGAACGCAATAACACATGTCACTTCCGTGGGAAACTGAATGTTCCCTCACCCTCTGAGATCTTATTCTTTCGTCAGACGAATAAAATACTGCGTAAAAGGAATTTCTAAAATGATGACGAGATGATTTTGAAAATAGAACGTTTCCTGGTCATATATATTTTCCTTTTTTCAGTTTTTGTTAAAATCTTCTAAGAGAACTTCAGGAAACCGCATTAGCTTTTGATAATCCTTTATTCCAAGGTTATGCACGACTGGTTCCGCAATACTGTAATGGAATTTTCTGGCGAAAAATCTAAAAACACATACAATATGGATTAGAAGAACATTAATAATGTAAAAAATGTGGGGTACGTAAACCACAAAAAGATACTCCCATAGGTAATTTAACATTAGGTCACCGACATGTTACTTCCAGCCAACGTTCGGATGGCACTTGTCTTTATGATTATCCATTAAAAAGGGATTATAAGTACTCGAAAGAAAGGAACACAAGAATTAGTGGGTTTGGGCCAATAAATGAACACTACAAGTCGCATCTGTAGACCTAAAAAAAGCGGCTTAAGGTAAGAAACCTGTAAAACTATGGGGAAACTAACTTATGGTAAAGTAAAGAAGTGATGGCCGACCAGTCCTGCAAACCTGGTGAAAGCAGGACAAAGCCACATTTAGTAGCTATGATCCTGAGATAAAATAGCAGACCAAGTAGTGGAAACATGTTGAGACACAATCAACATCGCGAAAGGCGGTACTGGGTGTTGGAGCAATTTGACGTTCTTGCTGCGGCGCGGTAGGGCAAGTGTGAAGCAGTGAAATATGTCGACAGAGGCAGCGAAAGTGGCGAGGAAGGAAGTAACACTGGTACATTTTTTCTTAAAACGAAATTTGGGAGTCGTTAAATAAACAGGTGTCCTTAAATAGAAGAAATAAATCTTAAATGATATAGCAACAAAACCATGTATATAATTTGACGTAATTCCGGCAATAATGTAGGAACTGCTAAGATAAAATTATTTGAAAACTATTCCGATGTGATTTCCAGTGTTTAGTTACTAGACCTATAACCTCTAACTCTTGGTTTCTTTTCTCGGTTGCTCAACATCAGCCTGAACTGGGAATGCTAAAGACGAGTACCATTAGAACGTTAGGAGACCTACTATTTCAGTGGCCTCCCTCTTTGCGCACATTTTTTGCATTATAAACAAGCTCCTCATCCACATTGTACGTTTTTGTAGACTTTTTCACATGAGTGTGCGTTTACAGTATCGCAAAACCGGTCCAGTTTAACCTTGGAATGAAGAATTATCAGCAGCTAATTCGGTTTCGAGAAGTTTTTTTATAAGATTAAAAAAAAAATTTAAACAGGTACCAACTTCTCTATGGATTCCCCCATCGTGAAATTATATCTTTCCTGAAGAGTTAAATGCAGATTTCTACAACCAAAGTCTTCGCCAAACAATCCATCGTCGGGAAAAATGTGTCACAATGAATATGTAGGGACACCATCAATAACCTTCAACCTCTCAGGTTGATTATTTCGAGATGACAATTAAAACTTTCTGATTGCCCTTTTGCATGATACTTGAGTGTAGTAACAGGTGTGGTGCCCCACTGGCTGGCGCTTTCCAGTGCAGCGCCGCCGGCGCTTTGCCGCCGTCTGGCCGCGAACCACAAGGCTCGCCCGGGGCACGCATTGTTAGGCGGGCCGGCGTGCAAACCAGGGGCAGCTATCTGCGCGGGCACAGGCGCCGACCTGTGTCAACCGCCGCGCTGGCGATCCGCAGATTGGTTACATAATTCAACGGCCGCAGCCGGGTCCGTGGCCCGCCCTCGCATATCTGAGCAGCCGCCAGGCTCCGGGGGGCGGCGGGGCCGGCAGACAGGCTCCTTGCCTTGCAGATACCGCCTCCATCCTCCATAATCACTCCGGAATCGCCCAGGGGCAACATTCTCCTGGCCCTGTCCCCCTACATTATCATTCTGATAAGGTAAGTAGCAGAGTCCTCGTACAAGAGACGTCCTCTAACTGTGGCGACAACTCTGATATGCGACACTTTAAATGTAAATGCCCAGAAGCGTCAACCAGTTAGAACAAACCTGCTCCTTTGCTTGACAGATGCGGTAGGTAGAACCTGCAGCACTTCTGATGTCCGGTATTCCTCTGTTGAATAAACATTCTCATAAACTTTAAAGAACCACATGCCAGCCGTTATTCACTTCCCTTATTAATAACAAACTTTTTCCAATTCTTTATGCACGGCCAGCAGTAGCTCTGTGGATGGCCAATTTTCTGTCATTATAAAAAGGGATAGAATCAGTCGATGGTAATAACTGACGAAGGAAGAACACGAGAGGATATTAAATACCGACTGGCAACAGCAAGTAAAGCGTTCCTGAAATGGAGAAATTTGCTATCATCGAGCATATATTTTAATTTTAGGCTTTTCTGAAGATATTTTTACGGAATTGAAAGCTTTTGAAATGTGATCCTGGATAAGGATGATGAATATTAAACAGGTAGCAAGAATAACTAATGAGTAGGAACTAATTTAATCATGGACAAAAGAAATTCGTTCACAATTTGACTAAAAGCAATAGTCTTTTGTGGCAATGGAGGAAAGTATGGAGGGTTAAAGGTGGGGAGGGAGATCAAAGCTTGAATATAGTACGCAGGTTCAGATGGACGTATGTTGCAGTACTTAAGCAGAAATGACTTGGAAATGGTAGACTAGCGTGAAGATCTTCGTTACAGCAGTCTTCAGACATTATCACAGTAAAAATAACAGAGCAAGTAATTTCAGCAGAAAACAAAGATTCAGAACGTGTCATACCACATTTATTTTATTAGGGAATTAAGCTATGAATTGATACCAAAAAATCCCTGCCTTAGGTTTATCTGCGTGTCCAAAGACGACAGTGAGATGGATATTACCTAGTAATATTCACTCTGTACTGGAATAATTCTCTGCCAGTGTAATTTTTAACGGGAGTCCACTGTCTTAACGAAGACGTCATCTCGTTCGGTGTTCCCAACATAAACATTATGAAGCTTCTATCCACAAAATAAAATAAATAGGAACAGAGAGGTTATTTAGGTAGAGCAACCCTTTCATACCTCTTATCTGAGCAAGACATCTTTGGCACGAAAAGGATGGCTGGTAGTATATGTGGACATTTGTCCAAGCATCCACCAAGCAAATCTCACCAAGATAGAATATGTTCATTACCCCCATTTCAGTAGAATTTAGAGAGTACCTTCGACGGCAATTAACACTCGGTCTGCAGTAAAAGAAGAGCCAGAATTCCATGACGTGTTGTTTATAACTTAGAATAACCAAGAAAGTTTTAATAAATCGGAAAGTTCTTACAGCAATCTGAAATGTGATGTAACGGCTAATGGTTCTTCTCTCTGCTGCTCCAAAGCCTGAATGTTGCTTATTTTTCACGCATCTCTGTGTTACGCACGTGTGGGTTTGCTGGTACAAGGTCGGTGCAGCCTTCCCTGTCCACTGTGACAGCGAGACCTCCGTTATCTGCCTCCCGTGCACAAGAGAGATAGAAAAAGGAGAGAGAAAATCACAGCATGCATTGTCCTAAAGATATACATTTTATGGGAAAAATGATACAAGTTTACTGGACATATTTTAGGGTGGAAATCAATGATTCAGATATTGTGGGATGGTGGATATCCTTAACAAGAGATGAAAAACGGTTTGCTAATGATAAGGATGGGTTCCATCGCCAATTTGAAATGTCGTAGTAACATGTATGATGTGCATTACAGTGGATAGGCTATACTTGTGCTACTGATTTCGGTTTTTTTCCCAGAGAACTAGGTATTTTTCACGCCAACTGATACCACAGACACAACATACAGGTCACACTAATGCATGTCACTCTTTAAGGAATTCCAGACATTCCTTAAACTACACCTTACCGACTTAATAACATGAAAATGGGGACTGACGCTGTACCCATAAATGACCTTCAAAGAAAATCGGAAAATATGCTGGCAATGCACGTAATTTCTAATTACACGCTTTTGTAATTAATTACGAATCGCGGCGTAGCGGATATAGTGTGTTCTGAAAGAGAAGGGATTGCGAATGAGGTGGCAGAATAGTTAAGGCTTTGCTGTTTTTATAATTGGTGCTCCATTCAATTCTCGTTCAGCCATATCCATTGAAATTTATTTCGTTTTCTTGAATCCTTTCATGAGGATGAGAGAATGGCTCATCTGCATCCTGTCACCGCCTGCTCGTCTAAACCGACCGTGGTCTAAATTTTGAACGCAGTTTACCTTACTGCTGTCCGTGCTTCGACGTGTAGGCAGCTTACCCATAACGGGTTACCTGTATCGATAATCTCTATTTCACTATGGTCGTCAAGGCACTGCCTTTACAAGTGAGTGATTTATAAATTACTGTTTTCATCGCAGCTCCCAAATAATAATACCTCATTGACAGTTAAGGCTTCAAAGAAGGATGTAGACCAGTAACGATGGGGTCTCTTGGGCTCATGATAATGCACGATCATCCTTCCTCAAAAAGGTGGCGTTAGTGTATCCATTAAATCGCAGCAAACCTAAACTTCCAGCATAGACGGAGAGAGGAGAAAATAGGAAGCGCTCAAGGGCAGAGGGCAGAGGAATGTTTCTTTCTCATTTCTCTGAAACAGAATGTCATTGTGAAGTTTGACTGGTAGGAGAGTGGTACTGACCTAAATAAAGGTGTGACAGGTGGAAAGTGGGGAGGGATCATCAGGAATAATGCGTGGATAGATCAGTTGGTAGGGATTTTGCAAGCAGGAGACAAAGGTCTTAGTTTCGAGTCCAAGCCAGAGAAATGGATATAATCTTCCAGCGAGTTCCAAATCAGTGCACATTCCACTGCAGAGTGGAGGAACATAAGTGGGTTTATTGGATAAGTGTAGTAAATGTATAGAAATACTTACAACAGATTCACATTTCCTGTACATTCTTTGACAGAAGACTGTATCTTCTAAATAAATAAGATGCAAACACGATATTTTGACCAAATATCGCGAGATACAATCCTCGGACGCGTAGAAGTAGATGAAAAACAGACGTAGTTTTCCATAAAAGGTAATATCCTGGCAACGTTAATGTGCTCCTGACAACAGTTGATCAACAAAAAAATCGATTCTACACATGTTTTGTCACATTCGTAAAAGACACATTTTCTAGCAGAACAGGAAGAATATGGTGAACACAATAATTTTCTCCGCAAAGCCAGGGTGGAAGAACATGAGACTCTAACAAAATCATCGACAATGCATGCTCAGATTTTGACAGAAAATCTTTGTTGATGACGTGATTGAACCAATTAATGATGATTCTCGACGGACAATACGTGCTTACTGTGACAGTTTACTTACAGTGATCACTCTGAAACGAAGCCTCATACGAGAACTGTTAATTTACACGGAGAGAAGTCACACTTCCTAATAAACAATTCGCAGAAGTGCACACGTGCAGGATTATCACCTGCTGAAAGCTCCTGCCAACACTGAAAGCTCCTGCAAACGCTGTACAGGGTATGGATACAGCAGGTTCTCATGTAACACCCTTCAGACAAACATGTCGTCAGCACTACTCGTTGCAGATAATTCAGGTAATTGTCTCACGCTGATACTAGTGCTGTCGTCAACTATATGAAGACGTTCCTTCTCCTGTTTTACTATTTAGTCGCTTCAGAACATTAACCAATTTATATTTATATTAACGTTCGAACATAAAATACACTGACGAAGAAAAAGTTAGCAACAGATAAAAGTAACGAATGTAGAGTAATGAAATTTCGGAATACATTTTTCTGGGTAACATATTTAAGTGATTAACGTTGCAAGATCAAAGGTTAATGTATGCTCTGGACAAGCGATTGCTAACTGAAATGCTGATGCATTAATAACATGTGTAATAGCCAGAATGTTGAATTCCGGCATGGAAACGTGGATGCATTGTGTTGTACAGACGCCGTATGTCGGTTTGTGGAATGGAGGTCCATGCCTGTTGGACTTGTTCTGTCAATACAGGGACGGTTACTACTGTTTGTGGACTACACTGAAGTTGTCATCAGATGGTCTTAATCGTTCTCAATTGTATACAGATCTGGTGATCGCATAGGCCAAGGCAACATTTCGACACTCTGTAGAGCTAGTTCGGTTGCAACAGCGGTATGTGGACAGGCGTTATCTTGTTGGAATACACACCTGGAACGGTGTTTCGATTCAATAGACTGACATACAAATTTGCTGTCAGGGTGCAAGGGATAACCACAGGAGTGCTCCAGCTGTTATACGAAATCGCACGCCACACCATAACTCCAGATGTAGGACCAGTGCGTCCAGCACGGAGACAGGTTATTTGCAGGCCTTCAGCTCATGTCCTTCTAATTAACACACGGCCATCTATAGCACCGCGGCAGAATAAGCTTTCATCAGAAAACGCCCTCCAGTGAGTTCATCGTTGAAGTTGCAAATGCCATTGGGTTGGGGTCAGTGGAATGCACGCTACAAGGCGTCTGATTCCTAGCTGTCCTAGAAGCAACTGATTTTTAACAGTTCGTTGACTCACTTTGATGCCAACTGATGGTCAAATTGCAGCTGCAGATGCAGCACGATGCGCCAGAGCCATACACTGAACACTATGGTCTTCACTCTAGGTGGTGTCACGTCGACATCCTTGCGACATTACATTTTTGTGACCATCGCTAATGGTTCAAATGGCTCTGAGCACTATGGGACTTAGCTTCTTAGGTCATCAGACCCATAGAACTTAGAACTAATTAAACCTAACTCACCGAAGGCCATCACACACATCCACGCCCGAGGCAGGATTCGAACCTGCGACAGTAGCGGTCGCGCAGTTCCAGATTGTAGCGCCTAAACAGCTCGGTCACCCCGGCCGGCGACCATCACTGCCTCCAATCATGTGCAGCTGTTACATTCCTGAAAGGCTTTATGAAGTATCGCAGCCATTTAACACAACGTCGTTCATATTCAGGGACATGTTGGCAATGGCGTCTTTGACACCTTAAAGGCATTCTTGACCATCATCAACTCACCACATCTAGTCTCAAAGGTAGTTAATGTTCACGACTGTTACAGCGTGTATCTAAAACAAACCTGACATGCATTCTCATACTGGCGCTACTGGAGCCACTCTTATGTGGCTGGCGGGTAATTTCATTACACATCATCTATCAGGTTTAGAAGCACACCTACCAACTTTCTCTTATTTCGCACAAGTTCTTCTTGGTGTTGCGCTTTTTTTCCATCAGTGTATGCAGCTTGTTCATATCAACTGAAGCCACTGACGTATCTCGAATCTTACACATAGATCAAAAAATAGTTATAATTTGCTTGTCTCTGAGGGGGACACCCAGCGATACCTGGGAATCTCCGTTCCCTATTCCAGATTACGATTCTCCGGCAAAATCTAAATGCGTTTTGTCTGAAGCATTTTCTTCGTTCCGCCATGAAGTGTTTTTGCCTGCACACCTACCTGTCGTTTGGAGAACCCTGTTGTTGACTGGTATTCCAAGCGTTTTCCATAGAAACGTCGGTCTCTTCGTTCCTTTACAAGGTTGTGAAACTGTTTATGTCTAACGGCAGCGTACAAACTGTCAAAAATATGACTGTAGGTAGTGTTGTCATAATACTGCATCGTCCTAAGTATCATCGATACCACGTATCACTGGATCAAGAAGTTCATGGCGCTGATTTCCATAACCTGTGCCTGTTTTGTGAATGAGCACGTCAAAAAATGCGAACGATCCCCATGTTCTTTGCCATGGTACTATCTTCCAGTGAGTCTACATTCACAAACCATGGCAGTGTTAACCGGCGGAACATGCATGACTGGAGTGCAGAAGATTCAAACTGGTTACGGCGAGCTGACCATCGACGTCTTTCGTCTGTTAACGTATGGTGTGGCACCTTGGGGAACAAACTCATCTGTTCGTATTTTGTCGACGGCACGTTGAATACACGCAAATATCGAACGTTTTTGAAACAAGAAGTGCCAGCACTACCGCAAAATGTTGCCCTGGACGTTCGACAATGCATGTGGTTTCAGCATGACGGTTGCCCAGCGCATTACGCAACTGAAGCACGTGAGGTATTAGACCATGTTTAGACTGGTAGTGGATCGGCAGAGATGGCACTATTAACTGGCGTGCTAGGTCGCCATATTTGACGTTGCCAGATTTCTTTCGTGTGTATACAGGGTGTTACAAAAAGGTACGGCCAAACTTTCAGAAAACATTCCTCACACACAAATAAAGAAAAGATGTTATGTGGACATGTGTCCGGAAACGCTTAATTTCCATGTTAGAGCTCATTTTAGTTTCGTCAGTATGTACTGTACTTCCTCGATTCACCGACCGTTGGCCCATTTGAAGGACGGTAATGTTGACTTCGGCGCTTGTGTTCACATGTGACTCATTGCTCTACAGTACTAGCATCAAGCACATCATTACGTAGCATCAACAGGTTAGTGTTCATCACGAACGTGGTTTTGCAGTCAGTGCAATGTTTTACAAATGCGGAGTTGGCTGATACCCATTTGATGTATGGATTAGCACGGGGCAATAGCCGTGGCGCGGTACGTTATTATCGAGACAGATTTCCAGAGCGAAAGTGTCCCGACAGGAAGACGTTCGAAGCAATTGATCGGCGTCTTAGGAGCACGGAACATTCCAGCCTATGACTCGCGATTGGGGAAGACCTAAAACGACGAGGACACCTGCAATGGACGAGGCAATTCTTCGTGCAGTTGACGATAACACTAATGTCAGCGTCAGAGAAGTTGCTGCTGTACAAGGTAACGTTGACCACGTCACTGTATGGAGAGTGCTACGGGAGAAGCAGTTGTTTCCGTACCATGTACAGCGTGTGCAGGCACTATCAGCAGCTGATTGGCCTCCACGGGTACACTTCTGCGAATGGTTCATCCAACAATGCGTCAATCCTCATTTCAGTGCAAATGTTCTCTTTACGGATGAGGCTTCATTCCAACGTGATCAAATTGTAAATTTTCACAATCAACTTGTGTGGGCTGACGAGAATCCGCATGAAATTTTGCAATCACGTCAATAATGGAGCACGTTATCATGATTTCATACGGGATACTCTACCTGTGCTGCTAGAACATGTGCCTTTACAAGTACGACACAACATGTGGTTCATGCACGATGGAGCTCCTGCACATTTCAGTCGAAGTGTTCGTACGCTTCTCAACAACAGATTCGGAGACCGATGGATTGGTAGAGGCGGACCAATTGCATGACCTCCACGCTCTCCTGACCTCAAACCTTTTGACTTTCATCTGTGGGGGCATTTACAAGCTCTTGTCTACGCAACCCCGGTACCAAATGTAGAGACTCTTCGTGCTCGTATTGTGGACGGCTGTGATACAATACGCCATTCTCCAGGGCTGCATCAGCGCATCAGAGATTCCATGCGACGGGGGGTGGATGCATGTATCCTCGCTTACGGAGGACATTTTGAACATTTCCTGTAACAAAGTGTTTGAAGTCACGCTGGCACGTTCTGTTGCTGTGTGTTCCCATTCCATGATTAATATGATTTGAAGAGAAGTAATAAAATGAGCTCTAACATGGAAAGTAAGCGTTTCCGGACACATGTCCACATAACATATTTTCTTTCTTTGTGTGTGAGGAATGTTTCCTGAAAGTTTGGCCGTACCTTTTTGTAACACCCTGTTAAATACAGGGTGTTACGATAAGGAGCACCAGCAAGTGTCAACAGGCCCAGGCCGTGAAGACGTGGTCGACCGCATCAGAGTCCGCCTGCTTAGCTGGATGGTAACTTCCTTGCCTCCCATGCAAGCGAGCCCGGGTTCGATTCCCGGCCGGGTTGGCGATTTTGTCCGCTCGGGGCTGGGTGTTGTGTTGTTCTCATCATCATTTCATCCTAATCACCGGCGTGCAAGTCACCCAATGTGGCGTCGAATGAAATAAGAGTGGCACTTGGCGGCCGAACGTTTCCGAATAGGGGCCTCCCGAGCAACGGCGCCATACGCTCATTTCCATTTACCGCATCAGAAGCGCCTTTGCTGACGTTCCCGCAGATATTCTTCTGTCCTGTGTGCGGTCATTTGGAAAGGGGATCAATAAGTGTACTGAAGTTGGTAGCACTACATTTGAACACTTACCTGTAATTGAAAAAGCAGAGTAGCGTTCGCCTCAAGCCACGGCTACAGTGGTGCGTCGAGTAGTCCCCTGTTCGATCTGTCGGAAGAATACAACGTTGGGAATGGGGTTGCCAACTAGATGTTGTAAAATACTGACATGTCCTACCCGCGTAGCATAGAGGCGGGGTCCCATGTGCCATTGAATATTAAAGGGCTATTGAGTAGCATGTCGTAAATTATAATTGTGTACCCATTTATGTTCCTCCTATTGCAGCGCCATCTGTGTCGAGACGAAGAAAATGCTTCAGAGAAAACGAATGTATATTTTGCCGCAAAGTCGTAATCTGCAATAAAAAACGGGGATTTCCATTGAAGACTTCAAACCTGCCCCCGCCCACCACTCCATCGCCCCACCACGCCCGCCCCCACCACCACCACCAGCCACGCAAGGGGTTGGGTGTGTATCGAGTGTGGTATCGTTGGATGTTATCCTCCGAAATAAACAAGTTGAATATATACCTTTTTTGATTAGATGTAGAGCATTCGAGATGTCTTCTGTTTAAATGAACACCCTTATAGAAAGAAACTCAACACAGAATTTTTGATATAAAATCAACTAAGGAATACGTTATATCAAATGCAAAAACAGGAAATACATCGTGAGTTTAAGATATAGCCAACCATTTCTTGCCCAGAAACGGTAGTCGTCAATTGGATTGTCTTTCCTCCACAGTGCATTGGCGGGGCACTGTGGTTTGCAGTAATCCGCATTCGCAGAGTGAGAGTATCTTTCGGCGCGCGCACGTAGTCTGTTTAGTGCCTTCTAGGTTCAGTTTCCTGGTGCCAGCTCCTCTTTCGGCTCCAAACAGTGTTGATTTGAGGTCTTCCTCCAAAGGTTCACTCTGGTTTTAGCTTCTTCATAATCTCCGTCGATCTCAGGAGATTTCTCCTTCATTTTAATCGCTGGTGAGCCGACTGGAGACCGTGCAGGAGGTGGCGTTCCGATTCTGTTCATTTAAATCGTTCTTTAAATTCTTTTGCCTCTCTACAGATGTCCGGAGGTGCTAGGTGCTGGATGTTTTCCACGGATGTGTGCTTCAGACATCTGGTGATGATTCTGCTTATCTCGTCGAATGCGACATCATCTTGCTTTGCGGGTGCCGAGGGTGAATACTGAAGTTTTGAAGACCGTGGACTTGGCTCTCTATTTGTAGCTTATTAGCTTGTGAATGATATAATTTCTTCCCTGAGTTTTTTGTTTGGTGTTAAGGCAGTGCTGTTTGTATGTTAGGACCCTGTCTAGTGCTGTGCGCATGTATTTTGGGTTGGAGTAATGCTCTAATAGTACCTCTTTCCATTCGATTTGTAGTTTTCTGTCGGTGTGCTTGTTGCGAAGGTGGAAGTCACATCCTTTTGTTTTCGTTGGAGTTGGGTTCTACTGTTCTTTCGGTAATAAGAATTTAGCTCTAGTAAAGCCTTACTCAGACGCAGCCTTCCCGGAGAGTGTGTTAATTACACCAGAAGCATCAAAAGCGAAACAACTGAAAAACATAAGCAACACAAAAGACATCTTCAGGTCCAAAGACAGCCATATCCACAAGCAAGGAAGAGCTGTCGCTGAGCTTGTGTCAACAATATTTCTATGAGGACCTATGCATACTGGACAAGCACAGAGATAGTTACAAGAAGAGACCCAGAATTCAACTCACGGTGCTTACTGCAGAAAGGTCTCGTCAGTGGTATGGAAGAGTAGCTTTCGTTTAGCCCTACATCCAGGTCCAATTCATTGATACAGCGTGAACATTAATATGGTCAACAAACTGCAGGGAATGGAAATGGAGGAAAAAGGACTCATCAACGTGTGTCCGGAAATGGACAGTGTGCAAGCAACGACGACAAGTCGTTGCGGGACACAGTAAAGAGCTGCATCGCATCCATGTCACAACAGGTCTTCAAAGTGACCTCCAACGGATTGCAGCGGTTGTGGTGGTTTTCATGCAGGATACACGTAATCGTACTTTGGCCTACACCACGCAAGCTGGCGACCACACTGTAGAACCCGGTCCTCCTGATCTTGCATACGTACAGCCCGCCACCTCCTTGCGCATTCTTGTGCCTGAAAGGACTCGTGATCACACAAACGCCAAGAAAAAGGTCTTGAAATGTTGTGTGATATGGTTGATGTCAGTGAGGTACTTGTTTGGGTATATGCATGCTGCCTCTCGGTCGTTTTTATCTATGAGACCCTACACTAACACCATCTTGGCTTACTCCCGACATGAATACAGAACCGTTCTGCTGCTTACAGTACGCTGCGTCAATCACACAGCCTGCAACACACAAGGAACACACTGCACATTGTCAGAAGAATTGTCGCTCATCAGCTTCATAAAGCGTGACAACGGCGCATTTCCGGACACTTTTTTATAGGACGTTTTTTCCGCCATTTTCAGACAGGAATCCGCCCCTGCAAAAAGAAATGAAATTATCGTGTGGCATTATTGGCCGGGAGGCGCTATCCGGAGAAGTTCGGCAGCTGAGTGCAAGTCTTATTTCAGTCAACGCTACATCAGGGTACTTGAGTGCCGGTGATAAGGGTGAAAGGATGAAATGTGGATGAGGACAAAACAACACCCAGTCCACGAGCGGAGAAAATGTCCAGCCCTGCCGAGGATCGAACCGGGCCTGCTGTTTGGTAGGCAAGCACGTTACCTTTTTTTTTTTTTTTTTTTTTTAATCTCATTTTGTTCCCTTATGATCGTTGCATCTGCTCGTGGCGGACGTCGTACGACATGCGTTAAAGTTCGTTGTTCATCGATTAACTCAGTTTTTTTATTACAGAGGGCAGCTAACCCTCAGACCGCTCACGCTTAGCTACCGTGCCGGCTCCATTCAGCTAAGCAGTCCGCCCCTGCAGTTTGTCTGTTTTATTGATATTCACTCTGTATACCTGAGGCGAATGGAACGGATATGCTAACAGCAGAACTGAACAACTGCACTGTTACCTCTATGTGTAAAGCAAGACACACTGAAACTAAGGCAAAAATTTTCATTTGACACTGAAACGGTACATTTCGTGGCTGGGCATTTCAACAGCGACAACGGTCTCCGGGCCCAGACGACCACAAGAGGAGATGCGGTGAACCAATGGGCAGATAGAAATAGTCCAGTTCTCTCACAAGATAATAAATTACCAGCCTATTTCAAAAATTGCTAGATGGCGCACAGATTCTAAACCAGATCCGATATTTGTGAGCGACCGGATAAAACACCAATGTATCAAGGGCTTATGCCCATCCAATCCGTCCCCAATGTGCTGTAATTGTCCTATCATCTGTGTATATACACTTATTTGTACCCTCAGGAAGAGTTACTCCTATAGTCAGATCCTATAGCATCCACTTCAAACGCGGGTATATTTCTCAAAAACCGATGAGCCCAAGTTTCAGAAGTTATTTTATAATGCTGCGGATACTCTTATAGGCGTCCCAAGTTCATGCGACAGATTTGCCCCAGAGGCTGCAACACGAACAATATCCAAGGTCTAACAACAACGACGAAGGTTCAAACGCAAAACGACCTCTCTTCGAGGCCAATCCCCTGAAAGAAACCACTGCAGAGGCGGGTTATCAATTAATCAGCTCAAAATCAGATGTCAAGCGAGAGAAAAAGAACTGGACCATATTAATGGAGGAACTCAGTATTACCAAGAGCAGTCACAAAGCGTGGAGGTTGCTGAAACGCCTTAACAGTGACCCAACCATTCTAGAACCTATGTCAACGTAACGGCAGTACAAATAGCCGCTCAGCTCGTGAAGAATGGTAAGCCAGATCAAATGCTCCCTAGGCACGAAAACAATGTTAAACAAAAAGGGATCAACGAAACGGCCAATGTACCCTCCTCATTTACCACAGAAGAGCTGAATAATGTCATTACCATCTGCTAATGGTCACTGCCAAATATACATTTCAGTACACTTCTATTGCATTGTAATGAAACCAAAACTCATGCTGAAGAATAACCAGTTTATGCGTTTTTGGGTCATCTATCTTCTGGTTGGTTTGATGCGGCCCAACACGAATTCCTTTCCTTTGCCAACCTCTTCATCTCAGAGTAACGCTTGAGACCTACGTCCTCGATTATTTACTGGATATATTCAAATCTCTGTCTTCCTCTACAGATTTTGCCCTCTACACCTCTCTCTCTAGTACCATGGAAGTTGCTCCCGAACGTCTTAACAGATGTCCTGTCGTAACATCCCAGGCTTATGGTTACCACCCCTGCATTATGTATTACTAGATCAATACACTTATATCTCCAGCTATAATTAAATTCAATTACCTTTCGATAACAGGAAAAAGGCTTTTAGAAGAATAATAGCGATACCAAACAACAGTAGTTACAATACCCTTTGTACCATAAACAATCAAAATCAGATTTAGGAAATTAATATATGGAAAATATTTAGATGACGAATTAATATATTTCGTTCTCATCATCATGATAGGAATTAAATTTCGAGCCTAATTAACAAGATATAGATAACTGATCGTTTAGCATTGTTAGAATGCTTATTTCTGCAATTTCAATATTAATGTGATTTTCATGCGTTTATAAAATGTCTTAAACTTCTAGCAAAGTAGGGAATATTATAGAGTGTTTGATAATGTTGTTAAATTATTTCATATTATTAAATATGTTTTGCATTGTTATAACCAGTAGTACATTGTAGGAAGTGTATAAATAGCCTCCAGTATTGTTAGGGCAGATGAGTGTTGGACCCACTAGAGGACAGATCTGTGTGTACAGCTAAGTTCTTGGTGCATGATTCAGGTTTGGATTTACAATGGAGCAACTCGTGGGTTGGACATTGTCTAAAACAGCATATTAGAACAGTGCAGTGACGGGTTATTTCCGAGTGTTAAACAGTTTGAGATAATATCGCAACTTTATATTGGTACTTCTTTGAGTATTAGTGTTGAACATAGCAATGGACCTCACACACACATTTCTATCAAATTACTGCATCTGGACTATTTAATATCGCCTGTGTAGTATATGCTACCGTCGGTTAGCTGTAGTAATAACGAGGCTTATTACACCGAAGATTGATCATGAGCTCATAAGATACATGTTTTGAAGTGAATAAATCTACGTACTTACTTTACTTCAGTTGTGGCCTACATCATTGTAGTGAAATCCATTATGGTATCCTGTATTTATGGAAAAAAGGATATTTTAGATCATGTATGCAGTCGTGGAGGACCTCCAAAGGCAAGTTATTCACAGGTATTTAAACCATATTTAACTACTCACTAACCAGTAGGACGTTACATATGGTGCCCCAGGTGAGGGAAACCATGACATTTACTGTCATATTGTGCGTAAAAACATATCGTATAAAGTGCTCTCTCAAGTAAAGAACTGTTACTGAAATTAACATTTGGAAATATATAGAAGTGCGGATAGTTTTTGGAATTGTTTACTTCAAAATAACAACAAGTACGAAGTTCGCCAGCGGGAAAGAAGGGACGACGTCGGTTCAGAAGACGCAGCCTTTTGGAAGTTTTGGAAGTTCTATAACCACGTACTTTGTAACTTCAGAAGTAGCAAGACGTAGTTTGTTTACGCCGTGGATGCAGTCAAGTACCGGTACCTGGAAATGGCGGATGTCATCTGAAGGATAAAGAAGGCAGATTGACTGCCTAGAGCAGGTATATGCGTAGTGTTACACATTAGTGTTAATTGTTGAGATGTCCTAATACAGAATCATGAATAGAGAAAGGGCAGATGGAATATGTATCATTCAAAGAAATGGAAATACACCTGTTTTAATGATTTACAGAAATTGATATCTGGAGACCGGAGTGGAGACGATAGCGGTGTAAAATTACCGCATACGGGCAAGACTGCAGTTATAAAGCCTCGTAATGTTGATATCCATAATATTAATGTTGAAGAAACTAACGTAAATCCAAATAGTGATGATGTGACAGAGCAAAAAGGTGCCTCGCAGGAACATAGTGATGTAAGGTTAAGTTTCGAGAATAATGAAATGTTAATAGCGATGGCTAATCTGATCAATAGAAACATTGACAAAAAAACAGTGGTCTAGCTAGTAAAATGAACAGCAGCATGAGTAGTTTGAGAAGTGATTCGTATACTAAGAATGACATAAGTAGCGTAAAGAGGGAAATTGACTGTAAAATCAATGGCAAAATCAGTGGTTTGGATAGCAACATGAGTGATATGGACAGTAACATGATAGTTTGAAAAGTGAAATGTGTGCTACTATTGACAGCAAAATTAGCAAGCTGGAATCAGGTTTTGATCTAAAGTTACAAAAAAGTCAGCAGGACCTTGCGAAGGCATTAAATGCAACCATTGAATATGTTACTAGTAATTTGGTAGCGAAAATAAGTACAGTAGACAACAATTGTATACTAAAATTAATAGTATCGTAGAATACTGTGATGGGAAAGTGGAAGAAGCAGTTGATTCCTGTAATAAGAAAGCTAACAGTAATTGTTCTGATAACAGAAAGACTGTAGAATCTCAAATTCGAGTTACTGCAGATAATTTTAAAAGAGAGTTGGAATCAGTGTGAAGAAACCTAAAAGGAAAGTGCTTGATCACTATTGACAGTAAAATAGAAAATGAATGACCAAGAGAAAATGCCTTTTGTAAGAGGGTACATGAAATCTGAGTCTTACAGTTGAGCAGCTGAGATTTCAGAAAAATGTTCTTCGTGGGAAGAGTTCAAGCAAGCTTTTCGAGACAAACATTGGTCTAAAGATGAGCAACAAAGGATATTGGATTAAGGCAGATATGATGATAGGAAGGGAACGATTACAGAGTTTTGTGAAAAGTGGATTGGTAAAGTGAAGTATTTGCATCTTAGTAGTGAGTCAGACTGGAAAATAGTTTGCCAGGTAAAATAAAAGAATGGCTTATTCCAGCTCCTGGAGTTAATTATTAGTAAATTCTTGGGTTATGTGGGAAGAATAGAGAGAGCAAAGGCTGCAGTGGAAGGAAGTAGGGGTTATGGGAATGGGGATAACCACAATAGAGAACCCCACGCTAACAGGGAGAGAAACTTCAGAGAGGAGAAAGGATACTATAATTATATAAATTCTGGAGAGGGGAGAAATTATAGTAATGACAATGGCCATAGAAGTAATAGGAATTTAAAGAACGTACAGAGAAGCGACAGGTATTCCAGAGAAGATAGAGGTTATAATAATGATAACAGTTACAGGAGTAGTAGGAATTTCCAAAATGATAAAGGGGAAAATGAGCAAAGAAGAGGTAGCAACTATAGGAGTTTTAGAGAGCAAAATGGGTATAATAACGGTAATGGTTATAGGAATGGTGGAAATGCCTGAAGTGAGGCAGTAACAGATGATCAAGGGAGAGAGAGAAACGACAGCTCAGACAACAGAGGGGGCAGGAATAATAGTGGGAGGCACCACAATTTAAAATGACTTCTGCTCCTGTCAGGGTCCGAACTAGGACAAGAGATGCAGCAGGGCCAATATTTAGACAATTAAAACCCTGTGTGAGCTATGAACATGACTATAGAGCTAGTGAAGATATTAGGGTACCAAATATATGGGTAGATAATGTAGAAATGTTTTCTGAAGAACATGTAAGGCAAATCCAACACCATCCATGAAAACCCTGACATGATAAGCAAATCCAGTAGTATGTCACAGAGCTCCGAATAAATCGTGACATTAAATTAACCAAAGTAATACGAGTAACAAGTGAGCAAATCGAATACCACAGACTAACACAAGAATGCCTAAATGCATGTCATACCTTCCCACCGTGAGACAGACGCAGTTCCGAGGGGAGAAACGAGAACAGAAGCCGAGAGCAGAACCGTGTTAAGCTAGAAGGCCCTACGATAAGGCACGGACACCCACGTCGCCAGCTAACCGACAGGACCACCCCCAGCCCATGTTAAAAGCTAGGGCCCTCCAGAAGAACAGTATATATCTTACGATAACACTAAAAGGGCCACACCAGCCACAAGTTTTAGCGTGAGACTTTTTCGCGTCTCTGTTACGTTGCAAACCTAAAAAACATTGCCCCACCACGAAAAGTAACCGCTAGGACCACCCCCCAGCCCATGTTAAAAGCTGGAGCCCTCCAGAAGAACAGTATAGATCTTACGATAACACTAAAAGGGCCACACCAGCCGCAAGTTTTAGCGTGAGACATTTTCGCGTCTCTGTTACGTTGCAAACGTTAAAAATATTGCCCCACCACGAAAAGTATAACGTTTCTCATTGGATAGACAGAATTTTTGTAGGTGGAGCTTAAGGTTAACATTGAGACCCTGATTGGTCAGATGAAAACACAGCCAGATAGTTTTTTTTAAACCAACTTCGGTAAATTGTAGTAAGGAGAAGTTAGGAAAGAGTTGCTTCCGAGACGGCGAGATGCATGGAGTTGCGCCAGCCGCCGCCCCCTGACGAACATCAACAAGGTAATGAACGCATGTGATGCCGCATTTTTGAGCGCATAAGGCTTCACTCAGAACTGCAGAAGTCTCATTTGTTACATCCCCCTTTTACGTAATACTAGTGTCGATCGTCAATTGAAGCTCATGGTATTCACATTTGCTACTTAAGTTAAAATCTGAAACGCGATGATTTTTCTGTTATATAATTATTAAGAAGCCACATCAGCCACTGTAATTTACGACAAGATAGATAAGTAATTATAGATAATTGAGGGTCACTTTAGACCATTTTGATAGTTTTCTCTTTTATGAAACTTAACTTAAATCTAGGTTATAGATGTGATATGGCATAGGTCATCCTTCGAGCCATTGTAGAACTTCCACTCAGGGAGTATTCGTTCACATTTTTGTTGAACGCAGTTGGTTTTTATCATCCTGTATTAAAATATTTCCTTTTATCGATAGTGCAATTTATAAACAATGTTTTGTGAGTAGAATAAAATTTCCAATGGCAAACTTAACTACTTTTTCGACGTTATTTTACCAGCTAACTAAAAATAGGAAAGCCTTGAACCCCTTCCACTAAATTTAGTTAGTATTAAGATTCTTTTACAGGTAGTGCAGTGGAGCTGACACTGAAATCATTAAGTATTTGGTTATATCATCGCTAGTCTCACTGAACTCTTCTGAACTCTACATGTCATGTGTGGTCTGGCGTCTCCTTACCAGCAACAGGTCCCAGGTCCAAACTAGTCAATTCCCTAAAAAACACGCTCAGAGCGTCGTTGCGCGAAAGTGGTAGGGAGGCACGACATAGAACTACAGACACCACGCAGAATGTTAGAAACAGGAACCCACAGATTTAATAGAAACTAACATAGACAGCATGGATAACTCAGGGGTTGATCAGTATGATGATATAAGTTGTAATAGGTTACAGTGTGAAAAACCATTAAAGTGTTTGGCCTTATGGTCTGAAAAGTAAGACAGGGAACAGTTGGTTAGCTGGGCATTAGAAGGAGAGGATAGTGACGACAAGGACGGTTCGGATAGTGATACATCAAGTAATAGTGTTATTAGTGAATTGGATGAAATGTCTGAATTTGTGTATGATGAGAAAGATAACATAATTACCAAAGAGAGCACAATGTTTGAAGAAGTGCGTGATGAGGAAGATGTGTGTTTTGTAGGTGATGTAATCGACGAAGGGGATCATGCAGTATGTCACTTGACTGTAACAGATGATCTTTTTGGTGAACCAGATCATAGTTTTGTGAGGGGAAAATCAATGAGGATTTGTTGTAAGAAGAGGACCCTAAAGATAATAATGATAGTAACTGGCATCCTACAGTTATGGCTAAGTTACAAGGTACACCCATAAAATGCTTGTCGGACAGTGGAAGAGAACTGAATCCAATATTCTTTCTTTCTTTCGCTTACGCCATAGTCCTGCAGCGATCACAGGGTTGGCGTGGTTAGAACGAATTTGGAAAGTTAGTTTTAGGGGTGGCCGGACGCCCTTCCTGCCGCAACCCCACATCCCCAGGGATGGAATCAGTGTACCCCAGCTGTCTCCATCCAGTGTAAATCGTTAAATAGTGTTTCAAACGTCTGCGACACATGTAACTGAGGTGGAACATGGGGACCAGCCTGGTATTCACCTAGCGGGATGTGGAAAACCGCCTAAAAACCACACCCAAGCTGACCTGCACACCGGCCCTCGTCGTTAATCCGCTGGGTGGATTCAATCTGGGGCCAACGCACCTACCCAAGTCCAGGAAGCAGTGCTCTCGGTTACCCTGGCGGGTAACTGAATGCAATATCTCAGGCATTTTTTGAATCAATTAAAGACAATAAGAAAGTGGCGGTCATGCATGAATCTGGTATAAGGGTAGTTGGAGCTACTGGTAAAATGACTAAGCCGATTAAGCAGGAAATGTTCCTGTCTGTTGAAATTTCTAGTCAATTACATGAGTGTAGATTTCCGGTGGTACCAGGACTCAACCTGGATATAATTCTAGGTACAGAATTCTTGTGTAAATGGAATGTGGCTATAGATTTTGCTGCCGGTTAATGGGGGTTGGTGAGACAGATATTAATGTAAAGCAAAGTGTTTTCAGATAGGCCGGGGTTAGTAAAGGACTTTGAATGCAAATTGTCTTTCAAAGAATATGAAACTTTCTTTTTCAAACCCTATGCTGCCCTATTTGCATAAAAGGAAGCAGTTAGGTGAGAAATTCAGAGTATGTTATGATGGGGAATATTTGAAAGATCTAACAGTAGATGAAACAATGGCTTAGTCCTTGTGAAAGAGAAGAATGGGGATGTGCGAGCGGTTTTAGATGTGAGCTAATTAAATGAGATAGTAGTAAGAGAAAGTTATAGGCTTGCGGACATAGAGGTAGTTCTACAAAAGTTTCATGGTACTAGATATCTGTTTTCATTTGATGTAATGTGTGGGTATTGGAATATTAAATAGGAAAAAGAGTCTAAACCTTGTACAGCATTTTTGCACGAAGATAAAAGTTACCAGTATTGTATTGTGCCATTTGGCTTGAATTCTTCTGTTTCTATTTTTATCAGGGCTCATGATAAGATCTTAGAACAGGGATTAAGTAATAAAATCACAGTGTATGTGGATGGTATATTAATTGGCAATACAGATTCGTTTGAGCATTGTAAAATCTTGGATAAAGTGACAAAAGCAGTGTATAAAGGGGGGATGAAGTTGAAATTAAATAAGTCTGAATTTGTGAAGAAAGAGATAGTATTTTTAGGACATGTGATTGATGAAAATGGGATTAGACCAGGACCAACAAACTTAAGGGCTATAGAAGATTTTTCAGCGCCAAATAATAAAAAGGATTTAAAATTGGTGTTTGGATTATTTGGATTTTATATGAGGTATGTGTCAGACCAATCATTTAATCACCCATGGTTAAGTAATTTGTTAAAGAAAAATGTTCCTTGGAACTGGACACAAGAATGTGGGGAATCATTTAGGAAACTAAAGAGGGAACTAATGAATAGTAGGGTGTTGTTTCACCCTGATTTCTCTTTGGCGTTCTGCATGAGTGCTGATCCAAGTTATAGCGGTTTGGGGGTAGAAATTTTTCAACTAGTCAATACAGAGAAAGGGGTCGAGCACAGTACAATAGAGTTTGCAAGTAGGACATTAAAATTGCATGAGAAGAACTACCATATTTCTGAGTTTGAGGCCTTGGCCATTATATTTGGGTTTCGGGAATTCAAATGCTACTCGTTAGACCACAAAACGGTGGTGTATGCCGACTACAAAGCTTTGAGATTTTTGCAGCAGTATAGATTAAGACATCCAAGGTTAATCAGGTGGGCTTTGTATGTTCACCAGTTTGAATTAGGAATAAAATATATAAAAGGAAAGGATAATGTAGTGGCAGATGCCCTATCAAGAATACCAACAGGTAAAGAGAGAGTAACAATGATGAGAATTCAGAAGGTCGAGTCAAATTGTATTATATTTAAGGGTTGAAAGATGAAAAGGTAGCTAAAAAAGTCTGTCAATAAATGAGGAGAGAATAAAATAAAGACCCAAATTTGAGATTAGTAAAGCAATACTTCAATTCTGACAGTGAACCGAAGATGAAGGAGTATTATACTATTCATAAGGGGGCGTTATTCAGAAGGAAGACTTTAGATAAAGAAGAGTAGAAACTCTGTTTTACAGAACAGCATGTTGACACTTTAATTGATTTTCTGCACGTAAGCTATAGGCATTATTGAACGAGAAAAATAGTAGCAAAATTGCAGAAAACAGTACATTTCAATAACATGTGGACAAGGGTTCGACAAAGAAAAATAGTAGCAAAATTGCAGGAAACAGTACATTTCAATAATATGTGAACAAGGGTTCGACAAAGGCTGATCTGTTGTGATAAATGTCAGAGAGTGAAACTGACTACTGTACCAGCAAAAGGTTTTAAGAACTCAATGTTAGCAGTAAATCCTCATGGTCAAGCCTGCATTGACCTCCTTGGTCCCCTACCCACTTCAGTAAGTGATTGTAAGCAGGAATTTGTTGTACTAGATGCAGCTTCAAGATATGTCAAATTGTGTCCAATTGAAAGGGCTATTACGAAAACAATAGCGGATAAGTTAGAGAGTGACGACATTCATAAACTAGGTAAATCAAAGTCAGACAACGGTACTCAGTTTGTTTCTGAGAGATTAATGCAATTTATGGGGGGTACATAAGATTAATCATAAAAAGACATCGACTTACTTTCCACAAGGAAATATGAGTGAGAGGGTAGTGAAGGAAACAGACAATGTACAAAGTACTGTAGCAAAAAGCATACAGCATGGGCGAATCATTTACTAGATTTTGGGAAGATAATTAACAATGGGTGTAATGAATCACTAGGGTATACTCCATGTGAACCAAAGTTCGGTGAACAACTGAGTAACATTATAAGGGAAGAAGTTGATTTTGCAAATATAATTGTAATGGCTCAGGACGAAAAGATTAAAGAGCCTCGAGACATGATGAAGAAAAGGCAGAGGAAAGAAAGAAAAGACATGACAGGGAAATTAAACCGACCACTTTTAAAATTAATGACTTGGTTTTAGTAAACATGTAAGAGTAATCTGGCGAAGTAAACACAGAAATAAGGTAATTCTTGCATGTTTATCAATGTCCATTTAAAGCACTGGGAATAGTGCATGACAATGCCTAAGAGCTTGTGTACCGAAGGTATAATAGATAGTTGGGGGTTGAAGAATATAATAGACTTAAAACTATATGTTACTCCCATACATCACATTAGGTCAGTCCGAAACCACAGAGAATATTTCAGGAAACTAGGAAACCTGACCTTTGGCGAAAGGGTTACTGAGCAGACTCAGTTAGAGGATAATGGATATGAAGGGGTGCTTTATTGTTTGATGCATACACCACGTGGCGAATTGGTGCCTTCCCTTAGCTGAGCGTTTGTGATACTTCTTTTGTGACCGACTGTTTTGACTTCTATTTCTAGAATTGACGTTTTCTTCTGTCTTAGTATAGTAAAGTAAATAATAAAAAATCAGTGTTATTGTACTATGTCATGTAATTTTCTTAATGTAATTTTTTATTTTGCAGTGTGAATTATTATTATTATGTATATACAGGAAATGTCTGTAAATGACTAATGTAGTGATATTCTCGTACTTTAAGATCAAGTATGAAATAAGTTATGAAACAGTGTCTGACTGTATGTAGTTATGTTTCCATGGAACACCACATTGAATGAAAGGAGCAGAGGAACTGCAGATAATAGAGAATGGATAAAGGACCAACTAAATCTAAGGAACTGCAAGAGTTCCCTGTGACTGAGCATCAGTGAACTGAACAGAAGTACAGATGGACACCAAATTGTTGATGTGCTGAAAAATTAATTATTAATTTCATTCAAAAGTAGGAAAAATAGTATGTGTATTCATGTAAAAGTGGAAAGTGTAATTGTTGTGTAATATGTAAACTTAAAAAGCAAATTTGTATAAATAAGGTTTTAGAACCCATGATCAAAGTAGGATTAAGCAAAAAAATATGAAAAAAGTGTATAGAGTTAGTGTCAGTATGATGACCTGCCGTTTTTATATCTTTTAGACTAGTAAATCCATCAATTTCCATTTCACATAAATTTATAGATTGGTTAGGGGTATTGTGTAACATTCCAGGCTTACAGTTACCACCCCTGCATTATGTATTACTAGATCAATACTCTTATATCTCCAGCTAGAATTAAATTCAATTTCTTTTCGATAATAGGAAAAAGGGTTTTAGAAGAATAACAGCAATACCAAACAACAGCAGTTACAATACCCTTTATACCATAAACAATCAAAATCAGATTTAGGAAATTAATATATGGAAAATATTTAGATGACGAAATAATATATATCATTCTCATCATCTGTGAATGGTAGGAATTAAATCTCGAGCTTAATTAACAAGATATAGATAACTAATCGTTTAGCATTGTTAGAATGCTTATTTCTGCAATTTCAATATTAATGTGATTTTCATGTGTTTATAAAATGTCTTAAAGTTCTAGCAAAGTAGGGAATATTATAGAGTGTTTGATAATGTTGTTAAACTATTTCATATTATAAATTATGTTTTGCATTATTATAACCAGTAGTACATTGTAGGAAGAGTATAGATACTCAGCCTCGAGTATTGTTTAGGCACATGAGTGTTGGACCCACTAGAGGTCAGATGTGTGCATACAGTTGAGATAAGTTCTTGGTGCATGATTCAGGTTTGGATTTACAATAAAGCAACTCATGTGTTGGACATTGTCTAAAAAAGTATATTAGAGCAGTGCAGTGACAGATTATTTCAGAGTGTTAAACAATTTGATTTAATATCACAAAAGGCAGGATGATATGTGACTTTATATTGGTACTTCGTTGAGTATTAGTGTTGAACAATGCAATGGACCTCACACACGCATTTCTATCAGATTACTGCATCTGGACTATTTAATAACGCCAGTTTAGTATGTGCTACCATCGGTTAGTTGTAGTAGTAACAACGAGACTTATTACACTGAAGACCAATCATGAACTCGTAAGACATAGGTTTTGAAGTGAATAAATCAACGTACTTACTTTACTTCAGTAGTAGCCTATATCATTACAGTGAAATCCATTATGGTATCGTGTATTTATTGAACAAGGGTATACGCAGTAGTCGAGGGACACCGAAGGCAAGACATTCACAGGCATTTAAACCATTTGTAACTACTCTCTAACCAGTGGGACGTTACACTGTCGCTTCCTCTTGTCAGTATTTTCCACATATTACTTTCCTCTTCGATTCTGTCCAGAATCTCCTCTTTCCTTACCTTATCAGCCCACCTAATTTTCAGAATTCGTCTGTAGCATCACGTCTCAAATTCTACGATTCTCTCCTGTTCCGGTTTTCCCACAGTCTATTTTTCCCTAACAACGTAGTAGATAGTGTCTGAAGTTCCATGCGGCTTTTCGCGGATGATGCTGTAGTATACAGAGAAGTTGCAGCATTAGAAAATTGTAGAGAAATGCAGGAAGATCTGCAGCGGATAGGCACTTGGTGCAGGGAGTGGCAACTGACCCTTAACATAGACAAATGTAATGTATTGCGAATACATAGAAAGAAGGATCCTTTATTGTATGATTATATGATAGCGGAACAAACACTGGTAGCAGTTACTTTGTAAAATATCTGGAAGTATGCGTGCGGAACGATTTGAAGTGGAATGATCATATAAAATTAATTGTTGGCAAGGCGGGTACCAGGTTAAGATTCATTGGGAGAGTGCTTAGAAAATGTAGTCCATCAACAAAGGAGGTGGCTTACAAAACACTCGTTCGACCTATACTTGAATATTACTCATCAGTGTGGGATCCGTACCAGATCGGTCTGACGGAGGAGATAGAGAAGATCCAAAGAAGAGCGGCGCGTTTCGTCACAGGGTTATTTGGTAACCGTGATAGCGTTACGGAGATGTTTAATAAACTCAAGTGGCAGACTCTGCAAGAGAGCCGCTCTGCATCGCGGTGTAGCTTGCTCGCTAGGTTTCGAGAGGGTGCGTTTCTGGATGAGGTATCGAATATATTGCTTCCCCCTACTTATACCTCCCGAGGAGATCACGAATGTAAAATTAGAGAGATTAGAGCGCGCACGGAGGCTTTCAGACAGTCGTTCTTCCCGCGAACCATACGCGACTGGAACAGGAAAGGGAGGTAATGACAGTGGCACGTAAAGTGCCCTCCGCCACACATCGCTGGGTGGCTTGCAGAGTATAAATGTAGATGTAGATGTAGATGTAGATACTGTGCTGCATTCCACACGTACATTCTCAGAAATTTCAACCTAAAAATAAGGCCTACGTTAATCGTAGACTTCTCTCGGCTAGAATGCCCTTTGCCATTGCTAGTCTGTTTTTTATGTTCTCTTTGCTCTGACAGTTATTTGCTATTTTGCTGCCTAGGTAACATGATTCCTTAACTTCATCTACTTTGTGGCCATCAGTCCTGTTATTATGTTCCTCGCTGTTCTCATTTCTGCTACTTCTATTACTTTCGTCTTTCTTCATCAGTTTCACTCAGGATAGGAAAGTCATTACCGAATCGTATTATTAGTATCCTTTCACATTTGATTTTAAATCCACTCCTGAAACTTTCTTCTATCTCCATCACTGACTGCTTCTTCGATCTGCAGATTAAACAGCAGCGGCGAAAGACTACATACGTTACACCCTTTTTAATGCGAGCACTTTTTTCTCGGTTGTCCATTGTCATTAATGGCTCTTGGTTCTTGTACATAGTGTACATTACCCGTCTCTCCCTATAGCTTAACCTTATTTTTCTCAAAATTTCGAACATCTGCACCATTTTACGTCGTAGAACGGTTTTTCTAGGTCGATATTTCCTATGAACATGTCTTGATTTTTTTTGTGTCGTACTTCCGCTGTCAACTTCAACGTCAGAATTGCTTGCTTGGTGCCTTTACCTTTCTTAAAGCCAAACGTATCGTCAAGTAACAGTTCTCTTTTCCATTCTCTTGTGTCTTATTCTTGTCATCAACTTGGCTGCATGAGCTGTTAAGCTGATTGTGTAATAATTCTCGAGATTTTCAGCTCTTACAGTCTTTGGAATTGTCTGGATGATATTTTTCCGAAAGTCAGATGGTATGGCACCAGACTCGTATATTCTTCACACCGGCGTGGATAGTTGTTTTATTGCCACTTTCCCCAATGATTTTAGAAATTCTGATGGAATGTCATCTATCCCTTCGTCCTTACATAAGTTCTCCAAAGCTCTCTTAAATTCTGGTTCTAGTACTGATACTCTGTCTCTTCTGAATGGTCTCCTGTTTCTTCCTCTATCAAACCAGACAAACTTCGTTCTCATAGAGGCCTTCAACGTACTCTTTCCACCTATCCACTCTCTCCTCTGCATTTGACAGTGGAATTCTCGTTGCACTCTTAATGTTACCATCCTTGGCTTTACTTTCACCGAAGGTTGTTCTGACTTTCCTATATGCTGAGTCAGCCTTTCCGATAATCATTTCTTTCTCAATTTCTTCAAATTTTTCGTGCAGCCGTTTCGTCTTAGCTTCCCTGAACTTCCTATTTGCTTCATTTCTAAGCGACTTGTATTTCTGTATTCCTGAATTTCCCTGAACAGTTTTGCACTTTCTCCTTTCAACGATCAACTGAAGTATTTCTTCTGTTACCCAAGGCTTCTTCACACTTACCTTCTTCGTAGCTACGTTTTTCTTTCCAACTTCTGTGATTGCTCTTTTTATAGATGTCCATTCCTCTTCAACTGTACTGCCAACCGAGCTATTCCTTCTTGCTGTATCTACGGCCTTAGAGAACTTCTGGTGTGTTTCGTCGTTCCATAGCACTCCCGCATCACAATACTTTGCGTATTGATTCTTCCTGACTAATCTCTCAAAACCCAGCCTACTCTTCATCACTAATACATTGTGATCTGCGGCTGTATCTGCTCCTGGGTACGCTTTACAATCCAGTGTCTGATGTGGGAATCTCTGTCTGACCAAGATGTAATCTAGCTGAAATCTTCCCGTACCACCCGGCTTTTTCCAAGCATACCTCCTTCTCTTGTGATTCTTGAACAGAGTATTCGTTATCAGTAGCTGAAATTTATTACAAAACTCAATTAGTCTTCCTCCTCCTTTATCATTTTCAGCTGGCGACGTCGGCATGTGCGCCGGAACTATCATTGTCGGTGTTGGATTGCTGTCGATTCTGATAAGAGAAACCCTATCACGAACTGTTCATGGTAACATACTCTCTACCCTACATTCCTATTCTTAACGAATGGTACTCCCATTATACCATTTTCTCCTGCTGTTGATATTACCCTATACTCACCTCACCAAAAATCTATGACTTCTTTCTATTCCACTTCACTGGCTCCTACTATATCTAGACTGAGTCTTTGCAGTTCTCTTTTCAGATTTTCTAGTTTCCTTATCACACTGAAGCGTTTGACATTCCACGCCTCGGCTAGTATAATGTTATCCTTTCGTTGATTTTTCAATCTTTTTCCCATGGCCACCTCCCCTTTGGCAGTTCCCTTGCTGAGATCAAATGGGGGCTATTATGGAATCTTTTGCCAATGGCTAGCTCATCATAACACTTTTTCAGTCACGGGCCACATGTCCTGAGGATACACGTTATGTACCATTAGTGCAGTGGTTTCCATTGCCTTCTACATCCTCATACCGTTGATCATTGCTGATTCTTCCACCGTTAGAGGCAGCTTGCCACTCCAAGAACAAGGGAGTGATCTGAACCTCGGTCTGCGCTTCTGCCCTCTTTTACAAGGCTGCTGGCAGAATGAGGGTGGCCACTACTGATTATGAATCAAAACTTAAGCGATGGCGGATTTCGAATCGGGACTGAGGCCGTTTTGATAATGTCGCTATTCCTTGACCATAGGTTCAATCAGTTTATGCGTTCTACTTTATATAAATAGAGCAGTGATATTAGTTGCACGTCAACAAAAGCTGTGTAGTGCGTCATCATGTCAACATTATCTTCGTTCTATTGTAACAACAAACCCTGACGACGAAACTAAGAATTACAGCTTACTATACATTCTAACTAAAGGTAACCGGAACATTTTATCTAAGAAAGAGTTTCATGTATTGCAGGTATGATCTGTTGCCGTGTGTTTCACATGGTTGATGTGAATGTGAAGAAAAATAGAAAATTTTCTCTGACATGGAAATCAAGCGCTTCCAAACAGTTGAGCATAAAAAATATTTTCGTCTTCTACGTCTGAGGAATTTTTTCTGAAAGGCTGGCCACGCTTGTTTCTTATATTCTGTATTAGCAGTTACCCCCAGGAAATTATGGCTATGTCAAAAATTGTGATTCGTCATTCATGAAATCAGTCGATCCAATATTACGTCTTATTTTATAATCCAATAATCCTTTGCAAAATCGCCCTTCTGACAAATTAATCCCATGACCTTTAACTATTGAGCTAGCTATTTACGCGGTGGGTAGTTAATTAGTGTCTTCATTCACACTGGCGTCCTCATATTTCAAGAAAATACTACAGATCCTGATTTGAGATTATGCTTGATGTAATGAGAGTCAGCTGAGTAAATATTGTAAAACTGTCTGTTATATGAGGATGGGAAACAACATGATACTAAACCTCCAGAGTTGGTTGACATCTTCTCCCCATCAGTCTACGCAAGAATCCCAAAATTCTAAAAAATTTTAAAAATCATAACACACTGTTGCCGTTGACTGTTAAGATGGTGGACAAGTCTCTAGCCGTTGAGGGTTGACCTTATGTCAGAAAACGAAATATATCTAATAAAAAAATGTTTCACCAGAAGTGGAATTTCACGAGCTTTACATATTGGTGGTTCATCCTATCGGCAGAAAGCACTGTTTGTCAATGGACACGGCCCTGTTCTCAGTCTGATGAGAAACACTTTCTTCAGTTTTTATAGATGGCATGATGTTGCCAAGCCAGGGAGTAGGTTTCATCGACTGCGGTTATTGTTTATCGCTTCTAGCCACTCGTCTTCCTCTCGATGCATCATTCTTCTGTCCAATAATAACACCATTAAGTCGTGTGACGAGGTCTAACCCAGTACCTTGTAAACTTCTGCACTATTTCTGGGTGTCCAGGGAGGTAGACAAGGATTTCTGGTCAGATGAGTATAGAGTAATATCAACAGCAGCAGCAAATGGTATAACGGGAGTAGGATTCCTTATGAATAGGAAGGTAGGGCAGAGAGTGTGTTACTGTGAACAATTCAGTGATAGGGTTGGCCTTATGAGAATCGACTGCAAACCAACACCGACAATGATAGTTCAGGTATATATGTCGACGTCGCAAACTGAAGGTGAAGAGAAAGATGAAGTATATGAGAAATTTGAAAGGGTAATACAGTACGTCAAGGGAGACGAAAATCTAATAATTATGGGAGACTGTAATACGGTTGTAGGGGAAGGAGCAGAAGAAAAGGTTAGAGGAGAATATGGGCTTGGATCAAGGAATGGGAGAGGAGAAAGACTAATTGAGCTCTGTAACAAGTTTCAGCTAATCGTAGCGAATGCTCTGTTCAAGAATCACAAGAGGAGGAGGTATACTTGGAAAAACCCGTGGGATATGGGAAGATATCACTTAGATTACATCATGATCCGACAGAAATTCCGAAATCAGATACTGGACTGTAAGGCGTATCCAGAAGCAGATGTGGACCCACATCACAATATTGTAGTGATGAAGAGTGGGCTGAAGTTTAATACATCAGTCAGGAAGAATCAATACCCAAAGAAGTGGGATACAGAAGTGCTAAGGAATGGCGAGATATGCTTGAAGTTCTCTAAGAAATAGATACAACAGTAAAGAATAGCTGAGTAGAGAGTACAGTTGAAGAGAAATGGACATCTCTAATAAGGGCCATCACAGAAGTTGGAAAGAGAAACATAGATACAAAGAAGGTAACGGCAAAGAAACCATGGGTAACGGAAGAAATACTTCATTTGATCGATAAAAGGAGGATGTACAAACATGTGTCGGGAAACGCAGGAATACAGAAATACATGTCACTGAGGAATGAAACAAATAGGAACTATAGGGAAGCTAAGACGAAATGGCTACATGAAAAATGTGAATAAATCTAAAAACTGATCATTATCGGATGGACAGACTCAGCAAATGGGAAAGTCAAAACAACATTCGGTGACATTAAAACCAAGTGTGGTAACATTAAGAGTACAACGGGAATACAACTGCTAAATGCAGAGGAGAAAGCGGATAGGTAGAAAGAATGCAGTGAAAGCTTCTATGAGAGGGAAGATTTGTATGATGAGATAAAAGAGGATATAGGAGTCGATTTAGAAGAGATAGTAGAATCAGTATTACAATCAAAGTTTAAAAGAGCTTTGGAAGATCAAATAAGAATGAAAGGATATATAACATTACCTCAGAATTTCTAAAATCATTGTGGGCAAGTGGCAGCAAAAAAATGGCTCTGAGCACTATGAGACTTAACTGCTGAGGTCATCAGTCCCCTAGAACGTAGAACTACTTAAACCTAACTAACCTAAGGGCATCACACATATCTATGCCCGAGGCAGGATTCGAACCTGCGACCTTAGCGGTCGCGTGGTTCCAGACTGTAGCGCCTAGAACCGCTCGGCCACAAGTGGCAACAAAACGACTATTCATGTTGATGTGTAAAAATGAATTAATCTGGCGACATACCGTCTGACGTTCGGAAAAACATCATCCACACAATTCCGAAGACTGCATGAGCTAACAAGTGCAAGAATTATTGCACAATCAGTTTAACAGCTCATGCATCTAAGTTGCTAACAAGAATGATATACAGAAGAGTGGAAAATAAAAATGAGGATGTGTTGGATGACGATCAGTTTGGCTTTAGAAAAGGTAAAGCCTCGGGGGAGGCAATTTTATCTTTGTGGTTGGTAATGGAAGCAAGACTAAAGAAAAATCAAGACACATCGACCTGGAAAAGCCTTCGACAATGTAAAATAGTGCAAGAAGTTCGAAATTCTGAGAAAAATAGGGGTAAGCTATAGGGAGAGACGGATAATATACTGTATGTACAAGAACCAATGACGCACGGAGCAAGGAGGATATCAGAAGTAGACTAATAATGGCAAACTTGCATTCCTGGCCAAGAAAAGTCTACTAGTATCAAACATAGGCCTTAGTATGAGGAAGAAATATCTGAGAACGTACGTCTGGAGTACAGCCTTGTATGGCAGTGATACATGGACTGTGAGAAAACGTGGAACAAAGGAAAATCGAAGCATTTGAGATGTAGTGCTACAGACTAATGTTGAAAATTAGGTGGACTGATAATTTAAAGAATGAGGAGATTCTCTGCAGAATCAGAGAGGAAAGGAATATGTGGAAAACACTGATAAGGAGAAGAGAGCAACTGTAGAGGGCCAAAAATGTAGAGAAAGACAGAGACCGGAATACTTTCACCAAACAGCTGTGGACGTAGGTTACAAATGCTACTCTGATATGAAGAGGTTGGCACAGGTGAGAAATTCGTGGCGGGCTGCATCAAACCAGTCAGAAGACTGATGACCCCCCCTCCCCCCCCCCGCCCCCCCTATGCATAGGGATCTGCTGCTACCTGTTTTAATCATGAGCGTTCTTTGACCTTTTTTTTTTTTGCACTCGTATCGACCGATGGCTCTTGTATGTGCAGCACCGGATTAGTAATTATTGTCTGCTTGGTGCTCAGTTCTTTGGACATACTTATGTGCTTGTTACTCATTAGTGTGTTTAACTCAAATTCCCTGGCCGAGGATTTGTTCTCAGTTGAGGAGCCCTACAGCAGGTGCATTGCATTGTTTGACACGCTAGATTAACTTTTATATGAAATGTAATGGAGGTTAATATTTTTGTTTTAATGCAGTTAAATTTGTCGTTCAAGTTACACAGTTTCTCAGTCACAAGTATAAAAGTTCTTACTGTTTTCCTGAAATATCTTTTTTCTCAGTCCAGAACAAACTTATGACAGAAATCTTGCAATAGTTTTCAAGCTTTCTTTCGTGGTTATCATGAACTGGAACCACTGTGACTGGAAATTGGTGATATTTATTTGAGAAAGAGTATTTTTGAAGAAGATCACAGGCATAAAGCAGAAACATGGGTTCTAGTCCCATTCTGGCAAAAATTTTCACTTGTCGCCTTTGAATTAATTTCATTGCCCACATGTGGCCGATTGCAGAATTTATTTCATTGCATCATATAACACCTCTCACCTACTGGAATAATCTGTAAGGCCACGTGCACACACAAAGCAAAGAAACCATTCCAACAGTACTAAAAATAAATAAATATATCTTCCAGAAGTTCAGTAATGATACAAGGTCAACAACTGACTATTTTTACCTCCGTATTGTTCCTGCAAGAAATTTACAGTCCAGCTCGGAGCACTGCCTAGCTTAGTCACGCGAAGTTTATTAGTATTATGATGCAATCATTTTTTCTAGTCTCGGAATGTGAAAATAAATGGTTAAACCTTTTAAACTGTGGATGACTGCTCATCAGAAAATTGGCATTGTCCGCAAAAATCTTAGCCCAGGCGTAGTAAAATTATTAGATGGCTAACTATAATACGACTGCGGACATCAGAAAATCGCCAATGTTTGGATAAATCTTATGTGAGACTACGACTGAGGATACAGCATACATCAGTGTTAGTAACAAGATCTGAACCCAGTAAGCTAAACAGTGAACAGACTGCATCTCATAATATCACGTAAGAAATTAAGAAAAGGTCGCGGGACGGAAACCACTGAACATTTGAATTTAATCAAGCGTAACGCTTTTAAGGATGATACGTGGATGTCCTATCTCACATTGGTATAATGACAACGGTTTCATCAAACTATTGAATGAAGCTAAAGGTCAAAATAAAATTCTTTTTTATTACTAAGTTCCATAGACTTTATTCCAGAGATTGAAGTGGTAATAACAACAGTTATTTATTGTAAAACGCTAAAAGTGAAATACACAAGATACATGATAATACATTGCTACAGATGGGTGCAATTGGAAATGTAATCATACAATTCATTATTTCCATATAAACCCCCAATCACTGTTGAGCTAGTCAACAGCTTAGAGAAAAGATCGGGCAAAGTACACATGAGCACCAGTTCCCTCGTCAGGCTGCACGCAAATGCCGCTCGAGCTTACCATCATTCTAAAACTGAGGTGGAGAGAGTGGTTGCACTGGCAGCTGAGAGATACAAGTTGAGGCACAGCAACTATGATCAACTCTACGATGACGTCAGATCTCTCTGCACTTCTATGATAAAAATATCTCTCCTTCCGACGATCCAAAGTTGAGTGCCTATCTCCTCTCCTTCTCCAAATTTTGTTGTTTCTGCCATACCGGATTCTCGTTATCCAGTCACTGTGGACATTTCAAGTTCTGATCAATAAAAAAATTTATGAAAAAAGCAACACTCTCCCACCGCCCAAAGAATCGGCTTTGATTAACCAGCAATATACGTTTCTCTCTTAGAGTGGGGCTAGAAGCATAAACTCTTTCTCATTATGAGGTTGGTTTCTTATTTTGGCCAGTCATAGCACCTCCACGTGCACCCTCAAGGGCCTTCATCCCTGCTACAAACATTGTTTTGATAAACCAATACAGGGCTCCCTTAAGAGATTTAGACATAAATTACTGCTGACCCCCTCTGGCCCAACATATTCTTCTTACTCTGAGGGCCTAATATATTCTCATACCCTTGAAGATTTGTATCTTTTTAGGAAGCTTTCTTTACTCCGCTTCTCACAATGGAACTGTACAGGCTGCCGAATGCGGCCTCACACCCCTCTGTGAACGTGGACACCGTCTGCAAAGGCACTTGTTCATTCATTGTGTACCTGTCTGGGGCCATAGCTTTCAGCGAGGAACAGTTTTACGTCTTTCTTGTAATAGCACCCCTGGGGTCCTTATTCTTTCACAGTCGGCCAGAGGTCCCAGCTTACCCCTGTACAGAAATGACATGAACAAATAGTTTCTGTTACCTCCATAGTCTCATGTGTCCATAACAATTTGAACTGGTTTCTTAGTTTGATATAAGTAGTCAATTAATAATTAGGTTACAGAGCAATTTTGGAAAAACTCTCCTGTAACACCATCAAAATATTCTATATTACCGAATTACCTACTCCAGGCTTTCCAGTGGGCTCTTTTCATTATTCGTTATGCGTAATACCTATTCTGTTTATATATTTAGTTTCACAGATTTGTTCTGAAAGATAGTTTATATGCTTTTTTTCCTCTTTTTATTGCTTCCACAATTTCTGCTGACTAAATTTGTAATCCACCCCATAGGTGTTGATTCTCTTTCTTTCCTAATTCCTCATTTGCACCTTTTCTAGTTGCTTTTTTAATAGTTGTCCATTTTTCTTCAAAGGTACATCCTAAGGAAGTAAAAGACGTCCAGATCTTGCACTCGGAGAAAAAGTGCTTTAGGCTTAACATCATATAAGAGCTAGAGATTTTTAAACACGTATCTCTGAAGGACGGCCACATTCTTAACGAACAGTTGCAATTACGGAACAAGAATTTTTTAAAAGATATAGAGCCGCTAATTAAATATGGTCTGAACGGCGATACTCTCCTCAAAGTAGACTCTTAAACATCGTTTTCCTTGTTATTTTTATAGTTTCTAGGTACATTTTTAACCATATTTCTTTTGTGAAATAAGACTCTTACGGTATGTTGTAACATTCATGCACTGGTTCTTGTTGTTACCTGTAATGTTAAACTGTCTTTGCAGTGCCTCATTTACTCTTGCCTCTAATTCGATCACTTCTTGCTAGATAGTGCGAGTCTGTTTTCGTGTCCAACTCGTGGCTGCCTTGATCTGTTAGCCGTCTACTGTGACGGTAGAGGCGGTTTGATGCAGTCTTCCCCATAAGCGACCTCGCGACTGCCATTACATTTTCGATGGAACATTTTATTCCAATTGACAAACATGTTAAAGTCTTACGGTGTAATTCTTATTCTTGTGATATTTTCAATTTGACAAGAGCATTTTTGATCGGATGTTTTTCACCTATGGTGTGATTACTTCTAAGTAAGCTGTTTTACATTTTATGGAAGTAATCCTATTAAGTATATTGTATTTTTGAGTCATGTCATATTTTCTAGGTAATCCGATGTAATTTTCATTCTGTTGAAGTCCGCCTTAGTGCTGTCGAGTTCTTGGTCAATTTTACAACAATTTTATGCACCCGAGTTAGCTATACATATATTCTGTAGTACAGTTGCATCAACAGCAACGCTGCGTGTAAGCTCCACACAACCCGCGCGAACGTGTTTTGTGATGTTTCGTAATAATCTCGATTACTACATGTTTACTGTAGCTTGCGAGCAAGGAAAACGGGACTTTATGAAAGTATTGTTGGTACATCCAGTGGGAGCTGTGTAACTTCTTTCCTATCGTAATGGTTTTTCGCGCCCTCAGGAGAGCGTACTCTAGAATATTCCCTTTATTTAGAGGCATGTTTACGAGGTGCCAGTGGGGAGCTCGGCATTTAGCAATCTTCTGCTTATAAATGACTAGCACCAACGGGGGCGACTCCATTTCCTTACATCTATCTTGAATTTCAGTAGAACACGTACATCCGAACGTAGACTGACTTCCCAATTTAATAACCACGAATTGCTGACGATATTTTTGATTCTGAGTTACTCTCTGGAGCATATGAAGTGTATTTTTGACCACTTGTCTATAAAATTAGGTTCCTTCTCTGTCTGCTTTGAGAGGCACTCACTTACTTCCAACGAATTTGGCTTTCATGTTTTCTCATTTCTGCCACTGATTCCCAAAGCGTTTTAGGCAGGCACACCACATCTGTTATGATATATAAGACCAACGACATTATTTAACGCACTGCATCCATACTCCCTATATGCGCTGTTCATTTACATACAGTACATCTCAAATTACCGATTAGTAGTTCAGTAGACGCCTTCGTCCTATAACGTTGTCTCGTTTGTAATTTATTTTCCTTTATTTTTGCAATTTCGTCTATTTGTTTACTGTTTTAGATATTCAGCTTCACCAAATTCTTTCCTGGAAAGCTAACTAATTTATGGTCTCTTTCTCTAATCGTATTTCTGAACTGCCTCTATTGCTGACAGCAGACCTGTTGTACAACTTTCCGTATTTTCGATAGTGTCTTTCTAGGCCTTCTGATGTCGCCACTTTTCTCAAGTGTCAATTCCAAGTTTTGAATGCTTTCCGGTTTTGAATTTTGTTCTTTCAATTACTGATCACTGGTCTGTCAAATGTTTTCGGAATACAGATTTTCACGAAGCTCAGAAATACTATGTCGTTCCGTTGTAGGCATTTGAGTGATGGGTCCTGTTTTGCGCTGAATTTAGTCCCTAGTTTTCTATGCATTTATCATTTGATTTGCATTCAATATTCATTACTGTTTCTAATTCCATTTATTATGCATTAATTGTGTGCCTCATTACACAGACTCGTTATTTTCTTTCATTTCAATTTCCGATCCTGAATCTCATGCACAGCTACTAAAGAAAAATTGTCATAGTTCGCAGAGTGATAACTGACATCAAACACGACAAACATAAATTCATCGCAGTGATATACACACGAATGCGTAAAGTGGCGCTCTTATCTCTTAACGGAAGGTTCTCAATAAAAACATTTACCGCACACTATTGGACAAGAGATTTACGGTTCATATTTTTCTAAATAAAATATGGCGTTTCAGTCTTCGATCGCTATTCTTTATTTTCAATTACCGGTTTCGGGCTAGCTGCCCATCTTCAGATCTGTTAGACAAAGTTAAAAATGTAATTATTAAGAGAGATACAGTTAGTGATAGAAATATCTTAGTTTGCAAAAAGATATTTTGGAACGTAATAATTGCCAACATACCATATATTGTAGTTACAGAGTAACTTGTGCGTACAGAACACTCGGTTCGCTGTCATAACTAAAGTAAATTTCAATCTGTTAAAACCTTACATTGCAGTTTTTAAGAGTAACCTGATTGGTAATTGTAAAAAGTGCCCTTTACCTATAACAATTGTGCATCTGTTATTATTTCGCCGTATATTAATGGCGAATATTTTTTTAATAAAACAATTTTTAAGTTAATAACATATGAATAATCTTTTTTGAGTGGATCATGAAACGAAAAATTTACACTAATTTAAAATTTCTTTATAGAAAAGACACTTGCTCCGACAACATCATAGAAGCGACGTCGCACCACCCGGCACAGCATAAAAGAGCGTACTTTCATGCAACCCTCAGATTGCCACTAAACGAAGATGAGTTGCGGAAAGAACTAGGTATTATTAAGCAAGTAGCAGCAGCTAATGGATACAGGACACAAGATGTTACTCGTATGTTTAACAAGATCAAAAACAAATCCGCGGGTATAAGTAGCGATTCTAGGAAAATTAAAGTTAAGAAGAAGTTTGTCACCCTGACATACAAAGGGCGTGTGTCAGAAAGAATTGCTAAATGCTTTCCAAAAAACATCGCAGTGGCAATTCAGAATGAAGGGCAAATGGCACATAGACTAAGACATAAACCAGCAATTACAAAACAAATGAAATACAATTATTCCGGAGTATATAAGATTAAATGTGCTGAATGTGACAGTTATTATACAGGACAAACAGGGCGGAATTTTGAAATTCGATGCAGGGAACATTGTAGTCATAGCAATCGAACAGCACTTGGAACACATGTAAAAAAGAGTAGACATGAAGTGAGTAATATAAATGAACAAATGGAGGTGCTACATAAAGCTCCAAAAAGTCTCTATCTCAGCGTGCTCGAAGAGATTGAAATATACGCTCATCAAAGAAAAACCACAGGCCTACTACTTAGTGAGCAAAGTGATTTTAAGCACAGGAATTATTATGAGTTTTTGAAGACCTGTTTTAGGCTTACTCTTGAATGCAACAGCACGCCCCAGTAAGAACCAGCTGCAGCGGAACAGCCCTCAGCGTACTGGCGGCGAGGTGAATTGGGCGCGGCGGAAGAGGACTCGGCGTGGCGTTGAGTACGTTCTGACGTAGGGAAATCCACTCCACCATCAATCAAAACAAAGAAGAGGAAACGCATATTTTCAAAAGAATATCTACATTTTAATTATATTTTATGTTTCTTTATAAAAAAGTTTTAAATTAGTGTAAATTTTTCGTTTCATGATCCACTCAAAAAAGATTATTCATATGTTGTTAACTTAAAAATTGTTTTATTAAAAAGAATATTCACCATTTATATACGGCGAAATAATAACAGATGCACAATTGTTATAGGCAGAGAGCACTTTTTACTGTTACCAATCAGGTTACTCTTAAAAACTGCAATATAAGGTTTTAACAGATTGAAATTTACTTTAGTTATGACAGCGAACCGAGTGTTCTGTACGCACAAGTTACTCTGTAACTACAATATATGGTATGTTGGCATTTAATACGTTCCAAAACATCTTTTTGTAAACTAAGATATTTCTATCACTAACTGTATCTCTCTTAATAATTACATTTTTAACTTTGTCTAACAGATCTGAAGATGGGCAGCTAGCCCGAAACCGGTAATTGAAAATAGAGAATAGCGATCGAAGACTGAAACGCCATATTTTATTTACTGAACGATCGCGGAATTCCCATTGAGACAATCATGTCTAGTTTTGATCATATTTTCTGTCCTACGGAACATTACACTTTTCTTTACACAGATTAATAATGGAGTATTCCCAGTTAATATATGCATCCATGTCTCGCATCTCTGTCAAATAAGTCTAAAACTAACTGCAGATCGCATGTAGGAAACTGAGTTCGTAATACATGAGTGGTTGCTGCAATTTGTAGAAGGAAGTAAGCAAGGAAAGACTCGCAGGAGAAATCTGGATATGAAAATATAAGAAACATTGTTTACGACGTAGGATCAGCAGTTACGACGAAATGGAAAGGAACTGGCATGAAACACAACTGGAGGGATGCGTCAAATATCTTACGGTTCACAAATAAAAGCACAGTAAGATGATTTTCAAATTCTAGAGTCCTAAACAACGGTATACGGTCGTTGTCAAATAGACACAACGTAGCTGGTAGCCCCTCGCTACGCATCATTCAGCAATAATACACTGATGGGCCAAAGAAACTGAAACTGATATAGGCATGCGTATTCAAATATAGAGATATATGAACAGGCAGAATACGGCGCCGTGGTCGGCAACGCCTATACAGGGTGTTACAAAAAGGTACGGCCGAACTTTCAGGAAACATTCCTCACATACAAAGAAAGAAAATATGTTATGTGGATATGTGTCCGGAAACGCTTACTTTCCGTGTTAGAGCTCATTTTATTACTTCTCTTCAAATGACATTAATCATGGAATGGAAACACACAGCAACAGAACGTACCAGCGTGACTTCAAACACTTTGTTACAGGAAATGTTCAAAACTTCCTCCGTTAGCGAGGATACATGCATCCACCCTCCGTCACATGGAATCCCTGATGCGCTGATGCAGCCCTGGAGAATGGCGTATTGTATCACAGCCGTCCACAATACGAGCACGAAGAGTCTCTACATTTGGTACCGGGGTTGAGTAGACAAGAACTTTCAAATGCCCCCATAAATGAAAGTCAAGAGGGTTGAGGTCAGGAGAGCTTGGAGGCCATGCAATTGGTCCGCTCTACCAATCCATCAGTCACCGAATCTGTTGTTAAGAAGCGTTCGAAGACTTCGTCTGAAATGTGCAGGAGCTCCATCGTGCATGAACCACATGTTGTGTCGTACTTGTAAAGGCACGTGTTCTAGCAGCACAGGTAGAGTACCCCGTATGAAGTCATGATAACGTGCTCCATTGAGCGTAGGTGGAAGAACATGGGGCCCAATCAAGACATCACCAACAATGCCTGCCCAAACGTTCACAGAAAATCTGTGCTGATGACGTGATTGCACAAGTGCGTGCGGATTCTCGTCAGCCCACACATGTTGATTGTGAAAATTTACAATTTGATTACGTTGGAATGAAGCCTCATCCGTAAAGACAACATTTGCACTGAAATGAGGATTTACACATTGTTGGATGAACCATTCGCAGAAGTGTACCCGTGGAGGCCAATCAGCTGCTGATAGTGCCTGCACACGCTGTACATGGTACAGAAACAACTGCTTCTCCCGTAGCACTCTCCATACAGTGACGTGGTCAACGTTACCTTGTACAGCAGCAACTTCTCTGACGCTGACATTAGGGTTATCGTCAACTGCACGAAGATTTGCCTCGTCCATTGCATGTGTCCTCGTCGTTCTAGGTCTTCCCCAGTCGCGAGTCATAGGCTGGAATGTTCCGTGCTCCCTAAGACGCCGATCAATTGCTTCGAACGTCTTCCTGTCGGGACACCTTCGTTCTGGAAATCTGTGTCGATACAAACGTACCGCGCCACGGCTATTGCCCCGTGCTAATCTATACATCAAATGAGCATCTGACAACTCCGCATTCGTAAATATTGCACTGACTGCAAAACCACGTTCGTGATTAACACTAACCTGTTGATGCTACGTACTGATGTGCTTGATGCTAGTACTGTAGAGCAATGAGTAGTATGTCAACATGTCGCATGTAAGTTAACATTACCTTCCTTCAAATGGGCTAACTGGTGGTGAATCGAGGAAGTACAGTACATACTGACGAAACTAAAATGAGCTCTAACATGGAAATTAAGCGTTTCCGGACACATGTCCACATAACATCTTTTCTTTATTTGTGTGTGAGGAATGTTTTCTGAAAGTTTGGCCGTACCTTTTTGTAACAACCTGTATATTGTCTGGTGACGCATTTGTTAGATCGGTTACTGCTGCTATAATAGCAGGGTATCCAAATTTAATTCAGTTTGGACGTGGTGTTGTAGTCGGCGCACGAGCGATGGGACACGGCATCTCCAACGTAGCGATGAATTGGGGACTTTTCTGTACGACCATTTCACGAATGTATCGTGAGTATCATTAATCCGGTAAAACATCAAATCTCCGACATTGCTGCGGTCGGAAAAACATCCAGAAAACGGGACCAACGACGACTGAAGAGAATCGTTGAACGTGACACAATGAACCCTTCCGCAAATTGCAGCAGATTTCAATGCTTGGACATCAACAAATGTTATCGTGCGAACCATTCAACGAAAAATCATCGACGTGGGCTTTCGGAGCCGAAGGGCCACTACTCTACCATTGATAACAGCACGACACAAAGCCTTACGCCTCGCCTGGCCCCGTCAAAACAGACTTTGGTCTGTTGATGACTGGAAACGTGTTGTATGGTCGGACGAGTCTCGTTTCAAATTATATGGAGCGGATGGACGTACCCGGGTATGGAGACAACCTCATGAATACACGCACCCTGCAAGTCAGCAGGGAACTGTTCAAGCTCGTGGAAGCTCTTTAATGGTGTGGGGCGCATGCAGTTGGAGTGACGTGGGACCCATGATCCGTCTAGATACGAATCTGCCAGATGACACGTACGTAAGCATCCTCTCTGTTCACCTGCATCCATTACTGCCTTTGTGCATTCCTACGGACTTAGGTAATTCCAGCAGGACAATGCGACACCGCACACGGCCAGAATTGCTACGGAGTGGCTTCAGGAACATTCTTCTGAGTTTAAACACTTCACTGGGCTCCCCAGACATGAACGATATTGAGCATATCTGGGATGTCTAACAACTTGCTGTTCAGGAGGGACCTCTACGCGCTCGTACTCATACGGATTTATGGACAGCCCCACAGGATTCGTGGCATCACTTCCCTCTAGCACTACTACAGACATTAGTCGAGTTCACGCCACGTCGTGTTGTGACACTTCTGCGTGCTCGCGAGGGCCTACACGAAATTAGGAACTGTAGAATTTTCTTTGGCTCTTTAATGTATTATACCGCTTGAAATAAGGTAAATTAACAAGGTTGCACGTTATTGTGTCAGTAACTGAAAATTCTGGGAAAGCGCTGCTTACTACCCGTATAAGATCCTAAATTTGATTTATCACGAAATTTTGTCATCTATCTTTTGAACTAAAACTTTATAATATGGCAGTTTCCACAATATCTTTATGTTGCGATAACAAGATGTTGCTGCCTGTGGTAACCACTATTTTACTGTATTTTCTTGGAGATATGAGACAATCGGTTTTCATGAGCCCTCTCTTCTGCCTAGTAAATAATTTTAGGAAATAAATTTTTAATGTAAACCTCCTTCTCCAGCGTTATAAACACTATCTGGTCAAAAGTACCCTTACACCCTGTATAATGCGAAATTGACTACTGGATACCACGAGAGACGGACCTGCCAGTAAGAGAGGAGGCGGGGAACACTGTGTTGTCATCTGAGAAGTAATGGCAAAATGGGCCTGTTATGAGAGCTCAGTGATTTTGAACATGGACCAGTCATTGGATGTCACCCAAGGAACAAATTCAGCTGGGAGTGTCCCCAGCAGGGTTCAAACCGACATAATGCCGAAGGGTGGACACAACTCACAGTAGTCTGTAGTAGGAAGGATTATGATATTTTTGATCAGATAGCGTAGATTTAGGGATAGCTAACACTGTCGTAAATGGAACCACTTGCCAACTTTATGTGCCTCTGCAACGAGTCGTCAAGCACATTTTCTCTAGTATTTCCTCCGACGGGGAGAGCCACGCGAACCGTGACAGGACGCACGAGACCACTCGGCTACCAGGCTTCAATTTCGTTTTATCAATTTCTTGGAGCTATGTTCAGTCTTTCTTACGTCGCCCAGTGTCATAGAAAGTAACCTTTCGTTTCCCGTTAGAAACAAAATGAATTTTATAGCGCTATTTTGCATGTCCATTGGATAGAGCGGTTCCAAATCAGTCTAATGTGATATTCGCTTAAGCGGTCGGTACATGTTAACAGGGACAGGAAAACAGGAAGAATAACCAGTAAACCAGCAGCGACTGACAATGGGACCACGCCTACTCGTCAATCGTCCACATTCATGGTACATTTAGGGTTGACCGAAAAAAAGGACAGAAGTGGGAGCGCCAGATGGCGAAGCGTTTAGAAAGAAATGGCCAGGTGCAAGTAGGACTCAAGTGCTGAGGGTTCGTATATACTTAATTATGTGCATAGACAGCGCAGTCAATCCTGGAATCAATAATCCCGACCAGTTTTGCTTGTTATCGACATTGATAATGGCAAAATATCGGTCCCAGGGATTCCAAGATTTTGTACCGTGTTTTGACTTCAGTAATATAAATGTGACATAAAGCTCGCAGGAGGCAAGCAGTGATTATTATAATAATAATGACTGTTCCTGAGAAAAGAGACTGACGGGAAATGCCGGTTTTGGTGCGGATCGGGCGAAGCAAGAGACGTTTATGTTACCATAGTTCCCAGGGAGCGGTTGGTGCAGCAGAAAGTGGTCAGACTGGTATTCCCTGTGTCGGAAGGAGGTTGATACATGCAACCATTTTTGTAATTTCAGTTTTTGCGTTACTTACATTGCGAATAGACGACATAATGCTCAACAAGAAACTTCCTGGCAGATTAAAAGTGCGTGTAACGAGCATGCGAGTCGTCTTCTCGTCTATTTGTAGGGGTTTTTCCCTATTCCGTCCGTAGGTCATCAACATGCTTCAGAAATCTTCTTCAGCGATCTCGTCTCATGCTCAGAACGCCTCAACAATCAGGAGGGTTCGCAAATACAGAGCCTAAATAATTAGCGAAATGGGATTGTACTCCGAGTGGCAGCTGATGGACCAAACCTCGAGTGTGCTTTGAAAGGCATCATGAAATTTGTAATAAAGGGCCATATCATTTAGCCACTTTGGCTGTTGAAAAATATGCTCTGTCGGGACGCAATATTACGTCAGGGGATATAGACTCCGGCAGTCATCGCAACAGTAATGCCAGCATGAGCTGCATGAGCCGCCAGCACTCACGGTGCGCATCCGAATCAATGGGTAAGCATCTCATATGCAACGGGTCATCTGTCAGATAAATCTAGACGCTGACGAGTAGCGAATTTTCCATTCACAGCCACGAACAACGAGCACACCATCGTACGTAGGAAAGACATGTTGACTGCACGCTACTCCGTGTTCCAGGGCGCCGTTGAGCGACCAAATTGATGGGTTGCTGCTGTTGGTAAAGACAGTAATAGTGTTTCGAGTTGGGCAACCATGTCGACAGCAGGTCAATCAAGAACTCTCTGCTGTGAGCTACTGTTGGTAAAATGTGTCCCACGGATAACGATTGTTGTAGGAAGCGTGGTGTCCCTTCAACTATCAGGATGCCAATCAGATTGGTCTCGGCAGAAGTCTACGTCCGACACTTGAGACAGAGCGCTAGTGCACTGTTATAGACACGAATTGTGGCTAGAATTGGATACAAAACTGGTGGCAATTTACTCATAACAGTAGGTATTCCTGCTGTAAAAAGAAATAATTGAATATCTAACAAAAAATAAAGAAGATTTCTTCCATTTCTTTTGGCAGCATTACCACATCCAGCAACTGTTGGTTCACTAGTTTGTGGAGCAGCTGGTTTTGCAAAAGCACTAACAGACAAAGAGTAGGTGATAAAGAATTGGAAGAGAAAAAAATATAATTTAGCAAAGGAGAAGAAAGGAACTGGCATAAAAAATTTCCAAAATATTATTTACTTTTATCCTAATGCATTAAGTAGTTTTTATATTCAAAACATTGCTACAAATTATAATATTAAATACTTTCATGATTTTTTTATGATTGATGAATTATCTAATAAACCAATAAATATTGGATGTGGAATAGTCAGTTTGGATAAATCTGATCATGCTGATACTTGCTGAATAAAAAATCTGTGTTTGGTTTATTTCCTGGTACTATACAAAAACAAGTACTTAAATATTTGGATGAAACGAAAAATTCTGCCAGACTCATAGAATTTAAAATTCTAATGAAATAATGTGCAGTCATTTGTGTGTATTTCTGCTACAGCTGTTGTCAGATAATTATAAGTTTAATGAAATTTTGAATTTAGTAATTGGGCATTATTGGAAATAAGGTGCAGCCTAAACGCTGCTCCAACAGCTGCAAGATAAATATAAAAAACGCTTAAAAAATAAATTTGGAGAAAAAGATAATTCGATTGAAAATATAAGGGTTTTCTGTGAAACATTAAAAAAAGAAATAAATTCAAGAACAAAAAAATTTGTCATTAGTTCAACAACCCTCTAAGTGAAGTTTATAATATGTTTGCAGAATCAATAAACAATTTCAAAACGAATTACATAACATTTTTAAAATATCTAAAACATATTGATTTTAAAGGCACATGTAACAGATCCTGCAAATGGTTATGATGCAGTTACGAAACAACTCATACAAACTGAATTAGTCAACCTTGTTAGCAAAGTTCAATACTTACATAGTTTAACACAATTCAGTAATTATGTCAATACAAAGCAAAAAGTTACACAGAGTCATCAATGTAACTATACCACAACAACATACATGATGAAGAAATACAAACAATAAAAACAAGTTCTACATTTGTTTTGGTAGATGTAATGGAATAGAAAATATAGTACGTCATTGACAATTTAATTTCTTTCATCACTGTAAACGAAAAAAATATACAGTTTCAAATACGATTTCAGGCTTAAAAGAATTATCTTCACTGGTAAGAATATAAATAAAAGATCTGAAATTTGATGATTTTGATATCACATTAAGTGTTTCTTATAAGCTATACAAAATAAGTATTAGTAATCAATCTGTAATCCTGCACAAATAAAATTTTCTACCAGTGAAATTAAAAGATGCAGTTGCACAAGTATACATAAAGTCAATTATACTAGGTGAAATAACTTAAAATTTAATAAATTTTTAATCTCTATAAATGGATAACCTTATCTGAACTCAAAAGGCAATTACTGAAAACAGCATTTACTAAAATACATTATCCTCACAGAGTGAGAACTGAAAATGGTGGACAGAGGACTGAAAGTCTTTGCACAGTGTGCAAGAATGTTGAGACTAAATTTGGAAAAAAGTAGTTTATGGGATGTAGTCTGAAAACTACTTCAGCAGCTGCTGTCTGAACATTCACAACAAAATAATTAATGAATTACATAAACTGATGAGAAAAAATTTAGAAACAGGAATGTAGTTTCATTTGGTATAGATGACAAATTGGAAGCTGATCTAGTACAAATGGCTTCTGGAAACTTGAGAGGGACCTCAAAAAAGTTAAGTATGTGAATATTTATTAACTATTATTGGTATATTTCAAAATTACTTGTGCTATTCCAGTTAAAGATAAAATAGATTAAAGTTTGGCTGATATACTTGAAAGAATATTTAAAGTAAGAACACCAAGGTAATGAGAAATTATTCCACAACAAATGTTTTAAATAACTCAGGAAAAAATGTAATATTAACAGTTCCTCACCATTTTCACAAAAAAGCATCTGTTTGACAAAGATTTAACAGAAAACTCAAAGGAAAGACAGGGGAAAAATTTGACTTACAAGGAAAATACAAACAGATACATACAATCATAAAATTAGTTGATGACTCCAATAACACAAAAATTCAACAATAAAAATAAAGCCAATAGAAGTTAAAAATAAAAAATATAAACCAACCAAAACTCAAAATAGGAGATAAAATGAGAATCAGTAAAGTTAAAGAAATATTTAGAAAATGTTACACAACCAACTGCTCAACAAAAATCTTTGAAATTGGAAGTGTTATTCATTCTGATGAAGTCATATACAAATGAAGGTATTTAATGAAGAAGTGAAAGGACACTTTTATGAACAAGAACTGCAAAGAACAAAATTTCCTGATGTCTGTCTTGTCAAAACAGTCTTAAGAAACAAAAGAAATAAGACATATGATACTGGTTGGGTTTTGAGAACTCCCATAATTATTCGATTGATAAAAATAAAATTACTTTATAAATTTTTTGCATATAAATGAAATTTGTTATTGAAAATTTGAAAGTACTTCATATTTAATACATTGTTAGTTATATTTAGTGTTTTATTAAAGAAAACAGAGTATATTTCATATTAAAATAAAAGTTAATGAAAATGACATTGGCTTAAAAATATTTGATAATTATGAACTTTACTTGATTGCACCAGACGGATTTAGTGAGTTTTGTTTATATGTATAAAGTCTTATAAATGTTATATCAAATTTAATTACAAAAATGTAATGGGGGAATCCACTTTTATTGATGAAGAGTCATTATAACATTAATCATTTGTTCTTGTTTGCAGCCATCCATAATATTAAAATGATTGTCCCAAAAAATAATGTTCAGTCTTTCTCTCATTCTCTGGCACAAGTTTATTGACTTGGGATAATAATTAAGTCTTAACATACTTCAAAATTTGGATGATTATCTCTACTACTGTTAAATAATTTTTGCACATTTCTTCTTTGGACTCCAATGAGTTAATAATCATACTTGCAGTAATCACTGAATAATCTTAAAGGAACCAAAGTCAGTCTTAATTTCGAGTGGTTGTCCCATATGCAACATGTGGTAAAATACTTTCTGTTTCTCTGTTTTTTCCTTGCATTATTCCCACAGTATTATCAAACATTCCATTCAAGTTTTGTGTATAATCTTCTCAAATTTTGTTGAAATTTTAGAAGAGAGTTATTTGATCCCAGGACATATCTTTCTTATCTATGAAGATAAAACTTCTTCATAAACCCAATCTCGAAAGTCTTCTGCTGATATCATTATTGATTTCATGATCAATGAATATCGACTGGAGTCAATAATAAAATTTGTGTCAGTATACAAGAGTAATGAATCATTACCCTTAAAATCCTTACACTTTTTCATAGATTTTTCTAACATGAACTGTATTTCCTTTCTTGAGTTCGTAAATTCTGAAAGTTTAACCATTTAGCTTTAAACCAAGGATTATTATTTTCATCAGTAATCATATGTGTATGTTTATGAACGTATGTAATTTTATTTCTGAGGAGGTCTACAATTGACTGATTTTATGTAGAATAAAAATATACTAAATAAAATATTTTAGGTGAATTCTATAGCAGGCTCAGTCTAAATTTCATCAAGTATATTTTTTCTCTTATCATTTATTTCATCAGCCATGTCATTCGATCTGTGAAGCAGTTTCTCAAAAAAGTAAGACAGACTGTAGAAGTGAATATTGTATATGTATTTACTTTTATCTACTCTGTGTACCCCAAACTAAGTATTAAGCGCATGTTCTACCGATTCATAATCTGTACTTTCATATTTTCTGACAGAAAAGTTTTATACTTATAACCAGATGATCTTCATGATTCTTATGCAACATAGCACCTACTTTAAAATAATTTTTCTTGGTGTACTGGCTGTATGTGTAGTAAAAGTAATTTGTTCTTCCTCTCTACGACATCAGAAGTTATATATTTAGCTGCCTTTTTAGTTTTATTATAATTGTTGTTGTAATATCTGATATCCTTTATCTTGTAGTTTTAAAGTTTCTTGTAGTTTATATTCACTATATTTTCTAACTTACTGTAAAACGTTTTCTGTTACCCAATCTTGGAATTTCATTTCATTTTTAATTTTATAATTAATGAATATAAGCAGGATTCACTGATAAAAAGTCTCATGATGAAAGAGTAACTTGGCAGTTGCCTTCCCAGGATTTGCAAACTCTTAGAGTTCAGCAATATCCTTAGCTTTAAACCATAAAATGTTTTCTTTATCAATTATCACCAATGCTTCTTTGTTATTATAAACAAGTTTGTTGTTATTCTGAAAAATATTTTCAGACTGGATGTGTTTGTTGAATTTATTTCATTGATAAATGTAGTTCTTCTTCTGTTATATGTTAGGCCTCCCTTGTGAAGGGGTCTGGAAATTTTCTATAGTTTATTTTATCTTCTTCCTGTTTAAGAATACAGTGGTCAGTTTTTCTGTCATCTGTTAAATCCCAGTAAGAAATATTTCTTTCTTGAATCCTTTTAATATAAAACTTCAGATCTAACTTTCGATTTCCTTAGCAATGTATCTAAAACTGTTTGATTAGAGATCTCAATTTCTTTTTCATGAAATATGTATTGTACTAAAAACTAGTAAATGAATTAAAAAATACATAGTAGAAGTGCTAGTGACTGTAAAAAAATTAAGAATGCAAATACATTGTCTATACAGTTATCAAGGATGCAGCAACAACGAAGGGGATTCATTACTTTATATATATTTTTATTCAGAATAGGGAAAATGGAATTCAGTGTACCTGAAGCTAATGTATAATTTTTCCTAACTGTAATAAATTTTTAATTGGTATGAGTGGGAGCTTCCATAAAAGTATATGTGAAGTAGAGAAGCCAATTGATAAATTTTATTCACTCGTACATACCAGGGATGAGCATTCATATATTAGTAAATGATGTGACAGAGTCATCACAGAAATATGTTCAGTAATAAACACATTCTTTATGTATATGGAAAACTTATTACATCTAAATATTATGACAATCATTTAAAACGAATTTCAAGTGAGGAGCATTCTATAAAATTGTTATTCATGAAAAATGGTGAGAATAATAATTCCACAAAAAATGTACTTGGTTTTCAAGAAATAAAAAAAGGTTGTTGTTTCTACTAAAACTATAAGGACAAACTCAAGTAGATCCTAGATTTGTCAACAAGACATAGAGTGTGTCCAGGCAATGGGGATGAATCTTGAAGTGCTATAGAACATACAACATTTATTATTGTTACAAGTGCATTCTGTAGCAATGTTGAAACACATGAGGCAATACTGACCTTACGACTTATCTTAGAAGCTAGATTAAGGAAAGGCAAACCTATGTGTCCAGCATTTGTGGACTTAGAGAAAGCTTTTGACAATATTGACAGGATTACTCTCTTTCAAATTCTAAATGAGGCAGGGGTAAAATACAGGGAGCAATAGGCTATTTACAATTTGTACAGAAACCAGATGGCAGTTATAAGAGTTGAGGGGCAGGAAAGGGAAGCAGTGGTTGGGAAGGGAGTGAGAAAAGGTTGCAGCCTCTCCCCGATGTTATTCAATCTGTATATTGAGCAAGCAGTAAAGGAAAGAAAAAAAATTCGGAGTAGGTATAAAAATCCATGGAGAAGAAATAAAAACTTTGAGGTTCATCGATGACATTGTAATTCTGTCAGAGACAGTAAAGGACTTGGAAGAGCAGTTGAATGGAATGGACAGCGTCTTGAAAGGAGGATATAAGATGAACATCAACAAAAGCAAAACGACGATAATGGAATGTAGTCGAATTATGTTGGGTGATGCTGAGGGAATTACATTAGGAAATGAGACACTTAAAGTACTAAACGAGTTTTGCTATTTGGGGAGCTAAATAACTGATGATGGTCGAAATAGAGAGGATATAAAATGTAGAATGTTAATGGCAAGGAAAACGTTTCTGAAGAAGAGAAATTTGTTAACATCGAGTATAGATTTAAGTGTCAGGATATCGTTTCTGAAAGTATTTGTATGGAGTGTAGCCATGTATGGAAGTGAAACATGGACGATAAATAGATTGGAAAAGAAGAGAATAGAAGTTTTCGAAATGTGGTGCTACAGAAGAATGCTGAAGATTAAATTGGTAGATCACATAACTAATGAGGAGGTATTGAATTGAATTGGGGAGAAGAGGAGTTTGTGGCACAACTTGACAAGAAGAAGGGACCGGTTGGTAGGACATGTTCTGAGGCATCAAGGGAACACAAATTTAGCATTGGAGGGCAGCGTGGAGGGTAAAAATCGTAGAGGGAGACCAATAGATGAATGCACTAAGCAGATTCAGAAGGACGTAGGTTACAGTAAGTACTGGGAGATGAAGAAGCTTGCACAGGATAGAGTAGCAAGGAGAGCTGCATCAAACCAGCCTCAGGACTGAAGATCACAACAACAATATACAAGTGTATTAAGTAATTTCTCCCATTTATGTATGAAAAATTATTGCCTCCAAGGTCGCATGGCATCAAGCAGTGGGTTCATTGAAGCATATCTGTGGGATGCCATTAATAACCGTTTTAATTTTATCCTTCAATTGATATGTTATTTGTGGTTTGTTCTCATACACTTTTGATTTCATAAACCTCCACAAAAAGTCACAAATGTAAGATTGCATGATCTGGCAGGTCATTTCTGGTTTGCTACAAAAAGAGGTAATTTTTTGAGGAAACTTATTTTAGTGGAGATAAAGCAATTAGAACTAAAAATTATAGCTATCAGCAATTTTGTACAATGCCCACTTAGTAGCTTCCCAAAAACAGTTTATCTGAAAGAATTAAAGAAAGCTTACTTCTCATATTTATTCTGTACATAGGAAAATGAATATCGAATATTATTGAGTTAACAGTATGAAATCAAAGAAAGGAAAGTATTTCTCAAATGGCACAGCCAAAAAGTTAAAGAAAATCATGTGTTCCATATGAGGAATGAGATTAATGAATACTGTAATTCTGATGTAGATATATTGCTAAGAGGTTGTTTAGAGCTAAGGAAACAATTTCTCGAGATAGCTAATTTGCATCCATTCTGTTATTTAACAATTGCTGGATGTTTTACATACATTTACAGATCTAAATTTTTGCCTGAAGGAAACACTGTTGTACTGGATAAAGAACAAAATGAAAATAGTAGTAAAAATCCACATCTGGGTTTAATAGTTTAAACAATAATAATATTCAACATGCTTTCAATGGTGATGACATAGATATAGCTGGCGAAAAGTAGATGGTTTTGATAAATAAACCAATACTGTTTATTAATACCATGGCTGTTTTTGGTGCAACTGTTTTAAGAAAGAATGGTTTAAAGGTGATACAATTAACAACAAGAATACAGGAGCAATGGATGATCTATATCAAAAAACTTTAGTAAGAAGTAGTGTTATACAAAATGCTGGATTTAACTTAGTTTTAACGTTGTGGAAATGTGCTAATATGATTGGCATTGTATAAAAAGTAAGAAATCAAAACACTTACCTGAAGTTGTCAAACAACTGAATCCAAGAGATGCTTTTATGGTGGTAGAACAAGACAATAAAATTGAGAGATAAAGCGGATGGTGTTAGCACACAAAAATATTTTGCTTCATGCAGTTTTTATCCGTTGTGCAATACACTGCTAATTATTTTCAGCGACATGCTAGGAACATGCAGACTGAGATATCATGCTAGGAAATGGTGTGAATCTTTAAGATGTAAGATATTGGCTCCCAGAGGCTTGTGTCGTCCTGTTTTGCCAGTATGAATAAAGATCGATAAAAATTAAAACTATTGTTTCTTCTGTGTGTCAAACATGGAGAAAGAAAATATATAAATGTAATCACAATAATTATCAAAGGAGTTTTATAGAACTTGGAAACTGATGAAGTAAGTAAGCTACAGAAGAACGATACAAAAATTTTAGATGTCTATGAATTGAGAGATTTTAGAAATAAGAGCAACGTGTTTAAAAATTACATAAAGACTTATAAAAATAAGATTAGAAACTGGTTCCAAGAACTTAAAGCCACTGAGAAGAATATCAAATCAGTTGAAGAAGTAATGGCTATTAACTTAGATCACAGTAGAACAGAAGAAAATCCTCGAAAGCATACTGTTGCTAAGATATGTCCAAATTCAATTTGGTGAAAATTTGGACAACGACAAATTATGAGTAAAACGGAGTATGTGACATGTTTACAACAATGTTATGGGAGACTATTAGATAATAGATCAGATAATACAGACATAATTTTTTTAATGAGCATGTGGTACAGATGAAGTACAATTTCAGGGATTATTATATGGGAAATAATACATCTACAAATATTTTTGTAGCAGCATTCACTACACCAAATACAAGGCTCAGTTTATATGACATGTTATATAAGCTAGGAAATACTGTTGCATATTTTGGTATGGATAGTGTAGTATATACTGACAATGGTGAAAATATTGTGGAAACATGTTCTATGCTAGGTGAATGGACTGATGAATTAGGGGATAATAAATAGATTAGAATATGTGCTTTGACTGGACCAAAACGATATTATTTTGTGAAAAATGATAAAAGCACGGATATGAAAGTAAAGGACTTGATTTTAAACTATAAAAATATTCAAAAGCTGAATGTGGAATCTATGATAAGATTAACTGAAAGGCTCCCATTTATCTAATGCATCTGACTGTACAGTCAGAGCAGTAAATTTGGTATATGCCATTGTTGTGAAGTAAGTCTTCCATTGTGTTAGAATCTTACATTAAAAGACTAGTAATGAAGGTTACGATTTAGACACGACGCGTATATTACGTTTTCGAGAAGATTGTCGTCTTTATACGAGACTTAGGCGTAGATATCACAATGTAATGCATAAAGTGGACTCTGTACTGATACACATGGTTATCATTCGGTGGGACAACTTTAGGGATGCTGGAAGTAACATGGTAGTTCTGCCCAAAAATAACCATTACTGCCACAGAAAATAGCGCAATAATATTATGCTCTGGCATACTGATAACATAGGGCATAGCCAGAGAAGCAGTCGATTGGCATCCTTCTGTTCCTTCCCAGCATGTGTATTAGTCGAACGTGTGGAGGCTTCCAACACATTAATACTCTCCATTTAATAATTTCAATTATTAACCTTACTTTATATTAAGCACTGAAAGTAACTTTCATCCGTTTTGAAAACGATGACATTTACGAATTGCAGCAAGACTCAGCACAACCAGGAGCACCTCCGAAGATGTCCAATGTAGCTTTGGATGATACGTCAGGGACAGAAGAGTTCCATGGACCACAGCCATACAACCCGAAAGAATTCTCGGCAGTTGTAACATCCAGACGCGAAAGCTTCATTGTATGAACAGACAAGTAGTTTACTACAGTCATACTCCTGCGCTCTTCTGGAAAATGATATCTGAAGACTGATGGTAAAGGAAGGGTACTCAGTCAACAAGAATACATCTGCAGTAAATAGTTCGCTCATTGCCAAGGCAATAGTTCAAGATCAAGAACAGATAGCACTTCGCTGGGAGTCTTTATAGGTTCTTACTTGCCCATCTGAAGCAGATATCCTCACTTATGACGCCATATAACGCCCCCTGACTCTTTCAAAGCGTAGTTTGGACCATACAAAGCTATTTCAATTTGAGACATATCTTCCTCAATTTTGTTACACTGCACCACTTTTAATACATACCTGTCATTCTTGGTTTTCCTGGTTTTCGTAGCAGAATTCCAAACAACATTTATACATGGCCAAAATCTGTCTGCAGGTCTGAAAATACGACGAAGATAGCTTGTTTTTTTCTTTATTCTTTCTGCTGTTGCTTACTGTGGGGTATGATGAATTTCTTCTATCTTACGTGTGCCAAATACTAATGCAACGTTTTTGTGTTTTTTTATGTAGATGGATTGCAATATCACACTGATCGACAGTCATACTATTTATCCATTTGTATTATCTATGGCAATATTGTATTAATCCTCTACTAAACAGTGATAAGCCGTTTGCTGCTTAACAGATTTTAATTCCTACACCTTAAGCTGATTTTATTACTTAGGAGAGCATCTCATCAATTCCATGTGATTCGTTTTCCTTTTAATGAATCAATGCCCTGTCGAACATTGACACACATTACTGTAACATGTATTACGGCCTTCGCATGATCGTCCCTTATCATGCACGGCTCAGTTGCTGGAAATGGCGACTCAATGCATCTCTGATACATACATATCATTCAACAGTTCTTTGCTGAAATAGGTTTCCCATCTACTCTTGGAAGGTTAGCAACTTTGATATTTACATACTCGAATATTTCTAATCCTCAGGTACCCTACACAGACATTTAACATGATCGTTTGTCTTTAAAATTCTCTGTACATCCTTTTCATCAACCATGCGACTTTGACACTGCCATTTAGCCCTGATTTCGGGGAAGGACTATAGTGCTAAGCTATTTAATTTCACTTCGTCATTACAAATTTGTGAACTGAATCTATATATACACATCTGCATTCCACATCTTTTCTAATCATGACGTGGCTTTGTGACGTGTCCATTTTAGTCGTGATATTTTTCTGATATTCTATTATCTCTTTCGAGTTTGAAAAAGTGTATTTTGGGCTTCATATTTATTTTGATATAGTTTACTCCCGCAATTGAGCACTTGAACCAGTCCATACGTACTTAAGTCTGCCAAGTAGCGATATGGGTCTTCAACGTTCTCTCCCATTCCAAAAATTTTTCTTTTCTTTTCTGTCCTAGTTGGCTGCCTTTTCTAGATCAGTTATGTATCGTGGTTTGCGCTTGACTGTTTTTAGTTTTAGTTTCATGTCTCTGTTGCTCAGCATCGTCTTTTCGTTCTTTCTGTTTTGAATTTTCTGCTTTGTTATATTTGACTTTCCTAAATCATTCTACACTCCTGGAAATGGAAAAAAGAACACATTGACACCGGTGTGTCAGACCCACCATACTTGCTCCGGACACTGCGAGAGGGCTGTACAAGCAATGATCACACGCACGGCACAGCGGACACACCAGGAACCGCGGTGTTGGCCGTCGAATGGCGCTAGCTGCGCAGCATTTGTGCACCGCCGCCGTCAGTGTCAGCCAGTTTGCCGTGGCATACGGAGCTCCATCGCAGTCTTTAACACTGGTAGCATGCCGCGACAGCGTGGACGTGAACCGTATGTGCAGTTGACGGACTTTGAGCGAGGGCGTATAGTGGGCATGCGGGAGGCCGGGTGGACGTACCGCCGAATTGCTCAACACGTGGGGCGTGAGGTCTCCACAGTACATCGATGTTGTCGCCAGTGGTCGGCGGAAGGTGCACGTGCCCGTCGACCTGGGACCGGACCGCAGCGACGCACGGATGCACTCCAAGACCGTAGGATCCTACGCAGTGCCGTAGGGGACCGCACCGCCACTTCCCAGCAAATTAGGGACACTGTTGCTCCTGGGGTATCGGCGAGGACCATTCGCAACCGTCTCCATGAAGCTGGGCTACGGTCCCGCACACCGTTAGGCCGTCTTCCGCTCACGCCCCAACATCGTGCAGCCCGCCTCCAGTGGTGTCGCGACAGGCGTGAATGGAGGGACGAATGGAGACGTGTCGTCTTCAGCGATGAGAGTCGCTTCTGCCTTGGTGCCAATGATGGTCGTATGCGTGTTTGGCGCCGTGCAGGTGAGCGCCACAATCAGGACTGCATACGACCGAGGCACACAGGGCCAACACCCGGCATCATGGTGTGGGGAGCGATCTCCTACACTGGCCGTACACCACTGGTGATCGTCGAGGGGACACTGAAAAGTGCACGGTACATCCAAACCGTCATCGAACCCATCGTTCTACCATTCCTAGACCGACAAGGGAACTTGCAGTTCCAACAGGACAATGCACGTCCGCATGTATCCCGTGCCACCCAACGTGCTCTAGAAGGTGTAAGTCAAGTACCCTGGCCAGCACGATCTCCGGATCTGTCCCCCATTGAGCATGTTTGGGACTGGATGAAGCGTCGTCTCACGCGGTCTGCACGTCCAGCACGAATGCTGGTCCATCTGAGGCGCCAGGTGGAAATGGCATGGCAAGCCGTTCCACAGGACTACATCCAGCATCTCTACGATCGTCTCCATGGGAGAATAGCAGCCTGCATTGCTGCGAAAGGTGGATATACACTGTACTAGTGCCGACATTGTGCATGCTCTGTTGCCTGTGTCTATGTGCCTGTGGTTCTGTGAGTGTGATCATGTGATGTATCTGACCCCAGGAATGTGTCAATAAAGTTTCCCCTTCCTGGGACAATGAATTCACGGTGTTCTTATTTCAATTTCCAGGAGTGTAGACGTCTTTGAACGAGTTGTTCTGGGTTTTACTTTTCGAAATTTACTAGAAAAATTGTTTCTGTATTTTCGATTTTGTTAGGCTTGATATATGGCAGATAGAGCAATCTTCATATTCGTATTGTATCTATTAGTGATACACTTTCCACCTACACTATTTTGAAAGGCAGCAATCGCCACTGGCCATATGTTTTATGTTTTTCGTTGATAACTGTTCTGATGGTTCCTTCGTCTGTCTTCTGTAGCTTACCTATTGCTGATTTGGTGTTCGAATTAAATAGTGCTTCGTTTGCATATTTGCTTCAACGAGAAGCTGTGTTTGAATATGGCATTCATTCACAAAGATTTTTCTTCTAGGTTGGCTAGATGTCCCGTTAACCTTGTTCCAATTTATTGGTTCTACTCACTTTTCGGATCCTAATTAGAGTGGCATGTTATGTTTTGACCTAGATATTTACAGTCTTAATTTCGTTGTTACTGTGCAGAGAAAAGGTGGTGGTTCAACCTAGAAGGTTGACATCACTTCAGTTGTCTCGAACAAAATTTGGAAACCAACTATTCTTGCTATTTTCTCAAATACTGAAGTTTAGACTCTTTCTCATTATTTTGCATTAGTGTAACATCCTCTGGCAATTGTTAGTAATTAAGTTTATTATTTTTGTCGAACTTTGTGTATTATACCTATTCCATACATTTCTTAGCTTAATCGTAAATATTCTTGGAAGATTACCTTGTTACTTATGCCCATATATGTATGTGTGTACTTTCTTGTACATAATTATAGATTTTAACCTTCACTGAAGCAATAAAAATGTGAATTGGGTAATAAAATTTTAACACTAGATTATGCCAGTTGTTCCCATCCTAATTACAGAAAATTCAGTCAAGATGTCATTGTGAACTTCTTGTAAATATACCCTCTCTTCATCATCAGGATTTTCTAAGGGATGTGTAACAAATGATTGATCAAAAAAATATTATGGTGACAGCCATGTTATTCCTAACTGGTTTTTATTTAAAACTTTTTCTTGCTTCTAGTAGACTGTCAGGATTAGTACTCCCCCAACTGCACTGCAGAATACGTTTGTATCAGAAAATAATAATGTCCTAAATTTTGTTGTATTTATTCTTTTGTACATTTTCTCATTATTTCCTGGCCTATTACAGTTTTATTGCCCCACCTCTTCCATAAGATTAAGTGAACATGCACTGGACTTACCAAAGAATTAATACAGCATCAATAAAGAAATTACCTAACTTAGACCTGAAACAAAATATTTTGGCATTTGTAGTGCTCCTCTAAGTCACTTAGGACTGGATGCAGCTTGCTTCTTGGCATTTTAGTCTGTGGGCACTACTGTTACTGGTTCCATAAGCGACTACATTTTGCAGTGCAATGCAAAGAATGGTACAAAATTCAACACACTATGCCATTAGGTCATGTTAAGATTTAGCTCTTAAATGAATCAAGCATATTTTTCAATTACAAACAAATGTTTGTCATAAGAAAATTATACTGTCTTGACATTTCCAATACAAATAATTTACATTACACTTGATCTTAAATGATGCTGCAATTTAATAGGAACAGAGACCTTGAAGAGTAATTCCTACACAACAAACAACGATTGACTCCGAGACAGTGAGTGTTCAATTTTTTCTCAGTGAACAGAGGGACAAATGGAGATATATGGGAAGCTTACACTTTAAAGCAAATGTGTCTGACTCAGTGTCATACAATTTTTCATGAAATAAATTTATGTTATCTGATGGATGTAAGTTAATGTTTATATTGGTACAAGTAAGAGACGGCAGCTACAGTAATTCATTTTGGAATTTGTAATTGACAGTCATAATAGCAAGTCTTTTAGATGCCTCCCTTTATCTATCGCTGCCACAGAGGTATAGAATCAAAATGAAAGCCAAGGTACAAATTTGAGCTAAACTAGCATGTATAACACAAGAAGTTTTGTGAATAATTTTATAAGCATTATGAGCAATCTTAACTACATGGGGTATGGAATCAGGAAACACTATGGATCTGATGTCTTCTTCATATACTACTAATAATATAAACCAAGCTGCAAATTTTTAGGCTGGCATGTATATGTCATATTAGCTAACTAATTAGCATTTTGTAGTGCTGACCACAGTACAGACGAAATGTTTGAGATAAAATTTATAAATGGACTTAAGTATCAGGAAATAATGATGCATATGATCGTCTAGTGTTCCAAGAGCCAAAATTTACTTAAAACTGAGTTTTTTTCCTGCACTGGAACTTCCATATGTATAAAAGCAGAGTTCCCATTTTGTTGGAAACTCCAGTTAAACTGTACATTCAGCATCTCGCCCTATAGGAGTATTACTATATGACAACCCTTTAACAACATACAGGTCCTTCAGGGATGGTGTGAAGAGCAGTGTTAGTTAGTGTTTTAAGAAATGTATTTTAACTACATTATACTCCATTGAATCCCTGTTGCAATGCTACACAGTCATGAAGCTGGTTGCACTAGGATATTTTACACACACACACACACATGCACACACACAGATATATATATATATATATATATATATATATATATATATATATATATATATATATGTGTGTGTGTGTGTGTGTGTGTGTGTGTGTGTGTGTGTGTGTGTGCGTGCGTGCACCAGCATCACATTGATCTGCTTCAAATATAATGTGATTGTACAACACAATAACTGCAAAGCATGAGTCACTGTTGGGAGGGGTGAGGGAGGGGGGGAAAAGCAGAAAGCAGGGCATATTCCATGGGCTATTTACAAGATCCATTGACAAAATATGAAAACATTGAGGCTAAATCACAATCACAGGGCAGAAACGATACTTCCCAAAACACTCTCATTTGAGTCCAGCATAATGCCCTGCGTCTTCAAAATCAGTTGTGATCGATGCATTCATTTGAGCCTGAAGTTTTCTGGTTTTGGTGTGGACCACATCCAATCTTTTTCAGCTTAAAACTGTAGAGAAAGACATGCTCTCGAAATACAGGTATATTTTCAGACTGAGGAAGAAGACACTTCAAAATAATTTTTGACATCACTCATTTTGGAAAAGATTTTTATTTGTCTTCTGAAGTTTCAAATGACATTTATATACAAAACAAACATATTTACACAGACATGGCTGTGAACATACTGGTTCTGCAAATGTTTGTTGTTTCAATATGCACATCAGTAGGTGGTGTTCATAAAATTAAATACTTCAAACTACTGTTTCATTTCAAAGTGTTGTGTGTTTTTAACATTTAAATATAACACCACTAACTTGTTCACTGTTAATTTTAATTGTAACAAGTTCAATAAAGAAAGATGCCTGGATGCATTAAATTCTTGTATTCCAAGCCAGCCTGGAAAAACTTTTCGATCAAGTCACTTTATTACACTTTCAAGGAACATATAGTTTCACATTTTCATCCCTAGTAATATTCAATAGTTATAGAAAAAGCTAAATTTAATGGGAATATTTCTGTGTATTGCTTTTCAATTAAGGCAAGGCATGTATAAGAGAGACTGTACAATGCTTGATTTACAAATTTTATATTACACGCCCCAAGAAATTATATTAAAGCGAAGTTGTACAACTACATTTTATATTCTTAGACGTACAGTTACACTGACAAGTGCATAACGTTTCAAAGCTCTCCACTTGTTACACAAGGTCCTAACTGTGATGAATACTCAAACAAAATGACCATGTTAACAAAGAAATGTGTAGGTTGCTACTATGAAGATAGGACTGCTACATTAAATGCACTGCATGTGCTATAGATTTCATCATTTATTAGTTTTTCACCTTTATTGGATCTTATGTACCCTCATACTTTACAAAAAAATTTGGTGATCATTTACACAGCAACTAAGTTACCAATCTAAGGACTGACTATATTTTATTAAAACTGAAAGAAATTATGTCCAAATTGTCCAGAAATTGAAATTTACATTTTCTGAACTCAGAATGAAACACGTACACACAGGTGCTGACTTGTTACACTGACAATATTAATTAACCATTTGTATTTTGAAACAAATTTTGTGATAAGATCAGTAAGAAATTACAGTCACCTAAAATGGCAGAAAGATTTGGAACTAGCATTCCATCAACAGCGAGGTCATTAGGTAGAGAAAAAGCTTGTCTAAGACCAGGTAGTGAAGCAAGTCTAAAATGCCTTACTCAAAGAGACCATCTCTGCATTATGATTAACATATTCTAGTACCTTAACCAGTGCAGTAACCCATTTGAAATTTACTATCTACAGACTCAGGATTTTGTTTAATTTGGTGTCAGCAATGCTTCATTTTCCTTAAAATGGAAAGTCAATGTATGACTGGCCTTAGTGCACACTCTCAGCGTAACTGGTTGCTGCAGTTTTGGAACATTCACACTTTATTTTTTACTAAAAACTGAAAGATATTAGTGCCAATACAGCAATAATAACCATTTTACAGCTATTTATACAGCAGCTACCATAGAAAGACAAATATCAAAATATAGTAATATGGACACGAGCTAAAGGAACTAAACATTGCCAACCAGGACGAAATTACAACCACAACTCAATTTGACTTGATTATTTGTAATAAATAATTGTTCTAGTCCACTTTAAAAATAATCACTCAATCTAGGAGAAATATAACAAAAATCATTAAAGCACAGAAAGGATAGTGATCAAACAATATAGAAAAGAAGGAAGGAAATTGTCTTGTTTGAAAAAAGATGAGAGGCACATATATCCACATGGTGATAAGTATGAGGATGTTGTACACAGACTGCTCCATTTCTGACTCAGTAGGTTTTCATAAACAGTTAAATGAAATGCAAGAAAGAAAAATTATAGCTTTCATTAATGAACTATGCAGTGCTTCTTGTAAATCTATTAAGAATTTATCACAACCTTTTAATACTAGATAACATCTGTTCCTGGAGCTTTCCATACCCCATGAAGGCTTCTTTTTTGCACTGTCATGTTTACCTCAATAGCTGTTTAACTTGAATATCAGAGAGTTATACATGTATGAAGAAGATGTGAATAGTCGGAATGAAGAAAATATCATTGAAATTACATGTATATATTATTTTTGCACAAAAATGTAGAAAAAATGATAAGTATCGTATCACTGCACCTGATTTTCAGGTGTAATATCATTTGATATATATTATTCTTTTGTATCTCTTTAATGAAGGTATAAAATTACAGCAGATCCTTTAGACATTGTGGCCTGCTAATGGGCCGCTCCTGTTACATGCCTTTAGAGGTGCATGATAACAGCTATTTAAATTTCTATGTGGAAGATATACATTTTATGGACTAGTCTAAAACTTTCCATACTTGCGTATTACACATACACAACAACATTCATTTTCAAATTCACATACTCACACAAAAGTGCATTGTAGTGACTTTCCATTCATCACAAAATCCTCATCAAACTCTGTAATACAAAATATTTCAAATTCAGGTTTTTGGAAGAATACATCAACATAACTTTTAATTTCGATAAAACATCCTACTTATTTACATATAACCATTTCAGTATAAAGTTCCATAGCAAAAGTTTACTTGCCTCTGATATAATTAGTCGTTTTGTGTACTTTATGCACAATTTCCCTGCTCAGACAGGGTCCATTTACTTATTGGGAAACACTCCAGTTAACGTTCAGTAAATAACACATTTTGCGTTGGAAAGAAAAATACCTGTCGTTGCTCACAAGGAACGTTGCATTTTTGATTCACATGTTATTCTTTAAATTTAATGAACTTACAACACTCTCACACCTGCTACTGTAAAGCCTTTCCACACACTTTACATGCCACCATGACGCATCTAAATCTTGTATGTTGCCAGTTACGTTATAAGACATCATATTTCACGGATTTAGTTGGTGGTTCGTAATTAATTTGTCCCTGTACAATAACTAATGCTGATGTTCGTCATTTGCAAAGTTTATAGGTCGCTATCTCGCTTTTATTTCTTCCTACTTCAGCAATATTTGGGACACACAATTCACACATGTTACCTAAGTTAGAATATTAAATATCACATCGTATTTATTCTCTTAGAATACTTTACACTGTATTATGTACTTGCATTTAACTTTCAGCAAACATTATTTTATTGGAATCCATTCAACGAGATGTTTCTCAGGGCGCCACTAAGACATTATCGTTTGCTATCAACTTTACAGCAGTTATCCTAAGGATTGAATTTTTAGTGTACTTGCTTACACGAAGAACAGTGTATGTAATAACTTTTCTTGCACAGCAAAATGTGTGATGTGGTAGGATAATTAGCACCGCTCGATCTCAGTGCATACCTTAGTAACAACGAATGTCCATAACAAGCGGTAGCAACTTAGGCGTTTTCCAGAAATGAAAACCACGTGAAACGACTTGTACAAAAATACAGATCAAATTCGTAACCTCTTACTTCTACGTCAGATCACTTAACAAGAGTCATTAAGTATTATGTGGCTTGTTATTTTATGCTCTCTTAGCATCTGATCACAGTGAAAGAAGTTAAACGTGAAGGATATCCTTGTGCATTATGGACGTAATCATCATTCATATTTGTATGCTCAATAGCTGGCGCAGTCTTCGAAATTTATTGTTACTGAATATCCTCCGGACGAAGTGCTTGTAGTGGTGAATACTTCCACGTAAGGGTGGCACTGTCACAGCTCACCGTACAGCTTAATTCGTCCACACCTCTTATTCAACGTTATTTTTACCCGCATCGTAGATCACTGAACGATTCGGTTCCAGTGTTACACAAAAAGCACGCCAGCGATTTGCTGCAAATAGGAGATCGCGGCGATACCAGATTAGAGGTCAGGTCGACGTTACGTCGCCTGGACGACCGTAGTGTCAGTCGGAGCAGCGACGTCAGTTGGGTGGGCAGCTAGCCTGTCAGCTTCGAGGCGATTACTTGCGGAACGAGGAGACGCGGCTCAGCTCGTGCACGACGTCGTAGTGTCCGCCCAGCGGGTGGCACACGTCCCTGTGGAAGTGCCGCCTCGGCGGGGGAGGCGGCAGCTCCCTGCCGGGGGCGGCGGAGGCGGCGGCGGCAGCGGCGGCGGCGGCGCGGTGCGCGGCGGCCACTGCGGCGGCGGGCGCGGGGGCGGGCACGAAGAAGACGCCCGCCCGGGGGCCCGGGGGTGGCGCCCCCGGCTGGCCTGCCCCCGGCCCGAACAGCTCTAGCTACAGCTCCGTCACCGGGATCGGCTTCAGCTGGTGCGCACCGCCCGCCACCGTCGGAGGTTGGTGCAGCCCCCTCACCATGTACTCGTCGTCCGACGAGAAGGTCTTCTGGTACTCGTGCTCCTTGGCCTGGCGCTTCTTCTTGAAGCGGTGCTCCTTGAGCGCGGCGCAGAGGCGGCGCCGGTAGTGGCAGGCGAGCCCGACGAGCACGGCGACGAGCGCCAGGCAGCCGCCGCCCACCGCCCCCAGCAGCGCCTGCCTCCGGCTGGCCGGCAGCGCGCAGCCTAGGTCGTCCGCCGTCAGCTGGCGCAGGTGGCGATCCCGCAGGTGCGCGGGCGAGGCGCACGTCACCTGCAGACACCGCAATCATCATGTAAGCTAAGCACAACTTGCGAGCTCTATGATTTGACATCGAACACAACGGAGAAGAACTATCACACTGTTCGTCTTAGACTGCAACCTCTTGTATAAAATGCATTATCCTGACTGATTCAAATGGCTCTCAGCACTATGGGACTTAACATCTGTGGTCATCAGTCCCCTACAACTTAGAACTACTTAAACCTAACTAATCTAAGGACATCACACACATCCACGCCCGAGGCAGGATTCGAACCTGCGACCGTAGCAGCAGCGTGGTTCCCGACTGAAGCGCCTAGAACCGCTCCGCCACTCAGACCGGCTAATGTCCTGACTGACTCACCCACTCATCGACTTATCAGCCCAAACCACTAACAATAGAAACATGGAATTTGCAGAGGGTGTATGTCTCACACTGTAGTGTTGTTCAAGAAGGGATTTTCCAGCGCTAAGGGGTGACAAAGGGGAGGACGGTTTTTTTTTTTATTTTTTTTTTTTTAACACGTCGCTATTAAGGCAGTTTTGAACATACCTTCTAAAATCCATTTAGGTATGCATTATGTTTCACACTGTCAATCATTCCCTGTGTTTATTCCTATCCAACAATGTCTGGTTCTAGGCGCTACAGTCTGGAACCGCACGACCGCTACGGTCGCAGGTTCGAATCCTGCCTCGGGCATGGATGTGTGTAATGTCCTTAGGTTAATTAGGTTTAAGTAGTTCTAAGTTCTAGGGGACTGATGACCTCAGAAGTTAAGTCCCATAGTGCTCAGAGCCATTCGAACCATTTTTGAGCCCAACAATGTCTCTGTTCCTCAGCAATTGTCAACCAGTATACGTAGAAGTAATTTCGAGAGTATCGTAATGGATTGTTTAAAATATAGAGGGTACAACAAAAAGATACTAACAAAGTTGTAGAGGGTGTCTTGTTGGAAAAACTGGTTCAGGATAGGAAGCCATACACATAAGCGTCACCCAGCAACGCTACAGAGAGACATATTTATGAGGGCGAAGCTTGCCTCTAGACCAACCCTTCGGTAGCAAATGTGCGTTTGTAGGCTGACGCTGCGCTTGGCATTCTCTACGATGTTGCTATGACAGGCAAGGTCGCATCCGACACCATATAACGTCCGAAATACTGTCAGTTCCATCAAGAGAATACACCCTAGCAGAAAGGAATGAAAGAAGAATAGAGTTCAAAGTCCCGTCGACAGCGCGGTCATTAGGGACGGGGTACAAGCTCGCATTGCGAAAGGATTGGCAAGGAAATAGCCGGTGCTCTTTTTGAAAGGAACGATGCCGGTGTTTGCGTTGAGCGATTAAGGGAAATCACACATGACTGTGGTCCGTCAGCGTAAAAATTCCCTTGTTAGGACGTTACCTACCGACAAAGGTAACCGGGCAGTGAGGAAACTGAGGGATTGAAGTAGTAACTACTGAAACGCCCTCCTGTCCAAGCAAGTACCCACTGTGACTTCCATGTCGTGTCACACATGTGGATGGAACTCATTTCAGGGTGAATGAGGAGCTTATAACATTCATATCTGGTTACTTGGTAGAAATTTGAGGTACTCACTGGAGAAACATTGAAGGTTGTGTAGTGACCAAACGGGGGCATATCGAAACAAATGTGTGAACTGAGCAGACACTATAGTCTTCTAATACTATACTGAGACTTTTACACTTTTCCATGCTCGTTGTACATGAGCCGGCCGGGGTGCCCGAGCGGTTCTAGGCGCTACAGTCTGAAACCGTGCGACCGCTACGGTCGCAGGTTCGAATCGTGCCTCGGGCATGGATGTGTGTGATGGCCTTAGATTAGTTAGGTTTAAGTAGTTATAAGTTCTAGGGGACTGATGATCTCAGAAGTTATGTCCCATAGTGCTCAGAGCCATTTGAACCATTTTTTGTACATGAAACGAAAAATAACGACAAATGACGTTTCAAGAACATAATGATGAATTAAAGTCGAAAACAGATGTGTGCGTTTTTTTTTTTGGGGGGGGGGGGGGCGGGGTTTGTGCCGGACTGTATCGGTCCACATTCCTATTTCTAGCAGCACATTATACTATGAACAATCATTAATGTGACGTAACGATACAGTGTGCACCCGAAGATGCGAATTTGGCACGATACTGTTCTCTCATAATAATATATTTTCTAAATAATCATTTTCACCGATCTCGTCTTTTATTCATCACGACGTTCTGGACATTCGAGTGAGTTACCGAGCACAGTGTGTACACAAAAGAAGTTTCAGTTGTGAGAATACATAAATACGCAAAAGGGTCGCAATCCTAAAGTCAACTGACGCTTTATGGCCTCAAGTACATTGGCCTTCCTGGTATTGGTATTTGCTGCTTTATACGGTCCGTAGTCACCACTGACCGCTTTGAAGAAAACGTGCCGACTCTCTGCCGCTTTCCTTTCCGTCCCTTTCATTGTTCCAGCGGAAGCGGCATTCATTCCTTCCTTGAAACGACCGCAATCAGCTTACAAAGGAGAGCACATGAAAATGAATCTCCATTCAGGTGATAATGCAGGTAATTTAGTCAGCACTCCCAGCCGTGCGCCGGCGCGAGCTGAAGAGTGTCTGTGAATGAGGCGCAGCGCGGCCCGGCGGGCAGCCATTGAAATGCGGCGACGCCTTCGGCCGCCCAGACGCCGCCTGCGTGCGTCGCTTGTCAACGCGACGCCGCCTCGCCGATGCTTGACACATCATTTGTACCCCACGGACGAAGCCAAATACTCCAGCAGGACTACGTGGAAGCCCGGTGGGAGCGAAACTTCGAAACACAGTGTGCCAACCCCCTCCTCCCCTTCCAACACTCTCAGCATCACTTATTCGTCCGTGACCTGCAACTACTGCGCTGGAGGGAAGTCGCTACCGTGGTCTGAATAAGCATCGGTAATAACCTATCCGGCAGTGCCAGGTGACCTACTTGCTCTGGTGCCCGCCTTGACCACTAGTCTTCGATTCAGAAACAGTTTGGCAGGCGTCCGGACAACAGAAATCCGAGGGAGACGGCTGACTCAGTCATCGAAATGTTGTACGTAAAATGAAAACAAAAACTCGACAGAATACCCGGGATCAGACCATTGATGATTCAAAAATAATTATACCTGCGCTAATTAATTCAGATTTAGCAATCGCCACCCTAATGAAGATCCTCCCTTTTGTAGTGATTATGCCCCTGAACGGAGACCGGACATAAGAGTTACGTGGTGTATGTATGCCTAGTGTGTTTCCTATAATCTGGTCATCTGCTCCGTATGAGAGGAGGGGAGACCCAGCAAAATTAAAGTTCCTGATTCGCTCCTAATTTATCTGTCTAAGCGTAGAGACAATTATTCTTCACATTTCCATCCGGCTAGAGAGGCCGAGCGGTTCTAGGCGCTACAGTCTGAAACCGCGCGACCGCTACCGTTGCAGGTTCGAATCCTGGCTCGGGCATGGATGTGTGTGATGGCCTTAGGTTAGTTAGGTTTAATTAGTTCTAAGTTCTAGAGGACTGGTGACCTCAGCAGTTAAGTCCCATAGTGCTCAGAGCCATTTGAACTATTTTTTTCTTCACATTTCCTCGTTGGAGATTATTCTACCAATTTACTGGGGTAGGTGGTATGTAGCAAAAGCTGCCTTTTAGTTCGGAGAAATCTCAGTGTCTATGAGCCTACGAATATTAAAGAACGCCTAGCGTTGCCGGGAAACTACAGCGAACATTTTGTCTCTAGCGAAAGTTCTTCCCCATGACGTGTTCTACCACCCCTAGACAATTTGATGCAAAGACTTTGAAATATGCTGTATAACTGAGAAATTGTGTACTCAGTTTTGGTAGTATTAATATCATCTCTTTTGAGAACCGAAGTGAAAACTCTTTAGTCTCATGTAAATGTGTGGTGTCTGTTCTTTGGGACACGTCACAAAAAACCAACACCACTCGAAATCCGCAGCTGCGGTACATATTACGGAAACTGAAGGCGGTAGTTGGAGAAAGGAAAGGAAAGGGCAGGAATTAAGATACGTATCAGCTTCAATGGGACTTCATGCCGAATCACTGGCGACGAGTGGAAATGTGTACCGGACAGGGACTCAGACCCGGATCTCCTGTTTACTAGGCAGCTCCGTTAAACATTGCTCCATACGGACACGGTGTTTCTTGCAAAAATGCGCGGGTTACCTCAGCACGATCCCCGGCCGACTCACATGTCAGAAAGAACAGACATCATACATTCATATAACAGATTCGCCTACATGTGCAATGAATCGACAACTTTCAGCGCAGATACGCATTTAAGTTCGACCTCCGGCGGGATTCTAAAATTAGCGGGCATGGACGGGAGCTGCGGGCAGGTGGCGCTGGGTGGGGAATGTGAATCGGCCAGAAAGCGTGCCGAGATCGTCCGCGCATTTTGCGATAAGGCTGGCATCCATCTCACGCTAGCTGAGGAGAACCCTACGTCATAGTGACGTAACACTACGTCATCGTGACGTAAATAACCTATATCGACTACATGAGTGCGTATATCGATCTTTGCGGTTGTACCGATAACGTCGAAGCTAAATGTAAATACATGTGTACAAACGAAGTGACAGGAGTTATCTGTTACGCTCATCCCAGGTGAATTAATTATTAAGCTGTAATCCCAACAATTTGGGATGGTATTACGTGTTTCAGGAACAAAATGAATGTCTGAACGAAGGAGCCATAACGAAAGTAAAAAAAAAAAAAAAGCTTTTAGTCAATTTCTTTTAAAAAATCCGATGAATCGTGTCTAAATACTGTGGATAGAAACATGAAATAATTAATTACTAAGCTGCAATCCAAAGAATGTGGGATGTTATTGTGTGTTTCACAAACATTACGAATATCTGAATGAAGGAATCATAACTGTAACAAAAGTGTCTAGGCATTTTTTAGTCCGATTAATCGTGCATAAATCATGTGGATAAAAACGTGAAATAGGGAGAAATTAAAGTGTTTCGCATTTTTATAAAAGCCAGTGAATTGTATATAATTCATGTGGGCAGAAACGTTAAACTGAGAAACTGAAGTTGGAAGTAATTCCGAATGTTGCTGGAAATATTAAACCATCTAGTTCCATTCAAATTTGCCTTCATCTTGTAAATCAACTAAGAACAATGAACAGCGCAGACTCAAGACGCACCCAACAGTCGATGTATACAGAATGCACACAACAGTCGATAGGACAGCTCATGAAACTCATGATAACGCGTGCCTACGTCGCGTTGACGTAGGGCTCTCCTCACCTAGCGTGAAATGAATGCTACCCTTGGGATAAACACTGTGTCCGTGTGGCGCAGTGATCAAGACAACTGCCCAGTAAGCAGGGGATCACGGGTTCGAATCCCAGTCCAGCACACACTTTCACTCGTCTCCACTGATTTTGCGTGAAGTCCTGATCCAGCTCATGTCATATTCTTCTTTCCTTTCCTTTCTCCACCTTCAATTTCCTTAATCTTCCCTTTTCGCAAGTAAAAAGATAGAAACAATCTGTTCCATAAATCACGGTTATTCAGCACTTTTAAATGGATTTAATATTAAATTTCATCAGTGCAATCAGTATGGAGTTTACTATAATGTGAATTAATACCTGTGTGAACGAAACAAATAACAAAGTCGCTAGCATATGGTCAGTGGATAAGTACGAAACTGAAGGGAAGGGCCTGTGTTGTTCTGAAGTACTATGAAATGTTCCTTCGGATATCCTAACGGTTCGGCGACAGCTCGCGCTAAGCGAGAAATCCGGGTACGAGTCCCATTCCTGCACTAATTTTCATTATACAGCTGATAGTTGTCCATATTCGCAGCTTCAAATGTATTTCATTTATTTCTTAACATCATTTGTCGCCTGTTACTTACAAGGAAAATACCCCATCACACCCCCTCTCAGATTTAGAGGTGAGATGGCCCGGTGGATAGCACGTCATGACCTGAACACAGATAAAACGTGAAAACAGTATTAAGGTTACTGAACTGTGAAAAAAGAAGAAAAATAGAAACACTGAACGGCCCAAGTTCAAGATGTGCAACGTCAGGCGAAGATGAGTTCCCGCGTCGTCTTAGATATGAGGTCACGGTGCTGGACTGTGAAGGGCGAGACATGTGCTCAGCTCTTCCTTGTGCCCCATACATTTTTTTCAAAAAATTATAAACTGTCCGTCCAGTCATTTACACTTCTGTACGCTGAATTCAAATTTGTGTCTGTGCCGTGCTGTAACGTCCGTTTGCAACAGCGAGTTATTAGAAAGGGGCCTCCAGAAGTACGTACCTCTTATTTGTTCCACGCAAGTACCACATGTCACGACTCTTGTGATCCGCTTTCGAAGTTTTTATCTGCAGTTCCTTTGTTGTAACATAGTTGACACCAGTTTATTTGTTTTTTTTTTTAATTTCTGTGAGAGATGTACGCCGCATCTCGCCCGCCCCCACTATTCATCACCTTTACTTGCGGCGGTAATACATTCTTAACACATGACTCATATTCTATAACCAGGCTACAGAAGGAGAACAGGTATGTCAAAGACCTAACAGAAAGTTCATAATTTTGTGAAAAGAAAATGGAGCGCGAGAGAGTTTTAAACACGGATCTCCCGCTTTACTGTCCAACACTTTGCCCACACAACCGCGACGCGGAAATTTTTGCAATTTGTTCGATGTTGCACAGCTTGAGCATAGACCGTTCACTGTTTCTATATTGCTTCTTTTTTCGCAGTTCTTCCCGTTTTCATGTTTGACCTGTGTTCAGATTTTCATAGGCTCTCCACTGGGTCATTTTACCACAAGATCTGAGGGGGAATGCGACGGGGAATTTCCCTTGGTAGAACATTCATGCATGTACGAAGCGACATTACATCGTACTTTGTAACGACACAGGCACTGCCATGTCGTATCGTAGTAAACAGCTTCTGTATGGAACCTCATTCTTCTGACGTCACAACGATCACCCCATAAGGTTTACGACGCGTATCCGACTCAAAATTCACGGGATCGATATTTAATTCAGAATTGAGCATTTTTCATCGTCGTATGTGTGATCTGTAAAAGTAAATGGTGTAAAGAGACCGTTACGGTTGTCGCTTACGTACTCGGAGTAATGTAAACGCTGTTCAGTAAAAGCGCCGCTGGCGTGGTTACCAAAACATGTGGCATTATTCAGATTTTCTATTTGTATTCTTTTTTACATATCGAAATTGGTAGACATAGTATGGTTCAAATAGCTCTAAGCTCTATGGGACTTAACAACTGAGGTCATCAGTCCCCTAGACTTAGATCTACTTAAACCTAACTAACCTAAGGACAACATACACATCCATGCCCGAAGCAGGAGTCGAACCTGCGACCGTAACAGCAGCGCGGTTCCGGACTGAGGCGCCTAGAACGGCTCGGTCACAGCGGCCGGCGGTAGACATAGTAGGGTTAATAATGTAATGAATAACGAATAACAACAAAGTAGGAAAAGAAACTTCTCAAACGATTTCGATGCGTAAGGAATTACAATTTTAACCCTGGTTGCCATACAATAGCTCTTATACTAACTCCGTTACATGTTCTCGCTTTCCTTCAAACAATTACATGGATGGTAACTGTCATGTAAACATTCGAAGCAAATATATTCGCGTGACCAAGATCATGTAAAGAATGTAGTCCTAACGCAACTACATTGTTCCTTCCGAAGATTTTTCGGAGAATAGTCTTGATTTACGTTTAAAAATATTTGCTTTTCTGGAATTATTTTTGAAGCATACCATACATCCGATAATTTTTCACGAAAAACTGGTGCTGAAAACTGATCATGAACAATGCTATGAAACATTGCTGCATCCACGCAGTTGTGCATTTTCCGTTGGCTTTCCAATAGCACAGTGAAATTTTGAAACCTCCAAATAAAGTTCTGTACCGAGTCTCACTGTAAACAAGCATCGCGCATTCGGCTGTCTGTGGTCCCTCGTGACGAATTCGCAGCAGTATTACTTGGAACTGTTTTCATAGAATGCTTAATATTCAATTGCTTACTAATACATGTCGTTTGAACAATTTATTCGCCTTCCTTGTTATTATTTATTAATGATTATCTTATTAACCCTCCTGTGCCTACCACTTATGATACTGATAAAATATAAATAAAAAACTGCAGAACCTATTTGAGATTACAACACCGGTTCTCCGTTCCCTAGTCAGATGCCTTAGAGCTACGCCGCATTTACTGAACAGTGCTTACATTACTCCGGATACCTAAGCGGCAGACGTAACAGTTTCCTTCCTGGATGTGCTAGAAAATACGCGTCTGCGCACCCCACATACGACGATGAAAAAAGCTGTTTTCAGTTATTTATCGATCCCATTAACTGTGGGCCGTTTATGCGCTATGAATTTTGTGCGAAGGTTTTCTCAAAAACGTGAGGTTTGACCCAGAATGTCTTACAGTCTCTCATTCTAAGTTGAACAAGTGACCTGTCAAAAATGAGCTGAATCGGCTGGCTGTCTCTGAAGATTTACCCTTGAAAGTGGAATTCATCGCCTACGAAACACAGTATTCCGACTCTATGTAAACCGAAGTGATGAAAAAAAATGAGGGCCAAATGCGGCTTTCTAAATATCACAACAGGAGATAATACAGATGAAGGGAGTCAATGAGGGTCAAATGTAGCTTTCTAAATAATACCAAAGGAGACGATCTACAGTTGAAGGAGACCCACAAAGTAGCGGAAGCAGATTCGCGTAAACAATTTAACAATTCTTAATATGGAAATGAGGAATGCTTGTACAAAGCTGTACGTCTGTATTCGTACTGAACTGTGTGACAATGAAGGCTGAACCACGGGAAATTAGGGGAAAGACAACGCCGAAATATTTTAAATATACTTTTGGCGATGGACGTTAGGAAATAAGTGGACAGATACACAGTGATATTATCACATATCGGGAAGAGCAGGCGTGGGAACACGTCTAAAGAACAAGAATGAATCTTTCACTGTATGGCGGAATATGAGCTGTTTTGATACTTCCTGGATAATTCCTACGCTGTGCAGGAGCGAACTTTCACCGACTGAACTATCCCAACACTATTTACGACCAGCCATCAATGCTTAGCGTCTGCCAGTACTTCACTCCTACCTTCCAAACTTCACATAAATTCTCCTGCTTACACTGTGGGAATAGACTCCATGGAGAAAGAGTATTGCGGACCACTCTCTCAATCACACCGTAGTGGTAATGTTACTTATAATCCGTCTTGATTGCAATTTTTTTTTTTATTCATATGACCGGTTTCGGTTCATTCAGAACGCATATGACGCAGCATGTGAAAGATGCTGGATTTGGACGGGTTACTCCTGTAACTGAAATATCAGATCTGAAGAAACCGGTCATATGAATAAAAAAAAAATTGCACTCAAGACGGATTATAAGCAACATTATACAATCACTGATTGCTGCTATCCCATCAGATATTATGTCTGTTATTGCACAGCCTAGTGGATTGTTAACAGAAAGAACCTTACGCTTTGCAGAGAGGTTTGCATTATTCTGTACTTTCCTGGCAGGCCACAACCGTTTGCCGAACGTCAAGTCAGAACCTTACAACTGTCGGGGAATGTTCTTATTGACCGAGCTCTCTAGACATGATTCACGAACCCGCTCGCCGTCTCCGCCCATGGCTGTTTTAATTTTCCAGTAAGTTTCGAAACAGCGCACATTACACCGCTGAATGAAAGATTCATTCGAACGCTCGTCCGCCAATGTGTGAAGGAGAGTTACGGTGATAGGAGAGAGGTACTGGTGCATGTATACCTGTGAGAGCGAATTCCGGGTACTGCCTGGACAGTTCAGTGGATAAGACCATTGACTACAAGCTGAAGGGTCCAACTCCGGCAAAAAAGCCTTAATCTGATGATGATGTATGGCTTGTGGAGCGCTCAACTGCGCGGTCATCAGCGCCCGTACGAAGTCCCAATTTTACACAGTCCAATTTTATTACACAGTTAAATCTAGCCACACTCACAAATGATGATGATGAAATGACGAGGCCAACACAAATAGCCGGCCGGTGTGGGCGAGCGGTTCTAGGCGGTTCAATCTGGAACCGCGCGACTGCTACGGTCACGGGTTCGAATCCTGCCTCGGGCATGGATGTGAGTGATGTCCTTAGGTTAGTTCGGTTTAAGTAGTTCTAAGATCTAGGGGACTGATGACCTCAAATGTTAAGTCCCATAGTGCTCAGAGCCATTTGAACAACGCAAATACCCAGTCCCCGTGCTGAGAAAATCCCCAACCCGGCCGGGAGTCGAACCCGGGACCCCGTGATCAAGAGGCAGCAACGCCAGCCCCTAGACCACGAGCTGCGGACAAGCCTTAATCTGCAAAGAACTCCCAGTACTAGGGAAGTTAGATACCCGATGTAAGGGCAGGTAGTGGGAACTGTGCAAAATCACTCAGTAACAAGTTAATTGTCTTCAGAACGTTTATTACAAGAGGAATCAGTCTATGACAGACATGGGATGAGCAAAACCATCAAAAAAACCTAAAACAGAAAACATTTCTGTGCCTAATATGTTATAGGAAACTCGTTGGCATTCAAAACAGCTTTCAGTCGTCTTGGAATAGATAAATGCAGGTCCAGTATTATTTTCAAGGAAATCTTGCAATATTCTTCCCACAAAATAGTGGCAAGTTCATGTAACGATTATAGGAGTGGTTTGCGATCGTGCACCCTTGTCTCCAAAGTAGACCGCAAAGCCTCAATAATAATGACATCTTGTGACTGTGGTGGACAGTGGACATTTGACAGTTCATCCTTGTTCATCCTTGAGGTCACAAAACCAATTCTGGACAGTGCGAGTTCTGGAACAAAGTATCATCATTGGGGATATACATTGTACCATGGCGTGGACCTGAGCAAATATGTCACGTAATCCTTGGTAAAAGTCAGACCCTGGAGATTAATCATGGAGCTCATAGAATACCACCACATAGCTGCCCAAATGAGGATCGAACTTGCAGCATGTTCCATTCTTGGGACGTAAACTCGGCCAGATCTATGAAACAAGACTGATCCGACTACATGACTGGCGGTTTGAGGCGCCACGTTACGGATTGCGCGTCCCCTCCTGCCGGAGGTTCGAGTCCTCCTTCGGGCATGGGTGTGTGTGTGTGTGTGTGTCGTTCTTAATGTAAGTAGGCTGTTTAGGTTTTTATGTTGGTAACGCCACGTAGCGCTGTACATGAAAATCACTGAGTGTGCTGTGTGAAGTCTGTGGCTGTTTGACATTGTTGGAATAGTCGCTATTGTAGTGTTGGGCAGTTGGATGTGAACAGCGTGTAGCGTTGCACAGTTGGAGGTGAGCCGCCAGCACTGGTGGATGTGGGGAGTGAGATGGTGGAGTTTTGAGAGCGGATGATCTGGACGTGTGTCCATTAGAGAGAGTAAATTTGTAAGAATGGATGTCATGAACTGATATATATATTATGACATTTGAACACTATTAAGGTAAATACATTGTTTGTTCTCTATCAAAATCTTTCATTTGCTAATTATGCCTGCCAGTATTTAGTGCCTTCCGTAGTTAGAATTTTTTATTTAGCTGGCAGTATTAGCGCTCGCTGTATTGCAGTAGTTCGAGTAACGAAGATTTTTGTGAAGTAAGTGATTCATGAAAGGTATAGGTTATTGTTAGATCAGGGCCATTCTTTTGTAGGGATTATTGAAAGTCAGATTGCGTTGCGCTAAAAATATTGTGTGTCAGTTTAGCGATGATCAGAATAAGTAAAGAGAGAAATGTCTGAGTACGTTCAGTTTTGCTCAGCTGTTTGAAAATCAAATAACGTAAGGGGTTTATCAGCACAATCATTTATAAATTTTTCTAAGGGGAGGTTTCATTAGAATCAGTTAGTTTAAGTTGTGTGTAAGTCTAGGAACCTATGACCTCAGCAGTTTGGGCACTTAGGAATTCACACACATTTGAACATTTTTGCCTCTTGAAGCAACAAACAAGTGGGCTGCCGTGCTTACAGAAACACACACCATACGAGCACCAACAATTTTGCCAAGTTCGAAATCAGTCAGCTCTAACATAAAGCATTCAAAAGCGCACAGCGCACAGTTTTGTCAACGAGTGACACTTGCAACATACTGAAGACATTTCACAGGTGCTGCTCGTGGTCAGATACAACAACGCAACCTGTAGGCTTTGCAAGCATCTGCCGTCCTGGGTGGCCGAGCGGTTTTAGCCGCTACAGTCTGGAACCGCGCGACCGCTGCGGTCGCAGGTTCGAATTCTGCCTCGTGCACGGATATGTGTCATGTCCTTAGGTTAGGTTTAAGTAGTTCTAAGTTCTAGGGGGCTGATGACCTCAGAAGTTCAGTCCCGTAGTGCTCAGAGCCTTTTTTTTTTTTCAAGCATCTGTAGTTACGTTCAAGCTCGTATTTATCGCGGTGTTTCCACGTTTTTGTCCAGCCTCTGTACAAAGCAAACTGTTGAGAACATTGGCTGCAGAAAATTTGTAGAGATGGATAGATGATCTTAAGATAAGAAGATGGTGGGCAGCATCAAACCAATCTAATATAATGACGACGGAACACACATTCGCGGCTTGATATTCGCTGCGAAAGTGGTCCCCGATTTATAATCTGATAGGTGGTGTCAGTCCCTTTCGTTATGTCTCTCTCTTTCCCCTATTACAGATATTTTACATGTCTTTTTTTATTTTTGGTCCCCTGTGTAATTGTAAACTCAAATAAACATCAGTGTGCTGTTTTCGTTTCACATGAGCTCTAATACATTACAATAGCTGCTGCTTATGAAGCAACGATAGTCCACCTCATGTCGAGAGGTTTCAAACCCAAGAGTCACTACTCCTTAGGTGTCTCTTGCACTCGAGGAAAAAAGGAAAGGAAGGGGTTGTGAATTCTCAGGAATATTCGTGACAGGCGAGGCCACAAAGAAACGGCAGCGAAATCCCGCCTTCGCTAGCAAGCAACATTCTATCGGTGCGCTTTACGGGAGACATCCTAAGTTTGGAACGCAGCAAAGTTTGTAACATAAAAAACCAGCAGTTGGTGGTCGAAGAAGAGGGAGGCCACGAGAAGGGAAACCAAGTTGCGTGGCGCAAACTTGGTTCCTATCCGTTCAACGAGCCGCCCCGAGTCTTCCCAGCCTGCAAGCTCCCCGAAGCGCGCATGAATGCTGAGCCACGCCCCCACCCCAACCCCCGTCCCAACCCCCGCCCAACCCCCTTCTCGACCTTCTTCAACTCGCGTCTCTTCCCACCACGCGGCAAGTAGCGCCTTTCTCACCCTTGCGCGTATCACTGATCGCAAGAATCTGCTTTGCTAAAGTGAAACCTTAGCCACTGTTCGATACTTTGGCGTCCATAGCAAATGAAATGTTGATCCTAACATACCTGATCTCGCTAGGAAATCCTTTTCGCAATTTTCTGCCTGTTTTCTGCTGTTTGTTCTATACAGGACAATCATTTTTTTCTTATCTTTGCAACTGTTACGAAGAAATCACTGCGTACCCGAAGTAGACAAAAGGAAATAGAGCAATGTTTCACATGCTACATTAATTCCTTGCCTATCCTGCGTTACAAAAGACCAGTCAATATTACGTTATACAAGAACAGATAACACAGTGTCTCTTTCGAACCAATACAGTATTGTTCATATTACGGACAAACACGTTATTGCTATAGGGAATCGGATGCACCATGGAACCCAGTTTCAGATTATCAATAAGCATAATGAGATTTTCACTCTGCAGCGGAGTGTGCGCTGACATGAAACTTCCTGGCAGATTAAAACTGTGTGCCGCACCGAGACTCGAAACCGAGTTCGAGTCTCGGTCCGGCAGATAGTTTTAATCTGCTAGGAAGTTTCATCAATAAGCATGTTTGTACACTATCAATCGCGAAAATTACCATGTGCTGTGGGAATGGCCAGAATTAATCTAAATTCAGAACATGCATAGAACACTGAACGTGCCACATATATTGACGTTGCAGAGACATAAGCTAAGCAGTGTCCTCTTTTGTGTATGTAATATGGTCAGTATTATATCATTTAGTTACTTAACACTCGCACTTCCAGTTTCCTAAGACACAACGTATTAAGTTGGGTATTTAAGCGTAGACACCAAGCAGTAGCCAATTTACAGTCCTCTTCTTAAACTCTGGAATTGTTATGGGTATATTAAAATAGCATTACGGCTCAGACCAACGGTGACGAAGTTGTAAATAATTACTCACGTCTCGCAAGTACAAGAGACGTGGGAAACATCATGAAACTAATTTCTCAAATAGTACCGCAGGGAAGGTTCTCCACTTAAATATCCATGTACATATATACTCCGCGAACAGATAGAACTCAAGACGTCGCTCATAACGGAACTAAATCAACAGATGTAAAGGTAATATCCGAAGTACCACAGTGAAGTGCGACAGGACCTTACACAATATATATAAATGATCTAGTAGAAAGCGTTGGATGCTCTTTAAGGCTATTCGCAGATGATTTAGTTGTCTATACCAAAGTAGCAACGCCATAAAATAGTAAGAATTTCCAGAAAGACCTGCAGAGAACTGATGAATGGAGCAGTCTCTGGCAGTTGACCCTGAACATAAATAAATCTAACATATCGTGGAAACATAGGAAAAGAAGTCCACTACTGTACAGCTACACTGTTGATGACAAGCAGCTGGAGACAGCGTCTGCCGTAAAATATCTAGGCGTAACTGTCCAGAGCGACCTTAAGTGGAATGACCATATAAAACAGATAGTGACAAAAGCAGACACCAGACTCAAATTCATCGGAATTATCTTAAGAAAATGTAACTCATCCACGAAATAATTGGGTTATATGGCACTTGCTCACGCGATTCTTGAGTATTGTTCACCTATCTCGGATCCCTGTCAGATAGGACTGATGGAGGAGATAGAGAAGATCCAACGAAGAGCGGCGCGTTTCGCCACTGCACTGGCAGACGTTACAAGAGAGGCGTTGTGCATCACGGAGAGATTTACTATTGAAATTTCAGGACAGCACTTTTCAAGAGGAGTCGGACAACGTATTACTTTCCTCCACATACATCTCGCGTATTCGAGAAATTAGAGCCAGTATAGAAGCTTACCGACAATCATTCTTCCCAAGCGCTATTCGCGAGTGCAACAGGGTTGGAGGGATCAGATAGTGGTACCGAAAGTACCCTCCGCCACACACCATTGGGTGGCTTACGGAGTATGATGTAGATGTAGATGAGATCAACACCTTCCCTGTTCCATGAAGAATAATGTGCTGGTTGCGCGGCTGCTGTCGATGAGACTTCGTATGAGCTTATACTTCTCTGCTCCTTCAGCCATGGTCGTTACAGAATACATATGGAGGAAGAGGCGATATGTTGCCTGACGTACGCTCTTTCAATTTTAGCGGCAAAACTCTTCATGACGCAGAACTCTTCTCTTCTAGCACCTGCCACTGGAGTTTGTTGACCATTTCTGTAATGGTCACTAAACGAAACCGTGACGCAACGTGTTGCTCTTCCAGGGATCTTCTTTATTTCTTCTACCAATCCAACCTGCGAAGGGGCCAAGGCTCACGAGGAATTCTTACGAATCGGACAACGACTATTCCGTAAATTACTTCTTTCATGGAACACATATATTTCTTGAAGACTGTTCAGACAAATCAGCCAGGCGTCTGCTTTTCCTCCAACCAGCTTTATGACATCGTCAGACCTCAGAATTGTGCGTTTGTTATTATTCCCAGTGAGTTACCACCAAAAGTTTAATCGAACAGCAAACGATCTTTTTTAAATTAAAATATTATGGGACTTAACTGTGTAAGTAGGCTGTTTAGGTTTTTTTATTGGTAACGCCACCTCTGTATGAAAATCACTGGCTGTGCTGTGGGCAGTCTGTGTCTGCTTTGCATTGTTGTAATACTCGCCATTGTAGTGTTGGGCAGCGGCAGCTGGATGTGAACAGCGCGTAGCGTCGCGCAGTTGGAGGTGAGCCGCCAGCAGTGGTGGATGTGGGGAGAGAGATGGCGGAGGTTTGTAATTTGTCATGAACTGCTATATTTATATATGATAATATCAAGGTAAATACATTGTTCGTTCTCTATTAATATCTTTCATTTGCTAACTATCCCTATCAGTAGTTAGTGCCTTCAGTAGTTTGAATCTTTTATTTAGCTGGCAGTAGTGGCGCTCGCTGTATTGCAGTAGCTTGAGCAGCGAAGATTTTTGTGAGGTAAGTGATTTGTGAAAGGTATAGTTTAATGTTAGTCAGGGCCATTCTTTTGTAGGGAATTTTGAAAGCCAGATTGCGTTGCGCTAACAAAATATTGTGTGTCAGTGAAAGCACAGTCCTGTATAATTGTTCAAAGGGGAAGTTTCAACTGCTAAGGTCATCAGTCCCTAAGATTACACACTACTTAACCTAAATTATCCTAAGGACAAACACACACACACCCATGCCCGACGGAGGACTCGAACCTCCGCCGGGACCAGCCGCACAGTCCATGACTGCAGCGCCTTAGTAAACGATCTCTTCGCCTACTTGTGCGTAATGCATCACATTTATTCGTGTTTATGGTCACCCATCTGTATTCGCACCACTCGTCGATGCAGGTCTTCCTGCATTTCGCTACAGTCTTTCTTCTGGCGTTTCAGCCTTTTTGTAGACAAAAAGCAAATGATGCGAAAACCCCCACTGAGCAACTAGCAACATCTACCAGAGTATTTATATACAGTGTCAACAAGAAAGACGCTATAATACCATAAGCAACAACAGCATACCCCCGTAAGAAACTTCACATCTGCCGATTTCATTCCGTTAATATCTGCGGAAATTATTTCAGAGCTAGGTGGAATATAAAGTAAATGTGAGAACGCCCCTGGTTGTCAGAAAGAACAATTCCATCTACGATCGAACTTACACGTCACTTTACGAGGGTCGGATCAAAACCTTGCCCACAAAATTACTATAATAAATAAAGAATTAACAAAAGTTGCAATACAAACATTTAGTACATTTTGTGCAGGTGGTGCGTCATTGCTCGTCAGTAGTCGAAGAAAAACATATTTAAAGAACTCCAAGAGGTGTTGCTGAAAGAAATCCTTACTGACTACCAGTTTCGACCAAGCGATCATCGTCAGGTAACATCAAATTATTTACATCACCATGTATTTTAACGTCGTTACTGAAGCGTTAGAACTGCACTGAATGGCAAAAGTCATGGGATAAAGATATACATACACACAGATGGGGGCAGTATCACGTACACAATGTAGCGTGTGGTTATCATTAAACTTTCCCTATTTAACACGTTATAAGACGGAAACTAATTACCGTACGAGTTCCGAATTCGGTAGCATTAAGGTCCAGAGTATGGGATGCATGATTTCCATGCGTCACAGCGCGACCGTTCATTTCCAACAATGGCCACTAGGTGCCGTGATCAGTCATCGTAATTTATAGTCTCACACCCCTGACCAGTCGAAGTGCACTTGTTGATGAGTCTACATGAGCTTGCACGAAAGGTGCAGGGTATTATTGGTGAAGTTCTGTTATCAAATGGTTCAAATGGCTCTGAGCATTATGCGACTTAACTTCTGAGGCCATCAGTCGCCTAGAACTTAGAACTAATTAAACCTAACTAACCTCAGGACATCACACACATCCATGCCCGAGGCAGGATTCGAACCCGTGACCGTAGCAGTCGCTCGGTTCCAGCTTGAACCGCCTAGAACCGCTCGGTCACACCGGCCGGCTCTGTTATCAAAACGACTGTAATTCTGTAGCTGCTTTACGAGAATATCGCCGGCTGAATGTATTACAGAAGAGTCCTTTTTCTCCACCTACTGTGAGGAGCATGATGATGAAGTTCGAATCAACTGGAGAATTGGGCGTCGCTCTGGGAAGAGGCCGACGACAGGTTGCACCACAGAAGATTGATGTAATCACCGTTGCTATGGCAGACAATGCTGCGCGCAATTCCCGATCGTCAGGCAGTGCGTGTGTTGGGTCACGATAACTGAACATCCAGTGGTCCACTGTATGAAAGGTGCTTCGAATCATTCGCAAATGGTATCCGTACAAGATGTATATCATACGGCATCTTGCACTACAGGACGCACAACGATGTGTTGACTTCGCTTTCCACTTTCTCGCAAGTATTGAAGTTGACAAGGGCTGACCCTGGACCATCCCATGAACAGACAAAGCTCATTTTTCTCTGTCGGCTGAGGTGAAGACGCAAAATTGCCGAGTGTGGGGATCTTCACCTCCACTCACTGTGCATAAAGTTCCTGTGTATGGTGAACATGCCACCGTATGGTTCATCATTGGCCCATTCTTTTTTTAACAAGTTGGCACTCAAGCACCGAAGACTTGCAGTGTGACTGGCAAGCGTTAACCCGATATGCTTCGCCAACACGTCAATCCCACCCTACAAGAGAGAAGCGCATTGAACTCAACAGTGTTCATGCTAGATGGGGCCCCACCGCACATTTCTCGTAAAGTTCACTTGCTTCTCCGAAGCGCATTTGGATACGATCGAATTATCAGCCTATCGTTTCCAAATGCTTAGCCGAAATGATCACCTGATCTCACTCCTTGTGATTTCTGGCTGAGGATCCCAATGGACATGCTTCGTTCTGTTCTCCAGAATGCAATACTACGCTTTCAGACTCTTCTGGACACTGATGGGCGCCACATTGAGTCCCTTTTGTAGGATTAATGGTACCAGTATGTAACGCTATGATGTCCGGTAGCAGCACATTAAAAAGGTTTCGATTGAATTGATTCTGCACTATTTCTCTCCACTATGTCCTTGACATTAACGCTACCAAGTTGGTCCTCATACGGTAATTAGTTTTCGTGTTATGATGTGTTACAAAGGGAAAGTTTAATTATAACCATTTGATATAAAAGGGTGGCTCATGGTCTGAGCTGTCATTTGTACTCAGGTGATTCCTGTGAAAAGGTTTCTGACATGATTATGGCTGTACGACGGGAGTTAACAGACTTTCTGCACGGAATGGTTGTAGGAGCTAGACGTATGGGAATTCAGTATTCCGAGATCCACAAAGACTGAGAGCAGTGGCGTTTGCGTAGAGTTGCCAGTTCTAAGAGACATGAAACACTGAGTGAATAAATGCAGAAATCGCAGTGGGACATACGGCGAACGTATGTGTTAGGACAGTGCGTCGAAATCTGGCGTCAATGCGCTATCGCAGCAGCCTACTGCCGCGAGTGCCTTTGCTAACAGCACGACATTGCCTCCATAGCCTCCCTTAGGCCTATGGGTTGGGCCCTAGTTGACTGGAAAACAGTGGCCTGGTCAGATGAGTCCCGATTTCAGTTGGTAAGAATTGATGATAAGGTTCGAGTGTCGCGCAGACCCGACGCAGCCATGGACCTACGTTGTCAACAAGCCACTGCGTATGCTGGTAGTAGCTCCTCAACTATAGAGGCTAAGTTTACATGGAATGGTCCAGTTGAATCGATCATTGCCTGGAAATGGTTATGTTCGGTTACCTAGAGATAATTTGCAGTCATTCGTGGACTTCTTGTTCCCAAACAACGATGGAATTTTTATGGATGACAGTGCGCCCTGTCACCAGACGACAGCTGCTCGCGACTGGTCTGAAGAACATTCTGGGCAATTCGAGCAAATTATTCGGCCACCCATCAAGCGTTTATGGGACGTAGCCAAGACGTCACACAAAATCCTGCATTGACAATACCTTCACAGTTACGGACAGCTATAGAAGAAGCGTGCCTCAGTATTTAGGCAAGGGACTTTCAGCAAATTGTTAAGTCCATGCCACGTCAAACAGATGCAATACGCCGGGCAAAATGAGGTCCGATACAATATTAGGAGGCGTCTCATGACTTTTGTCACCTCAGTATAAATCCCTGGCAGCTTCAGCAACGCAGGTTTTTACGCCACATTAAAAACGGTACGACAGACACTAGTTTGAATAATGTTATGCACTTGTCCTCCAGCAGCTGTCATTTACATGTCGACATCTTCAGCTTTACCTAAGTGTTAGACATGTAGACGTCAATATTAAAGACCCACAATTTTTTTTCCGATGTCCACAGTCCATCGTAAATACCCAAGGAATAACAAGAAATACATCTACCAAGCAAATAAAAACCATCCCCAACTCAGAAGAAGTGTAATACAGCAGTGGTAAGCCTAAAAACGGACGTATACCACAATTTTAGGGGAACATGAATTTTTAAAAGTTGTATTCTAAACGATGCCCTAACATCCCTGTATGTTGATTTAGATCTGTGGCGCCGGCCGTTGTGGCCGAGCGGTTCTAGGCGCTTTAGTCCGAACCGCACTGCTGCTACTACGGTCGCAGGTTCGAATCCTGTCTCGGGTGTGGATGTGTCTGCTGTCCTTAGGTTAGTTAGGTTTAAGTAGTTCTAAGTTAACGGGACTGATGACCTCAGATGTTAAGTCCGATAGTGCTAAGAGCCATTTGAACCATTTTTTTAAGATCTGTGGCCGATTTCTGTTGGCAGCCACAGGCCACACACAATGTAACAAAAGGTGAAGTACATACGTAATTTAAACAACAACATGTCATATGAGGTATTCCTAACGTACATAAAATCTGTATGTATATACTTCAGGAAAAATGAAAAGGAAGAAAACCACCAAGACTGCCACAATTGTAGTGAAATATGTCTGAATGTTAAAAGAAGGCAATAACTGTGTACTTGCAAGAAGGCAGACCCTCTTTAATTCATAGTTATTTGTTAAAAGCAAAGGAACAGAGCTTAAAAATCCAATATGATAAAACTGAATCATCCATGTAAATGATGACCTGTCTTCAGTGATAAGATGGACACAAAACCTGGGACTTTAGCTAAATGCGAAGAAGTCCTAACTAATTTTAGTATCTCGTTACAAATTAATCAGTTCTGAATTTCAAGAATAATTACTTCCTATCTTTCGAAGACATTCCATTGCGTTACAAGTGCCGCCCGGCGTGGCCAAGCGGTTAAAGGCGCTACAGTCTGGAACCGCGTGACCGCTACGGTCGCAGGTTAGAATCCTGCCTCGGGCATGGATGTGTGTGATGTCCTTAGGTTAGTTAGGTTTAAGTAGTTCTAAGTTATAGGGGACTGATGACCTTAGAAGTTAAGTCCCATAGTGCTCAGAGCCATTTGAACCATTTTTCCGTTACAAGTCAACTTGGAAGAAAATACTATCGCCACAAGTAGATGAATTCCTCTTGCCTCTCTGCCCTTAAAATGTTTCGGAAAGTGTTTTCACAGCACTTCAAACGTAAACTTGTACAGTTACTCGCTCTAGTGAACGTCCACTATCGCAATGTAATCGAAAACGGCGCAAGTAATGAGAACTTCAGGCGATTAAAACTAACCTTGAATATTTGTATATCTTACGTATAGAACATCCCGGCTACATCATGTGAGTGCTTCATACGCTAAGACAGGCTGGTTGCGAACGGACGTGTTACATGAATACCACACTTTATGTTTAGGCCTATTTCATCGGCTCCTCAGTGAATGTGCACCCCAGTACGTTGCACAGAGGTTAACTACCTGCCACCTCTTCATAATCGCATACAAGGTGTCACTAATCTAGTACCATAGCTCAGACCATCCACAAAACAAAAACATTCGAGGACGCCTCATCTGTTGTGACATCCACTTCTGGAGTGAGCTGCGCTGCGTCTGCGCACATTTAAATCCCTTGCAGTTTTTATAAGAAGCTGAAATAAGTCTGCGGTCGCACTCATAATTTTTCCCCAAAATCAACGTATTTGAGTAGTTTTCCCTCTGCCTAATAGCAAAGCAGATGCTCCCTATTTCTCCAATTTACGCTTCACGTTCGTTTCTTTCTCGGTCAGACACTTGCCTTCCTTTTCCTGCAGCTTAATTAATTGCGTTTTACCTCGTCCCGTTTTTCTCGTCTTACCACTCCTCCTACCGCATCCATTGATGCTAGCCCTCATAGTTTCAAATTCCTCCCTGCAGTTGACATCTATTATTACACTAGTGACCGGATGTAAAATGTGTTCATTTTCTTATTTTTCTGCACTATAATAACTATCAAAATTGTATAATATTGTATGTTAACTACAAATTACAACATGCTTATCGTAAATAAATCCAAAAATACGTAGACTGCGTGGTCTGATGTAAGAGAGGGGCTGATGGCTCGAATCTTTTCTTTTTTTTATGTGGTACGTTCCTGTGGGACAGAATAGTTGAGGTCATCGGCCCCTAGGCTTACACACTACTTAGTCTAATTTAAACTAACTTACGCTAAGGACAACACACACCCAGGCGCGAGGGAGGACTCGAACATCCGACAGGGGGCAGCCGCGCGAACCGTGGCAAGGCGCCCTAGATCGCGCGGCACTCGGATATTTTCAGGTTAAATAAATCAAGAAATAAAATGAACAAAAAAGATGAACTGTGGAACGAAATGCATAGTGATGGAAGGTTTATCTTATCGATAGCTCTCGGAGCTTCTTACATATACCTTTTTTAAGGGATTCTCTTCGCAAAGAGTTCTTGGAGCAGGGACATTAACATTCGCTTCATAAATTCAAATTCCCTTTTCTTGCTGCAATCTATTTCATTTCTTTTTATTATACTTTTTGCATTAAGGCATCTTCAGCGAATTTAATCTTGAATAATACACTTCTGTTTTTTTTATTTTTTTTTTTTTATATGCGGTACTTATAACTTAGAAACCAGTTCATATCACAGTTTTTACATAAGTTCATTACTATTTACAGTTATTCGTTTTTCCAGCGGAAATATTCTTTCCTTTCATTTGGTCGTAAGCTACAAACACCACTCATGTTGCTTTCTTTTATTTTGTTCAAATGGTTCAAATGGCTCTGAGCACTATGCGACTTAACTTCTGAGGTCATCAGTCGCCTAGAACTTAGAATTAATTAAACCTAACTAACCTAAGGGCATCACACACATCCATGCCCGACGCAGCATTCGAACCTGCGACCGTAGCGGTCGCTCGGTTCCAGACTGTGACGCCTAGAACCACACGGCCTTTTATTTTCTAGTTTTCATATTTCACAAGGTAACTGCTGTGGAAAACGACAATTAGTCTGGCACTTACCCATAGTTTTTTTCTTATGAGAACTGAGAGTAATTTCTGTTGTAACCGTGTTTTGACTTGATGTCTCATTTCTTACTTGTACATGTAAGTGCCGCCAACCTAACAAATGACATGATTCAAATCTAAGAATTGTTCATAAAACACAACAATACAGAAACAACACAAACTCAGATCTACACAACTCAGTAAACCTTGTAAGAAACTTCACATTGACACTATTGTTACTTCAAAAGCATTCTTTGGAAACACAGTATAACTTATGGACAAAGGCAATAAATTGATAAAACATAACAACTCACTTTACGAAATAATTCTATCAAATTAAAAACAAATCTAACAAACAGATTCCATACAAAAAATGCAAAAAATGTAGACATGATACTGGATAACACAGAAAAAACGAAACTGTCTCAGAATAATCCCGAAACTCCAGCCCTCCATTGCCGATCAAAAATCCACAATTCAAACATCCTGGTGAGACCAATAGCAAATTTCAGAAAACTCACAAAACCCAACACTTCAAGCTCGCAGGACATATGTTGAAATCACTGTTTCAAAAAGCAGGAGTTAATAGTCATTAGGTTTCCATTATGTACTTTGCTAGGTTGGCAACATTTACATATAGAAGTGAGAAAAGAGCCACCAAGACAATACACAGTTAATACAGAATTCACTCACAGTTCTCTTGTGGAAAAACTACATTTAGTACAAGACGCTATCGTGTTCCACAGGACTTAGCTTATAAAGTATGAGAGCTATGGAACAAAGAACATCATGGTGTGTAATTTGTTGATCTTTTATAAGTGAAGTGACAGTTCGACATCCAACCTATTAACAGATGAGGGGGAACGGCTATTTAAGGTGGAAAAAGCAAAAACAATAAGTATGACTTTATGTATGTAAAAATATGAAATGAACTGTTTTATAATATATTAGTATGACGTACAAAATAAAACTGTATTATTCTGCATTAAATCCACTGAAGATGCCTTAATACAAAGGGTAAGATCCATGTGGAACAAATGAAATAACTGCAGCAATGAAAAGGCGTTTAAATACCGGGTGATCAAAAAGTCAGTATAAATCTGAAAACTGAATAAATCACAGAATAATGTAGATAGAGAGGTACAAATTGACACACATGATTGGAATGATATGGGGTTTTATTAGAACCAAAAAAATACAAAAGTTCAAAAAATGTCCGAAAGATAGCGCTTCATCTGATCAGAATAGCAATAATTAGCATAACAAAGTAAGACAAAGCAAAGATGATGTCCTTTACAGGAAATGCTCAATATGTCCACCATCATTCCTCAACAATAGCTGTAGTCGAGGAATAATGTTGTGATCAGCACTGTAAAGCATGTCCGGAGTTATGGTGAGGCATTGGCGTCGGATGTTGTCTTTCAGCATCCCTAGAGATGTCGGACGATCACGATACACTTGCGACTTCAGGTAACCCCAAAGCGAATAATCGCACAGACTGAGAGCTGGGGACCTGGGAGGCCAAGCATGACGAAAATGGCGGCTGAGGTCACGATCATCACCAAACGACGCGCGCAAGAGATCTTTCACGCGTCTAGCAATAGGGAGTGGAGCGCCATCCTGCGTAAACATCGTACGTTCCAGCAGGCGTTTATCAGCCAGGTTGGGGATGATGCGATTCTGTAACTTATCAGCGTACCTCTCACCCGTCACGGTAGCAGTTACAAAACCAGAACCACACACTTCCTCGAAGAAAAAAGGCCCGATAACGGTAGATGTAGTAAATCCAACCCATACCGTGACTTTCTCGTCATGCAATGGAGTTTCCACGACAGTTCTAGGATTTTTGGTAGCCCAAATTCTGCAGTTGTGGGCGTTGACAGACCATCGGAGCGTGAAATGAGCTTCGTCGGTCCACAACACGTTACTCAGCCAATCGTCATCTTCTGCCATCTTTTGAAACGCCCACACCGCAAATGCCCTCCGCTTCACTAAATCGCCGGGTAGCAGTTCATGATACCGATGGATTTTGTACGGATAGCATCGGAGGGTATGCCTCAGTGCCAACCAAACAGTAGTGTATGGAATGCTGGTGCGACGTGCGACTGCAGGAGCGCTGATTTCCCCGTGCATAGACGAACCCGCTACAGTCTCCATTTCTTCTTGAACTGTCTCAGCAGCATTACGTCTTGTGCTCGTTTGGCCACTACGGGGTCTATCGCCTAAACAATCCTTGGCTTCGAACTTCTAAATCATTCTCGCCACAGCTGCATTTGTCAACGGACCATCACCCATTCGAATTCCCTTCCTATGGCGATAGGATCGTAATGCTGAATTAGCACATTCCTCATTCTGATAATACAGCTACACTAAAAGCGCCTTTTTAGGTAACGTCAACATGCTGCGACGGCTGGCGCCTCTGATTCTCTCTCTCATTACAGCTCCTTTTATACACGATTGCCATGCGCAGTCACTGACGTTTTGCTGTTCAGCGCCATCTGTCGGACATTTTGTGAACTTTGGTTTTTTTTTTTTTTTTTTTTTTGCTCTAGTAAAACCCATGTTATTACAAGCATGTGTGTCAATTTTTACCTCTCTATCTACATTATTCCGTGGTTTATTAAGTTTTCAAACTTATACTGACTTTTTGATCACCCAGTATATCAAACAAATACTTATATACTCACTGTGAATGATGGCATTGCAAACGAACTTGTTAGGGACATTAACGTACGACTGTACAAAAGCGGCAGGTAAATGTTTACCTGTGAGGCCCCCTGGTGTCTCCCTTCCTCTCCACCCCCAACCAGTTGCCGCGCCTTTACCGTTGTGTCCCACCTTCTCTCGATCTCCACACCCTTCATCTCCTTTCCCAACACAAATTCCACCATCTACCCCTCCCGGATGATGAGCTTCGCCCTGACGTCTACCCTTCCTACCAACTCTAACCCCATCTTCCTATATCCTCCTCAGGACTCCCTCTCCTCCCACTCTCTCCTCCTGAGCGGCTGCTCCCTTCTACTCCCCATCCTCTCTTGTGCCCCCTTTCAGTGTCTCTGCACTCTCTCCTGCCCTGTCTTCCCTCTTCATTTCCCACCCAACGTGTCCCCTGCCTCTCCATGTAACCGCTGACGCCCCTACTCTCTCCATCAGGCCGCTTCTCCTGCTGCCCCTTGCTCCCCCCTCCTTTTCCATACTCTCTGACCTTTCCCTCGGCAGGTCCCACCTGGCAGTTTTATTCTTCGTCGTGTGAGTGACAAGTGGGTTTTAAGTGTGTTGTTCCGGAGTGTTTTTACTACTGTGGCCGACTTTTAACCTGTGCATGTCCATTCAGTGTCTTGTCTGAGTTTTGAAGAATCGCCAACTGTGTTTTTTTAACTTTCTGGTGACTTTTTTTTACTGTCCTCCATGAACGTCTCCGTGTCAGTCTATTTTTTACCTCCATTTTCTCCCATTATTCTGTTTTAAGTTCCCATTTATCGCCTTATGTATGTAACATTTTATTCTTATTTTAAGTTGTTATGTCACTCGGCTGAAGAGCGGCGGATTGTGCCGCTGACAGCCCTCCCCTGCCCATATGGGGCAGGGGAATGAAATCACAATAAAGAAAAAAAATAGTTTACCTGTGAGGCATTGCTGGTGGCGAGCACGTCGCGTAGCCAGAGCAGCGAGCAGTGGCAGTGCAGCGGGTTGTCGGACAGGTCTAGGCGGCGCAGCTGCGGCCAGGCTGCCATGAGCGCCTCGGGCAGCGCGACGAGCGCGTTGTCGCGCAGCACCAGCTCCTGCAGCTTAGGCAGCCCGGCGAGCGCGCCCGCCTCCAGCGCCTGCAGCTTCTTGTTGCTGCTCAGCGTCACCGACTCCAGGTTGAGGTTGGCCGACAGTGCGCCCGCGCACACGCGCTCCAGCCGCGGCGCCGCCACCACCTCCAGTCGCCGCAGCTGCGTCAGGCCCTGCGGCATCAACGGGAATATAATGTAAATGCTGACCTATTATGCATGCAGAAGCTGGCAATTACTTTGGTATGTGTGCATTCCAACCACCGTTCAGTCCTTCTAAATTCGGAGAAGCATGAAGAATAACATCTACACTATGCCTGTAGTTAGGATAATTTTTAAACTTCGTCGTTGGCTTCTGGACACACTAAAAAGTCTGCAGGGAATCGAAAACTTCTTAAATTAAAGAATATAGTCTTCATTATTTCGTTATTTGATATATACGTAAATTTGAGACTGAGTTTTTAATTTAGAACAAGCATTTTGTCATGGAGTACTTACCAGCCCATCAGCCCAAAAAATTTCATGACTGTATTATCCAAAAAAGAGATAGAGAAGCTTTAGGATGGTCTACTTATCAATTCAGGTATGTCTCCCCCAACTTCAGTACATAGCCAGGCATATTACGCTGTCAAACCGCTGATCCTTCATGTGAGTTCTGCGCTTTTTCTATTTGTAGCAGGTTCGCAGTGTTCACACCAAGTATTGTCACTCACAACGATTTTTTTTATAAAAGAACTGTTCGCCTTTTGCATTTAAATCAAGTCGCGGAAATTTTCCACGAGTCGTCGTTTTGCTTTTTCGGAAGTCAAGGACGCGCGACGAATTTTTTTCTCTTCTTCGAAACGTTCTGAAGAACGACTTGAACACTCTAGAGATGTAGCTACGTTGCGATTAGAGACACAACAGCGCTGACACACTGCAGTCGCATGACCACTTCTTACCACAGCCCGCTCATAATTGATTGATCGAATGCACATCTGTTGTTTACAGCTGTTATTTCAACCTACCACGATAGCTTCTGCACTGGCGTCCCTTACACGAGAGGAATAAAATCAGTCTCAAAACTTTTTTGAAGGATAGTGTATAACGAGATAAGTGGTTATCGCTGTAAATTGCTGTCTACCACACAGCTTTCTTTCCACCTCGACTCGGACTTGGACACGATGACCTTGTTCCTCACACGAAGTGGAAGAACAGCCTATCTACAGCGACAACTTCAGAGCTCAAGTTTTGTCACTGCATTTTCTTTGTGCAGACATCTCGAATTCCGTTAAAGAGGGATACCTTAATGGAACTAAATAGTAACTGTGGCTATATCTCAGTAAAAGTGAGTCACAAGTATTAACGCCATTAAAAAATTTATCCTCTTACGTTCAGCCGCGTGTACGAATATCATTTCTGGAGTCCTTATTTAGCAGTATAAGTTATATGTGTAAAAAGGAGAAGTTTTCCTTCATATAAAAACTGTATATTCATTCTCTGATAACCTTATTAGATAATTTAATCAACGTCTGACAAAATTCACGATTATCCACAATTTGATAAGAATTTGGCCCAAATTCCTAAGACGTAACTATGGGCGAAAATCCATTTGTAGTGGACAGATTTCTACGTATATTTCTTCCCTTGATGAAATATCACTCACAATAACTCGTGAAACGTGCAGTGCGGCATCACTTTGTAAACAGTGATTTATGATGACGTGAGTTCTGCCTTCAGCTATTTAATATAATTTTCACTGTTCTCACAAGGTGGTAGTGGTGGTGGTGGTGGCGGTGTGGAAGTGGTGGGTGGTAAGTTCCTAAGGGACCAAATTGCTGAGGACATCGGTCCCTAGGCTTACACACAACTTAATCTAACTTAAACTAACTTACGCTAAGTACAACAAGTACACACACGCCGGAGGGAGGACTCGAACTTCCGACGGGGGAAGCCTCGCGAACAGTGACAAGGCGCCCCAGACGGCGCTGCTAGTCTCAAATCGGTATATTAACGTAATGGTTTGCGGTTTGATGCAAAAAGTAATCTTTATTCATTTTTGTTGATAAATAACTGAAGCGAAACATTGGGTTATTTCTATACGACTTTTTTTTTACGACACTCACGCACTTTAGTAAAGCATTTTCTGAAAGGAAAGTGAATCTCTTACTAGCCTCTGAGTGTCGTCTCATAGGATTTCTTTACTTATTCCTGATGAACGGTTCGCCTGAGTTAAAATTAATCGAAGATGAAAAATCTGAAACACCACGGGCTAAATTTTAAAGTAATCTGTAACAGAGGAAAGTTTCGGAAAAAAATGCAATCATAACTTGGATAACGTACAATAAAACATACAATTATGTGTAGCCCTTGGAATGATGAACGTCGATAAAGTTATGATAACAAAACACGTCGTGCTCCCGCAGATAGTAAACGTGGGACACTGTTTTTTTTCAGTTTTTTATAACAGTGAAATCTCGAGTTAATCGCTCATCCTACAGAATCTCCGATTTTAAAAGGCCTCGTGAAACAGACAGTGCTGATTGTGCGACGCCTATATTAATAAAACAAATATAGCTTTCTAACCCAATAAATCCTTTGTTTGGCTCGACGATAACGCTGAAAGTAATTCCATCAGGGGTGTAGATTCGGTTAAGCCAGCCGTACCAGAATTCAGCGTGTAATAATTGCAGCGTATCTTTTTCAAACTTAATTTGGTAGGCGGGTAATTTGCGAGAGATTGGATGCAGGTTCCAGTAGTTCATATTTCCATCACTCCCTATTTTCTGTACCCACCCCCTCCCGGCAACGTTCCGAATTACACGGATGTGAAGCCTGCGTTTGTTTGCATACATCAAGGTGTTTATAAAAAAATCATCGTTGAAACTATCTTCAATTAAGCAAAGTGCAAACGGACTTGAACAAACACTGCATAACGATGACGGGGAGTTCGAAATCGTTGCCAACCGATTAGCTCTCTCTGCCCTGACCAGTGGACTGGAATTCCACTCGTATACAAGGACGGTAATCAGCATGTTACCTCCGATGTTCTTCTTATCAAGTTAGCTGTAGGACAATACATACGTGCGATTTACGCTGCTGCTCTTGCATTACGTAATAGTTGTGGCTATAATAGAGTGCCAAACACTAAATCGTTCATTTACGTCATAATGACACAGAAGTAGGTAATTTGAATCCCGATACTTCGCAAACAGTACGGTTTAGCCAGAGTGGCAGTCAAATTACTCCGACACAAGGAAAGTGGGTGGCCTTTCATACTGTGCATATGTGAAAATTACTGCAGAGTCCTCGTCGGAATGATACTTTTTATTTTTCTTGATATGGGTCTCATGTCTCAACAAACTAAATTCACAATTTTATTTGATGTTGTTAAATCGGAAGACAGACTATCTGTTGTGTTAAGAGATGTGGATAAAAAAATCCTATGTCAACATCGTTAAAGCACCTTTATTGATTATTAGTTTTAGCTCATTGACGAGCTATCTTCAAATCTAATGCATAGAAAAGTACAAAAAAGAGGGGAACAATATTATCACAAATTTTACCTTTACACTTACATTCTGTGATACATACCAATAAAAATTATTACTTAATTCAGCGTGTATTACGCAACAGGCATTACACATCGTCATAATGTGTAGAGCTGCATCGCTCTTGCTGCCGTATACACACTGAAAAATTTTAGCAAATCGTGACAAAAATATAGACATGCCAAGTGCATTTGACAAGTGGTATAAAGCTACCTCACTGTTCCTGTAGCTAGCGTTTTTAGGGATATGGCATATTTTGATCCACACATCGGACGTATGATGGTTACAACTATGAATCTCCTAGCGTTTAAACACAAGTGTGGAAATGAGATCACTGAAGACGTTTTGAGCTAATGTTATAAATTATTATAGCTTTATACTAGTTACAAAATGTACTTTGTATGTCTTTACTTTTTTTCATGATATATAAAGTTATTTTCAGTGCGTTCATGACAACAAGAGATATTGAGCTCAACAGATAATGACGATATGTAATGCGTGGTGGCTGATACACATTGAATTAAGTAATAATTTTTATTTGTATGTACTGTAAGTTTAAATATAAAATGTGTGCTACTACTATTCACCCCTTTTAAGACTTTTTCTGTATTTTAGAACTGAAGATGGCTCCTCAGTAAGTTGAAACTAGTAATAAATATAGGAGTTATAGCGATCTTGACATAACATTTTAATCGACACATTTTAAAGCATATTCAGATCTCTTCCATAGTATATTTGTGTGCAAAATTTAACGACGAAAGTAACTTGTGCAACAATATAGTACAGAACGTAACTCTACTACGAAACGAGACGAACATAAATGGCACTTTTATTCAAAGACAGTAATTACACTGAAGTCTCAGCTATTACGATGGTACCCTGAACATTACAAAAAGAGGAACATGGTTCTTAATAGGGAATGTGATTACCACAAACCGCAATGCATGCTCTACCGTGTGATCTCATGCTTGACTCAAGGTTGGTAAGGAGTTCTTATGGCACAGTGTTAGATTCCTGCACCAGCCGCTGTACGTTCGTTGGTGCATGAGGACGTGCTACAAAACGTCTCCCCGACGCATCCCACATGCGCTCGATGGGAGTTTAGTCAGGGAAATGGCCAGAGCACTCCCCTCACATCCTCTCATTCCAAAAGCTCCTCCACCTGCACAGTTCTGTGCGGTCGCATACTGTCATCCACAATACTGGCCAAAATGCACCTTTGACATGTGCATGTGGGATGGAGTACAGAATCACAATAACGTTGACTGGTGAGTGCTCAAAGTGTAAAGATTTGTAGGTCAGTGTGATCGTGAAACATTATGCCTCCCCACACCATGAACAAAACTATTCAGCCTGAATTGGTTCTCATCCGAGTAGCGATCCGACTCCTCGCTGGTCCAGTCGCTATGCTCTTGGCACCATTGCAAACGGTGCATTCCTGCTAAATGAGGTTGCAGTTGCACCCGCTGTTTGATGTGGATCCCTTCTCGCCTGTTGCACAATGTAGTAGAGGTAATCAGCCGCTGTAGTTGACAGGGCTTGGCGACTGCGAGAGGGGCGGAGGGGGGGGGGGGGGGGTCCCTCCCTTTGCTCGGACCCGTACGATGTGTCCTGTGACGTTCTGCTTTCTCTGCACGACTGGTAGCATGCTCCAGCGCATTCAGTGTACTTACAACTGGAATACATAAAATGTGTCTACTGACTAGCATCGTCAAGCACAGCTAGCTGTTATTACATACTCTATATGAAGCGGTTGAAGCGACCGCTCGTGTTAAGCGAGAGATTCGGGTTCGAGTCCCAGTGTCCAAATGCGGCTAATGTAATTGAAACATACAGTAAATTTGGTGTCCGCAACACAGACAGTTACTGCCGCTTCATCAGTTCATAATGTGTTATATTCTCAGAGCCAGTCCGAGCAGTAAGAAAAATCGGTAATGTGCTCCATCATAGTAGGATAGCTTCTCCCTGATTTGCTAGTAGGGGCCAATGAAATCAAATTATAAATTGCCATCACAAAATGCCTCCACCTACCCCCTACTAAGTACTGAGAGAGGTATCACAATCGTTACTAAGGAGGCAAGAAAGAAAGGAAATCAAATCTCAGCCTGATTTAGATTTCTCGTATTTTCTGTAAGTCGGTTAAGGTGCCGCATTCCAAGAACAGAAAGTCCGATTGGCTGTCTCGTCTGGCCCAACCCTTGTTGTGCCTAAAATGACTCTGTCTTTCAATTCCTTCTCCCTCCTATCCTCCACTCTCTATTTCCTTATGTCACAAGTTTTCTACCTACTTTCATGCCTCCATGGTTCCTTCTCTGGTGCCAAGCCCTTTATCTATGAGTAGCACTCTCTCTCTCTCTCTCTCTCTCTCTCTCTCTCTCTCTCTCACACACACACACACACACACACACACACACACACACACACACACACACGCACACTTGTTGCACGCATTTTTACCTCTGTCTTCCCATACAATTTTCGAGGAACTTGTTCGGACTTTTGCTTGTCAGCTTCATCATCTCCCACGCTGACCTAATTTCCTTACAACTTCGGGTATATATTACAAAACTTTTTAGGATACCTGCCTTGTTGTGTTTTGGTGTTCCTGCCGCTCATGCTCTATGCGTCGATTTTTTCTGTTATTGCAAGTATTTTAAGTTCATTTCTAATATCTCCATATACTTTATCTGTCTTCTACGTTACATCATTTAACTGACCTGGGGAATTTCATTTCTGACCATAGTGTCCGTTTTATGTCTTCCTCGTTTGGTATCCATACCTCAGGTCTATAACGTAGAAATGGAACAGCTAGTGTTATACAGGAATTCATTTCAGTTTCCGTAGTTGTCTTTTTCTTTAACGTTCTCTTCATTGTTCCATATACGCCGCGAGATTTGCTATTTTATTCTTTATATCTTTATTACGGTTTCCTCGGAGTATCATTACTTTTCTCTTTTCAATAGATATTTTTAAATTGTAATTGTGACCAATTTGGTTTAATTTAAAAGTATTTGAATGTAATTCTTCTTCTGAAGTGGCTATTATATCTAGCCATCAATGTACATCTACGTTTTTATATATTGGTTCTTACATAGTTGTATTCCTTCTTCGTTTTTTGTTTCCTCTATCCACTTTTTAATGATTCGATTTATGTATACACTGAACAAAAGTGGGGAAAGACTGCAGCCTTGTTTAACCTTTTGGTTCTTTGTAATTCCATTCTTTCTTATTTTGGACCCTGTATGTATTACAAATCTAGTTCTGTTTTATAAGTTTTTTATTGCCAATATCAATTATCCCGGAATCAAAGGCATTCCATTTTCTTCCCGTGCTAACTAGTTTTCTCCTGTTTAATCTGTCAAACTCCTAGACATAGCCGATGGAAGGTATGTGTATCTCATTATTTAAGTCTCTTATTTTACTTATCATATTAAAAGTGAATATAATATCCATTTTTGATTACCTAGATCTAAATCCACTTTGGTCTTTGATAAAAATGTCCCTCCTATTTGTCTTAACCTTAGAGTTAAAATTTTTGAAAATTCTTTATATCCAGCTGTTGAAATGCCCATCGCCTTAGAATTATAATATCTTTTTCCATCCCCTTTCTCAAAAATTGAGTGCATAACAGCTGCTGACAAGATTTAATATATTCTCGCTTTCTCCCAGCTTAAAGTACGGAAATGTAAAAATCTTAGTTTACGGAGAATTCCGCCGTATTTTAAAAACTCGCATTTAATGCCATTTGCCTTTTCGTCTTTCTTTGGTTTTAAAGCCACTTCCATTTCTGCTAATGTCCCCTTCACATATATCTCTTTGTTCTACTAGGTTTTGCTCGTATCATATTTTTTATAATGTTATGCCCTCAGTTTCTCTTCGATTGTGTTAACGTTTGATTACTCTTCGATTATCTGTTTACACTTTTAATTACTCTATATCCGGCTGTGTCCTGACAGTGAATATTGTTTTCTGGAGTACTTATAAAAGATAGTGAAATAGAAAATGGATTGAGACCACGTTTGTAACGTCTTGTGATGAGTGTCCACCAGGAGTTGTAGATGCTACAGCGTTAAACCGTTGTAAGGAGCGGCTGACAGGCGCTAAGCAACACGAGGCCACTAGTTGCCGGTTGCTGGACCGTTCGTTTCAGACGACTCTCCAGCCAACGGACGGTGTCGCAGCTCAAAGGGAAGCCGAGCCGAAGAGCTGCAGGGAGGGACGGCGCAGACAGACAGACGCCTAGCGCTCCTTAGTGTTCGCGCACCGGCTGTTTTACGGGCCGCTCCACAGCCACAATAAAACGCTGGCTGGACGGCCCACGCCCCCCTCCGCCATAAAGTCCTGCTACTACAGCGAGAGGCTTCGTTCGCCGTGACGTCTGGAGACTCTGGAAGATGGCACAAACGGTCGCTGGGAGGTTGGCTCGCTTCATGAGGCGAAAAACGTAGTGGTCATTTGTGAGCACCCGTCCCTGTCTCCACACACACACGCACACACACACACACACACAAAGTGAACCGACCCTCAGGGCTCGAACAATGCGAGCTCAACTTTTGTAAGCACAGTTCTTCCTGCATCTGTTTGAAGCCTTCGCAGCCTTGTAACATAACGAGGGTGCACGATTCGTAATTCGTGACGCCACAACTATGTCATCACTCCATAGAAATCCGACGAAAATATGCACTGTAATAGTGCAGTCATATTGAGTTCGAGGGTGGAACTGAAATTTACGGTCAAAATATGTTACTGATAAGGTACGCTGATGACATTGCTTCTTCATTGAGATCGAAGTAGAATTATAGGACGTACTCAATGGAATTAAGTTTAGTGAGCACAGAATACGAATTGAGGGTAAAACAAGTAAGAGTAAAGCGATAAGGAGTATCAGAAACGAGATTTTGGAATCAAAATAATGTGTGACGGAAAAAGCAAGTAGGAAGTAAAAAAGTAACTAGCACAAGAGAAGAGGGCATTTCTGGACAAAGGGATCCTACTAGTTTATCACAGCTAGACATCTAATTCTGTGACGCAGAGATTCGCACAGGAGGTCAAGTCGTGTCGGGCAACATTAAAGCAGTCAAAACAAAACAAAAAAGAAAGATCGAGCCTAAATTGTGGAGCATTCGAAATGACATTAAACTTAACATCTATAATGAGAAGTCATACAAAGCATCTCCATTTTCTTTTGCGTTTTCTCGATCATTGCCCTTAATGACTGAGTTCAGCTGAAGTACATTCTTCAGCCTCAATCAATATATCAATCATCTGGCACGATTGTCCCGCTTTCCAATTACTGCAGAGGCTACACAGCAATCCTTGCTGTACAGTCGCCCATCGTTGGGAGGAGATAACAAGGAACAGTTCCAAGAATGAATTTTTCAGTCAGAATAATTAAAACACGAGCTATAATTTTAGATATAGTGTGGTCTATGGAATTGCAGTGACTGCTATATCTTTGTTGTGAAAAAAAAGGCTGAATCGAGGTTTATTTAATGATAATGTTGTTAGCGCTTTCTGTCAGTAGATCATCAGACAATCTTTTACGATAAAAATTATTTAAAGAATAATTAATTTTTAGAATAATACGGTTTTAAAACTGAGTAAAGAGTATAAAACAGTTTCTCATAGGCCCTTACAGACATCTGACCCCACACAGATAATTCTAAAAATTTGTGGTGGTGAATTTTTCATAGCTATGAAAATACTTACAAGCTTTATAATGAAAAGCGTGGGCACATGCAACAGACAATACATCGGTTATTTGCCCCACGTATTTCGTTATACATCTTGTCCTTTCAGCTATTAAAAACTCAGAATTACAAATTTTCAAGACTATCTGCATGTGGCTAGGAGAAATCATTTTATACGTATTAGTCTAATTTAAAACAGTGTTATATTTCTAATTAGTTCTTATTTAAATAATTGTTTTGTAGTTTTTAGTCCTGAAAAAATGCTGTTGACAAGGATTAGGAACAACTCAAAGAACCAGCAGACACAGGCTAATGGACCAAGGGCCAACCACAATGGTTGACCAGGCGACGACAGGAAGGCCTCAATCAGATGACAGTGGACAACAGAGATGGTATAGCAGAACAACAAAGTTCAAAGGAACAATCCAAGCGTAAAAATCGAAGGTATAGCGAAATCTAAGAATAAAACCTACAGTGTGTAGTGAGAACGATATAAGAAGTCTATGAACACACAACTGAAGGCAGAGTCAAGGTGCAGGTAGCCTTACAGTTTGACCACAAGCAATAGTGTCTGGCAGGGTGGAAATGGTCCTGGTGTGCAACGAGGTGAGTGCTACAGAGGCGATACTACAGCTTCAGGATGTAGCAGTGTCGTTTAGCAGCCATCATCAAACGTCATGCATACCATCTGGAACACACTCCGATACTACTTGCACAGCATGCTGGACCTGCAGGGAAGCCGAGATGTCAGGCAACACCAACCCCTTGTACCCCACACCTATGTGAGCTACGAGAATCAGACAGGAAAGTAACTTAATACTGTGTCACCGACTTCCGAGCTATGTTAAAATTTTAAGTTACTGACTGATCACGAGCTAAGTTTAAAATCAATTCGAAAGTTATTACGAAACAGGCAGACAAGAAAATGACCTAATAAACTTTTAAAAACAGTCTTTGGACATAAAATAACAGTCCAATTTCGACAAAATAAAATAAAAAGTGAAAAAGAAACTCAAGGGTATCTTACATTTAAGGCACGGAAATGTGAGGTCTGAGGAAATACCAAATGGTAGGTCACACGTTGAGCACACATCTACGTTGTAAACAGCAGAGGTGTGGCAGTTATATCGGTTAAGTCACGCCTCCTTTGGCTCACATGGAATATAATTTGATTTAATAAGATATAACCATAACAAATATCTTCTAGGGTTTCCATCCCAATGGGGCCTCCTTATTGAATTCCGACACATAACAAATATCTTCTAGGGTTTCCATCCCAATGGGGCCTCCTTATTGAATTCCGACACCTGGTCATGCAAAAACTGCCTTCCACGCGACATCACTCCGCCAATAGCAGTTAAAATTCTGAGAGACGTCACCCGAACAATAACAAGCTTGATCGCCAGTATAAAAATGTGAAATCCTATCCTCCACTCAGACAGTCGCTTGCTGACGATGTTCATCATCTTCGAAAGATCGATACCGAAAAGATTTTATATAAGGATGCAGCCGCGTAAAGCTTCGATATCAATAGTATGGTTTTGTTTGACAGGTGCCACATTATCAGGGTTTCTGTAATTAGAAAATCTATTCGTGGAAATCACTAATCAGTATATCCTGCTGCCTTCAAATTGAATATCTCTCGCGAAATACGTCAAATGAAGCACTCTGATAATTTTTTTTATTTTTAAGTTGTACAAAACTGGAATACACACCGAATAACAGTATTACGGGCGATAAAGCGTGGAACTCATGCCTTTCATATGCAGCAGGGCAGAGTTTTACCTTGGTACAGTCTTAAAACTTTTGCCTGTACCTGGTCCCCTAACAGAACATTAACATATTTTCTTATTCCATTTTTAAATGATGACATACACGTTCTTGCCCTTTTTTGAAATTACAAAACTTACTCCGAAAAATTAAGATTTCTACACAAAAAATCACATTCCAAGGAACAACAACCTAGGAATAAATATTAGATTGAAATTTAATAGTGTTGCAATCGAGACAATCATGGTAGTACAATATTTAATGTTTTACTTGCTAAATTATTACTCTACTACACACCAATAAACAGTAAGTGAAATCAAATTAAGCAGAAGTACAATTAAAAACCAGTTACAAGATAAATACATTTGAAATTGAAGCTACTGGAAACTAATACAAATTTCTCGTTTCAAGACGGGTAAAACCGTTAAGACATTAAAGACACTCGATTCATTTGAGAGTATCACAAGTTTTACAGGAAAAAACCTTCTTCTGTTTCAAGTTGCAAGATCGTGAACGATCGACAAAGTATGACTTAACTGTTCACATGCTAAATATATACAGTTCTAAAAACATAAAGCATTTCACTTGAAATCAAAATTTATGACAGCAGAATTAACAATATATCTCAAATATTTTTATTGTACAGCACTTAAATGTGTAGAAGTGAAATGTTTATAAAATTCCTCTCAAAATACAACCTCAAAAGCAAGATTAAATGGCGGAAACTGCTTATGGCAGTCTTTGGTGAGCTTTCATTCAAGTGATTCTACGAGAGCTATTCAGAAAGACCGATCGGTCGCGAAATGGCCACAACTGTGAACAACTGTGAAATTCAGAAATGTTTTATTTGCAACAGTTAACTACAGCTTTCAGCAACATCTCTAAGTAGTCGAGACTTTGATTTAGAGATAAGTCGTAGCGTTGTACCAACTTTCCAATACACACGTCTTAGAAGGCAGCCGCCTGCGCTTTCCGCCAAAATTCTCTACACTGCTCTACTTCTCGTTGTGTATGCCAAAATACTGTTTTCGTAACCAGCGATTGATGGGAGCGAAGATGAAACTCAGGGGGAGCCAATTACCGGGTGTACTGTGGGAGATCAAACACCTCCCACCAAAAACGCTGCAGGAGCATCTTCATTGCCTTGCTGAATGCGGCCGAGAAATGTCATGAAGAACGAAACGCGTGACAGTTATGTTATGTGAGCTGCACAATATCAGACGAAATTTCTCACCATGCCCTCATACTTGGCTGGAGACACTGCTCTTAATGACCGAGTGAGATGACGCACTGGTTAGCACACAAGATGCGCATTATGGAGGACCTGCGTCCGACCATCCTGACTTAGGCTATCCGTGATTTCCCTAAGTCGCTTCAGGCAAGTTCAGGGATGGTTTGTCTGAAAAATCACGGCAGATTTCCTTCCCTATCCTCTTCTAATCCGAGCTGTGTTCAGTCTCTAATGACCTCGTTGTCGACGGGACGTTGAACACTCATCTCCTTTTCCTCCACTAGGGTCCTGCACATCTTTACGTGCTGCACGTGCGCTCAGAGCTAAAAAGAGCGACGTGACGCTGCCGAAGGGCGTACTAGAGATACCGCCCAACACATCGGTGCGAAGCTTTATCGAATTTTCACCGTGGTTACCATTTCGCACCCGATCGGACCATACTTTCCGAATAGATGTAAACCCAGACATTAAACTGAAGTATCGAGGAAAAGACGTATAAGTAGGCTGTTTAGGTTTTTGTGTTGGTAACGCCACGTAGTGCTCTGTATGAAAATCACTGACTGTGCTATGTGCAGTCTGTGGCTGATTTGCATTGTTGGAATATTTCCTATTGTTTTGTTGGGCAGTTGGATGTGAACAGCGCGTAGCGTTGGCAGTTGGAGGTGAGCCGCCAGCAGTGGTGGATTTGGGGAGTGAGATGGCGGACGATCTGAACGTGTGCCCGTCAGAAAAACGAAATTTGTAAGACTGGATGTCATGAACTGATATATATATATATGACTTTTGAACACTGTTAAGGTAAATACAGTGTTTGCTCTCTATCAAAATCTTTCATTTGCTAACTATGCCTATCAGTAGTTAGTGCCTTCAGTAGTTAGAATCTTTTATTTAGCTGGCAGTATTGGCGCTCGCTGTATTGCAGTAGTTCGAGTCACGAACATTTTCGTGAGGTAAGTGATTCATGAAACGTATAGGTTATTGTTAGTCAGGGACATTCTTTTGTAGGGGTTATTGAAAGTCAGATTGCGTTGGGCTAAAAATATTGTGTGTCAGTTTAGTGTCGATCTGAATAAGTAAAGAGAGAATTGTCTGAGTACGTTCAGTTTTGCTCAGCTGTTTGAAAATCAAATAACATAAGAGGTTTATCAGCACAGTCATTTATAAATTTTTAAGGGGATGTTTCAGACGTCGTGTGATCCTAAGTACACTATCCTCAAGGTACAAAACTATTCTCTGCCTGATTTCTTCCTTTTATATAAAAAATAATGTGTAGCTGAGAAAGTAGCATGAATGTACAGCACAATTTCGTATGTCTAGAAGATTGTTGCTAAAACGTACTTAACTCGCAAAAATTTCTGAATCTATGTTATGCGAAACAACTAGTGAGAACTACGGAACAAGCCCACAGTTTCCCGCGTTAGGGCAAGGACAAATAAGAGTAAATGTGCATACATGGAAGTGCTGAAAATGCCCGAATTTTACTCCAAGCACCAGGAATGAAATACTGCGCGGCCGCGCTCGCTGACCACAGCGCCGCTAAAGTTTCGCTCTATTCGCAAAATCCGCCGCGCGGAAATTATTTTGCAACGGAATCAAAGGGTGCAGCGGATGGGTGTGGAGAGGTGGGAGGGGCTGGGGGTTGGGTGCTCGGTTCGGCCATAAGTTTAAATTAGGACTTAATGAATATAAATGGCGGCGCCTAAGTGCAGGCGCTGCCGGGGGCGCACGGAGAGGTCACGGCGAGCCCGACGTCACCGCAGCCTGGCTGGCGGCCTGGTGGCTGGCCCAGGAAATATGGAGCCAGCACCGCCGGCGCTCCAGTTCTCCAGCACGGGCCCTGCCTCTAATTGCAAAGTACTTCGTTTCGGTATCAACCCACATTCGAAAAATCGATTATTCAGAGTGTTAAATCTTTGTGTGGCGTCTTATACACGATTATTCCTCAGTTACTCCCCGGTTTCACAAGACGACTGTGAGAAAACACACACATTTTAGCGGACAGAGAATCTCTGCAAGTTACAGGTGGTAAATACACCGACAGAAAAAATATCGCGGCACTAAAAATAGTAAGTGTAGAGTAATGAAATTTTGGGAATACATTTCTCTAGGTAACATATATATGTGATTAACACTGCAAAATCGCAGGTTAATGCAATTGGAAAATAAGTCACTGCAAATGTGAAATGCTGGTACGTTAACACTTTGCCGACCGGCGACACCACAGTGGTGTCGTGTGTATAGTATCTCGCAGTGGCCGGTGACGGCACTTAACTAACTTTTTCATTCTGTTAGTGTTTAGTTTAGTTACAAATAAGTTACACACGTCAATAAATCGGGTAATGCCGACCGGCTCTTCAAATTGCAATTTGTAGTTGATTATTTTTTCAAAAAGTTAAAAGAAACATTTAATCTAAGTCAGAACATCTCAATTGATGAAGGAATGGTGCCGTGGAGTGGACAATTAAATTTTAAAGTTTACAGTCCGTCGAAAATTATGAAATATGACATACTCATTCGGATGCTGTGTTATTCGAGTACGGGATACATTTCCTCATTCAAGACATATCCAGGCGGTGGACAAACTTCAGCAAAAATAGTGACGACACTACTGACACCTTCTTATGGAAAGTGGCATCACCTCTACATGGATAATTATTATAACAGTGTAGAACTTGCAGAAAAGTTACTTGAAAAGAAAATTCTAGTTTGTGGAACGATACGGCAAACTAGAGGATTTCCGAAATATTAAAGCGCTCGGAAGTCAGTGTGTTTGAAGCTTGTCATCAACGAAAAGGTGACAAGCGGCCGTCGACAAGTCAAGTAATCCGAATTAGCGCTGCCGGCGCCAAGCGAATAATTTTGTACGAGACTTGGTGACAGCAGAGTATTAACAACTGATGTAACTGCCAGAATATTGAATTCAAGTATGCAAAAGTACTTGCTTTGTGTTGAACAGTTGCAGAATGTCAGTTTGTGGGATGGAGTTTCACGTCTGTTGCACATGGTTGGTCAATTGGTTCAGATGGTTCAAATAGCTCTGAGCAAATGGTTCAAATGGCTCTGAGCTCTGGTCATCAGTCCCCTATAACTTAGAACTACTTATACCTTACTAACCTAAGGACATCACACACATCCATGCCCGAGGCAGGATTCGAACCTGCGACCGTGGCAGTCGCGTGGTTCTGGACTGAAGCGCCTAGAACCGCTCAGCAACAGCGGCCGGCGGCTTGTCAATTCAGGGACTCTTAATGCTGTTTGTGGATGACCCTGGAGTTTTCGTCCGATGATGTCCCGTATGTGCCGGTTGGAGACAGATCTGGTGATCGAGCAGGCCAAGGCGACATGTCGACGCTCTGTTGAGTATATTGGGTTAATGGAATGACCACGAGAGTTCTACTTCTGTCATACGAAATCGTACCTCAGACAGTAACTCGAGGTGTAGGCGCAGTGCGTCTAACACGCAGGCAGGTTGTTGCAGGCCTTCGATTGGCCTCCTCCTAACCAATACACGGTTATCACAGGCAACGAGCCAGAACCGGCTTTCATCGGAGAACAGACTTCCACCCTGCCCTCCAATGAGCTCTCACTTGACACCACTGAAGTCGCAAATGGCGGTGGTTGGGGGTCAGTGGAATGCACGCTACAGGGCGTGTTCGTCTCGGAGCTGTCTTTCAAGTAACGAATTTGTAACCATTCGTTGTGTCACTGTGATACCAGCTGCTGCTCAAATTGCTGCTACAGATGCAGTACGGTGTGCCAGAGCCGTAGCCGGACATGATGGTCTTCCCTCTAGGTAGCGCCCTGTGTTCATCTGGAGCCCGGTCTTCTTGCAGCAGTACATTCTCGTGACTACCACTGCCAGCAATCATGTCCGGTGGCTACGTTCCAACCAAGTCTTACAGCGGTGTCGCAGAAGGAATACCGACGAAATCAACGGCGCTACTAATAAGCAGCATCCCCAAACTCACTGTCGTAGAAAGAAACAGACTTTGTGCCAACAGTTTAATCGAAAGTGCAATAAATTTTCTGCTTAGATACAATTAAAACCACGGTTCATAGTGAAGTGTGATCCTCAGTGGAGTAGCAGATTCGATTGTAAAACGACGGAACGTATAATGCACCAGACACCGCTCAGTCGTCATGTTATTGTCCTACACCAGGAACGTCTTACCATTCAACTCTCACGCTAACGATTAGCGTTGGTTGGTGTATATTACCCCCCCCCCTCCCCCTACTACTTTTACACAAATAATAATACATATGACGACTCACGTTACACAAAACTTGACTGAAATCGCTCCAGACGAGTTGCAATGTCACCCCATTTTCACCTCCATCGCAGTGGATGGTAGGTCGCCGTTACCTCCACAGAAACCTTCACGAGCATGAAGAAAACTTACCAAAGTTTCTTTTTTATCGGTTGAAAGGTACAGAAACACATAGAAGACGAACAAACAACATTGATTTTTATACACACTGCCAGAAAGAAACGCAACACCTCTAGGAAAATTGATTTTATTGATAAGTGAGGTGACTGGTAGTTCATCATTGCATGAATCACTTGCACTAGGGCCATTTAGAGTATGGACATATTATAACCCGGTGCCACTGAACACTGTCCTTCAGGGTGCTACATGCTTTTCCGGCAATATTAGACGATGAATTAAAGATGTGTTATACGTCTGTGTTAGATGACGAACAGTATGATTTAGGAAAGGCAAGGAACCAGAGAGGCAGTTCTGATGTTGCGGTTGATAATGCGAGCAAGACCAACGAAAAATAAAGACACATTCTCAGGAGTTATCGGCCTGGAATAAGCTTTAGACAATGTCAAATGATGCAAGATGTTTGAAATTCTGATAAAAATAGCAGCAACATATAGCGCAAGACTGGTAATATACAACATGTACAAGAATCAAGAAGGAAAAATATGAGTGGAAGACCAAGAACGCAGTGCTCGGATTAAAAAGGGTGTATGACAGGGACGTAGTCTTTGGCTCCTTCCGTTCACTCTACACATCAAAGAAGCAATGACGGAAAGAAAAGAAAGGTTCAGAAGTGGAATTGACATTTAAGATGAAAAAATATCAATGATAATATTCGCCGTTGACACCGCTATCCTCAGCGAATTGGTTTACTGAATGGAATAAAAAGTCTAATCAAAAAATGGTTCAAATGGCTCTAAGCACTATGGGACTTAACATCTGAGGTCATCAGTCCCCTAGTCTTAGAACTACTTTACACCTAAATACCCTTAGGACATCACATACACCCATGCCCGAGGTAGGATTCGAACCAGCGACCGTAGCAGCAGTGCGGTTCCGGACTGAAGCGTCTAGAACCGCTCGGTCGCAGCGGCCGGCAAAAAGTCTAATCAGTACAAAATATGGATTGAGAGTAAATCGCAGAAAGATGAAAGTAATGAGAGGTAGCAGAAATGAGAACAGCGAAAACCCCAACATCAGGATTGGTGATTAGGAAGTGAATGAAGGGTTTCCGCTACCTACTGCAAATTAACCCAAGACGGACGGAGCAATTATGGCATAAAAAGCAGACTAGCATTGACAAAACGGTATTTCTGTCCAAGAGAAGTCTACTAGTATCAAACATAGGTCTTAATTTGACGAAAAAATTTCTGAGAATGTGCGTTTGGAGCACAGCATTATATGGTAGTGAAACGTACTCTGTGGGAAAACAAGAAAAGAAGGGAATCGAAGTATTTGAGATATGGTGCTACAGAATAATATTGAAAAATTTGGTGGACTGATAAGGTAACGAATAAGGGGGTTCTCCACAGAATCGGTGAGAGATTGGATGTTTGTGCTGTGTTTATCATTTCTTCATCATCATCATCAGTTGTGAGAGTGGCTAGACTGGACTGAGTAATAAATTGAATAAATTGGACTGTGCAAAAAGTGGGAGTTTGTACAAGCGCTGGTGACCGCGCAGCTGAGGGCTCCACAAACCAAATATCAGCATCAGAATCGGCGAGGAAATGAATATGTGGAAAAAACTGACAAGAAGAAGGAGCAGGATGGGAGGACAACAGTTAAGACAGCAGAGAATAACATGCTACTAGAGAGAAATGTAGAGGGTAAAATACATCCAGCAAATAATTGCGTAGAAAAAGGGCTGCTGCAAGATGAAAGGGGATGAATTTGTGGCGTGCCGCATCAAATCAGTCAGAAGACTGATGACTATTAAAAAAAGAAGCGGGAGCTATGTGACTTACCTGGAAGGCGTTCTTGTCGATGGAAACGAAGTCGTTCTGGCCGATGCTGAGCTCTTCGAGGCGGTCGAGCTCTGCGAGCTGCTGGGAGGGCACGGTGCGCAGCTGGTTGCCGGCCAGCGAGAGGCGGCGCAGCCCCGACAGGCCGCGGAAGGCGCGCGCGCTCACGTTCTGCACGCCCGCGCCGCTCACGTCCAGCACGGTCAGCCGCGACAGGCCCCTGCCGGCACGCAACCACCAACACTCCCAACACACTGTACTCACGCTGGCTGCCGCATTCATCTACATCTACATCTACATCCATACTCCGCGACCCACCTGACGATGTGTGGCAGACGGTACTTTCACTACTTCTATCGCTTCTCCCTTATATTCTCGTATTGTTCGTGTAAAGAAAGATTGTCGGTATGCCTCTGTGTGGGCTCTAATCTCTCTGATTTTATCCTCACGGTCTCTTCGCGAGATATACACTCCTGGAAATTGAAATAAGAACACCGTGAATTCATTGTCCCAGGAAGGGGAAAGTTTATTGACACATTCCTGGGGTCAGATACATCACATGATCACACTGACAGAACCACAGGCACATAGACACAGGCAACAGAGCATGCACAATGTCGGCACTAGTACAGTGTATATCCACCTTTCGCAGCAATGCAGGCTGCTATTCTCCCATGGAGACGATCGTAGAGATGCTGGATGTAGTCCTGTGGAACGGCTTGCCATGCCATTTCCACCTGGCGCCTCAGTTGGACCAGCGTTCGTGCTGGACGTGCAGACCGCGTGAGACGACGCTTCATCCAGTCCCAAACATGCTCAATGGGGGACAGATCCGGAGATCTTGCTGGCCAGGGTACTTGACTTACACCTTCTAGAGCACGTTGGGTGGCACGGGATACATGCGGACGTGCATTGTCCTGTTGGAACAGCAAGTTCCCTTGCCGGTCTAGGAATGGTAGAACGATGGGTTCGATGACGGTTTGGATGTACCGTGCACTATTCAGTGTCCACTCGACGATCACCAGTGGTGTACGGCCAGTGTAGGAGATCGCTCCCCACACCATGATGCCGGGTGTTGGCCCTGTGTGCCTCGGTCGTATGCAGTCCTGATCGTGGCGCTCACCTGCACGGCGCCAAACACGCATACGACCATCATTGGCACCAAGGCAGAAGCGACTCTCATCGCTGAAGACGACACGTCTCCATTCGTCCCTCCATTCACGCCTGTCGCGACACCACTGGAGGCGGGCTGCACGATGTTGGGGCGTGAGCGGAAGACGGCCTAACGGTGTGCGGGACCGTAGCCCAGCTTCATGGAGACGGTTGCGAATGGTCCTCGCCGATACCCCAGGAGCAACAGTGTCCCTAATTTGCTGGGAAGTGGCAGTGCGGTCCCCTACGGTACTGCGTAGGATCCTACGCTCTTGGCGTGCATCCGTGCGTCGCTGCGGTCCGGTCCCAGGTCGACGGGCACGTGCACCTTCCGCCGACCACTGGCGACAACATCGATGTACTGTGGAGACCTCACGCCCCACGTGTTGAGCAATTCGGCGGTACGTCCACCCGGCCTCCCGCATGCCCACTATACGCCCTCGCTCGAAGTCCGTCAACTGCACATACGGTTCACGTCCACGCTGTCGCGGCATGCTACCAGTGTTAAAGACTGCGATGGGGCTCCGTATGCCACGGCAAACTGGCTGACACTGACGGCGGCGGTGCACAAATGCTGCCCAGCTAGCGCCATTCGACGGCCAACACCGCGGTTCCTGGGGTGTCCGCTGTGCCGAGCGTGTGATCATTGCTTGTACAGCCCTCTCGCAGTGTCCGGAGCAAGTATGGTGGGTCTGACACACCGGTGTCAATGTGTTCTTTTTTCCATTTCCAGGAGTGTACGTAGGAGGGAGCAATATACTGCTTGACTCCTCAGTGAAGATATGTTCTCGAAACTTCAACAAAAGCCCGTACCGAGCTACTGAGCGTCTCTCCTGCAGAGTCTTCCACTGGAGTTTATCTATCATCTCTGTAACGCTTTCGAAATTACTAAATGATCCTGTAACGAAGCGCGCTGTTCTCCGTTGGATTTTCTCTATCTGCTCTATCAACCCCACCTGGTACGGATCCCACACTGGTGAGCAATATTCAAGCTGTGGGCGAACAAGTGTACTGTAACCTACTTTCTTTGTTTTCAGATTGCATTTCCTTAGGATTCTTCCAATGAATCTCAGTCTGGCATCTGCTTTACCGACAATCAACTTTATATGATCATTCCATTTTAAATCACTCCTAATGCCTACTCCCAGATAATTTATGGAATTAACTGCTTCCAGTTGTTGACCTGCTATATTGTAGCTAAATGATAAAGGATCTTTCTTTGTGTGTATTCGCAGCATATTACACTTGTCTACATTGAGATTCAATTGCCATTCCCTGCACCATGCGTCAATTCGTCGCAGATCCTCCTGCATTTCAGTACAATTTTCCATTGTTGCAACCTCTCGATATACTACAGCATTATTTGCAAAAAGCCTCAGTGAACTTCCGATGTTATCCACAAGGTCATTTATGTATACTGTGAATAGCAACGGTCCTACGACACTCCCCTCCTAACCTAACCTAACCTAACCTTAAACCTAACGTAACCTAACCTAACAGTTACTTGAAGATTTCAACACAAACTTCTTATTAAATACACATCTACAGGAATATACAGCTATAAGAATATACATCTATGTGCATCTCAATAGCATTGTGAAGTTTAAGCGCTTCATACCAACTTAATCCTTTAGTCCCAAACTGTTAGTTTTATGACTGTCAGTTTTACTTTCATATGTAGTTCTCCTAGTGCAGTGTCACAGATTTGCTGTGTAAATTTCTCATACTTGTCAGTCATAGTTCAATCCATCAATTGTTCACCTTACAACTGTTTGTTGCTTGAACAGTGTCATGTTATTGGATGTGCACAATGCTTTCTTTATCTGCTTTAGTGCGACTTCAGGGGTGATTTCCTTTTATTTAGAAATGTAAAAAGTCAAATCATGTTACAAGGCACACTTATATGGAAACAAATACAGTAATTTCTAGGAAAATTCTATTAATCCTAGCCACATGTCAGGTTCTTCGATGAGCAAAGTAAAAACCTTTTTCAGTCTCCCAAAGTCTAAAGCAAGTACAGCAACTCTGATTTGTAACATGCATATAACTTTTTAATGAAATAAAAGGATGTTGGGATGGATTCATTCAAAATGCTAATAAGTCGTTCCATTTCAAAGATTGCCTATTCCGGAATAACTGTAATAGCAGGAACTTGTGACACTGTGAGTACTGCTAGTAATGGAATGGATGTCAGACTAAAAATTATTCTGAGTCTTAAAATACCTCTGGAGAAAAATGTGATAACGCGTTAAAGAAATAAAAATTTGCTGATAACTAATTCTTCCACGAAAGGGGAAAATGCTCCATCAATAAGCCAAGTAAAGCAGGAAATAAGACAAAACTACAACATGAACCTATGAAAGAAGAAGAACGAGGAGTACACTGCTCACCTCACCAGTTTAAGTTCACAAAAGTCATCATAAAATAAAATAAATCATTTTTCACACTTCGAACCTCATTTTCTCAATTGCATATTTACATATTGGTTCCCTTGGTTGGATGTCTAGTGATCAATCGTTATATAGTTTTCAAAGGGTAACCTACTTATGATGAACGTCAACTATAATTCCTGCTAAAGACTGAAAGCTGATTGCCTTATGAAGATTTAATGGATTAAAAATAGTAGAGAAAGTGATTAAGGTACTCAATTTACTATAAAAAAACTTCCCCAGGGGTGACGTGATGTTTTACCTGTGTATAACATCTACAAAATCCAATGTGAATAAATGCTAACTGCTATTTTTTGAATTATCAGGAGAAGCAATTAAATCAAAATTGCTGGAAGGTTATATTTTAATCGTTGTTTAAGACATCTGTGTGCCCATCTTTCTCTTTACCTGTACGAATATTTCTTCCAAGAATAAGTCTCCTCGATTTTAAGTTGAAAAACTATTGCAGTAATGCCTAAATAACGCCAGCTTTCCGCCCACCATCCAAAATACGAGCCTCATTAGGGACAGTGATAAACGACCAGGGTGACAAGAAAGCGAGTGTGTTCCCTGTTGCATGTGAACGCGGAAAAACGTATACTAGATAAACGATCTGCACAATAGAAAGTCGACATTCAGAACATCAGCGTCACATATGCTTACTGCGGCCCACAAAGTCTGCAATAGCGGAACACTGAATTGAAAATGGACATAAAGTACTGAAATAAAGTCATCTACTAGCAAACGAAAGTCCTGCCATCGATAAATTTTGTGGCTGCATTTTCAAAGAAGCAATTGAAATCTGTGTGACTGATAATTTAATCAACAGGAACACAGGCTTCCAAGGCATGGGACCCAATACTAAACTCCATCTGGTCCCAATATGCGAAAGAAACGAAAGGCCAAAAGTAACTGAGGCTGGTCCCTCCACCATCGCAGCAGCCCCCCCTCCCCTCCCCCCCCCCCCCCCACATGACTGAGCAGGAAGTGGTACCGGTGAATCCAGAACTCTGGACCAACAAGTATAAATACCGCCAGCACGCCATCAGAAGACGGCAGAACAGATGTTCATCGAAACAGCGGGGTCTTTCCACGTTTCGATCCGGCAATACAGCTGAAAACTTCTGTATTTTTTTAGAGTAAACTTATTTTATGATAACTGGCCCCTCAAGACCTAATAACCACACTCTGCTGGAGACAAAACAACTCACCATCTGTGTTTTATTTTGTGACAACATTCAGCTTTTTAACGTCATTTTAAAAATTTTACTTTGTCTTATATTTTTTCAATCGTTTCGCTGTACAGCGGCGAATCGAAGCCGCTGACAGTCCACCCTCTGCCTGTGTAGGACGAGGAGAATCAAATAACAATAAAGAAAAAATCATGCTTATGCATATTACAATGACTACTTGAAAAAGGTGTAAAATCGAAAATGATCAATTACTGACGTATACTTTGGCGAATACGCTGCCATTGAAGGAAAGCATATCAAGCATTCGACCTTAACTCTCGCAATAATTTCTATTGGTTTTAATGATGTCTTATGTCAGATTCCGTAACTGTTTTAAATTTTTCATTAAAACTTAACCCAAAAATTTAAATCTTGTTAGTGAACGTGATTTTTTGCAACAAATGTGGCATTCATAGTTTTCGGTTCAGGACTTTTCTTATACATCGATACGAAGTAGATAGTATGTTGTGAATGAAAACCAAAGACAAATAACGAAATCTCTATCTTTTTCTAATTTTTTATGATGGTCATAAAAGACCCCTTCATTAGGTGTAAACATTACGAGAAATGCTTTGGTGTTGCTGAGATTACGCTGAAAGTATTTTCAGTACCCTGCTTATACCATCAGCACCTACATAAAAAGTTTGTTGTTAATAAAAGTTAAACATGTTAAACGAAATTTTTCTTTCTCTTAGCTTTGTTTGGTGGTGGGAACTAAGTACGCCCTCCTCCCTCCCCACCGGTACTACGCGTTATGAAAAATGCGTTGGTCAATAGTGCGACTCTATATGAAGTGTAGTTGCCAGGCAATTTACGACCGCAAGAGAATGGAGTGCCATTCCCCGAAGCGCACCATAAGACTCGTTTCGGACGTGGAGATGCTGCAGCTCCACTGTACAAAAGGATCTCTTTAATTATGAGTGGAGCGATCGGGCATAATGACTGCCGGACGGACCAATAGCAGCCCCGCAGACGGGTAGGCAGGCAAGCCCCGGACGACTGGGCTCGGCTGGTCTGTTTACAGTGAGCTGAGTGCGCGGAAAGCTGTTATGAGCGCGGTGCGGTACACGGCTTGTGGCAGCTGCCGGAAGATGATCCCTTCCTCCCACGACTCGCGGCGGCCTCTTCGATCGCGGCTGGCGCGTCCGGAAAGCCGAGCCCAGCCACCGGCGGGCGCAGTCGGCAGGCAACCTGCGCCGTGCCTCGCCGCGCCGTCAGCGCCGCCCTGATTTACGTCGCCCTTCCGGCGAGTAATAAAATCTGCCGGCGAGGCGGCAGCGGGGGACAGGTGCGACCGGGCCTCCTTTTTCTCCCCTTATCTGCGCGGCCGGAAATTCAAATCCCGCTCTCTGCTGGCGGCGTCAAGTGCGTGCCGGGAAACGACCTAACGGAGCGCCCGCTGACGGCCGGGGGAAACGCTGACGCACCTAGCGTCGCCTCCTGTTATCGCCCCCTTCATACTCGCATTACTCCCTTTATCCCACTGGAGGCTTCTCCTCCGATCATTCTGTCACCGAGTCGCAGGATAACTGCACCTTTTTATAGCTCCCCCTTTCCGCCAATACTTCGCCTCCTTCTTCCTCGGTCGTAACTGAAGGTATTGGTCTGTCGGCCACCGTACTCACACACTATTCACATTCTTATGATTGCCTCCCAGATGTGAGTCTAGAGCAAATACTTTATGGTGGAAAGTACATTGCGGTGGCAAAAGTCATGGGATACCTCTTAATATCGTGTCGGATCTCGTCACGCAACGCGTAGTACAGCAACTCGACTCAACAAGTCGTTGGAAGTCGCCTACAGAAATACTGAGACATGCAGCCTCTATAACCGCCCATAACTGCGAAAGCGTTGCCTGTGAAGCATTTTGGGCAAGAACTGACTTCTCCATCATTTCCCATAAGAGTTCGTTGATGGGTCTCATGTGGGACCATCTCGGTGATGATGATGATGTTTAGTTTGTGGGGCGCTCATCTGTGCGGTCATCAGTGCCCGTACAAAGTCGCAACTTTTACTCACTCCAATCTAGCCACTGTTACGGGTGATGATGATGATGATGATGATGAAATGATGAGGACAACACTAACACTCAGTCCCCGGACAGAGAAAGGACCATCTGGGTTGCCAGACCATTCGCTCGAAGTCTCCACAATGTGCTTCTGACAAATAGCGAAAAACAGTGAACAGGTGATGTGGCACATTGTCTTCCACAAAAATTCCGTCGTCGTGTGGGAACGTGAAGTCTGTGAATGGCTGCAAATTGTCTCCACGTAGACCAATATAGATTCAGTTGGACCAGGGGCCCAGTCCAATCCATGTAAACACAGACCCAACCAACTTGAACAGTGCCCCGTTGACAACTTGTTCCATAGCCACTTGGCGTCTGCACTGCACTCGAACCCTATCATCAGCTTTTACCAATTGAAGTCCTCTGACCTGGAACGGTTTTCCAGTCGTCTAGGCCGGCCGCAGTGACCGAGCGGTTCTAGGCGCTACAGTCTGGAAAGGGGCGACCGCTACGGTCGCAGGTTGAAATCCTTCCTCGGGCATGGATGTGTGTGATGTCCTTAGGTTAGTTAGGTTTCAGTAGTTCTAAGTTCTAGGGGACTGATGACCTCAGCAGTTAAGTCCCATAGTGCTCAGAGCTACATGAACCATTTTGAACCAGTCGTCTAGAGTCCAACCGTTATCGTCACGAGAACAAGACAGGCGCTGCAAGCGATGTCGTGCTGTTAGCAAAGGCACTCACTTTGGTCGTGGCTGCCATAGCCCATCTCGCCAAATTTCACTCCACTGTCCAAATGGATACGTTAGTCGTGCGTCCCACATTGATTTCTGCGGTTATTTTACGCAGTGTTGCTTGTCTGTTAACAGTGAAGACTCTATGCAAACGACGCTGCTTTCGGTCGTTAAGTGAATGCGGTCGGCCACTGCTCTGTCCATGGTGAGAGGTACCGCTTGAAATATTGTATTCCGGCACACTCTTGACACTATAGATCTCGGAGTATTGAATTCCCTAACGATTTTTGAAACGAAATGCCCCATACCTCTAGCTTCAACTACTTTGCCACTTTCAAATCTGTTCATTCCCGTCGCGTGGCCTGTATCACGTCGAAAAACTTCTCACATGAACCACCCGAGTACAAATGACAATCCCGCCAATGCAGTACCCTTTTATACCTTGTGTATGCGATACTACGTGCATATTGCTATCTTGCGCCTTCTGTCACCGCACCTGCGTGTTCGTCTTGTCGTTAATGTGTACGTCTAAGCCCGTTTCTGGTATCTGAGTGAAGGAGGTTTGCTCCAGACTGGCTATTGTCACTGTTCACTCTGCCTCTACACCAAAGTCTTTGTTATGTAGGTTGATTCTTTCGAATAAGAAGTCAGCAACCATCCACTGTTGATAATGCTATTTATTCAAGTAAATACCTCTGTAACCAGTTTCGAAGCAATAAGTTCACCTTCAGAAAGCTGTTACACAAGATTAACCACAAGCAGGAAAAACCAGCCAAAAAAAAATTTTCTCAACTACAACAAATGTGCATCTTGTGAACAGCCATCTGAGGATGGGCCGGCCGAAGTGGCCGTGCGGTTAAAGGCGCTGCAGTCTGGAACCGCAAGACTGCTACGGTCGCAGGTTCGAATCCTGCCTCGGGCATGGATGTTTGTGATGACCTTAGGTTGGTTAGGTTTAACTAGTTCTAAGTTCTAGGGGACTAATGATCTCAGCAGTTGAGTCCCATAGTGCTCAGAGCCATTTGAACCATCTGAGGATGAAACCGTCTGATCGAAACTTGTTATGGGTCTATACTTAAACAAATAACACTATCAGTAGTGGCTGGTTGATGTTTTCTACTTTGAAACAGTCAATATACATTCCGTGCACAGCCACGGACTCAAAATCTCCGGTTTTCCACAAAACAGCATAAAGTCTCTGTTGCCTATGGTTCTACGTCAGTGGCAAAGGACTAATGGGAACTCGAGATCTCAGCCCAGGTGGCAATAATCTACTCCCGACAATTCGTGGCTCCCTGATATCAACTGTCCTTCGGCTGCACAGAGGCAGCCGAAATATTATACGACCTTCTCATGATATACTCCTTCTGGAAGGACCCATTCCTGCTCTTCTCGTCACAATGTTGTCCTGCGTGCGTCTTGTCAAGCCTGATTCCGCTGTTTTTGCACCACAACGAATTTTCTCCGTCATCTAATGGTATGTAGCTCTCCTATCTTCCAAGCCAATGATGGACTTCTGTGAAACTCTTCTGGGGACATGCGTTGCGATCTCCTGATTAAAGGTTCCATTACGGTTAAAATAACTTTACAGCCTACATAACTCATTCTTCCCTCCTCCTTTCTTGTCCTGGACCTACCCTGTAATTTCACAGAGTCGGCATGTTAGTGAGAACGCTTAGAAATGTTTGTGACTCGCGTGACTGAGGCGGGACGTGGTACCAGCCTGGTGTCGGATGTGGGGCACCGACTGAAAGTCCTATCCCGGCTGGCTGGCACTCCGGGCCCCCATCGTTATGCAGCAGTAATTTGGAACATATACTGTCTTGGAACATTATGAATTACCTGTCGGTGTTGACGGGCTAAAGTGAGGCGCAAAGCTTTGTGTTGTGCAGTCATCAAGGGTACAGGAGCAGGCCTACGGCTTCGAAAGCCCATGTCGATGATGTTTCGTTGAATGGTTCGCAAGACTGAAATTTATTGATGGCCGAGCATTGAAATCTGCAGCAATCTGCAGAAAGGTTACACTTCTGCCACGTTGAATGATTGTCTTCAGTCGTCGTTGGTCCCATTCTTCCAGGATCTTTTTCCGGCCGTAGCGATGTCGGAGATTTGATGTTTTACCGGATTGCTGATATTCACGGTGCACTATTGAAATTATCGTACGTAAAAAGCCTATTTCATCGCTACCTCGGAGATGCTGTGTCCCATCGCTCGTGCGCAGACTATAACACAACGTTCAAACTCCCTTAAATCTCGATAACCTGCTATTTTAACAGCAGTAAGCGATCTAACAACTGCGCCAGACACTTGTTGTCTTACATAGACAATGGCGACCGCGACGCCGTATTCTGCCTGTTTAGATATCTCTGTATTTGAATACGCATGTCTGTATGAGTTTCTTTGAGTGCTTCAGTGTATATTCCTTTTAAGTTCTCTGTGTCTGCAGATGACAAACTGTGCAAGAAAAACAGCTATAACGAAAGACAGAGAAAGCAATACCTCGTAATTACAAGGTATTTATTAATAAATATTTTGTGTGATTTTAGATTTGTGGATACTTTTCTTACGAACTGAAATTGCTGTATGTACAAATAGAAAAGGGGAATCTGAATGTTATTTAATACAAAGAAAGTGAAACACTGGGTGATGACAGTACAACTGCAGCGAAACATGTCTGGGTAGAAAGAAAAAAAATGTATTTGCTCAATTCGGAACACACCCAAAACACATTTAACTTAGTAGCTGGAACGGTATTTTTGTTTCGTTCTGAGCCTGGGATAGTTTGCTCGGCAGTAGCGCTACAGGGTGCCACGGCAGTCGTGTGCTTACTTGAAGGCGTCGTCGTGCAGCTGGGGGAAGACGTTGGCGCCGACGCGCAGCTCTGCGAGGCTGGCGAGCGGCTGGAGCGCGGGCGTGGGCAGCGCGCGCAGCTGGTTGTCGTCCAGGTAGAGCACGCGCAGCGCGCCCAGCCCGGCGAAGGCGCGCGCGTCCACGCGCTGCAGCCGGTTCTCGCCCAGGTCCAGCTCCTCGAGCAGCGGCAGCGACGCGAACTGCGCCGCCGCCAGCTCCTCCAGGTAGTTGCGGCGCAGCGACAGCGCCGTCAGCGCGGCCAGCCCCTGCCACGTGCGCGCCGTCACGTTCGACAGCTTGTTGTGGTCCAGCCGCAGCTCGGCCAGCTTGCGCTGCGCCTCGAAGCTGCCCGCCGGGATGCTCAGCAGGTGGTTGTGCGACAGGTCCACGTAGTGCAGCTCCCCGTAGAACTGCGCACATGCATACCACACATGCTGCATAATGATCCACAATCCGTCCCGTATGAGGCACTTCGTATCAACTTATTTAAGAGACACAGTCGTGATCAGACTTGAGTTGTTAATTTTTATTTTTAGGTGACCGATTCGATCTTCTACGAGATCATCATCAGATCTGCATTTCTCGATAACAGTAAGAATCGATGGCAAGGGGCAGCTAATCTGGGCAGTGCTCTATCCGTCTGGTGATGCTCTCTTAGAAGATCGAAACCGGCCTCCTAAAAATAAAGCTTAACAACTCATAAGCGATCACGACTTGTGTTTATTAAATAAGTTATAATATCAATAGACTGCTGTTTTTCCTGGAACAATATTCCAAAAGGATTTAAACTTCATATGAAATATCAAATCTAGAGTTTTATGTGACCCTTGACCCACAAGTTCGGTCACTTGTGGGTCGCCTGAGGTTTCTCATGTACCTTTACCAACATTCCTTTAAGGTTGGAAACCAAACAAAAGCTGCTATTTTCCATGTAATGTTTGAATGCAGTGAAAACGAGACTCACTCGAAAGTAAAAAATAGATTTTTGACCGAATTTTCATAGCCAAACTAAATATGGGATACCAACAAACTGACCACCCTGAGGCGTACTCTTACAAAAAAATGTTATTACTTCCAAGCAATTAGGATAACTAAGAAAAACTGAATTTGTGATTTGAGGTAAAACTACAGAACAGATTTTTCACAAGAGTGTGAAATAGATAAATCGGGTATGAAACTGATCAGCGTGAGGTCTCATTTTGTAACGTCTTAGTTACAAAATGAAACAGATTAGACGAACGTTTGATGCGACTTTGACTGATGCTCGATATCGTGTACAACTTAGAATCGTTAATAATAGTCGTAAAAAATTTTACCGCTTAACATCACGTAATTCACGAGACAAATATATTCTTATATCCTTTAAATTTCAAAACTGAATTTAAAATTCTCAATAGCCATGCCACTTGTAGTGCGTGATTTTGAGCTTAACTCAAAGGTGCGTCAAATTTTTAATCGGTTCTGTTTCTTACATCTACACATACCATTCCACAATTCATTTGACCATTTTTTCAATACTTTCATTATCGTCTAGTCATATTTCTTTATTCGAATCAGTTTTCGGCTTATCGGCTTCTTGGAGCATCGTCAGCAAACAATGGACCAGTGTCCACAATACATACTAGTGTGTAGGGTACCAAAAGTTAGAAACACAGATACTATCACACATGCACAGTCGTGCGACCGCTACAGTCGCAGGTTCGAATCCTGCCTCGGGCATGGATGTGTGTGATGTCCTTAGGTTAGTTAGGTTTAAGTAGTTCTAAGTTCTAGGGGACTGATGACCTCAGAAGTTAAGTCTCATAGAGCTCAGAGCCATTTGAACCATTTTTGAACACATGCACAGAATCTTTGCTCATGAGATGAAAAACGTCGACTCGAGCGCTGATGATTCTTGTTATATACCAAACACGTTAAATAACAGCGTTAAATAATAATTTACAATACGAGTGCAAAAACAAACAAGACTAAATATACAGCTTGTATGTATATTACACTTCTGTTGTAAGGAAAAACAAAGTAAGAAATAATAGCAAATGCGCTGGAGTACAAGTTTGTGCAAAAGACTGTGATCATTCGGACTGAGAACAGGGAGTGTGCTATAGATTAGTTGGATTAAGTGAAAATTAACACTGGAGATGAACTAAGCTGATCATTTCGTATTACATTCATACAGTTTGTATATTTTAGTATTCTGTGTTTTCGTTATGTATTGTGTTCGGTACTATCAGCGTTTTAAATTGTATTTTGACACCGTAGTTTATCATGTTTCTCGATCAGACGTCAATCTCACATTTCTCATCCAAAACCATGCCATTGACAAACATTTTATACCTGTTGATAATATCTATGTTTCTAATGTTTAGATTCATACCAGTGAGCTCAATACTAAAGTCCAGAGATTTCTCAAAAGCGTCTCTGCATAGAAAATCGTGACGTGTTTGGAGAGTCCGCAATATTGGCGAGGGGCATTCAGAGTTATTACAGCTTGTGCTTGTGACTTTTGACTGTTTCTTTCAATGAACCGCAAACTAAACCTAGACAGTGTCACGTAGTATCGATAAACACTAATTTCATTTCTCCTGTGTAGTAAAACGATTTGACAGCTTTCACCAACCTGTCACGGCAGCTGTGACGTATTGCGTCATGGTCTGGCTTCATAGAATAGTCTTTCCTCCTTAGTGTTGAGCTCATTGTTTTGTTAACATCAGAGTCACTTTTGGACGCCAGTCAGATATTTCCTGAGATGGTGCAATAAGCCGACAACCGATACAAAATAAATAATAAAGAATAAAAATGCAACTAGGAAACCTATATGTAATATTTTCTACTGTGCAAGACTGCATACTACACATGGATATTTCGTTCGACGTTTAAGCTACCTGGGCCCGCATCTCGTGGTCGTGCGGTAGCGTTCTCGCTTCCCACGCCCGGGTTCCCGGGTTCGATTCCCGGCGGGGTCAGAGATTTTCTCTGCCTCGTGATGGCTGGGTGTTGTGTGCTGTCCTTAGGTTAGTTAGGTTTAAGTAGTTCTAAGTTCTAGGGGACTTATGACCACAGCAGTTGAGTCCCATAGTGCTCAGAGCCATTTGAACCATTTTTTTTTTTAAGCTACCTGAGACTCACATTGTTTACTGTTAATGAAACCCTACTACACTATCACTACAAATAGCGAAAACTGACACAAGAAACTATCTATGATATCAGAGGCAAAAATATCTCAGTACTTATGAGTACGCAGGATCCGAGATAACTGGGAATGTGTGGTCACGCTCCAGCAATGACTGTGGTAAGTAATATTGTCCGAGTTAGAGCAAATATACATTGCCTGGGAAAAAGAAAGTGAAGCATCCATAAGAGGTAAAGGGAAATAAAGAAAAATTTCGGGTTGAGAGGGTACGTTATGTTTTTCAGTGATTACAATATTGAGTCAAATTTACAAAGAACTTGACAGTATGAGCGCACTTATCAATATGCAACTGTATCCGGTGTGGCCGAGCGGTTCTAGGTGCTTCAGTCTGGTACCGCGCGACCGCTGCGGCCGCAGGTTCGAATCCTGCCTCGGGTATGGATGTGTGTGTTGTCCTTAGGTTAGTTAGGTTTATGTAGTTCTAAGTTCTAGGGGACTGATGACCTCAGCAGTTAAGTCCCATAGTGTTCAGAGCCATTTTTGCAACTGTATCTCATTTGCCCAGGACACATGCACGGATTCTGTTGGGAACGGTGTCCAAAGCCCTTCTGTCATCTTCCGAAGCAAAGTGACCCAGAGCATTCTAACCTGCTTCTTGGTATCCTGAATACTTCCACTTGAACGGAGTTAACGTCCATTCTGGTCCCACACGTGTCCTGTCGGGGACATACCTGGGGATCTTGCTGAACACAGAAGTACAACATTGCGCAGATAGTTCATAGAGACAGGTGTCATGCATAGACAAGCACTGGCCTTTTGAAAAATGGCACCAAGTTTCGATCGCACGTGAAGAAATATTTGAGGAAGCAGTACCTATCGTGACGTGTCGTTGTGCCGTGATATTTCCATAAATGACGGCCACTCGCGGTCAGAAGTCGTACGCAATGGCTCACCACACGACGACACCAGAAGTAACACCGCTGTGCCTCTCCAAAACATTGAAGAACGGGACCCGTCGTCAGGTCGTTGCCATAGTCGCCGACGATGGTCACGAGACCGCGAGTCATCGCTGAGCACAGTTCGATGCCTTTCACCGGCAGTACATGTTCCTGGTCACAAAACCACACTAAAAGAACCGTCTTTATTGTGGTATTAATGGCACCTTACTCATCGGACGGTAATTCCCTTCTCCAGCTGCTGGTAGTGTCCGGGCAATTATACGGGATGCAACAGAATATTGCAGGGAGTTAGTGAATTGTTCTCGGACTGCAAGCGATGTGTCTGGTGCTCAATGGAGCAGTCCTCTCTTTTAATGAACTTACGTGGTCGATCATAACGTTAACGATGAGGATGCCTCCTCTAACGTTCCCATACAGTCCAACATCGAGCCAGTGACACATACGAATGATCCAAAAACGTGGGTATTACACGATTTGATCTGTTGGCTACATGAAGACCAACAATCAGGCCCTTTTCAAAGTCTGACAGTTACTGATAACGCTGCATCATACGAGCACGTGGCATCTTAGTCTCCTTCACAGTAATCACTCAACATCAATTCACGCCCTTTACATACGACTCCAGGTCTGCCAACTACATCAAACATGAAAACATTAATGCATTCTGGTGGCTGTTCTACATGTGACGGAGAATTTCTACTGTAATCAATTATATAACCGCCGACACTGTGTACATGTATGAAGTGAAAATGACATCCAATCATGTATTCTAGGTACTTCACTGTTTTTGTCAGAGAGTATATATATATATATATATATATATATATATATATATATATATATATATATATATATATATATATATATTGTGTGTGTGCCCAGCGGCACATTCACTTTGAATGGATGAAAACTTGAAAACTGAGAAACTTACGGCTTCACTACCTATTCTTAGGATAAAACTTGTTTTTCCATGTTTTTTTCCTTGTATTTACTCATTTTCGATTCCATGCTACCAAGGCGTCTTCCATGCTGGCACCAACCCCACGACCTCTCGTTTCCGCTTAAAATTTTATGGTAGCTGAGAACAGTTTTGCCACAAGATTCAATCAATAAAGCGTGACGGTGTTACAGCAAAATCTTTTCAAGCGAAGACGTTAAAAATGCTGTGACGGTACCAGTCAGTCGCGTTAGTGTCGGTAAAAGTAAAACGAGCAGCTAAAAGTGATTCGAATTGATAAAATTACATCGCATAGACACGCGTGCCTTAAATGCAAATCTTCACGAGTGTGTAGTTCACCGTGTTGCCTATCGCTGTCACTGCAGGCGTGAACTTTGGATTACAGGAAGTTCGTCGCGCAAAAACGAATACCCACGAAGAAAATTACTGTTGACTATATATTAATTGCCTTTTTGAGAACTATTACACATCATGAATCTTGTTTACATATCAAGAATATTTCGCAGATTTTAGATAAAGCAATACTGGATAGTCCATAATTGCAGTCTGTGTAATGTTTACCTGTGCAAAATTCGACAGAAATAAATTAGACGAAGTAATTAGTAGTTTATAACAGTTACCCCATAATGGTACAAAAGACCCTTATCAGTGGACACCTCAACCGGGATAACATGTAAACCTATGAATTGTATGTTGCTTAGACCAACATCCGAAATTTGCAAATAGTTATGGAGATTTGTCCTTCCATAATGAGGAAGGCAAATCCGTGCGTTAGTATCGCCGGCGTGTGATACACACAACGTGTTTCAGCAGCGTCAGGTTGCGTGGCATTGTGTGGCACCCTAAAAGACTTCGCGTTATTCAAGGTACTGGAAAACCTAAGGAAAATCAGAAACAGCATACTTGCTGTAGCAAATAAATCTTACAGAACTACTCTTGCCTTTTTTTTATTTACAGTCATAGTTAGTTCCGACACAACACCTTACGCATAAAGAGTAAATCCCAACATATAAAGTCGCGAAAACTGAATTGTTTTTCAATTTGGGCAACCTTTTAATCGCATTCACATTCTCTCTTAAGTTGTTTCACATACTTAATTGTCTAATATTAGTTTTAATTCCATGTTTTATGGACTCTGCGATCTTTGAATCCATGTGATGAAATAAACCATCCACTTAAATATTTTTCACAAGTTTGTATCTTCATATTAAAGTGCGATTTGCTCTTTAAGTTCAAAATGGTTCAAATGGCCCTGAGCACTATGGACTTAACAGCTATGGTCATCAGTCCCCTAGAACTTGGAACTACTTAAACCTAACTGACCTAAAGACATCACAACACATCCATGCCCGAGGCAGGATTAGAACCTGCGGCCATAGCGGTCGCGCGGTTCCAGACTGAAGCGCCTAGAGCCACTCGGCCACAGCGGCCGGCGCTCTTTAAGTGTTTTTGTATACAATAGCATTTGGCAATAAGGCTATAGCTTCGAAAGTAATTATCATTAAATAAATAAGTAAGGTGTACCTCTTTAAGATTTATAAGGGACTGTCAAGCGAAAATGAGACACATGGAAAAAAGTAAATAAAGTGTTTATTATTTCAAAATTAATCGCCCTAAGTGTTAATGCTTTTATCCCACTATGAGACAAGATGGAAAAGTGTTTGCGGTTGCCTATGGAACCGTGATTGTACCCTGTCACGCACCTTTCCTTCTGAAGCAAATTGACGGCCAAGAATGTCTGCCTTCATTGCTCCGAAAACATGGAAATCGCACAGGGACAGATCGTCACAATTAACGCACAGCGGTACGCGGACACTTTGCAAAACTAAAGCGCGCCGTCAAGTCTAGACGACCAGTAATGTTGAAAGATGACAACATTCTGTTAGGAGGTGTCGCCAAGGTTATTCCGACTACACTGCAGAAGTTTTGCTTCAAAGCCATAATACATCCCCTTTATAGTCCCGATGTCTCCCATACGATTTCCATATTTTTACTGTCCAGAAGAAAGACATTCACTGCCGTCGATTTGTTGAGGACGAAGAGGTGCAAGCTTGGGTACAATCATGGTTCCGAAGGCAACGAAATTATTTATTTATTAACCATTATGGCGATTACTTTTGAAATAATAAGCACCTTACTTACTTCTTTTCCAAGTGTCTCGTTTCCATTTGAGTACCTTCTATATTTTTGTCAGCTAGGGACCGGAAACAATTTTTTCTGAAAAATGGAGATCATGAAACAGTCCTGTTTCATTTGACCCAAACGGTCGGTTAAATCCTTTTAAGGTGTTTAATGGCAAGAGTGGCTACTAAACGCAGGTTCATGCACATTGCAGCTTGTGTTCCACATTGATCAGAGAATTAACTCTTAGCGTTCGTACCTCGTACATGATGTCTCAAAGAGACATTCTACATAAATGAAGGTAGAAAGAAGGGGTTAATTTTAATTCACGCGTCGAAACTAAAAGTTTCCCTTGGCGCTTGTTGTAAGTTGTCAGTTCATGCGATTGCTGGCAGGGGTCAACAAGGAGCAACTACCTCACTCGCTCGTCGACTACCGTACGTCGACTCGAAAAGCCGCTAACAGAGTAACAAAAACCGTTTTGTATTCTCCATTTCAACAGGTGCAGTTCAGCCACAACTGACGTAATTTTCGTCCAGAGCACGGGGCTGTGTCTCCCACACCTTAAAGCCTTCCACGGCGGCACGGCATTGTGCCACTGGTCTGGTTGCCTTAAGACGCAGTATATGATTGTTTTTCAAAAAATGGTTCAAATGGCTCTGAGCACTATGGGACTCAACTGCGGAGGTCATTAGTCCCCCAGAACTTAGAACTAGTTAAACCTAACTAACCTAAGGACATCACAAACATCCATGCCCGAGGCAGGATTCGAACCTGCGACCGTAGCGGGCTTGCGGTTCCAGACTGCAGCGCCTTTAACCGCAGGGCCACTTCGGCCGGCATGATTGTTTTTGTGTCAGAATTTGCGTAACACAGCGTGTGTGTGTGTCTCCCCTGCCAACAACTGGTAATAACGCTGCATAACCACAGCAGTGAACTCCACAAACACCATCATCGTTCGGACGTGCATCCGACATGGTTTATTTCTTGTTCCGGTATTTCCGCTGATAGCCTTACAGGCATTTTTAGGGTGAGTCCCTCGCAGACTTTAAACCATTATACACGACACGGTTGACTAAACGCGCGTTTACTCCACGGGGTATTGTGACAAGTGGTTTAAATTCTGCCAGCGACTCGCCTTGATGATGGCTCTAAGATTATCAGCAGAAATTCGGAAGAAGAAATAATACTATCCTGGATCCACGACCGAAAGTGGTTCAAATAATGCAGCCGGGAAAAGTTCAAGAGAAACACCAGACATACTCGCAAAAGGACGGAAAACTTTGACTCTCGTCTATGTTGTGCGTCCAGTGGAGATACATCGCACAATTCTGATTGGGAAATAAAACCTTTGATCCTAAAAATGATTCAACAATATTTATCTAGCCAATTTTTCTGATTGTCACACTTTCGATCAGTTAAAGGGAATCTTCAGATTTAATTAATCTTGAAATGCGAAAAGTTCAAATGGTTCAAATGGCTCTGAGCACTATTGGACTTAACTTCTCAGGTCATCAGTCCCCTAGAACTTAGAACTACTTAAACCCAACTAACCTAAGGACATCACACACATCCATGCCCGAGGCAGGATTCAAACCTGCGACCGTAGCGGTCGCGCGGTTCCAGACTGTAGCGCCTAAACCGCTCGGCCACTCCGGCCGGCGTGCGAAAAGTCAAAACACAAATAGTGACTAATTGGTTCTGAATATTATTATTAATTAGTCGAAAATGCTAATCGTTTGTGTCAACTTGCAACTGAGACTGTTAAAATTAATGAGTAGTGCAAATTCAAAATTTCTCATTTGTCACGGGAAACCAAAAACAATGTACATCTTTTAATACATAACTAAGAACGAGTACTGCTACGACAGAATTATAGTGCTCAATTCATCGCTGCATAAAACAACGAGGCAGATTATTAAAAAAAACAATTTATTAAGAATGTTCTATGAATCATTCCAGAGACTGATTACTTGTAAGTGTCAAGAAGCAACTTTTTGTGTAAAGTGTCATTAATACGGAATAATTACGTTTTATTTGTGATAATACAAGTTCAGAAACACAGCAGTAATGTTTGAAATAGTGAAACTGTACTCAAAATTATTTCTTATATCTTCTAAAGTTCTTACAAGAGAATAAAAAAATGAGGCCCGCGGAAAATATCTCCCTGTATTGAATTTGTTTCATACAGAACACCATTCTTGGGATCAGATATTGTCAACTTTAACACAGGACTCGTTGTGATGTTGAGGAACACATGGCAACATCGTCGACAGATCTTTCTGTTTTGCAGTTAATAAAAGCAGCTAGTCTTTCAGGAGAAATACGGTCTGACTTACATCGGGTATGGTCTTCCCTCTTTTGAATAAATTGACGTTCTTCAATTCTTCTGTTTCAGAATAAGAATTTTCAGCATCTATGCGAGGTGGATGAGTAAGGAACACTTTCATCATACTGAATTTGCAGATATTCCCCGCCTGCATTAACAACAATGTTTCAGAAGCATCTTTAAAGTCAAGCGTGTCAGTTTTATGCACTAGCATTGCTTCGAATGGTTTCATACCTTTAACTGAGTCAAAAATTTAGTGTTAAATCTTGCAAAATAAATGCCTTGTTTATCTCTCTTCGTTTCTCTTTCACTGCAAAATTTCTGTCGCAGATCAAAAAGCTGTGCCCACTCATCAAAAACTTGAGTGTTACCTCTTCAAAACATCCCACACATATCACAAACATCATCAAAACCAGAATGGACGCGACTTGGATGCCTGGCACGTGCAAGTCCAGAGGTGAGCACTACTTGGCAAAAAGTCCGTGTGGCAGCTACGAATATCTGAAACATTTTCTCCGAGATTTGGCCCTTGCAACATGTCTAGGGACATGCAACACAGTATCGAGACCACAATAGAACTGAAAACACGTTTTGTGAAAAAAATTGCACTTAGAACGTTTAACATTTCCACTCTTTAAAATTTTTTTAAAAAGACATACAGTTGCAGTTGGTCTCATGACAATACATCTGTCATCGTAACTGTAAAAAAGTACGGGCTGTTGCATGTGCATGTATGTAAACCATTCACCCTCATAAAATCGTATGGATCTTTTGATAATAACACCTTTTCAGATCGAATTTTCTCATTTTGAGGAGACAGAAGGAGCGACCGGTTTTACTTGCTAAAAACATTCAAAAACCACTATCGCATATATAGTTCTTTATTTAAAACAACCGGGTTCGACAGACTGTGTTCATCTTATGTTTGACCTCGTGCCAAGTTGCCATGTAGATAAATAATAGCATATTATAAGAGGTTTGTCAGAACTTAAATTATAAAAATCGAAAACATCTTTTTCAAACGTCTATGACCTTATATGTACAGCTCACAGATGACTGTTACGTCACAAAAATACAGTACAACCTTATACACCGTTTAAAGTAGATTTTCAACGTTTAGCGTATGTCCAAATTATACAAACTGATGAGCTGCTGTGCACTGTGTTTTTGTGACCAATCAACTGAGAGCGGTGTATATATATGGACATGGCCATTTGCACAAGGTGCTTCATGTTTTCAAATACTTTTGTTACGACAAACCTTTTTTTTTATAATGTGTTGTTTTCTATCAACATGTCTACTAGGTCCAACTTAAACTGTGCACGTTTCATAACAAAAAGATTTTTTAAGACCCGAAGATGACAACAAAGCCTATCGAAACGAGTTGTCTTAAATAAAGAAAAATTTATGCGGTCTTCGTTCTTGAATGTTTTTACCTTGCAGTTAGTTGCGCTCGTCAAAATTTACGCCAAAGGTTGCTATCTTCATTCACGTGTAAGATACAGTCCTGTGAAATCGGACGAATCAGTTATTTCAGGATAGGAAGTATGGGCGCTCACCTGGAAGGCGGCGTGCACCGTCTTGATGCGGTTGTGCTTGAGCACGAGCCGCTGGATGGCAGGGTTGAGCGTGATGGGGATGACGTCCAGGTTGGTCTCGATGCAGGTGACGACGAGCGTCTTGTCGTCGCAGCTGCAGCCCACGGGGCAGAAGTCGGGCGAGCGCGCCGCCCCCGCCGCCCCCAGGCACGCGAGCAGCGCCAGCAGCGCCGCCGCGGCCGCCGCCAGCGCAGACACGCAGCCTCCGCCTCCGACGCCGCCACCGCTTCCGCCCCCGCGACCGCCACGCCGCGCACACATCTGCAACAGCGATAGCATACCGCTCAGCAAGTGGACGTGCCGGTTCGGCCGCCAACGCACCTGCTTAAATCTAGAGAAAATAGGAGTAATCCGTTGAATTACAGACCCGTATCACTAACGTCGATTTCAGTGGGATAGTGGAATATACACTGCTCTTGAACATTATGAATCATCTCGAAGAAAACGATTTATTGACACATAGCCAACACGGATTCATGAATCATTATTCCCGTTGAACACAGGTAGCTGTTTATTCTCACCAAGTAATGAGTGCTATCGACAGGGGACGTCAAATTAATTCAATATTTTCTGATTTCCAGAAAGCTTTTGACACCGTTCCTGACAAGCGACTTCTAATTAAGTTGCGTGCTATAGCCCACCTTCTTAGCTAAGTTGTAACGTGGTTGCCACCTGTGCAGCGGGCGCGGGTTCCATTCCCAGCCGGGTTGGAGATTTTCTCCGCTCGTGGACTGGGTGTTGTCTTGTCCTCATCATCATTTCATCCTCATCACCGGCACGCAAGTCGCCCAGTGTGGCGTCGATTGAAATAAGACTTGCATTTGCCGACTGAACTTGCCCGGATGCGGGCTCCCGGCCAACAATGCCAAACGCTCATCTCCATTTTTCTTTGCTTGCTACGGAATATCGTCTCAGTTGTGTGACTGGATTCGTGGTATCCTGTCGGAAAAGTCACAGTTCGTAACAGTTGACAGAAACTCATCGAGTAAAACAGAAGTAATATCTGGCGTTCTCCAACGAAGCGTTACAGCCCTCTGTTGTTTCTGATCTACATAATCGGATTAGGAGACGATCTGAGCAGCCTTCTCCGATTGTTTGCAGATGATCCTGTCATTTACCGTCATTTAACGTCATCAGAAGATCAAAACGAAAAATGATTTACACAAGACATCTGTATGGTGCAAAAAGTGTCAATTGATTCTAAATGAGAAGTCTTAAGTCATCCATCCGAGGCTGTTATGTAGACAAGCGCCTGTGATGTAGATATAGAGAAGCGTCACGAATTCTAATGTTCATTAGTTATACCAGTCCCTACTTACTACAGTATGAACCCGAACACCACTGACCATTTTTCTGAGGCTCTTCACGGATATTTTACGAGTATTTTGTGTAACTAATCTCCAGTGGCTCTTTGCAAAGCAGCTGCATTTCGTTTGATTCCTAATCCCCATGTGTGTTTGTATTCGAACTGCGCTGGAAATACACTGATGAGCCGAAACATTATGACCAGCGCTCTTCGTGAGACTGACGCCGCCTGGTGGGGTTGCGGTCACGTGACGGGCTAAACAAAGTACAATAGCAAAGCAGGTACGTACGTGAACTCAATCTAGCAGCGATGCGGACCGCAAATGCGCACATTGACAACGTAGGTGACTTCGACAGAGCGCAGCGCCCAGCAACGTCCATCTCAGAAATGGGAAGCTTGTCGGCTGTTTGCGTGCTTCCTACTGTACGTCCCAGCAAGATTAGATCTTGATAAAAACATAGTGTCGGAGAAACGAATTTACTCTTTCCTTGATCGCAGTGCATCATCTTTTATTGCCGATTAATCTATGTTAAACACTGCAAAGGACATAGTCCCGGTGCCTTTAACAAAGCACTATAGGACTTAACTTCTGAGGTCATCAGCCCCCTAGAACTTAGAACTACTTAAACCTGACTAACCTAAGGACATCAGGTACATCCATGCCCGAGGCAGGATTCGAACCTGCGACCGTAGAGGTTGCGAGGTTCCAGACTGTAGCGCCTAGAACCGCGCTACCGTCCCGGTGCCTTTAACAGCAGAAATGTTCAAAGTCTCTTATCACTTAGACATGCGTTCAAGTGTCCATAGTAACTATAAAAAGAAGCACTAATTTAAACAACATAACATTAATTGTCATCTTATCAATAATACTGGAACCAGGGAACCACTAAATACGATTTTAGCAAGGGCTAGGATGTACAAAGAGGCCACAGATATTCAAAGCACAAAAACAACTTTGACGGAAAAGAAGGAGACTGAAATTACGTGAAATGGGAGCCGTAATGCTAAATAAAGCGAACAGCACCTTACCATTCTGCAGTACAAGTTCTCTGACACAAGTCGGCGCAGGATGAAACGTTAGGATGTCTTAAAGCACAGGTAAATGGGCGCAAAACAAAAATCACCAATGTTGTTGGAAGAGACTCTAGTCTGTAAAGTGGAACAAGTAATAAAGCAAATAATACGCAGTCTGTGGTGGTTTATCTCTGTATTGATAAGCAATGAAAGAGATGTGCAGTCCCTCATTGTGACATGAAGATGCAAGCTGTGGTAAAGGCTGGGAGCCACAGAGCTACAATCGACATGGGTTCTTTGTAGTGGTACGCCAACATGTTTCGTTTTGCTCAGTGATAAACAGGAAAGTCTTGATCACGTCCTTTATTTGCCTTAGACAGGCTGAGTCTCAGTACTCTGCAATTTAATCACAAAAACGAACAATGGCAGCATCCAACAGCTCAATACAATCACTTGACAAAAATTTTGTATACATTAGCTGAATGAAAATTGAGTGTTAATCGATACCCGGCTAGTAGCCGGTCTTCGATGTACATATAGCTCACATATTGCCGGCCGAAGTGGCCGTGCGGTTAAAGGCGCTGCAGTCTGAAACCGCAAGACCGCTACGGTCGCAGGTTCGAATCCTGCCTCGGGCATGGATGTTTGTGATGTCCTTAGTTAGGTTTAACTAGTTCTAAGTTCTAGGGGACTAATGACCTCAGCAGTTGAGTCCCATAGCGCTCAGAGCCATTTGAACCATTTTTGAGCTCACATATTCAAAAAACTGTAATTAAGACTGTGCATAGAAGAAGGCGCATGGAAACTATATTAACACCTCGTTCCCATTAAACTATCTGTAAAGAAGGCCACATAGGCACAGCTTAAACTGGAATAAATATGGAAAAGAATAACAGCTATGGTCATGTTCAAAAACATGTAGCATTTCCAGTAGAACTGATGAAAAATCCGCAAAAAACCTAAATAAATGCGAATCCATTTACCGAATCCATCCGTCCACTGCTCAGCAGTTTTCCTCATTTTATAACGTCCTAACACTTAAAAGCTCTAAAGGCAGCAGAGGGTCGTCTGGTTCCACGGCCAATCGCTGATGTAACCTGGTTGTCCTGAAGAGAACAGCTGAAAATACGTTCGAAACGTCGATTGCGTACTTTAATTTTTGTGTAATAATACAGCTTAACACCCAAAACGATTTTATTAGAATTGTAAAGTCAATATTTGCCTTTATATCCCTTCACAGTTTCAATAAAAATATCAAGCCGCATTACTAAGGTGCGAAATGTTCCAACGTTTCGACCATTACTGCAAGTTGACATAATCGAGATGATTGATCATAGTCACCCACAATATTATTAACATCAATGCAAAGTATGCATCGTAAGGCAGTCACACTCCTTGAAAAATTCTACCAAAGTGCTTTCGTTGTTTCATAGGAGTGAACAGCTGTAATATAATGTTTCTTTAGGGAAGTGCATTAGTTTCTCGTGCATCACTTGCACTTTTCCACATCTAATGAAGCTTTAAAAGGAACACTCACACACAGCACACTCACGCACACAAACACATACGCACAGTGTCTCGCGCGCCACAAGACAGCTAAACTTGAGCGCGGCCTTAGTGTCGCCCGTATTTAACTTGCGAGTTATCGCCCGCAGAGAGGAAGGCCAAAGTTTGAGAAGCAACGCTCCCAAACAAAAGTTTCCGAGGAGTGCCGCGGCGCGAGGTGGTTTCCGCGCTGGCCTCGGTTCGCCTCTTCGCTCCTCGCAAATTGCGCCGCAAGACTGCGCGCTGAGTTAGAAACCTTAAAGAGGCGACGATTCTTGCCCGGCGCGAGAAGAGCAACTGGGTCGGCTGGGGCGTCGCGACCGCACACACATTTCCAGTGGGACGCGCAAAATGAATTAGCAGCAGCCGTAAACAGCGGTCTCTCAGCTCTGTGTGTGTGTGTGTGTGTGTGTGTGTTGTCGGGATATACGCGCTAAAGTGGGACGCGAATTGTTGCGCAGTGGCGCCGTGACCGCAGCAGCAGAAACGTGGAACAACGGCTCCGAGGTCCCACCACGCAGAAGATCCCCGCCGCTGGGTGCACAAAGCAGGGACGCCTAGCGCACGTGTCGCCCTACGGGGAAAAGGAAGAACGGAATGAAAGGGCCGACACCGGGGTCCGAAGGGAATGAAGACGGAAACAGTGAGAGATAGGGAACGGACGGAACAGGATAGAACGAGGAAAGGACAGAGAGTGGGCGGAGGGGCGGACTCCGCAGATGGCGGTTCGCCGGTATTGATGGCTCGGACGAGGGCGAAACGGAAGAAAGAAACACGCACGACATTGTGCATAATTAACGCATCGGACGGCGAAGACGCCTAGGGGCTTGCGTGAGAGCGCGGCTGGTCGGCGAGGAGAGGAAAAGAGGGGGAGGAGGTAAGAAGAGGGGTGGCGAGGGGCAGCAGTGGCAGGGGCTATTCCATCCGAGACTAATTTCGGAAGATCAAACAGCGCGTCGGACGCGTGAATGCGATCCGGACCCGCAGTTTTAACGCGTTCCGACGGCGGCCAAGCATCAAAAAGAGGAGGCAGCAGCGAGATTTTTCCCTCCCTGCCGCCTCACACCAAGTCTGTGTGTGTGTGTGTGTGTGTGTGTGTGTGTGTGTGTGTAAAATAGGGACAATGAAGAACGTGAGAGATGTTCTGTGAAGAGAGCAGTCCATCTAAGAGACACACTGATGTTCCGCCACTTACAGTCACGAAATGGCGTACTCTCTATTTTCCCTTTCGGCGTTGGCGACGTCATTTCTGTGGTAAAAGCACACGGAGTACAGAAATTAACATGCTTACGGAAATAGTTGCGTAACTGGAATGAATTTCGCTTTCCCTTTAACATGCACTTACGCCAATATTCTGCAAAGTACGTTGCAGTACGGTGGAGATACTTCGCAGTTCTATCACTTACTAGCTTTTCCCTGTTGCATTCGCGAAAGTGTTTGGAGGAAATAACCTCGCTAAGCCTCGTACTGCTCAGATTTTACCACCATGATCATTTCGCGGCATACTTGAAAGGAAATAAAATATTACTTGGCGCTTCTTGAAACGTACGTTCTTGGAATTTCAAGAATAAATCTCACCGTATAATGTTTGCCACTGAGCCGAACAAGCTTATCCGTGATACCGTCGTACTGCCTAGATGAACCATTACCGAAACGTCTTCTTTGAATGAAACGTGCGTCGTCTATTACTCCTACGTGGACTGTTCTACGTAAACATTGAGTTACTCGAATAAAAATTGGGTAAGCTATCTGCTTCACAGGTGATTAAGCTAACACTTTACGAGTATTTTTCTAGTGGATAATTGTTGTTTGCTCTCCATAAATCACCGATACGTACCAGAAGATATCAGGTCGCCGATGCTGCCGCCACAACATGGATACTGAAAACATATAACGAAAGCCTGGTACCGAATGCAAATAACTCGTTATTTGCACTATCAGTCTCACACTTCCTTTCTTCCAAAGAATCTCATTTATTTTTCAAGTTGTCCGACTGCGTACATTCAGTCCCATCGACAGACGATGCTGAAAACTCAAGTACATCAGTCGAAAATGAAGTATTACTGCTGTAGGAATCCTTCAATAGATCTTGTTACCATTTCCAAAGCTGCAACATCGGAATTATGACGGATTCTCACGATAGATTTATCTTATTTTCGGCTGATATACTCCAGTTTCACGTAACACCTGACGATGGTAAAGACTGTAGCCAAATCGCTACGATGAGAATCGTACATATTATAAAAATGAATGTGTGTGTGTGTGTGTGTGTGTGTGTGTGTGTGTGTGTGTTCCACATGTACTAAATCACTGGACCGATCGCAACCAAACTTGGTAGACATATCGCTTTCTGTCAGGTAACAATCCTTGTGCAGGTAAGATCCACCTATCTATCATAGTTAGAAGATATGGCGTCATAAAAACTAAGATGCGTGAGAAACGGCCGCATTCTGGGGTGACACTGAAATTTATTACTTCTGTGCTGCTACTTCTATTCATAACATCTTTTGCAGACAATATCCACATATGTCACTGAATGTATCTACGGAATTATATCACTGTATGGTACATAGATCGTATCAAACACTGAGGTGCGTGAAAAACTGCCACGTCATCCGTGACGTTTAAATATATTACTTCTTTGCTATTAAATTTGTTCACAACACATTGCGCAGACAGTAACCACATATGCCGCTGAATGTACCTACACAAATATATCACTGTACGGTATATACTTCAAGAGATAAGACGTCTTAAACACTGAGGCGCGTGAAAACAATGCAGCATCATGCACGAAGTTTCAATAAATTTAATCCTTACTCCTAAGTCACTACTACAATCTAGTCAACTTAGTGTTACCCCTCACACCCTTGACAGTGCTTTCGACTGCTTTAAACTGCGAAGCGGAAACAGCTGTAGGAGAAAACAGTTGCAGAGTATGGAGTAATGAAGAGGTGTCGGCATAGAGAAGTTTACAAAACCACATTGTAGACATGTGAAGCACCAATGGTTATAAACTTGTACATTACGCAAATTTCTTTGTGTGATTGTTTCATAATTTCAGTTGTTTTCACGAATATATGGAAATGAATTTTTTTTTACGCTGCGAACACAGTTCATTCTCTTTGTTTCTAGTAGAAAAATTGGCAAAATAAAGAGCCTGGCAATGCCAGGTAGTCAGTTAGTAACATAACAAAATCGATACAAAGCACTATGGCGAGTCCATTAAACAGACAGCAAAACAATACGGCTTCGTGTCTATCAAAACCACGTACACTCTTATCTTAGAACTGTGACTGTTTCTTGTGACTGACTGCCAATCGTGCAATATAACAATAATTTATCTGTCGCTATTTGTGTGCAGTACTTTATATTTATTAAGGTTGAATGTCAACTACGAGTCTGTGGACCAAGAGTCACTCCCACGACATATCACATTCCGCTATATTTTTATGATGGGTCTTCCCTCTAAGTTATAGCACCATCCACTAACTGTCCTCAAGGAGACTACGACGTTATCGTTCTATAGTCACCAAATATAATTGTCATTGCGCCAGCACCTAGATTAATATAATCGTCATTGCGCTTGCACCTGCGCAGAACTTCGGGAAAACGTAAAGTAGAAAACTAAGGCCGTATGAAGGGCGAACTCCCATGCAAGTAGTTTTGTTTCGTTGGGTACGTTATACAAGCACACACTAGACTGTAGAACTTCAACTTCTTTCTCGAATATCGTCTGTTGCTCAGTGAGAGTCGAAAAATTATACTGTTACGACGAATTGCCATCCCTTTACGAAAATTAATTGAATGAAGATGAGTTGTAGTTAACCACGGATGTGCTATGTGGTTATAGTAAGCGAAAATTTGTTTATTTAAATATTTATTCCCAGCGAAAGTTTTGCTTAACCTTCCAGAAAGTTAGAGAAAATGCACAAAATTCGCTACGAAGCGGGAAGGCAATGAGAAATAAATACTATGTCAGAAAAACAAATGTGTGTGTGTGTGAATTCCTAAGGGACCAAACTGCTGAGGTCATCGGTACCTCGCTACTTAAACGAACTTATGCTAAGAACAACACACACACACACCCATGTCCGAGGGAGGACTCGAACCTCTGGCGGGGGTGGGGTGGGGGGTGGGAGGTATTGCAATCCGTGACATGGCGCCACTAACCGCGAGGGGAAAAAAAAAACTTCGTATGGCCTCGACACGAAAAAAGGCACAGTATTCGACATTCCACTTGCCAGACATGAAATTGCACGTGCTCTCGAACATCACACAATTTTCGGTGTATTTCAATAAATCCCCATCTACACACAATCTCGTTAAAACTATAAAACTGTGTTACAGATTCAGACACACATCAGATACGGGACCTCCGTGAACATTATCGGGTGCAGGGTATCCCAGGAGGAATGATCAATATTTAGGGACATGACAGGAACGATCATTCGAAGCAAATAAGTCTAGTAAATAAGCGTTCCAAAATGCATACCTTAACAGCTGTCAGCACTTATTCATTTTCCATCTCATATACTGCAAGCTCTTTGCTATCCATATTTTTAGAGGTGGTAGTAGTGGCCGTGCAGCCTGGCTTGGCATGCCTCGAAGCAGAGTGTCATCGAGTGGTCGTCAACTGTCACACAGTCAGCCTTTGCCGAGGATTCAGCGCCACTGTGCCGCCATCCTGACAGGACCATCTGCCAGTGGAGTCCAGCTGCTGTCTGATGGGGCCTTCCTAACAACTGAGCCACTGGTGCGGTCGACAGCGCCACGTGTCGCCAGCTAGCCACCAGTTCGGCGTTTGCTCCGTGGACGCCTGCGCCCCACACTTGCTACTGGCCGGCGGGACTTGGATTCCGCGGTTAGCGGTCAGTGACAGCTTGCCACATCACCCCTGACGCAGCACCGAGCGATGTGGCGCAGTGGTAAGCACACTGGACTCGCATTCGGGAGGACGACGGTTCAATCCCGTCTCCGGACATCCTGATTTAGGTTTTCCGTGACTTCCCTATATCGCTTCAGGCAAATGCCGGGATGGTTCCTTTGAAAGGGCACGGCCGATTTCCTTCCCCATCCTTACCTCACCCGAGCTTGCGCTCCGTCTCTAATGACCTCGTTGTCGACGGGACGTTAAACACTAATCTCCTCCTCCTCCTCCTTCCTCCTGACGCAGCTCGGTCACATGACACAGCGGCCGGTGTTTTTCTACGTCGGCCAACCTTTCAGCCACCGGCACATGAGGGACTGAGCTTGTCATAAAATTATTTACGTTATTCTGCTGTTATGTTGTCTTCCTTGCCTTTCGGGCTTTTTTCCGCAGTTGCGGACATATAAGTTGTATAGGTGAATTACCTTCTGTTGTAAGTGTAATGAAAGTGTTATTAAGCGGGACACTTTTCGATTTATTGCAAAGCTTCTTTAGTGATCACTGTAGCGGTATGATTTTTTTTTCTCTTACAATTTTGTTTGCTAGGATCTTGAGCAATTCGCATGCTCTAGTTATTACTATAAACAGTTTTGATTTTTATCGTTCCTTAAGGTTTTTTCGTTGTTTACTTCATTCATACTTCTTCTTCTTCCATGTGTACGTGCTGGGTTTTCAGCACACATCATTTTCACTGCACTAAATATATTCACGTTTCTGTGTTGAGAATCACTGTCATCTAGCCATTTCGTGTGTTTGGTTCTACTATCGCGGGATGCGTTCGTCTTTCGTTTGTTTTGGTAGTGGTGGGAGCGCCTGTGAGTGTATTTTCCGATTAGAATGTGCCTGTGAGTGTGTGTGTGTGTGTGTGTGTGTGTGTGTGTTTGGGAGGGTGTACATTTTCTGTCAGGTCGAATGGCTTCTGACGGAGCCCGATCCGCCACCTTCCACCAGAGCATATCCACACCATCTGCTCCACAGCGGCAGCTTCCCACTGACGTATTGTGAGTGGAAGAGTCGAGCCCGTCAGGTGTCAAGTGGAAAAAATTTCACCAACATTCCATTCCACCCCCCACCCCCCCACCATCCTTCCTGTCTGTAGAAAGCTACGTCAGCGAAACGCAGGCACCCCGCGCTCTTAAACACACACACACACACACCACACGAACATACGCGCGCAGGCATGCACGTTGTAGTTATTGTTAGCAGCCAGACACGGGCCAGACGTGGAATCCCCAACATGCGCCACACACGCCATGGGATGACTGGTAGCAAAAACGCGTTTCGATACAATCATTTTCGTTATCCCGTAAGCCGCGAGAATTGTTTATTCATCGGAGGTCGCTAAGCCGCATTGCGCTTATTTACTTGGCATGCGCCGGAACGGCAGGGATTTGTGCAATTGCGCGGGACCGCAGCGCGCTCGGCCCGCAACAAACCGCCGACAATAACCGCGCCGAGGCAGCGCCAGCACAGCAGCTCTCATAAAAGGGGTGGGCGCGCCATCTGCCGAATTACGGGCACCACCCTTCCCCCGCCGCTCCCCTCCCACCCCTCACCGCGCGCCAGTTCGATTCATTTCCTGCCCCCGGTGAGCGTAATGCTAGGGTTGCGAGGCACGGAAAAATAATTCGGTTTGGCATTGAAATTTCCTGGGCGCCCCGTGAGGGTAACTCGCAAACCACGCCCCTCCTGTGGGGAATCCCCGCGGAGAGCACCGTAGGTGGCGACACTTCAAACTGCACCCCATTTTTCACCCCACACTTCTACAACAAACCCTCCTAAAGCTCTTCGAGATCGAAGGAGTGCAGACGTAACGAATAAAAGAGAGGCAACTTCACTTGCCACGTTTGCATCCAGGACTCAGTCGTTTTCCCAAAGTTCCCCTTGCTGTTTATCAACTAATGGTAAGATACTTAAGTTCGTCTCAGAAGCAAGAATATTTTCGATGAGGAAAATGTTGTGATTGATGGACGACGTTATTTTACGTACGAGGGGTTTTCAGTAAGTAATGCGACACTTCTTCTCTGAAAGCAGGCGGGTTTAACTGATGATTCTGAGTTTCAAGGCTACGTATAGCGCCAACAACTACTGCAAATTCACGTAAGCATAGGGGCTGAAACGAGAATATTTATCGGCGTCCCACAAAAAATTTCTCATTTTTGCTAATGAAATTGTTCAAGAAAACAATGAGTTGGGTTACATATCGAACGCCCATCGTGTATACAGTCAAGGTTGGCTGTTTACTTTTATTTTTGAGGGACCGCTGTCGGCTACATGCCCATGTTCAGCGGTAGCGTAATTTATTTTTGTGTCCTCACAGAATGTTGGTACATGTTTTTGGACATTTTACTTTAATTTTTTGTAGCTTGTTTCCAGCACGTAGTTTTAGTGCCATGGACGAGGCAGCGTGCTACACAATAACGGTACCGGCCAGACGCAAATAAGCCCGCCAGTGTGGCCGAGCGGTTCTAGGCGCTTCAGTCCGGAACCGCGCGACCGCTACGTCGCATGTTCGAATCCTGCCTCGGGCATGGATGTGTGTGATGTCCTTAGGCTAGTTAGGTTTAATTAGTTCTAAGACTAGGGGACTGATGACCTCAGATGTTAAGTCCCATAGTGCTCAGAGCCATTTGAATTTTTTTGATGCACACCGTTCATTGCACACTGTTGAACATGGACCTCTGCAGCAGATCACCCCTACGTGTTCACACATTGACGCAACGACATCGTCAATTACGATTTCAGTTGGCAAGGGACCGTCGGTATTCGACCGTCTATCAATGGAAACGTGTCGGCTCATGAATCACGATTCTGTTACACTAGGTCGATGGTCACCTTATCAATCGCCGTCATCTAGGTGAACGGCGGCTCGAAAGGTACAGCGCCCCACGGACGCAGGCTGGTGGGAACTGCCCGTGTCTCTGATCAAGAACCGTGCTACAGTGGTTTGAGTAGTATTATGGTGAACTCACGCTGATGTCTCAGTGGCCAAATTCGCTTGAAATAAATCCTATGGTACCCATATAGGTCGCTATCGAGCACCATCATCGCGCACGCAAATCAGCGGTTCGTTATTTATGCGGATTTCACGACTGTGCGTAGACACCTAATACCACAGACCTCCACAAACAAACCAACGAACCGTCAGATCTCATACGTAGAATCAGTGATGTATTTCGTTCCAAAGACGGAGAAACAAGTTACTAAGAAGGCTGTCATAATGTTTTAGCTCATCAATGCATCTGTTGATTAGCGAATACATTTTGAAATCTACAAACATATTGTAAGTAGGCTCTTTAGGTTTTTTTGTTGGTAACGCCACGTAGCGCTCTGTATGAAAATCACTGACTGTGCTGTGTGCAGTCTGTGGCTGGTTGGCATTGCTGGAATATTTGCTATTGTAGTGCTGGGCAGTTGGATGTGAACAGCGCGTAGCGTTGCGCAGTTGGAGGTGAGCCGCCAGCAGTGGTGGATGTGGGGAGAGAGATGGCAGAATTTTGAGAGCGGACGATCTGGACGTGTGTCCGCCAGAAAAAGGAAATTTGTAAGACTGGGTGTCATGAACTGATATATATATATATATATATATATATATATATATATATATATATATAATGACTTTTGAACATTATTAAGGTAAATGCATTGTTTGTCTCTATCAAAATCTTTCATTTGCTGACTATGCCTATCAGTAGTTAGTCTCTTCCGTAGCTAGAATCTTTTATTTAGCTGGCAGTATTGGCGCTCGCTGTATTGCAGTAGTTCGAGTAACGATGATTTTTGTGAGGTAAGTGATTCATGAAAGGTATATGTTATTGTTAGTCAGGGCCATTCTTTTGTAGGGACTATTGAAAGTCAGATTGCGTTGCGCTAAAAATATTGTGTGTCAGTTTATTGATGATCAGAATAAGTAAAGAGAGAAATGTCTGAGCACGTTCAGTTTTGCTAAGCTGTTTGAAAATCAAATAACGTAAGAGGTTTAGCAGCACAGTCATTGTTAATTTTTCTAATGGGGTGTTACAATATGACATAAAAAAGTGCCTGTATATAGAAATTCATCATACACTGAGACTTCATAGCAGTTTAAAGACAAAAAAGCTCTCAATTCAGTGATAATTTTAAACAGTTCAGTTTTTTATAAGGAGATTCAGGCAGATGCCCATTTCAGACCTAGACGTATATCTCTTCTGCAAAATTTACGACGTTCTCAAGAAGACGTAGGATTCTTTTTGTACTGCGTCATATACAACAAACATCTGAGATTGGAATTAACTCACAGGACAGGAAGAAGAGTGCAATATTCCAGTACCTGTGTTTTTCCGAGTTACAACCCGAAGTTCCTTCGGGCATCCATGTATTACCCGAAGCTCCACATCTTACCCCTATTCTTCTCAAAATTTTCGAACAACTTGCGCCATTTGACATTGTCTAACTCTGTTTGGGGTGACAGATCCTACAAACGTACTTTGATTGTTTTTGTGGTGTCACCGCCAGACACCACACTTGCTAGGTGGTAGCCTTTAAATCGGCCGCGGTCCGTTAGTATACGTCGGACCCGCGTGTCACCACTATCAGTGATTGCAGACCGAGCGCCGCCACACGGCAGGTCTAGTCTAGAGAGACTCCCTAGCACTCGCCCCAGTTGTACAGCCGACTTTGCTAGGGATGGTTCACTGTTTACATACTCTCTCATTTGCAGAGACGGCAGTTTAGCATAGCCTTCAGCTGCTACGACCTAGCAAGGTGCCATATTCTTCTAGAATGCATTCGGAACAGATAATATTGTGAATCATGCACCGTCAAGAGCGACGTTAATCATTAATGGATTAAAGTTAAGTATCAAAGCAATTATGTCCACTTTCTGAATTCTCATTCCTTGTCATGTTCCAGACCGCACGTCAGTATAGTTCTTCCCTCTTCACGCCCGCCTGCGTGAGCTAAAACGCGTGCATTTCAGCCTCCTCTAGTAACACGGTGTTGGCTCTTCTTCCAACACAACAATTTTTTAGTCTTGCTGCCATTATCGCCAAAACTTCAAAATTACCTCTCTGATACCTTTACCTTTCCTAAAGCCAAACTGAAAGTGTTCTAACACATCCTCAATATTTTTTTTTCCATTCCTCTGTATATCATACTAGTCAACAACTTGGATGCAAGAGTTGCCGGACAGTAATAAGTAAGAAAGCCCTGCATGAAGCTGAATGCTGCCGCAAATGGCGCAATCAGCAGCACAATGAGGGTGGCGGGCATCAACAGAGGGGGGGCTGTGTAAAGACGGTACGCTCATCGATTAGATGTCAGTAGCTGGCGACCCGTCGCAATCAATCTGTGTGGAGGCAATCAATCTGCCGGCCCGGACGGCAGCTCAAGAGCCCCGGGACCGCGCGGCCACCGCCAGCTGCAGCGCCAGTGGGTCCCCTGGAGGCGCGGCCGCCCATTTCATTAGCGCCGCCTCTCAGCAGTGCAGGCCGGCCAACTGTCAGGGCGGGCGCTCCAGATACGCCGGCCCTCCAGAATCCCGGCTGTCGAGGAGCACCTCGTTTACGTCTCGCTGCTCGGCGTGGCGCGGCGCCCTCTAGGGGGCACAAACGAAGTGCCACAACCTCTAGCGCGGCGTCTCTCCGGCCGAGGGCGCTGTGGACTTCCACGTCGCTGGTTGTCTGAGGACCGGAGCAGCCGGCAAAGCGACGACCTGCCGACACCCGCCGCGACGCCCGCTACTTTTTTTCTCCCCTTTGCCCTTAGGGTTCTTTGTCTATATTTTTACCCCCGACATTTACGACACATCTTTAAAATGAAGTGTTGGTTGTGTATTGGTCTCGACACGTTTACATCTAATAAAATAGAACTACAAGATGTTCAAATGTGCGTGAATTAATAAGGGACAAAACTGCTGAGGTCATCGGTCCCTAGCCTTACACACTACTTACATTAACTTAAATTAACATGCTAAGCCAGCCGGTGTGGAGGAGCGCTTCAGTCTGGAACCGCGCGACCGCTCCGGTCGCAGGTTCGAACCCTGCCGCGGGCATGGATGTGTGTGATGTCCTTAGATTAGTTAGGTTTAAGTAGTGCTAAGTTCTGGGGGACTGATGAACTCATATGTTAAGTCCCATAGTGCTCAGAGCCGTCTGAACCATTAACATGCAAAGAACAACACACGCACCCATGCCCGAGGGAGGACTCGAACCTCCCGCGGGAGGGCCCGCTCAATCCGTGACATGGCGCTTCGAACCACATGGCTACTCCGCGCGCTATGTTCACTATGTGATCAAAAGTATCCGGACACACCCAAAAACACACTCTTTCATATTAGGTGGATTATGTTGCCTCCTGCTGCCAGGTACACCATATCAACGACCTCAGCAGTTATTAGACACCGTGAGAGAGCAGAATAGGGTGCTCCGCGGAACCCATGGACTTGGAACGTGGTCAGGTGATTGGGTGACACTTTTGTCATCCGTCTGTACGCGTGATTTCCACACTCCTAAACATCCCTACGTCCACTGTTTCCTATCTCACAGTGAAGTGGAAACGTGAAGGGACACGTACAGCACAAAAGCGTACAGGCAGACCTCGTCTGTTACCTGACAAGAGACCGCCGACAGTTGAAGAGGGTAGTAATGTGTAATAGGCAGATACCTATCCAGGCCATCACACAGGAATTCCAAATTGCACCATGATCCACTGCAAGTACTATGACAGTAAGGCGGGAGGTGAGAAAACAGGGATTTCGTTGCCGAACGGCTGCTCATAAGCCACACGTCACGCCGCTAAATGCCAAACGAGCCTCGCTTTGTGTAAGGAGAGTAAACGTTGGACGATTGAAAAGTGGAAAAACGTTCTGAGGAGTGACGAATCACGGTACACAATGAGGCGATCCGATGGTATGGTGAATGAACGGTGAATGTCATCTCCCAGCGTGTGTAGTGCCAACAGTAAAATTCGGAGGCGTTGGTGTTATGGTGTGGTCGTGTTTCTCATGGAGGTGGCTTGCACCCCTTGTTGTTTTGGGTGGCACTATCACAGCACAGGCCTATATTGATGTTTTAAGCACCTTCTTCATTTACACCGTTGAAGAGCAATTCGGGGGTGGCGATTGCATCTTTCAACATAATCGAGCACCTGTTCATAATGCACGGCCTGTGGCGGAGTCGTTACACGACAATAACATCCCTTTAATGGACTGGCCTACACAGAGTCATGACCTGAACCCTATAGAACATCTTTGGGATGTTTTGGAACGCCGAGCTCGTGCCAGGCCTCACAGAGCGACGTCAATACCTCTCCTCAGTGCAGCAATCCGTGATGAATAGGCTGCCATTCCCCAAGAAACCTTCCAGCACCTGATTGATCGTATACCAGCGAGAGTGGAAGTTGTCATCAAGGCTACGGGTGGGCCAAACCATATTGAATTTCAGCATTACCGATGGAGGGGGCCACGAACTTGTAAGGCATTTTCAACCAGGTGTCCGGATGCTTTAGATCTTTCAGTCACATAGTGTAGCTACCAGTTTTTGTGATTCAGTACACCATCTTTAGGCTTCAGCCAACACTATGATCTGGTTTCCGAAGGCTGTGACAACAATTTCGTTTCTCCAACCATCCACTACAAATGACCCAATTAGTCAAGGTGTGTGACGGAAGGTACCTCAGTACCACAGTCATCTCCTTCGTAGACTGTTACACTAACGAATGGTGACTTGGAAATAAAATCTTCTAACACACAGTTAAACAAAAACTGAGATTTTGATTACACAGAATGCGCATATGGTTAGCGTGGCTGAACAGTTCAAAATTCTAGGCGTTCAGAGAGATAGTAAGCTGTCGTCGAAAATCTGTGTTCAGGATCTAATTCAAAAACTAAATGCTGGTTTATTTACCATTAGAACAGTAGTGATAGTTCAACAGGAATAGTAGTCTACTTTGCTCATTTTCATTCGATTATGTCGTATGGTATCTTTTTTTATTACTTTTCTGATTCGGAAGATATATTTTCGGTTAAGAGACTGGCTATTCGTACAATATGTGGTGAAAGTTCGCGTACTCTTAATCGACCCTCTGTTCAGTAGTCTGGGAATTCTGACGCTGGCCTCTCAATACATATTTTCTTTAATACCGTTTGTTGTTAACAATAGCAGCTTATTCCCAAGAGTTAGCAGTTTTCACTCAGTTAATACTAGGCAGACATCCAGACTGCCTTGGTAACGCACCGCATTCACTATTGTGCAGAAAGGCGTGCAGTATTCTGGTGCATCCATTTCCATTAAACTGCCACAAGAATTGAAAATTCTGGACAGTAAACCTCGAACTTTCAAGTCCAAACTGAATAATTTCCTCATGGCTGATTCCTCCTATTCTATTGAGGGACTCCTGGAAGAATTAAGAAATAAAGCTAATTTCCATGTTATGTATTTTGATAACGTTTATTGAAACTTATGGCTTGTCATCTGCATAGGATTCATAGACGTTTCTTTTTACCTATTATTACACTTCAGTTATAATTTCATGAACTGACTCGTCTATGGCTATGGAGACTTCCCCCCCCCCCCCTCAAGTTTGTCTACGGAAAATTACATTGTTGTTGTTGTGGTCTTCAGTCCAGAGACTGGTTTGATGCAGCTCTCCTTGCTACTCTATCCTGTGCAAGGTTCTTCATCCCCCAGTACCTACTGCAACCTACATCCTTCTGAATCTGTTTAGTGTATTCATCCCTTGGTCTCCCTCTACGACTTTTACCCTTCACCCTGCCCTCCAATACTAAATTGGTGATCCCTTGATGCCTCAGAAAATTCCCTACCAACCGATCCCTTCTTCTAGTCAAGTTGTGCCACAATCTCCTCTTCTCCCCAATTCCATTCAATACCTGCTCATTAGTTATGTGATCTACCCATCTAATCTTCAGCATTTTCTGTAGCACCACATTTCGAAAGCTTCTATCCACTTCTTGTCTAAACTATTTATCGTCCACGCTTCACTTCCTTACATTGCTACACCCCATACAAATACTTTCAGAAACGACTTCCTGACACTTCAATCGGAAAATTACATATAAAATAAAATAATAGAACTAAAAGAGCGAGACTCGATAAGCGTCCAAATGAGTACTCAGTTCCCTTATTTTTTTGGTATGATCATATCAATGGACGCATATGGTAAGAAAGATGTTGATAGAAACTTTTTCGAACGCCATTTCTCAGGATTTTAACAGTAGGCCTCTCCGTAATGTATGGGGCCTCTTCTGCAGCGTCTGCCACTGGAGTTTTTTGGCCTTCTGCATCTATATCTACACGATTACAGTGCAATTCGAACTTACCTGTGTCGCAGATGGTTCGTGCAACCACTTTCAAACTATTTTTTAGCCGTTTCACTCTCGAATAGCACATGGAAAAAATAAATACCTAAACATACTGACGGAAAAAATCGCAACACCAAGAACTAATTAATGTAGAGTAATGAAATATCGGGATACATTTGTGTAGGTTACATTTTTAAGAGATTTACATTGCAAAATCACAAGTTAACGTAAGCGCGATATAAGCCACAACAAATGTGAAATGCTGGTACATTAATAATCTGTGTAACAGACAGAACGTTGAATACAAGAATGCAAACTTGCATGATTTGTGTTTGTTTTGTGTTGTACAGGTGCCGGATGTCAGTTTGTGTGATGGGTTACCATGCCTATTGTACGTGGTCGGTCAATACAGAGACGGTTAATGCTGTTCGTGGGCGACGCTGGAGTTGTTGTCCGATGATGTTCCATAAGTGCTCGATTGGAGACATATCTGGTGATCAAGCAGGCTAAGGAAAAGTCGACAGTTCGTAGGGCATGTCGGATTACAACAGCGGTATAATGGCGAGCGTTATCCTGTTGGTAAACACACACACATGTATGACAACGTTAAAGGTCAAATCACCAGAGTGACGTACAAATTTGCAGTCAGAGTGCGAGGAATAACCATGAGAGTGCTTCTGCAGTCGTACCAAATCGCACCCGAGACCGTAATTCCAAGTGCAGAACCATTGTGTCCAGCACGCACACAGACTGGTTCCACACCCTCAGCTGGCCTCCTAAACATCACGTGGCCATCACTGGCACCGAGGCAGAACTACCTGTCATCAGAAAACACAACAGACCTCCTCCTGTCCTCCAGCGAGTTCTCGCTTAACACCGCTGAAGTCACAAATGGCTGTGGTTTGGGGTCCGTGGAATGCACGCTACAGAATGTCTGGTTCCTAGCTGTCCTTGAAGCAGCAGGTATGTTACAGTTCGTTGTGTCACTGTGATGTCAACTAGTGCTCAATTTGCAGCTACAGATCCAATACGATGCGCCACAACCATGCACCGAACACTATGGTCTTCCCTCTCGGGAGTGCCACGTGCCGTAAATTATAGCAGGTCACCTGACGATCGTCACTTCTTTAGGGTTAGTCTTAAGCATACCGGACGGGTGTTAGTAGGACTCACGCTCTGTGGGATCCGTACAAAAAAATGGTTCAAATGGCTCTGAGCACTATGGGACTTAACATCCGAGGTCATCAGTCCCCTACAACTTAGAACTACTTAAACCTATCTAACCTAAGGACATCACACACATCCATGCCCGAGGCAACATTCGAACCTGCGACCGTAGCGGTCTTGCGGTTCCAGACTGACGCGCCTAGAACCGCTCGGCCACACTGGCCTGCGATCCGTACAAATTTGATCATTTATAGAAATATAAGTTTTGATTAGTTACTTTGCGAGTATCAGAATATGTGAAAGAAGTGGCTCTACTTTTTGACTGCACTGACATAAAAACATCAATTTTGTACATCGTCAAGGGACAGCAAACTTAATATTTGACATAAATTTCGACATCACACTTCTTCCTGAGAAAAATGGGTCGTAACAGACGCACAGACAGATGGACAACCTACAAGGGTTCCGACCCCTGAGTGCAGAATTTTCACTAAAGAAAGGTGCGATATCATGTTATCTGCTGCGGCCAAAAGACCTTGAAAAGTCCACACTGGTATTTATGTTTACCCGTTCAGCAAAACAGTGCCGGAATTGTGAGCATTGCCAAATGTGGCTTTTAAACGTTTCTTCTTGAAGTGGAATTGCTCTATAATACGTCTTCACTCGGTTAGTAACGTCCCTAAAGTATCTGTGCCTATGGTTTTCGGTGATTTCACATAGAGAGACGCCCCCATTACAAAAAAAAGGGAGAGAGAGAGAGACCCGAGGGCACAAAAACAAGGATCATAACGAAGGCGAAAAACTATTTCGTTTCGCAAAAATATTATTGCAATTTTCGACAAAACTACTACACCAATTTTCTCGTTGTTAATATTGGAGTGAAAACACGAAATGATTTAAATGCAGAATTCTTTTATTACTAGCACACATTAATGAAACTTCGATTCGCTTTCTGAGAAGGGAACGCAAAGTCTCCAATGAATCTGCGTGGATTTCGGGATGACAGAATTTCACGCTGATGATAACATCTCAGTCCATTACACCGATAAATGTTGTTCAGAGACGCGTCGAAACCGGTGCCATCGCATCTGTCACAGAATATTAATTCCCCGGAGTAACACGACTTCGCCTCTCAGCAGTGGAACAGCTGTCCGAAATATAGAAGGGAACGGTAAATGAAATTTTTCCGACGGACACGACAACGGTTTCACTTAAAACTTCAGCGCTTGTTACGCCAGCGAGGTGAGGCAGAAGAGGTAGTTAGTCGGTCGAGATTAATTCTCCCTAAGCCTCCGTGGAAGACAGACTTATCATATCAAAACCGTCCTGCCTGCTGCTCGCCTTAATGCCTGCTAAACCGATTAACAGCAAGGTTTCAGGAAATTACTATGGAAATTGCGTCATTTAGGCACACCTTGATCCCGGGACGCGATTTCAGGAATTTGCGCAACGACAGAGGCGGCGCTTTCTCGCTCGCTGGCTGCGACCGCGGCAAAGAGCGGAGGCGGAAAGCCGGCGGCGTGTAACGGGAGCCGGCCCGTCCCGAAACCGCGACAGGGCACAGCAGTACGGCGGCTCGCTTTGCCGGAATCGCTTTCCCAGCGAACTAGCGGTACGGGCACGCAGCTTCTATGCAGCGACGCTGCATTTCTAGAGCTCGAGTGTGACAAAATGTGGCGCTACATTTGATTGCAGGCTTTCTCGGCTGATTTCAGCAGTGAAAGATCTCAGCAAAGCAAGATTTCACTCCCAAAGTATGGTGCTATCGCCGACGTTCGTATTTGAGAACATGTGAAGCAACACAAATTTTCCTGACAGTCGTTATGCAGCATACTTACGATTGGTGATAAGAAAATAGATTCTTGGTCCAACAGGTATAAGAACACGAGAACAAGCAACAACAAGTAACTGAAACTTCCTGGCAGATTAAAACTGTGTGCCCGACCGAGACTCGAACTCGGGACGTTTGCCTTTCGCGGGCAAGTGCTCTGCCAACTGAGCTACCGAAGCACGACTCACGCCCGGTACTCGCAGCTTTACTTCTGCCAGTACCTGGTATGCAGAATAAAAACAACAGCCGTATTTCAGTCAGTTCTCATTTTTTCTATAAGTTTCGACACTTCACTGCTACCATCCTCAGACCCCCATTCACACTGTGAACGGTTGTGCCACAAAGCTTGGTGCAATGCAACACAAGCCTTCTAATAAATCTGGATTCCGTGAATATTTTTCTGAGGCGAGTACCTCAACGACTGTGGTGGGGCGCTCCATTCCTCCACTGGGGTGACACAACCGTTGAATGGCCATTGGCGCATGGGGACGTGCTGCAATCCGTATCCCCAACGCATTCCATTGCTCTATGGGATTTGACAGTTGTTGTCTAACCGTTGTGGCGCCCAAATTCGGAAAAACATTCACGGAAATCAGATTTTACTCGATGGATCCTGTTGTATCGCACCAATATTTGTGGTACATCCACTCACATTGTGCATAGAGGCCTGAGAATAACACCAGCGAAGTGCCAAGATTGGTAGCTAAAGAAATATAGATAAGAAGTGATTGAAATACGGCTGTTGTTTGGTTTCTACATTCTGTTTGATCAGCCACTGTCGTGAGTCTAAATGGATCCAAGAACAATCACCCGGAGTTTCCAATGCACCCCTGGTCGACCACCGTCAAGATTCTCAGCACCCGTAAAAATATTGTAAGATGACTATAATTTTGCACCTTACAAGCACTCATCCACATATTTTGCCGTGATCTACAAACACAATTAGGTATCATGTGATAGGTTGTACATCGTATAAAGGAGACTGACATTGTCGCGTAGGTCTTGTAAATAATTGTTAACGCTTATTGCATAAAAGGTGACGGAGTGTCTTTATTATAAAAACGGCGTAATAACTGATTGCCTATACTAGTAGAGGCTGGAACGCCAGTGGAGATGAAATGGCAGGCAGAACTCAAGCTCTGGGTGGAAGGCTCGCACAGGTGTTGGTCCTGCTTGAACACAGGAAGTAGCAAGACGGACGTCATAGCACCTGAGCGCTGGACCTCAGTAGAGTCGCGACCGGCCAGTGTTGTAACCGAACCGGAAGGATTATACTTCGGAAACTACGAAAATCTTGGACGCAGGTGAGAGGAGCGAAGAAGCGGCACCTCGGAAACCACGCAGGCTGGGTTATTTCCAAGGATTTTTACTCAGAAGCGTACCATTGTACGAGTATAGATTTTTCCTCGCAAACTTTCCGCGCTGGACGACAAAAGACCAAAATATGGTTGGTCGGCATTCGGAAGAATCTGTAGACAGGGAGAATATTCCGTGGTTTCAGGAATATGATTCGTTTTCGGAATTACGATGGTGGGAAGAGGAGCCTTGCTGGGAATCCAGCGGTGGAGAGACGAGGTCTTCCGTTGTGAGCGCCCGTGAGTGAGGGTCGCTCAATATCAGCTTTGTTGAGACAGACGGACTTGCTGTCTTTGCTCTCAAGAGAGTTTATAGTTAAAATTGTTTGGCACTGTATTGTTGCCAAATTATACGATTCTGGACTTCGTCACCGGGTTGGAAGTCGTCGTTGAGTACGCAACATTCAATGATTGAGAGCACTTCTTCTGCCTATACTTACGTTGAGACGTTATTATAACTCCGCCCTTGTGGCTGGGAGTTCGCGTTTCTCGCCTGTAGAACACAGAGAGGAGAAGACAGTATTAGAGTGTATTAATCAGAGGACCGCCTTCTGCAGTCCTAGTGTTTGAAGGAGTTTTATTTTGTGGCTAGAGTCCTTCCAGCGACGCAGTCGTGTACGAGAACCAGCACGATGACGCACCAGACGCAGTACATACGGAGATATCGCAAATTGCTTCGGGTTATTAGGGCCATAAAGCTAAACAGCTGTGATCACGTTACCTTATTTCCACTGACGTTCCACACCACTGTAGATCATCTTTGAAAATAGGGTCTTCTAGTGTTTGCCGGCCGAAGTGGCCGTGCGCTTAAAGGCGCTGCAGTCTGGAACCGCAAGACCTCTACGGTCGCAGGTTCGAATCCTGCTTCGGGCATGGATGTTTGTGATGTCCTTAGGTTAGTTAGGTTTAACTAGTTCTAAGTTCTAGGGGACTAATGACCTCAGCAGTTGAGTCCCATAGTGCTCAGAGCCATTTGAACCATTTTCTTCTAGTGTTTGGTACGTAGATAATGTCAGTCATTTCGCGTTATTCATGTTAGATCACGTGGCCATAAAAAGGGGGCAGAGTTGGGCAATTGATTAATAATTTTACTTAGGAAATTTAGACATTTGTCAGAAAGGGTGTTAGTAGTATTAGTCGCCTACATCATTCATTTATGTTTAGATTGTAATTTATGGAATTAAGAGATCCTAGGATCTGCTTCAGAGGGTAATCAGACAGGGCCAAATCATCATTTAAGCGTTTATTATTTTCCGTTGCGCACATTCAGTTTACACCCGCCTGGAGTAGCATCTTGGAATGTAATATGATGATTATTCACTGGTGTGCACCTAAGGACAAAAGACCCATTGCATGAAATGTCACTCGAAAGTAATATATCTCACCGCGCGGGATTAGCCGTGCGGTCTAACGCGATGCATTCATGGACTGTGCGGCTGGTCCCGGCAGAGGTTCGAGTCTTCCCTCGGGCATGGGTGTGTGTGTTTGTCCTTAGGATAATTTAGGTTAAGTAGTGTGTAAGCTTAGGGACTGAAGACCTTAGCAGTTAAGTCCCATAAGATTTCACACACATCTGAACATTTTCAGTAATACATTTCGATGAAACTTGGGCCGTACATAGAAAGACCTGCTACAGTATAGTGCACAAGGTAACAAAGATACGCCATGAGACGAACAGAAATAACAACTTTATGAAAGAACAAAAGTTACACTCAAGTCACCACGATTCGTGATGGTCCACTTACCATTACAAATGGCGGGACATGGTTCTTAATAGGGCGACGACAAGGTATGCTTTGAAAATGATCCCACACTGGCCACAAGATTGATAATGTGTCCTTGTGGTCCGGCGTTCCATTCCCCCACTAGCGCGGTTGACAACCACTGGCTAGCCGTTGGTGCATGTGTACGTGCTGCAATGCGTCTCATTTAAGTCAGGGTAACAGCCAGCCAGCCCAGTCGCCGAATATCCTCTCGTTCCAAGAGCTCATCCGCCTGCGTTGATCGATGCGGTCACGCATTGCCAGCCACAAAAATGAAGTCCGGGCCAAAAGCAGCCCTGAAAAGATGCACATGGGTAAGGAGTACAGTGTTAGAATAATGTTTACCGGTGACTGTGCTGTGTTCAAAGATTCGGAGCTCTTTACGCTGATGCAACATTATGCCTCCCCACACCACCCAAACGATCACATTCTACAGCGAACGTGAGTGCATTACGTCTGACCACCGCATTCCGTGTGAAGATGTGTCCGGCAGTAAGAGAGCAACAAGAGGCGTTAATCCACTCTGAGCATCGCCTGCAAAGCCTTAGGTAAACCGAGATGCAGACGTACAGCTGCCGGCTGTTAATCGACAACCACATGACAACAAGTCGCACAAGTTGACCTATTACGTCAACGTCACTCCGGCAGCCCACAACTTGGTGCAGCGCCGATTTTGTCATGTCATCAGATGCAATGGTTTTGCGTCTCTTTTTGTTGTTCCCCTGATTAGCTGGGTGGTAACGTGCTTGCCTCCCATGCAAGCGGCCCGGGTTCGATTCCCCGCCTGGTTGGAGATTTCCTCCGCTCGTGGACTGGGTGTTGTGCTGTCCTCATCCTCATTTCATCCTCGTCACCGGCGCGCAAGTCACCCAATGTGGCGTCGAATGAAATAAGACTTGAATTTGGCGGCCGAACTTCCCTAAATAGGAGCCTCCCGGCCAACGATGCCATACGCTCGTTTCCATTTCCCCGTATGTCGAAATTCGTGGTGCAGAAAGTAAAAACTTGGCTCTAAGGCAGCATGCTTACACATTTATTTGGATTTTCAACGTGCAGATCAGGCAAGCAAAAATCTGTGTAACGACAGAATGATCTGTTTTCTTTGGGGATTTTACACATCGCTCTTGATCAACTTCAGTAGATGGTAGAAAGTCCCCTTGCTTTGACGCAGGCTACCGTCGCGCTATACCATCGGTTGATCACCAAGTCAGCGCTCTTCCAAATTGTCCCAGACTTCGTGGCGATACTGCGTCGAGTCGTGCAGAGCACGTGGTTGTTGTTGATATCCGATAACAACTCGTTTCACTCGATCTCATACATGTTCGATTTAGTTCATGTCCAGGGAACAGGCAGGCTACTCCGTTCAGGTGATCCTAGTATGCCGAACGAAAGTGTTCACAAGAGCAGGATAATGAGCACGCAATCTATCATCGATCAGTATGACATTATCTTCAAAATGTTAGGATAAGGTCTCACTATAGGTGGCAGAATCTCGTCCCTGTAGCGTAGAGCTGCGAAATTGTCATCAACAACCACGAGGGGTGTTCGTGGGTCCCACGTTATGTTACCTCCATGAACATCACTCCGTCACCACCTTGTTGCAGATGTGGGACATGGTGCCGGAGGAGTTCTATGTTACGGTGTTGCCCCCAAATACGTCCTCTGCGATTATCAGGCCACAAGCAGATTCAAATTTCGTCTACAGACAACATCCGACGCCAATCCTAGGGCGCCAATTTTGCATGATTTCTTGTCCGTCTGTAATTGAATAAATGATGTAGTGCCCACCATCGTCGTCGGTAATAGAGTTACTCATAATTCAATCGTCTCCTAACAGCATCATTGAATGACAGTGGAGCACGCAGCCCACGGGCACTTAGATTATAAGCTCATAGACATCGAGCATCGTGTGCACCTATCCTGGATGAACAGCCTCTGTGGTGTATGACCTCAACACTGTCTGATAGTTGCAACTGATCCCCTGTCTGCATCTTATCACTTTGAGACTGATGCATACGTCGAGCAACTTCGCTGGTTGACAAGCCTTCAGCGCGTAATGTGACAACGCGGGCCCAATCATTAGTCACAGTTGTCCTTCGTGGCATGATGGAGATTCACTCTATTGTTCCACAGACATCTTTAATTCGTCTATACTGGTGCTCTGTTTTCAACTGAATTGCTGCAATCCATTCAAGTGCCGCATTCTACTGTGACTGTGTGTACATCTTGAAACAACATCAGGGGTGATCTTACGGTAGGTACAAGAACAGTAAAAATATCAACATACCTGCACGGTATTTCAGGGTGATAGCAAACTTTTGCTGATGTGTGTAGTTATGCTTTATGCATCATAATAAGTGTAAATATCATTACACTTTTTCCGTGCTTTATTCGTTTAAAATTACCATGTTTGGCACCCAGCACGATACTAAGCAATTCCACTCCATTTGTTTTCCATAGTGCTCGATTTCTCCATTTTACCGCACTGATTTGCAGGAACTAAAATGGAAATTTTAACTTCCACTGTAACAATTATAACGTCGTTCCCGATGAAATTTGATCCTAGCGTCGGTACAGCTGCGATCCCTGTTCGTAGTTTCAACAACCCAAGTTGTCTCATCTTCCTATGTTCGTACGAACTTACTTAATAACATGTTTTTCACAGCATACAAAACGTGCAATTCTCGTGATATATTACTCTTCAAGCAAAGGTTCCACTACACAGTGCCACGTGATGCGATACGCGTATTTCAAAATTCTGTAATTACATATACAAGATAACCAGTGGAAGGCAGCAACAAACATCTTATATAAAGGTATATGAGTGCAATTTAGTTGCACTTCTAACCACTTTTCAATAATTCACTAGTCTACATAAATCAAGTAACATCGCGAATCTGAGAGCTTCATCTTCTTATGGCCATCTGTGACTTCGTCGCAATTGTTCCCATAACCGCGGTGAAATATGTTTAGTGGCCTAAAATGCGTTTAGCCATATTGGAAAATGTCGATTGATACAAGACTCGAAATGCAATGCGGATCACAAACGTACTTTGCAAACACAAGCTGAATCAATACTTTCCCTTCAGGAACAAGTGTAACTTTTTAGGAGGGGCATGTTACAAAGAGGAGAACATAAAATTAGTCACGTCCATGTGCGCACGAAGTTTACTGAGCATCGGCACAAAAATTCGGCAGTTTCGCCCTGCAGTACCATGCATCCCTAAATCTAATTAACGTGTTCGCATGCGAGGCAATTTATCATACCGCTGAGCTATATTAAGCCACATTTCTTTTTTAGCTCTTGATTTAGCGCGACGTAATTGCTAATGCTTGGTTGTGTAATAACATAGCACAGGCTACGGTGGAATAACTTTAAATACGACATTGCTTTCCATATATTTCATGGAGTACGTCGACAGTATTAAAGTTTTTCGGAACTATAAATCAGCTTTAAATGGCCAGATATTTCACATTTCGCAACTGCGTCACGTGGATCCTTTTTAGTTCATTTCTGAAAATAATGGCGAAAATACTGCGCAGCTTAGAATACTACGTATTTTTCGAAAGATTTTGCACGAATATACATGTAGATGTGGAAAAGATATAAAACAGATGCCAAATATTTTGCAGTTACTTTTGATCGCACAGAGGATAGAATTTTTTTTTTTTTTACGGCTAGTAACACCCCTCACAAGAAATTCTTTTCTTTAACAATGCTTCTACGCATATTTAAGACGCACAAAAATTTCATAATTCTAAGTTAATTAAATTTACAGTATTTAGAAAGCATAGAAAGCCACAGATATTCATCCAACTGCACCACGTATTCAGCTGAGTCTTTGTTTCCATTGGAATCGCCTCCGTATGGCAGCGAAATTATGAATTTGGGCACGCACGTATGATATGTAGAACACTGTGCCGTTCTGCAACACAGTCACAGCTGAGCGATGTTGTGAATTCGCATTTGTATATTTTTTAACGCATTTTCCACTATTTGTGTTTATACTGCTGAGCGCCGATGACATTTTGTGTTGCACTTCGAAACCTGGTGCTGCTGACGAAATGTAGGACACCTCAAGTTTTTCTGGAGTTGCATTGTACTGCCACTTTTCTGATCGTCTGTCTGTTGTTCTCACTCATTGCCCCCAAACATTTTACACGTTGTACAGGCGGACGACGGGAACGATGTTCTCATTAAGAGCAGGAATGTCCTCATGTACAGGGAAATAAGGATCATCAGCTTTTATAAACTTCCCCTTGGAAGCAGATTCTCGCCACAAAAATGGGGAGCTGTGGCTGAGAATAGACAACCACAAAATTGATGGGTTTTTCATTGCTCGTGTGATGCCCCGCGTAGGCTCGTTGGTCTGCGTGTCGACGAGTCTGGTGTATCGGCTGTGGATTCTAACTGCACCATAATATTCTGCCAAAGGGTACAGCAGTCAAACAGCAGATATCCTTAGAGTTGGAACTGATGAACCTCATGTCGTATTACAAAGTTTTGCAAGATGCTTTTTCTTGTCTTCATCCTAGCGGCAGGTTTCAGCAAACGCTCTTTAAAGCTGGGCGTCCTTTCAACAGAGCACGTAAAATTATAAAATACTTTTGGCGTGAGAATAATGTGATGCAGCTCGGGTATGTCGCGTTGAATAAATACGTAAATGTAACAGATCGTCAGAATATGGCACTAAAGTTTACTTTCTTAGCTTTCTACTTTTACTACTTCTACTTGGGGTTTTGTTGGTGTAGGTTATTCCCCAGTCTCTCTAGTGTATGCCAATCTTCTAAGTACTATGAACATGTTATTCTACCTGCTAACATTTGATCTCATCGTATGTGATGACGACTCGTCGAAATAACGAATCTCTGTTATGTGTCATTGAAATTTTCCGTAGTTGCAGCCATGGATAGCTTTTGCTCATTTCATTTCGAGAAAATATCTGACATCTACGCAGGTCTACGTGACTGATGGGTTTAACATTGTCCTTTGCATATCCACCATACCTCCGGCAATAATTCTTAGAGACAGATTTGTGCCTGCATGTGTTGTACTTGCTAGATGTAGTCCGTTGTTTGCATGTCGACGTGAACATGCTGGAACCCTAATAGTTTATCGTCCGCTACGAAAGCTTTTGCACCAGTCGAGGTAACATTTTCTGTCGTTTGCTTTCTGCCATTACGGTTGCAGATGCACTGCACGCGATTCCATCGTCGTTGTCACCAATGTACAGCTAAACGTACGGGTTTATTCGCCGTTCTGTGCCACTCTGACGTAAGCTTTCATAGTCACTACTTTCAGCCAGCAATAACTGACATATCTTCTTCTTTTAGTGAATTACGTACTTAGGTTCACGGGCTCATTTTTAAAACATGTTGCCGTTCGAATTTCAGTTCGAGTTAACATTATCAACATCTAAAGCTCAGTGTACTACATTCATCAAACAAAATTAGTTCCGTAGCATAATTTAAAGCCTTGTTGAGCGCTATTTCCAGTCAAGAATTGTTTATAAAATATTTAATGTTGTTAGTATGCCTTCGTAAGTGGCCAGTAATATTACGTTAATCATTTTGAGGTTTTTTACGTTAATCATTTAGATTTTTTAGGTTATGTCTGTCTTTGCGCATCTTATTAAATGCAATTACGTCTCACTTTAATTTATTGAGGCATCTTCAGAAACTTGAAATACACATTTTTACCTTTAACTGACGTGTTTTGTCTCTGTACTTATCCACTAGAATGAGTTTTGGACCTGGATTTTTTTCTGTTCCATGGATATGCTTTGTTACTTACTGTGCCTAACAAATACTAACTGTGTATTTATTACTTACGTCAAATAATGCAGCAAGGAAGTGTCACGACCGGAACTGGAATTGGGGCATCTTGAAAGTGCTTACTTAGGAAGCAACAATATGTATATATTTCAAGCTCCTGAAGTTAACTAATACATTAAGGCGAAATTTATGTCGCACAACGAGATTGCATTTATACAATTCCACGTAGGTAAGCACAGCTTAAAATCATTAACAGACTGCCTAAAACCACTATATGTACTTTTTGGAGAATGGCGTCATACAGATATACAATGAGAATGCTTCATATGGCCAGGCAGAACGTAGCTCAGGAATAACAAAGACATTTGCAAAAGGGAGTTGTTCATTACACAGCAACTTCATATATATCTTGAATACAGTCCCATACAGCTTATAAAAATTTCAGCAAGACGTCAAGAGCTCCTATATGACAAAATATTTCTGGACACTTGTTTCGTTCTAAATGAACATAATTTTGTCAGCGTATTAAATGTCAGTATAGCTACACAGTATATACATTGATTAAAATATGGTTTAAAATCTTTTTCTTCATCGGTCCAGTCTATTGTCCTTATGAAATTCCTTACAAGATACTTTGACAATTCAGTAATTCGTTCCGTAATGTAAATATATAGCTATCTTATTTACTCTTATGTACAGATATATCCATTCAATTAATCTCAGTTCGCTACTGTATCTAAACATTAAGTGACGATCGCAGGCTCGTCCCTGTCTGATGGCTGGTACTAGTAAGTGTTTGACAGAGCAGTAAATCTGAAGACGTCGGTTTTTGCGATGAAAGTAAGCCGAAATAAAGCTCTTTGGTCTTTATTGCAAGGGGCAGCTTCTCCTGACAGAGCCCGGAACTCTGCGAAGCACTCGGTGGTGCGATGTTTCCGCGACATGAACCAGGCACCATTAGCGTCCCACGTCGGAGGAACACGACAAGTGCATTTCGCCGCCTCCATTACAGAAGAGCTGCAGAGCCGACCGGGAGCCGGCAGAGATGAGGAGATCGTATCCTGCGAGCAGCGCACAGATTATGGCTTCCAACAGACGAACACTTACTCGAGATTTAGAACATCGTTCCATGTTCCGAGCAACGACCCACCAACCGTTAATTCGGTGACAGCAGAGAGCGTAAACGTGTACATTTCTTGTCAACCGTACGTCTTCCACAAACACAACGACGTGATGACTACGAGCCACTAGCAAAGTAGGACATCTATTTCGATCTCGTGGAACTGACATCTTCAACTGCCACGTCACGAATCTTCAAAAGGAGAATTTGATCGTGACTGAAACATGTGCAGCTGTAGCTGTTCGAGTATATGACACGATCAGACGAGCAACAGCAAACTTATATGTTTCTCAACATCGACACGAAGTACAAATGAACATAGCTAACATACGAGTATATCGAGATCTCGTTTAGGGACGTCTGTTAATGTGGGAAAGCTGTGGTCACACAAAACCGATAAAACTATGCCTGTTATTGCATTTGCTTGTTTTAAAAATATTATCAAAGCATTTGTTGTGAGCCGTTACGTAATTTTTGTATACTTTTGTATCTATTTTACTTGTAAATTTTAACTTTACCATTTAATGTAACATACCTCACGCAATAATCATATGATTGGTTGTCAGTGATGCAATTCCTTATGTGATGAGCGACGCTTCCAGTATATATTCTCGAGTAATGCTGCCTTTTGTCAGTATCTGATGTCCGTGTTCTGACGGATCTTCCTCCGTTCACCGCCACCATCATGTTTATAACATTACGTCCTGTTACTTTTGCAACTTTTATTCTTGATGTTTTTAGTCATGTTACCATCTCTTCTTATAGAATTCCCTCTGAGTGTGTATTATTATTTTATTGAATCTCCTACGACCTGAGGATGGTCAAAACAATAGACCGAAACCAGTTGCTAACCAAACCAAACATCTGTTGTGATCAAGACTGGTTCACTAAAAAAATTAAAACAAGTAATTGAAATTGATATATATATAGTCCTGCTTGGACTCATTCATCTTGGAAGACAATCATAAAGTATAAATAATCTATTTTTTGTTACAAATTAAATTGATATTTTGTATTTGTTACATTTTGTTTGTATCAATCAGTCTACACTGGACTGATTATTTTCATGTATCAGAAAGTGATATAACTGATAGTCTTGCCTCGGGAAACGTTAATTTGATCTCAAGAGAGTTGGACGTAAATACAGTGAAGTTAACGATTTAAAGTCATATTGACTGTTAATCGACTGTAACTGTTTGAAAATATTTTTCATAGGCCACAACCAGTAACAAAATTAGCTGTCAAATTCGATTATTTAGAGAAGCAAAATGTTTTGAGATATAAATCTCATCTTACGGCTACAAAAGCAATACCAAAACATTGAACGACAGTCCACATGGATATTAAGGTTGTTCTGTACAGCGTTGACATGTGCTGTGGCCATCCTGTGGAGACAGTGAAGGACAACCCAATGAGGGAATATTCACTTCGCATGTTGGTCTGCTGTTAAAATGAAAAGTTTTTAAACGATCAGTGACTGTTCATATAAATGACTTCTTGTTGTGTGTCCAATTATCTCCACTGCTATGGCTCATTGGATGTAGTTAACCATTGTTCGTAAACTTGCAAACGATATGTAAAACACGTCACTGCTATCAAATGTACTGTTCATATGCAACAAGATGCCGGTCAAAAGAAATCTTGTTTCAGTTTAGCTATCGGTAGGTAGATCCTCGTGTTGTGAGCCATTTGTAATATCTTCGGCATAACTTGCTGTCACTTCATTGAAGTTGATCGACGAAATAAATTACACCAAGACAGACTGAAAATTTGGTGTTACAAATAAAAGTATACCTTTCATTTTAAGTGGTTACAAATATATTGCTGAAATACTGATTCGTATATGAGGGCGTTCGGAAAAATGAAGCCTTCGAATTTTTTATGAGAAAACTCTCAAAATTTTCTAAATAAAACTAACATTCTACATCATTATTCTCCATCTCTACGTATTTGCAGCCCTCTGCCGTTAGAGGACTCCGGGTTGTAGCGTGTAACATGTCGTTGTGTAACGTGAGTACGTCTGCGCGTGAGATACAGCCGACCGCAACTGAGTTTCGAGTTACAAAAATTCGTCCACACAAGGAGCAACTTCTCCTGCAGCACGACAATGGCAGACCACACGTGAGAGCTGCATCTGCAACAATCCAATGCCCTAGGTTCACAATCACCGATTATCCTCGACACAGACCAGATTTGGCCCCATCCGATTTTCATCTATTACCAAAACTTAATGAACACCTTCCAGGACGTCACTTTGATAGTAAGTGAAGCGGTGCAAGCAGAGGTGAAGTTGTGGCTCCGTCAACATTCTACAGAGACGGTGTCAACAAACTGATCTCTTGTTGGGAGACATGTGTTCGTTGTAAGAGTCACGATGTTGAGAGATAAATACGTAGACATAAAGAATAAATGTGTAGAATGTTACCAATATTTGTGTAATTTAAAATAATCTTGAACTGTTTTCACATAAAAAAATCGGAGGTATTACTTTTCAGCACGCCCTCGTATCTTATCAGTTTTTACATATTGTCATTTTTAACAATTCCGAATCGCAATTGGTCACGTTAAGTTTAATATTTGTGCCGGTCGGGGTGGCCGAGCGGTTCTAGGCGCTACAGTCTGGAACCGCAAGACCGCTACGGTCGCAGGTTCGAGTCCTGCCTCGGGCATGGATGTGTGTGATGTCCTTGGGTTGGTTAGGTTTAAGTAGTTCTAAGTTCTAGGGGACTGATGACCTCAGAAGTCCCATAGTGCTCAGAGCCATTTGAACCATTTAATATTTGTGATGCGTGAGATAGTAAAATCAGATCTCGCAACAGTTATTTTGGTTTACGAGTTTTAGCTGGTCCTCAGTAGGACTGATTGTGTTGCATTTTCAGATAAAAGTTTTCCCCTTTTCCATTTTAAGAAGCAAATAAAGTGGCACCTCTTTTTCTGAAAGTAATTGTAGTGACCGTAGTAGTAATTCCAGAAGGCACACTCAGTTTAAATGTGCAGATAACTACTGAAATAAAAATAAATTATTAATCCGTTTTCAAGTCGGACTAAGAATTATAAAATAATTTCTACTAAATGGTTCGAATGGCTCTGAGCACTATGGGACTTAACTTCTGAGGTCATCAGTCCCCTAGAACTTAGAAACTACTTAAACCTAAGTAACCTAAGGACATCACATACATCCACGCCCGAGGAAGGATTCGAACCTGCGACCGTAGCGGTCGCGCAGTTCCAAACTGTAGCGCCTATAACCGCTCGGCCACCCCGTCCGGCAATTTCTACTAGCTCCGTTCAGATTCATCACCCCACAGAGATAGTTCTGACATTTACGATTGTGAATTTATAATAGTTATGAAAATACGTGTAAGATTTATAGCGAAGAAAGTGCAGTCATTGAACTAATAATATTAGGCCAACTATTCATGTGCCATACGTTTTTCGTTATAAATCCTAGAAATGTTTTCACAACTGTAAAAACTTCACAAACCCAAATTTTCAAATCTATCTTTTTGGGGTTAGGCTAAATTAATATATACTTTCTGCTCTATTTAAAAACGAACTATATTAAAACTTATTTTTACTTAAGTAATTATTAGTGTTGAAAAGTATTGTGACCAGAATTTGACGAGGATCGGGAACTACTCAAAGAACCAAAAGAAACTGGACGACCAGCCTGGGGCCATCAGCGGTAAGGCCAGTGTGAACGGGAGAAAAACAATAAAAGGAATACGGGCGACGGACACAGCACGGCAGTATAAGAGAGTTCAAACGAGCAATCCAAGAGCGAAAACTTGAAAAAAGGTATAATGAACGGCTAGAACGCATTCCGAAAATACCCGCACCACACGACGGTCTTGTAGAGCATTGTTATCAATCCTTTTCATCCCCAAGCCCGCTCCTATACCTGCTAGATGTATGAGACAGACAAGAAAGGTAGTCATCATTACACTGTTAATTACTTTAGAGCTGTGTTTAATATATCACGTTTCAAGTTCGTCGAGAAGGTAGTTTAAAATTAATCGCAAAACCTTTTCCTAACTGGCAGACAGATGAGAAAAATGTTAAAAATAGACACGAAGAAGAATTCCAATGTGGACGACGAGACAGCTTAAGACGATGCGAAGTAAGCAGGCTTCTTCTCGAACGATTAGTGAAATACCGAGTGCACACTGATGTATCTACTCTCGCAATTTATGCAAGACAGTCCTCCATATGCATTTTCACGTAAGGGACAACTTACGCTTTTAGCATATAGGGGGTTGACAAAAATATGGAAACAGCACACTACCTTGCCTCGTGTGTTGTTTGAAAACCGTTGCCTGCCGGCCGTTGTGGCCGAGCGATTCCAGGCGCTTCAGTCTGGAGCCACGCGACCGCTACGGTCGCAGGTTCGAATCCTGCCTCGGGCATGGATGTGTGTGCTGTCCTTAGGTGAGTTAGGTTTAAGTAGTCCTAAGTTCGAGGGGGCTGATGACCTCAGATGTCAAGTCCCATAATGCTCAGAGCCATTTGAACCAAAACCGTTGCCGCAGAAAACAACTGCCAGTTGTCTCGGAATGGATAAATACAGGACCTGTTTGGTCTAAAAAGGAATCTTATGCCATTCTCCATGTAAAACAGTGGCAAATTAAGGTAACTACTATGGTGGTGGATAGCTACCACGCACCCTTCCCTCCAATTTAGACCACAGAAGCTCAATAATATTGAGATCTGCTGACTGTGGTGGCCAGAGAAGAAGCGACAGTCCATCCTCGTGCTCACAAAACCAGCTGCGCACGATGCAGGATGTGTGAACACTCTCCCTGTCACCTTGGAATACAGCGTCACGTCAGGGAACGAGTTGTACCACAGAAAGGACCTGATCCGTCGGAATGGTTACATAATTCTTGGCCATAGTGCTATTTTGCAGAGTAGCCATGGGGCCCATGTAAAACCACGGTATGGCTGCCCATATCATCACCGAACCCCCGCCATGTTCCACTCTTGCGACGTAAACTCGTCTACAAATTGGAAACACCGTGAAACAAGACTCAACCGACGAAATGACATTATCTCATTCCTTCATAGTCCAGGTTTTTACGGTCTCGGCGCCATATTTTTCAGTTACGGGCATTTCCATCACTGATGAGTGGCTTTCGAATTCCAGATCGCTCTGCAATTCCCTGCTTATGGAGCTCCGTCCGTGTTGTTTTTGTGCTGACAGGGTTCACGGATCCGATGTTCTGTTCTTCAGTGACTTACGCGACTATCGTCTCCTTATTCTTCGTGACAGTCCCCATCAGTGACCGTCTGTCACGACTATTGAACACGCACTTTCATCCGCATTGTGACTCAACGGGCGATGTTTTTCCTGTTTTCCCTTTATGCGGCGTAGATCTTCAATACGGTGCCCCTTGAAGCACGAAACACAACAGATACGTTGGTTACGGAATCATCCACCATACGAGCGCCAACAATCTGCCCTCGTTCCAATTCACCTAGCTCCGCCACTCTGTACTCACAACTGTACAGAACATTATTCTGGCCACGCCTAATACCTGCAGTGTATGAAGGCACTGCACTTTTGCGTTCGTGTTCAAATACCGGGTGGTATAATTTAGCTCACAATGTTCCGAGTACTGCAGTGCGGGCTGCATACATAGCAGGACGCTGAAATATCATAAGAGTGTTCACTAACATGTGCGCTCGCGGAGTATGATGAAAAATAATAATAGCTCCACTTTCTGCCACCAGGTGAAATTATGGCGTTGTAAACAGTCAGAATGTGAAATGCTTCCTGTTTTGAAATCAGTATGTTTTTTGTCGCTTGGCGACACATGTTGATTTCTCTTGTGAAGTGACAGTTGGCGTAAAGCGTTAGGTAGGCTGAAGTTTCCCGTACGAAACATCATGGCTATTGAGAAGAAAGACCACGATAATGTATTTTCTCAGAGTGGCAATAATGGCAGCGCTCCATTGCTGGAATATCGCCGTCCAAAACACCTCCGAAACAGTGGGATAAAGAATATGACTAAGAAATCTGAAGAAACAGGTAAATTAGGTGGTGTAGCAGGAAGGGGAAGGCAGACCACTCGCATGACAGTTGTTGATGAAGTTTCTGTTGCTATATTCCATCGTACAGCAAGTGCCTCAAATTCTGCAGACAGCGGTCGGGAATTGTCACGAGAATTGCCTCTCCCCCGGTTAACAGATCAAACGCTTTAGCGGCGCATTTTACACTGGTATCCCTACAAGATTCAGAATGGGCACCAAGTGAAGCTCCATGATACGTTACAATGCCGTGACTCTATCCTTCGTTTTTCAGCACGAGTGGGAAGACATGACTTGTGGCCGCGGAATATTCTGTAGAGGGACGAGGCACACTGTCCTTTGTACGATGTCGTGAATGCACAAAACTGTCGCAAGTAGGGTTCAACTCCATCAGGAGGTGTTCAGGAACATCCACTACACTCAGCTTACGTAGCTCGGTAGCGTGGTTTCGCAAGCATCTTCATTATCAGTCCGTTTCTCTTCCAGACGACACGTCACCGGCCGGCCTGTTAAGTGTACAGTGACATCTGCATGTTACAAGGAACTCCTTGTGCAACAACTCATTCCAAGTTTGGAAGAACTCAACTGAGTCCACACCACTATTTCATGCAAAATTGGGCGACAGCACATATAGCATGCCAGGCGAAATATCTACTTCGAGAAACCTTCGTTAACGATCGCATTATCTTTTCAACTATTCCAAGATGTGTGGCTTCACAGATATCCGACTCAAATCCATGTGACTTCTAGTTGTGGGGATATCTGAAAGATCGTGTTTATCAGGTACGTATCTGGACTCTTCCTCATCCGAAAGACTGCATACGACGACATATCGCTCTGATTACATTGGATATGCTACGACCAACTGACGAACGTGCCGTGTTATTAATGGAACCTATTGCTGAGTCGGGAGACGATATTGAATTCATGTGGTAACTTGTGACCATATGATAATAAACGTGCTAGAACCATTGTTGCCATGTGTTCCACCTTTCCTCCCCTTTTTCTGCACCCACACCACATTCTGACTGTTTACAACGTCGTATTTTTACCTGGTAGCCGAAAGTGAAATCATTATTTTTTGGCATACTTCGCGTCTGCACCGATTAATGAACATACCAGCGATGTTTCAGCTCCTGCGGTGAAGACTGAGGTGACTAAAGTATATAACGATACGCACATATACAGATGGCGGTAGCATACAGCGCATTGGTGGAGCTGTCATTTGGACTCCGGTAATCCATGTGAAAAGGTTTCCGGCCTGATTATGGCCGCGCCACGGAAATTAACAGACTTTGAACGTAAAATGGTAGTTGGAGCTAGACGCAAAGGGCATTACGTACCGGGAATCGTTAGGGGATTCAATACTCCGAGAATCATAGTGTCAAGAGTGTGCCAAGAATATGAGGTTTCAGACGTTACCTCTCATCACGGACAACGCAGTGGTTGACGGCCTTCACTTAACGACCCAGAGCAGCGGCGTTCGCGTGCAGCTGTCAGTGCCAACGGACAACCAACACTGCGTGAAATAACCGCAGAAAATCTTGTGCGATGTACGACTAACGTATCCGCTAGGACACTGCGGCAAAATATGTCGATAATGGGTTACGGCAGCAACCGACCAACGCGAGTGCCTTATTGGCCACCCAGATTGCCCGCCTTGAGTCCCATCAAAAATTTATTCAACAGAATCGAGACGTCAGTTAGTGCGCATCCTCCTGCACCGGCAACAGTTTCGTGGTATGGTCGGCTACTGAGACAGCATGAGTCAAAATTTCTGCAGGGGACGTCCAACGACTTCCCGAGTCCATTTAACGTCGAGTTGCTTCACTACGCCCGGTAAAAGGAGGTCCGACAAGATATTACGAGGTATCTCCTGACTTTTTTCGCTCAGTGTATACAGCCCTCAACGCAGCACTTAAAATATCGTCACTTGGATTATCACTACCCGATACCACAAACCCACTTGCACGCTTCGCTAGCATCTGCACATATGTGCTTTTATACTTAGATAATACATTCCACGTCTAAAAATAATTCTGCATTTACATAATAATCAAAAAAATATTCTTCTGTTAATATAATTTTAGTTTTCATATCGATCCATTTCTCAACATCGATCACAATAATTAACTTAAAAGAGAGAAAACAAACATTTCACAGAGGAACTAGTATTGTACAAGTGTGACATCATCACCATGAGGACGACATATGTTTATGTAATTATGGAAACGTATGTCCGAGGATGGCAACAGAGAATTGCCGAAATTATTTTAGCGAAATTAAATTATTTTAGCGATCTTGGCAGTTAAAAACTTTTTCATTACTAACAAAACTAGCATTTTTAAGCTTTAGTTTTCATATAAACAAAATTTCTGTTTTCATTTTTAATTTTTCTAGTTTTACTGTCGATAATGCAACTGACTATTATACAGAGACAGGAAACTGCTAGTTTTTGTACTGTAAAAATTTGACAACCGCCACTATTAATTAAGAGGCGCATAAATAATCGTTTCCAGAATACATTAGATTAATAAAATTCCTTTGAACTAAATCTTCTTCTACAAGAGTCTGCTATGTACGTAATAGTTATAAAAAGTAAGGGGCCAAACGCGCCATATTAGTTCCAGTTGTTGTCGAGATTGGTCAAGCTAACTATCAAGTTCTTTTGTGTCGTGTCCAAATACTGCGCAACCCATTTACTTAGCTAGTGGTGTTGTACAAAGTGTTGAGAATGTATGATCAAATGCTAATAATGTCAATAAGCAACAATATTCCAGCGACTTATACTGAAACAAAAAATCTTTGATCTACTAATCGGAAAGCACAAACAGGAACTGACACAGATGAAATTTCCGCTCTGCAGCGGAATGTGCGCTGATACGAAACTTCGTGGTAGATTAAAACTGTGTGCCGGACCGAGACTCGAAATCAGGATCTTTACCTTTCGCGAGCGAGTGCTCTACCGTCTGAGTTATCCAAGCACGATTCACGAGCAATCCTCACATCTTTAATTCCGCCAGTATCTCGTCTCCCACCTTCCAAACCTCACGGAAGCTTCTCTGCAGACCTTGCAGAAAAAAATGGCTCTGAGCACTATGGGACTTAACTGCTGAGGTCATCAGTCCCCTAGAACTTAGAACTACTTAAACCTAACTAACCTAAGGACATCACACACGTCCATGTCCGAGGCAGGATTCGAACCTGCGACCGTAGCGGTCGCGCGGTTCCAGACTGTAGAGCCTAGAACCGCTCGGCCACCCCGTCCGGAAGACCTTGCAGAACTAGTAGTCTTTGAAGAAAATATATTGCGGAGACATGGCTAAGCCACAGCCTGCGCAATGCTTCCAGAATGAAATTTCCTCTCTGCAGTGGAGTTCAAGTCTCGGTCCGGCACACGGTTCTAATCTGTCAGGAAGTTTCAGGAACTGACACCCTAGACATCAAGACAGCCATAGCAAGGTAAGCAACATGTATGTGCTAATACATTATTTCTGCCCTTACGAAATTATATGAACGTTGACAACACTAGAGTAGTTAGTTCTGTATAGGCTATTTACTTTCCGCACATCTGAACATTTCTATAGCAAGTGGGATGAAACATTATAAGTTGCAGTAATGTTTCGCGACAGGAAGATTGCCTCTGTCGATTTTTTCCAGTGGTCGAGACTGGGTAAGAGGCACCGCTGCACGTTCAATAAACATTCCAGACGCAACGTGTAGATCATTCCTTTTACAAGAAGACGAGTCACTGCGAGAAGCGTGCGAGCGAGGAGCCGTCAGTGGGTGCCGCCGTGCCGGTAGGATAGGACGAGGCGTAGGCGGGCAGAGCGCTCAATCCCGCGTCAGCAGCCCCTGATGGGCGCGGCCCGTGGTAAGTAGCCGAGCTGCGGCGGGGGCGCAGACACCGCCGCCCGAAATCCGTAAACCGGGCTCCAATCTACGCGCCGCCCGACTCACGTCCTGGGAAATCAGAAGGCGAGCACCTACCCACCCCGACCTCACGTCTCGCGCCGTTATGTCGCCGCCGAGAGGGATACGGCGACAGCTCGCACCGGGGAGGGGGGGGGGGTGGAGGTGCGTGTGGGCACAGTGGCGGAGTGAGGTCACGCAGCTGTGTGGTCGGGATAAGGAGGGAGTCAGGCGGAGCGTGCTGGCTGGCTGGAAGGAAGGAAGGAAGGAAGGAAGCGCTTTGAATATGAATGCGTGTTTATAGGAAGCGGCGAGACGAGCCGACCGCGCGCTGCCGCGCCAGATCTGGAAAACATTAAACAGGAGCGGCGAATCCGCATTACCATCACAACAAAGGTAAAGGCATCTGAATATGCATTCGTAGTGGAGCTGAGCCGCGGCTAGGCGGCCGCCACGCCGCCATAGCGCGCCTGCCTTGTGGCGCTCTGCCACTGCCCCCGGCCCGGTAAACCACCGAATTTGCATGTTATTGTTGTCGATTATGCGAAACGGAAATGCATATTCATGGGCCCGGCGGCCCGGCTGGCGGGAGCGAGAGGCTCGTTTTGTGAGGCCCAAGTCACTTCGTCAAAAAAGAGTGTCACCCCTTTAATTTGTTAATACATTACGCAGTGGGCGTGGCGGCTGCGCCCGTCCCTCTAGCACACACACACACACACACACACACACACACACACACACACACATACATACGTGCTTGTACGTATACGTCCCGCACGCGCAGGCATACACTCACGCATACGAGCACCATTGCACGCACGCACACAAATTGATGAAACTTAATCACGCCACAGGGTGGGGAAAATAACTTTTGCAAGTATCACAAGCAAAGACTCGCGTACAAAATATCGTGGTGTAGCTCCACAATTTCTCTTTCCTGGCGTTGCTTCAGATTCAGGTGATCTACATGGGACAGGCGTTCACTCAAGCGAGATTTTTTAAATTTTTTTTTAAATGTGTGGGGAAGAATTTATTAGGAGGAGGGACGTTCTGGCTGGTTTGCGTTTCTCTCATCTGCCGATCTCTTCATCTTAGAGGAGCATTTACATTCAACTTCTAGAACTACTTGTTGTTTGTATTCCAGCCCTGTCCTAACCACCAAGTTTCTAATTCCCGGACGACGACGATGTCATTAGAGAGAACAAGATAGTCGGTGAAGAGAATCAGGAGTGCCTCTCAAAAGGAACCTCCTAAGCACTCGCCTAGTGTAATTTAGGGAAATCTCGGAAAAGCTTTGTCTGGATGACGAGACGGAATTTTAAACGCCATCCTCTCCAGTGCGAATCTAATATCTTACAGCTGTGCGCTTTGCTCCTCAGGGATACGGAATAGAACAATGATCCCTACAATGTATAACATTACTACGAAGCCAAAATTTTTGGGAATATTTTTAAAGCTGCTTAAGAATGTAGAATGAGGGAGCTAGTATTCCACTTTTCACTCAGAGTTCATTAATAAATACGATTATATTAGAGCTTTTGCGGCAATAAAAGCATTTTTCCTCTGGTTCCCGCTTTTCCCTGCTATAGCAGGGCATGTCACTCATGTTAAAAGAGCTTTGTGGTCCAGTAAAATTCGCATAGTTTATTTATCTGAAATTGAAACAACGCAAAACTATATAACTTTACATCTCATAGAAAATTTTATATGCACAAAAATTCTGCATTGTCTACAGTACCCCTCTGATGGTAATGGAGACACTATACAGAAGAATTCTCCTTGTTACGTCACGTTATGAAGTTTTCGCCTTGCACCGGATTTTAGATGCGTATTTTACGTGTATAAGTACGCTAAATTTGAACCTCTTTATCTCGGAAACGGACACACATATGAGGAAGATGTTCAAAGCTGTTCAAGATCGGGATCTTAGAAATGTATCGTAAAATTTCAGCCATTTGCTGTGCGCAGCCGTCTTGGTATCCGCGGCTCGGTTTTCGTACTCAAAACCAGGTTTTTTTCGGGTTTTCTCAGGATCTGCCCATGAACTTAATGGTGCCTCCATAAACCCCTTAAGGCGCACGTCAGACCACATCTATTGCGAAAAGAACCATCCGATCTGCTCCGTTTGCCTACACCGGAGGACATCTGCATTATTTAAACTTTGACCCTGCATTGTAGGATAGTTACAATAAGACGATCCTTCTGTTGAGTATTCAAATGTTCCCTTGCGCAAGGGCTATCCTAAACCCTTGACCCTACCTGTAGAACTATTAGCACCAGAGATATGAGCCCCAGAAAAAAAAGCGTTTTATGCGCACCGTTTTGAAGTGTGTTAGGTAGCGCGTGTAGTCGCATGCGTACCGATGTTAAGTGCTCATTGATGGCAACATCTTCTGTGTCGACAGACCGCCTCATATTCTTATTCAGACTTTTTCACTGCCCGATGGCTCGATCGCTCTGTTGGGATCTTCTTTACGACACCACTGATGTCCTTGGATGGCTGAACACCGTCGAAAGATGGTGTCACGTCCACGGCTACAGTCTTCGTGTCCTCATGGTAACCCGCCATTGCGGAAGTAAACGCAGTTACGGCAATCTCGAAACGTAATCAACAACGCAGTAACAACCGAGGCGTCACAACAATAATGCTTTTAATTCCCTCCCTCTTTCAGTGTGTCCTTTCAGCATTTACCCCAAGGACGACGGCCCGCTAATAGTGGCACTGGGAGGGGGGGGGGGGGGGGGCACTCCGTCTTCAGGCCACAAGTGGCCCATCGGGACCATCCGACCGCCGTGTCATCCTTAGTTGAGGATGCCGGTAGGAGGGGCGTGTGGTCAGCACACCGCTCTCTCGGTCGTTCTGATGGCTTTCTTTGACCGGAGCCGCTACTATTCGGTCGAGTAGCTCCTCAATTGGCATCACGAGGCTGAGTGCACCCCGAAAAATGGCAATAGCGCATGGCGGCTGGATGGTCACCCATCCAAGTGCCGGCCACGCCCGACAGCGCTTAACTTCGGTGATCTCACGGGAAACGATGTATCCACTGCGGCAAGGCCGTTGCCCCCGCTAATAGAAACCTGAAGATTTTCATCTAACACCTCCACAACTTCGGGGAAATTGCTGAACGATAGCGTTTTATAAGTCAACGTGATAACATCCTTCGATAGTGTTCACCGAGCCAGGGACACTAGTGGAGCCCTGAACAAGATCCCCAGCAGAAGGGTGGAAATGTCCAGCACTTAAAAAGTTTGAAGATGAACATGAAGCGGCCTAATGACTCAGAAACTTTTAACATTCATTACTGCCTTCCACGGCTGTGTCTGTTACAATGGAATCTATTTCCATACGTCCTAACCAGTGTCCAGCCACAACAGGTGCACTCAGAAGAAGACACTTTCCCGTTATGGCGTGTGGGAGTATAGGCTTTGTATACAATATTCTCGTGCATTTCTAGTAATGAGTGCATGCAGGTTTACAACGCATTGCCGAGGATAATGAAAGTACTTATTTGGCATTTTTTCTGATTATTTTGTTGTTAACGAGCAGGAATTCTGAAAATCTTTCTCACTTTCTTCTTACATTTGAGATTTTCAGTATATCTTGGTAACATAATTGGTACATCAATAAAAAAATTCTTGTTTGTAGGTCTAAATTTAAACATTACAGGAAGTTAAAAGTAGATTGTTAAATTAGAATGGTAGCACTCATATCGATATTTTAATATAAGAAGATATAGTTAGCATATAATAATGAAATATGCTTAGCATTTCGGTGTAAAGAATATTACCTAAAGACACTGAGTGGATACCTAACAATCTTCGAAATTCAGTACCTTTGGGACAATTCCTGGCAACTTTATTTTCTTCGGCACTTTCTTCTCAGTCCCACCGAAACAGTTATATCAAAAAGCAGTCTTAGAAATTTTCCGCTTTTAGAATAATTCCTGCAGTCGCTATACATCATACCTCTACCAGTAGCGACACAGCGCAATTCGTTTCATTTCCTGGTTGGAATGTAGCGTTTTTCTGCTTTTTTTTGTTATTTTTCATCTGTCTTACAATCGATTAGGACTCACTTGAGCAAAATGTGTTCTCCTACCGAGTCATTTTCACTTGCCATGAAAGAAAAGATTACTTTAGTCATATCAAGCGGTTGCAGAATAAGGAACGAGATCGCATTTTGTAACTATTCGCAGAACAAATAAAAAGCAAGTCAAACAATTAACTGCATTATTCGAGCTAACACTCAGCAAATGCCATATACACGGTACACCAAATGAGTGTGGCCCAGAATATATTTATAAGACTGACATGGAATTCACCCTTGTTAATGAACAGGAGAACTGGCCATCACAGGAAACGCTGAAGTCAGCAGAGTATGCCTGTCCAGCAATCTCCTGGTCACCTCGATACGCTGACCTCTCCCCCTGTGAGTAGTTTCACCTGTGGGGCAAACTGACAGGGCAGGTGAGCTCATACAATCCTCGCACATTGGAAGAGCTACACCAGAACACTGAAAACGCTGTTGCTGCTATCGCTGCGGAAGATCTGCTACGCGCTACAGTTTGACAAATCTATCACAACGCTGCATCGACGTCAAAGGTGGCCATTTCCAGCATCTTCTGTGATGTTCATTATCAAAGGTAAGTCCCACATTAGTACTCTTTAAAATATTTTCCAGATTAATTTTATCTTGGCCACCCCTAATGTTAAGTTATTCCAACAGCAGTCAGTTAACTAGTCCTAAAAAGCGAAAAAGAATGAAATATATAATGACGCCCATGCCTGGCATCCTGTTCGACCTGCTAAGTGGTGTTTTCCGGATATACTTTTCTATTCCATTTCATTCAGTAGCAGTATCAGACTGTGTAGGTAGGGAACATCGGACATTTGGATCAGTAAGAAGAGACCTGTTGAGTCCCAAAGACACCGTCCGTAACTTACTCTGGAAATAAATTGTCCCTGCCTTTCCTGGTGCTGGCTTACATTTATTGCCCTGGTTTTTATTAACTTCCCGCCGCGAAGTAATTATTTCCACAACAATAATTTGTTGACATTTTCAGTTAAATTCTTTCAAGAAAATATGACTATTTTTGAGGAAATGGATTTCCACATTTCGTTTTGGTCAACATTCAACAAAACTGGCAAACAGCTATCGTAAATGTTTCTCATAGTTGATTAATCATATGAAGTGTACTCTACTCTTTCTTATGGTATATCTACGGCGTTAGCTGTTTCATAAGCTTTTCATCGACCGCCGCCCATTAATGTGCTATGCCCTGTATCTTCGTTTTATTTGCGTTTGCAGCTGTGGGATGTGCTTCTGTTGAAACATTTTCAACCTCTGTGATATCGAAGTCATATATCTGTCAGGATGCGAAGTTTCTCCTTGTCCTTCAGCTTTTCTCTTTACTCTCACCTCTCGTAAAGGTGTTACACATGTGGACATTTGACCACACGAGAAATAACCAACTTTCGTTGCAGTAAAGTATGAAGATGATAAAGTACTGGTTAATTACAGGTGCTGCGGCTGAGACACGCTTTAACAATATCCTGACATTCTGTTACAGTCTCTTTCCCTGAGAAGGAACGCCAATCTGTAAGTACCAATAGTCGAATATGTAACTACACAAAATAATTTGTTTGCAGTGATGCTGGAATGAGCGAAACCGTTTTTGCAATTTCATCTCATTGTGCCTTTTTTTCCATTGGGTGTGCACTACTCCATTTATTCAGAACGAATTTAGAATATCTTTGAAACGCAATTTTACTTCACGACATACCACTCTGTTTAAATGCTGAGCAACAGCATTTATTTCAGAAAGTCTCTCTTGTGAGTGGCGACAGAGACTTTCGTTGGTGACACTCCTGAGACTTCAGACAGGAGTGACGTTACGGCGTGCGGGTGGATCGGTTTCCTCGCACCTCAAGCGATAAGTGAGACGTACTTTCGCAAAGTGGGTGAATGCTGTATTTGTGGACAACAGATTTCACCGTTTTTCAGAGAATTACTCTCCGTCGGAGGTTCGAGTCCTCCCTCGGGAACGTGAGTGTGTGTGTGTGTGTGTGTGTGTGTGTGTGTGTGTGTGTGTGTGTTTTGCTCTTAGCGTAAGTTAGTTTAAGTAAGATTAAGTTGTGCGTCCTCCCTCGGGAATGTGTGTGTGTGTGTGTGTGTGTGTGTGTGTGTGTGTGTGTGTGTGTGTGTTGTCCTTAGCGTAAGTTAGATTAAGTATTGTGTAAGCCTGTGGATTGATAACCTCAGCAGTTTGGTCCCGTACGGACTTACCAAGAATTTAAAAAATTAAAAGAAACAGAATTACTAATACGAGGGACTTTGAATAAATAATGCAGCACTTTTTCCCGAAAGCTGGTTAGTTTTATTCAGGATTCCAATAGATCACATTATTTTCCATTACTCTGGCTACAAAACCCTATTTTTCAATATAATATACGTTATATGTGATGGCCTTACGCCACCTTACTAGAAGGGCCTATATTCTCCCATGGCCCCACTCTATTGGTCGACATCAGAGCCAACGTCTTGCTACATCAATAACCTCCCAACCATCCGCTTACTGTTTCTAGCAAAGTGTATTGTTCATTGAGCCAAACAGATGGAAGTAGAAAAGTGAGATATACGGGCTGTAGGGTGGGTGAGGGAGAACAGTCCAATGAAATTTTGTGATCTCCTCTCGGGTGCGCAGACTTGTGGGAAGCGTTGCGTTGTCATTGAGAAGGAGAAGTTTGTTTGAATTTTTGTGGTGACAAGCACGCTCAAGTCGTTTCTTCAATTTCCAGAGGGTTGCACAGTACACTACAGAGTAGAAGGGCGACGTCAAATACGATAATCTCTTCAGAGTTCCAGAAGTGCGCCGCCATGGCTTTAACGGCGGAGGTACAGCTGTGAACTTTTCCTTAGGAGGAGGGTTCGTGTGGCGCCACTCCGTGGATTGCCGTTTTGTTTCCGGTTCTAAGTAGTGAGCGCATAATTCATCACCTGTGACGATGTTCGAGAAAATATTGTCACGATTAGCCTCGTAAAGTGCAAGCAATTCCGCTAAGATGGCTCTTCGCTCCGTTTGACGGCTAAAAAGTACCCTAGCTGCTGGAATAGTGTGTCAGCACTCCCATCAACGAGGACGTCCACTTGAGTAACGAGGTGTTCGATTGTCATCCGTCGATCACCTCGAATGAGAGTGTCCACAAGTTCCAACGTTGTAGGAGTCACAGCTGTGTGCGGCAGGCCGGGACGCGGGAGATTGGACAGGTTTGCGCGAGAACAGATGCCTCGCCCAACGACTCATTGTGCTTTTGTTCACTGCCAGGTCTCCGTAGACATTTCGCAAGTGCAGTGGGATGTTCTGGTGTTGGGCCAAAAGAAACTAAATGACAGCTCTCTGCTCAGAACGCAACTCCTTAGAGACGCTATTTTAAAGGCTTCATATAGCGCCTACACCTACGGGAACTTCATGAAACTATGGAGACAGAAGCGAGAATATACAAAACATATTCCACATTTTTTCGACCGACAATGACAGAGAAAAAAAGAGTTACATTATTTATTGAACGCCTCTCGTAACCCTTACCTATTCAGGCTCTAAATTGCCGCATTTCGCAGCACATCTTTATTTTTTCTCTAAATCAATTCCAGAAAGTAGCCTTCCACTTTACACGCTCCAGCTCCTGCCATGAAGATAAGTCTCAGTCGCCATCGAGTGCGTCATTAGTAGTGGAGCGGCGTCGCCGTGCAGACTTTGTCTGGGTGTAACGTTTAGCCTCGCAGCTTGCGTGTCCAATAAGCTGACTCGAGCCCGGGCTTCGCAGATGAGAGTTTCATACCTGTTACTGAGCCGTGTAAGCACATCATCATCCCAGCTGTGAATATGGAACGCTCAGTTTGAGGCGAAGGCCGTGAGCCGGTACGCCGCTTCAATATGTCCGCAGAAAATACTTGGCAACGATGTCCGTATTCAAACCAAACTAGCCTCATGGTTCTGTAAGCCACAAAATAAACTCAATTTGTTTTTATGCTGTCACCGTGTCAGCCACTTAAATTACCACTGTCAACGAATAAAACATACTCTGATAGGAGTCACTTTCATGTTCAAGCAATCATATTTACAGTATTTTCCAATCATCTGAAATGTTTTTACTGATGTTTTAAAGTGACAGACTTTTTGACGAAATTATGACTATGTGTTCACCATTTACAAGGGTGGTTTTACAGTATATTAACGTGATAACGTGACGTTTGATGTGATTAAGACTCTGCGATACACGCATGCGACAAATACTGTGTAGAAAACTGGGTTGTCCTCAGTTTGTTCTCCATCTTCTTTTTACTGTCTGTCAGTGCTGGGGAGCTGGAAGAATAATTTGCAACTGATACTTTGTCCCTTTCCGTCCTGGAGTGGTACCTTCTGGTTCCGGAAACTTAAAAACAATAAAAGTGAGACATGTCATTAATACATACAAGTCTTTAATCAGATACAAAGAAGGCATTAATAACGACAAAATCAGGTTCTTATATCCGCGATATGCGCAAATACGTCGCTCACAAGAAGGAAAAAGTGTTGATTCCAGATTCGACATAGATTATAATCAAGAGAGCTAGGAGAACCGAACGTCTCCAAGATAATTAAATTTCACAGGTCTACTAATTTATACACTGAAATTTTTTTCGTAATATTACTGGGTGATTTTAACGCCTTTTGACAAGCTAAGTTCAGAAACGCTAAGGATTTCCATCTATCATGTAAGATTTTTTCACAAAAAATGATGAAAATGCAGAAAATTAATATACAACGCATACATCCAAACTAAATTTATTAAAATGATAAAATAAGGCACTCCTATCATTACAATGAATTATTTTGTTATTCATAAATCTCTATGTCTCATCTTTTCCTCTGAAATTCCCATTGCCTTTTTCTCCGTGAGCTGACTGAGGACACTCCCTCTGTAGCATCCGGCAGCAGGCAGCTATCATGCTACGATCCCATAGATCCTGGTAGTTCCGCACCATTTGTTATGTTTTGATGGAAACTTCCTCCCTCTTCCTCATTCATAGCTCCTAGATTTTCTAGAAAATAGCTCCAGAAAGTGCAGTTTCAAGCTCCTGAAATTATCCAGTATGTTTCTTAGTAATCGTTGTAACCAAGGTTTTTGCAGTTGCCAAGAAACTTGGTGACAGCTAATTTTTAAAAGATACCCAAGATGATCTTTCAGTTTTATTTGTTTTGTCTTCTAATTTTACGTCTTGAAGTGTTTCCGAACGTCACGGCCGACGAAAATCCCCTTCTTTGTTTTTAGCTTCTGATAGCAACAGTAGCGTATTTGCCATACATTTGAAAGTGTCGCCATCTTTTGGTAGATCTTTAATAGTTTCATTATGCCAGGTTTTATGTGAAATGGAGGCAGAAGTATATTTCTGGTCCACATTTGAACCGAACAGTACGTTCTTCCCTCCAACTTTTGGCGTTCTAATTGGCCAGATATTTTGAGACCTCATATTTTGCGGAACTGTCTCATTCGCATTGGAAGCTCGGGTCCTACCGCACTACTTGAACATACTGGATGTGACGCCCATGATTGTCTTCACCCGTAATCTTCACAACCAAGTATGCAAAAGTACACTTCTGTGACAAAGTCTGCGATTGTCCACTGCAGTTTTTTCACTATAGGTTTTTCACAGATCTGTCAGAAGTGCTAAGGAAAATTAATACAACGTCTTAAAGCCGTGACATTCGCAGAACCAGGAACCAGTCGATTTGTCACTCTTTGCTGAATTTTGCATGAAAAACGATATGTAAAACTAACACATATAGCTCAACAGTACAATATCACCAAATTATGTAATTAATTCTACTACAGATTATGAAATATATCTTTTTGTAATAGGTTATATTGCAGGCCTTCACAAAACAATAGTGGAGTTACTTACTTTTGCATACCTCACAGAAACCTTAAACTTCTGCCTAACTTGCATGTGACTGGACCCTGTAACCACTTTAGCTGAAATCAGCACCCAAAAATACACCAGAAAAATCACTTGTCTTCTAGGAAAAAAAACCACTCCCAACCAGAGTTACCTGCCTGAATTATTTACATCATAAGACCGCAGATAGACATAAACTAGATTATGAAAGCTGAAAAAAACTGAGACGATTTGCTTTGAATGTGCACTGATTTTGTTAACGAGACACATAAGGTTGGGGAGATAAATGTCGACTAGATCATGAACATGAAAAGCCACATCGCAGTCGATGCGAAACACTTTTTTTGCCAAAGCGCTTAACAGCGTCAGCCAACCACAGCCGTTCTGTGTTAGTAACAGCAGTAAATTATATGAAAGAATTTCTGAGCATTTCAGATTTGGCTGTAATCTTACCGCAGCTGAAGCGTTACTTGAATATAGGTGTACACTTACGCTGGAAAGGTGGTAGTTCCCTCTCAGTATAAAAGTATCAGTTTCAGCCAAAGATAAAGCTACAAACTACGTAAAAATGCTTGTTATTTGCCAATGGATCTTTTGCTGTTAAGTCTCCAGCTTCTAGAGGGTGCTATTTATATTGTTGGTGACGAAAGTGAAATGAGGGAAAGTGTGATAATAGTGACTGTGCACAGAATAGGACAGATATGGGTGGCACGATCAACAGCATCAGGCATCCTAACAGAGGAGAGGTTTAAGATTAAGGGGGGAAACCACATTAGGAGGTTAACAAAATCCGATTTCTTTTTTACTGCATAAATCGTTAGCTTAACTACCCAAGAATAGGCTGTCAAATTTCAAAGCGAAATTCCCATTCGTTTAGACATTATGAGCGTAGAACCGAGTACACATAGGGTACAAAGCAATTATGGCGACATACTATCATAGGATTTCCACGGATGAAAATCCTCGACACGAGTATTGCCCAGCTGGCGCGAGTGGCAGAAACGAACAGCCCTTGGAATCGAACATGAACCGCACCCTACTCCATTGCACCCCGACGTACACAAGGAAATTCTTACAATATATGGAGATTTGTCAAGGGATACGTTACTGGAGAAATGTTTAGATGGCCACACACAGAATGTGAATGAAAGTTTTAATTCCACTATTTGGCGATTAGCTCCTAAACACTTGCACTCCAGACTAAAAGTCGTTGAATTGGCATCGTATTTATCAGCGGGCTTATTCAATGAAGGAAATGCCTTCGATGGTCATGAACGAGGCAGATATTGTAGTAGGTACGCAGAGCTTCAATTATGCCGAACAAATCGATAATCAACGAGTGAGCCAGCAGAATCGACGTAATTCATTGGAATCGAAGGAAGGTCTGAAAGCTCTGAAAGTACTGATGCAAGCGCAAAACGAAGCCTATAAGGAAGAAGAGGGATTACTATATGGTGCTGGTATCGGACACTGATCGGTAAGCATTTTACATTATTGTTAACTTTCTTGAATTTCTAGTTCCCGAGAATTTATTTTGCCAAACGCGTTTTCTCGAAATGACTTTTTTTACATTTGCGTGCAGTCTAACTCGAAAAGCATTGAAAAAATCATTATTAAAATTGATAGTATGATTCTTTATAAAATTACGAATTATACGAACTTGTGAGATGGTATCGTGATTTTAAGGGCATTTTTCTTTGCATAATTAGAGAAGAAATCGTGAAAATCGAAGTAAATTTTTCCAACGCCTGCAAAATTATTAATTTTCATTACTTTCACCAGCATTGAGATTCATATCCTTAGAAAATAAGTTATTAATCAAAACCTTTTTGATTTCAGATGAAAATCGGAATGGCTACAGTGCGCGCAATTGGAGAACTGTACCCACAATCTTCAGCTAACATCACAGCGTAACTTTGTTATTTTTGGCTGAAATTATTCAAAACAATTCACAAAAACTATTCTAAATATAAATGAAATGATGTCAAACTATCATTAAATTCTAATTAATTCTTCTCACCCAAAAGAGTCCGAAAAATCAGTGTCAAACAGCCTCCTAATGTGGTTTCCCCCCTTAAAGTAGATCTTGTCTGGTGATCAGATAGTGTTTGGCACCAAAATTCATCCACACTTAGATCAAAATTCTACTGACGAAATTTCGTTCTAAGGTCACATTTCGGACAACCAACTTCTAAGGCTATGGCCACAGGTCAGGTGAGTAACACCAGCCACGATAGTGGGTCTCTTTCGTGGTGATGGCTGGCGTCACAGTGACGAGATTGCCCTTTATGTTAAGCCATAGATCAGGTGAGTAACACCAACCACGATGGTGGGACTCTTTCGTGGTGATGGCAGGCGTCATAGTGACGTGATTGCCGTTTATGTTATTCAGGAAAAGGGCATAAGTAGCACTCATGTAATGTTGCACTTTTGAAGATGATTTTGAACACATTTAAGACACTGCTGGGTCTTTGATAACAATAAATTACATGCCTGTGATTATAGTAACAGTATACTAATGGTATTGGTTCTTGATGAAGGCACAGTAGTTTAACGATTACCTGCGCACCTGTCCTAGTACAAGGATTAAGGCGAACGCAGCGATGTAACGGTGTGGTGACTCGGTCGAAAATGGGGGAACGAGATGGAGGGAACGAGAGGAAGAGCCAGGCCGCAGCGGGCGCCGATGCCATTTCCTGCGTTTAATTGCTGGAAAAACCCATTTGAGCTAAGATTGAACGCAAGAACGAGCAATCGAATTGATTGAGCCACGAGAAATTACGGAGGACAGTGGGCGGTCCCGGGCGGGGGCCAGACCGCCCAAGACCGGAAGTCCGGCTGTCGTCTGCGGCGGCCGGTCAGCTGCAGCTGCCTCACCGCTGCCAGCGGGCTCTGCTGGCCTTCTTGGAGAGTAGGAGGCGGCAGTCTGCCGTTCACAACTGATGGCGCGGCGTGGCCACCGCTGTAATGTTACGTAGATTGCAGCGTTCTGCACGGATGGAGGATTGTTGCAAACTAAAAGTGTAGCTATTTAGAATAAAAGTCGAACGTCCGCCTCGATAGCAGCGCGGTCAGTCAGCGCAGCGGATTGCCAACCGAAAGCACCCGGGTTCGATTCCCAGCCGAATAGGAAATTTTCTCCGTTCGGGGAGTGGGTATTCTCTTTACATTCGTATAGTCATAAACGACACAAAAGTCGCCTCAAACACACTGTCGTATCGTCTTTCCGCTATTGAGAGGGTTTTATGGGCATGAACCGAAAGCTAATAAATTGAAACTTTAAAGAAGTTGCAGGTTAGCGCCCCTTCAATATCAAGGTTATTAGAGCGTTTTCCCAAGCCATACTGGCAGGTGCTTGGAAATTGACCGTGGCCATGCTGAAGGAATCATCTGGGACACTTTAGGAAAACGAAGATCAGGATCACCGGACAAGGATTTTAACACGCCCCCCCCCCCTTCCCCCCCCCCCCCCTCCGCCCCGCCCGGTGACGAATGCCCGTCCAGTCAAAATGGCTCAGAGCACTATTGGACTTAACATCTGAGGTCAAAAAAAATGGTTCAAATGGCTCTGAGCACTATGGGACTTAACTTCTAAGGTCATCAGTCCCCTAGAACTTAAAACTACATAAACCTAAATAACCTAAGGACATCACACACATCCATGCCCGAGGCAGGATTCGAACCTGCGACCGTAGCAGTCGCGCGGTTCCGGACTGAAGCGCCTAGAGCCGCTCGCCCACCTCGGCCGGCGCCCGTCCAGTCAATGTGCCGCCATAGCCAGTACGCAACGTCTCATTACCTGATATCGTAACATCTCAATGACAAAGAACCATAATTTTCAAGACAAATAGACGGTGCAATTTGCCGGGTAAAGAGCACTATGCACTGCTACCAAATATTTTAGAATTCGTTAACAACGACTCATTAGACTTTAAATCTCCTTATTACAATGTACAGTTCCACATCGTGGTCTGCTCACATTAAATACAACATCATTCGTAATCTGTAAGTAGTAAATGCCTGGATTCATTAGGGATGAAGAAACGGAATCAGTTACACCCCTCTTGATGAATCTTTCCCACCATAAGCGTCAAGTTTCTGTGAACCGGGAACCCTTATACCAGGGTCAACAGTTTGACAGACCAACTATAATACAAGTTACGGTTTTATCTTACAACGAAGGCGTTCACGACTTTCAGTTGCGTTTTCCGGCTTGTATCGTCGTGGTCCACGAAAGTTTTCCCCTCCTTGCGTTTCGTCCTGAGCTCCGCTGGACATCTTCAGACATGCTCCTGGTTCTCCTCAGTTTTTGTTTGTTCACGTACAATGACTTTCACAACGTAACTATGCTACCGTCGTAATGTGTCTAAAGAACTACAGCTTGATGCGCACTGTTTACACACCTTTTAAGTAGCCGCTACGACAAAGCTTAACCCCTTCGTATTAAAAGCACACCTCAAATCCTTGTGATATGCATCGTTTACGCGCTTTCGTCGGCAAAGTTCTGTTAGTGTTCCGTGTTTTTCTCTTATACTGTATTACGTCTAAAAGTCCTCGAGGGTAGTCCAGCCCATTAAACGATCCGCTTACGGGACAATGGGAGGCACGTCAGACGTGGATCGAATCGACCTCAAGAATTAACGACTTGGACCGGAATGCCAGATAGCCTGGATGTGGTTTTCCCCGTCCACATACGTAAATACCCAATTGGTTTCCACATCCCGCCTCAGATAAACGGTGTGCAGACACTTTGAAAGCCTGTGTCACATTTGAACCTGCTATTAACTAGAAGCAGGTAGTAGGGGCAAAGGGATTCCTTCCCTGGGGAGAGCCGGCAGCAGCTTTGAAGTGGCAATCCCGTCGGAATAGTAGTATATATTAGGACATGCTTGGTTCTCCGTGAAACTGGAGAAGAATAACACCAGTATAAAGGGCACCGGAAAAGAAGATTACGTCTAAAACTGTGTACTTACCCGCTGGAGATTGTTCGGTTGGAAATTAAGTTAATACACCAATCCTCTGTTGGACTCAACGCCAACACTCAGAAAATACGGAGGAACTTGAAACTTATGGGTATAACGTTGTGTTTGATAGTTTCTCGAAAAGCTCCCTTAGAACCCACGACGTAATCCTGAGTGGCCACATACAGTATATTGCAAGCAAAAGTATCGACGGCGTTCCTCCGAGCGAGGGTAACGGGTAAGTTCACGTTATGAACACGCATAAGAGATACGTCAACAGTAGCGGGTAGCGTATGACTGTTCCCTGATAACTGTAAAGATTTCTAGATTACTTATACCTAATATCAACTTGAATATGGTCACATGCAAGATAAAGTCCATATGAGGACAATAACCCCTTTATCTTCGCAGCATCTGCGACAAGTTTCCAAAATCTCTTACATCTATTAAACACCTAAAGAAAGAAAAACTCCTGAAATCAACGGTTGATTCAGAAGACAGACTAGTCGAACAATTCGAAAACACTACTAAGAAATCTCCTGCCGTTTGTTCTAGAGAACTATGTTAGCCACTGAGAATTATTCTCATCAAGTCGACCTGATGGAAAAAGGGCTTCAGAAATGTACTGTTAAGCTTGTAAGTGGCAAGTCTCGTTAAGTTAAATGTATTTCCCGATATTTTTAGCTTTCTTAAAAGTGGTAGTTGGCAAAAAGAAGACATTCTTGTCACTAGGCGCTTCTATGCAAGTTGAGAGAACCAATATTACAAACTGACTATATTACATTTCCACAATCATGCATCGTAAATTTCACCTGAGGATCCTAAAGATATAGTAGGAGCCATGCGAATGTATGGAAGCATACATTCTTCTTCGTCATGTAGAAAATGGAAACCATTCCGTACCATAAGGGATACATACGTACAAGTTCGTGAACTGTCGCCAAAAATGTGGCAAAACAAAAAATAGATCTAATCTCCATCAGAACCGAATCTTGAATCTAGGATAATGATAGAAATAACTGACGAGAAAGTAACTGGAAGGAAAGTTGAAAGGAAAGGAAAGAGACAGACAGAGAGAGAGAGAGAGAGAGAGAGAGAGAGAGGGAGAAACGAGAATTGAAACGAATTAAGCTCAAACCAATACATCCAAACGATTCAAACTGATGTTTTGAAGTAAAACGTTAAGAAGTCTGCTCTAAATATCCTTTGCTCAGTGTTTGTCTTAAGTTGTGTCTAGCACAGTGCGTTAAAAATTGTAGTTCAACCGCTCTTGACATTGACAACCGGTTCCACTAGTATAGGCAATCATAAGAATTGGTATAAACTATAAAGCACTTCTCAATATGTCGTTGATATTGGCTACCAATTTACACAATTTAAGTTCTATACGTTTTGTGTTCGAGTTCACTAAGCATACGGCTTGCAACCAGATTGTTTCGTCATCAGCTAATACTGTCATTTTAAATTACGCAGAATGTACATACACCTTTCGGCATCGAGGAAGCCAGGTCTTGCCCGAGCACATTTAAGTGCGCTATTTATAGGTGACAAGAGGTCAATACGTTTGTCCACCAATAAAGCGAAAAGAAAATGGGAAAATCTTTTTCTGAAACTTTATTCAGTTAGTAGCTGGCACCCCACTGACCTATCACAGCTTAGCAGCGGAAGGAAGTAAGAAAACAGTTTTAATGTGGCCTACTTATGGGGATTCCCAAATGTTCATCACAGTCTGAAACAAAGATCTAGGCACAAACTAATGTTGCAAATTTGTGCACAGGGTCCGCGTTCTTTGTTCTTTGGCCACACCCACAAACGACCATCCATCCATTGCACAGCTTTCTGTAGCATATGTTCACACACATTTGAAAGTCTAAGTTCATTAGAAACGCCAATGTGCATTGCGTCTCTTTTTTAAGTAAATACCGGTAGGCTTCCATGTTGCTTCTTGATTACAATATCGGTTGCAATTCTCCTGAAATATGTAAACGAAATTCGTTTTTCTCAACGCAGTTCTGCTAGTTACACGTGCATTCAAAATAGCAAAATCAAGAAAAGAAAGTATGCGTGCCATTAATTACATGTATTCGTCATATTCCATACCTTTCTAGCTTTATATAAAAAAAGAACAGAAACCTAAAATGCGTTGTAGTGCACTCTCTTAACATTAACCAAGAAAAATTTAGTTGCTTTGGGATGCGTGCATGTCTGTAAGTTCAACATTATAGGAATCCATATCAAGAAAATATTCTCATATTCTTTCTATGATAACAGTAAGCTTTTGTCAACAGAATAGTGTGTCAAAATGTTTTCCCGCTCTCAGAATCTTTCAGAGATGGAATTTTTGTGAACTCTTGGTCGTTGATGGAGACTAAACGTACGCCACGACGGAAAATTAGCGTCAGTTGGTGGAAGCAGTTGTTCGTAAGAAGGAACAGTAGAACGGGTGTAGTTCAGGACAGTTGAAATATCGTCTAGTTATATACGCAGGCTGCAGGTGGATGTGAAGATATTCTAGCACATCATTGTCTTTCAGAGGTAATTTTGCATCATGGAATACTTAAACTGAATATACGTCAATACTCACTAAATGTTGGAAGTAATGCTAAAGTTATGTTTTTCGTGGGCCACTCGCGAAATGTACGAGTACATCATATTTCTAACGTCAGAAGTTGCCAGATAATGTTTTTTTAGATTTTCCCGTCATCTGAACTGCATAATACGAGGAGTATTCGGAAGTAAGGTCCGATCGATAGCGAAATGTAAAACACAGAGAAAATCATTTTAAGAAACTCAGTTAGTTCCACGTTCCAGCTACTTCTCTACACGCAATCGTCGTTAAAACTTAGACATTTATCGTAGCGCTGTACCAACTTCCCAATAACCTCGTAATAGAAGGCAGCCGCCTGTGGTTTCCACCAATGCTCTACGCTGGTCTGCAGCTCGTTGCCTGTGCTAAAATGTTGTCTTCATAGCCAGCGGTTCACGTGAACAGGGAGCAAAATCGGAGGGAGCCAAGTCCAGGCTGTAAGGTGGATAATGAAACACTTCCTATGGAAGATGCTGCAGAAGCTTCTTCACTGTCCCTGTAATGTGCGGCCGAGAATTGTCATGAAGAAGGAAATGTGTGACACGTTATGTAGAATTGCACGAAATCTCGCAGAAGGCACCCACACTTAGCGGGATACAGTATTTTCTAGGCGCATTTGTGAGCTCACTGTATGCTCAGAATTTAAAAGAGAGGCGTGACGCTATCGAAGGGTATAGTTGAGGCACTGCCCAGTGCATCTGTGCAAACCTGCATCGCCTTTTCACTGTGGTTTCCATTTCGCGATCGAGCAGACATTACTTCATGAATAACCCTCGTGTATCAAAAAGGGGCTGTGGAATTTCTAAATGAGTCCCTTTTTTTTTGCAGGCAGTGAAGCAAACCGTAATAACAGAGAGCGGCGCGGAGTGGCTGCACGGTTAGAGGCGCCATGTGCCCGGAATGCGCGGACCCTCCCGCCGGAGGTTAGAGTCCTCCCTCGGGCATGGGTGTGTGTGTGTGTGTGTGTGTGTGTGTGTGTGTGTGTGTGTGTGTGTGTGTGTGTGTATTGTTCTTAGCATAAGTTAGTTTAAGTGCTGTGTAGGTCCAGGGACCGATGACCTCAGCAGTTTGGTCCCATAGGCGTTCACACGCATTTGAACATTTGAATACCAGAGAAGCCATGTCTTCCTGTCTTCACATCGACTGCAATACACTAATGACTAGCTGTCAACTGATATTTGCTTATTTATTAACATATATAGTGATCCGCCGCCTTCGTAATTATGGTGGGTTGTTTGCTACCAAAAATTAGTAACAAGCTGCAAAGACAGACTCTTTTTTTCTACAGCTGGTCTCGGTGCTGTTATTTTTCTTCTCTTTTACATAATTACATTGTTAATTAGAAAAATCATGAGATACATAAAGTAAAAACAAAGGAAAAATTTTTAGTATGTTCTTAAGAAGAAAAAATGGAAGAGAGGGAACATTTCAATAATAAAAGAAGTCCCTTTATTTGGCTACTTCAAGTGAGAGGCCTTCGATAAACACTCCAAGCGTGTCTCATCTGAATTAGCATACTCTGTTCTACTATGGTTGCTACTGCGTGCATGTACGTAGTCATATTAGCTCTACGTGGTTTCTGTATGAGGTATGACAGTATTATTTGTTATTACAATGACTTCCTCCATTTGCCCGCGACGTAAGCGGGAGAGGAGTCTCAGAAGGGTGGCGTCTAGCCCCGCCTCCCCGAAAGGCGCTTCTTATCGCCGTTGTCCGTTTGTGCTTTTGTAGCTAAGTCTTACGATACTACATATGTATGTTTCAGTACAATATTATAAAATTTGCATGTTTTACAGTTTCTATCTTATACAGTTTACGTATTCCACAATTACATGTTGAAAATAAAGATCCAAAAGCTAAATAATTACTTGTTTTCTTTGTACACAGAGAAAAATCTTTTGTTTTATTTCTTATTACTAACTTACTTCTAAATTCCATGTCCATATGAATTGTAGCATTGTTGCAATCGTGAGATCTGTTACTACGCCGTATATGAATCTGTATCTGGTGATACCGGTGTCTTCATATCATCATCTGTTTCAAAATCAGTGTCTGAATCTCTGTTGTCCCATTATCATGTTGTAGTGTTTGTGACTGGTCGAGATCTTGTACATGGCCGTTGCTGCTTGTAAGTCTTGTGCAGAGCTCTTGAAATTTTATTAGTGATCCGATTAAGCATGTGCCAGGTACACTATGTTATCAAAAGTATCCGGACTACCTCAAACCCTTACATTTTTCATATTACGTGCATTGTGCTGCCACCTACTGCCAGATACTCCGTATTAGCGACCTTAGTGGTTATTAGACATCGTGAGAAAGCAGAATGGGGCGCTCCGCGGAACTCGCGGATTTCGAACGTGGTCAGGTGATTAGGTGTCACTTGTATCATACGTCTCTACGCAAGATTTCTTTGTACAAAGAGGAAAATCTGTTGTTTTATTTCTACGGTTGCAGGTTCGAATCCTGTCTCGGGCATGGATGTGTGTGAAGTCCTTAGATTAGTTAGGTTTAAGTAGTTCTAGGGGACTGCTGACCTCAGGAGTTAAGTCCCATAGTGCTCAGAGCCACTTTTTTTTGTAATAGGCAGACATCTATCCAGACCATCACACATGCATTCCAAACTGCATCAGGATCCACTGCATGTACTATGACAGTTAGTCGGGAGGTGACAAAACTTGGATTTCATGGCCAAACGGCTGCTCATAAGCCACACACCCCGCCGGTAAATGCCAATCGACACCACGCTTGGTGTAAGGAGCGTAAACATTGGACAGCAGTGGAAAAACGTTGTGTGGAGTGACGAATCACGGTACGATATGTGGCGATCCGATGACAGGGTGTGGGTATGGCGAATGCCCGGTGAACGTCATCTGCCAGCGTGTGTAGTGCTAACAGTAAAGTTCGGATGCGGTCGTGTTATGGTGTGGTCGTGATTTTGCGTGGCAGTATCAGACCACAGGCCTACATTGATGTTTTAAGCACCTTCTTACTTCCGACTGTTGAAGAACAATTCGGGAAATTTCGATTGCATCTTTCAACACGATCGAGCACCTGTTCATAATACACGGCCTGTGGCGGAATGGGTACACGACAATAACATCCCTGTAATGGAGTGGCCTGCACAGAGTCCTGACCTGAATCCTACAGAACACCTTTGAGATGTTTTGGAACGCCGACTTCGTGCCAGGCCTCACCGACCGACATCGATACCTCTCCTCAGTGCAGCAGACCGTGAAGAATGGGCTGCCATTCTCCAAGACACCTTCCAGCGCCTGACTGAATGTATGCCTGTGAGAGTGGACTTTGTCATCAAGGATAAGGATGGGCCAACACCATACTGAATTCCAGCATTACCGCTGGAGGGCACCACGAACTTGTAAGCCATTTTCAGCCAGGTGTCTGGATACTTTTGATTACATAGTGTATCTGGTTCTCCGAATGTTTGCTCTGTGTTTTCCATTTCTTTCATCGGTGTCACGTGCGCATTTTAGTGTTGTGTGTTCAACTGTTGGCTGCACGACTCACCGCACGGCAGAAAATTTCATCTTTTTCTCATTCTTCCATACAACATGGACAAAAGAATATTGATATATTTGGCATCTGGAGGATAATATGCATTAGATCCACGCACATCAAGTAGCTCAAAGAGAATTAAATTCTTTTGCAAGGTTTTCTCACAAACCACAAAACAAATAGCTTCGTTTCAGTCTTTGATAGCCGACATAAACAAATTCATTTTAACACGCACTACCTTTACTGCGTACCTCCAGCCATGCCGTTTTATCAGATTAAACCACTGTAGCGAAGCACCCGACTCCCGTGGAAAGCTAACAGACGCCGCAACCGCAGGTCCAATCAGCAGCTGAAACCTGTCACCGATCAAACGGCATTATAACGTAGTTTACCGGTCGGCAGACGGCTTTGAGTCCACGTGGTCGATTCGCGCGGACCGAGACGTTTCTCGCAATCACCGCGCTGTCGACAGGCCGTAATCATCATTTTCGTTCGTGCCGCAGCCGTGAATCTCGCAGGCGGAAATTAGCTCCGCAGTCGGCGGATTGGCCCTGGAGGTAGCGGCTACTCTTCGTGCCTGCCCTGGCCGGCCTTAGCCCTCGCCCGCGAACGTTGCCAGCACCCCTCCCCACCCCTCCACCTGGCCACCGCAGCGGCGGCCTCATCTGCTTTTTGTCGAGATTGAATGCAGCCGATTTCAGTCTTAAAACCGCAGGCCGGGCGCCCTCGTCGAGAGCGAAAACCGATGTCAGCCGCACGTTCCCTATTACTGGTTAATAGCTTTTTAATTATTGATGCTGTACCTCAGAGCTCGGAATTTAATTCCCCGCAGTAATCTTTGACACGGCTACAGTCATTTCCAGATTACGGAAGCGATTCGAGCCACAGAATTAAGCTTAAAAATCCATAAAGCCTTTTTTTTGCCATATATTTCTGGATATTCTTTCCTTTTTTTTCTCATCACACTGTAGTGAATTACGGGCTCACGTCCACTTCGTATTATTTTTTCACCGTTCCCGGAATTAACACCAATGTCAATTAATACTCTATTGCTTACTGCTGCAGGCTTTGAAATTTCTCTGCTAGTGAAAGTCTGAGAGTACCGTAAAGGTATTCTATAGCAGTGTTCACTGTTTATCGAGTCACGTTGGTAAATGTAAATACTATGACCATATCTACAGCTACATGAGTGCTTTGCCGTTCACACTATCACACTATTTCGCTATCATTCTACTCTCGAACTGCGCGCGGGATAGCCAAGATTTAAATCTCTCCGCCGAGCGGGATTAGCCGAGCGGCCTAGGGCGCTGCAGTCATGGACTGTGAGGTTGGTCCCGGTGGAGGTTCGAGTCCTCCCTCGGGCATAGGTGTGTGTGTTTGTCTTTAGAATAATTTAGGTTAAGTATTGTGTAAGCTTAGGGACTGATAACCTTAGCAGTTAAGCCTCATAGGATTTCACACACTTTTTTTTGTTTTAATCTCTGCGTGCACCTCTGGTTTCTCTTATTTTATTGCAATGATCATTTGTCCCTGTGTAGGTGGGCGCCCACTAAATATTTACACACTCTCGGGGAAGGGCTGATGACTGAAATTTCATGAGATAATCCTGCCACAACGACAAACGCCTTTGTTTTAATTACTGCCACCCCAATTCATGGTCCATATCAGTGACACTCATGCCCTTACTTGTAGATAGTAAAATAAACTAAGTTCCCTTCTCTGGACTTTTTCGATGTATTTTGACAATCATATCTGATAAGGATCCCATACCGCTCAACAATACTCTAGCAGAGGACGGGCAAACCTCGTGTAGACAGTCTCTTTCGAGGATATATTGCATCTTCTTAATGTTCTGTCAATAAAACTCAGTCTTTGATTCGTCTTCTCCACAACATTATCTATGTGAACGTTCTAATTTAAGTTGTCCATAATTGTTTTGCCTCCGTAGTTAGATTCGCGTGATTTATCGTGTAATAGAAATTAAACGGATTCCTGTTACAACTCATAAGAATGACCTCATACTTTTCATTACATAGACTCAAGTAGCTCATTCCACACACAAATATATAGAATAAATCATTTTCTAGTTGTTTTTTATATTCTGGTAGCTTTACTAGACGGGAAATGACAGTATCATCTGCAGACAACCTAAGAGAGCTACTCAGATTATCTCCTAATCATTTATTAGCTTGGTGCGTAAGTCCGTAGCGTTTTTGTTTTGTGTATCGGTATTCCGCTTGCTATTGGTTTATTTATTGATTGTGATTTTTATTTGTACTCCACTGTTGCTATGTAAGTTTACTTATTGCCGTTTTGTCATTCTGAAGTCGAGTGATTGGAGCCGTGGACGCTTGAAAATGGAGTGCCTAATGGAGAAATTGGAACATTTCCGACGTATTCTTCTGTTTGAGTTCAGTAGAGAGGTCACAGCACCAGGGGAAACCAGAAAGATTTGTGCCGTGTATGGGGATAACCCCGTGGGGCAGAGCACGGCACGAAAATCGTATTCTCGATTTAAGGAAGGTCGTATTGGCATCAGTGACTCTCCGCGTTCAGGAAGACATTTGGGTTTTGATAATGGTCGTTTAAACGAATTAATCCACAGTGTTTCACGTCAGTGTACACGAGAACTGCCAAATGTGATGAACAGTGGTCATTCTACCATCGTGAAACATTTGCATGTAATGTCCTAGAAATCATCTCTGCTTGCTCGTAATCAATTGGCTCGTGAACAACACTGACCATTCCTATCCTGTATCTTTACTGATGACGAGAAATGGTGTCTTTATCTTAACACAAGGAAAGACGATCTGCTCGCATCCACAATAAATAATGTAATGCCTGTAGTGTAGTAGCGACGGTGTGGTGTACTGTTCAAATGTTCAAATGTATGTGAAATCTTAGGGGACTTAACCTAAATTATCCTAAGGACAAACACACACACACATTCCCGAGGGAGGACTCGAACTTCCGCCGGGACCAGCCGCCCAGTCCATGACTGCAGTGCCCGAGACCGCTCGGCTAATCCCGCGCGTCTGTGGTGTACTAACGATTGCTTCTCCGAGGTCTAACCGTCACTAATGACATTTACTGTCCACAACAGAGACGTCTTGCAAACACAAACCAAGAACAACGACCAGGAAGAATGCGTGAAGTGACGCTATTCCACGATAACGGTCGCCCGCATTCTGATACACTGAAAAAAAAAAAGTCACTCCGCACCCACCTTACTCACCTAATCGTACGCCCTCGGATTTTCAGCGGAACACCTTCAAGGAACTTCCTTTCCGAACGAAATGCGCTTGGAATATGGTTCGACGAATTCTTTGCCTCAAAATTCTAGTCGAGAAATCGAAATGTTACCCCAGCATTGGCAGACTGAGTAAACGGCGGAGGAGAACATATTACTGATAACTAAACTCTCTGTTATGTGTACCTGTTGTGTTTATTAAACTTATGGAAAAACGCTACCAACTTATGCAACAACCCAATACATAGATTAGGAACAGCAGAGTGCCAATAAGCCGGCCCGAGTGGCCGAGCGGTTCTAGGCGCTTCAGACTGGAACCGCGCGACCGCTACGGTCGCAGGTTCGAATCCTGCCTCGGGCATGGATGTGTGTGATGTCCTTAGGTTAGTTAGGATTAAGTGGTTCTAAGTTCTAGGGGACTGATGACCTCAGATGTTAAGTCCCATAGTGCTCAGAGCCATTTGAACCATTTTTGAAGTGCCAATAATACTTCCTTGCGGTACGTCAGGTATCACTTCCGTTTTTTTCGATGAGTTTACCTCAGTTACTATGAACTGCCGGTAAATACAAAGTATTATAATTAATTTTAGGTTCGTTTTCAGGTGTATGTCTGGTGAACATTGAGATACGCCCGACTCAATATTGCACCAAGCCTCTCGATAAGCCACATAAAAACGGCATAGCCCATTGTTAATGTCGAGTAATGCTGCGCCATTTCATTCTGGATCTGGAGACAGCGGCACTGTAATGCGGGGATTTCGGTGTGTACCAAGCTACAGACATTTACCTGTGCCGGCCGGAGTGGCCGAGCGGTTCTAGGCGCTACAGTCTGGAACCGCTACGGTCGCACGTTCGAATCCTGCCTCGGGCATGGATATGTGTGATGTCCTTAGGTTAGTTAGGTTTAAGTAGTTCTAAGTTCTGGGGGACTGATGACCTCAGAAGTTAAGTCCCATAGTGCTCAGAGCCATTTACCTGTAAACAGAATATTACACAAGGGTATCAAAAGGTTTCGAGATCAGCTCTGTAAAACTCCAACAGGTGACAGCTCTAGGCTGCACGCACAGTCATAGGGAGCACAGACGTTTACAAGTCAATGTGCCGAGGATCAGCGCCCGCATCTCGTGGTCGTGCGGTAGCGCTCTCGCTTCCCACGCCCGGGTTCCCGGGTTCGATTCCCGGCGGGGTCAGGGATTTTCTCTGCCTCGTGATGGCTGGGTGTTGTGTGATGTCCTTAGGTTAGTTAGGTTTAAGTAGTTCTAAGTTCTAGGGGACTGATGACCATAGATGTTAAGTCCCATAGTGTTCAGAACCATTTGAACCATTTTGAGGATCAGCGGCCTGTTTACATCGGGAGGTCTGCAGCTGGTGCCATCTTGACCACGTTTGTTACCTCATCTGCGATCCTAGCGTGGACATCAAGTAAGAACGACGAGCAACATTTTACTTTATTCGAGAAGACGTGGCTCCATGACTCGCACTCGCAAAAAATGATAAAATGTGAGAAGTGTAGGAAGTACCCAGTTCCTAATTGGAATCACTCAAGGCTATTTTTATTGTAAACGTGCGATTTCCCTTACTGTTGTCGCAAGTGGATGTAGACTGTGTGTTTTTATAACTACCTGCCCAAACTACTTAGAGTGCGTAGTGAAGAAAGTGGAAGAAAAAGCGAGGTACCATTTGCTACATCGTATCTGTCAAAACGGCTGTGGAACTGATCACCGTTTCTCGTCATTCCATTCACCTCACGGTCACGAAGATCGGACTCCTTAATATAATACAAGGGCCGATCAAAACATTTCCGTTTTAAGGCGCTTCTCGAGCGTATTACGCGATGTAGCGTTACTCCAACGTGGCTATATAAGCACCGACGTGTAGGCAAGGGATTAATATGGCATTCGTGTTTACGACGTGCGTGCGGTAAATGCGGAAACGTGAAGTATGGCGATGTTATTACCAAATGCGTATAAACAGGAACAGTGTGCTATTATTATTTCTTGGCTGTCGAATGACAGAATGATGAATGCGTATGGCGGTAACATATCTAACGAAAACAACAGTTGTGGAATAGTGCGCCAAGGAGAGCTCTTGCTTCGTGAAAAAGTGCGTCCCCAAATCGCAAATGTCGTAACTCAAAAGTGACAGGACGCCCTAGACCGTGCGGCTACCCTGTGCGCCAATTAACCGCAGAAAATTCTTCAAATTTTAACCGTACAATATCTACGCATTTATCTAGAAGGGTCATCTTCTAGTTTTCAAAAATCTTTACCCGTCATCGAGGAACACCCCAAAGTCATTGTTTTTCGGTAGCAAAACCAAGATGCAGTTTCCAAGACGGACGGCCGGAGTGGCCGAGCCGTTCTAGGCGCTAGAGTCTGGAACCGCGCGGCCTCTACGGTCGCAGGTTCGAATCCTGCCTCGGGCATGGATATGGATGATGTCCTTAGGGTAATTAGGTTTAAGTAGTTTTAAGTTCTAGGGGACTGATGATCTCAGCAGTTAAGTCCCATAGTGCTCAGAGCCATTTGAACCATTTTCCAAGACGGCTATGCATAGCTAATGACTATAATTTTTACAATATATCTCTAAGCTACTGGTCTCGAACAGCTTTGAAGACTCTATTGTTACCTTCATCTGTTTCAGAGATACACAGATTCCAAGTTACTCTACTTGTACGGAAACGTTGTTTATGAAGTGACGTTACACCTAGAAACAGACTGTAAAGTCCCTCCGATACTATCGGATATAGTAGTGAAGCACAACAAAACTTTTCTGCACGTAAAATCCGGTATGAGGTGTAAAAATAGTTTTGCGTTATTTCAATTCCGCATACACTGAAAAGTTAAAGAAACTGATACACCTGCCTAGTATCGTGTAGGGCTCCCGCCGGCACCCAGAAGTGCCGCAACACGACGTGGTACGGACTGCACTAACGTCTGAAGTAGTGCTGGAGGGAATTTACACCACGAATCCTGCAGGACTATCCATAAATCAGTAAGAGTACGAGAAGGTCGAGATCTCTTCTAAACAGTATGTTGCAAGGCATCCCCAATATACTCAATAATGATCGCGTCTGGAGAGTTTGGTGGCCAGCGGAAGTGTTTAAACTCAGAAGAGTGTTCTTGAAGCCACTCTGTAGCAATTCTGGACGTGTGGGGTGTCGCGTTGTCCTGCTGGAATTGCCCAAGTCTGTCGGAATGCACAATGGACATGAATCGATCCAGGTGATCAGACACGATGCTTTCGTACGTGTCTCCTGCCTGAGTCGTATCTAGACGTATCAGGGGTCCCATATCACTCCAACTGCACACAGAGCTTCCACCAGCTTGAACAGTCCCCTGCTCACATGCAGGGTCCATGAATTCATGAGGTTGTCTCCATACCTGTACACGTCCATCCGCTCGATACTATTTGAGAAGAGGGTCGTCCAACCACGCAACATGCTTCCAGTCATCAACAGTCCAATGTCGGTGTTGACTGGCCCAGGCGAGTCGTAAAGTTTTGTATCGTGCAGTCATCAGGGGTACACGAGGGGGCCTTCCACTCCGAAAGCCCGTACCGATGATGTTTCTTGGAATGGCTCGCACGCTGTCACTTGGTGATGGTCCAGCATTGAAATCTGCAGCAGTTTGCCGAAGGGCTGTACATCTGTCACGTTGAGCGATTCTCTTCAGTCATGGCTGGTCGCGTTCTTGTAGGATTTTCGTCCGGCAGCGATATCGGAGATTTGATATTTTACCGTATTCCTGATATTCATGGTACACTCGTGAAATGATCGTAAGGGAAAATCTCGACTTCATCGCTAACTCGGAAATGCTGTATCCCATTTCTCGTGCGCCGACTATTACACCACTTTCAAACTCACTTATATCTTGATAACCCGTCACTGCAGCTGCAGTAACCGATGTAACAACTGGTCCAGGCACTTGTTGTCTTATATAGGCGTTGCCGACTGCAGCGCCGTATTTTGGCTGGTTACATATCTCTATGTCTGAATACCCATGCCTATACCAGTTTTTTTGGCGCTTCAGTCTAAGTAAACCATTAAAATTTTACTGAGCTCTGAAGTTCTTTATATGTGGTAGCAGGGAAACAAAGAAGACGAGGGGAGAAATGCTTCTTTATGAGCTCAGAAAAGGTGAATATGCAAAGTTTAAAAGACTGGCTGAGAAGTGGAGTACCAGCTACGTCATTCTATTTTCTTCAGCACATTTAGAAACGTTCCCAGAAACTTTTTTCTGCAAACAGATTCGTGCTGTTTTATGCTGAGAGTTGAGACAGTGGCAGTGGAAAAGAGACGGAAGTGTAGTAAATACGGAAGGTAGTAGTGAAGCGAAGGAGATAATTGCAATGTGAGAGAAAGTGAGCGACACAATATTAGTGGAACATGGTTGATAGTGACAGAACAGAGTTAGAAGAAGATTGAAGTAGATGTTGGCATTGAGAAAGGAATAAAGAGAAGTAAAAAATGGAAGCTGGTGAGAACCAGTGATAATGAGATACAAAGTCCCTGACAACGAGGAAAAGAGAGAGAGAGAGAGAGAGAGAGAGAGAGAGAGAGAGAGAGAGAGAGAGAGACTCTGACAGTAAGTAGAGAATGCATCAGTGGGAATGAATGAATGATATAGTATCAGTAGGAGCGGAATGATATAGTATCAGTAAGAGCGAGCAAGAGGGACTATGAGAGGAGGCAGTAGTAGTAGGACGGAACGAAGGAGACTATGAGTGTGAGACAGAAGACAATGACAGATACACACAAAGAGATAAATACAATGAACTGAGTCGAATGAGTGACTGAGAATGGAGAAGTGAGAGTACATGAGTATGAGCGACTTACAGCTATAGGGTTGCGCATGTGAGCTTGTTACGCACAAGGGAGGGAGATGAACTGTGTGTTCAAAGAGCACGAGTATGTCCGATGACAAAATTTTTAAAAGTGCTGAAGAAAATAGAGTGAGGCAGCTGGTACCCCACTTTTCAGTCAGATTCCATTAATCGAGACCATATTCGCCCTTTCCGTGCTCCGACGGCTGCAGTTCTCCGCTGGCAAGGTATGTATAATATATTAAGATATTCGTAACACTTTTTCATCTTTTGCTCTCCAGAGATACAGATAATTTTATGTGATTCAGACAGAGAAATACTCACTAATATGAAACGTTGAGAAGGTGAATAAGTAAAAAACGAGGTCACTTGGGTCCCACAGTCGGTATTTCTACAGTCTTTGAGTTGTGTGTTCGCTAATAGCTTCTCTTAATGCTGAAGCCTTTTTCATGAACAAAATTACAGTGACAGAGATGTGATTAACTCGGAAATTGCGTTTCTCGTTGCTCCACAGCGTCGCGCAGCAAACTCGTTGCCGCCAGCGCCGGCGGTTCGCGAGCGAGTGACGAGACGGAAGAGCATGTGTCGGGGGGTGCGCGCGGTCACGGAGAGTTGGTGGCTAATCCAGTTTGTGCGGCTGCAGCGACGCGACTAATGAAGCAATCGGGAGGCGAGGGGTGTCCACGTGACGGCCGCCCCAACGCTGGCTGCGCGCCAGAACACACACGGCCGCGGGGTCGCAAGGTCTAGGTCACGCTGGCGGGTCGCCCGCAGACTCCCAATTGGAGCACTGTTCTCATCTTGAGCACACGGGGGCGCGGCTGAAATTAACCGATGGAGTCTGCTGTGCGTATATATGTTTTTTTGTGTATGCCATTCCCTCCTGCCCAGCTCAAGCTGAAGTAACGAAGTGTAACAAGCGATTGGAAAAGAAGCACAGGTCATTCCCGATTTTTGATGTGTTGTCGGCGAGATGAAGACAGTAATCAGTGATCTGACTGATCCTCACCGAAGAATTCCTATGTTTTTTTGTGTATGCCATTCCCTGCTGCCCAACTCAAGCTGAAGTAACGAAGCGTACCATGCGATTGGAAAAGAAGCACAGGTCATTCCCGATTTTTGGTGGGTTGCCGGCGAGATAAAGACAGTAATCAATGATCTGACTGATCCACACACATGAATTCCTCTCCTCCGTCAATCTCTTCATCTAAGAGCAGGACCTCCACCCTATACCCTCATTTATTTGCTCGAAGTATTCTAATCTCTGTCTCCCCCCACAGTTTTTACCCTCTACAGTTCCCTCTAGCACCATGAAAGATATTCTCTGATTTTCTGTTCGTCTGTTCCTTCTTCTGGTCAGTACTTTCCAAATGTTTCTATCTTCGCTGATGCTACGGTGTAGCTCTTCGTTCATTACCTTATGAGTCCACCAATTTCCAACTGCCTTCTGCAACAGCACATCTCCAACGATTCGATTCTCTTCTCGTCTAATTTTCCCACAGTCCATGATTCAGCACTACACGCTGTTGGACCCCATACGCACATACTCAGAAATTTCTACGTCAAATTAAGGTTCAAATGGCTCTGAGCACTAGGGGAGGTCATCAGTCCCCTAGAACTTACAACTACTTAAACCTAACTAACCTAAGGACATCACACACAACCATGCCCGAGGCAGGATTCGAACCTTCGACCGTAGCAGTCGCGCGGTTCCGCACTGAAGCGCCTAGAACCGCTCGGCTACCATCGCCGGCCCTCAAATTAAGGCCTGTGTTTGACACTAGTAGACTTTTCTTGGGCATGAGTACATTCTTTGCTTGTGTCACTTTGCTGTTTATGTCCTCCTTGCTTCGTTGGTCATGTTTAATTTTGTTTCCAAGGCAGCACAAATCCTTTACTTCGTATATTTCTTGGTCACCAATTCGAATGTTAAGTGTCTTGTTAATTTCACTTATGTTACTCCTCATTAGTTCCGTCCTTCTTCAGTTCACTCTCAGTCCATAGCGTGTGCTCATTAGACAGTTCATTCCACTCAGTTATGCAGTCCTTCCTCACTTTCACTGAGTACATCAATGTCATCAGCGAATCTTATCATTGATATCCTTTCAACCTGAATTTTAGTCCCGCTTTTGAAATGTTCATTTATTCTCTACCTTAGGTGTCCCACGCCATTCACTTTTGGCTGTGCCTCTGTCCACGTCAATTAGATGAAGTGGTGGAACGCATCGCTGGTATATTCCATATTCCTTGTTGCATTATTTACCAATTGGTTAGCTGCACCTTCCTCCTGAAATCCCAGTTCGCCCCTTGGTCCACACAAACGACGCATCTGTTATGACCTGACGAAACTACAATCGTATCGTCATAACTGTGGGTTCTTTGATTGGTCCCGGCCCGCATCTCGTGGTCGTGCGGTAGGGTTCTCGCTTCCCACGCCCGGGTTTCCGGGTTCGATTTCCGGCTGGGTCAGGGATTTTCTCTGCCTCGTGATGGCTGGGTGTTGTGTGCTGTCCTTAGGTTAGTTAGGTTTAAGTAGTTCTAAGTTCTAGGGGACTTATGACCACAGCAGTTGAGTCCCATAGTGCTCAGAGCCATTTCGATTGGTCCGTGAGGAGGAAACTATGAAACAGTAGTTCACTTTATTACAAGAATCATAAAAAGATTCACTTAACTTTATACAATACACTGCAAAAGTAGTGTGTCGAATATTTACAACTGTCTTACGACAGTAAAGCTTCAATCGATGCACACAATCACAAGCTCCTATATTGAAGTACGAGTTCGACATTTACAAACGTACAGTTCCATCTCATACTTGAATAGCGCTCTGTTCCTAACTAGATGATGTTGACGACTTCATCGGAGGTCACAAACTGGAGTAGAGCGAGTCCATGCTCTGTTCTATATCGACCTCCGTGCTATGGCGGTGCGGTGCTGTGAGAGAGGGCCTGTCTTCAAGGAGCGCCTCCTGTTCCTCGTTGCGGAGTACAGCCAGACATCGATAATGCCTGTGGTATCGATGGGCGTTGATCGATTTTAGTATGCCATCGTGTTCTTTAGACGATACCACCACTTCTATAACGTTTCTTCTTAGCTCTGGTACAGTACCAGTTGTTTAGTACTGCGAGTAGCAAATACTTTTGTCTTTACCAGTTGATGTTAGTGATGATGCTGATGATGTTTGATTTGTGGGGCGCTCAACTGTGCGGTCCTCAGCGCCCGTACAAAGTCACAATTTTTTCACAGTCCAATTTTTACACTGTCCGATCGAGCCACTGTCGCAAATGATGATGATGACGATCAAATGATGAGGACAACACAAACACCCAGCCCCGGGCAGAGAAAATCCCCAACGCGGCTGGGAATCGAACTCGGGAACCCGTGATCCAGAGGCAGCAACGCTAATCACTAGACCACAAGCTGCGCATAATTGATATTAGTATTTGCACTGCGGAGGGCTAGTCCATTATTATTGTAATAGCAGTAAACCTCTGAGTTTTCAAAGAATCGAGTTCTCACTTAGGAAAGTGCGTTAAACGTCTAAATGCTTTACAAATGGGTTAATGTGTTAAGTAATGGAGGTTAAGCATATAAAAGAGAAGAAGTTTGGTAAAGGTCTGAAATTACGTTTGGAGTTGGTTGGAAGTTGCTAAGAGCTCTCATTATCAAACACTAGATGTGTACAGTCTGGGTGACTTGCGCTCTGTTTTAAGTAAAACCTTATTACACAAGCATAGCAATGTTTATAACGTCATGTCTTCCGAACTACGAGTCGCAAAATGATAAAATTTTTCAGGTATATTCAGTGGTGTATGTGTATACTGTCTGGAAGACATCTTGCAAATTTACTTCACAGTAAAGAAGTAATAAATTAAAACCTTACGCAGGATGAGGACGTTTTACTGGATGAATAGCGAAAACGTACTAGGCGATACACTTTTTTTCCTTTCATCATTCTGTGATTTTGGCAGCCAGGAAAAGTTTCTTAAAGGTGTGGAACTATTTAAGAAGTTTGTTGGAGGTCACTAGGTACTCTCATTTTCAAATAGTGGGTGAATACAGTCCGGGTAATTTGCGCGCTGTGAGTTAAGCTGCCTCAAGAGATACATAGTTTCGGACTGTAACTCTTGTCTTACTGTCATAAACCTGTAACATACGAATATACCTCCTAATGAGTAGGTTATGACACCATATTAAATTTTTAAATTCGGTGAATAATTATATGAAGAATACCGGAAACAAATTTTTTGTCGCCCCTGAAGCCATTAGACAGGTAACCTGCAACTGCGATAGTGCACTAAGAACTATGACCCTCGAACCGTTTTAGCCGGAATTACACTGCGCAACGCTATTAAAGGATCTTTTTATCGAAAGCTCGCAATTTCCACCCATTGCGATGCTTAAGTTAAGCTAAGGCGGCTTAAACCTTCCTCTGTAACGGTCCAAAAGCGTGGCGCCCTGCGAAGTCACCCTGGGGCTCGGCAAGGTGTCGACACATGAGAGAAAATAGCCACAGCTCAGAAATTCATTGATGTGTACTGGAGTTATTGATGTCACATTGGCACCAGACTTCACCACAATTCTGAACAATGCAACCGTGTAAGTTTAACAGGGGTGTAAGGTCGTCACAGCCCCTCTTACCCACACTTCACCCCTTCTTCTGACGCTTCTGCGACGGAGTTCAGACCCACGACGGCCTGCGTTGAAATCCCGCAGTTTTCTTAAGAGTGGCCGAGGAAAACATTCCAAACACACCGCCACTCGCCATCGGCACGAAAAAGACGTAAAATCATGGGGTGGCATAGAGGGCGTCAATCAAACCATACTTTTTTCTGGGACGCTGACTCTTACTAAACTGGAGCTCTGAAGAAGCATAATCACCCTTAACTGCTTTGAATCACGTTCAAATTTCTCCGAATTGGCCGGCCAGTGTGGCCGAGCGGTTCTAGGCGCTTCAGTTTCGAACCGCGCGATCGCTACGGCCGCTGGTTTGAATCTTATCTCGGGCATGGATGTGTGTGATGTCCTTAGGTTAGTTAGGTTTAAGTAGTTCGAAGTTCTAGGGGACTGATGACCTCAGATGTTAAGTCCCATAGTGCTCAGAGCCATTTGAACCTTCACATTGGGTGAGGATGCAACCCCACAAGGCCTTTAGAAAAGAGTTGAAATATTCGAAGGTATCAGCAATGACAAAGGTTGTGGAGAACGTCTTCCTACTGCTCACCGCACTGCGAACTGCGAAATGTGTGGGCGTCTGGAAATCAACACCCACGGAAAAAATGGCTCTGAGCACTATGGGACTAAACTTCTGAGGTCATCAGTGCCCCAGAACTTAGATCTACTTAAACCTAACTAACCTAAGGACATCACACACATCCATGCCCGAAGCAGGATTCAAACCTGTGACCGTAGCGGTCGCGCGGTTCCAGACTGTAGCGCCTAGAACCGCACGGCCACCCCGGTCGGAGATGCCCAAGGGAAAGAGGCGGTTTCAGTGACACCCTTTATGTCACCCCTGCTGCCTTTCTGTGCCAATTCTGAGTGACAGTATCTCTGGAATATCTTCCTCGGCTACTGGTAAATAACCCACTCGAATTCAACGCTGAGCGTCGCGGTTCTAACCTTTATAGCGGAGGAGTTAGGAGAAAATTTTGGGAATTTGTGGTAAGGTCTTATGGGACCAAACTGCTGATGTCATCGGTCCCTAGGCTTACGCACTACTTAATCTTACTTAAACTAACTTGCACTAAGGACAACACACACACCCATGCCCGAGGGAGGATTCGAACCTCCCAGGGCGGGAGCCGCGCGGACTGTGACAGGGCGGCCAAGACCACGCGCTACCCCGCTCGGCAGTTAGGACAAGGAGTGAAATATGGGTAAGAGGGGTGTGACTACCTTCTGATCACGTGACACGTGCACGGTGGCGTTGGGCAGAATAGTGGTGAAATTTGGTACCCTCCTTACACGTGACCTGTAACCCTGAACAACGGCCTTTTTCTCGCACGTGTCCAGACCTTGCTGTTTGAAGTATCGTCGAGTCCGAAGTTGACGTCGCTGGGCGCCACGGTTTTTGCACCTTTACAGAGGAAGGCTGTACGCACCTTTGAGCCAAATTTCAAACTCGAGCGTCGCAGTGGGTGGGAATTACGACGTTTCAAAAAGCTGATCCTTCAGTTCTGTTGTGCAGTGTGAATGGTTGGCTGTGGAGGCAGTGCTGTACCTCGATACTCTTTCGACAATTGCTGTGGGTGGAACTTGTGGACAGAGATACGGCCCCAGTGTCGACAGACATGCCAACCGCAGGACGACGACCTGTGAGGAAGGTGCGGCGCTGCGTTGTTTGCGACGGCCCAGCGCGTGCCGCCGCCGCCGCCACGCCTACCAACGTAAATATCGGCCGCAAACAGAGGCTAATGCGGCCGCGCTGTTGTTCTTGCGGCTATCTCTGCACCGAGCGTGTCCCAGCTCCGGCACCGCTGCCCCTGCCTGCCGGTTTCACGGCGAGCCGTATTGTTTCTCAAAATATTCCAAACAATTAGAGGACAACCGAACCGATGTCGGTGGCTCGACGCGCGTTCAGCGAACTCTGACGTTGCTTGCGCTCGAAACCTTGGTTCGCTGCGCCTCCCTCATAAACAAAGCTTATCTCTCTCTACTACATGTTGAAATTAGTGTGCTAGTACATTGTTACGCTCGTCGTGAACATCACGTACAGCGAGGATGCTGAATAAGCCACTTTTACTAGCGCTGTTCACAAATTACAACGAGCCTTGTTATTTGCGGTCTAAGGGTGACGTATCTGGTTATCATCGTTAGCATTCAACCGCGATTCTTATACATATATTTTAACAACGCGTTTCAAGAGACAATGCTCTCATCATCAGGTTGTAAAGTCTATGTCATGAAATTAAACGGACTGAAAAGACAAAATACCATCACAAATAGTTGGGAAGTCCATAGAGTAAAACAGAATTAAAAGTATATTGGACTGTGGGTCCTCGTCTTACATTGAAGTTGTTGACACAAGTCGATGGCCGTCCCATAGCTACCAAGTATGCTGTCGCATTGTGCCGGCTCGGGAGCTGTTGTTGACTGCTTGACGATAACGCTATGCTATTGGGCGCCTTATTTCCTTATTTCATTGATCTGCCATCGTTAGCCTCTCGCAACTCCGTCAGTAACATGCTACAAGTTTAAAGTCGCATACCTACCCCAAAATAATTATAAAAAATCTCATTTCTTTAAAATTATCTTGTGCATTTAGAATATTGCTTTGTTTCTTTTCATGGATAGCTATCTCGAATTCCTCTAGTAAATCAAGTTTCCTCCCTTTCTTTTCTACATGCAATATTTCTACGTTATCTTCTATGCTATTAAGGGGATGGCCTGTTTCATATATATGGTTCGCAACAGCTGATTTGTCATAATTTCCTAACCTGAACGCGTCTTTATGTTCTTTATACCGGATCGCGAATGATCTTCCTGTCTGCCCTATATATTTTGCATCACAAGTTCTGCACTGAATCTTATAAACTCCCGATCATTCAAACTTATTTCTCTTCTCGCCAATATCGTGCTTAAGGCTATACCTCAGTAGTTTATTAGTCTGAAAAGATATTTTAACATAGTATGGCTTAAAAATGTTTGCTATCTTTTGTGAGACTGTTCCGTAGTATGGCATCGTGATAATTTTCACTTTCTCTCCATCGGGTTCTTTCTTTTTGCGCTTATTACTTTTCCGTAACAGTTTTTTAACCATATCTATTCTGTAACCGTTATGCATCGCTATTCTCTTAACGGTATTAATTTCAGTCGCCCTATCTTTTTCGCTTATAGGTATATTGATTGCCCTATGCACGAGACTACGGAAAGCAGCTTCTTTATAAGCCTGAAGAAAGGGAGGAAACTTGTTTTACTAGAGGAATTCGAGATAGCTATCCATGAAAAGAAACAAAGCAATATTCTAAATGCACAAGATAATTTTAAAGAAATGAGATTTTTTAGCGGGTTTTTAGAATTATTTTAGGGTAGGTATGCGACTTTAAACTTGTAGCATGTCACTGACGGAGTTGCGAGAGGCTAACGATGGCAGACCAATGCAATAAGGAAATAAGGCGCCCAATAGCATAGCGTTACCGTCAAGCACACGGCTGTAACCACGCCACAACACCTAGGCACGTCAGTCCACAACAGCTCCCGAGCCGGCACAGTGCGACAGCATACTTGGTAGCTATGGGACGGCCATCGACTTGTGTCAACAACTTCAATGTAAGACGAGGACCCACAGTCCAATATACTTTTAATTCTGTTTTACTCTATGGACTTCCCAACTATTTGTGATGGTATTTTATTTTCATGACATAGACTTTACAACCTGATGATGAGAGCATTGTCTCTTGAAATGCGTTGTTAAAATATATGTATAAGAATCGCGGTTGAATGCTAACAGTGATAACCAGTATAACGACAACTGCTACCTCGTCTCCATAATGGATTATATTAAATCGGTAACGTATCTTTTTTCTTATTAATAAAGGGAATAAATTTCCTGTATTTGTTCGCGATCATTGTGAATATTTTCTGAATAAAACTGCCTGGATCGCTATGTAAATGTCTTTGTATTACTACCCCGTTTCGCCTACTGCCATTATCAAATACCAAAAACTTGCGAAACGAGGTTCAGAGACAATATTAAAACCTATGCCTGGGACTCGAACTGGGAAGCAGGTTTTTCTCTGCGCACATTGGCCCCTTTTCTGGCGGATGTGTGAGAGATATGTTGTACGTGTAGTTGTAGCAGAAGGAGATCAGAGTGTGACCCTGTCGACAGCGAGGTCGTTAGAGACGGAGCACAAGATCGAATTACGGAAGGATGGGGAAGGAATCAGCCGTGCTTTTTCCAAAGGAACCATCGCGGCATTTGCCTGGAGCGAGTTTATAAAATGACGGAAAACCTAAATCCGGATGGCCGGACGTGGATTTCAACCGTTGTCCTCCCGAATGCGAGTCCAGTGTGTTAATCACTGCGCCACCTTGCTCGGAATGTGTACGTGTAGAGTGTACGTGAGTCCAATAGTGAAACCCGGTGGCGATACGTAGCCTACTCCTCACGAATAGAAAGAGCCGCAGAGCTTAACGCTCCCATGTGACTGACAGATCACCGTCAACAGTGTTACATGCCCTCATTTCGTGGGACACTTAGGAGAGGAAGTTGGCGCAAAATCTGGTGCTCAGAAGCTTTATGCCAGAACTTCTTCTCCCGATGCCAGTCAAATACTGGCTGCGAAAATTTCATCCTCCACCAAACAGGCTTACTTACGGCAGCGCCGCCGCACAGGTGTCCTTTAGCGATCTCGGCTATCCAATCCAGTAGGAAGGGCACTTTTTATGGTGATTTGCCAAGGGAAACCGTCTACCTTCATTTTTAATCCACAAACGTATTCTAAGTATAGGAGCTTTTAATCAACTGTCACAGGTGCGTGGGCAAGTTTGCTACTGGAAAGGGGAATTTTATTTGTAACATTGTTTGGGACGAAAATTTTGTAAAAATTATTTCTTTTGTGCGGCTGGTCCCGGCGGAGGTTCGAGTCCTCCCTCGGGCATGGGTGTGTGTGGTTGTCCTTAGGATAAGTTGTGTGTAAGCTTAGGGACTGATGACCTTAGCAGTTAAGTCCCATAAGGTTTCACACACATTTGAATATTTTTTTATTTCCTTTACGAGCTACGCTGTTCTGTGGGCTGGTGAAAAGGAAAATATCTGCCACCCAACAACGTGTGCCGCGACGGCGAGACTGGAATCTACAGGCAGCCAAGGAGCTCCCAATTACCTCTGGTGAAAAAAAGTTATGCATTTTTGTAAAGTATGACTGTTCAGTTTCTTTTTTGATTTGTTTACCGATCTGATGTACGCGCCATACCAAGGCTCAAACGCACTTATAGATCTGAGTTGCAGATTTAACGCCACTTAGGAAACATTCCGATTATTGATTCCATAGTATTTTGGAAGAACGTAGCTGAAATTAACTTACAGCAGAGAGAGTTGTCTATTGGTTGATAGTGTGGTGATGCATTAAAACGAACGAATTCATACTTGCTACAGATTTTGGATTTAATAGACTAAATTTAGTACCTGGAAGTAGGAAGATTTACGAAAATCATAAATAATTCTTCTTAGGGAAAGGTAGAAGTTATGTGAGAGTGGAATTTTATCGATTTTGAGCACGCACGAACTTTTTACTTAAAGTCCAGGCAACTAGACGAACTTTTTACTGAGGCTACACTAACTATTTATGTCTGTGCATTATCATGGGTTGATTTTAGTCCGCTTTAGATGGTGCTGCACCTGGATCGGGTCTCAGAATACTCGCGCGTCCGCATTTCGAAAAATTTGGAAATTTGTGATAAGGTCTTATGGGACCAAACTGCTGAGGTTATCGGTCCCTAAGCTTACACACTACTTAATCTAAATTAAACTAACTTACGCTAAGGACGACCCACACACCCATGCCCGAGGGAGGACTCGAAGCTCCGCTGGAGGAGGGAGGCGGGGGGGGAGGGGGGGGGGGGGGAGACGCGGACCGTGACAAGACACCCCAGACCGCGCATCTGCCCAGCGCGAGCGTCCGTGTATGGGAGTGTGCGAAGTGAACACACTTAACAACATCGATTATAGCATCGTCCTCCCGACAGGCAGACCGTGTTTATTTTAAAGATGGCGGGATATTAGCCGTTTGCTGCAGAGATTAAATTTCACAGCAGGGATAGCGTAAATGTTAGATATTCCCAGACGATGACCTAGAGCTAATCTAGCGCCTGTCACAATGCAAATATTTCCTAGCATATTGTTTTGTAAACAACGTTCACTGCAAACGTGCAGTCATTAGCTACGACCACAACTCAGACAACGGCAGTAGCGCACGGCCAGCGAGCGGCTGCTGAACATAAAAAACGTGGGCCAGGTCGGTCCGGGTGCGCGCCGCAGAGCGAGCACGGCAGAGGTGTCGACGCCGGCTGGCGTAAGTAGGTGTTGACACAGGCGGCGGCTGCGGGGGCGGCGGCGCTCGCGCTGACCGGCGGTCTGCCCGGCTGCGGCTGTTTGGGGTGCGGTGTGGGGTGGTGGGGGTGGGGGAGGGGGTGGGGGTGGGCGCAGCACCGGCCGCAGCAAACACAAACAGCCGCCGGCCGCAGCGTCAACAGCGCGGCGCCCGGCCTCGCGCATCAACACGGCCGTAACGCCGCAACCTGCTGCCGACGGTTCACACCGCACTATTACACGCGCCCATGTCCGAAAGGGACTGCCGCCATTCTCTCCTCGTTGCTCGAACCACACACAACTACAACACAAATATTTTTAAGATCATGGAAGAGGAAGGAACTTTACGGATCCGTCGACGATGAAGTCACTAAACAGAGGACTAGCACTGGGGAAAGATGATCGCTTCCTCTAGTAAGGAACCATCCTGGCGATTAAATAGGGGAGATGTGGGAACCTCAGTCGGGAAACAATGCCAATCACTTGATGTCATAGTAAAAAAACTGGCCCAGAAGTGCTCTGGTTGGCGCTACCATCTACTGAACGACAGTAGCAACTAACCCAACTCTGCCATTGTCTGCTGGGGCTTCTTAGGAGCAATACAGCGCTTAAAAGTTTCATCATTTTTCTTATAACTGCCAGCCGGGGTTGCCGAGCGGTTCTAGGCGCTACAGTCTGGAACCGCACGACCGCTACGACCGCAGGTTTCAATCTTGCCTCGGGCATGGATGTGTGTGATGTCCTTAAGTTAGTTAGGTTTAAGTAGCTCTAAGTTCTAGGGGACCGATGACCTCAGAAGTTAAGTCCCATAGTGCTCAGAGCCATTTGAACCATTTTTTTAATATATACACGGTGTTACAAAAAGGTACGGCCAAACTTTCAGGAAACACCTCACACACAAAGAAAGAAAATATGTTATGTGGACATGTGTCCGGAAACGCTTACTTTCCATGTTAGAGCTCATTTTATTACTTCTCTTCAAATCACATTAATCATGGAATGGAAACACACAGCAACAGAACGTACCAGCGTGACTTCAAACACTTTGTTACAGGAAATGTTCAAAATGTCCACCGTTAGCGAGGATACATGCATCCACCCTCCGTCGCATTGAATCCCTGATGCGCTGTTGCAGCCCTGGAGAATGGCGTATTGTGTCAAAGCCGTCCACAATACGAGCACGAAGAGTCTCTACATTTGGTACCGGGGTTGCGTAGACAAGAGCTTTCAAATGCCCCCACAAATGAAAGTCAAGAGGGTCGAGGTCAGGAGAGCGTGGAGGCCATGGAATTGGGCCGCCTCTACCAATCCATCGGTCACCGAATCTGTTGTTGAGAAGCGTACGAACACTTTGACTGAAATGTACAGGAGCCGCATCGTGCATGAACCACATGTTGTGTCGTACTTGTAAAGGCACATGTTCGACTGAAATGTGCAGGAGCCCCATCGTGCATGAACCACATGTTGTGTCGTACTTGTGAAGGCACATGTTCTAGCAGCACACGTAGAGTATCCCGTATTAAATCATGATAACGTGCTCCATTGAGCGTAGGTGGAAGAACAAACTAACACGAGCTCTAACATGGAAATTAAGCGTTTCCGGACACATGTCCACATAACATCTTTTCTTTATTTGTGTGTGAGGAATGTTTCCTGAAAGTTTGGCCGTACCTTTTTGTAACACCATATATATATATATATATATATATATATATATATATATATATATATATATATATATATATATATATATAGCTGTTCGTTTCGATCTAGGTATCTGAAAGTATTCTTATCCGTTTACAATGAAATGAATACCCTTAGCTGCATACAGATGTTGATATAAGTCAACGAGGACAGTTGAAAATGTGTACTCCGACCGGGAATCGAACCCGGGATCTCCTGTTTACATGGCAGACGCTCTATGTATCTGCACCACCGAGGACATAGAGGATAATTCGACTGCAGGGACTTATCTCTGGCACGCCTCCCGCGAGACCCACATTCGCAGCTTATTGTCCCTCACTATATTCATAGTGCCCCTACCCATCATTCTCATTACTCGCGGCTTTACTGCCGATTCCCGCAAGAGTTCGGGCACTGTTTGTGCATCTGCACAGAACAAATGTTCGAAAGAACAAATACAATGCCGGCCGGAGTGGCCAAGCGGTTCTAGGCACTTCAGTCTGGAATCGCGCGACCTCTCCAGTCGCAGGTTCGAATCCTGCCGCGGGCATGGATGTGTGTGATGTCCTTAGGTTAGTTAGGTTTAATTAGTTCTCAGTTCTAGGGAGCTGATGACCGCAGATGTTAAGTCCCATAGTGCTCAGAGCCATCTGAACAGATACAGTCTTCATATATATTCTTATTCGTTTTGTATAAAACTTCTAATTTATGTACAAGTAGGTTACATGTAGGATATCAATGACAGTTTGATGTGTAAGCTGAACTGTAAAGCTTCAATTAAGTTTCAAGATATTTAATAACCTGTAGGTGCAAATATGGTGTTCAACATGACCGGCATTGCCTCCAAGACTAGCATTCCCTCACGTAATAATGATTTTTTAATTTGCTCTCATTTAGGCAATAAATCGTAAAAGAACTTCTAACGAAGCCCAATGGACCAGGAGCAAATGCAACATGTCACTAAAGCTTGCAAAGACAGAAAATTTATTAGATAAGTGGTGAAAGGGAACTCCTTTCAGTACCCTCAGGAGACAATAAAGGTGGGAATAGAGAAGCCCGTAGAATGGGCTGCAAGTCGGTTTTCACAGTTCAGCAGGAGAATGAAATTGCAGAACATGCAAAGTCGTTAGAAAAATGGTTTATGACCTGGAGCCTCTGAATCTTAGAAAAGTTACATACAAATTTGCAGAAAGGAACAAAATTGTTAACAATTTCATCCTAGCACCGCGTAGGGTGAGTAGGAAGCCGTAGGAATGGTTGTAAGGAAGCCGGAACCGAGGCTTCAACTAGGAAGAGGTATACACATTCTACGGCCCTCTGGCTGAAAGACCAAGTAACTCAAATGACACTTCCAGCAAAAGAAAGTCAGTTGCAGAAATATCTCCAGTTCCAGGTCCATGCAATGACCCAAAGAATACACAAGGACACAAAAGGCAGTACTCCCTGATTCTGAGCCCCCATGAAGAAAATTCATAAGGGAACAGGGGCAAAGAAGGGGGTAAAAATAAATCAGAGAATTGGAAAGCTTAATAGACGGGCAGACAAACTCTACAGAAGAAAATTATAGATCCCAGGAGGAATCTAGCTGCTGCATTTAATGATACTACTTCGGAGAATAACATGACGCCCTCTGCGATGATAATTCAGACAACGAGATTGAAACTGTCAGGGAAAAGTGTCTAGTATATGTAGACTATGGACAGAAAAATATGATACAGGTATACCATCGGTGGTCTATGTGTATGTTCATTTGTTCACGGTGGGATGAACCAGACTACTAGAAGTGTGATTTTTGTGTCAACACAACCACAGACTAACAAGGAAACATCCATTAATTCAAATTTCGCCAAGCCATTAATTTTGGGAATTTCATACTTCCTACATTCCATTATATTAAGTTTAATTGTAGTACCTGCATGCTTTCTTCTTGATCTGAAAGTTGGTTTCCTTTATTATAAAGGCCCCGGCAGAAGAAAACATACCGTTAAAATTACAGCAAGCCTTGGGAGAACCAGTCGTGACAAAATTCTCCCACATCTGGTGAGCAAGATATATGAGACAGGCGAAATACCCTCAGGCTTAAAGAAGAATATAACAATCCAATTTCAAAGGAAGCAGGTGCTGATAGCTGCGAAACTTACGGAACTATCAGTTTAATAAGTCACAGCTGCTAAATATTAACACGAACTCTTTAGAGACGAACGGAAAAACTGGTAGAAGCTGACCTCGGGGAAGACCAGTTTGGATTCCGTAGACATGTAGGAACACGCTAGGCAGTACTGACCCTACGACTCATCTTAGAAGGTAGATGAAGGGAAAGCAAACCTAGCTTTAAGCATTTGCAGACATAGAGGAAGCTTTTGACAATTGCGACTGGAAAACCCTCTTTCAAATTCTGGAGGTGGCAGGGGTAAAACACAGGCTATTTACAACTTGTACAGAAACCAGATCGTAGTTATAAGAGTCGAGGGGCACGAAGGGAATCAGTGGTTGAGAAGAGAGTGATTCAGGGCTGTGTAGCCTATCCCCGATGTTATTCAATCTGTATACTGAGCAAGCAGTGAAGGAAACAAAAGAAAAAATTTGGAGTAGGAATCAAAATCCAGGGAGAAGAAATAAAAACCTTGAGGTTTGTCGATGACAATGTAATTCTGTCAGAGGCAGCAAAGGACTTGGAAGAGCAGTGGAAAGGAATAGATTGTGTCTTGAAAGGAGGATACAAGATGAACATTAACAAAACCAGAACGAGGATAATGGAATGTAGTCGAATTTAATCAGGTGATGCTGAGAGTATTACATTAGAAAATGAGACGCTTAAAGCAGTAGATGAGTTTTGCTATTTGGGCAGCAAAATAACTGATGATGGTCGAAGTAGGGAGGGTATAAAATGTAGACTGAAAACGGCAAAAAAATCATTTCTGAAGAAGAGAAATTTGTTAACATCGAGTATAGCTTTAAGTGTCTGGAAGTCTTTTTTGAAAGTATTTGTGTGGAGTGTAGCCTTGTATGGAAGAGAAACATGCATGATAAACAGTTTAGACAAGAAGAGAACAGAAGCTTTTGCAATGTGGTAGCCGCGCAGGATTAGTCGAGCGGTCTAAGGCGCTGCAGTCATGGACTGTGCGTCTGGTCCCGGCGGAGGTTCGAGTCCTCCCTCTGGCATGGGTGTGTGTGTTTGTCCTTAGGATAATTTAGGTTAAGTAGTGTGTAAGCTTAGGGACTGATGACCTTAGCAGTTAAGTCCCATTAGATTTCACACCATTTGAACATTTTTTTGCAATGTGGTGCTTCGGAAGAATGCTGAAGATTAGATGGGTGGATCACGTATTGTACTGTATTGTATTGAACTGGGGACCTAGAGACGGCGGAGAGACTTCGTCCCCGCCGTAGTCCTCAGTGGTTGACAACGCTGAGACAGTCCACTCATCCCACCGCCGCTCCACACTGAACTCAGCGTTATTGTACGGTTCGGCCCCCAGTGGACCCTCCCGGGAACATCTCACACCAGAAGAGTGTACTCCCAAATGTTTGCGTGGTAGAGTAAGTGTGGTGTACGCGTACGTGGAGACAGTGTTTTGCGCAGCAATCGCCGACACAGTGTAACTGAGGCGGAATAAGGGAAACCAGCCCGCATTCGCTGAGGCAGATGGAAAACCGCCTTGAAAACCATCCACAGACTGGCCGGCACACCGGACCTCGACACTAATCCGCCAGACGGATTCGTACCGGTGACCTGCACGTCTTCCCGCTCAGAAAGCAGTGCGTTAGACCGCACGGCTAACCGGACGGGCTTGGATCACGTAACTAATGAGGAGGTACTGAGTAGAATTGGGAAGAAGAGGTATTTGTGGCACAACTTGACAAGACGAAGGGATCGGTTGGTAGGCCACATTCTGAGGCATCAAAGGATCACCAGTTTACTAATGGTGGGAAGCGGGGCCAGGGGGGGGGGGGGGGGATCTGATAAAAAAACCGTAGAGGGAGACCAAGAGATGAATACACTACGCAGAATCAGAAGGATGTAGGTTGCAGTAGTTATCGGAGATGAAGAGGTTTGCACCGGACAGAGTAGCATGGAGAGCTGCATCAAACCAGTCTTTGGACTGAAGACCACAACATCAACATATTTGTGTTTTTCCACGTTCGTGAACATGTAATATTTATTAGTCAAACTTGGTTCCATGAAGATTTCTCTAATATTTATTACACCCCTTTATGGGTATTCCCAGTCAAAGTAGCATTTTCGTTTTATTCACCTTGTACGTGAGATCCTATACATAATAGTCCAAGATAACAACGTTCGTAAATTTATGTATTTCAATGACTATGAATATGCCATTAATAAATGAGCACCAAAGTTTTTGATATTTTAATTTTGCCTCCTCCTTAAGTAACCTCCATTTACTCTATATACACTTTCACATACCTTTCTTTAGTATTAGGACGTAAGTGTCTCACGATAGTTTAGCAGGGAACCCGCGGACATTTTTTGCACACTATTGCCGATGAGGTCGGGCGTTGTCGTCCACAAAAATTAAATCAGGGCCGAATGCACCTCTGAAACGAGACGACAGGGGAAGAAATACAGTAGCTGAAAAATGTCGATCGGTGAGAGTACCGTGTTCAATGATTTGGAGGCCAGTACGCCCATGCAACATTATGCCTGCCGACACCATAACACCTGGACCACCAAAAGCGATCAATTTCGACATGATTCTGGACGTATACTCATATGGCGAGAGGACAGAAACGGCTATTGCACACACGAACTTTCCAGTTACCCTTTGCATTATACGTAGCAGTTCTTTCTACCTATGGACCAAGTTTCATCTAGGCATGTAATTTGGCACTGCCATATCAATCAAAAGTTACTTTTATCCTTAAGTTTTGCACAGCAGTGTAGCCATTGATCAGTAGCGAGAAAGGCACACTTTGACGCCTTGTTCTCCGGGACTCCAGATTTTTGGTGCAGTGATCCCGTCGTGGAAGCACGTGCCTGCTGCCTCAGAACGCCTTGCCCGAGTCATCTCCTTAATGGGAGCGCCGTGGTGGCTGAGATCCCGGCCTTATCTGAAGCCCGGCCGGGCAGCCGCCGCTACATCCTGCAGCCTTGTCGCCGATAATTGGCTCCTCGTCCGGCAGCAAGCCCAGCAAGAGGCGATCGTCGCTGAGCTCCGTGTGTGTGTGTGTGTGTGTGTGTGTGTGTGTGGAGACGGCGGGCCCTGCTACAGCGCCTCCTCCGCTCAGCCAACTTTTCGCAGCCCTTGTGACAATAACTGATGACGGAAGCCAAGAAAATAGGGACCTGTTCTAAAGGTATTACTTTAGGCAACAGACTTGGAAGTAAGTGTACTTGTTTACGCTCCTTTAGGGAATGAAAATACTTACTAGTGTTAGATCTGGCGCACATATCATCGGTTCAAGGAGAGCCCTTCATGCGTTTTAAATTTTTAGCGGTAAGGCGCGGTTATCACTGGGGCGATACGATATGCAAGACGCTACGCTATGTGATTCGCGTAGGAGCAACACGCGTTGGTGAACAGCATAGGAGCGCTGCTGAAGTGCCTTAACTGGTTCACACCGGGGCGACAGCGATACAACACCGATGCGTTATTCGTTTTCTGGAGACTAGAAATCTACTCTGTAGGAATCAGCACGGGTTTCGAAAAAGACGATCGTGTGAAACCCAGCTCGCGCTATTCGTCCACGAGACTCAGAGGGCCATAGACACGGGTTCACAGGTAGATGCCGTGTTTCTTAACTTCCGCAAGGTGTTCGATACAGTCCCCCACAGTCGTTTAATGAACAAAGTAAGAGCATATGGAATATCAGACCAATAGTGTGATTGGATTGAAGAGTTGCTAGATAACAGAACGCAGCATGTCATTCTGAATCGAAAGAAGTCTTCCAAAGTAAGAGTGATTTCAGGTGTGCCGCAGTGGAGTGTCGTAGGACCGTTGCTATTCACAATATACATAAATGACCTTGCGGATGACATCGGAAGTTCACTGAGGCTTTTGCGGATGATGCTGTGGTATATCGAGAGGTTGTAACAATGGAAAATTGTACTGAAATGCAGGAGGATCTGCAGCGAATTGACGCATGGTGCAGGGAATGGCAATTGAATCTCAATGTAGACAAGTGTAATGTGCTGCGAAGACATAGAAAGCTACAATATAGCAGGTCAGCAACTGGAAGCAGTTAATTCCATAAATCATCTGGGAGCAGGCATTAGGAGTGATTTAAAATGGAATGATCATACAAAGTTGATCGTCGGTAAAGCAGATGCCAGACTGAGATTCATTGGAAGAATCCTTAGGAAATGCAACCCGAAAACAAAGGAAGTAGGTTACAATACGCTTGTTCGCCCACTGCTTGAATATTGCTCAGCAGTGTAGGGTCCGTACCAGATAGGGTTGATAGAAGAGATAGAGAAGATCCAACGGAGAGCAGCGCGCTTCGTTACAGGATCATTTAGTAATCGGGAAAGCGTTACAGAGATGATAGATAAACTCCAGTGGAAGACTCTGCAGGAGAGACGCTCAGTAGCTCGGTATGGGCTTTTGTTGAAGTTTCGAGAACATACCTTCACCGAGGAGTCAAGCAGTATATTGCTCCCTCCTACGTATATCTCGCGAAGAGACCAGGAGGATAAAATCAGAGAGATTAGAGCCCACACAGAGGCATACCGACAATCCTTCTTTCCACGAACAATACGAGACTGTAATAGAAGGGAGAACCGATAGAGGTACTCAAGGTACCCTCCGCCACACACCGTCAGGTGGCTTGCGGAGTGTGGATGTGGATGTAGATGTAGATGTAGAAGACTGAGTGCTGCTTGCCCCCCGTAACTGTATCGTACAATACACGGGAAGGGAAATTTCAAGTCCACAATGAAATTTTTTCTATGCAGTGGATTGTGCGCTGGTATGAAACGTTATCTTATTTCCAAGTTTGACTTTCCCCATAATTTATTTTCTTTGAATATGCTGTCTTCCCTTCAACTAAGTTGAAAGGACCGAGTTCGAGTCACAGTCCGGCACACAGTTTAAGACTGCCATGAAGTTTCAGGTTTCAAGTCATCTTATGTGCCTAAAAGAATGGTTTTATTTAAATGAAGCAATGCTATATCCGTTTCTGTAGATAGTTTCTCAGTAAATCTTTAACTTTTCGTATAGAAACTAAATACCATTGTTTTCGGATTCGAGCATGCCCTCCCCTAAGCTCCTTAGATTTTGAGGAAATTACCCAATAATTTATTTATTTATTTATTTGCGCCTTATAGTCTGATGTCACAGCTAGATAGAACTGGTTTTCTTTTCCTGTTGTCCTGGGTTATTCGGATACTTCGAAATTAAGTACAAGACAGCTCAAGGTTGCAGTAAAAAATGTAGTCACTGGCCAGTTAAAGATGGTTGCATTTTAGGTCGCACAATTCTATTACCAAATGTAGCTAACATACCGAAATCCTTCCCCCCCCCCCCCCCCCCCCCACTGCAAGGAGAGCTGTACCTTCTTCCAATTTCGAGTAAATACGTGACATACGAGGGTTGTCCAAAAAGTAAGTTCCGATCAGTCACGAAACGGACGCCACAGTGAAAACCTGATGACCGTCGATCGCATCAACACGCTCTTTTCAGTTGTGAGTGCACTGTGAGCGGGTAGAGGTGCCTAGAACAACGATGTCTCCCGCCAAGTAGGAGGGCCCACTGAGAGGCTTCGCCTTAATGAATGCAGCCCACATAACACAACTACCACGCACTGCCTTCTTCATGGCAATTCTCAGCCGCACTCTGCAGGGGCAGTGAAGACACTCCTGCAGCCTTTTCGATGGGAAGTGTTCGATCACCCACAACACTGCCCTAACTGGCTCGTCCTGAGTATCATCTTTCTTCACATGAAACGCTGGATACGAAGACAACACTTGGGTGAAGGCTAGGCACTATAGACCAGCGTAGAGAATTGTCGGAAAGCACAGGCGGCTGCCTTCTATGACGATGGTGTTGGAAATTTGGTATGACGCTCCGACAAATGTCTAAGTCGGAGTTGCGACTATGTAGAGAAGTATCTGGAAAGTGTAGCTAACTTACGCAGATAAAATGTTTCTGATTTTCACTGTAGTTTCCATTTAGCGACCGATCGGAACTTACTTTCTGGACTACCCTCGTATAGAAAGTGGTCCACGACGAAACTGGCAGTGACGCACCATACACTAGGCTACTACAGCCTGCAGTGTCTTGTCGCTTGTATCGCTCCTGTGGGGACACGAGTGGCGCACGGATAACCGTCACATCATGAGACGTTTATTGCAACGTGTCGGATCGCATATCGTATAGCCAGAGTGAGAACCGAGCCTAAGACTATGAAGCGATACGAAACAGGGCGACATGTCAAACTCTATTGTAGGGAAGACTTAGCCGGCCGAAGTGGCCGTGCGGTTAAAGGCGCTGCAGTCTGGAACCGCAAGACCGCTACGGTCGCAGGTTCGAATCCTGCCTCGGGCATGGATGTTTGTGATGTCCTTAGGTTAGTTAGGTTTAACTAGTTCTAAGTTCTAGGGGACTAATGACCTCAGCAGTTGAGTCCCATAGTGCTCAGAGCCATTTGAACCATTTGAAGACTTACGAGGGCGTGCTGGAAAGTAACGTCTCCGAATTTTTTATGTGAAAACTCTTACAACTTCTTAATTAAGACAAACGTTATTTTCTACATCTTTATTCTTCATGTCTACATGTTTATTTCTAAACATAGTCATCCTGGCGGCGAAGACATTTCGCGCAACGAGAGGTCAGTTGGTTGATACCGACACTGCAGAATGCTTGACTTTGACTGACCTCTTCAAATGGTTCAAATGGCTCTGAGCACTATGCGACTTAACTTCTGAGGTCATCAGTCGCCTAGAATTTAGAACTAATTAAACCTAACTAACCTAAGGACATCACACACATCCATGCCCGAGGCAGGATTCGAACCTGCGACCGGGGCGGTCGCTCGGCTCCAGACTGTAGCGCCTAGAACCGCACGGCCACTCCGGCCGGCCGACTGACCTCTGCTTGCACCGTTTCATCATTGTCAAGGTGAAGTCCTCGAAAGTCTTAAGTCTTATTTCAGTTTTAGAAACAGATGAAAATCGGATGGGGCCAAGTAGGGTCTGTATGGCGGATGAGCGATGAAGCAGAGAGCTCCACGTGTGGACGAAATCTTCTAATTCTAAACTCGACTGTAGTACGCTGTTTCTCACACACCGACATACTTATGTTGCATACTGCCGTATTACACACTACCATTCAGAGTCCTATAGCGGCAGAGGTCTGCAAATGTGTACACAGGTAGAATAAAGATGTATAATGTTAATAACGCTTGTTTTGTTTAAAGAGTTTCACGATTTTTCACGTACAGTCTTCGGAGGCATTACTCTTCAGCTCGCCCTCGCAGATTTAAAATAGTTTTACTCTCCGTCTCGATAGCTTTAATTTTTTTCTAATCGACCGTTTTCGGTTCACATGAACCATCGTCAGACGTGACTGTAAAACTGGTCCCCTTGATGTTGAGCGACAGTTAGAGCAACCAGTTGCGAATTTCTTGATGTAAGACAGTTTTGGTTGCAAATTCTTTTTATTGCCAGTGAAAGGTCGTAGGTTTGAATCCTGCCTCGGGCATGGATTTGTGTGATGTCCTTAGTTAAGTTAGGTTTAAGTAGTTCTAAGTTCTAGGGGACTGATGACCTCTGGAGTTAAGTCCCATAGTGCTCAGAGCCATTAGAATTTGAGCCAAAACTGCCATATTTCAAAAGACGTGATGGTACTGGCTATGAGAGTAACCTGCCACCAAAACCTACATGCTACGCCAGAGGATTAGATGAAGGAAACCATCCTGTAACTTACCGTATAAATTTTGTTGATACATGGTTCAGGTGAACAGAAACCGGTCATTTTTAAAAATTAAAGCAATGGATACGGGTAATATAAATCTGTTTGTCAAGCGATTTAGGATATTGTCCGAGGACATTATGTCAACTTTTGCAGATAATATTTGTAGGAGAAGTTCTAGAAAAGTTTATTACGTCAGGAAAACTCGCATGCAAAACGCTAGTGCTCCATCGTTCGCAGTCGTTGTCAAACGATGTCGGAGATGCGGTGCTCGGGTCGTGAAAAGTAGGTAAATTCCATACGAAAGGCTAACACAGACGTCAACGAACTTAATACGAGAATATCTCTCGTAGCGACATCTGTTGAGTAAACTTAGGAGCTCAATGTTCGAGGAAGCCTGTGCACGACATTCCGCTGCCGTCGTCGTAAATCTAGCATAGGGGTGATGAGATTAAGAAAAGAAAGATTATAATGCGAGCAGTGCGAACCACTGATGTTGGTACGAACACTGCACACTATTTACTTCGTAGTTCTGTATAAATACACGAACGTTTCTAGGCGCTTCAGTCCGGAACCGCGCTGCTGCTACGGTCGCAGGTTCGAATCCTGCCTCGGGCGTGGATGTGTGTGATATCCTTAGGTTAGTTAGGTTTAAGTAGTTCTAAGTCTAGGGGACTGATGACCTCAGATGTTAAGTCCCATAGTGCTTAGAGCCATTTGAACCATTTGTTTAAATACGGACGCTAATAGTAAAAGCTTTTGCGTGATTCCAGATGTTCAGGAGTTCTGTTTTGATATCATGCAGCTGTTGCGCTGACCTGTCTGTGCCAACACAGCAACCCTCTCTTCCCATGCAGCGTGGGGTAGCGGCGCGGTCTAAGGGCGCCTTGCTACGGTCCCCGCGGCGCCCACCGTCGGAGGTTCGAGTCCTCCCTCGGGCATGGGTGTGTGTGTTGTCGCTAGCGTAGTTTGGTTTCATAGTAATTTACCACAAATTCCCAATTTTTCTCTCCCTATCCCTCTCTCACCTCCCCTTCTCTCTCTCTCTCTCTCTCTCTCTCTCTCTCTCTATCCCTCCCTCCTCTCTCTCTCTCTCTCTCTCTCTCTCTCTCTCTCTCACACACACACACACACACAGACACACACACACACACACACACACACACACACACTGTCTCTCTATCCTGTCCTGTAATGGAGTGTCACAATGTGTAGGGACCATGCGTGACGATATTTGATTATTGCAGGTAGGGCTCTTGTTTCTGTGGCACTAAGTTCTCTCTGATGTCGCAACGTCTGTATCAGATTGAGACATCGCAGCATTTCACATGGTTCTGCATTGTGCCTCTGAGAAGGATACTGGGAACCAGTTCGACCTTCTGGGCCACTGTCAGATCCACCAGGCTGACAGTCGTTAAACTGTCTTGCACATTTAATGTGGTGTTAGCTCCGTCCCTTTGTGCAGCCAGGACTGTGTGCAATAAACACTACCAGCAAGTCTTCTGCGTAGCCGTTAATCCATTATTATATACGACTGGTAAAGTGGTTTTGCATGAATCCACTTTATTTTGCGCCATTACTGTCCGTAGCTGCAGATTGTTTCAAAGTTTAGTTGCAGAACGTCTGGCCTGATTCCGTCTCCACCCTCGCTGACTTAAACAATGGCTACATGTATTTCCTGCACCGCGCCTCAGAACAGCTGCCGTTAAGTCGCGAGTGATCCGGTGTAAAGAATACTGTTAGAAAGCGAATTAAAACTGTCGAGATTCTGATTGAGTGTTTGAGGAGAACAAACAGCTAAGATCATCAGCCTGCTATTCGCCCCCGTGTCAGAAGCAGTGTACCCATCCCGTTTACATATAGAACAAATGCTTTGTTAAAGTGTGAGAAAGTGTTGTAAATATTTACGTAGCGTATATCAGAAATGGAACATGGGAACCAGTCCAGTATTCATGAAGTCGGATGTGGGAAACCGCCTGAAAACCACATCCACGATGGACGGTACACCGACCCCTCGTCGTTAATCTGCAGAGTGGATTGGAACCGGGCCGGCGAACCTTCCCGTCTTAGATGCGGTTGCGTTAACACGTGCGGCTAACCGGGCGAGTAAATATCAAAAGGCTTTATCTTCATAAGTGCTGCTGACGGCAGACCACGTTAAATATGGTGGTAATATGAAACGAATTAACCCAGCGATGCTGCCCAAAAGGGAAGAGAGAAAACAGTAAGTTCTGTTTTGGTACTAACATATCGCCACGCAAATTGCAAAGACATCTGGTGAAATAAAAGCGACAGGTAAAAGTCGAATCACAACCTACATGATTTTGTCAGTCTTCCAACGTCAGGCATTATATGAAAGCCCCAGGAATAATTCACACAGAAGGGTAAGTTCTGGAGTGAGGAGTTCGCACTATTTCTGTTTCCAGGTGAACATCAATGGTCGTTTTCATTGATATACTCCAGCCCCCCTAGATAAATATTTCAGATCTGGTTTCCACAGTAAATATATTTCTACCATTTGCAGTAAAGCCGGCCGATGTGGCCGAGCGGTTCTAGGCGCTTCAGTTTGGAACCACGCGGCCGCTACGGTATTCTCGCTCTGGACAGAATTTTAGGAGACTGATTCACTCCAACGATCTACATCTACATCATACTCAGAAAGCTACCAAATGGTGAGTAGCAGAGGATGGTCCTGGTACCCTCAGCTGATCACCCCACTCCCTGTTCCACTTGCGTATGGCGCATGGAAAGAATGATTGTCGGTAAGCCTCTGTATTAGTTCCAATGTGTCGAATTTTCTCCTCGTGGCCTTCTCGCGAGATGTACGAGTATGTGGCGGGAAGTAATAAGTTGTTCGACTCTTCCCAGAAAGCGCTCTCTCTAAATTTGAGTAGTAAGCATCTCCCTGACTCACAACGAGTCTCCTGTAACGTCCCCCATTGGAGTAACGCTCTCGCGCGAAATCAACGATTCCGTGACGAAACGAGCCGCTCTTCACTGGATCTTCTCTCTCTCTCTCTCTCTCTCTCTCTCTCTCTCTCTCTCTTCTATCAGCCCTGTCTGGTAAGGATTCCAGACTGATGAACAATGCTCACGAATCGGTACCCGGCTGTTGTGACCGAGCGGTTCTAGGCGCTTCATTCTGGAACCGCGCGACCGCTACGGTCGCAGGTTCGAATCCTGCCTCGGGTATAGATGTGTGTGATGTCCTTAGGTTAGTTAGGTTTAAGTAGTATTAAGTTCTAGGGGACTGATGACCTCAGATGTTAAGCCCCATAGTGCTCAGAGCCATTTAAACGAATCGGTCGAAGATGCGTATAGTAAGCCACTGCCTTCGTGGATGAGTTACATTTCCGTAAGTTTCTTCTTATGTTTCTCAGTCTAGGAATTCCTTTTTCTACTATTTATTTTATGTGGTGATTCCGCTTACGCTCGCTCTGGATTTTTATAGTTACTCCTAGAAACTTCACGGCAGATACTGTTTCCAGCAGTTTGTCATCAATAGTGTGGTCGTGCAGTAGTGGATTTCTTTTGTTATTTATGCGTAATATGTTACATTTATTTACGTTCAGGATCAACCGCCAGAGCCTACGCCATTCATCAATCCTCTGCAAGTCACGACAATAAGAGTATTATACCTGTGGGTCCAAATCAGGGCACGTCACACAACCACACCCTTATATATTTAATAGCAAGAGAGAACGAAGAGGACAAATAAGGTGGTACTCGTAACTCACACCAGTTACAATTTACTTCAGGTCCTTCTGCTCAAGGCGTCATACTCGTAATGCACCCTAATGTAGACCACTAGAGAAAAAATTCATCTAATAATCTATAGAAACTTAATACGAGGTAACCAATGTTGCCCTACGAAAGGCCTGTACATATTTATCGTAACACGATACAACCAACGAGCCGACATAAGACGGTAGTCCGGGAATTAAGTAGCTGATTTATGACATTGTATAACAATGATCCTAAACGTTACGTTTGAAGTGAAGATAGCTGTTGCTGAATGGCTGACGAAATAACCATACCAGATAATTAACAAATTTATTTTGCACGTAGAAGATTCAAGCAAAATCCAATTCCCGAACTAAAGGAAGTAATACTGGAGCCTCCGAAACAAGTGAAGCCACACGTACGCAACGCCCAACTCAGGCACGCCCAGTCTCTTCTAGGTAACGCATCGAACGCTGCAGCAGTGTGAAAAAACTGCACAGCTTAGGAATAGGAAAAGTAGTAGCTAATACTGTTGTTCAAGTGTCTGCAGACGAATCAAATGATATTTTTCTAAGCAGCAGTCACTGCTCCACTTGGGATGACTTATCAGCCACCAGCTAGGAACCTTTCCGACAAAAAGAGTTTTTCTTAAAGCACGTTTCTAAACACGCAGCACGGAAAACAGTCTTACAATTTCTACTGAGCCAATAGTTAATGATGGAGCAGGAATACGTATCATTAAAAATGTTGTAGATAGTATTATTCCACTTCTCACGGACATCTTTCATCTCTCTCTTGCTGGTGGTACATATCCTACAAACCTGAAGCAAAGTTTAATTCAACAAATACCCAAGAAAGATAACCCAAAGCCACCAAGTCACTATAAGCCATCCAGAGTATTATCCACAGTATCTTAAGTCTCAGAGTACGTTTTTCATGAATAGCTGACGGATTACCTCAGTATATATAACATCCACGATAAATGTCACTCAGTTTTCCAAAAACGTGTAGGTGACGACACCATAAGTACCATGGACACTCGTGAAACTGCCTTTCTCAGACTGTTTGTTTAATAGGAAGGCTTTCGATAATGAGGATTAGAGTATATTATTTACTAAAATAAAACAGCCGAATTTCTTAAACAGAGCAATACTGTGGTTCGACAGCTATCTCAAATTCAGTGGTCGATATGTTATCTGTGGGCCGTAGAAGTCATACAAACTTGTGCTCTCTGGAGTCCCTCAGGGTTCTGCCCTTGGTCTGTGGTTTTTCTCACTATACATATATGATATCTTCACAGGATTCATTCTTGTAACTACCACTTGTACACTCACGATATCCAGTTGTACATAAGTGCCAGCCCTCATAATAGTGTTGCTGCCATATTATGTACCTGATATGAATGATGATCGGTCAGTATCGCCTTGGTCGCAAAAAGTGGAGCTTAAATTGGTTATTCTCACATCTCACAGAAATAAATAAATGTGACATACTGCGCATACATAGAAAAGGAAGCTCGCTATAATACAACTGCAGTATTTAAAACTAATTGCTGGAAACAGTAACTATCGTAAAATATCTAGGAGGATCTATCCGGAGAGATCTTAATTCATCCACTAATGAAGTGGCTTACAGAAATGTTCACGTGGCGCCTCTTTTCCAGTCGCTAAATAATATGAGAAAGATTCTCATTTTTTCAAATTATTTTACATACATACGACTGAAATAAATGTAGCTTACAGTGTTAATAATGTATGTAAAGGGTCATGTTTATTTAAGAATAAGCGTACAGCATGGAGCTAGCGCTCCTAGTTTGTTTCATGTTTTACTAAACATGCTTTTACACGACAATGTGCAGTCCATTACCATTACATTATCTTATCTGACTTGATGTTGAGACTGCCACTGCGACTTCGGCCTTTGTTCTGATTAATGTAAGTTTAAGGTATGACTGAAGTAATAATTATTGTAATGATTCAACAAACCTTCCTTACGTCAATTCCTACCCTTATTATCTTGCAGTATCTAAAGTTAAACGTGGTCACTATAATTGTACTAGGGGATCCTAGTGTGGTTTTGCATAGCGTTATTACATTATTTCCAGCTTTAATACTCATTATTAGCATTTTTCGTTTAATAGGACCTCCAGAGAGTTTATTTGAATCATTAAGTTACGCGTTGTAGATTATTTATTCAGTTTTAAACGCAATCACACTAGGCGAACATAGCCAGTGACTTTTACTTGAGCAGAAATTAGTCTAGTTTTCTAAAGAGGAAAATTATTTAATCCTAATACGAGGGAAAAGTAAACTATTTGCGCGCAGTGTTTACCCATAATTCAAGGAAGCGCAGAGATATTGTTTAACAGTGCCTCACATTTCTGTCTGTTGGGTCGACTTTATAGCTGACGCTCATGGAACATTAATACACCCGGAAAAGAAAGGTTACATAGTCTAGAGGTCAGTTATACTCAAAAAACTCTAGTGGCAGACGCTACAAGAGAGGTTTCAGGATAGAAATTTCGAGAGAGAAGAATCAGACAACATATTAGTTCCTCCTACATAGTCTCACAACATTACCACAACGAGAAAATCAGAGTTATTAGTCCTAATACAGAGGCTTACCGACAATCATTCGTCCCGCGCGCCATTCGCGAATTCGTCAAGGAACGGGAAACTCAGTAAGTGGTGCCAGAAGTGCCCTCCGCCACAGACCGCCGGGTGTCTTGCGAAGTATTGATATAGTTGCAGAAATTCGATTAATGCATATTTTCATATCATGAATTTCTCAGTGGTGTCCAATTACCATTCCAAAACACGGTGAAACGCCTTGGCATCATCTTGGATGAGCAACTACTTTGGGAAGAACAAACTATTAAAGTTTTCAGGAAACCCCTTCATTTCCTACATATAATCCAAAGATATAGAAAAATATTTCCATCTGAAATCAAACGAAAATTCGTCCAGTCTTCAGTCCTGCCAATCTTCACTGCTGTGACGTAGTTCAACACGGCGTAAATAACGAAGAGTCCAGAAGATTCGAGCTAGCGATGAATGCTGAATGCGTGCAACATTCGTCTGATCATATCAGTCCTTCCTAAACTCAATTATAGCTTGGATGCTATCGAGTAGGTCAAGCGATTTCCCCACGCTCAGTTTACTTCATCGGTTTTTCAGTCCCTCGTGCCTTCAGTACCTCTCCTCACATGTCAAACGCCTAACAACATTCCACAGTCGCAATGCCAGATCGGACACGTCCAGTAACTTTGCTGTATCATTTCCACAAAACTAAATATTTCTCTGCCTCCTTCTCCATTTAAGCAGTACGATTATGGAACAAATTACTCTATAACCTGCGTCTTATCCGAAACCACTCTGCATTCAAGAGGAGATTGAAGTTTTTATATCGACGCAGCTTCCCTCACTACGCTTTCCTCATCCATTTGTTTGCTTCTTTCAACCGCAACTGCTAACCATACGCTAAAATTATTCGCTCTTTCTCTGACCAGCCAACTTCGTCTCTACGTTAACTCTTTCTGTGCTACTGTCATACGTTTCTGTTTACTGTGACTATCCGCATTCGACAAGAATGTATTGAGGAAATTGTTTAATGTTAATAACATTGATATATCTTATGTTCTACATATTTATTTTAAGTATATTGCCATTTTTATTATATTCTGTTCATGTACTATGAAACTGTAATGTTTATTCACTGAACGAGGGTGATTAGCTGCAGGAAAGGGCATGACTGCCTTAACTTGCCACTTGAAATGAATGAATAAATAAATAAAAATAAATGAAAGTAGCCTCAAAGGACAAAAATTGTATTGGAACATAGAAGTCAGATTATATTTATTTACTTAATTAATAACTTATTTATTTATTTATTGGTTCTTTATCCTGATCGTATAAGGACCTTAGGGCCCTCGTTACATCTCACCAGGAATAACGCATACAAAGATATTATAAAAACATCCACACTAATTATAGCCTCAATAACAACAACAATAATAATAATAATTATTATTATTAATAATGTTATTGTAACTGACACTAACAATAGTAATAATAATAATAATAATAATAAAGGACATTAAGAATGATACGAATTAGTTCAGCACATTTGAATCCATGTTTCGTTTTATAAAAGCGGAGGGGCTAAAGAAAGAGGGTTTACAGTGACAGTGGCTGTTATGAAAGGACAGAATTCCAATAAAGAAATCTGAAGACATGGGAAAGGGAAAAGTTGTGTCATATGGGTGACTGACGAGAATGATCGGCAGGCTAGTATATGGGAGGGATTTCTACTCTAATATTTCGAGGAAGATTGTTCCACAGTAAGGTTCTGGATATAGAAAATAATTTAGAAAGCATGACAGTCTTATGTGGTTGCAAAGACAGTATTTTACTAAGTTGAAAACATATATTTCTACTGTGTTCATCAGACAGACAACAAATAATTGGTATATTGTGTGTAAGTGCTAATCTAACTGAAAGAGACGGCACAACAGCTGAAGTCATGACGGGCAACTCAAGCCGATCGGAAGACCGATTTTTATGTGTGGGAAGGCGTAGGCGGAAGGAGGCGGGCAGGAAGAGAAAGAGGGAGAGAGATATGCGGAAGATGATAAACGGCGTAAAAGAGCTAACTATTAACCTAGAAAACTCAGTAACTGAATTACAGTACAATGAAACATAACTAGACACTGAAAAGCAAATTATTACCACAGATAATGATAGGAAATAAGAACAACAGTTTGTTGACGTACAAACATCAATCCTATGTGGCATGTTAGCGAAATAGACACGGCGACTGTGCTGTAGACACGGATCTATCCTTAACTGAATGTAACCAATTAAAACAATGTTTCCGGGGTTGAAAGCATATACCTGTTCTTCGTCGCGCACTGTGCCAGAGGAAATTGCCTCATTACACTAGATTTCGTACTACCCCGGACTTCTCCATCGTAGCAGAGCAGCGCAGCATAAACCATATTCCACACAGAGTAAGAGAACTCATTCTTACTCTGTTATTTTACTGCCAAACAGTTTTGAACTAGTAGCAGACGAATAAACCTACACCCGAGGGAGCTGAACTTGCGCAAACATTAAAGTAGTTCCTATTTCAACTGTAAGAGGATTCCCTCGAAGATGCCCGCCGCTTTAACAGCCACGATATGCAAATAAGATACCATCACGTTATCAAAAGAGCTTTACATAAATTACAGGCCCAGGAAATTGCACCTCACAAACTGCCAAAAAAAATAAAATCGCATGAGCTACCAAGAATAGCTGTTGCCATAATTCGACGGGGTAGTATTAAAGGTTGTGTGTAGTATCTTTTCTTGTCAGTCAATTCTGTTTGCTTTAAATGTCAGTCAGTTCTGTTTGCTTTAACCAAGTGGCAGAGAAATTAAATGAATGATTGTTAACATAAATTCTGTTCTTATTTACAAATGAAACAAAGGCTCGGGAATAAAATGACGTCATTAATTCGGTCACTGTGTAATGGGACGTGAAATTAAAGCGTCACACATCCCCAAGGATCAGCTCAGTTTGCAGGTAAATATAAGTTTAATTTAGTGTTTTGTTTATGTATTTGTAATATTTTGTTATGTTTGTAAAATATTTAAAGTTTTGTATTTTTGTTTGTATGTTTCATGTTTGGAGAGAGCAGCGCAACTAGCGGAAACAGCATCTTCATTGCCGGAACCAGAAAAAAAATTGCTGGCCACTAGATGTCGCGGATCAACGGCCAAAGATCAGCAGAAGATCCTGTGACCGGGTTGTTGCGTCGAACCTCCAGCATTCAAATAAATAAAAATTTGTAATCTTCCATTGTAATGACGTAACAGAATGTTTAGTTCATGTTGTATTTTGTTCAGTTCTGTTTTGTCGAGTCTGATGTTCACATCTGTATGTAGCATATACGAAGACAATAAAACAGTGCATGCTCTAAATCTCAAATACGTGTTCGAGAATTATTTCTGAAGAGTTATATTAAGGAATAATTATTACTGCATTTTTCCAAGATATTAATTTCCAGAAGAGTTTGATTTCGGTTTTTTGAATCTTAAAGGTTTTACAGTCTGATTTTAATATGGGAAAAATTAGATAACTTGCAAGAATATAATTTCCTAGAAGGAACAAACGACATCTAAATTTCAAAAGTTTGCGCAAACCATTTGGACTGAGTGACGTAATTTTGCACAAACGACTCAACTGAAGGTGTTTTAATTGCAGTTTCGTTCAAGAATCTTTTATAGATAACTTTAAAAGAATTTAAATAATTGTTTTGAAGTGTTTTGTAAACGACGTAGATTACGAAGTCTGCACATGGTCATATTTCAAACAAAAATCATTGAGTCATACGCGTCGTTACACTGGTTACCGTTCGACTTACAAAACTACGAGAGCTGCTCGGAAAGTAAGTTCCGATCGGTCGCGAAATGGAAACTACTATGAAAATCAAAAATGTTTTATTTGCAATAGTTAGCATCTCCCTACAGCTACTTCTCTACATAGTTGCCGGTCCGACTCAGACATTTGTCGAAACGTTGTACCAACTTTCCAATGCCCTTGTCATAGAAGGCAGCCGCCTGTGCATCGCGCCAGTTCTCTGCGCCCGTCTACAGATCGTTGTCTGCGTCAAATGCTGTCTTCATAGCCAGCGGTTCATGTGAGCAGAGATGAAACTCAGGACGAGCCAATTAGGGGCTGTGTTGTGTGTGTTCAAACACCTCCAATCGAAAACGCCGCTGGAGCACTGTCATGAAGAACGAAACGCGTGACAGTTATGTTATGTGGTCTGCATGACATCATGCAAAATCTCTCACCAAGCCCTCATGCTAAGCGGGAAACACTGTTTTCTAGGCATCTTTACATGCTCACTGTGCTTTCTGAATTGAAAATAGCGACGTGTCGCAATCGACGGGCATACTAGAGACATTACCCAACACATCTGCGCAACAGTTCATCGGATTTTTGCAATGATTTCCATTTTGGGACCAATTGGACCTCTCTTTCCCAATAGCCCTCATACATTCAGTTTTATGACTTACTGGTGTTCACAGCGACAATGGGTTGGTGCAGCAACCGAATGAATTTACATACTGAATCAGTATTTCAGTAAAACTGACATTAAGAGAGTATTCCATATCAGTAACCAATAACTGCATATACTGCAAATATAACGTAAAGAATTGTATAAATATCGATAAAAACCGTAATATTTCTCCACTGTTTTGGGCTACGCCAATTCCTAAACAGAACAAAGAACATCAGTTTCGATGAATGTCACTTCAACTGGTTAATAACCTGTAAGTGCTAGTATGCAAGAATGCACATCCCCACAATATTCGTACTTGTGTACTGTGGTGGCTATAGCCACTAAATTGTCCCAGAAACCTACAGGCAAAAGGCAAGAGTGAGTTTCCTTGTCTGAATACTATAGCGGTAGTCTGAATACGACTACTGCTACAGTAACAGAGGCTGTGATGATCTGTATGGCTTTGCTTATAACTACAGTAGATATCCTTTACCGGTACTATTCATATGGTTCGTACATAAAGTCAGAGACATAACTGCTTTCTCTCTGCTTGTTGTCAACAGTAAGCAGCAGCAACGAACTGAGGACATCAAGCCGTTCACTAGATGAACAGAAGGCGCTCCAGAAGCAGACCCGAAGACCGTATATTCAACAAATTCGCCGGGAATGTCTGAAGTGACATAATTTGAAATTACCTTAAAATCTCTTCTAAATGGCTCAAATGGCTCTGAGTACTATGCGACTTAACATCTGAGATCATCAGTCCCCTAGAACTTAGAACTACTTAAACCTAACTAACCTAAGGACACCACACACATCCACGCCCGAGGCAGGATTCGAACCTACAACCGTAGCAGTTGCGAGGTTCCAGACTGAAGCGCCTAGAACCTTTCGGCCACTCCGGCCGGCGAGCTTTACATGCTAAAAAGAAATTACCTGGTAATGGATCCGTTTCGCTTTATGGACTCTTAGGAGTTACAAATTTAATACTACTTTAGTTCACTAGATGAGTGCAGTTCCTGTCGCGTTTTAACCTGAGATAGTAAAGGAATTCTATGCACGTACAAATTGTGTAAAAAATTTTGCTGTGTGTTTTGTGAGCTTGACTGTTTATCTGCTAAGTTTACGAAACGGAGATGGAGACGTAACCGCCATTTACCCAGACGGATGTGGGATTGTATCCTTAAATCATATGTACCAGAGAAAATTCGCAGTTAATCGGGGGCGCGGATATGAATTTGTCTTATAGTGCCTCTTTGTCACAAGCCAGCGATCAACATGCAATGGTCTATGAGCAGATCCGATAAAAGAATAGTGCGAGGCATATATTTCAAACAATGAAACGCCTAACCAGTGGTACACAGGAAGGAGAATTGGATTACTGATTTACGAATTAATTCAGGCGGCGGGAATTACATACGTATGAGATTGGAGTGTAGTGAAATGACAGCACAGATGTCACCGTTGCTCCATGTCAATTAGTTGCATGTAGCATTAAGTCAGGTTCCTCAATAACTGATCGCTAATGAACGCTCTGTGACCTGTGACGTTAATGCGCCGCTGACGTCGCGGCGTCACCCGCGCTAACTTGTTAGGTGATCGAGTGCGACAAACGGCGGTACTAACAGGTGATGCAGCGCGGCAACTACGGAGCAGTCAGTGGGATGTGACAGCCGTCAGCGCGACTAATTGATAGCGACACAGCCACCCACAGACCCTATCCCTCCCTCAACCCTCGTTACCGTCAACGCGGCTGTGTCGCGCACCCGTCGCCTCCGACCGTACATCCTACGTACTACACGTCCTGATCTCTCCTCATGTGAGGTTGTCATCTGGCGCATTATGTAGCACTACGTACCGAAATAGAGCCACTACGCAACCGTTCGGTCGAAACCAATCTTCTGCTTAGGCAGCCACAAAGTTAGCACGGCCAATGATTCATAACACCCTTCAAAAAATTTTGTACGGCGATGTTTTAGGCCACGTATATAATGATGACTATGCGCGTGTTATGGGCCTTTCAGTATTTTTCAATCTGGTGACACGAACCATTGCGCTAAAGTGTAGAAGTTAACACACTTTTCGAGCCTCAGTGTACATTCACGTTTAGCTCGATGGCTGGTTTCATGCAGCAACCTACACACTATTTTTCATTTAAAATTGCTTCACAGCTGACGTCTGTCACTTGGCGCTACGGTGTTGCCACATCGGTCGCCGCCTACTGCCCGGTTATAGGTAATATACAAACACGGCAAGTCGCTTCAGAAATGCTGTTATGTGTAACGCCGAGCAGTGTTACGAGGGTCACTCCAAAAGAAATGCACACTTTTTTTTTAAATCCATCTTTTGTTCTACATTTTTGAAAGTTTTACAGTGTGTAGATTCATCCTTTAGGAACAATATTTTCATTTCTCCACATAATTTCCATCCCTCTCAACTGCCTTATGACATCTTGGAACCAGCGCGTGTACACCCGCACGGTAAAATTCTGGACCAACATGTTGGAGCCACTGTTTGGCAGCGTCCACAAGGCAGTCATCATCTTCAAATCCTGTTCCACGAAGAGAATCTTTCAGTTTCCCAAAGAGATGATAGTCACATGGAGCCAGGTCAGGACTGTATGGGGGGTGTTTCAGTGTTGTCCTCCCGAGTTTTGTGATTGCTTCCATGGTTTTTTGACTGACATGTGGCCGTGCATTGTCGTCCAACAGCAAAACATCCTGCTTTAGCCGATGTTGAAGTTTCTTCAGTGTCGTCACATATGCGTCTGTCAGGAGTCACCAGTTCGTTAACTCTCTGCACAACGTCTGGAGTGTGTGCAGTACGAGGCCTGCCGCTGCGAGGACAATCCTCAATATTGCCGTGCCCGCTTTCATCACGTAACCTGCTTGCCCACCGACTAAATGTACTGCGATCGACAGCAGCATCTCCATACACCTTTTTCAACCTCTTGTGGATGCTTCCCACTGTCTCGTTTTCACAGCACAGGAATTCTACACTCCTGGAAATGGAAAAAAGAGCACATTGACACCGGTGTGTCAGACCCACCATACTTGCTCCGGACACTGCGAGAGGGCTGTACAAGCAATGATCACACGCACGGCACAGCGGACACACCAGGAACCGCGGTGTTGGCCATCGAATGGCGCTAGCTGCGCAGCATTTGTGCACCGCCGCCGTCAGTGTCAGCCAGTTTGCCGTGGCATACGGAGCTCCATCGCAGTCTTTAACACTGGTAGCATGCCGCGACAGCGTGGATGTGAACCGTATGTGCAGTTGACGGACTTTGAGCGAGGGCGTATAGTGGGCATGCGGGAGGCCGGGTGGACGTACCGCCGAATTGCTCAACACGTGGGGCGTGAGGTCTCCACAGTACATCGATGTTGTCGCCAGTGGTCGGCGGAAGGTGCACGTGCCCGTCGACCTGGGACCGGACCGCAGCGACGCACGGATGCACGCCATGACCGTAGGATCCTACGCAGTGCCGTAGGGGACCGCACCGCCACTTCCCAGCAAATTAGGGACACTGTTGCTCCTGGGGTATCGGCGAGGACCATTCGCAACCGTCTCCATGAAGCTGGGCTACGGTCCCGCACACCGTTAGGCCGTCTTCCGCTCACGCCCCAACATCGTGCAGCCTGCCTCCAGTGGTGTCGCGACAGGCGTGAATGGAGGGACGAATGGAGACGTGTCGTCTTCAGCGATGAGAGTCGCTTCTGCCTTGGTGCCAATGATGGTCGTATGCGTGTTTGGCGCCGTGCAGGTGAGCGCCACAATCAGGACTGCATACGACCGAGGCACACAGGGCCAACACCCGGCATCATGGTGTGGGGAGCGATCTCCTACACTGGCCGTACACCACTGGTGATCGTCGAGGGGACACTGAATAGTGCACGGTACATCCAAACCGTCATCGAACCCATCGTTCTATCATTCCTAGACCGGCAAGGGAACTTGCAGTTCCAACAGGACAATGCACGTCCGCATGTATCCCGTGCCACCCAACGTGCTCTAGAAGGTGTAAGTCAACTACCCTGGCCAGCAAGATCTCCGGATGTGTCCCCCATTGAGCATGTTTGGGACTGGATGAAGCGTCGTCTCACGCGGTCTGCACGTCCAGCACGAACGCTGGTCCAACTGAGGCGCCAGGTGGAAATGGCATGGCAAGCCGTTCCACAGGACTACATCCAGCATCTCTACGATCGTCTCCATGGGAGAATAGCAGCCTGCATTGCTGCGAAAGGTGGATATACACTGCACTAGTGCCGACATTGTGCATGCTCTGTTGCCTGTGTCTATGTGCCTTTGGTTCTGTCAGTGTGATCATGTGATGTATCTGACCCCAGGAATGTGTCAATAAAGTTTCCCCTTCCTGGGACAACGAATTCACGGTGTTCTTATTTCAATTTCCAGGAGTGTATGGCAACACGTTGCTTCTGACGAACGTCAAGTGTAGCAGCCAACTTGAAGACATGCTGTGACGGCGCCACTCATGGGAACACGTCGAACTAAGTTTGAAAAGAAGCGGGAAGGATGCATCTACACACTATAAAACTTATGCACATGCAGAATGAAAACTGTATTTTTACAAAAATAGTGTGCATTTCTTTGGGAGTGACCCTCGTAGAAGCAGCCGCCGCAAGGTATGTCGGATATGCGAGATGCTCTGTTGACAGCTGTTTTTAAGAGACCAATGACTGAATTACGACATGAGATGCGTTTTGTAGCCCAGAATTTAAACTCATGTCATAAGCTAATTACAACCTAGTGATGTGTAATGTATCCGAGAAAGTGGTGATCAACAGTCTGTGGCAGAAATAAACTCACGATCGTTTTGTTCACGGCTGTTAAAACTAACCTCTACGAACAAACTCAACACAGAAAAAGTTTCAGCGCTAAAAGCAAACTGTAATTTCTTGCTATAACTGGTAACCTGAAACTTTCCTGTCCCTGGCTACGCGAGCTGCCGCGTTACCAACCGATGAGCAGTGGTCGTCCGCACTTGGTTGCACATTATCAGACGACACAAGCGAATTCCAGACGAATAAAGACCGACAGGTAGAAAAATAAGAGCAAATAAAAAAGTCAATACGATGATGCAAATGATGTGGCAAAGAATTAGAAACAAAAAAATACATTTAAATCAATTAACTAAATAAAAACGATAATCAAACCTGTTTTGATTACATTTAGAAATAGAAAAAAATTCGCGACGTTTGACGACGTTGGAATCCACGACCTTCAGCACGGCGGATTAATACGCTAACCATTGTGCTAAAGTACAACACAGGCAATTTGTTACATGACGAATTGCAAGCCTTCAAAAACTCGATTATCTAATGTAAAACGACCTCTGTTATTATGATAACTGCGTATGTGACGCTGAATTGCCTCTTGTGCGGAAGTATCCAGCAGTGTTTAGTTAGTGCTGCGTATGAAATGTGTGTATAACATTATCATCATTACGTGAGGGTGTTGTTTTTGGTGTGGTTATCATGTACGACGGAATACGTATAAAAGTGCCAGACCCATGGTTCTGGATCCAAAAACATCCAGAAAGAATGCTGGAGAAGGAACTGGAAGTGAACTGACCAATTGTTGTTGCAGTTTGGGAACGACGAACGGTTCAGACGTGACGTTGAGCGCTCCGATGGAGGAAACCAGCTCCAAAGCATGAAGTGTGAACCATCATGTAATTTTAATCAGACTTTAGTATATCCAGTCTCGCCGTTTCTGAATAATTACTGCAGCCGACATCTACTTGCAACCGCATGTTGTAGTCAATTTGTAACCTCCACACTTGCTTCATTACCAAAGTGACTATTCCTTGGTGCCTTAGTATTTGTCATCAAGCAAAGCCTTATGCTGTGGACTCAAGCTGTACCATTCCACTCTTTTCTCCACTATTCTGACCACTACACGTATATTAGTAGTTCGACCCACCCAGCAAATCGCCTAACTCTTCTGTAGCACCTTATTTCAACAGCTCGGCCGGCCGCTGTGGCCGAGCGGTTCTAGGCGCTTCAGTCCGGAACTGCGCTGCTGCTACGGTCGCAGGTTAGAATCCTGCCTCGGGCATGCATGTGTGTGATGTCCTTGGGTTAGTTAGATTTAAGTAGTTCTAAGTCTAGGGGGCTGATGACTTCAGGTGGTAAGTCCCATACTACTCAGAGCCATTTGAACCATCAAATGCTCCTTTGGCCCGTTCCCCCATGTTTAAACCAACCAACTAACTAACCAACCAAAAGCTCCTACTCTCTTCTTTTCTGTACTGGTTGTCATCCCAGTTTCACTCCCATATAAGGCTGCGATCCAGACAAATGCTTTCAGAAAAGACTGACTGACGCTTTAATTTATGTTCGAGGTCAGCATACTTCTCGTTTTTAGTAAAAGTTTTCTAGATATTGTCGATATGCAAATTATAGCCTCTTTATTTCTGCCGTTGTCGCTAATTTTCTTGCAAAAATCGTCTAGTACTTTTAGTGTCTCATTTCCTAACGTAATTCCGTAGATGTATCATTTATTCCACTACACTCTATTACCTTCATTTTTCTTCTGTTGATTTTCATCTTGTAACCTCGTTTCATACATCCAATCCATTTAAGTGATATTTCAAGTTCTTTATTGTTTCTGTAGACTATCAAATTCACCCTCAATCCATAAGGATTTATTTTTTCTATCTGAAATTTAATTCCTTTACCAAATCTTGATTTCCTTTCTGCCCGGCTCCATGTACAGACTGAAAAACATGGGGAATAGGTCGAAACCTTATCTCTTTTTCTTCTCAAATTCTGCCTCCCTTACATGTCCTTCGACTCTTGTAACACGCGTCTGTTTGCTGTATAAGCTGTAGACAACTTATTTTATACATAATAGCTTTGGACTTTGAATGACTATAAGTCAACATCTACAAAAATATTATTTCATTTTATCCACTAAAAAAAAATGCGAGTTTAAATACTTCGACAGTAGAATCAACGTCCCCGTTTCTAGTAAACTAAAGCTTTGTTCGTAGGAGCTATTTTATTTAAACTACACGCGATGCATTTCGGGAATTTATATGCCTACCATTTCAGAGTTTAGCTCCTGCTATCTCTCGCCCCACCGCCATAATGTTTCATTTCCTATATATTTATCTCATGATTTAAATCCATTTTTCCTTTTCGTCTTATGTAATAGCCTATCGTCCTGCGATAGCATTTCCAGAATGCGTTCACTCTATAAAACTGCCAGCTCTGCGTTCACTCTATAAAACTGCCAGCTCTCATTGGGTGAAGTGATCTCAAAAGTACGGTGTCCCTTTCTTTGCTACGATTCCAACTGATGGAATGTTCTATTATCGCTCTCTTCATTTATGGGTCTCTGTTAAACCTATTGTTTTTATATTCCACTACAGTTTTTCTTTAGTTCGGTAAATTACGCAGCACTTTGTCTTTAAGGTACTGTTAATTCTCTGCTCCTCATAAGGAACTGCAGAGTGAATAGGAAACTTCCTATGCGTGTCTTTGCTGATCTCTTTATAGACAAGACTATAATAGATTCAAGAGCGAAAGGGGAAAGGATGTAATCTTCGTGAAATAACAAGAGTATGTGAATGAATTATGATTCTGTACTGAGCTCCTGGAATTTTTATTCGGTCTACTATTAAATCTTGTACCGTGAACGACAGCGTCATAACTTCGTGGTTGTTCTAAAGCTGTAAAAAGAACTGACTGTAAAGTGTAACGTGTCGTGACGCTGTCGTAGAATGACTCGTAAAGGGATATTGTCTTCAGACTTGCACGTCGCAGTGTACAGGAAACGTTATCGGATATAAACATAGAACGCGTTTACAAACACTGCCGCACTGATCTGATCCCTGAGTAAATAAAACTGTACGGTGCATTTAAAGGCGTCATAGCAGCATGTCTGCAGACAGCTAGCGGTGCCAGAGGCGCGCGTAAGGGCGGTCGAGTCAGCAGTCCGACTTGGAGCCCGGCGCCGCGCCGCAAACGAGACGGTTACAGATGGCGACCGCTCACAGTCCAATTTCCAGCGGATTCTGGCCGGGAATCAAAGCAGACACACACGCCAGCCGGGGCGGCCAGCCTGACTGACAGCGGGAACCAAAAAAACTAATTCGAGCAATTTCTCAGACGGCGGCGGCGGCGGCGTCGCATGAAAGGGAAGGCGTCGACTGTTCCCCTCCGGCCATTGTTCTTTTTTCTTCCCTCAGCCTTCACATCTCGGCCCCCTTCTCTTGCGCGACACGGCCTCTCCCACCCTCCGGCCCCCAGGGATCTACTGCCACTTGACGAGAATGCGCTGTGAGCCGTGAAAGTATCGGCTGTCTCCATCTGACAGCGTCCAACAGTGGACACGGGCCAGGGGGCGCGGCGACTGCTGTCACGTGGAGCTGACCTGCGGGCTACCGTGGCCAACGTGGTCCCTCTCTCTCTGCCGGTTACACACCACTTCACTCAAGTACTGCCTTGTACAATACTTTAATACGTAATATACACTCTACACATCTAGTCAGGAACCTGGTCCACAAAGAGTCCACAGCGGTTCGAGTATTATATATACAAGACGAGACGGCCAATGGTCTCAGCAGCGCACGTGTCCACCTTTGGGCTTTATGCAAGCATTTATTCGACTTGGCATTGACTGAAACCTTTGGGCTTTATGCAAGCATTTATTCGACTTGGCATTGGCTAAAACAGTGGCTGAGGTCCTCCTCGGGGATATCGTGCCAAATCCTATCCAAGTGGCTAGTTAGATCGTCGAGATCCCGAAATGGTTAAAGGGCCTTGCCCAACAATGCTACAGACGTTCTCAGCTGAAGAGAGATGCGGCAACGTTACTGGACGAGGTAGTGTTTGGCAAGCACAAAGACAAGCGATAGAACCTATCGCCTTGTGCGAGCGGGCATTATCTTGTTATAAGTTGAGCCAAGGACGGCTCTCCATGAAGGGAAACAAAATGGGGGGTAGAATATTGTCGACGTACCGCTGTGCTATAGGAGTGCCACAGATGACGATGGAGGGAGTCCTGCCACGAAAAGAAATTCCACTCCAGATCATCACTCGTGGTTATCGGACCATATCGCGAGCGACAGTCAGTTTGGCATCGCACCGCTGTACGGGGCGTCTCCATACACGTCGAAATCGTTCAAATGGCTCTGAGCACCAAGGGGCTCAACATCTGAGGTCATCAGCCCCCTAGAACTTAGAACTACTTAAACCTAACTAACCTAAGGACATCACACACAACCATGCCCGAGGCAGGATTCAAATCTGCGACCGTAGCAGTCGCGCAGTTCCCGACTGAAGCGCCTAGAACCGCTCCGCTACCACGTCAGGCCCAGACACGTCGTCGGCCTAGAATTGTAAAGTCCTGCCTCCTGATTAAATCGTTCAGATTTACTGAAATTGTGCATCATTTGTTTGTCTGTACATGTACATCACGTTTACTAACTTCCGTCACAATTCGGGTAATTACTTCGTGGTGTGTCGGTTTTTGTTTTTTTCTTAGATTGTAAAACTGTAAGGGAAGACAGACCTTGCAATGAAATCAACAGATAAGCTAGGAAGCGATAGTGTAAAATGAAGAGGTCGACACATGAGAGTAAGTCAAGGTGAACCGCATGAAAACAGTCAGACTGATCAACTAAGGTAAGGTAAAGTACGATAGAAGTTCGCTCTCACATGGGGAAAACGAGGAAAATCTCATTCAGGACATTATCACGCTGCCTTCGAATTTTTGGTTATTACTGATCTCAACGAGATACCTGTTCCAATGTTACTCTGTTTTCCATGAGTGGACATCTAGACACTAGAAGAGTTCTCGAAATAGAGGCTCTTGAATACGAAGATTTTGGCATCATAAAGAGAAGAAAGATCTGGCGTTTCATCTGCAGCATACTTCACCTCCTCTCTTTCTAATTTTATTCTGCCTTTTTTTTATCGGAAGAGTCGATAAACGGCACTGGAGCGTGATTAGAGCAAGAAGTGCGCTGCGAATGTGCGGGCAGCCCGGCGCCGCCCGTGCAGTTGCCGCCGAGTATGTGGAGGTCGCAGGGGCGAGCGGCGCTTTTATACGGCGCGATAACGGCGACTTACTGTGAACACACGGAGCCTCGTAAAAAGTTATTGGTGCTTTTACAGTCCAAATATAACCTCTTAATAATGCATTAAATTTAACAGCGCCCAGCTTATAGCGTTTTTACAGCGATACGCAGATAACTGGATGGTGCTTAAATCGGCAAAGCTGCTGCAGAATATCTGAACTCCGGTACCAGAGTAACAGTCACACGGTCCGTGGAGCGCCGCAGTGCGTCCCACGGCGGTGTCGCCTAACGCAAATTGATAATCTCTTCCCTTCCGATGCTTCAGATAGTAACGTCCGTGGAATTACTCAACCGTGTTTTCCAGTAAGGTGTTACGTCATACTGAAATGTTATACGGATGCCTTTAGCAAATTTAAAAAAATCCTACATACGTAGCTTTATAATCGTACTGGGCACACTTGTGACTGTCTAATCAAGTAAAAGAAATAATTCATATTTTGTACGCGTTGAAACTTTCTGACAGATTAAAGCTTTGTGGCCTTACCGGGATTACCAACCTTGAACTACGCCTTTCACAAAAACTGGTCTACTCAGGCACGAATCACGACCCACTCTCACAGCTCTACTTCCCTCGTAGTTCATTTCCTACCTTCCAAATTTCACAGAAGTTCTGCATACCATGCAACACTAGCACTCCTGGAGAAGAGGATATTACAGGCAAACGGCTTAGCCACAGCCTGTGGCACTGTATAGCACACTCTCTGCTGCAGAGAGAAAGGTTCACCATTTTTAATCGTGGCTTTCTTATGAATTTTAATTTGATTCAAAGACAAGTGAATTATTAGCACATCTTCAACTGCCGTATTTAGATGTTAGACGCTGTGTTACATCAGCAGTAAAATGTACCTGTGCTCCATCCGTGCACCCACCAAACACCCCATCCATTGAGTACGTCTAAAATGTAACTGAGAAAATTAAATTTCAAAGGTAACTGTACTAACTAGGATAATATGTCATACTGAAGCCAGTGGCGTCTTCTAACCAATACCTCTGACTACGGAACTGTAGTTTACAAGCAGATAGATTAAATTAACGTAATATAAAATAATGTAGAGCAGTAAACTCAAATACATATGTTCTCATAGAAGACAGGTTAAAGAAAGGCAAATCTACGTTCATAGCATTTGTAGACTTAGAGAAAGCTTTTGACATTGTTGACTGCAATACTTTCAAATTCTAAGGGGGCAGGGGAGCGAAAAGCTATTTACAATTTATACAGAAGCCAGATATCTGTTATAAGAGTCCTAGGGCACGAAAAGGAAGCAGTGGTTCAGAAGGTAGTGACACAGGGTTTTGGCCTATCTCCGATGTTATTTAATTTGTATATTGAGCAAACACTACAGGAAACAAAGGAAAGAGTTGGAGAACAAATAAAAGTCCCGGAAGAAGAAATAAAAACCTTGAGGTTTGCCGATGACATTGTAATTCTGTCAGAGAAAGCAAAGAACTTAGAAGAGTAGTTGAACGGAATGAACAGTGTCTTGAAAGGAAGATACAGGATGAACATCAACAAAAGCAAAACGAGGATAATGGAATGTAGTCTAATTAAACAGGTGATGCTGAGCGAAATGGATTAGTAAATGAAACACTTACAGCAGCAGATGAGATCTGCTATTTGGGCAGCAAAATAACTGATGATGTTCGAAGTAGGGAGGAAATGAAATATACACTGACAATGGTAAGAATAGTAAGATTTAAGTGTCAGGAAGTCCTTTCTGAAAGTATTTGCAAGGAGTGTAGCCATGTACGGAAGTGGAACATGGGCGATAAACTGTTTAGAGAAGAACAGAGTAGATGCTTTTGAGTTGTGGTGCTACAGAAGAACGCTCAAGCTTAGATGGCTAAATCACGCAACTAACGAGGAGGTACTGAGTAGAATTTTGGAAAGATCGAAAGCGGGAGAATTGGCAGTAGGTAAAAGAGGTTGATATTTCCGATCTTATCCAAAGACTCTATCCAGTTGATTGCTTTAGCTTTTGAGTCTGCAAGTCTTTCCTGGTACCCATGGATTTCCTTTTTGGGCAGTTGCGCAGAAAGAGGTCCAGTGTTCGTTCCTATGACCTGCAGTGGCACTGGTCATCATGGGTCATTCCCCACTTCCGCAGCGTGGCTTTGGTCGCGACACGGCCAGCTCTGATTGAGGGAGCTCTGTATTTTTCTTGGTTGGTCCGCTCTCGTCGGTTCGACAGTTTACATATATCCTCATCACAATGGATGGACCTCCATCGATTTCGCCATTCTTCAGTTAGATCATAGCTTTCTGCGGTGAGTTCGCCACTGTTTACCCATCGTTCATTCAGGTGTTATTGCTTTTTTCTGAGTACTGACAGGTATGGTAAGAGCATAGACTTCATATTTCCTGTTATGATCCTCACTGAGTCATTTATATGGATGTTTGTTTTACTGACACGGTTACTAATATTCGCAACAGAAGAACATTACTTGCGGACAGGATATACAAGTACTTGTTCTCTAAATTTTTGCATTCGATACTAACCAGCCATGTGTAATAGCCGGCCGCGGTGATCTCGCGGTTCTGGGCGCGCAGTACGGAACCGTGCGACTGCTACGGTCGCAGGTTCGAATCCTGCCTCGGGCATGGATGTGTGTGATATCCTTAGGTTAGTTAGGTTTAAGTAGTTCTAAGTTCTAGGGGACTGATGACCACAGCAGTTGAGTCCCATAGTGCTCAGAGCCATTTGAACCATTTGATTTGTAATGAGGAAAACAAATACTGAAGAGAAGGTGTGTAGCTTAAAATACACAAGGCCATCCCCTTTAGCCACACTGAAAACAAATTATCAAACAAGATGCAGCAAAGCAAATAGATCACATACGTTAAAAATGGAATCAAGCTGGTATCTTACAAGTTAACTGTCCAGTCACAGTAATGTGATCATCGGTCAAAAGCCTCAGCTATCGCCTTCTGCTGCGCGGAACACTGCGAGACATGAAAAAAAAAAAAGTGTGTGAAATCTTATGGGACTTAGCTGCTAAGGTCATCAGTCCCTAAGCTTACACACTATATAACCTAAATTATCCTAAGGACAAACACACACATCCATGCCAGAGGGAGGACTCGAACTTCCGCCGGGACCAGCCGCACAGTCCATGACTGCAGCGCCAATAGACCGCTCGGCTAATCCCGCGCGGCCGAGACATGCAGGTAGAGAGTCATTCAGGGTCTGGAAGGTACCGACAGGGATGTGGAGTTATGCCGACGCAAATGAACTAAGGTTCCCGGCTGAGGACACTCGGCTGAGGACACAGCCCGACCGAAGTGGTATCACAGATTCTCGACTGGATTTCAGTCAGCAGTGTTTGGTGGCCAGACGAGTACGGAAAACTCATCACGGTGCTCTTCGAACCAAGCACGTACAATGCGAGCTGTGTTGCAAGTCGCATTGTCCTTTTGGTAGACGCCGTCGCGCCGGGGAGAAACAAACTGTATGTACCGGTGGAAATGGTCCCCGGGGACAGATGCAAGCTTGTGTTGATGCATTATACCTTACAAAATGACGAGATCATCCAAGGAAAACTGCTCAAACATTATCCAGACCATAAGGGTCCCGCCTTGTTTGCTTACAACATTTATACCGTATACGCCAATGGCCACGTGTCCGATAAAGCGTAAAACGTGGTTCACCTGAAAATGTCGTACGCCCAGTTGCGGTACTGGCGTGCAAAATCCAGCCTTCGTCGCCGACGAACAGCGGTCAGCATTAAGGCACGAATCAGGCGCCTGCTGCGAATCACCATACACAGCAACGTTCGCTGAACTGTCGTTGAAGAAAAATTGGAAATTCATAATAAGGTTTTATGGGACCAAACCGCTAAGGTCATCGGTCCCAAAGCTTACACACTATTTAATGTAACTTAAACTAACTTACGCTAAGGACGACACACAGACCCATGCCCAAGGGAAAACTAGAACCCCCGATGGGGAGAGCCGTGCGGTCCGTGACAAAACGCCTTAGACAGCGCGGCTACCCCACGCGGCAGTCGTTGAGAAGACACTGTTGGTAGCCCCTTGGCCATCTGGGCAGTCAGTTGCTCAACAGTTGCGTGTCTGTTGAATGTACACATCTCCTCAGCCATTGTTCACCTCTATGATTTATGGCCCATGGTGCACCACGGATGCCGCGGCGCCGGTTTTGCGTAGCGTCATTTTGCCAAGCACGGTATACTTTAAGCAAGGTCGTACGTGAAAATACACGAACTAAGCCGCATCCGAAAGGCTTCCATACTTGGCCCGAAAGCCAATGCTCATGCCCTTTCTCACGTCAAACAAATCACTCCGTTTCTGCTTTACGACAACGACTGCATTGCTTTCCGCGTCCTCCAGACACCCTTTGTATGCCCTCCAATGCTAGTGCTGCCACCTGCCATCTGTGAGTGGTTATTTCACGTCGACTTCGAACAAAACGATGGTCACATTAAAGTGACTGACTCGTGTGTAATGAACGAATCATTTCATTAACTTCAATTACCAAACTACAGGGTGATCAAAAAGTCAGTACAAATTTGAAAACTTAATAAACCACGGAAAAATGTAGATAGAGAGATAAAAATTGACACACATGCTTGGAATGACATGGGGTTTTATTAGAACCAAAAAAAGTTCACAAAATGTCCAACAGATGGCTCTGGACAGCAAAACTGCTACCGTGACGGGTGAGAGGTACGCCGATATGTTAGAGAACCGCATCATCCCCAGCCTGGCTGATAAACACCTACTGCAACGTACGATGTTTATGCAGGATGGCGCTCCAACCCATATTGCTAGACGCGTGAAAGATCTCTTGCGCGTCATTTGGTGATGATCGTGTGCTCAGCCGCCACTTTCGTCATGCTTGGCCTCCCAGGTCCCCAAACCTCAGTCCGTGCGTTTATTGGCTTTGGGGTTACCTGAAGTCGCAAGTGTATCGTGATCGACCGACATCTCTAGGGATGCTGAAAGACAACATCCGACGCCAATGCCTCACCATAACTCCGGACATGTTTTACAGTGCTGTTCACAACATTAATCCTCGACTACGGCTATTGTTGAGGAATGATGATGGACATATCGAGCATTTCCCGTAAAGAACATCATCTTTGCTTTGTCTTACTTTGTTATGCTAATTATTGCTATTCTGATCAGATGAAGCGCCATTTGTCGGACATTTTTTGAACGTTTGTATTTTTTTGATTCTAATAAAACCCCATGTCATTCCAAGCATGTGTGTCAATTTTTACCTCTCTATCTACACTATCCCGTGATTTATTCAGTTTTCAAATTTATACTGACTTTTTGATCACCCAGTATTTCTGCGTCTTTAGCATTCGAATAATTTCTGTATCTTTGGCTTGTGTAAATTGTCACCTGTTTGATAATCCGCTGGGAAACATTGGACAGCCATCGCCAGCAGCACAAATAATTTAAAATATACGCCGTTGTCGAAACTGGACTGTCGATTAGAATTTTAAGTATGTCTCATAATCACTTTTTTTCGTCCGTAAACTTTTTAATAGTTTCTCTCTTCGCCCAGATGTAAGTTAATCGAGAGCCCTTCACTTGTGGACAATTTTCTACGGCAATGAAAAGCCGGAGCACAAATAACACAGCTAAATGCCCGTCTCTTCCCTTCTCCACATTTCTCTCTTTCCCCACGATGGGATTTGTTCCGTCCGGCAATGCAGACGTGGTGTTCTGCGCCTCTATCTTACCCAACTGTTCTGAAATCCCGAATTTCAGTCGTGTCTTCCTGTAGCCCCGCACTAGAAGTTAAATCGTTATTGACTGCGTCGATAAGGCAGCAGTTTCTGAGGTCAAACGTGCTCGAAGGCGGTGCTCCAACGATCGCCGAAAGAACGAAATGAACTTCGGCTGACCGACCAACTTGGTCAGCTCATTGAAGTGAATCTCTTCTCGAAGCGGAACTCAAGTTCTAAACTGTCTTCCACCTGGTTTGTTCGGAGACCGCGGAAGGCAGGGAGACGGCGGTACAGTTACGGGAAAAAGTATGCCTCGTGTGGCCAATTACATACAGCTTCCAAACTAGACTCGAATGGCATCCAGAACGTAATTGCGCAATCTACGTTGAAGCGCGGCCCGGTTTAAAGTTCCGTTAACTACAGCATACACAGGTCTGAAACATTTTATTGTTTTATTAAACATAAAGTGTTGTGGATTGGCAAGACAGGCAACCCACTATGAGAGGAAGCCGAAAGGCACGCGTTTTAGCTCACGCAGGCTGGCGTGAGGTCTGGAACAGGTCAAGGAAATGAAACGAAAAACGTACGTAGCTGCTGGAATACTTAACTTTAATCCATAACTGGTGAACATCGCTCTTGACGGTACATGTTTTACAGCATCAATAGTAACTGGTAATGGCCCCTTGCTAGGTCGTAGCAAATGACGTAGCTGAAGGCTATGCTAACTATCGTCTCGGCAAATGAGAGCGTATTTTGTCAGTGAACCATCGCTAGCAAAGCCGGCTGTACAACTGGGGCGAGTTCTAGGAAGTCTCTCTAGACCTGCCGTGTGGCGGCGCTCGGTCTGCAATCACTGATTGTGGCGACACGCGGGTCCGACGTATACTAACGGACCGCGGCCGATTTAAAGGCTACCACCTAGCAAGTGTGGTGTCTGGCGGTGACACCACATTAAGTTTACTTCCTTTCACTGTCGCAGAAACTAGATGAACTGTATTAGTGTCATCTGACAGAAACTGTACTGGCCATCCAGTACGAACCTCCATCGACAGCAGATAATTTTCTTCATGACTTACGCGGTTTTTATAAAATTATTGAAATAGCTACGTTCATTACGCACATGGCTAATGTCTAATTGCGTTTTCAGTAAAATATCTAATTCCTACTATTTCTTTTGGCAAATATATTTCATTCAGTACATAAATATGTACGTACTTATCTATGCCAAATGTTTCATTACTGTGTAAAATTTATGTGGTTTAGAAGCCAGTTTGCAGTGAGTTATGAAAAATTATGTGTACCCTGATATTTTAACAGATAATACGGTTTAGTACACTATGATATAACGTTCAGCGTTACAATGAAGACACCGTATTTATTCTTTATGATCCTAACCAGGAAAAGAGTGCTCCTTGGGTAAAATTTTATCACGTAAAAACCATGACGAAAATGATTTTTATCTGCTATAAGTCTAGACTCTTCTTCAGTTATTAACAAGAAAAGTATTCAGGATTTTTAGAACAGTGAGAAAATTGGAAACTCGAAAGAAAACTACTTCCAGTATCTGACGTAATGAAATGAGAACGGCATAATTACTGGATATCAGGTCTGCCTAATATGCAAACAACTGTTTTCTATATAACATCAAACACGTTTCAGCACCTTTGTACCATCGTCAATGAATACTTTTTATTCAGTTCTGTAAAATGTAAACACGTTTTAACTAATAATTATTCTAACGAAATCTGTCTTAAGAATGTACAGTCGCGTGATTTCAATGGTGGGTATCGTGGTTCCGACCTGTTCATCGTGTGACACGTCTACAGTGGCGTTGCGCAGAATTGTGGTGAAATTTTATGCCAGTATTTCGTCACTATCCCACCTTGGAGATCACATGAACTTTGGAGCTGTGATCTTTTTTTTTGTATGTGTCGACACCTTGTTGTTTGAACTGTCGAGGGTAACATCGAAGGACGCCATGCTTTTGCACCCCTACAGAGAAAGATTGTAGGCACCTCAGAGCCAAATTTCAAACCTCTACGTCGTAATGGGAAGCAATTACGATACCTAGAAAAAGAAATCCTTTATTTCTGTTGCGCTTTGTATGTATGGCGTTCGTGTGTGTAGTTCAGCAGCAGATGAAAATCGTAAAATATAGTCGCGAAATATTTTCGCACAACAACATTACGTCTTAGATAAAATCACAGTAAGGTAATTTACCTACAGATGACAAGCTAACAATATACGATAATGGAGAAAAACTTAAGGTTATAACAACAACAGACAAAAACTATTTTCAAGATTCATTTCTTAGAATAAGTGTGAAGTAAAACATGTTTAAATTTTACAGAACTGAATAAAAAGTACCGATTCACGATGGCACAATAGTGCTGAAACATGTCTCAACTTGTATAGAAAGTTGTTTGCATAACAGGCGGATCTGACATCTAGTAATTTTGTATGGCAGTAGGCTGCTGCAAGAGCCGCAAAACCAAACGATGGATGAATACGGTAAGTTAACCATGTTGGGTAGCTGTGAGTACAGATTAGTTTCCAACAACAGTCTACTTGTTTAGAAACACTGGCGAGTCTTATAAATAGTGACCACGTAACTCCACTGCATAAAAAAAAAAAAAAAAAAAAAAAAAAAAAAAAAAAAAAAAAAAAGAATGTAGCCGTCTCAAGGATTAAGTTCGGCGTTAGCCCCGGATATACGATATTTCCGAACCGGGGCAAAACTTGGAAGTGGCGCCGCGTCCCCTCACTCTCCCCCCCCCCCCCCCCCCCTCCCTCCCCTCTCCCTCGATCGTTTGAGATAGGACGTCAAAAATACAAAAAAAAAAAAAAATCGATTTTTGAAAAATATGTTCATTTCGTAGCGTCTACCTTTCTAAAAAGTTTGATATATGAAAGATGACGGAATGTGAGACATGCTATTTGGTCTTAAGCGTGCGATATTGCAGTGGCAAGCCTCTTCTCATAGCTTTCATCTATCGCACATTGCCGTATTTCGCAGTGTGGAATTCAACCGTGTATGGCTTTTAATGAAAGCAAGTGGAAATTAAAATGTCCTGTGGTGCATTTCCTGCTCCCAATTGGCCGGTTTGATATCCCAAACCCTTTTTAAAGAAAAGCTCGAAATTAATACTGGGCGGGATTATTTGTGGCCGGTAGAGTAAGAATTCTTCAGAAAATTTTCATTCTTTATTGAATATTAGCTAATAACTTTGTCTTTAGTTTGACGTAAAATTAGGTGTAGAAAACATAAAAAAGTAAACACAAGAGACAACAAGACAGTACCCATTTCTTCAATCCTTAGGTCCCAACATTATTGTTTTCTCTTCAATTTTCCTGCAGTTTTACACAGCGTGCTTTCCTTTCTGCGAAAGAATCTATTACCTTTTCAAAGTTCGTCAAACTTTTTGCTAAATGAAGAATCAAACTGTCGTTGTCTAATACTGAAAAAGCTATTAATACAAATAGTACCAAAGACTGATGTGGTTTCTCGATCTGATTACGTCTACTTCGTCACTGTCTACTAAAAAATAGAATCTAGGCCTTTCTAATATTGCAAAAACTGTAACACACGCCAAATAAGCGAGACCACAAATGGTCATTTTTACCTACCTCATTTACATAAATAACACGACGGAATATAATTCACGAAGTACGAATATCAAATGCCTATTAGGCCTATTACAAGAAAAAAGTTTTATGTAAGGAAATAGTTTCACATTTTATTCATATGCTCCAGTTTCTCAGGCATGAGTTCGAAAAGTACTAGTAGTAGTATGAAATTTTGGAATCGTCATATTCTTCCATACAATTTGTGTGATGTCCCCGTTTCTTCCCCTTCCTCCTTCTAAGAGACTGTCTTGTCATCACTAATTCTGTACTATTGTCAAAATTTATTCTCCAGTCAACTTTGCTAACCTGCCAGAATCACCGGTTCATTTATCCCGCTTTTATTCTCCGGTTAAGCCTTATTACGCTTTCGTAGAACGCTTTTCCCGGGCTATTCCGTGCGCAGAACTTAAGCCATTGCTAACCGGGCCTGGACAACTAGCCCTTATTAGTGTAGCGATCTGTCAAAAATTTCCTGTTAAAATTTCATTTTCATGAATGCATCAGTAAGGTAATATGTAATCTTTGTTACCTGTTATTCTGTTAGTTGTTTTCTTCCAGTCTAGCATTCCGAATCTATGGATTTCGTTAATAACTATAACAACGCTTATCATTCGCACACACAATCAACCACATAAAGAAACAGCGATTTTCGTCCGCAGCTCGTGGTCGTGCGGTAGCGTTCTCGCTTCCCGCGCCCGAGTTCCCGGGTTCGAGTCCCGGCGGGGTCAGGGATTTTCTCTGCCTCGTGATGACTGGGTGTTGTGTGATGTCCTTAGGTTAGTTAGGTTTAAGTAGTTCTAAGTTCTAGGGGACTGGTGACCATAGATGTTAAGTCCCATAGTGCTCAGAGCCATTTGAACCCTCAAACAGCGATTTGCATTCACCCGTTCCGGTTTATTCGGTTCAGCTCATATAGCCCCGTCTCCATTTGTCTGTGGGGAAGTTCTTTATTTCTACATGCGACGGAGATTCCCCTGGCAGAGTCAGTAAATGTCTGAAAATGGTCTTTTAAGCCGAAAACCGGTTAACGCAATGAAAGTAATACGGCAGAACAAAGGCGAACGAGCACTTTTCATTTATTATAATGTTCTTCTACCAAGAAGCGACGAAAGATTCAATTAACATGAGCTCTGTTATATTCAGTGATAAGAACGGGTTCTGTTTTACGTGAGTGTCGGACGTACATGTGCATGGTGTAGATACGATGAGTTCCTATTTCAGAGTTTCACCGCCCGCAGCTCACAGGTCCCATTCCAGGCTTTATGGTGTGGGAGAGCCATCAGTTACAACTTGTGGTCACATTTTGTGCTTCTGCAGGGTAAAGGAGGAAGTGCCTGTAACAAACATTGCAGGGTTGCACCAAAAAGCGCAAGTTGCTTGTGACAATCTATCGCAGGATGTCATAGGCATATTTATAATACATAGTTTGCATGAAAGAATACACGCCTACGTTTCAGCCAGTGGGGGTTGACAGTGCGACTGTCTGGGTACCTTTCACCTTAACATGTGCGTTTCATTAGACGTGAATTATTATGATATACTTTTACTACGATGCATTATTTGTCAAGAAAATAACCTTGTCCATATCGTGTTTCATTTTTTTCCCCGACAGTGCATAACATTTATACAGCATTGTAATAGAATGTCCTAAAACTAAATACCTTCAATAATAATTCTAAATTTTCCTTCAGGATCTATCTAAAAGTATTTTGGAAATTTTCTAATGAAAAATAAAGTTATATTTATGTTTTATTAAACATAAAATGTAAGTATTTATAAAATATTAAATTTCTTTCTTATATATTGGTAAATCCAAAGTGATAACCATTGAACATAAAACACATTAAGGATATTTTTCTGTCGAAAATTTAATTCAGGCATCGGAATGCAATATTCAGATTAGGTAAGAATCGGGAATTTTTATGGATGAACTCTTCAGCACTCCCCAGAAGTGACTTGGTAATCCACGGAAAACGTAGAATGACATGGCGAGGTTTAAACTAAGCTCCTGCCGAGCCCGCCTAAATCCGTTTAAATATTAGTTCAGTCATCTTAGCCGGCTACTCCTGCATATCAGTACTGTTCGCTGAAGGTCAATGGGTCCTGTTGCATGGAAATGTGCCAAGGCCGGTACCAAATCTAAAATCCATAAACAGACCAAAATTAATGCAATGAGACGTCAAAAACCTGTATGAGGAGTGACCTCAGCTGGCCCCACTAAAGCGACGATACTGTATTGTGCTAACAGCGTTGCGCTGTGAGAAACTATTAACATAAGACTGCTGGTTTCTTTGAATTTGCTGTCGGCGTAGATCCAAGAATACAAAACATTCCTTCGAAAACCAATCTCCTGCGTTCAGAGGCACTATATCGAAACTTACAACTAAATGATTAGCTCCTTGTTTAAAAAACGTGCAGTAAATTTGAGAAGTTTTATTTGTTTTTATCATATGGCGATGCGCCCTTCGACATTCATTAATTAAATTAATAAAATCTCATTGGGTAATTTGTCCGTTCGGACATTTGCCCACAATGGCTGCGAATTAAAAAGTTTCTCTATGGGACACTGGACAAACGTATAGCTTACGTGCAATTGTCCTGCGCTGAAATTATTCGAGAATATTTTCACTATCGTAATTCAGAGGGTAAAGAGGTAAAAGTGCAGGGAGCTAAAGGCTACCTACAATTTGTAAGGAAACAAGATTGCAATATTAAGAGAGGGCACGAAAGGGAAGCAGTTGCTGAGAAGCGAGCTAGACATGGTTTTCGCAATGTCCTCAAGCTATTCAATTGCACAGCGAACAAGCAGTGGAGGAAAACCAAGGTTAAATTTGTAAAGGGAGTTATGATTCAAGGAAAAGAAGTAAAACAAGAATAATTTAATGACATTGTAATTCTCTCGGAAGTGGTAAAAGAGTTGCAAGGGCTGTTGAACGGAATGGAAAGTGCGTTGGCAAGAAGTTATAAAATGAGTATCAACAAACGTAAAATAAGGGTAAGCAATGTCATCGAATGGAATGGGGTGCTAATAGAAGTAGATTAGGGAAAGAGACACTAGAAGTTGTGGATGAGTTTTGTTATTTGGTTAGCAAAAAACTGATAATGGCTGGGGTGGAGAGAATGGAGAATTCAGACTGGAAATAGCAAGAAAAGCGTTTCTGGAAAGTGAAATTTGTTGGCATTGGAATAAATTCAAGTGTTAGCAGGTCTCAAGGTATTTGTATAGAGTGCAACCTGCTACAAAAGCGAAACGTGGACAATAAGCTGTTCAGACGAGGAGAGAGTAGGAACTTTTAAATTGTGATGCTACAGAAGAAAGTGGAAAATTAGACTGGTAGATCAAATAACTAACGAGGAAGTACTAAAACAAATTGGGCAGAAAAGAAGTTTGCGGCACGATTAAAAGAAGTGATTAGTTGATAGGATACAGCCTAAGATACCAAGGAATTGTACTGCGCGTTGTGGGGGGGAGGGCGGGGGGGGGGGGGGCGGGGTTGGATGGAAGGGAGGCCGTAAATATTTAGATCTAGACCAAGGTATGGATACAGAATGCAGGTTCAGGTGGTTAAGTGGTGCAACAGCTATGAAGGTATGAAGAGGCTTCTACAGTATAGACCAAGGTGGAGAGCTGCATCAAATCAATCTTCGGACTAAAGACCAAACCAAAAGCTACTTTTTTTTTTTTTGGTCATCAGTCTACTGACTGGTTTGATGCGGCCCGCCACGAATTCCTTTCCTGTGCTAACCTCTTCACCTCAGAGTAGCACTTGCAACCTACGTCCTCAATTATTTGCTTGACGTATTCCAATCTCTGTCTTCCTCTACAGTTTTTGCCCTCTACAGCTCCCTCTAGTACCATGGAAGTCATTCCCTCATGTCTTAGAAGATGTCCTATCATCCTGTCCCTTCTGCTTAACAGTGTTTTCCACATATTCCTTTCCTCTCCGATTCTGCGTAGAACCTCCTCATTCCTTACCTTATCAGTCCACCTAATTTTCAACATTCGTCTATAGCACCACATCTCTCAAATGCTTCGATTGTCTTCTGTTCCGGTTTTCCCACAGTCCATGTTTCACTACCATACAATGCTGTACTCCAGACGTACATCCTCAGAAATTTCTTCCTCAAATTAAGGCCGGTATTTGATATTAGTAGACTTCTCTTGGCCAGAAATGCCTTTTTTGCCATAGCGAGTCTGTTTTTGATGTCCTCTTTGCTCCGTCTGTCATTTGTTATTTTACTGCCTAGGTAGCAGAATTCCGTAACTTCACTGACTTCGTGACAATCAATCCTGATGTTAAGTTTCTCGCTGTTCTCATTTCTACTACTTCTCAATACCTTCGTCTTTCTCCGATTTACACTCAAACCATACCGTGTACTCATTAGACTGTTCATTCCGTTCAGCAGATCATTTAATTCTTCTTCACTTTCACTCAGGATAGCAATGTCATCAGCGAATCGTATCATTGATATCCTTTCACCTTGTATTTTAATTCCACTCCTGAACCTTTCTTTTATTTCCATCATTGCTTCCTCGATGTACAGATTGAAGAGTAGGGGCGAAAGGCTACAGCCTTGTCTTACACCCTTCTTAATACGAGCACTTCGTTCTTGATCGTCCACTCTTATTATTCCCTCTTGATTGTTGTACATATTGTATATGACCCGTCAATCCCTATAGCTTACCCCTACTTTTTTCAGAATCTCGAACAGCTTGCACCATTTAATATTGTCGAACGCTTTTTCCAGGTCGACAAATCCTATGAAAGTGTCTTGATTTTTCTTTAGCCTTGCTTCCATTATTAGCCGTAACGTCAGAATTGCCTCTCTCGTCCCTTTACTTTTCCTAAAGCCAAACTGATCGTCGCCCAGCGCATTCCCAATTTTCTTTTCCATTCTTCTGTATATTATTCTTGTAAGCAGTTTCGATGGATGAGCTGTTAAGCTGATTGTGCGATAATTCTCGCACTTGTCAGCTCTTGCCGTATTCGGCATTGTGTGAATGATGCTTTTCCGAAAGTCAGATGGTGTATCTCCAGACTCATATATTCTACACACCAACGTGGATAGTCGTTTTGTTGCCACTTCCCCCAATGATTTTAGAAATTCTGATGGAATGTTATCTATCCCTTCTGCCTTATTTGACCGTAAGTCCTCGAAAGCTTTTTTAAATTCCGATTCTAATACTGGATCCCCTATCTCTTCTAAATCGACTCCTGTTTCTTCTTCTATCACATCAGACAAATCTTCACCCTCATAGAGGCTTTCACTGTATTCTTTCCACCTATCTGCTCTCTCCTCTGCATTTAACAGTGGAATTCCCGTTGCACTCTTAATGTTACCACCGTTGCTTTTAATGTCACCAAAGGTTGTTTTGACTTTCCTGTATGCTGAGTCTGTCCTTCCGACAATCATATCTTTTTCGATGTCTTCACATTTTTCCTGCAGCCATTTCATCTTAGCTTCCCTACACTTCCTATTTATTTCATTCCTCAGCGACTTGTATTTCTGCATTCCTGATTTTCCCGGAACAAGTTTGTACTTCCCCCTTTCATCAATCAACTGAAGTATTTCTTCTGTTACCCATGGTTTCTTCGCAGCTACCTTCTTTGTACCTATGTTTTCCTTCCAAACTTCTGTGATGGCCCTTTTTAGAGATATCCATTCCTCTTCAACTGTACTGCCTACTGCGCTACTGCTTATTGCTGTATCTATAGCGTTAGAGAACTTCAAACGTATCTCGTCATTCCTTAGTACTTCCGTATCCCACTTCTTTGCGTATTGATTCTTCCTGACTGATGTCTTGAACTTCAGCCTACTATTCATCACTACTATATTGTGATCTGAGTCTATATCTGCTCCTGGGTACGCCTTACAATCCAGTATCTGATTTCGGAATCTCTGTCTGACCATGATGTAATCTAATTGAAATCTTCCCGTATCTCCCGGCCTTTCCCAAGTATACCTCCTCCTCTTGTGATTCTTGAACAGGGTATTCGCTATTACTAGCTGAAACTTGTTACAGAACTCAATTAGGCTTTCTCCTCTTTCATTCCTTGTCCCAAGCCCATATTCTCCTGTAACCTTTTCTTCTACTCCTCCTTCCCCTACAACTGCATTCCAGTCGCCCATGACTATTAGATTTTCGTCCACCTTTACATACTGCATTACCCTTTCAATATCCTCATACACTTTCTCTATCTGTTCATCTTCAGCTTGCGACGTCGGGATGTATACCTGAAGGTAATCTCACACTACAAAATGTTAGTCATCCTCGCAATAACTATTGTATACAGACACTCTCAGCTACAGGTATATGAAAACATTTGTTAACATTTGCCGGCCGCTGTGGCCGAGCGATTCTAGGCGCTTCAGTCTGGAACCGCGCGACTGCTACGGTCGCAGGTTCAAATCCTGCCTCGGGCATGGATGTGTGTGATGTCCTTAGGTTAGTTAGGTTTAAGTAGTTCTAAGTTCTAGGGGACTGATGACCTCTGCAGTTAAGTCCTATAGTGCTCAGAGTTATATGAACCATTTGAACCTGTATTTATAGCTGTAGGTAAAGGAAGCATTGTTGAAAAACATGTTCGAAGTTGATAAAGGCATATTTGCCGTGCAGGGAGTTGTCTAGCTTTTAGGTTCAAGTATTTCAGTGCCAGAACATCAGAGTATCCGCACCCTATCTAAGTTGTGCCAGGCAGACGGCAGACCCCGCAAGTAGCGTTCGGTTTCGCGCATGATTACGCTGATGGCGGTCGGCGGCCGTCAGAGCAGGGAGCCGAGGTATCGGGCTGCTACCGTGTTTAATAACCCTGATGACAGGCGAACAAAGCTGGCCCAGCACGACGGCAGCAGCCGTGGCTCCAGCCAAGAGTACAAAGAGAGGCCGGGGGAGTCCCGCGCGCGCTGGGGGATGCCCGGGCAAGGTCGCCCTAGGTGCGCCGCGCATGCTCACAGAGGCGGCGAGGCGCCGGCCGCGCCGGGTTTTATCTAAATGACGGCGAGCCGGCCGCCATATCTTAATGAGAGCCAGAGTGCGCAGTTGGCAGCGCGTATTCCTGCAGCCGCGACACGGCCCATTGCACTCCGTTTTCTGTTGGAGCCCGGTGCGCTTGGAGTTGCCACGTACTCCGCGAGGTCGCAGGTCGAACTGCAGGCGTAAGCAAAGTGGCACCCGAACTCTGCAGACTTATACATTTAAGTGCAACTTCAAAATGACAAAAAATGCTTTCCGGGATTTTCGTTACAGAAAATGGCCAGTTTACTTCCGCCAGCAGACCATGTACTGAAATACGATTTTGGCCACTATCGAGTCACGCAGGAGTAGTGGAAAGCAAAGCAACTTTGGAAAAAACCGATACCACACGTACATGATCTTTCCGTGAGAATGTTGCAAACTTTCATGAATAATGGAGAAGGGAAAATGTATCAATCTGAGGTTAGGGACTCTGATTCGGAAACGATCGAGTCGAAAGTTATAAGCGAAAATAGTTCTGATATCTTTGCAGTGGGACTCAAGTACCGTAACTGTTGCTGCTAAGATTGTTGAGTAGGCTAGTTTCAGAGCGGTTGGTACGGACGTCAACAAGAAAAAAAAATGTACACACGAGCTATAAATTGCTGAAGAATTTTCCTGAAAAACCCTTACAAGAATAACAGCCGGGTTATGGAGACATTTAGCAGGAAAACAGAAGGGTCACCTCTAGGGTGTTGAGAAATAACAGAATTTGTAACCAGAGTTTTCGAAGAAAACAGTGACGTAAACTGGAAGCAAAACGTAAGGCGCCATGTCACAGTATGTGTGGCCTCTCCCTCCGGAAGTTCGAGTCCTGTCTGGGGCATGGGTGTTTGTGTTGTTCGTAGCATAAGTTAGTTTAAGTAGTATGTCAGACTAGGGACCGATGACCTCAGCAATTTAGTCCCTTAGGCATTCATACGCATTTGAACATTTTTTGAAAACGGTAAGGTGTCCAAGTTACGGGACGAGGCACACGATTCCTATCAGAATGGGATACCATATCCATTCCAAAGAAGATACACCCAAAATAGAAGAAGAATGAGAAGCCAAATGCACACAATAAATACCCCAATGCCGATATGGATGAATGTTTTATTAGGCAACAACTTCTGCGATACTGCTGACAGTACGCAGAAATACGAACTATGCGGAGGGCTTCACAGATTTTGCCTCGCAGCAGTGGACTTAAAGAGAGGCAAGAAAACTGATAAAAAAGAATTAGAATTTTACGATAACATGAGGCATCATAGTTAACGGGTTATGTGCTTCAATCAAGCCAAACGTGAGTCCATTTACATTGTACTATTCCTTCGTGAACTCGTCTTACACCAAGGAAACCTCACTAATACCATCGGAAGAAGACGACTAGCTTTCTATGGGCATCTGTACAGAAAGGACCCCATAAGCGTATGTTGCTCTGAGAGATCTTCAAAGAGGCCAAGAAGGGTAAAGGCCTAGCAGAGTATCATATCAGGCAAGACAAAACAACTAAACGAGGAGGGGTACCATTTAGATATAGAAACCAGACTCTTTCTAACACCCCTCAAAGAATGTTTCCAGAATGAGATTTTCACTCTGCAGCGGAGTGTGTGCTGATATGAAACTTCCTGGTAGATTAAAACTGTGTGCCCGACCGAGTTTGGAAGGTAGGAGACGAGATACTGGCAGAAGTAAAGCTGTGAGGACCGGGCGTGAGTCGTGCTTCGGTAGCTCAGATGGTAGAGCACTTGCCCGCAAAAGGCAAAGGTCCCGAGTTCGAGTCTCGGTCGGGCACACAGTTTAGTCTGCCAGGAAGTTTCACCCATCAAAGAAGTTAATCACACTAAGACGAGGGAATGGTGAGAAGAACGGAAGTTAGAGTTAAGTAGCACACTGAACGGAACACAAGCTCGGAATGTTTCAGGGCCAGGATGGAAATCGGCCGTAGCGTCTCGGCACTTGCCTGGTGCGATTTACAGAACTCATCCTTGTCCCCAGATACCATAACAACGAAATAATTTACAGAAGAATGAAACCCCTTACCAACTACCGAAAAACTCTCAGACATAATAAGGAGAAAAAGGACTGATTTTTACAGACATATCCTCAGAATGAATCCAAATACATCAACAACAAAAATTTTATTGCTTCCTCAAAAATAAAATAAAATAGAGTTTTAAGGAAATGGAGAAGGACTTACGAGAACTACAAATCATAGAAAATATGCACACTAGATAAAACTGCAAAAAATAACCAAACACAAGAAAGAGAGGTTGTAAGTCAGAATGAAAACCAAACGAATAACCCAAATGTCTGAAAAAGAAAGGAAAGCTTGGTCAGCAAAAATGAAACAATACTGGGCTAACAGGAAAGCACAGAACATTCAGAACTGCCTGGTATAACGTACCCCAAAGTAGGGTGAAACGAAAGAAGTAGAAGGGAGAAATGTGCTTCAATTTACTTCATTAATTCATCTTTAAGTTAGATAGAGGCTGGAAGGGATCGCCGGCCGCGGTGGCCGAGCGGTTCTAGGCGCTTCAGTCCGGAACCGCGCGACTGCTACGGTCGCAGGTTCGAATCCTGCCTCGGGCATGGATGTGTGTGATGTCCTTAGATTAGTTAGGTTTAAGTAGTTCTAAGTTCTAGGGGACTGATGACCACAGATGTTAAGTCCCATAGCGCTCAGAGCCATTTGAACCATTTTTGGACGGGATCACCGCGTATTACCTGGTGTCTGGTGCAGTCTAGTTGGCCTTTAATTTTACTGCGTTTAAAAGAGAAAGAACATTTCACATCCGCTCAACAAAAGTATTAGAGAAATACGATTTCAATCATGGCAGTGAGCCAGCAACCGTACAAGAATGTGATTCGTATATTACAGCAAACCGGTTGCAACAAGATTTAACTTGACCTGGTTTCGACACCGACTAAGGGTGTCTTCAGCAGAAAACCAAAACAACTACAAGCGGATGGCCGTATTATACAAATCGTATTAGAGACATGGAGAAAGAGCGTCACTGTATCGAGGGATTGCAACGAAAAATGGAGGCAGTTACTAAACGTCTCTGCAGCTGTATGGTTTTAGAATGACCTTCATAAACTGTTAGGAGTCTCGGTAAGACACAAAAGCTGACCATGTCCAACATAAGCGGCCGATATCGACCACAGGAAAGTGCTTTCCTTGTTCCGTGTTCTGCTAGACAATCGCGTCCCGTCCTTTGTGGGCTCTTCCCTATTTGCGCCCATCATTAATAAATCTTTTCACGATGATCACGCGCCCCGTACGGCCGTGGTAATTTTCAGCGCTAAATGAACACCAGCGGGTCTCTCTTTGCAGCCGAAACAGAGCTGTGCCGCTTTAATACAATTCCCAGCAAGCAAACAGAAAGCGTTTCTGACCGTATTATGAAACTGAAGAAACAATTTCTTCCACTTAACGAAATTGCTGCGAATGACGTGAACAGGGTACGAGAGTAATTTGTCTTCGTAGAATAGTGAAGGAGCCTGTAAGTGGATAATTAGATTCATTCGCTAGTTCCCAGGCCGTGGAACGACAGCCCAAAGGGGGCTTAGGCAGCAGGCAGAAAGGAGAGCGAGTAAAAAAAGAAAGGAAAAGGTTGGAAGGAGAGACGCAGGGAGCTAGAAACTGAAAAGTGAAAAAAAAAAAAAAGGGACGGGCCGGAAAAGGGGATTAAAGCACACGCTGGCCCACTCTCTCCCGTGCGTCCTCCGGACAGCAAAGAAAGGACGGCCTTGCTCAAGAGGAGAGTTATGAGCGCTCAGGGCGAATTGTGATGCAATGGCCCTCGATGACACAAACCGACCGCCAAGTGGCGAACGGGCTGAGCAGCGGGAAAGCGGCCGTTATAACAAGACACAGCCGCCGCCGCACACACCGCCTCAGTCCCTGCAGACTGCGAGCTCATTTCCGCCCGCAGTTAACACTGCTCAGACCTCCTGCCGAATGCAATTCTGTTCTTCCCGTCCTTGCAGAAAGCGAATTATAGCGCTGCAAAATTTGGAAGAAATGAAACGTACAGGCGGCGAAACATTGCGGGGTCGCTGAGGCGGCTGTTTCGTACGGGGAAAAGCAAACTCAAGGTGTTCTTCAGGAAACAGCGAAGCTTTTCTCATTTTGCCTTCTTTTGGTGAGACACTTGATAAATCCGAATAAGTTGTTTTTGTTACTAGGTTCTTCAGTGCGAAGACTGTTTTGATGAACTTTCCGTGATAACCTATGTTGTGCAGTACGGTTCATCTCTGCATAACTACTGCAATGTACGTCCAATTGAACCTGCTTCCGTTGTCAGGCCCTGTGGCCTCGCTCTACAACTCCCCTCCTCCCCCCCCCCCCCCCAACCCACTTAGTTCCATTACCAAACCGATGATTCCAGATGCCTCCGAACTAGGCTTACCAATCGATCCCTTCTTTTGGACAAGTTGGACCATAAATTTCATTTCACTCTTTTTCTTCATTAATTATACGATCTAACCACCTAACCTCGCGCACCCTGCTGTAGCACCACACTTCAAAAGCTTCTATTATCTTCTTTTCTGAACAGCATAAGTCTATGTTACACTTCCTTACCAGACTAAACTCCACACCAGTTTATATTTATAGTCTGCTTTATTGTATATCCACTCCACTTCGGCCATCATCAGTAATTTTGCTGCACAAATAGCAAAACTCATCTACTCCTTTTAATGCCTCATTTCGTAATGTAATTCCCTTGGCTTCGCCTGATTCAGTTACGCTATATTCCATTGTTTTTACTAATATTAGACAGGAAACACTTCCTAATGTTTTGCAAAATCGTACTCACTTGGTCACGATCCATTATTCGACTTCTTAGTCCATCTTCAGGTGACAACCGAATCTTGCGAGCACAGATGAAATAACGATCCACTTGCGCAGATATTACTTATACAGAAGACAAAAAATGGTTCAAGTGGCTCTAAGCACTCAGGTCATCAGTCCCCTAGACTTAGAACTACTTAAACCTAACTACCCTAAGAACATCACACACACCCATGCCCGAGACAGGATTCAAAACTGCGACCGTAGCAGCAGCGTGGTTCCGAATGGAACCGCCTTGAACCGCTTGTCCACAGCGGCCGGCTGCAGAAGACACAAAAGGTACGCAAATGAGGCCATGTATATTGTTTACATATGAAAGTATTACATTTTTGTCATGCAGAAGCAGTTTCATTAACTAAAAAACGAAACAAAATTTTTTACGTACAAATACAATATGCTGACAAAAGTCATGGGCTAGGCGCGATATGCACCTAATTGTACGTATGGTGGTGGCATCGCTACACAAGGTATAAAAGGGCAATACTTTGGAGGTGTTGTCATTTGTAGTCAGGTGATACATGTGAAAAGATTTCCGATGTGATTTTGGACGCATGACGGGAATTGACAGACTCTGAAAGCCGAATGGTAGTTGGAGCCACATGAATGGGACATTCCATTTCGGAAATCATAAACGAATTCAGTATTCCGAGATCCACAGTGTCAAGGGTGCTCCGAAAAGGTCAAATTTCAGGCATTACCTCCCACCATGGACAGCGCAGAGACCGACGGTATTCGCTTAACGAACGAGAGCAGCGACATTTGTGTAGAGTTGCCATTGCTAAAACACTAGCAACACTGCAAGAAGTAACAGCAGAAATTAATTGGGGGGGGGGGGGGGCGGCGAACATATCCGTTGGAACAGTGAGGCGAAATCTGGCGTTAATGAGATATGGCAGCAGACGACCAACGTGAGTGCCTTTACTGGCAGCACGACATCCCCTGCAGCTCATCTCTAGTACTCGTGATCATATGGGTTGAACCCTAGAGGGCTGGAAAACCGTGGCCTGGTGAGATGTCCCGATTTCAGTCTCTAAGAGCTGATTTTAGGGCTCGAGTGGGGCGCAGACTTCAAGAAGCCGTGCACCGTACTTGTCAACACACCATTGTGCAAACTGGTGGTGGCTCCACAATGGTCAGAGCTTTGTTTACATGCAAAAGACTGGGTCCTCTGGTACGCCTAAACCGATCATTCACTGGAAATGGTTATGTTCCTCTACTTGGAGACCTTTTGGAGCCAATGACGATGGAATTGTGTGACAATGCGTCATGCCACTGGGCCACAATTGTTCGGGAATGGTTTGAAGAACATTCTGGACAACTCGGGCGGATGATTTGGCCACCTAGATCGCACGACCGAATTCCATCGAACGTTTATGGGACGCAGTCTCGAGAGCTCACCTCGTGCACAAAATCTGCGCCGGCTTCACTTTCACAATTATGGACGGCTATAGGGGCAGCATGGCTTAATATTTCTGCAGGGGGCTTCCAACGACTTGTTGAGTCCATGCCACGTCGAGTTGCCGCATTACGCCGGGTAAGAGAAGGGCGTCACCTCAGTGACTTCCTTCACCTCAGTGTAGTACCGGTATAAGCTGCACATAATTTTATCTATGTTTGGCACACAGTTGCCACCTGAAGATGTTCTGAGAAGCTGAAATCCGACAGTTCGTGACGAAATAAATGTAATTCTGCAGAAAATTAGGATTTATTTTTCAAATGGTTCTAAGCACTATGGCACTTAACATCTGAGGTCATCTGACCCCTAGACTTAGAACTACTTAAAACTAACTAACCTAAGGACATCACACACATCTATGCCCGAGACAGGATTCGAACCTGCGACCGTAGCAGCAGCGCGGTTCCGGACTGAAGCGCCTAGAACCGCTCGGTCACAGCGGCCGTCTAGGATTTATTTCCTGTTAATATTATCATATTCTGTCAAACACCGATGAAAAATTCAGTTAATTAAAAATTCAGTTAATTTCATTGCCGTATTTCTGTTGACATTCAACTAATAATCTCTTTTCAAGACACTACCGTTCACCTCTGTAGTTCAGCGGTCAGCGCACCTGACTGCCATTCGGTTGTCGGTTGGGTGGAGATTTTCTCCCCCCGGGTCTGGGTGTTGTTTTGCCCTCATCGTCGTTTCATCATCATCGACGCTCAAGTCGCCGATGTAGCATCAACTAAATAGACTCATCAGATCGCCGAAGACCCCAGAGGGAGAATCTCGGCTAAAAATGCCATACGATCGTTTCATTTCAAGACACTACCAAACGCTCCTCTGTCTCTTACAAAAAAGTCATCATTAAATCTTATCTCCGTCCATACAGGCCTTGAAGGCCCAACGATACCGACCGACCGTCGTGTCATCCTTAGCCAACTGCCGGGTATGGTGGGGCATGTGGTCACGACACCACTCTCCCGGTCGCTGTCAGTTTTCTGACCGCAGCCGCTACTTCCCTATCTACTAGGTCCCCAATTGGCCTCAAAAGAGCTGAGTGCACCTCGCTTCCCAACAGCTCTCGGCAGACAGGACTGTTACCCATCCGAGTACTAACCAAGCCCGACAGCGCTTGACATCGGTGATCTGACGGGAACCGGTGTTACCACTGCAGCAAGGGCGTTGGCTGTCATCATTAAATCTTAAAGTTTTTATTTCTCCTTGCTGAGTGTCTCCTTCGTTTTTGTGAGGCCTGGTCCTGCATGTCGCGTGAGCGGTAGAAGCGACGGACAGCGTGCGCATGCGCGATTATCGAGGTACCGGTACAGCGTACTGCACGTGTGTACAGCACGCGAGCGACAAACACGCGCACCAAGTTGAAGCATCCAGCTAACTTAAAACGACGACACAAAACGACGAATGCTCGAATTTACGGCAGCAAAATCAGCTTTAATTAAGAAAACGATGGAAAAGAGCGCTGGTCATTAAATATGGAACTAGAGGCATCTCGGCGGGGAATTATCAAATTGTATCCGCATTCACGAAGATCACCACAGAAATTCTTCGAATATACGAGGAAACGCACAGAAACTTGCGACTATGCGATCAAGGAACTAAACTCGAGCGTTCCTTACGTGATCACCATCTTTAAGCAGCGAACGAACATTAAGAAAAGAGTCATTACTGTAGTAAGGAAAAATACTTAATTTATATATAAATTTTGTACGATGTGCGTGCTTTGAATGTATAACTTGCCTAGCTTTTAATTTTTTCATGTTTCTTTAACAATTTGTTGTTCAACTGAGTGCTACCTTAGTTAGTACTGTTGAAGTTAGTTATAAGGGTTATTAGCCGTAAAAGTCAATTTGATAAATTCATACACTGTTCTGCTAATCTCAATAGCGGTTATTACAGACTGCGTGTTCCCATTTAAAATATGCTTTTATAATTCTACAGCTGTGTGTGAATAATTGCTACTGTATTTTATTCAGGCATAACGCTAAAATGCGTCATTTCATTTGCATTAAAACCTAACTAACCTAAGGATATCACACACATCCATGCCCGAGGCAAGATTCGAACCTGCGATCGTAGCAGCAGCGCGGTTCCGGACAGATGCGCCTAGAACCGCTCGGCCACAGCGGCCGGCGGTGGATAGCACATCTCTACAAGTTACGATCAGTAATACCCGCCATGGCGTAGATGTAGTACGCAGCAGCCATGTCACAACATGTGGGCGAGTGATCCGCTCCGTATTGTCGCATCGAATTAGTTCGCACCTGCAGATAGGCAACCAAATAAACAGAGCTCCAACGGAGGCTACTGTCGTTGAGACTTCACGAATTGCACGCAAGTGCTCTTCTGCCAATATTGGCGTTTGAACGGTGCCTATATTGAGGGCCTGTACCGCGAACAAAAACATGCAGAGATGCTCTGTTCACTGATATGTGTCGATTCTGTGTACTGTATCGTAGTTTCTGCTCGATCGTCTTCTGAAATTGCACTGTACTCAGCCGAACAGAGAAGTACTGGCAGCGAGCTGAAGTGGCAAACGTCGGATACCAGAGCAGCAGACACGGCCCCGCAGTAGGGGAGCACTTGAATTTAGGACGATATCCGGCGGATCCACAAAGCGGACCGCCGGATGGCGTCCTAACGAAGGTCAAGGCCCGGCCCGGCCGCACGCCCCCTCGGCTCGTAATCAAACGGGGTAGGGGGTGGAGGGGTGGGGGTTAAGAGGGAGGCGCTCTGGCCGGTCCGGATAACTTGGCGGCCAACGGGGCGTGAAATCAAAGCGGCCGGACCGCAGCGCCGCCAAGACGCCGGCTGGCATCTCGGCGGCGGAGGCGCCGCCGCCACCTTTGAGCGCCGGCACGCCAGCTATGACGCGCCGGTGCTCAGCGACCTCCTACAGACTGAGGAAAACTCACAGAGACACCAGTAACTCTACACGACATTACGCAGTCGCCGTGAAAGTTTAGTGTCATGCTGTCGCAGTACAGCTGAGTAACACTACCGCATTAGAACTACAGCAAGTTCGCGATTATTCGGGTTCAAGGTACTGCGTACTTTTTCCGCTCCATGTTATGTCAATAACGGTACCTGTTTCTTCCATAGACTATTTATTTTGTATATAGAAATTCTTCCAATCCATATGTGGCATACAGCAAACCAGTGCTTAATAGTATTGCTTAAAAACAGTCTTGGTTGCAATTTTAGTTTATTTTTTTATTTTTCAACGACTCGTATCGCCTTATTTAGGCATCTTCAGGTTATCTAGAAAAAGATAACCTGAAGATGCCTAAAGAAGGCGAAACGGGTCCTTGAAAAACAAAAAAAAGACTAAAATTGCAACCGAGACTGTTTTTAGCCAGTACTATTTCGTATATGTTTTAGAGTTTTGTATTCGACACAGTTAATGCAGAATACTTTCTAAACAATTTAGGACCTATTGATGTATTTATGATTTTTCCTCATGTGTAGCCACAGTTACATCAAACTTACAGAAAGATAGAACCGTCATTTGACTTCATTACTCGTATATGCTTTATTGTACAATCTATTTTCAGCCTTAGGCCGTTTTCAAGTGTTACAAATGTGTTGGTGGAACATCAATCGTTAAACCATATATCTCTGGTTATATAAACCCGGTATTTCGTACATAAAAGTGAGAACCTATGATTTGGTCTTCCTTTTTATTTCACAGTCTTATCCTTTTAGTAAGTCACGCAACTCCCTAATCAATTAACTTACAACAAAAATGTTCTCCGTTTTCCTTACAAAACGTCAGGTTTTTGTTACCAAAGATAGATATCTTAACGACTATTTTTGTTCTACCACAAAAAACGGGTGAGTTTTGACACTTGTCATACTTGAAAATCGCCTAAGTCTGAAATACAGATCGTGCAATAAAGCGCATAATATAGTCAAACGGCGATTGTATCCTTCTGTGAGATAAAAAAATTTGCTGCACAAGATTTTCTAAAACGCTTCCTCAAATGCATGTACTATTCGGTCCCACACACTTGAAGGAGACCAAATTTTTCTCAGGTATGTACGACATAATGGCGGCGATATTACACCTATTTAATTTTGCGCGTTAACATGTTAACCACAAAAAATAATATTAAATTTTGTACTTTAAATTTTTCAATATTTTCGTAACCAAACACGAGAATATCTTCAACAAGAAACAAGAAAGCCTCAGGATGAACGGATCCAATATTCCCGTGCTGTAGCGAACGACCTTTGCAAATAGCAAGAGGAGAACCGCACCGGGAGTAACCATGGAAAACCTCTTGGACGTTGACGCACGAGGTGCGTTCTAAAATCTGCGGCCGCGAGCTCAACTCCAGTCCAACACCAGCAATGGAAGGTGAAGTTGGCAACGTCGGCCACTCCTGCTGGTGAAACGTCAGGAAAATCAACAAACGAATATCGGCCGACGAACCCGAGACAGAACTGAACAGACAGTTTGTTAAGAAGTGGCCTCAATTTTGTGTCTTTGTTATCACTATTAACATAAAAGTTTGCATCATCAAAAAACGAGCCATGTTTAGTTTCTTCCCTGAAGAAATAGTGGCTTCAATCCCTGCGTAGGTGGGCGCCGGCCGCGGTGGTCTAGCGGTTCTAGGCACGCAGTCCGGAACCGCGCGACTGCTACGGTCGCAAGTTCGAATCCTGCCTCAGGCACGGATGTGTGTGATATCCTTAGGTTAGTTAGGTTTAACTATTTCTAAGTTCTAGGCGACTGATGAACTCGGATGTCCCATAGTTCTCAGAGCCATTTGAACCATTTTTTGAAGAAATAATGCATTTTCCTCTCAATAACATGGACAGCTGTGTTTGTAAACTGGTCACCCCTATTGTCTTTCATCAAATTTATTGACGTTTAGCACCGGTAGTATTTATTGCACATTAAAGAATATATACATCCACAAACATCTGTGGCACCTATGGAAGAAGCTTTCAGTAGGGCGCATAAAAAAAAGTACAGATGCTAGAAACCTACAGTCTTATGAACGTGTGCATTATATACCCTATACAGAATCGGATGAAGTGAGTGTTTTCCATTTGTTTTGCGAATTACTAATGGTTTTCTATATTTGAAATTAAGGGCGGATAGCAGCATACACGATGCTAACTTTAAAAGGTAATATTTAGTAGTCACTTTTCATTCTAAACCCAATGAAGTACGTATCAATTTAATCGGGAAAGACAAGCGAATTTAAAAAAGTTATAAAAATGTTCCCGGGTGCATTACGTGTTTCCGCCTCTCGCCATATGAGAGTGACCGAGCACTGTCGAACATGATGGTTTTGATGTTCCCTGTGTTACGGTGTGGGAAGGCATAATGTTACGTTGGCGTACTGACCTCCAAATCTGTGGACACGCTACACTCACCAGCCAGTGTTATAGCGACACTCTACTCCTTCCCTGCGTGCTTCTTTTCAGGGCTGCTGCCGGCCCTGGGTTCATTTTTACGGAAGACAATGCGCAATCGCATCCAACAGCGCAGGTGGGAGATCAGTTGGAATGGGAGAATATTCGGCGAATGGACAGGTCTGCCGGTTTTCCTGACTTCAGTCCCATGGGGCACTTGCAGGGTGCGTTGGGGAGACATTACAGCACGTCCACGTGCACCGATGACCATCCAGCACTCATCAACTGCGCTGCTGGAGGAAATGAACGCCGTACCACAAGAAATCGTTGCCATCCTTGTGGCAAGCATGGCAGCACGTCGCAGTGCAAGCACTGCCGCCCGCAGTGATCACCCATGCTATTAAAAACCATGTCCCGCCTTCTGTAATGTCCAGAGTTCCATCATAAAATGGTTCAAATGGCTCGGAGTACTATGGGACTTAACATCGGAGGTCACCAGTCCCCTAGAACTTAGAACTACTTAAACCTAACTAACCTAAGGACATCACACACATCCATGCCCGAGGCAGGATTCGAACCTGCGATCGTAGCGGTCGCGCGATTTCAGACTGAAGCGCCTAGAACCCCTCGACCACAGCGGCCGGCGCCATCATAAATCACAGTGAATACCGTGTAATTATTGTGTCCGAATCAAAGTGTCATATCTGTTCGTCTCATTGCGTATCTCTTTCAGTTACCTTCTGTACTGTACTGTACTGTACTGTAGCAGTTCGTTCTATTTATGGTCGAAGTTCATCGAGCTGTTACTTGGGGCAGTGGCACATCATGAACAAGTTCCTTTCGTTCTTTAGTTTTGCACAACAGTTCATATATTCTAGGAGACGAGCAGCTACTTTGCAAAGAAATTGCCACTGTTCCTGCTCTTCCACTATCAACTTCGAAGACGGGACGTGACACCACTGCTGGTTGACTGAACAATAGGAAATAAATCTCCTAAACGAATCTGCGGTCAATATGGATGTTTGAGAACAAAGTTCGCTTAATGTATTTATTTTATTTTATTTTTACTCGGAAATGTTTATAGGGAAAAATCAAGTAAAATCGTTTTTCTGTATTGTTTACACATTATTTCATTTAAAGCTCTACATTGGGCTCATTAATTTCCTATTTTTAATTCTATCAGACGATTTTTCATTTCGCAACTATTCTAAAGAATAGTCTCTTCACTCGACACAATTTGAAACGAGAATCGTCCGATCAGGCAACATGTTTAGAGTCGTTAACAGCCCAATGTCGGTGCTGACGGGCCCAGGAGAGGCGTAAAGCTGTGTGTCGCGCAGTCATCAAGGCTACACTAGTGGGCCTTCGGCTCCGAAAGCCCATATCGATGTTGTTTTGTTGAATGGTTCTCACGGTGACAGTTGTTGGTGGCCCAGCACTGAAACCTGCAGCAATTTGTGGACGGGTTGCACTTTTGTCACGTTGAACGATTCTCTTTAGTCGTCGATGGTCCCGCCTTTGCAGGGTCTTTTTCTGGACGAAGCTATGTCGTAGATTTGATGTTATGCCGGATTCCTGATATTCACGATGCATACGTTAAATGGAGCGTGGAATGGCAGGTCCCTTAATCGGGCAGGTAGGTTAGAAAATTTGAAAAGGGAAATGGATAGGTTAAAGTTAGATATAGTGGGAATTAGTGAAGTTCGGTGGCAGGAGGAACAAGACTTCTGGTCAGGTGACTACAGGGTTATAAACACAAAGTCAAATAGGGGTAATGCAGGAGTAGGTTTAATAATTAATAGGAAAATAGGAACGCGGGTAAGCTACTACAAACAGCTTAGTGAACGCATTATTGTGGCCAAGATAGATACGAAGCCCACACCTACTACAGTAGTACAAGTTTATATGCCAACTATCTCTGCAGATGACGAAGAAATTGAAGAAAAGTATGATGAAATAAAAGAAATTATTCAGATAGTGAAGGGAGATGAAAATTTAATAGTCATGGGTGACTGGAATTCGAGTGTAGGAAAAGGGAGAGAAGGAAACGTAGTAGGTGAATATGGATTGGGGCTAAGAAATGAAAGAGGAAGCCGCCTTGTAGAATTTTGCACAGAGCACAACTTAATCACAGCTAACACTTGGTTTAAGAATCATGATAGAAGGTTGTATACATGGAAGAACCCTGGAGATACTAAAAGATATCAGATAGATTATATAATGGTAAGACAGAGATTTAGGAACCAGGTTTTAAATTGTAAGACATTTCCAGGGGCAGATGCGGACTCTGACCACAATCTATTGGTTATGACCTGTAGATTAAAACTGAAGAAACTGCAAAAAGGGTGGAATTTAAGGCTAAAATGGCTCTGAGCACTATGGGACTCAACTGCTGTGGTCATCAGTCCCCTAGAACTTAGAACTACTTAAACCCAACTAACCTAAGGACATCACACACACCCGTGCCCGAGGCAGGATTCGAACCTGCGACCGTAGCAGTCGCACGGTTCCTGACTACGCGCCTAGAACCGCGAGACCACCGCGGCCGGCGGGAATTTAAGGAGATGGGACCTGGATAAACTGAAAGAACCAGAGGTTGTACAGAGTTTCAGGGAGAGCATAAGGGAACAATTGACAGGAATGGGGGAAAGAAATACAGTAGAAGAAGAATGGGTAGCTTTGAGGGATGAAGTAGTGAAGGCAGCAGAGGATCAAGTAGGTAAAAAGACGAGGGCTAGTAAAAATCCTTCGGTAACAGAAGAAATATTGAATTTAATTGATGAAAGGAGAAAATATAAAAATGCAGTAAATGAAGCAGGCAAAAAGGAATACAAACGTCTCAAAAATGAGATCGACAGGAAGTGCAAAATGACTAAGCAGGGATGGCTAGAGGACAAATGTAAGGATGTAGAGGCTTATCTCACTAGGGGTAAGATAGATACTGCCTACAGGAAAATTAAAGAGACCTTTGGAGATAAGAGAACCACTTGTATGAACATCAAAAGCTCAGATGGAAACCCAGTTCTAAGCAAAGAAGGGAAAGCAGAAAGGTGGAAGAAGTATACAGAGGGTCTATACAAGGGCGATGTACTTGAGGACAATATTATGGAAATGGAAGAGGATGCAGATGAAGATGAAATGGGAGATACGATACTGCGTGAAGAGTTTGACAGAGCACTGAAAGACCTGAGTCGAAACAAGGCCCCCGGAGTAGACAACATTCCATTGGAACTATTGACGGCCTTGGGAGAGCCAGTCCTGACAAAACTCTACCATCTGGTGAGCAAGATGTATGAAACAGGCGAAATACCCTCAGACTTCAAGAAGAATATAATAATTCCAATCCCAAAGAAAGCAGGTGTTGACAGATGTGAGAATTACCGAACAATCAGTTTAATAGGCCACAGCTGCAAAATACTAACACGAATTCTTTACAGACGAATGGAAAAAATAGTAGAAGCCGACCTCGGGGAAGATCAGTTTGGATTCCGTAGAAATACTGGAACACGTGAGGCAATACTGATCTTACGACTTATCTTAGAAGAAAGATTAAGGGAAGGCAAACCTACGTTTCTAGCATTTGTAGACTTAGAGAAAGCTTTTGACAATGTTGACTGGAATACACTCTTTCAAATTCTAAAGGTGGCAGGGGTAAAATGCAGGGAGCGAAAGGCTATTTACAATTTGTACAGAAACCAGATGGCAGTTATAAGAGTCGAGGGACATGAAAGGGAAGCGGTGGTTGGGAAGGGAGTAAGACAGGGTTGTAGCCTCTCCCCGATGTTATTCAATCTGTATATTGAGCAAGCAGTAAAGGAAACAAAAGAAAAATTCGGAGTAGGTATTAAAATCCATGGAGAAGAAATAAAAACTTTGAGGTTCGACGATGACATTGTAATTCTGTCAGAGACAGCAAAGGACTTGGAAGAGCAGTTGAACGGAATGGATGGTGTCTTGAAGGGAGGATATAAGATGAACATCAACAAAAGCAAAACGAGGATAATGGAATGTAGTCGAATTAAGTCGGGTGATGTTGAGGGTATTAGATTAGGAAATGAGACACTTAAAGTAGTAAAGGAGTTTTGCTATTTGGGGACCAAAATAACTGACGATGGTCGAAGTAGAGAGGATATAAAATGTAGACTGGAAATGGCAAGGAAAGCGTTTCTGAAGAAGAGAAATTTGTTAACATCGAGTATAGATTTAAGTGTCAGGAATTCATTTCTGAAAGTATTTGTATGGAGTGTAGCCATGTATGGAAGTGAAACATGGACGGTAAATAGTTTGGACAAGAAGAGAATAGAAGCTTTCGAAATGTGGTGCTACAGAAGAATGCTGAAGATTAGATGGGTAGATCACATAACTAATGAGGAGGTACTGAATAGGATTGGGGAGAAGAGGAGTTTGTGGCACAACTTGACCAGAAGAAGGGATCGGTTGGTAGGACATGTTCTGAGGCATCAAGGGAGCACCAACTTAGTATTGGAGGGCAGCATGGAGGGTAAAAATCGTAGGGGGAGACCAAGAGTTGAATACACTAAGCAGATTCAGAAGGATGTAGGTTGCAGTAGGTACTGGGAGATGAAGAAGCTTGCAAAGGATAGACTAGCATGGAGAGCTGCATCAAACCAGTCTCAGGACTGAAGACCACAGCAACAACAACAACGTTAAATGGTCGTACGGGAAAATCCCCACTTCATCGCTACCTCGTAGATGCTGTGTCCCATCGCTCGTGCAGCGACTCACTTAAAACTTGTCGTGTGATTAGGACCTCCCGTCTGGTAGACCGTTCGTCGGATGCCAGTCTCGATTTGAAGCCACTTCGGCGACTTGAGCGTCGATAGGGATGAAATGATTATTAGGACAACACAATACCCAGTCCCTCAGCGGACAAAAATCTCCGAACCAGCCGGGAATGGACCCCGGGCCCTTAGAATTGACATTATGTCGCGCTGACCACTCAGCTACCGGGGGCGGACACTTAAATCTTGATAACCTGTAATTGTGGCAGATGTAACCGAAGCCGATCTAACAAATCCGCGAAATATTAGTTTTATATCGTGGTTACTGACTGCAATACCGTTTTCTGCTTGTTTACATATCTCTGTATTTGAATCGCATGCCTATAAGAGTTTCTTCGGCGCTTCAGTCCATTAACCTGTGATCCTGCAATGTTCGTCGCTAAAATATGTTACCTAGACAAATGTACTAAATAAATATCATAACATCGGCTATTTTTTGCGTCAGTGTATTTAATGCATGGCGGCACATCGATAAGAATGAGAGAAAAAGCGCCAGAAAGCTCATGTGCCTTTATTTGCCTATTTTATATGTCTCCTGTTCCTCACGTGGAGCCGGTCGGTGTGTCCGAGCGGTTCTAGGCGCTTCAGTCCGGAACCGTGCGACCGCTACGGTCGCAGGTTCGAATCCTGCCTCGGGCATGGATGTGTGTGATGTGCTTAGGTTAGTTAGGTTTAAGTGGTTCTAAGTTTTAGGGGACTGATGACCTCAGCTGTTAAGTCCCATAGTGCTCAGAGCCATCTGAACCATTTGAACCTCGCGTGGACAACGTTTAAGCGATAGTCCAGTACCGTCTAGCCAAATTTGTACACAACTTTGCAGTGTCCTAGTGTTCGATTCTAGCATCTCCTTACCGAGTATCGGTGAAACAAAACAGCGCTGTTTGTCTAAGAACATGAGTCGCGAGCACACGGAAAGCACGTTGTAACGGCTACATGTGAGCCGCTACATGGCTTCAGACAACAGTCACATACTCTTAACATACCTTGGTGCCCTTCCGACACTCAGGTAAGATCAATATAAGATTTATCATTCGGAATTATGTTATATTATCACTCTAAGTATAGTCTGCGAATGTGAATACGGGTCGTCTGCTGACATATGTGTGGGCAGCCTGCTGTGGGTTCTGTGAATGTGGAGATGCAGTTTAGCCAACCACTGTATAAAGTAGAGTGCGACTGCACTGGACCAGAGAGACTTCAGTTCCCCGCGCGTTAGCAGGTCCCGTTAGGTTGGTAAATAGCCGCCGTGAGGACTCTCTGAGCCATTCCGGCCACCGTGTGTGGACCCTGGACAAGGGGAGACGGTTAGGCATTTCCTACTGAGACTCTGGTGAGTATAGCCGCTCTGCGTGATGGCCCCTATACTCATCTTAGGAGAGATAGTCAGGTAGAATAAAACTGCTATTTCCGTTTTGTATTACGGATGAAGGGCCAGCATTCCATATAATCGTTCTATTAAGTAAAGTGAGTGATTAAGAAGTATTTTCATGAATTTTAGAAAATACATGTTGTTGTTACAGAAAATTTGTAACTTTGTTTCTCAAATGGCTCAAAAAAATGGTTCAAATGGCTCTGAGTAATATGGGACTTAACATGTGAGGTCATCAGTCCCCTAGAACTTAGAACTACTTAAACCTAACTAACCTAAGGACATCACACACATCCATGACCGATTCAGGATTCGAACCTGCGACCGTTGCGGTCGCGCGGTTCCAGACTGAAGCGCCTAGAACCGCTCGGCCACACGGGCGGGCTCTTTGTTTCTCACAGCAACGCCATATTTCCGTTACCATTCCAATAAAGTTATTCAAACCTTCAACCTAAAGCTAATCAATAAGCAGAAATTTAGTGTAGTGATGTTTGCTCACACAAACGGTCCTAGGCGCATTCCACAAAAGATAGGTGCCATTTTCAGACTGAGGATACCTGCCAAGGCTTTGCGGAGAGCACGCATCATGCAACGTGTGTCACTGGGAGGCCCCCGGGGTGCGGCGTCGGGTCACAGTATAAGAAGGCAATACAGAGCGGAGCGGGTAACGGGCAGCAGGCAGTGCCGGCGCGGTGGCTGAGCTGCGCACCAGAAATGATTTATGTCGGGAGACGCGGCGCGCGGCCACACGGCCGCGCCGAACAAATATACGATCTGGACACAATCCAGCGACGTCACGCGACCGTGATATGTGGCCGCCGCTGCCCGAACAATGTATGTCGATCGCTCGCACAGCCCTCTGTTTGCCCGGCTATGCCCGCGTCCGGTAAATACTACGGCCGCTGCTGCAGGAACACGTCTCCGTGTCGCGCCGCGGCGAGTCGACCCGTGTCATCACAGCCTGCGCCCGTGAGTACAGTCTCCGACCACCACAGTCAGCAAACACCGCGAAATACACCAGGGGGCATTAAGAGGACGGCAGCGCAATGTTAACCTTCCTTTGTTAACGTGCCACTATTTTGCAAAACTTGTAACGCGGGCTCCAGTGGATCCCCATAGTACACTACTGGCCATTAAAATTGCTACACCAAGAAGAAATGCAGATGACATACGGGTATTCATTGGACAAATGTATTATACTAGAACTGACATGTGATTACACTTTCACGCAATATGGGTGCATAGATCCTGAGAAATCAGAACCCAGAACAACCACCTCTGGACAGAGTAACGGCCTTGATACGCCTTGGCACTGAGTCAAACAGAGCTTGGATGGCGTGTACAGGTACAGCTGCCCATGCAGCTTCAACACGATATCACAGGTCATCACGAGTAGTGACTGGCGTATTGTGACGAGCCAGTTGCTCTGCCACCATTGACCAGACGTTTTCAGTTGGTGAGAGATCTGGAGAATGTGCTGGACAGGGCAGCAGTCGAACATTTTCTGTATCCAGAAAGGTCTGTACAGGACCTGCAACATGCGGTCGTGCATTATCCTGCTGAAATGTAGGATTTCGCAGGGATCGAATGAAGGTTAGAGCCACGGGTCGTAACACATCTGAAATGTAACGTCCACTGTTCAAAGTGCCGTCAATGCGAACGAGAGGTGACCGAGACGTGTAACCAATGGCACCCCATACCATCACGCCGGGTGATACGCCAGTATGGCGATGACGAATACACGCTTCCGACTTGCGTTCACCGCGATGTCGCCAAACACGGATGCGACCATCATGATGCTGTAAACAGAACCTGCATTCATCCGAAAAAATGACTTTTTGCCGTTCGTGCACCCAGGTTCGTCGTTGAGTACACCATCGCAGGTGCTCCTGTCTGTGATGCAGCGTCAAGGGTAACCGCAGCCATGGTCTCCGAGCTAGTCCATGCTGCTGCAAACGTCGTCGAACCGTTCGTGCAGATGGTTGTTCTCCTGTCTTGCAAACGTCCCCATCTGTTGACTCAGGGATCGAGACGCGGCTGCACGATCCGTTACAGCCATGCGGATAGGATGCTTGTCATCTCGACTGCTAGTGATACGAGGCCGTTGGGATCCAACACGGCGTTCCGTATTACCCTCCTGAACACACCGATTCCATATTCTGCTAACAGTCATTGGATCTCGACCAACGCGAGTAGCAGTGTCACGATACGATAAACCGCAATCGCGATAGGCTACAATCCGACCTTTATCAAAGTCTGAAACGTGATGGTACGCATTTCTCCTCCTTACAAGAGGCATCTCAACAACGTTTCACCAGGCAACGCCAGTCAATTGCTATTTGTGTATGAGAAATCGGTTGGAAACTTCCCTCAAGTCAGCACGTTGCAGGTGTCGCCACCGGCTCCAACCTTGTGTTAATGCTCTGAAACGCTAATCATTTGCATATCACAGCATCTTCTTCCTGTCGGTTAAATTTCGCGTCTGTAGCACGTCATCTTCGTGTGTAGCAATTTTAATGTATGTTAACTTGCTGCATAACTATAATATTATTAATTAGGTTATTTAAGACAAATTAATGTAAAAGAAACCATACAATTTGTGAAACTGGATCAAATAATGCTTATTTGAAGAAATAACGCACTTTATTGCATTAGACGAAAGACAATACCTACAGCTATTTTTACACAATATAAACTGAATATTCAGTGATTCAACAGTCCTCATCTGATGACTCATTACAACTAGCATTTAGACATTGATCAACGACTATAAGGAAACGTTTCACGCACATATTTTCCACACTGTTGACAAGCAAATTGAGTTTTTATATCGTTATTTCTAGGCCAGAAGATGTGCCCCCTTTTCGCTGCTGGCACTACTTCTTGTGCTGGTTTGTCATTAACAACAGATGTTTATCCACTCATTTTTACTGCCCTTTGGCGAATTTCTCTGCGTAGGCAATCCAATATTGCCCTGTTCTTTGGCTGGTCTTGCACCAAGCCGAATCCAATTCCCCAAAGAAAATCCTCCCTTGCCATTTTAAGCATGAGTATGCGAATTTACACCTACTTGTTAGGTATCATCTTGTAGCGAAAGTGTTAATGTGGGCGTCCAGGAATGTCCCAGCCACTAAATAACTGTGAAACGGTAATAACAATGAGCAGCACTAGAATGAAAAACTGGTGACCGGAAATAAACAGATGTGAGAGAGGATTGGTAGACGGCAGGCAGTGTTGCCAACTTTGGTCATTTAAACTGAGATGAACTAAATGTGCTGGGAATCTGTCGGATCACACGTTAATAATTAAAGGTTAACTTGAAGGGCGAATATGCATGGAGCTTCTATGAGAATATTTTTTTATTACGCATTTTTAATAAAATGATTTGTGGACATCTGATCTCAGAATTTGCTCCAGACGCTGTATCTAGAATTATAGAGCGGATTTTCCTTCAAAACCAATTCTTCAGACGTTATAGATATATGTGCATGTACAGGGTGTTTCAAAAATGACCGGTATATTTGAAACGGCAATAAAAACTAAACGAGCAGCGATAGAAATACACCGTTTGTTGCAATATGCTTGGAACAACAATACATTTTCAGGCGGTCAAACTTTCGAAATTACAGTAGTTACAATTTTCAACAACAGATGGCGCTGCAAGTGATGTGAAAGATATAGAAGACAACGCAGTCTGTGGGTGCGCCATTCTGTACGTCATCTTTCTGCTGTAAGCGTGTGCTGTTCACAACGTGCAAGTGTGCTGTAGACAACATGGTTTATTCCTTAGAACAGAGGATTTTTCTGGTGTTGGAATTCCACCGCCTAGAACACAGTGTTGTTGCAACAAGACGAAGTTTTCAACGGAGGTTTAATGTAACCAAAGGACCGAAAAGCGATACAATAAAGGATCTGTTTGAAAAATTTCAACGGACTGGGAACGTGACGGATGAACGTGCTGGAAAGGTAGGGCGACCGCGTACGGCAACCACAGAGGGCAACGCGCAGCTAGTGCAGCAGGTGATCCAACAGCGGCCTCGGGTTTCCGTTCGCCGTGTTGCAGCTGCGGTCCAAATGACGCCAACGTCCACGTATCGTCTCATGCGCCAGATCTCTCGATCCATACAAAATACAAACGCGGCAACCCCTCAGCGCCGCTACCATTGCTGCACGAGAGACATTCGCTAACGATATAGTGCACAGGATTGATGACGGCGATATGCATGTGGGCAGCATTTGGTTTACTGACGAAGCTTATTTTTACCTGGACGGCTTCGTCAATAAACAGAACTGGCGCATATGGGGAACCGAAAAGCCCCATGTTGCAGTCCCATCGTCCCTGCATCCTCAAAAAGTACTGGTCTGGCCCGCATCTCTTCCAAAGGAATCATTGGCCCATTTTTCAGATCCGAAACGATTACTGCATCACGCTATCTGGACATTCTTCGTGAATCTGTGGCGGTACAAACTGCCTTAGACGACACTGCGAACACCTCGTGGTTTATGCAAGATGGTGCCCGGCCACATCGCACGGCCGACGTCTTTAATTTCCTGAATGAATATTTCGATGATCGTGTGATTGCTTTGGGCTATCCGAAACATACAGGAGGCGGCGTGGATTGGCCTCCCTATTCGCCAGGCATGAACCCCTGTGACTTCTTTCTGTGGGGACACTTGAAAGACCAGGTGTACCGCCAGAATCCAGAAACAATTGAACAGCTGAAGCAGTACATCTCATCTGCATGTGAAGCCATTCCGCCAGACACGTTGTCAAAGGTTTCGGGTAATTTCATTCAGAGACTACGCCATATTATTGCTACGCATGGTGGATATGTGGAAAATATCGTACTATAGAGTTTCCCAGACCGCAGCGCCATCTGTTGTTGAAAATTGTAACTACTGTAATTTCGAAAGTTTGTCTGCCTGAAAATGTACTGTTGTCCAAAGCATATTGCAACAAACGGTGTATTTCTATCGCTGCTCGTTTAGTTTTTATTGCCGTTTCAAATATAACGGTCATTTTTGAAACACCCTGTATATTATACATATCCATGATGGATAAGGTAATGACCGAGCGTCCTCTTACCCTCTCATAAGCTCTGGCGCACTCTTACGGCAGCAGTCACTCACCTAGGCCCACCTGGAATAGAAGAGATAAACACATAATTAGAGGTGGCAACTTGTCGTCGCGCGCCGAGCGGAGCACTATCTTAGCGGAGCAGCCAACTATTTCATTAGAGACGCGCATGCCACTGCCACCGCCGCCCCAGTTGCACGTAATTAATGCGGCGCTGCGCCGAGTGTTTAATTATATGTAACACTAGATCACAGGGCAGTCAGCGCGGCGCCGCCGCCGCCACACCCTTCTTGCCCTCGCCGGGGCAAGTGTATTACGTTTCAGGGAAGACCGCTACAAAAACGGACCTCGCTCGGGTTACCGGCCCGGAGGGCAGGGGGAAATCGTCAATGAGGGTTTGTCGGCGGCTCCAACCACCCGCCGTTGTAGTACCACTCCACAGCGAGCAGTGTGTACACAAGAGAACCACATTATTATGACCGCCCTCTACATCGGGCAGTTGAATACGCACGTCACGTGATGTGCGGGGCGACCCAAAAGCCCATTCGAAAATACACTCGTTCACGGTATGCTCGTAATGTAGGTAGGAAGTTAAACTTGACACACATGCCTGAAATGTCATGGGATTTTAATGAAACTAAAAACGAGTGCAAAAACCGGCTAATGGATGGCACTGGACAGTACATATATGTCTGCACAAAGTCTAGCCACCGATTTTGTGACACGGAATGCATTTGCTGTGTGGACACATTAAAAAATGGGGGAAGTTGATAATTTGTTGTCTAAAGTGTTGTGGACCGACGAAGTCCATTTCACACTCCGAGAGTTTGTCAACACCCACAACTGGAGAATTTGGGCTCCCGAAAATCCTAGAACTGTTGTGGACTTTCCATTGCAAGAGAAGAAAGCCACGGCGTGGTGAGGATTTACTACATCCGTGGTGATCACACCCTCCTTAGAGGAAATGGCGGGTGCTACCCAGCGTGATTTATGTGAGGTACGCCGTTATATTACGGGATCGCATCATCCCTCGCCTGGTTGGTAAACACCTGCTGGAAGGCACGACTTTTATGCAGGATGACACTTCACCCTATATTGCTACACGAGTGAAAGATCTCCTGCGCACATCGCTTGGTGAGGACCACGTGCTGAGCTGCTTCTTCCATCATGCTTGGCCTCCCAGATTCCCAGACATCAGTCCGTGTGATTATTGGTTATAGAGTTACCTACGTCGCAAATCTACCGCTATCGTCCGACCTCATTACAAACGCTAAAAGACATTATGCGACGGCAGTTTCTCATATGCCGTACAGTGAGGTTCACAATATTGTCCCTCGATTACAGTTCTTTTTCGCTGAATAATGGCCGATAAGTACAGCATTTGTTATAAAGATCATCGTCTTTGCTAATCAATTGTTAGGCTAATTATTGCTTATGTATCAGAAGAAGCACCATGTCCATTTTTTTTTATTTCAATAAAACCTCCTGTCATTTCAAGGATGTGTGTCAATTTTTAAGTCTCTACCCGCATTATTCCGTGAAAATTGAATTATCAAATGTTAACAGGCCTTTGGGTCTCACTGCATACTCGTAAAGTATATGTATAAAGAAAAGTATTGACTGTCAGACTGCATCCTACTCAAATTAATCGAATGTTTCTCTAAATCGTATATTTCCACTTAACTCGAAAAGCAAACCACTTCGTCTCCACAGATAGTACTAATTCTTGAATACTTCCATACCTGTTCATATTTTCCATACTTTTGGCACTGGGCTTTAGTGACCCCGTTACTTTTAACAAAAATGTTTAAGTCAAATGCTTTCATAATGTTGGTATTGAGATTCATCTGACTGGTCATTAACATTAACCCATTAATACTTCTTGGTTGACGGCTGTGTCATAGTGCGCTAGCAATCAACATTTCCTTGAGGCGCCTACCAGAGGACTTGAGACCTCACAGAAATGTAGATTTCTACCATAATGTAGCCATCACCCAAGAAGTGTTTATTGACTGTTAATGACTAGTTACACTAAACTGCTCTACTTACCTAAAATTCCCCCTTCCTGCTATAAACTAAACAAATAAACCACATTTTACTCCAAACTCCAGATGATTTAATGTGTCCCAAGCGTACTTTCGTAGTAGTAGTCCTATCCACCTGGCCTGTTGATGATTTTCGGCTTCAATATCCCACCCCAAGTACTATCACTGTGCAACCATCGGAACTTCGTTTCACAACACGTCGCAACTCTCGCTGTTTCAGCTTCCTAAGGTCACAAATCAACCCCCAACCTTTTTCACCATCCGGACATTCCGTGTGCGTGCTAGCGGTCGGACGTAAACACCCAACCACAAAGTTCCTAAGCATTTCCTCTTGCCACGCCGCTCTTTTCATCCGCACCAGGAGTTAAACATCGTGATTTTGCGTACATGTCTTCTGCCAATTTGTTATTAAAGGATAGAAAATCCTTGTAGGAGTCCACGATTCTTACTTATATTAAAATGTACTTTCCATCTAGATCGCAAAATAATTTTCATGTTGCGGACCGAGCCATCTCTTGAAGCTAACTTCTGACCTCAAACATATAGAGGCTCAGAGTAACCATGAATCATATCAATAAGAAACTCTTTTATTCTCATTAGCTGTTCATTTTAATTCGAGCTCAATATGTTTTGGTTCACATATTTCCGTCATAAGATAGCATGAGCTGAGAACTTGTAATAAATGAACAGTATTAAATTTGTTTTAAGATCTAGACGGGGAGTTCTATTTTTTTCTCAAAATGTAAGATCATAAGACGGGGGCAGTAAGAAATACAGCTGAATTCTTACTAAAAAAAAGTAAATAAATAAAAACCAAAAACTAATCATAACCACACATACACACACATGTTTCAGTTCAATTCAATTATCATTAACAAGTGGGCAGGCTCGTACACAGACGCCTGCTCATGCTTCTCCTACGATTGTTTGTCGACGCCCATCCATAGTCTGTGGTAAAAATTTCTTGGGCTGGCATGGGCGACGTGGTCGAAAACAGTGTTATGTTTTTGCGTGTCCTATGTCTACTGTTGTTAGGCTACATATTACGCGGAGCAATGAGCAAGAATCAATTTTCAATTTTGAAGACCTGCTCAAGTGCAGAACACCACGCATCCACGTCAGTACTTAGACCACATGGACACAATTATGAGGATTGACAGATCCAAGCTTAAGCTTCTGCGGTAGTTTAGGTAAACGGTTTATCGAAATAGGTCTCGAAAATTTTAATAATCAGAGGTAGGGTCTTCAATTCAGGCAATATTCTGGGTTCAGGGCTCAGATCAGGGAGATCTCCTCGGCTACCCCATTCATCAACATACAAAAGCATACGGGACGCACATTTCACGAGACATAGCTCCGAACATTAGAAAACAATCGAGAGTCAAAATCTGTACCCAACATTGTTGCAAACAGTCACATTTTAAACATGAAAAATGTCTCGCAGTCTGCTTGAGACCAAAGCAGCAAGCACATGTAAGAGGAGAGTACGCAGAACCTGACGAAGATCACTGTCAGTCTTGAAATACACTGAAGTGAGAAAAGTTATCAAACTCATCCTAATAACATGTCGGACTTCCTTTCCCCTGCATAATGCAGCAACTCGACGTACTACGAACTCAACAAGTCGTTGGAAACACTTGCAGAAATACTGGGCCATGCTGCCTCCGTAGCCGTCCATAACTGCAAAAGTGTTGCCGGTTCAGGATACTGCGCACCAACTGACCTCTCGATTATGCCCCATAAATGTTCGATGTGTTGTTTGGAAACATGAAGTCCATGAATGGCTGCAAATGGTCTCCAATTGGCCGAATATAACCATTTCCACTCAATGATAGTTCCAGTTGGACCAGAGGATCCAGTACATTTCACGTAAACACAACTCATGCCATTAAGACCCACCACCAATCAGTTTGCACAGTGCCTCGTCCGTGGCTTCGTGGGGTCTGCGCCATCACTACCACCCTACCATCAGCTCTCGACAATTGAAATCGGGACTCATGCGACCAGGCCACGCTTTTCCAGTCTTCTTGGGTCCAGCCGATACAGTCACGAACCCAGAACAGGAACTGCAGTTGACGTCATGCTGTTAGGAAAGTCACTCACGCCTGTTGTTATGCTACCACAGCCCACTGACGCCAAATTTCGCCGAATTCTCCTGACGTCAACAAAACACTGATTTCTGCGGTTATTTCGAGAAATGATGCTTGTCTATCAGCACCGGCAACTCTACATATAAGCCGCTGCTCTCGGTCGTTAAGTGAAGGCTGTCACCTTCGGCGTTGTCCGTGGTAAGAGGTAATGCCACGAATTTGGTACTCTCGGCACTCTCTTGACACTGAAAATCTCGGAATACTGATTACCTTCAACTACTGTCTTGCATTCAGAGTCTGTTAATTCCCGTCGTGCGGCCATAATCAGGTCGGAAACCTCAGACGAATCATCTGAGTCATGGACTGTGCGGCTGGTCCCGGCGGAGGTTCGAGTCCTCGCTCGAGCTTGGGTGTGTGTGTTTGTCATTAGGATAATTTAGGTTAAGTAGTGTGTAAGCTTTGGGACTGATGACCTTAGCAGTTAAGTCCCATAAGATTTCACACACATTTGAACATTTGAACAATCATCTGAGTACAAATGACAGCTCCGCCATTGCACTGACCATTTATAAGTTGTCTGTGCCATGCTAACGGCATCTGTATATGTGTATACGCTATACCATGACTTTTGTTACATCAGTATAATAGTCAACAGGCCAGCCGCTGTGGCCGAGTGGTTTTAGGCGCTTCAGTCCAGAACCGCACTGCTGCTGCGGTCGCAGGTTCGAATCCTGCCTCGGGCATGGATGTGTGTGATGTCCTTAGGTTAGTTAGGTTTAAGTAGTTCTAAGTCTAAGGGACTGATGACCTCAGATGTTAAGTCCCATAGTGCTTAGAGCCATTTGAACCATTTTTTAATAGTCAACAGAATTTTACGCCCCAACACACTCCGGAAATTAAGCCTTCTATGAATCACAAAGGACAATTCGGGTGAAACAATATTACCATACTTTTGGTCTAATTTTAGATATCACTAACCCTTCCTATTTACACTATGTAATCCAGCCGCAAAAAGAAAATTGAAGACAGTGAGAGGCACATTTTCGGAAACCGGAAAAAAGGTGAAGGCTTTTCCTGTTCCTGTACCAGCAGTTCAGCTGAGGTAGCGGGAAAATCAAGAGCGAGGCAGCTGAGTCTGCTCTCTGCCGCTCTCTTTGCGGATTTTTCGCCGAGAGCAAATAACAATAGCAATGAAGTAATTAAAGCGAGCCACTCGACCGTAAGCGCTCGCGTGCGTACCGAGTCTTTTAATTAATTCTTGCCGCGAGATCGATGGGGGGAGAGGGCGCCGGGCGGCGGATCCCGCCTTGCTGCTGGCCATTAACGCGATTGTGGGCGAGTGCACCGCCTGCCTGCCTACCTGGGCCAGCGGGCACGCGTCATTACTCCGGCTGCGACTGCCGGAGCCGCCCACATGCTCTGCAACAACCTGCCACTCGCAGGACCCTCATTTCGAACGTTCCGAACGCTGCCGCACGTTAGGCTGCTATATTTTTGAGACTATTGTTTTAATATTGGTGTAAGATTTTGCCGGCCGGAGTGGGCGTGCGTTTCTAGGCGCTACAGCCGGGAACCGCGAGACCGCTACGGTCGCAGGTTCGAATCCTGCCTCGGGCATGGATGTGTGTGATGTCCTTAGATTACTTAGGTTTAAGTGGTTCTAAGTTCTAGGGGACTGATGACCTCAGAAGTTGAGTCCCATGGTGCTCAGAGCCATTTAAACCATTTTTTGTAAGATTTTGTTTTTACAACAGCTAATATGTTGATAACGACGGCCTCATAAGACACCATCGTTTATTGTTCCTGTATAAGTACATTTTTTACCACACGTTAATGCCTGCGGTGTTGCTGAATGGTTTTTGGGCGATTATAGTGAACTAGTATTCTGATCCTTTTGCTGTTGAGTGCGCCTAACAGTGCGCACATCATTCGAGGCGCTGCGCACAGGAGTTTTCGCGGTGCTGGACACGTTAGCGCTGAGCACTTGTGCTGAGTCGTCATTATCAGGGGCTTTTCCGTGTTTATTCTCACCAATAACACATTGAAATAAATTATACTTTGAGTATTCTCTGTTGTTGAAGATCCTAAAAGTACACTACTAGCCATCAAAATTGCTACACCAAGAAGAAATGCAGATGATAAACGGGTATTCACTGGACAAATATATTATACTAGAACTGACATGTGATTACATTTTCACGCTATTTGGGTGCATAGATCCTGAGATATCAGAACCCAGAACAACCACCACTGGCCGTAAAAACGCCCTTGATACGCATGGGCATTGAGTGAAACAGAGCTTGGGTGGCGTGTACAGGTACAGCTGCCCACGCAGCTTCAACACGATATCACAGGTCATCAAGAGTAGTGACTGGAGTATTGTGACGAGCCAGTTGCTCGCCCACTACTGACCAGACGTTTTCAGTTGGTGAGAGATCTGGAGAATGTGCTGGACAGGGCAGCAGTCGAACATTTTCTGTATCCAGAAAGGTCTGTACAGGACCTGCAACGTGCGGTCGTGCATTATCCTGCTGAAATGTAGGGTTTCGCAGCGATCGAATGAAGGGTAGAACCACTGGTCGTAACATATCTGAAATGTAACGTCCACTCTTCAAAGTGCCTTCAATGCGAACAAGAGGTGACCGAGACGTGAAACCAATGGCACCCCACACCATCACGCCGGGTGATACGCCAGTATGGCGATGACAAATACACGCTTCCAATGTGCGTCACCGCGATGTCGCCAAACACGGATGCGACCATCATGACGTTGTAAACAGAACCTGGATTCATCCGAAAAAATGACGTTTTACCATTCGTGCACCCAGGTTCGTCGTTGAGTACACCATCGCAGGCGCTCCGGTCTGTGATGCAGCGTCAAGCGCAACCGCATCCATAGTCTCCGAGCTGATAGTCCATGCTGCTGCAAACGTCGTCGAAAAGTTCGTGCAGATGGTTGTTGTCTTGCAAGCGTCCCCATGTGTTGACTCAGGGATCGAGACGTGGCTGTGCCCGCATCTCGTGGTCGTGCGGTAGCGTTCTCGCTTCCCACGCCCGGGTTCCCGGGTTCGATTCCCGGCGGGGTCAGGGATTTTCTCTGCCTCGTGATGGCTGGGTGTTGTGTGCTGTCCTTAGGTTAGTTCGGTTTAAGTAGTTCTAAGTTCTAGGGGACTTATGACCACAGCAGTTGAGTCCCATAGTGCTCAGAGCCATTTGAACCATTTTTCGAGACGTGGCTGCACGATCCGTTACAGCCATGGGGATAAGATACCTGTCATCTCGACTGCTAGTGATACGAGGCCATTGGGATCGAGCACGGCGTTCCGTATTATGCTCCTGAACCCACCGATTCCATATTCTGCTAACAGTCATTGGATCTCGAACAACGGGGGCAGCAATGTCGCGATACGATAAACAGTAATCGCGATAGGCTGCAATCCGACCTTTATCAAAGTCGGAAATGTGATGGTACGCATTTCTCCTCCTTACATGAGGCATCACAAGAACTTTTCACCAGGCAACGCCGGTCAACTGCTGTTTGTCTATGAGAAATCGGTTGGAAACTTTCCTCATGTCAGCACGTTGTAGGTGTCACCACCGGCGCCAACCTTGTGTGAATTCTCTGAAAAGCTAATCATTTGCATATCACAGCATTTTCTTCCTGTCGGTTAAATTTCGCGTCTGTGGCACGTCATCTTCGTGGTGTAGCAATTTTAATGGCCAGTCGTGTATAAGCATTAAAGTCGAATTTTAAAATAATCTTAGTGGGTAATTAGTTTGCACATACATTTCATATTAGTGAAGCTCCTTATAATAACCTAAAACGCAGTTGTCTTAAAATATCACTTTCAATATTAAGTGATTTCAAAATATTGCGTCTGTCTTCTAACGCGAAGGTCTTGATCCGTTTTGAAAATGACCTTTCTCCACTCTGTATGTGATGATAAATGATAGGTACATTCTTACCTAAATGTTAGGAACAATCTTTGACGTTGTTTTGAAGGAGAAGTTTTGTACATTCACCTTTCGTAAGTGACAGCTTTTTCATTTCTGTAGTATCTTCCGAAACAGTGTGGTAAAAGGGCTTGAACTGAAGCATTTCATTTGCCAGTTGATAGTGTCTCAGCTAAAGTTTAAGTTGCTGCAATTATTTCGTTATTTATTCTAAATTTTGTGGTGTGGGGTACTTTCGGTACGGATCCCAAGGCTGCGGACTACATATGCTGCGCGTAAATGCAGCTCTGGTTCCTTGCCGATGCTGCTACGTTCCCCAATAAGTCCTGGGCTAACTATTTTATCATTCTCCATTGGAAGTGCGCTAGTTATTCGTCTCCACTGGTTACGCCGTTAATGCCACGTTCAACTTCACAAAAGGAAAATAGAAAAACACTCGTAAGAGAACTGCAAGCCAGTGAGCCGTTGCTGATATCTTCTCTTGACATTCCCCTGTCCCCGCAATGTTTCGCCGTTCTCCCGGCTTCAAGGTCAGCTAGTTCACTTGCAACATCGGACTGCACGCAACCAGTTGCGAAACTGCCCCTCGTAACAGCGAAGACAAATGATCACTGTCTCAGGTCTGGCAGCGGTTATTTATTTCCTCCACTTTTGTCACCTTTTCTGGCACTACAACCGCCTTCAGAAGCGAAGCTACTACTCTAATACGGTGATTTTACACACTGTCTATGTTGCATGGCACATTACTCATGCTGGCGGTTTAACTGCCACTCATAAACAAGGATTCAAAACAGCAAAGTATGCCACATTCATTTTGTTGTGAAAATGCTATTACGAATAATTGGTATGAATTACAAGAAATCAAAGGCATGCGTCACCCATCACAGTGAACACTACAGCTGCTCTTCCACTATAAAAACACTAATAATGCTTTTTCATGTACGTTACACACTGTGGTAAGAAACAGTCACATTATCCCCAGAACACGACTGCTACAAAAATGTTTAACAAATATGGACATGATATACTTAGCAAATAACAGTGTTATATAGGCTCTTCAGAACCTAGATCCAGTCACGCAGTTTACTGTAGATTTTTGACCATGGTGGTTTCTAAAGAATGGTATTCTGATTCTCACCTGTAAATTCAGTGATTGCATGTAAATTCGCACCCACCTAATATTTTTTTCTTTTTATACGATGATTTACATGGTAAACTAACAATCAGACGTCGATTGTTACAGTAGACGTCAGGTAAAATCTCAGTCTTCTTTTTCTTCTCTTGTTACTGATGACATAAACTGTGTATGATTTCTAAACGGCGGTTTAAATAAATAACAGCATGTACAGCGGCAATATTTTCCTGTTTGCAAAAACAATGCTACATACACTGTGTGTAATATACACTCCGGAACGTCGAAAATAGCGTACCACGAGGGAAGAAAGGTACAAACGCGAAATTCTGCAAATAAATACAGTGAGAGCCGATACGCAAATGATCCACGTTTGGTGCGAATGCGCATGCCCACAGACCTTCAGTGGCGCTGAAATCGGGCAGAAGACCCTATTTGCAGGGCGCATAGTGCAGGAGTCATACACATGACGATCACATGCCAACTCGAGAAGGACGTTAGTAAGTGCAGAATGCCAGGTAGACGTGTCGGATGACAGTTATGTCAGTTCGAGAGGGGACTAATCATAGGCATGAAACCGCAGGCTGCTTGACTCGCCTTGTGCTCCATCAGGTCGATCGGCGGGGCGTTACGTCAGAGTAGTGGACACGTGCGACGTGAAGGGTCTGGAGCGACCAGGAAGACGGCTATGGGAGAGGATGGAAGGATCGTGCGGTAAGCGACCAGGGAGCCTACAGTGACCGTACAAGCAGCTGTACGGGTGCCTGCCGTTCCAGTTCCACAACCTATTTCCAGACGCCTTGCGGATGCGAATTTACAATCCAGGCGCCCTTGTGTACTGCAGTTAACTTCGGGACACCGGCGACTCTGTCTACACTGGTGCCAAAGACGTGGACTGCCACATATTGGCAAAAAGTTGTGTTTAGTAATGAATCCCAATTCGTTTTGGGGTAGATAATAACCGCATACGGGTGTGAAGACAGGCTGGCAAACGGTACAGTTCCGGCCACGCTGTAAAGCGCCAAAACGCCCGCACAGCCGGCGTAATGATTTATGAGGCAATAGCCTACGATAGACGGTCCTCTCTAATTGTAGTACGTCGAACACACACGAGCCACCGTTATGTTGATGATATTCTTCGTCCCCAAGTGGGATGTTTCACACATGGTCTACCAAGGGCACTTTTCCAGCAAGATAATGCTCGTCCGCATACAGCTCGCGTTGCTCAAGACTTACTGTGTCCAGTTCAGGCTCTCCCACGGCCGGCCTGCTCTCAGGACTTGTCCGCAGTAGAGCTTGTGTGGGACCAGCGGGAACTCCAGGTGCTGCCATGTCATTCTTTACATTGTTTGGAGGTGCTGCTCAAGACCTTTTTTTTTTTTTTTTTTTTTTTTTTTTAAATTTGTGGTAAGGTCTTATGGGACCAAACTGCTGAGGCCATCGGTCCCTAAGCCTACACAGTACTTAATCTAACTTACGCTGTGGACAACACACGCACCCATGCCCAAGGACTCGTTCCTCCGACCAGCGGGGGGGGGGGGGGGGGGGGGGGGGGGTAGCCCTAGACCGCGCGGCTACCCCACCAGGCGCCTGTTCAAGAATTGTGGGCTATTCTGCCTCAGGACATCAGACGTCTAATCAACTCGATGCTGAACCAAAAGATGCTCCAACGCGTTATTGTTGTTGCACTGTATTTGTCTACTTGTACGCACTGTATTAGTTCATTTTTCTCGAGATCAATTGAATCTCACATCCGTGTCAACACGTCTAATAAATTTCATCAGACGCTCTCCTCTTGAATTGCTATTTCAAATGTTGTGGAGTGTATAAATGTCGATTTAAACAAATACTGTCATACAAAGGGGCAAACATTTTGCTGTCTGGGTAATATTTAACGTTATCATCTAAAGACAGACTGGAATGATATTCTATTGTAATGATGTGCTTCGCTGGTGGAAATAAGAATGCAATGATCTGACATTTGTTAATGTTCCGGTGAAAGTTTTGGTCATAATTGCCACCTCATGTTCTAAATGTAATGTCAAAAGCATTACTTCGACACGTGTTACGTGAATTTTACACGGTAATAGAGGTGCCAGAACAACGAGATGATCGTCCTGACTAGAAACAGAAATACAAATTCACCACGTTAAGCTGCTGACCTACTGTCTGTATCGCATCCACCGTATAGCCCCGGTATTGCACCCTGTGATTTCCTTTTTTATTCCCATCGGGGCATTCGATTCGAGACCTCTGAGGCAGTGCTCAAGAAAACTAGGCGATTCTCAAGAACCTGACAAAGAATGGCCTGCACCATGTATTCGAGAACTGGCAGAGCCGCTATAAAAAGTGCATTCAACTAGGAGGGGAGTACTTTGAAAAAGATAAAGTAAACAATGAAATGGAGTAATAAATATCTGTGAAAACAAGTCAGTCTCAGTTATTGTTGACTAGCCTTCGTAGTAGCCCGATTCTAAATTGCGTCGATATCTTCCTTTAATACGACCTGGAAGAGATCCCAAATACTCGAGTAGTAGTCAAGAATGGGTTGCACTACTGTTCTATATGCGTTCTTATTTACAGATGAACCAAGCTTTTCTAAAACTCTCCCAGTAAACCGAAGTCGACCATTCGCTTTCCCCAGTACAATTCTTACGTGCTTGTTCCATTTCACATGGCTTTGCAGCGATACATCCAGATATACAATCTCAAGTGACTGCATCAAGCAGCACGCTACTAAAACTGGATTCTAACATTACAGGATTGTGAAATTTAAAATTTTCCCGGAGAATTAAATGTTCGAAGAGATTTCGGGACTGTAGCCGTAAATTTCATTCCATTCTTCGTTGGCTCACCTGAAGATGACTGGCAGGTGTCCAGTTGAAATATCGTGGAATGAAATTTACGACGACCGGCTGCAATGTCTTCGAACATTACAAGACGGTTTTTCCTACTCCTTTGCATTAACTTACATTTCTCTATATCTGCAACTTGCTGCTATTCATTACACCAGCTAGAGATTTTCTCTAAATCATCTTGTATCCTACTGCAGTCATCCCACGACGACACTTTCCCATACACCCCAGAATCATCAGGAAACAGTTGCAGATTGCTGCTCACTCTGTCCGTCAGATGATTTCAGTGTAATGGTCCTATCAGACATTCCATAGCCACGCCTGTCTCTGATGAACACTCGCCGTCGAGGAACAATCACGGGATCCTATTACAATTATGGACGTCAGTTCCGAATGAAATGAATGTTTATTCATTTGATACAAGTTATGAGACGAACAGCACCAAAAATTTTGACGTATATCGGATTGGTGGCCGCGCGGGATTAGCCGAGCGGTCTAGGGCGCTGCAGTGATGGACTGTGCGGCTTGTCCGGGCGGAGGTTCGAGTCCTCCCTCGGGCATGGGTGTGTGTGTTTGTCCTTAGGATAATTTAGGTTAAGTAGTGTGTAAGCTTAGGGACTGATAACCTTAGCAGTTAAGTCCCATAAGATTTCACACACATTTGAACATTTTTCGGATTGGTGTTTCGTGAGGTAACACTGCCTATTTCCGTCAGTGTATTTTGACATCCTTGCAATCTACGGCCAATACGTAGTGCGTCGTAGCATCCTCCCCTGAGCGGTGAAACACCTTGGAAATCATAGGTCAGAGAAATGCCGTTATTAATGGCGCGCAGTCCTCGCGCCCGTGACGGCCGTGTTTTGTGGCACGGAGCCGCCGACTGCTAATGGGCGGTAATCCCCGCCGAGGCGTGCTTCCCACGTGTCCGCCAATTAAAGCCGCCCTCACGCCCGCCAGTAAATCAGACGCCGTTATTGTCTCGCCAACGTTCCTCTCTCCAGCAAGCGCGGCGCCACCGGGACGTCGACAAATCCGCTCTAACAAGGCCGATAGAAGGCCGCGGCTTACCCGTCCGACACCGCCGTGCAGCGCTGCGCCGCGCGATCCGCAACCATTCGTCCGTTTCCAGTCTCGCTCACCGAGTGCGCCATGTGGCCTCTGTCTCCTACCAAGGCGCCGTCTTCATTGGCTGTTCGATACAGTTCCACTCCACGACTGATTCGCTCTACAACATTGCTTTTATTTTCGAGTCGAAAATTAACTCTTATTGTCTTTTAATAGGACTGGTATAGATCGCTTCCCCTTCAGTTATCGGTTCAGTTTCATTTTATTTCACATCCAAAGCGAGCAGTACTAACTGTTGGGTGGCAGGTGGAAGGTTCTCGCGCGCAGTTGTGGATTACAGGACGTCTCACGTCTGCTGCACAGTTGCAGCAAGAAGGCTTTTGCTCAAATATATGAATTTGTGGTGTCTGTTCTTCCAGACACGACGATGCTTCTTCTCTCGGACATTTCTTGCGGGATTCTCAGTGTAGCGGGTATTGCGAAATGGACGGGACAGCGGAGGTGGCGCTCGGTGGGACCTTGGGTCAACAGGGAGGTGCGCCGAGGTAGTCCGTGCACTACCGATGAATACTGTGTCCGGATGGTGCCTGGTTATCACAACTGCCTAGTAAGCAGCAGATTCCTCGTTCACGTCCCGGGCTATCGACACTGTGATTCTGCATGAAGTCTCGATGCAGCTGACATCAATAATTCCCTCCTTTCCTTTCCCCCCTCCCCCCCGCCCCCCAACGCCATGTCCAACATCAATTTACACTGTTTTGTTCAAATGTTGGATGCCACCCTGTGTGATTTCTCAGAGCCACCCTAGCTGAGGCCACTACGTCAAGTTTAATCAGCGATTCTCGACACAGAATTATTTAGCTGGAACACTCATGGTGAAGAAATCAAGCTCGGCAGCCATTACTGCTCCCGTTGGAAAGAATAGGCTACGTGGAACCACCGAGCGTTGCGCTGTTCCTTTATTGTCGTCATAGTCACCGCCAACTAAAATATCAGACTTGTAATCACCACAGTCATCAACATAATTCTGATGCGTAGCGAAAAAGGACGATGAGTAGGCTGTCGAGATGGCGTCTAACTGAAAGGCTAATACAATGAATTAAGCCACACGGGAATTAAAGTATCAATGGATCAAAGAATCGCGGCGAGGCAACAGGCTGCACAATACTGGTACGACACTGACATACAGTATGACCTTGTCAAGTGCCAGCAGTTGCTGAATAGGTCAGTGAATTTGGAGGAATCCAGATCAACTGTAACCTATGTTGAGCCGATGAAGAGGGATTCGACCTACTGGCGGTAACCCAGTAAGATTGTAAGTGTTTTCCCAGATATCCTGACAGTCACATGAGGGACTTACTTCATGCTGTTGGATAACTGTTGTCGCTGCCTTCCAGGCTGGGTCACAATCTGACGTCGAAGTAACCCAGGGTGCATCAAAGGCGCCAGTGATTCACAAAATCATTTCTACCTCCGCCATCTATAGAATATGGTCGCCATCTTCCTCCGCATGCTGCAAGATTGCAAGTCAGCAGTCCACTCTTTGCTTATAGAGAGTTTGGTAGTCGTGGCCAACGCGCCGCAGACAACGACAGGCCAGTTGTTATTGCGTTCAGCGTTTTAGAGCAACAAATTTGACGCTGGTTGGCTTTTGGAGCAAATTCTCCGCTCGGTGAATGTAGCTACAGGCACGGGGGACGTCATCCGTGGCAAGGAGTAGGCCGGCGTGTCCGATAGCAGGGCAGCAGACCGTGAAGAGTTTCCCGTGGTGCCCTATGATTAGACCAGAAGCCATATCGACTGGAAACACGCTGACCCAGATAGCAAATCAGATGCGAGAACGCTCTGTGGATAAAAAGTGCATATACCGTGCGCTAGCTACGTGGGTACATCGGTTTCTCTTCTGCCTACTTTTTCAAACACATTGAATAAACGACTTTTTCTGTTATTGAAAATGTACAAATTTCCGCCAGAGAAGGCTTCAAAGGATGGGTATATATCATTGCTTCCAACCGGACTGAAAACAGTTTTGATAAAATATGGCACTCCTTTTAGCAGATCAGAAACTGAACACCAACACGTTATTTCTTTGTTAAAATGGCCTACCTTGGAAAAAACAGAAACACGATTAATTCCTTCGGAGTGATTTTCACCAAATCGCATCCTACGTAAACTGTAGAATTTTTATAGTAGCTAATACTATGTTAATTAGTAACTTTTATACTGAAAAACAGACAACAAAAGACGGCCTGTGACAACGTATGAGAGACTTTAGTGGAATTAGCCTGTAGTGAATTCTACTGATAAGAATAATACTGTTAATACTCAAACAATTCAGTTTAATCATACAGTGGAGACTTTCACGGCCGGTTGCCTTAGCTGATGGCGAATCTTCAGGCTTATATGGCCGTAGTATATAAACACTTTTGTTGCAGACGTATCATCCAGAGCTGTGTTGGACTTCTACAGAGCTGCTCATGGTCCTAGGTCGCCAACACTCAACCGACCAGGACCGCCTAGGAAGATATCCAACGGAGCTCTGGACTAAATATCAGGAACAAAAATATTTCATGGACTACAGCTGCACAAGCCGGAAGAGTCACCAGCAGCCAATTCAGTTTAATATTATCTACATCTCGAACGTGGGGTAGCTGTTTTTTTTTTTTTTTAACTGTACTTCACACATTGAAAAGCACGTTTCGAGAGGTAACGCTTTCATCTCAGGTTGTCGGCACTCGGCTCACATGATAAAATAGTGTAACAGCACACTTATGAAGTTTTAAAACACAGCATATTGGACTACGAGTCTCCACTCCCAGTCGCGCATCAGACCGTGTCTTCACGTCATTAGCTGTAGTCGTTAAAAGTGTCCAATTACGCCACCCGTACTTCATCAGTTTTCTGACTGTTTGACACGGCCCGCCTCGACTTCTTCTCCTGTGCAAATCACTTTACCTGAAGTTACATGCTGAAATCCCTTCATTTGTTAGATGTATCCCAATCTCCGTCTTCCCCTACAGATTTTGCCCTTTCCTCTAGTACGATGGAAGTTATTCCCCGATGTCTCCTATTCCTTCTACCTGTACGTGTATTCCATATATTCTCAGTTTCTCTGTAGAGAACTTGTTGTTGCTTATCTTAGTCCACCTAATTTTTTACATTCTTCTACAACACCGCATGCGATTCTTTTCTTTTCCGGTTTTCCCCAGATGAATTCCTAAACACCGTCTACTCTGTGGCCACGAATTCCGATGTTACGTTTGTTGCTAATCTCATTTCGGCCACTCCTCATTACTTTCGTTTATCTTTGTTGTACTCTCAGTGGATGTTCTGTACCCATTGGACTATTCATTGCATTCAATAAGTCTTATAATTCTTCTTCCCTTTCAGTGATGATAACAACGTTAATAGCAAATCTTGTCACTGTTTTGCTTTCTCCCTGAACTTTAAACCGATCGTTGAACCATTATTTGCGTCATTGCTTCTTCGATGCATCAATTTCACATTAGGGGAGAAAGATCGCTCCTCTGTCTTATACAACATTGGGCAGCCCAGAACAACATCACATACTGTCACTTACTCGACACCACCATGCCCATCGGAGGGATTCATAGAGCGAATAGTTTGTCCACTCCCAATACACCAGTAACTTAAGCAACCCAATGCCGGACGTTTCTAAAGACAGCAGAAATACTCGATGTAGGAGTGTTCAAGTTAACGTACCAAATCAATCCTTTGCTAGCTACGAATGTAGTATCATATTACTCCTGTAAGGACGCTCAATAATCTTCAATCTTCTCCGTCTCAGTTCACAACTATGAGACATCTCCACATGCAGATTAAGCCCATTAATCTAGATATGCACTGACATAGATCAAATGAAACGTCCCCTTTGAAAAATTTATGAATTGCTGTGCTGGAAAACCTCTTACGTTATTTTAAACAGCTGAGCAAAACTGAACGTAGTCAGACATTACTCTACTTATTCTGATCATCACTAACCTGACACACAATATTTTTAGCGCAATGCAATCTGTCTTTCAAAAATCCCTATAAAAGAATGGCCCTGACTAACAATAACCTATACCTTTCATGAATCACTTACCTCACAAAAATCTTCGTTACTCAAACTACTGCAATACAGCGTGCGCCGATACTGCCAGCGGAATAAAAGATTCTAACTACTGAAAGCACTAACTACTGATAGGCATAGTTAGCAAATGAAAGATTTTGATAGAGAACAAACAATGTATTTACCTTAATAGTGTTCAAAAGTCATAATATATATATATATATATATATATATATATATATATATATATATATATATATATATCAGTTCATGATATCCAGTATTACAAATTTACTCTTTCTGGCGGACACACGTCCAGATTGTCCGCTCTTAAAATTCTGCCATCTCTCTACCCACATCCACCACTGCTGGCACCTCACCTCCCACTGCGCAAGGCTACGCGCTATTCACATCCAGCTGCCCAACACTACAACAGCAAACAACAATGCAAACCAGCCACAGACTGCACACAGCACAGCCAGTGATTTTCATACAGAGCGCTACGTGGCGTTACCAATAAAAAAAAACCTAAACAGCCTACTTACACAAAACCCAAACCAGTGCTGTTATTAGAAAACTACTTTAGCTAGCCAGCATCACTCGTCTACCGCGACTTCACTACGTTACAGCAACGGCCTCCACCGCTCGACTTCGCACTGCCTGCGCACTGCTACCAGTTACGACTGCCGACGGCACAACCAGCGCAAACCAAGGACGGCATAATTCTGGTGTGCTATGTGCTGCTCATCGGAACAGCTGATCGTGGTATAAATAACAGCGGTTTTATAACAGGCAGTGTGGACAATGGCACAGTTCTGCAAATAATGTGGTAGGGTGCCTATGATTATCATATATGGGACCAGAAGCCCAAAACACAGAAAAAAGGAGAATAAATCGTGGCTGGTTTCTATTGCTCCCAGAATCGTCTTTTACACACAATCTTACGAAACAGAGCAATAATTTTTAATCCTTCTGTGGCTCGATAAAGTCGCAGAGACTGTGCCGACATTCCGTGGAATTTCGGAAAGCTAGTCGCGGGGGTTTCCACAGGCAGCGCCCGTCAATTGAATTAAGTGCGTCGGCAGGTCGCTGCGCCGCGTGAAGCGAGTCAGCGACCGGAAGTGACGGAGCCTCCCCCAGCGGGCGCTCCGCGAAGGCGGCGTTCCGGGAACCAGCCATAAAGATAAAGAAGGCCCCGGCCGGAAATTAGCGCCTCGGCAGCGCGCGGCGGGCCTCAAAATTAAGACGCGCCGCGTCTCACCCGGGAATGTCACACCGTCTGCACTGCGGGGGGAGCCGCCTCCTAAGAGATATGGACGAGAAGGCGTTCTCGCAGAAACGCAAACTCTGGCCTTTGCTACACCATAGCTTGGCTCCCCCGCCCCCTTTATTTAGCACTCAATTTCGTCAGAGAGACAAAATCTACGTTGTTCCTCCTAATGCACTGCTAAGAGAAGGCTAGAGTTTATTGTTGCTTCATTATTATTACATTTCCTTCGCTCCAAACAAAAGTGGACGCTTCTAAACGCAAATATTTCAAAAATTATTGAAGCGTTGTTAATAGCAAAAGCAAAACTTCGAGAAGACGAACTCTGAAGCCGTCGGTGCCTTAACAATCATTCGGTGCAGCAACGACAATCTGGGAAGAGCGAGGCATATGTGTCGATCGACCACACAACAAATTAGCTTGCATTTATCGCGAATCTCTTGCCCAACGTAAAGTCCCGAGCGACAGGAAAAAAGTGCAGGTGACGCCTGTATATTAGAAGGGTAGAAGGACGGATCTTCAAAACTACAGACCAATATCCTTAACATCGGTTTGTTGCAGGATTCTCGAACATATTCTCAGTTCAAATATAATGAATTTCCTTGAGACAGAGAAGTTACCGTCCATGCATCAGCACGGCTTTAGAAAGCATCGCTCCTGCGAAACGCAATTCGCCCTTTTTTCACATGATATCTAGCGAACCATTGATGAAGGGTATCAGACGGGTGCCATATTCCTTGACTTCCGGAGAGCGTTTGACTCGGTGCCCCACTGCAGACTCCTAACTAAGGTACGGCCATATGGGATTGGTTCCCAAGTATGTGAGTGGCTCGAAGACTTCTTAAGTAATAGAACCCAGTACGTTGTCCTCGATGGTGAGTGTTCATCGGAGGTGAGAGTATCATCTGGAGTGCCCCAGGGAAGTGTGGTAGGTCCGCTGTTGTTTTCTATCTACATAAATGATCTTTTGGATAGGGTGGATAGCAATGTGCGGCTGTTTGCTGATGATGCTGTCGTGTACGGGAAGTTGTCGTCGTCGAGGGACTGTAGGGGGATACAAGATGCCTTGGACAGGATTTGTGATTTGTGTAAAGAATGGCAGCTAACTCTAAACATAGATAAATGTAAATTAAGGGAGATGAATAGGAAAAAGAATCCTGTAATGTTTGAATACCCCATTAGTAGGGTAACGCTTGACACAGTCACGTCGATTAAATATTTGGGCGTAACATTGCAGAGCGATATGAAGTGGGACAAGCATGTAATGGGAGTTGTGGGGAAGGCGGATAGTCGTCTTCGGTTCATTGGTAGAATTTTGGGAAGAGGTGGTTCATCTGTAAAGGAGACCGCTTATAAAATACTAATACGATCTATTCTTGAGTACTGCTCGAGCGTTTGGGATCCCTATCAGGTCGGATTGAGGGAGGACATAGAAGCAATTCAGAGGCGGGCTGCTAGATTTGTTACTGGTAGGTTTGATCATCAGGCGAGTGTTACGGATATGCTTCAGGAACTCGGGTGGGAGTCTCTAGAGGAAAGGAGGCGTTCTTTTCGTCAATTGCTACTGAGGAAATTTAGAGAACCAGAATTTGAGGCTGACTGCAGTACAATTTTTCTGCCGCCAACTTACATTTCGCGGAAAGACCGCAAAGATAAGATAAGAGAGATTAGGGCTCGTACAGAGGCATATAGGCAGTCATTTTTCCCTCGTTCTGTTTCGGAGTGGAACAGGGAGAGAAGATGCTAGTTGTGGTACGAGGTACCCTCCGCCACGCACCGTATGGTGGATTGCGGAGTATGTATGTAGATGTAGATGTAGAGTATCACAGGAGATTAAAATGCGTTGTACGAGACAATTGTCATAATGGTTTATCTTAGAAACACCGCTTTTACGATTATGTACATGATGATGAGTGTTGATTTTTATGACTAGGGCATGTGTGATTATTGTTGTTTTGTCCTTCAATCCAAACACTGATTTGGTTCAGTTCTACACGAGGGATTGTTTCGTGCAGGTCTCTCCATCTCTGCTTGACTACTAAAACTCACATCCATCTGAACCTGCTTACTGTTTCTAATCAACGGTCTCCCTCCACAGTTTCTACCCTCCACCTCCGCCCCCTCCACACACACACACACACACACACACACACACACACACATACCCTTCCCTCCACCATCAGATTAACTAAGCCTTGATGCCTCCGGATATGTCCTATTAACCGATCCCTTCTTTTAGCCAAGTTGTACCGTAAATTTCGTTTCTGCACAGTTCCACCCAGCACATCCTTGTCAGTAATTCTGTCCACCCACTCGAGCTTCAACACTCTTCTGTAGCACGACATTTGAAAAGCTTCTGTCCTCTTCTTGTCAGGTTTATCGTTCAGGTTTCCCTTCCGTAGAGGGCTACATTCCACATAGCATCAGAAGAGACTTAAATTTATGCTATCACTTCATACGAGATGGTTTTCGGAATGGAGTAGGAGGCGACAGGGTACTTTATATTGATTTTGACAGATATGATGATGTGGTTATTACGAAACGTATAATGTGATGATAAATAATTATTTTACTGGCGTCAAGACAAGTGCGTTATCACTCAGACTTAGTTTTAGAAACGATGTTAATAGATGCACCATAGACGCGAGAATCAGGCCGAAAGAGGAGTGGATTTTGTATATGTTGAGAGCGCCATGTGCAGTAGAGGTGCTATTGATGAACAGGAGAATAGATTGTTGGTTTTATGTGATGTTTGGAAAAAGAAAGGGCTGGAATGAGATGGAGGGGATAGTCTAACGAAGCTTTTCGAAAAATAAGGAAAGCTGTGAGGACGACAGGTACCTTGACACTGAAGAGGTATATATGGAAGGCTGGGTAGATAATGGGGCATAAGGTAGAGGGAGTGCTAATTTTTTGTTACTGTCAGAATGTGTCGACTTAAGGCTCTAAGAACGTGTCGGAGCAGCAGCGGTAGATTCACAGGGAGTAACAAGGATCACACTGTTGGTAGCAATTTTGAGCAATGTTCAACTGGACGAAGAAAGAAGGCGGGTAGTGCATTTAATGAGCTCCTACAGCATTCATATAGAAGATGTAAGAGGATAGGCAAGACGAAGAACGTGGCATTCTACAATTTCGGCATATAAGCGATAGGGGAAATATCTGAGTTCTTGATCGGGTGTGGTGGTGAGGTAGGGGGGGGGGGGGCTAGAAATCAGATCATCGCGAAATATGGAATATCCGTATATGTTGAAGGCGCCAGTCCAGTAGCAGACAACGGCTACATCGATGCTGGTGGCTTGTAAATCTTTCGATGTCCATAGCAGAGAGAATACATAACCCCTTTTTCCTCAAAAAAGTATTTGCATAACGCTCTCGCAAACTGTAGACTATCGGTGATTGGGAAAACTTGTGCTACGCCGCCTGCAGTTCATAATACATTTAGCCAAGGGTATTCTAGCTGTGTAACTGGGTACTGTGCAGGTGTATTGTTTGCTATCCATCTCGACGATTTCTGTGCTTCGTAAGTTCCTTTGAAACGATTCTGAGTGTGTCATGGCACTGTAGACAAAAATTCACAGCCCATCTTTCTCTTCTCCCGCCAACCCTCTCTGTGTCACCAGTTATACACAGGATGTTTCTAAGTCTTTCCGATATACGTCTAGGGGTGACAGATCGTGTCATGGGCGTCAACATTCGTTAAAGACAAAACATTCGCTGACGCTCCCCGGTGATGCTAAGTATCGTTTTATTGAATTCGCCGGCCCTGGGATGAGATTTCACCAAACTGCCAAGGTATATGCAGTATCACCATACTGCGTACCTCAGTAAATTGACAGAGAGATTTTCAACAAGAAAACCATACGAGGGGACGTTCGTGGAAAAAGCACACTATTTAAAAGATGCACCAAATCCACAATGCTGAAGATACGGCAATGAAATTTTGTACTATTTTGCACCATACACGAAGTTAACACTTTAACTGTTAAGTTCCTTGGATGATACATATTTAATTTTAAAAAATTTATAATTTAAAAAAATATGTTATACGTGCCTTTTTCTCAGAAACTATTCACGAGATTTCTGTAAAACGTTCTGTGTTTAATCTCTTTATATATAAAAAGCTTTTTCTGATGAGTTGTTTTGGATATCTAACAGGAGAATTTTAATAATTTTTACTTATAATTCAGCAAGTATAAACTTAATTCATGCAAAACTACAAGCACTTTGCCCCATATCTCAGCTTACATCCGGAATTCCAAAATTTACCCTTGAGACGACATTTATTGCGTTGTTGTTGTTGTTGTGGTCTTCAGTCCTGAGACTGGTTTGATGAAGCTCTCCATGCTACTCTATCCTGTGCAAGCTTCTTCATCTCCCAGTACCTACTGCAACCTACATCCTTCTGAATCCGCTTGGTGTATTCATCTCTTTGTCTTCTTCTACGAGTTTTACCCTCCACGCTGCCCTCCAATACTAAATTGGTGATCCCTTGATGCCTCAGAATAACTCCTACCAACCGATCCCTTCTTCTAGTCAAGTTGTGCCACAAACTTCTCTTCTCTCCAATTCTATTCAATACCTCCTCATTTGTTATGTGATCTACCCATCTAATCTTCAGCATTCTGCTGTAGCACCACATGTCGAAAGCTTCTATTCTCTTCTTGTCCAAACTATTTATCGTCCATGTTTCACTTCCATACATGGCTACACTTCATACAAATACTTTCAGAAACGACTTCCTGACGCTTAAATCTATACTCGATGTTAACAAATTTCTCTTCTTCAGAAACGCTTTCCTTCCCATTGCCAGTCTACATTTTATATCCTCTCTACTTGGACCATCAACAGTTATTTTGCTCCCCAAATACCAAAACTCCTTTACTACTTTAAGTGTCTCATTTCCTAATCTAATACCCTCAGCATCACCCGACTTAATTCGACTACATTCCATTATCCTTGTTTTGCTTTTGTTGATGTTCATCTTATATCCTCCTTTCAAGACACTATCCATTCCGTTCAACTGCTCTTCCAAGTCCTTTGCTGTCTCTGACAGAATTACAATGTCATCGGCAGACCTCAAAGATTTTATTTCTTCTCCATGAATTTTAATACCTACTCCAAATTATTCTTTTGTTTCCTTCACTGCTTGCTCAATATACAGATTGAATAACATCGGGGAGAGGCTACAACCCTGTCTCACTCCCTTCCCAACCACTGCTTCCCTTTCATGCCCCTCAACTCTTATAACCGCCATTTGGTTTCTATACAAATTGTAAATAGCCTTTCGCTCCCTATATTTTACCCCTGCCACCTTCAGAATTTGAAAGAGAGTATTCCAGTCAACATTGTCAAAAGCTTTCTCAAAGTCTACAAATGCTAGAAACGTAGGTTTGCCTTTCCTTAATCTAGCTTCTAAGATAAGTCGTAGGGTCAGTATTGCCTCACGTGTTCCAATATTTCTACGGAATCCAAACTGATCTTCCCCAAGGTCGGCTTCTACTAGTTTTTCTATTCGTTGGTAAAGAATTCGCGTTAGTATTTTGCAAGCGTGAATTATTAAACTGATAGTTCGGTAATGTTCACATCTGTCAACACCTGCTTTCTTTGGTACTGGAATTATTATATTCTTCTTGGTCTGAGGGTATTTCGCCTGTCTTATACATCTTGCCAGGACTGACTCTCCCAAGGCCGTCAGTAGTTCTAATGGAATGTTGTCTACTCCCGGGGCCTTGTTTCGACTCAGGTCTTTCAGTGCTCTGTCAAACTCTTCACGCAGTATCATATCTCCCATTTCATCTTCATCTACATCCTCTTCCATTTCCATAATATTGTCCTCAAGTACATCGCCCTTGTATAGACCCTCTATATACTCCTTCCATCTTTCTGCTTTCCCTTCTTTGCTTGGAACTGGGTTTCCATCTGAGCTCTTGATATTCATACAAGTGGTTCTCCTTTCTCCAAAGGTCTCTTTAATTTTCCTGTAGGCAGTATCTATCTGACTCCTAGTGAGATAAGCCTCTACATCCTTACATTTATCCTCTAGCCATCCCTGCTTAGTCATTTTGCACTTCCTGTCGATCTCATTTTTGAGACGTTGGTATTCCTTTTTACCTGCTTCATTTACAGCATTTTTATATTTTCTCCTTTCATCAATTAAATTCAATATTTATTCTGTTACCCAAGGATTTCTACTTGCCCTCGTCTTTTTACCTACCTGATCCTCTGCTGCCTTCACTACTTCATCCCTCAAAGCTATCCATTCTTCTTCTACTGTATTTCTTTCCCCCATTCCCGCCATTTCTTCCCTTACGTTCTCCCTGAACCTCTGTACAACGTCTGGTTTAGTCAGTTTATCCAGGTCCCATCTCCTTAAATTCCCACCTTTTTGCAGTTTCTTCAGTTTTAAATCTACAGCTCATAACCAATAGATTGTTGTTAGAGTCCACATCTGCCCCTGGATATGTCTTACAATTTAAAACCTGGTTCCTAAATCTCTGTCTTACCATTATATAATCTGTCTGAAATCTGTCAGTATCTCCAGGCTTCTTCCATGTATACAACCTTCTTTTATGATTCTTGAACCACGTGTTAGCTATGATTAAGTTGTGCTCTGTGCAAAATTCTACCAGGCGGCTTCCTCTTTCATTTCTTAGCCCCAATCCATATTCACCTACTACGTTTCCTTCTCTCCCTTTTCCTACTACCGAATTCCAGTCACCCATGACTATTAAATTTTCATCTCCCGTCACTATCTGAATAATTTCTTTTATTTCATCATACATTTCTTCAATTTCTTCGTCATCTGCAGAGCTAGTTGGCATATAAGCTTTTACTAATGTAGTAGGCGTGGGCTTCGTGTCTATCTTGGCCACAATAATGCGTTCACTATGCTGTTTGTAGTAGCTTACCCGCATTCCTATTTTTTTATTCATTATTAAACCTACTCCTGCATTAACCCTATTTGACTTTGTATTTATAATCCTGTATTCGCCTGACCAAAAGTCTTGTTCCTCCTGCCACCGAACTTCACTAATTCCCACTATATCTAAATTTAACCTATCCATTTCCCTTTTTAAATTTTCTAACCTATCTGCCCGATTAAGGGATCTCACATTCCACACTCCGATCCGTAGAACGCCAGTTTTCTTTCTCCTGATAAACATTTATTGTGTATATACAAATAAATGTACAAAATTGCATAATTGTAGCCTTCATAGATTACGAGCAAAAGATATATAAACTTCAAAAAACAAAATTTTCATGAAAAGCAAACTGAAGTTCAACCTGACGTTTTCTTTTCTGTCCCCTCTTCTGGCCGCAGATTTGTCGTCAGTGAGCTCTTTTCTTCAAAGCTTCTCTTCTGGTTTCTTGTTTTCTGCCTTCTTTCGTTTACCAAGTATTCAACTGACTTTTCAGCAGCAGAACGGCGCCGTAAATCTATTTTGCTCGAGACGTCTTCAGTAAAATGTCCTATCTCAAAGCCTACTCTCTCTAATACCTTTGTCGTCCCCATGTTCCCATCATTAAAAACGAGGACTGCATCATAAGTTGCAATCCTGACAACTGTAGCAGAGAAAATTGCTTGTAAGGCATCGTTCCCACGTGAGGGAATTTAGAAATTCATTCGGATTTTGGGTTTTGCCATTAATACACTCTTTCAGAAATTCACAATCGGCCAGATACCTATATGTGTGCTTGACAACATTCAGGACACAATTTAGGAGCCTCTCCTTGTGAATGTAGTCCAAGGAATCGTTGTTCACCGAGCTAGCATTGACGTTTTGCTTCAAAAAGTGGGCGAGACTGGAAGATCGCGTCATACATTTAATTATTTTTCAGGCACCTGGGATGTGATTTTATCATTGAAACTTTGGAAACTTATTGTCCATGAGTGTTACTAATAATTAAAAAATAAGTTGAAATTGGATTTTTCGGTCAGTTTCATGAGCGTCCACCCATACGAATGAGTTCGTCTAAGAGCAGGAAGATATTTGAGAAGATCTGCCTCCACCTTTCACGTGGAGCAGATGACTGCTTCATGGACAACACACACTACATGCGAATGCCGCAGAGTGCCAACGCATTGCCACCTCTCAGGGGCATAATTTAAAAATACGTGAAAGACGCTTAGCATCAACAGGAAGATTCATCGAATCTTTTGTGTCCCAGTGACCTGGTGTATCACCGTTAGACGTTTGTGGCACAGACTTTTGTAACTCTCTGTATAACACAGCATACAACACTGATTCGTGTGCGTTCACTGAAATATGACGTTCAATCAGTTTTGCCCCAGGCGTTTCTGGATCCTGGAGCCGACCTCCTACAAACAGCATTTCATTTCTGCCGCCTAGAGACCCTGAAATGAGTAGAATTCCACGAAGCTACAGCGCAGCACCACAGCAAATAGCGCGGAAGTCCCTGAAGCTTTTGATCTCGAGTGGCGGGTTGTACGCAACACAGGCGTTGCTTGCAAAGCAAAGACGCTTTTCATTCCGCGGGACTAGTCTTCGGATGTGTACAGGAAAAAAAAAAAAATTTCTGGGTTATGAGCAACAGTTCTGACGCGGACATATCACAGATTCAGAATTCTATAGGCAAAAGTACAGTAATCTAATAATCTACACGGATTCGATTTCCCTATTTCGACCATCCAATAACTGGATACCGAGTCTCGATTTCTCGAAGTTTTTCCTGAAGTACAGAGGACCTATTATCGAGAGCAGTTGCATTCGAAAGGACTTCTTACCCCGATAGCTATAATTTATATTCTCAGAGCATAATTCTTAGGGATTTTCAGCCCTTTTGTTGTTGCCTTACAGATGCAGGCATGCACGAGCACGTAACAGCATGTTTATAGAACTTTTCATTACGACTTAGCTCTTGACGTATTTCAATGTGTATAAAACATCTGACAAGAGAAAGAGCCCTTTTTTACCGAAAGTACCTCAAATTCTTATAAGGCGCGACAACCTGAACTTGAAAAACCTAGTCCTTCCTTCTCTTTCGGTGACTGTAGGATATACTATATCACTATAAGTAGACATTTTGAAAACTGTTACTATAATAAAATAATACACAAGATCCTATTCCCGTTTATGCTAAGCTTAGATTCAACTGTCAAGGAACACACGTTCTTACATTTACTAACCATCCAGGCCACCACATGTGTACTAAATGGTGTTCCGGAAGTCGACGAACTTGCATTTCCGTGACAGCTCGGCTTATGTAGCCTTTCCTATTGCAAGACAGAATCAGATATTCTACTAACGACACTGACTTAACTCCTTTAAACAGATGCACATACACACTCTAGGTGTTCGACAAACCAGTTAAAAAGGTCTCCAATACCTGGAATGTTTTTTGTTGGTCGTAAAGTTAACGTCGCAACGCAGAACCCACTCCCAGACATTACCAACTGGAAACCCCACTGGCAGTTCGTCAGCTTACTGGCATATGACGGAAAATAAGCAACAGTTCGGTAAAGGCGTGCCCTCCCCAGTGCGTTGGGGACAGAAGGATGCACCAGAGGTACACATCAAGTACCTGCGAAGAAAGTCACCGACTGCACTCCATGACAGACAGCCATGTACATGCGCTCATACTACACTTACATGGTTCTGTCCAGACACAGCTGTCTCAATTCTAAATTAAATTTGTTCCGTAAGCGCTCTCTTCTCAGTTTCCAACGAAATTTTCCGAGAGACCGAAACGGAAGCGGCGAAACTTGAAAACATCTACCATATCATATATTGGCAATGAGGACTCCTTTGCTTGCCTCCAGCGTGCTGGGGCCTAGATGAAGAGAGCCAAGCTACATAACTGGTCGAGATCCATACAGCACTTTCAGCAGACTTGGCACGGAAACGAGAATGATTTAAAAAAAACAAAAAATAATAGTGCACACCATTGGTACGACATTTGGTAATCTCAAAGCATCGTCACATATAAATGTATGTATGTATACGTACGTGTGTGTGTGTGTGTGTGTGTGAGTGTGTGTGTGTGTGTGTGTGTGTGTGTGTGTGTCGTTATTGATGAGTAATTTCTCCTTTAGGGGAACGAAGCTACAGCGAACGTCAAGGGGAAACAGCGGAAACCAACAATGGAATGCGAGGACCGCTGGAGAAAACGAATGACTTGGGGGTGATGCATGGGTCGCTTACGCGGTCCACGTTAATATTTTACCCCGCGTCAGAGGTGCGCATCTACGTTAATAAATGGCTCCTAAGGAAAAATGGCTCCGGGCTTGCTGCCGTAGAATTATGCCGCAGCGATGCATCTCTCTCGCACGCACTTCATCCACCTGCGACAGGAGACAGTGACGTGTGTAGTTTCAACAGCTAGTAACAATGTAAAAAATAAGTTTATCTAGCTTTTTTGTGATGAAATGACACAGTTATGTGTCAGTTTCTCGCAGTGAATTTAACAGTAAGTTAGCAATATTCATGCCGGCCGGTGTGGCCGAGCGGTTCTAGCCGCTATAGTCTTGAACCGCGTGACGGCTACGGTCGCAGGTTCGAATTCTGCCTCGGGAATGGATGTGTGTGATGTCCTTAAGTTAGTTAGGTTTAAGTAGTTCTAAGTTCTAGGGGACTGATGACCTCAGAAGTGAAGTCCCATAGTGCTCAGAGCCTTTTTTTAGCAGTATTCTTAATGAGTTTCATAATATTCTGAAATCAGATTCATATCTAACATCAGCATCTCGACAGACAAGAGTTGCTTAATCGCTACACATAAAGGATACACACTGTGCTTAGTCAGCCTCTCAAGTTTATTTTATCACGTTTTAACATCTGCTTCTCTGTCCAAATTTATTCACAGTCCGTATGTAGTACACATAGAGAGTAATTCTCTCTTCTCAAACGCATAACTCTATTTATTGACTCAATTAAAAGTCGCTAACTTAGTAAAATATCATCATTCCTAGACCATATACAACGAAAGGCGTCTGCCGTTGGGGCATCTGTCATAGTATCACCAGTAACCATAGAAGCTTAACACTCGAAAATTGTAAAGTGAGACGTAATTCTTGGGTCAGTGTATATGAGTTAAATAGGAACCCACTTCCTGGTTGTCCGTCATCATTGTTTTCAAGCGAAGTCATTAGAAGGCAAATTAATTCTCAAACTTCTTAAAGTGAAAAACTTATAGTTTAGTTTGGCGCTAACGGCGGAATAGTTGGCGATAGTTAATTCATCTATCACCCGAATAATGAGTTCCTTTTAAAATTATATAGAAATGAATGCTATACAACAATGAATGAATGAATGAATGAATGAACATCGTAATGCACCACATACGGGTTTCATTTTGCACATCTGCAGTGTATGAGCACAGGAAAACGAAAACTACGAAAACAAACCCGCAGTCTGACTTCCTTCTCTAACCTTAGACACAGTTCTCCATATGACGAGACTACTTCGTTATGAGATTAAATATTGTTGGATTGGGTTGGCACACACGGAAACCTCTTTGAAATTGCCTCTTTTTGCTGTTAAAACAATTTATTTGCGAAGTCCACGACTGCGATTTTGGCTTTCAGCATTTGAGGACTGGAACACTGCTAAAATTTCGTGCTTTAGCAAATGTCGATATTTAAAAACATCAGACACGTGTAAATATGATCGTCACGTGGGCATCTCCGGTGGCTATCAACTGTGCATATCCACTGTTTGAGAGTTAGCTATCCAGATGTAAATATTTGCACTAGATGGGTGTTATTTATACAAAGGATGTCAAAAACGTCAGGGTCAGTCAAATGAAAACCGAACACACGCCATAACAGAACCATGGAATGATTCCATTACAAAATAATCACCTAACGCGTTACGACATTTATCCCACTAGGATAAGAGACGATCGATTCCTGTTTCGTAGAACGTGATCGGCCGCTGACGGATGCTCTTCCGTACCCATTCTTGCACTTCCTCGTCCGACTGAAACCGACGTCCACGCATGTCTTCTGCGTCGGCAAAGATGTGAAAATCACGCGGTGAAAGATATGGGCTGAACGGAGGATATGGAGTGTTTCTGAACCAAATCGTTGAACCGTAGCCTCCGTCCGTTTGGCAGTATGGGGACGGGCGTTATCGTCCATCAGGATGATTCTGTCCGACAGCACTCCTGGACGTAATTACTTTATACCCCATCGGGATTTCTGCAAATTTTCTTTATGGCGCTGCGCCCGCTGGACGAATTCGACGGCTCTGCAGTTAAAGTGGGAGGTCATCAAGGCCTTAGCGGAACTTGTGTGAACAGCTACGGATTTCTCTGGAGATAAGATGTGGCGTGTTTCCTGTGTTGTCTTTGCCGTTTGCCCTCAGGCCGCTGAAATGCTGTCGGACGGAATCATCCTGTTGCACGATATTGGCTGCCCCCCCTCTGTCAGTCGGGCGTAGACTATGCGTCAATATGACTCCGAAGGGTGTGCAGCCGGATCATAACGTCATCTTGACACAATATTTCAGCGGTCCAACTGGCTGCCATCTTCAGGTGAGAGTGCTGGTACATGATCTCGCCGGAACTGACTTCTCAGTGCAAGCGGAGGCCTCTACGTAGGCCGCAGAAGGCCCTAAACGCGTGCGCGAGACAGTGCCGTAACTGCCCTCTAGCGCAAGTAAACATACAGCGCCCCAGTGGTGGAAACAGGTGAAATCGACATATCGCTATCAAAAATTAAACATTATTCCGACGATCGAAACACAGACGGTTGTTTTTTAATGTCTGATAACATCGGGTTCCAAGTCTTCCTTAAAAGGTAACCCTTGTCTCTATTAATAAGATTATCAGATAATCCAATCTCTAGGGATTCTTTTAAAACACAGTCCCAATAGCGAGATGCAGGGGCAACCATTTGGGTCTCATCATACAGCATTCTATGTCCCTCGGTGAGACAGTGCTCCGCCACTGCAGATTTCTCAGGCTGAAACAACCGTGTGTGCCGCTGGTGCTCAGTACATCGGTCCTGAATGGTCCGGATTGTCTGACCAATATAAGCCTTCCCACAGTGGCAAGGGATCTTGTACACACCGGGCTTCCTCAAACCTAAGTCATCCTTAACTGAGCCAAGAAACGCTCTAATATTGGCTAGCGGTCGAAAAATACTTTTGATATGGTATCTTTTTAGAATTCTTGGTATTTTCGAGGAAATGCTCCCAGCAAAAGGTAGAAAAGCCAACGATTTGCAGGTATCTTCTGGTGATTCAGGCGAAGGTCCAAACTGGAAAGCACGACGGATCTGTTTATCTGTATAGCCATTCTACTTGAACACAACCTTGAGATGGTCCACTTCTTGTGTCAAGCTTTCTCCGTCTGAAATGGCATAAGCTCTTCTCGCCTGAAAATGGCGGTCAGTTGAACCGATGAAATATTGTGTCAAGATGACGTTATGATCCGGCTGCACACCCGAGAAGAATATTACGCGTCAATAATTTGGCTGGGATACACTGCAACAGCCTCTGTACAGTCTGCATGTTTCACAATGTGAAATTTACATCGTTGGCGACGTGAAGAAAGGCGTGGGTGAACGTCGGTTCCTGTCGTACGAGGAAGTGTATGAGTGGGTGCGGTTGTGGATCGTCTGCGGCCGATCGCGTTCTATGAAGCAGGACTTGATCGTCTCGTCTCCCAGTGGGATAAATGTCTTATCTCGTTTGGTGATTACTTTTGAATGGAACCTTCCTACATTCCACGCAGATATGCAAAATTTTAGTATGTTATTCTACAAGTAAAACTAAAGAAAAAACTTCATATAAACATAGGTCCGCAAATGTTTAGTTACGGAGCTACGGCTAAAAAAAGATTTCGCCTGAAATTTAGCAGCTTCGCTAATATAAAGCCATCGCAAAACTGTACAAAATTAAAGTAAAGCACGATTTCCATTTATTTTGTTGTTATTGGTCTGGTAAATCTAATAAAACATGTCCCCGCTTCCGTTATTGTTGGCAACCGTTAGTGAGTTGTTTCAGTCTTTCCTAACCTTGAAACGAGTTAGGTCTCTGTATTGTTCAGTGAGAGAGCATAATAACAGTGCATTTAAGTGAAACCAAGCAATAACTGTTGTAGTTTATAGATTATTTATGAAATAGGGATCCCTTTCAATTTTACGACAGAGGAATACGCCGATACGGTTTTCATTTATGGCGAATGTGATGGTACTGCTACGGCTGCAGTTAACGAATATCGCGTATATTATCCAACTCGGAGGATTCCGAATGCACGAACGATTAGAGGAGCATTTCGAATGTTACGGGAGACAGGTTCTCTACCTAGCGTTCATAACCATTTTTGAACATTTATTGTGAATGTATTGTGAAATTTTATATACACTGTACACTCCCTTAACACTGAGCTTTGTTTGTACCGGTATACCATGAAATCACGTTTGCTGTGGTATTATTAAAAGCAGAGTATCTGACACATTCATACCGTTTCAGTTAACGTTATTACCATCACTTATCCAAAATTAAATTCTCTACAATTTCTGTTAAAAACTTTGTGCAACTCTCTGAAATTTAAAAAACAAATCGTGCCAAGTAGTTAATAAATTAAAAATTTTACGAAATTACTTCTTTGCTTCTCTGGATGTTCGAGAAAACTACTGCAGGTACACGTCTGGGACATGTTTTATTAGATTCACGAGATTAATAACAACAAGATACTTTAACCTCGTACAGTTTTGCGCTGACTTCATATTAGCGAAGTTGCTAAATTTCTGGCAAAATCTATTATAAGCCGTAACTCCGTAACTAAAAATTTGCGGACCTATATTTACATGAACTTTTTTCTTTAGTTTTACTTGTAGAATAACATATTAAAATATTTGTATATCTTCGTGAATCAACTTGCACATGTAGCCACTGAAGTCAAATCATGTCATGACATCTTTAAATTTTTAAATATTGGCAGTTTTCCACGTGAAAATGATTGAAGTCCAAAACTGCAATCGTGGACGTCATAGGTAATTAAGCAACAAAGATGTCTTTTAAAGGTCTTCAAGGTGAATTTATCGCATTTGATAAGCCATTTCTTTTATTTTAATGGCCGAATGTGAGGGAAAAGTTTTAAAAGCGATAAATTGCACTTCTTAATGAGCTTAAGATAGCGGGGAAAGGGTTTCCCCGTACAGATGCGTGGAAAATTGGATACTAGGGTGTATTAGAAGCGCCCTAGAAGCGCTCTTGAGTGTAAACACTGAAATGGTGTAACCTGGGGAAACGGTGATCAGTTACTATACAATTCAAAAAAGGATATTGTTACGGTGTTCGCATACTTCCAAGTCCGTATCGATCTTAGTGCGTTAGGCGGTTGTTTCCGCGTGTGATCGCTGGCCGGGGCTTAGCTGGAGGCGTGTGAGGAGGTGAGAGGTGGCTGCCTTGGCGTGAAGACAGTTCGGCTCGGCTGGGGTTGTTTGCGTCTGGACGCCGAGTGGGGCCCGATGGGAAGACCGGACCGTGATTTTACTGGTAATAGTGTGGACAGCGGCGTGGTGTGCCGTTTAACTTAATTCGCAAGGGCAGCAAAATCTCGCCTGTTGCAGTTTGTCGAGCCTGAGTTTGAAATACCTTCTGTGTGCGGCGGGATGTCATTTCGTCCTCCTGTCTCTCCGTCGCTGGGACTGCTATCCTCATTTACCGTCCCACGGATGTATATCGATGGGCTACGCTGCTCTCCGTACTTTACTAGACGCTGGTGATGGAAGTGCGTCGCTCAGCGGCACGTTAGTCTGGGTGCTTTATGTTTGATTTTCAAGTGCATAGTCTTCGAGTGGTACTCCTTACAGTTTGCCTCGCGCAGTTAGATTGGAGTTTATTTTGTCTTGTGGTGATTCCGCTATCCGTTAACGAAGGTTAAGCTTGATTCGGCACTCCGTACGACGCTGGGCACCTCAGCAGACGAGTCAAGCTACCTTCGCGACTACACGGAAGCAAAAAATGTTCAAATGTGTGTGAAATCTGCTAAGGTCATCAGTCCCTAAGCTTACACACTACTTAACCTAAATTAATCTAAGAACAAACACACACACACCCATGCCCGAGGGAGGACTCGAACCTCCGCCGGGACCAGCCGCACAGTCCATGACTGCAGCGCCTTAGACCGCACGGCTATTCCCACACGGCTACACGGAAGCCTTTGGACTGAGAGGTCTTGTGTTTTGCATATTGTTCATAAATTGTTGTTTTGGTATTAAGTTGGCTGAGGTTTTTTATGGATTTCCCGGCATTTGGTCTGTTGTCCGGCCCGGGCTATGTCTCGTTATTTTAAAAGTCGGTCGTTGTTTTGGCTTAGTACGATTTTGGTTTACTGTCTGATGGTTCTGTTAGTACGCCGGGTCGCTGTGGTTGTCTTCCATTTTGTATGGGGCAGTGTGCTGGGAGCCGTGGAGTACCATTTGTGTGAACTGCTTCACTGGGGAGTACTGATCGGGCCATTCTTGGTCCTCTTTTGTGTGAAATAATTTTATTATTATTTTAAAGTAACATTATCACTTAAATGATTAATTCTTGTTGCGTTAACTGCAACTTGGGTACTGAGAAATTTAGTAGTGTAATTACGCAAGATTTAATAGTGGCACATGCCCTTTTACCTTTCGTAATCTGTTGATTACCGAAAGACCTTAAGCTCATGCTCATATGATGTGATTTTCTTAAATTATTGTATTTTATGTCATGTTATTGTTTCTTAAATTTGCTGATCACTGGTGTACTGTTACGAATATTAAAATGTTTCAGGTAGCTATTACTTGGGTGGAACGCGCGGAACCGCAACGGAGAGAGTAGTTGCGTGCCTTACGTGTCCGTTGTTGGCGCTGCCTGGTGTCCGTTGTTTGTTTTGGTGCACCTGAGTTAAGTATTGTGTTGCCTCCTCCCTTGCGGCCCCGTCGTGTTCTTCTCATAAACATTTCCTTCAAGGCACTTCAGTTAATTTTATGCTAGCATTATTTTAATTTCTTACATTGGTAAAATCGTGCGGCCTTCATTATGCACGCTGTTTGTCATAATGTCTCATATATCATGATGTGCGTGTGTAATGGTGCAATAAATGGATGATTGTTATTTCTGTTTTGGCGCCCTTCATGCCTCCTTTCTTGTCCCTATTGGTACGCTATCCTTGTACTTGTGTTGGTATCCCACATCAGATATTACCAGTGAAAAAGCAGAAAATTCAGAGGAGGCGTAGTGCCATCACAAATCAACTAGCCGTACGAATAGTTTCTTATGTAAAAAAGATAGCAGGCGTTTGTAATAGATTAGCTACGTAAAACAACCACTAGCAGAAGCTTGTCATTATAATGTATTTTCTTGCCAAGGACAATGCTTTCGAAACTGAATAAATAAATAAATGCATCTAGTGCACATACTTGCATTTTCGGAACACAGATGACAACGTCAATATCCCAACGAAATAAATGTAACAGAGGAAATACGACTTAGTACTCAGCAACTTAAAAGAGTAGCGCGCTTAGAAAGGGACTTTGCGAAACGTGTTAAGCCTTTGGCAGAATGAGAAAATAATCCTAATCCGGACATCGTTTGCAAAGCTTTTGTCGTAACAGACAACACGTAAGGTCCGCGGGACACCCGGCAAGTCGAAGCGGGATAAGGGCGCATTAGCGCGGCTGTCGGGCACTTTGTTTGTTGCGACAGCGCGGCAGCCGCCACGCGCGTGCTGCTGCCCCGTCAGCTCTTTTCGCGCGCCGGGGGCAAAGTGGCTGGCGCGCCACGCCGCGCCGCGCAGGGCTTCTTGCCGCTGAGCTGTGCTCGCAGCTGCGCCCCTCTCAGCCGACCGTAAATCCGCCAGTGTTTTTGCCAGGCGCGCGCGCGCTGCCGCCCCCAGCTCCCGCAGCCGCCCTCTTCGATCGGCTTAAAACCGCCTCCGGCCCCCGGGTACCGCGAGAGCCCCTTTCCACGTATGCGGCGGCGGCGCGCCGCGGGCGGGGGCGCCTCGCGTTTAACTGGCGTTAATTACAATGGTCGTTAGCGCAAGAAGCCGTGGCCTCCAGCGCCGGCGGCCCCTCCGCCCCCGGCGGTTATTGATGTCGCTGACCTATAGGGCGCCATTGAGCGCCCTCCGCCCCCTAATACAGCCCGCTGCCTCCAATAGGCCCCGTCGAGGTCGGAGGGAGCCGGTAAAAAAAGCGGCGGCGGCCCTAGCGCGAACCCTACTGAAATACATATATATTGAGGCTTGCCGGGGGCCAGCGGCCGCTGGCCACCCGGCGGTCCGGCCGAGCTATGAATGGTAAGCGGCTTAGCGTTATCTGGAGCCGGCGGCGCGGCGCACAGCCGGCCATCCGTCAGCGGCGCGGCGAATGCTCGCTCCGCCAGCTGCTCGACACTCCTTTGTTGGCGGCTCCTCTCACACCGCTGCCTTTAATTCCGCTGCGTTGGCCCCACTGACTGAGTTCAAGTCGCCTAGCTACAATTATTGACAGTATCCACATACGCCATTGTCGAGCCTTTCATCGCTACCAATAGCTGGGATTAACGGAGCGGGATTATATTTCGTACAATACGTGAGTGAAGCGTTCGCTAACTCTGAGTGATCGGTGATCGATAATATAAGAAAAGTCAATTGTGATAAGTTTCACTCTCTGCAGACTTTCATCAGCCATCGAATACAAAAGGTACACATAAAAGATAAGTATTATTTTAATACGAGTCGAATCAACACATTAGCAGCCATCTAATGTGGGAAACAGATGCAAGAACACAATACCACTTCACAATGTGAAAGATAATATTAATAACCAGCGAAGCCGGCAGCACTTCACCGTTGCTGAATATTTATTGGAATTCGATATATGTCCCAATTTTCTTCTCTCCCCTCTCTCTCTGTCCATCTCTACCTCTTTTGTCCATCTTCTGTTCTTTCGTTCTGTCTCTGTCCATCTCCTCCTTCTCCCACTCTGTTTTCCCCCCGTCCCTCTCTCCCCATCTCCTCTTCCCCTCAGTCACTGACTTTGAGCCTTGTTTATTGTTGCTGAAAACAAAACCTTGATTGGGAACTGAAGTCGTTTAAAATGAGTCGGTAAATCGGTTGGGATCATTGGTAAATGGGTTACATGAGAAAGCTCTCCAGCTGCTGGATTCGTAAGAACAGTTGCTTAAAAATGTTCAAAATGTGTGTGAAATCTTATGGGACTTAACTGCTAAGGTCATCAGTCCCTAAGCTTACACACGACTCAACCTAAATTATCCGAAGGACAAACACACACCCATGCCCGAGGGAGGACTCGAACCTCCGCCGGGACCTGCCGCACAGTCCATGACTGTAGCGCACTAGACCGCTCGGCTAATCCGCGCGGCAACAGTGGCTTCAATGACATTATTCTGCATAGCTTTATTCTGTGAACGCGTCGGATCACAAGCATTCAGACGATTCAGATTATGTAGTAGTACTGCAATTGCAAGCTCGTAGCTCATAAATACACCTTTCCGGTTTTCTGTTGAAACCGACTGCGACGAAAAACAACTAATTCTCCTGTATACAATATTTTTAAACTATATGCAGGGTGGAGCGAAATTCGCGCACTCGAGCTACGCAGCTCGACTCCTCACACGCCAGCGATAAAAAAATGTCTCTGACAAAATTTCGTCCGGCGAGTACATCCGGCAGAAAAAGGACGTTAAAGAGTGGCAATCTGGCAACACTGTAACCACATGTACGGTAACTACCTCTGAAAGCACTTACTAGTTGTGCTGTACAGTTAGTGCAGTGAGTTAGCATGCAAGAGGTCGATAGTTCGATACTAGGTTGAGGTATATGTTTTTTATTTGGTAAGTGTAGTCTACGTGGTACGGAATCTGGCATCTTAACATCTTAATCGTCAACGCCGATTGCAGTGGGTCCTCTAGAAAGCATTTGGACTTACATACTACAATCATAGAAATCGAAGTTTGCTCAGCTTTGAAAGAAGCTCTTTTCACGTCATGGGCGTGAATTTATTTGCACCAGCTCATCTACTAGATGCAAAACCTGTTTTCTTTGTGCCCTTGTCCAATGGTCCCACAGATAAGTATCAACTATCATTCTTGCCTCTTTCAGGTCCATTACATTTCGTTAGGGCCAGTAGGACTAGCAACGTGCTTTGCGAATTAGTGTGTAACTAAGTGGAAAAGCTGTCACCACAGCGTAACTATAATAATGATGCTTCAGCTTTATTGATCTCCAACATATAAAGATGTACACAAATGCATAAACACCTGAAGGTGGGCTCAAGCCCGAAACAGGTCGTGTGACAAATACATAACCTTTTATTGTGACTGGTAGCGGAAATTTTTCTGCACCTTATAAAGGAATAGTCACGGAGTTCAACAGCATCCACTATGGATAAAATTCAGGAAATGGATAGGTTAAAGTTTGTAAGGAGTGTGTCAGAACTCTCCATTACATTGAAAACAATATAGCCAACTTAACGCTATTTTTTGCATTGTGTAAGCACTCAGATATCGATAGTAACAATCTGAGGGCGAAACATGGGAGCGCGATTATAAGCATTGTTGTGATACGAGGTCTGTCTGCGAGAGTGGAAGTATTAGTGTCGGTAGAGAGCTAGGAGACAGAAGACGTGTCACGCTGCACTCACGTCGGTGATGGAAGATCTTACCACACTCAAGGCCCGATTTCATTTATATGGCCAGCAGAGATTTAGATGGCTTAAAACCGCTTGAAGATGAAATTCAAGGTAAAATTCGCAAGCATAGCGCAAAAGCAATTGCAGGATTAGGCTCGTGATTGATAGTCCAAGATTGCAATAATCTCATGTTTTGCTTGTCAGTTAAAGAAGCCTCCTTATCCTCCAAATAATAATAATTATTCTACACATCTAATTAATAAATAAATGCTGTGGTTATTAAATGTCAATGTATCTCTGAAATTGAAATAGTTTATTTATCTGCCACCCAGCCATTATTGACACCTATATCATTGTAACTGTCATTGTCTATTATTGGTCATGATGATTATTAAGTTTTAAATAGACTTAATTTATGAAATCGCTTCTCACTAGTTATTTAGTAGTTAACAGGACCCAGGCAAACTCCTTTTTATTAAATCCATTCTTAGTAACAATAAGCTTCAGCCGCTGCTGCTGCATGCTGCTGCGAATTGCTGTAAACCATATGGAAAAAGGCAGTCGTCTAAAGACTTGAGCACAAAACTTTGTGCCAAAACAGAGACACTGACACACCACAACATGTCATGCACTCTAATCCAGTAAGTTCTGTTGCACAAGCCAGATTCTATATCACTAGTAAATTCTTGTTGAAAAGCTCAGTTAGATAGTTTAGATATTCGTTGTTACAGGTTGATTTGTTCCTGTAATTTTTCATATTCAAATATGCAGTCAGGTAGCTTATCCAGATTTTAGTTTTCAGTTTTTCATGTAACGATCTGTTGAGGGCTTAAAGGACAGTGAAACTGACACTCGTACAACATGCACACAGCGTTATGCAGGTTAGATTCCGTTTACTGATGGCTTAGGTTGCTTATCGAGTCCATTTTCATAGACGAACAAAGGCAATATTGGTTGTAGCGACGTTACATATTGGTTGCATATATGTTACATGTGGCAACCCTTCAACTAACTGGGGTTTTATGATTTCCAATGGCGTCGTCTAGCTACAGGTTTCGCAGAGGTGGCAGCAAAACGCGTCCGCGACAGAGGCTGTTGATCAACATCGGAGCTAAAACTGAAAAAAAAGTTCAAATGTGTGTGAAATCTTATGGGACTTAACTGCTAAGGTCATCAGTCCCTAAGCTTACACACTACTTAACCTAAATTATCCTAAGGACAGACATACACACCCATGCCCGAGGGAGAACTCGAACCTCCGCCGGGACCAGCCGCACAGTCCATGACTGCAGCGCCTGAGACCGCTCGGCTAATCCCGCGCGGCGCTAAAACTGAATGGAACTGGGGCAGCGGCAGTCCAAGCTCTTATGACTGGAGCCGCCACTCTCTCGTGAGTTCCCAGCCCCAAAAATAGGGCCATTGCCAACTTACATCGACTGGCGAGGGCCAAACCCGACAGAAGTTTCACATTCTAGCCAGTTCCACCCATCGTGAAAGCGGTCACCTCTCTGTTCCTATGAAATGACGTGAAGAATGAGGGAATGGCTTACAACTTAAGAGAGGTTTTAACGGTCACCATTTCGAGCAAATTAACAACTTCTCTCAAAATGACCGCAGCCGAAGTCTCGCTTCCTCAGTACTGTAAGAATAATTGCAATAGTGTGCCTTTTCTCTTCGAATTTTTATTAACAGGTTGAAGTGAAACTGAAAATTAAAGGAACTCGAAATAAAATTTATATAAAGCAGTGAGTAGATTAGTGGGCTGTTCATTATCAGAGGGCCTGAAACTGCAATGATTATTTATTGCTACTATTTTCTTTCTTTGTCTGTGGGTTAGGGCGGGCGCGCACACATCCGTCCCAAAACATGGCGTTACAAGGCTGTTTATGATGATGATGACGATGATGATTGGTTCGTGGGGCGCTCAACTGGGCCGTCCTCAGCACCCGTACAAAGTCACATTTTTTCACAGTCCAAGTTTTTTCACAGTCTAATCTGGCCACTGTCACGAATGATCAGATTGTTGATGAAATGATTAGGGCAACACAAACACTCAGTCCGCGGGCAGAGAAAATCCCCAACCCGGCAAGGGATCGAACTCGGGACTCCATACAAGTCTGTGTAGCATTTCGTGGTGCGCTTTAAATGGGATGATGACTTTTCGTGCATACGCTTTAATAGTTATGAAGTAACACGCATCTTTCTCAGATGCGAAGAAATTCTTGTATATAAGAAGCTCTAATTTCGCTTTGTAGTGAACTGTCAGAGTTTTGCCGAAAAATGTATGATTTTGCACCTAGACAATGTGTGGAACGATGCTTCACAAGCCTGCCTCGGTGGCCGAGCGGTTCTAGGCGCTTCAGTCTGGAACCGCGCGACAGCTACGGTCGCAGGTTCGAATCCTGCCTCGGGCATGGATGCTGTGATGTCCTTTGGCTAGTTAGGTTTATGTAGTTCTAACTTCTAGGGGGCTGATGACCTCAGATGTTAAGTTCCGTTGTACTAAGAGCCATTTGAACCATCTGATGCTTTACGCTAGTGCACGAAAGTCTCTCTAAACGATATTACGTACTTTTAATGTGGTAAATCTGAGAGTACGCTGCAGACACTGTGACAATTAAAGAGATCGAGATGGCATTGCGCCAAATTGCTAGAATTGTAAACGACACGCACTGGTAATAATTACCAGCGCGACAGAATTGGGCTTTTACAGTATTCGTCTGTTTTTACTTCAGCAGACTACGTACTTGTAATTATGAAACTGAACTTTCTTAAAGCCATAAATGTAATTAATTCATTCATTGTGAATGTTGCTGAACGCTATCACAGAGATGTAAACTGAAGATAATTCTGGACCATAGTGCAGTGGAAATGTGTACTGTGGTCCCTATTTTGTTATCATAAGTGACCTTCCTTGGAACTACTGAACGAGCTTAGAAGTCTTTTCCTTGCTAGAAGTTCACAGCACTTGGATCCACACAAAAAGGCAATTACTATTTTCACATTGTTAATACAAATCATAAGACTACATACGTTCTACATGTGTGTGAAATCTTATGGGACTTAACTGATAAGGTCATCAGTCCCTAAGCTTACATAATACTTAACCTAAATTATCCTAAGGACAAACACACACACACACCCATGCCCGAGGAGGACTCGAATCACCGCCGGGACCAGCCGCATAGTCCATGACTGCAGCGCCTGAGACCGCTCGGCTAATCCCGCGCGGCTAAGACTACATAAAACGAAAGTAAAATTCTGATCCCGCAAATCGTTACAGTAGCCTCCCAACTACGAAATAACGCGAACACAAATCACGTTTGTAGTATGAGAGTGATTTTTCACGGAGTAACTAAAAGGTATGCACACAAGACATTGCATAACTTCTTTCATTAATTTGGAGTTCTACATTCTTTTTAAATTCTGCAATACCTCTTAAGTTCTTCTGTGTGAATAATACTGAGGAAGCAGAACTGGCAAGGACTCTTTCAGAAGCACACTGTGGTACGTCGAGTCTGTTTCGCTACTATACTTGCCGGCCGCTGTGACCGAGTGGTTCTAGACGCTTCAGTCCGGAACCGCGCTGCTGCAACGATTCTAATCCTGCCTCGGGCATGGATGTGTGTGATGTCCTTAGGTTAGTTAGGTTTCAGTAGTTCTAAGTGTAGGGGACTTATGACCTCAGATGTCAAGTCCCATAGTGCTTAGAGCTATTTGAACCATTTTTTGAGCTACTAGATTTGTTATTTATGGAGAGCAGTTTGGGAAGCATACAGCGCAAACTATCTTATTCAGAGTAGGAAGCGTAATGGAGATTGTTTACCGTTTTCAGTATCCCATCGCAGTTTTTCAGCGGCTCCTATGCTCACAACAGAAGAATAATGGCTGTCAAGTGTATTCAGTTATTTAGGCGTAGAGTCCAAATGAGAACGCATCTTCCAAGGAGATAATGGGAGCAGGCTAGACGTTCCAAATTGGTTTGATGAAGATGAAGAAGTAACCGCTCTAATAGACTGGAATGCTGTCGCACAAGGGAAGTCTTTCCTGGGGAAACTACTGAAAGCTGCATATAAGCTGTTCTCAAGAAATTAAAACAGGCCTCTACAGTGATCGATCACGCTTTCGCACTTATATCCACTCATTACCAGTAAACTTGTTTTGGTGATCAAAGTATGCTGTACATTGTATTATGTGGGTGCTCACAACAACCTCTCCAATCCCTCAAGGTACAGGAAGCAAATGGTACATAATTATGCCAATTAGTTGTTGTTCGTGCTTTCATTTATTTAATGCCTAACGTCAGATCCTTCGAAATATGCATCGCGGCAGGATACGTTCATATTTTTCCATAAAATGTTGACAATGAATTAAAGACGGGCGTTCCTGGCGAGTAATTCCAGGCGCGTTATGTGATTAAGGGCGCGGCAGCGGAATATGAATATTTGGGCAGAGTTGGCCGAAACAAGCGCACGTCGCGAGTCTGGCCGTGTCGGTCAATTTGCAGAGCCCGGGAACCGTCGAGTGGGCAGAACAGCGCACACGTAATTTAAACGAAACAGAATAATAAGTGCAGAATTATATAGTAGCCATTAGGCACCAAAACACTGGCATTACGGCCCGCCCGCTGCAAATGGCGGGTTCACCGGCTGAGAAGGCAAAGGAGCGATTTGTTGTGGCAATTACCGAACTCGATAAGCTTATTTTCTCGTCCAGTGATCACGCGCGGCGGCCAGAGCCCCGCACGCCACTGCACGTTCACGTTCACGTTCACGTTCGCAAATGCGAACCCCGCGAGTCTCTCTCCCCCCTTGTTGTCGCCCCTGTTCTCCCGGCCCCCTTTGTTTCAGAACCGACTGATGCGAACATATGTCAAGTGCAGAGCCTCGGAAGCGATGAAAGGGGAGGGACACTGGCGTTACTTATAGTTCTAAAACTACCGCACACTACCATAATCTTTCATTAGACTACGGTAGCTCTCCCAGTACACTTGGTCACTCAAGATCTTACCCGCATTACCTGTTCATTAGTAGTGTCGCATGCCTGCCGGGAGTTAGCTCATGTCGACTGCTTTCTCTGAATAAGCGATCGGTGTGTAACCTCCCCCTCACTTATCGACCTTAATGACAGTGAAAAATTAAACCGCGTGTACCTAATGGAAATTTGGGAAAAGCAATCGTCACCGAAGTTAACCTGTCGGTAAAGAGGGAGGAAAGGGTTACATCTTAATGAAAGGAAAAATGCAAATGAAACTGGTGGAAATTAATTTTGAAAAGGGATAAAGTTAATAAAGAATGTAAATGTGCGGCCGTTACGTTAACAATTAACTAGCGGTAATTAGATATTTGAGATTTGGGGGAAATCACGGTCGCCAGTCCTAAGGACAATTACTATAGTAACTGAAAAAGAAAGGTTATTACACATATAATTAACACTAGAAGCGTGGCAACTGAAGGTTGACACGTGTAGTGTGAAAACTGAAAGTTTGTCAGAAGTAATAAATTTCGCTACACTCTGACTTAATTTAGCAAAAGAATTAATAAAACCGGAAAATTGAAAGTTAATTTAGTGACTGAAGTTAATAGTGAGCTTTCTTTCTGAAGCACATCGAAATCCAGTAAAATACGGTTAGTCTTGGACTACCTCAACAATCATTTCAAAAGCAACTTGACTCTACGCAATTTAGAAACAAGAGATTTAACTTTGAACTTGAATTAAATGATTCTGAACTATTAACAATAGTAAAATTTAGTACGTACCAAGCTGAGCTGCAGTCACAGGTAAGCTAAAATACGGTAACAAAGCTCGCACTCTTAATTCGTGCTTGTGTAATCTGAATATTGTAGCCAGCTCTGAGACTTTAACTGAACTTTGAAATTAAAGCAGTGAAATGGAATTATGCTGGCGTTTGAATTTCAACGACACTCGGGTTCATTTCGGAAAAGGAAGGGACCCTGCTTGGCAATGCAATTGGGACAATGAGCAACAAAGGTTCATGCTAAGTTGCTGTAATTTTGCGAGGCAAATGGAACAAGATTAAAAGCTGAGGTCTGCCATACAGTTCTAAAACTTTACGTGCTTCCAGTCTTCCTTGTTGGTTGATTGAAGGTTCGAAGCCGTCGATCGAGGAGGTGGCGAAAGTCACTCATTGTCGGCCGTCGCTATTGCAGAAGCTGGATGTTGGCGCGCCTTCTTCTCGACACGGTCACCAGGCGAAACGGGCTCTTGATGTGCGCCAGCTAATGCTTCGCGTCCGCGACACCATGTCAGAAACTATCATCGCGAGTCGAGCGCAGTTACATGCTGCCAAACCCCGAAAGCGCGGCAACTCGCGGGAGCGTCACACAACACCCCTGCTCCACTCGCTACTCCCGCCAGACCCTAACTACCCGCGCTCCACGCGGCAGAGTTAACACTACCAAAGATCCTACACACTTTGAGTCTTCACACGACCTATCGATGTAATCGTTCGATAGCAGTTTTCCCTAGGCAAGACCCAGCGTAAAAATACAAATAATATTTACGAAACAAACCAATTATACATCGACATGAGTGCATAAATATATATATACAAACAGTAAAACAATTACAATATATAAAGAGACAGAAATGCCATATCTTGAGGTAACAAAACAAGGAAAAAGAAATAATAGTACAATAGATGGAAATAGGAGGATATGCATTTCCGGCGTTACACGTGCCCCACATTGTCTGAGGATGTTCGTGTAACGTAAACAGACTCAGAAAATGTCCCAAAAAAGAAACAGCGGAAATGCATATGCTCAAAACATCAACAAAATTTAGCATTCGTCTAATTAACCATAAACCAATTTTTTAGACAATAATAATTGAGTGGAGACACTCCTAATCTTATTCCACTCTGTCATCTTGCACAAAATAAAACAGGTTGACAACATATTAAAATTCATAGAAGATATAGAAAATGGTTTAGCTATTCCAAAATCATTAAAATTCGTAACACTATGAGAAATGGAATACTATTTGCAAAATTAATTAGATTGCATGGTCATAAAAACAGGTAGATCAAAATACGCAAATTAATTATTAATTACATAGAATACACATTTTATATAACCTTTTCGTAATTAATACGCTTGCCATGAGAGTCCACTTAATGCTAAACAAGAAAATAATATTCAGTAGATCGAAAAAAACATAAATATTGACAGCAGAATTCTTTCACATCAGCTGTCCGGGAAGAAAAACTATTCCGCCTTTCGTACTCGCAAGTACAAAGAATGCCGACAGCGGCACAAGAGCCAACAGCGGCACAAGAGCCGACAGCGGCTCGCCTCGCCAGTATTGTTGCGCCCGCGTGTGCGGCACGCTTGATCTCACTCGCCCTTGTGACGGCGTTTCCAGAACGTCCGTTTCACTGAATTCTTTAGGAAAAACTCACTCCCGAGTAATCTCAAGGAGTCCCTTAATACTATCACAGTGGATAACTCAACACTGTCCATCATCACACGCATGTACTAGCCTGAAACTTAAAACAGCGTCTAAGTACATCGGCAATGACTAGTAAAACACATATTCATGAAATCTTACAGCTAGTTACAAAATCATATTTACGTTGCTTAATCTACTGTGACTCAGCTGAAAACTTAAACTAGCAGCTTGGATTTTTCAGTTGATTAGATCATGATTAAATTGATTAAAATTAAATTGATTAATCAAAACGCGCTTCAGTGTCATGACGACGTATGCGAGCATCGGCTTTAAGCTTCATTACTTCTCGCAAACGATCTTTTTTCACACCAATACTAATGTCAATCCGTGGAGGGAATTTGATTATCTCTTCCACTAAACTTGTACTTCTGTCACCCAACAGGATTTCCTCTGGAGAAAATCCCGTAGATTCATGTCTCAAGGTGTTCATAATTCTCTCAAATACTGCTACATATTTGCCCCATGCCCTATGGTTGTGATGGCAATAGGTACGGAAAAGTCGGCCTCGTCTTTGTTCGTGTGTTACCTTTGACACACCGTCTACAATACTTTCCAATTCACTTTCTACATTATTGTCAATGCCGAGATTCTTCACATTACAGTAGTTCAGCTTCATACCTACGTCAATACCATCCGGCCAGTTAACAATGTGTATAGGCTGGTATTGCCTATGCACACCGTCTCCTGCCTCGTCAAAACTAACTACTATTGTTTTATCTTGGGACGTACATGTCAACGTTTTGCTTTCGCAGTTAATCACTGCACGGTACTTTAATAGCCAATCTAACCCGATAATTACTTCCGTAGTTAAGTCTGGCACGACGACAAACTCTTGCTCAAATCGTGCCCCACATATCTCGAAGTTGACAAAAATCTGTTTTGTGACCGGTTTACTGGCCTTCCCAGTAGCACCGAAAATTTCCACTCCTGTTACTGGCATAACTACGATGCCGGGTCTGTCTTTCAGTAACTGAAATATTTTTCCAGATACAGCACTCAATTCTGCACCGGTGTCAATCAACACGTTTAGTTGTAGGTCGTGCATATTAACAGACACTACTATCTGTCTACACTTGTCCTCGACTGTTTCTTTATTTTCCCGCAGTAAATCCTCGTCTATATCCAGGTCATTCCAGAAAAAACCATCCGGCTTTGATCCTAAATCCGGTTTATCTGGCGGCTTTTTCAGCCTCTGTTCACATACAGTTTTAATTTCAACACGTTTGTCCTGAGGCTTAGTCTCTAGCTTCGCCTCCAATACCGAAACCTTTTCCTGTAACTCGTCAACTAGTGAGTGTTGCTTTGCTATCAATTCACTAATTGTCACCTTCGTTGATTCCTCTTTAATCAGATTGATCTCATCTGCCAATCTACCTGGAGGAATGTGCCCAGTCGCATCTGAAATTACTTCCTCTGGATCTGCGCAACCCACACTGCTACCGTCTGACCGCATAACGTCAGCTCTAACCTCATACACGCTGAAATCTATGTGCTTTTCTACCAATTGTGTCCGGCTATCACTAAAATTTTCGTAATCTTTCCCCTTAATACTCTCGCAATGTTTAAACTGGAGGTTTGCGTCGGATGGGTCGGCTACTTCTACCACTATAACTTTCGGTAAAGTCTGCCGGTTAGGGCCAGAACTTTCCGTTACTCCTTCAACATCTAACTCCTGCGGGACGAAACACGACGAATCTTGCTCGTGCTCCCCATTAACATCAACTATTTCTGGTAAAGTCTGCCGGTTAGGGCCAGAACTTTCAATCACTTCACAAATACTATCTTCCTGTGGGACGAGACGCGGCAAATACTGCACGCGCTCCCCATAAACATTTCTCCCATACAGACCCCTATAATCTCTTAGTTCGTCGTATAAGCGACCGAACTGCCTTAACCAGACCTCATCCCTCTCTGCATCCCCTCGCTCGATGACGGACGTTTTATCCGACATCTGATCTTCTCTCAACAATTGCGAATCATTCTTAAACTCAATCTCCAGTTCCGCTGTGGGTATTACAGCTGGCACCTTATAATCGATTTCCGGAACACTACTTAAATTGTTCTCACAGACAGTGAATGTACCTTCTACCGCCGTGTATACAGCTGATCTACTACTTGTGGGCGCACTCCTTTCTCTTAACACTGGCACACTCTCCCGCCGTTGATTATTCCATACGGAATTTTCATAACGACGACACCTGAGTTTTCTACTGTTATTGGGCCGCCAAAATTTCTCCACGCCCGGTCGGCCCCTCACCGGCGCGGCTAATGGTTTCCCTGTCTCGTCCCAGCAGATACAGTCCCCGGATGCTGCTGAGGCGGCTGATCACACCCTCTGGCGTTATTACTATTCTGTGAAGCCCGTATCACGTTAGTATGATACTGGTTTCCGTCATTCCTGTTATTATTTGCATTGTACCGATTGTTATTACGGTCCGAACCATTATTGTTATTGCTGCCATGGATGCGGTATGCATTATTCCCGTGGTTATCGTTGTTGTGGTTGCTGTGGTACCCGTTGTTGTTACCACGGCCTCTGCCACTGTCGCGATTATTGCGCCAATTGTCCTCGTCCTCCACTCTTTCCAGGAAATCATTGATTGTCCTGTAATTGCTTCCTACGTATCGTTTTGTATCATCTGGAAGCTTCTTGTAGAGTTCCCAGACTATTTCGGATTCCGAGCGGCGGTCACGCAAATATTCCAACTTGCGGATCCAGCCCTCACAAAACTCCTTCATCGAACCGCGCGAATTCGCATCGAAAGGCCTCGATACGACAAATTCGCGCCAGACACTTTGCTGTTTTTGCTCTGACCAGTATTCAGCCAGAAACAAATTTTTAAATTCGTCAAAAGTCAGGTTCGTAATGTTGAGGTTTAAGCCCCAACGCTTGGCATCACCAGCCAACACATCAATAATCGCATTAATTTTTCTCTCATCAGTCCATGATCTGGGTAAAACTCTTTCACAATTTTTAATGAAATCCGTCGGGTGTATACCGCCTTTTTTCAAGGGGTCGAACCGCTCCTCTTTCGTCAACAACTCCGAACTATGTGCACAGATTGGCACATAGCTCTGTTTTTCGTCAAGTTTCCTTTCTAATTCCGACACCCTCGTAATCACTTGGCAAGTGGTTGTCGCAAGCGTTTCCACTTCCCTCTTTTTCTCTTCGCAGGTATTAGCCTGCTTCGTCACTTTGGTATCTACTTCGGATACTAAAGCCTTTAAAGTTTCCACCTTCTTTTGATCCTCTTTTTTCACTAATTGAATTTGTTCCGTCACCTTATTCTCGATGATCGGAGCAACTGATTCTACTACACTTTTCTCGATTCTGCTAATTTCGGAATAAAAACGAGTATTTATGCTCGCAATTTCCGCCTGAACGCCTATCATTTCCTGTTTAAGATTACCGATTTCGCTATTAATCACAACAATATCTTCTTTGATTTTATCAACTTTTGTGTTAACAACTCCAACATTGTTGTTAACAACATTAATAGCTTTGTTCTGATTGTCTAGCATCCGTTCAAATTTTTCAGACTGAGCTTCTTGCTTGGCCGATTGACTCTTGATTTCGTTAATCAAAACATTCAATAAATCAGTTACATTCCCGGAAACTACCGGTTTTACTTCCGTAGTGGCTTCCTCTTTAATCACTTCCGATTCCGAAACATTTTCTAAAGTCTGGAATTCCATTTCTGCTCTTTGTTGCGTTTCGGCGGTCGCATCTTTCATGCTAGCCGCCTGCCCCGGAACAATGGGTACCGCTGTGCGCGTTTCCCACTGTCCGACCGATTGTTCCGTATCCAAGTCTACCAAATTTTGGCAATTGTTGCTTTCACTCATTTTAATAATTTTCAATATAAATGCCAAATCTCAAATATAATTAGGATTCCTCACACTAATATTCTCGCTGACGTATCGACCATTTCGTAACCAGTACTTTGTTACGAGATTTGTACAATGCAAAATTCGTGTCCAGAACAACCTCAAATTTGAAGATTGTCCTGTCACCAGGTCGCCACGTGTAACCTCCCCCTCACTTATCGACCTTAATGACAGTGAAAAATTAAACCGCGTGTACCTAATGGAAATTTGGGAAAAGCAATCGTCACCGAAGTTAACCTGTCGGTAAAGAGGGAGGAAAGGGTTACATCTTAATGAAAGGAAAAATGCAAATGAAACTGGTGGAAATTAATTTTGAAAAGGGATAAAGTTAATAAAGAATGTAAATGTGCGGCCGTTACGTTAACAATTAACTAGCGGTAATTAGATATTTGAGATTTGGGGGAAATCACGGTCGCCAGTCCTAAGGACAATTACTATAGTAACTGAAAAAGAAAGGTTATTACACATATAATTAACACTAGAAGCGTGGCAACTGAAGGTTGACACGTGTAGTGTGAAAACTGAAAGTTTGTCAGAAGTAATAAATTTCGCTACACTCTGACTTAATTTAGCAAAAGAATTAATAAAACCGGAAAATCGAAAGTTAATTTAGTGACTGAAGTTAATAGTGAGCTTTCTTTCTGAAGCACATCGAAATCCAGTAAAATACGGTTAGTCTTGGACTACCTCAACAATCATTTCAAAAGCAACTTGACTCTACGCAATTTAGAAACAAGAGATTTAACTTTGAACTTGAATTAAATGATTCTGAACTATTAACAATAGTAAAATTTAGTACGTACCAAGCTGAGCTGCAGTCACAGGTAAGCTAAAATACGGTAACAAAGCTCGCACTCTTAATTCGTGCTTGTGTAATCTGAATATTGTAGCCAGCTCTGAGACTTTAACTGAACTTTGAAATTAAAGCAGTGAAATGGAATTATGCTGGCGTTTGAATTTCAACGACACTCGGGTTCATTTCGGAAAAGGAAGGGACCCTGCTTGGCAATGCAATTGGGACAATGAGCAACAAAGGTTCATGCTAAGTTGCTGTAATTTTGCGAGGCAAATGGAACAAGATTAAAAGCTGAGGTCTGCCATACAGTTCTAAAACTTTACGTGCTTCCAGTCTTCCTTGTTGGTTGATTGAAGGTTCGAAGCCGTCGATCGAGGAGGTGGCGAAAGTCACTCATTGTCGGCCGTCGCTATTGCAGAAGCTGGATGTTGGCGCGCCTTCTTCTCGACACGGTCACCAGGCGAAACGGGCTCTTGATGTGCGCCAGCTAATGCTTCGCGTCCGCGACACCATGTCAGAAACTATCATCGCGAGTCGAGCGCAGTTACATGCTGCCAAACCCCGAAAGCGCGGCAACTCGCGGGAGCGTCACACAACACCCCTGCTCCACTCGCTACTCCCGCCAGACCCTAACTACCCGCGCTCCACGCGGCAGAGTTAACACTACCAAAGATCCTACACACTTTGAGTCTTCACACGACCTATCGATGTAATCGTTCGATAGCAGTTTTCCCTAGGCAAGACCCAGCGTAAAAATACAAATAATATTTACGAAACAAACCAATTATACATCGACATGAGTGCATAAATATATATATACAAACAGTAAAACAATTACAATATATAAAGAGACAGAAATGTCATATCTTGAGGTAACAAAACAAGGAAAAAGAAATAATAGTACAATAGATGGAAATAGGAGGATATGCATTTCCGGCGTTACAAGTGCCTTACTAGATTCCCCTAGAAACCGGATGCGGTGAAACATCTGGAAACTGAGTAGGATATACAAATAGCTGCACATCATACGGAACACTTTTGCTCTACACAATTATCCTTCGGTCTGTTATTTAGAAATAAACAGTGCTTACAGCAAAATTGAAGCTGTCAATGTTTAATTCACGTTTCATTCAAAAGTTGTTGATTTGTAACGTGTAACAGCGGGATGGTGTAGCAAAAATTTAAAAAAAGGATACAGATTTATCCTGTAGCGCTATAAAACGCAGTTCCTGCCCAAAAAAAGATAAAATTAAAAATAATGCAAAAGAAAAATATATTAAATATTGCTACAACACTTCGTTGAGCTTATATCAAATATTTTTTTGTTATTCATAAACAACTTTCACATTGATCAATAATAACAAAAAACTGAAACTTCCTGGCAGATTAAAACTGTGTGCCGGACCGAGACTCGAACCTTAGCCTTTTGCGGGCTAGTGCTCTACCAACTTTTTTTTTTTAATCTCTTTTTGTTCGCTTTTGTTCGAGGCGGACGTCGTAAGACATCCGTTTAAGTTCGTTGTTGATCGATTAACTCAGTTTTTTTTTATTGCAGAGGGCAGCTAACCCTCTGACCGAACACGCTGAGCTACCGTACCGGCACCAACTGAGCTACCCAAGCACGACTCACGCCCGCTCCTCACAGCTTTACTTCTGCTTGTACCTCCGTAGTCCGTGAAAATATCATTCTGAATAACAAAAAACACTTGCCTTTGATCGTGATGAAGAGTGTTCTATTGAGTACTAAATTACGACTGTAACTATACATGTATCTTTGTGTTATTGCATGTACGCTGCACTTACCTTGTACGGATTAAAATAGACAATGGACTAAACATTCAAACATGTGCGATTCTATTTACATATAAAACAGATTAACAAACAAACGAAAAACGAAAGAGAAGTTGTCGGCCCCTCTTTCTCCCTTCTACATACATTTGTGTTACTTCCGCTACCATCACTGTCAGTGATTATACAGTTTACTACTTAATTTGTGTACTGTTCCAGAACAAGGGCCGGCCGCGGTGGTCTCGCGGTTATAGGCGCTCAGTCCGGATCCGCGCGACTGCTACGGTCGCAGGTTCGAATCCTGCTTCGGGCATGGATGTGTGTGATGTCTTTAGGTTAGTTAGGTTTAAGTAGTTCTAAGTTCTAGGGGACTGATGACCACAGATGTTAAGTCCCATAGTGCTCAGAGCCATTTGAACCATTTGAACCAGAACAAGGGAATCGCAATTTTTTTAGAACTCAGCACCAGCATAACTCGATTTAAAGTGAATCACTAACAAGTACTGGTCCGTAATGCAACATGAATTCAGGGAACTTTCTGCTAGTAAATGTTATTCAGTATCGTAGTAAATGGCCCGTTAACAGTAAGTTAGTAACAAACATCTTAATTATCTCTGGTAACAATCAAAGGAAATGCCTCTGTTATTTAGTTATTATAGCCTTCGAGCGTAACTTCAATAACTCTTTTTGTAGACCTCGGTTCTTTTCAGCCAAAAAACTGTCTACAGCTCGTGGTCTAATGGCTAGCACTGCTGCCTCTGAATCATGGGGTCCCGGGCTCGATTTCCGGCCGGGTTGGGGATTTTCTCTGCCCGGGCACTGAGTGTTTGTGTTGTCTTCATCATTTCATCATCCGCATCATCATTCGTGACTGTGGCTAGATTGGATCGTGTAAAAATTTGGACGTTGTACGGGCGCTAATGACCGAGCAGTTGAGCGCCCCACAGATCAAACATCATCATCAGCCAAAAACTTGTGATCTAGAAGTTGTAAAAGGACATTCCCATTTGAATAGTTACGGAAGAGGATTTCCATCTGCCAAATTTCCCTCGAAAACATGGAAGAAGGGAGAGAGGAAGATAGGATTTAATATCACGTCTACATCTAGGTCATTAGAGACGGAGTACCAAGCCCTTGTTTCAAGGATGGGGAGGTAAATCGACCCTGCACTGTGAAAGAAACCATCCTGGCATTTGCCTGAAGTGATTTACGGAAATCACGAAAACCCAAATCAGGATGGCCTGACGCGGGTTTGAACCGTCGCCCCCCCGAATGCGCGTCACTGCTCCACCTCACTCAGTCGAAACCAAAGAACAACGAGGGAAGCTATGGGTGCAACGCAGCATCTGGAACCAGTTTCACTTCATATCTGCAATGGGTAATACTGCCGCAGTCCAAAATATGTAAACCAAAGGTGTCTGTTCAAATGGCTCTGAGCACTATGGGACTTAACATCTGAGATCATCAGTCCCCTAGAACTTAGAACTACTTAAACCTAACTGACCTAAGGACATCACAGACATCCATGCCCGAGGCAGAATTCGAATCTGCGACCGTAGCAGTCGCGTGGTTCCATACTGAACCGCCTAGAACCGCTCGGTCACAGCGGCCGGCAAGGTGTCTGTCTGTGCGTTTGTTTACACGTATGTGTCTTTCATTCTCTGTCTTACAGAGTACAGTAACCTATTGTTCTTTTTACCCAAACCTCAGCAACAGTACCAAATGGTGGTGTCCAACCGTTTTTAGGCTTCTGAACTTCAATCGATATAAACGGAACGCTTCTGGTATCAATTTGTTGGCCGTCTGTCTGTCCGTCCGTAAATACCCCTTTTCCTTAGGAAAGTTGCAGATTATATTAAGTACTAAGGCCTGCCGTCCCTTGACCATGCAAAAAATTTAAGCTTCTAAGCAAGTGCAATCAAAAGATACTGCAGTAGGTCAACAGCCCCTTTTCCTAGGAATAGGTAGGATATCAAGTTCAAATTTATGTCACATAACTAAATTCTACGGACCCTTGGTGGCGTAAAAAAATATAAGCTTGAAAGTCAGTGTGATGAAAATATACGATTATTTATGTCACGTATTTTGATACGCACACACTCATTGGTCAGGACCCGTACATCTATCTAGATACATAATTATGTTTTTACTGAGTCCACAGACTGCGGATCCTACTCGTCGTATGTAGGGAAAAATACGGTTGGATGCTGCCAATAGTCACTGCTAAAATATAACAACCGTTACCTCACACACTTAAAATGGATAATGTTAAGCCTCAGCAAGCCTCATGTGCGGCAGTACTTCTTTTTGCCGACCCCATCCTTCGTCTTCACAGAATCGATAATTTGATTTTGGCAATGTTTGTGGTGCAGGGTGACGACATGCCTTTCCTATCGTCAACCTTCCCACCCCGGGACGGAACTTGTGTACTCCACCTTGGCGGCACAAACACCCTCGTCATTAATCCGCTCGGCGGATTCGATCCGGGACCGTCGCGCCTCCCCTAATCCCGGAAGTGGTGTGCTAACGTGCGCGGCAAATTTAATCCAATTTTGGAATATTTATATTTTCAGTTCCGTCAGTCAACTAATGACCAACGGAACTCAAAACACGTTTTATACCTCTCGTTCTCTATTCCATAAGATCGAACGGACTATTAGAACTGTAACAGTCATGGTCTTTGAAACCAAGTAGGAGACAGAGGGAATTCCAGTGGGAAATACTGAAAACGGTATTTTCTATTTCAGCATTTTCTTTAGAAGTACGGGAAACCGCCCGGAAACCTTGCTCAGGATCGACCGATGGGAAACAACTTTCAGTTTAATATTAGCACAACATGTCCTAGAAACAGATATGACAGCCCTACTCTACTTGAAAGTGTATTTATTTATATACGTGACTTGAGGCTGATCGCATTGATGTGAATGACAGCGACTGTTTATGCTACACAGTTTGTTTCTTTTTTCTTTTTTCATTTTCTACTCCAAGTAAAGCGGATTATTTGAGATACGGTCCATTATAGGAAAATGAATGGCGGCTCTTCTCGGCCTCTCAGCAGGACAACTGGTAATGGGGGCAGACAAATTTGTAAATGGCAATTCGTGTTTTTTCCATTTCTTTCTTTCTTCTTTTTTTTTCATTCACTACGCAGATCCGACTGTTCCTGTAATGACCTATGGTGCATTTAAGAAGCATTTCTCAGCCAAACACCATCCCAGCTGATAACGAGACAGACATCGTCCCAATCGGGGCCATATGGGAGGGAATATCAAGTTCTAGTATTTGTCTTACAAGCAATGAAAATCTTTTGAAGAACTTGGTCATAACCGCAGATGGAAACAATTTTTAATTTTGGGGCTGTATATCTCAGACAAAAAACTGTATCTGTTAATGTGCATACAGAGTTAAGTGCCATTACTTGCTACATGTACCGTGTACGTGTCTCTCTGGTCGTGCAACAGTTAATGTGCAAGACTCTTATTACATAAAGGTGCGTAAGTTTAGAAGTTACACCGCCCGCGTAGCTGAATGATAAGCTGTAAAGGTAAAGGTAGCAAATTCATTTCTGCCTTCTTCCATTTTTTTCAACTTTTGTTTTGTAAAGGATCCTAGGCCGTTCTTGTTAATTTAATAAAGTTATTATCTCCAACAGAAAAAAAAAGAATCGTGAAGCATCTGGCTAGGAATTGAAAGGCTGTAATATCGGATTCCAGCTGCGTCACTTTTTTTTCATTCTGCCCTTCAATCCAGCATTCAGCTTTCAGTGATGAGAAGAGCCGGCCGGAGTGGCCGAGCGGTTCTAGGCGTTTCAGTCTGGAACCGCGCGACCACTACAGCCGCAGGTTCGAATCCTGCCTCGGGCATGTTTGTGATTTCCTTAGGCCAGTTAGGTTTAAGTAGTTCTAAGTTCTAGGGGACTGATGACCTCAGCTGTTAAGTCCCATAGTGCTCAGAGCCATTTGAACCATTTTTTGATGTGAAGATTCGCCAGAAACGGAACGCGGTTCAGTTCCCACGTCACACTGTAGCACCCCTTTTCAAGGTTAGATAACTGAATAGGGACATACTGGTCGCCTAAGTGGCATAAAAAATGTCGCACTAATACGTAGGATGAGAAATTTAGTATGGTTCAATTCTCCGTGAGAAAATTTTTTTTCTTATGTTTAAAAGGAAAAATAAATGGTTAGCGTCGCTGACTTCGGTGCAGAAGGACCCGGGTTCGATTCCTCGTACCTCCTCGGATTTCAGGTAGGGGGCTCTGGAATGGTGCCCATTGAGCTTCGTGAGACCCGATGAGGAGCTGCCTGAATATAGAAGCAGCATCATCACCAGGATCCATCTCTTACTAAACGGAGAAGGTATTGGCAAGAAAGAAGCACTCATTCCACGGCACTCATTCCACAATAACGACCTTTCAAAGGAACGATAGTAGGAGAGACTGTAAAACAGGTAATTTTTAATTTCATTATCCATTCAACAAAGCTTTGGGAACAGTTAGCTCATTAATTAATGCTGGTTCTACGGAGCGAACTTTTAGTACTTACGCAATCTCAATAACTGATATTGGCCCCAGCTGGTCTATGAGCTATTTAAAACACAAAAAGTCCTGGTGAAGAAGCCATTCTGCGCATGTCAGACGTCCGTGCACAGTAACACGATTTCGTACCGACTCACAAAGAATTTCTCGTAAACAAGTTATCACAGTAAGCCCGCGGCTACACGCTATAGTGACACAACTGTGCAGGAGCGTAACCCACGCGTGAGGAGCAGGCTACCGTACGCTCGCAGAGTGGTGCATTACGTTGCCACGCGCTGTGCCGCGCCGTGTTGCGTCTGCCGTAACCGCATTACGCGGCAGCTCGCACAAATTTTATGGGAATCATAACAGCGTTACTCTTAATGGACTCATTTGTCAAACGAACAAATGCGAAACAGTCGCGAGCAAATGTTAGCTTAAATTATTGTCATTATGTATTTTAGTGATTCACGGCTGTACACAGAAGGGTTTATGGCCGCGCTCCGAATTGTTTTCAATAACAATAGCGGACTGTTAACGGGCTCTACAGCGAGAGGATTGTCACACGGAATACGGCAACTGGGAGGAAAAAAATAAACAAGAGAGAGAAAGAGAAGAGGTGGAGGCTACGCACGGGAAACGACTGAATGAATACATTACAGGCGCCAAACTCATTTCAGGTTTGTAACGACGCTGAGATGCGTAGTTCTCTCCAGCGAGGCGATTGCGTACAGAGAAGTGGGGCGAGGTAACGCAAAAGGCTATTAAATTACCATTTTATTCCTGTGATAATTACCAGTAATACATCGTGTGAAAAACAGCAGTTCGCTTTAGCCGGACAAAAGAACCTGACGCAAACTTTTTAGAGTTTCAGCTGGAGTGCGTGAATAGTAGCGTAGGATTCAAACAAAAATGTGGAAACAAAACAGCGTTTTCCGGTTCGCGATATCGGCAAACAATGCTCTTTAGAGCAGTGTTCAGTTTACCAAACGAAATGAGTGTATAAACAACGCTCCCCGTGCAAAATGTCACAATATATGACTGGAATGCATTGCTCCGTGTCATTTTGTCGACAGTTAAACCGTGGAACAAGGCAATACCTGATACAAAGGTCGTTTATCTGCTCGGGATTTATGAGCATGAGGAACACCAATTTTGCTACTTATAAACTAATGTTCAATTCTTTTTCTTTCTTCTTTTCATGAAATAACAAAGCACATAGTACCAAATCAAAATACTTGAACGTAAATACCAGCGAGTTGAGAATTGTGACCCATCTCACTTCAGAAGTCCATGTACAGATACAGAGCGGTGTTCTGCTTCCCGCTAAATGGCGTCTCGACAGCAAAACTTTAGGATCACGAAGTTAATGTACACATAAAACCTGTCCTATTAAATCATAATTACATAGTATTTTTCGTTCTCTGTGTAGTCCTAGAGTGGAGTTCTGAAGCCCGAGTTTGTGGGTATACTACACACTGTTTTACAACAAAGAAGGCAGTACTCAGTTTTTTTCTTACTTATTTAGCCGGCCGCGGTGGCCGAGCGGTTCTAGACGCTTCAGTCCGGAACCGCGTGACTGTTACGGTCGCAGGTTCGAATCCTGCCTCACGCATGGATGTGTGTGATATCCTTAGGTTAGTTAGGTTTAAGTAGTTCTAACAAGGGAACCTCCCCATCGCACCCCCTTCAGATTTAATTATAAGTTGGCAAAGTGGATAGGCCTTGAAAAACTGAACACAGATCAATCGAGAAAACAGGAAGAAGTTATGTGGAACTATGAAAAAAATAAGCAAAATATACAAACTGAGTAGTCCGTGCGCAGCATATGCAACATCAAGGATAACATGAGCTCTAGAGCGCCGTGGTCCCGTGGTTAGCGTGAGCAATTGAGGAGTAAGAGGTCCGTGATTCAAGTCTTCCCTCGGATGAAAATTTTAATTTTTTTTTATTTTCAGACAATTATTATCTGTCCGTCCGTCCGCTATATTTGCTGGATTCATATTGCCCACGGAATACTTCTCACGTATTTAATGCACTCTCGTCCAAAGCAGCGAACAGTCAACTGCCAGCCAGGGAGCCTCGTTAGGACGAATACTCTCTCTTCCGTGCGTTGTAGTCGACTTACGTCATGTGTTTCGAGGTTTGTTTAGGTGTAGCGTCCCCATACTACGGCGCAGCTACCTCGCATCGGACGGACAGATAATAATTGTCTGAAAATAAAAAATTAAAATTTTCACTCTAGGGAGACTTGAACCAAAGACCTCTCATTCCACAGCTGCTCAAGCTAACCACGGGACCACGGCACTCTTGAGATCACCTTCTCTTTGATGTTGCCTATGTTGTGCGTGAACTACTCAGTTCGTATATTTTGCTTATTTTTTTTCATGGTTCCACACAACTTCTTCCTGTTTTCTCGATTGATCTGTGTTCAGTTTTTCAAGGCCTATCAACTGTGCCAACTTATAACTACATCTGAGGGGGGTGCGATGGGGAGGGAGGTTCCCTTGTAAGTTCTAGGGGACTGATGACCTCATATGTTGAGTCCCATAGTGCTCAGAGCCATTTGAACCATTTTTTTTACTTATTTATTTCCACATACATTTCGCAGGGTGTATACGACCCGGGACAACCGGGAAATCCGGGAAAAACCCTGGATTTTTTCATCCGGGAGAAAACCGGGAAAAACCCGGGAATTTTTCGGAATTCCGGGAATTTTTCATTGTTTTAGCTTTCAGTAAATTTTTTGCAATTTTGACTGCAGAATTGATTCTCTAGCAAAGAATGTTATTGTATCCTGCTACTGGAGAATGATACTCCAGCAATAAAATATAAACGAGAGGGAAAAAAATTAAACTTTAGTGGCAAAAGAAATGAGCTATTTACAACAACAAAACACCGTGCACGCACAAGCGTCTGCAAATAGCAAAAACATTTCAACGGCCGTAGGGCGCAGACTGTAATTCTTCGTAAAAATAAACTGCTTGCTATGAGCATGACGTCACAACTGTTCACGTTCGGTTCCTTTGACCAATTGCCAGCGGTCTGTTCCGCAAGCGCATTTGACTCGCGTATAAGCAGTACCTTCTCCCGCTACTTGAAGTTTGGCTGTTAGCTGTATCGGTAAGCAGCTAAATGCAAACGAGAAAAATTTCTCTCCCGCGCCCTAGCTGCCAGATTCACGCTTGCACAAAGTTCTCTGGGTTGTAGTGGGGAGGGGATTTATCTCCACGTGACCCGTGTTTACGTTAAGTGATTTCGCTGCTTCTCTTCGTGTACAGCTCCCACGTCATGTGAAAACAAACGGATTTCTGTGGCCGGGAGCTATCAAGTGAATTAAAATACATTCACATAATTACGGAGGGCAAAGATATATTATTAATTTGTTTTCTGATTTTATTTTATTTCCAAGTTAGTAGCAGTCAAGCATTAATCGCCTTGCAGAACAGTGAAGTCATTTTTGCAAGTTTGCTAAAGAAATTTGGCTTTATTAATCTTTCCGCTGAGGCAATCATTTTATTTGAAACGAAGTGTTTCATTCTACAGTATTGCCTAGTTCCAACTGTTAGCAGAATTTCAAGTGCACGTTATTATCTTCTGCCATATATGGCATTATGCCATAATAAAGAACCTAAAATGAGATTGCAGAGTACTGGTACTCCAAGAAAATTTACATCCCAAAAACCACACTGAAAAGCTTAATATCAGATGGGACCTACTTCATTGTGAACTGGAAAAATCCAATTTGCACTTCAAGCCGAATTATGCATTTTAGTGTGGTTTACGAAATTCCGATGCTCTTTGGAGTATCCTCTGATGCTCTGTTTCTTTTATGGTGTAATGTAAGCTCTGTTAGTGCTTTATACACACGAACATGCGGGCTTCCTACACCACTACAGTTGCACACGCACAATAATGCCTGTTTCCTGGCGTTCTCTGGCAACTGGTAAATCGAACCTATTTCTAACAGTTTCCGGATAGTATTGCGAACGGTGGTTAGAAAAGTGTTACTTTCAAAGAAAATTTCTTTTTACGCAACATGAATTTTGTTTCGTGTGAGAAAGTGGGATGGATATCTAAATCACAGAGCCTTCGAAACTGAACAGTTTGAGGACCAGCCACTTACAAGAATTTCGAGCCGAGACATTTACGTCAGAATTTTAAATTTACTGGCACATTTGTGTGATGCACCTTAAAGTATAACACGCGGAAAAAAATCAATATTACACGTGAAAGCTTAGCTTCTGTTGTGGCGTTTTAATCTTAGAGACCAAAATTAGATGTGAAAGCTTAGCTTTTCTTGTAGATATACGGTACTGTGTACATTAATGTAAACCGTTAACTTTTCCTCTTGCGTGTTCGCGCTATGTAACCAGTGATCTTGCTATTGGCTGACTATAACAGGTGTCCTATGCTTTGAATAGCTGCTGTCATCGGCTGGCGAGATCTCGTGGATTGAGATATGACTCGCTTACAAAAGGACATCGCAACCTCGGTTTCAACGCTCCGGAAACTAACGCGCTGTGTTTAGTGCAATTCGAATTTATACTTTCGTAATACGAAAATATGCAGCGTATATGTTGCTGAAATTCAAATGTCTTTCCAAAACTTCTCTCCTTTTTTTAATCAAAAGTCTCTCCAAAACTTCTCTGCCCCGTCTTTTCTTTTTTTCCGGGAAGTTCTACGTGATTGTATAAAACGTTAACCATTCAAAGGATTGATAAGTTTTACAGTTCCGAGGGAAAATCTACGGAAAATCTACTCTCACTTAGGACAGAAAAAGTGTATTTTCGCCTGGGAAAAAGCATATTTTTTAAATGGGATATCCGGGAGAAATCCGGGAATAATCCGGGATTTTTTTTTTTCCTTGTCCCCGTATACACCCTGATTTCGAAAACATACAACTTCAAAGACCATTTACCGAGTATTTTATAACCGTTGCACCACGGCATTTTTGTCAACAATGTTATCTATTTTCGTATTTTATTAATAAAACTATTTCCCCTTAGGGAAAACTCGTTTCCTTTTTAATACTTTGTTAAAATGGATAGACTTGGGTTTCGCCATCGGAAGAATGCTTTCACCAGTATTATGACGCAAACATAGAGCAAAAACGCATTCCACACTCAAACAGTTGATATAAAGGGCGGTCAAAGGGCCCCAGTTCGAAGTCCACACTAATCGCTTGCCTACATGTTGGTGCTTATATACCAGCAGAGGTGTAGCGCTGGGTTGCTTATACGGTGTAGCAACGCCCTCAAACAGAAACTTTCTGATCACTCCTTATAATTTATTTTTAGTTCCAATCACGGCAACAACACGAAATGACATCCAAGTATTTGCTATCAAAAGATGGGAAATATTTCGGCACAAGAGTTTTAGCGAATGTTCGTACACTTCTCACAGTCGTCAAATAGTGCTAATTTATTTACTTCATTACTCAGCCAGATTGGCTATGAATCACTCGTAGGCTTACGAACAAACAAATTTACCTGTTCTTTCATGCGCGGAGTATTGATATTGTCATAATATGCTGTTATGATACTTAGCGTCCCCCAGGATAACCTAACAACATGTTCGAACCTCGAGAAAGGTGGCCGACTGAATGCGTGCGTTGACTGCGGTGCATCGTGCAAGCTGGAGTCCAAACTACGAGGAGCGTTCAATAAGTAATGCAGAGAGTTGTTTCGAGGACAATTTCGGCTGAAAAAAAATGCAGAATTCTTTGTGGGATGTAGTGAAATATTCCTGGCTCAGCCCCTATAGTATCATGAAGTTCCGATAGATGGTGGCGTTGTAAGTACACTACTCGCCATTAAAATTGCTACACCAAGAAGAAATGCAGATGATAAACGGGTATTCATTGGACAAGAGGTGCATTAAAGTTCTAAGGCCTCCGATTTTTTTTCTAATTAACTACTCACCCGAAATCGATGAAACTGGCGTTACTTCTCGACGTAATCGCCCTGCAGACGTACAAATTTTTCACAACATAGACGCCATGATTCCATGGCAGCGGCGAAGGCTTCTTTAGGAGTCTGTTTTGACCACTGGAAAATCGCTGAGGCAATAGCAGCACGGCTGTTGAATGTGCCACGGAGTGTGTCTTTCATTGTTGGAAAAAGCCAAAAGTCACTAGGAGCCAGGTCAGTTGAGTAGGGAGCATGAGGAATCACTTCAAAGATGTTATCACGAAGAAACTGTTGTGTAACGTTAGCTCGATGTGCGGGTGCGTTGTCTTGGTGAAACAACACACGTGCAGCCCTTCCCGGACGTTTTTGTTGCAGTGCAGGAAGGAATTTGTTCTTCAAAACATTTTCGTAGGATGCACCTGTTACCGTAGTGCCCTTTGGAACGCAATGGGTAAGGATTACGCCCTCGCTGTCCCAGAACATGGACACCATCATTTTTTCAGCACTGTCGGTTACCCGAAATTTTTTTGGTGGCGGTGAATCTGTGTGCTTCCATTGAGCTGACTGGCGCTTTCTTTCTGGATTGAAAAATGGCATCCACGTTTCATCCATTGTCACAACCGACGAAAACAAAGTCCCATTCATGCTGTCGTTGTGCGTCAACATTGCTTGGCAACATGCCACACGGGCAGCCATGTGGTCGTCCGTTAGCATTCGTGGCACCCACCTGGATGACACTTTTCGCATTTTCAGGTCGTCATGCAGTATTGTGTGCACAGAACCCACAGAAATGCCAACTCTGGAGGCGATCTGTTCAACAGTCAATCGGCGATCCCCCAAAACAATTCTCTCCACTTTCTCGATCATGTCGTCAGACCAGCTTGTGCCTGCCCGAGGTTGTTTCGGTTTGTTGTCACAAGATGTTCTGCCTTCATTAAACTGTCGCACCCACGAACGCACTTTCGACACATCCATAACTCCATCACCACATGTCTCCATCAACTGTCGATGAATTTCAATTGGTTTCACACCACGCAAATTCGGAAAACGAATGATTGCACGCTGTTCAAGTAAGGAAAACGTCGCCATTTTAAGTATTTAAAACAGTTCTCATTCTCGCCGCTGGCGGTAAAATTCCATCTGCCGTACGGTGCTGCCATCTCTGGGATGTATTGACAATGAACGCGGCCTCATTTTAAAACAATGCGCATGTTTCTATCTCTTTCCAGTCCGGAGAAAAAAAATCGGAGGCCATAGAACTTGAATGCACCTCGTACTAGAACTGACATGTGATTACATTTTTACGCAATTTGGGTGCATAGATCCTGAGAAATCAGTACCAAGAACAACCACCTCTGTCCGTAATAACGGCCTTGATACACCTGGGCATTGAGTCAAACAGAGCTTGGATGGCGTGTACAGGTACAGCTGCCCATGCAGCTTCAACACGACACCACAGTTCACCAAGAGTAGTGACTGGCGTATTGTGACGAGCCAGTTGCTCGGCCACCATTGACGAGACGTTTTCAATTGGTGAGAGACCTGGAGAATATGCTGGCCAGGGCGGCAGTCGAACATTTTCTGTATCCAGAAAGGGACGTACAGGACCTGCAACATCCGGTCGTGCATTATCCTGCTGAAATGTAGGGTTTCGCAGGGATCGAATTAAGGGTAGAGCCACGGGTCGTAACACATCTGAAATGTAACGTCCACTGTTCAAAGTGCCATGAATGCGACCGAGACGTGTAACCAATGGCACCCCATACGATCACGCCGGGTGATACGCCAGTATGGCGATGACGAATACACGCTTCCAATGTGCCTTCACCGCGATGTCGCCAAACACGGATGCGACCATCATGATGCTGTAAACAGAACCTGGATTCATCAGAAAAAATGACGATTTGCCATTCGTGCACCCAGGTTCGTCGTTGAGTACACCATCGCAGGCGCTCCTGTCTGTGATGCAGCGTGAAGTGTAACAGCAGCCATGGGCTCCGAGCTGATAGTCCATGCTGCTGCAAACGTCGTCGAACTGTTCGTGCAGATGGTTGTTGTCTTGCAAACGTCCCCATCTGTTGACTCAGGGATCGAGACGTGGCTGCACGATCCGTTAAAGCCATGCGGATAAGATGCCTGTCATCTTGACTGCTAGTGACACGAGGACGTTGGGATCCAGCACGGCGTTCCGTATTACCCTCCTGAACCCACCGATTCCATATTCTGCTGACAGTCATTGGATCTCGACCAACGCGAGCAGCAATGTCGCGATACGATAAACCGCAATCGCGACCTTTATCAAAGTCGGAAACGTGATGGTACGCATTTCTCCTCCTTACACGAGGCATCACAACAACGTTTCACCAGGCAACGCCAGTCAACTGCTGTTTGTGTATGAGAAATCGGTTGGAAACTTTCCTCATGTCAGCACGTTGTAGGTGTCGCCACCGGCGCCAACCTTGTGTGAATGCTTATCTTCCTGTCGGTTCCATTTCGCGTTTGTAGCACGTCATCTTCGTGGTGTAGCAATTTTAATGGCCAGTAGTGTAGGTTCGTTCCAAGTGGAGAGCTGTTACTGAATTTATTTTCACGGAAAACCAGAGAATCGCAAATATTCATAAAAACACTTGGCAGTGAAGAAATGCACAGTGAACAGTTGGGCGAGACGTCTGTCATCACTGCAACAAGATTAGGTAAACCTGCCCTACTGTATCTCCCGCGGGCCAGCCGGCCGCATACAGCTCTGACTCCTACAATGTTGGAACGTGCGATCACTGTCACTAAAAGTTATCGACCAATCACAGTCAAACACCTCCCTGCCCAACTGGACGTATCGGCTGGTAGTGTTGACACACTCGTCCACTAGTTGTTGTTCTCAAACGTGTGTGCCCGCTTCATTCCTCGCCGCCTACAGGAAGACAATAAAGAGAAACTAAAGACCATCCGTGCGGAATTGCTTGCGTGTTACGAGGCTGATAGTGACAAAGTTCTGTTGAACATCATCACAGGCGACGAAACATGGATTCGTCATTTCGAACCGGAAACAAAATGGCAATTCGTACAGTAGTGTCGCACCACCTCTCCTCCGAAGGAAAAGTTCAAAGCCACACCCTCAGCTGGTAAAGCCATGGCGACGGTCTTCTGGAATTCTGAAGGAATTATTCTGTTTGATGTCCTCCTTCATGGTACAACGATAAACTCTCAAGAGTATTGTGCTACCCTCAGGAAATTTAAGAAACGACTTGATCGTGTTCATCGAAGCAACTATGAAAACTAATTTCTCTTTCTCCTCAACGAAAGTCCTCATAGAGGTCTATCTACCCGAGAGCTCACAAAACTTCATTGGACTGTTCTTTCTGATCCACCTTACTGTCCGGATCTTGCACGTTTCGACTTCCATCTGTTCAGCCCAGTAAAAGGTGCGCTCTCCGGGAATCAGTACTTGGGTGATGGGGAGGTTACTGATGCAGCCAGACGTTGGCTCCAATGTCGACCAGGAGAGTGGTGGCATGCGGGCATACAGGCCCTCTCGGTGATGTGGTCGATGGCCGTTTCGTTGAACGAAGAGTATGTTGGTAAATAGGATTTTGTAACCAAAGGATGGGGAATAATATGGTACAGTGGGATCCCGAAGAAAACCCACCTGCTTTCAGAAAAAAAGTGTTTTGTTTCATGTAGGAGCTAGACTTCGCTCGATATGGTTAAAAGAATATGAATATTTCGATGAATTGGTCTTGCGTTTCACAGCGAGAAAGAGTAGTCGAAATCACTAACAAGAAATTATTAAGCAGCTGCACTTCCACGAACTCACTCAAGATTAGTTGCACTGGCACAACTTCAATAAACACATCTTACATTATTTTAATGAAAAGTTAATGAGAAATGTTAAATGAACATCAAAGTATTTTCCTGACGCACCACGGTGAGATCAGCTTCAATAAGCGGACCACCAGCCAGTTAATTATTATCGTATGAGCATCAAAGTAACGAATTTCCGCTACAATAATGAGCGGGACGCAGGCCGTAATGGAACACAGTAAAGAGGTCGTATGAACTATTAACGCAGCATATTAATGTATGGTAATCGCAGTATCCATATCTATTAGGCAGACACACTTCATTCGTTCCATCCAAAGACAATTTAAAAAAAAGAAACGAAAATGATGAAGCATAGAATTCCCTGGGAATGACTGGACTGAATCTTCGTAAGACGCGCCTCCGAATGAAGAGAAGACAGATCGTACAAGACGTGGGTCTGTAGGAACATTAGCCCACTGGTTCTAAAACTGAAATATCTACGGAAAGGAAGGGTAGACTGTAACATTCCGTTGAGATTTAGGGCAGTAGGGATTTTTAGCTACACGTACATCCACATCTGTTCTCCGCGATAGAGCATACTTCGTCTACCGCTGCAAATCCCTCATTCCTTGGTCTAGTCGGGAATGGATTGCGGGTAGAACGATTGTTGATGATCCTCCGCGTGAACTCGAATCTCCGTAATTACATCGTCATAGTCTTTTCGCGAGATACACAGGGTGGGGAATAGGTGCCCCTACTTTCAAGATGACGTTGTGAAGGGAGGGGAGATGTTGGAAGGATGCAGATGCGACGTAGTGACACAGTCAGAGTGGTCCGATAGCACCAATGTCAGATGTAAACATGCTACGCGCTTTTCCCGTGAAACGTACTTTTTCCCAAAACCGGTATGTCATTGCAACATAGCACTCGGTGCTTACTGGTTATCAAATCCACCTACGAAACGCTGTTCCTGACAGTAAATCGATTTTGTTATAGGTGGGAAATTTCCGTACTTGTGGTAGTTTGTACAAAAGTGACGGTTTAGTGTGCAATCAGTACTGAAGGCACCTTTGGGCCTTATTTTTTTTGAGTACAACAACCATGCTGTTACCATCAATTCTCAACGGTATGTCAACATGATCCAACAAGTTATTGAACCAAAGTTTCGACAAATGGATTTGGGATTAGTGTGGTTTCAGCAGGATAGTGTCACGGACCACACATTTAGAAATTCAGTTACTGTTTTGAGGAAAACGACTCCGTGCGCTTGATCTCCCAGTACTATAACGTTCTATGGCCCTCAAGCTCGCTGGATTTAAATCCATGCGACTACTTTTTATGGGGCTATCTCAAGAGTGAGGTGTATAAACATCGAGGCAGGACCCCACAAACCCTGAAGCATGCAATACGTCTTGAAGAAGGCCGGACGGATTCCGGTCTAAAGGCTTCACAAAGTTATGAAAACGTCAGCAACCGGCTGCAGGAGTGCAATAACAATGTGGGACACCATTTGTTTTGAAACCTCATAAAATTAACTTCCACCTGTATCCTACTGATGCCAAAATATACTTTTGTTCTACCATGATTCTTTTTGTAATCAACCTTCAACGTTAAGGATGGGCTATTTCGCTGCCCCTCGCTGTATATAGCAGGAACAAATATGTTGACTGAATTTTATAGGAAGGTACGCTGACGGGATTTAAACAGTAAAGCACGTAATGCTTATGATACAGCGTCTCCCACTGGACTTGCATGAGCGTATGAGTAACGCCTTCGCGCTTTCTAAACGAATCCATGACGAAATGCGTTAATGTTCTTTGGATCTTCTATAATCCATCTAACACACCTATACGGTAAGGATGCTCCACCGAGAAGCAGTACTGAAGTACCGGTTTAATAAGGGTGCCTGCTTCATGGATGGAGTTGGGTTGGGTTGTTTTGGGAAAGGAGAACAGACAGCGAGGTCATCGGTCTCATCGGATTAGGGAAGGATGGGGAAGGAAGTCGGCCGTGCCCTTTCAAAGGAACCATCCCGGCATTTGCCTGGAGCGATTTAGGGAAATCACGGAAAACCTAAATCAGGATGGCCGGACGCGGGATTGAACCGTCGTCCTCCCGAATGCGAGTCCAGTGTCTTGCTTCATGGATGGACACTTCCTGAGGATTTTTCCACCTAATCTCTTTTTGTAATCTTTCCTGCATTCTGTTTCCTGAGGTCATTTGACTGCCAGGTACTTACTAGATGTTACTCATCGTAGTGATTGTTCTAACGATAACAGCCTTTCCGCCTGTTTAGGCGCAGTACGTTACAGCTGCTTATTTTTGAGGATCAACTGCCAGTTCCTACCCCAAGTATCGATCCTCTGAAGGTCGCCCAGCATGTCACTACCAAATTTGCGAGTAGCCTGCATACAGCAGTATCATCCAACGTTATCCCCTAGGTCATTTATACCAACGTGTGTGAACACTAACGGGTGCACAACTCTCCCTTGGGGTAAGCCCGTAGGTGCTTTTACAAGATTTTCCTCCGTTCAGAATGACAATCTGTGCTCCATTTGCTATGAATTCTTCAATATTTTCACACAGCTGGAATGGTATCCCGTGCGCTCATATTTCTTACATTAGACGGCAGTACGAATTTGTATAGCACGCCTTCTGCAAGACAAGTAACTCCGCAACAACATGGATGTCGGTATCTAATAACTTCTAGGCCTCGTTGTGTTCATTTTGATTACTTCGGAGGTGATTAACATTGTCCAAAAACTTCATAATACGCGATGAAAAACGTATTCCAGAATTCTGCAGTACAATAACCTCAGCGATATAGGCCTATAGTTGTGTGCGTCTGATGGGCAAGCCTGTAATCTCCCCACGGAAAATTACCCTCTACCACGCAATAATTAATAATTGTCAATCAAATCATCCATATTTATTCACTTTTGAAAAGTATCTGATCGAATTTTCTAGTAATATATGCGCCGACAGCTCGTCGACGCCAAGGTATTTTTCTAGTACGTTTATTCTTTGGAAGAACAGAGATACATATATGTATTCTCCATGGTTATTATGGACGGATAACTAGGACAGCTTCGGAAGTATCTGTTGGAAGATTGTCGGGTTGCTAAAAGAGACATATTTGCTCTTCTTCTCGCTAAAGCGAGCTATTAACGTTTGTGCCACTAGCGGGTTATATGAAGAGAGAGAAAAACTGTAAACGCCAATTAAGTAAGACTTGGAATCAACAGAAAGCGGAACATGTAATGGAGATGGATTGAATATACAATTTTCCTCAGAAATAAGGTTTGTGACCCTTTTATTCTAGAGTGAATGACGAATGAGTTCTCTGTCTGAATCATTGATGATTGCCTTGGCCCTGTAATTAGTGGGGAAGTTTCAGTTGTGACGAAGAGAGCCTGCAATCACCGAGATTTTATAAAATCGTCCAAAAAGGCTTCGGACACGTCTGAAATTCTAAATCTGTCGTAAAATGAACGAATTGTTCAAACGATCGATTTTCCCAACTGAATGCAGCGCTTAATAATAATAATGGATATAAAGATCTTTTACAGCAAGCCAGCCGCTAAATATTAAGACGAAGGGCTCCACCAGAGATTCTATTGGGCTGAGTTCACGTAATGAAATATTATATTTAAAACTGTATATAGATAAAGGACAGAGAGAGAGAGAGAGAGAGAGAGAGAGAGAGAGAGAGAGAGAGAGAGCGAATGAAATTAGAGAAAATACGCAGAATCCTCCATCAGTATAATTGTTTGCCTGTCTTATCACGGATCAGCCTAAAGATAAAACAGGAGGCCCTTACTTTACTGTACAGGTTTATGTGTGAGAGACATTACACCAAGTTAGCGGCAAGCTGCATTCACATACTTTCATCATTTACAGTATAATCCATTATAAGCCTTTTAGAAAACGAGAATGCCGTGCATATTTTTCCAATCACTTGAAAAATTTCGTTTCCCCAGTGATCTAAAATATACAGCTACTAGAAAAAGGAGGAACTTGTTTCGCATACTGTATGTAGTAGAATCGTATAGGTTTCTCGTCAGGTCTAGTCGTCTTTCCTTTAATGAGCGATTCTGGTTAATTCTACTTGATTAACTATACGGTGGAAACGAGCAAAAGTGCGGCAACACACTGCCAGACGTCTTCCAGCCGTGCACACAAAGTTGGAAGTCATATGGCTTTAGATCGGCGGGACTATAGCGCCGGTACGATTTTCCATGGTGAAATAATTTCGGAATACGAAATTTAGCATTTCGGCCTTGTCTGTTTCATTTTCCATTTCGCACTAAGGTACCGCGAGAAACATTTCACTAGTAAAGCGAGAAGTCTCGTTTCTTTACTGCCTTTCCTCGTATCTCGCTTAATGACTATAGCAGTAAAATTACATATGTTCGGCCTTGTACAAGTCTTTTGATTAATAGACACAAATGACAGTGGCGGGTCGAGGACAATGAAACAAGCAAATAATCCTAATAAACAAAGGTCTGGAAGCCAACGGTTTCCCAGATACGATGTATTGCGACTGAGTAAATAAACAGCTTATAACAGAGCCCCGGAGGATCAAAAATTCAGATACGCACTTGATATCTAACATATTACAGCAAGTGTTTGACAAAGCCACCATTCATGTGAAGGTAGGCTTCTGTCCGTCTCTTCATAGTACAAAACTTCTCGGCGCTTTCCTAATGCACTGACAACCATACGTAGAGTTCATCGACGCTATCAGCAGGGCTGGAATACAATAAAGCTTTTTAACAACAACATAGAAAAATATCGTGGTGAGGACCTCGAGGGCCAGATTATTGGAGAGCGAGGACCAATACACATGTTGTCGAAACATTATTTATTAGCACTGAAGTATCCGGGATGGTGATACAATCAAAATGAGAAAAGCTCATCACTTTGTGATTTACGTGTCCCTTGCAGAGATTCGAAATAAAGGTAGCCTTAGGCATTAACAATGTTGTAACAGTGCCATGATTACACTCCTGCATTCATCTTATCGAGGGAACAGTTGGTTTCCGGACCTGTGATTATTGGGATTATTTACTTGTTTGATCATCCTCTGCTCGTCCTTTTCGTTCGTGCCTATAGTAGTCAAGAACACCATATACAGTGGTACCTCGAATGTGTCGTTTCGTGTGCCACATTCAAATGGAACAGGAAGAAACGAACGTGAATCTGGGACGGTATGTACCCAGCGACCGGCCGCCGTGGCCGAGCGGTTCTAGGCGCTTCAGTCTGGAACCGCGCGACCGCTACGGTCACAGGTTCGAATCCTGCCTCGGGCATGGGTGTGTGTGATGTCCTTAGGTTAGTTAGGTTTAAGTAGTTCTAAGTTCTAGGGGACTGATGACCTCAGATGTTAAGTCCCATGGTGCTCAGAGCCATTTGAACCATTTGAACAGCTGAGGTCCAGTTGCCCAGACACCCCCCCCCCCCTCCCTTCCCTTCCTCCTCCCTCCCTCCCCCCCCCTACTCTAAGAACACCCTCGTCCTTACGGTCCACGGACAAGCGCACATAACACGTGACGCGCTGGTGGGGACTGGTCTGATCTGTAGCAGTAGAAAACTCAAGCACTGTTGTCAGAAGCAGCATGCGCGATGGCCCCATCGAAGATTACACAACGGCAGAAGTGTCTTCCTTCGAATGCAGTAAAAGCCCTGTTACCAAAAACATCGTTAAGATGGAGCATTAAGGCGGATCAACACATTGTATTTGGCATTTCGACTTAACAGATTAAGGGTAATCAGTGTCACTTCAGTTAGGGTATCAAACAAGGATACAAGTTGGTCTTTTAGAATACGAGTCGAAAAGAATCGCGCAGTCGTCCTGTAGCGGGAAGCGTTACGCAAAAATGCTATCATCACCATCAAACAATTTAAAATAGTGTAATCAACTATTCATCTACAATAACTCTACTAAAATTAGAGGTATTTACAATCCTATTAAGAAAACATAAAGGCAGTCACAGTCAGGAAACAAAACTGAAAAATCGGTCTGCAGCCTTGGAGCCCTGAGGTAATGAAATCTGTCTAATATTGTAAGAATTTTTGCTGTGTGACCTCTGCTTCTTTTATCGTCACATGTTCCTATTTGTGTAAAACAGCGATGAGACAGAAACGCCTTTACCGACCCAAGGGTTCGCCTGCTTCTGTGCACTGGTCACCGGTGTAGTTCTGGGTCAGAAGCGAATAAAATTAATTTAAAATTAGTTTCATATGTACTTATGCTGCAATTGGGTTGTAATACAAACATCAGCCGCTGCTGTGAGTTAAACGAAATGAAACGCGGCTGCAATTAGTTAATGCTGTTATTGCCTTATAGTTTCCAAAATGTATGTTCATAGATAGTATATAGTTATTTGTGGAAGTCATGTGCTTTCTTTCCTTTCTAAGTGATGTAATGTTCTTAAGTGAACAGAAATTATGTTGTAAGAGATGGAGAAAACCTATATAATAAGGCAAATATTTGTTAAATTTGTGACTGAGTCATGCGGGATATTCTACTGAATGGCGAGAGGGTTTTATACTCGAATCGCACATTTGCAAGGTGCATTTTGTTGCATTTACACAGATAACGCCGCTGTATAACCTATTTACTCCAATGTCACTAACAATCTTCTTGACTGTTACGTACGGCACGTTGTTACAAAACACACAACACATGCACCAACTTAATTTTGCAGCAGATACGTACAGGTAAGTGAAAACTGTTTCTTTTCTTTGCGTCCCATTACGTGACGAGAGAAGCATTTTCACCCCATACGCGATGAGGTGGTAGCACACACTCAATCGTGTTGCTTGTGCAGCAAAAAAAGAAACCCTATTCCGTGTAGCGAACAGTCGCGATGAAATGTGTCAGATACAACGTTCCAATTTCGCAGATAGAATTTCTAACGCAGCTCTTTTAAACGCTAACGCTACATTTCACAGCAAATGTCAGCAACACGTTGAGGATGCACGTGCTGAATGTTGTTTGCCATATAATAGTAGACAAACAGCCGAGAGGTCGTCTGCCGAAATATAAATGAGAAAGCACACAGTGATTCGTTGCAGCCGCTTTGCATTTCCAGTGCTAAAACCGATGGATGTCATTAACGATGCCGAACCAATATCACGTAATTTCTTTCTGCCGATATCCTGCAAAGCAATCCGTTAATCGAACAGTAAACGTGTTTCCAAGGTGATTCTATCCATGAAGGATTGATCTAGTGAGTTCGATGGCGGAATTTCATAACGCTGTCCACGACCCATCAAATCATTTTTTGCTTTGAACGCAGTGTTCTATAGTTCAACCAAGACTGGTCGAAAATACGCTTCTATACAACACCCAAAGAATTTTCACAGAATAAGTAAAGATAATCGCAAGAAAACTGTGAATTGCAAAGGAATGGTATTGATTCCGGGGCTTTCTTTTGATGTAACGCGCGTTTCATTCTTTTCGCTATTACTTCCATATTACACGAATATCTGGGCATGCAGTCTTTCTCGGCGAATCACGATAGCGAAGTTTTCTCGGATTATCAGCAAAAACAAGGCGTCGCCCTGCAGCAACGTTTCGACAAGTTTCCTTCTCGTCACCTTCAAGCGTAGTGTCGGGCTCATGTCCTTTGCATGTCCTCTACCTAAACGCCAGTAGCTGCCACCGTCCAGCAAAACGGAAATCCGTGCTCACCACCTCAGTGCGCAGAGCACAAGACGTGGAGACGAGGAGAGTCTACTCACCAAGTTGCAACATCTTCGGAAAATCTTTCGTAAGATCGGCTACGCGGAGGCACATATAAGAGACTCTCTCCAGCTGAACAAGAAGAAGGAATAAAACGACTTGGAAGAGAACACAAAGCGGCTGGCGTTCCTTTCGAACGGTGCAGCACACACGGCCAAGATTCCCAGGATTTTGGAGAAGTTGATTGGTAGATTCGGGGGAGGAGACCAAACAGCGAGGTCATCGGTCCCATCGGATGGGGTAGGAAGTCGGCCGTGCCCTTTCAGAGGAATCATCCTAGCATTTACTTGAAGCGATTTAGGGAAATCATTGAAAACATAAATCAGGATAGCCGGACGCAGGCTTTAACCGTCGTCCTCCCGAATGAGAGTCCAATGTGCTAACCACTGCGCCAACTCGTTCGGTATTTTAGAAAAATATAACATCAGAAACATTTTCCATTCATCAGCTAAAATCAAAGATCTGCTCGGACTACGGACACCTGGAGTCTACAGCATCACTTGCGAATGTGGCAAATAGTGTATCAGCCAGACGCGGCGGTGTATTTCGCAGCGCTGCTCAGAACATGTGGGAAGCGTTCGCCTCGGCCAAGTCTGTAGTCGCAGAGCACAGCCTCTGAGGAGGTCATATGCTTAACTTTGAAAAGACCAAAGTGCTGTGCCGGGTGAATGGGTTCTGGGACTCGATCATCAAAGAAGTAGTGGAGATGCCGATCATTATTATCTTGTCAGCCGGGATAGCGGTTTCCGGGTGAGTTCCGCATGGGATGTGGCGGCTGCAAGAATGCGCCAAGAGCGCTCTGATTCGAGGGAGACGAAAGCAGCAAATGGAATAGACTGCCCGCTCCAGGACGCGACGCCCTACCCTCCAGCGGGCCGAGTCGTCCCCCCCCCTTCCCCCCCCCCCTCCCCCGTCGCAATGTCCACGGCTCTCAGAATCACCGTCCGCGTCACTTGTTGCGGAAGCGCGCGACTGGTAGAGCCGTTGCAGACGAAGCAGAGGAGCCTGTGTCCCAGCGGCTGTACGGGCACGACATGGACGTGACGTGACTCCGCTGCTCGACTCGCTGCGGCTCACTTCGTCGTTGTCCCTGTCGCTGTTGCAGCTGGCAGAAATGGCTGGACGTGCAAGGGAGGCGAACCCAAGGGGAAGTCAAGATCTCACCTTCTCGCCGTCCCACTGCACCACCTGGCCGACGAAGTGCGAAGCGTAAAGAGGAGCGAGAAGAAGAAGAAGACGCAGCAGTGCTACAAGTGCCAACAGCTTGTCCATGTAGCAAAGTGCTGTGGCGACACGGTCGCGTGCATGAAGTGTGCAAAGGCACACGACACACGAGACTGCAATAAGCTGCGAGATGCTGCTCCGAAGTACTTCGACTGTGTTGGCGCACATGCTGCAAATCATCGTCGCTGGAGCAATATCGAGAATTGGAGCAAGCGGAACAAGAAGACTAAGGCCGCTAAAGCTGGAGTGGTGTCTCAATAAGACAAGGCGACCGCCCCGCCCCCCTATCCAAGAAGGGGGATGCGGGCCGCGCCGCCGCGAAGAAGACGATTACGACAGTTTCCGTGAACCATTACGGAAAGCCACAGACGATGCCGTCGCCGCGCTCAAATCCGCCATGGCGGAGGATAGGGCGGCCCTGAGGGCGAATCTGCAAGGGGCGCGCCGTCAGGTGTGGCAACTGATGGAAGCCTTGACCCTCGCGACTCGCAAGGAAGATGCGCCGACCCCCACCAGGAAGGGGGTAGATGTGGAGACTCAGACGACCGCCTCCCTGGCCGAAGCGGAAACGCAGGGTGCTGGAGAGGTGGTCGACGAGGCGGAGGAGGCGGCACAGCAGCTGGAAGAAGTGGACGAAGAAGCAGTACAAGTCGCTGCTATCGTTGCTATGGTTGAAGAAGAGGCTGCCTAACGCGACGACCACCTGCCGCTTCCGGGTAAGCCGCAAGCCACGAAGATGGTGATGGGCATGTTAGCGTAGCCGCTGCGAGATTGTACATATCCGTACCTCAAACTTCCAACCCCCTTCACGCCTGCCGGTGCTCACAAACCCTCTCTTCCCCACCAACCATACGATTTCGGTTGGGAAGCCGCAAACCTGCACAACATCGTCTCCAAGAAAGACCTAGCCCTTATCAATTCCCATCCCATTTTCACGCTCCGGGATTGGCAATGCGTCGTAGATGTGGTGCCAAGAGCGAGGACTAAGAAGAAGTCCTAGTGAATAATCCTCACCCCATCACTTTTGGAGTAGATGTCAAATAACAAAGACTCCATATTTTAGGCAACCTCTGGGAGGCGGTCAGTCATAGAGGGCAAGGAGGAGTGAAGGCGACACTGGAGACGACCGCAGCGACCACGATACTTCTCGCGGCAGTTACCGCCACACGTCCTTGCAGCTATCACCGAGAAGAATCGACTGTCCCGTGAATGGCGATTCACTCGTCAGAACGACACCAGACGCCGCGTCAATCGCACGCGACGGGACATAAAGGCAGCAGTCGAAGAACATAGGGACATGGAATGAGCAGACTAGACGAGCCTCCTGTGGCGCCGACACGGCGTATCGTCGCTACAAGTCGAAGACGAATACTTCAGTGAGCCGGATACAAAAGCCAGCATGCTGGCAACGCATTCACCGAAGATTTCTCGTCAGTGGTCGACGTTGTAGACGAGGCACACTGCCGTCGGGTCGACGAGCAACTCGATCTCCCTACCAGCTGCGAATGAAAAAGACATAATCGAGCCGATTGCAGAGGAAGAAGTCGCGGTACAACTTCGTTCCCTGGACAGCAGGAAAGCAGGAGGCAGCGATGGAATAAACGGCCAACTGCTAGAGAAGAAGCTCTCAAGAGGAGCGCACCAGCATTTAGGTGGCGTGTTCAACGAGATACTTCGCACAACCAGCTACCCGGCAACGTTGAAACACACTGAAGTTGTGTCCATCCCTAAGACTAGCAAAATCGACGCCAGGTCGTCAGCTACCGACCCATCAGCCTGCTCCCGTCCCTCTCGAATGTTTTCGAGAGGCTGTACGCGAAAAGGAACACGTCACATAGGAGGGTGTTATTCCAGACGAGCTGTTCGGCTTTAGTAGCGGCCATTCTGGCACTCACCAGCTTCTGAAACTGGTACAACCGGCGTTGACAGCACTGGAAACCAGAGAATACCTTGGAGCAGCGTTCCTCGATGGGTCCACAGCCTTCGATTGCGTCTGGCACAACGGTCTCGGGTAGAAACTTTTTGTATCGGGGTTCCGCCGTCGCACGCAGTGCTCCTCAGATCCCATCTAGCGGAGCAAAAGTTCCGCGTCAGGGCAGACTGTGGTACGTCCACAGACTGACAGACACATGCTGCTGTACTCACTGTACACTGCCGACATACCGCGGGTGGTGCGCGTCGAATTGGCACTTTACGCCGATTACACAGCGCTCCACACACGCAGTATGAACACGCACACGATGCAAAGCCGTCTCCAACTCTGTTGCGGCACTCTGTGTTGTGGTCGACGAAATGGCGGCTTAAATTCAGTGCAGCAAAGAACCAAGCAGTGATCTTCACCCGAAGAATGCTGCCGCCAGATCTCCCGCCCATGGAAATCCTGGGAGCACCTATCCCATGGAGCAAGACGGCAAAGTACCTAGGTGTCGTCACCCTAGATCAAAGACACTCCTGGGCGCCTGATATCCGAGACGTCAGAAGCAGAGCCATCCGGCGCCTTCGCGCTCTCTAACCGCTACTGAACTCGCAGTCAACACTGCCGCAGCAACACGGCGTCACGCTCTACCTGATACGCAGGACGCGGCCTAACACTGGTCCGATCAGTGTTGGAATACGCAGCTGTCGTGTGGGGAAAGGCCGCAGAGTCGCTCATCGCAACTCTACAAAGGAACCAGATTCGAGCTCTGAAACCGCTCCACGTTTCCGAGGGAATACTCGACTGGCCTGCTGCACGAGGGCACAGGCAACCTGCTCCTGAAAGACAGATTCAAGATCATCGCGAGATCCTTCTATGAGATGGGGGCGCTATCCCGTAACCGGCTCATCCGTGACCTGGGCCACCAACCACACCACAACCAACAACAGGTTGGCCTGATCTGCTGCGAGAATAATTTTCTCGCAGCAGGCGATGGATATCATGGCCACATCACCCAAGGACAATTCGAATAGATAAGGTTCTTTTCCTTTATTCCCCATAGGGACAGCATTTTTATGCTTACACTGCTCAACATGCCGAGCAAGGAAATCTCGCCAATCGAGCGTCAGCGAACGCGACATTTCGCTTGAAGATTACGAATTGGAAACTTGCCGAGACGTTGCCGCAGAACGACGCTTCGACTCGGCTGACAGACCGAGGAAACTTCATCATCCGCACGAATATCTTGAGAAACTACATCTCTCGTAATGAAAATACACAAATCTTTCAACAAAAAAAGGAGGATTAGGCTTCAATTTCCCGTCGACGACGAGGTTGTTAGATGTGCATTACGACCTCGGATTGAAAAATGATGAGGAAGGAAATCAGCTGTATTATTTTCAGAGTCAGAGTGGCTGGACGGGGATTTGAAGTGCCATCCTCCCGAACGCGAATCTATTGTCTCCGCATTCCGCTACATCGCTCTTTAAACAGAACATGTAAGCTCATTAAAGCTTTCACTTATCGGTCTACAGGACCAAACAAGTCGCTTTCAGTCAAAATATCGTTTTGGAACTCAAATTGTTCCTAATAATAAAAAACTTTTGAACAAATGAAAGGCTGTGATTGCCTAGGTTGTGTCGTTTGTTGTAATGGGGACAATGACAAATTAAACAATGTAACAGGTGTAACACGTAACGTGCGGGAACTAACATGCATCTAGCAAACATCTAAGAGACATTCAAAGTACACCACGGAGACTTCTAAGAGATTTTAAAAGGCTATATCGGGCAGATGGAATCAGAGACTTTGCTGTTAAATAATACCTTTGTGTAGGCAACAGAAACTTGAAGGCTAATTGAGATGACATTCGAAAAAGTTGACCATTAAGCTGATAATTTTTAAACCAAAAGTGACAGAAACTTCAAAGAAAACGTGGGAACCGCAACAGAAAAGAAGCAGTTTAACAGAGGAAGTACAGATGGAAAAAAAGAAATTTCTTAATGAGGATGGTCATGATACCTTCTAGCTATAAGTTCATGATGCATGGCCATGTTGTGGGGAAACTGAAACACTGTGAGTTTATTATGAGAAAGATGCCGTATGTTCGACCGGCACAGTGCTGACTTACAGTAACACCGAGCCTCGCTGCCGCCATAAATCTGTATTTTTAGCCAGCATCAGCAGCTGCAAGAGCTTCAATAATTTGCGCCATTTGATCGAAGAGGCGTCGAATGTTGCCTCGGCTGACGCAGCCTGACAGGCTATTTCCATCGGCGTTGACAGGTCATTGGTGACTACTGATGAAGGGTAGCGTTTTCCCAGTAGCTTTATTCGGACTTCGACGTTCAGCAGAAGCAAATCACTGCATCTGTCCTGCTATGACGAAAGCTTCGGCGTTTTGAGAACTTGATTTTGGATCCTGTTTTGTTAAGAAACAGAAAACATGGACAAAAATATTGGGACACAGAGGGTACCAGAGTAGACTCTGGGAGTATTTTTAGCAAGAAATTCAGTATGCATTTTCCGCATTTATGTCTGTCAAAGGATGTGATAACGTGGTACTTCTGTTTTTGAGTTGGAAAAAATTTTCAAGTCTATATCATAACGAAACGAACAGCATACCGCTTAGATGACTACAAGGCTGTGAATTTATTCACAGTAAGAACTAACGTAACTATAAAAATAGAACTTTAACTGAGTAGTGCCTATTAAGCAAAGGCTCTGGTGTGCAAAACTTAGGGACGCATGTAACTTTCGAATGATGAGTCATTGCCAAGTAACATATCTCGATGAAACGTGGACCATACATAGAGAGATGTGTAGCAGGATAGCACAGAACATAATTGAAATAGGCACAGAGACGAGCGGAAACGACACTTTTTTTCGAAGATCTGCGATACGCGTCCTTAAGTTTTGCATACCAGTATATAATATAGGAAGTTTCAAAGGCTTTAGGACGGAAGTCCAGGAGTGGTGGTGGTGGTTAGAGTTTAACGTCCTGTCGACAACGAGGTCATTAGAGACGGAGCTCATGCTCGGGTTAGGGAAGGATTGGGGAGGAAATCGGCCGTGCCCTTTCAAAGGAACCATCCCGGCATTTGCCTGAAGCGAGTTAGGGAAATCACGGAAAACCTAAATCAGAAGGAAGCAATCATGATCACATAATATCAAGACATGGACTAGCATCAACAACTTTGAAGAGCTAGTTCAAGAAGGAAGGGAGCGCCGCCTTTGAGCAACCGCCGTACTAGAAGTGTATTGCACCAACACGACAACACGAAGAAGATGTATATCGATATCAAAATGGCAATATTGGATGACGATACTTTTAATTTATATTATATTTTTTCGCACTTTACGATAAATATTTGAAGTTGATCTTTCGAAATTGTAGTAGAACATAATTTTAACTTCACTGCCCGAAGAGTCTTACTACTCTTTGAGCTTTCATCTCCTCCTGTCTATCTCTTTGACTGTGTGAAGCAAGTATAGATGGCACAAAGACGAAGTCCGATTGCATAACAAACAATTTTTAACGCAACCAGTGTGCTATTTCTTCACGTCGGTAACCTTAAAAAACAGTTGCTGAAACTGAAGACAATGAGGGGAAACGCAGACGTAATCGGCGCTCGGTACTACCAGGAACTTCAACGTTTAACTTCACCACGCAGTTTGACACTACAACTTCTAGGTCACTGACGTTTTCAGAAATGAAAAAAAAAAAAAAACAACACAGGGAAGTCGACATGAAGTGTTCCAGACAAATCTAAAATGTGACGAAACCCGACCCGTCGGACACCTTTTATTGTCCACTTGCCTGCAGTTACCATTGTTGGCAAAATGGTTATCGCCAAGCGTGAACGTGCTTCGTTTTCACTTCAGTTCTTGCTCCAAGTGGGATAAACAGGCTGCTAGCTTGTTGGTGTACAGAATATCTAATAATAAATCAATACTTAAATATAGAGATCTAAACCGGCAGTGTATTTACAACGTGCAGCAGTTTTTATTGTTTGGCCTGTACGTCGATATTTTTCCCGTCGATGCATAGCTACATCGATAATTTTTTTCGATATGTCGAAGTCTGAAAATGATACATTACTAAATATCGATGTATCGGATTTCCGATACTTTTACCAATCTCAACAGTCCTATTTGCCTATCATCCAGACATCAGCTCCACGCGAAAGCCCGTAGGCAGTGCCACATTAAATTTCCTGATTCACTTCCAAAATATGTTTCTCCACTTACAGACACCAACACCCAAAGTTTTCTTATCGAAAATCGCTATATCAGTTTGCTGGGGTAGGTTGTAAGGAACTCTCTTGATTAGCAGACCCTTCTAGTTCAATGAAATCTCGTCGTTCCAGGGACGGCAAATAGCAAAGACCGTCTAGCGTCGCTGTGAAGCTTCAGTGAGCATTTTTTCTCTAACAAAATTTGTTCCCTATAAAGTGATCTATTTTCCGTAGACGTTTGTCGCTGAAATACCCTATACACACTGCTTTGTAAAACTTCAAAGGACGAGACAGATAAAGTACCATAGCATGTTAACTACTCGGTGGAAATAAATGAATGTACGGGAGCATCTTGACAACGTACCCCTGTCGTGCACAGAACGTTGACGTCATTTGGCTTGAGGTCAGCGTGACTATGGTGCCAAATGGGATAGAAAGCGGCCGTTGAAGAAACGAGAAAAGATAAAAGGGTTTGTGTGTGTGTGTGTGTGTGTGTGTGTGTGTGTGTGTGTGTGTGTGTTTGTCTGTCTTACGATGCTCTGTGTTGGTATTCTTCATTACAACACAGCACGGTGCGGTGACAGATTTAGAATGGTTTCACTCACGGATCAATCATAAGGGATCTGGCAGGAGGACGAAGTGTGAAGAGCGTAGCCCAGGAGTTTGGTGTTGCCCACAGCACTGTTTGACGTGCAAGGGGAAAGTTCCGAACCACAAGCAAGGTGATGAGGTGGTCGACCACGGCCAGCTAGAGCAGCAGCTGACAGCTACGTTGTGCAACAGGCAAGAAGTGACCAACGTCAAACCGCGGATGCAATTACGATCACACTTAAAAGGACGGCACAGTGGCAAGGCGGCTGTATGGAGGAGCTGCCTTTGTCCAACGATCAGTACGCTGTGTTCGGTTGACAGCCGCACACTAGTGGCACCTGCTGCGACCACCGAACAGTCGGGTCGCGTGGCCTTCTCGGAAGAGAACAGATTCAGTCTGTGTAGAGATTCTCGACGTACCCTCGTTTGGTGAGAGATGGGAACATTTCCGAACGTGATAGCGTGTCCAGGTGTTATCGTGAGGGGACGCAAAATGTTGCATGGGCGTACTGATCTCCAAATCTTTGAAAACGGCACACTCACCGATCAGCTTTATTCTGATACCGCACTTCTTCTCCATGTGCGCATTTTCAGGGGTGCATTCGGCCCTGACTACATTTTTATGGTTGACAATACGGGACCGTATCGAACAGCGTAGGTCGAGGTTCTACATCTGCGTGTGTACTCTTCAAATCTCACTTAAGTGCCTGACAGACGGTTCAACGAACCACATTGACATTAATTCTCTGTTATTCCACTCTCGGACAGTGCGCATAAAAAACGAAAACCTATATCTTTCCGAGTGAGCTCTGATTTCCCTTATTTTATTACGATGATATTTTATCATTCGGAGGAGAAAGTTGGTGACTGAAATTCCGTGAGAGGATCTAGGCACAGCGAGAAGCGCCTTTGTTTTAATGATTGCCACCCCAAATCCTGTGTCATGACCGTGACGCGTTCTTCCCTACTACTCAATAATACAAAGCGTGCTGCTCATGTTTGAACTTTCTCCGCTAATCCTCTCTGGTATCTAATCTAAAGGCACCAGAGAGGCAATTCTGAAAGAAAAATCAAGACAAGTTCATGGGATTTGTCGACCTGGAAAAAGCTTTCGACACACTAAAAGTGCAAGATATTGAGAAAAACAGGGATAACCTACAGGGAGAATCGGGATGTATATAATGTGTACAAGAGATTTGGAAATCTGTGGTAAGTTCCTGTGGGACCAAACTGCTGAGGTCATCGATTCTTAGGCTTACACACTACTTAATCTAACTTAAACTAACTTATGCTAAGAACAACACACACATCCATGCACGAGGGAGGACTCGAACCTCCGACGGAGGGAGCCGCGCGAACCATGGCAAAGCGCCAAAGACAGCGCGGCTACCCCGTGCGGTGCTATGTACAAGAGCCAACATAAAATAATAAGAGCAGACGACCAAGAACGAAGTAATCGGATTAAAAAGGGTGTAAGACAAGGACGTAGTGTTTCGGCTCCTCTGTTCAGTCTGTACATCGAAGAAGCAGTGATGGAAATAAAAGGAAGGTTCAGGAGCGGAAATGAAATTCAAGATGAAAGGATATCAATTTTAAGAATTGCTGATGGCATTGCTATTCTGAGTGAAAGTGAAGAAGAATTACATGATCTCTTGAATGATATGAACCGTCTAATGAGTACAGAATATGATTTGAGAGTAAATCGAAGAAATATGAAAGTAATGAGAAGTAGCAGAAATAAGAACAGTGAGAAACTTAACAACAGAATTGACGGTCACGAAGTAGATGAAGTTCAGGAACTCTGCTACCTAGGCAGCAAATAGCCAATGATGGACGGAGCAAGCAGGACACCAAAAACTGACTAGCATTGGCAAAAAGAGACTTCCTGGCCAAGAGAAGTCTACTAGTATCAAACATAGACCTTAATTTGAGGAAGAAATTTCTGAAATGGTTCAAATGGCACTAAGCACTATGGGACTTAACGTCTCAGATCATCAAGCCCCTAGACTTAAAACTGCTTAAACGTAAGTAACCTAAGGACAGCACACACATTCATGCCGAAGGCAGGAGTCGAACCTGCGACCGTAGCAGCAGCGCGGTTCCGGACTGAAGAGCCTAGAACCGCTCGCCACAGCGGCCGGCGAAATTTCTGAGAACGTACGTTTGAAGCGCAGCAATGTATGGTAGTGACAAATGGACTATGGAAAACCGGAATAGAAGATAATCGAAGCATTTGGTATGTAGTACAATAGAGGAATGGTGAAAATTAGATGGACTCATAAGGTAAGGAATGAGGATGTTCTGTGCAGAATCGGAGAGAAAAGGAATATGTGGGAAACACAGAGTTGGGACAGGATGACAGGACATATGTTAAGTCATCAGGGCACGACTCCCATAGTATTAGAGGCGAGCTGTAGCGGGCAAAACCCGCAGAGGAAGACATAGATAGGAACAGAATACATCCAGCAAACAATTGAGGAAGTAGGTTGCAAGTGCTACTCTGAGATGAAGAGGTTGGCACAGGAGAGAAGTTCATTGCGGGCCGCATCAAACAAGTTAGAAGACTGAGGACTCAAAAAAAAAAAAAAAAAAATAAAAAAAGTATATGTACGGGATGTCGGAAACGTCGTCGAATGCAAGACATCTGATAGAAATAACCGGGTTTTGCACAAAGTTTCAACTTGTGATAAATCTTCTTTGCAACGCATAGTCGGTCATCCCTCCTGATAGTGAAAAGTTTCTTCGGAGAGGCTCAGAAAACACCTCGGAGGACCACACCCAGCAGCAGAAAAGAAGGCAGATGAATTCTCATTACGCAATGAAACTTGACACGGAAACCACATTTTCTCCTTTCCTGAGCTTCGAGCTACTTTCCATTCGTATTGTGGAATTTATGCATTAACACGTCGCTGGTGTTTGCGTGTTGTAGAGCCCACTCAGGAAATTAAATGCACGACGTAGAGACATTTAGGCCCATCAAATATGGAAATAATACGTACCATCGCCTACAACCGTAATACATTACCGACTGCAACTCTAAATAGAAAATTCAGCTGGCGGTTACTAAGAAATACGCGCTGGCGTTTACTGTAATTCGCCGCAGCTCTGGGATGGTGAAAGCGGAAATGCCGCATTCCGGATTATTATTTTTCTCGTGCTCCGGTTAAGCACCGGAGGTATTAGGCTGAACAAATGAGGGTGGCGGCCCGCCGCTGCTGCCGCCAAGTCCATTACGGGGCGGCTTTCATTTCCGCTAGGTGAGGCCAGACAGCGTCGCCACCACCGCGAGCCCTCAGACAACTTACGGGCGAGGTATTCCTCCGGCCACTCTCGTCTTCTCGCTTCCGCTGAATACAAAAATCACATTTTAAGTTGGTGCGCCTGCGTAATTACATGACTGTGTGACTGTATAGAACAGGGATTCGAACTCGGACGCTTCGTTGCAGGTTAAGGACATTCGCCAGTACTGTGTGATCAGCAGAGGGAAAGTGCGTAGTGTTCCTTAAGACACTGAAGCCGTCGGCACACGGACCGTGCATCCGAACGTTGAGCGTTGAGCGTGCCGAGTTTCTGACGTCATAGCGTGGAATAGCACGTTCGGGAATCTTTCCGAACGTGCAGAGCAATATCTGGCATGTCAGATATTCTGAGCGTGCGTCTGAGCGTTGACCAATGAGATGGCACAAAGCCACCTACGTCACAAACACGCCGTCTCCCTCCAGTACAGAGTTATGAGGCGCCATATTGACATTCATATCAAGCCTATATGTATACAGGGTGTTACAAAAAGGTACGGCCAAACTTTCAGGAAACATTCCTCACACACAAATAAAGAAAAGATGTTATGTAGACATGTGTCCGGAAACGCTTAATTTCCGTGTTAGAGCTCACGTTAGTTTGTTCTTCCACCTACGCTCAATGGAGCACGTTATCATGATTTCATACGGGATACTCTACGTGTGCTGCTAGAACATGTGCCTTTACAAGTACGATACAACATGTGGTTCACGAACGATGGAGCTCCCGCACATTTCAGTCGAAGTGTTCGTACGCTTCTCAACAACAGATTCGGTGACCGATGGATTGGTAGAGGCGGACAAATTCCATGGCTTCCACGCTCTCCTGACCTCAACCCTCTTGACTTTCATTTATGGGGGCATTTGAAAGCTCTTATCTGCGCAACCCCGGTACCAAATGTAGAGACTCTTCGTGCTCGTATTGTGGACGGCTGTGATACAATACGCCATTCTCCAGGGCTGCATCAGCGCATCAGGGATTCCATGCGACGGAGGGTGGATGCATGTGTCCTCGCTGACGGAGGACATTTTGAACATTTCCTGTAACAAAGTGTTTGAAGTCACGCTGGTACGTTCTGTTGCTGTGTGTTTCCATTCCATGATTAATGTGATTTGAAGAGAAGTAATAAAATGAGCTCTAACATGGAAAGTAAGCGTTTCCGGACACATGTCCACATAACATATTTTCTTTCTTTGTGTGTGAGGAATGTTTCCTAAAAGTTTGCCCGTACCTTTTTGTAACACCTGTATATGCCGTTTCTGAGAACCAGGAAATTGAGAATCACTGGAAAACCTGTTGTTAGTTGTGTGATTCGTTCCAATAAAATAATGAGAAACATCATATTCGTGGCAAAAGGAATATTTTTAACTTGCGTATTATGAGAGTAGGCTATTTGAAGGTAGCGACATACTGAAGATCCACCCAAAACGCATTGTTCTTGGTAGAATTTGTTATAGTTAAATCTCAATTAGTAACATAATTATCTACGATTAACGTTTTCAGTAAGATGTAACATAATATGATTAAGCAGAAGGAGCCTGTTCTTTGTGTAGCGTAATAAGTAGCGTCTCTGTCTGATAATGAATTTTTGTTGAGGCGGTGGTTCGCGTCGTAACACTTCCAATTTTTTTCCCTAACATTCAGGTGTTTATTAGGTTCTGATACTTTATTCTTAGTTTAATATAGGTATATGCTATAATATTTGATGTTATGTAAATATAAGTTCACCTTTTTTTTGAGGGGTGACTTTGTTCGATTGGCTTAATCTACAGGACAGCTTGCGATACTTGTATAAAGATATTTTGCTCCTTTTTCTTTTACGCTTCGTAATTCCCATGTTGCAAAGATTCTGCTACTGGGTACGAACAGTGATCAAGTAAGACTGGCCTTAGTAAATGTGGGAATGATGAAATAATGTTTATCTTATGCGGAGAAGTATTTCAAATTTGTACCGGACTGTTTGTAATGGAACTTTTATAAGCCTGTGTCCTTATTGACTGGACATGGTACTTTCCTTTTCGTGGACGATGGAGGAAATGTGCGTTTTGGTAGAGCTATCGTGGTAATTTTACGCGAGCCCGTTGAGTAAACAGCGTGATTTACGAACTAGAAACATGCGTCAACTGCCGCTGGAGTGCGTTGCAATCGCGTATACCACGTCGGGGCCCACGTATCCTATGCACAAGTAGCATCGTTCCTGAGCGTGCAGCAGCACGTTGAACTTGGCACGCTCAACGTTAACGTTCGACAGCACGGTCCGTGTGCCGACGGCTTAACGGTCATTGTTTGTCAGTCGCTCATGCAGCACTTGGAGCGTCTTGGTGTTGTCATACAAAGTATATACAACGTAACTTGAACCGTAGCTGCGCCGAAGGCATGATCGGGGGGGGGGGGGGGGGGGGGGGGGGGCGGAGTGGGAGCGGTGGTGGGGGAGCGGTTCCGTTTTGAGCAACCACCGCGCGCTAGGGGAAGTGCAGTTGGTCAGCTGAACCCTATGCACAAACTTGTATCTTGCGTAACTTACAAGCTGCAGCTAGCACGTCTGCAAACGATCGTAGTAAAAGTTTATGTCAATAGGACCAATAACTCAGCACATGTGGAAGTTCTAAGTCAATACCTTATAGAGAACTAAGAAGAATGCATGCATATGTATGCTCCACTTCTCCTCCTAAACCACTGGACCGATTTCAACCGAACTTGGTAAACATATCCGTTGCTGTCAGGCAACAATTGCTGTGGGGGTAAGAACCACCTACCTATCAAAGTTCAGGGGATGTGACGTCATAAACATTGAGATTCGTGAAAAACTATCACATTCTGTATGACGTTTAAATTTCTTACTTATTTACTACTAACTGAAACACATTTTGCACAGATATCGACACAGACCGCTGTGTGACACACAGATCAGTAGATATGGCGGCATAGACACTTCGATGCGTGAAAAAATGTCGCATCGTGCATAACGTTTTAATGCATTTGTTCTTTAGTACTTAGACACTCCTGCAGTCGAGACAAGAAAATCCCTGACACATGGCAGCTTTCAACGGCGAAGCGCAAACGGCTGTAGGCTATGAAGCGGCTTTGCCATAGAGACGTTTAAACAATCGCATTGAATACACGTGAAGCATCTACGCGTAGCGTGCAGTAATACTATGTTTCTTAATACGGGTACTGTGTTCAAAAACCTGTACATTATGCATATTTATTTGTACGACTATTTCATAATTTCAAAAGTGTTTTCACGAATATATGGAAATGATAATTTTTTTCGATATTACACTACAAATCATTTTTTGTTTTCGTTTCCAATCGAAAATTGGCAAAATGAATACCCAGACAATGCCAGTTTTGCCAACTAGTAGTTGCATAACAAGGTCGGCAAAGCACTGCCAGAAGGATATTTGATAGACGAAAAAAGAGGTAAAGACACAGCGGAAGTTGCTTACCGTACTGACAATGTAAAAATGAAGAACATTTTTTTTCATTTTCTACAGCACTTTGTTCAAACATCTGCCGACAGCTAACTACTGGACGGAATGACGCACCTAGTGCTGCGATCAATGGGCGAGTTTTCAAGCCACTTCGTACGTAAAGATTATTAATATACACAATGAGCGGTACATCTGCCAAAGTCAACAAGAATAACAAATAAGTCACCAGGTCGTGATGGAACTCCAATTCGGTTTTACAAAGAGTACTCTACAGAATTGGTCACTTAACTTAACTTGCATTTGTGGCGAATCTCTCGCAAAGTTCCAAGCGACTGGAAAAAAAGCGCAGATGACTCTTGCATTTAAGAAGGGTACAAGAACGATCCCGTAAAATTACAGACCGATATCGTTAACATCGGTGTGTTGCAGAATCGTTTAACATACTCCCAGTTCGAATACAACAAAACTCCTTGAGAGTTAAAAGCTTCTGTTCACGAATCAGCACGATTTTAGAAAGCATCGTTCGTACAAAACTCTGCTTTCCTTTTCTAGCATGAGAACCTGCGAACCATGGATGAAGGGCAACAGGCGAATTCCACATTCCTAGATTTCTGTAAAGCATTTACCAAGGTGCCACACAGCCGACTGTTAACGAAACTAGAAGCATACGTAATAGGTTCCCATGTATGTGAAAGGCTCGAAAATTTCTTAAGTGACGGAACCCAGTATGTTGTCCTCGACAGCGAGTGTTCATCAGAGACAAGGGTACCCTCAGGAGTGCTCCAGGGAAGTGTGATAGCACTGCTGTTATTTTCTATACATATAAATGATCTGGAGGACAGGTTAAGCAGCGGTCTGCGGCAGTTTGTTGATGATGCTGTAGAGCACGGGAAGATCTCGTCTTTGAGTGACTGTAGAAGGATATAAGATCACCTAGACAAAATTTCTAGTTGGTTTCATGAATGGCAGCTAGCAGATTAATAGGGAAAACAAACCTAGAATGTTCGACTACAGACTTAATAGAGTGCTGCTAGACACAGTTATGTCCACTAATCGTCTAGGCGAAACGCTGCAAACTAATACGTAATGGAATGAGAATGTAAGGATTGTAGTAGGGAAGGCGAATGGACAACTTCGGCTTACTGGGAGAATTTAGGAGAGTGTGCTTCATGTGTAAAATAGACCATATGCAGGACACTACTGCAATTCACCGTTTTGTGTGTTCGAGTGTTTTGGATCCGCAACAGTTCGGGTTGGCAGTTCAGAGGCGAGCTGCTAGATTTGTTACCCGTAACTTGGAACAACAAGCAAGTATTACGGAGATGCTCCTGCAACTCAAATGGGAATCACTAGCGGGACAGCGACGTTCTTTTTGAGGAGCGCTTTTGGAATATTTAGAGAACTGGAATTTCAGACTGACTGAAGAACGATTCTGCTGCCGCCAGCAAACATTTGATTGAAGTCACAACGCACAGGTCATTAGAGGTCCTAAATAATCTCATCACGATAAGGCATAGGCGATTCCATCCTCCCCCAAACTTCATCAGGTTGTATCACAATACAGTCCTCGCCTCCATCGTGGGCTACGGGTCCGGGGTCTGGGCACACAGGCTCACGAGGGTCGTTCCCGCTATGGCTGTGAGGAGAGTACTGCGGAACATGCTACTGCGCTCAGTCGGAGCCTACCGTACATCCCCAGGGGGAGCATTGTTGATTCTCATGGGGCTGTGCCCCCTAGATGTAAAAATCAGGGAGCAGACCGCATGGTACTGGGCAAAAAAGGGGCAGATTGAAAAAACTGAGGACATCATGGGGGTTCGAGTGGGGGATAACCCATCAATCAAAAGAAGGGGAATGGAATTATGGCAAGAGATCTGGGATGGGAATGAGACAGGGAGAAGAACATACCAATTATTACCAAACATCCAGGAACGATTAAGAATGAGGTATTTCCAACCTGGTAAGGGACTGCTGCACTTCCTCACGGGGCATGGCCCGTACACGGCATATCTTTGCTGTTTCGGGAAAAGGGCGACTCCCTCATGTGACTGTGGTGCCGGGATAGGTAGACCGGACCACGTGGTCTACGAGTGTCCCATTTTCGATGACGTTGCCACAGACTTCAGGAACTCACTGCCAAACACAGATACCTTCCACCTAATCAGGAACCCGGTTACCTTCACTATCATCGACAGACTAGCCAGCGAGGTATCCGCCATGGTCCTGAGAGAATACCCTAGGGAGATAAAGTAACGGATGAGCAATAAAGTGACATTACGCACCCATCCCATTCCGCCAGGATGCGTACTGGCCGACCGCTATGACGATCGGGATCCGTCGCGTCCAGGATTAGGGGGAGGGTGTGAACTTACCGATTATAGACACAGCACACCAATTATGATTCAGTAGTTAATGATTATTAGTAGGAAATAGATTCTAGGATATTATTAAAAGACCTGCAGCGATTTTTCACTAAGGCCAGCCCAGTGAGAGGGGCACGCCCATTGGGATTAGCTCAGTGGGCAAGGCCAAGAAAGAGTAGGTTTGTATTTTGCTGGCACACATGTAACGCTGCAGGATGTAGCGAAGTTGAGTAGTGTAGAGTAGATAGTATAGTAGGTTAATAGTAGATCAATTAGTAGGCATGCGCATAGAGTAGCTAACCTTCCATCCTGTAGTTAATACTACCAATAAGTAGATGAAGGTTTGGTAAATACTGCTTGATAATCATGGTTTTTGTATGTTAATTCGACCCACTAATGTCTTAGGTGGTGGGTTACTTTGTATAACATTGGTTTTGAAGAATAAAGATTTTTAAAAAAGAAAAAAAAATTGGAGTAAGGGCCGTGAACATAAAAGAAATTAGGGCTCTTACGGAGACATACCGACAGCCGTTTTTCTCTCGCTCTATTTGTAATGAAACAGGAAAGGAGGTGACTAGTGGTGGAACAGAGTGCCGTCCGCCACGTTCCATACGTTGGCTTGCGGAGTATGTACGTAGATTCATGTCGCAACGATCAGACCGACGTCAGCTTAGGCTACAGGACGAGTAAGTTCTCTAAACAAACAGTAGCCCCCTCTGCAACGTGCCCACGAGAGGACGACCACGTCTACGCTACCGTCAGCACAGCCTGAGGGTAAAGTGGCGGCCAGATTTACTGCACACAGAGGAGACAACCTACGTTTCTGAAGAAGCTCAACGCCACTAGCGTGTCCTTCGAGACACTTTCCCATTATCCCTGGAGACAAACGGGCGAGCTAGGCGAAGTATGAGTGGGCACGCGGCCGCTGCAGGTGGCCACTTTGATGTAAGCGCTCCGCTCACTCGCACGCCGGGACGTCCTGCGCGGACGTGGGGGCGAGGTGAACGGCTATCATTAACACCTCCTTCCGGGAACAAAGGCGCCAGCAAGCGGGGGCGTGCGCCTGCGGTCAGCGGCGCGCCGGGCTCGCCCGGGGGGCGGGCGCTGCCAGAGACGTTATCAAACAGCCTGCAGCCGGCGGGCGCCAGTGGGGGCGGCTCTGTCGCCGGCAGCGGCGGTGGCGTTAGGCCGGCGCCGGGACAAAGGCTGCAGCCGACACCCCTCGCAGGATTTCGGCCCTACAAAGGTAGAGGCGCTGTGAGCGAGGTCCGATAGCCCCGCGGCGGCGCAAGGCGCCTCGGAAAACGTGCGAATGGAAATCGGCTCCAGCGCTTTGCACATACGCCGCCTCTCTCACTCGCTGTTTCTGTACGTGTGTGAGTGCGTGTGTGTCCAGCCTTCCCCCAGCCGCTACTTATTTGCATAAATGTGGCCGCCCGGCGCGCATCCAGCTTAGAGGGTTGCACCACCTCCATCCGTCCGAGTTCTGCGGACCAGAATCTCAAGAGCGCTCGCACTCCTAGCTCTTTCTTTTACATTGCTCAGATACATACTTTTTTGGCGTGGGAAGTAAGCTTGGGGTCCTAAACGCAGTTGCAGCGGAAGGGAATTTAGTTCTTGCAGAAAAGCCTTGGCAAAGAAAACACCAGAACAAAATAAGTAGTGTCAGAGTTGCGCTATCTTTTGTGACTGTAATAAAGTTTCATTTGGACCAGAGGTGTTTCGCTGAAGTGAAAATACTGCGTGTCAGTGCAATTCAGTATGCAAAAAATTGGGTACTAAATGAAATCCGATAAATTTTGGTTATGTGATAATTCGCACAAATCTAAGGGCTGTCAATTCAACTAAATACAGTAGTGCGTCGATTATCCGAAGTAATTGGGGGACGTGGGTGTTCGGAAAACTGTTTTTTTCGGGTAATCGAACAGTACATGTTTATTTGCCAAAAAGAAGACTGTACAGTAAATTTATTCATAAAAACAGGCATCTCTTTTAGTATTACAAAGTAACATACAAAGGCAACTTCAGTAGGAATACATAGTATGTGGCACAGTTTATTAAACAACAAGATATACATATTACATACGCATTTGCATGAACAATACACACAGTATACAAAATTAACGTTTAAAAAAATCCTTTGTTTTGATGTGTCTAAGCAAGCCTACACGCTTACGAGCAGCTAAGTCACGTACTTTTTTCACTACAGATATCTGAAACTGTCACTTTCATCTTGGGCTTCAAACCATCGCAAGTCAGTATCTAAACAAGTGAACGCCTCAGAAGCTGTTGGTATACTTTCATCTTCACTTTCTGGAGCACTGATTGATGAGATGCTGGCGGCGTCATCTTTATGAGTGACGTCGTTTACAATCTCGCTGTCCTGCACGATTTGGTGTCCTGGATCTGCATCATCGATATTCATCAATTCACGAACGTCTTCTTCATCACATTCGTGGAAATCTATTGCTTGGTTTGGGAGTGAGGGGGATGATGGACGGCAGGGTGGGAGAGTAACAGGTGCGAGCGAGTACACAGTGCGGTTAAGCGGTCGTTCGGTTGACCGACGTTCGGATAATCGACGCTCTACTGTACCTAGGAATTACAATTACGAGCAACTTAAATTGAAAAGACCACATAGATAATATTGTGGGGAAGGCGAAACAAAGACTGCGCTTTGTTGGCAGAACACTTAAAAGATGCGACAAACCCCTAAAGAGACAGCCTACATTACACTTGTCCGTTCTATGCTTGAATATTGCTGCGCGGTGTGGGATCCTTACCAGGTAGGATTGACGGAGGACATCGAAAAAGTGCAAAGAAGGGCAGCTCGTTTCGTTTTATCGCGCAATAGGGGTGAGAGTGTCACTGATATGATACGCGAGATGGGGTGGCAGTCACTGAAACAAAGGCGGTTTTCTTTGCGGCGAGATCTATTTACGAAATTTCAATCACTAACTTTCTCTTCCGAATGCGTAAATATTTTGTTGACATCCACCTACGCAGGGGGAAATGATCATCATAATAAAATAAGAGAAATCAGAGCTCGAACGGAAAGATTTAGGTGTTCTTTTTTCCCACGCGCCATTCGAGAGTGGAATGGTAGAGAAGTAGTATGAAAATAGTTCGGTGAACTCTCTGTCAAGCACTTAAGTGTAAATTGCAGATGTAGATGTAGATGAAAGCCTTAGTGTAGAAGAACGCAAGTTAATAATGTAGGAACCGAAAGACATGAGTAATAAAATCAATTTTAAACGTGAGGCCTGTTTAGGATGCAGTTAGACCGATTAATAAGCAAAACCGCAATTGTTACCGCGTCCAGTGGAGAAGTTTTAAATAGAGCGAAACTTATCCAACCCAAGTAACACTTCAAACAGTCGCACAACGCGGAATAAGTTACGAATTACTTGTAAGACTGCAAATGCGAAACAGAGACCTCAAAAACAAAAATACCATAGGTCTGACAAAGTGTAGACGGACACATGTTAATAACGTAGAAGCCGAAAGACGTGAGTAATACAAGTAAGTTTAAACATTGGACCTGTTTTTAAGCAAAACTGCTTTTGTTGCAGTGTTCACTCAAGGTAGTTTAAATACAGCTAAATGCGTCCGGTCCAGATAAGACTTTATTATAGGTGCAAAAGACCGAATAAGTCCCGTATTACCTGAGAAACTGCGACTGCGGAAGAGAGGCTTCAAAAACAAAAACAAAAAATACGACAGGTATAACAAAATAAATTATTTTCAGACAGTCCACCACAAATCGTGTATTACTTGGTTTATTACGAGGGTGAGTCAACAAATAAGCCGCACACGCGAGAACACCGCATATCGTTTTAAACTTCCCGCCTATACCTACCTAGAAGGTGGATGGTAGCAAACACACAATATCCCGCTGCCAATGGTTAATGATCCATAGTCAGATCAAGAAGGTGTGCTATTAATGTGTACCCAATTAGATGTTTCAAATGATTCAAATGGCTCTGAGCACTATGGGACTTAACATCTGAGGTCATCAGCCCCCTAGAACTTAGAACTACTTAAACCTAACTAACCTAAGGACATCACACACATCCATGCCCGAGGCAGGATTCGAACCGTAGCAGTCGCGCGGTTTCGGACTGCAGCGCCTAGAACCACGTGGCCAAACCGGTACCCGATTAGAACAATGCGATTTATATGAATCGAGGGACTGCCCCCAGAGCATATCCATAGCGTAATTCGTTTCGTATATGGTTAGAACCGCATTTCATGTAAATTTGTGCTCAATTGGATACAGGAATTCGGCAAAGCACAAGAAAACGTCTCGAACAAGGAGCGCCCTTGCCCCCCTCTAGGGGTATTTCTCTGCCACAGGACACATCGGTCTTGTGGGTTGCAGCAATTTAAGGAATCAAGTAAGCTCGTATACGAGAGATTACTGGTTAGTTGCGAACGCTGCCACAAGAACTCTGTGGTGCAGGCTTTTAATGAATTATCGAACAATGAGATAAGTGGTTCATTTTGCAATGTGTCTGTGTTGGAAAGAAAAATAAATTTCAGACTGGCGCACGTAGCACTGATGCTTCTCTATCCCACTTTGCGATTTATTTATTGACTCACCGTCTTACTATTTTAACTCTGCAGAGTAGAGAATCTTCAGGTATTCACTGTCCTCATGATGACACGTCAAAAGTTCAGAGTTACGTCCATCACCAAACGATATTTGACGGCGTGTTACCATCACGGCGATGAATAAACCGTAATAAAGCAAATAACACACGACCTTTTGCACTTTATCTGTACATTTATTCCCACCGTTCACTGCATCTCTTGCAGGTAATAACTGCGTTTGCTTAACAAAATTGTACCTGGACTTAGACGATGCACACTATAATTCTACGAGCACGCAGACAAATGTTTAGAATAGCAAACATAAAACAAACATATGCTCTACTCTCAATGAGTTCACCCTACAGCTACTTGAATCGGAGTAGTGCAGGTGGTAGTAAGTCAGCGTAAATTCACTTTCTGTACTTTAATGGCAGTTTCAATTTACAGTAAATGTACAAAAAAATGTTTCATTAAAATACAGCATATTCGGCAGCTTATGAACACAGAAGCTGTAGAACTAACCGGAGCTATAGGCGTTAGCTCTAAATTACCAGCTAACCATTGAAGAATTCAGACGCGAAATAACCCGCAAACTCCGTGAAATATCCTGAATTTGACAGAACCTTCTTCAAGGGGACCAGGGCGTGAACGTGTAGCATTTTCACTCCATATTTTGGGAATACATTACTCTTCATCTACAACATCTAGTAAGTTGGAGTTTAACGTCCACACTGCTTAACATTAGGCAAAGCAGTATTATAAATCATATTTATTTATCTATGACAGTTTAATTACAATAACTATTTGTCTACCGTTGGTATCATTATCTGGGGCGTCATGCGTGTAGCATCACTCAGTCTGAGCAGGCTTTCCTCGGTATCCATCTAAATGCGTTACGCCTCTCTTCTTGTAGTTTGGAGTATAGCTGAGAAAATAATAGAATGATTGAGTGAAAGAAATTATTGTTGTAATGTAACAAATAACAACTCAGACATAAGATATTTCTGCTGGCAGAGACCTGACACAGTTTCAGTGATATTACACGCATAATACCCGGGCCAACGGTACCACCGGTAGAGAAATTGTTACTATAATATTAAACAATCATAGATAAATAAATATAATTTACAATAATGCTTTCCCTAATGTTATGTAGTATTGAATGAAACCGCAATGTTTGGGTTTAAATCCGGGGAGTTTGATGACCAGCGAAGTACGGTAAATTTATCCTGGTACGACACACGTACGCTGAAAGCTGTGTTGTGCATTGCGTTGTCCTGCTGGTAGATGTCATCGTGTCAAAGAAAAACAAACTGCAAGTGGGGCTGGACATTGTCCCCAAGGGTAGATGCATCCTTGTGTTGTTCCATTGTGACTTCCAGAATGAAATTATCACGTAAGTAATGCCTTCGGCCTGGGTCCTTCCGACGATTGTTGCAGGATGTTTGCTTTCAGACGTTTCACACCGCACACGCCAAGCGCTATCTAATTATGGAACATAAAACTTGTTTCATCTGGAAAGGCCACTTGTCGTCAGTCAGTCAACGTCCAGTTGCGGTGTTCGCGTGCAAAGTCCAGGCTTCGACGCCGATAAACAGCAGTCAGCATGGCAGCATGAAGCAGGCGCCTGCTACGGAGGACCATACGCAGCAACGTTCGCTTTTGGTAGCCCCTGGATTCATCAGGGCGGGGAGCTGCTCAACAGTTGCCACGGTGCCAGTTTTAGATAGCGACATGTCGCCATGCACGGTACATATACGGCGACAAGCGAACAGTTTACCAGCTTAGCCGTTTCGGAAATACTTCCCTCCTTGGTCCGAAAGCTAATGATCATGCCATTTTGGGCGTCAGATGAATCGCTCCGTTTCCGCATTACGACGTCTGTACTATTTTCTGCGTCTCCCCAACACGCTTTATACACACTCCATTGCTAGTGGTGCCACGTCCCGGCAGTGAGTGGTTATTGCGCGGTGTCATCTATCGAAGGCGCCGGTCGCATTAATGTAACTGCGCCGTGTACAGCAAGCTCACTGCTATTACAAACGACGTACAGAATACAATAAACAAATGAAGACACGTTCGTACTTTATTTTCCATGGATAGAGCTATTGGTGTTTTTACTGTAAACCGTATTCACAGTTCTGGATAAGTGTAGCGCATACATTAGTTGTAATGGCAGAAATTTGTGTTTTGATAAGTTTGTGGAACGCTTTCACATTTTAGTTTTACTTTTGCATCTACCAGCATACTGGAAGTCTATTATTCTAAGCGAGAACTCGCAGACATGGCCTGGGAAGTGTAAGCAACAGTCGAGCCCTTGTCCTGGATGCTGAGAAATATACAGCAAGCAAAGTACCGTCTGCGCGCCCGCTCCGTTAGCCCTGCGGTCTGACGCACTGCTTTCCGGGTGGGAAGGCGTGCCCGTCCCCGGCACGAATCCGCTCGGCGGATTAGTGTCGAGGTCCGGTGTACCGGACAGTCTGTGGATGGTTATTAAGGCGGTTTTCCGTCTGCCGTGCTGGTTCCCCTTATTGTGCCTCGATTACACTATGCCGGCGATTGCTGCGCAACACTGTCTCCACGTACGCGTACACCTTAATTAATCTACCACGCAAACATTTGGGGCTACACTCGTCTGGTGTGAGACGTTCCCGGGCGGTGGGAGGGGGGGGGGGGGGGGCGTCCACTGGAGGCCGAAGCGCACAATAACCCTGGGTTCGGTGGGGCGGCGGTGGGGTGAGTGGACTGCTGTAGCCTGTTGTGGGGTTCTGAACCACTGAGGGCTACCACGGGGACGAAGCCTATCCGTCGTTTCTAGGTAATACAATGCCGTCTGCACAATTACTCTCGTTCGAGTTTGCTGCATTTTGTAGGTCGTTCGTAATAGCAAAATGCTCGCAGTGGAAGAAATGAGTTTACAGTAGCGAGGATGAACAAGCGCTTATAACCATTAAAGTATGCATTTTGGAATCCTAGTTTACTGGACATTTTTCTTGTTTTCGTCCAAACTACCACCCCTCAAAATATGGAAAACTTTTCTATATTTGTTCCAACAGTATCTTATAGGCAATTAGCTGATGTGACCAACTAACAGCTTGTTTAAATAAACAAAAAAGTATTATTCGTGTATTTAAGCAAATTACACGTGATCTGATTGTACCTAGAAGTTTGTAGGATTTCTTTTGGTACTCTCGTCTCATGTGTATTGCCTCTTAGAGCTGCCACCTCTTAATGAAATCGCCAGTTACGGTGTCGTCTCATGAAGGGAGCCTCGTCTGTTACGCAGTTCATTGGTTGTGAAACTTTCCCGGCTTCCCTTATATTCGAGTCCACTATGTAACACAGTTTCAGAACACGCAACGGTATATAATATTCAGTTGACAATGACTGCCCTAGTCGCTTATCACCTTCAAAATTCGTGAATGCTTTCTCAGGGTACAACTTCTCTGTACAGAAAGACCATATTCAAACACAGGACAAGATAATTGTTCTAAACGATGCATTCACTTTGTAAAGAAACTTGAAGGATACCGTCAAAATACTAGCGTTGATTTTCTTCTCTTTAACAACTGACGACAACAAATATAAGAAATTTATAGAATTTTGTATGGAGTTCTCCGGTCAGTGGAAGTACAAGGGGCAGTCAAATGAAAACCGAACACACGCAAAACGGGGTCATGCAATGTTTCCATGAAAAAATATCATCAAACGCGTTAGTAAATTTATCACAATGGGAGACGAGACTATCAATTCCTGGTCCACAGAAACGCGTTCGGCCGTTGGTGGATGCACAACCGCACTCACTCTTGCACTTCCTCGTTCAACTGAAACCGACGTCGACGCATGTCTTTCTTTATGTCGCCATCATTCCTGGACGATTTGACTTCATGGTGTGTCGTAGTTTCTGCAAAGTGTGCGCACACTGATTGTGGTTCCACGCCCGAGAAAGTCGACGAGCAGAGGGACATTGTAGTCGAGGAAGAAGGTCGTCACGACCCTACCAGAATTGGTGCGAACAGCTTTGGATTTTGTTGGCGGGGGAGACGTGGGATGTTTCCACCGTTGGTCCTGCCGTTTCCGCTAGGGATGCCGGAATGCTGCCCTGTTGCGCAATAACGCCCAGACCTCACTGTCAATCGGGAGAAGACTATGCTTCAGTGATTTGGTTGGGAGCAATATAATATCCACCATACAGCCCGGAGCTTCCACCTTGTGATTTTAACATCCTTGGCGACCTGAAGAACGAGATGTGTGGACATCCGTTTCAGTTGGACGAGAAAGCGCAAGAGTGTGTGCGATTGTGCAGCTATCATCGTCCGACCGTGTTCTACGAGGCAGGAATTGATCGTCTCGTCCCCCAGTGTCTTAACGCGTGTGGCGATTCCTTCCGAATTCAACCATTCCATGGTCCTGTTGTGGTAGGTGTTCGGTTTTTATCTGAGTGTGCCTCATATACAGGGCGGGCAAATAAAAGTGGTCTGGACGAGTGGATACTATTGGAAGTGAATCTGTATCAGCATTAGCGGAGGCAGAAGAGACCTACAGTTCCTTACAATAGCATGGAGCAACTGTCCATACAGTCAGCCGAACCTTGAAGCACATTTGCACAATCTTCACGCCTGACTCAGTTGTTAGCTGAGGTCAGTCTAGTCACGGCCCTAGCTAGCAACCCAGGTCTTCTGATCTGTCAGCGTGCCATTACTTTGTGTGGGGGACCCTCAAGTCTTCAAGAACTATACCAGAACATTTCGGATGAGACTGCAGCAATTCCAGCAATCCAGCTTTGATCCGCCTTCAGCAGCTTGCTGACTAGGGCCCACAATTGCCAAGAGATAAATGGTGGTCACTTTCAGCATCTAATCAGGATTTAGGTTGGTACTGTATTTCCTTTGCTCTTTGTGGCCTGGAACTCTGTTCTCCGAACCATTTTTATTTGCTCCGCCCTATCTCACCTGTCAGACGATCCGTGTCCTCAGATTTGTAATTCTCAATTAACGTAACATTTTCGTCACGAGTTGCCCAGTCATCAACAAATCAACTCCCACAAATCTCTCTCGTGCAGTATACGGTCAGCACCTTTCCGTCGTGCCGGCAACGCCCACACTTTGCACAGGCGTCGGCAGGTTGATGTAGCCGCGGTTAGGCCAGCGGCGCGGGGGCGCGGCCGCACAAATGGAACGGATTTGGATGTGAACGGCCGGGCCGAGTTATGGCCTCCTGGCTCCCGCCGAGGCCCCAATTTTGCCGGCTCACCCTCACTCCGCACTCCCCTCTCCACCGCACCGAATGCCGCTATCAGCACTCTCGCCTAGAGGGGGTCCTGAGGGTGGAGGCGGGGCCCGCAACAACGCCGTCCTCTGTGGCCATTTCCACAACTTCTCCCCTGTGGCCCTTCCTAAGCCGGAGTAACGAAGGTTACAATTTAGAGCCTCATCGACGTCATTAGAGACAAAGCACAGTAGGAAAAGTTCGAGAAAGGAAATGTGCTACGGTTTCGTTGAATCTTACAATGGGTACACTGTTCCCGTTGACGATGCTCAGTATGACTACACGAAACACATCATCAGGACCGAAGAAACAAGACAGCTGGCTCCCATACCCTGGACAGCCAGCAGGACCGTGAGCGCTATAACGGCAAGCACCGGCCAGTTACAGTCTGTCTGTAAACTGAAGAGCGAGCAGCGCCTTTGGTGGGGGAAGTGGCCTTTCCCGGAAGAACGCTGCCACTGGCCTACAGGGCCACCCAAAATCAGTTGCCCTGTTACCCGTCTAGCGGTGTAGTTCAGCGTGCAGTGATATACTGATATACGTCGTTTCTGTTTGTGGAATCTTTGTTGCCAGCGTCAGTCAGTTGACTTTGTGTACTCACTGATATACTTCAGTATCCCGAAGTGATGGATAATCGCCCTGCATTGCAAGAAAATGTGCGGAATACGAAGAAGAGGAGGTATTTGCGGAGTAACGAGCGTTCGATCGTCTCTAACGTTATTACAGCGTGTGTTAAGGAGGCAACACAAAAAGAACTGTTGGTTAACATTAACAGCCCCAATCAAAGGGCTGCAGTTTATGCAAACGTCAGCCTCGCCACTATAGGACGCATAAGGAAGGAACGTGAAAACAAGCCGCATGGTTTACTGGAATCGCCGCGAAGGAAAACTGATAATTTAGGGAGGAAACCCATCGTCATAGACAGTTTCACAAAATCAGTCATTCGACAAACGATGGAGGACTTTTACATAAACCAAAAAATAGTGCCGACATTACGGAAATTGCTTAATGCCGTGAAACAAAAAATACATTTTCCTTGGCAGAAAGATGTTTTACACAAGACATTGCGTGAAATGGGATTTACCTGGAAAAGATCTGTAAGTAAACGAAAGATTCTCGTAGAAAGAACGGATATAATTGACTGGCGATGTAAGTATCTGATCCAAGTGAGGAAATTAAGGGAGCTAGGCAGAAAATTCTTTTATATTGATGAAACTTGGGTGGACAATAACATTACTTACAGAAAATGTTGGCAGGGCCCTGGCGTTGAGGGCATTATGGACAATGTTAGCGGAAGCAATAGGATTATAGTGGTGAATATTGGATCAAAAGATGGGTTCTTACCCAACGCACAGTTGGTTTATAAAGCGGGTTGTGCAACAGGAGACTACCATGGGCAAATGAACTACGAAAATTTTTCTAATTGGATATCGAATAAAGTGATTCCGAATCTGCCACCGAACTGTGTTATTGTTATGGACAACGCTTCATATCACAACAAGGAACACAACAAAGCTCCAACTAGGTCCTCGAATAAAAGCGAAATGATTGAATGGTTATTAAAAAATAAGGTGGAAGCTGAGTTGACAATGAGAAAAACAAAATTATTTGATTTAATTAAACAACATAAGCCGGAAGACAAAGTATTTGAAATTAATAAAATACTTGAAGCCCATGGACACACTGTGCTGCGACTTCCACCATACAACTGTGACTTAAATCCAATTGAAATGGCGTGGGCAAAGCTCAAGAATTTCGTCAGAGGAAGAAATATTCTTGGAGATATTTGCATGACGAAGTTGCTGCAGTTGGTGAAAGAAGGTATGTAGACATTTTCTGAGCTTCCATGTTTTATTCCGAACTAAATTTTGCCGTAACCGAAAGAGAGCGTATACAAAAACTTGTCCCAATTGTTACAGGTTTTGAAACGATAAGTCAAGATGACTGGAGTGCATACTGCCTCCATGTGGAGAAACTTGAAAGAGAATATTGGGTTAAGGATGGGGTTATGGAAGACATAATAGACGCTATAGTTATTAATTTAGAAAGTGATGACGACAAGGACGACGACGACGACGACGACAGTAATGATAGTGACAATGTTGATGATGACCTCTAAAATACGATGTATGTAAACAGGCAATGAATATTTTTTTGAAAAATATGTTGTGTGTTCTTTCAAGCCTGACTCTGCTCATACACTACGAAATTTCTTTTGGTAGAAATGTAGTACATGGTAGTAAAAGATTTTCCAAGATAAATACAGTCAAATTTTGTCCAAAGCAATAAATACCATTATCACTTGTTGTACAAAACCAGGAATAACTTGAGAGCTTCATGGTAAAATCAATTAAAGTTTCGCTAGCAGAACGTGATTCAATCACGTAATACATTTAATGCCTAGAGAACAGCAGCATTTGAATATACTCTGTCACTAAAACTCTATCTCGGTTACTATTCACATGATTCTAAGGAATATTGCTTAAAACATGTGTGCAATAGCTAATCTAAACACTACTGAAATTTCTTTCGAGACACGTATACCGATTCTGGACTTCTATGTAAAAAGCTTGACATACAAGGTGCGTTCACATATTAATTTTTATTTTTTGGTAAGAACTTTACTTGTTAATCTACAACAATGTTATCCTATTCAAAATATTCCCCAGTACATGCTATACACTTATGCCAGTGCTTTTTCCAATTCCCAAAACACTTTAGGAATTATTTCCTCGGAATAGTTCATAGGCCTTTTGACTGCATTTTTAATCTCACCCATTCTTGTAAAACTGCTGTCCTTTAAGGCCTGCTTTGAAATGTTTATACCACTTGTGTGTTCTGGGTTTACTCATAAGAGACTCACCAAAAGCAATATTTAACATTCCTAAAAATTTGATACACTTTATTCCATTCTTATAACAAAATTTAGTACAGATTCTCTAATCTATTTTTATACAAAACAAATAATAGTTGATGCTACCAAAACACATATAACTTTTTTGACAACTGAGAGCCGGCCGCGGTGGTCTAGCGGTTCTGGCGCTGCAGTTCGGAACCGCGGGACTGCTACGGTCGCAGGTTCGAATCCTGCCTCGGGCATGGGTGTGTGTGATGTCCTTAGGTTAGTTAGGTTTAAGTGGTTCTAAGTTCTAGGGGACTTATGACCTAAGATGTTGAGTCCCATAGTGCTCAGAGCCATTTGAACCATTTGACAACTGAGAACTGGGTAAATACCCAATATGCAAAACATTGCACAGATACTTTTCAGACATGTTTACGAAGAGAGTGGCAAAAAAAGCAGTGCAAACCGAACTAATACAAAACACGGAATTATAAATTTCTGCTTACTTTTTAAACACTCTTCGTGTTGCAAGAATTGTTAAGTTCCAATGCAGACCCTTTAAAGAAAACTTCTACATTTTAGTAAGAACAAGCCTTAAATTCTACAGGTTGATTGCACTATATCTGGTTCGTCTTACGAATAGAGGAACATACATTCACATGAAGAGGCATTCGGTTCTATGTTTGTAGTAGAATACTGACTTCCGTTCTTATGTTAATATTATTTACTCTATAATGTTTTGTTTCGAAGAAGCTATCGTCTTTTGTTTTCCTTATACTCTTAATGCATTTGTCTAAAAATAAACACAGCCGGGACGTATCTGTACGCGGCGTCGCCACAGATATGAAGCGCGCACCGCCGCAGGGCCGGTACTACGTTGTGAAACAGCCTGTAGAAGCGCCCTGTGACGTAGCAGGGTAGGCAGAGTGGGGACTCGCTTGCTCGCTCTTCAGTTTACAGACAGACTATAGATACAGCTCGTGACACTTCTGCGGAAATACATACATCTGAGGCTTTTACTAAGACTATATCTTTGTGAATTGCAATTACGCTAAATCGATATACTGTTTACTGAAAATGGTTCAAATGGCCCTGAGCACTATGGGACTCAACTTCTGAGGTCATCAGTCCCCTAGAACTACTTAAACCTAACTAACCTAAGGACATCACACACATCCATGCTCGAGGCAGGATTCGAACCTGCCACCGTAGCGGTCTCGAGGTTCCAGACCGTAGCGCCTAGAACCGCACGGCCACGCCGGCCGGCACTATTTACTGATTTAAATAAATTACTATTACATTAAAATACACTACTGGCCATTAAAATTGCTACACCGCGAAGATGACGTGCTACAGACGCGAAATTTAACCGACAGGAAGAAGATGCTGTGATATGCTAATGATTCGCTTTTCACAGCATTCACACAAGGTTGGCGCCGGTGGCGACACCTACAACTTGCTGACACGAGGAAAGTTTCCAACCGATTTCTCATACACAAACAGCAGCTGATGGCGTTGCCTGGTGAAACGTTGTTGTGTGCCTCGTATAAGGAGGAGAAATGCGTACCATCACGTTTCCGACTTTGATAAAGGTCGGATTGTAGCGTATCGCGATTGCGGTTTATCGTATCGCGACATCGCTGCTCGCGTTGGTCGAGATCCAATGACTGTTAACATAATATGGAATCGGTGGGGTCAGGAGGGTAATACGGAACGCCGTGCTGGATCCCAACGGCCTCGTATGACAAACAGTCGAGATGACAAGCATCTTATCCTCATGGCTGTAGCGAATCGTGCAGCCCCGTCTCGATCCCTGAGTCACCAGATGGGGACGTTTGCAAGAGAACAACCATCTGCACGAACGGTTCGATGACGTTTGCAGCAGCATGGACTATCAGCTCGGAGACCATGGCTGCGGTTACCCTTGACGCTGCATCACAGACAGGAGCGCCTGCGATGGTGTACTCAACGACGAACCTGGGCAGCTGTACCTGTACACGCCATCCAAGCTCTGTTTGACTCAATGCCCAGGCGTACCACGGCCGTTATTACGGCCAGAGGTGGTTGTTCTGGATACTGATTTCTCAGGATCTATGCACCCAAATTTCGTGAAAATGTAATCACATGTCAGTTCTAGTATGATATATTTGTCCAATGAATACTCGTTTATCATCTGCATTTCTTCTTGGTGTAGCAATCTTAATGGCCAGTAGTGTATTTTATGGTAATCAAATGGTTTACTGTTATATTAGAACAACCCACCGTAATAGACTCACGTTTTGGCACCCTCTTCCGGGATTCAGATAGCACGCTGGTCCCAGATGCGGATTAATGAGGAGCACCGGTCCGACTAGCTTAAAGCCTCTCACACACGATTCGCAAAAAGTTGGAAAACATCCGCATGCTTTGTCAGCACTTTCACACGGATGATCTAGATGCAGATTATGGGTCACATACCTGCCACGCCATGGGGTGGGGGGAGGGGCATGAAACGATGGCGACAGGTAGGGCATACACCCACCCTCTAACATTAACAATGCCACATATGATAATTAACAATGCGACCTCGTGTAGATACAGAAAGGGGAAAGAAGAAGACTATTATAGTGAAACGTTTTCTGTATTTTATCGTAATTGTAATAAGATCTGTAACAGCAACAAACTATCTTGACTTCGCTAACGACCTTCCCTGAAGACGGTCTCTGGAGACAGGGACAAAACGTCGTGTTATTTGACAGATCCAAGACAATCGTATAATTTTAGTAATGATACACTGGTACATACGCGTGCATAGCTCCGCAACTTGCACAGGAAGGTAGGTGGAAAAGCAGATACTGAAGGCTTTTTACGTGTAGCGCTGGAGGAAAACGTCGAGGATACCAAGAAAAGGCAGTATGTCAAACGACGAAGTGCTCAGAGTGGCACAGATAAAGAGTCTAATAAGATCGCTCACGGCTAGTAAAAATAGCACAATTAGTTAACTATTCCGCTTTTCAAGCCAGTTCACTATCCTGATAAAGGAGTAGTAGAGCAAAAAAAGAAATAGCGCACAGTCACTGCAAGAATCCATAAATGAAACTGAATTTGGCAGGAAATGCGTAAGTGGTGAACTACAAATCCAAACTTCTGTGATCTAATCCTCAGTCGATTGAATCCTTTCTTTCTGTACCTCTATTATGATATACGTATGTAAAACGCTCCCAGCGTCCATGATAAAACGCAGGTCCCCTGCAACTGTCTAACAAAGACTTTGGAAGTTATATGAAGGCAAGGTCATGCGACATTTGACAGAACCACCCCAACTATAGCATCTACATCTACATTCAGCGAGCCACTTGGATGTGTATGGTGGGGGTACTTCCGGTACTGCTAACCGATCTCCCCTTCCCTGTCCATCAGCGAATGGCGCGTGGTAAGAAAGGTCGTTGGTGAGCCTCTGTAGCAGCTCTAATTTCTCGAATTTTCTCGTTGTGGTCAATTCGCGAGACGTATGCAGGAGGAGGTAATATGTCGTCTGACTCTTCCCGGAACGTACTACTCTCTTGGAAATTTTGTTCGTAAACCTCTCCGTGATTCACATCACCCATCTTGTAGCGTCTGCCACTACAGTTGTTGATTATATATGTAACGCTGTCGCGCCGACTAAATGATCCCGTAGCACATCGTGTCGCTCTTCGTTGGGTATCGTCTATCTTTTCTACGAATCAAACCTACTAAGGATCCCAGACTGATGAGTAATACTCAATAATCTGTGGTTTCTGTAAGCCACTTTCTTTCGTAGATGAATTAGATTTCCTTGAGATTCTTGATGAAAGGAGAAAATATAAAAATGCAGTAAATGAAACAGGCAAAAAGGAATACAAACGTCTCAACAATGATATCGACAGGAAGTGCAAAATGGCTAAGCAGCCATGGCTAAAGGAAAAATGTAAGGATGTAGAGGCTTATCTCACTAGTGGTAAGATAGATACTGCCTATAGGAAAATTAAAGAGAACCACTTGTATGAATATCAAGTGCTCAGATGGAAACCCAATTCTAAGCAAAGAAGGGACAGCAGAAAGGTGGAAGGAGTATATAGAGGGTCTATACAAGGGCGACATACTTGAGGGCAATATTATGGAAATGAAAGAGGATGTAGATAAAGATGGAATGGCAGATACGTTACTGTGTGAAGAGTTTGACAGAGCACTGAAAGACCTAAGTCGAAACAAGGCCCCGGGAGTAGACGACATTCCATTAGAACTACTGACGACATTGGGAGAGCCAGTCCTGACAAAACTCTACCTTTTGGTGAGCAAAATGTATGAGACAAGCGAAATACCCCCAGACTTCAAGAAGAATATAATAATTCCAATCCCAAAGAAAGCAGGTGTTGACAGATGTGAAAATTACCGAACTATCAGTTTAATAAGTCACTGCTGCAAAATACTAATGCGAATTCTTTACAGACGAATGGATAAACTGGTAGAAGTCGACCTCGGGGAAGATCAGTTTGGATTCCGTACAAATATTGGAACACGTGAGACAATACTGACCCTACGACTTATCTTAGAAAATAGATTAATAAAAGGCAAACCTACGTTTCTAGTATTTGTAGACTTAGAGAAAGATTTTGACAATGTTGACTGGAATACTCTCTTTCGAATTCTGAAGGTGTCAGGGGTAAAATACAGGGAGCGAAAGGCTATTTACAATTTGTACAGAAAACAGATGGCTGTTATAAGAGTCGAGGGACATGAAATGGAAGCAGTGGTTGGGGAGGAAGTGAGACAGGGTTGTAGCCTCTCCCCGATGTTATTCAATCTGTATATCGAGCAAGCAGTAAAGGAAAGAAAAGAAAAGTTCGGAGTAGGTATTAAAATCCATGGAGAAGAAATAAAAACCTTGAGGTTCGCCGATGACACTGTAATTCTGTCAGAGACAGCAAAGGACCTGGACGAGCAGTTGAACGGAATGGACAGTATGTTAAGTCGGGTGATGCTGAGGGCATTAGATTAGGAAATGAGACACTTAAAGTGGTAAGGGAGTTTTGCTATTTGGGGAGCAAAATAACTGATGATGGTCGAAGTAGAGAGGATATAAAATGCAGACTGGCAATGGCAAGGAAAGCGTTTCTGAAGAAGAGAAATTTGTTATCATCGAGTATAGATTTAAGTGTCAGGAAGTCATTTCTGAAAGTATTTGTATGGAGTGTAGCCATGTATGGAAGTGAAACATGGACGATAAATATTTTGGATAAGAAGAGAATAGAAGCTTTCGAAATGTGGTGCTACAGAAGAATGCTGAAGATTAGATGGGTAGATCAGATAACTAATGAGGAGGTATTGAATAGAATTGGGGAGAAGAGGAGTTTGTGGCACAGCTTGACTGGAAGAAGGGATCGGTTGGTAGGTCATGTTCTGAGGCATCAAGGGATCACCAATTTAGTACTGGAGGGCCGCGTGGAGGATAAAAATCGTAGAGGGAGACTAACAGATGAGTACACTAAGCAGATTCATAAGGATGTAGGCTGCAGTAAGTACTGGGAGATGAAGAAGCTTGCACAGGATAGAGTAGCATGGAGAGCTGCGTCAAACCAGTCTCAGCACTGAAGACCACAACAACATCAATAAGATTCTTCGTATTAATCTCGGTGTAACATCTGTTTTTTACTATCTCCTTTAAATAGTCATTCCGCTTTAAGTCGCTGCGGATCGTTAGTTCTAGATATTTTACGATAGTTACTGTTTTCAATTAAACTTCCGGTTGAGCAGTTAAAAAACCGAAAATCTACTCCTAAGAATGAGATAATATGTTCAGCACATTAGCCTTCATATTGAAGAGAAGAAAATACGTAACCAGTCACCAGGCTAGCCATTCGAAATATTAGTAGCTTACATGCAGGGAGGTGAATAATAGCCAGTAAACGCTGATATAAAAGTGACGTTGTTGGTTAGCTGAAGATACAATGGCAAAAAGTCGGACATTTGTCAGCACTGGACGGTATCGGTAAATGTGTACAGCCAACCGGAGATGACAAACGGAAGAGAGATGATTAATGACGCACGCGGTATTGTGTGGCTTCTGAGTGGTTTGGCTTCGTTTGCTCAGGTACGGTCCCGGACGACATAAATCTGTTTCGCACAATGAAACGTCAGAGAGAGCAGCAAGCCCGCGGGAACAAAGGCGGCGGCTGGGTGTCTGGCTGGAGCAGACGCAGTGGCAGCTGGAACAGAACCGGTTCCAGTTCCAGCCGCAGACAAAGCGCGGCGCGGCTGCTTGGAGGCCAGCGCGATTCTTCCGCCGCCGGCGGGGGGCGCGACCGAATGCGCCGGTCACCGACATCGCGAGCGACGCACAGTGCGGCCACATGTCGGCAAACACCTGCTTTGCTCTGTTGGCATACTTATTGTGCAGTTCCCTGCTTTAGTCTTCATTGCAACAAAAGACGAGTGGACGTCCTAAATATTCCATTAAGGCAAACAGACGACGATACACGGGTTCTACAGAAACTTCTTATTGCACTTTGCAAATCGGAATTCGTGGCCTGCACAATGGGCGTACTTCAGGGTGGTCCGCTGATCTTTGCAAACAAATGGAAAATCAGTTTCCTCAAGTGCTCGGGACCAAATGGAAGTTAACATCCACTTGCTGTCTTCGTTTAACAACCAACTGATTTCTGCGGAAATTATTTAATTTCTGGCGAGTAAACTCTAGGGATAACTGTTAAAAAGACGAGAGCCAAAATCCGGGAAATATGAAATTATCGTATTAGCCAAAGTCGGTCGGCCACCAGTTGCAAGTATTTATTTCTATTTAACGCCACTTCGGGGATTTGGGTGCCGATGAAGAGGAGACGAGAAGATTACGGTAACGCGAACACCCAGCTCCCGATTGAAGAAAATCTGTGACCTGGTCGAGAGTCGAACCCGGTATCCCATGATCTAGTGCTAGTGGTAGCGACGTTAACCGCTAGACTACGAAATGCGGACCTAAATGCTGCACGCTTTCAGAGAAACAATGTACAATGCTGGCCATTAATATTTTGTGTATGAATAAAGATCATGCAGCTTTGTTCTCCTTCAGAAATCGTGGAAGAAGTTGAAATATCTGCCGTCACGTGTGAGAATTCGGCAGCGGCAGCAACGTGGCGTATCGAGCTGCGGTTTGTCCTTCCGCAATATTGCTGCCCGCTTTCGTCCGTGTCCCACGACTGTCATTCGTAAATAGAATTGATGGTTTCCGCAGATACGTATTCAACGCTATTCAGTATCTCAGCAGTCCACTGGAACAACAGAGGTAAAAAGTTCGGTGTAGGAAGTATCACACATGACAAGATCATATACACGTCGCTGGTAATGTATGTTACTAATAACAATTTTCGTCTGTTTCTACAATATTTTGTCTACTCGCCAGAATCATGTAGATCGAAAATGTACATTACATTTTATATACACAGATACGTTTCATGACTCCGACTTCCTCCAGTCATCGATTAGTCATTCGGTCATATTCAGGTAGAATGTGCCAGGCATAACAATTGCAGCCTGAAAGTGAAGAGATACGGAGAAGTTCAGCCGAAGTTGAATTTGTACGTAGCTTTGTACATAAAAGGCGATGTAAACAGTCGCAATGAGACTGGTTTTATTTATTTTGGAGTATATTCGTTATCTTCGTGTAGTGCATCGAAACTATTTCATTTGTGTAGCTGCAGCGTCAACAGGTGTGTGATTCAGTTTCATTTCTGATGTCTTCTGATATAATAACGTTAGGTACAAATCACCACAACATTTTCTACGTTATAAAGTATAAAAGCAATACGGGAGCCATTTGTAACTATATTTATACCTTATATTAGAACAAATAAGCCCTCGGTCACAAATATTAAGTCAAAATTGACCAGGTTTCGACGCTACTATGAGCGTCGTCTTCAGAATTAGACTAACTGTTCTAAAACATATTAGGTATATAATACATTAATAAAATTAAAGTTTGTACTGACTGAGAAAGATGCAGTACTTACAAGTCACATTTTAAAAAAGATCTAAGCCGGAAAGGCGACATCATGAATAGTTGTGAGATGGCGAGCCGCTAAGGGCTGTTCGTACTGTGAACAAGGGTTGCAACAAGACTGAGGTGCCCACGTTAGAAAGTGTGGGCAAGTAAGCATGATGTTGCTACGAGCGCCATCCAGTAGCCGCAGAAACAACTAGGCTACTGTACATTCAAAATTAGGCACATGAAATTGTGATGCAGCTGATTCAGGCATAACGTAAGCACTAATAATAATAGGATGAAGTTACATATTTATCTGCTTTAAATAGAGATACATTTTGTAACGTAAAGAACGTTAGTTATGACATACAACGTTATACCTAGTTTTCTTCCGCTCCTTACTTTCAACAAATATACTGTCGTGAATTCAATTCTACAGTTACATCCGATTTTAATGACTGGATGCAGTGAAATGCTTCTCCTAATGGAGGACGAATACTGCAGGTAACATTGTTTCACACTGAACTCGCAACTCATCCGATCAGGTCACGGTTTTCCAGTAATCTAGGCTTCAATCGATATGGTCAGAAGCCCTGGAGAGGCGCTGCAGGTGATGTCGTGCTGTTAGCAAAGGCACTCGCGTCGGTCGTCTGCTGCCACAGCTCATTAACGCCAGATTTCGCCGCACTCTCCTAATGGCCACGATCGACTTACGTGTCACACATTGATTTCAGCGGTTTCATGCATTTCTGTTTGCCTGTTCGCACGAAAAACTCATCGCAAATGCCGCTTCTCTCGGTCTTTACGTGAAGGTCGCCGACCTCCACGCTGTTCGTGGTGAGAGGTAATGCTTGAAATGTGGTACTCTCGGCACACTCTTGACACTGTGCATCTTGGAACACAGAATTCCCAAACCAATTCCGATATGCGTCTAGTTCCAAAGTCTGTTAATTCCCGTCGTGCAACCGTCATCACATCGCAGACCTTATCACATGAATCACCTGAGTACAAATGACAGCTCCGCCTACACACTGCCCTTTTATATCTCGTGTACGCGATACTATCGCCATCTGTATATGTGCGCATCGCTGTCTCACGACTTTTGTCACCTCTGCGTACATGTGATGTTTTTAAAAATAACTTTTTTCTGTGTGACTCTCTAACTGGTTTGGAATAAATAGTAATATACCTGCGCTATAGTGTTGGATCTGGATTGTTTGTTAGAAGCAGGGCTACAAACATGCCAATAGTGCGTGGTTTATCGGTTCTCTCTCTCTCTCTCTTTCTTTGTTTTTCTTTTTTTTTTTTTTTTTTTTTTTTTTTTTTTTTTTTTTTTTTTTTTTTTTTGGGACTAACCACACCCAGGATTGTAGCGGCATCACGTGGTAAGCCCCTTGACGATCTGTCCCCACGAAGCTCTGTCTTGGTCATTCATTTAATTTCATTTATTGCATCGTTTAAAACCTGCTGCCTGTTGCGCCGGCCGCGGTGGACGAGCGGTTCTAGTCGCTCCAGTCCGGAACCACGCGGCTGCTACGGTCGCAGGTTCGAATCCTGCCTCAGGCATGGATGTGTGTGATATCCTTAGGTTAGTTAGGTTTAAGTAGTTCTAAGTTTAGGGGGCTGATGACCTCAGCTGTCAAGTCCCGTAGTGCTTAGAGGCATTTCTTTGCCGCCTATTTTAAAAATCAGTTGTACATTTTACAGTTTTATATATTATAGTTCATTGTTCCATATTTATAACAAAATTTGTTTTTAGAAGTAAAACAAGAGTGTTAATAATGACTTAATACAGGTATAAAATGAAGAAAATAATACAGAAACAATTTGTTTATTTAAGAAGGAGCTAATAGACAATAGGAGAAGTTTTTAATAGAAGAAAGTGTTCCACTAGCTGTCTGCTTCAGGTGGGGAGGCGTCGGAACAACTTCGAGCCAGTCCCAGAACAACTTCGAGCCAGTCCCAGATGGAGCAGCAGTTTGGTTAGATCCAAGTACAAATTGTATCGAATTATTTACAATTTTTCATTTTATATAATAAATAAATAGTGAATAATAACAAATATTTCAGTTAATAATTAACAATAAATCTGGAATGGTGACTTACTTACTGCAAGCCAGTCCCAGTCACGCTGTTAACCTGGTCTATCCACCATAATGGTGCGCGTCCCCCAGGTCATCAGCATTCGACTTCTCCATCTATAATAGTTCTATCCATTGCCTCTTGTCTTCTGGTAATGTGACCGAAATATTGTAACTGATTTTGGATGACAAGAGTCGACAGTCTTGTTCTTTTGCCAAGCTGCCTCAGGATCGATCCATTAGTTCAATATGCTGTCCATAGTATTCGAAGTACTGTTCCAGAGCATAATCCTGCGACGATCCGCCGTCTTCCTCCTCCATCTTTCTGCTCCACAGGTCGCGATAAGAGAGTTCGGGTGAGCGTTGTCTTAGCAGTGACGCTTTGTCCCTCCAGATGCCGGCAAGTTTTGCTGTAGCGTTGCTCGTAATCGAAATGCGGCTTAAGGATATCAGCTTCGCAGGTTATATTGGCAAATACATGCAGATCTATTAAGTGTACGCCATTGAACGGTGCCCGAATGGTAATAATTCTTTAACTTAATAGATTTGAATGCACTATATGCATACGTGTAGCTCCAGAATAAAAGAAGACTTCGAAAATAATGCTTCGCAGGTATTCACACAACCAAATGTCCTGAACAGTGCGGGGTAGTTACTATGGCTTCATCCAGTTTATGACCTAAGAATAACAGTAGCTGTAATATTCTCTGCAGTATATTACCTTTTACAATAGATCATTGTCCCCCGCTCGTTGCCTGGGCCCCCACAAAAACCCGTCAAGCAACTTCATCAAACTACGTCTACGACGAAGACCACCGTAAGAAGACAAAACAGAAAATAATGTCAACTGTGGAGGAACAGAGGAACAGCCATCCAACATTTACACGTACTAAGTTACGAAATTAAGATCCAACGGGTACTGAAATTCCTTTAATATTGGTAAACAATCATAATTTTTCCAGTCACTCTCCTGAGCATTACAACACTTCCGATTCACAATTGCAGCACAGTGAACGTATCTTTTCTTAGTTGCTTTTCTCTTTCGTCGTTATTGCCCATTCGTCCTCCTCCATCTCTCTTCGCTATCTGCGCTGCATTTCTTCGTTACGCCTCTCCTCTTAGCACCTCTACGACGATGAGGTTACTAAGTTATAAGGCTGGAGGTGAAATGGGACGGCAGCTCTCCTCGATCTCACGAACTCGAGTTCCGCAAAGAAAAGAAAAACATTCAAATGTCATCTCCCTTAATCAGAGTTTTTAAGAGAAAAGAAGACGAGCCCGGCGGCAGAGGGAAGGGTTACTCCGTCTGCAGAGCATTGTTCGGGACGGCCGATGAACTTATTGGTATGCATCTGATGGCGCGTTTAGCACAAGAGAGAAAATTAATTAATCTTCTTTACTTCCAAAACTAATTTTAGCCTTTTTATCTGACAAAGAATGTTACAAAGTTCCAGTCAGCAAGGAATAAAATGGTCTTGCAAACAAATTAAGATTCAAGTTGGAGGCAAGAATCACTTTTTAAACTAAGAATTACACAGAGATTCTTCAAGAATAATTTTCTACCGCCGGCTTCTTTTGACACGCTGACAGAAACTTCTCCTGGATTCACGGTCCCTGCGTCTTTTCCAAGGAAACCAACTCTTCTACAAGTCACACGTTGAAGAAACGTGAATATGTAGATGAAAGCGAAGCCATAGGTAGTAGAAAGAGAAGAGTCTGTTTCCTGTTCTTTATTTCTCTTGGTTTAACTAGAGAAACGCGAAACCTTATTACATTCGGTAATGAACATTCATTTTCGTCTGCACTCGAAATTCATTCATCCTTTGTAAGTGGGCCTGCTTGAGTTCCTTTGTGGAAATGGGACGTGTTTTTCTGTTGATTGTTCGTTTCAGTTTTCCCATTGGACACCATCATTTTTCAGGGAGACGTCTTTATCAAGAATATTCAGAAATAATCCCAAGTTTATGCAGGTTTTTTTTCCCCTTCTTTCCTATAACACACGACACTGTGATTTCGTCTTACGTAACCAAAAAATCTAAAAATTTTCAGATGGCTTTAAAACTGTGGAAGTTCTTGCGGTAATATCATACTTTTTTTATTTTCTGTGGCGTTCCTTGTTTGATCACTTTCCTTCTTGTAACTGAGCACTACGATCTCTGGTTCGTACTCTTGATTCCTCCAAGTCATTGGTTCTTTGAAGGGTACAGGTATATATTTTGGCTGTATACGTTAGAATGGTTATAATACCAATTTTGTGATACGTAAATGTGAAAGTGTATGTATACTGGAACTTTACAGAATAAGAGAGACTACAATTATTTTTTTTATTTTCGGGATTGTTAGCTTTATAACTTTTACTTTCTGACGACAGCTCCTGTGAAACAATGGTTTCGACCATTAACAAACTATTTTATAAAGGGGGCTAAGAAAAACACCACCGCTGAGTCATTATCATATCATAACCGTCATCGTCTTCATTATCTTTGCTGCAGGAATACAACCTCACTCTGCTCTTACATTCAAAAAGCCGGTGTACAATAACTCGTAAACGAAGTTGCAATAAATAGGCTACAATCGATTAAAACTCACAAATACTACATTATTGTTGATAATTTTCACTGCGCATGTGTCTGGCACAGTAACTCTTAAGTTTATTTAACAATAACGAACAGTAATCATTGACAATACGCTCGTTGCTTCTACTTTTCTCAGTACCGTTTGGAGTTAAACACCATTTTCAACCATGTCAATACATGCATTTCCATTTTATCCGAGTTTCAGTGTCGCAACTACCGTTAAAAATGTGAGAATTATGTTAATTTGATGAAAATATAACATTTTACGAATACGAATTTCCAATTCTTTCGTTTGTTACAAAATAACTTCTACTGCTACCAGTCACGATTTTTCTGCAAGACTCATTGTGTTGTCGTCTTCAGTCCAAAGCTCTCCATGCTACTCTATCCTGTGCAAGCCTCTTCATCTCAGAGTAACTACTGCAACCTACATCCTTCTGTATCTGCATAGCGTAGTCATCTCTTGGTCTCCCTCTACAATTTTTATTCATCTTCTCCCCAATTCTATTCAGTAACACCTCATTGGTTACATGATCTACTCATCTAATCTTGAGCATTCACCACATTTCAAACCTTTTCTTCTTGTCTAAAATGTTTATCATCCATGTTTCACTTCCATACATGGCTACTCTATATACAAATACTTTCAGAAAAGACTTCCTGACATTTAAAGGTATATTCGATATCAACAAGTTTCTCTTCTTCGGACTCGTATGGGGAAATAATTCCCATTATCAAGCATATTTTTCGTGTTTAATTTGTGCAACAGGTCACACAACACAAACATCACGCCTAAAAAAGTAATAATTCACTGAAAACCGCACTTGATAATGTGTTGCTCGTGTATGATCACACGTATAGCCGCATACCGCAAACATCACGCCTAAAAATGACGCACTACACGCTAAACGCACTTGATAATGCGTTTTTCGTGTATAATTGAGCTGAAGGCCTCATATCCGAAACATCGCGCCAAAAAAAATCACAATACACAGTACACATAATTTATAAAAGAGCATTTTTTCCCTAAAAGTAAATGAAGGTAAGTCGTGGCTGAAAGCAGCAAAACTTATTTTATAAGAAACAAAACCATTGTTTTCACGGACGTCGACTTTCACTAAATTTTCTAATGGACTTCATAAAAACAACCAATTTAAAATGTTAACCTTATTCTATAGTTCACTGTTTGTGACTAAACTTAAGCAAATCACTACACACCGTACAAAATATGACATGTGTGTGTGGGTGTGTGTCCTGCTCTCAGTCAGTCAGTGATAACCCAACCGGGTAGAGTAGCTAAGAATATAAAGACTATGAATTTCTCTGTATCTTTTACAGCGTTTTAGCAACTAGAAACTTCATCTACATGACACATGGTCACTTAAAATTACGATTTTTGCACCGGCTGAATCATTTCCACGCTTTTACACAATATCGTATGGGCTACGTGACACATACAGAAACATTGCGACGTTAGTCACTTTACCCCAAGTGATTCTGAGTGACTGTAAAGTGTCCATCCATTATTTTTTGAAGGGAAAAAGCGTCTTGACACCCATACTGAGATATTCCGGGACTGCAGCTGCAGTTCACGCACGGCATGTCCACCAGGAAAAAAATGGTTCAAATGGCTCTGAGCACTATGGGACTTAACATCTGTGGTCATCAGTCCCCTAGAACTTAGAACTACTTAAACCGAACTAACTTAAGGACATCACACACATCCATGCCCGAGGAAGGATTCGAACCTGCGACCGTAGCGGTCACGCGGTTCCAAACTGAAGCACCTAGAACCGCACGGCTGCCCACCAGGAAAGATCTACATCAAGGCCGTAACCCATTCGCGCCCCAATCGTAAACTGGTTTCCTATCAGCTAAGTAAAAAATAAAACTACAAAAATTTGATATGAGGGAATATATACAGAAAATAATCACCGTACTCTTATAGTAGGGTGTACCCGTAGTGTCACAATGTCGACTCACAGATAATGTCGTAAGCAATAAATGCATTCGAGTGCTGCTGGGAGAGCCAATACACGTACGGCAGGCCCGTCTGCGACTCCACGGTGGTCCACAGCTGTGGCACGGAGAGGAGGAGAGGGACCGTATTGACTGCCGCTTCGGCCGCCTAAAAACTCTTTAGGGGTCCCCGGTGGCCACTCTGGAAGTTGAGGGCGGTGGGCATGCGCGTCACGCGCCGCGGCAGCGCCGCAGACGGCGAAAAACTGCGCCCTTCTGGATTCCTGTGACGTCACAGGTAGTGGGTTTCCATGTCTGCGGCCGCCTCTCCCGCCGCCGCCGCCGCAGCCGACTTTTCGCGAACCGAAGAGCTGCGGCGGGGGCGGAGCGACGCCACCTGGCGAACCGACGCACTGTGCGGGGCGGACAGAGGGCGTCTCTGTCAGCAGAGACGGTGTGGTAGCCGACGCTGCCCGTAGACGTCCAGAAAAATACTCCACGCCATCCATAAACGAGAATCGGATGCACAGTGAATAGTCCCTTGTGATCCCTTTTTACAAAAATAGCAATAGATTAGATCTACAGAACTATAGACCAATATCGCTTACGTTGCTCTGTTGCAGGGTTCCATACTCGAGCATACTGTAAGCCCAAACATATAGACGCTGCTTCTCTCAAACAATCGATATGGACTCAGAAAATGCTAAGACGGGTGTTCAATATATAATGCAACACATTTTTATTCAGGGTTCCAATACACCATATAAATTCCCAATTTTTAACTACAAAACCCTATTTTTCAACATAGTCTCCGTTCAATGCGATGGCCTTACGCCATCTTACGCTCGTACAGTACCACTCTAATGGTCGACGTCGGAGCCATGTCTTGCTGCATCAAGTGAACAGATCAATGAGGATTTGCAGAGAATAAATACGTGGTGTAATGACAGGCAGTTATCTCTCAATATTAGTAAGTGTAACCTACGACGTATAACAAGGCGAAAAATCCCCATTAATGTACGAGTACAAAATAAATGGCCAGTCTTTGGAAGCGGTAACATCCGTCAAGAATCTCGGTGTGACTATTCGAAATGATCTCAAATGGAATCATCAGATTACACAAGCAACGGGCAAGGTAACTCTACATTCCAGTTCATTGGTAGAATCCTGAAGCGATGCAGTCCTTCAACAAAGGAAATTGCTTACAATACATTAGTTCGTCGAGTCTTAGAGTATTGTTCGTCTGTATGGTACCGTTACCAGTTGGGTCTGATTCAAGAGGATGAGAAGGTCCAAAGAAGAGCGGCAAGATTCGCGACTGGTACATTTAGCCGTCCCAAGAGCGTTACAAATCTCATAGAAAGTTTGAAGTGGGACACACTTGCAGATAGATGACGCGCTAAACGGAAGGGGCTGCTCACTAAATTCCGAAATCCGATCTTCGCCGAGGATGTAGAGTATATATCATTACCACCAACTTCCAAATCGCAGATATCACGATTCAGAGATAAGGGAAATTAGAGCCCGTACCGAGGCCTTCAGACAGTCATTTTTCCCTCGTGCGATCAGCGAGTGGAACAGAGGGGGGGGAGATATGACTTTGACGCGAATTGTACCCTCCGCCACACACCGCTTGGTGACTATACGAGTATATATGTAGATGTAGATCAATAACCTCCTCGTCATCCACGGCTTCCCGCAGAGTGCGTCTCCATTGGCCCAATCAAACTGAGTTCGAAATTCGCGGGATCCGGGCTGAAGGGTGAATGAGAAAGAACAGTCCAATGAAATTTTGTGCGCAGTCTTACGTAAGGGCTTGCGCTGTCTTGGAGAAGGAGAAGTTCGTTTGCATTTTCGTGAGGACGAACACGCTGAAGTTGTTTCTTCAATTTCCTATGGGTAACACAATATACTTTAGAGTTGATTGTTGTACCATGAAAGAGGACATCAAAGAGAACAGCCCCTTCAGAGTCTCAAAAGACGGTCGCCATTACTTTACCGGCTGAGGATATGGCTTCGAACTTTTTCTTCCGAGGAGATGTGGTGTGACGCCACTCCACATATTGCTGTTTTGTTGCAGGTTCGAAGTGAAGGATCCATGTTTCGCCGCCTGTGACATGGTGCAACAAACATTGTCAGGGTCAGCCTCTTAACGCACTAGCAATTTCACAGAATTGCTCTTTATGATCTTCTTATGCGGCGAAGAACCTAGCGAGCACACATTTCTGAGTATTGCAACTGGTGGACGAGTATGGCAGTACTACCAACAGAGATGTCCAGTTGTGCAACAAGGTGTTTCATTGTGATCCGTCCATCACCACAATTGAGAGTGTCCGCACGTCGCAACATCGCAGGTGTCATAACTGAGTGCGGCCGGTCGGTACGTGCGAGCCGGCCGCTGTGGCTGAGCGGTTCTAGGCGCTTCAGTCAGGAACCGCGCTGCTGCTACGGTCGCAGGTTCGAATCCTGCCTCGGGCATTGGTGTGTGTGATGTCCTTAGTTAGGTTTAAGTAGTTCTAAGCTTAGGGGACTGATGACCTCCATAGTGCTTAGAGCCATTTGAGGTACGCGGGAGATCGGACAGGTTTGTGCGAACTTGTTGCGATGAAGACAGACGTCTCGCCCAACGACTCACCGTGCCTTTGTTCACTGCCAGGTACCCGCAGACATTCTGCAAAGGCCTATGGATATCTGCGATGTTTTGATATCCCTCCAAAGAATGTCAATGATAGCTCTCTGCTTGGAACGTCCATTACAGATGCAATTTTCAAGGCTACATATAGCGCTGCCACATATGGGAAGTTCATGAAACTACAGGGGCTGAGGGGAAAGGGGGGGGGGATATGTTCCACGATGTCCCAAGACAAATTCCGCAGTTTGTCAACCAAAACTGGCCGAGGATGAAAATGTGTTGCATTACTTACCGAACGCCTCTCGTATATGTGTGGATCATGGCTTGTGATATTCCTACACAACATCTTCCAAACAACTACAGTAGACAGCTAGATTCTCTATCCCTACATTTCGGTAATGCGTTAGAGACTCTATCAAATAGTTGCTTACTAACCAAGTCACGAACATACGGAGTGTCTTCGCATATACGTGACTGACTCGAGGGATATTTGTCTTATAGAACCCTGTACGTTATACTGGCAGACGAATCGTCCGCGGAAATGAAGCTGCCCGAAGGAAGTTAATAGGACCTTTTTGTTCAAAATGGTTCAAATGGCTCTGAGCACTATGGGACTCAACTGCTGTGGTCATAAGTCCCCTAGAACTTAGAACTACTTAAACCTAACCTAACCTAAGGACAGCACACAACACCCAGCCATCACGAGGCAGAGAAAATCCCTGACCCCGCCGGGAATCGAACCCGGGAACCCGGGCGTGGGAAGCGAGAACGCTACCGCACGACCACGAGATGCGGGCGGACCTTTTTGTTACATATAAATATTTAATAGGTAAGATAAACAAAACCATAAAATTTTTCGCCGACGATTTATTCGTATCCACGAAATATATCAGAGAAAAGTTTTGACAAAGTATCCACTTGAGCTGCATTGAATGATAGCTTATACGGATCTTCTTTTTCATAGCCGTATCCCGTGCCTTCACGAGGCTCAGCATGACAGTCTGGATTAGACAATGTTATTGTTAGTGGGCGGCCGTATTCCTTTCATATCGCAACCCCACCTCTCTCGCCACGGAGTTTGCTAATCCCACCTCTCTGAGCAACGTGTTATTTCTTCTGAAAGTGTTAAGAACGTGCTCGGAATGTTCGCGAATCATGCAGCCAAGGCGGGACGTGGCTACCAGCCTCATATTGACATATCTGGATGTGGGAATCCGCCTAAAAACCACCACTAGTTTGGTCGTCCTCCTGCCGTTAATCTGCCAGCTGGTTTCGACTCGGGGCCGGTGAATCTCCCTGACTCTCACAAGAGACGTGCTAACGCTCGCGGCTATCTGGGCAGGTTATCTTTAAATGTGCATAAATGTAAGATAACGCCTGTAACGAAGAGAAAGAATGCGATCGTATCTGATTACAAGATCACTGATAAAAACTTTCAGTTCGTCTCATCACAGAAACTTTCAAGGGACGTTTAAAGAACATGTCGAAGTCTCCACAGCGGTCCAGCCCAGTCTTCATAGAAAGAGAGGGAGTAAAATGAAATTTAAACTAATGTTCCAATCGCAGATTCGAGTTCCTCGGATAGTTACGTGTTTAATACACACATCTAAAAAGTTTTCATCACCCCGATTCCCAGAAGATAGAAGTTGACATTGGATATTGTATAACAGACACAGTCCCTTTGACTGTTCAGAGATGTCACTAAATCCACCCAAAAATGTAAACAACCATGCATGAGCAGCGCCTATTAGACGGAGGGTGTCCGACAGCCAATCAGTTCCAGTCATTCCACCAGGAAGGAGGTACACCGCTCGTGTTATCTGTAGTTCAACGATGCCTAGACGGTAATACCGCGGCCGGCCGGAGTGGCCGAGCGGTTAAAGGCGCTACAGTCTGGAACCGCACGACCGCTACGGTCGCAGGTTCGAATCCTGCTGTGGGCATGGATGTGTGTGATGTCCTTAGTTTAAATAGGTTTAAGTAGTTCTAAGTTCTAGGGGACTTATGACCACAGCAGTTGAGTCCCATAGTGCTCAGAGCCATTTGAACCATTTGGTAATACCGCGGTTCGATCCGTTCACATTGTTACTTTGTGCCAGGAAAGGCATTCAACAAGGGAAGTGTTCAGGCGTCTCGGACTGAACCAAAGCGATGTTGTTCGGACATGGAGGAGACACAGAGAGACAGGAACTGTCGATGACATACCTCGCTCAGGCCGCCCAAGGGCTACCATTGCAGTGGATGACCGCTACCTACGGATTACGGCTCGGTGGAACCCTGACACCAACACCACCATGTTTTCTTGCAGCCACAGGATGTCGTGTTACTACTCAAACCGTGAGCAGTAGGATGCATGATGAGCAACTTCACTCTCGATGTCCATGGCGAGGTCCATCTTTGCAACGGCGACACAATGCAGCGCGGTGCAGATGGGCTCAACAACATGCGGAATAGACTGCTCATGATTGGCATCAGGTTCTCTTCACCTATGAGTGTCATGCCTCCAACCAGACAATCGTCGGAGACATGTTTAGAGGTAACCCGATCAGGCTGAACGCATTAGACACACTGTCCAGCGAGTGCGGCAAGTAGGAGGTTCCCTACTGTTTTGGGGTGGCATTATGTGGGGCTGACGTACGCCGCTGGTGGTCCTGGAAGGCGCCGTAACCTCTGTACGATACGTGAATGCCATCCTCCGACCGATACTGCAACCATATGGGCAGCATATTGGTGAGGCATTCATCTTCATAGACGACAATTCGCGCCCCCATCGTGCACATTTTGTGAATGACACCCTTCAGGATAACGGCATCGCTCGACTAGAGTTGCCAGCATGTTCTCCAGACATGAACTCTATGAAACATGCCTGGGACAGATTGAAAAGAGCTGTTTATGGACGACGAGACCCACCAACCACTCTGAGAAATCTAGGCCGAATCGTCGTTGAGGAGTGGGACAATCTGGACCAACAGTACCTTGATGAACTTGTGGACAGCATGCCACGACGAGTTCAGAGATTCATCAATGCAAGAGGACGTGTTACTGAGTATTAGAGTCACCGGTGTGTATAGAAATCTCGACCACCACCTCTGAAAGTCTCGCTGTAAGGTCGTACAACATGCAATGTGGGGTTTTCATGACCAATAAAAAGGGCGGAAATCATGTTTATGTTGATCTCTATTCCAATTTTCTCTACAGGTTCCGGAACTCTCGGAATCGAGGTGACGCAAAACTTTTTTTCATGTGTGTAGTTGGATAAATCCACGAATGTCGTAGATGTTCAAGTAGTCTGCGAAGAGCGTATAATGGGACGGAAATCGGAAAATGTGATGTACGCGTACAGACAAACAAACGATTAAAATTTTTAGAAAAAGTGGATTATTCATTCAAGAGAAAGAGCTTCACAAATTGAACAAGTCAATAACGCGTTGGTGCACCTCTGGCTCTTATGCAAGCAGTTATTCTGCTTAGGATTGATTGAAGGACTTGTTCGTCGACATGCTGCTGTTCTGTAAGGATGCTACGAAAGACTACCGCCATGAAAGGAAATGGCGCCCCAGACCATCTCTCCTGGATGTCCGGCGGTATGTCGTGCGACTGTCAGGTTGGTATTCCACCACTGTCCGGGGGGTCTCCAGACACGACCTCGCTCGGTTCGATGCGAGACTGATCACTGAAGACAGTTCTACCCCAGTCAATGAGAATCCAGGCCTAAGACGCGTCTAGAGACACCCCAGAGAGTGGGGCGGTACCAACCTGACAGTCACCCGCCATAGGGCCCGACAGCCAGGAGTGATGCTCTGGGGTAACTTTTATTCTCATACCGAGACCGCTTTGTTTGGCATCCGCAGTACCCTTACGACACAGCGGTATGTCAACGCCCCCTTCTGTTGCTCTTATGTCAAGCCAACCCGGACTTGCATTTTAGAAACATAATGGCCTCCCGGACAAGACGAGGATATCTACAGTTTCTCATTGTGCTTGTGAAACCCCACTTTGGCCAGCAAGAGTACCGTATCTCTCCCCAAGTGAGAACACTTAGAACATTATGTGCAGGTCCCTCCAGCCAGCTCGGGATTTTGACGATCTAACTTGGTAATTGGACAGACTTTGGCATGATCTGCCTTAGAAGCACCTATCCAACAACTGTATCAGTCATTGAGAAGGCAAATAACTGCTTGCATAAGGGCCACAGGAAGACCTACGTGTTATTGAATTGCTCGTTTGCGAAGCTCCTTTTCTTGAATAGATAATTCAATTTTCCTGAAGTGCGGGGTATCTTGGAAGGTGTGTCTCATAGGCTTGTTACAAGGCAGCTGCGAAAATCACAGACTTCTGCTGTAAATATGACACCGAGTCTTTTTGGGCGGAATTCACAATTGAAATTTTTTCAAGTGTGGTGCCCTTCGCCGATGATTTCTGCCGCGAATATTACTAAAGAAGAGAATCGTCCGGAGACTCTAGTGCTACGTTAGCCTTCGACTTAGGGCATTAGCACTAATTTGGCAAGAATCGCGAAGAAATCAATCTATGTTTGTTGAGAGGATCATATTACAATTCACATGAAGCGAATTTGGAATATAAGGAATGACAAATATAGTTTTGAACGCCGCTCCTTCTACATATTTTGATGACGTATTAAACACAGCTCACTCCTACTTGTTAGTTCGCTCAGGCTGTGTGATAACAGAAACAACTGTCGGTAGACGAAGAATGCCACTGGTTTGTTTAATTCTCGGTGGAGTGTTCGCAAACCCAGAATCAAAGCCTGATACGTCAGTAGCTCTAAGAAATACGACCAACCCTCAGAAACCTACTTAGGAAAATTCAAGCATCTGTATTCGACGATGACTTGTCTTACAGCCATCTATACATGGTTCTTGTAGGTACAATGAAGATTTAGCAGATCAGAAACAATAAGCAGACAGTCTCCCTATCTACGTCCGCGAGTGGAACGGGAATAAAATTTAAATACAGGTTACAAAATGTGCGGTCTGCATCACATTTTACCGTGGCACGTGATTCAGTTGGATAGTCTTTTAGAGAACAGTACTGAGGAGCCTATGCTTACTAACGGCCTTTCGCAATATGCCTTCACCACTGACGTGCTTTCAGGAGCCTGGACATGATTTCCACTGTTCACTGTCGTCCCGCCATCCATCATGCAAAGTCCACAACGAGTCGCAATCAAATTTACGTAGTTAACGAGACGAACTCCAAGGGACAAAGCGCTGTGTCAGCAGAAAGCGTCGACTCACTTCACGGAGCAGACAGCAATTGCTTGTTCTGCGAACACTGCGGAATCCTCTGTTTGAGTGCGTACGCTAAGAGCGTGGAGAATGATCACATACGCGTATTTGCCACGAAACGGGCTTCACCATACGGCAAGCTAACGGTGCTCGGGCGCTGTTGTCTACCATCAAGCAATCTACATTCGTGGCCGCAGCAAACATCATACCATCATACACTCAGGAAGACTGGCGGTAAAACCAGAGTTGCCGAAAGCCTCTTCAGATTGAAAAATATTTGACGTTTCGATCCCCCTTCTGGGATCTTCTTCAGGATTTTTCTGGTATCCTCCGAATAAAGGATTGATGCATATAGTATTTCATTTTTTGGAAGAGGCTTCTGACGCAGCCAAACAGCTCAGAACATTTTACCATTTTGCTACGTCCAAGAATGCATACAGACTTGTATAAAATTAGCAAAAAATTCTTTGCTGCCTTGTGTGGCGCAAATAAGTAGAATAATCACGTGCTATCTTCTGTTGTGATTCGCAAATTTGTAGGCTTTTCCGTAGACTTGTATTTTGCTTAGAGCTAATAGTCAGCTGAATCTTCATTTGCCGCAGTGTTTTGGTAAGATGCAGAAATCAAAGAAAGAAGAACGTAGCAGGTGAATATCTCCTCAAGATCAGAGCAGATCTGTAGTACCGACAAAAGTAAGGTTCATCGATCCAGACTACGTAGTTTCGCTCCTAGTCCCTCCACCTACAACTGTTTGCTGTTTGTACGATTCGATAATGTTTTCTTTACTTTCAAAAATGTGTGTGAATTTTTTTTTTAATCTTATGGAACTTAACTGCTAAGGTCATCAGTCCCTAAGCTTACACACTACTTAAACTAAATTATCATAAGGACAAACACACACACCCATGCCCGAGGGAGGACTCGTGCCTCCGGCAGGAGGGGCCGCGCAATCAGTGACATGACGCCTCTAACCGCGTGGCCACTCCGCTCAGCCTTTACTTTCCTTCAACGTGGCAGCTAGGATAAGACTAGTAAACGCAGCAAGGGACTTAACACTGAGACAGTTCTCGAAAGGTAGAGACACTGAGGGAGGTCGAATGAAGGTTTGTTTTCGTCAGTCATCTTCATAATTAGTGAAACACAGCGGCGAACATATGTAAAAAAAGATGTTCTGTAGCATCAGACGAAGACCGGCAAATAAATCACCTACTTCCATTGTTGGGGGACTGTGCCTTACAGAACTCCAAGAATAATCAACAGTAGGTGAGTACTTAAAAACTTGTATATCCTAAGGAAAAATCAAAGAAAGGACGCCAACTGACGCATCACGAAGGAATAATCCTTACATGTAGGAAATAGGTAGATGTGATGTATATGTTTAGACAAACATATGACTACAATTTCAGAAAAATTGGATGGTTCACTCAAGAGAAACTGAGCAAGTCAATAACGCCTTGGTCCACGTCTGGCCCATGTGCACGCAGTTAGACGGATGGCATTTATTCATAGAGTTTTTGAATGTCCTTCTGACGGATATCGTGCCAATTCCGTCGAATTGGTGAGTTAATCCGTCAAAATCCCAAGCTTGTTCGAAAGCCCTGCCCATAATGTTCCAAAAGTTCTCAATTGGGAAGAAATCTGGTGACCACGCTAGCCAGGTTTCACATGCACGAAGACAAGCATTAGAAACCCTCGCAGTGGGCGGGAGGCCGTTGAGTCACTGAAATGGTCTGAACGACTTACCATGAAGGGGAACAAAACGAGGCGCAGAATATCATCGACGTCCCGCTGTGCTGTGAGGACGAAGCGCACATCAACTAAAGGGGCCCTCCAATGAAATTAAATTGTGTGGTGTCACCGCCAGACACCACACTTGCTAGGTGGTAGCTTTTAAATCGGCCGCGGTCCGTTAGTATACGTCGGACCCGCGTGTCGCCACTATCAGTGATTGCAGACCGAGCGCCGCCACACGGCAGGTCTAGAGAGACTTCCCAGCACTCGCCCCAGTTGTACAACCGACTTTGCTAGCGATGGTTCACTGACAAAAATACGCTCTCATTTGCCGAGACGATAGTTAGCATAGCCTTCAGCTACGTCATTTGCTACGACCTAGCAAGGCGCCATTATCTGTTGCTATTGATCTTGTTAATCATGTACCGTCAGACCGACTTTCACTATTAATGTATTAAAGTTAAGTATTCCACCAGCTTCGTCCGTTTTTCTAAAGTCTAATTTCCCTGTCCTGTTCCAAACCTGCGTGAGCTAAAACGCGTGCCTTTCGGCTCCCTCTATTAATACGGGTTGGCTCTCCTGCCAATCCACAACAAATTGTATGCCAGATCATCGCGAGAAGGTCGCCGGATCTCTCTCCAACTGAGAACGTTTGGAACATTATGGGCAGAGTCCTCCAACCAGCTAGGGATTTTGAGACTATAACGTGCCAGTTGGACAGAACTGGTCAGCGGTATCCCTCAGGATTACATCCAACAACTCTTATCAATCAATGTGAAGCCGAGTAACTGTTTGCTTAATGATCAGACGTGGATCAACATGTTATTGACTTGCTTAACTTGCGAAACTCTCTCTCTTGCATACATTATCTAACTTTTGTGAAATTGTAATAATTTGTTTGTCTGTACATGTACATCAAATCTACCGATTTCCAACCCATTCGGATTATTCTTTCATTGTGAGCCTTTTTATTTGGAAATTTGTGGTAAGGTCGTATGGGACCAAACTGCTGAGGTCATCGGTCCCTAAGCTTACACGCTGCTTAATCTAACTTAAACTAACTTACGCTAAGGACAACACATATACCCATGCCCAAGGGAAGACTCGAACCTCCGACGGTGACGGAGGGGGGGGGGGGGGGGAGGGGGGTGAAGTCTTTTTATTTATTTATTTTAGAGTGTATTTACAAAGGACCACTGAACAAAAATTTCTCATCGACTTTTGTCGTCTTTCTCTTTCTCGCTACACAGATTTTACAGCTTACAACACAACATCATTGAACAGAGCCATACACTTCGGTCAAACTGCTGTTATATCAACGTAAATGCCTTATTACAAGGCTCATAAGTCAAAAACGCCGCAGAAATAAAGTAGCACATCAAGAAATTTTTGTTAGTTGCGAGTATTAAATAAAGTATTCATTAAATGCAAAAGATAACGGGAGTGGTGTAAAAGAAATCAGAAGCCAATTGAGATGAAAAACTGCAAGGACAGGCAAAAATTTGTAAAATATATTATCAATTATTTCCAGAATGAGATTTTCACTCTGCAGCGGAATGTGCTTTCTTTCAGGAGTGCTAGTTCTGCAAGGTTCGCGGGAAGGTAGGAGACGAGGTACTGGCAGAAGTAAGTCTGTGAGGACGGTGCATGAGTTGTGTTTGGGTAGCTCAGTTGGTAGAGTACTTGCCCGCTAAAGGCAAAGGTCCCAATTTCGAGTCTCGGTCCGGCACACCATTGTAATCCGCCAGGAAGTTTCATTATCAGTTATGTTGGGTATTTTTAGATATACACAGATGAAAGACTAACGTACGATAGGAAGAGATGGACAGCATGAGATGACTGAAATTATCGACAAAATATAGATGAAAACAAGGGGAGTGCAGTTGCAGAACAGTTGTGTGAAGTCAGAGCTTATGTATCAGCGAAGTATGTTCAGGAGCAGGCTTGTAGCCATAATCGTCGTGTTGCTCGTGGTGTACCACATCAGTAACAGAAATCATCTGACCCACTGACCAGAAAGACGGCATAAATATGATCGCGACCAGAAATGCCTGCAACTTGCTGCGTCGTATGAAGCTGTCAATAACCCACCGTACCTGTCTATCGGCGACAACTCTGGTTTTATTGGGTTTATCTTTGAACTGCTTTTGCTATCCATACAACGACTTTGGCTTTGGATTATGTTTTGTTTGGACTGGCACAATGGACAGACGCTTCGATGGCACCTTCGATCTAGTGCCATTCGTATTAGTGCTGGATTGTAGCTTCTCTACGTTTTCCAAATACTCTTCTTGTGAATTACTTCGGTGTTCAGCAAGAGTGACAGCACAGAACAGCAGCTATACGGCTCTATCTGTGACTGTCAGTACAAACAGTATTCGTGCACACCAAGCGAGGCAGCACAAAAAACAAACTAACTCTACTCGCAGCACATACCGTTCGAATCGCGCAAAATAGTCTAAACTAGACGATATTTCGACAGGCAAGCTGCCCGTTATCCTTTTAAGTGCCATGTTTTACTTTACATGGTGCCTCGGCAGGAAAAGCGACTGCTGCGTTCAACTATCTATTTTTTTTAGAGAGGAAGCGATCAACTATCTGTTTTTTTAGAGAGGAAACGACCGATTTCTCCAATATAGGCTGTCAAGTAAATTGTAATATTTAGCTTCTGCATATTGGCAATGCTAATGATCAATATAAGTAAGGAAATACGAAGTCGCTCATAGATGAGTAAAATGCAGGTTATGTTTCCAATTACAAAATAGTAGTAAGTGAAGATGAGATGTTGCATCAAATTCTTCAGCAAGGAACAGTTCCGTGAGGGAAGTAATTCGTAGCGACTCGCGGCGTCGGCACAGAATTAAAACGTTTAATCTTCTGATGTGTCCCGGTACAAGTATTTCGTAAAGAGCCGTATTGTAAGGATTGGCTGACGCCATCTTCCATTTGTCCTTACGAGGAAGTCAATGCCTCGGCCTTACACAAGCAATATCGGATCGGATCTCTAGTTCCAATCTCGGCTCAAATGTTTTCCATCAATTTAACGCGAACAGAGAAGATCTTGCCCGGTATCTCGTTCCGTATCGTATCGTATCGGGGCCTTTGTCAGGGGCTGCTCCCAAGCAGAAAATACGAGCCAACCAGGAAAACGGGTTGCAGTCGACTCCTGCAGAGCAAAAGGTCGGCTTACACTCAAAGGCACTCACACAAACACTTCCTGGTGTTCCACACTCCCGCTGCTCAGATGCTTACAAATGTATACACTGCCTACTCCGTCGCTGCAGCTACTTCTCGTTCATTTGGTAATAAATCACTAATACGACGACCAGATATGCAATGGCTATGTGAGTGTGTTCGAAAATAGTTTTACAGTTTTTAATTAACAGGAAATAAAATAACTTTCAGGTTAATTAGCTGGATCATTATACTCCTCGTTTCGATATTAAAATTGGTTCACATGCAGTTCGTATAGTATGGCTTCTGTATTTCTTTCACCTTACATCTTTTGACGCGTTAAAGATGTTGCTGATCTGTTTCTGCTTACAGAAACCGAGAAATAATTGCAGTGTTAACCTAAAGACGTAAGTTTGCTACAAAACTCTCCGGGTGGGAGAGAATGAAGCCAGAAGAGGCCTACCCCCAGAAATCACAGAACATATGGGAGTGGGCCAACTTTTTCAAGCTCTAAAACAAACGAAAGGGACAAAATATAATCCCGATTTGACGCTCATATTCAGTCTAGTTTCCCATTCCACATCAAAAAACGTAACTCAAGAAAATTAATGTCATTTCTCTAGATGACAGAGGGCACAAAATATTACCCCAGATCAATTACACAAAGATACAAAAATTTCGAAATGTTCTAGAGGAACAAAAACACTGTTAAGATATGCCCTCTGTAGAGAATTGAGAAGCCTAAGGAATATAACAGAAATGCTTCCGTTGGTGAAGTGATAAGTTATGAGGAATTAGACGTAGTAAACTACTATAAAGAAATTAGCCAAAAGTGCCACATATTACAAATAAAAGAGGTAAACAAAATATATTCTACCAAATCTATGAGCATGGACTATACTGCAGTTATATTCCTATGTCTGTGGACCAGCCGTGCCAGTGACAGGTACTTCATCCAGTTTGTGTTAAGGTAAACCCAAGAAAATCTTCAATGTTTTAAAAAATTATCTTCACTGTCGCACATTAAGTCAGCGGCAAGTCTCTGACCCTCACTATAAGAAACTAGATAAGATTACTTCAGAATGTGAGTATCGCATTTTGACAAATTATCTAATGTGTGTTTGTAGGCCGCCATCGACCATGTCAATTTTCGTAAAATTCACCTGAATTCTAGACCGATTCGTGTTGTAATATGACGAAGCAACGTCCTCGTTACTGCAAGTAGCCTTCAGCAGGGTGTGTCGTACCTGAAGAACAACACCTTTGACCTTGGTTGGTTGGTATTCAACCCATGATAATCAAATGGGAGCTACTTCTTGTTCATACAAGAACATTGGACAAGATATTCTACATCTACATCCATACTCCGCAAGCCACCTGACGGTGTGTGGCGGAGGGTACTTTGTGTACCTCTACCGGTTCTCCCTTTTATTCCAGTCTTGTATTGTTCGTGGAAAGAAAGATTGTCGGTATGCCTCTGTGTGGGCTCTAATCTCTCTGATTTTATCCTCGTGGTCTTTTCGCAAGATATAAGTAGCCGGGAGCAATATACTGCTTGACTCCTAGATGAAGATATGTTCTCGAAACTTCAACAAAAGCCCGTACCGAGCTACTGAGCGTCTCTCTTGCAGAGTCTTCCACTAGAGTATATCTATCATCTCTGTAACGCTTTCGCGATTACTAAATGATCCTGTAACGAAGCGCGCTGCTCTCCGTTGGATCTTCTCTATCTCTTGTATCAACCCTATCTGGTACGGATCCCACACTGATAAGCAATATTCAAGCAGTGAGCGAACAAGTGTACTGTAACCTACTTCCTTTGTCTTCAGATTGCATTTCCTTAGGATTCTTCCAATGAATCTCAGTCTGGCATCTGCTTTACCGACGATTAATTGTATATGATCATTCCATTTTAAATCACTCCTAATGCTTCCAGTTGCTGACCTGCTATATTGTAGCTAAATGATAAGTTATCTTTCTTTCTATGTATTCGCAGCACATTACACTTGTCTACATTAAGATTCAATTGCCATTCCCTACACCACGCGTCAATTCGTTGCAGATCCTCCTGCATTTCAGTACAATTTTCCATTGTTACAACCCCTCGATATACCACAGCATCATCAGCAAAAAAACCTCAGTGAACTTCCGATGTTGTCCACAAGGTCATTTATGTATACTGTGAATAGCAACGGTCCTACGACACTCCCCTACGGCACACCTGAAATCTCTCTTACTTCGGAAGACTTCTCTCCATTGAGAATGAAATCCTGCGTTCTGTTATCTAGGAACTCTACAGTAACTGTCTATGCTGCTCCCAAACACTTTACGGAATGCATTATTTTCGACTTACTTCGAGTGGTAGTAGCACATAATGCCAGTCACAGCTAACAAATGTGATTGCAGAAGATTTATTTTGTTCATTTCCGAAAATACCGGAGATTGTAATGAACAAACAAGAATGCATCCAAATTTTTCGGCAGCATATGTGATCCATCGTAAGTCGCTATAAAGTATGAAAAGTGTAAAGCATTTAAAATGTGTTTTGACAAACGTCAGGACTTTTGAGTGACTGAAAGATTACGTAGAATTCGAAAGACGGGTAATGTAATAGTGGTATAGTATAACAATTACCAAATCATTTGCGAATTAGCAAACGGCGAGTTCAATACGTTTCGCAGTCAATTTGCGTTATTAAAAACTTTCACTTCGTCCTGATACTGTTTATCTGTGACTCGCGAACTGGTGACAAAATAAGCAATTAATTTCGTGTTTCATATTTCTGACTGAAATGCATGTGGACGGAACAGTGCTTTATACGCGCTGTGGACATCTATTTGTCTTTCTTAGTTTCAAAAATATTTTGCTTTCCTCGGATTATCAATGATAAAAGATTTTCTGATTTTCTCCGTGATGTTATCTAGTGGGAGTAGTGTATGTGGACACTATAGTGATGAAAACAAAATCAAGTAGATGATCAGAAATGTCATCGAAGGGTTGGAAATAACTGATTATCTCTTACCTGGAACATTTCTTATTTGCAACACACACGAAACAGGGCGGCTGCATAATCTGAATCAATGACAAAGAAATGGTATCACGGCTTACGAATGTGCATATTTATTCAGTGAAATTGAATGATGTTGACAACAGATTTCATGTAACGTTCTTTTTAAAGAGCTTTAGTTCTCAAGCCGTTAGTGATTCTAAATCGTCAAACAACTAAAATGCACACAAAAACAGTCATGTCTAATGAAAACATACCAAAGTGCCTATCGCTGGCTACACTATAAACCAATCGGAGTCTAAAGAAATCTATTTAACTGTTGTCTGATTTAGGGGCAGAGTATAGAACCAGGTGTGAAGTCTAACTTCCCGTTTATTCTGCATGCTTTGTCGTGAATGTATGAACAATTTGCTCTGTGTCATCTCCACACACATTTTACATCCATTCGATTTTGTAGATGTGTTATGATGAGAAGGAGTGCCACTGGCAACATTTTAGGTACACGGGTGTGCGTATCTTAAGGACGAAGATAGCTTTCTCATGATGCGTCACTGACAAGCAACATCTCGATGAAACTTAGAAGACCAGAGATGGCAAGAACTGCTACAGTATAGCACAGAAGGAAAACAAATACACAGTGAGATGAAAAGAAGGGACACTTCTATTCAACGTCAATAAGTCACAGCAATTTATGGTGGTCCCCGGATGTGAAAAAAGGTGGGACGTGATTCTTGATCACCACGGACGCCAATGCATTCTCTGTAACGTGCTCCCATACTGGCTACTTGGCTGGTAAGGAATTATTGTGGTAGGGCGGTTGACAACCGCTGACTGTCGATGGTGCATATAGACGCGCTGCAGGAAATCTCTCCAAGGCATCACACACGTGCTCGATGGAATTTAATTCTGTGATGGGCAAGTTAGCACGTTTGCCAAATATCCTCTCGTTCCAAGAGCTCCTTCGCCTACACAGTACGATGCGGTCGTGCGCTGTCATCCAAAAAACCAATGCCAGGTCAGATTGCTCTCGTCGAGAAACGCACATAGTGGCAGAGTGTCCAGTTATGTTGATCGGTCTGTGCACCCTCTTCAGAGATTTGAACGTTAGTATGCCCATGCACGTTATGATTCCCCACAGTCTGACACCAAGACCACCAAAACGATCGTGTTCGACAATGCTGCACGTACCGTTGTAAGTAGGCTGTTTAGGTTTTTATGTTAGTAACGCCACGTAGCGCTCTGTATGAAAATCACCGACTGTGCTGTGTGCAGTCTGTGGCTGATTTGCATTGTTGGAGTATTTGCTATTGTACTGTTGAGCAGTTGGAGGTGAGCTGCCAGCAGTGGTGGATGTGGGGAGAGAGATGGTAGAATTTTGAGAGCGGACGATCTGGACGTGTGTCCGCCAGAAAAAGGAAATTCGTAAGACTGGGTGTCATGAACTTATATATAATAGAAACTTTTGAAAATTATTAAGGTAAATACATTGTTTGTTCTCTATCAAAATCTTTCATTTGCTGACTTTGCCTATCAGTAGTTAGTGCCTTCTGCAGTTAGAATCTTTTAGTTAGCTGGCAGTATTGGCGCTCGCTGTATTGCAGTAGTTAAAGTAACGAAGATTTTTGTGAGGTAAGTGATTCATGAAAGGTATAGGTTATTGTTAGTCAGGGCCATTCTTTTGTAGGGATTATTGAAAGTCAGATTGCGTTGCGCTAAAAATATTGTGTGTCAGTTTATTGATGATCAGAATAAGTAAAGAGAGAAATGTCTGAGCACGTTCAGTTTTGTTCAGCTGTTTGAAAATTAAATAACGTAAGAGTTTTATCAGCACAGTCATTCTTAATTTTCCAAAGGGGACGTTTCACCGTACCCTCATAAGGTGAGAGGTAGCAACACGTAATGCACACAGGAACTTTGTCGAAAATGAGGCCGTTTTGGTGATTCAGATGTAATTGTATGGGGAGGCATTACGTTACTCACTTCCAAATCTTCGGGCACTGTCCATTCACCCGTCAGCTTTATTGTGACACTGAACTCCTTCTCAAAGTGAGTCTTTTCAGAGATGAATTAGGTCTTGACTTTCTGAATTTGGGTTTCCTAACTATCGCGCAATACCGTTCTGGATTTGGCTAACCAAGGACGTTTCATGACCTTTCCTCACAGCTTTACTTCCGCCAGTACCTTAACTCCTACCTTAAAAAGTCTACTCAAGTTCTCATGCAGTCCTTGCGGGACTGGCACTTCTGAAAAATTCAGTCTATATTCCGCTATAGAGTGAGGAACTCTTTCTGGAATCATTCCCCTAGACTGAGGCTAACTTCCTGCGCAGATCCTTACTTCAATGTGGGCTAGTTTTGCGATGTATGCAGGAGGACGCCGTTGAACTTTGGGAGGAAGGAGAAGAGGTAACTGTTAAGTGAAATTGTGAGGGCGGATAGCGAGCCGTCATTGCATAGATCTGTCGTCAGAGCACTTGCCCACGAAACCTAAAGGTCCCATGTTGGAATTCCGTTTAGGCACACAGATTTAATCTGACAAAAGGTGCCAAATTAGCGCACATTCAGCTGCAGAGTGAAAATTCATTCTGGAAAGTTGAGTATTATTCCTGAAGTTGTTGTGAGACTTTATGTAAGCAGAAACAGATCACCAACATCTTTAACGCGTCAAAAGATGTAAGGTGAAAGAAATACAGAAGCCATACTATACGAACTGCATGTGAACCAATTTTAATATCGAAACGAGGAGTATAATGATCCAGCTAATTAACCTGAAAGTTATTTTATTTCCTATTAATTAAAAACTGTAAAACTATTTTCGAACACAGTCACATAGCCAGCATTTCCATCATTAATATTTACAAAGAGACTAGGTGAATTTTCACCATTTAATTTTTCAGCGTTTCCTCCTGGTGGTGTGTCGGAACAGAATCGTTGCGAAGAATCGCATTACAATATCGCAAGACTAATCCGGGAAACAATAATCGACTACGCCTGTGCTAGCCTCATGCGTTGGTAATTATACAAATAGACTAATATTAACGCGCGCGCCTCTATTATTAATGCACGAGCTCTGGCCGCCATATAGGATTCGGATAATTACGTACGGAGGCGGAACAATTCGGCGCGTGGATATTTAATGTAGGGACGAGAGGGCACTAGTTGCTGCCGAATCTGAAGCAGTCTCGCCGCCGTTATAATGAACTTTCTGTATCTGCCCTAACAGCTAATTGCCATGCCAAATTACACTCATTATTCAATGAGCAAAAATATGGCGCTGAGCGCCGGTTCGGCGCTACAGCCGTGATTAGCAGGCTTAGAGAGGCGTATTAGGGGATTTATGGCACAATTTCCTGTCACTGTTTATCTGGCCGAGCGGACCGTCTGATTTACTCGCCAATTTTCCCAGCGGCCGGACTGAAGCGCCGAGATTGGTCTCTTCCATCGTGTGCAGAGGTTCGGAACGGCAGCCGTGCGTGCGTCGCGTTGCAGAGAGATCCACGTCGACAGGCCATCGTTTTTATGCCATTTGCTGTCTTCAGTGTGGGCTATACGTGAACTAATTCGTCACACGAATTTTATTGCAAATAGAACCAGAGTGCGGACATTCTTTCCTGTAGATCACATCCTTTCATTTCCTTCTTCTCGTTTTTATCTTATGAGATTATGGAAATGACTAAGAATCGATGCATACAAAGCAAGTACTAAGAAACCGGTCTTCTGATATTTCTAACGTCAATAAAAGAGCACTTCTAAAAATCATTGGCTGAACGACTGATTGCCGGCCGCTGTGGACGAGCGGTTCTAGGCGCTTCAGTCCGGAACCGCGCGACTGCTACGGTCGCAGTTCGGAATCCTGCCTCGGGCATGGATGTGTGTGATGTCCTTAGGTTAGTTAGGTTTAAGTATTTCTAAGTTCTAGGGGACTGATGACCTCAGATGTTAAGTTTAATAGTGCTCAGAGCCATTTGAACCATTTTGAACGACTGATTGGTAGAGAGCAATTTTTCGTTGAGCAAGTACTGCTGTATGTGAGACTAACTTTCACGAAGAAACTCCAGATCAACTGGTTGGTCTGTGTCATTAGCTGCACATGTGTAAGGATAAAGAATAGACTGTTGATATCGAGGGAGAATAAATACAGCCTAATATTAAATTATAAGTAAGATATTACAGTGTAGTAATTAACAAATGCCGCGCGGGATTAGCTGAGCTGTCTATGGCGCTGCAGTCATGGACTGTGCGGCTGGTCCCGGCGGAGATTCGAGTCTCCGTCGGGCATGGGCGTGTGTGTCTGTACTTAGGATAATTTAGGTTAAGTAGTGTGTAAGCTCAGGGCCTGATGACCTTAGCAGTTAAGTCTCATAAGATTTCCCATACATCTGAACATTTAATTAATAAATAGTGGCTGTATGGTAATATAAAGAAAGCTGCAAAGGTTTTGGCTCTCGTTATAGACAAGCGGTTTCGGTAACGTAAAAGTAGTAAAAATGAAGAAGCGCTGCCTGGGTACAAACACCACAATACTGTCGTTGTGATATCTACGCTGGACTGTCCACAGAGCTGGGGAACAGGCCACTTCTTGGTGTCTTCAGAAGACATGATCGAACAAGAAGAGAAATAAGGTTGCCTCTTTTCTTTGCATTTACGACACGTAACTTTGAAATTAACAGCGCCTGAGCAGTGGAAGACCCAGATCAAAATGGAAGGTGGATGAAGTTAAAAATAAGAATGCGAGCTAAATGAGGATATGTGAGATATACTGTATTGAACACGGTGGAAGAGGATTTTTGAGTCAATGCTACGTCGACTAAGTGTAACCACTCCTAAAAATATTACGTCTGCAGATGGTCATGACAGTGCAGAGAGAGGGGACTGGAATGGATAGTGAGAGAAGGGGAGGATGATGTGGACAGTAAAAGGCGTTAGAAGAGCACAGACAGACTGGGAGAGAGAGAGAGAGGGGGGGGGGGGGAGGGAGAAGGAGGAGGAGGAGGAGGTGCCAAATTAGCACACACTCAGCTGCAGAGTGAAAATTCATTCTGGAAAGTTCTAGCACGCCGCAGTTACCTAAGAGTGAATGACTTCTGGTTGCGGTCGCAATTGGAAGCTGGTATGACGCCACGGTAGCGCTCCTAACCATGGACCAAGGAACGTTTCATAGTCACAAAAAATAGAGAGCTTCGAGGAATAATTTAGTTCATCAGAAGGCGGGCGCTGTCTTTTCTGATCCTACGCTCCCATGCGTTTTTTGACGTAGGAGTGACCTCGCATTACTGTCTGGGCCGACCGCCACACATTTATGTTCCCATAATTATTTGGTGGCACCTGAAGATGAAACGTTATCTTCGAAACTGGTCTTGGAATAAATTAAGACAACATTGGAAACTATAGCTCATTTTTATGCTATAAATGTGATTTTTTTAATGTCAGAAAATTTCGAAGCAACTGTAGTACGCCTCACTTGAATTGCCGCTACGGTGTCGCCTTACAAGTGAGGCATGATACCTAGTAACCCATTTAATTTACAATGTGCGTTGGATGTGATAAAGCAGACAGCTTTCATGGGGAGAGGGGGAGTGTAATGTTGTCATTGTGTGTTCCTAAGTAATACCTTCCCCCTTGACTGGCCACCTGTCGTATGCCGGATGTCCGTTGACAGCGTCACAGCCAGGTGCCTGACACGGGAACGAATGAGCTTGCAGTAACATCGGTGTATAAATCCCGAAACTGCTCTTAAACTGCAGAAAATGGCGATCCCGAGAACTGCTTTTCTGCGTATGAATTGTTTATGTTGGCACCCTTCGGTGGGCGGAGCATTTTTAGTGACTTTTCCATTAGGTTCGCCCGCATCTCGTGGTCGTGCGGTAGCGTTCTCGCTTCCCACGCCCGGGTTCCCGGGTTCGATTCCCGGCGGGGTCAGGGATTTTCTCTGCCTCGTGATGGCTGGGTGTTGTGTGCTATCCTTAGGTTAGTTAGGTTTAAGTAGTTCTAAGTTCTAGGGGACTGATGACCAGAGCTGTTAAGTCCCATAGTGCTCAGAGCCATTTGAACCATTAGGTTCCGGGCGTTCGGTGTCAAGTTGAGAGTAAATTTTATCCCTGTTTTTTTTTTTTTTTTTTTTTTTTTCGCACAGACACACAACGCTGTTTCCACGGCTCAGTTCCGCTGTCATCGCAGCGGAGGGACCGCTGCAGTTGAAGCGGATGTCAGGCCACGCCTCGTATTAAGCGAGTCGCAAAGCCTGGCCTGATACCTGTCCAAAAGCGACGCTTTGTGTGCGCGAACGCGGCTGCGTGCAGATCCAAGAGACACGATCTACATTTAAATTTCTTCCGCGAGTGTGTCCATCACTGAATAATCTGTTAGCTGTCATTGTATAGAGGAAATGTTTTTTCGGTAGGAGTTTTATGAGTGCGTTAAATATATTCGTGTTAACCCTACGTATCAGAGGTGAATCATTTTGAAATATGTACTCGTATATTAGAAATACTGCGTGATATTAACACATCTACCAAACTTTGTAATTTAGAAATTGTCATAACAGATGTGATATTGTCGGATTTTATGACTGTATTAATCATGTATGGTGAAATGAAACCTCACCAGTCTTTACTTTATGAAATGATGTGACGTTATCAGAGCCTTAGACGGTTTATTCACTTGTACAGATCTTCAGATATGAGTAAAATACGACGTTGCTAATGCCATGCATTGTGCCATGTTGTGTATAACATTTAATGTAGTCATAGAACTACACTGGTGTGCAAAATTTAGGAATGAAGGTAACTTCCGAGCGACGTGTCAATCCCAAGTAACTTAGCTCGATGAAACTTGGAACATGCATACAAAGAACTGCTATAATGTATGAGAGAACGTGTCTGAAAGAAGTACGCAAAAAAAGCACAGAAATGACACTTTTATTCAAAGAAATAACTATACAGAAGTAATCGCCATTCATGATGGTCCCCTGAAAATTATAAACGGTGGAACATGGTACTTATAGGGAGTGTGATGAGTACGGACGGCAATGCAAACTGTACAACGTGCACCCACGGTGTCCGCGAGGTCGGTAAGAAGCTCTTTATGTTAGGATGTACCATTTCCTCACCATCGCAGTTGATGGCTGCTGGACGGTCTTTAGTACATGTGAACGTACTGCAATGCATATACACCACAATCACTTAATAAAGGCAAGGCCTCCGGTCCAGATTCTATACCAGTCAGGTTCCTCTCAGAGTATGCTTATAAAATAGCTCCATATTTAGCAATTATATACAACCACTCACTCAAAGAAAGATCCGTACCTAAAGACTGGAAAATTGCTCAATTCACACCAATACCCAAAAAGGGAAGTAGGACTAATCCGCTGAATTACAGGCCTATATCACTGATGTCGATGTGCAGTGGGGTTTTAGAACATATACCGTATTCGAACATTATGAAGTACCTCGAAGAAAACGATTTATTGATACATAGTCATCACGGATTCAGAAAATATCGTTCTTGTGAAACACAACTAGTTCTTTATACTCATGAAGTAATAAGTGCTATCGACAGGGTATGTCAAATGGATTCCATATTTTTAGATTTCCAGAAGGCTTTCGACACCGTTCGTCACATGCGTCTTCTAAGCAAACTGCGTGCCTATGGAGTATCGCCTCCTGGATTCGTGATTTCCTGTCAGAAAGGTCACAGTTCGTAATAATAGATGGTAAGTCATCGAGTAAAACAGAAGTAATATCCGGGGTTCCCCAAGGAAGTGTTATAGACCCTCTATTGTTCCTGATGTATATTAACGACACAGTAGACAATCCCAGTAGACGTCTTAGATTGTTTGCAGATGATGCTTGGAACGATCACATACATAATATTGTGGGAAGAGCAAACCAAGGACTGACATTCATTGGCAGAACACTCAGAAGGTGCAACAGGTCTACTAAAGAGACTGCTTAGAGTAGACCACGCTTGTCCGCCCTATTCTGGAGTATTGCTGTGCGGTGTGGGACTGACGGATGGCATGGAACAAGTACAATGAAGGGCAGCTCGTTTCGTATTATCGCTAAATAGGGGAGATAGTGTCACAGACATGATAAGTGAATTGGAGTATCAATCATTAAAACAAAGGCGTTTTTCGTTGCGACGGGCTCTTCTCATGAAATTTCTCCTTCGATTGCGAAAACATTCTGTTGGCACCCACCTACATAGGGAGAAGTGATCATCACGATAAAATAAGATTAATCAGGGCTCGCACAGAAAAATTTACGTGCTCGTTTTTCCCGCGTGCCGTTCGAGAGTGGAACAGTAGAGAGACAGCTTGAAGGTGGTTCATTGAACCCACTGCCAGGCACTTTATTGTGAATGGCAGAGTAATCACGTAGATGTAGATGTAGATCCACGCATGCTCGATGGGATTTCAGTCGAGGGTACGGGTAGGCCAGTCCATTAGCCGAATATCCTCTCGTTCCAAAGGTTCCTCCATGCGCGCTGTACGATGCGGGCGAGCAAGGTCACCCATAAAAATGAACCCAAGACCTAATTCATCCCTGAAAACACGCACTTTGGGAAGGAGTACAGTGTCACAATAAAGTTGACGATTAGGTGGACCGTGCCTGAAGATTTGGAGGTGAGTAACGTTATGCCTCCTCATACCATGACATCTCAATCACCAAAACGGCCTCATCTTCGACAAAGTTCCTGTGTGCATTACGTGTTCCTGCCTCTTACATTATGAACATTGTCGAACACGATCGTTTTGGTGATCTTGGTGTCAGGCTGTGGGGAATCATAGCGTGCATGGGCATACTAACCTTCAAATCTTGAAGACATTGTACAGACCGGCCAACGTTAGTGGACACTGTACTCTTTCCCTATGTGCGTTTCTCGATGACAACAATCTGACCTGGCTTTGGTTTTATGGATGACAGTGCACGACCGCATCGCACTGTGTAGTCGAAGGAACTCTTGGGACGAGAGGATATTTGGCAAACATGCTAACTTGCCCGTCACCAAATTAAATTCCATCGAGCACGTGTGGGATGCCTTGGAGAGACATACTGCAGCAGTCAACCGCTGTGGTGCGAGATGGAACCCCCTACCACAGTAATTCTTTACCAGCCTATTACAGAGTACAAAATTTGTCAGGAGTGGATGCGTCGAATGTGGATGATAAAGGAATCAATGATAATGGTTCATACGGGAACTACTTAAGTATTTTGTATTTAGGATACGTTTGGTTCAGACAGTTCTATTTACGTCACCACGCTTAAATGTATCTCAGATGTGCGTTAAAATCTGTCAAAATTGTGGTCCCATCTTACTGTATTACTTTAATGTGTGTACATAATGTGTACAGGGTGTAACAAAAAGAACCATCCCATTTAAAAAAATCGTAACTATTATGTTATTTGAGATATGTCCGTGAACGATATATTCTTGGAAAGAGCAAATTCTCGAGTTTATCATCGTTCCCGCTAGGTAGCAGCAGTGTGTGTCCACTTCAGGTCTAGGAGAAATGGTGTCGGGACAACAGAGAGCGTTTTGTGTTCTACGTTTTGCGCAGTGCAGGTCAGTAATTACAGTTCAGCGTGAGTTTCGTACTAGGTATGTTGTGGATCCTTCTACAGCACAGAAAATTCGACGATGGAATGAACAGTTCCGAGAAACAGGTTGTCTGTGTAAAGGCAAATCGTCGTGCCGTCCTCGAGTGTCTGACACAGATATCGAACACATCCGCCGTAGTTTCACAATAAGTCATCAGAAATCCGTTCGCCGTGCAGCTCAACAGCTTAACATGCCCCCGCTGTCCGTCTGGCGTGTGTTGCGTCGATGTTTACACATGAAAGTGTACAAAATTCAGCTACTGCAAGCTCTTTGTGAAGGTGACAGACAACAACGTGTGGAGTTCTCTAATTTCGTTCTTTGCAAGATGGAGGATGACACTTTTCTACCACGCTTAGTATTTAGTGACATGACAACATTCCCTTTAAATGGAAAGGTGAACCCTTATAATATGGGGTACAGAACAACCACATGAAGCTGTACAATATGAGAGGGACTCTCCAAAATTTTATGTCTTTTATGCAGTTTCACGGGAAAAGATGTGTGGTCCATTTTTCTTTCCGAGAACACTGTTAACGGGAACTCCTATCTCTGTATGCTTGAGAACTTTCTTTTCCCACAGTTAGAGACTTATTCCAACGACTTCATTTACCAACAAGATGGGGTACCGCCACACTGGCATTTGGAAGTGCGGAAATGTTTAAATCAAAGGATTACTGAACGATGGATCGGCCGCACTGGACCAAATGATTCGGCCTTACATTACTGGCCTCCAAAGTCACCGGACCTGACTGTATGTGATTATTTCTTGTAGAGGTTTACAAAAGACTGTTTATGTGAATAAACGACAATGAATGAACTGACACATCGCATAACAACAGCTGTGGAAGCTGTAAGTCAAGATATGCTCGCTGCAGTGTGGGAACAATTTGAATACCGATCTGACATACGCCGAGCATCTCAATGGGGGCATACTGCACACCTATGAAAAGGTTAAAACATTTTGAGTTTCTTGCTCATCAAAAAACAAAATTCGTTGTATATGTTTATTAGTTTCAGAAATGTAGACGTGCCAAACCGCATGATTCTTTTTGATAGACCCTGTATTTCTCGTAACTGTCGTACCTTCATTACACAGAATGATTTGATCCATCTGATAACAATATTTTACATACAATGGAGAATTTGTTGTAATAGGACTACAACGTGTGTCACGACTGCTCATTTATAGTAGGTGAAATCATAATTTTGACAAATGTTGAAGCAGAGAATTTTATTATAAGATCTTAAATATACCTGATATATTCACAGTGTAATCTAATGAGATCAAATTCTCCTCTGTATATAAAGCATTGTTGTCATGTGGTTCAGATCATGCTGGATAATGAAGGTAACACAGATGCAAAAATATGTATTATACACGTTCACTAACATAATACAGCAAGATGAAACTACAATTTTGATACTTTTTAACGCAGATCTGAGATACGTTGAAGTATCATGACATAAACAGAACTGTTCAAACCAAACAAATCGTAAATACGAAATATGTACGTAGTTACCATGTGAACTATTGATCACTGATACCTTTGTTACCTACATTCAACGCATCCACTCGTTCACTGTAATATGTGGCTCGTCAAAATGAACAAAGCCAAAAACAAATCAGCCAATAAATAATTAGCAGCATTGGTGCAAGCTTTTACAACTCTCTTTTCCGCAATATTTGAGAACTACAGGACGCAACGTACTGAAAACGTTTATAAGCCATGTCCGAAGTCGTCACGAGTGTTGTAGTACGAAACATCTTAACTATAACTGCGTCTGCACATGGCTGTTCCAGTGTGAAGGAAGCCAACACACATACAATAAAATGGCAGTAACCCCCATACTACAATTTGATGATGACCAATAACTGCAACATAATGGGGCCAGGAGAGAATTTCAAAATGATTCAAATGCCTCTGAGCACTATGGGACTTAACTTCTGAGGTCATCAGTCCCGTAGGACTTAGAACTACTTAAACCTAACCAACCTAAGGACATCACACACATCCATGCCCAAGGCAGGATTCGAACCTGCGACCGTAGCGGTCGCGCGGTTCCAGACCGTAGCGTCTAGAACCGCTCGGTCACTTCGGCCGGCCCAGGAGAGCATGTTTTCCTGTTTTTGCGAACCCGGACGCAACACAGCAGTGTGCATCCTCAGATAGAAAAAGTTCACGTAGCCAATTTGAGTGCGGGTGGCATTGAAAACGGTTTCGGCTAGCGAAACATCTTGGCCTTCTGGCGTTCAGGTTGAGGAACATGTCCTGGCGTCAGTTCTCCGAACCCAGGTGGAACTTGTGTCCCTATGCGATGTGGCTGCAGCTTTAATTTGAAGGCAATGGCCCCAAACTTCTACAGATTCCACCATCCTGTGAATTTGCTAAATTAATTGGTACGTGAAGTGAAAACTGCTTCGTCACCACCATTCGATTGTCCTCTACTCAGGCGAGCCATCGGTGGTTTCAGTTGGCCAGGGAAAACTGATTGTAACACATAAATTAACGAATTAATTTCTGACTTTTCATTAATTGACATGCAGGCCTGACATAGCCATCATTGAACTCGTGACTGCTTAAACAGTATGAATCCACAACTTGACAGACAATTAGAATTTAATTCAATTTTTTTTCTTTATAAGAAGACTGGACTGCTTCTGAGACTCCTCCACTTGTTTTATATGTCTTAGAAAAAATATCCGAGTTACAAACGAAAAAAATGCCTAGCAAAGAATACAATGAAGCGAAAGAACAGAATGGTTGCTGAAAAATGTAGTTTAAGGGATTGTTGCAGGAAAGAATCGCGGTTGAGGCGGGGATAGTATTCTTGAAGGCAAGTTGTCAATGATGCAGTAGCTGTGCTAAAATAAAACAGATAGGTGGCAAGCAGAGGTAACTGTGAGCGGTATCAGATCAGTGTAGAAGATTATAACCAAAACAACAAACAACAGACGGACTGCCATGAGTAGCATTCATGAGGAGAGATTACCCGCTTAACAAACGACAGTGCAGCACAGTTTCTGACCCACCAGGCTAGCCGAGAGCGCTAACGCGCTGCTTCCTGGACTCGGGTAGGCGCGCCGGCCCCGGATCGAATCCGCCTGGCGGTTTAATGACGTAGGGCCGGTGTGCCAGCCAGCCTGGATATGGTTTTTGGACGGTTTTCCACATCCCCCAAGGTGAATACCGGGCTGGTCCCCAAGTTCCGCCTCAATTACACGAGTCGCAAACATTTGCAACACATTCGCACTATTATATGGCTTATATTAGACACAGACAGCTGGGGTACACTAATTCCTTCCCGGGGGTTACGGGTTGGTGGCAGGAAGGGCATCCGGCCACCCCTTAAACTTACCATGCCACATCCGATTAACCATGGCCGACCCTGCGTAACTGCGATACAAGACTCAGAGAAAGAAAGAATACAGTACAGTTTCACTTTTTTTTCTTTACAGCGTCTCACCAGCTCCAACACAAATCAACTTATCTGCCAAGGAAGACCATTAATTAGTCCACTGGCTTTAACTGCTCCTATTTGATCCATTTAGCTTCTAGAACTCCATAATGATTTAAATGCAGTGATATAAATGATGTGGCCTGTGCCAGAATTAGTACTTTAATTTCACCAATTGTACTGTGTAATGTTTTCACAATTCCTTTGTCAAGTAGCACATACCAGGGTAAATAACTCCAGGGTTTCAGAAGACAACTACATGAAAACTGCAAGATATGAAGAAAATAGACACGTGTCAATGGACAAAGAATGTCTCCAAGTTCTTAACCCACATTATTGGTGCTCAGTACAGGACGTCAATACAGACAGAGGAACATGTGCATGCAGTTCACTGAAGTCGTTGCTACTGTGCGAAGACAGCGAGCTACTGTGAAAATCTGTTTCTTATACTGCCTATCTGCATGTGATAACTGATTCGATGCGAGAATTCGGCGTAGATGATTTGTCTACATATTCTGACACGCCTGCCCCATAGTTGTGTGCTCTGCAACTCCACCACAGCGTGTATGACGAACCGGTACTTGAAGAGATAGTCCATCCACTGACATGTGGCATGTTTCGGTACGTCTTACGGTTTTCATGCAGTCGTCTTCTGAAGCTGCAGAGGTATTTGTGAATAACCCCGTATGGCATTGGTGACTGAATAACGGAAAACGAGTTTTTGTAGTATTCTAACCGAAAAAAGTAGTATATCAGTGACTGCTCACTACATTTGTCATCTTCTTAGAATTATACATGAAAGTGAGTTTGATGGAAGAGAGTACAAGTCAAATGAATTGAGATAAAAGAAAACATAAGATAAAAGGCAAAATAAATATTCCACTAAAAACAGAAGATAACACATTGATAGACGAAATGATTTAGTTCCACGCTGATTAAAGCCTGCCGTTATAGTCAGGAAGCAAATACCCCATTCTCCTATATTGACACTTTTTCCACAGCAAGCATTCGAATTAGCTGTCCCATGGTCCAGCGCCACCGCATCAGCCTGCGTCAGTGGCCTCAAACCATTGAACAGATTTTCATAATTCCCCGTTAACAATTCCTAGTTATTGTTTTATGGTACCAGTTTGTCATCAGTTGTTTATGAATAACTGCCCGTTGACGTTCGTTGCCTATCGCGCTGCTCATTTTTAAGACGGTTGGAACTTTAATAATAATGGCAGCTGTTTATTTACATCTTATGCCGGATAGACCCATGTTTCAAAGTTTTACTGTCCTTCACAGTAGTCACGAGTATTGGGTATAATCTGTTGCCAGCGATGAGGACGACGTAGGATACACTTAGCAGCACCAGATGAGTTGTTACGTAAGAAAATTAAACACCTACAGTCGTCTTTATGATGTTATTTATTGTATGGCTACCAATTTCGGTGCTTCAGTGTATCATCTTCAGGCCTTAGCTGATGTTGAAGGGGTTAACACCATGCGTATTCACGATGCATCAGTGACCAACGTAGCTGGTTTACGCAGACTACCTGTAACTGTGATGTTGTCTCTCCCCAGTTGACAGTTGATGGTTGGGGCGACAACATCACAGTTACAGGTAGTCTGTGTGAACCAGTTACGTTGGTCACTGATGCATCGTGAATACGCATGGTGTTAACCCCTTCAACATCAGCTAAGACCTGAAGATGATGCACTGAAGCAGCGAAACTGGTAGCCACCCAATAAATGACATCATAAGGACTGCTGTAGGTGTTTCATTTTCTTACATAAGCGACCGGTCGAAGTCCCCTAGCCCTCCAATCACAAAGATGGACACACAAAAGTTGTGCTGTTCGTTCGATTGGAGCAGAGTATTGCACAACGAATCTCTGTTAACAGTTATGATGCGAATGCCACAAACTGCTTCCCTCGTCTTAGGCATCAAGCTGAAGTCACAAGGGTTTACGTCTGGAGAGCGTGTTGGGTGGTACACCACTTCCCAGGCACACCGATATAATAAATCAGTCACAACAAGCACCAGATGCGCCCGAAGATTGTCCTGCAAAATGATGGGCGAGTGCTGCAGAAATTGAAGCCACTTTTTTCTCAAAGCTGGTCCAAGATTGAACAACTTAAAAAAAAAGGAGCGGCAATTATGTCTACAACACCTGTCCATCACTTCGCAGGACACTGCTCGGGCCCATCTGGCGCACGTTCTGACTGCTTTGTTTGATCAACATGACTGGGAAGTATTGAGCCGGCCGGTGTGGCCGTGCGGTTAAAGGCGCTTCAGTCCGGAACCGCGTGACCGCTACGGTCGCAGGTTCGAATCCTGCCTCGGGCATGGATGTGTGTGATGTCCTTAGGTTAGTTAGGTTTAATTAGTTCTAAGTTCTAGGCGACTGATGACCTCCGAAGTTAAGTCGCATAGTGCTAGAGCCATTTGAACCATTTTTTGGGAAGTATTGAAGCACCTATCACACTATTAGGATTTAAGCCCTTGCGACTTCGATTTGATTCGCAAATTGAAGGAACCACATCACAGAATTCGTTTCAGGAACTGAAGGTTAATTAATAACCCCAAGAAATAGCACACGTTACACTCACACACCACTGCGCTTTCCATAACAAACATACTAGTTATAGTGTTTTTGTAAATAGAGTTTAGAAATATTAACCCGTAAATTAAACTGTGGCGAACGACGACTGCAAGGCTCGAATTAGTTCCGATGCTTTCAGACCAGACTGGCCCAGACAGGGTAACATATTTCTCTCTCTCTCTCTCTCTCTCTCTCTTTCTATTCAAGTCAATCCTGTCGTCTATCATCATATCTCCTTAAACTCAGGTAATTTTTGTGTTTTATTTTCTTTCAATTTCCAATGTATTTTTAGTTTGTTATTACTTCCCTTGTAATTGTTAAAACAGTAAGTGCTGTTTGTAATATGGAAAATGGTTTGTAATCTACATGAAAAGCTGTAAAGTGAACGATCTGTTGTAAAATGTAAGGCAACAGGTCTCTAAATGTGTGCTAACTCAAATCAAATCAAATCAAAATCTTTCGTTTCAGAACTGTTACAGAGATTCATCGGGAGACCAGCTGCTCCACTCGACCTATAATATGTGATCAAAAGTATCCGGACACCCTCAAAAACATACGTTTTTCATATTAGACGCATTGTGCTGCTACCTACTGCTAGGTACTCCATATCAGCGATCTCAGTAGTCATTAGGACATCGTAAGAGACCAGAATGGGGTGCTCCGCGGAACTCACGGACTTAGAACGTGGTCAGGTACTTGGGTGTCACTTGTGTCATACGTCTGTAGGCGAGATTTCCACACTCCTAATCATCCCCATGTCAACTGCTTCCGATGTGATAGTGAAGTGGGAACGTGATGGGACGCGTACAGCACAAAAGCGTACAGGGCGACCTCGTCTGTTGACTGACACAGACCGCCGATTGTTGAAGAGGATCGTAATGTGCAATAGAAAGACATATATCTAGACCATCACACAGGAATTAAAAACTGCACCAGGATCCATTACAAGTACTATAACAGTTAGGCGGGAAGTGAGAAAACTTGGATTTCGTGGTCGAGCGGCTGCTCATAAGCCATACATCACGACGGTAAATGCCAAACGACGCCTCGCTTAGTGTAAGGAGCGTAAACATTGGATGATTGAACAATGGAAAAACTTTGTGTCGAGTGGCGAATCGCCGTACACAATGTGGTGGTTCGATGGTAGGGTGTGGGTATGGCGAATGCACGTTGACGTCATCTGCCAGCGTGTGTAGTGCCAACAGTAAAATTCGGCGGCGGTGGTGTATTGGTGTGGTCGTGTTTTTTATGGAGGAGGCTTGCACCTCCTGTTGTTTTGCGTGGCACTATCACAGCACAGGCCTAAATTAATGTCTGAAGCACCTTCCTGCTTCCCACTGCTGAAGAGCAATTCGGGGATGGCGATTACATCTTTCAACATGATCGAGCACGTGCTCGTAATGCTCGGCCTGTGGCGGAGTGGTTACACGACAATAACACCCTGTAATGGACTCGTCTGCACAGAGTCCCGACGTGATTCGTATAGAACACTTTTGGGGTGTTTTGGAACTCCGACATCGTGCCAGGCCTCACCGGCAGACATCGATACCTGTCCTCAATGCAGCACTCCGTGAAGAATGGGCTGCCATTCCCCAAGAAACCTTCCAGCATCTGACTGAACGTATGCCTGCGAGAGTGGAAGCTGTCAGCAAGGCTAAAGGTGGGCCAACACCTTATTGAATACCAGCATCACCGATGGAGGGTGCCACGAACTTGTAAGTCATTTTCTGCCAGGTGTCCGGATACTTTTGATCACATAGTGGATCAACACAGATGGCGCTGCTAAGGGTGTACTATGGCTTTCAAATCGCTGGCAACGTTTTATACATAATGCAATGACTCTGAAGTGCAACAGGTCTTTGAAATATATGTTTATTGTCTAAGTTGTAAATAATAGTTGCCATAATTAAAGTTCCAAAGGTCCGGTTACTGAAGTAAGTTTGTGAACGAACCACCAGACCATAATTTTGTTTTTCGGTGAAGAGCTGGTGGCGTTCATTACGGACAGAGCTGGCTGGCTCCACTAGTATCCTGAGTCAAGTGTATGAGAAGCCCGGCCGGCAGATGCCGGCGGCTGCGGCGCCCCTATTGTGTGCCCGGCGGAGTCCCCAGGGCCGAGATGCTAGCCGCAGCACCTCGTAACACGAGAGCCGAGCTTCCCACAAAAGCACACACCGTCTCCTTGCTCACATCACCCAGCACCTTCTCGCTGCAAACAACGGTAGGCTATTGTATTCAGCCACCCATTACAGAACAACATGACCTAATGGTGTCACCAGGCTTACGCTAACCCCTATGTCCGCACAAAGTATCAGAAAATACATGTAGGCATCAGATTCCATTCGTACTTGCAACCGTAATCAACCTTGGCCTCTCGCTTAATCACTGTGGCTATGACCAAGCTACTAAAAGAAATTAAGGGCAGGTTGGGAGGTTGGAATGCTACGGAAGTAAGAGCCTTAGACGAGCTTAATTAAACAAATATATTCAATAAGGTTCTGTATAAGGGACACTACCAGTAAACTATAACTGTTACGATTACTTCAAAAATGAATTATGAAACGTTAGACGAACATAGTCTGGCTGATTTGCGCTCCGCTTTAAGCAAAACCAATTTCCTCACGCATCTCAATATTCGCGTATCACATCTCCAGAATTACACTGAAGAGCAAAAGAAACTGGTACACCTGCCTAATATCGCGCACGGCCCACACGAGCAGGCAGAAGTGCCACAACACGACATGGCATGGACTCGACTAATGTCTCAAGTAGTGCTGGAGGAACTGATACCACGGATCCTGCAGGGCTGTCCATATATCCGTTAGAGTGCGGGGGATTGTAATCTCTTCTGAGCAGCATATTGCAAGGCATCCCAGATGTGCTCAGTTATGTCCGTATCTGGAGAGTTTGATGGCCAGTGAAAGTGTTTAAACTCATAAGAGTGTTTCTGGAGCCAGTCTGTAGCAATTCAGGACGCGTGGGGTGTCGCATTGCCCTGCTGGAATTACCCAAGACCGTCGGAATGTACAATGGACATGAATGGATGCAGGTGATTAGACAGGATGTTTACGTACGTGTCACCTGTCAGAATCATATCTAGACGTGTAATGGGTCCCATATTATTTCAACTGCACACGCCCCACATCAATACAGAGCCTCCATCATCTTGAAAATTCCCCTGTTGACATCCAAGGTCCATGGATTCATGAGGTTGTCTTCATATCCGTATACGACCATCCGCTAGACACAATTTTAAAGGAGACTCGTCCGAGCAGGCAACATATTTCCATACATCAACAGTCCAGTGTCTGTTTTGACGGGCCCAGGCGAGGCGTAAAGGTTTGTGTCGTGCAGTCATTAAGGGTACACGAGTGGGCCTTCGGTTCCGAAAGCCCATATCGATGAAGTTTCGTTGAGTGGATCGCAAGCTGACACTTTTTGATGGCTCAGCATTGAAACCTGCAGCAATTTGGGGAAGGGTTGCACTTCTGAAGTTTTACCGGATTCCTGATATTCACGGTACAGTCGTGAAATGGTTGTACGGGAATATCCCCACTTCATCGCTACCTCGGAGATGCTGTGTCCCATTGCTCGTGCGCTGATTATAACGCCACGTTCCAACTCACTTAAATCTTGATAACCTGACATTGTAGCAACAGAACAACTGCGCCAGACACTTGTTGTCTTATATAGGCGTTGCCGACCGCAGCGCCTTATTCTGCTATTTACATATCTCTGTATTTGAATACGCATGCATGTACCAGTTTCTTTGGCGCTTCAGTATATGTGTCGTTCAGTGATTTAAATTTCAAGGTAAGTTCAGTGTTGTATTTAGTTACAGTCAACAAAGCGTATTGCAAATAGAGTTAGTAATGAAATTGCTGGTGCTGACATTTCGCTGTGCGCCATTTCTAGTTTTTCACGCAACTAAACGTTTATGATCTCATATCTTCTGATGTATGCGTCATAAAACCATGTAATTTTGCTGGTACTATCAGTGGTATACATAGGTACTTTCTGTAAACTGTGTTGCGAACACAGTTGATAGTAAAGAAGTAATAAATTAAAACGTCGTGTCTGATGCTGAAGAGTTGCTGTATAAACAGAGACAATTTAGTAACCAATAAAACTTTTTTCTCTCATCATTTCGAAGGGATGACAGTGACAAAACATTCAGTTAACGTTTGAAATTTTGTGTTAAGTTTGCTGGAACGCACTAAGTGCCCTCATTCCCAAATACTGGATAAATCAAGTGTGGGCATTTGCACGCTGTCACTTACATTGTCTGAAGACGTGCTCACAGTTGCTAATTGCAATATTTTTCTTATTGTGTTGAATTTTTAACATAAGATTATACCTCTTACTGAGCAGATTATGACAGCATTTTAACTCCTTACATTCGGTCAATAATAGCGCGTACTGAAAATTAAATTTCTATTGGTCCTATAAGCCGCTCGATAGGCAACCTGAAACTCAAACTGAGGTAGTACTGAAATCAGCGAGGCGTGCTCAGCCTCAACAACTTTTACAGATTATCGGGCTGGCTTTCGATACTCGTTGCACAAAAGATAATAGCGAGGGAGATCATTTAGCGTTACCTTTATGATCTGGTTGTGGCCGTACCTCAGGTCATCGTCGTAATATCTATTACTCGAGTTGTCGCAACTAGCGAGCAACACGATGCTAAAATGATTTACTCGTCAAACTCTGTCAGCCTTTCCTGAACTTGTAGGGCTTTTTAGGATCACTAGGACCACGTGCCTTCTAAACTGTCCTTGCAGCCCGCAGTCTGAAACTGTCGTGAAAATGCGTGTCAGTCTCTACAATGTGGTATAAAAAACTAAAAAAGAACTACTTCTCACCCTGGGCGTTACTTAAAACCGCTGCTACCAACGAAAAACAGACCAACGCAGCACAACTTTTTATGCGCAACCTTTTGCAGCAATTCTGGAAGTACCACTCATGAACGTAAAGCTACCCTGAGCTAGCGTGTTATAGCAGACATCTTCAACTTGCAAGTACATTCCTACGACTAAAAGCGTTAAACTTAATACAAGGATTTGATTTAACTGAAGTAGCTATCTTGGTACTAACAAGTAACTTACAAGTAGAAACCGATTCCAAAAAACACGAAAAGTATACCTATGTATATCTGTCATCTATAGGTTGCCCTGGCATCACACATGTAATTTATATCCAAATATCCATTCATGAGTTACCAAAGTTTGTGAATTCATATTTAGTTACTCAAATGCTTGTTTAATTCTGGCAATCTTTCTTTTTATCATTGTACCGCCGTCACTTGAAATTGTGGCCTCTCAAGAAGAAGAAGAAGAAGAAGAAGAATCTGTCTACTTGTAGGTGTACAATCTATAATCGGCAAGCTATCCTACGATGTATGGCGGAGGGTACTTCCAGCACCACTATATCCCTCCCGCACCTACCCTGTTTCATTATTTTGTAACCAGTGTGTAGGATTAATGACTGTCGGTAAGCCTCCGTATGAGTTTCAATTTTTCTGATTTTCTCGATGTGGTCATTTCACGGGACGTATGTGGGAGGAAGTAATATGTCGGCCGAGTCTTTCTGAAGCTTAAGCCCTCGGAATTAAAACGTTCAACCTCACCTTGAATACCGGACGCCTCACCTGTACCATCTGCCACTGGTCTTGGTTCTGTATCTCCATAACGTCTTCACGTCAACGAAACGATGCCATAAAGAAACGCACCGTTCTCCGTTGGACCTCCTGTACATCTTCTGTTAATTCAATCTGATACAGGTCCCAAAATGATGAACAATATTCAAGAATCGGTCGCACGTGTATTTTGTAGACCATGCATTACATTTCCTTATTAATCGACCAATATGTCCATCTGAGGCTGGGTTTTAATGTATTTTATGTGCTCATTCAAAAAAATGGTTTAAATGGCTCTGAGCACTATGGGATTTAACATCTGAGGTCATCAGTCTCCTAGAACTTAGAACTACTTAAACGTAACTAACCTAAGGACATCACACACATCCATGCCCGAGGCAGGACTCGAACCTGCGACAGTAGCGGTCGCGCGGTTCCAGACTGAAGCGCCTAAAACCGCTCGGCCACTGCGGCCAGCCTGTGCTCATTCTTTTACGCGCTTATTACAATTTAGGTTGTTCCGGATGGTTACTTCCGTGTGTTTTAAGGTGGTTGCTTTTCCAGTACTTTGTCGTCCGGCAGTTTAATCAAACGGCAGTGGATTTCTTCGCTTGTTTATGCGTGATAAGATACGTTTATTTACATGTAGGGGCGATTTCCAGTACCTGCGTCCAACAATGATCCTTTACAGGCCTTCTTGCAGTTTGGTACACCCCACTGGCGCTGCAGTCTTCCTTAAAACAACTGCTCCGTCGGCGAATATGATGATGATGTGATGGTGATGAGGTTGAAAGACAAGGAGAAAATGGAAGAAGGGGAAGAGGACGATTGGTTTAACGACAAAGTGAAGTGTGCTACGCCTGTTAAGGAGCGGTGAGGGTTAATTCGGCGGCTGCGGAAGGTACACGGACACACATTTTGGTGGGCGTGTTCCGCTGCCGCTGGACGGATCTTGGCTGTGGTCGGCGGCTCTGCCCTCCGCTCCCCTCCCTGGGGGCCGGGCAACTCGCGGAGTGAAGGCGAGATATTAGCAGAGGGGCCCTCCGCCCCTAACGTAATGCCGAAACACGCCCGGCGAGCCAAGTTGGTCGCGAGTTCAGCCCCTTTGGTGCAGTTAAGCAAACTTGGACTGCCGCTCCCAGCTACGCCAGGCCAGGCCACGCCACGCCATGCCGTATCGCGGCGCCCGATCTAAGTGAGTTGTGTGTCTTTCCGCCGGCGCCGGGGCGAAGCAGCGATGGGGCCAGGGGCTGTCTTACCAGAAACCGCAGAGCACGAACCGTCCGCGGTTGCGTTCAGCGCACACACTCGCCACACCCAAAACAAGAACTGTATTTCTGCGTTCTCTCTATGTAACACAGCATTACTCTCCGCATTCATTATAGCCACTGCCAAATCGCGTGCCATAAAGAGGAACACAGGGAGAACTCCTATGTAGTCGATATGATGTAGGTATTGCCTGCTGGCTTTCGTGTCGAGACCTTCGGATGACGTTTATGTAGTGATTCTTCTCACATTTCGCCAGTTTCAGTGACTGGTATCGTCAAAGATTCATCCTCCATTGTTGGTGATGGACTGGAGTCGAGCCCGTGGTTCGATATGACATTTATTAAAAAAAATACTGTGCTCCACGAAGCAATTATATGAATTTCAGAGCGGGAAGGAGTGCCTGGTCCTCATCACGAACCCGCCCGGCGCATTTGTGTCGAGGTCCGGTGAACCGGCCAGTCTGTGGATGGTTTTTAGGCGGTGTTCCATCTGCTTCGGCGAATGCGGGCTGGTTCTCCTTATTCCGCCTCAGTTACACTATGTCGGCGATTATTGTGCATACAATTTCTCCACGTACGCGTACACCACCATTACTCTACAACGCAAACATAGGGGTTACACTCGTCTGGTGTGATACGTTCCCCGGGGGGTCCAGCGGGGGCCGAACCGCACAATAACCCTGGGTTCGGTGTTGGGCGGCGGAGGGGTGAAGTGGTCTGCGGTAGTCGTCGTGGGGTTGCGGACCATTGCGGCTGCGGCGGGGACAGAGCCTCTCCGTCGTTTCTAGGTCCCCGGTTAACATACAATACAATACAATACAATTATATGAATGGGACGAAGATCGATAGATGTGAGGTATAAACACAGAAAAACAAATGATTAGAATTTCACAAAAACTGGAGGGTTTATTCAAGAGGAAGAGCTTCACAAATTGAGCAAATCAATAATACATTGATCCGGCATTGGGCCCTATGCTAGCAGTCACTCGGCTTGGTACTAATAGACAGAGTCGTTGGATGTCCTCCTGTGAGATACTGCTCCTAACTGTACGCAATTGGAGCCTTACATTGTCAAAATCCCGAGATGGTTGGCGGGTACTGCCCAGACCGCTCCAAGCCTTCTCATCTGGGGAGGGATCCGGCGATCTTGCTGGTATGATTTAGCAAGCACGAAGATAGGCAGTAGACAGTCTCGCTGTGTGCTGGCGACCATTACCTCGCTGAAATGTAAGCCCACTACGGCTTGCCATGAAGGGCACAACAAAACGGAGCCTAGAACATCGTCGACGTACCGCTATGTTGTAAGCGTCACGCAGATGACAACCGAAGGCGTCCTGCTATGAAATGTAATGGTACCCCAGCCCACCATACCTGGTTTTCGCACCGTAAGACGGGCGACATTCAGGTTGGGAACCCCCCATTGTCTGGTGCGTCTTCAGACACATATTCCGCGTTGAATCTCGTTGACTGGAAAGATTGTCTTGAGTGACGAGTTCCGCTTCAAAGTGTGCCCCGATGACCAGCGCAGATGTTTCTGGAGGCGCCACGGACAGCATTGGGATACCAGCCTGACTGTCGCCCCCACTACGCCCGACAACCAGGACTGATGGTCGGCACTTCCATTTCATTTCATAACAGGACCCCTTTGGTTGTCATCTGCGGCACCCTTACAGAACAGCGGCACGCCGACATTATTCTACGCCCTGTTTTTGCCCTTCTTTTCAAGCCATCTTCGCCTTACATTTCAGCAAAATAATGCTCCCCAGCACAACGCGAGAGTGTCTCCTGCTTGCCTCGTACTTGCCAAACCCTACCTTGGCCAGCGACGTCCCCGGATTTCTCCCCAATTGAGTACGTGTGCAGCATAATTGGCAGGGCCCTCCAAACATCTGCGTTTTTGACTATGTAGGCTCGCCAACTGGACATAATTTGACACGGTATCCCTAAGGAGGGCATCCAACGGTTCTATCAATCAATTCCAATCATCAATCAATTCCAACCGAATAACCGCTTTCATTAGGGCTAGAGGTGGACAAACGCGTCATTGATTTCCTCAATTTGTGGAGTTCTTTCTCTTGAAAAAAATCATCCAGTCTTTTCTTTTTTTTTTTATTGTCTGTACACGTATATCACATCTAGCATTTTCCATCCCATTCGGATAATTCCTTCGTGGTGCTTCATTCGTTCCCCTTCCCCCTCCCCCCTCCCCAGAATGTTCGACTGCACGTACCTGTCGTGTCAACGTCTGAAGGCCTTCCTGGTCATTACACTGTGGCTCTCTTCTTGTCTCGTTACTGCCACGGTCTTTAGCTGTAGCACGACAATCCTGGATCCGTTATCTTTGAGGCTTTCTTTTATCTTTCTTGTTAAATCTGTCATGTTCATGAATTTCGGTAAATTCCCTGAATGAATAGGCTCAATTATTTCAAATAGCTCTAAGCACTATGGGACTTAACTTCTGAGGTCATTAGTCCCCTAGACTTAGAACTACTTAAACCTAACTAACCTAAGGACAGTACACACATCCATGCCCGAGGCACGATTCGAACCTGCGACCGTAGCGGTCGCACGGATCCAGACTGAAGCGCCTAGAACCGCTCGGCTATGTCGGCCGGCCAGGATTCGAACCTGCGACCGTAGCAGCAGTGCGGTTATGGACTGAAGCGCCTAGAACCGCTCGGCCACAGCGGCCGGTAATAAATAGGCGTGGTAGCTTTTCTTCACAACGAAAACCTGCGTGTCGACGATTTTTATTACGTAGTCGGTCTCAAAGAGCGTGTTGGTCGCCACGACCGATTTATCTTCCTGTGACAACCTGCAGTACTGTCTCAGTCTGATATTAAAGAATCGTCACTCATTGAATCATAAACTTTACCGCATGTGCACGGGATGTGGTACACAGTAAACCCCACATTCCGAGTGGGGTCCTTTCTGTTCTTTGCTGACCCGAGATATTCTGTGTTATCTTTGTCGGTTTGTAAATAACCTCTATGCCATGTTTGCCTAATATGCGGTCCATTGTGTCCATCACCCTGGAAAGTATGGCGATAGGCCATACCGACATTTGTCCATCTTTGTATCACGGAGGTCGGGTGTAAGGATAGTGACACTTAACATGCGACTGATGGAGTAACCAGTGCACATCAGAATGCAATCCAGGTGTTGCATCTCGCGTCCGAGGTACCGTGGCTCACATATTCGCCTTGAGCACGCTGCTATCATACTCAGTATACCTACTTTCTGGCTTGGCTGACGATCTGAAGCTTTGTGCAGGTATTGGTTCTGGTGTGTCTGTTTCCGAAACACGCAATGACCCAGTTCTGGCCATTCCTCGCAACCAGTTCATTTAGAAACGTTAGCTGTTTACGCGTTCCTATCACCATAGTAAATTTGATGTTCGCACCGAGAATATTCAGATAGCTTAGAACGCCTCCGAGCTGTCCCTTAACATGGCTCTACACGACGAACTTATCGTCGACATATCTACACCATTCATTCACTTTGTTGTTCTTCTTGTGGTCTTCAGTCCAAAGACTGGTGTGATGTAGTTCTCCACATAGCGGTAGTCTATCATGTGCAAGCCTCTTCATCTCCCAGTACCTACTGCAACCTACATCCTTCTGAACCTGCACAGTATATTCATCTCTTGGTCTCCCTCTGCGATTTTTATCCTCCGCGCTTCCTCACATTAACAAACTGGTGATCCCTAGATGCCTCAGAAGGTGTGCTACTAACCGATCCCTACTTATAGTTAAGCTGTGCCACAAATTCCTCTTCTCCCCAATTTTATTCAGTACCTCCTCGTTAGTTACGTGACCTACCCATCTAATCTTCAGCATTATTCTGTAGCACCTTATGTCCCCTCTTGTCGAAACTGTTTATAGTCCATGTTTCACTTTCATACCTGGCTACTCTTCATACAAGAACTTTCAGAAAAGTCTTCCCGATACTTAAACCTGTACTCTATGTTAACAAATTTATCTTCCTCAGGAACTCTTTCCTTGCCATCGCCAGTCTACGTTTTATATCCTCGCTACTTCGACCATCATCAGTTATTTTCCTGCCCAAATAGCAAAACTCGTCTACTACTTTAAGCGTCTCATTTCCTAATCTAATTCCCTCATTCAGTATACAATGTGCCAAGTCCATCGGTTGTCTTTTGACATAATCCATAAAGAAATTGGCAACCATTCGATTAAGAAGATTATCCGTGGCGTCGCTTCTCAGCTGATCGTAGAAATAGCCGTTCCGCATAAAATACCTTGTAGTAAGACTTATTAGAAACAGGTTTATGATTGATGCTGGAAAATGGAACCGATATGCTACAGAGAGATAAAATCTAAACTAATCAAGATGCCATTTACTACAATTTTAGATTCTTCAGTTTCTAAATGAAATTTGGAACCATCACACAGAAAATGTTGTGAGGAAGACGAGGCAAAGACTGGGTTTTATGGGCAGAACACTGAGTAGATGCAAGAAGTCTACAGAAGACCCTATTTACACGATGCTTCTCCGCCCTCTTTTGAAGTGCTGCTGCACTGAGTCGGATCCTTACCTGACAGAATGCACGGAGGACACAGAAGATATTCAAGAACAGCAGCTTGTTTTGAATTATCGCGAAAAAGGGGGAGAGTGTTAGGGATAAGATGTGTGAGTTTGGACGGCAATGAAAATAAAGGCGTTTTTCGTTGTGGCGAGTTCTCTTTATGAGGTTTCAACTTTCTCCATCGAATGCGAAAATATTTTGTTGATACCCACCAACATAGGGACAAGCAATCAGGGCTTGCACGGGAATACTTAAGTGTTAATTTTTGCACGTGACATTAAAGAGTGGAAAGGTCGAGAAATAGTCTGAAAGTAGTTCAATGAAACCTGTGCCAAGCCCACAAGTGAGAACTGCAGAGTAGTCATGTAGACGTAACTGTAGAGTGCTTTATGTATGTGTCGATCTTCTCCACGTGCTGATGAGTGAGGCCAAGTGTTCGCCAGTTTATACGTCGGAGAAATACGAGCGCTTACGATCAGTCTCAATCTCTTTCGCGGAGCAGATGGCTCCCACCACGAATACTAAAAGCGACTCACAGCCACGTACTTTCTAGAATTTTTGCAAAGTACAACGAAAAAAAGATCAGTAAGGAGGTGTGGAGTACGCACGAGAAGAGGCCTTCGAAAGAGAGATATTTTATTAGTGTGCATAACAAGAAGTTCTTTTGCGCAGCACCTTATTTTAAAATATTATGTGAAAATAATGTTTCATTCTTTCCATCAATATATTCTACTAGATTCTATCCACAGTAGTTTCAGCCCATAAACTAAAATCAACAAATAAATATTTAAATGAGTCAGTAATGTACGTGGTGCAACTAAGCCAGGCAGTGCTAGAGGAAATCGGTACGCCGCGCATAAAACGGGATTTCCCGGTGCTCTTATCTCAGATTCCATTTGTGATAAAAAGGTACGCCGTGTGTTTTGGACAGCGTTTAGGATAGGGACCGTTTGCATGTGGAACACAAGGATCGTCGTAGGGTCACTATCCTACAGTACAGGGACAAAGTGTGAATATTACACACTTCCTCCTACTTACACAAATGGAGCAAATCGGTTGTTTCTTTTTGCATTCAATGTGGTATGTCGTTGGCTTTATGGGACATATGGAGACACCACTACTTTATGCGCGGTTTGTCGGAAAACCCCACAACTTTTTTATATATTTTTGCCATCACCAGCGAACCAACGGACCAAAACCCAGCCGAGGATACAAGACGGCTAGGCACAGAAAAAGGCTGTAATCTTTACGACGTACTCCTAAGAACCCGATACTGAAAATTTTTCTTCTTATCTGCATTCGTTTCCGAGATACAGAGGTTCAATTTTACCCTACTTGTACCGGTAAAATACGTTGTGGGGCGGAAACGAAGTTTATTAAGAGCTTTAGTCCGGAGGAATATGCTGTAAAGTGTCTCCATTATCACCTGGCAACCCCACGTCGTACTACTAAAGCACAGGCAAAATTTTTTTGCACGTGAAATACCGTCTAAGCTGTAAACTTAGTTTTGCGTTATTTTAATTTCACAAAAATAAATGAATTTTCGTGACTAAGACATTTTTTTTTCATATGAGTTATATGCCCCGCTGCAGCAGGGAAAAGAAGAAAAGCGGCGGATAAATGCTCGTATAGGAGTTCAAAAAGAGCACATATGTTTCCATTTCTTTAAAAGACTCTGACTGAAAGTGGGATATCAGCTGCCTCACTCCGTCTTCCTCAGCAACTTCAAAAATTTTGCATTCGAAAATATTCGCGCTTTGTTATTCTGAGAGAGAAGAAAGCGGCAGTGCCAAAGAGATGGAAAGGTAATAAATACTGGAAAATAGTTGACAGTGGCTGTGTTTAAAGAGTGAAGGAGGCAGTGGCAGTGTGAGAAAAAGGGGTGGAGACAGTGGCAGTGGAACAAAGTTGACAGTGACAGGACAGTGCTAGGAAAAGAGTGAAGGAGACAGTGCCGGTGGAGGAGGGTGGAGAGGGGGGGGGGGCTGAAAATAAAGACAAAGAGAAAGTGGAAGTGGGTGACAGCCAGTGATAATGAGACACAAAGTATTTGACAAGAACAACGAGGAGGAGAGAGAGATAATGACAGTGAGAAGAGAGCAGCAGTAGGAAGGAAGGAATGAAATATTGGCAGCTACAGTCAGCAAGAGAAAGACAGCTACAGTAACAGGAGAGTACAGTAGTAGGACAGAACGAAGGGGACTGTGACTGTGACACAAGACACAATGATAGAGACACACAAAGAGATGATGAAATTGTTTTGCACTGAATGAGTGAGCAAGAAGTGGCAAGTGGGATGACTTACAGCGGTGGGCTAGTGGATTGTGAGATACAGTTAGAAGAGCTTGCTGAAGACTGAGATGAGTTTCATGTTTAAAAGAGCGCGAATATGTTCGCATGCCATAAAATTTGGGACAATTTTTAAAGGTGCCGAGGAAAGTACAATGAGACAGCTGGTATCCCACTTTTCAGTCAGAGTCTTTTAAATAAATACGAGCACAATGGCATTTTTTGTTCTCCGGTGGGAGCATTTTTGCGCTGGTTACTCAGTGAAGTAGAAGAGCGACCTCCAGTTGAAGGGTTAAAGACACAGCGTACAACTATACAACTAGCGCTGAAGAGCTCTGCGGCGGCGACAAACCACGTTAAAGAGCACGTTCCGTGTGACGTAACGGCTCGCTTCTAAGCGTGCGCCAGTCGCATTGGAAACAACTTGTGGCGTATTTCACGTCGAGAAACTAGTCCCGTGTACGGCATCAGACGATTTGTGGAGTGCAGATACGGGCGTAGAAGAATATGACTGTCGCGAGAAGACCGCTTGAAATACCCGCTGCTGCCTGGCACGATCACGCTAACGACGTGCGGCTGGCCAATGGCAGGACCTCGGTCACGGCTGCAGGCACCGCGTTACTGCCGCCTTCTGAGCCGCCGGCCGCTGGACCCGGGCCCAATTACGACGGGCATTCAGCGCGCGCGCGAGGGAGAGGGAGGAGGGGAGACAGAGAGAGAGAGAGGGCGCCGGCCCCGTCCGTCAGCGGCCGTCGGCTGAAAGGTCACGCGCATGCACACACGCGCACAAGCAAACTCTCGCACACACAGGTACAGAGGAGCGCTCAGGCGGCGCATTTCGTCTTTCTGGCCGCGCGAGCGACGCCCGCCCCAAATTGAAAGCCACATTGTCGTCAAACGGACACGCCCAACTGCCCACCAATAGGCGGTGGTGGGACGCCTCCGAAGTTGGGCGGCGCCGCGCTAATTTCGGGATGGGTGGGCAGAAAGCTCCAACCCCTCCACCCTTCCCTTCTCCCCCTTCCCCCCCCCCCCCTCGACCCCTCACCAACAGCGCGGAGTTCTCAACAACAAAACTCGTGTTCCATGGCGGCGGCGGCGGCGGCAGCGGCGTCCTCTGCGAAAAACAGTTCCCAGTCGCTGCCCGCCGCCCTCTTCATTAGCAAACTCGATAACTAGTTCCACACAAGTTAAATCCGAGCCATCGGATGGCCCTCTCCCCGCATTTAGAAACGCAAATAATTTAAAACTCATTAACATAATAAAGCGCGTGTTAAAAGGTTTTAAATTATGCATGGGTTACCAAATATTCGACTGTTGTAGGAGGGGGCGGGGGGGGGGGGGGGGGGAGTGGAAGCAAAATAGCGCAGCGCAAAAACGGATCGCGCGACTGAAGCCGACCGGCCGGCCGTCTGCGCTGGCAGCAGGTACAGCCGCGGCTCGACCGGGCGGAAGGCGCATGTGCAGCGAGCGTCACCGCCACGCGACCGTGTGTGTCCCGTCGGCGGCCGTATAACCGGCACCGGGGATTTATGATATGATTAAACCCGGTGTAAATCGCCGTCCCATTCAAAACAGGCAGACAGGAGCACGGCTTACGGAAATAGAGGGGCTGTTGTGTACGGGGAATTATTACTGTCGGCTGGGGGAGACGTGCCGCATGAAGGGTCCGAAATTGTCTAATAAATCTGTGTGCGGGACCGGTAGGGGGCAGCCAATATGATCCCGCGAGCGGAACGTAACGGCCACGCATACACATACAAAATCTTCGTTACCGTTCATAGTAACAATCCCCTCCGTGCGTGTAATACTATTGTCACGTAATAAAAGGTACCTCGACAGTGAAATTTACAAGGAGATAACAAGCGTGTGATTTGTAACACAGTGTGGCCGTTTCTCGCATCGCATCAGCTTCTCATCTCATCATTATGAGACTGACGACTAAAAGCATGCCCGTATTTAAATATTTTACACTACTGTTGTCCAACTTTAAAGGAGGCAGCACTTGATCGTAGGAATGGGAAAGCCCTCCGGTTAAAATTGATATCGGTATTTCTGTTTTTATTAACCGATATTTTTCGATATTTGTTTGGTCTCGATTTTAACAGTTTTTTTTTTAATTTTTTGCTATTAATCGAATTAAAAGCCTGCCAATGCTGCAGCTGCAGACGTGACTTTTTTATTTTTTAAATATTTTTTTAAAGAGTTGTGTTTATTCGTAAAATTACCATTGCTTTGCAATATTGGTTCTTATAGAAACTGGGAATATCGACCAGCACTATTTCAACAACAACATCTATAGCTAGAAACTAGCAACAAACACATGGCATAAGAATCGGTACAGCATTGCAGCGACAACAATGTACCTGCTGCCGTGTGGCATGGCCTGTTAGACAGTACGCCTGCACCCCCACCTGGTCTAAACGGCAGTTTCTCGCTGTCGTCCTCAGACATAAATTCTATTACAAAATAGTGGCATCCCAAGTTTGGAAGTAGTTCACGAAGTGCGGTAGCAATGAAGTAAAATGTATCTATAAAACAAACTTGCGACATCATGTAAGGAGAAAACATCCACATTGTACCTTGGAAGATGCGGTAAATTTGATTGATATACCTATAATTTTATTGACGTGAGACAAGCCTGGAATAATAACCGAGCTACTAAATTTGTGGCTTACTGAATTAACAGTTAGGTTATAAGACAAGTACAGACATAGACCTGAATCGAGTTCGAATATATTTGCAGGTGGTGCTACACCACAGCTATTACGTATTTTAAAAATGTCATATTATCGCCTTGAGCTGCTGGTAAAATGTTTATTTACAGAATCAGGTTCAATCGTCTGATCATCATTAGGTTTCAATACACCAAATAAAGCCGGCCGAAGTGGCCGCGTGGTTCTGGCGCTGCAGTCAGGAACCGCGAGACCGCTACGGTCGCAGGTTCGAATCCTGCCTCGGGCATGGATGTGTGAGATGTCCTTAGGTTAGTTCGGTTTAACTAGTTCTGAGTTCTAGGGGACTAATGACCTCAGCAGTTGAGTCCCATAGTGCTCAGAGCCATTTTTGAACACCAAATAAAATGATACACATGTAACATTACAGGCTGAAACTGTGACGAATCTGTTCACTGATGTAAATGTTAACACCACACACATAATGAAATGTCACGTACTCACATAAAAGTAAACACAGCATCATGCTGGGTGAAATTCGTAAACATATCTATAAAATCTGTGGTAGGTAGTGTACTCACTCACATTAAAATTTTAACTTGCGTTCCCGCTGTGAACAGATCCATATCACATAGAAACGACTGCACAGAACTGGCAGAACCAAAGATGAACATAGAGATCTACATACATCAATAGTGAATACTACTTGACAATTAATACGCTCTGTGTCGTTTGCTATGATAAGTACATGTGACAGAAACAACAGGTGTTCTGTATGTTGCATTTAATAGCAACAGAAGCTTGTTAAAGTCTCAGTTGTGACGACAGAAAACTAGATGCATTGAAGTAATGGCTTACATGTACTCATAGGCACTAGAGTTCGATTTATAGGATGATGCATGTGGTCTGTATTCTGCATGGTTCTGAAGGATAAACACTAAATGTGCCAACCACAAGGAAGATCGTATCCTTTGAAATGTGGTTTTACGGCAGAGTACTTAAAATACCATAGGCAGCAAAAATAACTAACAAATAAGAATTGCAAAGAATGCACAAACAGCGAGAAATATTAACAACTCTTAAAAGAAAAAAAAACTGCAAACCTAGGAAGTATCGCACGAAAAACAAATCTACTCCTAAAGTTGATAATAGAAGGGAAGATCGAGGGTAAAAGAAGCAAAGGACGAAGAAAAATATCTTGGATGTATAATGTAAAGCAGTGAACAGAATTACAAAGTGCACACCAACTATGACATACTACGGGTAATACAATAACGATTCGTCGCGTGGGTGCTAACATCCATTAATGGATAGGCAGAAGAAGAAGATGTACTACATTTAAGGTAAAGTTTGTGGTGCAAGCCCTTGACCAGGATATCTTTCTGTTCGCCGAGCCCCTGATACCGACCGCCCCCGTACCCTCGGGAAAAATCCCCGGTACCTGCCAGATGACTGAATGGATATGGCGCCGTTTTTCACCCCTATCCGTGTTTGAGCCAGGACTTCCCCCGCTAGACCACCACGGCCACACTACTTCCAGGACATACAGTAATTATGGACACATGGTTTATACCACTGTAAGCTGTTAATGTCTGCGAGAACAGCACAGTAATGTCGAAACTAATTACAGAATAAAGAGTGATTTAATATTAGTCTTATGGCGGTAAAAGGTGTCTTTCATGGAATATTTCTAAAAGCTTTGCACACAACATAACGAATATTTAGTACACATGTATTCGCAGTTGTTAGAACTCTTCAGGTTTTGGAACGGGAACTGGTTGTTCGTTATATCGTTTTGCCGTTAATTTCCCTTCACAGCTCATGCTCAGATAGACGACTACCAACTTCAATATATTTTTTTGTTTGCAGAAACAAAACAGTCAGTTCTTCTTCCATTTTCACTATCTTTCCACAGTTTGGTAAACTTATAAAGACACCATGGGGACAGAAATGTTGTATCGTCAGTGCAAATCTTACAGTTCTGATTGTGTAACGGACCGAAATTCGTCGTCATTATAATCTCCGTTTTACTGCCGCATCTGCCCAGCTCATTGTTAATTACGAGCAGTAGTCTTTACGGTACAATCCAAATAAAGATGTATTTATAAAAAAGAAATTAAATATCGTAACGCGTGAGGCATACTAATTAGTTGCTGTAGCACAGAGAATGCAACATGGATTCCGCTGGGAAGTACGGGAAATCTGTTCGCGGAAGTAAGAAACAAGAGCACGAAGGGGAAAGAAATAATGTTTAGACAGCGCTGTTACAAGAATAAATAGTAACCGCGTACACATTGTGGACTGTTAATTGTCTTAGCGATCTGTTTGAGGCTTGTTCTCCATTACGGTCTCGGTAAAAAGCTGACAAAATGGAGTCTGACCTCTAGATTAATCAAAAGAGAAAAAATATATTTTACTTAGTTAAAAGACTCTTTTTAAATATGGACGATTGTAGTCTGTCTGTTCAAATAGTGTGCAGAACATTTTTTTAATACAAATATTTGAAATATCGGATTTCTTGGACTGGCCGTTTGCCGAAGTATGTGTGCACAGTAAATATTCCTTTTATAAACTGAAACGTCTGTTTCTTGTCACAGTAAAATGTTTAATAATTATACACGTCTGATCTTTTGCAGTAAACGTATGCCCAGCGCTTTTTACTGGAACTCTCAAAACAAAATAAAATAAAAACAACGCAACACGAAGGAATTATTCGAATGGGACGGAAATCGGCAAATGTGATGTACATGCACAGGCAGACAAATAATTATAATTTCAAGACATTCAATGATTCATTCAAGAGAAAGAGCTTCATAAATTGAGCAAGCCAATAATGCATTGGTCCACCTCTGACACTTATACAACAAATTTTTCGGCTTGGCATTGATTGACTGAGTTGTTACAAGTCGTCCTGAGGGATATAGTGCCAAATTATGTCCAGTTGGTACGTCAGATCCGCAAAATCCCGAGATGGTTGGATGGCCCTGCCCATAGCGCTAAAAACATTCTCAGTTGGAAAGAGTACGACGACGTTTTAGGCCGAGGCAGAGTTTAGTAAGCAGAAGACAAACAGTAGAAACATTCGCCGTTGTGCGGTGGGAGTAATCTCGCTTAATGTAAGCCGAGGAAGGCTTTCCATAAAGGGCAACAACACGGCCTACAATATCGTGGAGTACCGCTGTGCTGTAAGAGCGCCGCCGATGACGACTAAACGGGCACTGCTATACAGAGATATCGCGACAAGGCCATCTTTTCTGGTTGTTGGGCCGTATGGCGGGCAACAGTCAGGATGGTATACCACTGCTGTCTTGGGGGGTCTCCAGGCAGGTCTTCGGCCTGGAATCTCACTGACTGGAGTAGAATTGTCTTCAGTGGTGAGTCCCACTTCGAACTGAGCCTCGGCGACTAGCGAAGACCTATCTGGAGCCGAACCGGAAAACAGTGGGTTTCTAACCTGACTGGCGCCTGCCATACGGCCCGACAGTCAGGAGTCACGGTTAGAGTGCCATTTGTTTTCGTAGCAGAACTCCTTTGTTTGTCATCCGCGGCATCCTAGCAGCACAGCGGTACGTCGGCGATAATCCACGCACCGTTTTGTTGTTCTACACAGCAAGCCATCCTGGGCTTACATTTCAGCAAGATAACGCCCACCCACACGCGGCGACACTTTCTAATGCTTGTCTTCGATTTTTGCAAACCCTACCTTAGCCAGCAAAGTCGACCGACGTCTCACCAATTGAGAACGGTTGGAGCATTATGCGCTGGGCACTCCAACCAACTGGGGATTCTGGAGGAGGAGGAGGATATTAGTGTTTAACGTCCCTTCGACAACGAGGTCATTAGAGACGGAGCGCAAGCTCGGGTGAAGGAAGGATGGGGAAGGAAATCGGCCGTGCCCTTTCAAAGGAACCATCCTGGCATTTGCCTGAAGCGATTTAGGGAAATCACGGAAAACCTAAATCAGGATGGCCGGAGACGGGATTGAACCGTCGTCCTCCCGAATGCGAGCCCAGTGTGCTAACCACTGCGCCACCTCGCTCGGTGGGGGATTCTGACGATGTAACGCGCCAACTGGACAGAATCTGTCACGATATCCCTCAGGAGGACATCCAACAACGCCAAACAGAATGACTGCTTGCAGAGGTGGGCCAACGCGTTATTGACTTGCTCAATTTGAGAAGCGCTTTCTCTTGAATAAAGGATAAAAATTTTCCGAAATTATATTTTTTTTTTGTTTGTCTGTAAATGTAAATCACATCTACAGAATACCGTCCCATCCGTTCAGATAATTCCCAAGTGGTGCGTCTTTTTTTCAGAGTGCACATCTTTTCATTTTTTCGCGTGATACAGGGGGTAGCCATAAAGCTTCAACTATTAATTGATTAGTGTTTTATTGGTTTGGAGGTACACGTCTGCACACTTTGTTCACATCCAAATCTCCGCACCACAGTACTGTAGCACGCCGTTAGAGGATCTGTTATTAGTTCCCTGCGCGCTGCGTGGCTCTTTAATGGATACAGGAGCGAGGAACAGACGTCGTTCATAAAGAGAGAATTCAGGGATTAATTTATTCTACATCTAATATCAAACAGTAGAAATAATACACAATTTTGCTGCTGTATTCTCAAAAAAATGGTTCAAATGGCTCTGAGCACTATGGGACTTAACATCTGAGGTCATCAGTCCCCTAGAACTTAGAACTACTTAAACCTAACTAACCTAAGGACATCACACACATCCATGCCCGAGGCAGGATTCGAACCTGCGACCGTAGCGGTCGCGCGGTTCCAGACTGTAGCGCCTAGAACCGCTCGGCCACAGCGGCCGACACTGTATTTGCAGCGCAGTTGCTACCAGTAGATATGAATGTAGAAATCTTCACAGATACAAAAGATGTATGAATCTGTCACTCTTCAATCGTCTACAAAGTTCATTTGGATGACGTCGAGACTGACCACTATGAAAGTCCGTAAATGTCATTAAATTGCCAACCACACAAAAATGGGCTCAGCGCATGAATGTTGGAACGTAAATGCACCTGCCTCTCGAACTCCGGAGAGATGCTTTGTAACTCTTTGGCAGCGGCGTAATCGTTCGTGGCAGTGCTCCCGTTCTACAGTAGCGACTGTAGGGAAAGCGGCGGCATAACTACCGTATTTCCAAGTAGGGCGATATCGCAGATCCCAAAACAAAATGGGCATCCCATTGATAAAGCGGAGCGTTGTTCGACATTTCGTTTCTTGCATTTGAAACAGAACAACGCTCCAACAATCCACGCTTACTTGGTGGAACTGTACACCAACAACGCACCATTACACTAACAGTGATCAGGTGACACAGACACAGTATGGTGAAACACGTTCGAATGAAGAAGAACGAACTGAAAGTGCATGTATCTGTGTGGGAACTGGTAAGGGAAGCCAAGCGGAGGACCTTGTGCTCCAAGACCGGTGTATCACAATCATAGTGACCGTGGTAAAAACGAAAATCAGCGATGGATCAGTTTTAATATTTTTGAACATTAAAAAGAATGCCGCCCATTGTGTTCTTCGGCTGCTCACTCCCATTCGAAAAATTCAAAGAACTGGGGCGTCAGGGGCTATGTTACTGTTGTTTCGGGCCAATCCAGTCGCCTTTTCACCATGCACCAGTTGTAGATGTATCATTGCAACCCGGAGACAGAGGAACAAATCAAGCATTGGAAACGTGTTGATTCGCCATGCCGAAAAAGACGAAGATGCTACTACCATGGATGCTATGGGAACTGTCATTGTTCGGCGATAACAGATTACGCTCTTAAAGGCCAAACAGTTACAGAAGCATGCTACCGAAGCCTCGCCACGATGTGGCGGTAGACGTCAAGCTTCATGGGAAGCTGTCCAAAGAGACGGTTTTGCTGCACGACGACGCTTCAGCTTATTCTGCACGCGACACAGTGACACATACTGCTTCTCTGGGCTACCAAACTTAGTTTCACCCGTCCTGTTCTCCTGACGTGATAGCCAGCGACTTCTTTGCCTTCCCTTGGATAAAGAAACCATAGCGCGGCAGACATTTCCAGCGTGACGATGCAGTAATTTTCGAGGTGGAACGTTTTGTGGAAATCCAAAACGCGTACTTCTAAAACTAAGTTCTCCGCCAAGTCATCAATGATTGGTGGGAAAAACAGGCATGGCATTGAAGGGTGAATATGTAGAGAAGGACTGACACCACGACCATGTTTCATGGTCACAGCCTGATTTTTCCGAAGTGGTAGTTAAAACTTGATGACTATTCCCATCGCGCTTATAAATTTTAAAAATTTCACAATAATTCTTATTAGAGAAACCAAATGTTACATACATCTGCATCTGTATTCACACACTTAATCGGCAAGCCACCGTTCGGTGGGTGGCGGAGAATTATTGATAGCTTTGGATGACCGAAACATGAACCTTCGCGGGAACCAACAGAAGATACAAGGAAATCGGTGGCATTCCTACCTTTTGCGAGGAGAATATCTTCAAAAATAGGAAGAATTTTAAAGAAACTTGATATTAAAAATGTATTCCTTCCGCCAGCTAAGGCCAGAGCTCTGCTGCACTCAGTGAATTGGGTTTGAGAAAGCCCGGGGCTACAAGATTCCCTGCCATTGTGGGAGAGCCTATATTGGACAAACGATTCGTACAAAAGCCTGTGGCGAAGATTCTCCACACAACGATCGTTCTACGATGAGACACGAGTGTTCGCCCCTGCGTCGCGGTACTGGGGCTGTGTAGTGATATAAGGCATTGAAATCCGGCTATCTGACAATATTATAAACTGATACAAGGGGTATTCTTTAAGTAAGAGCTGGAATCTTGTTCTGTTTGACATTAAGAAACAACGGTCCGTCTTTTGGGCATCAAAAGATGTCAATAGTATTCGATATCGATTTATCGTTTCCGCGAGCTTTCACCACCAGTGCACTGTTTGCCTTGCGCTAGAGGGCAGTTACGTTCGAGCGGTGGACCCACGGTCGGTGTAAAAAGGAGCCACCGCGGCATGTTTGATTTCCGTTCCGTCGAGTTAGCGCGACAGCCTACTCACCTGATGATGCTGGCAAGGTGGACCGCCGAAATATTGTGTCCAGATGACAATATGTTCCGGCTGGAGGAGACCTGATATGAATACAAGCGAGCACTTCGCTACTGGAGTTCCATTCTTATTGGAAAGGAACTGACCTTTTGGTGCAGTGGTCAGACGACGGCGGAGGTATCACAACGATCGACCGCAGAATGAGTAGTCGCATGTCCCGGCCTTGGATTACGGCGGATCAAAGTAATCCTGGGCGTTCGTTATCGCCCCCGCAGACCGCGTGGTCCCCGCAGCCAGGCTGCAGGCCGCTAAGACCGCTGGACGAGCCAGCTGCGGCCCGGCGTGCATTAACAAACCAAATCGACGTCGCGTGAGGACGCATGGTAATCGGGCGCGCAGCAGACCGCGGCTGGAGGCGGGGCGAGGCGCGGTCCGCTCGTACTGTGCTGTGCACCGCCGGCGTGGGTGCGTCCCGGAAACAGATGCATCAGTTATGACCGCTCCGACGTCCCCGTCGCTGCGTCAGCAATTAATTAGCCGCCGGGATACGACCCGCGCCGTGGCGCAGCGCAGTAATCTGCGGGCAGCCGGCGGCAGCGGCCGCGGTTTGCAGTCACCGAGCCCTGCCCTGCAGTCTGGAGGACGGGCCACCGCAGCACGGTGTTAAAACCCTGGGCAATGTTAAGAACAGTCAACAATAAACCTCAACCCGCAAAACTGTAAACAAGTGGATTAAAGACTTCGCGGATATTGTTGCGCCTCCGTCAGCAGAAAAACAAACGTGATAGTTCGGAAAGAGCATTCACGAAGACTCACACGTATCTAATGAATCATTTACAAAATCTTTTTTGAATGATCCTGCTGCCATTTTCCCGTAATAATTTTTATTTTATTGGTACACGATCCAGATTTCGTCTTTACGTCGTTTTCAAGTGCAACGTAAGTATAAATCATAAAAAGAAGAAATGGGGCAATCATAAAAAACAGGCCATAAATACCACAGTTCCTTACCTAATTTATAGGTCAAAAGACATGAGAGTGGTATGAAATATATGTCCTTGTCACGAAGGATATCTGGTTACGTAGGCCCGATCTGTCATTACTAAAATTGAGAACATATCTAAACCGCCTAAATATATCGCAGAATTTCATTTCTGAACCCTACAGCACAGCTGTTATATGAAACAGCTAAACTACAAACAGGTGTGCGCCACACTATTATGTCTGAGCAACAGATGACGTAGACACAGATGTAACGATCTTCCAAAGATCACCCGAAAGACATCACAGTCTGCACATTGCAATCTGTGGCGTGTTAGGGAACGAGATATTTGAACTGTTTAGTTTGCTTGATAATTATATTATCTCTTCGTACACTGGTACCTAAGAGTGTTTACAGTTTACGACTCGAGGTCCTATATTAATGTTCACGCGTAAATATCGTGAAGTGTCTTGTGGTTACATGTTTGTAACAAACATGGAATTTCAGTATAGGGTTTTTAAATTACCGCTATCAGTCACAAACTTAATGCTGCCGACTATGAGACAGAAATGAACACTATCAAATACAAGGCAAATAATAATGGCTATCACGAGCATGAAATAGACGCACTATCACAACGCACAACTAAAAATTACAACAAACAACATGACACAGCTTCCAACCCAAGTACATAACGTTACCTTATTTAGGAGTCATATCACACAAAATAGCCAAGCTGTTTAAAAAAACAGACATCAGGATCACCTTTGCCACCAACAACTTGAAAAAGAAACTGATACATGACATCTCACATCCCACAGAGAAACTTAACAAAGCAGGAATTTATAAAATTACATACTGTCATTACAACAAATATTACATTGGCCAAGCGGGAAGAAATTTTAAAACCCGCTTTAAAGAACACATTGACTGTTTCAGACTTGGCAAACCGAATAAATCAGCTATAGCGAAACATATAAATGAAACAGGACAAAGTGTTACAATAGATAACGATCTCAAAGTAGTACATAATTTGGAAAAGAGATGGAAAATGAACATCTTGGAAGAAATGGAAATACTCATCCATGGCCACATGGGGAATGACGAGATCCTGAATGAAATGATAGACTTCAAAAATTCACATTTCTTTTCCAATTTCACCACAGTACTCTTAGAATAAAAGATACATAACATGACAGTCGTTCGACTCTAGCCCCAGCTGTAGCTTAGAAATATGTAAAATAAATAGTTTATGTCATGTCTTTGAGAAGGCAAATCTCTTCTATAAAAATCAACATGGATTACACAAACAGAGATCCTGCGAAACTCAACTCGATCTGTTTCTACATGATATCCACAGCGCCGTAGACAATGGCGCACAGGTTGATGCCGACTTCCTTGACTTCAGGAAGGCGTTTGAGACCGTGACACCGTGGGAAAAAAAAAAAAAAACGAGCTTATAGAGCATCGGAGCAGATTTTCTACTGGATTCAAGCCTTCCTTGCCGACAGAACTCAACACTTCGCTCTTAACGCAAAAATAATCGACAGATGGAAAGGTAATTTCCGGTGTGCCTCAAGGAAGTGTGATGGGACCGTACTGTTTACAAGTATATACATGGTCTAGTAGGAAGTATCAGGTGCTCTCTAAGGTTGTTCGCAGATGATGCGGTTGTCTATAACAAAGCAGCAACGCCAGAAGAAAATAACGATTTACGGAATGACGTCCAGCGAATTGATGAATGGTGCAGCATCTGGCAGTTCACCCTGAACGCAAATAATTGCAACATATTGCGCATACATATGAAAAGAAATCAGTTATTGTATAGCTACACTACTGATGACAAACCACTGGAAACAGTGGCAGCCGCAAAATATTTAGGAGTAACTATCCGGAGAGACCGCAAGTGTAATTACCATATAAAGCAAATTGTGGGAAAAGCAGAAGCCAGACTCAGATTCATCTTAAGGAAATGTAACTCATCCACGAAGGAGGTGGCTTATAAGGCGCTTGTTTGACCCATTCGTGAGTGCTGTTCATCTAACTGGGATCCAACGGAGGGCGGCACGTTTCGTCACGGAAGCCGTGCGGAGATGCTCAACAAACTCCATTGGCGTTGTGCATCACAGAGGGATTTACTATTGAACTTTCGAGAGACCACTTTCCGGGAAGAGTCGGACAATATATTATTTCCCCCTACACACGTCTCGCGTAACGATCATGAGGAGAAAATTCGAAAAATTAGAGCCAATACATAGGCTTAACGACAACCATTCTTTCCACGCGCCATTCGCTAGTGGAACAGAGTTGGAGGGCTCAGTTAGTGGCACAAAACATATCCTCCACTACACAGTATTACGTGGCTTGCGAAGTATGTTGTAGGTGTAGACTTACATGTGTGAAGACGACACTCTTTTGGTGGATATCTATCGAGGAAGTTTAGAGAAAAAGCATGTGACGTTGGCTGCAGAACCAACGTATATTTCGCGTAAGGACCATGAAGACAAGATAAGAAAAATTAGGGTTCGTATGGAGACACACAGACTGTCGTTTTTCCCTCGGTCTATTTGCAACTGAAACGGGGAAGAAAATGGTTAGTAGTGGTAAAGTGTGCCCTCCGCCACGGCAGCTTGCTGAGTCTGTGTGTAGATGCAGATGTAGATTGTTCGTCATCACGTGTTTCTGAGCATTAACTGTGAATTTGCATTGTGAGAAAATTCATTAAAGTCGTTCGTCTCGGTCGCTGTGAAGGAGCAGATCACAACACACGTGTTCTTGAGGTTCTCCGGGAATTGTCGTCTAGGAGCTTGACACAAAATAAAAGAGACTGCTCCTGAAAACTCGTGTTGGTGCCAAACCTTAAAAGTTTTTCCCATCTGAGTCTATACAAATATGAATTTGTACCTCCACTCCTGAAAACATGCCGTTTTCTGTGAGGGTAAACACGAGCCCCGCTTTTGTTCTGTCTGGCGAAGCCCAAGTACACGACTGTAGCAAACTGTTTATACGCTGCCACTTATTTGATTGATTCTATAACAGCGTAATAACAGAGTTGTGCGTCGAAAAACATTCGTCTGCTAATAAGACACGATAAACAGTTTGGTGCTTGTTAGAACAACTACTTTCACTCGGCGTGACGCTTCAGCTTTTGTTCATAAGTTGATACAATGCCCGAGTGAAACTCACCACACGTTTACAGTTACAAATTTCACTGCATTAACTCGCTTTTCCACCGCTTATTGTAGTTCGTTTTTATTGTCATGAGATGTTTTGATAGAAGAGATTTTAATTTTTTTTCTTTGTTGTAACTTACGTCAGTCGTGTGATTTTGTAAATTCGTCCTATGCCTTTAGTCCAACATCTATTGTACCTTGCCGATATTTTAATGAGGCGTTTGTGCCATCCGTTAACCAGTGGAGTAGCACTTATTTCTTAAGCAGAATGCCTTGGTGAAAAAATTCACTTTTAAGTATGCTGACTTTTGTCGGTAATTTGTGGTCGGGAGATACATCAAGGCCAGACAGACAGTAAAATAGTCCTGATTTGAGAGGTTCAGTAGTTTCTGCCTGATTTGTCTCCATAAGTTTGAGCGAAAAGTTCGAATTCTGTATGTAATAATCATATCTGCTTTAATCATGACGCTAGCCCTGGACTCTTCCCCTACGTCATACAAGTCTTTTTAAGTACACACCCTTCATTGTGTACAGTGAAACTAGATGTCAATGTTTATGACGTTGCGTACAGGAGAGCCAAAGCGGAAAGGTGGGACATTGTGCTGCAAGTTATCTTACGTAGACGTTTCCCCTTCAGCAGCTACGTCACAGCGGTCCATGACATAGCTAATAAAGACATGATAATGGTACACAGTATTCACAGTTCGCAGAGGAAAATCTTAGGCTTATGAAAGCTAGTGTGGAATACACCACCGTAGAGGCGAGAAACTCCCCCTCCCGAGTCAAATAGTATCCCACTTCTCATTTATGTTACTATACAGGATGGTCCATTGATCGTGACCGGGCCAAATATCTCACGAAATAAGCGTCAAACGAAAAAACTACAAAGAACGAAACTTGTCTAGCTTGAAGGGGGAAACCAGATGGCGCTTTGGTTGGCCCGCTAGTTGGCACTGCCATAGGTCAAACGGATATCACCTGCGTCTTTTGAAAATAAGAACTCCCATTTTTTATTACATATTCGTGTGGTACGTAAGGAAATATGAATGTTTTAGTTGGACCACTTTTTTCGGTTTGTGATAGATTGCGCTGTAATAGTCACAAACATATGGCTCACAGTTTTGGACGAACAGTTGGTAACAGGTAGGTTTTTTAAGTTAAAATACGGAACGTAGATACGTTTGAACATTTTATTTCGGTTGTTCCAATGTGATACATGTACCTTTGTGAACTTATCATTTCTGAGAACGCATGCTGTTACAGCGTGATTACCTGTAAATACCACATTAATGCAATAAATACTCAAAATGATGTCCGTCAACCTCATTGCATTTGGCAACACGTATAACGACATTCCTCTCAACAGCGAGTAATCCGCCTTCCGTAATGTTCGCACATGCACTGACAATGCGCTGACGCATGTTGTTAGGCGTTGTCGGTGGATCATGATAGCAGATATCCTTCAACTATCCCCACAGAAAGAAATCTGGGGACGTCCGATCCGGTGAACGTGCGGGCCATGGTATGGTGCTTCGACGACCAATCCACCTGTCATGAAATATGCTATTCAATACCGCTTCAACCGCACGTGAGCTATGTGCCGTACATCCATCATGTTGCAAGTACATTGCCATTCTGTCATGCAGTGAAACATCTTGTAGTAACGTCGGTAGAACATTACGTAGGAAATCAGCATGTAATGCACCATTTAGATTGGCATCGATAAAATGGAGGCCAATTATCCATCCTCCCATAATGCCGCACCATACATTAACCCGCCAAGGTCGCTGACGTTCCACTTGTCGCAGCCATCGTGGATTTTCCGTTGCCAAACAGTGCATATTATGCCGGTTTACGTTACCGCTGTTGGTGAATGACGCTTCGTCGCTAAATAGAACGCGTGCAAAAGATCTGTCATCGTCCTGTAATTTCTCTTGTGCCCAATGGCAGAACTGTACACGACTTTCAAAGTCGTCGCCATGCAATTCCTGGTGCATAGAAATATGGTACGGGTGCAATCGATGTTGATGTAGCATTCTCAACACCGACGTTTTTTAGATTCCCGATTCTCGCGCACTTTGTCTGCTACTGATGTGCGGATTAGCCGCGACAGCAGCTAAAACACCTACTTGGGCATCATCATTTGTTGCAGGTCGTGGTTGACGTTTCACATGTGGCTGAACACTTCCTGTTTCCTTAAATAACATAACTATCCGGCGAACGGTCCGGACACTTGGATGATGTCGTCCAGGATACCGAGCAGCATACATAGCACACGCTCGTTGGGCATTTTGATCACGATAGCCATACATCAACACGATATAGACGTTTTCCGCAATTGGTAAATGGTCCATTTCAACACAGGTAATGTATCACGAAGCAAATACCGTCCGCAGTGGTGGAATGTTACGTGATACCACGTACTTATACGTTTGTGACTATTACAGCGCTATCTATCACAAAGCGAAAAAAGTGGTCCAACTAAAACATTCATATTTCTTTACGTACTACACGAATAATTAATAAAAAATGAGGGTTCCTATTGAAAAAAACGCAGTCGATATTTGTTTGACCTATGGCAGCGCCATCTAGCGGGCCAACCATAGCGCCATCTGGTTTCCCCCTTCAAGCTAGACGAGTTTCGTTCTTTGTAGTTTTTCGTTTGATGCTTATTTCGTGAGATATTTGCCACGGTCACTGTCAATGGACCACCCTGTATATCTTAAATTCCTTGCGTATCATACTGAGGAAATTGCCATTAGAGATACAGTTGTGTGCGCACTTATCGGAATAATGTTTCCTCTATTTTGAATCACAAACATTAAGAAAGTGCGTATTCGTTATTAAGAAATCGACAGAAATATGAGTATGCATTTCTTTCTCTAAGCCATATAAGTCGGAATATGAACCTGAAAATTTGCAGCGGTCATCATATAGGCATCTCTGAGAGAAGGACGGAAAATACGCTACAAACGGAAGTGCGACGTCGGTTCTCTGACGTAGGGCAACCTGGAAGTTCTCCAGCGAACACGCGCAGTGTTGTCGCACGGGTCTGCGGGCGCCGTGGCGGGGGATGCGCTGTCTGCAGCAGGTAGTGGGGTGTTGGGGCGCCGGCTGAGCGCACCGAGAGGTCGCTGTCTTATCCAATATGCAGAAGGAAGCGCACGCGAATCAATTCGGTTTCGTTGCTACAGCCGAGCCGAGCCCGCGGGCGCGGCGCGGCGTAGCGGACCTTGCATCCCGGCCCGCCTCGGCGGCTGCGGCAGCCAGACCGAGTTTTCTGGCCGCAAATGAAATCAGGGCCACAGACCGATATGCTCCACATATCTCGGGCGCAGGGGCACTCGAATATGTTCCGCAGCAGATCCCTCCGCTTCCTGTTGGCGGGGGATGGTCGCCTGTGCCGCGCAAACGCCGTGTTGTAGAAAGATCCCTCTTTAAACAAACAAACAAAACTGAAGTGTGCGCTGCTTATCTCAAGATGCTACAAGCATAATTTCTTCGATATGGGTCTTCATTAGCAATCTGACGAATGAAAGTAAATTGCATGAGTAAAATATAATAATTCCATCTGAGAAGAGGCTGTGTTAGTCGTGTAGATGGAAGTTATACACTACTGGCCATTAAAATTGCTACACCACAAAGATGACGTGCTACTGACGCGAAATTTAACCGACAGGTAGAATATGCTGTAATATGCTTTTCAGAGCATTCAAGGTTGGCGCCGGTCAAGTGACAGGTGAGCCTTAACTATATATATACTAAGATGGTATCTGTTCTTTCGGACATGTCCGCTTGACCGCACAAACAGTGCCCGAACTCTTACGGGAATCGGCAACGCGCCGCTAGTAACGAGTATAATGGGCGGGGGCACTACGAATGTAGTGTGGGACAATACGTTGAGAATGTGGGTTTCGCGGAGGCGTGCCAGAGATAAAGCCCTGCAGTCGCACTATCCTCTGTGTCCTCGGTGGCTCAGATGGATAGAGCGTCTGCCATGTAAGCAGGAGATCCCGGGTTCGAGTCCCGGTCGGGGCACACATTTTCAGACATGTCCGAAAGAACAGATACCATCTTAGTATATAAAAGTACTGTTTCTCTGCATATCGCCGCCGCGAAATTGCCGACTGCTAGTGCCTGTGTATTTCGTTGAAACAGCTCATCACAGTGGCGACACCGCTCGTTTGAATATTTGTCTGTGTGAAAAGAACAAACACTCAAGTTCCCAACATAGATTGTAATTCCATTCCAGCTTTTTGTTGGAATAAGACGAAGAGGAAGAGGAAATTGTGGTTAAGCTAATTAGATCTAGATAACATATTTCAATCTCTTCCGTTCTGTATGGCTTGCGGACTCATTCCTGAAATCGTTAATGTTTGTGGCCATGCGGAGCAGGATCGAGTCGTTCATCTTCGTTATCTAGACTGTAGCAGAAATAAAATCCTACGTGCACAGTATGACCGGTAATCCCAAGAAGATGGCCGCCAAACCGCTCCTCCAGTGGTAAAGCCGCATCAGTGAGTTCCAGCGACAACTTGTCCGTTGCTTTGACTGGCAACAGCAGTCAAGTAGTCACTGCCAGCCGTCATTGCTAGCCGCAACGGCCGCCAGTTCCAATGACAAAGTATCTTAAAGGCAACTCGAACTGGGAACTCGACAGACGTAGGCTCACATCATCAAGCACTTTGTGGAAGCATGCTTGGCCGTCAATTACGTAGTTTTGGTCAGGCATACGGACTGTTCAAGTCGCTTTACGCATAAATGACTTTCATATACGAAATATTTTGTCAGCGTAGCAACGTGCACATGCCTGAGGGTGTGTGCAGAATTGTACCAGCAAACAACAGTAGTGAAGCAATCTTTGTAGATCGAATGATGCAAGGAAATCAATTCTGAGTTGCTGGAAAAGCTTATTCGGGCATATGTAAAACATCTTCAGGGTCATTAAATGAAAAACATACGCAAAGAGGGATGTTCCATGCGTTTCACTTCAAAAGAAATACAAAACAAATGTCACAGACAGACATGTCGTATTAAAAATATAAATTCTCCACTAATCAGTAACAGGAGGAAAAGATATGAAGTATTTATTGTGTTGGATAGGAAGGTAGGAGAAGCGTAAGTTAACCCTCGCGTATTACAAATGTGCATAGATGTCTATTTGAGGTACCGTAGATTCTTTAACTAGCGAGGAATCGCATTATTGCTGTCAGTCTTCAGTAGGATGCTACAGTTTGTCCCACGATCACAATGCGCTTTTCAGTCAGTGTTACGAGTGATAAGAGATACAAACATGTTTGTCCATTCACCCTTAATTAGTAATACCCATGACGCGGATTATCTTCAATTCACAGAATAATTAAACGTGAAAATAAGTCTTTCGTTCCATTAACCAATCTTTACACTACAAATCACGTTTTCTGTTTCGCTTTGTTTTATCATTTCATAATGCAAAGCTTGCCTAAAGTAACAAACCACTGTCATCCGAGCTCTACATTTTTGTAGCATAAACTCATGCTTTTACATGCATGCTTCCTCTGTGTGGAAACGATGGGAATTTCATGGATGTTTGTCGATATTAGCTGAAGCATTCGATTTCTTCTCGGAAACCCACAGCCGAACTGCCACTTTCCAGCATAACCTGGGCCTCGGGCTACGCTACTGGTTCGTGTGTCACCGCAACCTAAATTTCGAAAATTAATACAAAATAAAACGAAATATTGTCAGAGTGCTGTTCTCTTTATGTCTGGACACGTACGGCGTCATATCCTACATCATCTTGACGTTACGGGACAAAGCCCCATAGCTGGTATCGAAAGGTTCAGTTAAACCACTTCTGAAGTTACGTATGTGGCCATATTCAGCCAGCTGCCAGGAAATATTTGCGCGCTGGATATGTCTGAAAATTGGAGGGAATCAAGAATCGCATTTATTAAGGGTCGTAGCCTACCAGCTACAAAAATTTCCTCCGGTTCACGCAGATGTCGCTGCACGCTGTTGTACGAGATGTACGCTGGGGTTACGGAGCGCCAGGCACGTTACTTCATTACTGTCGGCGACGGCGACGGCGACGGCGTCCCACGCCTGCAAGGCGTCGTGGCGCGCCCAGGAATGCCTGAAGAATGCGAGTGTGCGCCGCCACAATGGGGACAGAACCGGTACAGCGCCCACGGCCTCCGTGCCTGCGCTTGTTTCTGTACGGCACGCCCTGCGCTCTCCTCAAACTTTTGCCCTGTGAGCCGTGACCTGTGGCAGGTGTTTTTTGCGGCTGACTTCTTATGTGAGCGAAATGAAGAAAATATCCCTACCTGGCACTGAGGTGATGTTGATACCAATGAAATTATTTTTTGATATGTTGGCACGATTTGCACAAAAATGTTACAAGACTGGCGACATTGTTTCGTCAAAAGATTGTCCTGGCACATATACGTTTCCTTTCAGGTTGAAATTCCAAGTATCCCTTGAGTCAATTTTTGTTGCATGTGAAAGCAGCTACACTCGTTTGCATTGACTGAAACTGTTTCTGACGTCACATCATATACATGTGATCAAAAGCATCCGGACACCACCAGAAACATACGTTTTTCATATTAGCTGCTTTGTGCTGCCCCCTATTACCAGGTACTCCATATCAGCGACCTCAGTAGTCATTAGACATCGTGAGATACCAGAAAGGGGCGCTCCGCGGAACTCACAGACTTCGAATGTTGTCAGGTGATTGGATGACACTTCTGTCATACGTCTGTATGCGAAATTTCTACACTCCTAAACATCGATAGGTCCACTGTTTCCGATGTGATAGTGAAGTGGAAACGTGAAGGGACACGTACAGCACGAAAGCGTACATGCCGACCTCGTCTGTTGAATGACAAACAACGCCGACAGTTGAAGAGGTTCGCAATGTGTAATAGGCAGACATCTATCGAGACCATCACACAGGAATTCCAAACTGCATCAGGATCCACTGCAAGTACTATGACAGTTAGTCGTGAGGTGAGAAAACTGAGTTCATGTTCGAGCGGCTGCTCATCACGCTGGTACATGACAAACGACGCCTTGCTTGGTGTAAGGAGCGTAAACAATGGACGACTGAACAGTGGGAAAACGTTGTATGTAGTGACGAATCACGGTACACAATGTGGCGTTCCGATGGCAAGGTGTGGTGGGTATGGCGAACGCCCGGTGAACGTCGTCTGTCAGCGTGTGTAGCGTCAACAGTAAAATTCGGAGGCGGTGGTGTTATGAGACGGTCGTGTTTTTCATGGAGGGGGGTTGAATCCCTTGTTGTTTTGAGTGGCGCTATCACATCACAGTAAGTACCTTCTTGCTTCCCACCGTTGAAGAGCAATTCGGGGATGGCGATTGCATCTTTCAACACAATCGAGCACCTGTTCATAATGCACGACCTGTGGCGAAGTGGTTACACGACAGTAACATCCCTGTAATGGACTGGCCTGCACAGAGTCCTGACCTGAATCCTATAGAAAACCTTTACGATGTTTTTGAACGCCGATTTGGCGCCAGGCCTCACCGACCGACATCGATACATCTCCTCAGTGTAACACTCCGTAAAGAACGGGCTGCCATTCACCAAGAAACCTTCCAACACCTGATTGAACGTGTGCCTGCGAGAGTGGAAACTGTCATCAAGGCTAAGGGTGGGCCACTACTATACTGAATTCTAGCATTACCGATGGAGGACACCGCGAACTTGTAAGTCATTTTCAGCCAAGTGTCCGGATACTTTTGTCATATTGTCTATTAGCAATTATTCAAATTTCAGCCAGAATTTGTTAATTACTTGTCATTAGTTACTTCAAAACTATATTTTGTTCAAAATCTAAAATAAAAATATTAATCTATATTAACAGTTTTCTAGCACTTGGTGGTATGAACAAGTGTGTAATTGTTGTTCTAAAAAATTATTTCATCAATCACATGTGATAATTACCTAGCCCGCATCTCGTGGTCGTGCGGTAGCTTTCTCGCTTCCCACGCCCGGGTTCCCGGGTTCGATTCCCGGCGGGGTTAGGGATTTTCTCTGCCTCGTGATGGCTGGGTGTTGTGTGCTGTCCTTAGGTTAGTTAGGTTTAAGTAGTTCTAAGTTCTAGGGGACTGATGACCATAGATGTTAAGTCCCATAGTGCTCAGAGCCATTTGAACCATTTGATAATTACCTAGATATGTTTTAACTTCCGTAATGAACTGCTGTAATGTGTACATACACAGCGCTAGAAAACTGTTTATTGACTTCAATACTTTGCGTTTTGGATTTTGACTAACGCTGTAGTTTTACTTTACGTAATGGTTTGGAAGTGAACAAACACATTCGAAACTAATAACATGTAATTCAAATGCATTGCAACTACGATAAGAGACTAAAGAAATAGCAAGATTAAAGAAAGTTGGCGGTCCTTCTCCTAGCGCAATGTTTGAATTCAATTAACTTTGCCAGATAGTCACTGCAATTAAATTTGACATCGTGCGATGATTCCAGGTATATGAGAAATCCTCGCGTAACAAGATTCGAACTGTTGTCACAGGAACGTGATATCAACATTCTTCAAAAGCAATGACGCACTTTGTGTCAAACTGGACGCTGTTGACACAACGGTCACTGTTAACTTGCAGCATGCCACCACTGCGAACCAATCAGCAAAGTACTTGTTTCCATTGAAATTAGCGAAAAAGGTCCTAAACCAGAACATTCAGTGCTAATCTACAAAAAAATGAGTGTTGATATATGAATCAGTATTTGCGTACATATTTCTTCACCGAACGATAAAGCTACGTGCCAATGTGTCACGTCTCATGCGCTCCGTCGCACTCGCAGTCGTGCTATGGCGAACGGACCTGGAGCCGAGAACCCGCACACCGACATAGGTTCCGGAGGTCGGCGAGCGTGCCAGAGGCAGCCGTGATAGAGCAACAAACATGACAACAGTTCAGTACTTAGTTCACCCTTCCTTACGCGCCACCGAACCCTTTGTTAGTACAATGAAAAGTTTCAGGACCGGATGACTTAGTTGCTGATAAATCTTCCGGGTTGTATGATCGTGGTCCGTGAAACACTTCCGTTCGTAACGTTTCACCGAGAGGCGCTGGACGTCTTCAGACGGGATCGTACTTTTGTCAGCATGACTCATTGGAACCACGAGCACATTTGAAGATGTCCAGCGCATCTCTGGACGAACGGAAATGTTCCACGAACCACGACCATAGAACCAAGAAGATTTACCAGCAGCTACAACTGTTTGTGTTCGAAGCGAAATCATGGCATGATTTAAAGGATAAATTGCGAAACATAACGAAGAACAGTTAGTAAAAGCGAAAGCAGAACGTACGGAAAATATCGTTAGACAACGAGACAAGTTAGTTACATACGACACAGAGATTCAGCAGTTAGCTAGAAGTTAAAGACCAATATTGAAGCACAGTGGTTGGGTGTAACATGCAACAAAATTCTGCTGACTGAATCGGGAAATAAATCATCCGCTGGTGCAACTGACTGCTTCATTTATTTATTCTGTCAGAAAGAGTTCTGACGCTAAAGCGTCATCATCAAATGTTCATCGTCATTATCATTTTCTTCTTCTTCTTGCTCATTATACAGCATCAGTATTTATATTCTCAAGACAGAGTATATAAATAAATAATAATGCCAACTGTAGTTGTCGAAGAATTATTTCTCGACTTATTATTATCATCTACGAGGCTATAATAATTTGCTCTACATACACGAAGCGACTCGTCATACAGGCTGTAGAAGGCGTTGGCTGCAGCAATTTAGGAATTACATAACAGATACATTTAAGAAGGAAGTATTAATTCTAACGAAATACAACGAGTAAATAAAAGGGAGAGAGAGGGAGGAGAGGGGGGGAGGGGCGAAGAAAGAGAGACACACACACACACAGAGAGAGAGAGAGAGAGAGAGAGAGAGAGAGAGAGAGATACAGCGATAAAAAGACGTCGGAAAATGTTTGAGTATTTACCCTCACATACCCCACAGAACGCAATAAGGCACGTTTCCTCTTATACAAGCGAACAGACGAGAACCAAAATACTCGATTCGCATCTCCAGGCAGCCAACACTGCGGCGTGCGCACTTTCTAGTACTCCTCTCCGACAGCAACTAGCCCTTGTTAGCGCTACATCTCGCTAATCAAATTAGCGGACCTGACCGTAGTGTCAGTCACACAGCGTCAAACATCTGTAGCGCATTTTCTCTTTGTCCTAAACGTCTAGGAATATAAACTTATAATTTGCACAAGAAAAAGAGCAGGAATCAAAATGATACTAAATCTACTGTAGCGATTTCTGTTGGTAAAATGTTTCTCTTTGAAACAGGAGGACTGAGCAACACAGTTCAAACGAAATTTCGTTCTTTGTTCACATTGCAGTAACTTTGAGGTTTACTGAACATCAATCTCTGACATTCTCTCTCTCTCTGTTTTCCTTCTCTCTCTCTCTCTCTCTCTCTCTCTCTCTCTCTCTCTCACTCACTCTCTCTCCCCCTCTTTTCTCCTGTTACCGACCTCCGTTTTCGTTTTTCTTGCTCTAATCTTCTCTCACCTACATACTCTTTTCATTCAGTGTTCTCAATAATCTCAAAATTCTCTGAGCCTTTTGTTGTATTGCTCTCTATTTGCAGATACCACAGCGCACGTCAACTACCCCCATCTTCAAGGAAATTTTCTATAGGCTGCTTTCCTACAGTACTCTCAAAGTATCTCTTCATTTCGTAGTTCATCTGCCCACAATTTTCTTTTTGTATACGGTATTGCAGATTTTTTTATCATTTCTTCTGCCTTTCCAAACTCCGCGTTTCATTTCGTGTTGTAAAGGGTCATAGCTTTCTATTTATTGAAGCATTTATTGCCGTCTAAATTATTGTGAAGAGCTGATACGAAAAATTTGGTTTTCAATCAGAAATGGTGATGAGATGTCAGAAACATTAATCTTTTTCATACCGAGAAGATAATATCTACCGAAACCGGAAAATGTAATGAAAAAGTATTAATACCACTCCGCGCATTTTTTAAAATACCAATTTAAAAAAAAATGGTTCAAATTGCTCTGAGCACTGTGCGACCTAACATCTGAGGTCATCAGTCCCCTAGAACTTAGAACTACTTAAACCTAACTAACCTAAGGACATCACATACATCCATGCTCGAGGCAGGATTCGAACCTGCGACCTAGCGGTCGCGCGGTTCCAGACTGAAGCGTCTAGAACCGCTCGGTCACACAGGCCGGCTACCAAATTCATTTTATACTTTTAAAGAATTTCCTTCTTGAGGACTCTGGCTGAACTTGTAACTGACAACAAAAAATATAGTATAACGTTGTGAAATATTGCCATACTGACGTAGCTTTAATAGGTTCACACTTTTGTGTTCGTTAATACCTGTCTGAAACGAAATTCCCTCTAGATCAGTTTATATGAGTACAAGATAGGACAAGACCAGGAAACTATCACCTTCCATTACATTTTACTAATGAAGGGGAATAACAGGCACCTCAACAAATATAGTGTGTCTCCCAGCCTGCTGCGAGCCTTTCGACTTCACGTCAGTTTGAAGTTTTTAATTTTCCAACTGTCTTTTACGAAAAGTTTTTCGTTTGTTTAGTTCCCCTAGTGCGGTGATAGAGTCATTGATTTTTCATGAAGACTGGCATAAACAGATTTAAAAAGATAGTTTTATGAACTAGTCGCGGAGGGGAAGTTATACGTAAATATTCCTGTCTTTATTCTGTCGGTCACTGATGGCCACTGAGTACTACACAAATAGAAAGCACTGAAGCTCAAATATGTACGGAAAGCTGGCTAAAGCCGGAAATAAGTTCAGCTGAAAGTTTTTCAAACGACCTAACAGTGAACACAGGATAGATTAAATGCAGTTGGTGGTGGAGTATTTATTGCCGTCAGAAGTAGTTTACCTTGTAGTGAAATTTAGTAGACAGTTCCTGCGATATAGTATGGGTAGAGGTTTTACTTGACAATCGTACTAAACTATTAACTGGATCGTTTTACCGACCCCCCGACTCCGAAGATATAGTTGCTGAACAGTTCAAAGAAACCTTGAGTCTCATTTCAAATAGGTACCCTCGATATGATGGAAAAATTATACGTTTAAAGCTGACGGCAGGCATAAAACGTCATCCGAAATTGTACTGAGTGCGTTCTCAGAAAATTATTTTGAACCATTACTTCATGAGCTAACTGGAAGCGTAAATGGTTTGCGAAACATACTTGACCTTTTAGCAACAAATAATCCTGAACAAATAGGGAGTATCATGACGAATACAGGTCAGATCGCTGTTGCAGAAGCAACGAAAAAACATGCAAAATTTAATAGAACGCAAAATCCCCAACATTGGCAAAGTTTTGAAGAAGTTAGAAATATAACGCGTACTTCAATGCGAGATGTTTTTAATAATTTCCACAATGAAACTCTCTCTCGGAATCTGGCAGAAAACCCGAAGATATTATTGTCATACATAAAGCACACCAGAGGCAAGATGCAATCAATACTTTCACTATGCGATAACAACGGTGAAATCACTGATGAAAGTGCCACTAAAGCAGAGTTATTAAACACTGTTTTGCGAAACTCCTTCACCAAAGAAGAGGAAGTAAATATTCTTGAATTCCAATGAAGAACAACTGCCAAGATGAGAAACATTGAAGTAGATATCTTCGGTGTAGCAAAGCAGCTTCAATCACTTAATAAAGGCAAGGCCTCCGGTCCAGATTATATACCAGTCAGGTTCCTTTCAGAGTATGCTGATAGAAAAGCTCCATATTTAGCAATTATATACAACCGCTCGCTCACAGAAAATTCCGTACCTAAAGACTGGAAAATGCTCAAGTCACACCAATACCCAAAAAGGGAAATAGGTGTAATCCGCCTAATTACAGGACCATATCAGTAACGTCGGTTTCCAGTAGGGTTTTGGAACATATACTGTGTTCGAACAATACGAATTACCTCGAAAAAAACTGTTTATTGACACATAGTCAGCATGGATTAAGAGAACATCGTCCTAGTGAAACACAACTAGCTTTTTATACTCATGAAGTAATGAGTGCGACTGATATGGGATGTCAAATTGATTCCATATTGTTAGATTTCCAGAAGCCTTTCGACACCGTTCTTCACAAGCGTCTTCTAACCAAACTGCGTGCCTATGCAATATTGCCTCATTTGTGCGACTGGGTTCTTGATTTCCTGTCAGAAACGTGACCGTTCGTAGTAATAGACGGAAAGTCATCGAGTAAAACAGAAATAATACCGGCGTTCCCCAAGGAAGTGTTATAGGCCCTCTACTGATCTTGATCTACATTAACGACATTGGGGACAATCTGAGTAGCCCTATTAGACTGTTTGCAGATGATGCTGTCATTTACGGTCTTGTAAAGTCACCAGATGACCAAACGAATTGCAAAATGGATTACAATTACAAATAACCTAAATTGGAACGATCACATAGATAATGTTGAGGGCAGAGTAAACCAAAGACTGTGACTCATTGGTAGAAGACTTAGAAGGTGTAACAGGTCTACTAAAGAGACTGCTTACAACACGCTTGTCAAAATGGCTCTGAGCACTACGCGACTTAACTTCTGAGGTCATCAGTCCCCTAGAACTTAGAACTACTTAAACCTAACTAACCTAAGACATCACACACATCCATGCCCGCGGCAGGATTCGAACCTGCGACCGTAGCGGTCGCACGGTTCCAGCCTGCAGCGCCTAGAACTGCACGGCCACTCCGGCCGGCCCACGCTTGTCCGCGCTATTCTGAAGTACTGCTGTGCGGTGCGGGATCCGCTTCAGGTGGGACTCACGGGTGACATCGAAAAAGTTCAAAGTAGGGCGGCTCGTTTTGTACTATCGCGAAGTAGGAGAGACAGTGCCACAGACATGATACGTGATTTGGAGAGCCCATCACTGAAACAAAGGCGTTTTTCGTTGCGACGGGATCTTCTCATGAAATTTCAGTCACCAGTTTTCTCCACCGATTGCGAAAACGTTCTGTTGGCACCCACCTACACAAGGAGAAATTCTAAAGAGAAATCAAAGCCCGCACAGGAAAATTTAAGAGCTCGTTTTTGCCACGCACCGTTCGAGAGTGGAACGGTCGAGAGACAGCTTGAAGGTGGTTCATTGAACCCTCTGCCAGGCACTTTATTGTGAATAGCAGAGTAATCACGTAGATGTAGATGTAGATAAATCGAACTTTCCGCAGAACAAAAGTGGCCTTTCTGACACGGGACGTACTATCACATTTGAAGATATGCAACCATTCCACGTCCCTACGTTGCTCCGGACTCTGGTTTTAAGAGTAATAAAAAAATTTGGTGGTTTCCTTTGTTTCTGATTATACCTCTGTCATCATGAAAGCAATACTAACGTATTTCTACACGTTGGGGCTTCGTGTACGTTTCCGTCGTAACATACTAGGCATAATTAACAGTAACTGTTGTCGTAAGTATCTGTACACAAGTATCTGGTTGTTACCAACGTAAGGCTTCTCGAAATGCGTCACACAATCAATTTCACTGTAGAGCTATGCCGATTTTTCTGCTGGTACCATAAAAATATACGGCCTTTCATGTCTATGTTTTAATTCCGGATTTGTTAAATATTAAATGAAATGGAAATGAATATTTACGTTACAAAATTGTATTAAAATCGATTGTCTCACAATAGACATTTAATATATTCCAAATTAAACATGTAAAAACGAAGAAAATTATCTCATTACTAGAAGCGTAACTGGAACTGTGCTGTATGCAGTGGCAGCAATCTGTGTCCATGATGCAACGCTAGTGGGCCCTACTGAGAGTTGTAAGCCAAACCATCCGTGGCAAATATCCAACGAAATATGTTTATTGAAACAGTAATAGAAGTAACTGATGCTAGTTTCCAAGTGTTTAGTCGTGTAGCAACGTGCCTCTCTGAACGCACATTAATGCTTTGCCAAACGATCCAGGTCGAGCTGGCTTCATTACTGATGGTAGAAGATAGTTTCATGCTTCGATTCCGCTATAAGAAAGACAGGCATACGGTATCTGTCTTTTTATATAGGAATTCTGATTAAAGTATCTTTGACCGGCAGCATTCGGACCACCTAACTTGTTTTTACTCCGGTTTTTATCCCGATTGTTAGTTTATTTGCGATTCATTTGACTCCGTGTTCCGTGGTAATGCGCGATTAATTTATAGGCGAAGTCGAACGCCAAAATGCATAACACAGCTTTCGCATTTGATTCGCATTGATTAAAAATCACTATAACAGCAACTATCTACTAAATCTTCAAAAACTGTGCATGTTACTCTGTTTTGCACGCGGTATCCTTAGTAACGTTACAACAAGCAACTGAACTTCCACTTGAAGCTACTTGTCTTAAGGCTGTCTTCATAAACAACCGTTAAAACAGATATAAGGTCAACAGACGAAAATAAAGATATAAATTAAAGAAATGCTGATCACTCGAAGCAAGTTAAAGTCGAAAAAAATTGTGAAAGGAAATGACAAAAAAATGCGAGCTTAATTCTACTCAGGCACTTAGTGCACAAACGGTATTATAATACTGATGACCTAACTGCTCACCAGCGTTTTGGATTAGACCCTGGATGTTCCTACAACGTCTCAGGCAATAAGGCGGTAGGACATTTTTGATGATCCCTAGGTGTTTCCCACCAGAAAAGCTCACTGGGGTACTCTTTATACAGCTGGTGGTAAAATTTACTACCTTATAATCCGGTGGATATGGGGAAAAAACGATGTGGCGAGCTGTTCCATAGTGAGATGTCACAGTGGTTAACGATCTGGACGCAGAATCCGTACTTAGAATTTCTGTAATGTTTCCTAAATCGCTGAAGCCAAAAGCTATAATGGATTCTCTGTGAGAACCACAACTGATTCCCATCAACCTTTTCCCCGCCATTCTGCAGCCAAGCTAGTCTTCTGTTCCTTTTCACTTCACTATCGACGACAAGGCGAAGTCTATTCTACCTTTCTCGCTTCCTCCGTTCCTTCTTTGCTGCATTCACAAATCAGCGAACCTGTTTCCTTGAAAAAAAAAAAAAGGTTAATGTTAATTAACTTTAGGTCGCTACTCAATTGTCGAATGGGGACTCTATGCCCGTCGTTCCCTTTGATCCTCATTCGAACGGGGTACAATGTCTGCAGTTACTACACTACTGGCCATTAAAATTGCTACACCACGAATTGCTACTGACGCGAAATTTAACCGACAGGAAGAAGATGCTCTGATACGCAAATGATTAGCGTTTCAGAGCATTCACACAAGGTTGGCGCTGGTGGCGACACCTACAACATGCTGACATGAGGAAAGTTTCCAACCGATTTCTCATACACAAACAACAGTTGACCGGCGTTGCCTGGTGAAACGTTGTTGTGATGCCACGTGTAAGGAGGAGAAATGCGTACCTTCACGTTTCCGACTTTGATAAACGTCGGATTGTAGACAATCGCGATTGCGGTTTATCGTATCGTGACATTGCTGCTCGCGTTGGTCGAGATCCAATGACTGTTAGCAGAATATGGAATCGGTGGGTTCAGGAGGGTAATACGGAACGCCGTGCTGGATCCCAACGGCATCGTATCACTGGCAGTCGACATGACAGGCATCTTATCCCCGTGGCTGTAGCGGATCGTGCAGCCACGTCTCGATCCCTGAGTCAACAGATGGGGACGTTTGCAAGACAACAACCATCTGCACGAACAGTTCGACGACGTTTGCAGCTGCATGGACTATCAGCGCGGAGACCATGGCTACGGTTACCCTTGACGTTGCATCACAGACAGGAGCGCCTGCGATGGTGTACTCAACGACGAACCTGGGTGCACGATTGGCAAAACGTCATTTTATCGGATGAATCCAGGTTCTGTTTACAGCATCATGATGGTCGCATCCGTGTTTGGCGACACTGCGGGGAATGCACATTGCAAGCGTGTATTCGTCATCGCCATACTGACGTATCACCCGGCGTGATGGTATGGGGTGCCATTGGTTACACGTCTCGGTCACTTGTTGTTCGCATTGACGGCACTTTGAACAATGGACGTTACATTTCAGATGTGTCACGACCCGGGGCTGTACCCTTCATTCGATCCCTGCGAAACCCTACATTTCAGCAGGATAATGCACGACCGCATGTTGCAGGTCCTGTACGGGCCTTTCTGGATACAGAAAATGTTCGACTGCTGCCCTGGCCAGCACATTCTCCAGATCTCTCAGCAACTGAAAACGTCTGGTCAATGGTGGCCGAGCAACTGGCTCGTCACAATACGCCAGTCATTACTCTTGATGAGCTGTGGTATCGTGTTGAAGCTGCATGGGCAGCTGTACCTGTACACACCATCCAAGCTCAGTTTGTCTCAATGCCCGGGCGTGGTTGTTCTGGTTGCTGATTTCTCAGGATCTATGCACCCAAACTGCGTGAAAATGTAATCACATGTCACATGTAGTATAATATATTTGTCCAATGAATGCCCGTTTATCATCTGCGTTTCTTCTTGGTGTGGCAATTTTAATGGCCAATAGTGTAGACAACACCAGTTTAAATCTGGTCACAAGTTAAGCGGGCCATAAATCATGCACAAATTGCGTCCTTCAATTAACTCTGCTTAATGTTTCATACATCGTATTACAACTGGGGGTGGGGAATCACATCTCACCTCCTCTATGACTTCGACCAGAGAACGCTACGAAGCTATCTCGCTCTGTTACAAAGACCCATAAAACGTGTCTGTCGCCAGTGACGCCTTAGATCTCCAAACCACTGCTGCATCCTGCTGGGCTCGAAAGCCAGGTGAGCGTGGTCAGTCCCCGCTCCCGCTGCCAGAATCGCACGCAGCTGGGGTTCCCACGGAGCCACGCCAGCCCCTCACTACCCCTCCCTCCCCCCCCCACCCCGCCACCCACACACCCACAACCATCCTGGCCCCCACCAGGTCCCTAAGCAACTGAGCAAATTTGCGGACGCGTATCCCATAAATCTCCCTGATTAAAAGCAAACACAGCCTCCGTACATTATCCGACCCCGATTTTGCAAATCAGAGTCCGTACAAATAGCGGATTACACCAATAGCATGAAAAAAGAATGATACTCCACGTGCCCGTTCTGCTCCGCACGTGGAGCTGACAGCGCCGCGAGTCATCGGGTAGAAAGAAGTCACAATTCTCGCATCCTCCAGACTACTCATTTTACCGCCATCTTCACTGTGAAGCACTTCTACCTCTTATATTACTGTTATTATTGTTGTGGTCTTCTGTCCGAATATGGTTTGGTGCAGCTCTCCGAGCTACTCTCTGCCGTGTAAACCTCTTCATTTCCGAATAACTATTGCAACCTACCTCTATTTGAACTTGCTTTTGGATATTCATGTCCTGGTCTCCCACTGTAATATTTACTCCGCACACTTCCCTCCAATACTGAATTTATTATTCCGTAACGTCTCACAGTGTGTACTATCAACCGGTCGCTTCTTATGGTCAAGTTGTGCCACAAATTTGTTTTCTCCCCAATTCGATTCAGTACCTCATTGTTAGTTGTATACTCTATCAAAGTAATGTTTAGGATTCTTCTGCAGCACCACATTTCAAAAATTCTATTCTCTTTTTGCCTGACCTGTTCATCGTCCACATTTCACTTCTTCCACTTTCCAACCAATATCTTCAGAAAACACTTCCAAACACTTAAATTTACGTTCGATGAGAACGTATTTCTCTTTTTCAGGAACGCTTTATTTGCCATTGCCAGTCTGAATTTTATGTCCTCTCTACTTCGACCATCATCAGCTATTTTACAGTCCACACAGAAAAACACATCCATTACTTTTAGGATCGTATTTCCTAATCTAAATCCTTCAGTACCGTCTGATTTAAATCGACTACATTCCGTTACCCTTGTTTTGGTTTTGCTATGTTCACCCTATACCGATGTTCAAAAGACTGTCCATTCCGTTCAGCTGCTCTTGCAAGTCCTTTGCTGTCTGTGGCAAAACGATAGTATGAAGAGCAAACCTGAAACTTTTTACTCCTTCACCCTGCATTTTGTACCTTCTACAAATTTTTCTGTGGTATCATTTACTGCTTTCTCGTGTACAGATTGAATAACATCAGAGAAAAGCTATAAACCTGCCTCATCTCCTTGTTAACAAGTGCTTCCCTTTCATGTCATTCGACTCTTACAGCTGCAATCTGGTTTCTCTACCAGCTGTAAATAACCCTTCGCTCCCTGTGTTTTGCCACTGCTGCCTTCGGAATTTCAAAAAGTGTATTACAATCAATAGCATCAAAATATTTCTTTCAGTCTACATACGCCACAACCGCAGATTTTTCTTTCCTTAATTTATCTTGTAAGATTCGTCGTACATTCAGTCTCGCCACGCATATTCCTACTCTTCTCCAGAACTCAAATGTCTTCTCAAATCTCTCACAGGCAAATGTTCTCCTCGAAGGCTGAAAATGTAGATCCTACAGCGGTGCTTTGACATACACGCCTCGCACAGGACTAGAAGTCCCACCGCCACACCTTCACCCGCCCATGTTAGGCAAAAATTTTATGCCTGACTCATGCAGTACTATCACCGTCAGAGGGTGGTACGGGACTACAAGCCCCACCGCCACACCTCCAAAGTGAATTGCAGTGACGCAGTCATTGCCCTGTGGAAATTTACCACCTCACCAACACAGTTAGACCGCAATAGACCGGTGATGCTGCATTGTAACATATCACCCCGGACTACAAGTCCATTTAAAAAAAAAAAAAAACGGTGCTTTGAGATGTTACGAAAGATGAATTATGTAATAAAAATGTACATAGAGTTAAATCTGTGTAGGACAAGAGTTGGGGATCGTGTCTCATCAGAAATTTTGAGTAACTTTCTAAGGGTCTAAAACTATGAGCAACAGCGGACGCTGTTGCATGCAGAGTTTCGGAAACAGTGCTCTTTAAGTTACTTATGTGGCCCGTTGTTACTTACATACAAGTTTATATTTAAAAGTTATTAGATCACTTTTGTTTGACCTGTTCGAAGAGCACAACGTGCAACGTACTAGGCTGTGGTACAGGAAGCGAGCCAGACCAGGATGGATATCGCGAGGTGGATGAGCGACCGTGGCTGCCGCTCCGGACACGACGAGTGTGCTTTCTAGGCTGTTTCCCACGATCGTTATGCAAATGCTTAGCTGGTCCCCAGTTTCCGCTTCAGGGAATACGATGCACGAGCAGTGGAAATAAGATCACACTCAGCATAAAGCTTACACAGTTCATGGACAGGTGGCGCTCGCGTCTTCCTTCCTCAGGTAACTGACGACAGGAAGGGCATCCGAGCCCAAAGCTCGGCAAACGTCCTGAGCACAGAATTACAAGAACGATCTCATGAACATTCGGGAAGCGCCGAGACTCGAATAGGTGGTAATACCAAGTAGGTTAGATACAACATGGCTACTTACGTTAGGATGTGGAACGGACTGGCAAGACTTGAAGTATTTCCGATACAGCAGTGATACATTTATCGACGCTGAGCACGTGCAAACGGTGCACACACAGACAGCACACGCGGTTTTCCTTCGTTATGGTAACGGACGATTGTGGGTCAGAGACGGTCTCAATCAGCAGAATTAAAGTACGATTTTCAAATCGCAGATGCGCCATTTCCCAACATAACAATGCCACAGGTAGGAGAAATACTAGAGAAAAATAATATACACAGCTCTCTAAAATCATTCATCTCATTTCATAAGACTGAGCCAAGGTGGGAGCTTGGGGTGTATTTAATTTTAAGCACCAAAACTAAAGGTTCTTCTTGGCACTAGTTTTATGTTGCAGGTTCATGTAGTTGACGGTATGGGGTCTCCTTGGTGCAACTAGCTTGTTCTCTCGCTATCGAGGAATCACATACCTACATTTGTTAGAGAGCTGGATTTTTCTACAGTTGCGTGAACATACCGACGGAGCACGAACCCAATGACACCAGAATGTTAAGAGCATGTAGGGTAGAGGAAAATACTGAAATGAAACTACATGGTTCAAGAGACTTTTTCAAGTGCCAAACATGTACCATATATGTATGCGGACTGAAACGACGAATGAAAATCTGTACGTAGGCCGGTATTTGAGCCCACGTCTCGTGCTCAATAGGCAGATGTGCTAACCATCACGCCATCCTGGCATGTGTGATACTAGCAAAGGTCCTTGGAACCATACGGTTTCACTTGATTAAAGCAACTGTGCCTGGTTTCAGGCAGGATACCCAGTTTCGTTCGATGCTGAGGTGCTATTCCAATACAGTTGGAGAGCCTCTGCAATACTGTTAAGAGTTTGGTGAGGGCAGGGGGGTAGGGGGGGGGGGGGAGGGGGGGGGGACGCGGGGGAATACCACCAGGATGACGTGTCAATGGGAATTTGGATTGAGGAGGGAAGCGTGTTGGGGTAATTGGCGTAGTTCTGCTAAGCCACTCTACCAAGTTGGCCTAATGGTTAGCGCATCTACTAAGTGAACAGGAGACGTGGGCGCGAATCCCGGCATTAGTATAAATTTTCATTAGTCGCTGCCGTCTGCATATATACAGGAAAACACTGATCATTAACGCAGTTCTAGAAAGCTCCTTGAGTTTGAATGCACAAGATAGACCCGCGAAAAATCGAATTAAAAATTTCAAAATAATATCTATTGCATACCCAAAGTTTCTACCTTCATTTAGGTAGAAAGCTTTGTGAAATCGAAAAAATCTTTCTGAGACATCCCATTACACCGGTATTTGTAACTCTTTTACAACGTACTAATACGTGGATAAAATCTTACCTTATTTATATTTTCCGCGACTTTTTGTTGCTGTCAGCTCCAAGTCCGTCTGAAAGTCTGTCTGTCAGCATGACATCTGAAAAAAGGAAAATACTTCTACTATAACGTTTATACAGGTAAAATATAGATGCAATGTGAATGACTGTCTTCTAGAACTTTTATTCGTAAATATATATGGATCAACAGATTCTTCAATACTGATAAAGTGATAAACAATTAAAAGTGTTTCATCTGCATTTCACATACGCAAGTGTAAAACGCTGGCTCCTATCAGTTGTATAGGGTATCAGATGACCTTCACAGCATTAACGAGCGACGAATCACAGTGTTTTAATACACATGACTCTCTTTCTCGAGAACGAGGGTTCTACACTCCTGGAAATGGAAAAAAGAACACATTGACACCGGTGTGTCAGACCCACCATACTTGCTCCGGACACTGCGAGAGGGCTGTACAAGCAATGATCACACGCACGGCACAGCGGACACACCAGGAACCGCGGTGTTGGCCGTCGAATGGCGCTAGCTGTGCAGCATTTGTGCACCGCCGCCGTCAGTGTCAGCCAGTTTGCCGTGGCATACGGAGCTCCATCGCAGTCTTTAACACTGGTAGCATGCCGCGACAGCGTGGACGTGAACCGTACGTGCAGTTGACGGACTTTGAGCGAGGGCGTATAGTGGGCATGCGGGAGCCCGGGTGGACGTACCGCCGAATTGCTCAACACGTGGGGCGTGAGGTCTCCACAGTACATCGATGTTGTCGCCAGTGGTCGGCGGAAGGTGCACGTGCCCGTCGACCTGGGACCGGACCGAAGCGACGCACGGATGCACGCCAAGACCGTAGGATACTACGCAGTGCCGTAGGGGACCGCACCGCCACTTCCCAGCAAATTAGGGACACTGTTGCTCCTGGGGTATCGCCGAGGACCATTCGCAACCGTCTCCATGAAGCTGGGCTACGGTCCCGCACACCGTTAGGCCGTCTTCCGCTCACGCCCCAACATCGTGCAGCCCGCCTCCAGTGGTGTCGCGACAGGCGTGAATGGAGGGACGAATGGAGACGTGTCGTCTTCAGCGATGAGAGTCGCTTCTGCCTTGGTGCCAATGATGGTCGTATGCGTGTTTGGCGCCGTGCAGGTGAGCGCCACAATCAGGACTGCATACGACCGAGGCACACAGGGCCAACACTCGGCATCATGGTGTGGGGAGCGATCTCCTACACTGGCCGTACACCACTGGTGATCGTCGAGGGGACACTGAATAGTGCACGGTACATCCAAACCGTCATCGAACCCATCGTTCTACCATTCCTAGACCGGCAAGGGAACTTGCTGTTCCAACAGGACAATGCACGTCCGCATGTATCCCGAGCCACCCAACGTGCTCTAGAAGGTGTAAGTCAACTACCCTGGCCAGCAAGATCTCCGGATCTGTCCCCTATTGAGCATGTTTGGGACTGGATGAAGCGTCGTCTCACGCGGTCTGCACGTCCAGCACGAACGCTGGTCCAACTGAGGCGCCAGGTGGAAATGGCATAGCAAACCGTTCCACAGGACTACATCCAGCATCTCTACGATCGTCTCCATGGGAGAATAGCAGCCTGCATTGCTGCGAAAGGTGGATATACACTGTACTAGTGCCGACATTGTGCATGCTCTGTTGCCTGTGTCTATGTGCCTGTGGTTCTGTCAGTGTGATCATGTGATGTATCTGACCCCAGGAATGTGTCAATAAAGTTTCCCCTTCCTGGGACAATGAATTCACGGTGTTCTTATATCAATTTCCAGGAGTGTATTTTACTTCCTGCTGTGCTGATTCAGAGCCGGCCGAGGTGGCCGAGCGGTTCTAGGCGCTACAGTCTAGAACCGCGAGACCGCTACTGTCGCAGGTTCGAATCCTGCCTCGGGAATGGATGTGTGTGATGTCCTTAGGTTAGTTAGGTTTAAGTAGTTCTACGTTCTATGGGACTGATGACCTTAGAGGTTAAGCCCCATTGTGCTCAGAGCCATCCCGATTCAGAGTTAGCGTAGTTACACTAAATCAATTAAAGGAAATGCTGGGCACATCGAATTCGTTCTCTACGATTCCCTAAACCGAATTTGTGCTCCGTCTCTAGTTATGTCATCAACAACGATTGTTAAACCCCAATACTCCTTTCTTAACAATACTGAAAGCACCACACAGTGTGAATTTGACCCCTTCATCCTTAGTTTACGATCTTTCAAACAGGAGTCATACGAAAAGATTAAACACACACAGGAATATTGTGTTATGTTGCAATTTAACATATTATCACGCCCAGTAGTTGTAGGTTTGTTTCAAACTTAAGTTAAATAGAGGCAATCTGTTTAGGGAATGTCGTCGTTACAGAAACCCAGAGGTATGTACCTTTCTGGTGCCGAACAACCCATATATCTCAATAACAGAGTGCTCACGGTAGTTGTACACCCTGCAATTTCCTTCGGGCCAAAATTACAGAATCCGACAGCACAAACCATGTTACATCTCGACAGAAAAAGCAGGACACGATAGTTTCAAAATTATACATTTTTGAATCCACTGTCCACCCGATGATGCTATGGTCTTGTTGTGGTACTCAGCCTGATGACTAGTTTCATTCAGCTCTCCAGGCTAGGCTATTCTTCGCAAGCCTTCTCATCTCTCCATAACTACTCCAGCTGACATGTATCTGAACCTGTTTACTGTAGTCAAGCTTTGTTTCCATCTACAATGACTACCCTCCCCCCCCCCCCCCCCTCCCACACACACACACACTCCACGCAGAAATACATAATTTCTTACATTACCAAACTGACGATTCCTTGATGTTTCAGTGCGTACTACCCACCGATCTCTTCGATTTGTTAAATTGTGCGGTAAAATTCTTGTCTCGCTTATTTCAGTACCTCTTCAGGCAGTACCTCTTCAGACAATACCTCTTCAGACAGTACCTCTTCAGACAGTTTTATCTTTGACAATACGACAATCGATATTTAAGTTTTAACTCTGATGAGGATTATCTCTGCTCTTCACGTGTTAATTTGACCACGCCCCCTTTCCTACAGTACTTATATCGCTCTCAGACGTGCGTCAGCTGGCGAGGCGAGCGCATCGCTGCTGTTGCGCGCTTCGCTTACTCGGCCGTTGAGAGCTCGTGAAGAGGTTTTCTGTGCTGTGGGCGCTGCGGAGAGCAAATTGTCGTGCGTTGTTTTGACAACGCGTGCAAATTGTCGTGTTCCGCGCCTCGCAGCATGGGAAAGAAGGGTGCGCAGAGGAAACCTGCCGCTACGAAGGGTCCTTCGGTTGTGCAACTCAGTGAGTCTGCCGACCGTGCAAGGAACTCCAGAGAAGACGAGTCGCGGCCTGTCCCCCCTTTGTACGTCAAGTGCAAAGGCGGGTGGACAGCGCTGTTCGACACCATGACGAATTGCGCTCGGAACGAGGTGGTCTACGAGTCTGTCGATACAGACTCGCTGATCTGCGTTCGAGCCGCAAACGTGGCCGACCACAGGGCGATCAAGGTCGCAGTGGCCGACCACATCGTCGACGCGCCGCCGGCGCGTGAGAAGGCACCTTCCGTAGGAAGGATGAAGACGACTAAGGCACTCCTCAGGGGGTTGCCTTGGTGCTGTGACGAGGCAGCGGTCCGGGAAGGGCTGCTGCGAGCCGGGTTTGGTAATGCAGCCGCAAGGTTGCACAACCGGACCAACAGGAAGAGGGCGCCGCTCTATGCCGTGACCGTGCAAACGGTCGACGGCGGCAGCGACATCTTCGACTTGCGGAAGTTGCTGGGCTTCCCGGTTACGACGGAGGCTCTCCCGACCGCCATGGATCCTCAGCCCCAGTGCTTCAGGTGCCAGGGCGAGGGCCATGTTGCGAAGTATTGCCGCAACGCGGCGCGGTGCGTCAAGTGCTCAGGTGAGCACGACAGCCGCGCCTGCGACCGCGGCAGCAACGCTCTGCCGACTTGTGTCCGGTGTGGCGGCCCGCACGTCGCCAGCTGGCGCGGTTGCGCGGCTTTCTCTAGCCGCAGCCGTGCCGGGGGCGGCGAAGCGGCCGCGGCCGCACCGACGCAGCAGCAGAAGAGAAGACGACGTCGGAAACGGCGTAGGGCGGAGAACAGCCCGGTGCAGCTGAGGGATGGCGCAGCAGCAGATCCACCTGCCAGGGGCGGGGACGGCCGCTCGGAAACGGGCCGCCAGGACGCAGCTCGCCCTCCCGCGAAGAGATGTGACCTCGAGCTCGGCATCGCCGTGAAGGAGGCCACAGCAGCCCTCAAAGCCGTAATGGCGGTGGAGAGGGCTGCCTTCGCAGCCGCCGTGGCTGCAGAGAAGGAAGAGGCCTTGAAGCAACTGCGTGCAGTCTTCGCCCAAGGCCTCAGTGCAGTCGTACCTGCGAACACTCCTGCGACCTCGCAGAAGGACGTTCGCGCGCCTGTCCCAGCGGTTGTCCCAGCAGCACCGCAGGTGAAAGGTGCAAAGAAGAAAACCGCCAGGGCAGTCTTCATCGCGCAAGCGTCGCCGCGCTGCCGCGCCGAACTTTTGTGTTACAGGGAGTAAGCCACTGCGGCCGGCCCAGGAGACAACGAGGGAGCCCAGCCGCGGCACCGGACTGACCCAGCGAACGACCACGCAGTACATAGGTAACGTTGCACGATACCTCACGCTAACCCCCCTCACCTTGCATGCTCTGTCGCAGCTAGCAAACCGCTACTGCTCTTACTTCCCGTCCTACTGTCGCAGAGGTTTTTTTCCCTTGGCGCTGGCCTTGGCACTTTTTTTCCTCTGCTCTTACAACCGCTACCCTTCGATCGCTTTCGACCACTACTATCTCCTGATGGACCATGTTAATGAGTAGCCTTACCCAGACGCATGGATAACATCACAGCCTGCATCCTGTGACGCCTTGATTCAAAACTAACATGCATACGGAGGTGACAGTAGAACTTTTGTGTTGGTCACCACGTTGGTGCGGGCGTGGAGGGGCCCCATCCTTTATCGTGCGTCCGGTCAGTCGGCAAGACTCAGCGGAGGAGCAGCTGTGAGGATGTCCAGCGCAGTCCCGGACGAAACGTCAGGAACAGAAGAGTTTCTTGGACCACGGCGTCACATCCCGAAAGGTTTACCAGCAGCTACTGTCGACCATACCACAGAAAACCATTCAATGAACCTCTTAAGTATGCTTCTCGAAGCATATTAAGTCTGAATGAACACAAATCTGTAGTAATACTAAACAAAACCTGGACAACCCGACTATAAAAGGCGTCGAAATCAGACATGGTAGTACTGCTTTCCGGTGCTTCATTCTTTCAGTTAACTGTTGTGTAAACAGTCCGAATAGGTGCATTTTCCACGAAAAATGTATAGTTCAAAAAGAAGAACAACAGAAAGTAAGCGATGAGAGGTCAGCATGACTCAGAATAAAAGCAGCGAGTATTGGAACATGGCGTTCTACCAGTATTTATTTTTTCACTTACTCGCTCTGGCGCTGTGTTTGTTTGTTCAGAATTCTGTGCGGTATCCGAAAAGCTGGTATTTTAAAGCCTCTTTGGGAGGGACGTGCGACAGGACACGGCCAGACCATTAATCCAGTGTCCATCACACCTGCCGTATGCAGCCGCCCAGTAAACAAATGAAAATTTATGTCACGTGCATGACCGGTAGCCGAACGGAACTTCATAAATGTTCGTGACGCGCGGCGCGTGTTTGCGTACTCCAGTTTGTCTACGTGTTGCTCGGTATTGAAGTAGCCTGGCCCAGTGGGGACACGTGTACTATTTGTCATGCAACCACTTCGATGGCCCTCCAAAAAATGTAACCTGTCTGCTGGATAAATTTATAAACAAGCATTAACTGCGTTTCAATTCCCTCTAGAGTCGTAAATAAAGATTTACTTTACTTTATTCCTTTACTTTATGAATTTGCTTTAGTTGTCAAGATTAATTCCTTCGGTCCTGCTCTAACATCTCAGACATCATCCACTTTTTCAAACTTTTGGATAAATGGAACCTATCTGTGTTGTGGAACTTCTGCTTTACAGCACGTTTCAAATGCAAAACTTGTAAATACATTTCCAAAAAAATGACAATCATTGCAAATAATATTTTCTTTGAAAAGTAAATTCATAATTACTTCAGATTTGAAATGACATAGTCACACGAAACTTCTAAACTGAAACTGTAATGAGATGAGAGTTTCTTATTATCGCAGGAATACTTAATATCAGGCTTTATGGATGAGACTTGAATGGTCAAGTTACGTTCGGCAGTAAGCCTGTTGCAGTATTTATTTTTTGTCGACACATAAGCTGAGAACCCGGTTGAGCACATATATTACAGTATGCAGTTGCAAAAGTTGAAGCACCTAAGCAGACTTTTGTCATAGTTTAAGGTATTCATTTTCAGTCGGCGCTAGAATAACGCTAACGACAATTATTTAAATTTTTTTTCATTTATGAAACAGCTGTGAATTGAATAGAATTTTCGTAATCTATGATGATATCACTATAAACCGGTTTTACATCCAGATTTATTTTGATATTTAATCTGCTATTCACTTAGAAAATATTAGTTAAAATCTTCATTCGAACCTTTCAGGTACTGAAAAACTTCTTCAATAACTGTATTCGCTATTTTAAATCCCTTTGTCTTTTAAAAAGCATTTTATTGTCGGGAAGAAATCAAACTCATTCGATCACGCAGAAATTGTCCAAAAAGCTAACTTTTTCTTGAAAGCGAGAACATTTTCATGAAGACTAAATACATTTACTTGTTTTCATCGAAGTGTTAATGAAGTTCATTGATCTCTGTGAAACAGTCGCTTAACCCTAGATTACTAAACCCTCTTAGAGTGTACGATTGAAATAGGTTAAAAAAGGACATTTTGTACTTAATTTGGTATGTGATATACCATTAGAGATCTAATAATTGTAATTAACTAACACTTAACCTATAAATTATGAATCCCTTTGAATAAAGTTGGAGCAGTAAAAATTACATTAGTTTAGTAATAATGTAACATTTCCTCCCACTTTAGTGTTCTAAGGACATTTTGTACTTAATTTGGTATGTGATATACCATTAGAGGTCTAATAATTGTAATTAACTAACGCTTAACCTACAAATAATGACTCCCTTTGAATAAACTTGGAGCAGTAAAAATTACGTTAGTTTAGTAATAATGCAACATTTCCTCCCACTTTAGTGTTCTAAGGTTAAATAGGCAAACAGGGAGCATTCAATTTCTGTCAGAAACCCGATCATTCCGTTTCGAAATTGTGATCCGAAAGGCAAGTGTGGGCTACTTCCCTCAGCTCTAAAATACGGGTTATTATCTTTCCTCGAGACCATCCAGCCCCAGTACGTGAAAGAAGATACGTGCACTCCCAATGTCCTCACAAAGCACCTTCTGCGGTCAGTCCCTCATTATTCAATTTGCATCTGCACGGTTGTCATCTGGTCTCTCATAAATGGTTCAAATGGCTCTGAGCACTATGGGACTTAACATCTGAGATCATCAGTCCCCTAGAACTTAGAACTACTTAAACCTAACTAACCTAAGGACATCATACACATCCATGCCCGAGGCAGGATTCGAACCTGCGGCCATAGCGGTCGGGCGGTTCCAGACTGAAGCGCCTACAACCGCTCGGCCACACCGGCCGGCCTCTGATAAATACAGCCTCATTCACTGTAGGTGTCGTATTGGCACTGACCATCCAGATAAGTAATATGAAGCGGCGATAAGTTTTTAGAGACTGACTGCCATGCGGAGGAGGCGGGTTCGATTCCTGGTGTTGCCAGCGTGCGTTCAGCCTAGTGATGCCAATAATTAGAGAGCAGTTTGACCGATTAGTGGCGCCTCCATCTCACGAAAACTGTCAAAGGCTGGGAGAGCGTCTTGTTGGCACCACGACCCTTCATGTCAGATCCAATTACGCCACTGACGTAGGATGACACGGAGGTCGGTCGGTGCCGCTGGGTGCGGCAAGGTCTGCGGACGGATTTTACGTTTAAGTCAATTTACCTTCTTCATTGTTGTCAAAAGGAAACTTTGAGTAATGTCTACGGAACTACAGGGTTTCGCGGAAGACAGTTCAACAAACAGTGCTTTAAATCATGGAAAAGAAGTGCTCCGTGCACTGCGACCTCCGCGCCGTGGTGACCTTACACTGTCGAGTGGCCGCAGAGGGGAAGAGGCAGCGCGCAGCCGGGCGCCCCTGTCACGGGGACAGTCAAATATTTGTGCTGCAGCGGGGCGATAGCGCGCAGCGCCGCATTCCGGACGGTTGGCCCGGCAGCGCTACGAGGCAACCCTCGCGCAGAGGGCCCGACCCGGGCAAGGCACACCGGGCTTCTGCTGACGCTGGCGGCAGCCGAGCCCAAGGTAAACCATTAGCGGGACACACCGGGGGGAGGCAGCAGCCGCCACTGCGCAGCCGGCTGCAAGTTGAATAGCACCTGCCCTGCGTTCCGACTACGAAGAAATGAAAGGCCTTCGTGCATCCTGACATACTCAACGAATATCAAACAGCCAGCGGAGACAGAATGAACACGGATAAATCAGTTAGTTTGACCAGCGACCCAATTCTCAACATCGACTGCACACAACGCTGCATTTAGGTTTGATCGTCATAGCGAATCTCAAGTACGTGTTAGAACTTTCGGTGAACACTGTGTCCCAAAGCCGACACACACAGATTGGTATCTGCATCCTAAGAGTTGTCATTCACCACACCAACGTAGTGGCGTCCTTAGGACTTCGGTACGCAGAGCATATGCCATTTCCGACGCAGACAGCTTAACTCAAGAACTTGAGCATTTGATGACTGTTTTTAAGGAAAATGGATACACCGAGAAGCAGATTCGTCGGGCTATGAAGTTTGGACCATCTCCGGAGGAGTACGAATACGAACATAGATCTGTGGCCTTTCTTCCTTATGCTGGAGGCTTATCGTTTAAGACTGGACGAATTTTAAAGAATTTTAAAATTAAGAGTGTGTTCCGTCCTCCTTCTAAGATTATGGCTCTGCTCGGCTCTGTGAAGGATGATTTGGGGGTTAGGAAACCCGGGGTGTACAAAATTCCGTGTCAATGTGGGAAAGCTTACGTTGGGCGTTCTATTCGCACAGTGGGTGACAGGTATGTGGAACATCGCCGTCATACGAGGCTACAACAGCCGGAAAAATCGGCGGTAGCAGAACACTGCCTAAATGAGGGACACAAAATGAAATTTGAGGAAACTGTTGTGGTTGCCAACATTTCCGGTTTTTGGAACAGTGTCTATAAAGAGGCGATTGAAATTACGTTGGCTGATAATTTAATCAACAGAGACAATGGGTTTCCTCTTAGCAAGATGTGGAATCCTGTATTATCTCGCATCAAAACTGAACGTTCTTCGGTGCGGCCTTGATTGCGATATATCGTTGCCAGCAGTGTTTCACTAAGAGCGGCGCCACCTCCCTGTACTGAACGGTGACCTATGTAGGACGTCGATTTGCAACCTGGCGTCAGTTCTCAGCGGGACTCATCAGCATTTTCCTGAAGATGGCGACCAGTTGGATCGCCGAAATATCGAGTCAAGTTGATTTTAGGATCCGGCAGCAAACCCGAAGAGACTTTCGTGACTTATTACGCCGAGAAAGCCTACGTAATCACGTGTTAGAACTCAACTGGCGTCAGTTCTCAGCGGGACTCATCAGCAGAAGCAGCATTTTCCTGAAGATGGCGACCAGTTGGATCGCCGAAATATCGAGTCAAGTTGATTTTAGGATCCGGCAGCAAACCCGAAGAGACTTTCGTGACTTATTACGCCGAGAAAGCCTACGTAATCACGTGTTAGAACTCAACTGACAGAAAAAGGTGCAATCGGTCAAGAAGGTATTAAGGAGCCAAAAGCTCGGAATTACAAACAGAATATAAATGGCTTATCGGTAAGCATGCGACGGCATGCGTACCTAGTATGTTTCTAAGCGTCTCGCATAAAAAAGGGGTTTTCTGCTGCTCATACCTCGAGTGATATTGGTGATAAAAAGGTGGGGTCAAGTGTTTTGGATAACACGGTAGCTATCCAAAGGAAGGATCGTCTTAGAGTCAGTAACCTACAGTACAGGGTAAAAGTATGTATATATTACATGAATATTACAAACTTCGCCGGCCGGGATGACCGATCGGTTCTAGGCGCTACAGTCTGGAACCGCGCGACCGCTACGGTCGCAGGTTCGAATCCTGCCTCGGGCAAGGATGAGTGTGATGTCCTTAGGTTAGTTAGGTAAAAGTAGTTCTAAGTTCTAGGGGACTGATGACTGATGACCTCAGATATTTATAACACGAAGGTTACTGGATTGCAGCACTTTGGGCCTGAAGATGACGTATTGTAACATCGAACCTGGTTGCCTAGAAATAAACCTATACAACGGCGATTGGTGTTGTTTTTTTTGAACAATCTGCAATTTGTCGTTTTGTTGTAGGTTCGTATAAACTTTTTTCCAGAAAAGAATTGTCCGCTTTCTTCGCCGGTCTGAGCGGGTATCCGTGCGTCTTCTTTCTTTTGTGTGTGTGGGGGGGTGGTGGGGGGAGGGGGGAACAAGGTGCGCGGGACAAACTTTTCTTCTTCAACACTTGACTTAGAGAAGTTCAGTTCGTTGCACCACTACGATTGTGATACAGCAACGCTGATAGACTGCTACCGCCGGCCGAGGTGGTCTAGCGGTTCTAGGCGCTCCGTCCGGAACCGCGTGACTGCTACGGTCGCAGGTTCGAATCCTGCCTCGGGCATGGATGTGTGTGATGTCCTTAGGTTAGTTAGGTTTAAGTAGTTCTAAGTTCTAGGGGACTGATGACCACGGATGTTAAGTCGCGTAGTGCTCAGAGCCATTTGAACCATTTTTTAGACTGCGACCACACATCGCTTACTTAAAACTGCCTGCTCGCAACTGACTGGTCGAAAGCAAATCTGTTGTTTGCAGATTCAAGCTGCCATCGTAGTAATTGCATTGACGTCGCCACAAATAAAATCAGTTTCGGAACTTTTAACGGACAGTGTACCCTATCATCCGTGGCATGTACTTTGCACGTTTACATAAAACGACGTATCTGTCAAGTATAAAATGTTTATGGCAGTTAAAAATCATGTGGGGTCTCTGTGATAACATGAACAAAAGACGACCTGTATACCAGCAGGGAACAGCTTCGGGTGCTGGTCACGTGATGATGTGTTCCGAGCGGTCTGCCCATAGTCCGTTATTATGCATTATTTCAGGCACACTCCACGAACGGATCTACCTAGTCCTGTAATTAAATTTGTACCACTGCTACTAATTCGACGCAGATAGCGGAAGAGATCAAGGACGTATTCGCCGGAAAATGTATTTCAGTCACACCAAATTGCTCGAATTTACACCACTGCGGTTAATTTCACGCTTTAGCAGGCACGCATTACAGGTGAATGCGACCTAGTGGAACTGAACGGAGGGAGAAGCGGTGGGGACGAATACCGGAAGCAAGAGGCCGCCAGGTGGCAGGAGCCGCATAGCGCGCAACGCGAAGGTCCACCGTAGCCGGTTCTTACTGAGCTGTGTAATTTCAAAAATGCTTCGTGTCCATTTCGGTATATCAATGCAGCGAGCTGAAAGACTTTTTTGAAAGGCAAAAATATATTTGCTTTTCCTCGAATGGCCGAGACAGATTTGACGAGTGGTTGTTGTTGCGGTCTTTGACGGCTCGTTAGTTACAGCTCTCCACTCTAGTCAATCCTATGGGAGTCTCTTCATCCATACATCTTTCATCCATCTGCAACTTCTTACTGTAATCAAGTAGTAAGAAAGCCAAGAGTATAGTCATTGGTACAGAGGAAACAAGAGAAACAAGAAGATTACGGCAGCACATAACTTCTTAGACAAGAAGAAAATCAGGGCAGGACACAATTGAACAAATTAAGACTTTCTGACAACAAGGAGATTAGAACTGGACGCAACTGAACAAGTAAAAATTTTAAGATACTTATGTAGTCTAACTAAAACATGCCACAGGAAATTAAACCAGAATTTCAACGGCTAGACCAGAATTCAGAATTCAGCTGGAAGAAAAACTAAGAAAATGGTTGATTGAATGTTTTGTGTGGAGTGTGATTTTGTATGGCGCTGAAACGAGGGTATTCAAGAAAACAGACAAAGAGTGGAGGCTTCTGATATGTGGATATGAAGGAGGACACGAAGAGTTAAAAATGAAGAGGTATTAAGAAGGTTTGGTGAAAACAGACAAATATTACAACAGATTAAGAGAACAAAAAACTGGTTAGGACACTTTCCGGGAAGAAATGTTTTCTGAGAGGTGACTCAGAAGAGATGGTGAAAGCAAGAAGTGAGGGAGGACGCATATCTTTGGCGGATAAGGTAAAAGTACAAAACAGCTACGAATGAGAAAAAGAATGGTAGAAGACGGACAAATTTCAAGAGCCAATATCACGTAAAAACCTGCAAGGCAGGTAGATAAATTAAATAAAAATAAATTGTAGTTAAACAAGGGTCGTCTCCCTTTGTAATTTTTGCTCTTTACCCTTCCCTCCAATTTCAAACTGAACTTTCCTTGATATCTCAGTATATGACCTACCAGCTGATTCCTCCTCTAACTTTCGTTGTCGCGGAGTGTTTATGGTTAAGGGCCGCTCAAGAACGAGGTTATCAGCGCACGTTACCGCATACATTTATTTTCTCATGGATTACATTCAGCACTTCTTCATTACTTACTAAAGTTTCACTCCCTCACTATGGCTACACTCCAGATAGAGACTGAAAAGGTTTTTTCACACGTAAATTTCCATTTCATGAAAATATTTCTGTTTTCTGAAATGCATTTTGTGCTGTAACCCGTGGGCACTTCACATCTCCTCCGGCCATTGTCAGTTATTTCGCTGTCCAAAGAGCAAAACCCATCAGCTACTTACAGCATCTCATTTCCTAACCTAAATCTGTCAGCATCACCTGATTTAAATGATTTAATTAGACTTACTTAACAATGTTCGTATTGATCCTATACCCTCTCTTGAAGGTACTATTCATTCCGTTGAACTGTAATTTCAGGTTTTGCCTTCTCTGACACAATTAAAGTTTCACGACGAATCTTAAACTTTTTTTTTTCTCCATGAATTTTAATTCTCTTTAATAATCTCTCTTTGTTTTCCCTTACTGCTTGTTCAACTTCAAAAGAATAACACACGGGATAGACTACAACCCTTTCTCATTCCCTTCCCTTAGATGAATTACACGATGAAATAACATGTCTCCCCTAGTCTCCTGGGCAACTCTTGTATTTTAATATAATCGAGCCGTCGTGATCTCTAGTGCAAAAACACTCAAGGAGTTCTTACAAAACAGAAGAATTGTATGAAAAACCTTCCCTCCTCTCTGGCAAAGGTATGACTTTCTAAGTTATTTGATCTCTTGGCAAAAATCTATGAGACTGAATCTTATATAGCAAAAAGCATTTGTCATCACAACTCGACCTGAGGGAAACATGGGCGGATATGTACGTCGAAGCTGTCCGATGATACATTTTACGACTACAAAATGCTGGTAAGAATCATATTAAGAAGACAGTAAAGACAAACTTAAGTGATGATAGATTATGATTAAAAAAGGACAAAAGATTTGAGTTTAAGGTCCAGTCGATAACGTGGTTCTTAGGGGTGAAGTGCAGGCTTGAACAGAACAAGGGGGGGGGGGGGGGGGGGGAAATTCGCCCGAATTCATTTCAGAGGGACCATCGCAGTATCCACCTCAATCAGTTTAACAAAACCGAGAAAAAAACAAAACCACTGTTATTGGTGGGGACTTGAACTCATTACACCCAAACGCGCGCCCACTTTAACCGTCGCACCGTCTCGTTTGCTGTGACGAAGAATAGTTTGATTTCCAAAATGAAACGTACCAGAAAAACAATCTGACACTGTTCTTCTGCTTATTAACAGGAAGAAAAACGAACACTTGTCACAGCGCCTTGAGGGATTTGGTGAGAGAGAGGATGCCTCCTAAAGTAAGGAGGCAAAAGTTGTTTCCTACGGCACTAGTAGATTGATAATTTGGCACTAGGAAGGATCTTAGATAGGGCGCACTATGGAGAGAAATACATACGGAAGTATGGGTGATTGGGTTGTTTGTGGGAAGAGACCAAACCGCGAAGTCATCGGTGTCATCGGATCAGGGAAGGACGGGGAAGGAAGTCGGCCGTGCCCTTTCAAAGGAACCATCCCGGCATTTGCCTGGAGCGATTTAGGGAAATCACGGAAAACATAAATCAGGATGGCCGGACGCGGGATTGAACCTATGTCCTCCCGAATGCGAGTCCAGTGTGCTAACCACTGCGCCACCTCGCTCGGTACGAAAGTATGCCAAACGCGCTTGACGATAGCGGTAGCGGTAATTCTGTAAAGACGGAAAGAAACGCACGAGACAGGAGGAATCGAAAGATCTGCTCTCAACAAATGTTCTGTCATACACAGCGTCCCAGGTGGAGAAATGGCCAATATTCAGGGTTATGACAAGAACCATCATTCGAAGCAAAGAGGTCTACTAAACTGGGATTCGAATGTGTATACCTTCCGAGCTATGATCACTTGTTCATCTTCGATACTGATTCACAGTATGAATGTACCCTCAACTGGTAGACTGATGCTGTTTTAGGTGTATTAGGTAGGTGGTAATGTAATTTTGAACAACTGTTGTATATTCACCGGCCACGGAATTGTCCACAGGCGCGGCTCGAAGAATTTAAAATTTTAAACAGTCCACAGAGGAATGGGCAGCACCATTTCGACGGTTTCGGCGTGTCGCGCACTGTAGTCTCGAGGTTTACTTGCACGAACTCCTCGTAATTTTTCCACGCGTTGTACATGAGGCACAAAGGGAGCCACAGGATTATGGGGCCACCGCCGTCTGCAGCGTCAAGGACACCACAGTAAACCGCAGAAGGGCAAAACAAAAAGTGCGGACGGAAGGGGCGAGGAGCGGAAGGCACCTCAGCTAGATGGCAACAGAAACAGAAGAAATACGCGCGAATCGCTGCTGGCTCGGACAGAAACGAAGCAGATAAACGGGCTTTTGGGCTGCGTCCAAGCCCGGGGACGAAAACAAAAGCGGTAAAGGGCAAGGGACGCTACTAGATTTCCGGCTGGATCGTAATTGCTTACACATGCGTGACACGCCGAGGCTACCAGCTAGAAAAAGGGGGATGGGAACAGGGGAGGGGGGAAGAAAATAATGGTGAGCGTGTTTCACAAGCATCGAACAATACATTTCGCGAGGATAACGAGCAGGCGAAACGCACAGCGAGGGGGAACAACTGCGCAACACGGCACAGCAGGATTTCGCCAGCGGGTGGGTTGGGGTAAACAGATATGTCAGCGCCAACGCTGCGCGAATCTGTATCATGTATAAGTGGGGGGAGAGCGCGTGCTCCATGAGACGTGTGGCGTGAAGCTGAATACAGGGAGGAGCGACGCGACTTGCGGTTATTCCCCTTGGGGGAAAAGTGCTGCACGTCTCGATCACTATACGAAGTACTGCATGTTGTGACGCGCGGAATAAGGCGTGAATTGCTCCTACAGAAACAGACTTACAGTGACACCATTCCTCTTCAACTGAACTACCAACTGAGGTGTTTACTATTACAGTGCCTACAGCCTCAGAAATATCAAATGCACCTCATCATTCTTCCAGAGTTCAAAACACCATTTTTTCCCCCCTCTGATTCTTCTGGACGATTCTTTTAAACTTCAGATTAACTAAATTGTGGTCCGAAAGTATCTCTGCTCCTACACCTATACCTCATGCTCTTCCTCTAGTGATTTACTAACAGTGTATTTGCTTTTGCAAATTTATTGCAGAACTAAATTACTTTTGTTCACCATTATTTCCGTTACCAAATTCATATCTTTCCGTCACTCTTTTTCTTATTCCTTCCCCTAACACAGCGTTACAGAGCCCATGGTTATTAGATAATCATCTCTCTATGCATACTGAATTACCCGTTGAGCATCCTCTTACACTTTCTCAGTCACTTCACATTCTGCTTGTGACATCGGCACATATACTGGAACAATCGTTGTTGGCGCTAGTTTGCTTACGATTCCGATAAGAACAGACCTATCACTGAACTATTCACAGTAACTCATTCTCTCCCCTAACTTCCTATTAATAACGAATCCGACTCCCGTACACCGTTTTATGCCGCTGTTGATATTACCCTTTATACTTCTGACCAGAAATCGTAATTTTTTTTCCACTTCACTTCTTTGACCCCACAGTACCTAGATCGAGCCTTTGCATTTCCATTTTCTGATTTTCTAGCTTCCGTACCATGTTAAACCTCTGATATTCCATGCTCCGTCACTTGGAATGTTACTGTTTCATCCTTTATGCAGACTTTTTCCTTTGATTACCTCCCCCTTTGCAGTCCCCTCACGAAGACGCGAATGAGGGACTAATCCGGAGGCTTTTACCAGTGGACAGAACATCGTGACACTTATCCACTTACAGACCGCATGTGCTGTGAGTACACATTAAACTCCGTTAATGCAGTAGTTTCCATAGCCTTCTGCATCCTTACGCCGGTGATCACTGCTGATTCTCCCGGTTTTTAGAGGCAGTTTTCCATTCAAAGGGCACGAGCTTGCAACGAATCTCTGTCCGCTCCTCCATCCTCTTTTACAAGGTGTTACGCAGAACGAAGGTGACTCTTTACATCGGAAGCCTTCTGCTATCATTACCGATGTTTTTGCTCAATATTTAAATAGGACTGGGTTCGAATCCGGGATCCTAGAAGTTTCGCCTGCTGGTCAGAGACGACAGACCTAGACCACGGGCGCCCGGTGTTCAAAGCTTTCTATGTCGATAAACAATTATATTTGCAAAAAAAGACATAATGTCTGATGGGATACCGCAATCACTGGTTATACAATGATACTTATAATCCTTCTTGATTGCAAAGATGTTTATTCAAATGATCGGTTTCGGTTCCTCTACAACCATCTTCAGATCTACAATTTCGGTTACAGGAGTAATCCGTCCACATACAGCAACCTTCATGTGCTGTGTGAATGTTGCTGTGTGTGGACGGGTTGCTTAATATAGTGTAACGCATCTACAGTAAGACAGATATTCGATGGCTATACAAATGGCAGCTGTCCCTGGCTAAAAGAAAAACTTTATAATCTACGTTTCTAGATTACGGAACTTTCTCAGTATTTTCCTCAAATTTCACGGAGTTTGGTGTATGAAATAGTGGTGGAGAAGTCTGGTTACCACAAATTTTATGGCTTCCCAAAATCCTGACGGAAGAACACAAAAAACAGAGACTGCCTATAGTACTGCCCTTCCTCGAAGACTACTAGAAAAATAGTGACGAAGTTATCGATTGTTTCTTAACAGGGGACGACACTTGGGTGAAGCATATCAGTTGTGAAATAAAAAGGCACTCGATGGAATGGAAATACACAAATTCTCCCAAGAAACCAAAGAAGAATCTGCAGACGCAGTCGGCAAGAAATATCATGGTTACTGTGTTTTGGGACACCCGGGGAGTGATTCTTGTTGTTTCCTTGAACGTGGAACAACAGTCAATTCAGAGAGGTATTTTCAAACACTGACAGAGTCAAAGCGTGTGATACAAAACACGCGTCAGGGAAAACGGGTCACGAAAGTTTTGTTTTTTCACGACAAGGGACGTCCAAAGACGGCAAATCATACTTCAAGAGCTCCTACAGAACTTTGGATGGGAGATGTTTTATTATCCACCATACAGCGTGGATTTGGTGCCAAGCCATTGCCATCTCTTCCCAGCAACAAAACGTGGCTTGCTACACAAGGCTTTGATACTGATGCCGAACTGCATGCTGGTACAAATCAATGGTTGCCATCGCAGGTGGCAGATTTCTGCAGAGACGGCATTGGAAAACTTGTGCCACCGTATGATAATTACCTCAGTTTGAAAGGAAATTAAGTAGAAAAATAGCTTAAGAGTGTACCTTTAAAACGCATCTAATAAATTTTGACTTTTCCATATTGTTAATTTTTTTATTTCAAAACATCTGTCATTTTCTGCATGGCCATCTTCACAGCGGTGAAATGTGACAGGCAACATGCCCGCAGTTCGGTAATATCACAGGATGTAATCATCACTGAGTGGTGTGAACTAGATACGACATACCTGAAAAAAGTTGTTGTTGGGTTGGCAGAAGAGCCAACACCGTGTTACTAGAGGAGGCCGAAATGCACGCGTTTTAGCTCACGCAGGCTGGCGTGAGGAGGGAAGAACTATACTGACGTGAGATCTGGAACATGACAAGGAATTAGAATTCAGAAAGCGGACGTAATTAGTTTGATACTTAACTTTAATCCATTAATGATGAACGTCGCTCTTGACGGTACATGATTAACAATATTATCTGTTCAGAATACATTCTTGAAGAATATGGCGCCTTGCTAGGTCGTAGCAAATGACGTAGCTGAAGGCTATGCTAACTGTCGTCTCTGCAAATGAGAGCGTAAGTAGTCAGTGAACCATCGCTAGCACAGTCGGCTGTAAAATTGGGGCGAGTGCTAGGGAGTCTCTCTAGACTAGACCTGCCGTGTGGCGGCGCTCGGTCTGCAATCACTGTGGCGACACGCGGGTCCGACGTATACTAACGGACCGCGGCCGATTTAAAGGCTACCACCTAGCAAGTGTGGTGTCTGGCGGTAACACCACAGTTGTGGTCTCTCTGCCTCAGGGCAACGGCCTTGCCGCTGTGGCTACACCAGTTCCCGTCAGATCACCGAAGTTAAGCGCTGTCGGGCGTGGCCGGCAGTTGGATGGGTCATCATCCAGACGTCCATGAGCTGTTGCCATTTTTTCGGGGTGCACTCAACCTCGTGATGCCAACTGAGGAGCTACTCGACCGAATAGTAGCGGCTGCGATGAAAGTAAACCATCATAACGACCGGGAGAGCGGTGTGCTGACCACATGCCTCTCCTATCCGCATCCTCATCTGAGGATGACACGGCGGTCGGATGGTCCCGATGGGCCACTTTTGGCCTGAAGACAGAGTGCTTCTTCTCCCTTCCTATCCAATATTCGGCTATTATCAGAGTTAGAGGCGGTGTTACAATGTATTAGAGCTTGGAGGTCACTAATGTTGCATTCTATATGGTTAGACGCTGATGGTGTATTTGGAAGCACCAGTCCAGGACGCGATTAATTTCTGAGCGACTAGAAAAGGAGTGTTCCTACAGCACCTCCACACTGGGAAGAAGAGCACGTGGAGCCCGCGGTGGGTGCGGCAGTCACTGCGCGGAGGCAGCGCGCTAATAAGATGGCGCCAGTAATTGCCGACGCCACGTTTCGGCGCCGTTTTAGCCGCCGTCGACGCCGATACCCCTCAAAGGACGCGCACTGCCCTGCGCTGATACCGCTGACACGGCGCCCCCTAATGAGCGGATGCGCCAAAGGCGAGGAGGCCTCGGCTGTGGGCACTAATTTTATCAGAGGCGGCGCCGGCAGCCGCGCTTCGTAGCGCGCTACCGCGTGGCCGGGACGCCGCCGCGTTCCCGAACGACGCGGCTGCAGATCTCATTTGCATTCCGCCCAGAAGGGGTCGCTGCAGTTAACGCACTGTTGTCGCGGGAGGGACTGACTACGCCGCACAATTTTGCGATCAAATTCACTTCATAACACGTCTGTGCCTCCCTGGCGCAATCATATAACTGGATACGTAAGCAGGGGGATAGAATACAAGGGACCGCCTACGTCTTCAGAAAAAGAGTACGAGCTAGGATTGGGCCAGGATAAGGAAGGAAATGTGCCGTTGTGTTACTAAGAGACCCATCCCGGCACTGAAGTCATTTAGAGAAAGTAAAAAAGTATATGAAGACAGTAACTGTTCTCGGGACAACAGATACCACTGATGACCGTACAGCTTCTCTAGAATAAATGATAATTAATTGAAACCCTCTGCTGACGACAGGTGTTGTTGATATACCTCGATGGGGACAGCTGAAAATGTGTGCCCCGACCGGGACTCGAACCCGGGATCTCCTGCTTACATGGCAGACGCTCTATCCATCTATCTTTCTTTCTTTCTTTCTTTCTGTCTTTTGCATTTTGTTCGTTGTTGGTCGTTGTGGACGTCACATGATATCCGTTAAAGTTCGTTTGTTGATCCTTCCACTCAGTTTTCTATTACACTGGCCAACCAGCTCTCTGACCGAACACGCTGAGCTGCCGTGCCGGCAAACCCGGGATCTCCTACTTACATGGCAGACGCTCTATCAATCTGAGCCACCGGGAACACAGATGAATAGTGCGACTGCAGGGACTTATCCCTTGCACGCTTCCCGTGAGACCCACATTCCCAACTGTACACAATGTACATACGTAATGTACCTAATAGATATTTGCCCATACATCCATTACTTGCGCACACTAAGGTGACGATTCCCGTAAGAGTTCAGGCAACCTGTGCATATTCGCCCAGACGAAGGTCAATGGCTGGGTAGCATTTAACTACATATATACGAAGACAGTAACAGTTCTCGAAAGAACATACCGTTAATGACCGTGCAGCTTCTCTAGAATAAATGATAATTAGTTGACGACAGGTGTTGTTGATATACCTCGATTGCGACAGCTGGAAATATCAACAGCATATGTCGTCAGCTGAGGGTTTCAATTAATTAACAATTACAGTAAAAAAGATCCAAGTGCCCAGTTGAGGATCTGCGTATTGTTTCCCCTCGTATACCAGCTTGGTTTTAACGTAAAGCTGAATGTAGATGAGCTACAGGGGGGGGGGGGGGGGGGAGGAGTGAACAAAAATGGGAACGCCGTAAACGCAAAAGGATTACCCTGCTTAATACGGTGCATGAAATGCGTCGTCATTCCTGTCGTCTCATTAAGGATAAATACAGGACCTCTATCGTTTTCAATTGGAATTTACATCATTCTTTCTGCAAAATATATCAATTTCAGGTGGAGGTAGATAGGAACCACGCTCCCTTGTCTCCAAAGTAGACCAAAAAGGCCCAATAATATTGATATCTGATCGCTGTAGTGACCAAGGGAGACGCGAACATTCATCCTCGTGCACACAGAAACAGTCCTAGACAACGCGAGTGGCGTGAACATGGCCTCTGTCATCCTGTAACCTGTACCATGGGATGGACTGTATCAGCCAAAATTATCACGTGATCTCGGCGGTAATGCGACCTTGCAGAGTAGCCATGGCACTCGTGAAACATCACGATATGGCTACCCAAATCATCAACCAACCCCGCAGTGTTTCACTCTTGCGAACTAAAGTCGGCCAGAAGTTGGAAACAGGGCGAAACAAGAGTCATCCGTCGAAATGACTCTCTTCCATTGCTCCATAGCCCAGGTTATACGGCTTCAGCAACACTTTCCTCTGTTACAGGCATTTGCATCACTGATGAGTGGGTTTGGAATTCCATCTGGCCCTGCAAATCTTCGCTCCTGGAGCTCCCTCCGTCTTCTTCTGCTGCGAGAGTGCTGTCGTCCAGTTTCGCACCTGTCGCCCAGTTGTTTTTCGTCACTCCTCTTTTTCTATATTCTGTCGCGACCACTCAATACATACTTTTCGTCCGCGTTATGAGTTTGCGGATGACGTTTTTTTTTCACTTTTCCCACTCCAATACGGTGCCTCTTGAAACACCAAACACTTCGGCTGCAGAACACTGTTCTGCCCACGACTCACACTCGCAACGTATTGAGGACATTGTACAGGTCCCGTTCGTGGTCGCCGGCCGTGGTGGCCGAGCGGTCCTAGGCGCTTCAGTCCGGAACCACGCGACTGCTACGGTCGCAGGTTCGAATCCTGCCTCGGCCATGGATGTATGTGATGTCCTTAGGTTAGTTAGGTTTAAGTAGTTCTAAGTCTAGGGGTTTGGTGACCTCAGACGTTACGTCCCATAGTGCTCAGAGCCATTTGAACTATTTGAACCCGTTCGTGGTCAATTGCAACAACGCAATCTGCAGGCTTGGGCTAGCATCTGCATTTATGATCAAGCATGCATTTCTTGCGGTGTTTCCCCATTTTTGTCCACCCCTTGTAAAGTAATGGTGCGTCTGATATATTCCAGCAGACGATTGGCGAAGCAGGAAGCGAAAGCTGTATCACCAGTGAGTATGGAAACGAAAATTCACTTACAGACAGACCGATGAGCCAAGACAAAGAGGTACGATGGTATAAAGGTTACACGGTCTAGGAATTTACCGGGCCAGTAGAACTGGTGATTTGGTTTGGCTCGGTCGGAAGAATGTGCTCGGAAAACAAATTAAGTTGCAAGGCTTCGACGTACAGGGCGAGTTTGAATAAATTTAATGTATTAGGCTGCGTCTTTATAAAACGCTAAAACAAATATAATACAGGCGTTTAGCCCAGAGGAGCAACGCTGGAAACGCGGTCGAAACGTCGATAGCATAGTTCTTTTAGTGCTTCATAATGGCGTAGACTAACACCAAAATGATTTTATTCGAAATAGCATTAAAAAACTCGCAGAAATATACACGCTTTCGGTCACTGCGGTTCCTAGCATTCCTCAGACACGACGGCAGTCATAGTCGAACAGTTTCTCCAATCCGAGCCGACTGACAATAATAGTTTGCAGTCAGTCAGTTGGTATGTGATGAGTTCAAAGTACGAGAACGGGAATGGAATGGCGATATGGGTTAAGGGTTGTGCTATGTGTGCAGCTGTGCGCTGGTGAGGTGCTGTGGCCGGTTGGACTAACAGGGAAGAAGCGTGGTACAATACACGATTATAACAATGCCTACATTATCTGGCAGTTTTTGAGGAGACTATTAACAAAAATAAGGTGATTTCAGTTCCAGAAATTCGACTACCAAAGGAAGTATCTACACAAGTTTACCTTGAGAAAACATGAGCACAAAAGTAGGTCTGTTTCTAATATTCGGTTAACGCAGAGAGATGGTCCTAAGGTCTGGAAAACAGCGATTCAAAACACACACGGACGCAAATGGCTTTAGACTCAGAATTTCCTTCAGTTAATTTTTGTCACTAATTACCTTTTTACTGAAAGCTATAACATATTTTATTCTGGTGGTATAACGCATGTGAGGATTTTCATTCAGAATTTATTCCCTCAGCCTTTGAAGATCCCTCTTCGCCACAGGGCAGTGGCTCCTACCTTTGTTAGTGTTCAGAAAGGAGAGCTCCTCCACCAACTGCGCCATACCAAATGTACTCTTCACCATAACCGTGACAAGAGGCCTGTTTTTGGTCGGCGAGAACTATTTTATTTCGCTCAAACCCTCCGAATAAGTCCGGCGAACCCCCGTATCAGCCACCTGGGCGCGGCCGATACGGGAATACGCATACACCCACGGCTAGAGTGAAGGGATTAGGTCATGTGAAGCGAATGCACCCGCATCAAACTCCACGTCTGTATTTGGAGACGGAAGTACCGGAAAAAAAACCGATAGGACGGCCTAGGTTGACGGGCGGATCAGGTAACGTGGGATGCAGTGGAGAGAGAAAAGCACGACAGAAATCAACGGAGGCATATCGTTCACGTAGTTCCCACTCGCTTCCCTGGAAGGAAAACCTGATGATGATGAATTTTTTTCACGTCATGTATCTTGCTTATTGATAAATCGCTAGCCTTAAAAATTTCCTCATATATAGTTCCATTTCACGAACGGGGAGCTAATGATTAGCGTCAGTAAAACGACCTAACCCCCTCTCTACATCCCATCTTTTACACGAGGACAATGTGCTGAATAATACAGAAGATAAGTAGCAATATACATTAAATGTGTTCTATCTCGGAAACAATATGGATTTATTTGCATCTAATTATGGTTCCCGTCGTATTCCTGAATATTGATCGCTCCTCCTGGGACACAATGTATAATCGAAGATGAGCAGAGCGCATCCGAAACCTCCTCGTTTTAGAGTTATGGTAACTTAATGTTATCTTAACCATGTGTGAATATTATAGATATAGTATAGTTAGACAAAGACTTAGTTACATATAGTAGGAATTAGTGAGGTTCGGTGGCAGGAGATACAAGACTTCTGGTCAGGTGAATACACGGTTGTATATACAAAACCAAATAGGGGTAATGCAGGAGTAGGTTTAATCATGAATAAAAATAAAAAAACACACAGGAGCGCGGCTAATGTACTAGAAACAGAATAGTGACGCATTATTGTATCCAAGATAGACACGATAGACACGAAGCCCACGCCTACCACAGTAGAACAAGTTTATATGCCACCTGGCTTCACAGATGATGAAGAGATTGAATAAATGTATGATGCGATAAAAAGAAATAATTCATATAGCGAAGGGAGACGAAAATTTAATAGCCATGGGACACTGGAATTCGATAGTAGGAAAAGGAAGAGAAGGAAAAGTAATAAGTGAATATGGACTCTGGGTAAGGAATACAAGAGGAAGCCGCCTGTTACAATTTTGCACGTAGCACAACTTAATCATAGCTGACATAAATTATGCTGCCACAAAAGTCTTTGGTCACTTACCTAAGAGCATGAAAAGTCTGACAAATAGCCATATAGCATTTAAAAGGAAATTAAAAGAATTTCTTAATGGCAACTCCTTGTACTCATTAGATGAATTTTTGGATATAGTAAGTGGGTAATTTCCTCAAAACCCCCAAAAAATATTAAGTGTCATGTAATATTTTGTGCAATGTGAAATCTTGTATAGACACCTTTTATTAACCTGACACGTTCCACATCATTACGAAGTGTCGTATTCATAATCTATGGAACAAGTACTAATCTAATCTAATTCTGTCAGAGACAGCAAAGGACCTGGATAGCAGTTGAACCGAATGGAGAATGTCTTGAAAGGAGAATATAAGATAAACGTCAACAAAAGCAAAACAAGGATACCGTACTGGAATGTAGTCGAATTAAATCAGGTGATGCTGAGGGAATTAGATTAGGAAACGAGACACTTAAAGCAGCAGATGAGTTCTGCTACTTGGGAAGCAAACTAACTGATGATGGTAGAAGCAGAGAGGATTTAAATGTAGACTGGCAATGGCAATGAAAGCGTTTCTCAAGAAAAGAAATCTGTTAACATCGAGTAGAGAGTTAAAAGTCAGGAAGTCTTTCCTGAAAGTATTTGTATGGAGTGTAGCCATGTATGGAAGTGAAACATGGACGATAAATAGTTTAGACAAGAAGAGAATAGAAGCCTTCGAAATGTGGTGCTACAGAAGAATGCTGAAGATTAGACGGGTAGATCACGTACCTAATGAGGAGGTACTGAATAGACTTGGGGAGAAGAGGAGTTTGTGGCACAACTTGACAAGAAGGAGGGACCGGTTGGTAGGACATGTTCTGAGGCATCAAGGGATCACAAATTTAGCACTGGAGGGCAGCGTGGAGGGTAAAAATCGTAGAGGGAGACCAAGAGATGAATACACTAAGCAGATGCAGAAGGATTTAGGTTGTAATAAGTACTGGGAGATGAAGAAGCTTGCACAGGATAGAGTAGCATGGAGAGCTGCGTCAAACCAGTCTCAGGACCGAAGACAACAACAAAAACAACAACAACAACAACAGCCTGCACACAGCTTTAACTTGTCAGTAGTTTCAATACAACACACAATCTTCTACAGAGTAGAAGATTCTCTCTGATATCTAGATTAAACCTCTCTAGATTCCCTAAAGAGGAAGGCATCCGTTGATGGAACACGTTCTGAGGCATCAAGGTATCACCAATTTAGTATTGGAGGGAAGCGTGGAGGGTAAAAAACGTAGAGTGAGATAAAGGGATGAATACAATAAGCAGATTCAGAAGGATACGATTTGCAGTAGTTACTCGGAGATGAAGAAGCTTGCACAGGACAGAGTAGCATGGAGAGCTGCATCAAACCAGTCTCAGGACTGAATATCGCAACAGCTTGTGAATCTTAGCATAATTAATAGAGAAAAAATTATAAGAGAAGCATTAGATTTTGGCTGGCGCTATCCTACAACTCTTACATATTTAAAGAAAGTAAATTATACACAACACCATGGGCCGCTACTAAACAAAGCTTCATGTAGTATTAGTTTTGATCTGATTATTCATCAGGCAACCCAAAGAATTTTATTGCAGCCTATGTGGCATCATTACTTCTCCGACGTCATTAATAGGATGAAATCCGCTTCAGTTGTAATAATGATTTATTCAACCCACGACCAGTTTCAAGAATTTAAAGTCCCATCTTTTGGTGTGCAAAAAATTATTATTCCTGATCATGCATAAAAAACGGTAGGGCCAGTCAGTGCAAAGGCTCCTATTCAATACGTTTTGGGCGCGAACTGTCGACTGTCGAACAGCCGCAGGCTAGAGACGCCAGAAAATCAATAATAAAACAAAGGTATGTGGAACCATTATAATTTCATTTTTGTTACTGCCAGTGCATCGGCAATAATATCATATAATTGGTAGTTAAAAAAATTATGCTACCTGATGAGTACCAGATTGGATGAAATATCGTCAAAGATTTGTTTTCTAGGTGTGGAAAAAATTACTTTCCTTCAATAACAAAAGCATATTAGTGTAGGACGTGAAAATGTGCAGTCGCGTTTAAGTAAGGAGAATTCGAGTCGCGCCTGCCACCACGAATGACAAAACACGTCGGCTTCTCTTGATGGAGGCGAACAGAGCCGCCGAGTCAGCTAAGAGGAGGACCGGAGACAAGGCCGTCTCTCATCGGCGGCTGTGACGGCCGCTGAAAAGACGAGCGGGCCGCGCCTGCCCTAGAGGTGGTGAAAGCCCTCAATTTCCTGTGGAGCAGGTCGTTCGATCGCGCTGGCCCCTGGGAAGGGGTGGCCCGCTGGGGGGGTGGAAGGGTGACGGCCGGCTGTCTCCCTGACCTAGAGGTCCGCCTCACCCCGTGCACCTCCCCCCGCCACCCACCACTGCCCTGCCCTTGTCCTAATTGGAATTTAATATTTGGAGCGGCAGCCGCGGGCCGCCCCGGTCCGGGCCATTCAGCGGGCTCCAGGAGCGCGATAATGAAAACCGGACCGGGCAATAAAGTTGGATTGTTTGCCGTTCTTCCCAAGAATGCTAATAGACCGTACAGGAAACTAATGAAACGCCGACACTTCTACAGAAATTTAATAATGCGCGTTCTCCTACCAGAAAATTCTGCTACACCACTGGTTACGGCGTGACAGAAAAGTTGTCGGGTTTTAAGCAGATGATTCTCTGCGCCTCAAAATTTTCATACGTCGCTCTAAAGCTGCTTTCGACGCGTGAGCTGCTGCCGTTAGCATCAAAGATACGTCACCACATTTCACACTTATCGTGTCAAACTCGGGGCGGAAGCTACCTCCTCAGAAGATTACCACAACTGGTTTGGATGCGGCGATTATGATACTGTTAGTTACAGCAAATCTTTCTGTCTCGGCTGCAGAGAATTTTTATAAACGTGTCACAGGTTTCGACGCCTTATGCATCATCAACAGAAATAAAAATCTAGGCTATGGATAGCACGTCAATATCAACTTAAGTTATGACACTGCAATTAACATAGAAGTGCTGTTGGTAACGAAGCATTTTATATCCGATGATAGTGCACAAGGCATCGAAACCGGTCATGTGTTAATAAATATACAGTCAGATCGAGACAGAAAAAATACACTCCTGGAAATTGAAATAAGAAGACCGTGAATTCATTGTCCCAGGAAGGGGAAACTTTATTGACACATTCCTGGGGTCAGATACATCACATGATCACACTGACAGAACCACAGGCACATAGACACAGGCAACAGAGCATGCACAATGTCGGCACTAGTACAGTGTATATCCACCTTTCGCAGCAATGCAGGCTGCTATTCTCCCATGGAGACGATCGTAGAGATGCTGGATGTAGTCCTGTGGAACGGCTTGCCATGCCATTTCCACCTGGCGCCTCAGTTGGACCAGCGTTCGTGCTGGACGTGCAGACCGCGTGAGACGACGCTTCATCCAGTCCCAAACATGCTCAATGGGGGACAGATTCGGAGATCTTGCTAGCCAGGGTAGTTGACTTACACCTTCTAGAGCAAGTTGGGTGGCACGGGATACATGCGGACGTGCATTGTCCTGTTGGAACAGCAAGTTCCCTTGCCGGTCTAGGAATGGTAGAACGATGGGTTCGATGACGGTTTGGATGTACCGTGCACTATTCAGTGTCCCCTCGACGATCACCAGTGGTGTACGGCCAGTGTAGGAGATCGCTCCCCACACCATGATGCCGGGTGTTGGCCCTGTGTGCCTCGGTCGTATGCAGTCCTGATTGTGGCGCTCACTTGCACGGCGCCAAACACGCATACGACCATAATTGGCACCAAGGCAGAAGCGACTCTCATCGCTGAAGACGACACGTCTCCATTCGTCCCTCCATTCACGCCTGTCGCGACACCACTGGAGGCGGGCTGCACGATGTTGGGGCGTGAGCGGAAGACGGCCTAACGGTGTGCGGGACCGTAGCCCAGCTTCATGGAGACGGTTGCGAATGGTCCTCGCCGATACCCCAGGAGCAACAGTGTCCCTAATTTGCTGGGAAGTGGCGGTGCGGTCCCCTACGGCACTGCGTAGGATCCTACGGTCTTGGCGTGCATCCGTGCGTCGCTGCGGTCCGGTCCCAGGTCGACGGGCACGTGCACCTTCCGCCGACCACTGGCGACAACATCGATGTACTGTGGAGACCTCACGCCCCACGTGTTGAGCAATTCGGCGGTACGTTCACCCGGCCTCCCGCATGCCCACTATACGCCCTCGCTCCAAGTCCGTCAACTGCACATACGGTTCACGTCCACGCTGTCGCGGCATGCTACCAGTTTTAAAGACTGCGATGGAGCTCCGTATGCCAGGGCAAACTGGCTGACACTGACGGCGGCGGTGCACAAATGCTGCGCAGCTAGCGCCATTCGACGGCCAACACCGCGGTTCCTGGTGTGTCCGCTGTGCCGTGCGTGTGATCATTGCTTGTACAGCCCTCTCGCAGTGTCCGGAGCAAGTATGGTGGGTCTGACACACCGGTGTCAATGTGTTCTTTTTTCCATTTCCAGGAGTGTATTTTACGTTCCATATTTCTTGAAGGCACGTTCTTTTGTAGACGAACATTCGTTGGGAATTTTGCTTTTGAAAATGTGAAGTTCTGGATTTCAGCGGGCGTGCCTTTTCATGTAGCCAGTGGCACGCAGCAGTCCGATGTAAGCAGACAGACGAATATAAAATACGAAATTAATGTCGACGATAAGTAAAGCAAGGAAAACCTGATAATATGAGGAATGTTAGCTAGTAATAAAGAGGGAAAGTATCTGATAAGAAGTTAAGCAGCATTCGAGTTTAAAATGACTCAAGTGGTCACGGAGCCACTCGGGAACCGCTGTGCAAACATCCTCCGAGAGATCCTTTCAGCGTGTCAGAGAGACGGAAAACCGCGTGGTGCAAGATCTGGACTTCCCCGTCACTATCACCCACGTCTGCGCGGTCTTGGTCAAATTATTGGCACCTTTTCGCTACGACTGAACTCGATACTGTATTTGGTCCATATTTCCTCAGAATTTTGCTGCGGATCTGTGTGCAACGGACACATTTTGCCCACAAGAACCATAGTGTCCCGGGTACTTCAACTTCGGTGTATGTTTCTAGTTGCCGTGAGCATCTTTTATCCTTACTGCAAACGAACTGTGTCAGCAGAAAACACGGAACATACATCCTCTTGTGTCAATGCGCCAGTCTCTTCCCGCAATGGTCTTGGCGGGGGAAGAAATGTGAAACTTACGACGACGTACTCAAAAGTAACGATTCAGAATTTTTATGTCAAAACTCTTAAGGGGGAACGTTGATCAAAAACACACACTATTTCAAAAATGCACCAAATCCGCAGTTTTGGAGGTATGGCAATGAAATTTTGTACCACACCTTACATGAAAGTAACACATTTACATTTAATATCGTCTGATTATATATACTCATCTTTTGTTGAATGAAATTTTAAGTTTTATTTTAAAAAAATAATGTATGTTCCTTTTTCTCAGAAAGTATTCAAGAGATTTCTACAAAAATTTCTCTGTTTCATCTCTTTATATGTTGTAAGCTTCTCTCATGAGTGTTTTTGGAATAGGTCAAATAGAGAATTTTCATAATTTTTTAATTTTAATTCCACAAAAACAATTTTAAATTCATGCAAAATTCCAAGCACTTTGCCCCATATCTCAGCTTGCAATCAGAATTTCAAAATTTACTCTTGAGACAACGTTTATTAGGTTTACAGAAATATGTGTACAAAAATTCATATTTCCAGTGTTCATAGAATCTGAGGAAAAGGTACATAAACTTTAAAAAACCAGCTTTTCAGGAAACGCAATTTAAAGTTCAACCTAACTTTCTTCCTTGTTTCACTTCTTCAGAAGGCACCACATTTGTACTATGGGTCGTCTTTCCCTTCAAGGCTTCTCTTCTGGTTTCTTGTTGTCTGTCTTCTTTCCTTTACCAGGTCTTCAACTGACTTTTCAGCTGCAGAGACGCGCTGTAAATCTATCTTTCTCAGGATGTCTTGAATAAAATTTCCTATCTTGAAGCCCATTCTTTCTAATACCTTCATCCTCCCGACGTTCCCATCATTAAATGCAATAACTGCATCATAAGTTGCGATTCTGACAACTGTAGCAGATGCAAATGTGTTTTTAGGGCATCGTTTCATTATGAGTGAATTTAGAGACTCATTTGGATTTTGGGTTTTGCCATACGGAACAGAGTCAAAGATGATCTATAAAACCGAGGAGAATGTATCGCGGCCTTCTAGATGTATCCCGCACACGTTTGGTTGAAAGTAATACACAGAATCGTTGTTCACTGAGCTGGTATTGAAGTGCTGCTTCAAAACGTAGGCGTGACAGGGAGGCCGCGTCACACTTTTAGTTAATTTTCAGGCACTTCGGATATGATTTCACATTGAAACTTTGGAAACTGATTGTCCGTGAGTTGTACTAACAAATAAAAAATAAATCGAAAATTTACATTTTTGGTCAATTTCATGAACGTCCCCCCTTAAGGCCTTTTAAATAAAACAATATTAACAATGTACATCTTTACTTCTCATCCTTACATATTTGCACAGCCTTTTGCTGCTAGAAGTGTCCGAAATGTAGCCCGTAACACGGCGGTGAGCAATGTAACTATTTCGGTGCATGAGAAACAGCGTGCTGTAATAGTTTCGAATCCGAAGAGTTCGTCCACACATGGAACACCTTCTGCTTCAGCATGACAATGCCAAACCGCGCACGAAAGCTGTGGCATGTGCAAAAAGCCGATGCCTTTGGTTCACTGTCATCGATCATTCGCCCTGCAACCCGACTTGGCATACCCGATTGTCATCTGTTTCGAAAACTTAAAGAACTTCACTTTGATTGTGATGAAGCGGTGCAAAGTAGAGGTGAGGTTGTGGATCCGTCAACAAAGTCAAACCTTCTCTAGTGACGTTATCGACAAACTGGTTTCTCGTTGGGAGAAATGTCTTCGTCACCAAGGTGACAATATTGAGAAATAATTATGTAGACATGAAGAATAAAGATGTAAAATGTTAATAACGTTTGTTTTACTTCAAAAGCTATAAGAGTTTTCACATAAGAAATTCGGAGGGATTACTGTACAGCACGCCCTCGTATTTTCTGAAGTTCCTGCGTATTACCTGGGTGTTTCGGTTGCACTCTCCTGGAATTGGTAATGCTGAGAAAGGGTCCGCATTGCGACAGTGTCTCCGCTATTGATCCTCTGTTGAAAAATTAATGTCCAAACTGTCACACGTAATAAAAAGAATAAGAAGATAGCTACTCCCACACGTGTTCTAACACGAAATGAACGCAAATATTTCAACATACATCTAGAACCGCAGGTAACAGACAGAGACGATGGATTAAAGCAATAAGCTATTTGACTAATTTGCTGTCACGTGAAATATTTTTCTTGCTCTGCTTCCCCATCCCCTGTACCACCCATCCAAAAGCACACACACAGACACAATCATGTATGCACTCAGTCATAAATAGTTTGTATAGTCTTTTCTCGCGAAATGCATCATTAACGAGGTGATACGAGCGGGTGCTACTGTATTCTCAAAAATTTCCATTCTGCTACTGTAAGAACTCATATACAATACTGAGACGTTTGTGTATATTTTTAATTTAATTATTCTTTATATAGGAGATTCCGCCAATTCTAGCATAGGAGAAATATCTGCTCGCAGTTCCTGAATTCTTAGGGGTAGGACGAACACAGCTATAGTAAGCAGTGCAGTACTTCAAAATTGGTTCAAAAGGCTCTGAGCACTATGGGATTTAACATCTGAGGTCATAAGTCCCATGGACTTAGAACTACTTAAACCTAACTAACGTAAGTACATCATACACACCCATGCCCGAGGCAGGATTCGAACCTGCGACCGTAGCGGTCGCGCGGTTCCAGACTGAAGCGCCGAGAACCGCTCTGCCACTCAGGCCGGCAGTGCAGTATTTGTTGACATGGTAGTCGAGGTTACTGACAGCAAGTAGCGTGGATACACTCGGCGCGGAGCTAACAAGAACGGATACTGATGGTGGAAGAAGCTTCTATTCTCAGAATGCGAGGGGTAACGGTTACAGTAGGAGCCCCCACACACTTCCTCTGACGGAACACTTCGAAACCCTGACATTTTCAGTGACTCGTTCAAATTTAAATCATAACTAGTAACACAGAGATCATAATAAAACTGTAGAAAATGTCGGGAAAAACGCCATGTTATTGATAGTTTTTTGCGCAGCACTTACCCACTTGCCATGGAATACCAGCGTACTGCGGAACTCAATTTGGGGAACCATGGCCCAGTGCTTTCTTGGCGTGAGGCATTCAAATGAACCTGTGCGCCACGCCCTGTATTAAATCTCGAACTTCTTCGCAGTGCCTCACAGCGAAAGAATTGTGATTTGGCCACATGCCAAGTAAATAACATACCCACACATATTGACGTATTATGTGATGTTACGCTGTGGTCGAATAAATTCCTTGGAGACACTCAAAGTTTCGCCCCGATCTGCGGAGATTAGTTAAGGCTGTGGGAGGGAGGCTTTTTACATTTATCACACCGACTCACACTTTGACCTTCATGGAAGCTACAGCCATTATGTAAATGGGATGGAACGTTGGATGTCGCGTACAAATTCGTTTGATTCCAGACAGGGCCAGCACCAGTATGGGGCGTAGGTTGTCAATAAAATATCGATATATCAATATTTTCCAAAATTGTCTATTATCTTGGCGGCACCAATTCATCGATATCAAAATGGCAATATAGAGTGCCGATATTTTTATATTATATTTTTTCACAATTTGCGGTATATATTTGACGTCGTTGTTTGAAATTGTTCTAGAACATAATTTTACTTCATTTTGAGCTTCCATCACGTCCAATCTTTCTTGTGTCTATGTGAAGCAAGTATAGGTGGCACAAAACAAGAAGTGCTATTGCACTCGTTGATGGCGGTGTGAATGGAGTGACAGCGCTTATGATACTTTTTGAAATATCGATATACTGGATTACAGCCCTAGCGTGGGCGCGAGCCTTGACTACGCCCAATGCGGCATTTTTGGGGAGCGGCAAAGCCCTACTGTTTCACGCTGTTCCAAAAGGACGAATTAAACAAGACAATAAAAGTTTTCAATAAATGAAAGGTGTGAGAATAAGTTGATAATATAAATCATTTATAAAATTGAGGATCATTCATAAAATCTAGAGTCTTACAAGAAATTGTCTTGTAATTGGTGACCTTGGTTGCGTCTTTCAGAACAGCAAAAACCGTTACTTACGGTCTTGGCCACCTTGTTTCTGACATGCGCCTACATCACATTTGAAATTTACCTATGTCACCTTGAAAGTCTCTACAAAAGCGAGAAACTTTATAATAAATAAAGACAAATCTCACCATATGATGACCAAATAATTCCTCTAATACCTCTACAATTATAGCACAAAAATGGTTCAAATGGCTCTGTGCACTATGGGACTTAACTTCTGAGGTCACCAGCCCCATAGAACTTAGAACTACTTAAACCTCAGGTTATGAGGACATGACACACATCCATGCCCGAGGCAGGATTCGATCCTGCGACCGTACCGGTCGCGCGGTTCCAAACTGTAGCGCCTAGAACCGCTCGACCACCCCGGCCGGCGATTATAGCACAGAAAAATACTTTGCCATTAATAGAAAAAAAGATGTAAAATATACGCTTCCGGTCACATGCAATAGTCATTTGAACCCAGACGTAGTGGCAAAGGGGCGTTTACACGCGCAGAAATGTATGGCATCCCTTCCCCACCATTACCTGTCCTTTGGATCTCCCATTAACACATTGGTCTACTTTTTGTAATAGAACTCTAAATTAACTTTTCTGCCTTGACTGTAACCACTTTTAGCTTTTCCCTCATTCCCTTTTTCCTCTCGGCGTTGAAGCCATAATCAACAGATATTAATATTTAAGATATTATGGAAAAGATGTGTCAAGCCTTATTTTGTAGCTCAAGCAACTACACTGCATCGCAAGAATTGCTTATCGAGTTTCGTCGTATTTCACACTGTCTGCATTACAACAACGCTATTTTGCACATAAGTGGTACTTTTCCCTACAATAAATGATCAAAACCGCTTGTTTTCAGCCATATATCATGGACGTGGCATGTCAGAAAGCACGCCTTCTCGGTATTCGACCTTAGGCACTACGGGCACACTAAATAGATACTAGTGATTTATATACACTTTTTTCCAATAAATAAACCATGTATATGTAAGCCAATCGCTGTCCGGCGACCTTACGCTTTGTACAGCAGAGGCTACGACGATATATCGAATGCAGCACTCAATTGTGCCGGTTGCTGCAGGCCTCTCACCGCACGCTCCTCTGTGCTCAGGGAACGAGAAAAAGTAAACAGATTTTAGTTACGGTCTCTGGAAGTGACATAAATTAATTTTGGTTGCACAATCAATTTCGGAGTTATAACGCAATATGAATTACATTGCAAAAGTTTCACTTATGTGTCACTCTTTAATGGCCCACAACTGCATCTCGTCTTAAAGATATATTCATGTCAAAAACGCGTATCAGTAAGCATGATACATAAAAATAAGACAACATGGATAGCTCACATAGCGGGGGAAGGGGCGGCGCTTGCATATTCCGCACGGGACTACAAAATCCCTGGGAGCAGCCCCTCATCCAGCATAATAACTCTGAATATTTTATCAAATGTTTTATTTCAGACAGTGAAAGTTCGCGTTTTACAAGTTTCATACTCAAGGCGACGGCCATGGACTGGATCGTTGCCCTGAACACCTTAGCATTCGCCGGACGTGGCGTGGATCACGATCTCAACTGGAGTAATCATTTCTTTGGGGTTATCTGAGGACAGAGTATTCAGACATGCACCTTCAACAACACCCCACAATCTCCGTACGGATATCTCCATAGAGATCACGCAGTCGTAAATGATGGTCTTCAGTAAGTCATCACGGAACTCAGTTTGAGACTCTACACACTCATCGCTGCAGAAGAAAGCACTTTGAAAACCAGCTGTATTAAACTTCAGGTTGCCTGCTATGCATAAATATGACAGCAAGGATCAGTCATTTTACACTATGTGATTGAAAGTACCCGGACATCCCCATATACATACCTGTTTCATATTAGGTGCAGTGTGCTGCCACCTACTGCCAGGTACTCCATGTCAGCGACCTCAGTAGTTATTACACATCGCGAGACAGCAGAACGGGGTGCTGTGCAGAACTCACGGACTTCGAACGTGGTCAGGTGATTGGGTGGCACTTGTGTCATACATGTGTGCGCGATATTTCCACACTCCTAAACATCCCTACGTCCACTGTTTCCGATGAGATAGTGAAATGGAAACGTGAAGGGACACGCACAACACAAAAGCGTACAGGCCGACCACGTCTGTTGATTGACAAGTGACTGCCTATTACACATTCGGAGCCTCTACAACTGTCGGCGGATGTATATCCAGACCACCATACAGGAATTCCAAACTGCCTCAGGGTCTACTGCAAGTAATATGACAGGTAGGCAGGAGGTGAGAAAACTTCGATTTCATGGTCGAGCGGTTGCTCACAAGCCACACATCACGCCGGTAAACGCCAAACTACGCCTCGCTCGGTGTAAGGAGTGTAAACATTGAACGAATGAGCAGTGGAAAAACACAGTGTGGAATGACGAATCACGGTACATAATGAGGTGATCCGAGGGCAGGATGTGGGTATGGCGAATGCCCGGTGAACGTCATCTGCCAACGTGTGTAGTGCCAACAGTAAAATTCGGAGGCGGTGGTGTTATGGTGTGGTCGTGTTTTTCATGGAAGGGTCTTGCAACCCGTGATGTTTTGCGTGACACTATCACAGCACAGGCCTACATTGATGTTTTAAGCAACCTCTTACTTCCCACTGTTGAAGAGCAATTCAAGAATGGCGATTGCATCTTTCAGCACGATCGAGTGCCTGTTTAAAATGCACGGCCTGTGCCGGAGTGGTTACACGACAGTAACATCCCTGTAATGGACTGACCTGCACAGAGTCCTGACCTGAATCCTATAGAACATCTTTGGTATGTTTTGGAAAGCCGAATTTGTACCAAGCCTCACCGACCGACACCGACACCGACACCTCTCCCCAGTGCAGCACTCCGGGATAATGGGCTGCCATTCCCCAAGAAACCTTCTAGCACCTGATTGAAGGTATGTCTGTGAGAGTGGAAGCTGTCATCTAGGCTACAGGTGAGCCAACACCATACTGAGTTCCAGCATTACCGATGGAGGGCGCCACGAACTTGCAAGTCATTTTCAGCCAGGTGTCCGGATACTTTTGATCACATAGCGTTTGTAGAAGTAAACAAAATTTTCATTCATGTGTTTTGTGCCTCACTGTGTTTATAAATTTTGATAGATTATTTTCTCTTGTGGGTAACTACATTTTCGGAAGATTGTTCCTATTAATTTCAGTCAAGCATCTGCCTCTCCTACAAGTAATTTTATGTGGTCATCTTACTTTTGATCTGCCTGGAGGATTACTTATAGATGTTTTACAGTTATTACTGTTTCCAGTCATTTATCACCAACAGCGTAATCGAACAGTGATGGCTCATTTTACCTATTTCTGCACAGAGCACATGACTTTTATTCACGTTCGGGTTCAACTGACAATTCCTAAAGCACTTATCGATCTTCTGCAGATCTTCCGCACTTCGTTACGGTCTTTCGGCATTTCTACCTTCCTAAAGACTATTGCATCGTCTGAGAGCAGCCTATGGAGCTCCCGACGCACTGCACTAGATATACAGGGTGTTTCAAAAATGACCGGTGTATTTGAAACGGCAATAAAAACTAAACGAGCAGCGATAGAAATACACCGTTTGTTGCAATATGCTTGGGACAACAGTACATTTTCAGGCGGACAAACTTTCGAAATTACAGTAGTTACAATTTTCAACAACAGATGGCGCTGCAAGTGATGTGAAAGATATAGAAGACAACGCAGTCTGTGGGTGCGCCATTCTGTACGTCGTCTTTCTGCTGTAAGCGTGTGCTGTTCACAACGCGCAAGTGTGCAGTAGACAACATGGTTTATTCCTTAGAACAGAGGATTTTTCTGGTGTTGGAATTCCACCGCCTAGAACACAGTGTTGTTGCAACAAGACGAAGTTTTCAACGGAGGTTTAATGTAACCAAAGGACCGAAAAGCGATACAATAAAGGATCTGTTTGAAAAATTTTAACGGACTGGGAACGTGACGGATGAACGTGTTGGAAAGGTAGGGCGACCGTGTACGGCAACCACAGAGGGCAACGCGCAGCTAGTGCAGCAGGTGATCCAACAGCGGCCTCGGGTTTCCGTTCGCCGTGTTGCAGCTGCGGTCCAAATGACGCCAACGTCCACGTATCGTCTCATGCGCCAGAGTTTACACCTCTGTCCATACAAAATTCAAATGCGGCAACCCCTCAGCGCCGCTACCATTGCTGCACGAGAGACATTCGCTAACGATATAGTGCACAGGATTGATGACGGCGATATGCATGTGGGCAGCATTTGGTTTACTGACGAAGCTTATTTTTACCTGGACGGCTTCGTCAATAAACAGAACTGGCGCATATGGGGAACCGAAAAGCCCCATGTTGCAGTCCTATAGTCCCTGCATCCTCAAAAAGTACTGGTCTGGCCCGCCATTTCTTCCAAAGGAATCATTGGCCCATTTTTCAGATCCGAAACGATTACTGCATCACGCTGTCTGGACATTCTTCGTGAATTTGTGGCGGTACAAACTGCCTTAGACGACACTGCGAACACCTCGTGGTTTATGCAAGATGGTGCCCGGCCACATCGCACGGCCGACGTCTTTAATTTCCTGAATGAATATTTCGATGATCGTGTGATTGCTTTGAGCTATCCGAAACATACAGGAGGCGGCGTGGATTGGCCTCCCTATTCGCCAGACATGAACCCCTGTGACTTCTTTCTGTGGGGACACTTGAAAGACCAGGTGTACCGCCAGAATCCAGAAACAATTGAACAGCTGAAGCAGTACATCTCATCTGCATGTGAAGCCACTCCACCAGACACGTTGTCAAAGGTTTCGGGTAATTTCATTCAGAGGCTACGCCATATTATTGCTACGCATGGTGGATATGTGGAAAATATCGTACTATAGAGTTTCCCAGACCGCAGCGCCATCTGTTGTTGAAAATTGTAACTACTGTAATTTCGAAAGTTTGTCTGCCTGAAAATGTACTGTTGTCCCAAGCATATTGCAACAAACGGTGTATTTCTATCGCTGCTCGTTTAGTTTTAATTGCCGTTTCAAATATACCGATCATTTTTGAAACACCCTGTATCTGAGGAAGACATTTCTCAGAATGTTCGTATGGAACACAGCAATGTATGTCAGTGAATCATGGACTGTGGGAACACAAGAAAAGAAGAGATTCGAAGCGTTTGAGATGTGCTGCTGCAGAAGGATCCTGAAAATTAGGTGGGCTGATAAGGAACGAGGCTGTTCTCCGCAGACAAGGAGAAGGGATAGGATTAAATTCCTTGATACTAGAGGGAGCCGTAAAGCACAAAAATTGTAGGGGAAGACAGTAGTTGGAACACATCCAACAAATAATTGAGAACGTTAGTTGGTTCAAATGGCTCTGAGCACTATGGGACTTAACATCTACGGTCATCAGTCCCCTAGAACTTAGAACTACTTAAACCTAACTAACGTAAGGACAGCACACAACACCCAGCCATCACGAGGCAGAGAAAATCCCTGACCCCGCCGGGAATCGAACCCGGGAACCCGGGCGTGGGAAGCGAGAACGCTACCGCACGACCACGAGATGCAGGCGGAGAACGTTAGTACAAGTGCTCAAATGAGATGGAGAGATTGGTGGAGTAGGGGAATTCATCATTCCAGTCAGACTAAATCTGTACGGAAGGAAGTGAAATGGGAATAGTTGTGGATGTATGGCTGCGACATTAGGGCGCAATACAAAATGGGCTGTCAGTGTAATTTGTTGGAGGATGTAACATCGCTCAAACGGATAGATGTTTTGGAAAACAGTCGTTCCGAAACGGACTGCCCTATCTTCGGTGGTGGGTGTGGAAAATATAAAATTATTTGAATTTAGCGGTGGGTCGATAGGTCCGATAAGATCTATTAATTCAGATTTGATGGAAGGAAGAGCTGGTTCGGTTAGTAGGTTAAGTGTGTTGCAAAGCAGCGGGAATTGGGAATTGTAGATTCGGGTGGAGAGAAGTGCGTTGTAACACACTTAAGCGCATTGTATTACTACGCTGGAAGTAAGAGCCCTTTTAAACGTATGTTTGGATTTCAAACGGGAGAGCCGCGGAGAAACTCTCTCGCGGTGCAGGTTACGGCAGCCACGTGGTGACCGCGACGGATATCGGCGTACGGTGTGTAGTTTTTTTGGCTGGTAATTTTCCACTGGCTCCGGGTTCGGAGAAAGCGCCAAGGGATCGAGACAGCGCGGCGGCCGCTACCTGTACCAGCTAGGCGAACGGAACGGAGCGGAGAGCAGCGTGGGCAAACAGGTTCCGGTTACTTGCGGCACGGCTCGCCACTGTGCTGTCGCCGTGTGTGTGTGTGTGTGTGTGTGTGTGTGTGGCACACCTGGCGACCTCGCCTGCCACAGGTCGCGACCGTCCCTGTGTCGCACCAGCTTACTCAACGGCCCGTGCATTCGGCTTGGCAGCGTTATTTACGTTTCCTCGCCGTTTCTCGAATTTCCGTTGGAGAACTTCTAGCTGTCTTTTATCGTAGCTTAGGCTCGGATCTCAGGTGGGACAAACCGGGATATCAGCCCCGGGCGGCAATTTCAGGGGGCGCCAAATACATATTTTTGAAGAAAACAACAACAAAAAAAAAAACTTGTTTCACAAAGCGCCCAGCAACCAGCTCACGTTGATCTATCGATTCTTGGTATGATTTTGAAACGCATCCCTGTTGGTTTTCGAACATGTCTGAACACATTCTAAGTTGATTTCTGAACGAATCAAAGTTGATTTTTGAATCCGTGCAAAGTGTAAGTGACGTCTATGCCAGGGGGATCCCCGTCGCTTATAGAAATAAAAAACTTTCCCGCAGGCGGAAGGGGATGGGGCTACACGAGCTGAGCCGAAGAAACGCGAACGGATGAACGTCAATCGCTACTTGTTTATGTAACAGGTGGCTGGGCGATTTGCTCAACGTTCTCCCGTTCCAAATGCTGTGGCCAAGAAAGACTGCACTTTACTTTACCATGCTTCCACTGACAATGGGAACGTCAAGCTTTTTATTTTTCCTGAAGTCAAAATGATTCTCAGTTAATGGCTCCCTGATTTTCTTTTCCATTCTTCTATTTATTATTTTTGTGAACAACTTGGATGTATGAGACGTTAAGCTGATAGTGTGGTAGTTCTCTCACATGTCTGCTCTTTCTATATTCGGAATCGTGTGGCTGACATAACTCGAAAACTAACTTCTGCAACCCACACTCGCCCCACCTTCTGACCGATTTCCCACCCTCCTTCCCCACTTCACCTGATCACCGCTGCAGACATGCATCTTCACACGAGAATAATTCTATTCAGCTGATGAAATTCAATTGCTTTACCATCCTTTTATACTTTTTTGTTCAATTTCATTGTTCTCAGCACGTGTGGGACTGAAGAGCAGATACTTGACTGCTGCCAACCCGCCCCAACCCTTTAGACTTTAGAGGAACGAACAGACGTTTTTGGCCAGCTGGTTACAGCTGGACGATCTTTCATAAAATGGCGCACTTTCAGTGCTATTCACCACTCAGTCTTCCCGTCCAATCCTGCGTACATGTAAGCCATACGAAATGGAATATTTAAAATTTTGTCAGTTTTTTTCTTTTTGTTCAACCAAAACTCGTTACAGGATTTTTTCTCATATTCGAGTGGTATGGAAGCTACATCTTCGTGTGTCCGTTGTTATTAATTTGTTCCGATTCGTACGTAGTTTGGGATGTAAATCGGCATATTCCTGTGTGTCTTGTTCAGCATTTCAGTGCAGTCACCTTCCATGTCATACTAAAAGTATAACGGAATGTATAGTTTACACTCCTGAAGAAAACTCTTAATTCAACTTTTCCAGGACGATTATGCTAGACATCTTGGTTTGCGACGGTCCAAACGTCCTTCGTGACGTCTTATGAGCAAACAAATCTCGCCGATTGTGTGTTCGAAGAGAATTAAATTCCATAGGCACACTTCCAATGTCTAGACAAATCGACGCCTCAGTTTACAAAAACACTTAATGACGCAAGCCTTACTGAATGAGAGGCAAAGGATGAATTGTGCAACTTAGGTGATGTAGAGCGTGGTACACGCCTTTTTCTGAAGCGTCTAGAAAGCAACGAAACGGGTACGCAGCTGACAATCATTGCACAGTGAACAGAGATCATGTCAAAGTCTTTGTTCCACCGACAAGACGGACGGCAGCACCGATGTTGATGGCGGCGGCTTGTTCTACTGCACGCATCCGCTCTTATATGAGGCGGCCCTCAGAGATTACTGTCAATAAACCGACTTTACGGGCTGTTCCCACGACGCGCCGCAATAAAAGCTTAACAGTAATCGGCCATGAGATGAAAGTCCGCCCCTTAGCGGTCGAGTTCTTGCTGTTGCGCGACAAAGGCGGGTACAGCATCTACAGCGCTGTAACACTTTACAGACAAGGACCAGCTTAAAAGCTTACCTTGAGGCCCTTTATTTTTTGATACGATATCTCATGAATGATTTCTGATCCCTAGAAAGTAAACTGTTTGACTGAACGGGACATGGTGCATTATGAAACTACTTGCGGTGCAGTATAGCCAGCCGTCTTTATTCGTTATTCTAATCCTCTCTACTATTCGATGAAATTTCTTAGTATTTGAGTATATTACGCAAGTATTTCTTCTGAAGTGTAACACAACACTGCGCCGCTCGTATCATCAAACATACACTTTGATAACCCCAGTGAAGTGTGAAATAGGAATTTAAAAAATCAGCTTGTAGCTGCCCTTGGAGGAAATCAAGGGATTAACACTAAAGACAAACCGTAATAACTTTGTCTGAAATAAGTAAACCAAACAAAGCAATAAATCTATCTGCCACTGGGAGATTATCTTTTAGGAACTGTAGGGACGGAAAAGCATTTGTGGAATGTAGTAATATCCTATAGTAGTCAATGGTAGATCCACATGTCTGTCCCAAAACATGAATATACTTTCGCTATAGAATCGTTTCGGAGTGCATAACTTTACATGCGCAGTTAAATATTATTTCCTATGAAACTTCCTGGCAGATTAAAACTGTGTGCTGGACCGAGACTCGAACTCGGGACCTTTGCCTTTCGCGGGCAAGTGCTCTACCAACTGAGCTACCCAAACACGACTCACGCCCCGTCCTCTCAACTTTACTTCTGCCAGTATCTCTCCTCCTACCTTCCAAACTTTACAGAAGCTCTCCTGCGAATCATTTGAGCGCACACTCCGCTGCAGAGTGAAAATCTCATTCTGGAAACGTCCCCCAGGCTGTAGCTAAGCCATGTCTCCGCAATATCCTTTCTTTCAGGAGTGCTAGTTCTGCCAGGTTCTTAGGAGAGCTTCTGTAAAGTTTGGAAGATAGGAGGCGAGATACTGGCAGAAGTACAGCTGTGAGGACGGGGCGTGAGTTGTGCTTGGGTAGCTCAGTTGGTAGAGCACTTGCCCGCGAAAGGCAAAGGTCCCGAGTTCGAGTCTCGGGCCGGCACACAGTTTTAATCTGCCAGGAAGTTTCATATCAGCGCACACTCCGCTGCAGAGTGGAAATCTCATTCTGACTATTTCCTATTCTCGAAGAACGTAAAGAAAAGGCTGAAAAATAACTGGAGGAATTTTGTGAACCAGGTACACGAACGGATACGTCAAATAAGGTCAGAAAAGAAATCGGCGTTAAAATTCCAAAAATGGGCATCCAATGACTAAGAATTTTACAATGGGGAAGGATACTAAAACACACGGTCCGGTAAGATTAATGTGACCATCGCCTCTGCTCGACGTCATCGTGCAACGATCACACACAGACGCCAAGTGGCATCAGTTGCAGTGGAGGCGTAAAAACCGCGTCGGGGAGACTTGGAAAACAGTGCTATCGTTGTCGTAATGCGGAAACGGAGCGATTTAATCATATCTGCCGTCCATAAGGACATAATCATTCGCTCTCGGTCCAACGGTGGAAACATTTCCGAAACGGCTGAGTCTGTAAACTGTTCGCGACCGCCGTGGAAAGGTGTACCGTGCATGGCAAAAAGACGCTATCCAAAACAGGCGCAGAGGCAACTGTGCTGCACCATGGGCCATGGTTGCCAGCGTCGAACCACGGCTGCGGAGATGTGTACGGGCGAGGAGATGTGCAACTGTTGAGTAACTGACCGGCTAGATGAACCAAGGGGACAGCAACAGCGTCTTCTCAACGACCGTTCAGCGAACGTTGCTGCGTATGGACCTCCGCAGTGAGTGCCTGGTTCATGCGCAAATGCTGACTGCTCTTCATCGGCGACGAAGGCTGGAATTTGCATGCAAGTACCCCTGCTGGACGTCCACCGATCAGCGACACGTGGACTTTTCTGATTAATTACATTTTATTCTCCATCGGACAGATGGCCGTTGGCATGTATGGTGTGTAACTTCTGAAAGCAAACACCATGCAACAATTGTGGGAAGGATGCCTGCCGGGAGAGGGAGCATTATGGCCTTGGTAATCTTTCGCAGCATTTCCTGGGTGATCTCGCCATTCTGGAAGGCAAAATGGACCAAAACATGTATCCTCGAGAACCATGTCCACTCGTACATGAAGTTTTTTTTCCTCGGCACGATGGCGTCTACGGTCAGGACAAAAGCAACGTGCCACACAGTTCACAGTATAAGCGCCTCGTCCGAAGAGCACTGGCATGAGTTTACCTCAATGCCCTGGCAACCAAACTCCCTGGATATAAACCCAATCAATAATTTGTGGGGCCACCGTGGTGTTCGCGCCGTGTATTCTCAACCGAGAAACCTAGCGCAGCTAGCCACGGCAATGGAGTCACCACGGCTCCACACACCCATCGGTACCTTCCAGATTGAGTGACTCTTCTTGCACGTCTCGCAATGCAAAAGGTAGTTATTCAGGCTTTTGACAGGTAGTCACATTAATGTGACTGGACAACGTAATTTCAGACTGTCTCGTTACGAAACTCAAGAGCGCCGCGTCTATGCTGTTTAGCAGAGGGACCAAAGACAATAATACAACTAGAACATTACATCCAAGGAGATATCACTCGAACAGATAGACACTATACGTGTGCAACCAACGAGAAATCGATGTACTTCAGGAGAAAAAGAATCATAGTAGCCCCACGTTACTTGCGAAAACTGAGATAATTTCGGGCTCCCAGTGAAACAAAAGCTCACAGTCAAAAACTCCTATGTGGCCTGGACGAAACAGACGCTTCTAGTTGGAAACACTACTGCATGGTAGTGTGGATCGTACGAACCTTGAAATGAACAATGGAGGAAGGCATATTACGGTGACTGTACGGGTTGATCCAAGTAACCTGTTCATATACACTACTGGCCATTAAAATTGCTACACCAAGAAGAAATGCAGATGATAAACAGGTATTCATTGGACAAATATATTATACTTGAACTGACATGTGATTACATTTTCATGCAATTTGGGTGCATAGATCCTGAGAAATCAGTACCCAGAACAACCACCTCTGGCCGTAATAACGGCCTTGATACGCCTGGGCATTGAGTCAAACAGAGCTTGGATTGCGTGCACAGGTACAGCTGCCCATGCAGCTTCAACACGATACCACAGTTCATCAAGAGTAGTGACTGGGGTATTGTGACGAGCCAGTTGCTCGGCCACCATTGATCAGACGTTTTTAATTGGTGAGAAATCTGGAGAATGTGCTGGCCAAGGCAACAGTCGAACATTTTCTGTATCCAGAAAGGCCCGTACACGACCTGCAACATGCGGTCGTGTATTATCCTGCTGAAATGTAGGGTTTCGCAGGGATCGAATTAAGGGCAGAGCCACGGGTCGTAACACATCTGAAATGTAACGTCCACTGTTCAAGCTGCCGTCATTGCGAACAAGAGGTGATCGAGACGTGTAACCAATGGCACCCCATACCATCACACCGGGTGATACGCCAGTATGGCGATGACGAATACACGCTTCCAATGTGCATTCACTGTGATGTCACCAAACATGGATGCGACCAGCATGGTGCTGTAAACAGAACCTGGATTCATCCGAAAAAAATGACGTTTTGCCATTCGTGCATCCAGGTTCGTCGTTGAGTACACCATCGCAGACGCTCCTGTCTGTGATGCAGCGTCAAGGGAAACCGCAGCCATAATCTCAGAGCTGATAGTCCATGCTGCTGTAAAAGTCGTCGAACTGATCGTGCAGATCGTTGTTGTCTTGCAAATGTTCCCGTCTGTTGACTCAGAGATCGAGACGTGGCTGCACGATCCGTTACAGCCGTGCGGATAAGATGCCTCTCATCTCGACTGCTAGTGATACGAGGCCATTGGGATCCAGCACGGCGTTCCGTATTACCCTCCTGAACCCACCGATTCCATATTCTGCTAACAGTCATTGGATCTCGACCAACGCGAACAGCAATGTCGCGATACGACGAACCGCAATCACAATAGTCTACAATCCGATCTTTATCAAAGTCGGAAACGAGATGGTACGCATTTCTCCTCCTTATACGAGGCATCACAACAGCGTTTCACCAGGCAACGCCGATCAACTGCTGTTTGTGTATGAGAAATGGGTTGGATACTTTCCTCATGTCAGCACGTTGTAGGTGTCGCCACCGGCGCCAACCTTGTGTGAATGCTCTGAAAAGCTAATCTTTTGCATACCACAGCATCTTCCTCCTGCCGGTTAAATTTCGCGTCTGTAGAACGTCATCTTCGTGGTGTAGCAATTTTAATGGCGAGTAGTGTAAAATATTTTCGGAACATTTGAGATATTAATTATGCTTATCCAAATGAACTGTGAGGAAGTTCTAGACTCTTCGCTAGTTATGTCCGCCTATTCACTTGTAGTGAATTCCAAATTACAATTACTTCTACCGTAAGTAGATTCTTTTAGCTGCCTCAACCTGGAGCGCTCCATGTTGCTGACAACACGAACTCCTGCGTAAGACAGTTACCGGTATCGGGTTCAACACAAACGAATTTCGTCTAAATTACCAATCGAAATTTGAAGAATGAAACGCCTTTCATTTCGTCCGTTGTAGTACTATGATACTAACAGTAGAAATTACTACAGCTCCAGTTAAAAAAAACTAAGTTGATATTGAAACCTCTGTGATTAATATAGCTACGAAAATAGACTGAACGTCATTCGTTTAGGGCTTTGCGTACTTGATTTAATTGAAAACGGAATTACGGTATACGAGGTGTGGCTAGAAAAAAACCGGACTAGTACTGGTGAAACAATAAAACGAATGCAATAAGGCTGAAAGTCGCGTGGACTGTCACGTGACTCTCGCTCCGCCTACTGCTCGAGTTTCATCTGCCGCCTGCACTCAGTCTGCCCGTGGCGTCTGTTTTAAGTAGTTGACGTTTTGTCTGTGCGTCGGAAAATGTGGAGTGTACAGAAAGAACAGCGTGTTAACATCAAATTTTGTTTCAAACTAGGAAAATCTACAAGTGAAACGTTTGTAATGTTACAACAAGTGTACGGCGATGATTGTTTATCGCGAACACAAGTGTTTGAGTGGTTTAAACGATTTAAAGATGGCCGCGAAGACACCAGTGATGACACTCGCACTGGCAGACCATTGTCAGCAAAAACTGATGCAAACATTGAAAAAATCGGTAAACTTGTTCGACAAGATCGCCGTTTAACAATCAGAGCAGCGTCTGAGTTAACAGGAGTTGACAAGGAAAGTGTTAGGCAGATTCTTCATGAAAGTTTCAACATGAACAAAGTGTGTTCAAAAATGGTTCCAAAGTGTCTCACAATTGAACAGAAGGAACGCCGAAGAATGATTTGTTCTGACATCCTGGAAAACATTGAAAGTGATCCCACCTTCTTATAAAATCGATGCATTGGAAAACTCCTGGTTCTCCACGACAAAAAAAAGCACGAATGTCAAAATCGAAATTCAAGGCAATGATGATTGTTTTTTTTTTTTGACATCAAAGGGATTGTGCACATTGATTAGGTACCAGAGGGACAAACAGTGAATCAGCATTACTACACTACTGGCCATTAAAATTGCTACACCAAGAAGAAATGCAGATGATAAACGGGAATTCATTGGACAAATATATTATACTAGAACTGACATGTGATTACACTTTCACACAATTTGTGTGCATAGATCCTGAGAAATCAGTACCTAGAACAACCACCTCTGGCCGTAATAACGGCCTTGATACGCCTGGGCATTAAGTCGAACAGAGCTTGGATGGCGTGTACAGGTACAGCTGCCCATGCCGCTTCAACACGATACCACAGTTCATCACGAGTATTCACTGGCGTATTGTCACGAGCCAGTTGTTCGGCCACCATTGACCAGACGTTTTCAATTGGTGAGAGATCTGGAGAATGTGCTGGCCAGGGCAGCAGTCGAACATTTTCTGTATCCAGAAAGGCCCGTACAGGACCTCCAATATGCGGTCGTGCATTATCCTGCTGAAATGTATGGTTTCGCAGAGATCGAATGTAGGGTAGAGCCACGGGTCGTAACACATCTGAAATGTAATGTCCACTGTTCGAAGTGCCGTAAGTGCGAACAAGAGGTGACCGAGACGTGTAACCAATGGCACCCCATACCATCACGCCGGGTGATACGTCAGTATGGCGATGACGAATACACGCTTCCAATGTGCGTTCACCGCGATGTCGCCAAACACGGATGCGACCATCGTGATGCTGTAAACAGATCCTCGATTCATCCGAAAAAATGACGTTTTGTCATTCGTTCACCCAGGTTCGTCGTTGAGTATACCATCACAGGCGCTCCTGTATGTGATGCAGCGTCAAGGGTAACCGCAGCCATGGTCTCCGAAGTGATAGTCCATGCTGCTGCAAACGTCGTCGAACTGTTGTTGCAGATGGTTGTTGTCTTGCAAACGTCCCCATTGTTGACTCAGGGATCGAGACGTGGCTGCACGATCCGTTACAGCCATGCGGATAAGATGCCTGTCATCTGGACTGCTAGCGATACGATGCCGTTGGGATCCAGCACGGCGTTCCGTATTACCCTCCTGAACCCACCGATTCCATATTCTGCTAACAGTCATTGGATCTCGACCAACGCAAGCAGCAATGTCGCGATACGATAAACCGCAATCGCGATAGGCTACAATCCGATCTTTATCAAAGTCGGAAATGTGATGGTACGCATTTCTCCTCCTTACACGAGGCATCACAACAAAGTTTCACCAGGCAACGCCGGTCTACTGCTGTTTGTGTATGAGAAATCGGTTGGAAACTTTCCTCATGTTAGCAAGTTGTAGGTGTCGCCACCTGCGACAACCTTGTGTGAATGCTCTGAAAAGCTAATCATTTGCATATCACAGCATTCTTCCTGTCGGTTAAATTTCGCGTCTGTAGCACGTCATCTTCGTAGCGTAGCAGTTTTAATGGCCAGTAGTGTACATTAGCGTCCTGGCTACCCTACGTGAGCGAGTACGGAGAAAACGGAACGATTTGTGGAGAAAAAAGTCATGGATCCTTCACCAAGACAATGCCCCAGCTTACAGTGCGTTGTCAGTGAAGACGTTTTTGGCAAAACACAACATTCCCATCTTAGATCATCCACCCTAGTCACCTGATTTGGCCCCCTGTGACTTTTTTCTTTTCCCTAAAGTCAAGTCAGCTTTGAAAGGAACTAGATTTGAGACTGTTGAAGCAGTAAAAGAAAAAGCGACGGAAGTAATGTATGGACTTACCGAAAATGATCTGCAGCATTGCTATGAACAGTGGAAAATTCGTATGGAGCGGTGTAGAGACCGAGGAGGAGAGTACATTGAAGGAGATAACATGAAATTGTAAATAATTGTAAATAAATGTTTTTTCCAGCATCAGTCCGGTTTTTTTCTAGCCGCACCTCGTATTAAACGGTTCAGGAAATGCCTGACGAGAACCGCTTAGATAAATCACCCGGTATATCGACGACAAGATGATGGGAGACGTAGAGCAAACACTGACTGAAATAGGATGGAAACCAGCCGTGTCCTTATCAAGGTGACATTCACAGCATCTGCCTAAACGATTTAGGGAAAATGCGGGAAAACTACATATCGGTGGCCGGAGAGGGATGTGGGCCCTTCTCCTCCCGACTGCAGGTATAGTGCGTTAATCACTACGCAACCTCGCTTGGTAGGAAATGAAAACAAATTGTTCATGAAAATCTATGCGTTTCCTCACTTGTTTGGTACTGTCCTTCAATTCCTCGTAACTCATTCACTCCTATTCTCTCCGCGCGGCATCACAAATCTGTTCCAATAGTTCTAATATTTCCTTCCTCAACTTTCTATGTTCTCTCTCTACCCCCTCTCCCCTTCTCTCTCTCTCTCTCTCTCTCTCTCTCTCTCTTTCTCTCTCACTGTGCGCCATAGCCAGTGAGCCGGAGCATTTGCTGGCAGCACAAAGGAACTCGCAGTTGGCTCGTGGGCGTCACACAGCTTTGTTTGCCAGTGCGTTCCCGCTCCTTCCCACAAGTAGCGGCGTTGCAAGCAAGTGGGACGCCATACACTGGCGTATGGAAACACACAGATACACAGAGGTGACATGACATAGCGATATGCACAAGCACAGATGGCGATAGTATTGGGTAAACAAGGTATAAAATGGCGATGCACTGGGGGAGCTGACATTTGTACTCAGGTGATTCGCGTGAGAAGGTTTCCGATGTGATTGATTATGGTCACGCAACGGAAATTAACTGAACTCGAACGCGGAATAACAGTTGGAGTTAGACATAAGGGACATTACATTTCGAAAATCGTTAGGGAATTCAGTATTTCCAGATACACAGTGTTAAGAGTGTGCCGAAAAAATCGGATTTCAAGCATTACTTCTCACCACGGACAACGCACTGGCCGACGGCTCTCACTTAATAACTGAGAGCAGCGGGGTTTGCATAGAGTTATCACTGCTAACAGACGAGCAACGCTGCGTGAAATAACCGCAGAAATCAATTTCGGACGTACGAGGAACATATTCGTTAGGACAGAGCGGCAAAATTTGGGGTTGATGGGCTATAGCAGCAGACGAAGGACGCGTTCGCCTTTGCTAACAACGTGACATTGCTTGCAGCGAATCTTTTGGGTTCTTGACCATATCGGTTGGACCCTAGACGACTGGAAAACCGTTGCTTGGTCAGATGAGTCCCAGTTTCAGCTGGTAAGAGCTGATGGTATGGTTCGAGCGTGGCGCAGACCCTACGATGCCACAAGTTGTCAACAAGGTACTGTTCACGCTGGTAGTGGCTCCATAATGGTGTGGGCTGTGTTTACTTGGAATGGACTGGATCCTCTGGTCCAAATGAACCTATCATTGACTGAGAATGTTTATATTCGGCTACTTTGAGATCATTTGCAGCCGAACGATGGAACAACGATGGAACCGGGCCGCAGCTGTTCGCGATTGGTTTGAAGAACATTTTGGACAATTCGAGCGAATGATTTGGGCACCTAAATTGCTTGACATGAATCTCATCGAATATTTATGTGACATAATCGAGAGGTCAGTTCGTGCACAAAATCGAGCACCAACAAACATTTTCGCAATTATGGACGGCAATAGGTATAGTATGGACGAACTGCTGCACTGCAACGCGCAAAAGGAGCTCCGACATGCCATTAGGAGGTATCCCATGACTTTTGTCACCGAAGCGAATAATGGGAATAGATGAATCACAGTTTCTGTAGCTCCCGAGTATAGCAAGATCAGTGCTAACACATCTTGTGTTTCTCAGCTGAGGACTGCGTCCCTGAATCCGTGGCCGACGCAGATTCTGCAAATATTTGAGGGCCTGTCGGAGTAGCCAGGAGAAATTTTTGTAATGACTACTTATTTTTTGGGACTACTTATCCAACAGTAACGTGGGACGACTTCTTTAAGTTGCATCTCCAATTCAATTGACTTTAGTCGCTCGGATTGTCTTGACACAGATGTAAATTTTCCTCTTTTGCTGAAGATGTGTTACTAAACAATATTCCTCGTTATCACTGTGCCATGACGTATTGATTTCCCTCCTCTAGCGGGGAGTTACGGTATTGTAGCGTGAAGATTTCATTGTGTACAAAGATTAAGGGCAGTTACTTGCAGACAAGTAAACAATTAATTACGAAATTTTATTTTTTATGATAGTTAAAACTATTACTCCTAGTTCAGCATTCTTTCAAGAACCAATCAGAAGAGGTAGGCACTGGCTTCCCGCGTCAGTATATACAAAGACGTTTATGAATCACTCTCTCTCTCTCTCTCTCTCTCTCTCTCTCTCTCTGCTGATACCTCGGGATTTGGTGTTGCGTCTGGCTGTGGTCTCTCTTCTTGCACTTTCGTCCTTGAAGTAACACTTTATTCCAATCAGATAAGTCCTCCTTTCCTTGAGGATTCTAGTGAAAATAAGGTGAAAAAGCTATCCATAGTCGTTAACCATTTAAACTATCACAAAAATTATAACGATTAAAAGCGTCAAGAATGATGCAGCGTTCCTGACAACCGAATAGCTGCATGAAGGAGTTTTGTTCTCTATCAGTTTAACATCGGTACAGAGGTGTAAAATGGTTATATTTTCATAATGTAGGTGGACAATTTCATTGATTACCAACGACCTTGCCGCAGTGGTAACATCGGTTCCCGTCAGATCACCGAAGTTAAGCGCAGTCCGGCTTGACTAGCGCTTGGATGGGTGACCCTCCAATCTGCAGAGCGCTGTTGGTAAGCGGGGTTCACTCAGCCCTTGCGAGGCAAATTGAGGAGCTGCTTGATTGAAAAGTGGCGGCTCCGGTCACGAAAACTGAAAACGGCAGGGAGAGCGGTGTGTTGACCTCATGCCCCTCCATGCCTGCATCCAGTGACGCGTACGGCCGAGGCTGATTGAGGTCCGTCAGTACCGTCGGGCCTACCGAGGCCTGTTAGGACGGAGTTATGTTAAGGTGGACAGTTACGAAGACCAAGCATTCGGGAAGATATCCACGTTAAGAGGCCAACTATAATGATGGGCTGTCATAATAAAACAGAGTACAAAAGAGTACCAAAAGATGTTTGTCGGAAGTGTATAAATCTTTACTGCCGAAACAGAAAGACATAGAAAAAAGGAAAAACCCAAATATAAGTATGCGTCATTATTTTTTGTTTTTTGTTGAATGGCAAAACTGTCTGTGGTTTCACATTTCCATCATTTCACAAAATTTTACATAGTGAGTTCTATTCTCGGCAAATAAACGTGAAGATGCGTCTATGCTGACGTGAAACCGATAGTTGCGAATGAAGCACCTTCACACAAATATTCACTTTTGGAACACCTCACCATTCTTGACTTCTTTAACTGTTTAAATTTTTATGACAATTTGAATGGTTGTTGACTGCTGAGTATTTCTTATTGTTATTCACAATGTTTCTCGGGCGTGATTGACCTTCCTCTCCCTCCCCCTCACCCCTCCTCCCGCCACCTTCCCGCCAGAAAGTTGATTGCATACCAATGTACTCCGTAGAGCGCAATAAATGAATTACAAATAACTTTCAGGGGAGGCAATCATAAATCACAGACGTTGTGAAATGTAATATGAGTGTATTGCTAGCCTCCACGGGTTGCTTTCGCCATATCGATCTTTTAGCAATACGACTAATGCACGCATATTCCACAGAATTTTAAATTTTACTTACATGATTTTCATACAGCTGGCGTCTACCCAGTCCTGTAATATATCCTATGGGGAGTTGTTAGGCCTGGTTCATTCAGCAGTCATGCTTTATACACTTTTGACACACATGTTTCTGGTGCAATCAGTTTTATTAGGACAGTCCACCAATGTGGTTTGAGTCTTAACGTGGAAAACTTCCCTAATGCTGGGACTTCAAAATGTTCAAATGTGTGTCCAATATTGTGGGACTTAACTGCTAAGGTCATCAGTCCCTAAGCTTACACACTGCTTAATCTAAATTACCCTATGGACAAACACACACACCCATGCCCGAGGGAGGACTCGAACCTCCGCCGGGACCAGCCGCCCAGTCCATGACTGCAGTGCCTGAGACCGCTCGGCTAATCCCGCGCGGCGCTGGGACTTCGATAATGTGCATCTACATTATGAAAATATAGCCATTATATGCCTGAAGATGTGTCCACGCTGACGTGAAACGTATTTGCGAATAAAGCACTTCCATACAGCGATGCGACTTGAGGACTTTCTTGACTTTTTAATTGTTATAATTTTTTGATAATTTGAATGTTTACTGAGTGCTGAGTGTTTCTTGTTGTTGTTCACAATAAAGGAACTCATATTATTCTACGTGTATCTCAAACTCCATAGATAGTATCATCTGCTCTACCTTCCTACACTTCACTCGACCATCTGTACAATGCGGCAATGACACTTTCGAGCGCATTTCTGAAATCTGCAAATATTGTGATTTTTTAGTCGTTGTATCAGTATGTACAGTCAATGGGCTTGTCATTCATAAGTAAAGATTATATTTTCAAGGTACAACATTTAACGTCTACCGGTGAGCTCACAGCGTGGAACGTTCCATAATTGCGTCCTCGGCGCTATCGTGGGATCGCGCGAAGTTTAACCGCGACCATGGCTCGAATTTGGTGCACGTGAGAGAAATTAGGCGAGATACTGCAGCACAAGTTTACTCGAAAATATTTACTGAAGGACTCGAATTAGTTTCTGTATTTGCTACACTATCAAATCACTCTAAATAAAGATCGCCACCCTCACTTGGGGTTAAAATAGCCACTACCACTCCTAAGCCATTAACAAACCCACTGTAATAATCAGTTTAATTAGGAAGGTCTCTCAGATTCACTAGATAGGAAAACTGGGAGAAGTACACGTAAAAGAGTCATTACGCCGTCTCCAACTGCTTTCTAGCAACCCCCACCGATGACCTCCTCCACAAACACGACACGATAGCAGTTGTCAATAAGGAGATGTACAGAGGTTCGACCCTCGGTGAAGGTAATGCCAGTTTGTCCTCAACATAAACAAATATAACGTAATGCCTATACATAGACAGAAAGCACCATTATTGTATGATTAAGCGACTGCAGACAATCACTGGAAAAAGTGCCGTCCATAAAATACTCGTAAGAAGCGATTTCAAACAGAAGGACCACATAAAACTAATCACAGGAAAAGCAGATGCCAGACTCGGATTCATTGGTAGACTCCTCAGGAAGTGCAGTCCATCAACAATGGAAGCACCCTACAAAATAATCATTCGAATCGTATTTGAATGTTGCATTGCTCATCAGTATGGGGTCAGTACCATACAGAACTGACAGAGGAAACTGAGAAGATCCCAAGAGGAGCAGCGCGTTTCGTTAGAGGTTCGTTTGGTAAGCACGAAAGCGCCACGAAGGTGATCATCCAACTCCAGCGACAGACACTGCATGAGGCGTTCTGCATCACGGTGTGGCTCAGAGTTAAAGTTCTGAGAGCGTGAGTTCCTTGAACCAAAATGTATTGCTTCTTTCTAGATATCTCACAAAAAGACCACGAATATGAAATTAGAGAGACTGCAGCCGACGGGGAGACTTCCCGCCAGTCGTTCTTCCCGCGAATTATTCGCGACTGGAACAGGAAAGGGGGACGCGACAATAGCACTAAAAGTACCCTCCGCCACACACAGTAAGGTGATATTTGTAAATGCAGATTTCTAACTCCACTGCCACGCATGGAAACGCACTCACGATTTCATTCAAAGCTTTCCACAATGGCCAAAATATCCTTGATCACAAAGGCCGACGGACTCCTAATTTTCTACACTCAACACTTCTAAACATCATCTCCGTCCCGACACAACCTGTTAATTGAGTCTTACGATTAAGAGGTCTGCCGATCAACTCCTCAGTTTCGTGAGATCCAAACTGCTCTGCCAAATTACAATGCCTGTCAAAAGAAGTGAAGCGGCAGGAAGACGTGCTCGGATGACAGTGAAACTTCGAACATGCACCCACCATCGGCGGATATGTAAACAATCGGAGTTGCAGTTCTCCGGGCAAAGCAGAACAGCCACCCGACTACATTAGTGCTGTTCGTGTTTAGCTTGTTACCAGGCGCCTGCCGGTGTGGTTGAGCGGTTCTAGGCGCTTCAGTCCGGAACCGCGCGACCGCTACGGTCGCAGGTTCGAATCCTGCCTCGGGCGTGGATGTGTGTGACGTACTTAGGTTAGTTAGGATTAAGAAGTTCTACGTCTAGGGGACTGATGACCTCAGATGTTAAGTCCCATAGTGCTCAGAGCCATTTGAACCATTTTCTGTTACCAGGTCTAATGGGGCATAAACTCTGTTAGATCTAGAATGATGATTGTGAAGGATCGGGGGGTGTCGCGTACTCGTGGGAGACAGCGTTATTAGCACCTGGCAGATTCTGAAACAAAACATTGGGGTCTCCATTTTGGCGGCTGGTCGAATCGTGCAACAGCCGGATTTGCGGGGAATTTGCATGTGACAGCGGCCTGATGTTGAACAACATGCGAACATGAGGGCAGACATACTCGTCATCTGACTAGTACAAGGGAGGGCCGGCGTACCCTGCACCAAGCATATCGCCCCTTCACGTCTGCGTCTGCCGTTCGAGAAAAAGTAATGGGCTCGCTGCCACATTCTGTATCATCTCGCACCACTGGTCGGACACTAGCAGCAGCCAGACCCGGGTACTATCATCCCATACGTAGGCTGCTGTTAACAACACAACACAGACGGTTGCGTTTGGAGTGGCACCTGATCGAGAAGCACGGACGGTTGTTGAATGGCGCCGCATTGTGTTCAGTGAACCGCTGTTGCGCACTATCACACAGAGCAAGGTGCGCGCAGTGGTTAGCACTCTGGCCTCGCATTCGGGTGGACGTCGGTTCAAACCCGCATCCGGTCATCCTGATTTAAGTTTTCCTTGATTTCCTTAAAATTACTTCAGACAAATTCCGGGATAGTTCCTTTGAAAGGGCACGGCCTATTTTCTTTCCCTAATCCGATGTTGTGCTCCGTCTCTAATGACCTCGTTGACGTTAATTACTAATTTCCTCTTCCTCCTCCTCCTGCACTATTACGGATTACGAACGTTGGCCAGTATAGCGTCGACCCGTGGTGAGGTCCCGTTCTTCCAATGTGTTGCAGGGCCACAGCGGTGCTACTCCTGGCGTCATGGTATGGGGGCCATCGGGTATGACACCAGGTCGCAGCTGGTAGTGACAGAGAGAACTCTGACGGCACAACGGTACGTCACAGACATCCTGCAGCCTCATATGTTAACTGTAATGTGACAGTATCTCTCTCTCTTTCTCTCTCTGTGCCCCCATCTGAACATGCTCCGAAAGGTCAAACGCTAACGATCGACCGCCCTGTCATCCTCACCCGACAGGCATCACTGGATGAGCATATGGAAGGCCTTGTGGTCAGCACGCCGCTCTCCCAGCCGTTGTCAGTTTGCGTGACCGGAGCCGCTACTTCTCTATCAAGTAGCTACTCAATTGGCCCGACAAAGGCTGAGTGCACCCCACTTGCCAACAGCGCTTGGCGGATCCGGACGACCAGGCATGCAAGTGCTAGCCACGCTCGACAGCACTTCGGTGTTCTGACGAACCAGTGTTACCACCACAGCAAAGTCGTTGGCATGTGGCAGTATCGTGGCGCCATTTTTCCACGAAGAATGCACACACACACATGGCACGTGTCTCCACTAGCTTTTTGCGTCATGTTAGGGTTCACCTGAGGCCCAACAAAAGGTGCGTGACCAGATCGAACGTCAACTCCGTCGCAGGATACCAACACCACTTACTACAGCTGTGGACCGGCTTCTCTCAGGAGAGAATACAACGGCTCGATGATACCATTCGCAGGCCAGAAGGGAAGCCAATGTCATATTAGTAAGTGGGCTCGTACTGCCAGTGGGCTCAAACTGCCAAGTACTCAGAGAGGAAGTGAATCGATTTGGAGATCACTGAAATAACATTACATACTCTTTCAATTCGTAAAGTACCATTTCGTTTCCTCATCCCCTTCTAGCTTCATTTTTTTGAGGTGGTGTATTTTACATCCCTGTCTTTATTTCAGTCGGTAAAAAGCAGCTGAATGCAGAAATTTCATTTATTTCGCCACTTCCTGTCCGCTTTCTCTGCTGCTTTCTGTAAAGAGGTTCGTAAGTTTCTGTTCGACTGGTGAGAAAAAATTCACTATCTCTTAAGCCAGTCACAGACCGGCTTATCATCACGCCATGATACGGGAAATTGGTCTTGGCGAAAATAACAGTAAAACACGCGGCTAACAGGCATATCCAGCAAATGACACACGGATGAGCAAACACTTTGCGACCACTTGCTTAATATCGTGTTGGTCTACCTTTGGAGTACAATACAGCAGCGATTCTGCTTGGCATGATTTCGAAAAGTGATCAGCATGTTTCCGGCGGTACCTGGCACAGGTATACAGGTCATGCAATTACCGTAAATTACTGGCCGGTGGTTTCTGAACGCGACACTGGCGCCCGATAGCGTCCCAAACGTTTTCCATCGGAGTCAAATGAGGCGAATTTGGTCGATAAGTCATTACTATCAAGTCCCCCAAACCGCTGCAGCACGAGTTTAAAAAAATCAGAGTTAAGCGTCCCATTGACATCGAGGTCATTAGAGACGGAGCACAAGCTCTGAAAGCTTCAAGGGTGGTAAAGCATGTCGACCGTGTCCTTTCAAAGGAGTCATCCCGGCATTTGCCTGGAGCGATACAGGGATATCAAGGAAAACGTAAATCTGGATGGCCGGATGTGACGTGGATTTAAACTGACGCCCTCCCGAATGCGAGTCCAGTATTTTAACGACTACGCCAACGAGCTCATTAGCACGATTCTGGCCTTGTAATACGGACAGCTATTCTGGGAGCCATCAACACGAAGGGATGCGGGTGGTCCGCAATTACAACCGTCACCATATCTCAATGTCTGTTGTCCTTGTTGACGAATTGAGTGTCCCTGTTTGCACAACACTGCCCGCATCGGTCTGCGTCAGCGGCGCAGTGCGCTTTTCGAGCAGGCTTTCGCCTCGGTGACGGATTATCCGGAGACGACCATCGACCTGGTGCAACAAGAAATGCCCTTTATCTGATGTCTTTGACTCTGTGTCTACTGCAAATGGGAATGACTATGTCATTGGGTCAACAAGGAAACTCTTGGAGGTTGTGTGCTGCGAGGCTCGAAATCCAACAATGTCGGCTGAACGGCGAGTTCCGAAACACTTGCGCCTGCACCTGCATTGTACTCTATCGCCAAATCTGCTACAGTTGCCTATTCAGCTTTACAGAGCGGGCAACCCTTCGACCTCCACGCTCTGAGACGAGCTGTGGACGTCCAACACTTTGTCGCTTTCTCGTGGTTTCGTCCTTCGGTCACTTTCCATGGATACTGAGGGCCGGCCGAAGTGGCCGTGCGGTTAAAGGCGCTGCAGTCTGGAACCGCAAGACCGCAACTGTCGCAGGTTCGAATCCTGCCTCGGGCATGGATGTTTGTGATGTCCTTAGGTTAGTTAGGTTTAACTAGTTCTAAGTTCTAGGGAACTAATGACCTCAGAAGTTCCATTTTTTTGATACTGAGGTCAGCAACACACGAAATGCTCAACCAGCTCCCCCGTTTTCCGAGACGCACTTTCTCAGGCGCAGAACCAAGACACTCTCCTCTTTGTCGAAGTTGCTTATTTCAGTGGATTTTCCCATGTCGCTGGAATATACTTAACTCATCTGCCCCTTATCACAACTGGCGATAGGCAGGAAATTTTGCTCCATCATGCTAAAAATCCAACGACGGTTCTAGGCGCTCCAGTCTGGAAGCGCGCGACCACTACGGTCGCAGGTTCGAATCCTGCCTCGGGCATGGATGTGTGTGATGTCCTTAGGTTAGTTAGGTTGAAGTAGTTCTAAGTTCTAGGGGACTAATGACCTCAGAAGTTAAGTCCCATAGTGCTCAGAGCCATTTGAACAATTTTTGAATCTAATGACGTTGTTAAATGCGAGGGAATATAATTTATGAAATTGCAGTGATTGTCTGTTTAGGCTATTCTAAAAATGCGCGAGAACCACCCAGTTTCCACAGAACACAGAGAGCGGCAGGAGATTCATACGGCGTTCAGAGGCTTCGTTCCAGTTTACGCGTTCAAAGAGGCTCCTGACAAGCTAAGACGAGGTTCGCCGTATTCGGCGCGGTTCAGCTCTGTAGAAGGCAGACGGCGGTAGTCTAAAGTGCTGGCTGCCACCTAGTAATCTGTGGTGAGAAATCAGAAGTCTTGGAATGTCCCAGTCTAAGTGATTGGAAGAGAAGACACGCGAGGTTCCCGTCAAGTGGGTTAGGCTTCTGGAAATTCAGACGTGTCGCCTACTGACATCAGACGGGAATTTCTAGAGCAAACGGGCGAGGAAAATGTTCCCTGACTAGCCCGTGTCTGGAGACATTCTTTTGTGGGAATTTATTAAACGTGGCAGTTTTCATGCTCTTGGCGGAAACAGCAACCTATTTCCTGATTGGCAGTTGCGATCGGAACGGCGGAACCAGCAGAGTCGGGAGCAGGAACACATGGAAACCGACAACACCCTTGGTTTCCATGTGGAAGGTAAAAGGTCGCTGGTCTTAGATGTTGAGGACTCTGAGATCAGATAATGGATGGATCTTCACGGTGTCCGGGTCCTGACCAGCGATATTCTATTTCTTCACATGCGTCCATGCATGGCCGACATATCGCCACAGCAGACTGGTGAGAATATGCATCAGCACCGCCGATAGGTGGGCGCTGATGTTTGCAAAGGGGACGTACCGTTGCTACAGTGCCGTTAATGGTGATTCCAGTGGTAGTGTCGTTGTCGTTTACTATTCAATCAACCTCTGGATAAACTAAACCATTTGGTGGACTGCTTTCGTATCATTCACTGAATGTGCAGCAAGGATACGGTAGTGCTCCCAGTTCATTCACACCTTCATTGCTGTCACTTTTTCTAATAGTCATGTCATTGAGTCTTACGTTATGTCACTGCGTTTAATATAAACAGAACATCAGTTGAATTTTATTTGTATTTGATTTGAAGTAACTTGTGGTTTCTTTCATTTCATTATTACTATTTGTCGATTGAGGCTAAACATTCATTCAGTAGGGTTTACAGCAATTTTCCATATTAGGATCCCATGATAGGATCATTTTTGAGATAGCGATTCCGTTGTGCAATGAAGATTTAACATCGAGTCTTAAGGGGTCTGGGACTGAGTGTGGGCAGTTCCATCATTCCGGCACGATTTCATGTCCACACTCCACGGGGTTTTGCAAAATGATTCCCCATTCGTCTCTGTTCCCCTTATATACTTTCCTTACTGCGTCACGTACGTGCAACGCCAACAGTAGGTATTCGATCTTGCGGTGGTTCATAATGTTTTCACTCATCAATGTGCAGAAGTGAACAAAAATATAGAAGCACCAGAAACCCAATACATTAGCAGGCCTAATACGCTGTAGGAAACCGATGGCATTCAGAACAGCTTCCTACCTTCTCAGAATGCATAAATGCAGGTCCTGTACGGTTTTCAACGAAATTTATGCCAATCTTCCTATACAATATTGGCAAGCTCAGGTAACGGTGATGAAATGGGATGGATATCGATCGCGCACCTTTCTGTTCAAAGCCGACCACAAAGGCTCAATAATAATGAGATATGGTGACTGTGGTGGCCATGGTAGATGCGGAAATTCATTCTCCTGCTTCCTAAACCAGTCCTGGACGATGCGAGCTGTGTGAACAGGGATCTTTCGTCCTGAAGCACAGCATTAACACTGGGAAATAAAGATTGTACCATGGGATGTAACTGCCAGAATGCCCACATAATCTTTGGCAGTAATGCGGGCTTGCAGAGTAACTAGGGACTAATGGAATACCACGATAATGCTCCCCGAATCATTACCGAATCCCCCTTCTTGGGAAGTAAACTCGGCCAGAAGTTGGAAACAATGTGAAAGAAGAGTCGTCCGACACAATGGCTTTCTTCTGTTTCTCCATAGTCCAGGTTTTATGACTTTGGCACTAGCTTCTTTTGTTACGGGCATTTGCACCACTGATGAGTGGCTTTGGAGCCCCACTCGTTCTACAAGTCCCTGCCTATGGAGATCCCTACCTATGGGGATTCCATTCGTGTTGTTTTGGTGCTGACAGGATTCGTGAGTGGGACAATCGGCTCTGTGCCGCGCGGGATTAGTCGAGCGGTCTGAGGCGCTACAGTCATGGCCTGTGCGGCTGGTCCCGGCGGAGGTTCGAGTCCTCCCTCGGACATGGGTGTGTATGTTTGACCTTAGGATAATTTAGGTTAAGTAGTGTGTAAGCTTAGGGACTGATGACCTTAGCAACTAAGTCCCACAAGATTTCACACACAATTGAACAATCGGTTCTGTAATCACTTTTGCAGCTGACGTGCTCTATTTTTCGTTGCAATCCTCTTCAATGACCTTCTGACATGATAACACAACAGACAATTTCGTCCGGACTTTGAGTTAGCGGATGATGTTTTCCCGCTTTCCCTGTAAGCGGTATAAATTTTCGACGAGGTGCTCTCTTCATATACCAGACATTTTGGCTACCTAGGCTACGGAAACTCCCGCTATACGAATAACAACATCCTGTCCACGGTCGCATTCACTTATCTCCGATATAATGCTCTTAGGACCACAAAGAACACTGTTTTGACCACGACTGGCACCTGCAATGCATTGTGGACATCGGATAGGTGTCGTCCGTGATGAAATACAACAGCGCAACCTGAAACCTTGGCTATCCTCCGTATACATGGTGGTTCATTGATCGTGACCGGGCCAAATATCTCGCGAAATAAGCGTCAAACGAAAAAACTACAAACAACGAAACTTGTCCAGCTTGAAGAGGGAAACCAGATGGCGCTATGGTTGGCCAGCTAGATGACACTGTCATAGGTCAAACGGATATCAACTGCGTTTTTTTAAAATAGGAACCCCCATTTTTTATTACATATTCGTGTAGTACATCGCTTTGTGATAGATGGCGCTGTAATAGTCACAAACATATGGCTCAGAATTTTAGACTAACAGTTGGTAACAGGTAGGTTCTTAAACTTAAAATACAGAACGTAGGTACGTTTGAACATTTTATTTCGGTTGTTCCAACGTGATACATGTACCTTTGTGAACTTATCATTTCTGAGAACGCTTGCTGTTACAGCGTGATTACCTGTAAATACCACATTAATGCAATAAAAGCGAATAGTTCACCTTCCGTAATGTTCGCACATGCATTGACAATGCGCTGACGCATGTTGTCAGGCGTTGTCGGCGGATCACGATAGCAAATATCTTTCAACTGTCCCCACAGAAAGAAATCCGGGGACGTCATATCGATCCGGTGAACGTGCGGACCATGGTATGGTGCTTCGACGACCAATCCACCTGTCATGAAATATGTTATTCAATACCCCTTCAACCGCCGGACATCCATCATGTTGGAATTACATCGCCATTCTGTCATGCCGTGAAACATCTTGTAGTGACATCGGTAGAACATTACGTAGGAAATCAGCATACATTGCACCATTTACATTGACATCGATGAGATGGGGGCCATTTATACTTCCTCCCATAATGCCGCACCATACATTAACCCGCCAAGGTCGCTGATGTTCCACTTGTCACAGCCATCGTGGATTTTCCGTTGCCCAATAGTACATATTATGCCGGTTTACGTTACTGCTGTTGGTGAATGACGCTTCGTCGCTAAATCGAACGCGTGCAAAAAATCTGTCATCGTCCCGTAATTTCTCTTGCGCCCAGTGGCAGAACTGTAGACGACGTTCAGAGTCGTCACCATGCAAATCCTGGTGCATAGAAATATGGGACGGGTGCAATAGATGATGATGTAGCATTCTCAACACCGACGTTTTTGAGATTCCCAATTCTCGCTACTGATGTGCGGATTAGCCGCGACAGCAGCTAAAGCGCCTACTTGGGTATCATCATTTGTTGCAGGTCGTGGTTGATGTTTCGCATGTGGCTGAACACTTCCTCTTTCCTTAAATAACGTAACTATCCGGCGAACGGTCCGGACACTTGGATGATGTCGTCCAGGATACCGAGCAGCATACATAGCACACGCCCGTTGGGAATTTTGATCACAAGAGCCATACATCAACACGATATCGACCTTTTCCACAATTGATAAACGGTCCATTTTAACACGGGTAGTGTATCACGAAGCAAATACCGTCCGCACTGGCGGAATGTTACGTGATACCACGTAGTTATACTTTTGTAAATATTACAGCGCCATCTATCACAAAGCGAAAAAAGTGGTCCAACTAAAACATTCATATTTCTTTACGTACTATACGAATATGTAATAAAAAATGAGGGCTCCTATTTTAAAAAACGCAGTTATCCGTTTGACCTATGGCAGCGCCATCTAGAGGGCCAACCATAGCGCCATCTGGTTTTCCCCTTCAAGCTAGACAAGTTTCGTTCTTTGTAGTTTTTTCGTTTGACGCTTGTTTCATGACATATTTGGCCCGGTCACGATCAATGGACCACCCTGTATATGTCCAAGCATGTATTTCTCGCGTTATTCCCACATTTGTTCCCTACCCCTGTGCGTTACGAGCGTTTGAACCAAATAAAAAGCTATTCGCATGAATACAAGTGCACGTACTGTTTCTTCCGTACCCTTATAAAACAGAGTTGTGAAAACGTTTGTATGCTGTTCAGGTCTCACACTTGTCAAAACTTTCGCGGTGGCCCCTTACGCCAGGCACCAGACGCGGCACTGTGGTCCCGTGACCCTGGAGTCTCGTGACGCCTCGACCGCCGCCACTGTGTAGAGCCAGCAAGTGTCCCCCGCCCCCCGGGTGTGTTTTATTTCGCGACGCGGTGGGAGGCGCCCCGGCGCCGTAAATCTGGTTTGCGCTGCTCGGCGCTGTGGCGCAGCACTTAATCCGGAGCCGCCTGCAGGCCGCCGACATTACAAGTGCCATAAAGCCGTCGCCGTCGTAAAACCCGTATGACTGCTACATTACAACACAGTAGCGCCGTGGGCGGCGCGCAGCCCGTCTAATGAGAACGCGCCGGCGACTTGCTTATCTCTTCCTCATTAACATGACGAATGCGCTTACTTGCACCACTTTGTGCATTATGGTTCGGGATACGCGAATTCTGTCTACTCGTTTTACGACGAAACGCTTGAACCCGAATTTGAATATAACATTCTGCGACGAGACGTTGCCGGCCGTAATAAACCTACCGCTAAACAGTGAGGGACGTGGTTTATAACGACTTTTTCAGAACAGAAATGAAAGCACAAAAGGAGCAGATATCAATCATACGGTCTGCAGACTACACAGCAGTTCCGATAGTAAGGCTGAATGAGAAGAACTACTCAGTAAGATTGTTTTTGATTGTCAGTTTAGTACTTAATATCGCTTAAGGATAAACAACGCAAAGAGTAGCGCGAAAAGTGAATGACGTCTGGCAGAAGTCTTGTAGGACGCCGATAAAAATTAGAATAAGTAAAATTAACTACGATTGAAATTGGCCAATTGTATGGAAAATGAAAAGAATACAGCTTACTTGGACCACGGTTTCATTCTCAAAATTCGTTGAGGCTGTCGGTCCCCACCAAACAAATTAATATGTCCAGAATGAGATGTTCACTCTGCAGCGGAGTGTGCGCTGATATGAAACTTCCTGGTAGATTAAAACTGTGTGCCGGACCGAGACTCGAACTCTGGACCTCTGCATTTCGCGGGCAAGTGCTCTACCAACTGAGCTACCCAAGCACGACTCACGCCCCGTCCGCGCAGCTTTACTTCTGCCAGTACCTCGTCTCCTACCTTCCAAACTTTACAGAAGCTCTCCTGCGAACCTTGGAGAACTAGCACTCCTGAAAGAAAGGATATTGCGGAGACATGGCTTAGCCACAGCCTGGGGGATGTTTCCAGAATGAGATGTTCACTCTGCAGCGGAGTGTGCGCTGATATGAAACTTCCTGGCAGATTAAAACTGTGTGCCGGACCGACACTCGAGCACTTGGCCGCGAAAGGCAAAGGTCCTGAGTTCGAGTCTCGGTCCGGCACACAGTTTTAATCTGCCAGGAAGTTTCAAATTAATAGGTAAAATAAATTAGCGCTTCGTCTGTCGCTCATATATTCCAATTTTGACATCAAGCGTGTCCTAATTTCCTTTCTTGTTGTTCATTGTTCATTTTATGTTTCCATTCCTTAAACGGTAGAAACGGAATCCTTATACGATCGATTTTTGTCCGTCTGTCCATCAGTCTACCTATCTGCCCGACTGTTACAAAGATTTTTTCTCAGGCGCGAGTAGACGTATTAAGTTGAAATTTATGTCACATACTGAACATACTGAGGTATATGGACGCTTGGCGGTGTAAAAAATATATTCTACTCATTCAGTGCAATGAAAAGGTACGGCATTTATGTCACTTATTCTGATACTCGCTGATGCACTCATCAGAACGTATAGGGCAATTCCCGTTGATATACAATGATGAAATGTGTCAAGAAGTAAGGTTTCGCAGTAAAAGTAAAGGAAAAATCTTAAAAATGTTAATTTGTAATTATATCTCAAGAAAAAATATTTCTTTTGCCATTTGTTATCCACCGTCAAACTTGAAATTAAAGCAATCAGTAATTCTCCATTAAGGCCGACTTGGTCGCATGAGCGGTCTAAGGCGCTGCAGTCATGGACCGTGTGGCTGGTCCCGGCGGAGGTTCGAGTCCTCCCTCGGGCATGGGTGTGTGTGTGGTGTGTGTGTGTGTGTGTGTGTGTGTGTGTGTGTGTTTGTCCTTAGTATAATTTAGGTAAATTAGTGTGTAAGCTTAGGGACTGATGACCTTAGCAGTTAAGTCGCATAAGATCTCACACACATTTTAACATTTTTTTCACATGGTCGCAAATGGCAAAAATTAAACAGCAGGGAAGGAATGACTTTATTGTTCATATGACGCGTTCCGGAATTTATAAATCATCAGATATCCAGGAGCGATTACTGCACGTAGATATGGCCTTTCAAGTTGTATGTGAAACAAGACTAGTCTCCAAACGTTTCTTTCACATACTACTTGAAATGCCATAGTTACGTAATTTTTGTATATCTCGCCCAGCAAGGAAACAGTGGTAAGTCAATGGTAACTGAAGTTTAGTGCAATCCATTTGCAAGTAAACAGTATTCAGTACCCACCGACAAAATTTTAAATCTAGATTTGTGGGTAGAATTTATCATTTTAAAAATATGTCGTAACGTATCTGGATACAAAATTTTCATAGGATTTACATGCAATATGTTATTTATAGGAATCTATTGGAACTTTACTGCATGATTTCTCGATCAAACAAAATGTTGCTTACGACAGCTTATAGCCTAGGACTTGAAATGACATCGCATTCGGGAGGACGACGGTTCAATCCCGCGTCCGGCCATCCTGATTTAGGTTTTCCGTGATTTCCCTAAATCGCTCAAGGCAAATGCCGGGATGGTTCCTTTGAAAGGGCACGGCCGACTTCCTTCCCAGTCCTTCCCTAATCCGATGAGACCGATGACCGCGCTGTCTGGTCTCCATCCCAAACAACCCAACCCCAACTTGAAATGACATAGTGACTGCGATAATATAATTTGCATTTCAATTCTTTCGTGAGCTTATTTGAAACGAGAAAAATCTAAAGAGCAAAAGCGAAAAAAAAAAAAAAAATAGAAATTTCTCATATGTATCATCGCAGGCCCAAGATGCAGGAGAGAAAACAGAGCCAAACAATAAAAATATATGAAACAGAAAAGAGGAAAATATGTTTACATCCACTCTTTACGTATTCTGCTTAGCATCACGCATTTCGCGGCGAAGATGATAAAATTTTATGGCGGGAGGCAGAGCGTACAATACCACGGTGTCTCGTTTCGTCCTGTTATAAAAGAAAGCCTATGCGCCGAAACAACGGAGCTGCGAAAGATGCCTGCAGATCGCACGGCGGTCTGGCAGTTGTACTCCTGCACATCTTGCAGGGCTACGGCTACAAACTCTTAAGCCCAGCAGCTGCGAGGTGCTACGGATAGCAGATATTTCGCAGTCAGTGAAAGCTTCTTACGTGTACAGCAGAAAGGTATGAAGCCAGTCAACAATTAACTTCTTGATACCGAGTCAAAAAACAGAGAAAGTATTTCGCAGATGAGATCAAATTCATACAGTCTTTGGAATATATAGCTATCAGCAAACGTATTAGATTACCGCAAGATAAGTTATACTGAGCAACAGAATGTAATACTTAAAATCAATACGCACTTCATAAAAAAATCACAAGAAATTTAAAGTTAACTTTTTGGTCAAATCAAGCCATATTCAGAAAATCAGCAGGAATCATTAATCATAAGAACGAGCGTTTGTTTTGTACCATTACTTCGTAAATCTTTCGTAGTTCTAGTACGACCTCAATAGTGATGTTGAAGCAGTTTTATGACTGCTTTAAGCTGTGACAGCGAAGTGGTTTACTAGCGGTCTCTGTTGCTTTAATGCAGGACAGCAATAAGGTTCTTGAAGAAAAACAAAGAAATGAAACGAGAATCCGCATTGTAGCTCATAACAGGCCGACTACGGCGAAACACATTTCGAATAAATGTCAGATCCTCTATATTGAAGAGCCAAGTTCCATAAATAGGAGTGGAGGCCAGATAATACCTAATTGTTCAAACAGTCTAGCTTCTTGCATGAAATAATAACCGAAAAATTTCAATGAGAAACTGAAATTAGATCGAAACATTTGCAAGAAATCTTACAAAGACCTGCAACTGTGTTTTGTAGAAGGTCGCTTTGGAATCGTTTTAAACAATTTAGTGTTCGTGTTATTCATTGTAATTAGCAAACACAGTTACCTGTTGCTCAGCTGAGGCAAGGTATGTGGTGAACTTTACCACTTTTCTCGCACTGTGTCATTTATACTTTAATATGAGGTAAAGAGGAATATTGGAGGAAAATGGTTATGATATATTACGAGGCTTCTTGTCATTGTGAGTAAAATGATAAATGTGTTTCTCGCTTTCACTGCCTGTCTGTTACAGCAGAAAATATTTATCTACCATCTTATTAAACTTCCTCGCATCAGTCATGCACGTGAGATGCAATTTCATTCACAGCACCTACAATAAAGACCAGCGCTGTCGTAGTTGCCTGCTTATGATTACAATGGGCATGTGAATATGAACGAGACAATCACATGCACTTAGAGTATAAAACCGATATATACGGAATTTATAGCTACCGTATATAATTCTTATTTACCAAACAATCATTAATGCACTAGACCGCTGATGTTAAGAAAACTTACAATTTGCGACAATATTTTTCCCCACTAGCGACAATGACCTTTTGCTCGGTCGTGTCTACTACTTTAAAAAGATTATTCATAAACAAACAGCTGTCATCAACTTTGAAAAGCTTATTATTATTATTATTATTATTATTATTATTCACGTTTTAGCCCTGTTGGACCATGCAATGTACAGCAAAGGACATTTTTGGAGTTTTTACTTTTCCTTGTGCCCATACTACAATCATTAGTTCGGAATGGGCTCTTTACCTCTCGTGAGACCAACTGTCTACTTGTGAATTTTCTACCTAATTTTCTTTTTCTGTCTGGTATATCAAGGTGTATTTTTCCTCCTCCCCTCAACTACTCTTACCGCACCGATCCGTTTTACTGTCTCGATTTTGCCATTTCTTCGGATTTCATAGAATTCCACAAGCTCTCTAGTTACACCAGTTAGTTCCATTCTTTTAACATGCCCGTAGGATTTTAGACTGCGTTTTTTCATATCCTCATAAATGTTGTACACTTTTAAATGTCTCTTCTTGCTGTTATTCCATATGTCGCTTCTTCACTACACGAGAACCTCTCATATACTTGAAGCTGCTCTTTCTGCTGCTTCTTTAAGAACACTGTTTCAGTGTCCTGACATAGAAACGCTATGTTCTCTGCAAAAACTAAGCAGTCTACCCTAATATTGGTTATTCTTGAGTTGATTGGTCTGTCGATTTTAACCGCTGATTTCAGTTTTCACCACACGTTAAATCCTTTTTCCAACACACATGAAAAGTAATAGATTCACTGCTGTTTTAAATTCAAAGCATTCCGAAATTTTTCCCCTGAATAGAACCTTATAACCCTATTTTGTTCCATTTAGCGTTTCGCTAATAATCTGCAGCGGTTTTGGGTTGCAGACGTTGTTATCTAAAACTCGCAGTGAATCATAAAAATAAACTCCGTGAGAACAGACTCCTGAAGACCCAACGGTACCACCTGACCGCCGTGCCATCCTCAAGCGATAGCCATCACTGGATGCGGATATGGAGGGGCATATGGTCAGCACACGGCCGTTCCGGCCGTTGTCAGCTTTCCAGAAAAGTAGCTCTTCAGTTGGACTCACAAGGGTTGAGCGCACCTGACTTGCCAACAGTTCTAGGTAAAGATCGGCGGTCACCCACCCAACCGCTAACCAAGCTCGACAGCACTTAACTTTGCTTATCTGACGGGAACCACAGCAGCCTTGCTGCAGTGAATCATAAGCTTTTTTAAAAAATCTACGAAGGTACAAACTATTTTCTTGTAATAATTTTTTTGATGAATGGGAATTAGTTTCAGAACTAAAATTTGTTTTGGGCAGCATCTCCTCGTATCTGGTCTGATCACCTGCTTCATAGCCGCGAGTTTCGCATTCAGGTTCTTGCTGTGCTGGGTCCAGCAGACATTGAGACAGAATTTTGTGTAGGATAGGAAGAAGTGAAATTCCTCTATAACTATTAACATCCTTTACCGTTTCTTTTATATACTGTATATTAACCGTCTTTCCCTATAGTTAATATATATTTTTTCCTGAGTATTAAGAACGTCTTGTACTCTTCTTTTTCTTTCTTTCGCTTCATCGTTAAGCCCAGACTACGTCAGAGATGCCTCTCTGGCGCCTTCATCTTTCCTAAGCCTGATCGTTTTCTAACAGATCCTCGATTTCATTTTTCATTACTGATTTTCGGCAGGTTCCCGGAACATAAAGCTACAATGTAGCTTTCCTTAAATTTGAGTGCTGCATGTTATTATAAGGTTATTTTCCTGCAGAAAATGAATTTTATATTTTGATAATCATTCTCTTTCATAAAACTCTTAGTTATTAGCTGTAAGTTAAAAACTATTTTAACCTTAAAAAGTATAGAATAATTAATTTTATTATTTTTTCGATTCATTCGTTAACCAGGAATTTTTCTGTACTCTGAAAACTTGCCGATTCTGGCACCGGCCTTATAGCGTATTTCCGCACAGTTCCCTGTACATGTGTTCCAGTGGAACCGGTATATGTATGGAGACTCGTCAGAATGTACTCCGGCCACATAGTGTATTTCCACACAGTTCCCTGTACATGTGTTCCAATGGAACCGGTATATGTATCGAGACTCGTCAGAATGTACTCAGCACAAACAGCACACATTTCGTTTCCAAAGGTCCATTGACAACGTAATATCACAGACATACCCACCCTTCTCCCCCGCCACTGATCTGCTTCATAATTGTGTCTGATGAACTGAGTATTCAGGTTATGTTGGAGACATTTCATAAAGCTTTCACGATATCGTAACATTCTATGCACGTGATACTAAGTTTTAGGCCTTTAGTTGTTAAGAATGATGTCCTGATTTCTATTTTGTACTTGAGATAGGGTATATTCACCTTTGATTCAGAAGTGCTTTGGCGAGAAAAATTCTCATGACATGCCCGTTATGTTATAGATACAGTAACAGTATCTTCAATTCCTTTCTCTTCGAATACGCCCCTTGACCAATGACGATTGGTAAAAATTCATGTAAATATGCGATATCTGTTTCATTTTTCTGTTTCATTTTCAGCACTACAGCACTATATGGATCATTTCCTTTTCTATTAGCTATTTGGTACATTCGACTGTGTTGAAAGGCATAATTTGGAATTAGAATTGATTTTAAAGAGATGCCGAGGTGCCGCTGATTTTTAAGAATACTAAATGAACTTTTATAAAACAAAAATGAGGGACAGAAATTTTTTCTGTGCATCCAGGAACTATGTTCTTCCATCAGCAGTGCGGTATTTTCCCTAGTATGCTTAAATATGGAGTGGTTTTCTTTTACGATTAGAACGACGAGATGTTGCACTGGATGCTGCTTTACCTTTTTATATTTTTATTTTGCGAAAAGAATGAGGTGGAAACTTGGCAGTCTCCTCGCCGTTAAATTTCTACCAGTATCCGTTCCTCGAAAATGTATGATTACTTAACAAGAGAATGATATTATTAATGCAAGCTGTCCGTCATGACCCAGGAACCCGTAATACGCAGTGTGTGGAAAAAGTAATGAGACTGTGAGACTGGCAACACTGTGAGCGATGTGGAAACGTTGTGTTGTTCTATTTGTGCAGACCGGTGTGTTCATCCCTTCCATTTCCTCAGACCGAGTTTCAGCTCCGTACAGCAGTCACATGATTTGAGAGCGCCATCAGTAAAACCGTGTTTTTGTTGAGTGTTACGAAAATATAGCAACGGAACTTAGAACGACGCTTTTTGTAAAACTTGGGGAATACGCGAGTCAGACCTTTTAAAAGTTGAAATAGACCTGGGGAGAACGTTCCTTATCAAGAGCACAAGTTTTTCGTTGGCGCAAATCATTTATGTAAGGCCGAGAATAAGCTGGAGATGAACCTCGCTCAGGGAGACCTTCAAATTCAAAAACCGACGAAAACGTCGAACGTGTGTTCTCTTGTGAGATTAGAGCTATGTTTAACAATAAGAATGATTGGTGTGTGAAAGTTTACAAGACGATTGTAATTTTCAAGAAGATAGATGTAAGTTATTCACCGTACATCAAATTCTGAGCGAAGTTTTGCACATGCGAAAGGCTTGTGCCAACGTGATACCGAAAAGCACGGTATGTGCTTTGATCTTCTTTGAGAGGACTGCCAATGACCGCGAATGGTTCAGACGTACAATCGCAGGTGATGAATGCTGGATTTTTTAGTAAAATCCTGAGGCAAAGCGGCAAAGTGAGGAGTGGCACAGTGAGATCTCTCCTGGACCAAAAAAACCTCGAATGAGAGACTCAAAGATCAAAACAACGCTGATTTGCTTTTTTCGACCGCAGAATTTGATACTCCAAGACATACTGTCAACCAAGTGTTTTACGAAGATGTTCCTGAAAGGCCCAGGAAGAGTGTGAATCGAGTGACATCAGTTGCAGACAATGGATGCTGCATCATCACAACGCCCCTTGTCACACGGCCACTTCCATCGCGGAAATTTTTAACTCAAAAGACATTCCTGTTGTTCCACAGCCCCCTATTCACCTGTTCTGAATCCTTGTGACTTTTTTCTTTTCCCGAAATTGAAAAATGTCTTAAAAGGACATCATTCGAAAGAATGTGACCGACATGTTAAAGGCCCTCCTAGTTGTTGCCTTTCAGCGCTGTTACAAAGACTAGAAACAATGACTTCGCCAGTGTATAGCTGCCGAAGGAAAATACTTCGAAGGGACAATATTCTTGTCTGGAAAAAAATTAAAACTTTAGTAGATACAAAAATCAGTATCGTTGCTTTCCTCACACACCTCGTATTTCATAAACTTTATTTTATAACAGATTAAAAGAAAGTGTGACTCTGCAAACATAACCGTTCTCGTCGTACCCAGGTGACCAAAGAAATATGCATTTAAGTGTTTTAGATATGTCGATGTTTCTACCGGCATTCGCTTGGTTATAACAACACAACTACATCATATACATTGTTAAAGTGTTCAGTCAAACTATTCGGCAAACGAACACGCAGTGCGGTAAGTGAAGGCCCGAACTACGTAGGATCAGCAGTTTAGCATCCACTGTCACATAAACGTATAATAGAGGAAGGGATGAACACAAAAGTTTACCGTCCCGTCGACGGCGACGTCATTAGAGAGGGAGCACAACCTCAGAATCCGGAACGACGGGGAAAGAAAGCGTCTGTGTCCTTTCAGAGGAACTGTTCTGCCTTTCGCCTTAAGCTATTTGTGGAATACATGCACAATAAAGAACACGAAACTGATTTTAGCACATTTCCTGCATGTTTTACGGAGGATTCTTCACAAACATTAGAATACGTCTGATGCGATCTTCAAAGCAGCAATAAAAAGATATACCGTTATATTTAAACAACTACAGTTTTTACACCACGGCATGTAAAAAAAGGGTATTTATCGTATCAGAACAACAAATAGCTGACCCCTTTACATACTATTACTCGCAAAGAATCTTGATTGGATACCTTTAAAGGATTATAAAATGTTATTCAGTGTACGCTGGAAATCAAGTGTAAGAAATAAAATTATGAGACATTCCTTTTTTATTTATCTGTACCGTCACTAAAAAATGTTCACACATACGTACGAGTAACTGCCAAATCTTGTATTTTATACTGTTCTGAATAATAACTTGGCGTATTTAATAAATATATCTACCGTTAATGTAGTTATTCCTCATATATGTTTTCAAGCTGTGTATTTTCTGTTTTAGAGACGGTGCATCAGGAATGGTAACGTACATTTTTCAGAGTTAGTCAGACGGATCGCGTCTTGCTGTTCGAGCATTGATTTCTGAACAGAACCTGAATCTTTAAATATGAAGTCCGATTCAGTTTTGCTAATACTATTTACAGTGTAAATTAAAGAAAGACTTTTCGCGGTCAGTCAGCTTATCGAACATTGGCACGTTCATCAGCCTTCACTGCCTGGTACACTTACCAATCAGTTAGAGGAGGCGATTTTATTTTTCTAACAGGAATTCACATTAATATTTAATGATACAATTAATATGTCTGGATGTGAACCCAATGTCATACTCTCTTTTCTTTGAAGTGTCCTTCCGACGGCAAACCTTCAATTCATGTACTCCATGAGAAGATTCAATTAACTCTATCGTTTTCATACTTGCTCACTGCTGCTCGGCAAAGGATAAAGTACAGAGGGAAGCGTGAAGCAAAAGGAAGGGATTGGGACATATGACTAAATTACGTCGTTCTAAACAGCGATTTTGGATGCAATGAATGTAAATGTTTCTGAAAAATATTTGATTCTTTGCCATAGCCACGTTTATTAACAAAAGTACCATCATACGTAGTATCGAACAAAATGCATGGCTAGAATGAGGATTTATCGAAAGATGCGGCGAAGCATGTTATCTTGGATGGACAGTCATTGACAAAAGTAGACCTAATTTTAGCTGAGTCCCGGCAAGAGTATTGTGACCCTTGTTGTAAACACTGTATATTTAGGGCCATACAGACAATAGTAATACCAAACTCAGATGTTTTGCAGATTGTGCAGTCGTACTAACTGAAATAATTGCACAAGTATCCAGTTAAGTATTGTTAATATTTAAAAGCGGTGCAAATATTGGCAACCTGCTTTAAATGCACGGAAATGTAAAGCTGAGCATTTCACAAAACGTCGGCTGGAATCAGTCAATTTGTACAATTACCTTTGTGTAGAAATTTGTAGGTATATGAAATAACGATACTCGCATGGACCCAGGCGTAGGTTAAGCAGCTAGCAGGCTTCAGTTCATTGATGGGTTGCTAGAAAAATGTGGCTGTTTTTCAGAGAAGACTGTTTACAGAGCATCTGTGTGATCCATCTTAGAACACTTCTCAGTTTTGTGGGATCCTACCAGATAGGACTAAAGGCAAATGTTGAACATGTACAAAGGAGGGCAGCACGAATCTCCACAGCTTTCTTTGATTCGCGGAATTGCGTCGCGGGAACGCTGAAAAGTCCGCATTGGCAGGCGATTGAAGATGGACGCCGAGAGTATCTATATACAGAGTTTCAAGAACCATTATGGAGATAAGTATCTAGAAATATACTTTAGCAAGTTACATAATGCTCGCGTAAGACGCCGCGAAGACAAGATTAGACTTCTTACAATGGCCACAGAGGTCGTTAAGAAGTCATTCGCCCCGTGCTCCGTAGGCGTCTGCGACAGGAAGACGCCTCAAAATCTGGTACGATGCGAAGTGCCTTCTGCCTTTCATTTCACAAGGTTTGAAAATTATATATGTAAATGTAGAATGTTTTAGTAGTAAACTAGAGCTTTTGGTGATGACGTCAGCTAGCCATAAAAAATTGCTATTAACCGTCAAACATGGGCTAGTCGTATTTAGAGACACTTTTTATTTACTTCTGTATTCATTTATCATAAGACAGAAAATTCAAGCTTGTATGTACAGCAGTTGATTCATCATTTTAGTGTGGAGTTGCAACACTCATAAACTGGTATATAAAAGAGAGTTAGACTAATGCTAGATAAACGACGTACGTTTATTTTTGTTTTGAACTATCATTTCCGGTGCTGGGTTCAAATGTGGCAAAAGGCTCACTTTTTTTATATGAAAATGGAGAATTTGGTACTGGATGGAACCAGCTTCTGTCCATACAGGGTAAGGTGGAAACATAGAACGGTTTCTCGCTTATTTCCGCCAACGTCCTTTATTCAAAAGACTACGAGCACTCAACATGTTAACAATATTTACAGATTATCAGAGAAGGAATCGTCAGTATTCACGAATGTGACAGGAACGATCATTCGAAGCAAAAAAGTCTAGTAAGTATGGGCTCTAAAACGCATACCTTAGCAGCTATAAGCTTTTCTTCATCTTCGATACTGTGAAACAAGTCTCACCTACTGCACGCTCTTGGTGTCCACATTTTGGGAGGACGTAATATGGACCGAAAGAAAAAAATATTGCCTATTAAAGCTGGGCTGTAAATGCATAGCTTAAGAGCTATGAGTACTTGTTCCGTAGAAGAGATGTGTTTCGAAGCAGGGAAGATAAACAAGTTCTCATAGCTCTTTCGATACGTACTTTAAAACCCATGCTTACTGGACATATTTCCTTGTTTTAGACCGTACTACCATCTCAAAAATTATGGACAGCAAAGAGCTTGCAATTGAAGGGATTTGTTTTACATTATAGAAGATGAAGAAGTGCTCATAACTCATAAGGCACGGAACTTACAACCGAAGTTTACCAGAGTTTTCCGCTTGGAATAATCGTTCCTTACATGTTCCCGAGTACTGACGATTCCTCCTTGAACACCTTGTATAGGATGTACATCGTGTAGTAGGAGCATGTAAGATGTCATACAGTTTTTGGTAACTGATAGCAAGTAAATGAAGTGTTGACTGCAAGCCAACTACCAATTTCGTTTTCATCTTGGTAGACAACATATAATTTGTGTTAACAGTACTGCAATTCACTATTCCTTTTACATATCATCACTTGCAGAGAATCCTGTGTGGATAACATGAAAGGTTTATGAAATTTTATGGGTATTAATGTTACGTCAGAGATATGCACGAAACGATATGGCGACGAAGCGTGGAAGGGACTGCTGATATAACACAAAAATAGTTCTCTCTAGTTCGGGCTTTATAAACTACAGTTGTTTTATTTTATGGCATTATGCATGAAATAACGGGAAACGTTTTCTAGCTGGAGAATTTTACTGGTTCAAAGATGCCACAGACGACTTTGTAACCTGATAACATAACCATCTCAACTGAAATAGAGAAAGAGCATTCTTCGAACAGTTGGAACCATTACATCACCTTCCGCTCGCCAAATAGAACTGTGACGAAACTAGGCACTGCAAGTAATAACCAAAACCTAAAGGAAGAGCCCGCTGCTGGTTTCCAAATACCATACCAGACGTGGAAGACTGTATACTGTCTGTAAACTGGAGTGACGCGGCACTAGAAGCGGTGAGGCTACATTAACGGGAGACGTAACCTGCGAATGTAGAGAACTTCAAGAGCTGAACACCTCTTGGTTTGCCCGAGGTTGCCTCAATCCTGCACGCTAGAGGGTCTGGTTTCAACAAATGTTGCAGCAACCAAGACTGCCGAATTTTTGTCTTAAAATCAAATGGTTCAAATGGCTCTGAGCACTATGGGACTCAACTGCTGAGGTCATTAGTCCCCTAGAACTTAGAACTAGTTAAACCTAACTAACCTAAGGACATCACAAACATCCATGCCCGAGGCAGGATTCGAACCTGCGACCGTAGCGGTCTTGCGGTTCCTGACTGCAGCGCCTTTAACCGCACGGCCACTTCGGCTGGCTCTTAAAATCAATTTGACATGTAAAAAAAATCTTTTGTATACACTGAAGATACGGTATGAGCTTGTCAATAACTATACTGTACTGTCCTGGATACGAAAATAATAATAATAATCGTGTCAACTCATACCTTTCGCTGAAAATGTGTGACGAGTGGTATGAAATCCCGAGTTGATAGCATTCCTTGCGGATTTTTGCAAAAAGAGAACACAGCACTATAAATAAAACACGTTGCTCGCACCAAGAACTAACGCACACGACATGGGATTGGGGGCAAAGTGTTTCACTTGCGGTCGGCGGACAGCACAGTCCGCACGCGTGCTGTGGCTGCGGTACTGGACCACTTACGCGGTCCCGCTTCCCTCGACGGTGGCGTCGCACGCACAACTGAACCGCAGCCGGCGAATCACAAATCGCGGCCGACAACGGGGATGGGGATGGGGGCCTGCGGCCATGAATGCGGCAGCGCGCCGTCCCGTGAATGCGGCGGAGCTGCGTCCCAATGAAGACGCCAGGAGCCGGCAAGAAACTGGGCCTCGCAGGGGCGGAAGGCGGTCCAGATACCTGCGGGGCTATTGTCGGCCCGCCAGGTGGTTTTCGGCCCGGCTGAGTGTTTGCGGCCGCAGCCGCTGCGGTCGTCTGCTCCGCTGGGCTTTCGGGGCCGCTCTGGGAGTGAGCCGTCCGTCGATCACAACAAGGGGGCGCCGACTCATTGTCACTGCTCGCGGGAACCCCGAGCTCAGTTTCCAGACAATGCGTCTCCCAGCAGACGTGTGGCCGCCCGAGGAGGCGAGGCGTCAGCGCCGCCCTGACAGAGATATCGCGATGTCGGCAGGCAGCTGCGGCCAGCAAGGGATAAGGCCTCACACTCCGCCCATAAAATACCAAACACTGGGGCCGATCGCTGAAAGCAGCCAGCCGAGTGCGAAATCCAAACAGACTTACAGCACCTCGATGTGACGCCGCACATTAAAACCTGGCTCGGTGGTTACACTTTTCGGTTACATCGTGGCACGGTCCGATAGTTAACTAGCAGCAAGTGTCAGAATGTCGGGATCTTCATTCCGAAGACTGGTATGTTGCAGCTCTACACACTAGTTTATAGTATTCGAGTCCCTTCATCTCTACACAACTCGCCTCCGCACGCAAGGTCGCTGCTAACGTACGCCTGTACTGTGACGTCTGACCCAGTGGTAAGTCGGTTCGAAACGTGGTAGTGGAAGAAGTATTTTAAGTGTGGTAGGTCTGCTGTTGTTTTTTATCTACATAAATGATCTTTTGGATAGGGTGGACAGCAATGTGCGGCTGTTTCCTGATAATGCTGTGGTGTACGGGAAGGTGTCGTCGTTGAGTGACTGTAGGAGGATACAAGATGACTTGGACAGGATTTGTGATTGGTGTAAAGAATGGCAGCTAACTCTAAATATACAGGGGGTTACAAAAAGGTACGGCCAAACTTTCAGGAAACATTCCTCACACATAAATAAAGAAAAGATGTTATGTGGACATGTGTCCGGAAACGCTTAATTTCCATGTTAGAGCTCATTTTAGTTTCGTCAGTATGTACTGTACTTCCTCGATTCACCGCCATGATTTCATACGGGATACTCTACCTGTGCTGCTAGAGCATGTGCCTTTACAAGTACGACACAACATGTGGTTCATGCACGATGGAGCTCCTGCACATTTCAGTCGAAGTGTACGTACGCTTCTCAACAACAGATTCGGTGACCGATGTATTGGTAGAGGCGGACCAATTCAATGGCCTCCACGCTCTCCTGACCTCAACCCTCTTGACTTTCATTTATGGGGGCATTTGAAAGCTCTTGTCTACGAAACCCCGGTACCAAATGTAGAGACTCTTCGTGCTCGTATTGTGGACGGCTGTGATACAATACGCCATTCTCCAGGGCTGCATCAGCGCATCAGGGATTCCATGCGACGGAGGGTGGATGCATGTATCCTCGCTAACAGAGGACATTTTGAACATTTCCTGTAAGAAAGTGTTTGAAGTCACGCTGGTACGTTCTGTTGCTGTGTGCTTCCATTCCATGATGAATGTGATTTGAAGAGAAGTAATAAAATGAGCTGTAACATGGAAAGTAAGCGTTTCCGGACACATGTCCACATAACATATTTTCTTTCTTTGTGTGTGAGGAATGTTTCCTGAAAGTTTGGCCGTACCTTTTTGTAACACCCTGTAGATAAATGTAAATTAATGCAGATGAATAGGGAAAAGAATCCCGTAATGTTTGAATACTCCATTAGTAGTGTAGCGCTTGACACAGTCTCGTCGATTAAATATTTGGGCGTAACACTGCAGAGCGATATGAAGTGGGACAAGCATGTAATGGCAGTTGTGGGGAAGACGGATAGTCGTCTTCGGTGCATTGGTAGAATTTTGGGAAGATGTGGTTCATCTGTAAAGGAGACAGCTTATAAAACACTAATACGACCTATTCTTGAGTACTGCTCGAACGTTTGGGATCCCTATAAGGTCGGATTGAGGAAGGACATAGAAGCAATTCAGAGGCGGGCGGCTAGATTTGTTACTGGTAGGGTTGATCATCACGTGAGTGTTACGAAAATTCTTCAGGAACTCGGGTGGGAGTCGCTGGAGGAAAGCAGGCATTCTTTTCGTGAATCGCTACTGAGGAAATTTAGAGAACGAGCTTTTGAGGCTGACCGCAGTACAATTTTACTGCCGCCAACTTACATTTCGCGGAAAGACCACAAAGATAAGATAAGAAAGATTAGGGCTCGTACAGAGGCATATAGGCAGTCATTTTTCCCTCGTTCTGTTTGGGAGTGGAACAGAGATAGAAGATGCTAGTTGTGACACGAGGTACCCTCCGCCACACACCGTATGGTGGATTGCGGAGTATGTATGTAGATGTAGATGTAGATTTGGCCGATAAGGGGAGGAGAGTTCCTGACTAGCAGAGCTCCTATTCCTGGATTAAATTCCAAACCTCTCCGCAGTGTCTCATATTGTGAGGGTACGTGACACGTTGATGGTGACTCGCTCGTCGGATGGGGACGCTAAGACCAGCGGCCCCCTTCGCGCTATTCGAGACGGGTAGACTACGTGCTCTCAGCACAACACTACACATGTTCCTTTCAGTCTCTACACTCCACAGATATACTTAACACACACCTCGCACACTTAACAAAGGAAAGAAGAAACGTTGTCACTTACGTGGCTGAACCCGTCCTTCGGAGTCTTGACCAGGCCATACGAGAATCAACTTCTGCATAACTACTGCAGCCTACATTGACTGTACCCAAGCCTTACTCCGCCTCTAAAACTTTCATTCCCTACATCCCCTCTCTGCTCCCACACACAGACACACACACACACACACACACACACACACACACACACACACACACACACTACTCGACCGATCATCAGAATTCCTCTCTAGCACCACATTTCGAAAGCTTCTATTCTCGTCTTGTTCGGACATGTAATGATCCATGATACAGTTGCACATCGGGCTGTACTCCAAATACTACTAGAAAAGACTAACATTTAAAAAATAAGTAGATATCAAAAGGTTGACCATTCAATTCACATTCAGTCCTATTTTATTTCTGTCCTGTCGCTTCTTTCATCCCTGGAAAACTGATTTGCTAATGTGAGAAGTGCCAAACTGCACTGTGTACGAAGAGTGCTTTAACTACGACATTGCACTATCACCACGCCGCTAACACTTCAGTGTTCAAGTCAACCTTCGGGTTGAGGAGACCTTTGCTTTAAACCACGATCATTACCAGGCACTTTTTACCCATTCCGGTATAAAGACATTTTCTAGATTTTTCCACTCAACAGTAAGTTAGTCTTTATGCATCAGGGAAGGTAGGTATTTCAGATACATAAATCTTGGTTAAACAGAGAGAAGGATTCTCCGCTAATAGCCCCTAGACGGTGGCTACGCCATTACTTCATGATATTTGCTCTTCCAGGCCTGCTAGTCCAGTACATTATGCGGAAGAGTTCGTTTTAAGCTTGTAAAATTATATAACTGAAGCTATGTGAATGGATCGTCAGCCACACACAGAGATATCAGTTAGTAGGAGGATTCGTCGTCCGCGAAAGACGATGTACCGCACTGCAGTCAGTAACTCAGTTTTAATCTGCCAGGAAGGTTCAAAACAGCGCACATTTTGCTGCAGAGTGGAAGGTTCTTTCCTTTCTAACAATATGTTAAGTTAGCAATAAAGACAGTGAGAAAAGGCTACACTTGTAATGAAAGGTGTTCACAAATGCAATAAACAGAGAAGATAATCGTTTAATATCTAATAATTTTTCGCATCATTACAGAATACTGCTATCGTACTTAATATTTTGCTAAAAAGGAGATCAATCACATTTTTTAATTTTATTTCTGTTTATTGGTTTGCCTCTACATCGTCAGTCCAAAAAGTATGAGGACTCGATTAATAAAAAAATATAGACAAGTTAAGACGGTGATTTTAAGGTTTCAGGTATTCTACATAGTTTCTCCCCACTTCAATACAGCACATAGAATGTTCATGCAACAATGTAAAACTGTCAGAAAAGCTCTTCTTTGGGATGTTATTCAACTGACGCGTCACACTGGTTCCGAAGTTGGTTGTATCATCAGTGCGTTGCCCCTTCATGATATGCATGTGAATTTCTGCATTTTTTGTTTTATCGTAGGTTCATTTTCATAAAACCAAACCTCGTCCTCCTCGATGATATTCTCCGGAAAAGAACTGTCCGTGATTTGTATTTCAAGAAAGTTGCAGCAGGCTTCGAAAAGTAGTTGTTTTCGTTCGAGAGTCACGGTGTGCCGGGCACACTTTGTACATAGTTTTCTCATGTTCCAACTATTCTGAAGAATGCCTCGAACACCTTAGTTAAGAGATGTTGCTCCACTGTGATTTCTGACACAACGTTGACACTCTACGGCCGCATGTTCATTACTTAACGCTGTCTGCTCAGAACTGACTTAATGCACATCTGGTGTTTGTAGTTAAGTAGTTCAAGCTGTCACTGTAATTACTGCGCTGATCTCGCAAATAAGCCAGGAACGAAAACAGTCTCGGAACATTTTAGACGGGAGATCTATAAGAGCATCACGAGACCAAAGCTCCAGATGGCATGAGGAGCTGCTGTGTAGTGGCGGCTGGTACTTGTCATGAACTTCCTACGTTTTTTTACACAACCATCCATGATATTCGTTACTCTTTCCTCTACTGTCCTCTTTATCTCTGCTCAACGTAGTGATGTCAAGAACTGGAATACTTATATTTCGAAATTTATTGCCTTGAGACCACTCAGTTGGGTAGAGTTGAAAAGGAAAAGTGAGATAAGGGTAACGAATGACATGGATAGCTTTATAAGAACAAGCTGGAAGTTCGTGACAGGTTCCCCATGCAGCGGCACGTAACGTCAACTGGGGTCTTTGTCTGAGGATCATCTTACAGACCGAAAATGGTAACTGGAATTAAAAAGGAATAATGTTTTCCGACCTGAAAACTTTCTTATGAAAATACGTTTAATGTGTACGGAGGGCGATGAATAAGCAATGCGACAATTTTTTTCCTGAAAGCAGGTTGGCTTTATTCAGGATTTCAAACACCACATTATTGTCCACTCTTTTGGCTACAGAACCCTATTTTTCAACATACTCTCAGTTCAATGCGACGGCCTTCCACCACCTCACTGGGAGGTCCTGTATGCCCGCGTGGAACCACTCAACTGGTCGACGTTGAAGTCAACGTCTTGCTGCAACAATAATATTGTCACGATCAATCTCGTAACGCGCAAGCAGTTTCGCAGAGGCGGTCCTTCGTTACTTTTTATGGCCTTCTGTTAGGCGGCGAGGACCCAGCGGGTACACAGCTTTAAGTGGCCCAACTGTTGTACGAGTTTGTAAGCACTACAAACAGAGACGTCCAGTGGAGCAGCGAGGTGTTTGATTGTGATTCGTCAATCACCTCGAATGAGAGTGTCTCCACCTTCTAACACTGCACGAGTCACAGCTATGTACGGCTGGCCGGCAGGCAGGATATCGGACAGGTTTGCGCGATCTCGTTCCGTTGATGCCAGACGCCTGGCCAAACGACTCACCGTGCTTTTGTTCACTGTTGTGTCCCCGTACATTCTGCAAGCGCGTATCAGTATCTGCGATGCTCAGGTGTTCCGACAAGAGAAACTCTCTGTTTGGAACATACTGCATTAAAGACTCCATCTTGAAGGAATCGTGTAACGCTGCCACCAGTCGTAAATTTATGTGCTGAAGCGGTAGTTACTTACTATATCCCACAACATATTCCCCATTTTTTCAACCGAAATCGTCCGAGAAAAAAATTTGAACCATTACTTATTGAACACCCCTCGTATTACGTGACGACTGTTTTCCTTAATTTGGTTGTAATTATCTAACGATCTATTACCTCACAATCAGCTGATTTCGGCCTCTATAACCTCTTTCACGTGACCTTACAAATGGACGACACACACCTATGAAAATAAGTGTCTCTCCTGTGACGGAACAAACCGCCGTTACTAGATGAATAGGTCTAGTATGCAAGGATTGCTTTGTGGGGAGCGAGCGCGCGACATGGTGCGCCATTCGCGGAAGCGCGTGGCGCGCCCGCGCGAGATTTGCAACGTGTCGGCCGGATGGCCCGCAGCTTGGGGCATTGTCTGGTTTTTCGCGCATTACGCGAAAACTATGTAACTTACGGTGAAGAGCGATGCGCCAGTGGATTGTGGTCAGCAACATGCACCTTCTGAAAGATCGATCTTTATTTTAAGTCTTGATACGCAAAAGTTATAGTAACTTGAAAATCGGTTAACATCACGAATAATGAAAGATTAATAAAAATTGTAAATAACAACTTACAGGGATGTGCGAGCGCTCACTAAAAGCGTCTCGTCACAGCGGATCGAGTGCCGTAGTCATACGTTAAGATTCATAAATAATTAAGCTCGTAAAGAGCAATAAGCAAAGTTTGATGGGAAATTGTTTATAAAATTCAATAGAAAATTCATGACGTAAAGAACGGCACTATATAATGTTATGGATGGCATCACACGTATTTTAAACTAGTTAAGATATACTATACACTTAAGTTGCAATAGTTTTCATTGTTTGCAAATTATTATTAACATTTATCGCCCATAATTAATTAATTATTATAGATGTGGAGATTTTGAGTAGCGCAATGTGTAGAGCGCTATAGATTACGTCTAAAAACAGTGCTATATGCAGTTTTATGTTGAAACTTTGCAGCACAGATGTAAACAAACAAATATGCGCTAGGTGGCGAAATTTTGCGAAAACTGAAACTTGATTTAAGGGCGATGGAATAATCCTAGAAATTAACGTAACATAGTAAATAATATGAACTTTTTAGCGCGGTTCCGATGGTGTACTTATTTCTATTGAGGTATGTATGCGTCAAAATTTGTAACCTTAACTGGAGAGACTGATACTTGCATAACCAAGGGGGGGGGGGGGGGGGTAGACATGCGAGCCTATATAAGCGAGCGGCCGTCTTGGCCAGGGATCAGTCGTTGGTCAGTCGCTTAGCGGGTGTGTGGCGAGCGAGCCCCACTTGTGGGTGGCCCATGTGGTCGTTTGAATAAGAATTTGTTCGCGCCGATTTATTTCGACAGAGAGTATTGTTGTTTAATGGTGCAAGTGTGCAAGCATATATTTGGTGAACTGGAAGTGCTAGGATTATGTGTGTGAGTGCGAATTTCGAGGTATACATCGGCGTAAGTGAACATGTGGCAATCTGTGATTTCGCGTTAAAACTGTTAGAACAAAGAGGACAGTGGGACTTGTGGTTCTGTTCGAATAGAGTGAGTAATTGTAGCAGCATACATTACTGCTATTGGGGGCTCGGAGTCCAATTATTATTAAAGTAAAACTGTAAACCGACTCACCAGTGCTAATTTCATTGTGTGAAAGAAAAGGACGACGCCAATAAATAGTGATTGAACTGTGTCGTGAAAAATGATTTTGCTATAATAATCGCCTAATTTTTGTTCCCCTAGCATAAACTGTACTCATGTCTGAGAATATTAATTCAAAAACTATAACTAATACGCGGGTGTGGAGCAGTGTACTAATGCACCACGTGTGGAAATCATCCCCTGAGACTTACGTGAGAGCCAAAATTTGCACTAACATTTTTTAACGAACGTCTGTATATGCACACTCGTGTGAACTCTCCAACCGCACTTATTTTCCGCCCCGTCGCACTCCACTTTATCGTTACAGGTGGTTCAAATGGCTCTGAGCTATATGTGACTTAACTTCTGAGGTCATCAGTCGCCTAGAACTTAGAACTACTTAAACCTAACTAACGTAAGGACATCACACACATCCATGCCCGAGGCAGGATTCCAACCTGCGACCGTAGCGGTCGCTCGGTTCCAGACTGTAGCGCCTAGAACCGCACGGCCACTCAGGCCGGCTTTATCATTACAATGTCATGGATAAATATATTGATGACTGTAGGAGTAATCATAGGTACTTGTGACTCAGAAAATGCATGTAATCCGAATATTAAATCTTATGCAGTTTAATCTATGAACTTCCGCCATTACTGAAAGAAAGAAACACAAATAAATCTGTTCAATATAATATTAAAGCGTTTGCGACCTTTGCGTTCGGCAGAGATGAAGAGAAAAAGGGGGAACAGAATAACGGATGACACAAAGGGCTGCATAAGAACATGCAGGAAGTTTGGGAGTGAGGGAGGAAGTGTGAAAGGTCAGCGGCGGCGCATAACGAGCAGCGAGGCGCTGACACGATCGGCGCGTTGCGCGCGGACGGCCTGCTTAGGCTGGGCGCGGCCGAGGGTGATTGATCGCCGTAATGATTCCGCCGCGCCTCGCTCGTCGCTATCGGAGAATAATTAATTGCCGTCATCGTTTATCTTTATTTTGGCGCCTGCGCGTCTCCCGATTATAGGCCCCGCAGGACGCGCCGGCTCGTAAACTCCTCTGCTGCGACGTAATTAAGAAGCCGCTCTCTTGTCTCCGCGCTCTCCTCTCCATATTTTAACGACGCACTCGTCTCCTCCGCCGAGCAAAACCCAAGTGTGAGTAATGGGACCTCAGGCACCTAATGTCTGGAACGCGACAGTCCCTGCGGCCTTGGAGGTACGTAAGTGTTCCTGAGACACAGTAGAATTAGTTTCCTGGGATTGATATATAGCCGACCAATTGATAATGTCATACTTCACCAAAAGAAGGCAGAAAATCGTGCTTAGTAATTCAGGCAGTTTAGTCTGGGGACGTGATTTGGACTGGAAAGAAACCACATATGGGGTTGCCCAAGCCTCAGCCTTAGGTCCACTATTGTTCCTCATATAATACACTACTGGCCATTAAAATTGCTACAACACGAAGATGACGTGCTACTGACGCGACATTTAACCGACAGGAAGAAGATGGTGTGATATGCAAATGATTAGCTTTTCAGAGCCGGTGGCGACACCTACAACGTGCTGACACGAGGAAAGTTTCCAACCGATTTCTCATACACAAACAGTAATTGACCGGCGTTGCCTGGTGAAACGTTGTTGTGATGCGTCGTGTAAGGAGGAGAAGTGGGTACCATCACGTTTCCGACTTTGATAAAGTTCGGATTGTAGCCTATCGCGATTGCTGTTTCTCGTATCGCGATATTGCTGCTCGCGGTGGTCGAGATCCAATGACTGTTAGCAGAATATGGAATCGGTGGTTTCAGGAGGGTAATACGGAACGCCGTGCTGGATCCCAACGGCCTCGTATCACTAGCAGTCGAGATGACAGGCATCTTATCCGCATGGCTGTAACGGATCGTGCAGCCACGTCTCGATCCCTGAGTCAACAGATGGGGATGTTTGCAAGGCAACAACCATCTGCACGAACAGTTCGACGACGGTTGCAGGAGCATGGACTATCAGCTCGGAGACCATGGCTGCGGTTACCCTTGACGCTGCATCACAGATAGGAGCGCCTGCGATGGTGTGCTCAACGGCGAACCTGGGTGCACCAATGACAAAACGTCATTTTTTCGGATGAATCCAGGTTCTGTTTACAGAATCATGATGGTCGCATCCGTGTTTGGCGTCCTCGCGGTGAACGCACATTGGAAGCGTGTATTCGTCATCGCCATACTGGTATATCACTCGGCGTGATGGTATGGGGTGCCATTGGCTACACGTGTCGGTGACCTCTTGTTCGCATTGACGGCATTCTGAACAGTGGACGTTACATTTCAGATGTGTTACGTCCCGTTGCTCTACCGTTCATTCGATCCCTGCGAAACCCAACATTTCAGCAGGTAATGCACGACCGCATGTTGCAGGTCCTGTACGGGCCTTTCTGGATACAGAAAATGTTCGACTGCTGCCCTGGCCAGCAAATTCTCCAGATCTCTCACCAATTGAAAACGTCTGGTCAATAGTGACCGAGCAGTTGGCTCGTCACAATACGCCAGTCACTACTCTTGATGAACTGTGGTATCGTGTTGAAGCTGCATGGGCAGCTGTACCTGTGCACGCCATCCAAGCTCTGTTTTACTCAATGCCCAGGCGTATCAAGGCCGTTATTACGGCCAGAGGTGGTTGTTGTGGGTACTGATTTCTCAGGGTCTATGCACCCAAATTGCGTGAAAATGTAATCACATGTCAATTCTTGTATAATATATTTGTCCAATGAATACCCATTTATCATCTGCATTTCTTCTTGGTGTAGCTATTTTAATGGCCAGTAGTGTATGTACACTATCTTCCGTCTAACACTCAACAAGCAGAGTTCGTTCTTTTTGCAGATGACAATAGTATTGTAATCAAGTCAAGAATAGTGAAATTTTCATTCTGCAGCGGAGTGTGCGCTGATACGAAACTTCCTGGGGGATTAAAACTGTGTGCCGGATCGAGACTCTATGTCGGGTCGTTTGCCTTTCGCAGGCAACAGCTCTACAAACTGAGCTACCTAAGCACGACTCACGACCCGTCCTAAGAGCTTTACTTCCGCCAGTACTTCGTCTCCTCTCTTCCGAATTTCACAGATTCGACCGTGAAAGGCAATGGTCCCGAGTTAGAGTCTCGGTCCAGCAAACAGCAAACAGTTTTAATATGCCACCAAGTTTCAGTCCAAGCATAGATACAGAAACAGAAGAAATGTTGAACAATGTTCTCAAAAATATGATTGATTACGAATGATCTCACCTTCAGTTTTAAAAAGACACAACATATTCAGTTATGCGCATCAACTACACCAGTGAGTGGACATTTCAAAATTCTCAGATACTCATATTGATCAGAATTTAAACTGGTAAAAGCACATTTTGGAACTCCTAAAACAACACAGTTCAGCGACAATCAGAATCATTTCAGACCATGGGGAGGGACAAGGCAGTAAGCTAACACATGTTGCATATTTCCATTCAGTAATGCCACACGGAATAATGTTCTGGAGTAATTCATTTTTGAGAAAGAAACTCTTAATTACTCAGCAACGTGTTGTAAGAATAATATGTGGAGCTCAAATTATTCGTTCATGAAGTTAGTTGTAAATAATCCATTATATTTCAAAGGGAACAATGATGTGCTTAATCACAACACTAGAAGAAAAACTGACAGTCATTACTTCGCATTAAGGTTTTCTTTAGTACAAAAAGGGGTGCACAATGCTGCAAGTAAAATTTTTCATCACTTTCCCAGTAATACAAAATGTCTGACACACATTGTTTTCAAATTTTACTTTGGTGTCTGTCAAACGGAAAAAGTTTCTCTTTGACCCCTTCTATTCCGTAGAAGAACTTCTGTTACTGTAATGTGTGAAAGGTGGTGGGTAGGGTAAATGTTACCAAGTAGTATATACTAATTAGTTGGCGAATGAGTGCTAAATGACTAGTTCTACATCATTACAATTTTTCTTGCAAAATGATCTTTGGAACATGAAACCAACTAATTAAATAACTTATTTACTTACAGATCAGCAAAATGTGCTTGATTTCGTTGTGCTTTCCTCCAATTTAATACCGTATCCTCCCAATGGTTGAATTTGTAAGCTCTCTGGTCGCTGAACACAAAGATTGTGTGTGTGTGTGTGTGTGTGTGTGTGTGTGTGTGTGTGTGTGTATGTGTGTGTGTGTGTATGTGTGTGTGTGTTTCAAAGAGATCTATATAGAGAGAGAGCCAACTACCTGATTCAGTTCTTTCCTATTCGTCATGTATTGCATGCATTGGTTCTGGCGCCCCTGTTCTCCCCCTCATATAGCTTTGTGAGCCAGACGTGAAAATAGATTTCTCTGTGTTACTACCCTTACTCACATTGTTTAGGAGACGAATCGCGTTTTCTTTTCTTTTTAATAAGGATATATAACTTTTGGTTTTATACACTTTATCATTCTTTCCATAATAAGATGATGTTAGAAACGTTTACGGACGATGGAGAAAGGTAAACTTACCCATTTCAGTTAAGGTACTATAGTCCAGAAATTACAGAGTCGACCGATATAACCGAAATCAAGTTCCGCCTTAGCCTCGCGCAGCACTCAAATTACGGACCCGAGCTTCCGAACTCTGATCATGCGGAACAGAAATTCCGCTGAATACTCCCCAATACCGTCTAGTAATTTCCATTGTTGATTGACTAGTAATGGTGCACGTAACTTGATGTCAAAGAGACCGAAAATTCTAAGTCTGTCGTACAGCAATAATGAATTCCATTTACCTGCACAAGTTTCGCAAACTGCTTCATTTTCAACAGCTCTTCTAACTGCCTTCCCCCCGCGTCAATGCAGTTATGGCATCGTCGAGCGAAGTTCTGTCGTACCCATTCCAGTATCCCTATTGTCGTTTGACCAGTACCGTAGGAAACGAGAATTCTTGCTAGTAGGACCTCTTCAGTCTCGACAGGCGTCTCGTACCCAAGGTTTTTCACATGGCCCTACAAGATGATATAATGTGCGACGTGATGAGGTGAACGTGCTGGCCGCGAAACAAGCTCTGCTTGGCGTATCCACTTTGCAGAGAATGTCTGATTCAGATGTTCTTCGAATCAGATGATTCAAATGGCTCTGAGCACTATGGGACTCAACATCTGAGGTCATCAGACCCCTAGAACTTAGAACTACTTAAACCTAACTATCCTAAGGACATCCATGCCCGAGGCAGGATTCGAACCTGCGACCGTAGCGGCCGCGCGGTTCCAGACTGAAGCGTCTAGAACCGCTCGGCCACACCGGCCTGCATTCTTCGAATCCTCAATTCAAAGTGAGGCGGGGCTCCATCTTGTCGGAACCACATTCATTGATGAATAACAAGTGGATACCTTAGCAACGACAGTACCGGCACATGTAGTCCACTGTCAGATGTGTCAGAATGACGTTCACACATAACTTTCGACTCGTCGTTTCTGCAGCAGGATTCCTTATCCCAAACTGATACACATATGCTTCTCCACTAACCCTGAAAATTTGTAATATCGTTACAGAATCAAACTGTACACAGGGTGTAAACCAAGCTGGGTCTACCAAGCTGGGAACAGCCTGAAATTCCACTGCAAAATCCTCCTAAGCCACGGCGCGTTTGTAGCGTGCTAGATTTTGGCTAAAATCGACCTCGAATATTAAAAACCCCTTGTTCGTGCATTTATAAAAACTAATATTGACGTTCGGGTAAATTTTAACCTAAAAATATTGTGAACTTTTACAGCATAGAATTAACAATTAAATAATTTTGTTTCCCTGGCTTTCTTACTACGAAACTAATGGGTTTGTATGGCTCAAGTTTAGACCGAATTGTAACGTAATCACTTTTCTAAAGATCATTTATAAACGTCTTTTTTCTTTCATTACCCTCACGGGGAAGTTTAAATGAATAACGTTAATGAAACAGCCAACTAAACCAGTGACATATGTGTGGTATCAGAGATCGCTGCCACTCCCACTGGCGTCTCACAGGTGGCAACGGAAATGCACATTTCCGACAGACGCCGATAGCGGTTGCACTGGAATCCAGGGGACCCAATGACGCGCGCCCGCTGAGCCAAGCTTTCGGTGGCTCCGACTACGAGAGCCGTCTGCCGCCGCGATAGAGGCTGACCGGCTGCAGCTACTTGGCCCAGTCATCGCAGTCTTCGACAGTCTGCAGTTTTAGTCACCCTTAGAAAGTTCGTTTGTGCATTAGTAGTAGGAGACTCACACTGCACGACACTCTTTATTTTGGCTCTTGTAAAAGTTGGACTTTATTGCTATTTGTTTTTTTTTTAAAGGTTCTTCGCAATGCTTGGAGAAAACTATAAGTAAGACTTATGTTTATTATATTTACCCGTTCGTTAATCATTTCTGCTCCTGTCCAACTTCTCTAGGCAACAGTTGCTGGACCACTTTATACCCCACCTCTCATTACCATTGTGTACAAAGTAGTACACAAAAGTAAAATCGTAAGAGGATGTTGGGAATCTCTTGCGAAGAGGATGCGCTGTAGCTTAGGTGTCTTTTGTAGGCCAGTTCGAGGTTATTTCCAACCTTAACTGGCCACAAGTGTTCTACATATGTCTGCTCAACATCGTCTTTACCAGTGTGGTACCTTTTAAACAGTTATTGTTTATATTATTCCGAAGAACAATATTTCTATCTATGGTCGAGGGGTAATGTGAACAGCACTGTACAGCATATCAGTAGGTATAGTAACGAACTGGCGTCGGGTGTTGTCTTTTAGCATCCCTAATGTAGTCAAACGATTGCGGTAGACTTTAGGTAACCCCACAATCAATAGTCACACAGATTTAAGTCTGCCCTGGGAGGGCAAACATGACGGAAGTCGCAGTTCAGCACGCGATCCTCACCAAATGATGTGCGCACAAGATCTTTCACGTATGTATCAATGTAGAGGAGCGCCATCCTGCATAAATGTCATACCTTCCACAAGATGTTCATCAGCCAGGCTAGGGATGATGCGATTCTCTAAAATATCGGAATACCTTTCACTCGTCACGCTAACAGTTTGAAAGGCAAAAGTGGTTCAAATGGCTCTGAGCACTATGGAACTTAACTGCTGAGGTCATCAGTCCCCTAGAACTTAGAACTACTCAGACCTAACTAACCTAAGGCAATCAGACACATCCAGGCCCAAGGCAGGATTCGAACCTGCGACCGTAGCGGACGCGCAGTTCCAAACTGTAGCGCCTAGAACAGCTGGGCCACTCTGGCCGGCGTTTGAAAAGCAGCATCCCGCTGTCCAGATCCATCCGTTGGCGATTTTTGCGCTTGTTATCGTTTATTTAATATTATTTTAGGCAAGTGTGTCAAGTTTTACCTCTCTACATCAATTATTTCATGAATGAGAGCGTTTTCAAATGTTAACGAACTTTTAGTTATATATATACGAAAAGAAGTTAGAAGATGAATATCAACGAAAGTGAGACAACAGTAGTGGAATCAAATCAGGCGAAGATGAAGGAATTAGATTAGGAAATGAAACACTAAGAATGGTAGATGGGTCTTGCTGTGTGAGTGGCGGAATAAGCGACGATGCCCGAAATAGAAAGGATATAAAATAGGGACTACGAACAGAAAAAAATTGTGTCTGAAAAGGAGAAAATTTTTAACATCGAATACAAATTTAAGTGTTGGAATGTTTTTCTTTTCTAACGGAATTCGTCTGGAATGCAGCCTTGTGAGAGGCGAAGCGTGGACTAGAAGCAATTAAGATACGAATGGGCTAGACGCAATTAAGATACGAACAGAAGATTTTGGAATGTGTTACAAGGAAAGAATATTGAAGTATTCTTTCCCGCCACAAGTGTTGTTCCTGTGCAAGCACAAGTGAGAGGCGAGTAGGACTTACCAGAGGAGCGGGCAGTCAGCACCAGCAGCCAGCGGTCCAGGGGGACGGCGGCCGGGCGATGCGGGTGGGCGACCTCCTGCAACACACGGGAAGGGCCGCGTTAACACAAGCCAACCACTCGCAGCTGCCGCGACTGCTCCCAGTGAGGAGCGGAAGTCGTCGCATTGTCTCTTCGCTGCACAAGGGGAGGGCTTACATGACTCGCTGCCGTGTCTATTGAGAGGAGGTGACTGTTAGGTGTGTGTGTGTGTGTGTGTGTGTGTGTGTGTGTGTGTGTGTGTGTTATATGACAGGAGGGAGAGGGTGTAAAGCGATACTGGAACGTCCCCATCCGATGGATGGGTCAACATCTTAACACGTACCTTCATTCCATGAGGCACTGCAGAGCAGTATGGAATCCAATCCAGGACGTTGGCGCAAAGTGTGGAGATCACTAGGGTAACTCCACAACGACTCTCTTCCCTTACCGACGATATTCGGGCAGTGAATATTTCTTCCACCACCAGGATTCGATCCAGCTACTTCTGAGTCGTGCGCCACGGCACTGCAGCGCGTTAGCGACCTTGGTTACAGGGGCTGAAGATTTGTTGTGCCAAACTATAAGCCAAGGGAATGCTACCTATTTGTGCTTTTAACGCACGAAGTTGTACAGCTTAACGCCCAGGGAGCTAGATTCCAAGGGAGAGAGGTCCAAATGGCTCTGAGCACTATGGGACTTAACATCTGAGGTCACCAGTCACCTAGACTTAGAACTACTTAAACCTAACTAACCTAAGGACATCACACACATCCATGCCCGAGGCAGGATTCGAACCTCCGACCGTAGCAGCAGCGCAGTTCCGGACTGAAGCGCCTAGAACCGCTAGGCCATAACGCCCGGCAGGAGAGAGGTGAGTCCCGGATTGGATTAGAGCCCTTCGTCTGGCGTATGGGCCATCATGTGTGGTCTTTATGGCGACTCGCAACGACCGTTTAAGCAAACGTTCTGTTGGTCACCAATCTTCGCCTAAGATGCCTGCCTATGCACCCTCTGTTTTGACCCGGATGCTGGACATTTTGGGCACAATGTATCTGTCGGTGCTTTCAACAGTGGTCTGTGGAACATTCCCACAGACCAGGTTTCGGACGTCCGCGTAGTACCGACGCACGTCAAGATCGACGTGAACAGCGGTGGCCAATCAAACATCATCCATGGACGAAATCCAGGTACACGTTTCACCTGCAGCGTCATGAGGGAGCACTGGGAACCGTCTGTTTAACATCATTTTGCGCCAAGTCCAGGCTACCACTGATACCACCACACCACCGAACATGGCTACTATCGTGTCACGTAAGAGTCGACTGCAGAATGGAAAGGCTCTCTACTGTCTTCTATGATGAGAGTAAGCTCTGTCTGTAAGCGAGTGACGGACACAAAAGCTTAAGGCGTAGACCTGGTGACTGTCTGTTCTAGAGTGCACTCGTCCACGACACACAGGTACCATCCTGCGACTCATGTTGTGAGTGTGTGGGTGGGGGGTTGGGTGGAGGGGAGGGAGGGACAAGTGGCAGTTACAACTGGAGGTCACATCCGGTGTTTCTGCAGGTAATGTAATCAGTGCCCGTTACACTACACAGGCTATTATCCCCATGCTACTGCCATTTCTTCCAGAGGAAACTGATGTGCTTCTTCAGCAGGACAACGCACGCTCACATAATGCTGCTGCTCTTCGTGACGTGGAGCTGCCCTAGCCAGCAAGATCACCAGATCTCTCTCCAAATGAACACATATGGGACACCGAGAGAGGTGGCACAGTGGTTAGCACACTGGATTCGCATTCGGGAGGACGACGGTTCAACCCCGCGTCCTGACATCCATGCAAATTCCGGGATAGTTCCTTTGAAAGGACACGGTCGACTTCCTTCCCCATCCTTCGGTCATCTAGTGGGACCGATGACTTCGCTGTTTGGTCCACTCATTCCAAACCAACCAACCAACATATGGGTCATGATCTAGCGGAAACTTATTCGTTCTCCAGAAACTGCTAGAATCATTGCCGAATTGCAAAGAAACGCGCATGTCCCTTGGGACAGTCTACAGCAGGATGGCATTCGGCACCTTCTTCATAGTTGCTTGTAGAACAGGCGCACGTTGCCACCAGAGAGGGATGCACTGTGTACCGATGCAACTATTTGGACACCCTTTACTGTGATACGTGTTTTTCATTTGGCCTGGGTTTTGTTATCATGTACACATACAATGATGAAGTACCTGTCATCTCTCACTTGTCACTAAAATGATCTTGTTCTTGAGGGTGTTGCATTTTCTTCCGGCAGTGTAGAGTGGTGTGCCTCACATGCAAGTCAGGTGACTTAAAAATACGACTAGTACGATTAGAATTAACACATACGTATCTGCGGAAAATAATAAACTTGTCGTCTGACCTTTTTGTCACGCCCGCAGCACGGCGCCGGAGGTGGCGGCCCGGCGAGCGCGGTTGCCGTCCGCTAAGCCAAATGCAGGGCGCGTGTCGCGGCTGGCTGCGGCCGGCCTGTTTGGCAAACCGCTGACCGCAGCGCTGGCTTCTGCCGGCCGGTGCTCGTCACAAGCGCGCCGTGTACTGTTATCCTATCCTACGCTACCGACAACGACATCGCCCCCTGTCCGCGGTTTCGGCGCCAAGCACACACCTCTGTATTGTCAACAAACGCGACACACTCACGTCGTTACGACGACTGCCGCATCACATGTCGTAATAGTGGCAATGTGCTGAGTGGAGCCAAATGTAACACACTATTTGCTCAGAAGTATACAGACATCCCTATGTAATGAATTGACCAATAGGTGTCACGACACACGGGCACCCCCTGTATAAAAGCTGGTGGGAAGTATTTTGTTCTCAGTAGAGTAGCAGTAACAGCTGAATGGGTGGATCGGGTCAGCTCAGTGACATCAAACGTGGACCAGTCATTGGATGTCACCTGAGTAATAAACGCATCGCAGACATCTGAAGGCTTCCAAAGCTGTTCAAGCCGAGCTGTTGGTGATGTTACCATGAAATGGCTCTGAGCACTATGGGACTTAACTGCTGAGGTCATCAATCTCCTAGAACTTAGAACTACTTAAACCTAACTAACCTAAGGACATCACACACATCCTTGCCCGAGCCAAGATGCGAACCTACGACCGTAGCGGTCGCTCCAGACTGTAGCGCCTAGAACCGCTCGGCCACCCCGGCCGTCGTTACCATGAAAAGTAAGCGCGAAGGAACAGCCACTGCCAAACGGAGACCAGGGACACCTCACGTACTGACAGGCTGGGACAGTCGACCATTGCAGAAAGTGGTTGCAAAAAAATCGCACGAAATCAGCTGAAGGAATCACTCGCGAGTTCCTAAATGCCGTCAATAGTCCAGCCAGTACGATGACCGTATGTACAGAGCTAGAACAGTATACAAATGGGCCGGCCGCGGTGGCCGAGCGGTTCTAGGCGCTTCAGCCCGGAACCGCGTGACTGCTACGGTCGCTGGTTCGAATTCTGCCTCGAGCATGGATGTGTGTGATGTCCTTAGGTTAGTTAGGTTTAAGTAGTCCTAAGTTCTAGGAGACTGATGCCCTCAGGTGTTAAACCCATAGTGCTCAGAGCCATCTGAACCATTTTTGATATAAATGGTGCAGCACACCTCGTAAGTGACACGTTTCTGTGATGAACGCCAAGTGAAGCTTGAGGTGGCGTAAAGAGCAACGCCACAGGATAGCGGATGACTGGAAAGGAGTGATTTGGGATGATGAATCACGCAACACCCTGTGACTATTCGATGGAAAGGTTTGAGTTTGGCGAATGGCTGGAGAACTTCACCTGCTATCATATGTAGTGCTGGCAGTGAATTACAGAAAACGTGATAAAAATGTACAGGGATGTTGTTCGTGGTTAAGCTGCGGTACACTTACTGCACTTAAGAAAACGCTAAATACGGAAGGATGTGAACACATTGTACAGCATTCTGTCGTGCGTGCAGTAGAGAATCAAAAATTGGAACCATGACTGCTTTATCAGCATGACAATGCACCCTTCATAAGGCAGCATCTGTGAGGCAGTGGTTTGTGGACAATAACATTCCGGAAATGGACTATGCTTCCCACAGTCTACATCTACATCTACACTGATACTCCGCAAGCCACCCAACGGTGTGTGGCGGAGGGCACTTTACGTGCCACTGTCATTACCTCCCTTTCCTGTTCCAGTCGCGTATGGTTCGCGGGAAGAACGACTGTCTGAAAGCCTCCGTGCGCGCTCTAATCTCTCTAATTTTACATTCGTGATCTCCTCGGGAAGTATAAGTAGGGGGAAGCAATATATTCGATACCTCATCCAGAAACGCACCCTCTCGAAACCTGGCGAGCAAGCTACACCGCGATGCAGAGCGCCTCTCTTGCAGAGTCTGCCACTTGAGTTTATTAAACATCTCCGTAACGCTATCACGGTTACCAAATAACCCAGTGACGAAACGCGCCGCTCTTCTTTGGATCTTCTCTATCTCCTCCGTCAACCCGACCTGGTACGGATCCCACACTGATGAGCAAGCAGAACACCTCTGGGATGGGTCAGAAAGCCGACTTCGCTCTAGCGTCCTGGCGTCCAAAATCACTACCTTCACTGGTTTCGGTTCTTGAGGTCGAATGAGCTCCCATTTCCCCCACGCACATTCAACTCATTATCAAACGTCTCCCCACCATAGTTAGTCATCATTAAGGTGAAGAGCTGACACGTCCTATAATAATATCCATTAATAGCTGTCCAGACAATTTTAATCAGATAGTATATAAGTTGACACTGGCCCCGAAATTGGCTTTGTAGGTAACACGTTCCGTTATAGGGAACAAGAACGACTCCTGCCATATCAGGGAACACTGCCCGATAACTCTGTATGTTTGTTCCTTGTTCTGCCGAAAGTAAATCGCTAATTCAAAAGACTACGAGATTTTGCTGCGGCTCCATGTCACTTTAAAAAAGAAACACTGTCCTTCCATGGCCATTGTAATTAATGTGCGCCTACTCTCGGAGGTCCAGCATGGGCTGTCATTATCATATGGTTGCGAAACTTGATAGACATGCTGTTGTGTTGATGCGGAACCGATTACACAGGAAAAAAGTTTAGTTCCAGTTTTGACCACCAGGTGAAAATCAGACATCCACGCTTACAAGGCATAACGTGAGTGAACAATACGGCTATTGAGAAGACATGCCGTGCACTGTCAGTATAACTGTTTTATGTGAGTGGCAGCAATTACAGTGCTGAAGTGAGAGAATATCGCAGAGTGAAAGGCCCGAGGAGAGGCCCAATCTAATTAAAAGATTTAAAAAAACGACAATGAAATTCGAAAAGACGGGTGAGCTTGTTGTGGCACCTAGAAGAGGGAGGCGTCCTATCCCGGTGGAGGTTGCTGACGAGATTGCTGCTGCTTTAACTGACCATGCAGCACGTGCCCTGGGTAGTGCTAGTGCTGGGGCAGTGTCGTGAGAATTGTTCATCCCATGATCGATAGTACGGAAAGTTTTGTGGTCAATTTTACACTCGTACCTGTACAAGACCCATACGGTGTAGCAAGTGAAACCTAATGATACGCAGCAATATTCGAATCACCTCTTCGGTTTCTTGCACGGATCGAAGTTGATGGCATGTGGCTGGGCACTGTTTTCTAGAGCGACGAGGCATATTTTATACTACAGGGTGCAGTGAATACACAAAACTGCCGAATTTGGGGTACTTTTAAACTGTGTGTTCTGCACATAGAGCCACTGAACTGGCCACAGGTGACTATTTGGTGTGGTTTCACAGGCACCTTATTCTCGGTCTGTTCTTCTGTGAAGAAAATATAGCCAGAGGGCTTGTCAGGTGTACCATGACCTCTACGCATTATCGATTCCTCCTTGTATAGCAGGTGGTTCCCACTGTGGGAGAGCACGGCTGTGTGCGAGGCAACACCGCATGTCGCTTACCCAGTGAAAGATCTGGTTAACGCAGCCTTTCACGGACGTGTTAGCTCCAGAGGTTTTCCATATCCATTACCTACAAGATCAACTGAGCGGAATGGCGGCTTATAATAAAATCAACATTACGCCTTTCTCACTTCTTTGATCTTTTCAGTCCACGTCCCGTTCCAAATCCATTAGATACGGAAACATTTCTATACATCTTTCCTGCATTCACAGCGCTAGATTTGCGTCTGGTGGCAAGCACTGGAACTAATTGTTTTGCAGTGTAAATCGTTTCTGCATTAACGCACCTTAATAGCTATCAAGTTTCGCTGCCATACGATAATTACACTCCAAATGTTCAAATGTGTGTGAATTCTTAAGGGACCAACTGCTTAGGTCATTGGTCCCTAGACTTAGACACTACTTAAACTAACTTACGCTAATAACAACACACACACACACACACCCATGCTCGAGGGAGGACTCGAACCTCCGGCGGGAGGGGCCGTGCAGTCAGTGACATGACGCCTCAAACCGCGCGGCCACTCCGCGCGGCTACACTCCAACTAGACCTCTGTGAGTAGTTGCACTTTAATTACAAACCACCCGGAATGTGTGGAGCGGGTGTGCGCTATGTGAGGAAGATGTTCATACATTCGTTCCACAAGTATAATTATTTCACGCGTTAATACTTCTATTTAGAAAAAAAATGAGATTGGTGGCGTATGTAGCCAGTACTACAGTTTTATAAAACAGTGACAACAGTAATCAATTTTCAAAACTAATTTAGTTTCGTTTCCGAAACTTAACGGAACATTTCTGTTTTTATCCCTCAGATTATTTAATTTTATCTCTTAAGAGGGTAGTTACCCCCACTTTGGAAATCACTGATCTACAGTGTGAAACAAAAGCTTGCCGGCGTAAGATAATCTGACAATATGCAAACTGATTTGGAAAAAATAAGGCAGAGTAGAGTCTGTGACTGTGATCCATGTTTTCGTCATATATTTTGTTGATAGGCTGTCACTCTCCATTGCTTACGAATTAGTGAACAGTTAACAGTGATGGAAGTTAGTTGTTACTCCGGAGTGCATAAACTCTGCGGCCAGTGGATGCACGCTTCCGGTACATTGGCGCATTTGCGAGCTGACATCGTTCTCGCCGCGGAGGTGCTCACTCAGCATCCGATCACAGCTAGGGCGACCCCCGCACCCTGCAGCATCATCCGTCTTCATCAGCCTTTTCCGCCGCAGAACACGCCACACAAAAGAGGCCGGGATTGCTAATTGCAGCTGACCGGGCCGGGACGCGGGGGATTCTGCACGCATGCGCAGACGGCCTGGCGCCGCGCCGCTGAAAGCCGCGTCTCGCTGTCCGGTTCATTAATAAAACATCTGGCCGGCCGGCGGGCCGGCTGGCCGCTGACTCATCGCGGGGGAGACGGGCGGCGACCGGGGCTCCTTGTTAGTTGCCTTTCAGTGGCAGCCACCGCCCCTGCCGGCGATCGCTGCAATTAGCCGCGGCTGACCATTCGCTCGGTCATTCGCTGGCGCGCGGCGCCTTCCACTCTACGAATGCGCTGCAGAGATATTTTCTCCTCATTACGAAAAGAGTGAAACGAGAGCTGAAATCTTTTGCAAACGCTGTTCTACACAATTAAATCATGGCGCAGACTCGGTACACAGCTGCTTAGCAAAGCCAGTAAGAGTATTGCCCTCCAGAGGCAAGGTTATTTCACTGCAGTAAATTCTTGGGATAGCGATATGCACATATATAAATGGCGGTAGTATCGCGTACGCAAGGTATAAAAGGCTACTGCGTGGGCGGAGTTCTCACTTGTACACAGGTGATTTACGGGAAACGATTTCAGATACGATTTTGGCCGCACGACGGAAGTTACGAGGCTTTGAACGCGGAATAGTACTTGGACATAGAAGCATCGGACATTCCATATCGGAAATCGTTAGGGAATTCAATATTTCACGATCCACAGTGCCAAGAATGTGCCGAGGAAGTCAAATTTCAGTCATTACCTCTCACCATGGACAACGCAGTTGCCCACGGCCTTCACTTAACATACGAGAGCAGAGGCGTTTTTGTAGAATTTTTCAGTGCTTACAGACAAGCAACACTGGGGTCAGATAATCGCAGAAATCAATGTGGGACGTACGACTAGCGTATCAGTTAGGATAGTGCACCGAAATTTAGCGTAAATGGGCTTTGGCAGCAGACGACAGATGCGAGTGCCTCTCTTGGGCATGTAAGTTGGACCCTATACGACCGGAAAACCGTTACCTACTCATATGAGTCTCGATTTCAGGCGGTAAGAGTTGATGACAAAGTTCGCTTGTGGCGCAGACCCCACAAAGCCCTGGAGCCAAGTTGTCAACAAGGCACTGTGTAAGCTGGTGGTGGCTCCATAATGGCGTGGGCTGTGTTTCTGGAATGGAATGCGTCCTCTAGTCTAACTGAACCGATCATTGACTGGAAATGATTATCTTCGGCTACTTGGAGACCGTTTACGCATTCATGGACTTCGTGATCCCAAAAAAAATTTTATGGTTGAGAATACACCATGTCACCGGAGCAAAATTGTCGCGATTGATTTGAACAACAGTCTGGATAATTCGGACGAATGATTTGGCCTTCCACTGAACATTTATGGTACATAATGGAGATATCAATTCGTGCACAAAATTCTGCACTGGCAACATCTTTGCACTTATGGACGGTTGTAGAGGCAGCATGGCTCAGTATTTCAGCAGGCGTCCTCCAGCGACTTATTTCCATGACACGTCGAGTTGCTACGTTCCCCGGTCAAAAGGAGGTCCGACAGGATATTAGGTGGAATGGATTACTTGTGTCGCCCCAGTGTAGTTCGACACCAGGTTAGGCTCACAATTTTAATCTGCCTGGAAGTTCCGACTGGGGGGTGGGTGGGGGGTGGGGGGGGGGGGGAGGGACTCATCGGTAGTGGACGTCGCCTTTGCCCCGTAATGCAGTGATGTGCAGTCCGAAGGCATACATACAAATGGTTCAAATGGCTCTGAGCACTATGGGATTTAACATCTATGGTCATCAGTCCCCTAGAATTTAGAACTACTTAAACCTAACTAACCTAAGGACATCACACAACACCCAGTCATCACGAGGCAGAGAAAGTCCCTAACCCCGCCAGGAATCGAACCCGGGAGCCCGTGCGTGGGAAGCGAGAACGCTACCGCACGACCACGAGCTGCGGACGCATACATACACAAACAGCGATAGAATATATCACTTGCATTATTCATTTTTCTGCTGTGCCCACTACAGGTTACTGATCACAGACTGATCTGAAATTAGGCTTGGCTGAAAGGTGGTAGTCTGATTGCGAGTTAGTAAAACCACCATACGTCACCTCGTGAGAATGACTGCGTTTCTGTCAATGACACGTATTTTATGTATGTTGGTATTAGATTACATGCTGTCACGACCCATTACGATACAGAGGGTGTTCGACTTTTACCATGACCAGCACGTTCTCCAGACGTCTCAGCAATTAACAAAATCGACAGCGGGTTGCTGAGAGACTGACATGCCACTACTCCCAGCCACTATGGCTGATGAAAACTGTGGCGCAGACGAGAAGCAGCGTGGAATGATGTACCAGAAACTGTCTTTCAAGAACAGTTTGACTCAATGCCTGCGAGTTAAAACCACTGTTGCTGGCAGAGATGGCAATTGTGTGTACCACATTTAATGAACTATCGGTATATACCTCAGATGACTCACAAATTTAATCATAGTGTTTTCCTAGTATTTGTAGATGGACAATAAGTAAATATACATCATTTGGTAACTGTTGTATCTGGTGTTACATTTTTAATAGCCAGTAGTATAAATAAACTTAGGTTGTGTTAGATCTATCGTCGTCTTGTTGGCAAGTTTCTGAATAGCTGTTAAAAAGGTCTTTATTTATGTCTGGCTACTACCATCATCAAATATCTAAAGGCTTAGAACATTCAGAACAAGGTTCAGTGTCAGTATTAAAACCTATGACAAATCAGAGAATATATCTTAATAATGACACTGAACCTTGTTCTGCAAATTCTAAGCTTTTCGATATCTGATGATGGGAGTAACCAAAATGGCGTTACAAATAAATAACAATTTAACAGGGATCGAGATAGTTTTATTCAAAAAATATTCACAATAATTGCGGCCTCATAAAGGACACTCATTTCGTTTCTAGTGAGTCGCTGGAGTTACAATTTTTTTTTAAAAAAGAACACCCTAAAAAGCTGTCCTTTGTGCTTAAAGGAGCGGAGCCGTTGACGTTGCATGCGGCTCTCCTCAGCCCGCTCGGTGGTCGCGCTGCAAATCGCGCCACTTGGCTCGTGTAACAAGGCGGGCGCGGCGGAACACCTTGCAGTTGCCTTCTTCCGCCGGCTCTCCAGGAAAGAACAATAGCCTGCCCGCTCTCGCCACCCCGTCCTGGCACGCGCAAGGGGAACAATGGCCGCTGCCGTATTTTGATAAGGCCACTCGTCTTTTGCGGTGAGGAGGGGACTACTCCTCGGTAATTGGTCTGTTGACGGGAGTGTTTGCATTTAATGGGCGGAATCAATAAGACGGCGCGGTGGCTGGCGTTTATCGCTCGGCTGGTCATTAGAGGGTCGCGCGCGGGCCGCCGGAAGTTGTTAACGTCGCAGACAGGCCGACTGGCGCGCAGTTCGCTCACAAAACGTGAAATATGTGTGCGTGGCCGCCCCCTCCCTAATGTCTTTCATAAAAAACTTAATGACAGCCTCGCCGTATCAGAGGAATTTCATTACCCGGCAGACCGGTAACGGCGAGGTAATGACGCAGCGGGGGAAGAAGAGGAGGAGGAAGGCCGCTCTTCGCTTTTACGCACGTAATAATAACCTCTGAGAATCACGCGCTTTAGGGCCCCCTAATACCGACCCATTTGTTGCCACGTAAGGGCGATTTAACACCGATACCAAAGAACTCCAAAGGTTTTGATAGCCCCCTAGGTCGCCACCGTAGATGTTTACTTTCCGAGCGAGATCTCGCATTGCTTAGCACACTGGACTCGTATTTCTGCATCTACAACTACACTCATACTCGTGGCAGAGGGTGCCTCCCACTATACCACACACTAGGTTTCCATCCACCCTGGTATGGGGCGTGGAAGGAATGTCGGCTCAGCCGCGCGGGATCAGCCGAGCGGTCTAGGGTGCTGCAGTCATGGACTGTGCGGCTGGTCCCGGCGGAGGTTCGAGTCCTCCCTCGGGCATGGGTGTGTGTGATTGTCCTTAGGATAATTTAGGTTAAGTAGTGTGTAAGCTTAGGGACTGATGACCTTAGCAGTTAAGTCCCGTACGATTTCACACACAAAAAATTAATGTCCGTTCAAAGGCTTGTATTCGCGATGTCACTAGTCGAAACTTGTATCACCCATCCCTGCGGAAGCGATATGTGGGCGGTTGTCGAAAGTACCTTTCTGAACAGCATTATATGAGACACTTGGCGTCTATCTTTAAATGTGTCATTCAAAGCTTTTTAGCTCTCCTATCAGTCAAACAAACCTGTGACGATTCCAGCTGCTCTTCATTCTATACGTTCAATATTCCCTGTTAGTTCTATTTATACGGGTCCGATAAACTACACCTGTAGCCAACGATGGGTCGAAAGAGTGCTTTGTAAGCTGAGTGCTTTGTAAGCTGCCTGCTTTGTAGACCTACCAATGAACTGAAGCTGCCCCCTGCGAAAAGGAACATAATACATGCAAATCCTATTCCTCTGTCTAGACATTTTATTTCATTTTCTATTCTGTGATCACATATGTTAATATCAGCACTAGAAAAAATACGGTCTTCTGCTGACCTAGTTCAGTATTTCGGCCTTCTGTTTGTAGTGATGCGAACACTGTCAATTTCACACATCTACAGTTATAATCTCAAAAGTCAATGACTTCTGTTCGGAAGGTCGTAAGTTCAAAATCCAACTGGTAATCCAGATTTTGAAGCTTCCTAGCAGTTTAAAACTGCGTGGAAGACTGGGAGATGTATCTGGATTCCTGCCTTTCTCGGACAATGCGCTTACCAAATGAGCTACCCAGGCGCAGCTCACTAACCACTCTCAAAGCTTTACTTCCATCAGTACTGCTCATTTACTTTCCAAATTACGAATCCTCGTCTGCACACAGCTTTAACTTGCCAGTAGTTTCAAAACAACACACAGTCTGCTACAGAGTAGAAGATTCTCTCTGATATCTAGATTAAATCTTTCTAGATTCCCTAAATTATTTATGTAAATGAAACTACACTCCTGGAAATTAAACTAAGAACACCGTGAATTCATTGTCCCAGGAAGGGGAAACTTTATTGACACATTCCTGGGGTCAGATACATCACATGACCACACTGACAGAACCACAGGCACATAGACACAGGCAACAAAGGATGCACAATGTCGGCACTAGTACAGTGTATATCCACCTTTCGCAGCAATGCAGGCTGCTACTCTCCCATGGAGACGATCGTAGAGATGCTGGATGTAGTCCTGTGGAACGGCTTGCCATGCCATTTCCACCTGGCGCCTCAGTTGGACCAGCGTTCGTGCTGGACGTGCAGACCGCGTGAGACGACGCTTCATCCAGTCCCAAACATGCTCAATGGGGGACAGATCCGGAGATCTTGCTGGCCAGGGTAGTTGACTTACACCTTCTAGAGCACGTTGGGTGGCACGGGATACATGCGGACGTGCATTGTCCTGTTGGAACAGCAAGTTCCCTTGCCGGTCTAGGAATGGTAGAACGATGGGTTCGATGACGGTTTGGATGTACCGTGCACTATTCAGTGTCCCCTCGACGATCACCAGTGGTGTACGGCCAGTGTAGGAGATCGCTCCCCACACCATGATGCCGGGTGTTGGCCCTGTGTGCCTCGGTCGTATGCAGTCCTGATTGTGGCGCTCACCTGCACGGCGCCAAACACGCATACGACCATCATTGGCACCTAGGCAGAAGCGACTCTCATCGCTGAAGACGACACGTCTCCATTCGTCCCTCCATTCACGCCTGTCGCGACACCACTGGAGGCGGGCTGCACGATGTTGGGGCGTGAGCGGAAGACGGCCTAACGGTGTGCGGGACCGTAGCCCAGCTTCATGGAGACGGTTGCGAATGGTCCTCGCCGATACCCCAGGAGCAATAGTGTCCCTAATTTGCTGGGAAGTGGTGGTGCGGTCCCCTACGGCACTGCGTAGGATCCTACGGTCTTGGCGTGCATCCGTGCGTCGCTGCGGTCCGGTCCCAGGTCGACGGGCACGTGCACCTTCCGCCGACCACTGGCGACAACATCGATGTACTGTGGAGACCTCACGCCCCCCGTGTTGAGCAATTCGGCGGTACGTCCACCCGGCCTCCCGCATGCCCACTATACGCCCTCGCTCAAAGTCCGTCAACTGCACATACGATTCACGTCCACGCTGTCGCGGCATGCTACCAGTGTTAAAGACTGCGATGGAGCTCCGTATGCCACGGCAAACCGGCTGACACTGACGGCGGCGGTGCACAAATGCTGCGCAGCTAGCGCCATTCGACGGCCAACACCGCAGTTCCTGGTGTGTCCGCTGTGCCGTGCGTGTGATCATTTCTTGTACAGCCCTCTCGCCGTGTCCGGAGCAAGTATGGTGGGTCTGACACACCGGTGTCAATGTGTTTCCATTTCCAGGAGTGTATATAGCGAATTTTGGTCCCTAACTAATGTGATATCAGTCACTGAGCGGTTTACTGCTTACCAAATGTCAGGTTGTCAAAGGTAACTACAAGTGACAGTGTAAATAAAAGTCACAACATTTATTCAAAGCAGATACATTTAGTTTAAGTCGATTGAGGAGACTCTGGGTAAAATAACGTAAGTTCATTAAAGGTCACATAGAAGCCAAGTCCAGGCTTGGATAGTTATGCAGTCCTGATTCAGAATCCAGGTGGCTTGCTGGGTGTAGTCCAGTCTGTAAATATATGTAAATCAGATTAGAAACCTGAAGTTCATTTGAAGGTTACTCTATGATCAGTACCAGCCAACTCATGGATAATTGCTTGTAGAACTCGCAGGTAATGGCTGATCACTTCACTTCACTGGAGTCACAATTCAGCCGGGTACCGTGGAGCTGTGTGACCCTCCTAAGTACCGGCTGAGTGGAAGTTTACTTGTTCCGCTCTATTTTTGTAACATGAGCAATGTAAGGAAAAGCGCGGCAGTGTTAGCGCTGCCTGTCTTCCGCGAGCCTGACCGTAACTATGTTGTTGTTGCTGTTACATTGGTGATACCTCCAAGGTTGACAACCTGGGAAGGCATGGTTGTACTGCAGGATGGCCTTCGCTATAGGATAAACCACTATCAGTCACGAAATCCGAGCTTTTCCTCTGTCTTCAATGACCATGTCATCAACTGCACGTTTAACTCGAATTTCCTTCTATTTTTTTTATGCTCGACGCACTTTTCACAGTTGTGTTTGAAATAATCAGTATCAATAAACAGGTTTTACACAGACATATTTCAAGGAATGAACTCTTCATCAGACAGAAACGCACCACAGAAAGACTTATGAAAACTGAAGCGCACATAGGATTGAATGCAGAACTTTTAGTTTCGGCGTATTTTGTGAACTGTCTGCTGACACAGAGAAATATAACGCATATGGAAGTGTGTGACTTCCTTTGCTGGTCTGTTGTTAGCACGAGACGGTAAATACCAACAAGTAACGTAAACGGTCTATTAAACGTGTTTACTTCTTTAGGCCTTCAGGAGCAGTATGTAAGTTAGCTTTTTAGTGTTTTTTTTTTTTTTTTTTTTTTTTTTTTTTTTTTTTTTTTTTTGCTGATGACGATAACTTACCTCAAAACTAGTCGCAAAACGAAATAATTTACACAATATGGCAAAAAATGTGACTGCTAATGGTCTCTTAAAACTAGTTTGAAACTTTTAACGAACAGTTCTGGTCAGTATCAGCCAATACGGATATAATTTGAATCAATATCTTCATTGGCATTTGACAATCCGATAGACCACGTACGGCGTACATACATTAACTGCAACATCTACACTCATCAACAACTGAATTACAGATAGCTGTTGTATTATGTCGGTAGTAATCAGGCATATGTGCAGAGAATGTTGTACTCATTTGACACGAAATGTACATATATAAACGCATCAATCGAAATGATACAGCAATGTGTTGAAGGCTTCTTCCTGGAAAAGACTTAAGTCTAGCGCTACTATACTCTGTACCACTCCCGTTACTATAAGGTATCGTGGCGAGGGGAATATAGGTACTGCAGGCTCTAATCCTGAATTCTGTTTACATTTTCATTTATAATTAATTATCCAAATTTGCAGTAATGGTTTCTTCCTTCATCGGTACCTGGGTAGTGTATGCTCTTGTCCCAAATAATTGGTAGCCATTGATTGATCTACGGAATGTCGCTATAATATAATATGCTATTTTAAAAAGCTCCAGGGATATTGCAACAGCTTATGAAAGATACGCAGTGAGTACGAATAACAGTGGACCTCTCGCGTCTCGTGTCCAGTCATCATAACCGCCCATAGCAGCAGTCTAGTTTGACGTGGATGTGGAACTGACCGTCAGGGATCACCTCAGTGAGATCACACACAATCAGCCAAACAGATGCAGTTGCCTTTTAATCTGGCTTTCACAATCAAGATACCAACTAACTGGTCAAACAGTTCCCCATTTGCACTCCTAATGTTGGGCCAGCGCCGATAAATTAGAGCCCCCGCGGGAAATGAACCTGGAACCCCTGCATTTACAAACGCAAACACTGCCATTGAGCTGACACAGCACACACCACCACTGGGCCTCTTCATCTCGTGCAGCGTACCTGCGACGACAAACGGACGTAAAACGTGGTCTTCCGCTGTTTCAGAGCCTAATTCTCTCAGCCAACAGGATTGAATCCACCTCATTGCGCTAGTGCCATGGGTAACGTTACACAGAAATCGCATCGGTAGCAGTCTCACTGCAAGAGAAATCCAATAGACGAGCATGTTATTGAATCCTGTAATTAACGGCGGCATGCTGTATGGGTTACAAGTTTCTAATGCAACAGCAATAAATGTATACATCATAAATAAATAAATTATTACTTTTGTCTTTTTCCGTAGTTTGCTTCGTCTGAAAATTTAACCAGCAACAACGTTAAGACAGGGCTATTCATAGGTATTATGGCCAATAGAATTTAGAATGAATGTTTATTCCAGTAATCTGTAGTTCATGTTCTTTTATGACTTAATTTTACCCATAACAAATGACAGTTAGCTACTTCGAAAATATATACTAATAAGACCGAAATTACTGCATACGAATTTGTTCCCAGTCTGATGCGTTGTGAAATCTGTATCAATCTCAATATGAGGTATGTATGTATATTATTCCAGCTTTATTAGGGACATATTCTCAACCTCTCTTTCTCCGCGCAGAAACTGGTAATACAACGTTCACAAAGTTTATAGACAAAAGGAAATACTTTGCGTTTCTCCACCTCTACGGCTTTAGACGTTAAAAACAACTCACGCTTAAAATTGCCCTTTTCAAGATGGAAAACAAATTCTAATTATTCCCTTTTTATTATTTTTTATTCCCAAAAACTTGTATTTATTGCTCTCCATTTTCATTTTAATCGATTTAAAGGCCACAAGGCTTTCTCTTCAGGTAAGGGAATATATGTTTCATACGCCCGCATGTGTATCAAGAGATCACAAAGTAACATCCATCCATCAGCTGGCGTTCTCGCATCTCAATCTTTTTTTTTAAAATGTTGAGCATGCCACCGGTTATGGTGGACATGAAAATAATAAAAAAGGAAACAACTGTATTTATTTTCCATTGTGAAAAGTTTAACAGCTGACATCCCCGTCTCATTCATCACTACGGCAGCAACAAGATATAAATAACCCGGTGCGCAAATTTGATAACAAATATATTAAAACAATTACCCAACACATTATTCTTATTTTATACATACATAGCACACAAAGTATTGAATGAGGTGGGCTGGCTGCTTAGGAAAAACTTGAGTCAAGTGTACGCCAAAGGAAATTTGTGAGAACAAAACAATTTATTTCGGATGCTTGGTTATAGAAATTGTGACAAGTAGATTAGTGGATGTGAAGAAAGATTTCTTGAACAAGTAACGATCAGTCCTATCAAATACTATCACGTAATTTTGAAGGGTTTCTGACAGTATGCCTCTGGAGTACAGATCTACATGGAAATAAAACTGGTGACGTAGTGAAACACGTATGTAACGCAGCAGCGATGGCGAGGCATTGTAGCATCTGTGACCAGAGAGTATGCGCTTGACCGCGCGAGTGTTGCGAGCGGTTCTCAGTCAGTAGTAGTCTTTGCGAGTTAGTTGTCGCTATGCAGAGTAGCAGTCAGTCTGTCGTTGCGAGTCTGTCAGTTCAGTCGTTGCGAGTCTGTAGCTCTGTCTAGTTGAGAGCAGTACTCAGTCTGTAGTCGTCATGCAGAGCGGTCGGTCAGTAGTAGCAGCCCAGTGCGGTTGTGTGATGTAGGCGGTCGGCAACAATGGTCAAGAAGAGGAATAAGGTATACTGTTAATTAATATAATCATTAGATAATGAAAAATTTTATTTATTGTAATTATTCTCCAACAAGTCTCCCAATAATAATTTTTTATTTCAAAAGCATTTTCTCAAAAATTTAATTTTTTATTGAACTAAAGATCTCGTTGCACTTCCCATTTCATTCCACTTCTTTTGAAGAAAAATTTCACTAGAATTAAAAAAAAAAAAAAAAAAAAAAAAAAGGGAGAATATTATTATTTGCAATGCAGTTCCTCCAAGTGGCGCGCAACAACAAGAGCAGATATGTGACATCCATTTATTCTGAGGTAAGACTTTAATTCTGATTGTTTTTACACAGGGCCAAAAAACCGATATTTCGGTTTAATTGAATTTTCTTGTCACTGAATGGACTTTAATTTTTTGAAGGATTTATAATTGAGTCAGATTGCGAATTTCACATTTGTTGCCATTGTCAGTACATTTGATTGTAGGCAGGTTACGCATAGAGCCATGTCCATCAGCATTTCTAATTAGTATTGCTAGATTTTCTTTTAAAAATTTTTGTGGGGAGGTTACACTTGGCTCCCATTTCTATTAAGTATTGCTATATTTTCTTTCTTTTAAAAATTGCGGTGGGGAGGTTACACTTGGCGACACCCAGTCCAGGATCGTATTTCGTTGAGAGTCTTTTGAGCGACAGTCAGATATCTGCTCTTATTTGCTTAGATAATTAGGATTTGGCGCAACGCTTTTAATAATATTGTGACTTTCTTTCTACAGGTCAACGGCAATTTGCTGCTTTGTTGTATTTGTGTGTTGCTTTTGCATTGTGCTTATTTGCTTTGTGAAAAATTTTGACTATTGTAAAAATGCCGCGAAAGACTGTGAATAGTGTATCGCGAAGTATTGTGAATGAAATTACCGACTTAAACAACGTGACCGATAGTAATTGTGATACGCAACGTAATGATGACAATCCTGCGTTCACTAACAATCAGTGCATTCCAACCACTAATGATGACTTTCACCTTAATGATGAACAAACGAACTCAATTGTCTCGTCTGTTAACTTGACGACAATTGATGACGCAGAATGCTCTATGGTAATGAGCGCTGCCGAGCTTAACACACCCGATTTAGAAAATCCAAGTAATGTACAGACAAATTTGTCTAATGAAAATGAACAGGATACTGAAAGTACGACGGATTTATTGAATTCCGAAATAATGTCTGACAGTGTACATCCGACTGCTCAGAATAACCAAATGGTTACAGTAAGCGTGAAAGTTCCAGATCCACCACTAAACAGCACAGAGAGTATAAACGCTAACTTTGGCTTTGAACAAATCATGGTAAGATTGCTACAACAACAGAGTGAAGATATCAAACAACAATTTAATGAACAGGTCAAACAACTTAGGGAAGATAACAAACACTTAAATGAAAAACTTGACAATAATGACGAAAATTTCAAACAACTTAGTGAACAAATTACAGCCGTTGCCGCGCAGTGCCATGACACTAAGGAACAGTTGCGCGTGGAAATTGAGGCTTGTTCACAAAAAAATAGCGAAGAAATAAAGTCTGTTGCGCAAGAATTAAGGGAAACGCAAACAGCCGCGACAAATACACTCAGAGACGAAATTAGCGGAGTCGCCAAACAGTGCTCTGAAAAAGCTACACAATTACGGGACGAGTTTAGAGCAATGACGGTAGAACTTTCGCGCACTATGGACGCAAAGATAGACACGAAATTCGAACAGCAGAACACTCAGATTAACGAGCGCTTTAATCAGCACATACAGAACAGTGATACGCGTTTCCGCAGATTTATTCAGGATCAAAACAAAGTAAAACGACAAGTCATGGAAACAATCACTGCACAAAGACAAGAGGACAAACGTAAAATATTCGCGAAAGCGAAGACGTATGTAGACAATAATATTACTACAGTGTCCGACAAAATTAATACCATAGAACAATTGAACGCGGAATTACGGGATGAAATTTCTGACCTTAAATCAAAAACAGATACACACACAGTAAATATTCAAACAGTGACAGATAGATTCGAACAGTTAGATCTAACACAGGATTGTGATGTTATCAAAGCTGATGTTAAAAAACTGAGCGAAACTACGCGCAAGTTGCAAAAACAGATTAATGCGTCTGATTCTAAAACCGATGATCAGGTTAAAATACTGACTGAAAAATGTGATGAATTGGCCAGTCGTATTGATGTTATCGAAAATACTAATGACAATAAATCAGACGATACTGCACCGGTTTCTTTTATCCAAACACCTGAATTTCAAAATTTACAGCTGACAATTAATGAAATCGATTCATCTAACAACACGTTACGTCGGAAGTTATCAAATTTACAACAAGAAGTAACAGAGATGAAAAACATTTCAGTTAATAACATACCACAACAGACGCCACTTTATGAACATTTGTCAGACTCACGCAGCGTGTATAATGTGAGCAATTTACAGCAACTACGCGACTTAAAATCCGAAAAGCCACGCGAATTAAAATCTGAAAAGCTACGCAACTTGAAAACCGAAATGACAGAGACGAACAGATTCACACATAAACCCGAACGTGTTCTCAAATTCAGTGACGAGAACGTTGATAATAAGCAGTTTGCATTTGTAAGAAAATGTAAGGAATTTAATAATGGCAGAACACAGATACACGATTTGCACTGTATACGACAATTTATTTTTGTACTTTCACCGCTATTATCTGTAATGGAGAAACTAGCTTTGAACCTGAAGCGACAAATTGCTATTGTATTTTCATCAGCATTGCCTGTAATGAGGAAACTAGAATTAACATGGATACAACTATTTGCTTTTGAATTTTTACCGCTATTGCGTGCAACGCAAAAGCTAAAATTTATTTGCAGTGCGTAATGGACCTCAGGGGATTCATTACGCTTTAATGAATATGTGCCGTAGCGAGCATAGGGCCCCGAGCTGTAGTAGTGCTATTTCATCTTTAGTTTTCTGCACTGCTGCCTTCTCTTCTACTATCCTTTATATCTATCAAAATAGCTCTTTAACTATTGCTCTACCTAGAATTAAGAAAAATGACTAAAGAAAACCCGATGTGACAAATTTTTACTGAAAGTGACAACATTCTTTAGGCACTCCAGAACCAGCGTAATTTTAATAACAAATAAAATCATAATCATCAGTATGTACAAAATTATCAGCAATAGGAACCATATTTTTGTAACAATAGATGTTTTTCACAACAGCATGAAAGTAAGCCGCTTAGCATACCTAACCAACAATGCAGTCTACAAGGTCAACCAAACTTTAATGTTTCGCCGCGTGCACGTATAGTCCCGGCTACAACAAATAGTAACGCACAGCAGCAAAGAAATAACTACGTACAGACAACACACTATTTCAACACGTATCGCAATGCGCCGTATAGAAATTACTATCATGACAGACGTAAAAAAAAAAAAAAAAAAAAAAAAAAAAAAAAAAAAAAAAAAAAAAAAATGATGAGCACAATTTTCAGCGTACATTTAATAACAGTCGATCTTTTCAGCAGCAACAACCTTGGCAACAACACATTATGATGAATGAAACAGACAATAGGTGTCATCCATAGCGTAACACGTCAGTAAGAAATAACAGAACAGTTCATATAGTGGATATGCCATAGCATCCTCCCGTAAATAACAGGACGTACGATAGATTTTAACCAGATACAGCACAGATTGCATAATACAGTAACGCAAACATTACTTTTGACACGCAGAATTTTGCTCACGATAATGTTATTTGAAACATGCTTTGTTGAATGCACCACTATTATCGCACCCAGATCTTACTAGAAATTTTTCCATTGCTACCGACAGTTCCAACACCGCTTTAGGCGTACATATTTTCCAGGAAATAGAAGAAGATGGTTCAACAGTTATTAAAAACATCGCATTTGCAAGCCGCATTTTGTCACCTGCTGAGCGAAATTACTCCGTTACAGAACTTGAAACATTATGTGTTGTATGGGCTTTCACGAGATTTAGGCACTTTCTTTACGGCAGACATACCACCGTCTACACAGACCATAGAGCGATACAATTTTTACTTTCAGCTAAATTCACTCACGACAGGTTAAGCAGATGGAAACTATATTTACAGGAATTTAATTTTACAATAGTTCACATTCCCGGTACGCAAAATGTTATAGCAGACGCACTATCGCGTTCTCTCAGTAACAATCAGCAAGACGTAGCAACCAACTTCTGCAAAGCAAATTTCAGTGTCATGTACATTCAGCAAGTTGCATTTGAAAATTTTATTTCATCGTCATTACAGGACATAGCACAAGAACAAAATAAGGACAATGTGTGGAAAGAAATTAAACACCTTTGGCAAGATAGGAAAAATGTTACGATTAGGAACCACTACACTGTACGCAATGACATTCTGTTTCGCCGCTCTCATCCTGACAGCAACATTTGGTTATTATGCATTCCTGACGAACTGGTTAACAAACTAATTTGGTACACTCATTTAAGTTACGCACATTACGGAGCACGAAAATGTTTTCTTATACTGAGACAGAACTGTTATTTTACTAACATGGAAAAACGTATACGACGAGTTTTAGCGTCTTGTAAAATTTGCCAGAAAGCTAAATCAGACACCACTTTACATATTCCTCCATTATATCCCATTATACCTGTTAAATTAAGACATATGGCCGCAGTAGATATTTTTGGTCCGATTCCGAGAACTAACAGAGGTTTTTGCTACATTTTTGTCGCTGTTGAACTCACTTCAAAATTTGTTACTTTCACTCCGTTACGCAAAGCTACTGCTAAAACTGTTTCGAAAGCATTTGTAAAACATTTTCTATTTCATGTAGGGCATGTAATGAAAGTAATTTCTGATAATGGATCTCAATTTCGTAGTAGTGTATGGACACGCATGTTACGAGCTAGAAACATTTCTCCGATCTATATATCCAAGTACCACGCTTCTTCGAACCCTTGTGAAAGATTAATGAAGGAAATTGGTAAGCTGTGCAGAATATACTGCCACAAAAGACATATTGATTGGGATACACACATACTCTCATTCCAAGATGTAATTAATTCCATTCCAAATGATTCCACTATGCTATCTCCGACTGTTATACTGAAAAACGTTGAACCACCGAACAAAATTAAAGAATTAATAGAATTCCCCAAAAATCGTCGCCTACGACACCACGAAATAATTGACATTGCGCTGAACAACATCAAACGTGCCGCAGAGCGCCGGAGAAGACAGCAAAAACAGGTTTGTACACGCCGCGACTTTCACGTTGGACAGAAGATATTAGTACGTACACACTATTTATCCAGCAAATTAAAAGGTAAGTGCAGTAAATTTGAACTTCTATACGCAGGTCCGTATCGGATTCGCAGTATCCCTCACCCCAATGTTGTACACGTCGAAACTTTGAGAACCAGAAAATCGAAAGGCAATCACCATATCTCAAACATTAAACCGTTTATTGAGTGAAACCACTGTATGATTCAACACACTATGATGCCATTTACTAATGCAATTAATTCACCTGACTAATTATTGATGATTATCGTATTTTTTTTTCTTGGCAAGTGCCCGGCAAGGTAAGGTTAGCAGGTCGCTCTTCTTGTCGTCACACATCAGACCATGCATATTTTTCCAGATGAATTTACACATTTACGACTATTTCTGCAATTATATTTATGTGACTACTTATTGATGATTATCGTATTTTTTTTTTCTTGGCAAGTGCCCGGCAAGGTAAGGTTAGCAGGTCGCTTTTCTTGTCGTTACACATCAGACCGTGCACATTTTCCATTTTTTTGTGTATATGACTGTACTCCAGTTTTGTTTGTATGCACTATGAAATAGTTAAGGTATAACACACACCAGTCGACTTTGACATTTTTTTTTTGCCTTATGACATCTCAACATCGTGACTGTTTCACATTTTTTTTTTGCTACTGCATTGTATTATTCTGTGTACATTTTTTCGCATCCGAACACTGTCAATGTCTTGGACATATTACGTTTTCTGTCATGTTATGCTGTATGGTTAATTGTGTCACCATAAACCAGTCATTATTTAGTGGGTATATGATTTAAATGCAAGACATTAATCTTTGTTCATCAATTTCAGAAAGGAATGATGATTCTAAGAAATAAATTTAACATAAATGGGAATTTCACCTACGGAATAAACGAAAGGAGATGCAATAACTTTATGAGGAAGAGTAAATGGATCAGGATTAACAAACATTAACAAGAATATACTATACTCATCATAGAATAGCAGTCTTAACTAATTTTTTCTTTCAGATTACAAGGTGATTGATGCAGGCTGTCAGACTGAACTACACATCTTAGTTTTAGTGATGAAATATGCTAGAGATAAGGAATAATTGTATAATGAGTAATGAAGTGATTTTTTGCAGATGATAATGAATACTGATGAATAATGATGAAGGATATGATGTTATGAATAATGAAGTTTTTCTTTACAGGTGATGATAATGGTGAAGTTATGATGATATGGATAATGAAGTTTTTCTTTACAGATGAGGATAATGTTGAAGTTATGTATTTATGCTATGTAGTTATTTAGGTATTTGTTGCAGTTTGCTTTGACAGCAGGTGTTACATTGCATAGTAGGATGACTGAAAGTTTTGGAAAGGACAGCTATGGAACACATTTTATACACATTTCACTGCCTGTTAATTCGAAGTTCACTACTTTTCAGCATAGTGTGCGTTTCTTCTTTCAGGTCAATAATCCGTTTTTGTATTTTTTCCAGGAGAAGTTTTTCATGACACTTACTAAACCTGTTACTTATTATACCTGTTCTAGTACTTGCATTTTTATATTTTTTACCCATTTGTGTTTATCATTTATAAATGTGATCACATGTACTGCCTTGTTACATAATCTTGCTACAGCTGACTCATGACGAATGACGTTACCTATCCTCATTTGCAGCAATAGGTCAAAAGCAAAAAGTATTATGCCTCAGCAATTAATTATCGATCCCAACGCAATGCATTGCTACCAAAAAAATGTATTACCAGTCCCACATAATGTCACTAGTTTATGATAATTCTGAATAATACTGATCAACTCTGAATAGCATGTCACTCGAGTAATGACCTCTTAATGAGACTATATTCAAAATAATGCTTTGTCACTAGCTAATAACTGCCACTGTTTATTGTAATGCCTGTGATTACTAATGATTTGACTGTAATTAACTGATTTTTAATAATGACTTTGTAATGATCTGAATAATACTGAATGATGAACTATGTTTTATTCTATTCAATACTTGATGGCCACTGAGTGCCAATAATTAATGTCAATCAACGAAATTGTTATTAATTATGCCATTAATTAACTCTTGTTTTCAATGTTGATACTTTGTTGTTGGAAATGAATGTGACTGTTTCATAATGCTTTGTAATTAGGAAAAGACTAATGATTCTTAATAGATTGGAATGACACATAATTAATTAACTATGGTACTGTTTAATAATGCTTTGTAATTAATTAAGGCTAATAATTCTTAGTATATTGAAATGACAAATGATTAATTAATTAACTGTAATTAGACAAATGATTAATTAACGACAAATGATTAATTAACTGTAATTATACAAATGATTAATTAACTGTAATTAGACAAATGATTAATTAAAGACAAATGATTAATTAACTGTAATTAGGAGAAGGTTAATGATTCTTAATTATACTCTGTAACTGAAAAGAATGCGATTATTTCATAATATTTTGTAACCAGGAAAAGAAGGCTACTGATTCTATGTAAAACAATTAATGAACATTTTTCTGTAATATTACATACTTGGTACAGAAATGTTCAATAACTGGGCTATGAATGCCACGAACTATCAATGAAGACTGTAATTGTCAATATTATGTGACTTGATGTCCTTCACCTCATAAGCTGACTACCCTGAATTACTGCAATGTCCATTTGTCCTGTTTATCCCAGTGATCATGGAGCACTATATTTGGTTTTGCACTAATTCTACGTTGGTGTGCCTTGTAAGAGTGTGGTGTTGACACGACATGCTGTCCACCACCATGAGCGATGAAGACATTATTATGGTCCCACTGTTTGGTGTACCTAATGTACTGCCAAAATGAAAACATGGAACATTACTACGACAGTTCAGTGTCTTGGCTACACTGATAAATTCTGATGGGAAAAGAACTTCAAGTTGTGTCACTTGGTGTTGTACTACTGTGGAAAGATATGGACTTTCAGAGCAGCTGTGTGCAATCTAAAGTGCTACAACCATGATGCAATCCTTCCCTTTCCTATCCTGATTCTTGTCACATAAAAAAAAAAAAAAAAATTTTTTTATGGTAACATCATTTATGTTCATAGGTTATACATTTTTCGATTCGCTAAACTCCAGTGTGAGTACACTTATGTCACTGGTCGACATGATGTTTGCCATTATGTTTATTTGTTGTGAAAATACTAAAGACATTTTTCAGTGCATGTGCACTTTGGACATGAATTTTTTTTTTGCCATTATGTTTATTTGTTGTGAAAATGCTAAAGACATTTTTTAGTGCATGTACACTTGTCAACATAATATTTTTTGCCAGTCTGTTTATTTGTTCTGAATATGCTAAAGAATTTTTTCAGTGCCTGTGCACTTTGTTATCTGTCAAATAATTTGTATATACTTTTCTGATTTGCTACTATGTTTTGTACTCACATTTTGTCTCTGATATATTTTGTACTTAGTGCGTGTGCACAACATTTACTTTATGTACTACATCTAATTATTCTTGCCAGTCTGTTTATTTGTTCTGCATATGCTAAAGAATTTTTTCAGTGCCTGTGCACTTTATCTGTCAAAAAGTTTGTATATACTTTTTTCTGATTTGCTACTATGTTTAGTATTCACATTTTGTCCTTGTCTGATATATTTTGTACTTAGTGCGTGTGCACAACATTTAAATATTCTGTAAGTTGTAGGATTTTGTTAATTAAAGAAAAATTTTGCCGCGCTTGGCAAGTCCAAATGACTCACCATCGCTGCCAAATTTTTGCCCCCCGAGTGGAGGGTTATGAAACACGTATGTAACGCAGCAGCGATGGCGAGGCATTGTAGCATCTGTGACCAGAGAGTATGCGCTTGACCGCGCGAGTGTTGCGAGCGGTTCTCAGTCAGTAGTAGTCTTTGCGAGTTAGTTGTCGCTATGCAGAGTAGCAGTCAGTCTGTCGTTGCGAGTCTGTCAGTTCAGTCGTTGCGAGTCTGTAGCTCTGTCTAGTTGAGAGCAGTACTCAGTCTGTAGTCGTCATGCAGAGCGGTCGGTCAGTAGTAGCAGCCCAGTGCGGTTGTGTGATGTAGGCGGTCGGCAACAATGGTCAAGAAGAGGAATAAGGTATACTGTTAATTAATATAATCATTAGATAATGAAAAATTTTATTTATTGTAATTATTCTCCAACAAGTCTCCCAATAATAATTTTTTATTTCAAAAGCATTTTCTCAAAAATTTAATTTTTTATTGAACTAAAGATCTCGTTGCACTTCCCATTTCATTCCACTTCTTTTGAAGAAAAATTTCACTAGAATTAAAAAAAAAAAAAAAAAAAAAAAAAGGGAGAATATTATTATTTGCAATGCAGTTCCTCCAAGTGGCGCGCAACAACAAGAGCAGATATGTGACATCCATTTATTCTGAGGTAAGACTTTAATTCTGATTGTTTTTACACAGGGCCAAAAAACCGATATTTCGGTTTAATTGAATTTTCTTGTCACTGAATGGACTTTAATTTTTTGAAGGATTTATAATTGAGTCAGATTGCGAATTTCACATTTGTTGCCATTGTCAGTACATTTGATTGTAGGCAGGTTACGCATAGAGCCATGTCCATCAGCATTTCTAATTAGTATTGCTAGATTTTCTTTTAAAAATTTTTGTGGGGAGGTTACACTTGGCTCCCATTTCTATTAAGTATTGCTATATTTTCTTATTAAAAAAATTGCGGTGGGGAGGTTACAGTAGGAAAAAGAGGATAAGTGTTTTTGTGCAGTGCCAAAAAATAATATGAGAAATTAAGTGAACAGAAAAGATATGAAAAGAAATCGCAGTCGAAGAAACAGCTCTACAGAAAACTTTCATGCACACTCGTTTAATTCAGGTTGTGTAACACGCTGTGCAAATGAAATTTCGAATAGCACTAAGCAGAACAACTGTTCAAAAACTGGAAAAAGAACGCATGTAGTGCAGCATCTACGAAATTTTAGACTGCTGAAGCCTTTCAAATAATAAACAAGAATGCGTACGGCACAAAAAAATCGTTTTATCCAGTCCTAATTAGGATTGGACATGATAATTATCAAAATAACATTTTTTTTTCATTTCTGGAGAACAGACTGCTTCTCTTTTAAGTCACCACATAGATACTATGGGAAAGAAAGATAGTTCTTGCGAAACACTCATCAGAAGACGTCTCAGCGTCACTTATTATTTTAGATTGGAATTGATACTTTCTACTAGTAAACTCATTTTGTTTTGATTACTGGTATATTGGCTATAGGTATCCTGGCGACGGAATTGTTGATTTCAGTATGATTTGCTTAAAACAGCACTTTGTTCGCTTGACGGATGATGTACTATTCACGCGGTTATCACTGACGTAGCAACCTTTACAAACTTCATTAAATACAGATTCCATTACAGGTTTCTGTGGGTTACAACCATCTACCGTTTACTGTATTACACTTAATAACAATAGATCGCATGTCAAACAAGGTCAAGTGTGATATACGTCAGGCCAAAATGTTTCGAGACTACATTATTTAAAAATGTGGTTTTAATGCTACAGGTGTTCTACATAGCCTCTCTCTCTCTCTCCCTCCCCCCCCCCCTACTTGAGAGCAAACGCACAGAAAATTGAAACAACTATATGAAAATGCCAGAGAAATCTTTTTTTTGGAATGTTGTTCAAATCGCTCGTAACGTAGGCCTGAATGTCGGTGATGTCGTCAAAGTATCGTCTTCATGTGAAATTCTGCTCTCTGTCATTTTGTGGTAGGTTCGTATGGTAACACCAGGGCTAGTCACCCATGATGATTTTTTCTCCGAAAAAAATTGTCCGCGTTTTGCATTTCAATTAACTCACTGCACGCGTCCATACGTCGTCGTTTTTGTTCGGCAGACGGGATGTGTGGGACAAACTTTGCACACACTTTTCTTTTGTTCGAAACATTCTGGAGAATGATTTAGAGATATTGCTGCCTTGCGATTTGTAGAACAAAGTTGGCACTCTACGATCTCACCTTCAGTACCTAAAAATTGGCTGATCGAATGCACATTTGTTGCTTACGGACGTTAGGTCAGGCTGCCACCGTAGCTACAGCTCTGAATTCTCTTATACGCCAGGAATAAACTCCACTGACAAAATCTCGGAAAACGTTCATGGATGTCTTCTGAGTAGTTTGGTATAAAAGCAACCTGTAGTATCCGCTGATTCGTTACATAATAATAATACAGTAAAGATTTATTCTGTATTTTACCAGAATTATCCTAATTTTTTAAAAATATTTTGATAGCAGTGGAAAATCCTGTACTGTGGAATCACCAAAACATTGTAACGCGAAACGATTCAGTTGACCGTGTGCGCCTATGTACAGATGCAAAACTACTGCGACGTGGTTGCAGTAGCTGCGGGAACAGCTGAACACAGTATCGTCATGCCGTTTTTCCATTGCATTCAATGATCCCGTAGACGGTGTGTACATCGGCAACTTCTCATCGGTTATTTCCATGTTACTCTGCATCACTGTTAACGTACAACTAACTCTGCCGGATAAACGAATCCTAGACAGAAGCGAGCCCTACTGAATGCAATCTTGAGGATCACGAGTAAAATGGGCATTACTGCTCAGAGTTGTAAAACTACAGTAGGTTCAGTAGACTGTCAAAAGTAAGCGTAGACTACGGAAGTTTTTCCCAGTAGACTTGGTTACTTAACATCCTATCCGCGTTACCTGTATTTTAGATGTATTGCTTACATATCGTGCGTTAGACTAATTTTGATAGCTTCCTTTACTTTTGCGATCGGTGTCTTACTAGATTCCCCTGGAAAGCGGAATCGCTGAAGCGTCTAGAAAGTCAGTCAGGATAAATAAAGGGTCCCGTAACCTAGGCAACTTCAGTAAGCGATCAACGTTTTTCAGTATGTGCCACCGTTTGGAAATGTGGGAATTTCATAATACTAGGTCCACCGAAAACAATACAGAAGGAAGGTGTGAGTACTGTGGAACCATACGATATGATGATACATTGGCTATTCGTGTACGAGGCCGTCTCCAGAATTGTAGACTTCGTCCACAGGCTATCAAACGTGTAGCTCAAAAACTTTGAGGAGTATTTCTGAAACAACTAATGAAACGGCGATGTTTGCAATGTCTATGCCCTGACCTGACGAGTAAAGTATTACATCGAACGCCACATCATCAATTTGATTGGGCACTCCCTCAATGATTTCTGAAAGACGTAGACGAAGTCGTTGCTAGAGCTGTTTATGCTTCAGCAGTCTCATTATAGATGCTGGAGACTCAACCCGAGGGAAAGCTCATCATTTAATTTGTCCTAACAACGAGCCACCTAACCATCATACTATGGGTAGCGTTAGCCCGCCCGGTTGGCCGTGCGGTCTAATGCACGGCTTTCCGGGCGGGAAGGAACGCCTGGTCTCCAGCACGAATCCGCCCAGTCTGTGGATGGTTTTTAGGCAGTTTTCCATCTGCCTCGGCGAATGCGGGCTGATTCCCCTTATTCCACCTCAGTTACACTATGTCGGCGATTGCTGCGCAAACAAGTTCTCCACGTACGCGTACACCACCATTACTCTACCACGCAAACATAGGGGTTACACTCGTCTCTCGCCTGGTGTGAGACGTTCCCGGGGGGGGGGGGGGGGGGGGGCACTGGGGGCCGAACCGCACAATAACCCTGGGTTCGGTGTGGGTCGGCGGAGGGGTGAGGTGGACTTCGGTAGTCGTCGTGGGGTTGTGGACCACTGCGGCTGCGGCGCGGACGGAACCTCTCCGTCGTTTCTTGGTCTCCGGTTAACATATAATACAATGAGTACCGTTGGTCGACGCTGAATCCCAACGTGTTCACGCTGTTCTCACAATTAAGGTTAAACATTAACACGCTCTCGCTGAAAGATGGACAGATGTGTCTGGATACCAAGTGATTAACGTCATTGTCACGACACCAGAACCAATTTTCTTCAAAAGTATTCCCCTTGGAGAGTCAGAGAAACAGCGTAACTAAGGATGTGAAACACACAATGGACTAATACTGATCGATGTGTGGTTCCAATTACGTAAAAAAAAAAAAAAAGTCGTCCGCTCCGAGATTCTCTGTTACACATTCAGTAATGTTTGTTTCCCTACCAGTGCTACCAATACTTCCGGTAATTCCACCATTTTTAAAAATGGCTCTGAGCACTATGGGTCTTAACATCTGAGGTCATCAGTCCCCTAGAACTTAGAACTACTTAAACCTAACTAACCTAAGGACATCACACACATCCATGCCCGAGGCAGGATTCGAACCTGCGACCGTAGCAGTCGTGCGGTTCCAGACTGGAGTGCCTAGAACCGCTCGGCCACCGCGGCCGGCAATTCCACCATTTACTACGTCACTTATGTACTGTGCCAAAACTATCGAACCGTAGTTTATGCAGAGCGCAACTCTATTACTGTTCTCAATAGCAATGTACCGTGAGTGAATGAGTACAAGTTTGTTTCCAAACAAGGCACACAGTCCATACCGTCGGCATTTACCTTGATGTGCAGATACTTTCTACATCTACATCTACATTGATACTCCGCAAGCCACCCAACGGTGTGTGGCGGAGGGCACTTTACGTGCCACTGTCATTACCTCCCTTTCCTGTTCCAGTCGCGTATGGTTCGCGGGAAGAACGACTGTCTGAAAGCCTCCGTGTGCGCTCTAATCTCTCTAATTTTACATTCGTGATCTCCTCGGGAAGTATAAGTAGGGGGAAGCAATATATTCGATACCTCATCCAGAAACGCACCCTCTCGAAACCTGGCGAGTAAGCTACACCGCGATGCAGAGCGCCTCTCTTGCAGAGTCTGCCACTTGAGTTTATTAAACATCTTCGTAACGCTATCACGGTTACCAAATAAGCCAGTGACGAAACGCGCCGCTCTTCTTTGGATCTTCTCTATCTCCTCCGTCAACCCGACCTGGTACGGATCCCACACTGATGAGCAATACTCAAGTATAGGTCGAACGAGTGTTTCGTAAGCCACCTCCTTTGTTGATGGACTACATTTTCTAAGCACTCTCCCAATGAATCTCAACCTGGTACCCGCCTTACCAACAATTAGTTTTATATGATCATTCCACTTCAAATCGTTCCGTACGCATACTCCCAGATATTTTACAGAAGTAACTGCTACCAGTGTTTGTTCCGCTATCATATAATCATACAATAAAGGATCCTTCTTTCTATGTATTCGCAATACATTACATTTGTCTATGTTAAGGGTCAGTTGCCACTCCCTGCACCAAGTGCCTATCCGCTGCAGATCTTCCTGTATTTCGCTACAATTTTCTAATGCAGCAACTTCTCTGTATACTACAGCATCATCCGCGAAAAGCCGCATGGAACTTCCGACACTATCTACTAAGTCATTTATATATATTGTGAAAAGCAATGGTCCCATAACACTCCCCTGTGGGACGCCAGAGGTTACTTTAACGTCTGTAGACGTCTCTCCATTGATAACAACATGCTGTGTTCAGTGCACTGTCGATGCAAGGGTAACAAGAGTAACTACTCTTTAATGTGCTACCGGAGACCGCAGATCCCTTTGAACAAAACATTCAGAAAATATCCCCGAACAACCTCCAACGTTATGTCAGTGGAGACTTGGTTCACCTTATTCACTCAAGGATTTCTATCCGTGTACGAACATCCGTTTGTAGGTTTTCATAAATTCCAGTAACCTTCTTTTGATCCTTCCTCTGCAGTGAGGTGAAGTTCTTTCCCTGTCCGGCCATATTTTCATGTCTCTGGACTTCGCGGAGCACGGCACATTAAACACTAATCTTTCTGGCTTTTTTTTTTTTTACTGCACTGAAATGCTCTCAGGTCTTATTCACGGATGCTTTTTGTGATGCTGAGTCCTCGGCAACTGTCGTTCTGGGGCACGTCTAACTCCTGGTTTTCGCGAGGTAACTGGAGCCAAACCCCCGCCTATCCACGGTGACCTTGCGGGTCTTCGCCTAGCAGACCAATTCCCGCCTAAGCCCGCGCCGCGCCTTCTCCGGTGCCCGGCTTTGCTCCGTAACCCCGGCCGCGTCCCCAGATCCCTTATACGCGGGGCTCTCGCGCAAGTCTCTGACTTACCCCTCGATGCTTCCAGTGTGACACACATTTCTGACATCTCCGGGCTATTATGTGGATTAGTTTAAGTGCTCTCTAACTGCTGCAGACCGACAGTGCTACAGCCACAAAAATCTACCATTTATCGGCGTCAGGACAGAACGGTTTACTTTATCTGTTAGTACGATGTATAACATTGACGTCATTACACAACTATTTACTACATCCGTCTACGAAATAATCAGGTTTGTTCATGCAATCCATTTCGGGCTGTATTGTTTCGTCATCAAATGATGTAGTTTTTATCTACTCGTTTTCTGACATTGATCGAGTGAAACTGACGGAATTGGTTCAAATGGTTCAAATGGCTCTGAGCACTATGGGACTCAACTTCTGAGGTCATCAGTCCCCTAGAACTTAGAACTACTTAAACCTAGCTAACCTAAGTACATCACACACATCCATGCCCGTGGCAGGATTCGCACCTGCGACCGTAGCGGTCTCGCGGTTCCAGACTGTAGCCCCTAGAACCGCACGGCCACTCCGGCCGGCAACTGACGGAATTACCCAACTCAAAAAGCACAGGCAAGACATTGTTTGTATACGTAAATGTAACTTTCAGTAACATGCAGCATTGCTGTTTGCACACCACTCCGCTCAAGGTGCACATGCTTGCTGCTTGTAAACATACCACGGGCATACATGGTAAAAGAGAGTCCACGTGATTACACATGTCAGGCAACATATGTACAAAATCAAATCACGTGCACGCACATTGTCATGAGCTGGGATTGGTTATTTACGTACTGAAATCCGGGTGCCTCTTTCTTCTACCTACATGAACTCTACTCTCTAATCTAATGGCACAGAAACAGCACCTGAGAACGCGTAAAGCAAAATCTAAAATGAGTTCCATGGTAGTCACAATATCTTATTCGCATGAGAGTCGCGGAATCCCCACCAATGTGCGTAAATTCCACTGCTTTGGAACAGTATGCCACCACCATGCTGAAGCTGTCGGCTTTCGATAGGTGCTCTAGACGTTTCTCCTTAAGGCGACATTGTATGTCCTATGCCGCCAATGTTAAATTATCAAATTTTGTGACAAATTATCTTGTAAACTTTTTAAGACACCAACTTACAATTTTCCATAATTATTGAATGCACCTTTCTAGATACACTGAACTAGAATTATTACTAAAATTGTATTGTAGGGCATGTTATCTTCTTTTTTCAAACACTCAATTTTTGACAGAATTTTGTAAAAAAAATGAAGATAAAAACAAAACAATTCTGGATATTTTAATTATTCTAGTTCCATATGTGTTGAATCTCACACTTGCCATGCTGTGAAAATTCCATGTCTCTACCATCAGTACTCTGTAGAAAACGGCTCATTTCCTGCAAAAAATGTAGTTAAGAGATATTGAGGTTTAAAACTTTTTTATTACAAATTGTTATACAGACTTACATGTCTGCGTCTTTTATGAACTAGAATCGCCCCGGCCCATAGTCTGGCTCTTCTTCAGTGTCACAACAGCCCAGTGCTTGACTCCTCCTTTTCTTTCTTGCTTCTTTTGTCATTTGCTGAGCAGCTATCTCTGCTTCACGTACATGAAGCTCATCCAGTTCCCGCAGCCCTTATCTGTGTTCTGTCCAAATCTTAGCCCTAACTTCTCCAGAACCTTAAGTCGTTCACAGTTCTCAAAATTAAAAGTTATTACACCATCAGACACTGCTAACTTTAGAGTCATAAGGCCAACAAATACATTTTAGGCACACGGCACCACACAACATTACTTAAAGACTCATTCACATTCTGGGTCTTCCCATGTAAACACTTCTTTAGTAGCTTAGGATTTTCCAAACCTCTGTAAATAAGCTTGATTGCCATCATTACAGCCAAAGGAAGAGAATGTTTGTAAATTCATGCCAGATGCCAGAAAATTCAGGTTGCCTATATTTACACCAAGTGTTTGGTGGAGGTGGACACAAAGCATGACTACAAGCACACATGTTTTCAAGTATTCAGAAGAAAATGCAGGTCTCACATATCTGTTACCAGCAAATTTGCGTTTCTTAACATTACTTTTACGCTTAGTCATTTTATTTAAGTATAAAGAGCAGTAGAAGTTAGCTTACCACAAAAATAGCCGATAATCACATTACTTTCCACGAAAACTAGTATCAGAAACAAACGACTGATTTGTTTACTCGTAATGCCGACTTCTGAGACGTAGCAGTAGGCACAAAACAAAGCAAGTCACAGCCTTCTAGACTGTGTAGTTCCCAAGATATGACTGCTCAACTGTGACAGTATCTGTGTAGCCGCGAAATTTGACAGTCACACTTCAACATTCAAATTATTATTTGCATGTCTCACAATTGTCTGATTTTAATGTATTATATACCAAAATGTTCAGCAAAATCCAAAGTACATTACGGAGTGGAAAACAGAAAATGTCAAATTTTCAACGAATTTCACGTACAATGTCCCGTTAAACGAGTCATAAACACAGTCGTCTCATGAATAATAAACATTCAAACACAATTTCTGAATGAGAAACCCACTGCGTAATCTTCTCTTATGAACAGAATGTTGATGTTCATACCCCTACGCACAGGAATCGGAAACAGTATGGAAACAACGCGTGAAATGCATGTTTGGTATAAATGCCGATGCCAGCCAAATATACAGGCGGCGCTGTCGAATTTGACGATGAAACGCAACTGTCGCAAGTGTTAGTCGTGCTCAGAACAATGTTATTTGTAATTCTGAGCCCATTTTGTCGTAACTAAGTGATTCGAACGTTGGCAAATTGTTGGTGCTCGTACGACGGCTGCTTCCATAACCAAGGTAGCACAAGTGTTTGTTGTTTCACGTGGCACCGTATCCGAGATTTATACCGAATTCGAGGAAAGCGGGCCGGCCGGGGTGACCGAGCGGTTCTAGGCGCTACAGTCTGGAACCGCGCGACCGCTACGGTCGCAGGTTCGAATCCTGCCTCGGGCATGGATGTGTGTGATGTCCTTAGGTTAGTTAGGTTTAAGTAGTTCTACGTTCTAGGGGACTGATGACCTCAGAAGTTATGTCCCATAGTGCTCAGAGCCATTTGAACCATTCTTGAAGAAAGCGGAAAAAAGAATCTGCTAAGTGACAACGCGGACCAAAGCTTATGTTGAGTGATTGTGAAAGACGGTCAATCAAGAGAACTCTGACGAAAAATGAGGGGACGCCTGCTGTAAAAGTCACTGCAGAACCGAATGTCGCAGACGTGAACATCGTCATCACTAAAATAACACGAAGGGAGCTCAATAAGCAAGGAATTGCAGGGCGTGCTGGAATTTCAAAATCATACACCAGTGCTGCAAATGTCCATAACACTGAAGATTGGTAGACTGTCATTTAATCGGATGTTTCTTGCTTCACACTGTTTACAGCTTACTATACGTAATACGAGGAAACTTGACGAGGGTTCGGTGATGATTTGGACAGCCATGCCATCGTAATACACGGTTACCCTACAACGTCGCATTACTGTCGAAGATTATGTGATCACTTTGGCTAATCAGGTCGATCCGATGGTACAGTGTTGCCAATGGTGGTGCTGTGTTCAAAGACAGGACCGGTTTTGTGAGCACGAAGATGAAGTGCTGCATCTCACTTGGGCACCATAAGCATCAGATTTCAATACTATTGATCGTCTTTGGTCTACTTTGGAGAGAACACTCAGTGATAGCTATTCACTAGCCATTATTTTGCTGGAAGAGCGGTATAAGATTACCTTGAAAACATACGGGACCTATATTTATCCATTCCGAGACGCCTGGATGTTGTTTTGCGTGCCAAAGGGCTTCCTACACTATATCAGTCATGGTGATGCGCTGTGTTTTTGGTGTTTTCATTTCTTTGTCCATCCCCTGTAGGTCAAAGGCCTTGCCGCGGTGGATACACCGGTTCACGTGAGACCACCGAAGTTAGGCGCTGTTGGGCGTGGCCGGCACTTGGATGGGTGAGCATCCAGGCGCCTTGCGCTGTTGCCATTTTTCGGCGTGCACTCAGCCTCGTGATACCAATTGAGGAACTACTCAATCGAATAGTAGCGGCTTCGGTCAAGAATACCATCATTACGACCAGGAGAGCGGTGTGCTGCCCCACGCCCCTCCTATCCGCATCCTCCTCTGAGGATGACACGGCGATCGAATGGTCCCGGTAGGCCACTCGTGGCCTGAAGACGTTGTGAGTGCTGTAGGTGGCCTTAGTTCGTATTAAGTGCGGTTGAGCTGAAATGTTGATCATTTACATATCCAAGCATTAGTTAAATATAATGCCAAAATGATGTTCCATGCATCTTTTCTTCACAGTGTTGTAATTTCCGTGACAATTTCAGGAGTGAAATTATGATGAATAGGAAAAGAAGAACGTAGAGGCCCATCCTGGAATGCTGGAATCTCAATGTAGACAAGTGTAATGTGCTGCGAATACTTAGAAATAAAGATCCTTTATCCTTTAGCTACAATATAGCAGGTCAGCAACTGGAAGCAGTTAATGCCATAAATTATCTGGGAGTACGCATTAGGAGTGATTTAAAGTGGAATGATCATATGAAGTTGATCGTCGGTAAAGCAGATGCCAGACTGAGATAAATTGGAAGAATCCTAAGGAAATGCAATTCGAAAACAAAGGAAGTAGGCTACAGTACGCTTGTTCGCCCACTGCTTGAATACTGTTCAGCAGTATGAGATCCGTACCAGATAGGGTTGATAGAAGAGATAGAGAAGATCCAACGGAGAGCAGCGCGCTTCGTTACAGGATCATTTAGTAATTGCGAAAGCGTTACGGAAATGATAGATAAACTCCAGTGGAAGACTCTGCAGGAGAGAGGCTCAATAGCTCGGTACGGGCTTTTGTTGAAGTTTCGAGAACATACCTTCACCGAGGAGTCAAGCAGTATATTGCTCCTTCCTACGTATATCTCGGGAAGAGACCATGAGGATAAAAGCAGAGAGATTAGAGCCCACATAGAGGCATACCGACAATCTTTCTTTCCACGAACAATACGAGACTGGAATAGAAGGGAGAACCGATAGAGGTACTCAAGGTACCCTCCGCCACACACCGTCAGGTGGCTTGCGAAGTATGGATGTAGATGCAGATGTAGACAAGCAGAGTACGTTAGGTTTATCTGAATGTCATCATCATTTTGCGTTCTTGTAATACTTCAAAAGACTTTCTAAAATAATTTATCATTTTAATAACTCAAAACTCATTCGGTTAAGAGATAAGGGGTTGCTTCTAAGGTAGTTGCACCGTGGGCTGTCTACCCTCGTCCAAAATGGGGATTCGGGATTGAAATTATGATGAACCGGAAAAGAAGAACGTAGAGGCCCATCCTGGAGTGCTAGCCGGGAGCAGGTCGGCTGTACGCAGCAGGACGACAAGTAGCGGCCAACAGCAGCCAGCAGGCGTGTTGTGTGGCGCCGGCGTGTGCAGCGTGTGGCCGACATTCCGGGGTCGGCTCGGCGCAATATGCGGTGCGCGGGCTGGTGATGGATGATGAGACATTCCCGCACGCCTCGCCAGCCCGGAATGCCAGCACTCCTTCAGCGGCCGCCGTGTCTCGGCCGACCCTGGCACTGGCGCTGCCGCTGCCGCTGGCGCCACAAATCGCGGCGTGGCGGCCGCTCGATACACCCCGCCACCTCACCAACTTCCTCACACAGCAAACTTTGCTGCGCCGCAAGAGTGTCGCCGCTTCGCTCCTCCCGTCGCCGGTGTATCCAGCCAGCTACCGTTCCCTGGACGGGATGGTTCAGCAGGAACAGGCGTAGACAATTACTCACGGGGGGCAGGTGCTTGCACTTTTCATTTACTAAAGTCAAATATTAGGACGGAACGATTAAATGGCTAACCTGGTGTCGATTTATTAGCCATTTCAATAGCCCACCAACAATTCTCGGACCAAGGCTGCGTTCAAATATGCTGCGAGTTACCATTTGATTACGGCTCCTACAAATAGCCTACTGAACGCCTGGATATGACTGCTAAGTAGAAATCGGATACATGTTTGTAGGTTTCCCTCTGTGTCACCGTCAGGTGTTAACGGTCGTGCTAACAGATTACTTTGTACGTAGTCGTCCGAAGTCATCCATATGGTAACAGAGATTACTTCGATGTATCTGCCGCGAAGACATCCAATATACTCGAGGTCACATCTGAGCGTTAAGGGCGGTCTACTGTTCTTAATCTACCAGGTGATCAAAAAGTCAGTATAAATTTGAAAACTTAATAAACCACGTAATAATGTAGATAGAGGGGTAAAAATTGACATAAATGCTTGGAATGACATGGGGTTTTATTAGAACAAAAAAAAAAAAACGCGTGAAAGATCTCTTGCTTGGTGATGATCGTGTGCTCATCCGCCACTTTCGTCATGCTTGGCGTCCCAGGGCCCCAGACCCCAGTCCGTGCGATTATTGGCTTTGGGGTTACCTGAAGTCGCAAGTGTATCGTGATCGACAGACATCTCTAGGGATGCTGAAAGACAACATCCGACGCCAATGCCTCACCATAACTCCGGACATGCTTTACAGTGCCGTTCACAACGTTATTCCTCGACTACAGCTGTTGTTGAGGAATGGTGGTGGACATATTGAGCATTTCCTGTAAAGAACATCATCTTTGCTTTGTCTTACTTTGTTATGCTAATTATTGCTATTCTGATCAGATGAAGCGCCATCTGTCGGACATTTTTTGAACTTTTGTATTTTTTTGGTTCTAATAAAACCCCATATCATTCCAATCATTTGTATCAATTTGTACCTCTCTATCTACATTATTCCGTGATTTATTCAGTTTTCAAATTTATACTGACTTTTTGATCACCCAGTATGTAAACAATTTGGGATTCCTCTTAGACTGCACGTGATGCTATCTTTACCGTCTAATAAAGACATCAAAAGATCAAAACGAATTACAATTTGGACAAGATCGTGCGGGAAGTGACAACTGACTCCCAACAACAAAGAGTGTGAGGACCATCAAACGAGTACTAAACAAAAAACAGTTAAATTTCAGTTACACGAAAAAGCACACAAATTTAAAGGCTGTAGACTCAACTAAAAGTCTAAGAATTGTGTAACGACGCACAATGTGACCACACAAATTTAAAGGTTGTAGATTCATCTAAAAACCCAGGGATTATGAACAACTTGAATTGGAGTCATTACGTAACGAGTACTGTTAGCAAGGCAAACCAAAGATTACTCTTAATTGGCACAATCTTTAGAAAATGGAACAAACCTCCTTTGGAATACTGGTGCGTTGGATGGGATACTTACCTGGGAGGACTCACGCAGGACGCAGAACATGTTCAAAGAAGTGCTTCTCGTTTTGTATTATCACGAATAATAAAAGAGTTGGAATGGGAACTACTAAAATAGAAACGATTTTCGTTGCCGCGACATCTTTCCCGAAATTACAATCAACAACTTTCTGTTCCAATGCCAAAATATTTTTGAAAAAAGCGTATTTGTGTAATCAGCTTTACAATTGTACGTTTATTCTCTACCGTTTTCTGTTAATACAATCATCTTCACAAGAGAAAACAGTGTACATCAATGAATCAAAAATATTTAGGTTAAAATCAACAGTCGTTTTGTTTATTTACCGGTTTCGTCTCATGTTAAAGCCATCTTCAGAAATCTAAAAACGAGAAAACCGAGGAGCCGCCAGCACCAGCCATAGGTGACTCAAAATTCTGAACGCAGCTTCAACATAAGCGGAAACCGGTAAATAAACATATACTATAGCAATCTCGACTTCTCATTTTAACCTAAATATAGCGCCTGGTAGCTGTTCTGAAAGGACAATTTTGTCTAAATTTAATAGCATCAAAAATACATTTTAGACATCGATGTACACTGCACTACTCCTGTGAAGATGATTATAATAATCGAAACAGATGGAGAATAAACGTGCAACTATACAGCGCTGATGACAAAAATATACTTTTTTCACATTATCTTACAGCTGCAGACACTCACCTACGAAAAGCTCTACCAAAATTATTTTTTGATTCCCAACTACATAGGAAGAAATGGCCAAGGTCATACGAGGAACAAAGCTCGCATGAAAATAGATAGATGTTCATTTTTCCACCGGTCTATTCGAGAGTCAAACGGACGGAAAGGGTCTGCAAGCGGTTCTTTGATCGCTCTGCCGAACACTTACGAAAACACATGTAGATTTAGACGTAGATGTCTGTGACGGAGGAAGATTATTAGCGATGTTAATTTCTTTAGATGGTAGATAACTCTGAGTATTTGCGATTATCGTTTCGGTATCTACTCAGCGAACGTACCTGCGTTATAGGCATCCGAGCCAGGCGCCTGTTACATGCACCCGTGCTGACTGTACTTCATCGGCGACGAAGGGTAGAATCTGCACTCCAGTACAATGACTGGACTTCCAGTGAATAGTGACAGGTAGTCTTTTCAGATGAATCTCGTTTTACGCAGCCGGCACACAACTAAGTGTTGTGCAACGATATAATTGTGCAGTTACATCCAGTGGTATCTGTGAATACTATCTTAACATGTATCGAAGACACAGTTAAAAGCAAAGGAGTAAATCTCCTGGTCTACGTGTCACGCAATGATATACTGCTGGCCGGTGTGGCCGAGCGGTTCTAGGCACTTTAGTCCGGAATCGCGCTGCTGCTACAGTCGCAGATTCGAATCCTGCCTCTGGCATGGCTGTGCGTGACGTCCTTAGGTTAGTTAGGTTAAAGCAGTTCTAAGTCTAGGCGACTGATGACCTCAGATGTTAAGTCCCATAGTGCTTAGAGCCATTTGAGCCATTTAGTACTGTACTCGAACGTTAGAGAACTGTTTTTCCTACTCATCCGCCTTAACTAACAGTTTTCTACATTTATAGCAAGTTGCCATTCATGAGACCAAATAGAAATTTTGTCCAAGTGACCCTGCATCCTCCAACAATCACTCGACGACGACACTTTCCCGCACATGACAGCGACGTCAGCAAACAGCCACAGACTGCTGCTCACTCTGTCAGATTGTTAACTTATATAGAGAACAAGCCTACTCTTAGTCTCTGTGTACATAAAGGGTCCGCCTAACATCACATTTCCCCGGGGCACTCTTGCGGATAATCTTGTCTCTGATAAACATTCACCGTCGAGAACTACGCACTGAATCATAGTGCTTAGAAAAGTCACTCATTTATCTGAGAACCTATTCCATAACCTCAGATTTTCGTTAACAGTCTACAGTGGGGCACTAAGTCAAACGCTTCCGGAAACCTAGAAATATGGAATCTATCTTTTGCCCTTCATCCACGGTTCGCAGACTGCCGTGCGGGAAGAGGGCCAGATGAAATTTGCACGAACAACGCTTTCTAAATCTGTGCTCGTCTGTGGACAAAAACCTTCCTGCCGCAAGGAAATTTATTACATTAGAAATCAGAATGCATTCAACGATGCTGCAGCAGACCGATGTTACGGATGCTAGTCGGTAATTTTATGGGTCCTTTCTTTTACCCCTCTTATATGAAGTCACCTGCGTTGTTTCCCAGTCGCTTGGGACTTCGCGCTGCGCGAGAGACTCACGATATATGCAAGCTAAGTAATGGGCCAATGCCGAAGAGTACTCTCTGTAAAGTTGGTCTGGGTTTCCTGGCAACTTATATTTTTCCAACTCTTTGAATTGCTCCTCAGCGCCTAAGTCTAGGCGACTGATGACCTAAGATGTTAAGTCCCATAGTGCTTAGGCCATTTGAACCATTTTTTTCGTTTTACGCTCCATCGGACAGATGGCCGTTGGCGTGTACGGCGTGAAACGTCTAAAGCAAACACGTTGCACCAATTGTAGGATGGTCCAGACCGGAGGTGGGAGCGTTAAGGTGTCGGGAATGTTTTCGTAGCATTCCTATGTGACCTCACCATTCTGGAAGGCGCAGTAAACCAACACAAATATGCATCTGTCCGTGGGAACCATGTCCACTCCTTTCAGCATTTTTTTTTTCCTCTGCGCGAAGGAATCTACCAGTAGGACAATGCAACGTGTCAGACAGGTCACACTGCACGTGCTTCGTTCGCGAAGCACCATGTTGAGTTTTCCACACTCCCGATCGGATCACCTCTATCAGGCTGTTCGTGCCAGGGATCCTCAAATGAGAACCCCAGCGCACCTGGCCCCGGCACTGGAGTCGGCATTGTTCCACATCGCTTTCGGTACTTTCCACAACCATATTTACTTTCTTCCTGCACTTCCAGCCGGCCGGTGTGGCCGTGCGGTTCTAGGCGCTTCAGTCTGGAACTTCGTGACCGCTACGGTCGCAGGTTCGAATTCTGCCTGGGGCATGGATGAGTGTGATGTCCTTATGTTAGTTAGGTTTAAGTAGTTCTAAGTTCTAGGGGACTGATGACCTCAGATGTTAAGTCCCATAGTGCTCAGAGCCATTTGAACCATTCGAACCTGCACTTCCGCGCTGGGAAAGGTGGTTATTAAGGCTTTCGACAGGCTGTTACATAAATGTGAGTGGACCGTGAGAGTACTCGTATCATTGAAGTAAGTGATGGTAAACGTGTATGAGTTAAACATAACAGAAAATCCAAAATTTCGCAAGTAAAGTTACTTTCCCCAGTAACTACAAGACAAGAAAAGTGAGTAACAGCAAATTTTGGAGCGATCGCTTCACAGTGAAGTTACGCAGAACGACGTAGCAGTTCACTTATTGGAAACATAATGTTTAAGATGTCACAATACGGCCAAGTAACACACATGACAAAAGGAATTATTTTTCGTAATGGGCCAAGGACAAGGTAACTAAATTAAAAGTTCTATAGGCTCTTTGAAGATCTGTTTCACTCAAGGTGACCACAAATTTCCGATGAACCGTCACGAGGCTTCGGCCATTGTCTGCCATATAAGTAATGGTAACATCATGACAAGATGATTGACCATGTTTGCAGACTGATGAAACAGGGTAAAATATGATCAGTTCTAGGGGTGGCTTTCTGTGTGTTTTAACAACGCTTGCGACCAAGATGACAACCTGAGAAGTGCACGCCCTTCTGTCTGCTTGGATGAAAGGTATTTGCTTGTGTGCTGTTCGCCGCATCTGGTCTGCTTCTAGTCCGCTGAATGTAGTAGGACCCAGCAAGAGGCAGAACTCCGGCTCTGTCTTTACAAAGGCAGTTGCGTTCACTCTGGTCAACAGTCAGAATCAATATGGCTCTGTTGACATTAAAGCCCTTCGTAGCTTGTAGAACGCTTTTTCTCTTGCAAGCTGGTGATTGAACTTGGTAGAGAACCCTGGCAGTTTTGGAGCGAACTCTGTCGCAGGTTGCGGATAGGTAATTTTGAATTTGCAATAAGTCCTCTGCGCATGTTTTTCGAAGGATGATACTAGAGTTTTACCTCCTTTTAAGAACAAACGGTCCTTCCCTAACAGCAATCTTCCACGTAGTTTACCCTAGCGTTAATTCGAATAAAGCATAGCCTTATAACCCATCTTCCCCCCCCCCCCCTCCCTTTCTATACTTCATTCATCATAAGAATAAACCTGAGGCAAACAAACACAAACGCGATTATTGGTCAGCAGCCTAGCTCTCGTACACTGGTGTCATTCCACTCTTGAAAGTAGGTCCAACTTATGTATTACATATCTTATTACTATGTCGCTGTAAGTGAAAACTTGAGACATTCTTATGTATTAGCAGCCATCTACGTTTATCTTAATCACAGATAATTTTTATTTCAAAAATGGTGTACAATCACATTCTATTTAAACGCTACTTGCTTCGCTGTTCATACGCACCATGGAAATGGATGACCATGGAAGTGGATGACACTGCTTCCTGCGTCGTAGTGAAATATGCGCTTGGAACACCGTTAATGGCGAGAAACAACGTTTTTCACAAGATTTTAGAGAAAAATCAACTTTGACGCTTTTAGAGAGAGACTATGTAATAAAAATAAGTTTTGTATACTTGTTATACGTCTGGCGTAATCGGTAGGGTCGCATAACCATCATTTCTCAAGAAAAATGCACGTCTTCCAGATTCTGATTACATATCGCACGCAAAATTCTGGTTTTTATTGCAAATACATATTCTTAATTGTCGATATTTTATAAAAGATTGTTGATGTTAAGAAAACCTTACACATTTAAATTTTTTGGAAAAAATGCAAAATGAAATACTATTTGTTTGAATTGTTTTGTAGGAAAGATGTGGTCTCACGCGAGCAGAGTGATGAGCGAAGTAGAAACATGGAAAACAATAATTTTCGCGGCCTCGAGCACAATGTAAAAATGCTACATTTTCACAGCTGTCACACTAATACTACAATCTAAACCCAACAGAATTGATCTGGAGCCAAGTAAATGGATATGTCGTGAGAAATAGCAAGACGTTTAAGCTGCCAAACGTACTGGAACTAGACCACGAAGCTTTGTGACACGTCAGTGCCGAACGATGACGAAATGAAGAACAGCACGACATAAAATATGACGACGAAATGTGGAGTTTTTGGTGGCTTGGGATCCCGTTGCAGATCACCTTGTTATCAACGTAGCAGTACTGAATTGTATTCCTCAGTCCGATACGGAAGGAGTTCAAAGACAACTAGACAGCTGACTGCAATATCGTTAGTGGCTCCAATACTTACCTTCATGCTGAAATCCAAGCAGTGCGCTTTTACGCCACACATAACTTATGCAGAAAAATTACACTACTGGCCATTAAAATTGCTACACCAAGCAGAAATGCAAATGATAAACGGGTATTCATTGAACAAATATATTATACTAGAACTGACATGTGATTATATTTTCACGCAATTCGGGTGCTAGATCCTGAGAAGTCAGTACCCAGAACAACCACCTCTGGCCGTAATAACGGCCTTGATACGCCTGGGCATTGAGTCAAACTGAGCTTGTATGGAGTGTACAGGTACAGCTGCCCACGCAGCTTCAACACGATACGACAGTTCATCAAGAGTACTGACTGGCGTATTGTGACGAGCCAGTTGCTCGGCCACCATTACCCAGACGTTTTCGGTTGATCTGGAGAATGTGCAGGCCAGGGCAGCAGTCGAATGTTTTCTGTATCCAGAAAGGCCCGTACAGGACCTGCAACATGCGGTCGTGCATAATCCTGCTGAAATGTAGGGTTTCGCAGGGATCGAATGAAGGGTAGAGCCACGGGCCGTAACACATCTGAAATGTAACGTCCACTGTTCAAAGTGGCGTCAATGCGAACAAGAGGTGACCGAGACGTGTAACCAATGGCACCCCATACCATCACGCGGGGTGATACGCCAGTACGGCGATGACGAATACACGCTTCCAATGTGCGTTCACCGCGATGTCGCCAAACACGTATGCCACCATCATGATGCTGTAAACGGAACCTGGATTCATCCGAAAAAACGACGTTTTGCCATTCGTGCACCCAGGTTCGTAGTTGAGTACACTATCGCAGGCGCTCCTGTCTGTGATGCAGCGTCAAGGGTAACCGCAGCCATGGTCTCCGAGCTGATAGTCCATGCTACTGCAAACGACATCGAACTGTTCGTGCAGATGGTTGTTGTCTTGTAAACGTCCCCATCTGTTGACTCAGGGATCGAGACGTGGCTGCACGATCCGTTACTGCCATGCGGATAAGATGCCCGTCATCTCGACTGCTAGTGATACGAGGCCGTTGGGATCCAGCACGGCGTTCCGTATTACCCTCCTGAACCCACCGATTCCATATTCTGCTAACAGTCATTGAATATCGACCAACGCGAGCAGCAATGTCGCGATACGATAAACCGCAACTGCGATAGGCTACAATCCGACCTTTATCAAAGTCGGAAACATGATGGTACGCATTTCTCCTCCTTAAACGAGGCATCACAACAATGTTTCACCGGGCAACGCCGGTCAACTGCTGTTTGTGTATGTGAAATCGGTTGAAAACTTTCCTCATGTCAGCACGTTGTAGGTGTCGCCACTGGCGCCAGCCTTGTGTGAATGCTCTGAAAAGCTAATCATTTGCATATCACGGCATCTTCTTCCTGTCGGTTAAATTTCGCGTCTGTAGCACGACATCTTCGTGGTGCAGCAATTTTAATGGCCAGTAGTGTATATTCATCTGAGAATGAGAACGCTTAGCGTCTTGCAGCAAACTTCGCACATAATTTTAAACCTTTACAAAACATTTTATTGCCTACGACCCCCATAAATTGACGACAGCAGGAAAGTTCATCGCTTACTACATTTTCGATGCTCTTGCAGTAAAACTTTAGTGTCACGCGTGCGCTTTAGTTTATTACTTCTTTACTGCTAATTCTGTTCACAACTCATTTTTCACACAGCACTCACATATACTGCGGAATGCACGGCACATATTTGAGGAGTTACAACGTCATGAACATTGACGTGCGTGAAAAGTCACTTTTCTGGCAACGGAGAGCAAATTACCTGGCCTGTGCTCATTCATTGTTTAATAATGTGAGCGCTTTGCGGTTTCCAACGACCTTTAAACGTAATACGTAATTTTAAACCTTTTCTACACATTTTCCGTCTTATGTGCTTAGCTTCTTAAATAGTCAGACGCTTGAAGCTCCTTCATATACGGGAATTCGATACCTTAAAGAATTGATGGTGAGGGGTTTATTAATTAACACAAAAGTTAAAATTGTGCCGTTTCATCGACGGAATGTGTCTGGACAGTGCAATAAAAAAAGTAACGGAATTTGGAACCATTTGTACAGGATGTAACGAGTATAAGTGTAGATATTTCAATTGGTGATTGAGAACGACGTACTAAACAACATTACGTCAGCACGTACGACATTTGCAGACTACTAATTATAGCCATTACAAGTGATATGTTTTTAGGTTGGTTAGTACCTGCAAGTACCCCTGGCAAGAGCACACACATTAATTCATATTTATTCCTGGGCATGAAGTCAGGTGCTGAAGTATGGACGCATGGACACAGACTGGTCAATCTATACCGACAGCACCGCACTGCAGTTCCTTCTCTAAATCACCGCACGAACGAAAAAATGGCTGATATCGAAATAAGTGTCCAAGGAACAGAAAAGCAACTGAAATCACTCAACAGAGGAAAGTCCACTGGACCTGACGGGTTACCAATTCGATTCTACACAAAGTACGCGAAAGAACTTGCCCCCCTTCTAACAGCCGTGTACCGCAAGTCTCTAGAGAAACGGAAGGTTCCATATGATTGGAAAAGAGTACAGGTAGTTTTCAAAAAGGGTCGTCGAGCAGATGCGCAAAACTATAGGCCTGTATCTCTGACATCGATCTGTTGTAGAATTTAGTACATGTTTTTTGCTCGCGTATCATGTCATTTCTGGAAACCCAGAATCTAGTCTGTAGGAATCAACGTGGATTCTGGAAACAGCGATCGTGTGAGACCCAACTTGCTTTATTTGTTCATGAGACCCAGAAAATATTAGATACAGGCTCACAGGTAGAAGCCATTTTCCTTGACTTCCGGAAGGCGTTCGATACAGTCCCGCACTGTCGCCTGATAAACAAATTAAAAGCATACGGAATATCAGACCAGCTGTGTGGCTGGATTGAAGAGTTTTTAGCAAACAGAACACAGCATGTTGTTCTCAATGGAGAGACGTCTACAGACGTTAAAGTCACCTCTGGCGTGCCACAGGGGACTGTTATGGGACCATTGCTTTTCACAATGTATATAAATGACCTAGTAGATAGTGTCGGAAGTTCCATGCGGCTTTTCGCGGATGATGCTGTAGTATACAGAGAAGTTGCAGCATTAGAAAATTGCAGCGAAATGCAGGTAGATCTGCAGCGGATAGGCACTTGGTGCAGGGATTGTCAACTGACCCTTAACATAGACAAATGTAATGCATTGCGAATACACAGAAAGAAGGATCCTTTATTGTATGATTATATGATAGCGGAACAAACACTGGTAGCAGTTACTTCTGTAAAATATCTGGGAGTATGCGTACGGAACGATTTGAAGTGGAATGATCATATAAAATTAACTGTTGGTAAGGGGGGTGCCAGGTTGAGATTCTTTGGGAGATTCCTTAGAAAATGTAGTCCATCAACAAAGGAGGTGGCTTACAAAACACTCGTTCGACCTATACTTGAGTATTGCTCATCAGTGTGGGATCCGTACCAGATCGGGTTGACAGAGGAGATAGAGAAGATCCAAAGAAGAGCGGCGCGTTTCGTCACAGGGTTATTTGGTAAACGTGATAGCGTTACGGAGATGTTTAGCAAACTCGAGTGGCAGACTCTGCAAGAGAGGCGCTCTGCATCGCAGTGTAGCTTGCTGTCCAGGTTTCGAGAGGGTGCGTTTCTGGATCAGGTATCGAATATATTGCTCCCCCCTACTTATACCTTCCGAGGAGATCACGAATGTAAAATTAGAGAGATTCGAGCGCGCACGGAGGCTTTCCGGTAGTCGTTCTTCCCGCGAACCATACGCGACTGGAACAGGAAAGGGAGGTAATGACAGTAGCACGTTTAGTGCCCTCCGCCACACACCGTTGGGTGGCTTGCGGATTATAAATGTAGATGTAGATGTAGTGCACATAGTGGTCCAGAGCAAGTGTTCGAAAGCATCAGATCGTAAAGTATGTGACGTGTTTGTGAGAACACTGTTCCACGCAGAGAAAAAACAACCAGCACATTAAAGTGTGTACTTATTAAGATATCACATGTAAAAAATTACTGCACTTATACCCTTTACACCCTGCATAATCGAGAGGTAAGTGTGGAAGCTGAGTTGTTTGCTTCGTGACAGACACTGCAATAGCCATTTACAACTATTTAATTTCCACGTCACTATCTTTTGACAGCAGTGCACACTGGAGTAGCTTCAGTCGGCACGGATTTGCAGCTGTGAATGAAGCAATTGCAAGTGCCTGGTACAACAATTACGGCTATAATCGTTACAGAGTGCCTTTGCGAAAGCAGTTTGCAGCGTAGCGAAGGAAATAAATGTGATACGAACGTCAAGAAGGAATCCCTTTTGAATAGTGATTACTCGAATGGTTAGCTAACATTTAATTATAACTTAAAGCTTATTAATACCATGATAAAGAGAAAACAAGCGCGTAACTATGAACAAATCAGAGACGGTGGAACTTAATTTTTCTTACCGACAACGGATTACTAGGCGTTCTTATTTGATAACTTTAGTATTCTTCACTCATTAGTCATGGGACCTTAGTATTATGTCGTGCAGAACGAATGTATTATTTGTCAGTGCTTATGACTCGTCAAATTATTGTAATGACGCTTTTTCGGTAGATGGTACTATACCAACCACCTCCTTTTACGTGCTCGCTACTAGGAAACACTTAAACACTTCCTGCCGAGACCGGCAATGACTCATGTTTTTAGTACTACCTGGCTAGTAAGTCGAACTGCGATGAGTGCTCCATGTGGAAACCGTTTATGGACAATTGCTGCAGCAGTATAAACGCGAAGAAACTATGGTCCTAAATAACAACCATTGGCATAACATTTAAGAAATTGTGTATTAAAACTATGTACTGCCCAGTGGTTTCATTTCGAAACCACTCACATCTGGAGTAGTACAAACCCAGATTTACTTTACTATAACTTTAAACATACTTACGTGCATTCACTGTCAATGACCTCCTCAATATAGCCTCTACAAAAAATATCGCATGTCACAATCTCTTACAATCACGTAGCAGTATTTCCGCGTGTATTTTACTTTTATCGCTATAAGTGACTGCTAAAATGCACTATATTCGTATAAGTACCTCAGAGTACCACTAGACGTCTCTATTTTGCAAGCAGCGTCGGTAGTTTGATGATAAAGTATTTTCAGGTTGTAGGAAGAAACCACTGGTATCTAAGGGGTTACAAAACGAACATTTTAGTGGCAATTGCTTTTGCAAACGTGTCAGGCAAGAATTAATTGAATAAATTAAAATTTTGAGACGCACCTGCAAACAGTTTAATTTTAGAAGAAGCTGAAATAAAGGACCATTTTTATATCATTAACAGTACAGAGTAACCCACCGCCTTGAAATGTAAGGTGGGTCGTATGCTTCTGCATCTAATAGCAATGACTTCTCACTGTTACAGTTTTATTGGTATACAGTTGTTAAAGCTTCTTTTTAAATAATATAAAGAACATAACATATAAAGAATTCTCTGAGGTTACAGCGAATTGAATGCTTACCAATTGTTAAAATGGTGCCATATAATTTGTTACTACAACTAAGAAATAAAGGACAGCAGCACACAGTGCACCGTGGCCGACCCCTCCTCTGGAGAGGCGCACGTGGCCCATAAACCTGTCTGTCCTGAGGCTCTGCTCTGCCGGTGGTCTGCTCAGCCCGGAGAGAGGAAAAACCGCTGGCTGGAGGGAGATGGAGTGAAGCGCCGGGGACAAGAACGGCCTCGCGACACGGCCAGCCACTCACAGGGGAGGGGCGGCAACTTCCTCTCTGCCCCTCCCCTGCTCCATGCCGTTCTCCTCGGCCGCCCAGGTCCCATATAGCACCTCCCAAGACGCGCTTCGTGTTTCCGCGTCGCGTCCACAAAAACCGACACAGAGACAGACGACTACTGCAACAACGCAGACCAGAGTGTAGCTTACTGGACAAGAAAGGTTACCCGATTCACTTGCACGACAACTGACGTTGCTTCGTAAATAAAGTTGCGTAACGGTTTTTCTCGGAAATTGATTGTCCAGCGACACAGTGAAAAGCTTTTGACCGCATATTCTCTCTCTTTCTCTCTTTAATGTTAAACCCTAAGATGAGTCTGCTGCAATAAAACGTTCCATTATCGTACTCACTCTTGGGATACGCAGCGCACTCCACCTCATTCACAATCTGCTGGATATATGATGTAATTGCAATGCCTTCCCTCAGCAGATTCCTCGCTAAAGCTTCAACGATATTATGCTGTGTATGGCTCTGTGGTCTGCCGCCGGATCATAATGTGAAATACTATCACTAAGTAAAACTGCTTTTCGGCCATGTTTATAGCGACCTCCTTCTGAGTCCTCTGCTGGTTATTTTACAATTTGTCGTCGCACTTTACGCAAAAAAATGTCAGCTGACTGGCCGCTGAAGTCTATGTACTATACCCAAAATATTTGATGCAAATTACCGACGTGGTTAGCTCGTTATTGTTGGCAAGTAGCAGCTGCCGGTGTCCACGCCGTGACGATCTTCCTACGAAGGGCTCATTCGCAAATCGCGTATGTATAGCCGAGTTGCTTCCAGACGGATGACATTAGCGGGTCCGGAAACCTCCACCGATAACCAGGTTGCACCCTTCCGCGAGTGAGCCAAGTCATTGGTGCTTCTGTTAATCGTGGCAAATTAAACGACAAATGAATGTTTTGTGATGTTGCGGTGGAGCTGTTCCTTTTAATCCGACTTTGTGTAGATCCTAAACAATCGACCTTTACTCCAGAATGGGAGATCTTGTTCTTCTATACGCGGTCTCCTTTGTAGGCAGCCAGACCCTCCAATAATTTCGCAGTAAAGCGAAGTCCTCCATTCACTTTGCCTACTCCCGTCCTCATGAGCTCGTTCTAGTTCTTATCACTTTGCAACTTTATGTCTAGATATTTATCAGTGACTGTCGGGCAGCTCACCGCCAGTACTGTACTCGAACGTTAGAGAATTGTTTTTCCTACTCATCCGCATTAACTAACAAATTTCTACATTTATAGCAAGTTGCCATTCATGAGACCAAATAGAAATTTTGTCCAAGTGACCCAGCATCCTCCTACAATCACTCAACGACGACATTTTCCCGCACGTGAAAGCGACATCAGCAAACAGCTACAGACTGCTGTTCACAGATTGTTAACGTATATAGAGAACAAGCACACTCTTGGTCTCTGTGTACATAAACGGTCCGCCTAACATCACATTTCCCCGGGGCACTCTTGTCGATAATCTTCCCTCTGATAAACATTCACCGCCGAGAACTACGCACTGGATCATAGTGCTTAGAAAAGTCACTCATATATCTGAGAACCTATTCCATAACCTCAGACCTTCGTTAACAGTCTATAGTGGGGCACTGAGTCAAACGCTTCCGGAAACCTAGAAATATGGAATCTATCTTTTGCCCTTCATCCACGGTTCGCAGACTGCCGTGCGAGAAAAGGGCAAGAAAATATTCGCACGAACAACGCTTTTGTATCTGTGCTCGTCCGTGGACAGAAACCTTATTGCCGCAAGGAAATTTATTATATTCGAACTCAGAACGCATTCAACGATGCTGCAGCAGACCGACGTTACGGATGCTAGTCTGGAATTTTATGGTTCAAAATGGTTCAAATGGTTCTGAGCACTATGGGACTTAACAGCTAAGGTCATCAGTCCCCTAGAACTTATAACTACCTAAACCTAACTAACCTAAGGACAGCACACAACACCCAGTCATCACGAGGCAGAGAAAAATCCCCGGCCCCGCCGGGAATCGAACCCGGGAACCCGGGCGTGGGAAGCGAGAACGCTACCGCACGACCACGAGCTGCGGACTGAATTTTATGGGTCCTTTCTTTTACCCCTCTTATATGAAGTCACCTGCGCTGTTTCCCAGTCGCTTGGAACTTAGCGTTGGGCGAGAGACTCACGATAAATGCAAGCTAAGTAATGGGCCAATGCCGAAGAGTGCTCTCTGTAAAACGGGTCTGTGTTTCCTGGAGACTTATATCTTTCAAACTCTTTCCATTGCTTCTCAGCGCCAGGGATACCTATTTCTATGTCCTTCACACGGAAGAAGTGTAGAGTTGCGGGCAGTACTCACAAGGGAACCTCCCCATCGCACCCCCCTCAGATTTAGTTGTAAGTTGGCACAGTGGATAGGTCTTGAAAAACTGAATACAGATCAATTGAGAAGACAGGAAGAAGTTGTGTGGAACTGTGAAAAAATAAGAAAAATATACAAACTGAGTAGTTCATGGAAGATAGGCAACATTAAGGACACTAGAAGCGCAGGAGCGTCGTGGTCTCGTGGTAACGTGAGTAGCTGCGGAACGAAAGGACCTTGGTTCAAATCTTCCTTCGAGTGAAAAGTTTAATTTTTTATTTTCAGTATATGTGACAAACTCTTATGTTTCCATCACTTTTTTTGGGAGTGATTATCACATTCACAAGAAAACGTAAATCGGGCAAGGTAGAAGAATCTTTTTACCCATTCGCCAAGTGTACAAGTTAGGTTGGTCGACAACATATTCCTGTCATGTAACGCACATGCCGTCACCAGTGTCGTATAGAATATATCAGGTGTGTTTTCCTGTGGAGGAATTGGTTGACCTATGACCTTGCGATCAAATGTTTTCGGTTCCCATTGGAGAGGCACGTCCTTTCAAATGGCTCTGAGCACTATGGGACTTAACATCTGTGGTCATCAGTCCCCTAGAACTTAGAACTACTTAAACCTAACTAACCTAAGGACATCACACACATCCATGCCCGAGGCAGGATTCGAACCTGCGACCGTAGCGGTCCCGCGGTTCCGGACTGAGCGCCTAGAACCGCTAGACCACCGCGGCCGGCAACCGCGTCCTTTCGTCTACTAATCGCACGGTTTTTCGATGCAATCGCAAAACACAGACACTAAACTTATTACAGTGAACAGAGACGTCAATGAACGAACGGACAGATAATAACTATGCAAAAATAAAGAAAGTAAAATTTTCACTCTAGGGAAGCCTTGAACCAAGGACCTTTCCTACTACAGCTGCTCACGCTGCCACGGGACCACGGCGCTCCTGGGCTGCCGGTCTCCATGATGTTGTCTATGTGGCCCATGGACTACTCGGTTTGTATATTTTGCTTATTTTTTCACAGTTCCACACAACTTCTTCCTGTGTTCTCAATTGATCTGTGTTCAGTTTGTCAAGGCCTATCCACTGTGCCAACTTATAACTAAATCTGAGGGGGGTGCGATGGGGAGGTGCCCATGTCAGTTGATATCCTGAGTCCCTGTTTCTAACGTTCTCTGGCTTGCGGATATATACTGCCTTCTTTGTTAAACCGTCCCAGAAGAAAGAAACTGATATTACATCTTCCTACCTCATCCAGCCAATTATAGGAGGGTACACTCTGCCGCAACTTGCAGTTTTTCACATACATGAACGGATAGCAAAATGTGTGTGTGTGGGGGGGGGGGGGAGGGGGGGAAGGAGGGAGAGAGGGAGGGAGGGAGAGAGAGAGAGAGAGAGAGAGAGAGAGAGAGAGAGAGAGAGAGAGAGAGAGAGACTGTCTTCACCAGGAAATCATTGCTTAAATTGCCCTTCGTCTGAAATACTGCCCACACATCAGTATTTCTTGCGTTGTTCTCAAAGAGAATGAGACCACAGAGCTCTTGATTTTTTAATCCGGTCGACGGAACAATTGCCCTACAGTGTCGTGAGCCCCTTAAATAAAGGAGACGCCCGTTTATTCATTTGGAAGACCACGACGGCAGTGCTTTGCCAAGCCGTTACACCACCACGCCTTTGAACGCTGCGGCCATCTGTTGTTTCTCTCGTCAATAGTACAGACCGCCACGCCAGCATGTTAATATGCAGCCCACAGAGTCCTCTTTGTCTGCGCAACCCGATGTTTCTCAGCCGTGAAATTACGTAAACCGTTGGGACGGCACCAATACTCAGAGAAACAGCTAACATCATTGGCTAGCAGAGTATGACGAGAAATTGTCGACAGGAAACATAAATAATTGTAGGCATTTAGCGTCTTGTTTCCCACTCAGCCACAATTCTAAGTGTATCAAAACATTATTGGACAATAAAAAGAACTAAATGTGCAGACTTTTTTTCTTTTATCAGTATCAAGAATAGCAATGGAATTAGTCGCTCTGATACTGCACAAATGGCAATAGCACTTACAGCAGGGTTGCGGAAATGGTAAAAAAAACCTAGAATTATTCAAGCCTCTCTGTACTCGCACTTTCGATATGAAGACTGACTGACAAGAAAAGAAAGGAATGGTCCAATGCCGACGCAGTTTGGAACGTCCATACGAAGCCATGTCATCAAGCATTACAGAATTTATAATGATCGTGCGTAGTATCGGCTGGTTGCTAACCACTGTGAAGGATCGCAAAGTATAAGCACTTCGCAGTGTTTGGAAAGGTTATCGTTGTGGAGTCTCTGTCCGCAGCTCGTGGTCGTGCGGTAGCGTTCTCGCTTCCCGCGCCCGGGTTCCCGGGTTCGATTCCCGGCGGGGTCCGGGATTTTCTCTGCCTCGTGATCACTAGGTGTTGTGTGATGTCCTTAGGTCAGTTAGGTTTAAGTAGTTCTAAGTTCTAGGGGACTGATGACCATAGATGTTAAGTCCCATAGTGCTCAGAGCCATTTGAACCATTCGTTGTGAAGTCTGCATATGGCAACCTTATAGAAGAGCACAACGTGCAGGCATTTGGGAAAGAGTGGTCTGATGTTAGATCGAATGGGAGCATGAAGAAGAACACTCGCTCCGCCAAGCTTTTGATCGGTCAAGACTGGAGCCTAACACATCCTCATAGATCCGCATCTATGTCTGTGATCGGGGAAGAAGTAATGGACACGCTGTAACACTTGGTGTCATCAGGAACCATTGGTCGGAGACTAACAGCATCCAAATTACTGAATCGCAATCCCATGCACAGGCTTATATTACCCTTAAAAGAAAGGTTGCTGTGATTTGGGTGTAACATCACAATACATATGGCTGTGTATTGGATGGTGCTCCACGAATCGCAGATGTGTTGAATCATTTTCTGCAATGAATCTTGGTTCTGCTTTATCTCAGATGACAGCCCCGTGCGAATACTTTGGCGCTAAGGAGAAAAGGCAGAGTTCTGCCTACACTATGAAGAGGAACAACGGTGTTATCCTGGCTGCAAGGTGTGAACATCCGTCGCACGATAACAGGTCACCTCTGGGAAATTTTTAACGGCACACAGTACAACACAGATATCTTGCGTTCTCATTTCTTACGTCCCACGACGAAATTTGACCTCATATTCCCTGTGTTCCTGATCATGCGATGTTGAAATTCGCCTTTGGCCAGTAGATCCTCTGATCCCTGTAGAACGGATGACGGACCAGCCTATATCTGCTTTCAACCCCAGTGCCGATATCCGGGCTATTGAGGCGCAGTAGTAACAGGAACTGGAAGCTTGCTTCAGGGGAGATTAGAATAGCAGTCGAATCAGTCAATGAACCGGACACAAGGGAGTGCATCGTACTATTGACAAGTGAGCAAGAGTGTTCTCGTACTGCCAATTTCATTGCCAATTTAATTTCACTGTGCAAGCACTGAAATGAAGCAATATACCCACAAATGCGAAGAGTTTCATACATCGTTCTCTTCTCTTTCTAGGCGCGTAGTTTGTTGTGCAATCGCAGTGTTAATAATGGTGTGCCGCACATTCATTGTGTACTGAGGAAAATTAAGATTGGTTCAAATGGCTCTGAGCACTATGGGACTTAACATCTGAGGTCATCAGTCCCCTAGAACTTAGAACTACTTAAACCTAACTAACCTAAGGACATCACACACATCCATGCCCGAGGCAGGATTCGAACCTGCAACCGTAGCGCTCGCGCGGTTCCAGACTACAGCGCCTAGAACCGCTCGGCCACAGCGGCCGGCGAAAATGAAGAATTCCCTCGTCGTTCTCGAGGGCAGTGTCTTTGGCGAGTTGTTTTGGAATTGCTTTCCTTCGAGCTCTGGACTGTATTTACGAACTACATCTGTATAGGATGTATCATCAATGACCCCTCAAACTAATACTGTGTTCTTGCTATAATGAACTTAGAGTCGGAAGACATGACAAACAAAAAATGACAACTAACGTAAGGAATCTGGAGAGTCAAACACTGTGATACACTGTTGGCAGTCACAGGGAGTCTGACTCTAAGTTTCTCATGCTACAGATAGGTTTTATGACTCAAATCTGTAAAACGCTGAGCAGATGGTCCGAAGTTCAGTCAGGAAACTGCAGCACAAAGTGGCGGCCAGGAACTGTACGCTATGGGACCAACTGTTCCGCGAAAAACATCTTACATCGGCAGAACAAATTCCATCCGCGCATACACTGAGAGCCACCATGAACACACCAGTCCCGTCTCGCACTGGAAGTGGGAAAACTGAGTTCTAATGTGGAAAGAAGAAATCTCAAACCTCTCACACTGAAACGATTAGAACAGGATCCTCATTCTGAGTAGGGCAGAGACGGAGGAAGAAATTTGCGGCCACCTTGCTGAAGAACTTTGTGCTGACATTGACGTGAAGTGATTTAGAAAACCACGGGAAATCTAGATAAGGAATATCATCGCACATCTCCTCACAAATACTCGTTACGAGTACAGTTTCGCAACTATGGCTCCATTTCGCTCTATTGTCACTTGGGAAGTACATTCTCGTCTCCGCTCTTATTCAGCGATTATTTAGGTGCTATATCACGAATATGAATATAGATTTTTGGAATGATATACGAACATTCTGTGGGCACATGGAAGCTATATCAACTTTCATGAAGTGTGATACTGTATCGTAATTCCTTTTTATAAATATTAATTCAAGAGACATTACAACTACTGTATTACATCCACATATCTATTTTGGTTGTCACAGCAGCCATGTTCAGTTCGTATTACTGCCACATCAGTATATCAGCAAATTACTGCATGTTCAGTTACAAGCGACGTAATGAATGAATTCAATTTTGATGTCGCGGGTAATGGCGGTAATCCGATCTGAAGATGCTTGCCGTTTCATCTGTCATAGTAATTTAGTGTCGTAACAGACGTTTCTCCTATTATATCCAATTCGTTTCAGAAGGGACGCTGTCAACAGTGGGAACTGGCTGATATTTCAGAAACAGCTCGTGAACTGCACTGCCGCTTACGCTCGAATATAATATTCTCCTCTCGTATTTCCGAAAATAGGGATGCGCTTCCTATGGGTGCGCGTAATATTAAGCGCCAGCAAAAAACTCACATTTTACACTCTACGTGATGAAGTTTCTGTTCCGGTTGGATATCCGGAGACAGCATGCAAATGACAAATAAAATATAGAAGCAGCAATTTCACGTGAGTCATGAAATTGTAGCTAGTTAATTTACTTACGATTCACTAGACGGACATTTGAAAGTATGGAGCCGGGTTCTGTTGGAATCGCAGCCTTCATTGTAGCTCTGACAGTCAAAGAAGTGAACTCTGCCAACAGAAAACGTTCGAAGTCAGGCAGTTATCCGACGTGATACACCACCGAAATATGGCTGCCTCGAAAAAGACTCGTCCGTGATAGGCTCATTTGAAAGGAACATAATCGGATGCTAGGGAACAGGACCACGTTTCTGGCACTTGCTACCCTTAAAGTTGTTCACTTCTCTCAAAGATCGTTTACCAAAGCAGTATTTATGTACATAGAGAGTGACAATTATTGAAGTAGTAAATTAGTTACACACTTTATTCAACATGTAAACGTCACCACAGATATTCGGATTTAGTTTATGACATTTTCGACATGCCTGCCATCATTGGCGATGATGTGGCGCAGACGAATAGCGAAATTCTGCATGACCCGGCTGAAGTATCCGAACATCGATTCCGTCGATGACCTCCTGAATGGCTGGTTTTGGGGTTTTTGCTGTACACCTTGTCTTTAATATAGCCCCACAAAAGGAGTCGCATGTGTTCAGATCCGGAGAATATGGCGACCAATCTAGACCCATACCACTGGTCTCTGGGTACCCCAGAGCCAGAGTGCGGTCCCTAAAGTGCTCCTCCAAGATATCAAACACTCTCCAGCTTCGATGGGGTCGGTCTCCGTCTTGCATGAACCACATCTTGTCGAAATCAGGGTCACTTTTGATAATGAGAATGAAATTATCTCCCAAAACCTTCACGTACCGTTCGGTGGTCACCGAGCCACCAAGGAATATCGCACCGATTATTTCGCGAAGGGACATTACACACCACACAGTCAATAGTTGAGGTTGAAGAGACTTCTCTTATCGCGAAATGCGGATTCTCAGTCCCCCAAATGCTCCAATTTTGCTTATTGACGAACCCATCCAAATGGAAGTGGACTTCGTCGCTAAAGCAAACAATACATCAAAGTCCTGTTCGTCAATTCTGTGGACAATAGTGTTGGCAAACATAACCGCTATCTTCAAGAACAATTTGTCTCTCGGCTGATTCCCACCCGTTGTGCAGCTCGTCTGATCGATTTCCCAGGGCTGGTTTGAGACACAGCGAATGTCTTCTGGATGTTTCCATACCTTTTCATCCTTGTTGGGTGAACGACATTGGTAGCACTCCCTCAAACTTGCTAATCAAATTCTTGATTGGTTCAAATGGCTCTAAGCACAATGGGAATTAACATCTGAGATCATCAGTCCCCTTGACTTTGAACTACTTAAACGTAACTAACCTAAGGAAATCACACACATCCATGTCCGAGGCAGGATTGGAACCTGCAACCGTAGCAGCAGCGCGGTTCCGGACTGAAGCGACTAGAACCGCTCGGTCACAGCGGCCGGCAAGCTCTTAATATATTGATTGTTACCACACTTTGACCGGTTGTCCTCATCTTGCACCCAATCGAAAACTTCCTTTGAGCCGTAGTTTGGTTGTTATTAGTCGCATAGTGGGCCCTCACAAACTCTATACGCATACCGTGACATTTTCACGTGCAAATGGCCGACAACAACATGGAGCGTACGCATGCGCATACTAATTTCCATCATCCTCCGCGGCCAACGGTGCAGTTTGAACGTCCTAACGCAAACCGCTTGGAAGTTAGGACGATTTTATTTCAAATAGTTCAGTAATTGTCACCATGTAAAACTAGACAGTGAAAAGCATTGAGATATCTTCTAGCGCTTCATCTCTTATTTCACAGCACACCTTGCGAGGACTGTCTGAACGCTGAGCTGCTCCATAGAGACTGTCAGGTAAGTACCCGTGCTAAAAAGCTATGAATAAATTCAGCGCCATTGTAGCTTCAGGCGCAATACGGAAATGAGAACCTTGTTAACTCCACGGCTGCAATGGGCTAACGACAATCCCCAAAGTCAGGCGGTAACTTCGTGAAACGGTGGCACGATAGCAAAATTGCGTCGCCAAGCGGCAGAGGGCAGACTAAAGTAATTATCTGATTTTCGTAGCAAACGCCCTGAACGAATATCGGAAAGGTCGGTAATTCTTGAGAGGGCAGCCAAAGCAGTCCTTGGAAGCACTCGAAGCTGTTCGGCCAAGCCGTGGAAACTAATTATACATCGTACAGCATGTAAGTAGATCTCGCGCGGTGCTGGAAACTTCTCAGGGGGTATAAGGATGTAGTAAGCTCACTGAGTACGAGCTTGTTACAGTAGCCTGCATTTGCAGTTCGCGCAGCAAGGTGATTATTTATCAATGGATGTTTATCCTATTGCACGGAAGAGGGACTTCAGCTGATGATATATATGAGAAAAATAGGAGCCGACAAGGTGTCGAGTAGAGCCTCCTGAGGAAAGCTGCTCGCGTGCACTAGAAACGAGGAGTCCACAATGAACGTGCCTAGGAAATCCTGTACCCTTTTGGCAGCGGTGGGGCCTGAAGATGGCGGTAGTGGGCCACCGAAACTAGTCATGTGAGATAATAAAGTCGTTCTCAAGATACAGTTGTGGTGGTACTTTTCTCATATATGTTCATTTATTGCTCTCCGGAGTTTAGCACACCAGTGGCGAGGTGCTCCTGTGGGCGTATCGCAATGTATCAAATCTCTGGTTTAGCACGATCGCGCAACTTGAGATTGTGCTATTCTTGCATGCGATCAGCAGCAGTTTTCTGGAGTAAAGGATGTCTGGAGAGTATCTTTAAATTAATCCGCTTCTTTAGCTGAGGTCGCTAACCTGCAGTTAAGCCGTTACGAGTCTCGTGGTGCAATAAATTTTCACCAGTAGTATTTAGCTGGAAAAGCAAGGAGAGGTGGTAGGGTATTCTTCCTGATCACCAGACTTGACGACAATATCCTGGATTAAATTCCATACCTCTGCCCAGTATCTCATGAAATGAGAGCATTTGACGCTGCTGATGGTAATCCGTCTACAGCATTTCGACGTTAAACCTTGCGGCCCCCTTGGTGGTATTGGACAGAGGAGGCTATGTGCCAGCACTGGATATCACTCTTTCCATTCTCTCATCGCCATATAACGCAAACAAAATACCACACCACACATACACACATCACACACATTAAGCCAATACGATCACAGTTCACTAAGGAAAGGTGCCACGGGCGAGCGAAAGAGAGAACAACATTTCCAGTTAGGTGATTGAATCTACCATTTGGGGCCTTCCAAACAACCATGCAGCACGAGAGTCAATCTTTTACATAGGATCAGCAGAAATCATATTATTCTATTCTGCCACCTCTGTAGGTAAGTTATTTGTGGTATTGCTGACATGTCAGAAAATGTACGGAAGAACTGGGGGTGCCTGGAGGCTTTTATGGTACTAGGGTCAGTTTCCAAATCCTGTAAGTTTTTTTTTTTTTTTTTTTTTTTTTTTTTTTTTTTTTTTTTTTTTTTTTTTAATCGTCACTCCTCACCGCAATACGCCCCGCGCTATGTATGCGCTCCAGGTCCCCATGCTACAGCCCTATCGAACCCTTTGTCGATCAACAGTTGGCGGGCTCTTACGTTAATCGGTCGGTCTCCATCAACGACCATCGCTCAGGTGCACCAGCATTTATCAACAGCATGGGACACGGTATTTCCGAAATATAATTCAGTATTCCTAAGGCTCATTGTATTACAGATTAAGCAGTGTTGTTGCCTCTCAGTTGATGACACCTGTTTTTGCTGTATCGTCTGGATGTCGAAAGGGTTCATTGTTTTGACCAATACAACAAACAATAATGTTCTTCTCACACATCGGCTTGAGAAGAGATAGGAAAATGTCCACTGTGTGCCCTTCGATACATTCCAGTAAATGTATTTATTTACAATAACATACACAGAATATCAGAGACGCAGATATTTTTCAACGTTTCAAGGTTGCGTTGCATGCTTTCTATTTGTAGAGGAACTAGCTGAGTACGCAGCATTTCCCGCGTTTGTACTGATTCCATTTCCATTATTCCATCTCTTCCTCATCCTTTCTCTGTCCGTCTCCTCTTTCGTTTCTCGTCCATTTCCTCCTCCTCTTTTTGTCAATCTCCTCTTCCCCTTTTCTGTCCCTCTGCCCCTCTCTCTGTCTATCTCCTCCCAATCCCTCTGTCTGACCACCTCTTCCTCCCACCTTCTCTATGCATGTTACTATTCCCACCCCAATAGAAGGCTGCTGGATCTTCAGCCCACAGTAGTTAGTTCCATGTAGTAGGTAATGTGTGTACCATGTTTGTGAATTAGTATACTTAGTATGATTTGGTTTCGTGACTAAGTCCACTCTCACTTGGATGGGTTAGTCAGTAAGCAAAACTGGAACATTTGGGGACTGAGAATACGTGTTTCATGATCGAGAAGTCTCTTCACCCTTAACGGGTGACTGTGTGGTGTGCAATGTATCGTCACGGAATAATCGGTGCGATATTCCTTGGTGGCACGGTGACTACCGAACGGTACGTGAAGATCTTGGGAGGTGATTTCGTCCCAGTTATCCAAAGTGACCCTGATTTCGACAAGATGCGGTTCATGCAAGTCAGATATCGACCCCATCGAAGCTGTAGAGTGTTTGATGTCCTGGAGGACCACTTTGGGGACCGCATTCTGGCTCCGGGGTAGCCAGAGACTACAGGCATGGGTCTCGATTGGCCGCCATATTCACCGGATCTGGATAAACGCGACTCCTTTTTGTGAGTTTATATTAAAGACAAGATGTATAGCAACAACCGCAAAACCATTGCTGAGCTGAAAACAGTCATTCAGGAGGTCATCGACGGCATCGATGTTCCGACACTCAGGGGGTCATGCAGAACTTCGCTATCCGTCAGCGCCACATCAACGCCAATTATGGCAAATATACCGAATGTGTCATAACCTAAATCCGAATATCTGTGGTGACGTTTACATGTTGAATAAAGTGTGTACACTCCGTAGTTTGTAACTAATTTACTTTTTTTTCTCGTAGTTCAATAATTGTTAGCCTGTATATGTTGATAATAAAGAATCTTTGCTGTAGCCAACATACTCGTCGCGAGTGAACTGGGTAATTGCGTTGACATTTAAAAAAATTATGTATCTTTTACTTTTTTGTCTCTGTCGTGCATTTTTTTATAGTATGACAAGGTTCAACCTTACTGGATCATCTTCCGGTCTCTGTAGATGCATACGAGTATGTTGAAATGTAATTCCGACACAGACGCAACGGGTTGCTTTCTAAAGAAAGATTCTTTGCTTTTGTGATTCATAGTCCACCGCTTACGTAAGCTATACTGACTTACTTCATCAGTTTTGCGACAGCTAAGCGCACTTTACAGGCAGCGAGCCTCACAGAAACGTCAAACACTCCTTGAGCATTGAGATTTTGCTCGAAACAAGATTTTTTTTAAAAAAATGTTCAGCTATAATCAGCTGGCACACAAAGACACAAAAATAGTTAGTACTAGGACAAAACAAGAGTTTAGAGAGTGAATACGATTTTTTCTCTCTTTGTTTGCCAAGCATAATGAATCGAAACTAAAAGAATGATAATACGTTACCAACATTTAATTACATTAAAAGGAATATATCTCTGAGGAGAAGTCCCAGGATTTATTTGCATTTGGGGTATTCGCCTAAGATTTGGTTGTTTCTTGTTACTTTATCTGAAGCTTTCCTCTTCATTTTTCCACTTGTTTTGTGAAAAGTTTGGTATTATCGAGGAATTATTTTCCAAAGACTGAAAGTGAGTTTCGTGTAGTGTGAGAACGCAGTATGTCCCCTAATACTGAAACCACTATACAATAATTCTTTCCCGCCATTAATTTATCCCGAAGAAGCGTGTTAATACCAAGAGCAGTTGGCCACATTCACCACTGGTAATTAAAAGTTTTATTTGCACTCCACGTACGTTAATGTAATTACACTGCAGTGCCCAGTAGTTTCAGAGAGTGATTATTCCTCAACTTGAAGCTGAAAATCATCTTTTTTCGTTGTTGTCTTAGAGATCAACCACTTGTTGAGGTTTTTCCCTTTCAGACAGAAAAACTGGAAGCAGTCCAGATTTGGTCACGTAGCAATAAACTCGCCAAGATGACGAGATTTCGGTTAAAAACAGTTTTGATCCAGATTAATCTTGTGTTCCGAGTCTGGGAAACATTTTTCGGCTTACTTCGCCTCTGACAACGTTGCCCAGAAGTTAAAACATAAACAAGCTGGCGACGCTTTTCCTATTAAAGGTAAACTCAGATGCTAACGGGCAGCCGTATGTTTTCAGCCCTGGTTTGCATAAATCTCTCTCTAATTGTAAGAGCACTTAGTATCCCGTTGGAGCAAACGTAGAGTTCTCCGAACGGCTGGGAGAGAGAGGTAATGTAGATATATTATTCTTGCACGAAAAATAAACGACCTCGTTCTCCAGAGGAACCCTCCTCTCGCCTTTTTTTCTTCCTTTTCCTGCCCAGAAAGAGCTCTGCGCGCCGGTAGTAGATCCCGGGGCACTTTTCGTCAACGGTAATGTGTTTGGGGCGCGCGCTCTGCTAAAATACGTTGGGCATTATGCGGCGTTCATCGAGAGACGTTTGGCCCATTTACGTCGACGGCGAAATATGCTGGCGCCGTACGTCTGGCGGGCGAGCGAGTGGCGCCCGCGCACGGAACGGCATCTCCCTGACAGTCGGCGCGGCTGCCCCTGGCCGTCAAGTAATGAGGCACACAGTGCCGGCAGTCAACCGTTCGGCGAACACCAAAGGCTGCCGCCGCGTTGTCTCTCCTTCACCGACCAGGCCTTACCCTGGCCAATCGCGTGTCGCAGGCTGGGGAGCGTCTTTGATCCACACAGCAGGGGCTCTTCTCGCCGTCTAGCGCTCGTCAATAATCTTTATACCTGTGTAACCAGTATAAACGCAGATATTTTTATTCGTGACTGAGCACGGTGTACTGATCAGCATTACATCAGTATTTCCTTCGTCTGCGAACTAATAATTACAGCTATTATGAGTAGTATATTTTAGGTTGGACAGTACCTCCAAGTACATGTGGCAAGACCAAGCCATTATTGCTTACGAGGAGCGTTCAATAAGCATTGCAACAAGTTTTTCTCAAAGCAGGTTGGTTCTGTTCAGGATTCCAGTACACCATATTGTTCCCTATTTTTCTGGCCACTAAACTACACCTTTCAACACAATCTCTGTTCAGTGCGACGACCTCACGCCACCTTACTGGCAGGGCCCCTATGTCCGCATGGTACCACTCTACTCATCGGCGTCGGAGCCAACGTCTTGCTCCATCGGTAATCTCCCCATCATCCATGTACTGCTTAGCGCGGAGAGTATCCTTCACTGACCCAGACAGATGGAAATCGGAAGGTGCGAGATGCGGGCGCTAGGGTCAATAAGGGAGAACAGTCCAATGACGTTTTGTGAGCTTCTATCGGGTGCGCAGACTTGTGTGATGCCTTGCGTTGTCGTGGAGGAGGAGCAGTTATTTTGCGTTTGAGTGGCGACGAAGCCGGCCGCTGGTGGCCGAGCGGTTCTAGGCGCTTCAGTCTGGATCCGCGAGACCGCTACGTTCGCAGGTTCGAATCCTGCCTTGGCCATGGATGTATGTGATGTCCTTAGGTTACTTAGGTTTAAGTAGTTCTAAGTCCTAGGGGACTGATGACCTGAGATGTTAAATCCCATAGTGCTCAGAGCCATTTTTTCAGTGGCGACGAACACGCTGAAGTCGTTTCTTCAGTTTCCTGAGGGCAGCACAGCACAGTTTAGAGTTGATCGTCGAACCATGAGGGAGGACATCAAACAGAATAACCACTTCCGATTCCCGAAAGACAGTCCACGTGACTTTTATCGGCTGAGGCAGCGGCTTTCATCTTTTTCCTCGGAGGCCATGTGGTGTGGCACCATTGCATAGGATACCGTTTTGTTTCCGGTTCGAAGTGATGTATCCATGTTTCATCGACGTTCCTCAAGGAATTATCACGATCAGCCCCGTAACGCGCAACCAGTTCCGCACAGGCGGTCCTTCGTTGCTCCTTACGGTCTGCTCTTAGGCGGCGAGGAACCCAGTTGGTACACAATTTTGAGTACCTCCGTTAGTGGACGAGTGTGTCAGCACTACCAAGAGAGACGCCCGGTTGAGCACCGAGGTGTTTGGTTGTGATCCGTCGATCACCTCGAATGAGAGTGTCCGCACGTTCCCATACTGCAGAGTCAGAGCTGTGTGCGGCCGGCCGGCACGCGCAAGATCCGACAGGTTTCCGCTGCTTTGTTACGATGTTGACAGATGCCTCGCACAACGACTCATCGTGCTCTTCTTCTCTGTCAGGTTGGTTCAAATGGCTCTGAGCACTATGGGACTTAACTTCTGAGGTCATCAGTCCCCTAGAACTTAGAACTACTTAAACCTAACTAACATAAGGACATCACACACATCCATGCCCGAGGCAGGATTCGAACCTGCGACCGCAGCGGTCGCGCAGTTCCCGACTGTAGCGCCTAGAACCGCTCGGCCACTCCAGCCGGCTCTCTGTCAGGTATCCGTAGACATTCTGTAAGCGCCTGTTAACAACTGTGATGCTTTGGTTTTCGCGAAAAAGAAACTCAGTGACAGCTTTCTGCTTGGTACGCAACTCCGTTACAGACGGCATTTTGAAAGCTACATATAGCGCCGCTACCTGCCGACATTTCATGAAACTACACGGGCTGAAGAAGGACTATTCCACGATGTCCCACACAACCGATACCGCTTTTTCTAAAGCAAAACTAACCGAGAAAAAAATGCGTTACCTTACTTACTGACGACCTCGCTTATTTTCCCCTAGGCAGCACATCGGGTGTTGAAACGTGAACGGCTGGGCGCAAAACAGTTAGTCTACACTTCAGGCGTAGTCCACTTAGTGGTGCGGTTACATTCAGGCAGAAAACGTCAGATAGTAAATTAAGGTAAATTAAGTGATGTGCTGCAAACAAATAAAATAAAACAAAAAAGACTGTTTGACGCCGAGGAGAAACTACTAACATATATATGAAGTACCAAATATGAAAATGTCTGCACTTATACCCTTATATCCGTTACGCGCTGTATTACCCGCTGTAAGCGCCACAGCGATCTGTTACATACCGATAGTCGAAAGACATGAAACGGAAGAATTAATAGAGAAGATCTCAAAAAAGTGATTTTCCTGCGAACGCTGTTTTCTTTTATTTTATTTTTTAAATAATCTCTTATTTCATACTTCATTTGTCAGCTAACATCGCCTTCTTGGCCGTTTCTTAGCTACCTCATTTACTTGTGCCACATTGGAAAACTGTAATGCTATAGTATCACCTATTCCACGCATGTGTGTGGAGGAAGCGTCCTTAATAAAGGTGGCACACGATCATCAGCTAATAGCTATGCACGAAGTAAAGTTGTCATAAAAGCCTATGTAGGAAAATGACTTCCGTCAGGAAATTCGCAACACTATACAGAAGTCTATAGTAAGGAGGGAACGTTACAGCGCAAGCTGCGAAGGAAAAATCTGGAGAAAGGAATTAAAGCTCAGGGAAAATATTTAAAAACTTTAATATTTGCTGATGATATTGTAATTCTTTCAAGATCGGCGAAGGACTTGGAAAATCAGTTGAGTGGCATTTACAGTATCTTGAAAAGAAGTTAAATAATGATCTTCGCAGAGAAACATCATAAGCCATTGTGTCTAACCAATGACAGATTTCTGAAGTAAATTAAAAACTGCAATAACAGTGATAATACGAGGAGTCTTCATGAAGTAATGCAACATCATTTTGTCGCAGGCAATTTCGGCTGTAAAACTGTAGAATTTGCTGTCGGACATCGTGGAATATTCCCGCTTCAGCCTCAAAGTTCCGATTGCTGGTGGCGCCATACGTAGCCTTAAAAAGTGGAGTCTACAACGGAGGTGCGTTCCAAGTAGAAAGTTGTCACTGACTTCCTTTTGCCGGAAAACCAGAGTAGCACAATATTCATAAGCACGTGGCTGTGAACAAAAGCAAGGAGTGTTGTCTGGTGAGGCGTCTGTCGCCGCAACCAGGTCGCGCAAACCTGTCCGATCTCCCGCGTGCCGGTCGGACACAAACAGCTGTGACTCTTGCAATGCTCGAACGTGCAGACGCTCTCATTCATGGTTATCGACGGATCAAAATCAAACACCACCTTCTCCGTGACAATGTAAGGCCTTGCAGACGTCTACGCATCCGGGGAGAGCTAACAAAATTACAGACCGGATCTCGCACCATCCTAATTCTGTCTGTGTCTGTTTGGCCCAGGGAACGATGCATCCGCAGGAAGCAGTACGTGGATAACGGGGGAGGTTATTGATGCAGCAAGACTCTGGCTGGGACGTCGATGAGCAGAGTGGGACAACACGGACATACACGCCCTCCTAGTAAAGTGGCGTAAGGCCGACGCATCGAACGGAGACTGTGTTGAAAAATGAGGTTTTGTAGCCAGAAGTGTAGGGAATAATATGGTGCATTAGAACCCTGAATAGAACAAACCTGCTTTGAGAAAAAAAAAAGATGCGATGAATTTTTTATCGAATGCTCCTCTCAATGACAATAGTTAGAGTACTGTTCGCTGATTTCAACTTACAGGTAATGGATGGGGAATGGGGAAGGTGAGGGCCACGGTTTGTGCTACAAATCAACAAAGTATTCGCCTGAAATGATAGAGAAATACTTTTTGAAACGTAGATCATAATCCAAGTAACTGTCCGTTGTATTTGTTTTGATATTACAGTCTCGCAAAACTTCTTTAATAGTGTTATGTTCGCCACCAATTGCATCATGTATTATTATTTCCACGATTCCATTTCCGAACTTAAACCATTTTCAAGATGTTAAGGTGCTGAAAAAGATGCTGTTTTTAGAGATTTAATTCCTTCGGTTACATACCGTTTGTGTATGTGTCGAAAGCTGACATGAGCCATAGAGGCTCACGTACCTTTCACTCATTTTATTAATGTTGACACCTTAAACTCTTGAAACTGAACCGAGCGAGGTGGCGCAGTGGCTAGACACTGGACTCGCATTCGGGAGGACGACGGTTCAATCCCGCGTCCGGCCATCCTGATTTAGGTTTTCCGTGATTTCCCTAAATCACTCCAGGCAAATGCCGGGATGGGTCATCTGAAAGGGCACGGCCGACTTCCTTCCCCATCCTTCCCTAATCCGATGAGACCGATGACCACGCTGTCTGGTCTCCTTCCCCAAAAACAACCAACAACCAACAACTTGAAACTGAATTCGGGTGCTAACTGCAATAACCAAAATTACAATAAATAGTACAATCGAAGACGAACATAACGTAATCAAAAAATCTAGCACTCCTTATTACCAGGACAATATTTCAGCTAATCCTTTCATTTCACTATGCTATAACGGGGGGGGGGGGGGGAGACGGTTAACAATGAGCCTTAGTGGACTACGAGATATCTGCGACGACCTCTCTTTGACTTGCCGGCCAAGTTCTTTCCGAATTGCCAATAAATGAAAACAACAAAATTTTTAAAGCATTCCTATTCATGAACCTTTTTTATGATGATAACTTCCTGTATTCGTTAATATCGTCTAACTACATATTTCCAGTTTCTCTTAATATTTTAAATTACATGAACTGAACAAATACAGAAATATTGGCATTGCCGTCTATATTTTTGTTGTCCTTTCAAAATACCACTATTGATTACATGCATTTGGCAGTAAAAACTGTAAAATCATTTGCATATATATTTTACAGTGTAAGAAAGGTGGTTGATGTACATGAGAGTAGTAAAAGTCTTATGTTTCATGAATCGTTGTAGTCTGCAACGTATTGCTAGTGGGCCAATACACAGGCGTGATGCAAATCCTGTGATATTCCAGCAATGCGTCGGTGGAAACCACATAAATTTTATCGCCGTCAAAGGAGGTCAGAACGAAATCCAATGTCTGCCGGAACGCTCCACCATCAAAGATATTCCCCGCAGACTACGATCTTCAAATATGTGCTGGTGACATCCAAGCAAAGTCATTGAGGACAGATATTCACAGCTGCAGGCAGTGAAGCGACAGCGTAGTTAACCGACGGATGCAGGTTTTTCCAACAAACCAGAAATTCCCACAGCTTTGAAATGTTCCTGTTAGTTGCCAAATTCTCAATGCGTCATTGACAATGAACTTGGTAGAGAGTGAACATCTGCACAGGCTGAACTAATTTGAACAAAGGAGAAAGACAATGAATCTTTAGGTAACCTCACACGGTAAATCACACAAACTGCGTCAGATCCAAATTATGTATACTGTACCTCTAACCGACATTGAAATTTAGTTCCAACTCGTTGTTGCTACCACCTTTTGTTTTGTCTACATTTTCCATGTTGACAGGTCTTCCATTAATAAAGTTGATACGTGAAACGTGTGTGCTTGTCAGGCAGTCACTGTGCGTTTCACGGACAGAGTTTTTGCATGCCAGTGCAGTATAAGAGGTCATACGCTAACCGTCATTTTCCATACCTGAAATGGGAAGGTGTGATGGACATGTTTATGTATTTCGTTAATGTGTTTTCAAAACTGGAGTTCATAATTTGTTACATCAAAACTGGCACACTTTTAGAAGGATCCCATCCATATTATTAGACCGCTATCCCGGAATTCGACAACATCTGCAGGTTGCCTATGTAATGGCTTTCGGAGGTAACAAAGAATTGTTTTTCGGTACCTGTATTTCACGTAGGTATTGACCGAGTACAGAAATTGCAATAAGAAATTTACTGCAGTTGGAAACTGCGTGTTTGTGTTGCGACAGTGTAACTGGTGGCGAGAATATACCCGGACTTAATTCGTCCGGTATTTCAGAATGGGAGTACTCGGCGACTTATGACGAACTTTGTACATAATTTCTAAGCTTTATGAAACTTCTTCTCGCTCACACCCGCACAAAATAGTGAATCGAAGAAGTTTATCGCTTACTACATTTTCGCTGTTCATGTAGTCAAACTCCTCCGCGCGGTCTCAGGCGTCTTGTCACGGTCCGGAAGGCTCCCCCCCCCCCCCACCGTTTGAGGTCGAGTCTTCCCTGGGCCTTGGGTGGGTGGGTGCGTGTGTGTTGTCCTTAGCGTAAGTTAGTTTAAGTTGGATTAAGTAGTGCGTAAGCTTAGGCACTGATGACCTCAGCACTTTGGTCCTATAAGACCTCACCACAAATTTCCAAAAATTTGCAAACTCCAGCATCAGGTATGACGATTTAATTTACTACTTCTTTACTACTGACTATCCACAGCACCGTTTAGAGACATCTCCATATATTACAAAATGTACCTGCAAAATAACAACATTTTAATAGTTCAGGAGACATAGTGTCGTAAGCATTAAATCTAAATTCCGTCCGACCGAGCCTTGGAAGGCCCAACGATACCGACCGGACGCCGTCTCATCCTCAGCCCACAGGCGTCACTGGATGCAGGAATAGAGGGGCATGTGGCAAGCAGGACGCTCTCTCCCGGCATTATGTCAGTTTACGAGACCGCAGCCGCTACTTCTCAATCAAATAGTTCCTCAGTTTGCCTCAGAAGGGCTGAGTGCACCCCGCGTGCCAGCAGAGCTCGGCAGACCAGATGGTCACCCATCCGAGTGCTAGCCCAGCCCGACAGTGGTTAACATCGGTGCTCTGACGGGAACCGGTGTTAGCACTGCGGCAAAGCCATTGACGTCGTAAACATTAAGATGCGTGAAAACTAGATTTCGCCTAAAATAGAGCGGAAATCTTCCGGGATACATGTATTTAGTGTTTCATAACGATAGAAGTCGGCGACTTCCAGCTAACGCTCAAACTTGATTTTAGATCTTTTCCAAACTTTTTGTAGCTTATATGCTTAAAACTAAATATTTACCACATTAATTCATTTTTAAAGTAATCAGGCTTCTGAAGCTCTGTTATACACGAGACCCTCATTCTTTAAGAAATCGAGGTTTACTGGTACATTATTGTCTAGGCCAGTTGCAGTTATTCTTTTCTTCCTCAGTCCCTCCATCTACACCTGTCAGCAACGAGTTGTGTCGTAATATGTGCTCAACTAATCATTTTCTTTATCAGCCATTTCTTCTCGTTCTCTCGTAGAAGAACGACTTCATTCCTTACTCGAACAATCCACCTGATCTTCAACGGTCTACTGAACTTCACATTTCAATTAGTTTCGTATCTGTCTGTGCTCCAGACATCGCTTTTCGTGAATGTTTTTCGGATATGAAGGTTTATAGTTTTTGTGCGTTAGCAAATGTTTCATTCTGCAAAAAGCCTATTTTGCGTCGTGCACATCTTGCTAGTACGCCTTGCATCATACTTCTGTCATACTGTTATAGTCTCTACAGTGCAAACACCTGTAATCGACATTATTATGGACATCTCGATGGTTTAATTGTATCTTCGGGTTCAGGATGTACTTCGCGTGTACTATCACCGAGGCAATTACGATCATGTTGCATTCATTTTGCGGACCGCTGTGGCCGAGCCGTTCTAGACGCTTCAGACCGAAACCGCGCTGCTGCTGCGGTCACAGGTTCGAATCGTGCCTCGGTCAGTCGCATAGTGTTCAGATCCATTTGAGCCATTTTTAACTTAACATCTGAGGTCATTAGTCCCCTAGAACTTTGAACTACTTAAACCTAACTAAACTAAGGACATCACACACATCCATGCCCGAGGCAGGATTCGAACCTGCGACTGTAGTGGTCGCGCGGTTCCTGAATGAAGCGCCTAGATGTTAAGTCCCATAGTGCTTAGAGTCATTTGAACCATTTTTTTTTGCATTCACTTACTTGTTTCTCCACTGATAATAGTGAGAAGTAAAGCGAGAGTATAAGCGATCACTTTTTATGAATTTCCGCTGCCGCCGGCGTAGAGTCCCAATTCGTCAATTCGAACCAAATACAAAACTCGACCATTTTAGAAGGAACTACAATTGAAAGTATTTCGTCGATCAGATCGACTCTTTACTTATATCACTGTGCAACATTTTTAATGCAAACCAAACTTTTGTAAATATCAACGTCAATTGCGTGTAGCTCGCCTTGCGTCGTAGCTACATTACACTTTGTTTACCTTTTCGTTGTAGCTGACATTTCGGTATGTCAGTATACTGAATGCGGCAACGGCCTTGCCGCAGTGGATACGCCGATTGCCGTGAGATCACCGAAGTTAAGCGCTGTCGGGCGTGGTCGGCACTTGTATGGGTGACCATCCAGGCCGCCATGCGCTGTTGCCATTTTTCGGGGTGCACTCAGCCTCGTGCTGCCAATTTAGGCGCTACTCGACCGAACAGTAGCGGCTTCGGTCAATAATACCATCATAACGACCGGGAGAGTAGTGTGCAGACCCCACGCCCCTTCCATCCGCATCCTCCACTGAGGATGACACGGCGGTCGGATGGTCCCGGTAGGCCACTCGTGGGCTGAAGACGGAGTGCCAGAGTACACTCAATGCGCAGTAAGTGCGACGTCAAGGTCGCCATCTCAATCGCATCAGCAGTCAAAGTCGACGTCCTTTATAGCGTTGTTAACTTGAGCCCTTCGTACCTGCTAGTAGAACAGAAAATTAAAGAACGATGTAGGGGCTTGTTACGATCTTGTTTACGTCGGGGAAAGTAGTAAGATGGCGCACGGTATCACGTGCTCTGTAGCACACTCTTGGAGTGGAGATGTTATGGTGATCGTTCCCTTCAACCTTGAGGCTGGAAACAAAAGCGTGGCACCCTGACTGTTCAGAATAAAGCCATGTCCCGGGGCGACGCGGCCCGATAATATCTACCGGAATTGCGAGGACAGACGGCGATAGCAGCAGGCGGCAGGCAGCTGGAGGCGCGTAAACGCGACCGCGCCGGGAGGCTGTTTTCATTAACGACGCGCAGGAGCCGAGGGCCGGGCCTTTACTACCGGCGCCGCGCGGGCCTCTATTTTTAGAGCAAGTAGTCCCAGCAGGAAACGCCCCGCTAGAAGAGGGTGGGCGCGGGAGACCCCACCGAGACCGTCTCCCACCGTCCCTCCCCCCTTCCCTCATCCACTGAGCGTGCGCCATAACTATCTAACTGCTATTCTCATTGTTGGCGCAAATATGTGGCCATTTGTGGCAAATGACGAGCTAAGACGGCTTCTCCTCCGTCTCATTATGTCTCAGCTTTAGCCACGGCATTTTGGCACCACTCTGCCTGTCGTAAACTTGCGAGTGAGGAGGGGCCGCTAGTTCTACGGAAACGCTAACAAAAAGGCTGGTACTTGCCACTGGTTTGTGGCGTTTTGGTACAGATTTATTTTTACTTTCGTAGATGACTTCAACTTATTAAGCTTAAGTAAATTTGCTGGCATCATGCTGCCTTGCGAAGTATGGAAGTGATCGAGGCCTAGATCTAATATGCGTCAGAGATGGACCATCGCTGGTACACGCATTTGATAGTTATAAGCAGATGATGAAAATTTGTTGATTACGACGCACAGCAGAAAGGTATTAAGTAACGTGATTATGGATAAATGTGTCTATTCATCACTCTACATATCTCTATCTCTAAATGGAAAAGAAACAAAAGAGAAAGCATACGTTTCTTTTATGCATACACGTTCTAACCTCCTGCACCCTCTGTGTCTGTCCATCTCCACATTCTTCCCCCTCTCTGTCCATCACCTCCACTCTCTCTGTTACATTCACGTCCCCATATCGCCCCATCTCCTACTGTTCCTCTCTCTCTCTCCATCTCTCTCTTTACATCACTTCTTTCCCCCTTTCTCTGACCACCTTGCCGGCCGCTGTGGCCGAGCGGTTCTTGGCGCTTCAGTCCTGAACCGCGCAGCTGCTACGGTCGCAGGTTCGGATCCTGCCTCGGGCATGTATGTGTATGACGTCCTTAGGTTAGTTCGGTTTAAGTAGTTCTAAGTTCTAGGGGACTGATGACCTCAGATGTTAAGTCCCATAGTGCTCAGAGCCATTTTAACCATCTGACAACCTTCTCTTCCCTCCTCTCTATTCATCTCTTCCTGTCCCGTCTCTCTGCCCTTCATTATTGTATATATTTATATACATGTACTTACAGATAATATATATTAAAAAGGTGTATCCTACGTCCGTGGGAACGTTTCATTAGAGTACTGTGTAAAATTTTAAATTAAAACGGTCAAGAATTTTTTTGGTAATAACGTTTATCCTTTATATTTTGCGTATATATTCATATATTACGTATATTATCAATAGGTACATAAAAACGCGCGCATATTCTAATGTATCGTTGTGTCAAAACTGCAAAGAAACTGGTGAAGAACTTTCGGGGATTTAACATTTTGAACAAACGAACAAGAGGTTTTCGCTAACTAAGCACACATACCGTCCCTCCAATAGGTATATAAAACCAAGCTCGTATTCGAATAGAGGGTTACATAAAATTTTGTGGCGGCGTTCGTAGCGACAAGCAATTCGCTGTAGAAACGGCTTACGAAGTCACCGCCACACTTTTAATAGCGGGCCGACTGGTCCGCTGGAACAGTGAACAGAAAGATGAAAACCCAAACACTCTGATTAAATAAAAGTCGGCACTTATCTTTATTAACGAAGATACAGAAACACAGTAGTGAACTCCGTGTCTACAGAAATCTGTCTAGTTCGAGTCGGAGCGGCTAGGTCAGCGTCGGCTGACGACAAACAACAACTCTGCTGCGACGAACACACAACTGACTAGCAAGTACACAATTCGGTGGCGAGTATACAACCGAGCGGCGAATACAGAACTGTCCTAGCGCTCGCGACTCCAGCCCTTAAGAAAACCAGAAGCCAGCGGTGGCGCGCGCAGACTTGCGGCGATTTCCTGACTCGCTGGCGCTGCTTATGCGGACGGCGTCCGGACTTTGATGCTGCCAACCTTTTGGCAGCGGGCTCGGGTGGCATTACTGGCTAGGATATAACATAAAACTCTAAAGTGGAGCGGTGAAGAAGTTTCCGAGATATTTGATTATTTTGAACAAACGGACGTTTACATTTTTATGTATATAGATTGTAAGACAAAACGGAGGCACCTGTTAAATCTACCCTGCCAGATTACAGGCAATCGCTAGGTTCACAGCACTTCTACTCTCGAACGTGGTACGAGGGAAATGTCGACGAAGTTTCATCATGACAGTAGTTCGCCCACACTTCAGCGGTGGGAATCTTCGCCAGCATTTTTATCGTTCTCGTTCGGATACAATACTTATTTACGGCTATGGTGGAGCTGAGGATCTTAATTATTTACTCCTTAGATGGCCACTACGTTAGCAGACCATTGCGCGCCTATCGGTCGAGAATGAAAAATGGACTTACCCCTTGCTGCAAGTGTCACAGATTTCTTGAAACGAATGAAATGGTTGTATGTGGGAAGCTGCATACATTTCAGATAGTAAGACACATACATCGGTAGTGGTGTCTTTCACAATTTAACGTCAAACTGATTGTTATTCGACCGTAACTGTTTGGTAAATATTATAAACTGGTTTCTCAAGTTTTGCCCCCTTATTTTTTAGCTTTCTTAAATCATTTAATATAGCAACATATTATGAGGTACGACCTCATCGTCAGGAAAATGCGGCAATAAATAAACATTTAACATGAATGCATCTAAGTTTTATTTTATGCCTTCAATGTAGCAAATTCATATTCATACGGAATATTTTACAAATGTTTTCATCTACAATATTTAAAACAAGGATTTATGTTACTCTCTGCGTGTACTTCTTATCCCTCTCTTTTCTAAGAGGGAGACAACGCCAGAGATGTTAGTTGACGTACTTAAGAAGAAAGAAACGGAGGTTCTTTACAGTTCCGCCATTAAACAATATCCGCCATTACCTGTGGTGCAATTACTACAATTTTTTGAGACGTAACTATCTGAAGTAATCTTATGAAGAAGTGTATCAAAAGCACTGACTTAAAGAATCATAAAACTGTTATACTCGAACCAGAATGAATAGTAAGAGATAAATGAGACTCAAGAATTAAAGTCTTCTGTGTTTTAATAACTGTAAGAGATTTCTACATTTCCAGAACTTAGTTCATAGAGGTCAAAAGTAAGAGAAATATTTTTTTAGCATTTCCTCTCCCCTGAAATGGGAGATTCGGTTAATTAATAAAAACTTTACATGGGACTCGTGGAAAAAGAAATAAAATCCAATTGACAATTAAACCATGTACTAAATGAGGAAGGGGGATGTTATAATACACGTAGATGTTAACTATGTAGTTTCTTCTGTCTTGGAATGTGCCTACAGAGAAAGAGAAGTGTAACCCCTTGGAAAGAGCTTTTATTTCGTTTGTTGATAACTTGCTAACGCGAAAAACCTCATTCTGTAGCCTACATCTGGAGTGACGTATTCACTATTATCCACTGTTGTGGCTATCTGGATTTCGTTGCTCACAGTTTACAAACTTGTGAAGAAACAACACTCTTTCTTTTCACTATTATTATTATTATTATTATTATTATTATTTATTATTATTTTCGATTATTCCCATTTAAGAGAGCGTTTGAACTTGAATTCCTTTATGATGATTGTTTGTGTTTTTTCTGAGCCCAAATTTTCTTCATGTGTTCACTGTGTTGTTTCTTTCGCTCCGCTGTCCATTTGCATCCTGGTCTCTTCTGTGTTGTGGTGTCAAATTTATGTTTTTTGATGATGTTCCTGAATTCAGTTCTGTTTTCTGCATCGTTTACTGTTATTTGTGCTTGTCTGAGGTCCTCTTCAACTTCTTTTATCCATTTTGTTTTTCCCCTGCCTGAGTTGATGACTTTAAGAATTCGCTTTGAAATTCTGTTTTCATTCATCCTGTGGATATGTCCGTAGAACTGCATTCTTCTTTTCCTTACTGTATCTGTAATCTTGTCTGTGTATTTATATAATTCTGATGTTGGTCTCTTCTTCCAGTTTCCTTGCTCTTGTATCGGGCCAAAAATTTTCCTGAGAATTTTCCTTTCTTGTTTCTCTATTTCTTTGATTTTAGTTTGCCCACCTATTTGTGTTGTTTCAGATGCATACAGTGCCTCCGGAAGTACGACAGTGTTGTAGTGCCTCAATTTTGCGTTAGTGGATATGGACTTTTTGTTATAATAGTTCCACGTGAGTTTATATGCTTTCTGTAATTTTTTTATTCTTTCCTCATTGGCCTTTAGGTTGATCCCTGATGGCTGAATGATTTCTCCCAGGTATTTAAAATGTGGTACTTGTATGATTTTCCCATGGGTTGTCACAATAGGCAATTTGTCTTGTGGCACTCTTTCTATGTACTGGGTTTTCTCATATGAGATTTGCAGGCCAGTTCTTTGTGCAATTATTATTATTATTATTATTATTATTATTATTATTATTATTATTACAGTCAAGCAGTACTGAGCGGCCTCGCAGTTAGAGACGCCATGTCAGGGATTACGCGGCCCCTCCCGCCGGAGGTTCGAGTCCTCCCTCGGGCATGGGTGTGTGTGTGTTGTTCTTACCATAAGTTAGTTTAAGTAGTGTGTAAGTAGTGTGTAAGTCTAGGAACCGATGACCTCAGCAGTTTGGTCCCTAAGGAATTCACACACACGATATTACAGTCAACTCCACTGTGCATTGTGGTCTCTCACGAAGTCTAATTACTACTGAGGTCGCTGACATGGAGTACCCGGCAGTAGGTGGCAGCACAATGCACCTAATATGAAAAACGTATATTTTTGGGTGTGTCTGGATACTTTTGATTACATAGTTAGTGTATTTTACCTTAATTACACGACAAATAAACTGAAGTAATGCTTAGTATATAGTACTGACAAATATTTTCATAGAAGTCATGAAAAGGAAAATAAAAAATGTTTGGACTGCAAATAAATTTCCAGGAATGGATTATAACGCGTACACTATAACTTTTTGTACAAAATTAGCTACTTCCATTATTTCACAGTTTATGATTTACACGTGCTGGGGTGACATTCATCGTAAAAAAAAGGGGAAGCAGTAATCACCTCGGAACCCGCACACGTTATACAGGCTGCATCTATATCTCTACGCTTTCATACAATCCCTTTTCGGTAAATTATTTTCACAGTCCTCGTTGACGCTATAAGAACAATTCTTTCTTTAAAATTTATTTGCAATCCTAGATTTTCATTTCCCTTTCCTTTCCATGCGTTTTATAAAAATAAAAGCGATATCTCATGTCGGTTTATCAGCGGGGTAACGTAGAAGTTGAAAATTTTAAAAAAAGATGTTGCCATGTGGGGAGCTGACCCCATCACTCTTAAGATTACCGCTCTGCACTCTTCCTGGTGCGTCAACAGCCGCCTTGATCCTACGCTACCATAAACGGTTCATCACTCGCTCGACCCGCGCCAAATTTCTGTCATTTTCATTTCTCGCCGAGCCCTCCACATGCAATAAATTTGGACGAAATTAAAGACGACGAGTAACCGCGTCCCCTTGTTAGCCTTTTACGACTTAAGGTTTTAATTTAAATAGATATTGCAATTTTATTAATCGTGAGCTACTGAACAAGAAGTAATATTCAACGATACGCAAGCGAGTAGCGAGGGATGACTGCAATTCGTCTGAAAGTCACACATAAGTTGATGGGAGGACAACGCACTCGCAATTAGTTTTCGTATGATGAAAGATCTCAAGGGAAACAAAGCGACTTGCTTGCAGCTTAAGATCTATTTTCGCGTTATATAGCATGCGTCAGTACAAACTGAACAATGCACAACAAAGAAAAAAAAAAAACTATGCGGCGCACAAAGGGTACATAATGCGTACTACTCCCTGATGCAGTAAAGTAAAAATGATAGCAATTTCCGTGGCTCTCTGTTTCGGAATACAGCTTCTGTACCCTGCTGCTGCCAGTGAATTTCATCAACGAGAAAAAAAGGAGCGACCACGAGGAAAAAGGGAGAAGTAAGAGCAGCCGCCGCACTGCCAAAGGTATGGCGGGCAGTGCGCTCCAAAACAAAGAGCCGCACCCATTAATCTATGTGCAACCGCACAAGATTTATGTAACGCGCCACGGCCGGCCGCAGCCTTCCGTTGTAAACTGCCGGCAATAAACAGAGGGGGATTTCGCCACGCCTGTTTTTTCGTATTTTCGGCGTTCTTCCCACCAGTTCCTAGCTTTTTTAGTATTTTTTCGGCGGGACGCATTCCGCTGTGCGCGGCCACTGCCACAGTAACTATCGAGGAGCGGTGCGTTGGCCAACCGGGTTAGTCACGGCGGCGGCCACATTCGGCGCTGGCGTCGTGTTTGCGCGTCCAATCACAGCGTCCGCAGACCGCCGGCCGCCGGCCTTAACCAGGTTTGCCTGGCGCGGCTGAGGCGGGCCCTCAAAAGCAGTGCTACGCGACTACGGCGGCTGCCCTTTGGCGCTCTGCAAAGTGCGAGGTTCGCTGATACACTTTAGTGGCCGACCGAAACATGCTTACTCGTTTTCCACCGCGGGTAACTTGTGTACAAAGGACTACGTATCATATGTTGTGACTGGCTAAATAACTCCCTGAATTAGCGAAAATAAACAACAAATGCAGAATCCTGTTAAATTTAAGAGGTAGCTCTCCTGTGTTAAGTTTAATGTTTAAAACTCCCAAAAGCTCGGGCTGACTGAAAACCCGTGTACGACAAATTACTATTCTCACTCATGTAACTTTTTTCAACAATACCGTGGTTGCCTTTGACTGTAAAAACTGTTTTTCATAAAATTGTAGTTTTGGTGGCGTGGTTATCATCAAGTATAATACTCTGAAATCTAAAAACAGTATGTACATACGATATTGTCTGCAGCTCGTGGTCTCGCGGCAGCGTTCTCGCTTTCCGAGCACAGGGTCCGGGTTCGATTCCCGGCGGGGTCAGGGATTTTCACCTGACCCGAGATGACTGGGTGTTGTAGGGTCGTTTTCATCATCATCATTCATCCCCATTACGGTCGGAGCAAGACAACGGCAAACCACCTCCATTAGGACCTTGCCTAGTACGTCGGTGCGGGTCTCCCGCATCGTTCCCCTATGCTCTCTCAAGAAGCATGGGACTTCATTTACATTCCATATACGAAGTTACACTTACATAATGCGATGCATAAGGCAGTTGTACAGGGTGGAGCAAACAGAGTTGCCCCAGAGAACAGAGTTCCAGGGTACAAAGAAACACAGCAAGGCAAAGGAAATACGGAACTAACCTGGCTATAACAGATGTTGAAAGTGACCACCATTCTTCTCTTGGCACTGGCCAGTTGTTCGATACACATTAGGCTTGAGGTCTCCCCACACAAAATAAACGCACACTGACAGATCAGATGGCTGAGGTGGCCAGCTAGAGCCGCCATCAGACTGACTTCTGTAAACAACTCAGTCAGGCGTGAAAATTGTGTAAATGTGCTCCAAGGTTCGCACGGCTGTATGGGTAGTTGCTTCATCCTTATGGAAATATACTGAAGAGCCAAAGAAACTGGTACACCTGCCTAATGTCGTGTACGGCCCCGCGAGCACGCAGAAGTACCGCAACACGACGAGGCATGGGCTCGACTAATGTCTGTAGAAGTGCTGGAGGGAATTGACACCATGCAGAACTATCCATAAATCCTTAAGAGTACGACAGCACGTTGCAAGGCATCCCGGATATGCTCAATAACGCTTATATCTGGATAGTTTTGTGGCCAGCGGAAGTGTTTAAACTCAGAAGAGTGTTCCTGGAGTCACTCTGTAACTACTCTGGAAGTGGGGGTGTCGCATAGTCCTGCTGGAATTGCCCAAGTCCGTCGGAATGCACAATGGACATGAATGGATGCAGGTGATCAGGCAGGATCCTTACGTACGTGTCACCTGTCAGAGTCGTATGTAGACCTATCAGGGGTCCCATATCACTCCAACTGCACACGCCCCACATCATTACAGAGCCTCCACCAGCTTGAACAGTCCCCTGCTGACATGCAGGGTCCATGGATTCACGAGCTTGTCTCCATACCCGTACACGTCCATCCGATCGATACAATTTGAAACAACACTCGCCTGACCAGGCAACATTTTCCCACTCGTCAAGAGCCCAATGTCTGTTTTGACGAGCCCAGGAGAGTCATCAGGCTTTGTATCGTGCAGTCATCGAGGCTACACGAGTGGGCCTTCGGCTCCGAAAGCCCATATCGATGATGTTTTGTTGAATCGTTCGCACGCCGACGTTTGTTGATCGCCCACCATGGAAGTAGTTTGCAGAAGGGTGGCACTTCCGTCACGTTGAATGATTCTCTTCAGTCGTCGCTGGTCCCGGTCGTGCAAAACCTTTTTCCGGCCGCAGCGATGTCGGAGATCTGATGTTTAACCGAATTCTTGGTGTTTACGGAGCACTCTAAAATGGTCGTAGGGGAAAATCCCCACTTTATCGGTATCTCGGAGATGCTGTGCCCCTTAACTCGTGCGCCGACTATAAAACCACGCTCACACTCACTTAAATCTTGATAACTTGCCATTATAGCAGCAGTAATCGATCTAACAATTGCGCCAGACACTTGTATTATATAGGCGTTGCCGACCGCAGCGCCGTATTCTGCTTGTTTACATATCTCTGTATTTGAATACGCATGCCTATACCAGTTTCTTTGGCGCTTCAATGTATATCACTACATCTCAAACGCTTCGATTCTGTTCCATTCCGGTTTTTCCATGGGCTTCACGTCCATCCAGTGCAGTGCTCCAGACGTAGGCATACATTCTCTTCCTCAAACTAAACTCTATATTTGATACTGGTAGATTTCGTTTAGCGAGGAATGCCGTTTTCGCCTGTTATGCTTACTATGGTAAGTATAATCGGTTCGCTGCAGCGTTTTGAATAATTCAGTATTTGTTTCAGTTTAAGTTAAGGAAAAGTGAATTACAGTATTAATCTTATTTAAATAGCAGGAAGATGCGAAGAGGCGTCACAATATATCCATCAGATTGGCTATTAACAACAGCCGGTTACCAACATATGAGCAAATTCTATTCCCTCGAAAGTCAGACTGAAGGAACTGCTTAAGACTGTTATGCGCACTGAACACTGTAGCTCAGCCGGCCGCTGTGGCCGAGCGGTTCTAGGCGCTTCCGTCCGGAACCGCGCTGTTGCTCCGATCGCAGGTTCGAATCCTGCCTCGGGCATGGCTGTGTGTGATGTCCTTAGGTTAGTTAGGTTTAAGTAGTTCTAAGTCTAGGGGATTGATGACCTCAGATGTTAAATCCCATAATGCTTAGAGCCATTTTGAACTGCCGCTCAAGACCATTAATAACGAAGACCACGATTAGTTCGTACAACGAAAATGTTGACTGCTTCAGGAAGAAGTCACTGACAAGGCTGAATCGTGAAATAATGTAGTTAGCAAACTTTACCGTCGGGCATGGGGTTTGAGTGATATACAGGGTGTTTCACGTGCGAATCGAATGATGTCTCTAGCGTTGTACAGTAGTAAGCAGCGATGTAGCCGCAATCACCGCGTTAAGCGGATAGAGTGACAGGACACATTTCAGGTTTAATCTAGTTAAAGTAGTTCACATTTGCAAATTTGTCAGCACAGCGCTTCAGTGAGCTCATTAAACTACAGAAGTTACCACTCAATGCCGTCATACACTACCCGATCAAAAAAATCCGGACACCTTACGTATCGTGCAAATGACCAGTGGATGTCACGAGAGGTGTAATCTCCGGTATAAAAGGAGTCGAGAGGTTCCGTGTTCCCAGTAGAGAAGCAGGAGCAGCAGAGAACGGGCCGTCCAGGAGAGCTCAGTGATTTCGAACGTGGGCTAGTTACTAGAGGTTACCTGAATAATAAATTCATCGGAAACATTTCAGTTTCTCTAAAGCTGAACAAGTGGACTCGTGAAGCGGAAACGCGAAGGAGCAGCTACAGCTAAGGCGAGTCCAGGTGTACCTGGTACGGTGTCGGACAGAGATCGTCGAACGTTGAGGAGGATTTTGTAAGAAATCGCATGAAATTAACAGAGGCCATCACTAGTGAGTTACAAAATGCTAGCGGCGCTCCAGCTGCCGCAGCGACGGAGCGCATGGAGTTTGAAACGGCGGCTTACGACAGCCGAGCAGCTTCTCCTAACACAAAAATTTCTATAGTCAGTGCTAAGCTTGAGGTGCTGTCAAGAGCGACAGTGGTGAATGAGAGCGAGTGATCTGGAGTCATGAATCACGCTATACTCTCTGGCAATCCGAACAGAATATTTTAGGTTTGGTGGTTCCTGGAGAAAGTTATCCACCATCATAGTTAAAGCAATTACAGCACTCGGTCACCAGATATAAGTCTTTTGACCAGATTTAGACACTTCTATGAGTGCCTTCATCAGAAATTAAATAGAAGGTACTCATAAAAGTGTCGAAATCTGGTAAGAAGACTTAAATTTTGTGACCGAGGGCAGCAGTTGCTTTAGCTTTAATTTGTAAACGGTCGCTGACTACGCAGTAATGTTTAGAACTTTATTATCCACCATCAGCTGCAATGCCAACAGTGAAATAGAGAGTAGGCGGTGTTACGGTATGAGGGTATTTTTCGTGATTAGGGTGTGCTCGTCTTATTGAGCTTTAACAAAACGCTAAATGTGTAAGGATATGAGCACATTTTCCAGCACTGTGTACAGTAGAGGAACAGTTCCCATTCGATCACTGTTTGTATCAGCATGCACCCTGTGGTGAAGCAGCATCTGTGCGGCAGTGGTTTGCGGAAAGTGACATTCCTGAAATGTATTGGCCTGCCCGTAGTCCAGACCTAAATCCAATCGAACAACTATGGGATAAGTTACAACGTCGACTTCATTCCAGACTATGGCGTTCAACGCCACTACTTCACTGGTTTCGAATATTGAGGAAGAATGGCCTGCCATTTCTCCACAGACAATCCGTCACACTGAAAGTGTCCCCAACAGTATTCACTATGTGCTCTCAAGTCTCCAGACACCCCCAAAAACATACATTTTTCATATTAGGTGCATTGTGCTGCCACCTACTGCCAGGTACTCCATATCAGCGACCTCACTACTCATTTGACATTGCGAGAGAGCAGAGTGGGGCGCTCCGCGGAACTCAGCGACTTCGAACGTGGTCAGGTCATAATGCGTCACTTGCGTCATACGTCTGTACGCAAGATTTCCACACTCATAAACAACCCTAGGTCCACTGTTTCCGATGTGATTTTCAAGTGGAAACGTCAAGGGGCACGTATAGCACGAAAGCGTACAGGCCGACCTCATCTGTTGACTGACAGAGACCGCCGACATTTGAGGAAGGTCGTAATGTGTAATAGGCAGACATCTATCCAGACCATCACACTGAAATTCCAGACTGAATCAGGATTCAGTGCAAGTACTATTACAGCTGGGCGGGAGTTGAGAAAACTTGGATTTCTTGGTCGAGCGGCTGCTTATAAGCCACACATCACGCCGGCAAATGCCAAACGACGCCTCGCTTGGTGAAAGGACCGTAAACATTGGACAATTGAACTGAGGAAAAACATTGCGTGGAGTGACGAATCATGGTACACAACGTGGCGATCCGATGGCGGGGTGTGGGTATAGCGATGACCGGTGAACGTCATCTGCCAGCGTGTGTAGTGCCAACAGTAAAATTCGGAGGCGGCAGTGTTAGGGTGTGGTCGTGTTTTTCATGGAGGGTGTTGCACCCCTTGTTGTTTTGCGTGGCACTATCACAGCACAGGCCTACATTGATGTTTTAAGCACCTTCTTGCCCCCCACTGTTGAAGAGCAATTCGGGGAAGGCGATTGCATCTTTCAACACGATCGAGCATCTGTTCATAATGCACGGCCTGTGGCGGAGTGGTTACACGACAATAACATCCCTGTAATGTACTGGCCTGCCCATAGTCCTGACCTGAATCCTATAGAACACCTTTGGGATGTTTTAGAACACCGACTTCGAACCAGGCATCACCGACCGACATCAATACCTCTCCTCAGTGCAGCACTCCGTGAAGCATGGGCTGCCATTCCCCAAGAAACCTTCCAGCACCGGATTGAACGTGTGCCTGCGAGAGTGGAAGCTGTCATCAAGGCTAAGGGTGGGCCAACACTATACTAAATTGCAGCATTGCCGATGGAGGGCGCCACGAACTTTTAAGTCATTATCAGCCACGTGTCCTGATACTTTTGATCACAAAGTGTATAATAGCCTTCTTATAACACTAAACAATTCTGCAGACGATAAATCAAACTAAAATATTTCTAAAAATTCCGAAAAGAAATCCGTGTAAACGTGGCTCGGTGTCCCCTACATAGTCTCTGAATCTGAGCCACTGGATACAGCAGCATCTAACACAGGATGTGAGAAACAGACCGGCGTCTCATGCGGTGGCTGCACCCTGCTTACGGCAGAAATGCTTCCCACGCAACAGAGTACTTGCGCCGAACGTGCAATTGCAGTACCCGGTATAATGAGTCCGGGTACATATCTTTATCCACATGAAGTTTCATTCTGTTGCAGAGTGAACAGAGAAATCGGGAGGAAATTACTGGAGAAAGTTTTGCGCAAGACCCGTGTATGAAGAACACCTCGACGTAGCTTGGTACGTGCAGTTAAGAACTTTTAACTGTCGACTCTCGCTCGCGTGAATAACAAGAGCCGCACGATTCACACTAATGATAAATTCACGTAACACGTCATTAGAAAGTAACAAAAGAAACGCTATGCTGTCAAGCGTTCATCCCCGAAAGCTATCCTGACGGCTACTGTTTCCTGTTGAAAGAATCACAGGACAGAATACATCCGTGTCCCAGCCCTTCATAATTAAAACATGTGAATGAAAGGCAGGATCTGAGAAATGTATTGAAATAAAGCTAACTGAGAACACTTAATTTTTCACGAGGAGTGCAAATAACTCAAGATAATGAGCTGCACATTACGCCGCTTTAATGGCCACCGCTAGTTATAGACCGGAAGATATTCACGTCTTAATGACGCCTAAGAGGGCCGCAGTACAGCGGCAGTGCAAACTCATTAATTTTTAGTCAATGTAAATTAATGATACTCCCTCCACACCGCAAGTCTGTTGGCGCTGTGTCAATTCAGAAGAGCGGCAATGCTGTCTCCGGAGAGGTCTTCCTCTCTCCGGAGCAACACACGCTCCCGACAATGGCGTCGCTCGCTTTCGTTGCTCTTTGTCCTCCCCTTCACCCAGCAGTTGGGCACAAAATCTCGAATTAGCAGTTCAAATAGAATATTGTTTCTGAAGTCTGACAATACTGGTACTATCATAATGTTTGGCGAGTAATAAAACCCAAGCCCTACGAAACTACATCTTGAAATACACGGAAGAGCGTGACTAGAGAGGCTATTCGATGAATTCTGGGAATATTCGTCCAAAGATCTGAACTCGAGACGACTTACACCACAGTGACCTTTAAACCTGGAAACCAGCAAATGATCATCAAGTTGTAGTCTCATAACATTATTAATCATTCGTTTCTAACTCTTGGAATACAATAACTCTATCATAAAAAATATTCTGGATATTCTTTCGCGTTATCTTATCAAATGTTTAAAATGCGAAACACTAAAATCGATCCAGTAGTCAGTCTCAGCGCGTAACTTTTACGTGCTAAGCACGTTTCTGAAACAAGTGAAAGTCTTGTGAATAAGCTGTGGTTTTGGTGTGTTACATACAGACAAGAGTTGATAATAATCTACAAAAATTTAAAAGGTTTGTATTTGCTGGTCAGACGCGTGGTAAAATACGTGTGCTCAGCACAAGAAGGTGTATAACCTCAGGAAGAACCCTCTAAGGAATTTCCGTTCTTTCGGTATCGAGCACAGAATTACGAAGTCATATGTGGTAGCGAATGGATTACTTGAAGGTTCCAGTACTGGTCAATTTGTACATTTATTCAAGGACATAAACATTAGATTTATAAAAGAACTGTAACAGAGTTTATACATGTCATGTGAAGAAGGGAACACCAGCTTAATGTGAAATTATGGGTTGAATATAAAAAATAATAAAACAATTTTAACTTGTTCCCTGACCTACAAAAGAATTTGGAAACACCACCCAGAAATGATAACTTGTGATAACATCATAAAAACTTCAACACGTTATTTTTAAAAGAACACACCGCCATTTGACAAATTTGTTGTTTAGTTAATTACGACCCAGGCTTCGGACTTTTACGATAGTTTTAAGTCATTAAGTTTGTATCATTAACATATAATGTAGGACATCAAGCTCAAAATTGGACATCAATTAAGAAAAATATTCACTCCCCATAAAAATGCCAGATGTAAAATCATCATCTTGTAAAAAGTTCATTAAATAATAGCTGGAGCACGTCATATTTAATAAAACCAGGTTTACTTTGGGTTCTACAAAATTATCTTGTAGTAAGATCAGTAAATAATAGTGAGAGCACATGACATTTAATAAAAACAGGTTTACTTTGGGTTTTTACAAGATGATGATTTTACATCTTGCATTTCGTGGGGAGCGAATATTTTTCTTAATTTATGGCCAGTTTTGCGCTTGATGTCCTGCAATATATGTTAACGACATAAATTCAATCATCTGAAAATGGCATAAAAGGCTGAAACCTGAGTTATAATTAAATAAACAACAATGCGTTCAAATGGTGGTGTTTCCGTTTAAAAATTATTGTATGACTGTAGCTCAGCAACACCAGAAACTTTTTTAATAAAAGTTTCGTAACCCAACCATCCATAATGCAGCCAATTCATGAAGTCTTTCTTCAGATTGTCTTTAGCCCATGAACCCACTATAACAAATTCTGAAGAATAATTAGTCGCAAGCTTCCTTGTTGCCATAATTAATCATCAAGTCATCACAGACGCCTTAGCCAAACTGCAGGGCAGCATTTGGGCTAAACAGGTTGAGGATGGACCATGTCAAACGCAATGCCCTGATGTCTAGGTGATACTCTGCTACTCCACCATTTGGAAGTTTGAAGCTCTTGCCCAGACCCGAAGACTTTTCCACTCAATACTAAAGAGAAAATATTCTGCCTAAATTGTTGGATACAGCTCTGTAATCCAAATCTCCATGTTGTACTTTTGTTTTTTGTACAGCAGTTTTTTATCTCTTAGCTTCTATTCACTAGCTCGGACAATAAACCACTGTTCCCAGATTAAACGAACGCTTACAAAACTAGAAAATCTTGTCACTGCCCAAAGACCTGGAGGTATCTGTTGCCCTCAAGCACAAACAAAGAAAAATTATAATACGAGAGATAATATTTTATCGCAGATGCTCTCTTTCTTTAATTTTCATTTGCGTACAATATTGGGTGTGAAGCCAATTAAACTTTTTTGCGCTACTAGAACACATAGAAGTAAACAAAATGGCAAGGAGACATCAAACTACATAGGAGGTTTCCCATATCAACCGACTTCACATTTCAAAGCGTGGACACCAAGTTATTTGTAAATGAGTGAACTTTATTGCCTAGATCGGAAATGTTTTCACGCAAATAATAATTTTCAGCCAGTGCAATGGCCATTTTTGTATCTGTAAAGGTTTAAAACGAAAGATAGGTCAATACATCTTATCTAAACCAAAAATGTTGTAATACAGTTATGGAAAGTATATAACTATACTGTAATATCAATGCGGTTAATTAACTAACAGCATGTTTGTTGCAACACGTAAAAAATATAAAAATTTACAGAACAGATCCGGAGTCGTCACTGACGTTACACCACTGAGCTATACGCTCATTACCCACCCATAATCGCAAAATATTGACATATATAGAGTATTGAGCACACTCATAGAGAACAAAAAAACAAAAAAGAAAAAGAAAAGAAAACTGGTGCAGGATGCCATGTATACGATCACCTTACATTTACTGAGATAATAAACATAAGCAATACAAGACGCCATCCTGCGTGACATAGGAACTCAGTTGAAGTTGTCCCGCTGACGGAAACGAGCAAACTAACTGCTGCAGACCATTTAGACCTTAAGTAGTAGTTACTGTCAACTAGTGGCAGTACAGTACGATACATCTGACATGTGAAGTTACATCACTGCATATTTCGGTATAAATTAAATTAAATACACCAGTTGCCTAAAATCTATTAGTAGCCGTTAGACTATATGTCATACATAACAATATACAATAGAGAACATAATCGAACTTGTTATGTACTTTTGAATACTTGAACCCTTGTCCCTTGATTTGCGGTTCTTGATGTGCTTTATTACGCTTTTTGCTGAGGTGAAATGGTTTTTCTGGTATTTCGAACTTCTTAAGTACAGCTTGTATTACTTTGTAAAATATCTGCCCGTCTTCGTTAGATGCATTTGTCTGAAGTCTCCCTATTTCAACTGGTATATTCTTGCTCCTTATTTTTCCAAACTTTTTTAATGTACCAGAATCGCCCCTCTAGCAAACAGGTAAGCAGAACTCCCATACTTACCACGAGTTTTCCACAACATCCCTCTTTTTTCGAGTAACAATACCTTTAAATAAATAAACAATATTATTTACAGCATTCAGGACCGAACGCAGGGAAAGATGAGGAGATCGTACGGCACAAACGGCACGTTTTAAAGAGACAATGCCAGAATTTACTGTCCCACTTGGACTGTTTAATTTCGAGTATGAATATTCTCTTTGTAAAAATCTGGCATGGGATCTCTTGGATGACATCCAGGTGGAACAGTGGACGGAGAGAGCGTAAGAGACAGCCACGGCACGGAACACCCAGCCTCCACCCCTCTTCCCCTCTAACTTCTCTCTCTCTATCTCTAATCTCGGTGGTGTGCAACTCAGGCAGGCCACGTTCGATATCAGCCAAGAGCCACAGACAAACGTGGAACTGGCCAGTGTTTGAACTACATGCTGTGTGCCTCTGACCACGGCTGTCCTGTGCATTCAGCGCCAGCGTGTATTTTAGGATACCCGCCGAACGACCTGTTTCGACGCTTGCTTGCCTGGGACCTGGCAGTGTCGTAATGAACGTACCGCGACCTGGAAATCTCAAATTTAATGACCTTTGAGCAAATACGCAGTAATGCAGTGTCAAGACTGTAGGTGGAAATTTTATAGGATACGGTATGAATTACGCGTATCTAGGTGAACGTTATTAACGGAACGGACAAACGTGTGTAAATATAGTACAAATATTCTCGTTACGGGTATAAAGTAATTCCTTTTCCCAGTTTCATGCTTGCTTGCTAAATGTTTGCCAACGCCAAACACGATTTTAATGTAGTTGTTATTTTATGTATCAGGCATGCTTCACTGGAGTTGTATTACATTCTGTGGGTGCTCCATGTTTACTGACATTTCAGTGAGAGGCGTAAATGAAGCACTATGGCGTGCCTGTCCTCAGGTTTTGTGATATTACAGTATGTCACCTGGAAAAGTTAACTGACGACTGTCTTGAATAAAATAACGAAAGAATTTTAAAAAATCTGTGACTGAAAAACGCTCTAAAAATTATTTTATCAAATAAAGTGATCAAATGCTATTTACAGATAACCTGCTGTAACATCTTTGAATCTAAAGACAGCCTATACGTAGAGGGAGTAACTACCAATGGAAGATCAGTTCACAGCGAACTTGTTAAGCAACTGTGTTGAAACGTGTTTGAAACACAAAACTAAACGCATTAAACGGCAGATTTTATCAAAATACTTACAAAATATATAAATTACATTAGAAACCTAGTGCTGGGTAGATCTACGAAAGAAAGAAAGGAAAATCAAACTCAGTCATCGAGCTTCATGAATATAAATAGCGTTTTACGTTTTACAGAGAGTACTGCAGAAGCCCAACGTGATTCTTCGTGCTCCTATGCAGTTTAGCGGTAATCGCATCTGACTACCACTCAGCAGCACCAGAGTTCGATTCTCGATACTGCCAAGGATTTTTCCTTTCTAAGAGGGCTATAACGAGGACAGTCAACCACATGAGAGTAACTCAGGAGGTGACTAAACGTACTGAGCTGAAACAAAGCCTCTGGATCAACCTTCTGTATTCCCAATGAATTTTTCCTTTTCCAATGAATTTCCTTGGCTGCAGGACTATCATGGGGTATACTCTACCTCTTGAGAACAACTCAAGAGGTAACAAGCTGTTAACTTAAAACTGTGTGCCTGGCTGTGATTCGAAGCTACGGCTTGTCCTCGTCTGAATTCTAAGAGGTACTTGAAAAGATCCAGGGGCTCCAGTTTCGAATACCGACATTAATGACTGGGTTAGCGATCTCTTACCTGTATGACCCTCCACTCCTGCAGTCCTGTGGATGATGATAATGATGGTTCGTGGGACGATAAACATCGTGGTCATCAGCACTCATACAACTTCCACATTTTTCCATTTCCAATCTCACCACTTCCCGAAACGAAGGTGAGACGATATTACAAGCACCCAGTCCCCGGGAATTGAACCCGGGACTCCGTGATCCAGAGGATCTCGTTGTATTTGGTCATAAAGGACTTCACATGACATCCGTTGCTGTTCGTTGTTGATCCCTTCACTCAGTGTTTTTATTATTATTATTATTATTATTACTATATACAGAGACCAGCCAGCGCTCTGACCGAACACGCTGAGCTACCGTGCCGGCGTCCACTAGACCACGAGCTGCGGACCCAGTGGATGAGTTAGATGAATGTGGATATGCAGGAGCAGAGTCTGTCGCCTCCTAGGTCTTACGAAAGAGTTCGGGATTGTATGTCAAACCCTTTCTCCAAAAGAACTAGTATCTTCTGATTTCGTGGCTGCCAATCTCGGAGGTCAATGATCCGAGGGAGGATATACGGATAGAGTTTCTTCTATCGGAGTTGACGTCGTCAGAGACTTCTTTCAGTGTCCGTTCTGACACGTGCTAGAAGCCATTATCGAGCAAACATAAATGGAGTCAGCAGTCGGTTCCACTTTCTGTAGATATGATTACGTACCATTTGAGAGCAGGTGCTCTTAGCAAAAGACTTACGCCAAAAAGAAGACAGTAACGGGGGTAAATTACTATTCAATCGTTTGCTAAATACTGCGTGCATTGCGGTAAACCGAGCTATTGTCCAAAGGTCAACAATCCGCAAATTTCTCGAATTGAAGGCTTGTGGAGTGTTGTACTATCTCCTTTGTATCGTTCATACAACGGAAATGAACTTCATAAAGACGGTCGTATCAAGATACACTGAGTAACTGATCCTCATGACTGTTATAAGCACATTCAAAATAGCTCCAGTACATGATTGCGAGCAAGGCTTTCGGGAAGCTCTAGCTGGTGGTAATACATGGCAAATACGCGACTTGCCGTTAAAATTGCTACACCAAGAAGAAATGTAGATGATAAACGGGTATTCATTGGACAAATATATTATACTAGAACTGAAATGTGATTACCTTTTCACGCAATTCGGATGCATAGATCCTGAGAAATCAATACCCAGAATAACCACCTCTGGCCGTAATAACGGCCTTGATACGCCTGGGCATTGAGTCAAACAGAGCTTGGATGGCGTGTACAGGTACAGCTGCCCATGCAGCTTCAACACGATACCACAGTTCATCAGGAGTAGTGACTGATGTATTGTGACGAGCCAGTTGCTCGGCCACCATTGACCAGACGTTTTCAATTGGTGAGAGATCTGGAGGATGTGCTGGCCAGGACAGCAGTCGAACATTTTCAGTATCCAGAAAGGCCCGCACAGGACCTGCAACATGTGGTCGTTCATTATCCTGCTGACATGTAGGGTTTCGCAGGGATCGAATGAAGGGTAGAGCCACGGGTCGTAACACACCTGAAATGTAACGTACACTGTTCAAAGTGCCGTCAATGCGAACAAGACGTGACCGAGACGTGAAACCAATCGCACCCCATACCATCACGACGGCTGATACGCCAGTATGTCGATGACGAATACACGCTTCCAATGTGCGTTCACCGAGATGTCGCCAAACACGGATGCGACCATCATGATGCTGTAAACAGAACCTGGATTCATCCGAAAAAATGACGTTTTGCCATTCGTGCACCCAGGTTCGTCGTTGATTACACCATCGCAGGCGCTCCTGTCAGTGATGCAGCTTCAAGGGTAACCGCAGCCATGGTCTCTGACCTGATAGTCCATGCTGCTGCAAACGCCGTGCAGATGGTTGTTGTCTTGCAAACGTCCCCATCTGTTGACTGAGGGATCGAGACGTGGCTGCACGATCCGCTACAGCTATGCGGATAAGATGACTGTGATCTCGACTGCTAGTGATACGAGGCCGTTGGGATCCAGCACGTCGTTCCGTATTACCCTCCTGAACCCACCGATTCCATATTCTGCTAACAGTCATTCGATCTCGACCAACGCGAGCAGCAATGTTGCGATACGATAAAGCGCAATCGCGATAGGCTACAATCCGACCTTTCTCCGGCGCCAACCTTGTGTGAATGCCCTGAAAAGCTAAACATTTGCATATCACAGCATCTTCATCCGTCGGTTAAATTTCGCGTCTGTAGCACGTCATCTTCGTGGTGTAGCAATTTTAATGGCCAGTAGTGTATTTCCAGAAGTTCGTTGTCCCTTTCCCCACTCGCAAGTATTTAACCGAAACGGACCAAGGCCCCCGCTCCCTCCAAAAATAAAAAAAGAGATCTAAACAATAGTAAATAACGCCTTGGTACGTTTGAAAGCGACTTGACTATGGTTCCTCTTCCTTCTTGAATAAAGAATGAAGTATTTGAAAATGCTATCTTATAAAAATACTGAAGCGGATATCGGTCTGCATAAATTACAGTTTTTTCCTGCATTTGAACTGCACCGCGGCCGGCAGACACTGTTATGAAGTTCACGGCTACCTGCGGGCCACGTAAATCACCAATGCAGCTCGCGCCGTGAGTCGTAACCCGGTGCTCCTTCCTAGACAGGGAGTCAGCCTGCGTAGCCGAAAGTAATAAATCAGCAGGCGGGTTGTGGCCGGTAGCGAGTTGCTGGCGAGTCGATACCTGCTAGACGGGGCGGGGCGCCGGTGCGTGCAGTGGCAGTGGGGGCCCCGGCAGCCGGCCCAGATAGAGCACGCCCGCCGCCGGTGACAAAGCGACCGCCACTCGTCGCCGCGAACGCGCTCGCCGTGCCCCTGGGGGCGCCGCCTCCGCCACGGATTACCCTCGTCAGCCGCGCATGCCTCTGGAGGACCTGGTTAACATCCCCCTCCTCTGCTCGAGATCACAGCAAGCTGAGTCGCCGAGGCCGGGTTTTTCACGCAAGCAGATAGTTCAGACGCCTTGGAGTCCCGTCATCAATGTGAAACACCCAGAGCCTTTTAATTATTTGAATCTTTCTACTGACAGACTCATCTATTTATTTTATGTTTAATTTCATGAACTGCAACGCGGCCGGCCGCGGTGGTCGTGCGGTTCTAGGCGCTGCAGTCCGGGCCGGCGGGACTGCTACGATCGCAGGTTCGAATCCTGCCTCGCGCATGGATGTGTGTAATGTCCTTAGGTTAGTTAGGTTTAAGTAGTTCCACGTTCCAGGGGACTGATGACCTCAGATGTTAAGTCCCATAGTGCTCAGAGCCAACTGCAACGAGTTTCGACCATGTTTTGCTCGTCATTAGATGTCTATGTATAAAGGTTCAGCAGCAACACATCCTCGCCAGGCTGTCTACACATTCATGACGTGTTATACATTAACATTACTGGCAGAAGTAAAGCTGTGAGGACGGGGCGTGAGTCGTGCTTAGGTAGCTCAGTTGGTAGAGCACCTGCCGGCGAAAGGCAAAGGTCCCGAGTTCGAGTCTCGGTCCGGCACACAGTTTTAACCTGCTAGGAAGTTTCATATCAGCGCACACTCCCCTGCAGGTGAAAATCTCATTCTGGAAACATCCCCCAGGCTGTAGCTAAGACATGTCTCCGCAATATCCTTTCTTCCAGGAGTGCTAGCTCTGCAAGGTTCGCAGGAGAGCTTCTGCGAAGTTTGGAAGGTAGGAGACGAGATACTGGCAGAAGTAAAGCTGTGAGGACGGGGCGAGAGTCGTGCTTGGGTAGCTCAGATGGTAGAGCATTTGTCCGCGAAAGGCAAAGGTCTCGAGTTCGCGTCTCGGTCCGGCACACAGTTTTAACCTGCTAGGAAGTTTCATATCAGCGCACACTCGCTGCAGAGTGAAAATCTCATTCTGAAAACATCCCCCAGGCTGTGGCTAAGACATGTCTCCGCAATATCCTTTCTTCCAGGAGTGCTAGTTCTGCAAGTTTCGCAGGAGAGCTTCTGCGAAGTTTGGAAGGTAGGAGACGAGATACTGGCAGAAGTAAAGCTGTGAGGACGGGGCGTGAGTCGTGCTTGGGTAGCTCAGTTGGTAGAACACCTGCCCGAGAAAGGCAAAGGTCCCGACTTCGAGTCTCGGTTCGGCACACAGTTTTAGCCTGCTAGGAAGTTTCATATGAGCGCACAATCCGCTGCAGAGGGAAAATGTCATTCTGGAAACATCCCCCAGGCTGTAACTAAGTCATGTCTCCGCAATATCCTTTCTTCCAGGAGTGCTAGTTCTGCAAGGTTCGCAGGAGGGCTTCTGTGAAGTTTGGAAGGTAGGAGACGAGATACTGGCAGAAGTAAACATGTGAGTCGTGCTTGGGTAGCTCAGATGATAGAGCACTTGCCCGCGAAAGGCAAAGGTCCCGAGTTCGAATCTCGGTCCGGCACACAGTTTTAACCTGCTAGGAAGTTTCATATCAGCGCACACTCCGCTGCAGGTGAAAATCTCATTTTGGAAACATCCCCCAGGCTGTGGCTAAGACATGTCTCCGCAATATCCTTTCTTCCAGGAGTGCTAGTTCTGCAAGGTTCGCAGGAGAGCTTCTGCGAAGTTTGGAAGGTAGGAGACGAGATACTGGCAGAAGTAAAGCTGTGAGGACGGGGCGTGAGTCGTGCTTGGGTAGCTCAGATGGTAGAGCATTTGTCCGCGAAAGGCAAAGGTCTCGAATTCGCGTCTCGGTCCGGCACACAATTTTAATGTGCCAGGAAGTTTCATATCAGAGCACACTCCGCTACAGATCGAAAATCTCATTCTGACTAACATTTTAAATCAGAGGAAAATTCAAACAACTGAGAACTGTAATGACAGCGATACGCAGGATCTTTTTGACATCTTGCAAGCACATTCCATAGTTTTTACTCACAAAACATGAACAATTAAAGGATTTCAATACAAATTTCGTGTTCCTGAGCACACTAAGTTTTGCGTCAGACTATACTTAATTCCGGCACATTATAGGGACCGTGTTAGAACCGAAATTCAATTTATGCTTGACGAGTGCATTATTGTACCAGCATAAGCTCATACTATAATCCAGTACATGTTGTTGAGAAGAAAAACTGATTGATCAGGCTTGTCTTACATTCCAGAGAAATACATACCATAATCATTGATGAAACAGACAAGCCACAAACGTTCGAAGAACGTCTTCAAAATCGTAAAAGTTTCGGCTTCTATTGATCTCAGATCCATAATTTAACAACTTGAACTCCATCCAGAATGTAGAAAATGTACGGCTTTTCTTTGTTTCGGCGTTTGTTATCAATGTCAGAAGCTTCCTTATGGTTTGAACATTTCTTCGGCAGCATTCATTCGTGGGCTAAATTCCACATTACCTGAGTTCTTAAAACGACACATCACCTCGTACGTGGACGATATTTTAATAGCAGAAGCCTCTTGGGAGCAACATAATCGTACCCTCAACAGTTTGTTACGTATTTTTGCTGAACCTGGAGTTACTATTAACTCGGAAAAGTCTGAATTCGATAAGACAAAGGGGAAATTTTGGGATCACATTATTTCTTCTGAGGGAATTCAGCCGGATCCTGAAAAGTTGGAAGACATCAAGCCATTCCTGTTCCATCCAAAAAAAAGACAAGTTCGCAGTTTTATAGGTCTCGTGAATTTCTACCGTAGTTTCCTGAATATGCAACTTCTAGTAGCTCCAAAGCTTTGTTCTCTCACTGGGAAAAACACTGTTTGGTATTGGGACGAACACACAGAGTTGGAATTTGATTCTTTGAAAGAAGCGCTACTTAACACGCCAATCTTAGCTCACTCAGATCTGTCACAAGATTTCTGTCTTAGCACGGATTCTTCTAAAGTTGGTCTTGGTGCCTCTTTTTTTCAAGAAGCTATATAAAATGACATTACTGTCCAGAAAATCATCGCTTTTGCTAGTCGCGTGCTAACAAATTCTGAGAAAAATTATTCCGTTACTGAATTGGAAGGTTTAGCTATCGTTTCGGCATTTGACAAATTTCGCTTCTTTCTTTCTGGCAAACATGTAAAAGTTTATAGTGATCATGGAGCATTACAATTTCTTATTTCTTCAAAATTAACCCAACGATTCGCAGTATATCTGCTGTCGAGGCGGGACAGCCGGTTGGCGGGGAACAAGCGCCTTCGTCACACAGTGCTGGCACTACACATTTCTTTACAGTTTTGGCACAGCGCTTCGTAACTGACGCCTAGCGCGCGCACACACACAAATACTCTGTTGTTAGCTCGCCAATGTTGGCAGCGGCCGGACACAAAACGTTACAGGGCCGAAGTCGACCAGGTTTTCCGGACTTCTCAAAAACATGTCATTGATAATGACTGTTCAAACAGCTCTGTCCAGGACCGTGGTACCTTATCTAGACTCCATTTATGTTTGCCAAGAAATAACAAACAAAAAAACTCAAACAGCGTTTTATAACGAGGAATAAAATTGTACAATAAACTGCATAAACAAATTAAAGAGATTACTAAAACAAACTTATCTGAAAGGTACCTGTTAAGCCGTATATTCTATATGGTGAAGAATTACTGAACACAGAGTAGGGGTTTGATAAAAGATGTAAATCAAATAAATGATGATGATAAATTCATCTTTCATTTCATAAAACTCTATCAACCTATAACTTTCGCACGATGGAGAGCTTTATACTCGTATTTGGGCGAAAACTTTACACCAAAGCTCGATAATATGTAATATTAACATCTTTTCCAGTTACTGAGTTCAAAATCTAACTTGTTGCTGAGGAATATTAGTTCAATTTTTCAGGCAAGCAAATAATGAGTTGCGTAACCCAAAATGGAAACCAAACACCGCCGTCATGGACCTGATGTCAGCTTACAGTTTAGGGCTACGTTATGAAATAATGCGTGTATAGCGTGTGTGGCGATCAGCGTTGAGGAATGAATAGGCAGTGTACTACTAACATATACATTGTTAAACGACTTATTACAGTAGTGTATAAACAAAACAGTATTGTACACTAGGGTGGACCAAATGAGGCTGCGCCGTTTTAAATTGACTAGTCTTTATTTGGCGAACGGAGGCTGTTATCTCCACTTGAACATCCTGATTTAGATTTTCATTAAATAATTCAAGCATATGTTGGGATGGTTTAACTGTAAGGAGACGGTTGACAACCACATCCTGTCAAACTACACATGTAGATATTTATATGCCTGTAGATAAGAATTATGTTGTACCGGAAACTGTGATTTGGATGCACCAATCGGTTGCTGATACATGTCTGCGCACGCACACTCACTGCATGCCCTGTCCGGAGTACTTCGCTGTGTCATTACATGTGAGTCAGTGAGCGCAGCAAACGTGATTGGTGACCAGTTGAATGCAACAGAAAAAGTTGCTCACGATAAAACGGAGCGTGGTAGTTGTAGTGTGTTATGCTAAGCACAATTTGTGCAAAAGTGTGTGGTACTGCTTGTGCACGAGTTTAAGAGAGGAAGTATCGAGGCGAAATCTCCAACAAAGATTGTAATGCGAAACTTACAATCAGTGACAAAATGGCACGAAATTGACTCTGTAGAGAATAAAAACCGTAAGCACCAGAAAAACTTCGAGTATCAGCAAACAACTCTGGAGTGTAAGAAAGCCCGGAATTAAATCTCTCGAAATCTCAGTGTCGTTTATCTGTGCAGGCGGGAATTAAGAGATAGTCGTGTCGATACTCTAACATACAGGACCTGCACCTGTATGACTTCAAGCGTCCAGGCGTACTTTCATGTTTGAGTTCTTCTGCCGGCTTCTGGGTGAAATGCGTCACTATACATCAGAAAATCCCATTAGTAATTTGAAGAGCCGCTGCATAATCTCAAAATTGGTGTTTGGTCCGTAACGTGTGGTGTCCGCATCATAAAACGACTCTTTCACCACACTGTTAATGCTACCCTTTGTGTATTTCGTACGTGGGCCAGCTCAAAAAAGGTGAACGACCGTACGAATATTTTCAGCCAGACGGAACAACAGCACACACCCTCTGGACAGCCTTAGCACGAGTGCATGAGGTGTTCAGTTGGTGAGTGGACAAGCAGCTGAGGGGGTGTAATGTTCTGGCCAGCGCGACCGCCTGGTCTCTCTCCTTGCAATTTTGACTGCTACGGGAAGGAGAGGGGTCCAGCGCACTCAAATAACCCTCACCCACACTGGAAGAGCTGCAGCAGAACACTGAAAACGCTGTTGCTGCTGTCTCTCATGCAGAGCTGCTACGCGTGTCTCACAGTTTGATAGATGTACTCGTAGTATAGGCTGTATCGAGCAATCACCTCTTCCAACATCCTCTGTGATGTTCATTAACAGTGTCCAACCCCGAATCGATGTTACTGTAAATATTTTTCGGGGCATTTTATTTTGTTCACCCTGTATACAAAATACGTAGTACTATACAATCAAGGGCACGTTGTGCTTTTTTCAAACCAAAAGAAAAATAATAGCAATAATCGCCATTTGATTATGTCGCCAGATGGACTGCTCGCTTTCCGTGCCTTCATCTGTCACCTCATCCACTCTATGAGAGTGGCACCAGAGTTAGAAGGCTGGTGCGTGCGCGTTCTGCTATCTTCGTCCCACGCCGCACGCTCCAGCTGTGCTCTTACACGCAACTTGCTGCGCGTTAGACACGCCTACGTCTCGGTTTCCTTTACTTTCTCAATCATTCCCTGCTCATGTAGTTAGACTTCTTCGAATCTTTGGATTCTGACTAATCTCCCGAACGTTTTGTTCTTGCTTGTGGTGGATACTGTGCAGTTATTTGAGATTCAGGGCTCGATTTTTCTAATTTGTAACGTTTTGTAGCTCATAGCTTCATAGCTACAATCGTTAGTTTAGTTAAACCCACTCTGCTACGCTCATCTGGTTCTACATGTAGGTCTAAAAATCACACTCGGTCTCGTTCCGTCATTGACCCACGACCAAGTTTTTGTTTCTGTCATCCCGAAGTGAACTGCCTGTAATTTCCTTAACGGAAAATGTCAGGATGGTTCCTTCAAAAACATCAGCTCTTTTCCCGTCTCCCATCACTTTCCTAGCCAAGGATTTGCGACGTCCGTAACTGCATCGTCATCGACGGAAGTCTGATCTTTCCTTTGCTTCTCCCCTTCTTACTGAAAGTTGACTGACTCGCGACCACATGGGCACATGGTCTTTTACCGCGCATGATCGTTCTTATTTTTCAGCCCCCTTACACGTAGCAAAATCACGACATTCACTACCAAATTCGGTAAACTAGCGACCAGAATAATTCGTGCGACATCACGAGATGCTCACTGAATGCCTGGCGCAGTGATTAATTTTTATAGAGCCACATAAAGCTCGAATATGTGGAGAATCTATCTCTCTCATGCTACCGGCAAAGGCCGTACCATAATTGTCCTTCCAACTCGGACCGAAAATTGCACTTACGGTGGCTCCGCGCTCACCGACTACGGTCGTCTGCCGTATTACAGTTGAAGTACCAAAATAACTGATGATGCCCGAAATATAGATTACATAAAAAGAGACAAACAATAGGAAGAAAAGCTTTCCTGGAAAAACGTATTTGTTATCCGAGCAAAGTGGCGCAGTGCTGAACATACTACACTCGCATTCGGGAGAATGACGGTTCAAATCCGTGTTCGGCCATCCTGATTTAGGTTTTCCATGATTTCCCTAAACCGCTTCAGTGACGTCGTTATCGACGGGACGTTAAACGCTAATGTCCTCCTCCTCCAAATTTTAGTAAGTATTTTCTAGAAGTATTCCTCTAGAGTGTAGCCTTATATGTACGAGAAACGTGCAAGAGTATCGGAGTGGACAAATAAAGAGTTTCACACCTGGTACTACAGAAGAGTGCAGAAGATTAGACGAGTAAATTGAATAATTAATCAGCAATAGAACAGGGAGGAAAGAACTTTGTGGCACTACTTGCTTAAAAGTAGGGTCCTACTGGCAGAACAGATCCTGGGCCATCAAGGAATACTAATGAACATCGTTGTGGAGGGAATTGTGAGGGACAAAAATTATAGAAGAATACCAAGGTGCAGTGACAGTAAACAGGTTCAAGCAGATGTAGATTGCTGTAGTTATGCGGAGATGAGGACGCTTGCACAAGATAGGCTAGCATGGAGAGATGTGTCAAAACAGTCGTCAACAACAACAGCATTTGAATGTTGACACATCTTGTTAATTTAAAGATTTGCTTCTAAAGGAACCAGGCGTTACTGTAACGCTGGGAAACTTGTGCATATTTATTGATATTGTTCCTCTTCCACTTTTACGACCTCTTCGGATCACTTCAGTCAATAATTTTCTGGTCGTCTTCTTCAATAGGTTTTCTTTCCGAATTACCGAGTATCTCTTTAGTCGTTCTCACCTTTCTTGTCGTTCCTCATTAGTAAATACCCTCGTTATTGTTTACCATTTGTCTATCTTTGGATTAAATCATATTTTTAAGTTTTTCAGTTTCTTTAAATTTTCTGTTTTGTTTTACAAATCGTCCATGGTTAATGCTAACTCTTTCAGGTCGTTCCTGATTTCCTTACCCATCCTACTGTTGCTTCGCGTTCCAAAGTTGCTCTATAATTTTTCTTGGTAATCTGGTTTCTGATGCCCTCATTATGTGACCAAAAGAAGATATTCTTTTTTATGTATAGTATCTGTACACCACTTCATTTGGCAATATCCGCGCTTGTCCATCTTTTTGCTATTTCTTATTTAGCGATATTCTAGTTACTCTTCTCTCTACACTTAGGATTTTATTGATTCCGTTTTTCTGGATGACTCTGAAAAGAGTTTCACTTCCGTATATCATATCTGCTTGAACCATCATCTTGTAATGTTTTAATTTACTTTTTATTGACAGATATTTTTATTGTATTAGAACATGTTAATAACTGAAATTTTATCATTTTATTAGTTCTTTCTCGCCATGCAGGTTTCTCGTCCAAGTTGTATGTTACAATTTCTCCGAGTTATATAAACTGTTTCACTATTTTTACTTATATCTGCTACCATTAGCTTTGGCTTTTCGAATGATATCTGGAACTAGTACCGCTTAGCCATCTGCGAATCCCAAGCAATTTAAGTTTATTTGATCTTTCTTGGCTGCAATTCTTAGATTTTTAGTGTTTTCGTTGTACCATTCACCCATCAAGTTCTCCAGAGCGAAGTTGGAAAGTAATGGTGATAAACCGTCACCCTGTCTTAACCCTGTTTCAATTGTAAGTGGCTCAGATACTTTTTCTCTGAGCTTTCTTTAAATTTGGTGTTTGGTGTTTCTTACAGTTAAGTTCATCATTTTTATAAATTTAGGATGGAGACCGGAATTCCTTAGCTCATTATTTCATTACTATTATTATTATCATCGCCACCATTGTAATTACTGAAAACACGTTAAAGCACAATTAGGTGTTGCTCTCTGAGAATAAACGAAAGTTATATTTATGCCTCGTACCGTTGTTAATAACTTCCAAACGATGATGCGTGGGCTCGTTAACAGCAACTATCAACTGCCAGCTTCCTGTGGTGTGGTTACTCTCGTCAAAGTGCATTATTGACGTAACTAAATGGCATTACATGCTCGAACGTTGCTCGTCGCTTCTTTTTCTGCTGGACCTAAATGCATTGTTAATTGCGTTACCGCTGACCACCGGCTGATGAGTGAAATGAAGCGGCTTTCGCTCAGCGTTCGCTGCATTCAGCCCTTTGCGAGAGATTAAAGCATTGCACCGCAGCCCACCGCAATCCGGCCCCGGTCGCTGATTTACAGACCGACACAGCTACCCAAACAGGACCCGCTGGCGGCGCCGTAGCTTCACTCTTCCACACAATGCTGATCGGCTCTGGAGATGAGTCTCACAGGAATATAACCCCTGTTTGCAGTAAATATACGGGAAGAAAACTAGTAACGAAATAAACAAATATTGTTCCTATGCTGGTGAAATATGCTTTGGAGATAATTGGCGCTAACGTACTGTTGTCCCAGTGGAGGTGGTTTTCCATTAGATTTCTCGGGTGTGCTACAAAGTGTCTGGTACATACGGTCTTTTTAATTAATGTTATTTAATCAGTCTTCTGAGAAGTTTGATGCCCCCACCACGACTCCCTCTGCTGTGTTCCTCATGTCAGAGTAGCATTTACACCCAACGTTCTCGTTTATTTTCTGTATATATTCCAGTCATTATCTACGCTTATAGTGCCTGCCCTCTACCACCCCTTTCAGCACAATCGAAGTTCGCCCCGATATGGTATTTCCTATTATTCTGTCCTACTCATTGTTTCCACATATTTCATTGCTCGCCCATTCTTGAGGATCTCCTTATTTCTTAACAGCTCTTTTAATTTTCAGCTTTCTTTTACTACTCCAAATGTTAGAATTCTCTTCGTATCCAATTTTCCCACAGTCCATGATTCCATTCTCAGATATTTCTTTCTCAGATTAAAGCCCATGTTTGATACTAATAGACTTCCTTTAGCCGAGAATGCGCTTTTTGCCCGTGCTATCTGTTTCTTATATCCTAGTTGCTTCGTTAGTTAAACGCTGCTGCTTCCCAGGCAGCAGAATTCTTTCACTTCGTATGCTATATAGATCGCAGTTTCGATGAAAAGATCATCGCGAATCTCATTTTTGCTGCTCCCCACTAATTTCGTTTTTATTCTGTGCTAATTAGTCTATTCACTCCACTGGACAGGTCCTGTAATTCTTCCTCACATTGTCACTTAAGATCTTAAACACAGGTCAACAAAGCCTACACTGAAAGAACAAAACGATGTAGTTTACATATGCGACACTGAGTGTCTGCTGACGCTGGATTGTTCTTTTCCTGGAGTTAGTTAGTTAATTACATGTTCCATAGATCATCTGAATGATTCCTTTATCGAAATTATGTGCAACGAGTCAGTTTACAGGATATGTATTTCATGATTAGTGTGATCGTTATAGGAGGAGGAGTTGTCCCGAGAAACAGTTTTAGGTTAGATTTAAAATTTCCTTTGTTGCCTGTCAGACATTTTATGTTATTGGGCAAATGATCAAAACTTTTTGCTGCTGCTTATTGAATTCCTTTTTGAATCACGAACAGCTTTAATAACAGGTAATAGAGGTAATTTTTGCCTCCAATTTTGTAGGGATGAGCACCACTTTTTTCTCAGAATGTGATGGATTATTTACGACGGATTTCATTAGCGACTGTATGATACTGTTACGGTGCAGTTAAAATGCCTAACTCCTTGAAAAGTAACTGCATGATAACCGCGGCCGGACACCACATATTATTCTCTGTCCACTTTTGTGCAGTCAGTACTTTCTCTGTAAGTGGTGAGTTAGGCCAGAAAATTATTCCATAAGACATTAATGAGTGGAAATACGGAACATATGCCAGGAGGCTTATTTGTTTGTTTCCAAGACCAGCAATTGTTCGAAGAACACACGTAACTGAACTTAATTGTTTGAGAAGTTCGGTAATATGTTTCTTCCATTCAAGTTTTTATCAATACGTACAGCCAAAAATTTGGAGCACCCCAACCTATTTACAGGCTTACGTTCATGTGCAATTTCAGTTGTTGGTATGTCTCTATTTGTTGTACAGAACTGAATATAGAGTGTTTTCTGTAAATTTAAGAGAGGCTATTTTCAGAAGACCACTTACTAACTGTTTGAAAAACATCATTGACAATCTTTTCTGTTGCTTTCTCTCTAATGGGATATATTATAACACTAGTAAAGTTTCAAAAAGCACAAATTCTGCTTGTAGAACGTTCGATGGAAGGCCATTCACATACATAAGGAATAAAAGTGGATCGAAAATTTAATCATGTGAGAGTTATTCTGTTATTTCTGCCTACTCACTAGACGTTGCTATCCCTCCAGCATCTTTACAATTATTCAGCACAACAGGAAATCAGCGTATAACTATAATACGTACCTGAAGAAGGCCACTTGAAACAGTTACTTAAACGTTGATTTACCGTTTCACAATCTGACGTGCTTTATAATACTGAAAGAACTTTATGGAATGCCTCCGAACATACAAATTACCTGATATTTGGCGTTTGCGCTGGAGAATGTCTTGCACCTCTAAAGAAATACACATTTATCACTGTAGAGTAACAGTTGCAATAATACAGAGCAGCATAAACGTTTATTACCATCGCACAACTGTGCTCCGTCGACTATAGATTTCATGAACTCCAGTGTTGTCCCAGTTTAATTCTCAAGTGCTAAACTCGTCAGCGTGCAATTTTCGATTTAATCTCGTCATAGATGCTCAGACGCTGCACATTTCAGAGGCAAAACAGAGGAAATTGCTTCTGGCACAAGAAGTATCGGAAACATATGTCATTTGCATAAGCCATTTACGCTTTGAGAAACTTGCTTCTACGGTTATTTAACAGGGAACCCCTTGAGTGCGAGATCGCAAAAGGCCATTTATGTTTACACGGGATGCAACGCCACACATATTGTCTACCATGCAACCACAATATCGGTTGCTAATGGCAACAGAGGGGAGACTGGGGGTATCCAATGGTGAGCACAGCATGAGGCAACGGAGCGTAGTTGAACTGCTTAGTCGACGAGTAACTCACAACAGTGCTACAGTAGCCGAAGCTGTCATTTCGTCGCCGGCCGCGGTGGCCGAGCGGTTCTAGACGCTTCAGTCTGGAACCGCGCGACTGCTACAGTCGCAGGTTCGAATCCTGCCTCGAGCATGGATGTGTGTGATATTCTTAGGTTAGTTAGGTTTAATTAGTTCTAAGTTCTAGGGGACTGATGACCTCAGATGTTAAGTACCATAGTGCTCAGAGGCATTTGAACTATTTTTGACATTTCGTCAGAACGGAATCCAAGGAATTTCGCAGAGTGAGGAAGAAGTAGCAGATGATATATTTGTGTTCCTGCAAGATCAGTCAGTGGAATGTGCGTTGTCGTATATGATCAACTTTGCGGACAATGTACATCAGAGTACAATGGTGGCAATACGTGCTTAACAAGTGATAGTGATACTGGGACAGGTGTCTAGCTACATAGTTTATCATCATTGTTGGACCGGGAGCCACAAATATCGTCTCCAGTGAAACGTAGTGATGGACAATCGTTGCCCAAGGAGCGGGTACTAAACATAATTACGCACATGGCAGATTATCCGCAGCATAGTAGCAAAACGATTGTGAACAAATTTCTAATAAGTCCGCAGCAATATTACCGTGTAGTGCATAAGAAAAACTACGGATATTCAAGAGGGAACAAGGCGCACTTGTTACAAACACTGGTATTTGTGCGCTTCAAGGATGCTCGATACAGTTTACAGCATGCGCGTGATACTGACCTACACCATGCATATCAAATTGCGCACTACATTGATTACAGTGGTTCTGAGCACTACAGGACTTAACATCTGAGGTCATCAGTCCCCTAGACTTAGAACTACTTAAACCTAACTAACTTAAGGACATCAAACACATCCATGCCCGAGGCAGGATTCGAACCTGCGACCGTAGAAGCAGCGTGGTTCCGGACTAAAGCGCCTAGAACCGCTCGGCCACAGCGGCCTGCTTAGAGTGATTTCTAGGGAAGCAGTGGATGGTTGCATAACTTTAAGTAGTGCTACAGAATTGTAGGACGTAAGATAGCGAAATTTCAAACAAAGCATCAACTTGACGATGGACAGCAAACTGCAGAATTGGACCGAAAAATTGTAGATAATATGAACAAATTTATCCCATCGGTCAGTAAGGAATTTACTTTCAACTCCCACCAATCTGGGTTTGAAGAGGAAATACAATTGAAAGGAACCCTGGAAATTAGAGGTACCAAGAGAGTTGTACCAATATCAACTAACATCAATGGCTTAACGCATTCGTATGCAATTATACCGACTGTTAATCTGGATGCTAAATTGACTGGAAAGTTATTTATCTTGCTACGAAAAGGTGGAGATGCTCTGTCTCCTATGATTCTTTCTCGTGTGCGTGATCTTGCAAGGGAAATAGGGAATATTTGTCACAGCAAGCAAGAGTGGGAAAATCATCGAAGAGAACTACAACTTTGGTATGAGTACTGCTATTGGCCAAAAACTGGTAAAAATAACTTACTTTTGCTTGGTTTCTAGTCTGTGCGTAAAAATTATACTCCTTACAGCAAACTGGAAAGTATGTGGCATTGCAGTTCATATCGCCTGCAACCATTGGACAAATACAGCCTCTGGATGTTTGTTTTTTCCGTACCTATAAAAGATACCATCGCACTATCTGCAGCTACGCCTTAACGGACAGCCAGTTTGAAGATAAGTGACGCTACTGACTGTTTCGCATTCGGTTGCATGCCGTCAATTTCCATCAGTTCTCATCACCCTACAACACCAATATCGTTCTATATTTATTCTTTAACAGTGGATACCTAGATGAACAACCTGCACGGCTTGTAACTCCCAAGGAGTTCGCCTTCGATCCATTCGGCATTCGTGGTGCAAGTTAGTGGTATGTTTTGAACATTTGTTGAATGCCGACAATGTCTTATTTTGTGAAGTGTATTACATACATCCCATAGAGGGTTGACCTCTGCACCTTCTAGACACTTATTTCTGTCACCCTCAATGCACATGGTGAATGATTAGCAGCTATTATTTTTCCTGTCATACTTGTTTACATAGCACTTTCACATGAGCCTTACTAAATACTGAACTTGCGACCTCGCACTCGAGGGGTTCCCTGTAAGTAGTTAAGTAAACATTATTCATGCGGTCTGGCAAGACCAAGCGAGATATCGACAGAGAAGCGAGCCAGCAAAGTGACAAGCAAAAACAAAAGACGGGAAATCCCACGACAGCGCTTGTCGCGGCGGTCGCGCAGCCCATGTGTCGCCACCGCCAAAGGTCAGCGTGTCACCAGCAGTGGAGATAAACAAGCTACCCGAGGACTCGTGGGAGGGAATCTCTGCTCCAATGCGAACTTTACAAGCTAGACCACTATACTAAGAAGCGTGTTCAACAGCAACGTAAATATTTATATTCACTGATTCGTATATCCATGCTCCTGTGGTTGGTGGCTACTGGTGACGCTTTTCCGCGTTTGTTGTTGCTCTTTTTTTCCACCTTCCGCAAAACAGGTATTTCCTGTTTTAATTCTTTACTCAAATATGTTTCGCCATCTATACCATGTTGCGCCCCGGCACAGTTTCCCTACACCATTTTGTTTGTTTTTTAGCTTCTGCGTTATCTGCGAGGCACTATCATGACGTTAACGACAGTATGGGTTCAGTTCGCGTCTTCGTCAACTTCTATAGCAGACATGAGAGGGAGGATCTCTCCGTGGTTGGGTTGGTGTTTGGTTACTACAGGTAGGTAATACACGTGTAGTTGGCAGGACTGATCAGCTGAAGTAGCAAGAAGTGTACAGAAATCTGGACCACCACCTCTGAAGGCCCCACTGTATGGTGGTAAACGTGCAATGAGTGGTTTTCATGAGCAATAAATAGGGCGGAAATGATTTTTATGTTGATCTCTAATCCAATTTTCTGTACAGGTTCCGGAACTCTAGGAACCGAGGTGATGTAAAACTTTTTTGATGTGTGTAGAAGCAGACACAGGCTTCCAGGTGCATGGAAGAGACGGGTGACATATAGGATGAGAAATTGAGTCCTGTGGCAGCCGAAAGCTGTTTGCTTCTCAGCAGTTGACTAAAGGCACCAGTGAGCACTACTCTTTACTGTTCGCCAAGGCGACGAGGGCTGAGGTCACAGACGTCAATGGTAACCTTCTGATGCACTTAAAGGAGGAATTTCTAGTGGAACTTAGAACGACAGTCATGCGTTAAGACGATCACACGTCAAGGAAAGCTTCCAACGCAGTATTTCCCATAGATACTGCAGAGGGCTATGTGCACTAACAGTCAACCTAAAACGGAATAAAAGCTCAGAGAGGGCAAGATTAAAGGGGAGTAGAAATTCAGCGAGTAATCTGAGCGGCCGGGTTGCAGTGAAGCTCCTCAGCAGCACCTGACCGATCAATAGACACTTTAACTACGAGAAGACAGTGATCGACTCTGATGGACACACTGCAACTGCAAGATAAGTAGCAGTTTTCAATATTCATTGGAATAGCATTGAACAGAGGCTGTCTGTCTCTGTCTCCGTCTCAGTGAACAAAGTTAAAGGAATTTCATTGAGCAGTAGGAACAAGTTGCTGATATCGTACTTGTCTCTTGTACTATAGGGCAAGTGGCCTTTGATTAATACGGAATTATTTCAGAGGGTTGATGGTTTATTATTTACTCCAAGTGGCCAGTAGTTAGTAGACCGGGTGGCAGTGAAAGCACTCATCTCTGATAAAGGTTCTTCCTACTGATTATTAAAAGCATCTGACAATCTGTTAGGTGTTTTCGTCTCACACCTAAATAAATAAATTGATTCGTTAGGTCAATAAACGTCCTGTGGATGCACAAAAAGCATTACTCAGTATGATGTCATTGCTGTCAGGGTTCCTCCGAGCCATAATCCGTAGATAGCGCTCATCCACTGCAGTAGTAGCCCTTGGGCGGCCACAGCGAGGCTTGTCATCGACAGTCCCTGTCTCTCTGTATCTCCTCCATGTCCGAACAACATCGCTTTGGTTCACTCCGAGGCGCCTGGACATTTCCCTTGTTGAGAGCCCTTCTTGGCATAAAGTAACAATGCGGACGCGATTGAAAGCGCGGTGATGACCGTCTAGGGCCGGCCAGTGTGGCCGAGCGTTTCTAGGCGCTTCAGTCTGGAACCGCGCGACCGGTACGGTCGCAGGTTCGAATCCTGCCTCTGGCTGTGTCTGATGTCCTTAGATTAGTTAGGTTTAAGTAGTTCTAAGTTCTAGAGGACTGATGACCTCAGATGTTGAGTCCCATAGTGCTCAGAGCCGTGTAGGCATGGTTGAACACGAGCCTTGTACCTCCTTCCTGGTGGAATGACTGGAACTGTTCAGCTGTCGGACCACTTCTGTCTAATGGGGGCTGCTCATGCATGATTGTTTACGTCTTTGGGCGGGTTTAGTGACATCTCTGAACAGTCAAAGAGACTGTGTCTGTGATACAATATTTACAGTCAACGTCTATCTTCACGAGTTCTGGGAACCGGGGTGATGAAAAACTGTTTTCGATGTGTGTAGTTATGATATAACATGTAATTAAAATTATTAACATTTTCTAGAATCATAGTAATGTCACCTTGAAAGGGTCTCGCTCCATTTCTGTAAAATATTATAGTACTTTTGCTGATCCTTATTTAGGCCTAAACTTTCATTTTGTTACGACTCTTCACCATAAAACTGATAATTTTAAAGACAGCGTTGCACAGCTAGATCTGATTTATGCTCTGCGGATGACATGCTGCCAAGACATATAACGTAAGAAAGTAGTCCTGCTTACACAGCTCTTCTTTAAAATTAATGCAGTTTCAGGTGAACAATCACAACAGAGTAAAGCGTAGATATTACAATGTTTAAGCTTAAAATAGGGAACAATCAAAACGTTTGTATAATATTTTACAGAAATAAAATTACGATGGCACTTAGGCATGGAAACGTTCAGATAAGGAATGAAAGAAGAAAAAATAAGAAACACTGAATTTGGAAAAAAGAGAAATTTTAAGTCACGTTGTAGTTGTTGTGATCTTCAAACCAAAGACTGGTTTGACGCAGCTCTGCATACTACTCTATCGTGTGCAAGCATCTTCATCCCCGGGTAACTACTGCAACCTACATCCTTCTGAATCTGCTTAGTGTATTCATCTCTTGGTCTCCCTCTACGATTTTTCCTCCCCGCGCTTCCCTCCAGTACTAAATTGGTGAACCCTTGATGCCTCAGAATGTGTCCTACCAGACGGGCTCTTCTTCTAGTCTTGTTATACCACAAATTTCTCTTCTCCCCAATTCTGTTCAGTACGTCCTCGTTAGTTACATGACCTGCCCATTTAATCTTCTGTATTCTTCGTATTCTTCTGTAGCACCCCACCTCAAGAGCTTCTATTCTGTTCGTGTCTAAGGTATTTATCGTCCATATATCACTTCCTTACACGGTACATTCTATACAAATACTTTTAGAAATGACTTACTGACACTTAAATCTGTACTCCATGTTAACAAATTTCTCTTCTTCAGAAACGCTTTCCTTTTCATTGCCAGTCTACATTTGATATCCTCTCTACTTCGACCAAAATCAGTTATTATGCTCCCCAAACAGCAAAAGTCATCTGCTACTTTAAGTGTCCCACTTCCTAATCTAATTCCCTCAGCATAATCTGATTTAATATGTCCTTCTTTCAAGACACTGTCCATTCCGCTCAACTGCTCTTCCAGGGCCTTTGCTGTCTCTGATAGAATTACAATGTCATCGGCAAACCTCAAAGGTTTTATTTCTTCTCCCTGCACTTTAAATCCTACTCCACACTTTCCTTTTGTTTCCTTTACAGCTTGCTCAGTATACAGATTGAATAGCATCAGGGATATGCTACAACCCTGTCTCACTCCCTTCTCAACCACTGCTTCTCTTTAAGTCACAGCAGTATGGATATGTATCAAGACATTCAGTCCCACTCTAGGTAACTAAAAAAACGGAAGATGAACATAACATTTTTTTTTTTGAACGTGCAATGTTCATTTTGAATTTGTGACGCTATTTACAGTGTGGCTGAATATTACATACATATCCACGTAAGGCTGTAACCCGCCAGTATAGCCGAGAGCGCTAACGCGCTGCTTCGTGGAGTCGGGTAGGCGCGCCGACTCCGGATCGAATTCGCCGGGCGGATTAACGACGACGACCGGTATGCCGGCCAGCCTAGATGTGGTTTTTAGGTGGTTTTCCACATCCTGCTAGGTGAATACCGCGCTGGTCCCTATGTCCCGCCTCAGTTACACGACTCGCAGACATTTGAATCACATTCACACTGCTTCGCGATTTACACTAGACGAAGACAGCTGGAGTACACTAATTCCGTCCCGGGGGGTATGGGGTGGCGGCAGGAAGGGTATCCGGCCACCCCTTAAAATAAACCATGCCAAAATCCGTACTTAACCCTGCCGACCCTGCGCACAATGCGGGATAAAGGCAGTAGCAAAAGACAGAAAGAATCCACGTAAGTCTGTAACTGAAAAAGTTACTATGCTTGATTCTACACAGAGTACGCGAAAGAACTTGCCCCCCTTCTAACAGCCGTGTACCGCAAGTCTCTAGAGGAAAGGAGGGTTCCAAAATATTGGAAAAGAGCACAGATAGTCCCAGTCTTCAAGAAGGGTCGTCGAGCAGATGCGCAAAACTATAGACCTATATCTCTTACGTCGATCTCTTGTAGAATTTTAGAACATGTTTTTTGCTCGCGTATCATGTCATTTCTGGAAACCCAGAATCTACTATGTAGGAATCAACATGGATTCTGGAAACAGCGATCGTGTGAGACCCAACTCGCCTTATTTGTTCATGAGACCCAGAAAATATTAGATACAGGCTCCCAGGTAGATGCTATTTTCCTTGACTTCCGGAAGGCGTTCGATACAGTTCCGCACTGTCGCCTGATAAACAAAGTAAGAGCCTACGGAATATCATACCAGCTGTGAGGCTGGATTGAAGAGTTTTCAGTAAACAGAACACAGCATGTTGTTATCAATGGAGAGACGTCTACAGACGTTAAAGTAACCTCTGGCGTGCCACAGGGGAGTGTTATGGGACCATTGCTTTTCACAATATATATAAATGACCTAGTAGATAGTGTCGGAAGTTCCATGCGGCTTTTCGCGGATGATGCTGTAGTATACAGAGAAGTTGCAGCATTAGAAAATTGTAGCGAAATGCAGGAAGATCTGCAGCGGATAGGCACTTGGTGCAGGGAGTGGCAACTGACCCTTAACATAGACAAATGTGATGTATTGCGAATACATAGAAAGAAGGATCCTTTATTGTATGATTATATGATATCGGAACAAACACTGGTAGCAGTTACTTCTGTAAAATATCTGTGAGTATGCGTGCGGAACGATTTGAAGTGGAATGATCATATAAAATTAATTGTTGGTAAGGCGGGTACCAGGTTGAGATTCATTGGGAGATTCCTTAGAAAATGTAGTCCATCAACAAAGGAGGTAGCTTACAAAACACTCGTTCGACCTGTACTTGAGTATTGCTCATCAGTGTGGGATCCGTACCAGATCGGGTTGATGGAGGAGATAGAGAAGATCCAAAGAAGAGCGGCGCGTTTCGTCACAGGGTTATTTCAAATGGTTCAAATGGCTCTGAGCACTATGGGACTCAACTGCTGAGGTCATTAGTCCCCTAGAACTTAGAACTAGTTAAACCTAACTAACCTAAGGACATCACAAACATCCATGCCCGAGGCAGGATTCGAACCTGCGACCGTAGCGGTCTTGCTGTTCCAGACTGCAGCGCCTTTAACCGCACGGCCACTACGGCCGGCCCAGGGTTATCTGGTAACCGTGATAGTGTTACGGAGATGTTTTAACAAACTCAAGTGGCAGACTCTGCAAGAGAGGTGCTCTGCATCGCGGTGTAGCTTGCTCACCAGGTTTCGAGAGGGTGCGTTTCTGGATGAGGTATCGAATATATTGCTTCCCCCTACTTATACCTCCCGAGGAGATCACGAATGTAAAATTAGAGAGATTAGAGCGCGCACGGAGGCTTTCAGACAGTCGTTCTTCCCACGAACCATACGCGACTGGAACAGGAAAGGGAGGTAATGACAGTGGCACGTAAAGTGCCCTCCGCCACACACCGTTGGGTGGCTTGCGGAGTATAAATGTAGATGTAGATGTAGACAATTGAAACCGACACTAAGAGTAACGGGTTTTCATGGCAACTGCTGGTGGACACGTTCTTCGGTAAAACAGTGTAACATAAAGCAAAACTGCCTTACAAGCTTCGTAAAGGGGTGAGCAGGAGCAATAAAATATTTGGTGTCAGCGGGAATGGGCGTGCGAGCGTTCTCGTACGGACACCCACACACAGTGAATTAGCAAAAGCTCTACAAGCCAGTGCCACTACAGATGAGACGGTCCCCGCAGAGCATAACACAGAACCTTATTATGTGTCTGCGGCGTTCCGCTCGTTATTCCCGGCAGTCCGTCAGCATATTTGAGCAGACAGAGGTAGAGTGCTGCGGCGACTCACACATACACACAGTCGCACTGGTCCCCTGGGAGGTGGCCGGGACAAACCCCGCTGCACAGGGCGCGCTCACCGGCGGAAGCGCCGCCGCCCCCACGCCCGCTCCGGGCCGCCCTGCTCTGCCCTACGGCCAGCTGCAGCGACAGCCCCACGGGAAATTTGCCGCTCCGCGATACCTCGCCAGGAGGCGCACAAAATCTTACGCTAATGAGAACTGTTTTGTCTTCAAAGCTGCAAGACGTTGCAGCGCGGCGAGAATGACAAAGCAGAGTAATTTCGACTGCATAGAAGCCAGGGCAGCGCAGTTTTATTTTGAAGAACTCTGCTGCGTGCACAATTTTCATTTTACTCTGGAGAGCAAAAAATTATCCTGGAGCTTCTCCTTGTCCACACCGTGCACACAGTGACATTTTTGTTCTTGCAAGAATCAGGGTAACATTATTTTAAATGTTCAAGGTTCAAACATTCATCACTGAAGATGAACTGAGGGATAAAGCACCGGAACAATTGGGCACTGCAAAAAATCATCCATTTAGTCTCGAAAGCAGTAAAGTTGTTTAATATTTCATCAGTTAATGCGAAACACTAGCTAAGAAGTAGGGAAAGAAAATTTCGGCGCACATTTCTGCCGGTATCTGTGGGAATTACGCACAAGTATGAGGCAGTCCCAAGATGTTCTGGAATTTAATTTTCTGTTTAATTATTTCTCCTATTTCTGTTCTTGGAGATTACAGAGGTTAGTTTTTATTTCTGCCACTGCGAATGATCCATCACACGACTTATCGAACCAGACTTAAATTCGTATAACTAGCGCAAGAGAGCACTGATGAAGACATCACGTAAGGGTGAAGGAAGATTTTTCAGGCATAAAGAAACCGACGCAAAGTTCTGCAGTTTCAAGGCGTTATCATCGTCGAAATTCCGCGACTTTTCAACGAATTTCACGAGATGTTCATTCAATAAGTAATGCAACACGTTTGTGTTCCTTCTGACAGCAGGTCGGTTTTTGTTCAGGATTCCAATACAGAACATTGTGTCCTCGATGGCTCAGTCGGATAGAGCGTCTGCCATATAAGCAGGAGATTACAGGTTCGAGTTCCGGTCGGGACCCACATTTTTAAATGTCCCCTGAACTCGGGTAGGCGCCCCGGCTCCAGATTGAATCCGCCCGGCGGATTAACACCGACGACCGGTGTGCCGACCAGCGCGCATGTCATTTTTAGGCGCTTTTCCACATCCCACTAGTTGAATACTGGGCTGGTCTTCACGTCCCGCCTCAATTACACGCCTCGCAGACATTTGACAAACGTTCGCACTATTTCACGGCATACACTAGATGCAGACCGCTGGGGTACACACTAATTCCATCCCGGGGGAAGGGGGGGGGGGGGTGACACGAAGGGCATCCTGCCACACTCTGACACTAGTATCGCCAACTACATAGTAACAAGGCGGACCATGCGTTGAAGTGGGACAAAGACTCTAACATAATGATGATGATTCCAGTACACCACAGATAGCTCTGAGCACTACTGGACTTAACATCTGAGGTCATCAGTCCCCTAGAACTTACAAGTACTTAAACCTAACTAACCTAAGGACATCACACACATCCATGCCTGAGGCAGGATTCGAAGATGCGACCGTAGCAGTCGAGCGGTTCCAGACTGAAGCGCCTAGGTCCACTCGGCCACACCGGCCGGCAGTACACCACATTATTCCCACTCTTTTAGTTACGAAATATCATCTCCGTTCGATCCGACAGCTTTGCGCAACCTATGCCATTTTACTGGTAGGGCCTATAGGGCTGCATGGTACCACTCTACTGGTCAACGTCGTTGCCAAGGTCTTCCTTCATCAACAGCCTCCCTATCATCCACTTACTGCTTCCCGCAGAGAGCGCCCTTCGTCGGACCAAACATATGGAAGGTCCTTACAGTCTTCTGTTAGGCGCCGAGGAACCCAGCAGGAGCACAGTTTTGAGTTCCGTAACTGGTGTATGAGTGTCTAAGCACTACCAGCAGAGTCGTCCTGTTCGGTAGCAAGGTGTTTCATTGTGATCCATCGATCACCTCGAATGAGGGTGCCCGCAAGTTCCTTCATCGCTGGACTCACAGCTCTGTGTGGTACGCCGGCACGCGGCACATCGAACTGTTTTTGCGCGATCTTGTCGCAACGATGGCAGGCGCCTCGCCCAACGACTCACCGTACTGTTTTTTCACTGCCAGGTCTCCGCAGACATTCTACAGGCGCCTATGAATGTCTGCGATGCTCCAATTTAACGCCAAAGGAAACTCAATGACTGTTCTCTGCATGGAACCTACATCCGTTGCAGATGCCATTTTAAAGGCTACATATAGCGCCGCCACCTATCGAAACTTCATGAAACTATAGGGCCTTAAGGGGGAATATTCCACGGCATCCTCCAACAATTTTTGCAATTTTTCAACCGAAACTGACCGAGTAAAAAAAAAAAAAAAAAAAAAAAAAAAATAGAGAGAAAAAGGTATTGTTGACTCATTGAACGCCCCTCGTAGTTATACTATTTTAGCCGGACAACCTTGAAACTTGAGAGCATTTCATCAAACCGTTTGACGTTCTACAAAAACTGCACATATTACCCTAGTAGAAAGTGGGATCCGTTTTGTTTTCAACAAAGAAATTTCTTATTACAATAAAACTTCATGAACAAAAATTTGTCGAATACTTCATTTGTAACTGCACGATCATTTCTTTGCCACGCAAACGGTTACTTAGCAGCCTTAGCTGATTTGCAGCGCGTTATCTAGTCCTACTTAGTTTCACGTGAGCTCCCGAGACCCACCGCACGGCGTCCATGGAGAAGAGGTGCAAGCCATAGCGTAAGTCTTGGTGTTGACTTACTACTTACGTTCCGCATTTTTAAAACGTGACTACGCCTATTCAGGCTGTTTTAGTTTCGTTTTTAGACCATGCCCTCTTAGACAAATTATAGATTCAGGCATATCTTCTGAAGAAGGCTCAATTATTTGGGCTGAAACCTAGGTAAAGGTTGGTTTGATTACCACAAACCAGGCTGATAGTTTCTTATATATTAGATTATCACGATTGCTAACTGGGCTGCAATGCTGAAAGTACAAAAAAAGATGACGTGATCTTTCATCACTTTTTTCACAAAGAGTTTGAAAGACGCTGTATACACACACACACACACACACACACACACACACCACACACATACACACACACGAGCCTGTGGTGTTTTACGAATAATTTATTTCCCTCATATCTAGTATGAGGGTGGTATAACTGACTCTTGCAACCAAGAATTATGTAGAAATCGACTTAGGTTATTTCAAAACCAGAGTTTTTTATTCCCGAGGAGATACTACAATGATGACGTTACACAATCCTTCGTTGTAGGAGAGACTGGCCCACTGATTTCCCGTAAATCAAAATGGTGAAGCTAGAACGTGAGTGAGGATTCGCTTTGCGTCTCTCCTCTGCATGGATGAGGATCGCAAACGGCGCCAGGGAATGCGAATAGGTAACGAGTGAGCGCCGGAGGCGCGGCTCGCCGCGGTGGATTGGGAGGCGAGGCGATCGATATGGGCGGCGGCGGCGGCGCTAGCAGGGGCGGTGGTGTGGCCGCGGCGGTGCCTGCGGGGGCGGCGGAGGCGGCGGCGGCGGCGGCGGCGCGCCCTTCCGATTCTCATTATGCCGAATCAAACGGATTCCGCGGCCGAGTCAGCAGCGCGCCCGCCGCTGGGGCCAGTGCCAAACTACGGAAGGATGGGAGCCCGCCCAATTACTGGCAGTGGCCAGGTGCCGTGGCCGCAGCCGCCCGCCTTCACTAGCTTTCCGCAGCGCGACTACTCCGACGGCCGGGGGCCTCAACCAATCGTGCGATGTTCCTACTCGTTACAACGACGTGACAAGTGTCAGAGAAGACAAGGGGAAGTGCGAATATAGGGTCGCTTACAAACAAATGTTTATAAAAATACACTACTGGCCATTAAAATTTCTACACCAAGAAGAAATGCAGATGATAAACGGGTATTCATTGGACAAATATATTATACTAGCACTGACATGTGATTACATTTTCACGCAATTTGGTTGCATAGATCCTGAGAAATCAATACCCAGAATAACCACCTCTGGCCGTAATAACGGCCTTGATACGCCTGGGCATTGAGTCAAACAGAGCTTGGATGGCGTGTACAGTTACAGCTGCCCATGCACCTTCAACACGATACCACAGATCATCAAGAGTAGTGACTGGCGTATTGTGACGAGCCAGTTGCTCGGCCACCATCGACCAGACGTTTTCAGTTGGTGAGAGAACTGGAGAATGTGCTGGCCAGGACAGCAGTCGAACACTTTCTGTATTCAGAAAGGCCCGTACAGGACCTGCAACATGCGGTCGTGCATTATCCTGCTGAAATGTATGGTTTCGCAGGGATCGAATGAAGGAGTAGAGCCACGGGTCGTAACACATCTGAAATGTAACGTCCACTGTTCAAAGTGCCGTCACTGCGAAAAAGACGTGACCGAGATGTGTAACCAATGGCACCCAATACCATCACGCCGGGTGATACACCAGTATGGCGATGACGAATACACGCTTCCAATGTGCGTTCACCTCGATGTCGCCAAACACGGATGCGACCATCATGATGCTGTAAACAGAACCTGGATTCATCCGAAAAAATGACGTTTTGCCATTCGTGCACCCAGGTTCGTCATTGAGTACATCATCGCAGCCGCTCCTGTCTGTGATGCACCGTCAAGGGTAACCGCAGCCATGGTCTCAAAACTGATAGTCTATGCTGCTGCAAACGTCGTCGAACTGTTCGTGCAGATGGTTGTTGTCTTGCAAACGTCCCCATCTGTTGAGTCAGGGATCGAGACGTGGCTGCACGATCCGTTACAGCCATGCGGATAAGATGCCCGTCATCTCGACTGCTAGTGATACGAGGCCGTTGGGATCCAGCACGGCGTTCCGTATTACCCTCCTGAACCCACTGATTCCATATTCTGCCAACAGTCATAGGATCTCGACCATCGCGAGCAGCTGTGTCGCCATACGATAAACCGCAACGGCGATAGGCTACAATCCGACCTTTGTCAACGTCGGAAACGTGATGTTACGCATTTCTCCTGCTTACAAGAGGCATCACAACAACGTTTCACCAGTCAACGCCGGTCAACTGCTGTTTATGTATGAGAAATCGGTTGGAAACTTTCCTCATGTCAGCACGTTGTAGATGTCGCCACCGGCGCCAACCTTGTGTGAATGCTCTGAAAAGCTAATCATTTGCATGACACAGCATCTTCTTAATGTCGGTTAAATTTCGCGTCTGCAGCGCGTGATCTTCGTGGTGTAGCACTTTTAATGGCCAGTAGTGTATAAGCTTTCATGGCCGCAAACGATAACTGTTATTACAATGTAGCTACAATAAAAGTCTAGTTCCTCATTCGTTTTTGTTAATAGATCAGTGACTGAAATGTTTTATCTTTATCCGGCTCTATCTTAAACATCATTAGGACCAATACAGAGACACATCAGCGTTACAAAAATATCAAAAGATCTATAAAATCGTAATAATCTACAAGAGCCTTTGAATAATTAATGAAAAACATTTTTTTCTCAGCCAACTTCGGTTGAAATAATGCGGAAATTGTTATGGGACATTGTGGAATATTTCCTCTTCTGCCCTTATAGATTGATGAAATTTCGGTGGCGTCTGTAACGGAGGTAACGCTGAGTGTCTTTTGGCGGGAAGCCAGACCATCACAGATATTCATATGCGCTTGCAGAACGTCTAAGGAGACCTGGCAGTTGACAAAAGCACGGTGAGTCGTCGAGCGAGGCGTCTGTCATCATTGCAACAAGGTCACGCAAACCTGTCTAAATCTCCCGCGTGCCGGCCGGCCGCACACAGCTGTGAGTCCAGCAGTGCTAGAACTTACGGACACCCTCATTCGACGCGATCGAAGGATCAGAATGAAACAACTCGCTGCAGAACTGGATGCCTCTGTTGGCAGTGCTGACACTTTTCCACCACGTGGGGTGACACTAAAAGGTGTGTGCCCACTCCATTACTGCCGCTTTATAGAAGGCCATAAAAAAAGAAAAGACGATGGACCAAATGCGCAGAATTGCTTGTGCGTTACTAGGCTGATTGTGACAATGTTTGTCGAACATCGTCACAGGCGATGAAACATGGATTCGTTACTTCGAACTGGAAACAGAACGACAATCCATGCAGTGGCGTCACACGAACTCTCCACAGAAGAAAAAGTTCAAAGCCACACCATCAGGCGGTAATGTCAAAGCGACTTTCTTCTGGGGCTCTCAACGGGCTATTCCGTTTGATGTTCTCCCTTGTGAGGCCAACGGCCTTGTCGCAGTGGTAACACCGGTTCCCCTCAGGTCACCGAAGTTAAACGCTGTCGGACTGGGCTAGCACCTGGATGGGTGACCATCCGGTCTGTCGAGCGCTGTTGGCAAGCGGAATGCACTGAGCCCTTGTTAGGCAAACTGAGGAACTACTTGACTGACAAGTAGCAGCTGCGGTCTCGGAAACTGACATACGGCCGGGAGAGCCGTGTGCTGACCACATGCCCCTCCATATCCGCATCCAGTGACGCCTGTGGACTGAGGTTGACAGCGAGTCGGTCGATACCGTTGGGCCTTCTTGACCTGTTCGGATGGAGTTAAGTTTCTTTTTTTTTTTTTTTTTTTTTTTTTTTTTTGTTCTGCCTTGCAGTGCAATGATCAGCTCAGAAAAGTATTTTGCAACCCTCAGGAAACTGAAGAAACGACTTCAGTGTGTTCGCCACCACAAAAATGGAAACGAACTTTTCCTTCTCCATGACAACCCAAGGCCCCAAACAAGCCTATGCATCCGAAAGGAGGTCACTAAACTTCATTGGACTGTTCCTGATCATCTGCCTTACATCCTGGATCTCACACCTTCGTACTTCCATCTGTCTGAGCAATGAAGGTTGCACCCCGCAGGAAGCAGTACGTGGATGATGGAGGCGTTATTGGTGCAGCAAGACGTTCGTTTCGATCTAATCCCGAATAAAACCAACCCGCTTCCAGAAAAAATTGTGTTACATTACTTACTGAACACCCCTCGCATTATTAAAACATCAGTGATCCGTGATTGGATTCATTCAACTTATATGACAGCTTCAGCTCTGCTGCGGACACGTCCAGTGAGGTACCTGCGGAGGAATGACAAAAAAAATGGCTCTGAGCACTATGGGAGTTAACATCTGTGGTCATCAGTCCCCTAGAACTTAGAACCACTTAAACCTAACTAACCTAAGGACATCACACACATCCATGTCCGAGGCAGGATTCGAACCTGCGACCGTAGCGGTCACGCGGAGGAATGACAGATCATTCTTCCTCAAGAGCCGAAACCAGACGAAGTAATGATGTTGGGTGCTCCGGTCTGGTGTGAAGTCAACCTTCTGACTCATTCCAAAAGTGTTCCACCTGGTTCAGGACGGGATCTGGTCAGACAAGTCCATTTCACAGATGTTATTGTCCACAAACCATTGCCTCGCAGATACTTCTCCACGGATGGGTGCATTTTCATGTCGATACACAATTCATTGGCTCCCCGATGTTAATATGCTGCACGCAGTAGACAATGCTGTAAAAAGTGTTTATATACTTCAGCGTCTAGCGTTCTCATGAGCCCAATAAGGGGACCACAACGTAACGGGACCGCATCCTAACTACGAAGGGCACACCAATACTCTGACGCCACCTCCTCCATACTGCTGGTACTACACACGATTTCGTGTAACGTTGTCCAGGCATGTGCTCAACCGGAACCCTTCTGTCACATGATATAGTGTAAATCACCATTCGCAGTTACTCACTTCCAGTCATTCACTGTCCAGTGGCGTCGCTTAGCAATGACCTGAGAGATATGTGTCTCACAAGGAGCTGCTCGGTTCTGCACCGCTCTCTTTTTAAGTCTCTATGGACAGCCATGCTAGATGGACTGCTTGTAGCACTTTGGAATTCACGATTGATTCCCTCCGCGGATTGCATGCAATGATTTTTTTAATTTTTTTTTTCTTTTTTTTTTTTTTTCTTTTCCCAACCACCCTCCGCAATGTTCGACGGCCGCCATCTTTCAGCACATCAGATCTGCGTGGTCTTCATTTAGCTGCGATAGTTCCTACTCCTTTTCTTTTTACAAGTTGATTTTGGCAGGTTTAGAAGAGTTGAAATGTCCGTTATGGATCTGTTATTCAGATAACATCCAATGTCTAGTCCATGTTCGAAGTCACTGAGCTCTCCTAACCGACTCTTTGTGTTGTTGTTCCTTCTCTGTCAACAAGCTACTCCCTGCCTCTTTTTATACTGATGGATTCGCCTCTCATGACGTCTAGTGGTCAGTTCCGCAGTAAATAGATGTGTCCGTGTGCTTTTGATCAGAGACTGCAGTCTCAGGTGTGATACTGGTAAAACTCAATCAATCTGCAAGGAAGACTGCTTCCAAAACACTTGAATTTAGGAATATACAAAAACCTGTAGCGGCCACGAAGACAAGATTAAACTAATTTTTGCCCGCACAGAGGAATTTAAGCAGTCGTTCTTCTAGCGCTCCAGACGAGACTGGAACTGGATGATGTCCTACTATGTGTTACAGCACAAAGGGAGGTATCTCCTGCCATGCGCTGCATAGTGCTTGGCACACTACAGATGCAGATGAGGATCACGCTTGCGTGATGGACAAACACCTTGCACTGCTGCTCGCTCCTGCTTACAGCTCCGTGCGACCCGCAAACGGTGCTGGAAGCAGCGCGAGGGCCATCTGCAGACGACCATCCGGCCGGACGCGCCAGGAATAGCGGAGCAGACATTAACTCGGCGCCGAGTACGTACGGTGCGTCACGGACGCGGGGCAGTAAATACACCAGTAAGGCAGCCATCTCCGGACACAGCACGCAGCCCGTCTCTGCGACGCACGCACATACGGCACGCGCGCGGCCTCCCGCACCGCACGCGGCGTGTTTATTTGCGCCGCGTGACGTATTGATGAGGCGGCGGCGCGAGCGACGCATGACGGACCCCGCCCCCACGTGAATTATTGAGCCGGTTTCCCATGCGCACGACAAACAGCCCTCGGTCTGCCTCCGTGGTGGCTATATGTCCGTTCCCTCTTACTTCCTGGACGTCAAGCGACACACGACGATAAACGGTGCGGGAGGCTTCGAGCATATTCAGCGAGTCCGAAAAGAGACGACTGCATCGAGGTCATTAGAAACGAAGCACAAGCTTGAAATGTTTCACGGACGTGGAAGGAAATTGTCCGTGCCCCTTCAATCGTGCCCTTTCATTCCAGGAATCATCCTTGCATTTGCCTGTAGTGATTCAGGGAAACCAGAGAAAACGTAATTCCGGAAGGCTGGGCACGGATTTCAGTCGTCGTCCTCTAACGTGCTGAGCGGTTTTTGGGACTAACTAGGAGTGATACTATCAGATTAAAGGCACGAATCGTCAGAGGAGCACACTAACGAGATTTAGTGATCAGATTACAGGAGGGTGTCAGGATGAAGTGGCACGGGAAAATGTCCACTGGGGTGCTTCTCTTGTACGATCAGCCAGCTTATTCTGCACATGACGCTTCCACACACGCTGCTTCTTTCGGCTATTTAATTTTGTCTTAGGCCCCCATATTCTCGTGACATAGCGCCTAGTGAGTTCATCCTCTTTCCTCGAATGTGCAAACCACTGCGTGGCAGCCGTTTCCACAACGACAGTGAGATGACTTACGACAGCCGTGGGCAACCTTAGCTGTCCTGTGGGCCTGATTCACATACTAACTTAAACTCACGGGCCGTCTCGTCACAACGCAACAGCAACGCTCCCAGCTCAAAAGTCGGAACTGTAGCATCCGTGACGTCAATGTAGTGGGGTAATGCAGCGATATAAACGGCACACCTTTCCCGAAACGGTACGTCAGCAAATTAAACCTCAGAGTTCATGTTTTTTAGGAGTACATTCATTTTACTTTCACCCTGAATTTCTACATCTATATCTACATGGTTACATTGCAATTCACCCATAACCGCCCGGCGCTGTTCCCGGCGGAGGTTCGAGTCCTCCCTCGGGCATGGGTGTGTGTGTGTTTGTCCTTAGGATAATTTTGGCTAAGTAGTGTGTAAGCTCAGGGACTGATGACCTCAACAGTTAAGTCCCATAAGATTTCACACACATCTGAACATTTTTAAACTGCCTGGCAGAGGGTTCATCGAACCATTTTCATACTACTTCTCTACTATTCCACTCTCGAATGGCACGTGGGAAAAAGGACCACCTAAATCTTTCCGTTCGAGCTCTAATTTCTCTTATTTTATTATGATGATCATTTCTCCCTACGTAGGCGGGTGTCAACAAAATATTTTCGCATTCGGAAGAAAAAGTTGGTGATTGAAATTCGGTAAATAGATCTCGCCGCAAAGAAAACCGCCTTTGTTTCTTTCGGGAACCAGACTGGTACCGCCGGCCGAAGTGGCCGTGCGGTTAAAGGCGCTGCAGTCTGGAACCGCAAGACCGCTACGGTCGCAGGTTCGAATCCTGCCTCGGGCATGGATGTTTGTGATGTCCTTAGGTTTAACTAGTTCTAAGTTCTAGGGGACTAATGACCTAGTGCTCAGAGCCATTTTGAACCAGACTGGTACCAATCGCGAGCCAGAAGCGGCCTGCGGGCCACCAGTTTCCAACACGCGTGATTTACGACGTACACATTTCCTGCAAACAGCCAAAATACAAACTCCTACAGTGAAGGTGTCCGCTAGCTCATCAATCACTGGGTAAAGTGTTGCACTGGAGAGTGAATGTGTGGAGAAGGAACAAGACGTATCACTAAATTTTTGGGTCGTAGGTAATTTTTTTCCCAGGAAATAATTGAGGGTGTGTAACGAGCCCTCGAATAATGCCCGCATTACTATTGTCGTAGAGATTACAACATTCACTTTTACAATAGTTCTAGCTGAGTATCCAGAGTTTATAAGGTATGTATGTATTCCACTTCTATTAGTCCATCTCTTCTCTGTCTCTCCCTCTTCACCTCACCCATTCTTCTCCGTCCATCATCCCCCACTCCAGAATGAGGCTGGTGCTTCTTACCGCATATAATTTCTTTCCAGGTAGTTAGTCACATAGGTACCAAGTCTGGCTGAAGTCGATCCAGGGATTTAAGAGGAGTTTTTTATCCGCTGGTTTTTCCAGCATACGCTAATGTCACAGATTACTCATACATATTTAACTTATTTTACACATATTTCACTTGTATCTCTAGCGAATTTTGCCCTGTAATTTCGTGTTCACACAGTTCAGTCTTTATGGCGCCATTTCTCAAAAAATGGCTCTGAGCACTATGGGACTTAACATCTGCGGTCATCAGTCCCTTCGAAGTTAGAACTACGTAAACCTAACTAACCTTAGGACATCACACATATCCATGCCCGAGGCAGGATTCGAACCTGTGACCGTAGCGGTCACGCGGTTCCTGACTATAGCGCCGAGAACCGCACGGCCACACCGGCCGGCAACGCCATTTCTCCTGAATTGTATGACAGAGAATCACATAAATTTGTAGGTACAATGTGTAGGTAGTTGTGGGGACAGTCTGTGAAATATGTTGCAAATACAGTTAGTAGCAACGAAGTAATAAATTAAAACATGCCTGATGCCGCAGTTTTACTTCATGAACGGCGATAATGTACAAGAGAAACTTTTCTCTTTCGTCATTATGCGGAAATTTTCAGCGAAAAAAGTTCTATAAAGGTTTAAAATTATCTGTCAAGTGTGTTGCAAGTCCTCTCATTATCAAATACTGGATGAAAAATGTCTGTTAGGCGTCATCGGATACACTCCTTTTTCGCCTCCACTCCTACCCTTGTGATAGGTAGATGTTTCTTTTCAGACAGTAAGTGATATGTGTATCAAGTTTGGTTGAAATCGATCCAGTGGTTTTGGAGGAGATGTGGGGCAGACATAAAATACTAAAAACATTCAACAGCCTACATCGCATAAAATATTTCTTTATTTAAGACAACCGGTTTCGACAAACTTTCCTGTCATCTTCAGTTCTCAAAAACCTTTTTGTTGTGAAACATGTTCATTTTACTTTGAACCTCACGCCAAGTTGTCATGTGGATAAAAAATTAGCACATTATAAAACTTTTGACGTCACTAAAATATTTAAAAAAAACATAAAGAACCTTTTGCAAAAGTATATCGCTCACAGATGCTTCTTACATCACAAAAGCACAGTACACTGTAGCAGCAAAATGAACACGTTTCACAGCAAAAAGATTTTGAACACCTGAAGACGACAGCAAAGTCTACAGTAAACAACTGTCTTAAATAAAGAAATGTTTTATGTGATCTAGGCTGTTGAATGTTTTATGGCAAGTAAATTAGATCGTTCCTTCAGCACTCTGAAAATGAGAAAATTCAATATATATAAATACAGGAGTACAGGAAGGGCCTTTGAGTATCGCAAATGCAGATCTCCTATTCGCTTTAAAACGTGCGCAGTGAAAGATGCGAAACATCTCCTCTAAATTATGCCATTAAAGCAATGCTGATCGTCCTACGTAACACCGTGAATCAGACGAGACTGATGTAGGAGAATGAAAGACGAAATACCAGTATTGCAGTCCGGTGATGGAGCGTCCCAGACAGTGGACAGAGCAGTAAAAATCTTTGTGCCAACCAGGAAATGAAATTACTGGCAGCCTATAAAAAATAAAGGAAAAAATAAAGCAGAGCAGGGAGTACGGGCAGTTGTGCGAACGGACGGTTATGAGTAATGGCCCCGGCGACCATTTTTTAGCCGCGTGGCGTTGCAAGACGGGGAGAAAGTGCTGCGCGCGGCGACAGCGAGATAGGGGATACATCACCGCTGTTTTGAAACGCCGCCGTCGTGTCGTTGGAACGAGGTTATCGCGCTGCCTATCGCTTGACTCACGCTTGACTCCCTATCGGCAAAACGCTTGTGGTGGCTCGGGGCATAAGTGGCAGACAGCTACATCAGTTCAGGACAGAGTAGGAATTGTCAGACAATTACAAATATTTGATCGATGAAGTACCTTTCCATGCCTGTATGGAAGTAATAAGCTCATCCGGCAAAAATATTATTCGGTTCCTGGAAAGAGCACACTCGTCGCTTCACAGGGCTGCAGACGATGTAGTATAGTATCCTGTAAACTGCGGTCAGTGATATCTGCACCCCGAAAAGGTCTAGGAAGGGTCCACTAACACCTCTGTGTTCTCGCCCCGTTGGGCGTGCGGTCCAACGCACGGCTTTCCGGGCGGGAAGGAGCGCCGGTACCCGGCACGAATCCGCCCGGCGGATTTGTGTCGAGGTCCGGTAAACCGGCCAGTCTGTGGATGGTTTTTAGGCGGTTTTCCATCTGCCTCGGCCAATGCGGGCTGGTTCCCCTTATTCCGCCTCAGCTACACTATGTCGGCGATTGCTGCGCAAACAAGTTCTCCACGTACGCGTACACCACCATTACTCTACCACGCAAACATAGGGGTTACACTCGTCTGGTGTGAGACGTTCCCTGGGGGCGGGGGGTCCACCGGGAGCCGAACTGCACAATAACACTGGCTTCGGTGTGGGGCGGCGAAGGGGTGAAATGGACTGCGGTGGTCGTCATGGGGTTGCGGACCACTGCGGCTGTGGCGGGGACGGAGCCTCTCCGTCGTTTCTAGGTCCCCGGTTAACATAACGTAACATAACCCCCCTGTGTGATCTCCGAAAGCTGTCCAGCGGGTAGAAGAGACGTGGACGTTTTATTTTACAATAACTACTGATCAATACGACTGGAGACGCTCGAAAAAAACTGTAATGTAAATATTTCCAACTGGAAGTGATTGTAATTTTCTCTGTGTCCATATTTTCACAGCTGATAGCGGGACCTCGACTGTTCATTACAGAATGTAAGCCGTCTAAATTTTCAAATTGTTGTTTTATTGGGGTATCTGTTTCGGCGATATATTACACCGTCTTCAGGCACCCCGACCGAAGTGTGGGAAGATTCCCACCTCTGGTCCAGTCAAAATAGGAGTAGGTGATGTTTAAGTGATCGCTGTCTCAAAAATCTATGGATAACAGTCACTGAATGCTGCACCTAATTTGACTGGATTAGAGGTGGGAACCTTCCTACTCGTCGGCCAGGGGGCATGAAGATGGCGTAATATATCGCCGAAACTGGTAGCCAAATTACAAAACAATTAGGAAATTTAGACGGCTGAAAGGTGTTTGATTTAACATTCTGACCGCAGTTTATTACCTGCAGCTTATACACATACGAAAATATGTGTACATTAGAAAATCGCTTTTACAGGAACATTACACTAACTTCTATATTTGTGATCTTCGTCTGCATACAGTTGTCCGTTCGTACAGGATTGTTCAGTACGTAGAGAAATGATTCGCGAAATTTTTAATAGCGATTTTAAACGAATCTATCAGTACGGTCATCCACTGATGCGTTTGAAGCCGTCTTTCCTTCTACTAATATGTAACACCAGCACTATTTTCTTGCTTTTAATCCGACAAAAAGGTCTAAAGCGGTTTCTATTCTAAAATCTGACACATATAAAATTCCGAACTAACTCTATGAGGCAAAAAGAAACGTTGTTGAGATTCGGATAGCAAACGCCGCGTAAGATAACTGCATATCATAGTTTTGCACAAAGGTTGCACTTTATGTAATCAAGTATTGTAACAGGATACGATTACACATACAAAAAAAAAATTGTAGGCTTATTTTCATTTTCCTTCACTATTACATCATGACTATCGGCAGCACGTTGCCCCTACACAGAGTAATCACATAGAAATGAACAAGCCAGAATGACGTCAACATTTGGTAATGATTTGGTCAGAATTTTTTTTCTAGTTTGTAGAGACAAGGTGCTTCAGTTTGCTGCTTCGCATCTCCCTAATACAGCAACCTAGACACCGTACGCAAAGGTTGTTTAGAAAGTAATTCAACGCGGAACCGAATTTTAGTTCCTTTCTTACGATGCTTTAATTATCTTGGTGTCCGTATTGAGCCTGTTTCTTGGTTCTCCTGACACGAATAATGTAACAGACCATGCAAGCACAATTTTCAACAATTACTTCAACCGTAAATCGATAGTCTACTTGAATAATGCCACCCTTAGAAGATTGCTATCCTACGTGAGAGACATTACTTTAGGCTACCTCCGAGATATTCAATTCATTTATCGATATCACCCAATTATGATAATTTCCGCGATCTTATACAAGCGGTTAGGAATAAATTCCACATTGTCTTATTCTCAAGAAATTCATCATATTACTGGATACTGTGCATTCCAAGTAATCGTTAAGAAATAATATGGACAGGTACTACAGCGGTGCTGTAGCCGATTTAAAATGGCTATAACGTTGTCGCGATACGATATTGCTCGATTAGCTGGTCGTTTCGTTTAGTCCTCGATTCATTATTTCTTTCTCTTCACTTACTATAGGACACCCCTATGTCAACTTCCTTTCCTTTCCCATCACTGATTACAACTAAAGCCGACTGAAAAGAAAACTCCTTCCTCCGCTTGCGGGATAATAAAATTTGCGAGTTGTGCCCTCGGGAAAAGCAATAAAAGTCTCTTAAATAGAATTATTTTAAAGTTTTTCGAAACAGTTAAAATGAATTGTGAAGTTTTAGTTGTATAAGTCTCGAGTTTTGTTGGTAATAAAGTTAATAATTTAGTACTCATAAAAGCATCGTATCACAAAGAAGAATACTACAGGTGTGAAACGATTATACGGCGACCAGAGACTCAACCAGCATGATACAAATGTCACTCTCTACGTCTTACCCGTTTATGTTAATGACGTGGGAAAAGTTATCAACCACTACACGTAATTATACCTAACTTCGTCAGTAGACAATTTAACGACTTGCGGTAGCATATATATGCTCCCGCAAGACGTTAAATTGATATGATGTTTGTTCCATCTTGAGGCAATTCAGTATCTGGAAAACGCTGCATCGAACGAAAAAGAATGTTCTAGGTGGAATGTTAATATTAGTAATACTGTGCTACAACTGGCCACTTTCTGTTCATCTCTCCTGCGTGGGTGGGGTCGGCTTCACATTTTGAGACGGGGAACACCCCCATTTTTATTGCATTTTAGGATTCTAAGCCAAAACTACGTACGATTTACTGAAATGATTCTTTTCTATTTCTAGTAGAGGGCGCTGTAAATGACAAATATCAAGCTCAGGTCTGGAACCGCGTGACCGCTACGGTCGCAGGTTCGAATCCTGCCTGGGGCATGGATGTGTGTGATGTTCTTAGGTTAGTTAGGTTTAAGTAATTCTAAGTTCTAGGGGGCTAATGACCTCAGATGTTAAGTCCCATAGTGCTCAGAGCCATTTGAACCATTTTTTGACCCATCAAGCGTGCCTGTTTTTACAATGAAGAACCGACACACTTCATTCTACATTTCATTTGCGACATAAATGTACACCTTTGTGTTCGAACGATTCAGGCTGATGTTCGAACGTTACTTGAGCGTTGCAAATGTGATTTTACAGTACAAATAATATGGCTAGACATTGTCATTTCTACCAAATAAGCTCCTTGTATTGTAACGTAACCCTCTGTTACCTACGGCGTTGATTGTAATGAGCCCCCAAACCATCGAAATGCCTCATTTCGAAGGCTGCCCTCGAAACTCGCCATCAGGGTCAACGATTTCGGTGTGTGTTTCCATCAAACCGCAGTAACTCTTGCGCTGACCGCTACGCGCGTAAAAGCGAAACACACACGACAACCATGTCCACCAAGTGATATACTGACCACGACAACCATGTCCACCAAGTGATATACTGACCGAGTCAAGCACTGCAATTGTAAGAGGCAAGGGGTCTCACCGATATCACGCATCCCGATGGGAACTGAAAACGATTACATTCACGTTGTTGTTCCTGGATCACACTAAACGTAACAAAAGGGATCAAATGGCTCTGAGCACTATGGGACTTTAGCATATGAGGTCATCAGTCCCCTAGACTTAGCACTACTTAAACCTAACTAACATAAGGACATCACACACATCCATGCCCGAAGCAGGATTAGAACCTGTGACCGTAGCAGCAGCATGGTTCCGGACTGAAGCGCCTAGAACCGCTCGGCCACAGCGGCCGGCTAAACGTAACTATATTGTGCTGTACAATCAAACTTGCAACAATAAAGTCAATTTCAAACATAAATATTAACCGATAGATCGTAAAGGTTTACACTTACATCGTAAATGAAATGTAAAATCAAATGCGTCTGTTCTTAATTGTAAAAACAGGCACACTTGATACTTGTTGATTGCAGCGCCATGTACCACGAAAGAAAAACAATGGTTTCACTAAACTGTGTATATATTTTGGCGTGGAATCCTAAAATGCCATAAAAACGGGGAATTCCGGTTTGAAAATACAAAGTTGGTCCCGCTCAGGCAGGAAGATTGGTCAGGAGGTGACAAGTTGTAGCACAGATGTCCCCTTTACTAATATTAACTTTTCATCTAAAACATTTTTTGTACGATGGGGAGTTTTCAAAAACTTTATTTCTATCATTGTTGTAGCACTGTGTACAAGCTGTTTCCGTAAGAGCGAGCATACAAAAATTTAACAGAATGTAGAGGATGCTCTACCAAACAATTTGAGGTAGGTATCTTGGGGTCGGAGAAGCCAGCTTAAGGAGGTAATAGGAATAAAATTACATTACTGCGTATTTTTTATTTACAATAGTTACAGTTAACAGCAAATACCATCACTGATACAATGAACGTACCATTTGTTCTGTATCTTACAAAATGTGCTTAAACTGACGGCCATCAACTTCAATACAAGCATGACATCGGCGAACAAGATTCTAACGCACCCTGACGAATACCCCTGGCGTGTCCCTGGTTTCTTCTTTCCAAAGAACCAGTCTCCCGCATTCGTCGATCGACAGAAATAAACGCTCGTCTTGACGGATGACGCCTGTTAGAAAATCATTTTCTGAGAAGCCTTTCAGCAACTTCCCCATACACATGGTGCATGTCAGTGAGTTCTGAGAAACTGTACCGGTACTCCTCCATCGCATTGTACTGTACGTCTCTGAATAGCGCTGAGTAATAAATGGGTCTCTCGTTAATTCACAGCACGTTCTGTCATGGGACAACGTAAATACGATACAACAGACCCACCAAGTAAAGTAAACAAAACGTGCATCATGACTTCCTAGTAATCAGGCCCGTCCTCCTTATTTCCTTGCAGGAAATAAAGAATGCACACGTAAATAAGCAGCACAGTACATTTAAACTAGTATCCATGTTAGTTGTAAATAAGCTGGAAAACAGTAATATTAGACAACGCGCTAGACATTCTCTATGTCCTGTTACACTTTTGCACGCACTTGCGGAAACACCCTGCATTAAGTTCTAAAAGCACGGACGATGTATGAAAATGTACATATACAATCATTAAGACTGAAACAATTTGTAGGAAGAATTTCTTTGAAACTAACACGAATTGAAATGTGAGAGCAACGCCCTTTGGAACGATATAAGGATATAAAATGTGACACACAGAAACACGTGTCCATTTTTCTTTATTTCGCTCTCTATATTTATGTACTGAGAATATGAAATTTCAAACGTAGCACATTGTCCGTGGCACATGTGCAAAAGCGCCAGCAGGAAATACAGGTTAAAAAAATCCGTAAGTACACGCAAATGCGCTTGTAATTTCAGCACTAAACATTTCCACATCGTGTGCTTTCATATCTAAATGGGCCCTCCATTACTGTCTGGAGCAGTACTATCAGATACTCAGATCCGGTAATTTATTCCTGCTATCCACTTTGCCTTCCCTTTTATGAGATCCGGGCGTTATGAACATTTGTCCATTAGTCGTTGGCACTTTTATGTGCCATGATATTTCTGCAGACATGTGCTGAGTTTAGCGTAAGTGTGATATCTGTTATTTGCATTTTCGTAGTTTCACTGCTCGTGGCTTGAGTAATTGGGAAAGAGAATTAACCTCTTTTTACCTGAATGGGCACGGCAATCATAAGAAACTCAAGATACGCGCTCTTCGATGTACCAGATGAACCATCGTTAACAGAAGCCGACTGATTCATTCAAATTTGGTTAACCTCTTCGTATCACCAGGTATGCGTCTATATGCAGATGGAACTTTTCATGTTCGGTATGGTTCAAATCCTCAACGCAAGCAAATGACATGTAGCTGAAACTATGGTGCACGTGCACGTTTCTATACGAGGATGGGCAGGAGAGGGTGGAGGGGGGGGGGGGGGGGGGAGAGGGGAGAAGGGAGAAGGAAGCACGTTTCTGGACGGGGAGTGTCATACATGCGATCCTGTACATTTCGGTGCCGCACCTCCGACGGCTGTAGAATCGAAGTGCGAGAAATAACACTGAGTCCTGCGAAGTGTTGGCTCCGCCAATAAGAATAATCTCATAGCAGTTTAATATGGCTGTGCTAATCTTTGAAGAGATCTTACTGTTAAGCATAACGTAAACTCCCCAGTTATTTAAAGAAGGAACAAGCAGTAAATGTAGTGGTTGTATTAGAACAGACGAAGTGTTGAACCTAGAGGACAGCATACCTAGAAACACGCGATGTTTTTTGATCGATACTTTCAGTCTACTGACTGATTTTAGAATCACATGAAGAAACGCGCACTAGAGACAACCATAAGCAGATTCCGCCAATGTCTAGAGTTTTTGGTAATTGTAAGACAAGAGGTTGTGTTTTGTGCAGAATTTATAAATATTTAGCGCTCATTCGAGTCTGTATACCATAGAAAAGCAATTTGGACTATACGGCTAGTTCTTCAGGTACAGAATTTTATGCTGAGTAAAATGCTACATATTTTTACGATTCTACTTTACCTATTTGAAGTGGTTTATTCTTTCTATAGTGACTGCCATTGAGTCTTTTTCAAGCGTCTCCCGGAAAGACATTAAAAAGAAACTACCAAAACCAATTTATAAATTCTCTGGAAGGTTTGTCAATAGCGTTAGTTTTTCAGAATATCTGTCCACTTACAAATTTACTAGAAGTATCGTTACAATGTAAGTTTCAATAGATTACTTCTATTCTTTCAATTTTCCCATTTCTATTTAATCGTGTTAAAGTTTATTAATTTCGAAATGGCTTTCTCTGTTCATTTCCAATGTTCCTTTAGGGTAATATGTATCTTATTTCATTGTCATTAGAGAGGATATAAAATGTAGACTGGCAATGGCAAGAAGTGCGTTTCTGGAGAAAAGAAATTTGTTAGCATCGAGTATAGAAAGTGTCAGGAAGTCTTTTCTAAAAGTATTTGTATGGAGTGTAGCCATGTATGGAGCTGAAACATGGACGATAAATAGTTTAGACAGTAAGAGAATAGAAGCTTTCGAAATGTATTGCTACAAAAGAATGCTGAAGATTAGATGGGTACATCAGGTAACTAATGAGGAGGTACTGAATAGAATTGGGGAGAAAAGGAATTTGTGGCACAACTTGACTAGAAGAAGGGATCGGTTGCTACGAAATGTTTGGAGGCATCGAGGGATCACAAATTTAGTACTGGAGGGCAGCGCGGAGGGTAAAAATCGTAGAGGGAGCCAAGACATGAATACACTAGGCAGATTCTGAAGGATGTAGGGTGCAGTAGTTACTTGGAGATGAAGAAGCTTGCACGGGATAGAGTAACACGGAGAGCTGCATCAAACCAGTCTCTGGACTGAAGATCTGAACAACAACAACAACAACAACAACATCAACATTTCATTGTCCTTATTAGTTACATGCAAAGTCAGGCTCAGTGACCCTTGCTCTTCAAAAATGGCTCTAAGGACTATGGGACTTTACATCTGAGGTCATGAGTCCCCTAGACTTAGAACTACTTAGGTTAGGTTAGGTTAGTGTTGTTTAACGTCCAGTCGACAACGTGGTCATTAGAGACGGAGCGCAAGCTCGGGTTGGGGAAGGATGGGGAAGGAAATCGGCCGTGCCCTTTCAAAGGAACCATCCCGGCATTTGCCTGAAACGATTTAGGGAAATCACGGAAAACCTTAATCAGGATGGCTGGAGACGGGATTGAACCGTCGTCCTCCCGAATGCGAGTCCAGTGTGCTAACCACTGCGCCACCTCGCTCGGTTTAGAGCTACTTAAACCTAACTAACCTAAGAACATCACAAACATCCATGCCCGAGGCAGGATTCGAACCTGCGACCGTAGCAGCAGTGCGGTTTCGGACTGAAGTGCCTAGAACCGCTCAGCCACAGCGGCCGGTCCCTGCTCTTCACCTACTTTTAGTTTGTTATATTGCAATACATAAAAGGCTATTATTAATTATAAAACAATTATGTTCATAAAAAATAAAGTGTTTCCATTTTGTTTTTTGATATATTTATTTGTTGCCTTTCTTGTTTTCTTTACTTGCGTATTGAAGTCTCCACTGCGCATTCTTGCCCCAGTGCACGTACTCTTATGGCAAAATGTTTTAGAAAACTTTTATTATCCATCTAATAACAATTTGATGACAATGAAACCATTATATAACGTTACAAGACGTCAGACTAGGATTTTCATGCGTATTTCATATAATATTGTAGCGAGTTTCCTTAAAAATATTTTGTAAAACTAAAAATGTTTACTTTTACGTCCACCTACCATGGATGACAGTGTTGTACCTTGAAACATTCATTCTCAGATGGAAAACTTATTTTCTGGCGTAATTTTTGTAACTGCGGAAAATGACTGCAGCACATAAGAACTGAATACCATCAACTGAAAATGGAATAAGGAAATATATTGAAGTTTTACTAAAGCATGCGATAAACTGGAAACTGTGCCAAAGTGCGAGCCAGCCAGTGTGGCCGAGCGGTTCAAAGCGCTTCAGTCTGGAACCGCGAGACAGCTACGGTCGCAGGTTCGAATGCTGCCTCGGGCATGGATGTGTGTGATGTCCTAAGGTTCGTTAGGTTTAAGTAGTTCTGACTTCTAGGGGACTGATGACCTCAGAAGTTAAGTCCCATAGTGCTCAGAGCCATTTGAACCATTTTGGAACCAAAGTGCGTCGTTCTCCCTTGCACTTACTAATACCACAAAAATATGTGATGTACTTATTCAGTTACTTTATGAATACTTGGCCGCTTGTGATAGATATCTAATACCACCCTGACTCAGCAGAGAAAATATTTTTGTGGTGATTTTATCGATGACAATCATCATCTCATTGGTTTTTCCGCTATTTAGCTTAACTTTACACTGTATTCACCTATCATATTTACATTGGCAACAAAAATTAGCAACAGCAAGAAATAATTAACGTAGAATACTGAAATTTCGGGAACACATTTGCATAGGTAACCTGTTTAAGTGATTAACGTTGCAAGTTTACATAGTGATGTAAGAGCGAGAAAAGTCATTGTAAATTTGAAATGCTGGTACAATAATAACGTGTGTAACCGCCCGGATATGGAATGAAAGCATGCAAACGTGAACGCATTGTGTCACACGGGTAAGAATATCAGTTTGTAGGATAGAGTTCCATGCCTGTTGCACTTGGTCGGTCGGCACAGGAAAGGATAACGCTGGTTTTGGCTGACGCTGGTGTCGTCCGATGATGTGTAATACGTGCTCGGTTGGAGACAGAGCTGGTGATCGAGCAGGCCACGGGGACAAGTCGACACTCTGTAGGACATGTTGGAATACAGCTGTGATACGTTGGAAAACACTCCCTGCAATTGTGTTCATGAATGGCAACACAACAGGTCGAATCAGTAGACAAACGTACAGATTTGCAATCAAAGTGCGCGGGATAACCACGAGTTTGCTCCCGCTGTACTACGAAATCGCACCGCAGACCATAATTCCGGATGTGGGTATAGTGTGTCCAGGCTGCAGACAGGTTTGTTGCAGGCACTCAACTGGCCGACTCCTAATCAGCACACGAGCATCACTGCCGCCGAAGCAGAAACGGCTTCAGATCTCCACTCGGCCCTCCAGTGAGCTCTCGCTTGACACCACTGAAGTCGCAAATGGCGGTGGTCAGTGCAACGCACGTTACAGGGCGTCTGTCTCGGAGCTGTGTTCTGCCATTGTGGTGCCAACTGCGACTCCAATTGCTGCTGCGGACGCAGTACTATGCGCTACAGTGATAGCCAAACATGATGGACTTCCCTGTCGGTAGTGCAAAAAAAAAAAAAAAAAAAAAAAAAAAAAAAAAAAAAAAAAAAAAAAAAAAAAAAAAAAGTTCAAAAGGCTCTGAGCACTGTGAGACTTAACATCTAAGGTCATCAGTCCCCTAGAACTTAGAACTACTTAAACCTAACTAACCTAAGAACAGCACACAACACCCAGTCATCACGAGGCAAAGAAAATCCCTGACCCCGCCGGGAATCGAACCCGGGCGTGGGAAGCGAGAACGCTACCGCACGAGCACGACCTGCGGACTCGGTAGTGCCACGTGGGCGTCCGGACACTGGTTTATTGGCGACCGTACGTTCTCGTGAGCACCGCTGCCAGCAATCATGTACAGTGGTTACATTCCTCCAAGTCTTTCTGCAGTGCATGACCTTGTTCAAACTCAGTGAACTATTGACAGTGGCGTCTTTGTCGCCTTAAAGGCACTTTGACTAACTTCAACTCACCACATCCCATCCCAAAGGAAGCTAAAGCTCACGACCGTTACATCCGCATCTTAGTAGGGGCGCTAATGCGACTGGTCTGAAATTTGAACAGACCACATCTTTCACGTGTAGAAACACGCCTACCAACTTCCGTTCATCTCACGTAACAACTTCTTTATGTTGGGTTCTTTTTTCCGCCAGTGTACGATAAATAAATTATACTGATGTGAATGTGTATAGTCCCAACATTTGATAGTTTCTTAAAGGGTAAGTGCGTTGCGTTGTTATCTTCGTGTATATTTTCAACGCTCCTTGCTACGTATTCTAGAATGTGTTTCATATTACCTTCCGTAAGAAACGCTACTTACACCTGCACAACTGCATGTCAAATATAACAGAAATCGCAAAATGTGTTAAGCCAAATAAATTACTCAGGAAGGCTACTTTCTTTTTTTAATGTGTATTACCAGTCCACGCCAACGGCCTTGCCGCAGTGGTAACACCGGTTCCCGTCAGATCACCGAAGTTAAGCACTGGCGGGCTGGGCTAGCACTTGGATGGGTGACCATCCGGTCTGCCGAGCGCTGGTGACAAGTGGGGCGCACTCAGCCCTTGTGAGGCAAACTGAGGAGCTACTTGATTGAGAAGTAGCGGCTCCGGTCTCGGAAACTGACATACGGCTGGGAGAGCGGTGTACTGACCACATGCCTCTCCATATCTGCATCCAGTGACGCCTGACACGGCGGTCGGTCAGTACCGTTGGGTCTTCATGGCCTGTTCAGGAGGAGTTTTTAGTTTATTACCAGTCCACAGCTAAGTAATCAGATGTTGGGGCTGCTAACTTAAAGGCTTTTGTCTTCCTTGTTTTCTGACAGGAAATCTCCTGGGAAAAGGAATGGAATTCTCCTGCAGTGTAGAATGGGCGTTAGAGTTGGAGGGTATAAAACAAGAAACAATAGAGGAGAGCTGTTAGGTAAGATTACTACAGAGTACTAAAGAATGAATGAAAAAAATAAACACGAATTACAACATAACAGCTCACTAATTGTCACTGCGGTCACGCTTGCACACAAAACACACACACACACACACACACACACACACACACACACACACACACACAAAGCCGCGCGGAGTGGCCGCGCGGTTTGAGACGTCGTGTCACGTATTTCGCGGCTCCTCCCACCGCAGGTTTGAATCCTCCCTCGGGATTGGGCGTGTATGTTGCTCTTAGCATACGTTAGTTTAAATAGTGTGTAAGTCTAGGGACCGATGACCTCAGCAGTTTGCTCCCTTAGGAGTTCACACACTTTTGAAACAAACAAACTATAGCAATATTTATCGTCATTTCTGATGCTTTCTATAAAAAGGAGAAATCCGTTGCAGTAATCTACGATAGTACAAGAAGTAAACGCGGCTGACTGATCTTTGGACTAAAAAGATTGAAGCAGCTACTCTCTGGCGCACTAAAACTTCCACCGTTAAAGCTTTTATTGGTGCTCTGTGTAGAAGTTTCACACTCGTTTCGTCGTCAGCCTACAGGATGAAGGAGGAAAGGGAAGGAAACTGTGAATTAAGACGCAGCAGTCGCAACTTTCCAGAAGAAGAGAAGGCACGAGAACAAAAGGAAGCTCTTATGGCTACAGGAGAATTACAAAGATTGCGGCTTGAGATAAGGCGAACTTTTTGGTAGACGTAAAGGAAAGAAAGAGAAACACACACAGAACAGGAAGTACAGCTCACGGAAACAAGCAAATTCGCTCTAATGTCGTAGAGACATGTCCGAACACAGCAGCGGGTAATAGTTCTAATGAAGTCCACTTAATCAGTCGCTGTAATTATAACGAGTTGTACCGCACTCGAGATTAACAAGTGAAGCTCTCGGTAACAGCAGATGCGGTACTCACGGGCAGGGGGAACTGTTCACACGATGAACGCTGTAGGTAAAACGTTCGTACTAGGGAGACGGGGTTGTAAAGTGTCAGAGCACGGTGCAGTACCTGGCAACGGGATCGCTTAAAAGGGCTGCGAGCCCGCCGCGATACCAATTAGGCCGTAGGAGTAGGGCGCAGATGAAGAGATACTCCCTGTATTTATTTCACCAATTAAAGCGGCCGGAGCGCCGCCCCCCAGATTAAAACCGCAGCTCAGCCGCGCAAAGGGCGACTCGGGGATAGCGTGCGCTGCGGCGCCGGTATCTGCGCGCCGCCATCTGCCGTGCGGTACTGAACGGAGGGTCGCGCGGGCCGGACCACTGTCTTTATCTAATTACGTACGTGTCATCTGACTGTGCTCAATTAAACCAACTGTAGCCTGCCGGTGCGACGGGTGTGATTTCCGTGTCTATCTGTCTGTAGATAAGGCCGATGGAATCCGATGGAAAAATTGCACCAAAAACATTTGAGTGACGCAGTATCAATATCGGCAACATACTATCAACAAAAGAAATGAATACCTGGATTGAGTTCGCGGTCTTTATAAACTTATGCGAATAATCTCTTAATGATTTTTTTTAGTTATTAGGACGGATTGCTAAAAAGTAACGCTCCCGAATTTTTTATGTGAAAGCCCTAAAAGCGTTTTAAATAAAAAGACAATATTAGCATTCTACATCTTTATTCCTCATGTCTACATCTTTATTTTTAATGTAGTCACCTGGCCCTGAATCTCCCTACAAGAGAAAAGTATGTTGATACCGTCACCGTACAATGTCTGACGTTGTTGACGGAGCCACAATCTCATCTCTGCTTGTACCACTAGTCACTATCAAAGTGAAAGCGTTCTCTGACTTCGTAAGGGGGCTGCTTCTGTGTTGGCAGCGCTGTGTAGCGCTCTGCATTAGATCTCTGACTGCGCTTTCTTTGTAAGAGGCTCTGAGGGTGGTATGATTCGTTGTTAGAAGTTAATCAAATGGTTGAAATGGCTCTGAGCACTTTGGGACTTAACTTCTGAGGTCATCAGTCCCCTAGAACTTAGAACTACTTAAACCTAACTAACCTAAGAACATCACACACATCCATGCCCGAGGCAGGATTCGAACCTGCGACCGTAGCGGTCTCGCGGTTCCAGACTGTAGCGCCTAGAACCGCACGGCCACCCCGGCCGGCAGAAGTTAATCGCCAGTAGTCTTGGGCAGTTGGAAATTAGTCGCCAGCAGTGATGGAAGTACTGTTGGGCAGTTGTAGATGAACAGCCAACAGTGATCGATGCTATATGTGAGAAGTTAGCATTGATGGAGGGCAGAGGTCTGAAGTGTTAGGGTAGGTTAACGATCTGGAAGTATCCGACTTGGAGTTTGAAAGTTATTCATGATTATATATCTTTTTGTACTAGATGTCAATGACGATTTATATTTGTGTTTGAACTGAATGTCACATTATTAAGGTAAAAAATACATTATTTGGTTTGCAACAAAATCTGTCCTTTGCTAACCACATGCCTATTAGTAGTTAGTGGCTTTAGTAGTAAGACTCTTTTATTTAGCTGGCAGTACTGACGCTCTCTGTATTGCAGTAGTTGGCGTAGTGAAGATCTTTGTGAGGTAAGTGCGTCATAAAATTATAGGTTATAGTCAGGATTGCTTCTTTTTCAGGGCCATTCTTTTGTATTAATTATCTGAAGTCAGGTTGTAATTTTTTTTGAGCAGTCAGATTGCGTTGCGCTAGGATATTGTGGGTCTTAGTCATTCAGCAATTTAAGTACAGACTCACTCATTTAAATAAAGAAGTTTCAATTTTTGTAAAAATCGGATGGGACTAAGTCGGGACTGTAGGAAGGATGATCGATGACAGTGAGCCCAAGGTGTCGGATTATCGTAAATGTGACAGCGCACGTGTGTGGACTGGGTCATGCCATTGTAGAGGATATTCCATGTGTGAAAGAAATCTGTTACACCACACTGTTTCTGTCACACCGACATAACTACACTCCTGGAAATGGAAAAAAGAACACATTGACACCGGTGTGTCAGACCCACCATACTTGCTCCGGACACTGCGAGAGGGCTGTACAAGCAATGATCACACGCACGGCACAGCGGACACACCAGGAACCGCGGTGTTGGCCGTCGAATGGCGCTAGCTGCGCAGCATTTGTGCACCGCCGCCGTCAGTGTCAGCCAGTTTGCCGTGGCATACGGAGCTCCATCGCAGTCTTTAACACTGGTAGCATGCCGCGACAGCGTGGACGTGAACAGTATGTGCAGTTGACGGACTTTGAGCGGGGGCGTATAGTGGGCATGCGGGAGGCCGGGTGGACGTACCGCCGAATTGCTCAACACGTGGGGCGTGAGGTCTCCACAGTACATCGATGTTGTCGCCAGTGGTCGGCGGAAGGTGCACGTGCCCGTCGACCTGGGACCGGACCGCAGCGACGCACGGATGCACGCCAAGACCGTAGGATCCTACGCAGTGCCGTAGGGGACCGCACCGCCACTTCCCAGCAAATTAGGGACACTGTTGCTCCTGGGGTATCGGCGAGGACCATTCGCAACCGTCTCCATGAAGCTGGGCTACGGTCCCGCACACCGTTAGGCCGTCTTCCGCTCACGCCCCAACATCGTGCAGCCCGCCTCCAGTGGTGTCGCGACAGGCGTGAGTGGAGGGACGAATGGAGACGTGTCGTCTTCAGCGATGAGAGTCGCCTCTACCTTGGTGCCAATGATGGTCGTATGCGTGTTTGGCGCCGTGCAGGTGAGCGCCACAATCAGGACTGCATACGACCGAGGCACACAGGGCCAACACCCGGCATCATGGTGTGGGGAGCGATCTCCTACACTGGCCGTACACCACTGGTGATCGTCGAGGGGACACTGAATAGTGCACGGTACATCCAAACCGTCATCGAACCCATCGTTCTCCCATTCCTAGACCGGCAAGGGAACTTGCTGTTCCATCAAGACAATGCACGTCCGCATGTATCCCGTGCCACCCAACGTGCTCTAGAAGGTGTAAGTCAACTACCCTGGCCAGCAAGATCTCGGGATCTGTCCCCCATTGAGCATGTTTGGGACTGGATGAAGCGTCGTCTCACGCGGTCTGCACGTCCAGCACGAACGCTGGTCCAACTGAGGCGTCAGGTGGAAATGGCATGGCAAGCCGTTCCACAGGACTACATCCAGCATCTCTACGATCGTCTCCATGGGAGAATAGCAGCCTGCATTGCTGCGAAAGGTGGATATACACTGTACTAGTGCCGACATTGTGCATGCTATGTTGCCTGTGTCTATGTGCCTGTGGTTCTGTCAGTGTGATCATGTGATGTATCTGACCCCGGGAATGTGTCAATAAAGTTTCCCCTTCCTGGGACAATGAATTCACGGTGTTCTTATTTCAATTTCCAGGAGTGTATATTACACTCACCATGTTACGTGCTGTAATTCGGAGCCTTTTAGAACCGAACGACTTCAAACATCTATACGTGAAAAATAAAGATGTAGAAGATTAATAACATTTGTATTGTTTAAAAAGCTTTTACGTGTTTTCCCGAAAAAGATTCGGAGGCATTACTTCTCACCACATCCTCGTATATTACTGAGACGATGTGGCTAATGCCATCACCACACCGCACCAACTTTAGAATTCGTCAAACAGAGTTTAATTTTGTAAAAAGTCAAAATTTAGCACAACAGCTGTAAGTCACTTCAATAACGCTCTCTGTTTCGGTCAAACAACAATCATCACACGTAAAAAATCGACATTAACTACGAGACGCGTTGTTTCTTTATACCTGAGGACGGTCTGTTGTTAGACGAAACGGTTATTGTGCCCATTTATGATTTTCTGAAAATGTGTAGATGTAATCATCGCCCCCAGAAAATGATAAGTAAAAACTCGAGTTTCAGTTGGAATAAAACATGTGTCGAGATTGCCGAGTTGGGTAGGTAACATATCATTCACGTATCGGAAGAAGCATGAGGGTTCGCGGGCTGCTGACCCAAGCGCTGCTACTTCTAATGCCTCCATGATACCGTCAGCCCATCGTTACTCTGTCGGTCTGTTCGCAGTAATTTCCGATACGTGGAGATACGGTCCCGATCTGGCCACAATGTCAACAGCATCTACGCGACTTTCCGCAAAATCTGAATTGGTTGTGCCACAACATCGTGCTTACGATGGAGATCGAAGAGAAGAAACAGTTTCCGTTTCTGCATGTGTTATTCACGCGGAAACCGAAGGACACACAAAGACACAGCATTTACCGTAAACCAACGAAAACGTATTTATATTGGTGAGAGATCTGGAGAATGTGCTGGCCAGGGCAGCAGTCTAACATTTTCTGTATCCAGAAAGGCCCGTACAGGACCTGCAACATGCCGTCGTGCATTATCCTGCTGAAATGTTGGGTTTCGCAGGGATCGAATGAAGGGTAGAGTCAGGGGTCTAACACATCTGAAATGTTACGTCCACTGTTCAAAGTACCGTCAATGGGAACAAGAGGTAACCGAGACGTGTAACCAATGGCACCCCATACCATCACGCCGGGTGATACGCCTGTATGGCGATGACGAATACACGCTTCCAATGTGCGTTCACCGCGATGTCGCCAAACACGGATGCGACCATCATGATGCTGTAAACAGAACCTGGATTCAACCGAAAAAATGTCGTTTTGCCATTCGTGCACCCAGGTTCGTCGTTGAGTACACCATCGCAGGCGCTCCTGTCTGTGATGCAGCGTCAAGGGTAACCGCAGCCATGGTCTCCGAGCTGATAGTCCATGCTGCTGCAAACGTCGTCGAACCGTTCGTGCAGATGGTTGTTGTCTTGCAAACGCCCCCATCTGTTGAGTCAGGGATCGAGACGTGGCTGCACGATCCGTTACAGCCATGCGGATAAGATGCCTGTCATCTCGACTGCTAGTGATACGATGCCGTTGGGATCCAGCACGGCGTTCCGTATTACCCTCCTGAACCCACCGACTCCATATTCTGCTAACAGTCATTGCATCTCGACTAACGCGAGCAACAATGTCGCGATACGATAAACCGCAATCGCGATAGGCTAGAATCCGACCTTTATGAAAGTCGGAAACGTGATGGTACGCATTTCTCCTCCTTACACGAGGCATCACAACAACGTTTCACCAGGCAACGCCGGTCAACTGCTGTTTGTGTGTGAGAAACCGGTTGGAAACTTTCCACATGTCAGCACGTTGCAGGTGTCGCCACCGGCGCCAACCTAGTGTGAGTGCTCTAAAAAGCTAATCATTTGCATATCACAGCATCGTCTTCCCGTCGGTTAAATTTAGCGTCTGTAGCACCTCATCTTCGTCGTGTAGCACTTTTAATGGCCAGTAGTGTAAAAGGGCAGCACATTCTGTAATCGTGCTTTATAATATCCTATGGAGATTCGGCTACATTGTGAGCTTATAAATACTGTTGTTTCCAACTGAGTAAAGCTCGACACCCACCGTTGAGCGTCTTCAAAGCACAACAACTGGGAAGCTTCGTTCACGCCACGCTAACTGGAGAGCTGTGATCTCGCCATTAGACGTGCCTCCTTAGCATCGATCGGCACCCCGACCCCCGTGTTGGTGGCACAGAGGCGGAGGACCGCGATTCGTCTCCAGGAAGTGCTCTTCCTCCTCTCCTTCGCCAGCGGAGCAGTCCACGAGTGTCGCGGACCCTCCGTACGAGCCCTAATATCTCGCAACTTATCTTCGTGGTCCTTGCGCGAAATGTGCATTAGTGGCAGGAGATTTGCCCTACAGACAGCTTAAAACGCCCGCTCTCTAAATTTCCTCAATAGTGTTCCCCTAAAAGAACGTCGTCTCCCCTCCAGCGATTCCCATTCGAATTCCGGAAGCATCTCCGTAACACATGCGTGTTGTGCGAAGCTATCGGTAACAGAATTAGCAGCCTGCCTTTGAATTTCTTCGGTGTCTTTCTTTAATCAGACCTGGTACGGATCCCAAAAAATCGAGCAGTATTCAAGAATAGCTCGCATTAGCGTCCTACATGCGGTCTCCTTTACACATGAACCACACTCTCCTAAAGTTCTCCCGATAAACCGAAGTCGACCATTCGCCTTCCCCATCACAATCTTCACATTCTCGTTCCATTTCATATCGCTTCGCAACATTACGCCCAGATAATTACGGGACATGACTGTGTCAAGCAGGACACTAATAATGGTGTATTCAAACATTAAGAGTTTGTTTTTCCTACTATCCGCATTAAGTTACATTGTTCATCATTTAGAGCCAGCTGTCATTCATCATACCAACTGGAAATTTCGTCCAAGCCACCTTGCATCCCGCTACAGATTCTGAACGTCGGCGCCTTCCGTGCAGTATAGCTACGTCAGCAATCACCCATAGACTTCTGCTCGCAGCGTCCGGCAATGGCGGTCCTATCACGTTTCGCTGGGGCACTCCAGACCATATCGTTGACACTGATATACACTCGCCGACGAAGACAACATACTACGTTCTCTTACGTAAGACGTTTTCGAGACAAACGTATCTGGGAGCCTATTCCAAATGTCCGTACGTCCGTTAACAGTCTGCACTGGGGAACAGTGACGAATATCTAGAAATATGGAATCTGTCTGTTGCCTTTCATCCAAAGTTCGCCGCATATCATGTGAGAAAATGCCAAGTTGAGTTTCTCACGAGCGATGCGTTCTAAAACCATGCTGATTAGTGGACATAAGTTTCTCGGTCTCAAGAAAATTTATTATATTCGAACTGAGAATACGTTCAAGGATTCTGCAGATTGATGTTAGGGATACTGGTCTGCAATTCTACGGTTACATTCTTTAACAATTCCTATATACAGTAGTCACCTGCGCTTTTTTCCCAGTCGCTTGAGACTTTGCTCTGGGCGAGGAATTCGCGATAAATGTAAGCCAGGTAAGGGGGAAATGCCGTAGAGGACTCTTTGTAAAACCGAACTGAGATTCAGTCCGGACCTGTAGACTTATTTGTTTTCGACTCTTTCAGATGTTTCTCTACGCCTGGTGTTCATATTACGATATCGTGCATACGGGGGTCTTGGTTCCAATGGCTCTGAGCACTATTGGACTTAACATCTGAGGCCATCAGTCCCCTAGAACTGAGAACTATGTAAACCTAACTAACCTAAGGACATCACACACATCCATGCCCGAGGCAGCATTCGAACCTACGACCGTAGTAGTTGCGGGTTCCAGGCTGAAGCGCCTAGAACCGCTCGGCCACAGAGGCCGTCAACGGGGGTCTGTTCGATGGTCAAACGCGGTGTGTTTGTACGGTTCTGACACGGAAATGATTGCTTAAACTCGAAGTTTATAAGTTTGGCTTTTGTTTTGGTATCTTTAGCTGCCACACCAGAGTGGTCAACGAATGACCGAATGGAAGCCTTAGACCCGCTTAGCGATTTTACATACGACCAGAATTTTCTCGTGTTCTAGGCCACGTGTTTTGCTCAGGTACGACTTTGGGCTTCGTGTTGTTGCTTGTTTTGAAGTCATTTCGTGTCTTTTAGTTCAGAGTGTAGAACCGTTCATTTGAGAAAAGGAATAAGCAAGCTAAGCAGCGATAAGTATTAAACAACAAATGAGGAGATGTCAGGAGTTTGGGTCGGGGGCACAGAGTCGAAATGTACCCCGGGCGGCAGTTACCATGGGTACGCCACACATGCGTGAGCGCCGCGCCCACGACCTGGACGGAGACCGCAACCTCGCGCCCGGCCTACGCCACGTCCCGTGCTAATTGCAGACGTAAATCTGCGCTAATTACTCCCTCCACCTCCTCCTCCGCTGCTTCCGCCGACCGGCCACGGGAACCGTTAATTCGCGCTCGAGTTTTCCGTTAAGACCGATAATTTCCTCCGAGCCAACAAACATGAGAAATTTCCAGCGCGCCAAATGAATCACGCGAGGAATGCGTGACCCCCTGCATTCTCACGGCGGAATGTACGAACTCGGCCCAAGTTAGGTAGGAAGGGGTGTTTGTTCAGACTGATTAATCCTCTACAACCGCTTCTTTGCAGTTTAGGGAGGTAAACCACAACGGAACCTCATCGTGCTATCGGCCGCCGTGCTCCTGGAATAAAAATGGGAAAACGAGGGAATGAAACGTGAGAAGCAAATACCACGTATATAATGAATAAACTTAGAAGTGGCCACGCTCTATCGGTTTCACGGTGATGCACAAGAAGAAAATTGTAGCTTTGGTAAGAGACTTACGAAAGACGTAACGATGAAAATGTTGGAAATTTTTGGTAAGTTCCTATGGGACCAAATTGCTGATGTCACAGGTCCCTAGGCTTACACAATACATAATATAACTTAAAAAGAAGAAAATGAAGAAAATTGTAGGTTTGGTAAGAGGCTTACGAAAAACATAGCGATGGAAATTTTTGGCAAGTTCCTATGGGACCAAATTGCTGATGTCACAGGTCCCTAGGCTTACAAACTACTTAATATAACTTGAACTAACTTACACTAAGGACGACACACACACACACACACACACACACACACACACATACATACATACATACACACACGCACGCGCGCGCCCACACACACACACACACACACACACACACACATGCCGGAGAGAGGAATCGAACCTCCGACGGGGGGATCCGCGAGAACTGTGGCAAGGCGCCTCAGACCACGCGGCGCCATAACGATGTTCAGTATTAACTAATTAGACGTCAGGAACCTACGAAGAGAGTTAAATCCGACGGCAGTCTCCTAACAACTGCTGTTGTAATCTAATCCATTCCTGAAGCACCTTGTACGTGTAATTTCCTTAGACACAGTAGTTATATTCGGGAGGACGGCGATTCCAGTACTCGTGAAAAAAGCACTCTGTCTTCAGGCCACGAGTGGCCTACCGGGACCATTCGACCGCCGTGTCATCCTTAGTGGAGGATGCGGATAGGAGGGGCGCGGGGTCAGCACACCGCTCTCCCTGTCGTTATGATGGTATTCTTGACCGAAGCCGCTACTATTCGGTCGAGTAGCTCTTCAATTGGCATCACGAGGCTGAGTGCACCCCGAGAAATGGCAACAGCTCCTGGTGGCCTGGATGGTCACTCATCCAAGTGCCGACCACGCCCGACAGCGCTTAACTTCGGTGATCTCACGGGAACCGGTGTATCCACTGCGGCAAGGCCGTTGCCAAATACTTGACAATTAATCTAGATTTAAGTTCTCCATGATTTCTTTAAATCGCTCGAGACAAATGCCAGTATGGTTATTTTCAAAGGGTGCAACCGGTTTCCTTTCCCATTCGGAATTTGTCCTCTACCTCTAACGATCCTGTCATCGATGGAACATTAAATCTTAATCTTCCTTCCTTCCTAGTAAACAATACTATATCTTACATTATTTTTCGTTGCTGCTGAAACACGCATCCGTTCGCTTCACTGTACTGCCGCCAGATATTTCAACGATATGACAAGGTCCTGAAGTTTGCCACTAATCTTGTAAACACATTCTCGCTGCGGTCGCAGGTTCGAATCCTGCCTCGGGCATGGATGTGTGTGATGTCCTTAGGTTAGTTAGGTTTAATTAGTTCTAAGTTCTAGGCGACTGATGACCTCAGAAGTTAAGTCGCATAGTGCTCAGAGCCATTTGTAAACACATTCTGTTGTTTCTGAGCATAACCATCAATTTAATTGCTTCCAAAGAGATTCGTACCAAAAGCTGACTTCAGTGTGATAATTGGTTGAATACCGCAATGCTTTACTAAGCATGACTCTACCTGAGAGGGCATGGTCTTTGCTTCCTCCGAGCTTTGAACTGACTTACTCTGCCAATTGGAGGCGACCTTCAGTTTAATTTGAATTCCGAATCACGGTGCAGCTAATTATTTTCCTATTTTCTGATTATTGCAAGAGATGAAAGAAGCAATATGCCAGAGAGGAAAAAGTGCTCGATCTAACTGACGTACGAATCCCGAAGCGTTGAATTTGTAGTCACCCATCGAGTCACAATTTAGCTGACATAAAATGCCATCTACGATGCTCAAATTTTGCACAGAATCATCAATGACGTTATTATCCTTAGACAACAGGAACGCCAGGGAAAAAATCTGAGTCTGCTGCAGATTCTGTGGGAAACGCACGTAACACTCGGATGGGTGTCCGCTCGAGTACACCGGCTGCCCTTAATTCAGACACGCCAGTCGCCGAAGTGAGGTTTAGTTCAAGGACAGTTGAGCCATTCGACATTATTATTATCATTATTATACTACTGAGAGATTTGGCAGTCTTACCTTTCGTCCTTGGGGCATACATATCGTTAATTTTGTTCGTGTTGAACATTTGCTTTCCTCAAATGTCTGTAAATGCAAAATAAAACCCGTAAACAACGGACGACACTAAGAAAAACATCAATTCGGAAATTGCCACATCGTATACAGACAAGTTGGTAATTCAACGAACCGGATGGAAATGGAACGAAAATATGAGATTTAGATTCGCTGGAAGGATTCTTGGAAAGGGCAGCGCATCAGGTAAATTTCCGGGATGTTCTAGTGCAGACCCAACCAACCGAAATGAAAAAAAGACACCAAAGGAAACCCTTCACGGTTCAGTATAACCGTTACAGATTTTCTGCTCTGTGATCAGGTTCTTGTTGTCTCAACATTCATGTAGACTATCGCTTCCTTCTTCAAGCTGTTGAGACTATATTTATCTATCAGGTCGCCCACGATCTGTCCCCCTTGCTTTCACTTCTTTTATCACATATTTTTCTAAAATTGTTCTCATAATTACATCACGATTCCTCAGCATATGCCAAGTTCCGTTTCCTCTTATACTTTAAGTTACGCCTAGTAATCTACTTCCTTGTACCATACTCTCAGCACCTCTCCGTTTCTCCACCTCTCACCAGTTTCATTTTTCCCATTCTCTGCTACGTCAACAACTGAAAAACCTTCAGACTTTCTTGCCTTTTGCTCCGACTGGAGGAGGAGGAAAGAAATGGGCAGTGTTTATATGGCTCTGAGCACTATGGGACTTAACATCCGAGGTCATCATTCCCCTGGAACTTAGAACTACTTAAACCTAACGACATCACATACATCCATGCCTGAGGCAGGATTCGAACCTGCGACCGTAGCAGTCGCGCGGTTCCGGATTGTAGCGCCTAGAATCGCTCGGCCACCGCGACCGGCCAGTGTTTATAATAGGGACAGATAACAAAATGGTAGGTATCGAAATAGATGTCAGAGGGATAGAGCAACAATTAAAATCGCTCAAAGAGGAAAGGCCGCTGGACCAGATGGGATACCAGTTCGATTTTATACAGAGTATGCGAAGGAACTTGCCCCCCTTCTTGCAGCGGTGTACCGTAGGTATCTAGAAGAGCGTAGCGTTCCAAAGGATTGGAAAAGGGTACAGGTCATCCCCGTTTTCAAGAAGGAACGTCTAACAGATGTGCAGAACTATAGGCTTATATCTCTAACGTCGATCAGTTGCAGAATTTTGGAACATGTATTATGTTCGAGTATAATGACTTTTCTGGAGACCATAAATCTACTCTGTAGGAATCAGCATGGGTTTCGAAAAAGACGATAGTGTGAAACACAGCTCGCGCTATTCGTCCACGAGACTCAAAAGGGCCATAGACACGGGTTTCCAGGTAGATGCCGTGTTTCTTGACTTCCGCAAGGCGTTCGATACAGTTCCCCACAGTCGTTTAATGAACAAAGTAAGAGCATATGGACTATCAGACCAATTGTGTGATTGGATTGAAGAGTTCCTAGATAACAGAACGCAGTATATCATTCTCAATGGAGAGAAGCCTTCCGAAGTATGAGTGATTTCAGGTGTGCCGCAAGGGAGTGTCGTAGGACCGTTGCTATTCACAATATACATAAATGACCTTGTGGATGACATCGGAAGTTCACTGAGGCTTTTTGCGGATGATCTTGTGGTATATCGAGAGGTTGTAACAATGGAAAATTGTACTGAAATGCAGGAGGATCTGCAACGAATTGACGCTTGGTGCAGGGAATGATAATTGAATCTCAACGTAGACAAGTGTAATGTGCTGCGAATACATAGAAAGAAAGATCCTTTATCATTTAGCTACAATATAGCAGGTCAGCAACTGGAAACACTTAATTCCGTAAATTATCTGGGAGTAGGCATTAGGAGTGATTTAAAATGGAATGATCATATAAAGTTGATCGTCGGTAAAGCAGATGCCAGACTGAGATTCATTAGAAGAATTCTAAGGAAATGCAATCCGAAAACAAAGGAAGTAGGTTACAGTACGCTTGTTCGCCCACTGCTTGAATACTGCTCAGCAGTGTGGGATTCGTACCAGATAGAGTTGATAGAAGAGATAGAGAAGATCCAACGGAGAGCAGCGTGCTTCGTTACAGGATCATTTGGTAATCGCGAAAGGGTTACGGAAATGATAGATAAACTCCAGTGTAAGACTCTGCAGGAGAGACGCTCAGTAGCTCGTACGGGGTTTTGTTGAAGTTTCAAGAACATACCTTCACCGAGGAGTCAAGCAGTATATTGTTTCCTCCTACGTATATCTCGCGAAGAGACCATGGGGATAAAATCAGAGAAATTAGAGCCCACACGGAGGCATGACAATCTTTCTTTCCACGAACAATACGAGACTGGAATAGAAGGGAGAACCGATAGAGGTACTCAAAGTACCCTCCGCCACACACCGTCAGGTGGCTTGCGGAGTATGGATGTAGATGTAGATGTAGACACGTAGCAAAGGGTAGAAGGTCTGTGTTGTGAGGCACAACATCGCACCAACGGTTTCACCGAGACAGCTGAAAAAAAAAAAAAAAAAAAAACAGCACAAACGCGGGTATGACGCCGCCGCCGCCGCCTTTTCTAGGCGCCCGGCGCATAACGCTGGTCGTAAGCTCCGAAGCGTATCGACATGCGCGCGCTGTCTGCAAAGTTCCGGCAGCAGGTAAGGGTAATGGAAAGAGGGGGTGGGCGGGACATTATAGAGCATGGGGTGGCTGTTTGGGGCCCGACTGCAGCCGGCGCCTGCCGCCCCCGTCCGCTCCCCACATCGACCCGTGGGCAGCGGCGGCCTGTGGCGGTATCGGCCACTTCTCAAACAGCCGCCCACCACAGCCACGCTCCGTTCTGAATTCCGCCGCTGCCACCGGATACCTGCCGGAGACGCACCCGAGCCCGCCTCACAGAGAGCCGGCTACTCGAGAGGAAGCCATCTCACCCACCTTCCAGTCTCTTTCCACGTCAGTTCACCGTAGGTGTGATGTAGCTCAGGATGGCTCAAAAATAGCAAAGACTCAAGATGATTCGAGCTAGCAAAGAACCTTGCGTGAGATATCTGCGTAACATTAGTTTGCATCATCACATTGGTCCTTCCGATACTCAGTTAGGTTGGACAGGTGACGTGATTTTCACACGCTCTGTTTACTTCACACGTATTCCAGTGACTCGTGTCCTCAGCACCTCTTCCCACATATTAAACGCCCGTCATCATTCAATAGCTCCAGTACCAGTTCGGACACGTGTAGCATCTCGTCTGTACCTTTGAATAGCACATCTGTTTCGACCTCCTTCTCCATTTGAGCCGTACGTCTGTGGAACAAATTACCCGGTAATGTGAGTCTTATGCAAAATCACTCTGAATTCAAAAGGAGTGTAAAGCTTTATCTGTTATTATCGGCCTAGCTTCTCTCTAGACATATTCCAGCAGTTTTCTTTCTGTCCAAGAGGAAATCAGTATCTTTGTCACATGTTAAACTGTGTTTTTCTAATTCCTTTCTATTTTGGTACTGGAGCTATTGAATGATGACAGGCGTTTCATATGTGGGGAGAGGTATTGAGGACCCGAGTCACTGAAATACGTGTGAAGTAAACAGAGTGTGCGAAAATCACGTCACCTGTCCAACCTAACTGAGTATGGGAAGGACCGATGTGATGATGCAACCGAATGTTACACATGATGAACAATTTGGTGGAAACGGGAAGAAAATACGGCATGGAAATCAACTGTTGACAATCGGGAACTGGAAAATGTGAATCAGTTCAAGTACATGGGAAGTTTTATCACAAAGAATGCCCACTGCACCAACGAAATCCGAGCAAGAATTGCCATGGACAAAGCTGCTTTCAACAAGAAGAGGACTCTGCTGACCAGCAAGTTGAGTTTGGCATTGAGGAAAAAACTGATAAAGTGCTACATTTGGAGCATTCCACTGTATGGAGCAGAGACATGGACCATGAGAAAGAAGGAGAAAAAATATTTAGAGAGCTTTGAGATGTGGTGCTGGAGGAGAATGGAAAAGATCAAGTGGACAGATCGCATAAAAAATGACGATGTACCGCGACGAGTAGGAGAGAAGAGAAGTATTCTGCGTACAATTCTTCAGAGAAAGGCCAACTGGATTGGACATGTGCTTACACACGAGGGACTCATACATGATGTCACAGAAAGGGAAACTCAGAGGAAACGCAGGACGAGGAAGAAGAAGAATTCAACATCTGGACGACATGAAAGATGGTAGGAGATACAACAGACTAAAGGAAGAAGCTGAAGACAGGGAACAGTGGAATCAGAAATTCTCCATACGAAGACATGGACCTGCCACTAGGCAGAATACTACATAATAAATAATAATTTCGGTTTTTTTCCATTTCGTCTGCTAATCTTGCCCTACTATTCCTCGTAATTTCTCTGGGCAGTTAGCTTGATGTAACAGTTTGATCCCTCCCGCACTGTAGCCGCACGTTTCTGTTAGACACTGTTATTCATAGCTAACACAAACGAAATGCGGTAATTGCTTCATACGATGTTAATAAGACTGACTTTTTTGAAATTCCATATATTCGTTACTACAATTGATATTATTATTATTGTTACACTGTTCGTGTACCAAACAAATTATTATTATTATTATTACATTGTTAGTGTACTATACAACTGATATTGTTGACTTGCTAAGGATGTATGGTTACATGAAAGAGACCCTAGACGAAAGGCCCTAATCTTTCCAGGTGAAGTAATTGCATACATAAATAATAAAGAACACCGCTAGCTCCTCCATTCTTAATCTAAACTGTATCAGCCAGAGATCCACGAAAGACAGGTAAACTGAGGTTTAACCAAATAATATGGACACACTGAGAGAAGTTGCTGGAAATCAGATGGTTATGACTTTCATTGAAAATGACCAAATTCTACGTTCGTCTTCATCAGACGACTAATATCACAAAGATCCAAATTCCTTGAGAGTACTTATAAAGACCAAGACAGGACAAAACTCCACTTATTTTTCGACAAGTAACCTTTTAGGCCAAAGTACTCAATATGCAGTATTCATTTTCCAGCAAGTGTTTTTCATCTATAAACTACGATTTCTGAAGGTATGCAAAATACTTAAAACTCAGGTTTCCAGCGTAAATTTCTTCCCGAAATTGAGAACATGTTCCACTGCATACGTGGATTATTGTCCTGCAAAAGAACCTTTGTCGGTAATGGCATAGCCCTGGAGGGAAATCTTTCACTTTTGCAATCCACTCCATATATCAAAGAGTTCTTCACCCAGATGGCCCACAACACTCGCGCAGTCGGAAGATGGAATCGAAATAACGTATTTGTTGCAGGACAATCTGATTGTAGCTACTCCTTTGTTAGCTGTCTCAGTTCTTAAGTGAAATATGCGTCTTTCCAACAGTAACAAATCACCACTCTGAATATATGGATTACTTCTAAAATTGCTGCAAACTGCTCTTATCCATTCTGGGAGCTAGACATTGCCATTTCTTAAAATAGTGAATCTCTTGTCTTGTATAGCAACCGCCACCAGTCGACTTGTATTTTTCTTTTAAACTTTTATTTGTGCATCAGTGGTTTTCCAAACACTGGCACGTTCATCATCAGATGACGGGTGTTTGCAAATACTTTATACTAAGATCGCTAAAAGGCAAGCAGATATTAAAGGTATACATTACAAAGCGACTGGTCGCAGTCTTCTTACAACATATCTGTAAGTTTACAAATCTAATTTTTCGCATTTAGTTTTGATTAATAACTCAACAAAAGCGTCACTTAGTTTTCAATAACCTTTCTCATAGTTTACTTCTCAGTAAAATGCAGCGTAATCTTTCTTCCCCGTCGCATACGGCATCAGCTGTTCTACAGGCCATGCTCGAATTCAGCCACCTGTTTTTTAACTGTCTCACATGAGGAAGCAAGATACCCATCAGCTTAGGACGAATTTTTATTGGCACAGACTGAATTAAACAAAAAAGGCCTATAAAGACACACGTTAGAATACGCGTACAGACTTACATTATTGCGAAGTATGTATCAAAACCCCCCAAAAAAGTTTTGTTGATGTAAGTGTCAACTCCGTGGCGGGTAGAGAAATTTCCTCCTTGCTCTCGTATCCTCTCATTTAAATGAATTTAGCTGCTCGCTTGTGCTAGTATTACAGACGTGGGTGGGCGGTTCTTATTTGGCGACATGTGTATGACCATATAGCGGGATTCAATGCGTCCACAGCTCATGCAGGGTAGGCCAGAAGTCACGATCGAAAAGTACTCAAGTATTAGTCACGCCTGGAAATTATACAAGCATTAACATGTAGTTTCACGGTTAAACTTACGGCAGGTCTTGACATGGGGGAAGCCTCGTCAGAGAGGTCCACCGCATGAGCGTCTTGCGAAGTGATTTCAGTGGTGGTTTCCCGTTGCCTTCCACTGATGATGATGAAATGATAATGAGGACAACACGACAACCGGTCTCTGAGGGGAGAAAATCTGTGACCCAGCCGGGAATCGAAGCCGGGCCCCTTGGCGTGACAGACCGCCGCTCTGACCACTCAGCTATCGGGGCGGACTCACGGTTAAACGGATCTGGAAATGTATTCTAGGTTGAAAATAATGTTCCATATCCGCAATATGTCTGCACTCTGGTAGAGGTCACTCACACTACAACAATGCCCGAGTTTTGCCACCACGGTGATTCTGCTGTAAACATTTGTGTTGTATGGCGGATTCAAGCTGATCAACAACCGAAGATTGTCTTCTTCTTAGCGTCTAGGCACATAACAAGGACGAACGGGTGAGACATATGATGAAATTGGGGACAACTTTTTTAGTCGCTCCAGGAAAGAAACCCGAACGGAAGTTAATCTTCGGAAACTGGAAAGAAAGGCCTTTACAACTGGGTTTGTGACATGTACATCACGCAGTGGAAAACCCACGAAATATGACAAGGATAATCAAGTGACTGATCGCCTGAGGCATCATTGCTTCGTTCACCAACGAAATCGACAAGGAAGGAGTCGGCGGAGATGAAAATTCCCAGAGTCTCCAAGCGGCGCCGCTGGAACCTCCATGCGGCGTCGCTGGATGAAGAAAGAAGATGCGACCCAACAATGTCAGATGGTCATGATACGAATACGCATACAGAGTGAGTTTGAAATACGTAAGAAGTATGCGAGATCTTTCGTTTCTGTACGATAACGTTGAAAGCTGAAGAAGTGAATTAAAATTTATGCTGCAGCCGGGACTCGAACTCGGGACTTTTTCCTTAGTAGGCACATATCCTGACCATTGCACCACCGCAGCACTATGGGCAAGATAACTGCACGAACGACCCAAGTCAAATATCCTCCCCCAAACAAACTCCAATTCACATCTCTCCTTATATTGTCACTAATACCAATGCTGACTAGTAAACAAGATGACCCGGGTTCGAGTCCCGACCGCAGCAAAAATTTTAATTTTAATTCACTTCTTCAGGTTCCAACGTTATCGTAGATAAATTAGTGACTTAAATGTCTCAGGGAAAATTTAATTTAAGATCTATACGATCACATGTAGTAAGCACTTCCCCATTACGTCCAATGCTGGGGTGCTATTTCAATGTCGGAGAGCCCTGGTAATAGTGACAATATAAGGGGAGATGTGAATTGGAGTTTGTGTTGGGAAGGATATTTGACTTCTGTAGTTCGTGCAGGCATGAGGCCCATAATACTGCGGTGCTGTAATGGTCAGCAAATCCGCCTCATAAGCAAGAAGACCCGGGTTCGAGTCCCGGCCGCAGCACAAATCTTAATTCACTTCTTCAGCTTCCAAAGTTATCGTAGATAAATTAGAGACTTAAATGTCTCTGTCTGTGTTATTCCGTCTTGCCTGCATCTTTTTTCTGTTAAATACAATTTCTGCTGGAGTTAGGAAGCCTTTTCACGTTCCTATTTGCCCTCCATGCTGCTTCTTGCTTCAATACAATAATATTAAACATTTCCGTTCGTTACTTGTGGCCTACCCTGTACATGTTTCATCACGTTCCTGTTCACTATCTAGCGTTTGCTGTCGTTAGTCATGTGATTTCATACCGTTTCATTTCGTGGCAGCTACGTCGACCTAGCACGATGCGTGATAATACCTCTCGGTGGAAGGACACTGTCAGCCCGGCGAGCAGTCGGGAAACTGTGTTCGGGCGCGGTACCGCAGCGCGGCTTGTGGACAGTGCAGGCAGCGGCGCCGCAGTCTGCAAACGGCGCATCCACGTGCAGGGCACGTGCGCTGCAGCAGACGGCAGACAAACTGCACACAAGCCGCTGCCCTCGCTTACACGTCCCTGCAGACTCGCAACAAAGGCGGGCCAGCTAGCCAGCTCTTACCGTCACCGACGCCCCACTTCTGTGAAAGGCTCAAATTCACAATCCTCTCAGCTCGTTCGTCCACTCGAGTGCCGTGTTTGTGTGTGCGAGCCACGGTGGGAGGGACGGCGGTGAATAACGAACAAACTCTAGTCGCTACTCCATGTCGTTAACTTTACAGGTCTTTCACGTTACGTGGATAGTGGAAAAAATAGCATTAACTAAAGATTGTCATACGCTTTTTCCATACAAGAGAAGAAATTCGAATGTAGCCTCGTCCATGGCGACATCGGCAGATGGAAGAACGGAATATTTGGTTGTTAGTTGCGCAGCATAATGATGGATATGGCGAACCGAGCGAGGAGAGCATGGTAAGCTAAATGGACTCACATTCGGGAAGATGATAGTAGAATTCCCTGTCCGCCTCTGATTTCCCTAATCGCTTTCAAGGCAAGGACGGTTTAATGAAAGGGCCAACAGATATTATTCCTCAGTTGGAGCTTAAGGGGGGTAGGACGTCAAACGGGCCAACATGGAGCAGGAGAGGCACCACAGGACATTTTAACTTCCACTGTCTATACTTTTACAAAAAAATTCATAAAACTTTGTCAGCATGGCCAGAAAGGATTCAGGATTCACACTCTTAGCATTGGAAGTTCAAAAACGTAAAAATTTAGTTTTTTTATGTTTGAAATTTCATCATTTTTTCACTTACTATTGGCTGCATATGTTACTATAGGTACACTTTTCTTCATAAATGGGAGAGATTATTCGATGAATTTTGTACAGTATACAAACCATACTTACAGGGGTATGAAACTCTATAATTTCTTTAGTTTACAAAAAAATGAATGAGCTGTTATATTTTAAACTTCATGTTTAGAAAAAACTGAAATTCTGTAGTTTATTATCTGAATTTTTACGGCAGATTTTAATAGTTTTGGAAAATTCTAGAGTTTCATACACCTGTGAGTATGGTTTGTGTGCTGTGCAAAATTCATCGAAGAATCTCTCTTACTTATGAAGAAAACCGTACCTATAGCAACACATGCTGGCAATAATAAGTGAAAAAATGATGAAATTTGACATGTAAAAAAATTATTTTGTTATGTGTTTGAACTCCCACTGGTACGAGTGTGAATCCTGAACCCTTTCTGGTCATGCTGACAAAGTTCTATGAATTTATTTGTAAAAGTATAGACAGTAGGAATTAAAATGTCCTGTGGTGCCTTTCCTGCTCCAAGTCGGCACGTTTGACGTCCTATCCCCCTTAATCGCTTAAAGCAAATGCCAAAAGCGTTCCTTTAAAAATGACATGCTCGGTTTCCTACACCATCCGTGTATCCGAGCCTGTGCCCCATCTCTAATGCCCTCACCGTCGGCCATACATCAAAAATCTTCGACTCGCTCCCCGAATACTGCCAAAACAGGCGCTATTCATTCCAAAATTCAATCTTTAATACGGCTGATCAGCACAGGACTACGATGCTCTTTGTGCAAGTATTGTCTCCTTTCCTTTCACTGATCTGAGAATTGCCCTACACAGTTATAAGGCCATCTACAATTAAATTGGAATCTGTACCAAGTTAAAGCGATTGCAGTTTCACATACACATAAAATTGTCTATGGGAAATTATTCCTGCACCTGTTGTAACGACTGCCAAAATTTAACTACACTGCACTTTAGTGTAGCGTGCATCGAAATGGTGGCTTCTTATAGACGCTGTATGCGTGTAACAGAAGGACATCCCTGCACGATTTACTGACAGCCGCCTTGTAATATTCTCTAAGCCTAGCGCGTAAGGCTTTCTTCGACTTGTTCGTGCAGTTTAGCGTGAAGTGTGCAAGCTTATGTGGCAGGGGGTGAGGTTGGGGGGGGGGCGGGGGGCGGGGGGAGAGGGAGGGTGAGCCACACCCGAATCGGCAAGGCGGATTGACGATTGTTGGGTGGTCTCTTACAACGGCCAGCTTGTGTGTTATTTTCAGGCGGTTTCCTGCGATTGACTATACAAAATACACTGGGATGATCACTAATCTCAATCTCGGAAAATACTATCAGCTATAATACGTTTATGTAAGGTACCCCTTCTGTTCAAACCACATTTTATCTCCTTATTTTCCAGTTTTACAATTTTGTACCGCGTCTGCAGATATCATGTAGCATTCGGTGAGTAAAGCGGTATTGCAGAATGCACGCATTCGGAAGTAAGACTTCACTTCCAACGCTAGCTGAAGGACCCAGTGGGGGCCATATGGCGTTGCAAAAATGCTTCAAATGGCTCTGAGCACTATGGGACTTAACATCTGAGGTCATCAGTCCCCTAGAACTTAGAACTACTTAAACCTAACTAACCTAAGGACATCACACACATCCATGCCCGAGGCAGGATTTCGAACCTGCGACCGCAGCGGTCGCGCGGTTCCAGGCTGAAGCGCCTAGCACCGCACGGCCACTCCGGCCGGCACAGATATTAGGAGAGGCCTAAAAATCATAACTACTTTATTACAATAATATTACACGAGTGTAAATACGAGGTACAGACTAGGTGCCATAGTCGCCAATCGCCTATAGGCTTTCCTCCGCTCTACTTCTGTCGTAAGACTATGCTCTTAGGAAAGTGTTAGTTTTCAGTTAATCATTATTAACTGAAGGTCGACATAATTAGTTTATGGTGCTTAGTAAATAAATACGTCGTAACGGCAACCCTTTTGAACATTATTCCGAATAATATAGCTTCCTGCTTCATCACTTAGAATCACAGGAAGTAGAATTGCACTTTACACAGAACCCGGCCGCATCAATACAGCTTCTGCGAGGGACATACCATAAACTTCGAGAGCTTCTCGGCAAAATAGGTGGAAATGATCCTACACGATGACTCACTAGATAGTCCAAGGACGGGTTGGCGGATTCTCTCAATCTCCGCAAAACTCGGATGGAAAAGTACGGCCAAGCAAACTGTACGTCTCCTATACCACTCTCTACGGATTCGCTGGCTAAACTGAGATATTTCTGGAGGTTTGGTACAAGTGGGGACGCTCGCAATGATTCAGAACGACGTTTACGCTCGCTGTGCACGCACGGTCGACACGCACAAGTTCTTCCCTCAGGTTAACTGACGACTGTGGCGACAGGAAGCGCATCCAGCCGCAAATTCAAATTCAAATGAAATAAACGGGCTGAATCATGATAGCAGAGGACTCCATACAACAGAGTAAACATTAGAGAGAGAGAGAGAGAGAGAGAGAGACAGAGAGAGAGAAAGAGAGAGAGAAAGAGAGGGGGGGAGGGAGGGAGGGAGGGAGAGGGAGGGAGGGAGGGAGAGGGAGAGAGAGAGAGAGAAAATTTTTCGACGCTCGCCCAGTTAAGATTTTCGGTGAGCGAATAATGCTGTAACCACTCGTTACTTCTTTTTCGTATATGACAGACATCTGTTTATTCAAGCGGATAACCAACCCAGATAGGATAAGAACATTCCAATGGAGCTCATAGATTGCTCAAGTATTATAAGCGATCTGTCCGCTGGGATAACCGTCTGTTTCCAAAATTAACAGTAACATTTATTTCCTTTAACTCACGGCTTATCACATTTCATTAATCGACTTCATGTCACTGCGCACTGTTATTCTCTTAGTTGCGGGTTTCAAAGTGGTCCTTGGTTTCGTCTTTCATACTTAAACAGAAGCCATTGCCACGTCGAAGGATACGTTCAAGATTTATACTTGCATCATTTATACTTGCATCATTTATACTTGCATCATTTATACTTGCATCATTTATACTTGCATCTTGCGATTTCTTCCTTTTTTCGGAAACATAGCTGTATCGACAGATGAGACAACGAGTTGAATACATTAATTAAGCAATTAGCAGCAGTTCATTTTGCAAAGAGTCTGTAGCATTATGCACACTGCAAAACACATAATGTATAATATTTAAATTGAATCGCAGCTAACTACTGTACAGACGTACCTGGAATACTCAACCTATTTTCATCTTGTGGGATTGGTTTAATTAAACATTAAACTCGACAAGAAAATTATTTTGAAAGCCAGAAAAATCAAATGTTCAAATGTGTGTGAAATCTTATGGGACTTGCTAAGGTCATCAGTCCCTAAACTTACACACTACTTATCGTAAATTATCCTGAGGACAAACACACACACACACCCATGCCCGAGGGAGGACTCGAACCTCCGCCGGGACCAGCCGCACAGGAAAGCCTGAAAACTTGAAGTACGAGCTGCCTCTGTAGCTACACTTCATACTGACACTAGATAAAACAACAGAACGGGAATTGATGTTGATGGAATCCTCCCTTATTTAATTCTAGTCTCAGGGAAAAGCCGCGCGGGATTAGCCGAGCGGTCTCAGGCGCTGCAGTGATGGGCTGTGCGGCTGGTCCCGGCGGAGGTTCGAGTCCTCCCTCGACCATGGGTGTGTTTGTTTGTTCTTAGGATAATTTAGGTTAAGTAGTGTGTAAGCTTAGGGATTGATGACCTTAGCAGTTAAGTCCCATAAGATTTCACACACATTTGAACATCTCAGGGAAAATGAAACTGTTAATATTAATAGCCTAAGACACTCCTCGCGAGTGACAATAAAACGAGACATTTGTCCAAATTCATATTCTCTCCAATGTGTGACTCCTGTCTCTCCGAGGACAGTATTGTAAATATTTTAGTTAATTAGAGTCAAACGAAAACCACTACGTGGCACAATGTCAAAGTCATTATCATTTACAGTAATTTTCTTTTAGACTACCTCCCAGCTCCTTGAATAGCTCGTTATTATTATTATATTGTTATTATTATTATTATAGCGTTACAGCTATCAAGCCTCTTCGTGGCAGAATGAACAATTTTGAGCAAATTTATCTTCATAAGTAATTTTCCAGTCTCTTCATTAACTTTGCCAAACCTTTTCGAATACTGTCAAGACATCTTTTACGTGATCGACGCGTTCCAGTGGAAAGCTTCTGTGACATTACCGATATGTTTTTGCTTTGTGGTGGTCAAATGACATGCTCTAACTATTGTAATATTTTGTCTTTTAATTTTTTCCACTATATCTAGTTTTTTGGTTAAATCATGAATTTCATCGTTATGTAATATTGTTCAGTCTTATTAGTACTGTCTCTTATGGGTGAAAAATTTTTTTTGGTAGAAGCCCAGGTTTGAGATCAGTAGGTTAAAAATTGCACAGTTAATAAAATTTATATGTGGAATTCAGATTTAGTACAGGGTAACTTGTTTTGTAAACGGTGTGAAGGCCGTAGCAACATTTGTCAGGTTTTTGAATTCGCGATTCGATTTCGGCTTTTATGGAACTGTTGGAGAATATTAGGGTGCAAGGATAACGATACAAAAAAAATGGCTCTGAGCACTATGGGACTTAACACCGGAGGTCATCAGTCCCCTAGAACTTAGAACTACTTAAACCTAACTAACCTAAGGACATCACACACATCCATGCCCGAGGCAGGATTCGAACCTGCGACCGTAGCAGTCGCGCGGTTCCGGACTGAAGCGCCTACAACCGCTCGACCACCGCGGCCGGCGATAACGATACAAACTGCGTTATTAATTTCTAGCTTATTATTATTTTATGGATAGCGAATTAAGACTAAGTACATTTTTATTTGTATTCATCAGAACTTTTGTTCCTTTCCTACCTTTCATTGTGTTCTATGTGTTTCTGATTCATTTTCATTGTTATGTAACACAGCTACGTCGCCAACATATGCCAGAGTATAGATCTTGCTGTACTTTATAATAACTTTATTTTTAATTATCTTTTTAGCTATTGGCTAATATAGAATAATAAATAATACATGATATTTAGATGGCAACGCGATTTCCCTCCGCTTTTAATTTAACACTGTATCTGGCAAACGGGATATCTGAATCCTATAAAAATAATATAAAAAAATAGAAGAAAAGTTGGTTATCGTATCTCGTGGCACCGAAAAACAGCTCTATCCAACGATAATCCTTCCACTATCGAAATGGTTAACTTGGTGACTAGTGCTATGAAACTGCACAGTTATTCGAAACCATTAATTAATACGTTTCTCTAGTAATCTCGATGACTGAAGGTACTACTTATGAATTTTAAGAATATGTTTTTAATCGAGGCACAACGTTTATCCAGTAGCGTGTCACATGCGTTTGTTGATTACTGATGGTTCCTATAGTCGTAAAAAGTAAAGAAAAGAAATAACCCTAATGAATCACACAACTCTGCTATGAACATCGTTTGGTTCCAATACGAAAAATACGCTACCTAGTGTTCATCCGCCCTAACAATATTCGTGCGATAGTTCCATTTGAAATCTTCCCTCGATGTGTGGTAGTTGCGACTGACTCTCTGTATTCAAACCAGTATCGAGTTTATCTTCCTATTCATGCGCATTGCGTTAAGTGAGTTTTTCCCGCCGCTTTTACAGAAATCGCTGATAATCTGCAATCCTGTTTCTGTTACATTTTCCAGTAATTTTCCTCTTGATTCAATGGCACGGTCCGCACACGGTCTCAGAGAACAAACCCCGCCGTCTAGAGGGAGTTTGTGTGTACTGCCATTTTGGTGAGCAAAGACGTAAATAAGATTTCCGGTTGACGAGACACATGAACAGGAAGGCAAATCGTATAGAATTCTCAATTATGACGCGATGGTAACTACATTGGGGATTATGGACACTTTGCAGTAGCATTCTCAGTTACTACATTTCCCGCACATCGCCAGGAGGACAAACATGGTATTCCCTCTAATTAGATCGTATTTCACGCGGAAAATAATAACAGAATTAATAAATTTTGGATAAAAAGTGAGTCGTATTAGTAATTGTTATTTACAATTCCCAAAATTCGTTAACTCCTGCTGTTACAAGCACAGTAATTCGATTTAAATGCATAGCGTAGAGCGCTCGTAAAAGCGAAACAAAAACAGCTCCACTCAACCCCACGGTGTAACACCAATAACAAATTGTAATAATTAAATACATTAAAACGCGCGAGTGTACCGGTGAGCAGAATTAGCGGTCTGTTTGGCAATATGATTACAAGCTCAGATATTTACGTTTCAAGGGTCCGCTGATCAGTTTAAAACCGAGAACATGGCGCGCTTAAATATCGACTGCGTTGCGCTGTAGCCGGGGCGCACAGCCAGCTCGTATCGTGCAGCTACACGGCATCAGGCCGGTGTGAGAGGCTCTATGCGCTGCAGCAAACAGCGTGCAGCGTTAAGGTACACCATGTCTCAATTCCATCACGTTAAGAACGTGTTGCGCCCTTTATTTAATAATTATTTTATGTTTCGTGCATGATTTCCATTCTTGTCGCTTCAGAATCATTATATAACCCCATTGCGGCAAATGTCATATGTTTTGTAATGTACATTTGTGTTTTGACTCTTCTGTATTATCGTTCTAAGGTTCTCATCGGAAACCAGCTTCGCATCTGCCACACCCGTGTGTAAAACCGACTGAAACAGCGCTCAGTTTAGAAATCCGTCAGTAATAATAACAAAAATTCCTTCTGGTCAAAGTCTTTAATTTTTATGCATAAATGCAACACTTTTCGGAGCTACAACTTCATCTGATGTTTGAAATGTTGTACACAACAATTTCCTTTTTTTCAGTTCCATCATTCTTTTCTCTAGTTAGATGCGGCCTGCCACGACTTTCTGACCAGTGCTAACATTTTGCTCTCAACGCCTTCGATTATTTGGGGCATATATTCCAGTCTCTGTCTGTCCCTACAGCATCCGCCCACTACGACTCCATTTACCATCATGGAAGTTATTCCTTGATATGTTAATACATACTGCATTTTATTCTACTGAATGTTTTCTTTATATTCACTTTTTTCGTCAATTCTGCAAAGACATACTTGTTTCTTATCTTTCCACTTAATTTTCAGCTTTATTCTTTAATACTACATCTCAGACGCTTCGATTCTCTTCTGTTCCGGTTTCCCCAGGGCTCATGATTCACTTCCACACAATTTCATGCTCTACACGTACATGACCAGAAATTCCTTCCTCGAATAAAAGCCAATCTTTGGTGCTAGAAGACTTCCCTTAGCGTGGAATCCCGTTTTTGCCTGTCCGGGCCTGCGTTTCACAGTCTCCTTGCTTTGTCATTCGTGCGTCATTTTGATTCCACGCTAGCAGAATTTCTGTGTTACGCCTACTAGGTGGTCGCAAATTTTGTTTAAAAATGGTTCAAATGGCTCTGAGCACTGTGAGACTTAACATCTGAGGTCATCAGTCCCCTAGAACTTAGAACTAATTAAACCTAACTAACCTAAGGACACCACACACATCCATGCCCGAGACAGGATTCGAACCTGCGACCGTAGCAGTCGCGCGCTTCCGGACTGAAGCGCCTACAACCGCTCGGCCACCGCAGCCGGCTGCAAATTTTGTGAATTTGATCGCTAATTGTGCTTGTTCTATTCTTCGTTACTTTCACCTATTTTTCTTTTGCTCTCAGTCCTCAATCAGTACTCATTAAACCACTTTCACCGTGAATAACAATGTCATCAGCGAATATTATCAGTGATACCTTTTCATTCTGAATTTTAAGCAAATTTCTGAGCCTCTCTTGCATATCCATCATTGATTCTTCGAAGTAGGGGCTGAACAGTAGTAGTGGAAGACCAAATCCCTACCTTGCGCACTCATAATACGGCTGCTTCCTTCTCGGTATTTCATTCTTACTGTTCCCTCTGGAGTCTTCTGCATATAGTGTACTACCAGTCTTCCCCTTTGGATTATACCTATTTTTTGAGAATTTCAAACACGAGAACGTTATTACAGATGCAAATTTCTTAAGCCCGCGCCCAAATGTGAAGTTTTTAGCCAGTGCAGACGAAACACACTTTGTGCCTGAACGACGGCGATGAACTGAACAGATTTAACTCTGAAAAAATTTGTGTCCTTGCAAATGGTCCTGCATCTCGGAAGCATATTTGATTACAATAGAAAAATAATTCAAAAATGGCTCTGAGCACTATGGGACTTAACATCTATGGTCATCAGTCCCCCAGAACTTAGAACTATTTAAACCTAACTAACCTAAGGACATCACACAACACCCAGCCATCACGAGGCACAGAAAATCCCTGACCCCGCCGGGAATCGAACCCGGGAACCCGTGCGTGGGAAGCGAGAACGCTACCGCACGACCACGAGATGCGGGCAAAAATAATTAAAATATCGTTACTGGAGAGACTATATTAGTATCGATATACTTCTAAACCAAAACATAGTGGCGATCTTTTGTAGCGGCATGCAGTCAGACAAACAGGCATACGACACTTACTAGAAAACGTTAGCTATTACTGAGAGGGAAGTCGGTAGCTTTGTAATAAATGGCACCTTCTAGATCTTGAGATCACAGGCTTACGTGGAGAAACAAAACAGTAAAATTCAGAGTCATTCTCTCCTTATGCGGTTTCACATATACATACCAAAGTACGACTAATCTGAGACCATTCAGCATTCACTTTCCTGACGACTTGCTGAAAGGTAAATCTGCTAAACCTTTCCACTGATATGCAACTATATGTAAAAAAAAAAAGGTGCTTACTCAGAGCCTAAACAAACAATGCTACGGTAATATTTAACGAACTCTTGAAGAGAGTTCATTTGCTTGTATTACCGGCTATCGTATCAGAAATCCTTACGAGTCAATTTTATTGACACTGAAAGGGGCAGTACAGGGAAGAATACAAAACTCAGAAGTAAACTATTTGAAGTGCGTGTTTCCTTGGCGTATAACATGATTCCTGCTAATTACTGAATATGATGAGTCTGGAAATGAAATCTGGCAGTTTTTCTAACTTCAAAGGAATCTATGCTGTAGAGTGCATCATTGACACTACATGTACGATTGCTAGCATCATTTACACAAAAAAAGGAAGTGTAGCGTAAAACTCGTAAATAGTGTGCTGAATGACATCTCCGATCAACCCATACGCGATGTTCGCACAACACTGAGATAAGCGGCGCGGGTTTACAGTCGACCGGCTTTCGAAAGTAAAGAGGCTCGGATCCCCGACAGACCATCCAGATTAAAGATTTCCATAGCTTCCCTAAATAGATCGATGTGAATGTCGACTGGCTCCACCGAAAAATTTGTGCTACCTTCCCCATACCTGTCCTATATCAGTTTGTGCTCCGTCTCGAGTGAGTTTCGTCATCGATGGGACGGTAAGACAAGAGCCCCCTTTCTTCATGAAAAGTAATAAAAGTTTGTGTAGTGCAACGGGGAAGGAAACAGACATTACTGTAACAAATCTTCTATGTGGCGAAGCAATAAACATTCTATATAAAGGGTGCGATTGACAAAGTAAAAATATGAATTCAGAAGCCTGATGTAGCTTGAAGTCTCCTATAAGATGGTAATTAGGGAAAATAAATCATGATCAGCCGCATTTCATCGCGTAGCACGGTATGAAATACAAGCGAAAGGGGCCCATTCGCGAAGAGAAACTTCCATATCAGCAGTCACGTATAATGCATGTGACTGAATAATGCGATACGATATAAAAGACGTTGCTACTGTTCGGAAACTACAAGAAATAAGTTAAAAGAGGAAGAGCGGAGTCGTAAAGAAATCACTGTAGAGGACGTGGCGCCGTCATCGCACGAGTTTGGCTTCTTACTTTCCTTCTTTCTTTCCCTCCAACTCCCTTATCCAAGGCTGCGCCTTGGTGCAGAATCTACTTCTTAACGCAGTGACCCAGAACGTCGATATCACGCACAATATTTCGATTTCGTTCGTGATTTCACGGCTGTTAACTTCCTGTAATTGCCTGAACTCGGTCTGCAGGGCGGCAAAGGGAGTTCCGCGGGCCGGTCGAGTCCTAACGAGCCAGCCCAACCAAGCCGGCTTAATACTTGGTCGGAGTTGCTCGGCGCCCGCTCTGGCGACGGTGGGTCGGCCAACTTGCCTTATCTTTCAAGTCCCATGTTTGAGTCGCGCTATTTTTCTTTGGGATTATTGTCCCAAAAACGTGATCTCGCTAGAAGCTGGGCATTTAGTGGATTTGCAAAACGCGAGAAATGAAGGGAACAGGGGAGGTTGGAAAAATCGAGGCGTCCGTAATATTCAGCGGCCTGATTCACAGAAAACAAGAAACTTATTTCGCTGTCCCGGCACACCGTAAATCTCTCACGGTTACTATCATGCTGTATGTTTCCGTGCTACATCACGCTCGAGTGCCTAGCCTAACACAGTTACTACATGATTACGTTCCAGAAATGCAACACCAATGTCGGTTAAGTGCAAATTGTATATTATAATAGCTCCCTAAATAATCACATTACAGCAACACTGAAAGACGGCTGCAAATACTGCGTCAGATAGGATTCAGGATTATCTTCATTTTTAGCGTAAACACATCTAGTCATAATATTACTATTAAAGGGCCCTTAACAATGCTCCCTTAAAATATATCGCCTTTCTTGAGCGAAAACCAGTATCTCCAGAAATAGGAAAAACGATATACCTCGCTCCAGTCTAACTCAACGTAATCCTACAAACTTTCTAGTTCCATGTTTCTCTGTGTCACCTCCTTTCTTTACGAGCGAGTGGTGTGGCACAGCGGTTAGCACAATGGGCATGTAATCGGGAGGACGACAGTTCATATCCTCGTTCGGCCATCCAGATTTAGATTTTTCGTGGTTTCTCCTAATCGCTCCACGCAAATACCGCGAAGGTTTCTTTGACGATAGCAATGCCGATTGCCTTCTCCATCCCTTCGTAACCGGCGCTCGTGCTCCGTCCATAATGACTGTGCTTTGGATAGGATGTTGAATCTAATCTTCTTCAGTTCTTTCCGACTGGACACGAAAATTTGGCAGTCATAAACAAAAGAAATCTAGCTTTCAACACTGTCAAATGAAGTACAGCTGTGAAACCGCTGCTCTAGTCACTCTGTCATGGAAGCGATTGAAGATTTCGACGTGATGTTTAGAAACGACATTTTCGACATTAAAGTTGAATCAACGCAAACTTCATTACCTCGAACTGGACAGCTTAGGAAAGAAAGTATGAGACTGGCGATCTACTATCTTACTTTTGGAATGACATAATTCACATAATTCCGAAGGTAACAAGAGCTAACAAGTGCTAGAATTGCCGCACAGTCAGCTTAACAGCTCATGCATCCAAGTTGCGAATAAGAATAACACACAGAACAAAGGGAAAAAAAAATTGATGATGCGTTACATGACGATCAGTTTGGCTTTAGGAAAGGTAAAGCCACCACGGAGGCAATTCAGATTCTGCGTTTGATAATGGGAACAAGACTAATGAAAAATCGAGACATGTTCTTAGGATTTGTCGACCCGGAAAAAAGCGTTCGATAATGTAAAACGGTGCAAGGCGTTCGAAATTCTGAGAAAAATAAGGGTAAGCTACAAGTAAAGCTGGATAATACACAATCTATACAAGAACCAAGGAGGAACAATAGAAGCGGAAAACCAAGAACGAAATGCTCAAATTAAAAAGGGTGTACGATAGGGATCTAGTCATTCGTCCCTATTGTTCACTCTAAACATCGAAGAAGCAATTATGGAAAAAGAAGAAAGTTTCAATACTTCTATTAAAATTCAAGGTTTAAGAATATAAGTCGTAAGACTCGCTGATGACATCGCTATCTTCAATGAAACTGAAGAAGAATTGCTGGAGGTGCTGAATGGAATGAACAGTCTAATGAGGACTGAGAGTAAGTTGAAGAAAGACGAAAGTAATGAGGAGTGGCAGAAATGAGAACAGCGAGAAACTTATCATAACTGGAGATCACGAAGTAGATAAAGTTTGGTAATTCGGCTACCTGAGCAGCAAAATAACCCATGACGGACGGAGCAAGAAGGACACAAAAAGTAGACTGGCACTGGCAAAAACAGCATTCCTGACCAAGGGAAGTCTACTAATATCAAACATAGGCCTTAATTCGAGGAAGGAATTTCTGAGAACGTGCGCTTGGAACACGGTATTGTGTAGTAGTGGAACACGGACTGTGGGAAAACCGGAGCAGATGAGAATAGAAGAATTTCAGATTTGGTGCTACATAAGAATGTTAAAATTTAGCAGTACTGATAATCTAAAGAATGAATACGTTCTCCCCAGAATTAGCGAGCAAAAGTGTACATGGAAAACAGTGACAAGAAGAACTGACAGGATGATAGGACATCAGGAATAGCTTCCATGGTACCAGAAGAAGCTCTAGAGGGTTCAGGGGAAGACAGAGATTGGAATACTTCCAAAAATTATTAAAGACGCAGGTAGCAAGTGCAAGAGATATGTAAAGTGCCCTTTCCCGTGGATGCCTTCCTTCGATGATGATTATTAGTGTTTTAGGGCGCACAACAGCGAGGTTATCAGCGCCCGGCCTTCCTTCGACCAGTAACAACAATGTTCCTGTTAGTAAAGCACGGATAACTTTTACAAATATTGGAGGTGTCATAGTATCACACATTAGGAAAAAGATAATACGTAACTGATATACTGGTTGTTTGATTATTGTACGTACAGACGAAAGGGGAGAGTAGAGGACAATGAAACAAGCAAATATTCCTTATGAACAGAGGTCCGGAAACTGATGGTTTCCCCGATACGAGGTACTCACAAGTACAGACACGTCAATGTTACAATGGAGTTAATGTTTGAAGGCTACGTTTATTTCGAAACACCGTTAGTGAAGTGTAAATTACAAAGTGATAAACTGTCCTCGTTTTATTTTATTATCATTACAGATAGGCCTACATAAGAACCGGTAAATAGCGTTTCGACAACAAGTGTGTAGGTCGTGGCTCACCAATGGGCCTCCATAGACCGCCGCATTGAAACCGTTGCATATATTCTTTTTTTTTGGGGGGGGGGGGTATTTAAAATCCTTGGTGTGTTCTAGCCCTGTTGACAGAGTCGATGAATATCGGCAACGCATTGTAGATAGTTATCAATATATTCGGAACACGCCTGGTATTAGGTGATGTATTGTAGCCTACCTTCACATGTACAGTGGCCATATGGAACACTTGATATAATCGTTTGTCATCAATTGGATATCTGCAGTTTCGATCCTAGGGGACTCTCAGACATTTATGTACTTACGGCTCTACTGCGACGAGGATGGGACATGTAGGAACAAACCTGGAATTTATCTGAAGTGATTTAGTGAAGCCCTTTCCCCTTCTGCCTGTCAACCGTGGTCCGGAGGGGGAGGGGAGGGGGGTATACCTCGAAGTTACCGATTTCCTGCCTCTGCGAATATAAATCCCGTCCTGCAGGTGACGTCATCGCCACCAGAAATTAGAATTCTAAGAGGCGACACGCGCTCAATGAACAGCTTGAACTCAACTGCAAAACTGTCTGTATCGCAAAGACACGATTGTTAAAAGGTGACCGGTTTCGATCATCACATGATCATCTTAAGACTTTCAGCTATATTGATGGACAATGGCTTTGCACGGAGTAGGAACGCTCAATGACGATAGCCAACTAGTTGAAGGTCTCAAGGTGATAACGTGTTGATCGAAACCGGTCACTTTTTAATAAACGTGCTTTTGTAATCCAGACTATTTTATAATTAATTTCAAAAATTACGTTATGATCACGGATTTGTCCAGCAATGTTTTAAAAAATAATAGCGGTTAATAACCATTACAAGTGAAGCAGACTTCGCTCCCGGGAGTTAGACGCATACTCACGAGCAAGACGGTGCTGATGTCCGGAAACTGCGATATGATGCGGTCTGAACATCGAGTAGAAGGAAATGTATGTTCGTGCGGGCCTTTGAATCGGCTGCTCTAAGATGCTTTATTCTCTTCACCATCGCACCACACCTCACCGTCAAGAAATTTGTTCAGGTGTCATCTACACTACTGGCCATTAAAATTGCTACACCACGAAGATGACGTGCTACAGACGCGAACTTTAACCGACAGGAAAAAGATGCTGTGATATGCAAATGATAAGCTTTTCAGAGCAATAACACAACGTTGGCGCCGGTGGAGACACCTACAACGTGCTGACATGAGGAAAGTTGCCAATCGATTTCTCATACACGAACAGCAGTTGACCGGCTGTGCCTGGTGAAACGTTGTTGTGATGCCTCGTGTAAGGAGGAGAAGTGCGTACCATCACGTTTCCGACTTTGATATAGGTCGGATTGTAGCCTATCGCGATTGTGGTTTATCGTATCGCGACATTGCTGCTCGCGTTGGTCGAGATCCAATGACTGTTGGCAGAATATGGAATCGGTGGGTTCGGGAGGGTAATACGGAACGCCGTGCTGGATCCCAACAGCCTCGTATCACTAGCAGTCGCGATGACAGGCATCTTATCCGCATGGCTGTAACGGATCGTGCAGCCACGTCTCGATCCCTGAGTCAAGACAACAACCATCTGCAGGCACAGTTCGACGACGTTTGCAGCACCATGGACTATCAGCTCGGATACCATGGCTGCGGTTACCCTTGACGCTGCATAACAGACAGGAGCGCCTGCGATGGTGTACTCAACGACGAACCTGGGTGCACGAATGGCAAAAGTCATTTTTTCGGATGAATCCAGGTTCTGTTTACAGCATCATGATAGTCGCATCCGTGTTTGGCGACATCGCGGTGAACGGACATTGGAAGCGTGTATTCGTCATCGCCATACCGGCGTATCACCCGGCGTGATGGTATGGGGCGCCATTGGTTACACGTGTTGGTCACCTCTCGTTTGCATTGACGGCACTTTGAACAGTGGACGTTACATTTCAGATGTGTTACGACCCGTGGTTCTACCCTTCAGTCGATCTCTGCGAAACCCTACATTTCAGCAGGATAATACACGACCGCATGTTGCAGGCCGTGTACGGGCCTTTCTGGATACAGAAAATGTTCGACTTCTGTCCTGGCCAGCACATTCTCCAGATCTCTCACCAACTGAGAACGTCTGGTCACTGGTGGCCGAGCAACTGGCTCGTCACAATACGTCAGTAACTACTCTTGATGAACTGTGGTATCGTGTTGAAGCTGCATGGGCAGCTGTACCTGTATACGCCATCGAAGCTCTATTTGACTCAATGCCCAGGCGTATCAAGGCCGCTATTACGGCCAGAGGAAATGGCTCTGAGCACTATGGGACTTAACATCTGAGGTCATCAGTCCCCTAGAACTTAGAAGTACTTAAACCTAACTAACTTAAGGACATCACACAGATCCATGCCCGAGACAGGATTCAAACTTGTGAACGTAGCGGTCGCGCTGTTCCAAACTGTAGCGCCTAGAACCGCTCGGCCACTCCGGCCGGCAAGGCCAGGGGTGGTTGTTCTGGGTACTGATTTCTCAGGATCTATGCACCCAAACTGCGTGAAAATGCAATCACATGTCAGTTCTACTACAATATGTTTGTCCAATGAATACCCGTTTATCATCTGTATTTCTTCTTGGTGTAGCAGTTTTAATGGCCAGTAGTGCAGATAACGACTACATCAGGCAATACGTCTGAGAGTGGTGCACGTGCAACGTGGAAGAAGCAGCATCTCAGTGTGCGAGATTACTAAAGCATTCCACTGAAACAACTACTGCCACGGATCACAGAAATATACCGGTGCAACTACTGAGCGGCGAAACGCTCAGTGAAATACAGGATGATTTTCCTGTATTTCATCAAGCTAGGTGCATTGAGCTGACTCGATGACGTACCCTGTATAACGATGTCGCCCTCGGTATGTGGCCTGCGACACTGGAGGCTTCCGTGCCCGAGACACGGCCGGCGGGCTGTGCGCGGGGCGACACGTCAGCGCGCGGCGGGCATGTCCGTCTTCGACGTGCTCGGCCGCGATAGGCGCGCCGGCTGCGCCTCAGCCAACCACGGCGGCGCGGCTCGGAAAATCAAAACACCGGCCTCCCGAGCGCGACGTCCGCCCACGCCTGCGGCCGGGCCGCGAGTACCACATGTATATAGATAGCACTGCCCGCGCGCCGGAGACACCGGCGCTGACGTGGCCGAGGCGCCCCCTTATAGCGGCGTCCCTCTTCCGAAGGTCGATTCCCGATGAACGGTGACGTGTCAGTGCCGTGTCTCCATCCACAAACAAAGATATACTCTGTGCTCCGTCAGTTACTTTTTAGCAAACAGAACACAGCGTGTTGTTCTCAATGGAGAGACGTCTACAGACGTTAAAGTAACCTCTGGCGTGCCACAGGGGCCTGTTATGGAACCATTGCTTTTCACAATATACCGGGTGATCAAAAAGTCAGTATAAATTTGAAAACTGAATAAATCACGGAATAATGTAGATAGAGAGGTACAAATTGACACACATGCTTGGAATGACTTGGGGTTTTATTAGAACCAAAAAAATACAAAAGTTCAAAAATTGTCCGACAGATGGCGCTTCATCTGATCAGAATAGCAATAATTAGAATAACAAAGTAAGACAAAGCAAAGATGATGTTTCCAGTGCCGGTCCGGCACACAGTTTTAATCTGCTAGGAAGTTTCATATCAGCGCACACTCCGCTGCAGAGTGAAAATCTCATTCTGGAAACATCCCCCAGGCTGTGGCTAAGCCATGTCTCTGCAGTATCCTTTCTTTCAGGAGTGCTAGTTCCGCCAGGTTCGCAGGAGAGCTTCTGTAAAGTTTGGAAGGTAGGAGACGAGGTACTGGCAGAAGTAAAGCTGTGAGGACGGGGCGTGAGTCGTGCTTGGGTAGCTCAGTCGGTAGAGCACTTCCCCGCGAGAGGCAAAGGTCCCGAGTTCGTGTCTCGGTCCGGCACACAGTTTTAATCTGCCAGGAAGTTTCAAAGATGATGTTCTTTACAGGAAATGCTCAATATGTCCACCATCATTCCTCAACAATGGCTGTAGTCCAGGAATAAAGTTGTGAACAGCACTGTAAAGCATGTCATGGTGAGGCATTGACGTCGGATGTTGTCTTTCATCATCCCTAGAGATGTCGGTCGATCACGATACACTTGCGACTTCAGGTAACCCTAAACCCAATAATCGCACGGACTGAGGTCTGGGAACATGGGAAGCCAAGCATGACGAAAGTGGCGGCTGAGCACACGATAATCACCAAAAGACGCGCGCAAGAGATCTTTCACGCGTCTAGCAATATGGGGTGGAGCACCATCCTGCATAAACATCGTGCGTTCCAGCAGGTGTTTATCACCCAGGCTGCGGATGATGCGATTGCGTAACATATCGGCGTACCTCTCACCCGTCACGGTAGCAGTAAAAAAAACAGAATCACGCATTTCCTCGACGAAAAATGGCCCGATAACGGTAGATGTAGTAAATCCAACCCATCCCGTGACTTTCTCGTCGTGCAGTGGAGTTTCCACGACAGTGCTAGGATTTTCGGTAGCCCAAATTCTGCAGTTGTGGGCGTTGACAGACCCTCGGAGCGTGAAATGAGCTTCGTCGGTCACAACACGTTACTCAACCAATCGTCATCTTCCGCCATCGTTTGAAAAGCCCACACCGCAAATGCCCTCGCTTCACTAAATCGGCAGGTAACAGTTCATGATGCCGATGAATTTTGTACGGACACCATCGGAGGGTACGCCTAAGTGCCAACCAAACAGTACTGTATGAAATGCCGGTGCGACGTGCGACTGCACGAGCGCTGACTTCCCCGTGCATAGACGAACCCGCTACAATCTCCATTTCTTCTTGAACTGTCTCAGCAACATTACGCCTTGTGCTCGGTCGGCCACTACGGGGTCTATCGTCTAACAATCCGTGGCTTCCAACTTCGAAATCATTCTCGCCACAGTTGCATTTGTCAACGGACCTTTACCTGTTCGAATCCCCTTCCTATGGCGATAGCATCGTAACGCTGAACTAGCACATTCCCCATTCTGACAATACAGCTTCACTAAAAGCGCCTTTTCAGGTAACGTCAACGTGCTGCGACTGCTGTTTCATCTGATTCTCTCTCTCATTACAGCTCCTTTTATACACGATTGTCATGCGCAGTCGCTGACGTTTTGCTGTCCAGCGCCATCTGCCGGACATTTTGTGAACTTTGTTTTTTTTTTCTTCTACTAAAACCCCATGTCATTCCAAGCATGTGTGTCAATTTTTACCTCTCTATCTACATTATTCCGTGGTTTATTAAGTTTTCAAATTTATACTGACTTTTTGATCACCCGGTATATGAATGACGTAGTAGATAGTGTCGGAAGTTCCATGTGGCTTTTCGCGGGTGATGCTGTAGTATACAGAGGAGTTGCAGCATTAGAAAATTGCAGCGAAATGCAGGAAGATCTGCAGCGGATAGGCCCTTGTTGCAGGGAGTGGCAACTGACCCATAACATAGACAAATGTAATGTATTGCAAATACATAGAAAGAAGGATTATATGATAGCAGAACAAATATTGGTAGCAGTTACGTCTGTAAAATATTTTGGAGTATGCGTACGGAACGATTTGAAGTGGAATGATCAGATAAAATTAATTGTTGGTAAGGCGGGTGCCAGGTTGAGATTCATTGGGAGAGTCCTTAGAAAATGTAGTCCATCAACAAAGGAGATGATTTACAAATACTCGTTCGACCTATACTTGAGTATTACTCATCAGTGTGGGATCCGTACCAGGTCGGGTTGACAGAGGAGATAGAGAAGATCCAAAGAAGAGCGCCGCGTTTCGTCACAGGGTTATTTGGTAAGTGTGATAGCGTTACAGAGATGATTAGCAAACTCAAGTGGCAGACTCTGCAAGAGAAGCACTCTGCATCGCGGTGTAGCTTGCTGTCCAGGTTTAGAGAGGGTGCGTTTTTGGATGAGATGTCGAATATATTGCTTCCCCCTACTTATACCTCCCGAGGAGATCACGAATGTAAAATCTGAGAGATTCGAGCGCGCACGGAGTCTTTCCGGCAGTCGTTCTTCCCGCGAACCATACGCGACTGGAAAAGGAAATGGAGGTAATGACAGTGCCCTCCGCCACACACCGTTGGGTGGCTTGCGGAGTATAAATGTAGATGCAGATGTAGTATTCACCTCGTACTGATGCTAGTTCACGCACAACCGGCAGGCGACTGTGACGAGTGAGTTTTTGACGACAGAAGCTAGGCAGATCACTTCAACGTTGTGTATTGACTGTTTTGAGACACACTAGTCTGCCAAACACAGCGGAAGACTCTTAACGAAGGTGCGACCATACGGAATAGTTTCCCTCATATTTGAGTTGTTGGAAGTCTTCTTAAGTTATACAGTATCGCAGGGCCCGTATTGTTCACAAGTATAATCCCATGTTGCTTTGGACATTCATTTCGAAAGTACGATGCAGTGTTCCTTCATACATGCATGCATGTCCGAATTAATATTGCATCGTCCTTCTGAACAACACGGGCACTGGCATAATGTATTTATCCGCCGGCATTGGGCAAGCAACTTTCAACTAAAATGTCTGCCCTGTAAGGAAATATACCTAAGGACGTACGAGTGTAGGTTGCAGACATTTGGAAGTTTGAGTTTGGCTGTGAAGCGTGCTCGGATAGCCTATCGGTAAGACGACTGCTCGGTATAAGTGGGAAATCCAGGTTCGAGTCCCGGTTAGGCATTGTCGTCATTTCATTATACAGCTGATGGTACTCCATTTCGCAACTGCGATACATTTCATGTATCTTAAGTAATATTCCTCAGTACGTTGTCCTGGACGGCGAGTGTTCATCGGAAACAAGGATATTGTCAGAAGTGGCCACGGGAAGTGTCATCTGTTGTTCTCTAAATACATAAATGATCTGACGGACTGGTCCCGGCGGAGGTTCGAGTCTTCCCTCGGGCATGGGTGTGTGTGTTTGTCCTTAGGGTAATTTGGGTTAAGTAGTGCGTAAGCTTAGGGACTGATGACCTTAGCAGTTAAGTCTCATAAGATTTCACACACATTTGAACATTTGATCTGACGGAGATGGCGAGGAGCAATCTACGACCGATTCCTGATGACGCTGTAGCAGACGGGAAAGCATCGGCGTTGAGTGACCGACGGGGATACACGATGGCTTAGACAGGATTTCTGTTTGGTGCGATGAATAGCAGCTTGCTGTAAATATAGAAAAATTTATATTAATGCAATCGACTGGCAACACAGTCCTGTAATATCCGAACACAGTGCTGTGCTGCTTCGCACAGTCACGTCGATTAAATATCAATACGTAAAGTAGCAAAACGATACGAAATCGAAGGACATGTGAGGATTGTGGCAGGGAAGGAGAATAGTCGGTTTCTGTTTATTGGGAGGATTCTGGAAAAATGTGGCTCATCTTCGAAAGAGACCGCGTACGTAACTGTAGTGCAACCACTTCGTGAGTACTTTTAGAGGGTATGGGACCTCCCCTTGGTCGGACTGAAGCGCAGAACCGGCATCTTAAGTCGACAGCAGAACGATTCTACTGCGCCAACGTACATTTCGCCTAAGGATCGCGAAGGCAAGGTAAGAGAATTTTGGGCTAGTACGGAGGCATACAGACAGTCGATCTTCTCTTGCTTTCGAGTGGAACATTAAAGGAAATGACTAGTAATTGTACAACGTCTTTCCCCCTCGCACTATATTGTAGTTGCGGAGTATGTGTGTAGATGTATACACTTTACATGATCGAGAATGTAATTTGAACTGGCGTTGGATTAGTATCATATTGATATTAGGAAACATTTACGGTATTACGACTCAGAAATTAAGACCTTACAATAGCCTCATTCATTTTCCAGAATTACATAACTGTCACCAATTGCTTACTGCATAGTTCCGTTGTTCAGCAAGTGGGTTATAGGCGTGGAGGCCAGACACTACAAAATTTTCAATTCCTATCAGAGAACGGAATGAGAATTACGTTAGCTCATGGACGTTGTAATGGTACTAGAATTACGTAACCATTATGGTACCTCACCTGAACCTATTCTACCGTGTTTCTATATTCTACTGTGTTTATGTAGAAGTAGTTAACATATTTATGAGACAACATTCAGATTTGATTTGATTTGTGATACATAGATGTGTTTGTATTGCAATGATATTATTCTTATGTGTATTCTTTCTTTTGTCACTATGATCTTTGACGTACTTGTAACTCTGATTTTTGGGCGCGTAAGCGATAGTTGGTTAGTTGTTAACTTGTTAGAGAGTCGGACCTTGAAAAAGTCAAGTCTTGGACTTCATTATGGAAAGACGCGTATTGCAGTCCGCTTATAAAATGTGAACTTTTACAGTGGCTGTTGGCTGTGAGGAAGATGTTTTCAAGTATGTTTTGTATTGTAAAGTGATGTTTTGGTGTTTACGTGATATTGCAATTAAAAAGAAGTGTAACCTAAATTCGGAGTGCTGATTATTTTTTTACATCACCATTGTCCAGCAAAAGTGTAATCTTGAAGAATGTTTTGTGAAGCGCATCTACAAAACTTTTGAATATAGCAGGATGAAACCTAGGCCTCTTTGCATCCGACCTTGAAATCATAACCACCTAGATTTTCAACGATTGACCCATGATTTTACAACGAGACCAGCGAGGGAAACACAAAAAGATGAGTGCCTAGTTTTCTGATTATTACATGAAGTGACTTTATTAACTGTGCTCTAATGACACCTGACACATAATATGACTGTTGTTGCCCGAAAATGCAGTATTTAGCAGCGTGGGCAACACCACAATCGTTATTAAATTTGACCTTTGTTGTGGTAGGGTTGTTAGAACGTCCATCATATTGCGTGGACGAGGGACTTCAGCTGATGATATGTATGAGAAAAAAAGCCACCACACTGTATCTTGACAATTTCTTTATTATCTCACACGACTAATTTCGACGGCACATTACCCCCATCCTCAGGCGCCAAACAGGTGCCACCACTGCCAAAAGTGTATTAGAATTCCTTGGCGCATTTGTTGTGGAGTCATTGTTAGTACACGTGGGAGAGCTTTCCTAAGCAGTCACTCCACGACACATGTCTCCAACAACACGGTGTCGAGGAGTGACTGCTTAGGAAAGCTCTCCCACGTTACTAACAATGACTACACAACAAATGCGCCAAGGAATTCTAATACACTTTTGGCAGTGGTGGCGCCTGAGGATGACGATAATTTGCCGCCGAAACTAGACGTGTGAGACAATAAAGACATTGGTGGTGTTTTGTCTCATACAGAATTTCATTCCGTGCAAGAAAAATATTCGTTTAACATTTCAGTTCTGATGCTGAGATTCTGACTTGGTAATTAAATACGAAGACACAAGGAAATGTAAGTTTGAAGCATTGTGTGAAACATAAGAGCAGTCTGTTGTGTTCAGAAAATACTCTTGTCGTCCAACATAAATGTGAAAGAAAGAAAATCGCCTATCACAGAAAGTGTTTGATTGCCAAACAGTTTCAGTGACACTACACAAAAATTATGGCAACACAGACGAGCAACAATTTACAATTTGTTAACACAAAACTTGAGTTGTGCATCTTGGGTGTAAGAGGTAATAGAGAAGCTCGAAAGAAGACGAGCAAGTTTTGTTACAGGTTCATTAGTAAGTTCGAAAGCGTCACTGAGATGCTCAGCCAGTTCCCATGGCAGACGCAGGATGAGAGGCGTTCTGCATCACGGTGAGGTTTACTCCTGAATTTCTGAAAGCGTACATTCCTAGAAAAGTCAACCGATATGTTGCTTCCTCCTACATGTTTCTCGCCAAAAAAGAGTACTGGAGATAAAATTAGAGCGGTTCGAGCCCACTTAGAGGCTTACAACCAATCGTCTCTTCCCGCAAACCATTCACAACCGGCAAAGAAAAACTGGGAGTGACTGATACACAATGTACACTCAGCCACACACCGTAATGTTGTTGAAAGTTCACTTGCACCGACCTATGTTGGAACACTGGTATAGTCCTGAATCTACTAAACAATGACTAATACATCTTGTAGACCATCCAGCTGGGCTTTTCTGCTGACGACTGTTGGTATATCCAGATGCTGCCTTGAGGCATGGTATTTGTACAGTCGAGCTAACTATCGATTTACACTCTGTCCGAGAGCACCTGTGCGTCCGGAAAGGCGTGTTCTCACAAGTCATGTTTAGCTGAGCGACTTTAGTTGAGCAGAATAAGCTGAATGCGAATTGAACCAGTTTTGGTTCATAAGTTTCAACTGAAATCCATTAAACAGTTTCAAGGTTACAATGGCTTTAAAGGTAGTGGTGTGGCCAATCGGGCGATCTGGAGGGTTCCCATGTGTCAACGTCTCGTTCAACTAGAAGTTGACTCATCACTTCAGTTATAAAGTTTGTTTCCGTCGAACTTTTATTGTGCCACTAAAACGTTGATCAACTATATTGCAACAAAAGGTCCTCACTAGATTTTTCGCCCAACTTTTTTTTATCAACTAAATACGGTTAACTAAACTTGACTCATAAACATGGCTCTGAGCACTATGGGAATTAACATCTCAGTTCATCAGTCCCTTAGAACTTAGAACTACTTAAACCTAACTAACTAACCTAAGGACATCACACACACCCATGCCCGAGACAGGATTCTAATCTGCGACCGTAGCGGTCGCGCGGTTCCAGACTGTAGCGCCTAGAACCGCTCGGCCACCACGGCCGGCTTGACTCATAAGAATGTGCTTTTTAATACCCACGTTTGGCGGATGGATGTTCACTTGGGGACTATTTGTGTGACGTATGGCGAACACAACACTGTCGGCGTTGTGTGTGTCCTCAATGGCGTCTGTCCATAACAATGTTGCGCCTCTCTGAAAGCTGGTTTTGCTGTATGACCCTGTGTATGACTGCGCCTCGCTTCTTCTGTCGCACACAGCATAATCTCTTGAAGACTGTTGCTGCTCCTGAATTTCCTATCATTTGCTTCCAAATCCTCTCCATTTTTATCCAGATAGAAATCTGTGTCAAATGCTAAAGTCTGCCGTCCCTTAGCAGCGTAACAAAATATAAGCTTCTAAGTCAATTCAGTCAAAAGATACGGCCATTTATGTCACATATTTTGATACTCTCAAGCTGACTCATCAAAATCTGTATATGAACTGTCTATATACATAATAAAGTTTGTGCGGAACCTTGAGATTGCGCATCATACTATATACTCTTAATATCACTGTTTTGGGCCTCAGGGTCAATGTGTGTACTTTTACTGATCAACTAAAATCGGCTAACTAAATTGACTCACAAGAATGCGCCTTTTTTTACCCACGTTTGGCGGATGGATGTTCACTTGGGGACTATTTGTGTGACGTATGGCGAACACAACACTGTCGGTGTTGTGTGTGTCCTCAATGGCGTCTGTCCATAACAATGTTGCGCCTCTCTGAAAGCTGGTTTTGCTGTATGACCCTGTGTATGACTGCGCCTCGCTTCTTCTGGCGCACACATCACGAACATGTGTTTTGGACAGGACACATCATACAGCACGGGATACATCCGCTCACTTTTCATCTTTAGTGTTCTTTATGGTAAATGAAACAACAAACTACAAAATGAAAACTGGCCGGCCGAGGTGGCCGAGCGGTTCTAGGCGATACAGTTTGGAACCGCGCGACCGCTACGGTCGCAGGTTCGAATCCTACCTCGGGCATGGATGTGTGTGATGTCCTTAGGTTAGTTAGGTTTAAGTAGTTCTAAGTTCTAGGGGACTGATGACCTCTGAAGTTAAGTCCCATAGTGCTCAGAGCCATTTGAACCATTTTTGAAATGAAAACTCCGAAAACTCTAACACTTAACAGTCGCACAGCCGGCAGAAGAACCCAGCTGAAGAAGATAGAAAAAAGAAAGAAATCGCCCACAAGATTTCTGATACCACGGTACGGTGACGGCAACAGATTGTTGACACGTACCGACATAACAAAAACCAAATTTTATTGACATCAACGCCTATTCTATGATGGACCGAATTCTGTTCACTTTGACCTCTTCATACCGTTTCTTTTCCTTTACAACTCCGTGATGAGTCTCTAAAGGCAACGATGGAGAGGGGACCATATTCCTCAGCAAATGCTCCTCTTTTCGCCGTCGCTGGGCGAAGGGAAGTCCAAAAAAATAGGCGGAACTTTGGCGGTTTTTTGAGGGCGACGCTCGCCCGCCGAAGCTGCGACTGCGTGTGGCTGGCTGCGTGCAGCGGCGGCGCGAGGGCACTTCGGCTCGGCTCGGCTCGGCTGCGCTCGCAATAATTAGCGAGGCAGGTACGCGCGCCGCTGATCCCTGGATGTGACAGCTGAGTGGCAGCCGGCCGCGCTTGAAATATAAACACAGCCGCGGCCGTCCCACGGCGCTCCCGCCGCCAGCCGCTGCTGCTGCTGACGCGGCTGCGGTCACCGCAGGCGCCGCCGTCGCTCGCCACGCGCTGCTGGCTGCTGGCGTCCGCCGCATTTTACAACACGCCGCGGCAACCTGAACGTAACAAACGCACAGCAGCGCCCAGTTTCATACGTTTTTAGCGCTCGAGGCCGGTCTACAAGTACGGAAGTATCTTCGGGTTTTTGAGTTTTGGCCCCTACAGTTTTTCGAACATTTCTCTCTCACTTTTTCGTGCGAAAGCATATTTCGGAACCTATTGCTCATGTTCCGTGCTACAGTTGTACAATTTTGCAGGGTTCCGTATCTCAGTCGATAAAAACAGCACACTTGTATCATTACTTTACTCTCCGTCTGTCTGTTCGTCTGTGAAGCGCCCTTTTTCTCTGAAACGGGTGGAATTAACAAGTTAACATTTATGTCAAATACTAAGGTCTACGGTCTCTTGGCGGTGTAACAAAACTTAAACTTCTAAGTTAATGCAGCCAAAATATACGGCCCCCTATGTCACGTATTTTAATACTCTCAATGCTCACTCATCAAAGTCTATAGATGAATTACCTATATACATAATTTTGTACGAAACCCTGGGCGTGTGTTTCTTATTCGCACTTCTCTGGTTTTCTTTCTTTTAATAACACTGTTTTGGGGCTCAGGATCAATGTGCGTCTCTTTTAAAACCAGCTAGTCTCACTACATCAGACCAACAGAAACTTACCATTCACAATCTGTATTTCCACATAACATCATAGAAGTGTAGTATCACCAAATAAATTTTACTCCAAGAACACCTTGACGAAACGCTACCACACTGAAATTACAGTATTTCCACGTCTGTAGGATATGTTAAGTAAAATGTCATGTTTATGCGAGTTTATTTTCAATATTTCCATCGCAAAAAGAGCCATTCGTGCAGATGAAGAATGATGTTAGTACAATGCGGCTGTTGAGTTCGTCTAACGTTATTGCAACTTTTCAGGTTGAGATCGCAACACAGCTTGAGCAAAGGATGTGCGTTTGCAGCTAACCGCTATACAGGCTATAACGGGTGTAAGAGCAGATATTGTTATTAACGGCTGTGGACAGTGTACTGAACGATATTACATCAGTATTTACTTCATTTACAGACTAGTAATTATGGTTACTAAGAGAAGTATGTTTTTAGGTTGATCAATATTTCAGCTGGCCGTAGTGGCCTAGCAGTTCTAGGCGCAACAGTCTAGAATCGCGCGACCGCTACGGTCGCAGGTTTGAATCCTGCCTCGGGCATGGGTGTGTGTGATGTCCTTAGGTTAGTTAGGTTTAAGTAGTTCTAAGTTCTAGGGGACTGATGACCTGAGAAGTTAAGTCCCATAGTGCTCAGAGCCATTTGAACCATTTGGTCAATATTTCCAAGTACGTGGCCATTAACTCCTATTTTCCCCTGGCCAGCAGATCAGGTGTTGGAAGTGTAGGCGCATAGACGCGGAATGGTTAGCCCATAGTGACACAGGTATAGTCCACTTGGTGGTGCCGTTGCGAGCATGCAGAACACATCATTTCATAAATGTTGTGACGTCTTTGTGGGTAGACTGATGTAGAGAAAAAACAACCGACACACTGATGTGTGTACATAATAAAGTACCACGTGTAAAAATATCTCCACTTATACCTGTTATATCATGTATTTCAGACTTTTAGGAAGGTCACTGAACATGCGATGTTGAAGTTCTTGGTGTAGGGTGACACAACGGAATAAAATTGAAACTGAAGACATACGTAAGAGAATGAACTTGGGCCACATTGAAATCGTTACAATCGAAGCAAAACGGTTCAGATGGTACGGGGCTGTATGCCATTTTCGCGAGGACAGATGGCCTAAGAAGATGGCGGAACTGATTACTACAAACAGAAGAAGGGGATGACACCTAGAAACAACATGAGAACAGAAAGTCAGAAAAGCTACTCGTATAGATTGGCTGCAGTGCAATGGCAGCACTACAGGTGATGACGAGATGGATTCCGGACAGCAGCATAGCAAGAAGGGTAAGCACCTGGGGAAGATCGTAGGAGTGGTTGGCTGTCTCTTACGTATAGGCAATCGACAACAGCTGAAATCAGGGGAGAGTATACAGAAAGAGCGTCACCACAAATCGTCGGAAGCCAGTTGCTGACAGCTGGGTTTAAATCTCGACATGTCATGCTCTGTTTACCACTGAACACCAAACCACTAGGAACTGAGACTGGCATGATGTATAGCTAGAGTCAAATGGATCATGGTGTGACGTTCAGTGGTATTCAGCGATATTTCTCATTACTGTCTGTGGTGGACAGATCGTAAACGACCTGATGAAGGGCCACAGGAAGCAGCGGTTCTCGAGATCCATACCTCTCCAACTCCTGGAGTCACGGTGTGGGGAGGTGTTATGTATGAGGACATTACTGATTTGGTAATTGCTGAAGGGAGGCTGAATTTTTGGCAGAATGTTGTGCATACTATCACCCCTCACGACAACGGTCCCAGTTGGCATATTCCAACAGTATAATGCACGATCCCCCCTCCTTGCAGTTCACGCCACAAACGCCTTGAGGAATGTATGGATCCTTGAATGGCGTGTCAGGTCCGCCGACGCGTCAACTCTAGGCCATGTCTGCGATGCGATGAGATGACGTGTATTTCAGTACCAGCCTACAGACTGCAATGTTCAAGATCTGATGCATCAAATGTATTAGTGCCTATGGGGGTCACACCCGATTCCGATACTGAAGATGACGTAAGTTCCAAAAAGTCTGACGAATATTGGACTGGACACAACTAGGGTCACAGAATGGAACAGGAACCCAGAAGAAGAAGGGGGTACCTGTCAGACGAAAGAAAGAAGGCCTTCACTACGAGACACAAGAAAGACTAGCAAGAGACATAGACTGTCAGGATACACAGATCTAAATGTGAAAATTTTGTTGATGGTTAACACGTGAAACATGGAGGGACAACGAGGAAAAAATCAGAGCTTGTTAAATTTATTCGTTACTTCTACATACATTTAGATTAGCTGAAGTTGCTGCATAGGTGTAAATAATGTCTGGGTGACAAAAAGGAAAGAAATCGTTTTCGATTTTTAAGTAGATGAAGTTGCAGCACTCTAATTTACGTCGAAAACTAAGTTCAAAACAATTTTAAAAAACTGAAGAAAGGGCACGTATACCAAGTCCACACAGAAGTACTAAAAATGGTTCAAATGGCTCTGAGCACTATGGGGCTTAACAGCTGTGGTCATCAGTCCCCTAGAACTTAGAACTACTTAAACCTAACTAACCTAAGGACATCACACACATCCATGCCCGAGGCAGGATTCGAACCTGCGACCGTAGCAGTTGCGCGGTTCCGGACTGCGCGCCTAGAACCGCGAGACCACCGCGGCCGGCCACACAGAAGTACTACATATAGCCAAGAGAGGAAGAAAACTAGGCCCGTTAGGAGCACTTGAGGTAAACAAACAACTGGCTCAAAGTCCCGCTCTGCGTCTAAACGATCAATTACAGCTGAGCATATCCCCATTTTAAATTTTTCACACGATGCAATCAACCAACCACAAGCCCACAAATCACTACAAATCACCACAATGACACACACTGCTACACAAAATTAAAACACGTAGATTTTCCTATTCCTCATCTTGCTTCCTTTAAGAACTTCAACAATTAAATTGTAATACTGTAATATCGTGTATTTTAACCTAAGAAGCAGTGTCCCTTCCAGATACTAGTTCCTGAAGATGGCCGGATAAGCCGAACACTAGTTTAAAATATACTACAATCAGTAGAACAAAACCAGTGTACTTCTCATTCAACCTTAAATATGGAATTTTTCTACCAAGAAGTAACGGAAGAATCCATTACAAAAATTAAAAACTCGTCAAAATCGTTATGACAGTAGTATTTGTACACGCAGAAATACTAATTTCTAGCAGTTCGAAAGTGTTTCAAAAAAATGCGTGTGAAATCTTGTGGGTCTTAACTGCTAAGGTCATCAGTCCCTAAGCTTACACACTAATTAATCTAAATTATCCTAAGGACAAACACATACACCCATGCCCGAGGGAGGACTCGAAGCTCCGCCGGGACCAGCCGCACTGTCCATGACTGCAGCGCCTTAGGCCGCTCGGCTAATCCCGCACGGCCACGGAAGTGTTTCCATAGTACACACTGTCAGTTCACGTCAATTTTGATACGGGAGGTGGACAAAAACATGGAAGCTCCAAAAACACAACACATTACTATGCCTAACGCGGTGTGGGAAAACAGTTGGCATTAAAAACAGTTTCCAGTCTTGAACAATGTAAGCCGTGTGAAAAGGGGTTCCGTCGTCCTGTACCATTGCATCACCATTAGGGAACAAATATTGACACACAATCCTTCGCAGCTAGGTGACCTTTCAGCGTAACCTTGGGACCAATGGAATATCACCGTATGGCTGTCCATACAATCACCGAATCCCCGTCACGTTTCACTCTTGGTAGCAAGCAGCCTGCACCGTAGGCTAGGGACAGCGTACGCCAGACATAAACTCAGCCACATCTTGCAAACTGTTTGAAACAAGCCTCACCCGACTAAATGACTTTCTTCTGTTGCCCCCATAGTCCAGGTTTCTCGGCTTCGGCAATACGTTCTCCTGTTACGGGTATTTGCACCACTGACGTGTGATTTTGGAATTCCACCTAGCCCTGCAATTCCCAGCTTATCGAGCTCTTTTCGTGTTATTTTGGTGCTGTCAGGGTTCACGACTGCGACATTGAGTTCTGTAGGGACTTTTGCCCCTATCGTTCTCTAATTTTCGTCACAGTCCTCTTCAATGACCGTCTGTCACGAACACTCAACAAACAACCGCGTACGCGTTGTGACTTAGCGGATGATATTCTTACGCTTTCCCTGTACGCGGTATAAACCTCGATACAGTGCCTCTTGAAACACCCAACACTTCCGACTATCTTTGTTACGGAAGCACCCATCGTACGAGCTCAAATAGTTTGCTCACGCTTGAATTCACTTAGCACCGGAGTAATGCACCCACAACGGCACAGAAAACTGTTCTGACAAGGCACTGAGGGCACTGCATAGCCGAGTGTTTCTTGGTCAGATACAACGGCATAACTCGAACGCTTGGCCAACATCTGCATTTATGTTAAAGCAAGCATTTCTCGTGGTATTTTCATATTTCTGTACAAACCCTGTATAATCGATTTTCAGTGTTCGAACTTCGGTTTTACGTCAGTTAGCCAACTGTTCCGTCTTCCCTGTTATTGACAAAATATTATTTCTCCTACCAACGAAGCCGTTGATTAATTTCCTCTCTGCCTCACCTGCTCGGCGCGTGCTTAAATTTCTAACGCTCATTTACACATGTCATGTGGATTCAGAAGAAGTCTCTGTATTAGCCTTTAATGCATCTTTTCGGAGCTGCGGCTGCCATCGTAATGTCTCCAGTTATACTCTGCATCTATCGACTTAAAGGTCCGATACTGTAGTTCAGTTAACTGAAAAACATCTAAAGGTGAGCTAAACTCAAACACTACGTAGACCTACACTGAGGAGCGAAAAAAACTGGTACACCTATCTAATATCGTGTAGGATCCCTGCGAGCACGCATAAATGCCGCAACACGAAGTGGCATGGACTCGACTAATGTCTGAAGTAGCGCTAGACAGAACTGACACCATGAATCCTGCAGGGCTGTCCATAAATCAGTAAGAGTACGAGAGGATGTAGATCTCTTCTGAACAGCACATTGCAAGGCATCCTAGATATGCTCAATAATGTTCATGTCTGGGGAGTTTGGTGGCCAGCGGAAGTATTTAAACTGAGAAGAGTGTTCCTGGAGCCACTCCGTAGCAGTTCTGGATGCGTGGGGTGTCACATTGTCCTGATGGGGTTGCCCTAGTCCGTCGGAGCGCACAATGGACATGAATGGATGCTTACGTACGTGTCACGTATCAGAGTCGTATCTAAACGTAACAGTGGTTCCGTATCATTCCAACTCCACACGTCCCACAGCATTACAGAGCCTCCGCCAGCTTGAACGGTCCCCTGCTGACGCGCAGTGTCCATGGATTCATGATGTTGTCGCCATACTCGAATACGTCCATCCACTCGATACACTTTGTAACGAGACTCATTCGACCAAGCAACATGTTTCCAGTCATCAACAGTCCAATGTCGGTGTTGACGGGCCCAGGCGAGGTGTAAAGCTTTCTGTGATGCAGTCAAATGGCTCTGAGCACTATGGGACTCAACTGCTGAGGTCATTAGTCCCCTAGAACTTAGAACTAGTTAAACCTAACTAACCTAAGGACATCACAAACATCCATGACCGAGGCAGGATTCGAACCTGCGACCGCAGCGGTCTTGCGGTTCCAGACTGCAGCGCCTTTAACCGCACGGCCACTTCGGCCGGCTGTGATGCAGTCATCAAGGGTACACGAGTGCGCCTTCGGCTCCAAAAGCCCATATCGATGATGTTTCGTTGAATGTTTCGCACAGTGACACGTGTTGATCGCCCAGCGTTGAAATTTGCAGCAATTTGCGGAAGGGTTGCCCTTCTGTCAGGTTGAACTGTTCTCTTCTGACGTCGTTGGTACCGTTCCTTCGGGATCTTTTTCCGGCCACAGCGATGTCGGATATTTGATGTTTTACAGGATGCCTGATATTCACAGTACACTCGTGAAATGGTAGCACTGCCAAATCCCCACTTTATCGCTACATCGCTGGAGTGCCGATAATAACAGCACGTTCAAACTCACTTAACTCTTAACCTGCCATTGTAGCAGCAGGAACCGATCTAACAACTGCGCCAGACACTTGTCGTCTTATATAGGCGTTGCAGCGCCATATTCTGTCTATTTACATGTGTTTGTATTTGAATACACATGCCTATAACAGTTTCTTTTTCGCTTCAATGTATACAACAGAGTTTGAGTGAGTGCAAGGGAGTTAGCGCTAAGAGAACCGGAGAAGTCCGAGAATAAAATAACAATATTTTGTAATCTGCAATGTATTTAGTGAATTAGTTGTTAAGATCACGATTAATATATCTCCAATATTATGCTTTATTAGATTACCCTTCGAAATTTTCAGCTAAAACCAAACAACTGTGAAGCAGGCACACGGACAGGATTCTTATGAATCTATCATTTTTTTTTCACAGTACAAATATTTGTTAATACAAATCTGCTCTGTGCAGACCTTGGCGAATAAACGGCTTTGTTGTTGTATCGCAGTAATAAGGACATAATACATATACCTAATTAAAACGCGTATCTTATGTTATTGGACTGACGAAACAAAAGACAGAACGTGTGATGGCAGATCCGATGCTGCTCTGACGTAACTCTTTGTACAAACGCTGCCCGCAGGGCGGCGCTATTACCGGAAAAATGCTCTGAAATTATGCACGAAGCGTCGGCTGGCAGAGAACGCGAAATATTAAAAGGAAGCCGCCTGTGACCTCTGGTTTCCAGTTTGAAGAGAGTGATAAACATGTAGGGACAGAAAATGAGAGAACTGTCGTCAGAGTGAAATATGTTAAAGCGCAACCACAGAAAGTGATGAAAGAGTAATAAGGTTCATCATGTAGAAAAATGTTCACATGTGTATCACAAAGCAACTGCCACGTTTATTTCATTATTCGACACATCCCAAGTCTAGAAATAGCTCATATTCAGCGCAGGAATTTAGGAACGTCAGAGCGGTTTTTGAAGATTTTTCTAGTTTCAGAATCTGGTAAAAGGAATTGGAATAATAAGCTGCTTAAATTAATTTTTAATCTTTCCTTTGATGCAGAAAGACACTGCGTGGGAATGGAAAGGATATTCGAGCGATGCTTATCTCGAATGCATTCTTTTTCACAAACACAGCTGTTTACATCTGTTACAGTTTCAAGACATTATAGTGGGCTTTTTGTTACAGATGAAAGTGAAGATAACACAAAAGTCATTCGAGTGGAACCGCAAACTGCTTTCGATAGAATTGATCAGAATCGACGTCGATTTATTGTAGGAGGCATATCACTATCTTCAGCTGAAGAGATTTGGTGTATGAACAGAGCAGATCAAAAGCTGAATCAGATCCAGTACAGATATGAACCTAACGATTTACCATTGTGGTACATCTGTCATCACCATTCATGTTAAAATGGTGAGCAATATGTACTGTGAGCAGCCAAAACATTACGACCGCTGCCCTCCGCGATGTTGGATGACGCCTGGTGGCGTTGCGGTCACGTGACGCGGTAACAGTGATCAAAAGTATCCGAACACCTGGCTGAAAATGACGTACAAGTTCGTGGCGCCCTCCATCGGTAATGCTGGAATTCAGTATGGTATTGGCCCACCGTTAGTCTTTATGACAGCTTCCACTCTCGGAGGCATACGTTCAATCAGGTGCTGGAAGGTTTTTTGGGGAATGGCAGCCCGTTCTTCATGGGGTGCTGCACTGAGGAGAGGTATCGATGTCGATTGGTGAAGCCTGGCACTAAGTGGGAGTTCCAAAACATCCCGAAGGTGTTCCATAGGATTCAGGTCAGGACTCTGTGCAGGCCAGTCCCTTACACGGATGTCACTGTCGTGTTACCACTCCGCCACAGCCCGTGCATTATAAACAGGTGCTCGATCGTGTTGATAGACGCAGTCGCCATCCGCGAGTTGCTCTTAAATAGTGAGGAGCAAGGAAGTGCTTAAAACATCAATGTGGGCCTGTGCTATGATAGTGCCACGCAAAACAACAAGAGGTGCAAGCCCCCTCCATTAAAAACACGACCACACCATAACACCACCGCCTCCGAATTTTGCTGTTGGCACTACACACGATGGTACATGACGTTCACCGGGCATTCGCCATATCCCACACCCTGCCATCGGATCACCAAATTGCGTACCGTGATTCGTCACTCCACACAACGGTTTTCCACTGTTCAATCGTTCAATGTTTACACTCCTTACACCAAGCGAGGCGTCGTTTGGCATTTACCGGCGTGATGTGTTGCTTATGAGCAGTCGATCGACCATGAAATCCACGTTTTCTCACCTCCCACCTAACTTTCATAGTACTTGCAGTGGATCTTCATGCAGTTTGAAATTCCTGTGTGATGGTATGGATAGATGTTTGCTTATTGCACATTACAACCCTCTTCAACTGTCGGCCGTCGCTGTCAGTCAACAGACGAGGCCGGCCTGTACGCTTTTGTGCTGTACATGTCCCTTCACGTTTCCAATTCTCTATCACATTGGAAACAGTGACCTAGGGATGTTCAGATGTGTGGAGATCTCGCGTACAGACGTATGACACAAGTGACACCTAATCACCTGTCCACGTTCGTAGTCCGTCAGTTCCGCGGAGCGTTCCATTCTGCTCTCTCACGATGTTTAATGACTACTGAGGTCGCTGAAATGGAGCACCTTGTAGTAGGTGGCAATACAACGCACATAACTGAAAAATTTATGTTATTGGGGGTGTCCGGATACTTTTGATCACTTAGAGCATCTAAGCGAAGCACACATGGACGGACGATCGCCCTATCGAAGACATTGGCTGCAAATGGGGAAATCCATTGAGATAAGAGACTTTGACAAAGCGCAGACTATTGTTATGTAGAGCCTGTGAATGAGTATGTAGAAAACGACAAAGATGGTTGAATGTTCACGTACCACTGTCGTGAACATCTACCAAAATAGGTTGAAGGACAGTGAACTACCACTAAATGCTAATGGTTCGACCTCCATCACTCTTGACAGAATGCGGGGTTCGGATGCTTGTCTGCTCTGCAAAGTAGGATAGATGGTGATATGTGACACCTTTGTCGAAAGAGCACAATGCTGGTGCACGCACTAGTGTTTCGGAGCACGCCGTTCATCGTACATTGTAGAACATGGAGCCCCGCAGCAGACCACCCTTACGTCTTCACAAAGGCATCACCAATCACGATTGCAGTGGGCACGTGACCATCGCGATTCGACCGTCGATCAACGGACACGTGTCGGCTCTTCGCGTAGACTACATTTTTGCTGCAGTAAGTCATGGCCGTCTCCACAAACGCCGTCATCGAGTTGAACGACGGGTCGAAACGTGCAGCGCGCCTCGAACTAGGCTGGCGGGAGTGGTATTACAACATGGGGACATTACCTGCGCTTGCATGGAACCTATGCTACTACCCGAAGGCACGCTGATAGCTGCGGACCACCTGCATCCCTTCACGCTTGATCGCCGACAGCGATGTCATCCTTCAGCAGGCAGTATAACTGCCAGTGTCTCGCAGCCAGAACGTGCTACATTAATTTGAGGAGCACTATAGTGAAGTCAAGTTGATGTCTCGGCGACCAAATGCGCCTCTTGAAAATCCTGTGAAACCCAAATGTGTCGCTATCGGGCGGCATCACCGCATACGCAAACCAGCAGCCAGTTATTTACGCGAATTACATGAACTGTGCGTATACATCCAATGCAACATACCTCCACAAACCTACCAACAGCTGTCGGATCCCTGATACACAGAATGAGTGATTTAGTTCGTTCCAATGGCGGACGAATGAGCTATTAAGCAGGTGGCCGTACTAGTGTGGCTCATCACTGTATAAACTATCTGATCAGAAATGTCCGGACACCTCTCAGTGGACATTGATATGGGGTATGTCCCTCCTTCGCCTTTGTGACGGCTCCATTTCTACCGGGGACACTCTCTGTGACGTGTCCGAAAATCTGTGGAGGAACGGCAGTTCATTGTTGCTAAAGGGCCGAAAGCAGAGAAGGCAGTGACGTTGGACACTGACGGAAGTCGACGTCTTAACGTTGCCAAAAGGCCCTCAACTGGGCATTTGGGCAGCCCAGTTCGTTTCAGGAACGTTACTGTCCACAAACCAGTACCCCACAGAGACCGCTTTATGACAGGTTGTACTGTCACGCTGATACAATCATCGTCTCCGAACTGTTCTTCTACTGTACGCAGCACACAGGCTGTAAAATATGTTCGCATCCTTCCGCATTTAGCTATTTCTTAAGCGCAATAAGGGAAGCACAGCCTAACCACTAAAAACATCGCCCCCCCCCCTACCGTAACATTATCCCCTCCGTTCTTCTCTGTTGATACTGGACATGATGACAGGTGCGTTCTCCAGGCATTCGGCAAACCCAAACCCCTCCATCGAACTGCCACAGGGTAGAGCGTGGTTCATCACTCCAGATCACTCGTTTCCAGTCATCCACCATCCTCTGTGGCGTCGCTCTTTACACCACCTCAAGGGTCGCTTTCCACTGACTACAGTAATGAGGAGCTGCTCGAGCGTGACATTCCATTCTTTTTAATTCCCTAGGCACAGGCACCGTGGCAGCTGGACTGCTGGTGGCTATTTGAAACTCACGAGTGATTCTTTCTGCTAATTTCATCTGAACTTTGTTGCAACCACCCTCCGCGATTCTCGACGTTCCCTGTCCGGCATTTCATGAGGTTTGTCCGGTCTTGGTTTAGCTGTGATTGTTCAATCGCGTTTCCACTTCAGTCACATTACCAACAGTCAGCCTGGGTAGCTCAAGCGAGCCTATCTGCATGCAGTCTATGAACCAGCAGAAATTCATCTACATCGCTCAAGAACCAGTGTTTGTGTTATCCATATTACTTAGTGAAGAGAGTAACACACCACTCACCGCTTTATCTGCAATGCGAATTGGTGAGCAGTCCCAAAAGGCGTAAAAGGAAAAAAAAAAGTGATCAACTTGGCTGAATGGCATGCGAGGGGCCTGGTTTCTTCTCCCAGCCAGGTCGGAGATTTTCTCCACACGGGGAACTGGTGTTGCGTTATCTACATCACCATCGATACGCAAGTGGCCGAAGTGGCGTCAAATAAAAGGACTTAAAACCGGCCAAAATATACCATATTCACATTTCATTTCCGTTAGTCATCACTAAAATGTAATGAAGATCAATGGAAATTATTCCATGATATCTTGAAATAACTATCATGGTGTGTCTTCCTGTAGTTACCATTTCTCTGAACAATTTTCTTTGCCAGTTCTAAGGAGAACTTTCTCGATTCTGTTTCTGGCATCCTCCTGTAAAGCCACTTCTCAAACGCTTATTTTTCGTTTCCGGTTTTCCCAAAGTCCATATATCATTTTCTGACAATTCCGTGTCCCAAACGTACATACTGAAATTTTCTTTGTTAACTGAAGACCTTGTCTGTCAACAGTGGACTGAATACTGACATTCTTATGGTAGACAATGCTCCCTCATTGTCTCTGCTAGTCTACCTCTCACATCCTCCTTGCTTCATCCGTCAAGTATTGTTATGAGTCCAAGGTAATTGAATCCATTCACTCTTTTACCACGTTGTAGCCGATTCTAATGCAAAGCTTACCACTAAATTAACTGCTGCTGTTTTTTTCGTTAAATTATCGATATGTATAAAATGATTTCGTAAAAATAATTTTCTTCGACACTACAAGCAAACACTACTCATACGAACAATCTTTTTTCTTTATGGTAAAATCGCCTAGGTTGTTCGGACACTTCATGTTCCTCTTCAGTTACTTTTACACGATCGGTGTTTCGACATCTCAGTTGGAATTTTTTTCTGGTTTTCACGTTCAGCTGAATAACGTAAGAACCTGATGTTGATCCCATCAAACTGGTAGAAACGTGTATCATGTAGAAGAAACTGAAGAGAAACGTGACGCAGCCTAACAACCTAGAAGATTTTTATCTTCAATGACAGTAGTCACGGTAGTCTGCGAACTAATATAGATCGCTTTTTCTCAAGCTCTAAATTTGCATCAAACATTTCGATTTTCCTATCGGTACCAATTTCTTTATTTTTCTCTGGCTCCCAGCCCCTCCTTCTCCCCCCCCCCCCCTCTCTCTCTCTCTCTCTCTCTCTCTCTCATCATTTTCTCCATCATTTTGATGAGAATTTTAAATCTTGATCAGCAGCTATGCTTTTTTAACCTGTGGCTAGTGATGGTGTCGGGTTAGAGCTTGGTTGGTTACAACAATGAGCGCTGGCGAATGGGGCTACAACTTCGAAACTCGTTATAATTAATGAACTCTAAATATACAAAATAAAATACCAAAGAATTTGAAAAATGATTACAGAAAAATCGAGATAGTTTCCCAATTCAGATTTAAGTGAAGCCATTTGAGGAAAATGGCCTGGAAAACACTGATTACAAAATTCGTTTCACAAAATTGAAACCACTTTTAGGCTAATAAAAGGCACCTGCAACAAGAAGTTGTCTCAAAATAGGCAAAACTGAGACACTATAACAGTCATCAAACTACAGGTTTTTATGGACTGATACACCCATTTTAAACAGAAGGTGAGGGACACTGAAGAAGTCCCAAACAGAAAATGAAAAGAAGCAGAAAAAATTTATATCCTTGTTATACTTATGAAGGAACATACAGATTGAGGCCAAAACAAATTGAAAAGTATGCCAATTTTATGCAGATATGAAAAAAATACCAAGCTAAAATTTTATGGACACGTTAGAAGGATAGAACCAACCCAGTTAACCTGATAGTGCACATCCTAAAAGAGAGAAAGTAATGTGGGCACAAAATAAAGCTGCAACAAAGTATATAGCTAAGTGTATGTGTGTGTGTCTTCCAGTAGCACCTACTGAACCACTGAATCTATAGCAACCAAATCTGGTACATATATTGTTTGGTATGTGACAATCACGACTGTGACAGAACATCATAGCTCCCACAGGAGCAGACATAAAGCAAAAAAAGTTTTTATTACCCCTACTATGAAGGTTGCTCTGCATAACAAGACATGCTAAGTGGGTAATTTTGGCATGACTTGCAGGGGCAACGTGTGCAGGTGAATACAGATGAGCAGAAGGGAGGGGGCCAGGAGATGATAGTGAGAAAGTGACCATAGTGATGTGACCAGGGGAATGGGAGGAGATGGACAGGCAGAGAGGGGGAGGAGGAGGAGATACAGGAGGCAGGTACAAGATATAGAGGGGTAGCATGTAGAGGGGTACCTGGCTGGTGGAAATGAAAGAACGGGGAGGAAAAAGGCAGGAAAGGAAAAGATGATATTGATAGACAGAGGATATTGGAAGATACAGTCAGAGAGAGTCTACAGAGGAGATAGACAACGAGAGGGGGAGGATGGGTGAGAGACAGAACCAGTGGGAAGATGGAGATGGACAGATAGAGTTAAGAGGCTAAGTGGGACAGAGAGGCGGAGGAAGGAAAAGGTGGACACAAAAGGGGAGGGCAGGGGGGATAAGAGGAGACATGTGCATTATACGTGTAGAATGCATACATGAGCAAAGTCACAAGGAAAATACCAGTCAAAGACAACATGTCACACAATATGTAAAAGATAGGAGTTCTGTTACCATCGATATCATTTATGAAACACAATCTTGTGTAGTACGATATCCGTGAATATACTACTGTAATTTTTTTCATTATGTTTCTTGACTCCTAATGTAGTTGGCTGGACCAACACTGCTGCATTATGTGTGGACATAATACGAATATTATCGACAGTTAGCAACGAATCCTTCGGCAGTGCGTTCTACAGCAGTATTAAAGTCACGAGTTTTTTACCTATGTTTAGTAAGTCTTCCGAGCAAATATCAAATATGCTGAAGATAACTAGATATTCTGGCCACTGATTCGAAGGAAATCCCTACAATGAAGCAGCTCGTAAAACAGCTCTCCAATAACTAAGTGCAGAGCTGTGTGTGGGAGGAAACGAACAGTTGTACCAGAATAGCGCATAGCAAAACATTGCACGATTTTGTCCCTGCAATATCGAATCGGCATTGTTGATTGTTGTACATACCATCGGACCACGAGCACACTATTGGCACGTTCTGCATCTAAAGGAGCCAGTTGTCAGACTCGATAGCAAAATGCTACTCTTTCGGAGAATCAAACATATGGCTACATTCCGATACACGATTTTCCTTTGACCAATGTTTAAAAATGGACGGAAAATAGAGTTCCATTTTCCATCAACGGCGAGGTCGCTAGAGATGGAACATGAGCTTACACTGCTAAGGATGAGAACAGTAATCTAATAGCACTTTAGAAGGGAATCATAGGGGAATATGGATTAACAAATTTAACGAAACGAATGAAACCTTTAATGGTGGTGACCGCTCAAATGTTCAAACCTGTGTGAATTCCTAAGGGACCAAACTGCTGGGGTCATAGGGCCCTAGACTTACACAATACACTAACTTATGCCAAGAACAACACACACACCCATCATGCCGAGGGTGGACTCGAACCTCCGGTGGGAGGGGCTGCGCAATCCATGACAAGGTGCCTAAAAAATTGCTGAGCGGTCATTACCGCTCCTTTCGAGTATTACGTGCATTCGCCACTGCCCATTGCGCCACTTCGTTGGGTTAGCAATGTGTGATTTGTTGCTAATCGCACGTACAGAGGAATTAATCGTTAAAATAATACGACGGTTTGGGTCTGGTAATGAGAGTTATGTTGATGTTTATGAACCTCGTTGTTGTTCAGTTTCTAATCAATATGTGACAAACAACTGTGCGTTCTACCAATGACTAGACGTGTTAAATAGTGCAAAGAAACTGAACTACTTATATCCGCTTCGAAGCAAATTTTAGCACCAAATCTCGAACTCTCCTGGATCTCCATTAGCTGATCAACACCGCAGTTAAGTGATTTAATCGACGTGGCTAGAGTATCAGAAACAATTTTCTTTTCCCGCTACATGTAGTACTGGGCGCCTTTACTGCACACTACATTGGACGCTGGGTGGGTCAGGACATCCACGCTGATCACATGTTTTGACCTTCTGTGAGAAACGCAGAGAACAATACTTGCTGTTATTTCTCTTTTACTGTGGCGAAAATGTAATGGATGATTAAGACCGCAATACGTCACATAACGTTATTGACACAAATGTTTTCATTCCTCATATCGGCATCACACCAGGCGTTTCAGACTAGCGTTGTTGATACAATACCGATATGTCAATATTATTTTCAAATAGTGTCTGTAAATATCGGTGATGATTTTCTCTCGATATATCAATACCAAAATGGCAACATCGGGTGTCGAAATTTTTATTTTCTATCATACTTTTTCACAATTTTAGGTAAATATTGTAAATTGTTCTTTTCAAATTGTTTTTTACTTGCACTGTATGAAGGAATCTTATCACTTTACGAGCTTTCATTACGTCCTTGTGGAGCCTTGTATATGTTGCACAAAAGAAGTCCGATTACAATGGTGGTGGCGATGTGAATCGAATAACAAGATTTCCAATATAAAGAAATAGCACTCTAGTTGCGTTAAAAAAAACTTTCAACGGGAATAGTGTGCTATTTCTTCAGATCGGCATCTTTCAAAAACAATTGGTGAAAATGATGAACAAAAATCTAAATGACAAGATTGGTCTTTGCTGCGTAATCGGCGGTCAGCGCTACCAACAGAAACTGCAACGTTTAGCTTCACCACGCAGTTTTGACACTACAATAGCTTGGTCGCTGGCAGAAAAAAAAAGAAAAACAGAGAAGTCGACAGGATGTGTTCCAGACAAATCCGATATGCGACGAAGCCCTTCGGGCACCTTCTATCCTGCCATTTACATGCAGTTACTATTGTCAGCGAAGTGGCTATCGCCAAGAGTGAATGTGCATCATTTTCCTTTCAATTCTTGCTCTAAGGATAATAGGCAGGCTGCTAGCTTGTTGATGTACAGAATATCTAATAATAAAAAAATACTTAAATATATAGCTCTAAAATCGGTAGTATATTTACAATGTGCAGCCGATATTTTTGTGGGCAGATATGTCGATATGTCGACACATGGATACTGTTCTCGATACACCGAGAGCCTATGTTACACTTTTATAAATATCGATGTATCGGATTCCCGACATTTTTAAAAATATTGACAGTCGTGTTTCAGACTCTCGTTCAAAATCTACTCAATAGGTTTTGTGCTAGTTACCATATAATGCCCGATTTTCTACGAACTTTCAAACAACAGAAACTTTTGGATTAATATGTAACTGGTTGGTAGTGGAATAAGTGGTGTAGCGTAAAAAACTGGAACGGGTGGCAATACTGCTTACTGAGACGCTGGGTGTAGATAGAAATCATTCCCACATCGAAACAATGAAGGACTAGTAACTATAAAAATCGACAGAAGAAGATGCTATACTTGTAACGTGTGTGTTTTCTGGGGATTGTATGCTGTACTACGAGACCTGAACACTTGGTACATCATTCATTGTGGTACACATTAATCTGGGTATCGACCGCCCGCGGCAGCGTTTGCACACAGAGTGCCGTACTGCAGCATGCCGCGCGTGGAGTACCGCGCAACGATCCGGAGCCGGGCGCTCAGACATTTCTATGTGCTTCGCTCGTGCAGTCGAGAAGGTAGTCCAGGTGTTTGGGCAAGGCGAAAATCAACAGCGACACGTGTCTAGCTCTGATAGAGCTATATAAAACAATAGAGTTGCCGTGGAACCCAAAGAAGAGAGTACCAGGAGGAAACTACACGTGAAGAATAATGGAAAGACCAAGCAGCGAAATGGGAAAATACCAGTTCGGGAATCTAAAAAATAAGGCATCTTTGCTGGCTTAATACCGAAGGTATACATCCCGAATGAGGTCACACGGTAGGTTCTGTTAATTATACATTAAGTTTCTAGAAAGTATACTAAACTAAACTCCTCCCGCACAGGCCATGAAGACGCAAAGGTACCGACGGGCCGCCGTGTCGTCCTCAGACCACAGGCGTAGCTGTATGCGGATTTGAAGGGCATGTGGTCAGCACACCGCTCTCCCGGCCGTATGTCAGTTTCCGAGACCGGAGCCGCTACTTCTCAATCAAGTAGCTCCTCAGTTTGCCTCACAAGGGCTGAGTGCACCCCGCTTGCCAACAGCGCTCGGCAGACCGGATGGTCACCCATCCAAGTGGTAGCCTAGCCCGACAGCGCTTAACTTCTGTGATCTGACGGGAACCGGTGTTACCACTGCGGCAAGGCCGTTGGCTCTAGAAAGTATAGGGCTTGTTGTAATTACGTTATTGCGAGAGCAAGTGGAAGGAGTGTGATACTGAATTTTCGTTTCATTGAAACATCGATGGTGGTCAGTAAAATACGTAAAACGGCTGTCCCAATAAGGAGGCCGGATTTGTAAAGCCTGTTATTTTTGCACGTGTTGTTATCAGTTATCATCGTGATTATGTTTCGATACTGTGTTTTTGTTTCCCAGATCAGCGTTAGTGGAGAATAGCCATGGAAAGGTACATTACGGAACAGCGAGAGTGGATGGTGAAAGTTTCGCTGAAACTGTTCGGAAACCCCGTTCTGTTCGTTCTTCTAGACAGCAATGCACCAGATGAATCCACTGTTCGTAGGTTAATCAAGCAACAGAAAAAAACGGTTCAACAGTAGACATCAAAAGTCCTGGACACCCCTGAACCGGCCAAAGTGAGACAAATGTTGTTGTGCGTGATTCTGATATTGGGAGTACGGGAAAATCATGTCACCGCCATGTTCAAGAAATGCGCATGCGCATGAGTCCAGCAACAATGCACAGGATCTAAACAAAAATTATGCACTTACACCCGTACAGAGTTCAGTTACCACAGGAAGTTAAGCCAACGGATCGCGGATGACGACGGCAATTTGTGCGACGGTTGCTGGAAAAGGAACGAGACAGTTCTCGTGTCACAAGCGCACTACTTTCTCAGATGAAACTCACTTGCACTTAAATGGCTTTGTGAACAAGCGTAATTGCCGAATATGGGGGCCAGAGAGTCCAAAATTAATTCACGAAAAAGACATGCGTCGTCAGCGAGTTACGGTTTGGTGTTCGATTTGGAGTAGCGGGTTTAATCGTCGTTACTTTTTTTTAAGATGACCAAGGAAAGGCTCTCACGGTGAATGGATTCCTTTTTTATCGTGCGATGCTCACTGCTTTCCTCTGGCCCAGTTTGGATGAAATGAACACCAAGGCGGTGCAACTTGCCACACTTCAAGAAACGCAATCGCTCTGTTGCGTGAAAAGTTCCCAGAGAGACTACTCTCGTTACTTGGAGATCAAACCTGCCCACCTCGATCTCGTGAGTTGCCGCCTTGCAACTTTTTCCTATGGATGTACGCTAACTCATGTGTTTACCAGAAGAAAGCCCGTAATCTGCTGAAAGGCAAACATGGATATCGACGCTTCCTAAGCGAAGATGACGGGGAAATGTGTAAGCGGGTGATGGTTAATATCATGGACCGGGCGATCGCGTGTATGGCTAGCTGGGGATAGAGCCTATTGGAAAGGGGGGAGGGTCATATGCCCGATATTCTGTTTCACATTTAAACCTCAACACCTCCTGAAGAGACTGATTCATTTTGTTTGCTTTTGTCAAATAAATAAATTCCTTTTGTAGTAGGCTACCTCCAAAACCAGCATCATGTTTGGGACACCCTTTAGTTTAAAATCATATTTTAGATGCAAGAAAGTTCAGTTATGAACCTGACAGAGTTTCAAAACGATTATACAACATATCTAATTTGCAGACCACTGGCTATATTTTAATAAAAAGAAACGTGTCTGGTGAAATATGTTATTTATTTACTAATACAAGAAAAGATTATGTCGTCCGTAGCTCGTGGTCGTGCGGTAGCGTTCTCGCTTCCCGCGCCCGGGTTCCCGGGTTCGATTCCCGGCGGGGTCGGGGATTTTCTCTGCCTCGTGATGACTGGGTGTTGTGTGCTGTCCTTAGGTTAGTTAGGTTTAAGTAGTTCTAGGTTCTAGGGGACTGATGACGATAGCTGTTAAGTCCCATAGCGCTCAGAGCCATTTGAACCATTCGAAAGATTATGTCTCCAAGTCTGATTTCCGGGAGTTCGAGTTGATGGCACACAACAGCAATCCCAAGTGTGCCGCTGCGAGGCAACGACTGTACTCACTGCATCCGCGGGGCAGCGCTCGATCGCTGTCGTGACTCAGGCAACGTCTTTTGACAGTGATAAGGGCGCTGAGCCGGCGCTGCATCAAGGTCGAGTCCCCCGTTCTGGCTGGGCTGCAACGGTCGTGGAAAGTCAACGCGCCGTGCTCGTACCGGCGGTTGCGAAGAGTTGATATAAAGCCCCTTTTACGCGATCGTTTTTCTCGTCTCAGCCGCCTAAGCGAGACAAATGAGTCTACTGAAGGACCCCTTGCATTTTATTCGTGTACTCAATCTCATCTGTCTCGAGTGCTCATTTTCGTTTACACGTCAGTGACAAAGCCGCCTGAGTTGTGAGAGCGCTCTGCTGTTCAGTTTGGCACCAGAACGCTGAAAGTGAGGTTGTGAGGGACTATGCTTTTAAAGAAAAAATCGTAATATAGTAACAAAATGCAGGAACAGGCAGTGATAAAAGATGCTGCCTCTGGACCACGGGGTCCCGAGTTCGATTCCCGGCCGGGTTGGGGATTTTCTCTGCCCGAGGACTGGGTGTTCGTGTTGTCCTCAACATTTCATCTCCATCATCATCATTCGTGACAGTGGCTAGAATGGGCTGTGCAAAAAGAAAAAAGAAAGAAATTGAACTGTGTAAAACTTGGTACTTGTACGGGTGCTGACGACCGAGCAGATAACCGCCCCACAAACCAAACATCATTAGTGACAACAGAGTACATCAATGACCAAAACAGAATTCATTGTGTAAATTCGTGTCAACGGTTGTGTGGTAAATCTTCTACATTCTTGAGAACTGAAAGAATAGGGCCGACCGGGGTGGCCGAGCGGTTGTAGGCGCTTCAGTCTGGAACCGTCCGACCGCTCCGGTCGCGGGTTCGAATCCTGCCTCGGGCGTGGATGTGTGTGATGTCCTTAGGTTAGTTAGGTTTAAGTAGTTCTAAGTTCTAGGGGACTGATGACCTCAGATGTTAAGTCCCATAGTGCTCAGAGCCATTTTTTTGTGCGGCAGTACGTGTCAAGCGGTTCGCCGCGCGGGATTAGCCGAGCGGTCTTGGGCGCTGCAGTCATGGACTGTGCGGCTGGTCCCGGCGGAGGTTCGAGTCCTTCCTCGGGCATGTGTGTGTGTGCGTGTTTTTGTCCTTAGGATAATTCCTCCCTCGGGCATGTGTGTGTTTGTGTGTGTTTGTCCTTAGGATAATTTAGGTTAAGTGTTGTTTAAGCTTAGGGACTGATGATCTTAGTAGTTAAGTCCCATAAGATTTCACACACATTTGAACATTTGAACAAGCGGTCCATGCCTCAGCCGAGTCGGCAGCGGACCTGCTGTAGCCGGCGTTCGAATGCCAGCGGCCGTGGTTCAAATGGCTCTGAGCACTGAGCACTGAGGCCATCAGTCCCATAGAACTTAGAACTACTTAAACCTAACTAACCTAAGGACATCACACACATCCATGCCCGAGGCAGGATTCAAACCTGCGACCGTACCAGTCGCGCGGTTCCGGACTGAAGCGCCTAGAACCGCTCGGCCACCGTGCCTGCCAGCGGCCGTGGGTTCACGGGTAAAAAGAGCCACAATACATGGCACACATCAGAGGGTCTTCCGCCAGAGACCTGTTTCGACACCATCTAGCGTGTGTTAAACGAGGTTATTCGTGATGCATTGAAGACAATGTTATAACATCGCCGGCCGAAGTGGCCGTGCGGTTAAAGGCGCTGCAGTCTGGAACCGCAAGACCGCTACGGTCGCAGGTTCGAATCCTGCCTCGGGCATGAATGTTTGTGAAGTCCTTAGGTTAGTTAGGTTTAACTAGCTCTAAGTTCTAGGGGACTAATGACCTCAGCAGTTGAGTCCTATAGTGCTCAGAGCCATTTGTTATAACATCAAGACACAGTCGAAAACATCTTCACTTGCTTTTGTTTGGTGCATTTAATACAACTGTCTTTTTCTTAACGGCATTGTTGTTTCGATGGCGTTAGTGAGGTGGTGGTGTCAGTGGTTTCACGACTTGGTTCTGGTCATTCGTTATGGTTCCAGAATGAGATTCTCACTCTGCAACGGAGTGTGCGCTGATGTGAAACTTCCTGGCAGATTAAAACTGTGTACCGGACCGAGACTCCAACTCGCGACCTTTGCCTTTCGCGGGCAAGTGCTCTACCATCTGAGCTACCCAAGCACGATTCACGCTCCGTCCTCACAGCTTTACTTCTTTTTCATTCGTTATGGTTGTTTGAGATGTCTGTTTCGCCTCCCAGAATAAGATTGAAACTTTTTTTCATTTGTAATGTTCTGACGTACATTTAATCTGCAGTTCAGGATCCGTTAAATTTCACTAATTCTTTTATATTTGTATTTTGAATTTGTACTCATTGATCAAAAAACATTTTTAATAATTCCAAAAGTTATCTTTGTGGTTGGCCCACGGCACGTATTACGTCGAAGAAAGAAATATTATATGCGGTGATTCAGCTGCCCTGCCTACGGCTTTCATGCAACCTGCAGTGCCTTCAAATAACATGCGCACGATTTTAACATTCTCTCGCTCACTACGCACAGACTATTAGTCGTGCAGAAAATCGAACAGAATATTTTGTAGGAAATATAATGTAGTTAAATCGCTGGAGGCCACCGTTTTGGACTTACTGAAGGAAAATGAAGATCACTTTTGTACGTTTTTCTTGAATAATTTGAAAACTACAGTTTCTAGCGAAAATGTATTCCATAACAAAATTTAACCAAATTGAATTGTCTACAAAAAGATCCTGTTCATTTTTCGTGCAGTGCTAATAGTTTGCGAGAAGCGAGCGAGAGAATACGTACATAGTGCAAGTGGTATTTAAAGGCACTGTGGGTTGCATAAAACCGATAGGTAAGGGCCGCTGAATCACCTTGCATATATTTATTCTTTCAGGCTTTTGCTGCAATTCACACTTTACGGGTCTTATAAACGTGGTCACAAACAGATATAAATGCTGTTATAAACGTGATGACATACAAAACTTACCAACGGCACAACACTTGAGCGGGTTCCAAAAAGACGCTCCAGGATGCAATATTGTAAAATACATCGTAACATTTGAGACTTAAAGCAAGCAACTGCTAATACATACGATCACTAGAAAATGGTCAAAATAGGCGAAATGAGCTCGTCGTCATGTAGATATAGCGAGTTAATAAAGTGTAATTTGTAGCCAATCCATAAATTTTAAATAACGTTTTGGTATATATGTAATTAGGAGTTGAGGATTTGTAAAGTTTTACTAATTTTCATCACTACTACAACTTAATTTTTTTCTTAAAAATTTATTTATAAACTTTTAAAGTATTACACTGTGTAATTATCAACTCCGTTGTTTACTTCCATTAGGACAAAGCGAATTCTTTGTGATACTGTTGTACTTCTGTCCAGCAAATTCTGCTGATTATAAATGTTACTGTTATTTGAATGTTGTATGCAGAAGTTTCAAAACTAGCAGGCTCCAATCCCATTGCTCTCTACCATTTGACCAGTGATACTGATGTTTCGATTATACAGTATACACCAGTATAAAGACAGCCGCCGTACGTGTCGTATTCGAAGCATTCCCGCACGAAGTGAGTAACCAGCTTATTAATAATTTTTCCTTTTGGACCGTCTGACAGCAACTGAATAAAACACAATTTTAGTGCCATACGCGTTTCGCCTTTATTTTCTGCAAGGCATCATCAGTGGCCTGGAATATGTACATATGTCAGCTATTTTATTTACATTTTTATCATTGTGCGTATAGGTTATAAACAGTTCTGGTGGTTGGTATTTCCTATTAAGTAGTAATGTTTTGAACTGTACTTACAGGTTGCGTGGACAATTTCCTACATATTACGCTCCTGTTGCATTTTTGGTGTTGTTCTTCTTATGAACGCCAATTTGCGGTTTTTTTCCCCATTCCACAACACTATGCACTGAACGCTTGTTTTAAAGCAATGTTTTGGTTTCTGTTGCCGACTGTCAAATGTTTTTGCCAAAGATCGAATGTTATTGCCAAACTTATGAGTGTAACTATTGAAGTATCTGTGGTCTGTTCGTGTATGCATTTGTGTGTGTGTGTGTGTGTGTGTGTGTGTGTGTCTCCAGATGATGTGGGGAAGAGTTTTCTTTTTTTTATTATTTTTTCTTTTATGTTATCATTTCCTTTACTAAGTGTGGTAGGGAGCCTGTGCTGATATGTGTTTGTTCATTTATCACATGTTTGTTTTCTGCTGTGGCTTTCTGGATGTGGAAGTTCTCTTGCATTTGTATAACATGTTTGTCATGGTTGCTTATTCTCATTATTTTCATTTCTTGTTCCATGTTTGTAGGATGATGGTTGTAGTGTTTTAAATGCTCTGCAAATGTGGAATGGTTTGTTTCATACTTCCAACATCTGATATGTTCTTTGTATCTTGTTTGAAAATTCCTGCATGTCATGCCTATCTATACTGCATCACAACTTTGACATTCAAGTTTATATATTCCTGATTGTTGGAATTTGTCTCTCTTGGTAGCTGGCTGGCTTAGGTGTGATTGAAGGGTTTGCCCAGGCTTATATGCTATTTTGAAGCCCTGTCTCTTTAGGATGTTTGCAACTCTGTGTGTTAGTTTATGTGTGTACGTCATGGTGTACCATCTGGTTCTTTTCTGTGTGGTGTCATTGTGTGTGTTTGTTGAGTGTGTTTGTAAGTTTTCAGCTTGTGAGTTTTTTTGTATTGTGGAACTGTTGTGTTTGTTTTTTATTTGTGTTTTTATTTTTTGATTGAGCTTGTGTACCACATGTGTGTCATACGCATTGTTCCCAGCTATTTGTATGATTGTACTCATTTCTTGTTCATAGTTTCTCTTGCTGAGTGGGATTCTGTTTAATATATGTAACATGTGTCTTAGTGCTGCAAGTTTCTGGCTGTGGGAGTGGTTGGATGTGGAATGTATTATTGTGTCTGTGGCTGTTGGTTTTCTAAAGATGTTAAATGTATGTTTACCATTTTCTTTTTTAATTGTAATGTCAAGAAAATTTATTTGATTTTCTTTTTCTTTTTCAAGTGTGAATTTTATGTTCTGATGAGCTTTGTTTATTTCTGAATGGAGTTCATCTATTTTTTCACTTGGCTCATCTACCAGACAAATAATGTCATCCACATATCTGTACCAATATATGATTTTGAAACTTTCATTTCTGGTTATCTTATCAAAATATCTGATTGTTTTTATTCAGTTGCTGTCAGACGGTCCATAAGTAAAAATTATTAATATACCGTAATATCACACGCAACTGAGCAAGACAGGACTATAAAAGTTGAAGAGTAACCAGCTGTCTGTGGCGACCACCTGCCGCGGAGTGAAGTCAAGTGTCGACTGGGCGTGGCTTCCACGTACCAAGCTGGACAGGTCTACCGCGCTGCCGCAATCAGTCAATACCCAGATTAACTGTAAGTCTCCGCTGAGGTAAACTTGACTTAAAAGATGTCTTTTACTTTGAAAAAAAAAAAAAAAAAGTACCGCGGCGCTCACGAAGTCACAGAAACGAGCACCATCAGTAGTCCACACTAAGGCCGTAGACACACGGACCTTGATTTTGGACGTCAACGTGCTGCTGAACGCTCAGAAACGATGCAGCATATGCGTACGGTTTGTTTGTCTCGACGTCGTATACGAGAAAGTAGCGGCAGTTGGCTGTGTCTAGCTCGCAGATATACTATTTACGAAATGAACAAGCGTAAAATCCCTATGTCAGCTCTATTAAAACGCACGTTTCCTCCCTTGTCGTTATACTGGTCATGCTGTTCTGTCTGTAGCACACATAAACAAAATGTCCAACACCCGTGAACATATTATAAAACAGGAAAGGAAAGTATAGTACAATGTCCAGTCAAGAAGGAAATAAGCTAATGAGAGCTCCATTACAAACAGTGCGATACAAATTTACAGTATTTCTCCACATAATATAAAAATTATTTCATTATTCTCACTTAGTAGAAGCCTGAGGTTTTTCTCACTTGATCACTGTTTCTATTCAATAGCAGAATCTTTACAACATATGAAATACTAAACTTAAAACAAGAAACTGCAAAGTATCTTACCGCAAGTAGTGCAAGCTGTCTTATAGATCAAGACATTCGAACAAACGGACTCCTCAGAAAGAGCGCATCTATATTTCTATAAGACTGAATATTACAGAATATGCTTTTGTTAAGTTAATAACAAATTATCAGACACTATTAAAAAACGTTTGTTGTTATTGTGGTCTTCAGTCCAGAGACTAGTTTGATGCGGTTCTCCATGCTACTCTATCCTGTACAAGCCTCCTCATCTCCGAATAACTACTGCAACCTATATCCTTCTGAATCTGATTAGGGTATTCATCTCTTGGTCTCCCTCTACGATTTTTACCCTCCATGCTTCCCTTCAATACTAAACTGATGATCCCTAGATGCCCCAGAACGTGTCCTACCAAGCGATCCCTTCTTGTAGTCAAGTTGTGCCACAAATACCTAAATTCTATACAGAACCACCTCATTTGTTATGTAATCTACCCATATAATATCCAGCATTATTCTGTAGCACCATATTTCGAAAGCTTCTATTCTCTTCTTGTTTACACTGTTTGTCGCCCATGTTTCACTTCCATACACGACTACACTCAATACAAATACTTTCAGAAACACTTCCTTTTGCTTAAATCTATACTCGATGTTTACAAATTTCTTTTCTTCAGAAACGCTTTCCTTGTTATTGTTAGGCTACATTTTATATCCTCTCTACTTCAACCATAATGTTATTTTGCTCCACAAATAGCAAAACTCATCTATTACTTTAAGTGTCTGATTTCCTAATGTAATTCCCTCAGCATCACCTGAATTAATTCGACTACATTTCATTATCCTCGTTTTGCTTTTGTTGATGTTCATCTTATATGCTCCTTTCAAGACACTTTCCATTCCATTCAACTGCTCTTCCAGGTCCTCTGCTGTCTCTGACAGAATTACAATGCCGTCGGCAAACCTCGAAGTATTTATTTCTTCTCCATGGATTTTAATTCCTACTCCAAATTCTTCTTTCGTTTTTACTGCTTGCCCAATATACAGATTGAATAACTTCAGCCGGCCGGTGTGGCCGAGCGGTTCTAGGCGCTGCAGTCTGGAACCGCGGGACAGCTACGGTCGCAGGTTCGAATCCTGCCTCGGGCATGGATGTGTGTGATGTCTTTAGGTTAGTTAGGTTTAAGTAGTTCTAAGTTCTAGGGGACTGATGACCACAGATGTTGAGTCCCTTAGTGCTCAGAGCCATTTTTGAATAACTTCAGGGTAGGTTAGAACGGTGTCTCATTCCCTTGACTAAAAAGATATTTTGATCCAGTGAGACACGAATCAGGAATACATCAACTATTAACTTACAGTTCTATGGCACCATATCGGTTGAATCTTACAGGACTGGAAAACTGTGGCCTGGCCAGATGATTCCCGATTTCGGCTGGTAAGAGCTGATGGTAGGGATCGAGTGTGGCGTAGATCCCACGAAGCCATGGACCCACGTTGTCAACAAGGCGCTGTGTAAGCTGGTGGTGGCTCCATAATGGATGGGATGTATTTCCATGGGATATACTTGGTCCTCTGGTCCACCTGAACCGATCAGTGACTACAAATGGTTATGTTCGGCTACTTGGGGACCATTTGCGGCCCATTCGTGGGCTTCATGTTCCCAAAAACGATGCTCTATGTACTGGGCCATAATTGTTCGCGATTGGTTTGAAGAGCATTCTGGACCGTTCGAGCGAATGATTTGGCCACGCAGACTGTCCGATATGAATCCCATCGAATAATTAAAGGACACAATCGAGAGGTCAGTTCGTGCCCAATATCCTGCAGCGGCAACATTTTTGCAATTAGGGACGTCTATAGAGGCTGAATGGTCCAGTATTTCTACAAGGAACTTCTGAAGATTTGTGGTGTCCTTGCCACGTCGAGTTCCTGCACTTCGCAGAGCAAAAGAGGGGCCGACAGGATATTATGAGGTACACCACGACTGTTGTTACCTCAGTATGTATAAGATAACATTTGTGGAAACTGAGATCTGAACTCAAAATGAAAAGCACGGATTAGTTTACAATTGTGACATAAAAGATCACATCTGACAGTAAGACACACCCATTACCGCGGTGACCCAGTGTTGAATCTCCAGCACGTTGCGTAATCTCTGCTGGGGAAAGACGGCGTGGTAGGGCGCTGGGCAAACGGCCGGTCCTGTGGGCGGTTAATGCAGCGGAAAGTGAGTACGGAGCGCCGCAAGAACTTGAGCGGCCGCGCAGACATTACGCTAAATGGCGCGCTGGCCTCTACACGGCCCCACTGTCTCTGCGTCCCTGCGCTGCTCCCGTGAGGAGAGCCTCACTTCTGCTTTGTCCCGCGCCACTGGCGAGGAAAATAAACATCGCAGAAGCACAGATGGCATGCGCAGCCAGAGAAATATGTCTATTAAAAAAAATAGCAAAAGAAAGGGGACGCAGCGACAAAGAACGCTTCCTCCAAAACACTAAACGTGCTCGTAAGACTTGCGTTAATAAAGCCGTCGTCACACGGACATTAGAGCGTTGAGCGTGCCGTGTTTGTGACGTCACAGAGTGGAACACTAGTTTGGGGAGTCTTTCCAAACGTAGAGAGCGTTATGTAGCATGTCAGATATTCTGAACGTGCGTTTGAACCTAGACCAACGAGACGGAAGAACGCCACCTGCGTCTCACGCGCGCCATCTCTCTTCGGTGCATAGTCACGAGGCGCCTTATTGGCTTTCCTTTGAAGCCCATAGGTGTACATGGCGTTTCCGAGCACCAGCAAATTGAGGATATCTCGAAAACCCGTAGTTAATTTATAATTTGTTGAAATAAAATGATGGGATACGTCACATTCGTGGTTAAAGAATTATTGTTGTAAGACGTGTATATTTCTATTGTCAAACCACAATTTATGAAAGATGTTTATAGTTTATTAATAGGATGAAGTAGGAATAATTAATATTTGTCATGTTAGAAATAATTGTGGTAGCAGGGAATGTCTGCGACAAAGTATTGTTGGCAAGAGAGACCGCACATTCTTATTTTAAAAAGGGCGGGAGAGACCGCGTATGGATACATTTTAAGAAAAGAGCGGGAAAGACGGCGCATTGATACATTTTGTAATGGTAGCAGGGATTGTCTGCACCAGAAAGCATTGTTCGCAGGAGAGACCGCACTTCAGCGTTCGTAGGAAGTCAGTAGCAAGCGAGAAGTGAAGCGAGTTGGTAACAGGTCTGAAGCGAGAGGTTGAGTGGAGCGGAGTGCCTGCCAGCCACCAGCTATCATTTACAAGAGATTATAAACGGATGTACAGAGACATCAGCTAACTATTATCATTAGAGGAACTAATATTATTGAATTATTTTTTTTGAGAAACTCAAGACTACTGAAGGTATGTTTGAGAATTGCTAGTTGTCAGATTATTGTAAAAAGTAAGTCCCATTTGAACGTTTGTAAAATCATTTCATTCAGAATATAATTAATTTTTGTCAGCAATATTGCATTACTGATTATAATCCAACCCAAAAGCCAACAACGCAAAAAATTTGCAAAATTTTATTGTTGTCAAGAAAAAGTTTAACTATGAATTATGTAACTTCAGTCAATTTAATTAAAGAATAACGTCAGCTTTGCTATTAAAGAATAACGTCAGCTTTGGTAATAAATACAGCCACTTGTTATAAAAGCCCACCAGCAGCTAATAGAGTATAGTAAAACAGAGTAAGTATATTCATATCGCAGTTCGATGTAGCAGTCAAATGGCTGTGAGCACTATGGGACTTAACTTCTGAGGTCATCAGTCCCCTAGAACTTAGAACAACTTAAACCTAACTAACCTAAAGACATCACACACATCCATGCCCGAGGCAGGATTCGAACCTGCGACCGTAGCGGTCGCGCGGTTCCAGACTGTAGCACCTAGAACCGCTCGGTCACGACGGCCGGCGATGTAGCAGTCAGATGGCGATCCAGTAACAGTAAAAAAGGTAAGGAACAGTTCTGGGTTATTGCAGGTAACGACTGAGATCCACGACGACGACACATTCTATGTTTTGTCGAAATAATCAGGAAGTAACTTAATAAGCAGCATTTAAATTTGTATGCGAAGATTAAGAAAGATAATTAATTTCAAAGGGAAGATTTCATTTGTTATTATTAAGCAAGAGATAGAAATCCTAAGGAAAGGTTTCATAGGTTATTGTAGAACGGAAAGCTGGGTTAAAAAAAAAAGAGAGAGAGAGAGAGAGAGAGAGAGAGAGAGAGAGAGGCCGAACGCTTCTAGGCGCTACAGTCTGGAACCGCGCGACCGCTACGGTCGCAGGTTCGAATCCTGCGTCGGGCATGGATGTGTGTGATGTCCTTAGTTTAGTTAGGTTTAAGTAGTTCTAAGTTCTAGGGGACTGATGACCACAGCAGTTAAGTCCCATAGTGCTTAGAGCCATTTGAGCCATTTTAGAGAGAGAGAGGTAGAGATAGAGGAGACGGGAAGGTGTCATTGTAACTTGCGTATTATGAGGGCATGGCGTTTCAACCAACGGCACAATGAGGATCAATCAAAACCTAATGATTCTTGGTAAATGTGTTATATTTAAATGTCAGTTAGTAACATATGTACGGTTAAAGCTGTCAGGACATAGTAATACGCAAACAAGGAAATCAGTCACTCACGGCCAGTGTCTAGCGATGATACCTTCTACATCATACCGTTGGAAGGGCGCGAATGCGTCGTCTTCGTGTGGAACAGCCTCATGACCCTTGTACTGTGGGACGGAGACAAGCTGGCGGCGGCTTCATTGTGCTCTGGGGAACATTCACGTGGGCATCCATGGTCCGGTGTAGCTCGTGTAAGGTGCCATAACGACCAAGGAGTATCGTACACTGGCTGCAGACCACGTGCACCCGCATTCATGACAGTTATGTTTTCCAGTGGCATTTTTCAACAAGATAATCCATCATGTCACAAGGCCAGGAGTGTGATGGAGTTGTTCGAGGAACACAGTGGCGAGTCCCAATTGCGCTGGCCCTGCAACTCGCCTAATCTGAAACCGACCGAACGCGTCTGAGATGTGACAAAACGTAGCGTCAGAGCTCATCGTCCCCATCCCCGGAATTTACGGTAATTAGATGACTCGTGTGTGGAGATGTGGTGGCAGCTCCCTCCAGCGACCTACCAAGGCCTCATTGCTTCCATGCCACGCTGCGTCGCTGTTATCCGTGCCAAAGGTGGACGTACGGGTCATTGCACAGGCGGTCATAATGTTCTGGCTGATCAGCGTATAACCATGGAGTGCTTACTACATTTATGCTTAGAACCAAAGAACCGAGAGACAGTGAATTTCGTCCCATTCTTTTGAGAGACTTTCTGGAGTTGCTGCATTATGTGGCGTGGCTATACTGTGTCGCAGTTCATCCAGAGTTGTAGGATGGGGAGGCGTAGAGACGGAGTCTTCCACAAATCCTTCCTAGCCACCACTCTCCCAAAAGAAAAAAGAAAATAATCAGATCGGGCGACCTTGGATACCAATGGTGCAATGCGAGACCGCTACAGCCGTTACGGCGGAAGCTGAGTTGAGCCAGATCGCTGTTAAGAGAATTTTGACGATTCAGGTCGCATTGCGATGTGTCTCTTTCCTGTCTAAAGAAGTTAGTGTTCGCACGCTCTGAAAATTGCGGGAAAACGAGCGAGCGAACGGAGACCCCTACCGGCCTTCCAATGAACTGGTTACGTAGAACTGGCGCCAAGGGAAACTTTTAGTTTCTTTGTAAAACATTATGTCTCTTTATGTTGATTAACTGTTTAGCGCCGGCCGCTGTAGCCGAGCGGTTCTAGGCGCTTCAGTCTAGAGCCGTGCGACCGCTACGGTCGCAATTTCGAATACTGCCTCGGGCATGGATGTGTGTGATGTCCTTAGGTTAGTTAGGTTTAAGTAGTTCTAAGTTCTAGGGGACTGATGACAGCAGATGTTAAGTCCCATGGTGCTCAGAGCCATTTGAACCATTTGAACTGTTTAGCGATAATCAGAGTAGATATTTATCACCCGATTTAGTAAAGAACGCGAAGAGGGCGTATTGTTTCTGCCATATTGCCACCCTTCAATGGTTTTCAGTTGCTGGCAACGAGAAGAAAGAAATATTCACGAAAAATTATGGTCAACTTACGACCAGATCGAACTTAGGATTGCTATAGGTCTCATCCATCCATAGAAAGTTTGCACACGATCACAGGACGTGCGTACGTCTGTGTGTAAAGAAGAGGAAAATAGACCACGAGTCTGGTGACATTTTTACAGTTCATTTCCAGATTTTGCATTTTAATTAAATTAATTGTACGGTATTTTATTATGATAGTGCTGTGGCATGGGGTTGTTTGTCCATGGTCTTGCGAATAGAACTTAAAGCACTTTCAGTTTGTTGTCAATATATCCACCTTTTAAAATTAAAACTAATACACACATCTCTGGCAATTAGCGCTTAAAAGTATCATATACCGTACGACGTGCGACACTTCTCCTAACACAGTTACATTCTGTTCTTGTGTTTCTGTACTACTTTAAGTTTGATTATTTAAAATTAGGTAACAGAACAGCTTCAAAAAAACTTTTAAACTATCCACGGAGAACTTGTTCGCTTCCTAACTCCAAATAATTCATCTCGGCGTGTAATTGGTGTACATGAATAGGGTGTTCGAAAATCCCCGTCACAAAGTTCTAGGACTTGTAGAGGAGGCTGACTAGATAAAATTGCGTACTGGAATCTAAGACCGGAAACGTATCGTTTCAGTGCTACAATCATTTGAAAACATGTTGGTAACATGACCACTGTTACAAGTAATTTCATGCAGAACACACCAGATTGCGAGCAACATCTATAGCACACGCCATTGATCGAGTACTCGTTGACGGATTCTCTTCAGCGTGGTACAGTGCGGCCCCTTCCAGTTAGGATATGAGATGTCTCCTTGGAGTGCCACCGTCACGTTTGCTAACGGTGAAGGTACCCTTTCTCGAAGCCATTGCGTAATTGTGGCGAAAAGGGCATTCAAATGGCTCTGAGCACTATGGGACTTAACTTCTGAGGTCATCAGTCCCCTAGAATTTAGAACTACTTAAACCTAACTAACCTAAGGACATCACACACATCTATGCCCGAGGTAGGATTCGAACCTGCGACCGTAGCGGTCGCGCCGTTCCAGACTGTAGCGCCTAAACCGCTCGGCCACCTCGGCCGGCAAAAGCGTATTCACTGGAGTCGGACGTTGTGGGTAACGAGAGTTGTGTATTGATAAAGGCGACGAGCAGCTCTTCCATTACCGTGAGCTTCGCCACAGGCAGGGATCACGTCGGTGTATTCTGCAAACGTGTACTCAACCTTGTTGGTCTAACAGTCACAGACACGTGCATGAGGCTCGAACCAGATCAGAGAGCTAGGACAGATTTCAGTTGAGATCAGTCGATCCGACGTAACCACCCACCACCCATGATTACCCTGTTGCATACCTATACAGTAAACACGTTAACCGCTGCACTCACACCCTCTGCAAGTTCTAGATGTTTGTAACGAATTTTCGAACACCTTGTGTGTTCGTAACAGTTTAAAAGGTAAAATTTACTCCAACTTCTGTCTTCACGTACCAGCAAAAGATACAGTCCAGTGACAGAGTGAATCTTTTTGAAACGCTGTATATTTTTAGCGAAAACATTAAATTATGACTGCGTCACGTTAACAGGTGTTATTTTGATTTCGTTGCGATAGACTGGGCGTCTTGTATGTTATTTCTAGGTGATATTCTGTTACTTTTGTGTTTGTCTGCCGGCTGGGGTGGCCGAGCGGTTCTAGGCGCTACAGTCTGGAGCCGCGCGACCGCTACGATGGCAGGTTCGAAATCTGCCTCGGGCATGGATGTGTGTGATGTCCTTAGGTTAGTTAGGTTTAAGTAGTTCTAAGTTCTAGGGGAGTGATGACCTCAGAAGTCCCATAGTGCTCAGAGCCATTTGAACCATTTTATTTTTTGTGTTTGTCGGTTGCGTACGTTGTTTGTTATTTAATGGTAGTTTGACGAGGCCCAAATAAATAAAACGAAGTCAACAGCCAGCATCGCGCCAGCTAAGCGCAGGTAAAAATTCAGCGAACAAGTTTGAAACATCAGACGCAGATGTCGTTATGATGTATCAATGTTGACGCATGGAAAAGCTGTGTGCGTGGTACAGTAAGAGACGCACTAGTACACGTCAACATTTGAAGGGTGCAAAGGACGTTGCGCTTAAAGAGTGTTGTGATGTAGCAGGTCCAGCGGCTGTTACGTCGCGAGGCGGACAAGCGTATGTGGCGCGCCTCCGCAGGCGGGCCGGGTTGTGCCGCAGTTCCGGCCGCGCCGTGTATCTGGGTCGGGCGCGGCCACGTGCGGCAGCGTACCGTGACGCAATCGCAGGTAGCTCTGGATGTTGCTGGCACCGGGGGAACGACCTCGGCGTCTTGCGGCGCCCCTGTAGGTGGAGCGGAAGCGCACCCGAGAGGCCGGACCGCCGTCGCTCGAGTCGCAGGCGCCACACATTTCTCCGGCCGCTTCCTCACCAAAAAAACCGGCGTCTGCCTCGTGCCTTTTATAGCACAAGCAGGTAGCTCCTCCCTTCCACCCATTAATCACTCTTCCATAGCATATGGCGTTTGGAGAGATATGTTAGAGGGAAAGAGGTCAACAACAGGAGGAGCTGTTATTCACGAGCGATGTGTACCTTATTGTCACTGACAAGGGAACGTCCCCATCGCACCCCGCTTAGATTTAGTTATAAGTTGGCACCGTGGATAGGCCTTGAAAAACTGATCACAGATCAATCGAAAAAACAGGAAGAAGTTGTGTGGAACTACCAAAAAAATAAGCAAAATATACAAACTGAGTAGTCCACGCGCAAGATAGGCAACATCAAGGATAGTGTGACCTCAGGAACGCCGTGGTCCCGTGGTTAGCGTGAGCAGCTGCGGAACGAGAGGCCCTTGGTTCAAGTCGTCCCTCGAGGGGAAACGTTTAATTTTTTATTTTCAGGACTGCTACGGTCACAGGTTCGAATCCTGCCTCGGGCATGGGTGTGTGTGATGTCCTTAGGTTAGATAGGTTAAGTAGTTCTAAGTTCAAGGGGACTTATGACCTAAGATGTTGAGTCCCATAGTGCTCAGAGCCATTTGAACCATTTTTTTTTTTTTTTATTTTCAGACAATTATCAAAGTTCAGGCACTCACACATAATCAACTTCGATCTCCAAAATTCCAGCACATGTTCAGATTTGCTTGGACATATGCAGGATTTGACGGTTTACACACGGAAAAATTTGAAAACGTTAAAACATATGTTTTGACAGAGCATAGGGAAAACTGTGCGACTGTGAAACTGTTGCACTCATTTGTTGCAGTTTACGTGACAAACTTTTATGTTTTCATCACTTTTTTGGGAGTGATTATCACATCCACAAGAAAATCTAAATCGGGCAAGGTAGAAGAATCTTTTTACCCATTCGCCAAGTTTACAAGTTAGGTGGCTCGACAACATATTCTTGTCATGTGACGCACATGCCGTCACCAGTGTCGTATAGAATATATCAGACGTGTTTTCCTGTGGAGGAATCGGTTGACCTATGACCTTGCGATCAAATGTTTTCGGTTCCCATTGGAGAGGCACGTCCTTTCGTCTACTAATCGCACGGTTTTGCGGTGCGGTAGCAAAACACAGACACTGAACTTATTACAGTGAACAGAGACGTCAATGAACGAACGGACAGATCATAACTTTGCGAAAATAAAGAAACTAAGCTTTGCACTCGAGGGAAGACTTGAACGAAGGACCTCTCGTTCCGCAGCTGCTCACGCTAACCACAGGACCACGGCGCTCCTGAGTTCACACTATCCTTGATGTTACCTATTTGCGCATGGAGCACTCAGTTTGTATATATTGTTTATTTTTTTCATAGTTCCACACAACTTCTTCCTGTTTTCTCGATTGATCTGTGTTCAGTTTTTCAAGGCCTATCCACTGTGCCAACTTATAGCTAAATCTGAGGGGGGTGCGATGGGGAGGTTCCCTTGTGAGTACATACCAGTGTGGGCTAATAAGTCACTGTACGCCTTCGCGCAGGAAACCGTAATTTTTGCCAATGAAACAGGGGAAGATATAAATAAAGTTCACGTATGTTCGGAAACACATGGTCAGTTAGCTAGCAAGTTAGCTGTTTTCACGTTTCGTAAGTGATAAATAGGAGTGCCGTGTGGCTAGGACCTCCCGTCGGGTAGACTGTTCGCCTGGTGCAAGTCTTTCGAGTTGACGCCACTTCGGCGACTTGCGTGTCGATGGGGATGAAATGATGATGATAAGGACAACACAATACGTAGTCCCTGAGCGGAGAAAATCTCCGACCCAGCCGGGAATCGAACCCGGGCCGTTAGGTATGACATTCTGTCGCGCTGAACACTCAGTCGTAAACGATATTCGTGTTTAACGTTATAACATCTAATTTGTTAAATGAACAAAAACTACAGTCAGATAAAAGTAAATATTTAGATTGTTTCATGAAGTCCATTTAGAGGTTTGTAATTGATTACTTCTTGTTGTCAAGAAGTCCCATATAGTTTAGGTTCTGATAAAGAAAAAAAACAGGTTTACAGCTGTAAACAGCTATGCTGTCTTAAGCCTTTCTATAGTTTCCGGTAATTTTGAAGGACACGCTGCTGTATTTTTATGTTACCTAACTAAATTTTATTTCCTTACCCTGCAAAGCCCTCTCTTACATCCTGGTGGTCATCCTACATATTTTACAGTACCTCCATAACGATATATGTCATAAAAGGAATTACATTAAATACGGCAAACAAAACTTAGAAATAACTAATATACAAACAGTGGCCGGCCAGTGTGGCCGAGCGGTTCTAGGCGCTTCAGTCTGGAACCGCGCGACCGCTACCGTCGCTGGTTCGAATCCTGCCTCGGGCATGGATGTGTGTGATGTCCTTAGGTTAGTTAGGTTTAAGTAGTTCTAAGTTCTAGGGGACTGATGACCTCAGATGTTAAGTCCCATAGTGCTCAGAGCCATTTGAACCATTTTTTTACAAACAGTGAAAAACAGTAGAATTCGAATTAGAAAAAAACACACTTTGGGCCTACGTTGGTTCATAAACAGTACAACAACGAAGCCAGATTACAATTAGATTCAAACTGATAGCAATGGATGTATGAAAAGAGAGCGACAAAGTGGTAGAACAAATGTAATGAAGAGAAGACGAAACGAAGTGACGTGAATAATTACGAAACAGGAAGAGAATGAACCATAACTGGCAGAAGATGGAAGCTTTTACTCTAATGTTTCACAGAGGCAAACAGACAGTATTTGACAATTTTTTATGGAAAACTTACAAGGCTCACAAAAGGGAGTGTTGTAGCCTTTGCTTAAATGCAGCAGGGCACTGAATCCTGCGAATGCTTCAGTGTATTAATTTATGCGATTGCGGTCTTTCTTGGCGTATTCCATTGATGAATTCTTCTCGGGTTATCAGCGTCGTCTCGTCGCAACGTTTCAATGAGTTTCGTACCCATCATCATCTAGCGAAGTTAGAGATATGATGGGTACGAAACTCATTGAAACGTTGCGACGAGACGACGCCACCACTCGGCTGATAACCCGAGAAGAAATCATCAGTGTATTAATGTTATCATTATTTTACATCATCTGGGAATACTGCCCCATCTTCAGGTACACCCGTACACAGATCCGATACGCTCTCAAATATTAATTACATGTGTCTGCTGCGTCTGACACATTTTATTTCAATGGGGAGACTGTGAAATTTATAGCTTTGTATTTCACTCCTTTCTGTGACAGGATGTTCGATTCACGCGTTCCACGTCATAACGTTTGTCGTGAGTTTGATTTGTGGTTTCTGGAACTAACTAGATAACATGATGTTGGTGCTAGGTGATTTGGGCATACGAGAAAAACTACTATGCAAATAACTACTAATGGTGCGAGAGCGACGGCGCATACGTCAGTAACTTTCCACCAGTTGAGTAGCAACACGTCTTCGCGCGCTACGTCTTTGTTCTAGTTAGCTAGCCTGTCATTGCCTATTTCGGCAGATATTTTGGCACAGTATCAGTCACACAGCCGCCAGTCGGAATACGGTGAGTTATTGCTTTCAGAACAAAAGGCGACACTGTTATGAAAAAATGATGATTAAATCAAGACCCTAAGCTGTCGACAAGCGTTGATATACATCAACGGGGAAAGTTGAAAATGTGTGCCCCGACCGGGACTCGAACCCACGATCTCCTGCTTACATGGTAGACGCTCTAACCATCTCAGCCACCGAGGGCATAAAGGATAGGGCGACTGAAGGGATTTATCCTTTGCACGCTACCCGTGAGACCTGCATTCCCATCTTAATGTCCACACACTACATTCGTAGCGCCCCTGTCCACTGCACTCATTATTCGCAGCAGACCATCTGACCGAGTCCCATTAGAGATCGAGCAATGCGTGTGCATCAGCACAGAAGGAGGTCAATGGCCGGTTAACCTTAACTATATATGGAGATGGTATCTGTTCTTACGGACACGTCCGAAAGAACAGATATCATCTCCATATGCTGTTATGAAGAAGCCGCCAGTACCTGACAAGAAAGCGAGGATGTTTGAAAACAGCGACATTGCGAAAAGGCAATGTTCAGAGTCCGAGACGATCCACACGTCACTATGCACATTGTCTACAGAGTAACGGTGAGTCTATGAGAATTAACGCGGTATTTCTATTTAAAATTCCAACTTTATAAAGTGCCGATGGTTCAAGAGATCAAAACTAGACACTATCGTTTCCCGCAGTTTTGAACATACCCTGCGTCCGTGTAAAGCACTGACGTCATATGAAAAGATACTATATGAACTTACATTACCTGATGGAAAGTATCCGGACACCGCTGTCATGTGGAATTGACCATTTGAAACGAGAAGAGGCGGACTCGCCATTATAAAAGAAGGCGAGAACTGCTGTGTTGTCAGTAGAGAAGCAAAATAATCGATCTGGATCGGTCAGGAGAGCTCTTTGAGATTAAGGCATACATCAGGGAGATTTTAATCTTTCCAAACCAGCTAAAGTCGACCGGTGGTGACGTTTGTGTGCAGTAGAAAAGCGAAGGAACAACGACAGCTAAACCTAGAGCACACGGAATCATGCACTGACGGACGGGGATCATCTAGCATTGCAAGGGTGTTAAAAAAAAAAAAAAAAAAAAAAAAAAGGGAAGTTCACTCGTGGGTTCCACAGTGTTACCAGCAGTAACAATGATCGAGCAGCTCATCACACGTCCCACATTTCAGCGGTCGAAGTTAACCGGCGATGGCCACACTGGGCAGTGGATGACTGGAAACGACTGAATTGGACTGGCGAATCACGCTATTTCGTGTGTGAATCCGATGATACGTTTTGAGTTTGGCGAAAGACTGGAGAACGTTAGTTGCCATACTGTGTAGTGCCTATGTGAACAACAGGGGAGATTTGTGGTATGGAGGTGTTTTTCGTCGTTAAGGTGTGGTACCCCTAGTGCGCTTAAGAAAACGGCAAATGCGGTAGGATACAAACGCCTTTCACGGGACAGAAACAGTTTGGAGAATGCTTGCTTCAGCATGACAACGCACTCCGTCGTATAGCAGCATCTGTGAGCCAAAGGCTCCTTTACAATAACATTCGTGAAATGGACTGGGCTGCCCATAATCCAGACGTGAACCGAATGGAACACCTTTGAGGTGAGTTAGAATGTCGACTTTGCTCCAGCATCTCACATCACTACCTCCTCTGGTTTCGGCTCCTGAGGAAAAAAGGTTGCTACAGTCTGGAACCGCGCGACCGCTACGGTCGCAGGTTCGAATCCTGCCTCGGGCATGGCTGTGTGTGTTGTCCTTAGGTTAGGTTAGGTTTAAGTAGTTCTAAGTTCTAGGGGACTTATGACCTCAGCAGTTGAGTCCCATAGTGCTCAGAGCCATTTGAACCAAAAAAGGTTGCTAGGTCTGACTTCCTGCCGTCATGAAGTCTGAGGGTGAACATCAACAGATGTCCGGATATCTTTGGTCACATACTGTACGCATGAAGCTAATATAGTTATGTAACGCAGGTGTACAGTGATAAAAATATGACGCTGAAATTACTGTTCCCTGAAAACTTCAGGTAAAAGCCGCAACTTATGGTGCGCGTACTATTAAGAGCGCGTGCTCCTTTCGGAAAAGAGCCGGACTAAATTAATACGCCGGTGTAATAACTCACTGCAGCTTTACTACAACTTTTGTCGTCTAGCTAGTTGGCAAGGGGACAAGGCGAACAGCTGGCTGCAGGGCCAGACGGAAACAAAACAGCAGCGGTGCCGACCCGCGGCCAGTGACCGACGGCCGCTCTTTTGTTATTAAATGCAAACAGGGGCTGCCGCCGAGTCTCTCGCACGAGCAACACGAGTGCGCAGGGCGCAGCTCTGTTCGCCCGTGTACTTCCCACGGCCGCTGTCGGCCGACTAATAAAAAATAGAGAAAGGAAAAGGAAAAACAGGCCGGCCGAGTGAGCCCAGTATATTGCCCCTCTACTGGCCCTGACTGAATGTTCTAACTGCGAATATCAAAGACAATTACTAGTGCAGCTTTGCGACTACTTCGCGGATGCGCACTGCGGGCGTTTCAGCTGCCTGGGTGTCGGTTCTTAAGCGCTCCGAGAAAATTGGAGCGCAAGAAAAATCAGGGAAGGTCCACAATTGGTTTGCGCAACGGCGCACCAAACCATACATTTAATACGCCCAGTGCTGGCAGTTGTACATGTCTGCAATACGCTTGCCGTCCGACAAGTAGAGGAAAGCTGGAGAATGGGAAGAGCTGTGCACTACCAGCGAGGCTGCCAGTTGTCTGTTCTAAACCACTGCTTTTTGTTTCACCGTGTGGATCACAAAGTTTCTTTTTATTCATCACAGCGGGTCTCGGTTCTCTTCAAAAACCATCGTATCTACAGCAGCAAAAATGCAATAAATATACAGGGAATTTCACGTAACTGAAACGTGTCATAAAGTTGAATATGATGGGTTGGTGCGCACGTTTTTTTTTTTAAAAAAAAAAAAAAAAAAGAAAAGAAAGTTACATACATTTAATACGCCCAGTGCTGGCAGTTGTACATGTCTGCAATACGCTTGCCGTCCGACAAGTAGAGGAAAGCTGGAGAATGGGAAGAGCTGTGCAGTACCAGCGAGGCTGCCAGTTGTCTGTTCTAAAGCACTGCCTTTTGTTTCACCGTGCGGATCATAAAGTTTCTTTTTATTCATCACAGCGGGTCTAGGTTCTCTTCAAAAACCATCGTATCTACAGCAGCAAAAATGCAATAAATATACAGGGAATTTCACGTAACTGAAACGTGTCATAAAGTTGAATATGATGGGTTGGTGCGCAAGTTTTTTTTAAAAAAAAAAAAAGTAAAGAAAGCTATCTACATGGATACTCTGCAAATCACATTTAACTGCCTGGCAGAGGGTTCATCGAACAACCTTCACAATTCTCTATTATTCCAATCTCGTATAGCGCGCGGAAAGAATGAACACCTATATCTTTCCGTACGAGCTCTGATGGCTGGCTCTGAGCACTATGGGACTCAACTGCTGAGGTCATAAGTCCCCTAGAACTTAGAACTAGTTAAGCCTAACTAACCTAAGGACATCACAAATATCCATGCCCGAGGCAGGATTCGAACCTGCGACCGTAGCGGTCTTGCGGTTCCAGACTGCAGCGCCTTTAACCGCACGGCCACTTCGGCCGGCACGAGCTCTGATTTTCCTTATTTTATCGTGGTGGTCGTTCCGCCCTATGTAGGTAGGTACCAAAAAAAAATATTTTCGCATTCGTAGGAGAAAGTTGGTGATTGGAAGTTCGTGAGAAGATTCCGTCGCAACGAAAAACACCTTTCATCTAATGATTTCCAGCCATAAATGGTTCAAATGGCTCTGAGCACTATGGGACTCAACTGCTGAGGTCATTAGTCCCCTAGAACTTAGAACTAGTTAAACCTAACTAACCTAAGGACATCACAAACATCCATGCCCGAGGCAGGATTCGAACCTGCGACCGTAGCGGTCTTGCGGTTCCAGACTGCAGCGCCTTTAACCGCACGGCCACTTCGGCCGGCTTTCCAGCCATAATCCTGTATCATTTCTGTGACACTCTCTCCCATATTTCGCGCTAATACAAAACGTGCTGCCTTTCTTTGAACTTTTTCAATGTACTCCGTCAGTCCTAAATGGTAAGGATCCCACACCGCGCAGCAGTATTCTAAAAGAGGACGGACAAGCGTAGTGTAGGCAGTCTCCTTAGAAGGTCTGTTACATTTTCTAAGTGTCCTGCCAATAAAACGCAGCCTTTGGTTAGCATTCCCCACAACATTTTCTATGTGTTCTTTCCAATTTAAGTTGCTCGTAATTGTAATACCTAGGTATTTAGTTGAATTTATCGTGTAGCCGAAGTTTAACGAGTTCCTTTTAGTAGCCATGTGGATGACCTCACACGTTTCGTTATTTAATGTCAACTGCCACTTTTCGCACCATTCAGATATTTTTTCTAAATCGTTTTGCAGTTTGTTTTGATGACTTTATTAGTCGATAAACGACAGCGTCATCTGCAAATAACCGAAGACGGCTGCTGAGATTGTCTCCCAAATCGTTCATATAAATAAAGAACAGTAAAGGGCCTATAACACTACCTCGGGGAACGCCTGAAATCACTTCTGTTTTACTCTATGACTTAAGTCAATTACTACGAACTGTGACCTCTGACAGGAAATCGCAAATCCAGTCACATAACTGAGACGATATTCCATAAGCAAGCAATTTTACTACGAGCCGCTTGTGTGGTACAGTGTCAAAAGGCTCCCAGAAATCCAGGAATACGCAATCGATCTGAAATCTCTTGTCAATAACACGCAGCGCTTAATGTGAATAAAGAGCTACTTGTGTTTCACAGGAACGATGTTTTGCCGGCCGCGGTAGCCGTGCGGTTCTGGCGCTGCAGTCTGGAACCGCGGGACTGCTACGGTCGCAGGTTCGAATCCTGCCTCGGGCATGGGTGTGTATGATGTCCTTAGGTTAGTTAGGTTTAAGTAGTTCTACGTTCTAGGGGACTTATGACCTAAGATGTTGAGTCCCATAGTGCTCAGAGCCATTTGAAGCATTTTGAACGATGTTTTCTAAACCCATGTTGACTGTGTCGATAGACCGTTTCCTTCGAGGTAATTCATAACGTTCGAACACGCTTCTTCGTATTCCGGTTGCTATGGGGTTGTTTATCGACTGTAATTTTTCATTTGTAGTGCACTGATGCTATTTCTGTTTACATATTGCCACTTTGAGATAGTGAGTGGTTCTGTGGACGCTAGAAAATGGAGGGATGACAGCAACGTAGACAGCCTGGAATATTTGCCCCGTGTATGGGGATAATCCCAAAGGACAAAGCACGGCAAGGAAATGGTTTTCTCGTTTTAAGGAGGATCGGTTTTCCATTAGTGACTCTGCTCATTCAGGAACAACTTCGGGGACAGTGAAGCCCGCTTAAACGCATTAGTCTACAATAATCCACGGCAGTGTACTGGATAACTGCCAAATGTGATAAGCTATGATCGTCCCATCATCGCGCGACATTCACATGTAATGACGAAGGTTCAAAAATCGGGTGTGTGGGTACCGCATGCTCTAAGCCAAAATCACAAGCATATCTGCTTGTTCATCATCAACTGGCTCGTGAACAACACCGATAATTTCAATCCTGTATCGTTACTGGTGATGAGATAATGGTGCTTTTATGCTAACGTAACGATCCTAAACAAAGAAGCTACTCCCCATACAAAGACGTGTGCGTATCCACAAAAGATGACGTTATGCATCTGGTGGAAGAGCGACGATGTAGTGTACTACGAATTCATTTCTCGAGTTGTAGCCGTCACTGTTGACATTTATTGTCAACATCTGAGACGTCTTGCAGACACTGTGCAAGAACAACGACTAGGAAGAAAGCGTGAAGTGACGTTACTCCATGATGACGCCCGCACGCATTCTGCTAGTTTGACAGAAAACACTATACAGGAGTTGGGTTGGGAAGTCGTTCCGCACACACCTTCTTCACCTGGTCTTGCACCCTCAGGTTCTCATCATTTCCATTCTCTATCACACGTCCATCAAGGAACCTCATTTCCGGACGAAATTGCGTTCCGAACATGCCTCGATGAGTTCTTCGCCTCAAAACTGTATGATTTCTGCAGTAGCGGAATCGGATAATTACCACAGTGCCGGCAGACTTTTGTACATGGTTAAGGAGAATATGTTATTGATGACTGAAGTTTGTATTACGTGTATTTATGTCGGCCGGTGTGGACGAGCAGTTCTAGGCAATTCAGTCTGGAACCGTGCGACCGCTACGGTCGCAGGTTCGAATCCTGCCTCGGGCATGGGTGTGTGTGATGTCCTTAGGTTAGTTAGGTTTAAGTAGTTCTAAGTTCTAGGGGACTGATGACCTCAGATAGTGCTCAGAGCCATTTGAACCAGTTTTGAACGTGTACTTATAGTGTTTTCTTTATTAAACTTATACAAACACGCTACAATTTATGCACTGAGTACAAAAAAATATGCCTTTTACAACCCCTGCAATATTAATTGAGCAACCATATCTTCTGGCTTCTGTGTCATTTGCAGTTAAACTAAAGGACATAGGTTTGTGATCAACGTTCTGTTCCTTTTATTGAAATTCCTATATGTAAGGAGAAATGGTGCATTGCAGACATTCCCCATAAGACATGCGACGCTTTTAAAAATAGTACGCCAGTCTGATACGTCAGTCTAGACTAGGGACTAGAACCCGGGATCTGCTGTTTATCTGCTTACTAGGCAGCAGCGTTAACGGGGAGTGTCGCTTGGTTGTAAGGCGTATGCCGGAACCTGTAGCCCCCTCCCATTTATTTCCATTTGGGATCCGCCATTTGCCCACTATTCGCTTGTCTGATAATTAGCTAAAGGTGTCGGATCTCGATCAGACCGCTCCACTCCTAGGAATAGAAAAAAGGTCCGGAAAACGATCTCGATACATTCATCGTACAGGTCTACCGTTACGTATCGTCCGCCCCCCGGTAGCTGAGGCGTATCCGGCACGGTAGCTCAGCGTGTTTGGTCAGAGAACCGGTTGGCCTTTGTAATAAAAAAGTGAGTGTAACGATCAACAAACGAACTTGAACGGATGTCATTGTGACGTCCGCAACGACCAAAACACAACTATCTACAACGAACAACATGAAAAAAAAGTGGTCAGCGCGACAGACTGTCGATCCTAAGGGCCCGGGTTCGATTCCCGGCTGGGTCGGAGATTTTCTCCGCTCAGGGGCGGGGTGTTGTGTTGTCCTAATCATCATCATTTCATCCCAAACGACGCGCAGGTTGCCGAAGTGGCGTCAAATCGAAAGACTTGCACCAGGCGAGCCGTCTACCCGAAGGGAGGCCCTCGTCACACGCCATTATTATTATATCATTACGTACCGTACCGTTAAGGGGAGTTTTTAAAGTGATTACATTCTCGAACTTGTTTTACACTCGAACAGCAGATTTCCGGACATGAGTTCTTCATCAAAAGTTTATCTGCTAAGTCCCGTGTACAACCCTAGAAGTTTGTAATAGGAATTGTGAAATACACTTGCATACACCAAGCTTATTGGATGGTCTTCATCGCAGTGATTATTTTCATTTCACAGTCGGTATCTCCACTTAATAAGCCATTTTACGGTCTTTTCCACTGTGGTTATACTTGCAACCTGTTCAAATGGTTCAAATGGCTCTGAGCACTATGGGTCTTAACTTCTGAGGTCATCAATCCCCTAGAACTTAGAACTACTTAAACCTAACTAACCTAAGGACACTACACACATCCATGCCCGAGGCAGGATTCGAACCTGCGACCGTAGCGGTCGCGCGGTTCCAGACTGTAGCGCCTAGAACCGCTTGGCCACTCCGGCCGGCTTGCAACCTGTCATTCCGTTTTTGTTAACTAGTGTAATCACATGCGACATATAGATGCTGATTGTGACAGATATAGCTTAGGCCCTGCTGTTAGACAATTCTGATGACAGCTTATTCAAACTAAAAACTGGTTATGAAACAAAAGGAATCACTGCAATCAAGGCTGTCTTACGAACTTGATATACACTACCCGGAAAAAAGTTTGCAGACACCTGCTAGTGGACATTAATATGGAGTGCCCCAGCTCTTCGCCTCCGTGACGGCTTGAACTCTGCTGGGGACACTTTCAATGAGGCGTCTGAATGTCTGCGGATGAATGGCAGCCGTTCTTCCTCAAGAGCAGAAACCACAGTTGGATGCCGGGTCTGGAGTAAAGTCGACGTTCTACACTAGCTCATCCAAAAGGTGTTTTGCTGAGTTTAGGTCGAGGCTCTGGGCAGACCAGGACATTTCACGAATTTATTGCATTAAAAGTATTCGCAGCTGTGAATATGGAGAACCAACAGCTGTAAAATGAAATTACGACAATGAAAATTTGTGGCGGACTAGACTCGAACCCGAATTTCCCACTTATCGAGAGCGGTCGCCATGTCATTTAGCTACCTGTGCACAATTGACGGCCAAACCCAGACTTCTATATGCCGTCAACCATGTGTGTCTACAACTTTACTCGTACATCGATTATATATATTCCCGTACAGGAGAGACATTTTACTTGAAAGTGGCTTGCCCAGTATCGGCGGATAAATACGAATTGCAATACCTGTGTTATTCCGAATTAATGTGGAATAACATAGGAATTGCAATATCGTATTTCAGGAATGTTGTGGTCCATAAACAACCGCCACACAGATATTGCCTTACACAGATATTGCCTTATGACACTGTGCACTGCCATGCTGACCAAACAATCATTATATCCGAACTGTTCCTGTGCTGCACATTGTTGACAATGCTGTAACATGGGTTCTTTTACATTTAACGTTTTCTTAAGTGCACTGATGGGACCACACCCTGACCACGATAAAAACGCTTGTACCGTAATACTACCTCCTCCATAATTTCCCCTTGTCACTACGCATGACGACAAGTAACATTCTCCAAGCATCTGTGAAACAAGCCCTCCCACCAGGCACCCACAGAGAATAGCGTGAGTCGTCACTCCAAACCATTTGTTTCCAACCATCAACTGTCCAGTAATGTCGCTCTTCACCACCTCAAGCGTCACTTACAAGGGAACCTCCCCATCGCACCCCCCTCAGATTTAGTTATAAGTTGCACAGTGGATAGGTCTTGAAAAACTGAACACAGATCAATCGAGAAAACAGGAAGAAGTTGTGTGGAACTATGAAAAAATAAGCAAAGTATGCAAACCGAGTAGTCCATGCGGAAGATAGGCAACATCAAGGGCAAAATGAACTCAGGAGCGCCGTGGTCCCGTGGTTAGCGTGAGCAGCTGCGGAACGAGAGGTCCTTGGTTTAAGTCTTTCTTCGAGCGAAAAGTTTAATTTTTATTTTCAGTCAATTATCAAAGTTCAGGCACTCACACATAATCAACTTCGCTCTCCAAAATTCCAGGACATGTTCAGATTTGCTTGGACATATGGATTTGACGGTCTACACACGGAAAAATTTGAAAACGTTAGAAACATATATTTTGACAGAGTACAGGGAAAAGTGTGCGACTGTGAAACTGTTGGATTCATTTGTTGCAGTTTATGTGACAAACTCTTATGTTTTCATCTCTTTTTTGGGAGTAATTATCACATCCGCAAGAAAACCTAAATTGGGCAACGTAGAAGAATCTATTTACCCATTCGCCGAGTGTACAAGTTAGGTGGTTCGACAACATATTCCTGTCATGTGACGCACATGCCGTCACCAGTGTCCTATAGAATATATCAGACGTGTTTTCCTGTGGAGGAATCGGTTGACCTATTGCCTTGCGATCAAATGTTTTCGGTTCCCATTGGAGAGGCACGTCCTTTCGTCTACTAATCGCACGGTTTTGCGGTGCGGTCGCAAAACGCAGACACTACACTTATTACAGTGAACAGAGACGTCAAGGAACGAATGGACAGATCATAACTTTGCGAAAATAAAGAAATTAAAATTTTCACACGAGGGAGGATTTTTTTTTTTTTTTTTTTTTTTTTTTTTTTTTTTTTTTTTTTGGCATGTGTTTTTGTAATATTCACTAATAGCATGAAATTATGGGAACACATATGCGAAAGATAAAAGAAATATAAATTCTAGGTAAAGAAAAAGAAAGCAAAAAGGAAAAGCAAAAAGAAATAAAATCCGCGCAATCTGCGACGCGCTCTCCCATCCGCGGAGGTCAGAAGTAGAATAGATCGTAGGCGGTTGAAACTCAGACACCGCCGGGGGAGGAGGGGTGGGTGCCCTCTGTGCCAGGCACCCCCCAACTCAGTGGAGGTCTAACAAGGACCGCTCGAAGATAGTTAGCAAATAATGTTCGGTAACGTGGCGTGTTTTCGAGAGCTGCATGGGCTGTTCGTAAATAGGTCCAGAAGTCGAGGCGGGATTTAGGTCCCTCATTAAAGAGATAAGCGACCGCCCACCCTTTGACCCACGTAATAGCATGACATTTGGCGGCGGGAAAATGTCGGTCCTCCGGGTATAGAAACATTCGAGGCTCGACTGTGTCCGGTGGCACCCGGAGATAGCAGGCAATGATTTGCTGCACGAAGCGCCATACATCTTGCGATGAGGCGCATGTCAGACGGTGTTCATCAGTGTCCAGTTGCTGGCAAAGGAGACAAAGAGGGGATTCTGACAAGCCAATGTTGTGCAGGCGCTGCTTCGTGGCAAATTTCCTGTTGACTATGTGATACCACAGCGCCCGGACGTTCGTAGGGAGGAAGGGCTGGTGGACGGTAGTCCACACTATGGGCCACTGGATGGAGGGGTGTTTGGTCTCCATCACATTCCGGGGAACACAGCGCAGCAACAGGCTGTAAAAATCCTTAGTCCTAGGTGGGCGTGTATCTGGGAGACTGGTATGTATATAACTGTAGTCGACGAAAAAGGTCGAAAGATGGGACAAATGAGGCACGATATGGCCGACAGACACTGGTGGTGAGGTGGAAGCTGGTAGGAGGACCTCAAGCAAGCTGCGTGTTAGAGATGTACCCTGGCCCATCCACTGTTTTCTCATGGTACTCATGTACAAGGCTGCAGATCGCATACGGACATTGACGAGCCCGACGCCACCATACCGTGTGGGCAGGGTAAGTGTTTCATAACGGACTTTAAACATTGAACCAGCCGTGAGGTAATAGCCAAAAGCCGCCTGAAGGTTGCGCCCAATTGCAGTTGGCAGAGGGAGAACTTGCGCGATGTGAACCAATTTTGATGCCACATAAAGATTAAGAAACGCAACCCTTTGAAGTGTGTCCTGGCGGCGCAAGAGGTTCTGGCGGACGTCGTTGCGGATGATGTGTAACAGGCGACGGAAATTCGTTGCCGCCGTGCGTGTGACCGTGGGGGTAAAGGTAATGCCCAGGTACCGGAAAGTCCGCACAAGCGGCAGTGGTGCCACTTCACCCTCCTGGAGGCCTCGTCCAATGTGCATTGCAGAAGATTTGGCGACATTCATGGCACTGCCAGCGGCAGCCCCATAACGGGTAATCAAGTCGAGGACATCTCGAATCTCAGAGCCGGAGCGAATGAGGAGGAGGAGGTCATCAGCATATGCCCGACAGCGAAAACTGTGTTGGCGTAGGGTGAGGCCAGAAAGCTTGGTCGTCAAGCCCCCAATAAGGGGCTCAAGGGCAATAGCATACAGGAGGGTAGAGAGGGGGCACCCCTGCCGTATCGAACGGCAGATAGGTACCGGCCCTGCTATACGTCCATTGACTTGGACACGTGAACTGGCACTGTCGTAAAGACGCCGGATGACGTCGAGAAACGGAGGGGGGATGCCCATTCGGGCTGCCACCGAAAACAGGAAACGATGACGCACTTTATCGAAGGCGCTGTCGAAGTCTATAGCGACGACCGCTGCCCGGAGCCTGCAGGCCGCCGCTATCGCAATTAAGTCGCGGCATTCCCCTGTGGCAGTCTGTATGTTAATCTGTCCGCCAGGCGTCGTTTGTTCTGGCGAGAGGATATGAGGGAGTGTAGTTCGGAGCCGCATTGCCAGTAAGCGCGCGAAAATCTTGTAATCGGCATTGAGGAGGGTGAGCGGTCTGTAACTCGTGACCATCGAACCACGGGCTGGTTTGTGGACTGGTATAATGATGCCCTCAGCAAAGGCGGGTGGGATTGCTTGGTCAGATGTTATCAGTTCTTGATACATAGTCGTCCACCGTGGGGCCATGAGGTCCCGAAAGGTACGGTAAAACTCAATCGGTAAGCCGTCAATGCCGGGCGATCTGTTGACTGCACCTTTGGCGATTGCGTTGTTGACTTCGTCTAGCGTGACCGCCACTGTCAAAGCATCCGCCTCCGTGTGGGGGAGGGTGCGCGTGACGTAATTCAAAATGGAGTCGTCTGCTGCAGTTTCAGCGTCGTCATCACTATAAGTACGACGGTAGTGCTCGACGAATGCGCGGACGATGTCATTCTGAGTGGTCACCTGCGTTCCATGAGGCGTTGTCAAAGTGCTGATGATCTGCCGACGACGCCTTCGGTTGTCGGACACTATATCATGCATGGATGGAATTTCTAAATCCGCGTGATCGTGGCGCCGCGTCCGTATCACGACCCCTTGCAATTTCCGGCGTGCCAGCGCAATTATCTTCGCCTTAGTTCTTTGCCGTTCCAACTGGTTGTCCGGGGTTGGCGGTTGAGCATCCAGATCTCGGAGAATCGCGTAATAGAAGTCAACAGTGGTGCGATGCCAGTCGGCCATGTCCTTCCCGTATCTCATCAGTGTCCTCCGGATCGCCGGCTTGGCGCAGTCCAACCACCATGTCAATGTCGAGCGGTAGCGGGGAAGGCGTCGTTCGCAGGCTGTCCACGTGTCAGTGACTTGTTGGCGACACGCCTGGTCATGCAAGTGTGAGGTATTGAGTTTCCATGGCGCACGGCTGCGCCATACTGATTGCGGCGGAAGGAGGACCGTACAGATGTAAGCGCAATGGTCGGAAAAGGCCAGCGGCCAGCGTTCGGCGCCCCGTATCGCAGATCTAAGAGTTTGTGAGACATATATCCTGTCTAGTCGGCTTGCGGAATGACTTGTAAGAAAGGTATGGCCAGTAAGGTCGCCGTGTTGTACTTCCCAGGTATCGTGAAGCAGGAGGTCTCGCACCACTATACGTAGCTCCTGGCATGTAGTATAGTGGGGAATCTGATCTTTAGGATGCAGAACGCTGTTAAAGTCACCTCCTAGTAGGCAATGGTCATAACGCCCTAAAAACAGGGGAGCGATTTCCTCGGAATAAAACTGGGCTCTTTCATGCCGTCGTTCGGTGCCTGAGGGAGCGTAGACATTAACGATGCGTGTCCCCATGGCAGTGAGTGCCATGCCCCGAGCTGATGGAAGGAAGGCGACATCGGTCACAGAAATCCCGTGGCGGACGTAGATGGCCACCCCGCGGCCCATAGGATCACTCGCGGAGGCGTGGGCGGTATAGCCATTAATATCCGGGAGACTAGCCAAGTGAACTTCCTGCAGAAGGGCGAAATCAATATCCGAAGCCCAGAACATCTCCTGCATAAGGCGGATTTTCACCCTGGAACGGATGTTGTTGGTGTTGATGGTTGCTATCCGGTAGGCCTGGTGTCGGATGGCTGGTGGCTGGTCCACTCCGCCGTCCGCGCAAGGGTGTGGGCGTCGCAGCGGAACGTTATCCCGCTGGGCCGCAGGGGAGTCTGGGGAGAGTATGATTAGTGGTGCGGCCGTGACGGCGCAGGGTCCCGTAACGGCTCCTGCTCCGTGACCTCCTCCTCGTGCCACGCCGTCGAAGCGGAAACTGGTGTATCGTCCATTGTGTCTTCAGAAGATGTTGTAATTGTGCGTAGTGTCGTGTCGCCTGTGAGACGTTCATGATTTAGTTCAGCGTCAGCACGGGGCGCAGGCACACCGATAGATGTCTCCGCGCTCATGACGTCTTCGTCAGCAGTAGCGGGTTCTGAGGCTTCGTGCTGGTCGACGGGTACGTCCTCCTCGACTTGTAACGTCTCCTCTTGGCCGGAAACGGTGCGACGTCTTCGCTTGCGACGTTTCGGGGAACGTTGTTTCCTTGTGCGACCCTCCGTGTCCGACGACGGAAGGGAGTCACGTCGTTCTGGCAGAAAGGCCGCTGTAGGAACGATGAGCGAGTCGATCTCCATCGTGTTTCCGAGATCAGGGTCAGCGTCTGGTTGCGTCGGCATCTTCGGAGCGGCGTCAATGGCCGGCCGAGGCGGCGGGTCGTCCGAGGCGCTCTCCGTCGGGGTCTGGTCGGGCTCGTTGGTGGCGTCGTTTGTGGTGACCGGCCGACGTTGCAAAGTGGTAGGAGAAGCCAGAGCAGCGGCATAGGTCACCGGTAGCACTGTAGGTTGCGACGTGGCTGGTTTTTCGGCAGCTGGAAGTTGCGTAATACGCCGTTGTAGGCATTCGGATCTAAGGTGGCCTTCTTTGCCGCACCCGGAACAGGTCCGAGGCTGGCCATCGTATATAATTATGGCACGGCATCCGCCGATCTGTAGGTAGGACGGGACGTGGCTTCGGAGATCTATGGTGACCTGTCGGACCCCGTTTAGGACAGGATACGTCCGAAACTGTGACCACTTCTCCGCAGTGTGGCCGTGGACTGTGCCGTATGGGCGTAGTGCCGCGACGACTTCCTCAGCTGGAAGTTCGAATGGCAATTCGAAAATGCGTATCGTTCGCATACCTAAGCCTGCGTGGTCGACGGTTACCTCTCCCACATTGCCATCAGCGTGACAGAAGCGGAGCCCCTGTTTGGTCTCACGTAGTATGCGTTCGCACGCCGCGTCGTTAATGATTTTCACATAGACCGTGCTGCTCACGATGGACAAATGTATGCCTATAATATCGGTCGCCGGGATCTTCACTTCCTCTCGCAGAAAACGCTCCACCTCAAGTGCTTTGGGTCGGGCATAATCGTTGCAGAAAGTAAATCGGAGTGTTGATTTACGGTAACGGTTCGCCATGGATCGTACAAGGTAAGCCGGCACTTAAGCAACGGCCGTCAGAAAGTAAACAAGGCGAGCTCGCGCGCCGCACGAAGTCAACACGTACGCGTCCGCTCTGTTGCCCTGCCGAAGGCAGACTTTGAACCAAGGACCTCTCGCTCCGCAGCGGCTCACGCTAACCACGGGACCACGACGCTCCTGAGCTCATAATATCCTTGATGTTGCTTATCTTGGCATGGACTACTCAGTTTGTATAATTTGCTTATTTTTTCATAGTTACACTCAACTTCTTCCTGTTTTCTCGATTGATCTCTGTTCAGTTTTTCAAAGCCTATCCACTGTGCCAACTTATAACTAAATCTGAGGGGGGTGCGATGGGGAGGTTCCCTTGTTAGCACTGACTGTGGAAATGTATGTATTATGAGGAAGAGGTCGACCATTGTACGCCAGCCTTTTGAACTCCGTAGGCGTAGTCACTGTGCTAGTAGGACTGCTGGTAGCCCCCTGGCTCTCACGAGTGACTCCTTCCACAAATTTTATGTGATTTTTCACAACCAATCTCCGCAATGTTCGACGGTTCCTTTCCGTCCGTATATGAGATCTTCCTAGTCTCAGTTTAGCAGTGGTTGTTCTTTCGCGTCTGCACTTCACAGTCACATCAACAACAGTCGGCTTGGACAGCTTTAGAAAGGTTGAAACGTCCCTGACGGACCTGGTACTCATATGATATCCAATGACTAGTCCACGTTGGAAGTCACTGATCTCTCCAGACCTACACATTCTGCTTCTCGAGTAATAGCAGAAAACACCCCACCTCCTTTTGTACTAGCGGGTTAGAGAGCCTGTATAGGGAGAGAGCGGCCAACCGGACGATACGGCGGCCATTTTTCTGCCAAATAGCGGGCGGGACTTTTGAATGGCCAGTAGTGGAGTAGTGAAGTACACAGTCACCGAATCAAAAGCACAAGACAATATGGCGAAATCATTCGTTAAATGCCTCTCTTTACAGCTATAATATACTCATAGTACCCTACTACGTACAGCATAGAAAAATTTGATACAGTAGCTGTAAAAATCATTCGTTACTTGCATTTATCTCCTTTAAAGTTCGTTTACTAAAGATATTGTAATGAAAGCAACGTAAATAAAAAATATATACTGTATAGCATTTCTTTTGTATCGAAACTGCATAACGCTAAAGATTTAACGTACCTGTATTACGTCAGATGAATGAAAGTCGTAAGCAGTTGTTTACTTGTGACATGCAAAAAGTGTGAGACGTATTAGTACTTCTCACGTCTTCAAACTTTTTGCGTGTCCCAAGTAAACAACTGCTTACGACGACGGAATACCTATCGTAGATAACAAACGGAAAAGGCTCCTGTTTGATTTATGTCAGCCCTGTTGACTGCGACTGCCCACTGGTTTCGTCTTCCTTCGTTGCGTGGAAATGCTAACATGCGAAATCCACCTTCGCCTTTATTGGAATAACCAAATGCAGCACAACCTGGCATCGTTTACGAACGTCTCCAGAACGAATTACAGATGTCAAAAACAATACTGAACAATTACTAACGTGTTTACTTTATAATGTAGGCCTACCGACTTCATCACAAAACGCTTCATTATTTCAACTCGTATTTAAGACCGCAAACGCTAATTACGTACTAAAGATGATGTACAACTAAATCGAACATGCATGCACAACGCATAACAAGTCTCAAATACCTTTTAATCGTTTCCAAAAGTCCTCTGAACTTCAATTCACCTCAAAAGCACGGCGAACATAGGAAGCGCGAGAGACGTTTGGCAGAAAAATGGCGCCAAAGCTAATCAACCAATCACGGGCAACTTCACCTATGGCCACACTCTCCCTATACAAACTCTCTATAGCGAGTCCGCTTCTGGTGATATCTAGCGGTCCGCATTACACAGATGTGCCCACCGAGCAAGGCGGTGCAGTGATTTAGTCAAGAGACTCGCATTCGGTAGAACAGCGTTTCAAAACCCCATCTGGCCGTCCGGATTTAGGTTTTCCGTGCTTTCCCTGAATCTCTTAAGGCAAATTCCCGGATGGTCCCTTTAAACGGGACGACCAATTTCCTTCCCTATCCTTCGCTAATCCGGTCTTGTTCTCCGTCCCTAATGTCCTCAGCACTACCCTTCCTTCTTTCTTTACAGATGCACGAATACTTTCGAGCAGGTAATGTGTTGCGGGTTGGCAGGAGAAAATGGTTCAAATGGCTCTGAGCACTATGGGACTCAACTGCTGAGGTCATTAGTCCCCTAGAACTTAGAACTAGTTAAACCTAACTAACCTAAGGACATCACAAACATCCATGCCCGAGGCAGGATTCGAACCTGCGACCGCAGCGGTCTTGCGGTTCCAGACTGCAACGCCTTTAACCGCACGGCCACTTCGGCCGGCGGTTGGCAGGAGAGCCAACACCGTTTTACTAGAGGAAGCCGAAAGGCACGCGTTTTAGCTCACGCAAGCTGGCATGAGGTCTGGAACAGGACAAGGAAATTATAATTTAGAAAAAACGGACGTATCTGGTGGAATAAAAAAATGGTTCAAATGGCTCTGAGCACTATGGGACTTAACTACTGAGGTCATCAGTCCCCGAGAACTTAGAACTACTTAAACCTAACTAACCTAAGGACATCACACACATCCATGCCCGAGGCAGGATTCGAACCTGAAACCGTAGCGGTCACGCGGTTCCAAACTGAAGCGCTTAGAACCGCACAGTCACACCGGCCGGCTCTTGTGGAATACTTAACTTTAATCCATTAATGGTGAACGTCGCTCTGACGGTACATTAGTCATAATATCAATAGTAACTGGTAATGGCGCCTTGCTAGGTCGTAGCAAATGACGTAGCTGAAGGCTATGCCAACTATCGTCTCGGCAAATGAGAGCGTATTTTGTCAGATAACCATCGCTAGCAAAGTCGGTTGTACAACTGGGGCGAGTGCTAGGAAGTCTCTCTAGACCTGCCGTGTGCCGGCGCTCGGTCTGCAATCACTGATAGTGGCGACACGCGGGTCCGACGTATACTAAGGGACCGCGGCCGATTTAAAGGCTACCACCTAGCAAGTGTGGTGTCTGGCGGTGACACCACATAATGTGCATCACCTTTGCAAATGTTCCGTGTCCCTAGTGCGTTAAACGCAGACTAATAATAATGACTAACTGTTAAGATGAAAGATAACAGCAACTGCAGCATTTAAGTGCTGTAGATAGCGGGGTCAATAGGGAGTGAAGAGTTTGCATTTGCAATAAATAACACAGCAACTGTACCACAGAGGCGCTGTCGTTACAGCAATCTATCCACGATGAATTAGTATCTATAATTACTTATTCACACCGCAGCAGAGTGTGCGTTATTTTGAAACTCTGTGATTCGTAACTGGAACCTTGCCTTTTGCACAGAATGCTCTCGCCGCCTGTGCAGCGCAGACAGGACTCACGACCAGTCCCTATAGCTGTAGTTTTGCCAGAACGTATCCTTCTTTTCCTAGAGTATAGAAATCGTACTGTGTATGGCGCACGAAGACAGTAAACGCGTCGGAAACGTAGTTTCGCCGAGTAGAAGAAAGATGTCGGTAGAATTGACACCATTAGTAGAACTACTTTCATTAGAAAGAAATAATTTCACATTATACGCCGAAAGTATCCTACCTTTAGGCTCTATCTTGTTGTAAATCTTTTGATCTTCACTATTTAGAATCATATTCATAAGCACATGTAGTTGTTCGTCAACCTTTAGCACTGGTTATCGTGTCTGAATCATATTTGGTTGTAGATAGATCACTTATTTGGTGATATACTCATAAGAAAAAAATCACAGTAGAACAGACAAAAGAAATAGCTTAGTAGCAGACTGCGCTTTATTCTACATACGCAATTTCTAGGGCGCCATGAGCAAATAAGAGGTGCACGTGTCAGCTGTTGCAGCGTGCTAGTTTGATGTTTTTAAAACAGACTGAATTCACGGTTCGACAGAGGCACTATTTCAAGCGCTTGCCATTTGTCGAGACCCCTCGTGAATCACTCTGGCGGGCGGGCCGAAGTTTTTCAGCGACGGAGACTTGCAAGACTAACTGCGCCGTTGGTTACGTAGCCCTCCGACAGTTCCCTCCCTTTCGTTCTCTTTCGAAAAGAAAGAAATTAAAAACGGTCAGTGTGGGAGAACCGTGTAATGTATGTCGGGACGGATTTTGTATACTTACTTTTTCTTCCTCACATGTTGCAGACGTAAGGACCCCATTGAAATCTGTCGTTTATATTTGACCAAGCCCGTTCGGGTTTGCTCAGATTTTTACGTCTAAGTCAATATTTTCCGACGCGCTCCGTCGTAGTTATGATGAAATGCTGGCGCCATTCATGCTACTACAGAGTGCACGGCAAACATTGCTTTCGCAAAATTTAACTCCATGAGGTTATTTTCCCTAAGTCTCTCAGTATAATACTTCCACAGCGTATAAATCTAGTTCGTCGCCATTTTAATGGGATCCAGAGGTGTCGTAGCCAGACATCAACTACGTAGGTAACTGCCGCGTATAATCTACATTTACAGCTATCCTCCGCAAGCCACTTTAAGGTGTCTGGCGGAGGTTACTTGGTGCACCACATCACTTCCTGCCTTTCCAGTTCCAGCCGCGAAGCGTCCAAGGAAAAACAACAATTGGTAAGCCTACGTGAGAGCTCGAATCTCTTCAGTTTCGGTTTCGTGGTATTTCGAGGTAGATACGTAGGAGGGAGCAATATACGGGTTGACTCTACTTGGAATGCATTTTTTGCCGCGTCGCCAGTGGAGTTCGCTGGGAATTTCAGTTCAAAAATGGCTGTGAGCACTATGGGACTTAACTTCTAAGGTCATCAGTCCCCTAGAACTTAGAACTACTTAAACCTAAGTAACCTAAGGACATCACACACATCCATGCCCGAGGCAGGATTCGAACCTGCGACCGTAGCAGTCCCGCGGTTCCGGACTGAAGCGCCTAGAACCGCACGGCCACCGCGGCAGGCTGATCATTTTCTTCACAACGACATTTGTCACTGGTCCTTTACCCGTTCGATGATAGGATCGTAAAGCTACAGTAGCGATTCTCCATTCTGACAGTAAAGCTACGCTAGCGGTATCTTTTCTAGTGAGGTCAACACGCCGCATTTACTGGCGCATCTGGCTCCTTCTCTCACTACACCTCATTTTATACACGATTCTCATTCGGCGTCACTGGAGTATTGCTGTCCACAGACATTTGTTTGGCCGGTTTTTGGACTCGTTTTTGTTTCAATAAAACCGCATGTGATTTCAGCCATGTGTGTAAAGTATTATCTCTCTATCTACATTATTCCGTGAATTAGTGCATTTTGAAATGCCAACGGACTTCTGGGTCACCTGTACATTTATGGCCATTAAAATAGCAACACCATGAAGGTGACATGCAATACTCGTAAAATTGGCATGCCTGGATATGCAAATGGTTTGAACTGTGTGTACCTCCACGACGCTAGGCTTGCGACCACTAGAAAATTGTCTTGGTGACTGAAACCACTTGCGGTGAATGAAATAAAAATTGCGACTAGTGCTTTTGTTTCGAGATGATCAGAATGTGTGCGCTAGCACAACGTAGGTAGAAATAATTTCGTCTACAGTCTGTATATGATGGTAGCGCAACGAGTTTCTCTTCCAGAAATCGCAACAGAATGTACGCTATTCGTGATGAGACCTTAATGCTTCGCCTAGGAAGGACAAACGTCGCAATTTGTGAAGGCGACGTGATGGCTTCCGGTGTCGAGTACATCTACATCTATGTCATACTACGCAAGCCACCTAATGGTGTGTGGCGGAGGGTATTTTTTGTACCACTAACTAAGCCCTCCAAACCTGTTCCATTTGCGAATAGCGCGTGGGAAGAGTGACTGTTGGTAAGTCTGTGCATTGGCTCTATTTCTCGAATTTTCTCCTCATGGTCATTACGTGAGACGTATGTAGACGGAAGTAGTATGTTGTGCTCTCTAGAAATTTCAATAGTAAATCTCCCCGAGATGCACAACGCTTCTGTTGCAAGGCCTGCCAATGGAGTTTGTTGAGCATCTCCATAACGCTCTCGTCCCGACTAAACCATCCCGTGAGGAAACATGTCGCTCTTCGTTGGATGTTCCCTACCTCTTCTATCAGTCCTATCTGGCAAAGACCCCAGATAGACGAACAATACTCAATAATGGGTCGAACAAACGCCTTATAAGCCACTTCCTTGGCTCTGAGCACTATGGGACTTAACTTCTAAGGTCATCAGTCCCCTAGAACTTAGAACTAATTAAACATAACTAACCTAAGGACATCACACACATCCATGCCCGAGGCAGGATTCGAACCTGCGACAGTATCCAGGCTGTAGCGCCTAGAACCGCTCGGCCACCACGGCCGGCAAGCCACTTCCTTCGTGGATGAGTTACATTTCCTTGAGATTTGTTTGTTGCGCTTGGTTCGTGGCGCTTGGTGTCTGTACGCCTCTTTCTGCTGCAGCATCAAGGGAACGTCGCAACAGTGGTCGTCCTGTTGACATCCCGCGGTGCTCGAGACGTCGTCACACTGGCCCCGTGGATACCTGTCGTGCTGCGAACATGACCGTCGTTCTCTGACTCAAGGTATGTGACGTGGCTGCACCATGGTGCGAGCCCGAGTGAACAACACGTTGCCGTTCTACGGCGCTGGCTACACGTGGTCGCTGAAATTCTGTACGACGTTGAGTGTGGCACTGATTGTCGTGGGACCCAACCAACGCGAACAACGACATGACACGATCTTATTATCAACAAACAAATTTATAATGAGGTGACAGAATTCATGGGAAGCCTCCTAATACCGTGTCGGACCTGCTTCTGCCCGGCGTAGTGCAGTAATTCCACCTGGCAAGGACTAAACAAGTCACTGGACATCTCCTGCAGAAATATTGGGCTACGCTGCCTCTATAGCCGTCCATAACTCCGAAACTGTTGCTGGTGCAGGAATTTGTGCACGACGAACTCTTCTCTCAATTATGCCCCATACATGTTCGACTTGGGTGTCCAAACCATTCGCTCGAATTGTTCAGGATGCTCTTTAAAACAATGGCCAACAATTGCGGCCCGGTGATATGGCGCATTGACAAGCGTAATAGCCCTACGGTTATTTGGGAACATTACCTACATGAATGGCTGTAAATGGTCTCCAAGTAGCCGAACATCCTGAGCACTCAGTTTATTCCATATAAACACAACCGACATCATTATGGAGCCACCACCAGGTTGCACAGTGCCACGTTGACAACTTCGGTAAATGGCTTCGTGGCGTCTGCACCACACTCGAACCCTACCATCGGCTCCCACCAACTAAAATTGGAACTCACCTGACTGGACAACGGTTTAGGGTCCAAGAGCCCAACCGATATGGTCACAAACCCAGGAGAGGCGCCGAGGCGGTATCGTGGTGCTAGCAAAGGCACTCGCGTCGGTCATCTGCTGCCAAGGCCCATTAACGACGAATTTCGTCGCACTGTTCTAACGGAGACTTTCGTTGTACGTCCCACATTGATTTCCACGGCAATTTCATGCGTCGTTGTTTGTCCAGTAGCTCTGACAACTCTACGCGGACGCCGCTGCTCTCGGTTCGTAAGTGAAGCCGTCGGCCACTGCTTTGCCCGTGGTGAGAGATAATGACTGGAATTCGTTATTCTCGGCACGCTCTTGACACTGTCGATCTCGGATTACTGACTGCCCTAACGGTTTCCGAAATGGAATGTCCCATGCGCCTAGCTCCAACTGCCATTCCGTGTTCAAAGTCTTTTAATTACCGTTATGCGGTCATAATCAAGTCGGAAACATTTTCTCGTGAATAACCTGAATACAAATGGCAGTTCGACCAACGCACTGCCCTTCTATACCTTGTGTACGAGATACTACCGCCGTCTGTATATGTCCATATCGCTAGCACACGACTTTTGTCACCTCGGTGTAAATGCGATTTCTAATGAGAAACCATCTGCGTAATTTTTCCTTTAATACAGAATGTATATGTAGTTGCCCCTACCTACTTTCCAAGCTTGCGCCGAAATAGTATTCGTTTGCATATCCAAGCGCGCCATACATTTGATGCCAATTTGACTTCTGATGCGTTCCACCTTCGAAAGTTGCAGTATTAATGGCCAACGGTCGAGAAATGGGAGAGCGAAAGGCGTCACCGGTTTTTGCGTGTCAGCCGCCTCGCGACAGCGATATTACTGGAACTGTGCAGAGCGGAACGTAAGCAGGAACTGGGCGTGTTATAGCCTGGAGGCCGGCTACCCGCAAAACCGCAGAGGCTGCCAACCTGCACACAGACAGGTTGCGACGTTGGCCGCTTCGCCTCGCAATGTACGAGCGCCGCTCACCCACACAGGGAGCAGGTCAGTATTCAGGATCTGTAAACCCCCTAGGCTGAACATGTGATGCGGGTCCAACATGGAATGCTTGTGATAGCTAGCACACAAAAAATAGCATTTTAGAGTGATTTTCGAAGCCCATAATGCACCATTTAAGGTTATTATTTACCTGTGTAAAACGGTTCAAATGGCTCTGAGCACTATGGGACTTAACTGCTGAGCTCATCAGTCCCCTAGAACTTAGAACTACTTAACCCTAACTAACCTAAGGACAGCATACACATCCATACCCGAGGCAGGATTCGAACCTGCGACCATAGCGGTCGCGCGGTTCCAGACTGTAGCGCCTAGAACCGCTCGGCCACTCAGGCCGGCTAACTGTATAAATTCTTACTATGTAGTTTATGTTTGAATGAATCGACGAGAGTAAAATATAAAAGGATTTTTTGAAATGTCGTATGCTTTGTAGTTCACAGCGTTCCATAATTATAGGGTAAACAGGAACAATTCAGAAATACCTTACTACAGCAATATCTCTACTTTTCTGTGACATTATTGTCATTCATCTACGTGTTACGTATAGCTGCCACAGTTCTGACTACACTGACAAGTGAAGTTGTCATACTGATATAATAGCGATATTCACAAACTGTTGCGGGTCGTTTGCAATTGGTAGTGTATAATTACTACGACAGCAAATATTTTCATAAATATAATTAATAAAAAAGTTTCGTTATTGAAGTTTTAAATTTATTGCGAAAACACTCACAGTGACCGCGTGACCTAATTGATATCATCAAAACTAGCCTTACACCTATTAATGGACATTAATGTTGGACGTGCCCACCCTTCACCTATATGACGGCTTGAAATCTGGTGGGAAGACCTTCAATGAGGTGTCTGAATATCTGTCGAAGTGATGTTGGACGCTGGGGTATGGAGCCAAGTCGACGTTGTAACTCATCCCCAAGTTGTCCATTGGGTTCAGGATGGGACCCTGGACAGGTTAACGAAACCTATGAACTTGCCAAGCATTCGGGGATGTTCAAACGCAAGATTAGAGGAGCAATCGAAATACTAAAACACACTAACAACACGAACATAGAGGACAGTCTCAGGGTTGGCCCTTCCAGACCGCACCAACAACACGAGATGTGAGCGCTTCCGGCGAGTAATTGGCGTCGCGCGGCTTGCGTAAGTTCACACCTCATTCGCCGATGACTACCAGTGACGGCACACAAAGGAAGAAGCAATATACAGCAGCAGATTCAGACTCCCTTCCACCTCAGTGACCTCTTACAGTGATGTTCCCACTCCTTCCGCTTTAAGAAACAATCATGTCAACGGTTTTTGAAATTATGAGGTAATGCCATGTTCATTGAGCAGTCATGTGGAAATACAGGTCACTCAGGATAGCAGGAACACGGCATTAGAAGACCAGTGTAACCGTGATCGAAACGTTGTTTCCCAAAGTAATAGTTTTTTTTTTTTACAATAAGGCGCAGTACCATACCCAGAAAACTTTTAAGCTAACTGAATAGATGCAGTACTCTAAGGGGAAAGACCGATAACGATTATCTTGTGTTCGATACTATTACAGATTTGTAGCGCACTATTCGTAAGGGAAGTTTTAAAATCTGACGTCCTTACTATGTCTTGCGTCATGTTAACGAATTCTGAAGTTTCATTTGTGTATACTACAGACCGAACAACACCCGCCAGGTTAGCAGAGAGCGCTAATGTGCTGCTTTCCTGGACTCCGGTGGCCGCGCCGGCAACGGATCGAATCCGTCAGGCGGATTAACGACGAGGGCCTGTGTGCCAGTCAGCTTGCATGTGGTTTTAGGCGGTTTTCCAAATCCCACTGGGTCAATACCGGGCTAGTCCCCACGTCCTGCCTCAGTTACTCGACTCACAGACATCTGGACACTGTTCTATGAGCTACACTAGACGCAGACAGCTGGGGTACACTAATTCCGTCCCAGGGGGTACGGGGTGGCGGCAGGAAGGGCATCCGGTTCAAATGGCTCTGAGCACTATGGGACTTAACATCTGTGGTCATCAGTCCCCTAGAACTTAGAACTGCTTAAACCTAACTAACCTAAGGACATCACACACATCCATGTCCGAGGCAGGATTCGAACCTGCGACCGTAGTGGTCGCGCGGTTCCAGACTGTAGCAGCTAGAACAGCTCGGCCACTCCGGCCGGCAACGGCATCCGGCCATCCCTTAACATTAACCTTGCCAAATCCGTTCCTAACCATGCCACCCTGCGGAACAGCGGGATAAAGGCATAAGCAAAGGAAAGAAGGAAAGAATACTAACAGAACAACATGGCTAGGACACGGATCAGGGAGGAAATGGAAATTTTAAGAGTCAACGTAGCAATTTCACGCTTGTCAACTTCCGTAAACAAACTTTGTGATTTACGAGCCACATACAGTCGATTACTGCAGGAGGAGAGGGTTGCTGTCACAGATAGTAATATGGAGCACGTCCCTTGTCATACACCAGCCGATTTCCAATCAGCGACGATGGGAACCGCGTCTAACGTGCTTCGCAACGAAAAAACTCGTCCCGTGAAAGGACAGTTCTACTAGCGGTAAGAGCAGAGTAGGAAGTCGCGGTAGGAATGGGAAAAACCGATAGCCGTGTTTTAGTTCTGAATAACCGGTATTCTTCGGTATTTGTTCGTTCTCTAGTCTGAGTTACAACAGTTTTTTTAAAAAATTTTTTACTGTTAACCAATTAAAAAGAAGTAAATATCAATTAGCCATCCAGAATGAGATTTTCACTCTGCAGCGGAGCACTTGCCCGCGAAAGGCAAAGGTCCCGAGTTCGAGTCTCGGTCGGGCACACAGTTTTGATCTGCCAGGAAGTATCAATTAGCCATAGTTGCAATGCTAACTTTTGATCCTTAAAATTTGCATTGCTTTGAAAAATTAAAGTGAAGAAAAAGCCACGAGTGTTATTTTATTAACAATGCCGACAGAAACGAGCAAAAAAAACATGGCATAAGAATTGGTACAGCGTTGCTGAGACAATAACGTTTCTGTTGCCATGCGTTTCGGTTTAATGTGGACTTGCATTATGCAAGACTCGCCTGCGCCTGGTCTGTATGTACTTTCTCCACTTTCTCGCTGTCGTCTCCGGCCACCCGTTGTATTGCTGAATGGCACTAGTGCTAGTCTGCAAACATTTTTTATGAAGTGGCGTAGCAATGAAGTACAATGCTTCACTTGCTTTAAAAGATTAATAGTTTGTCTGCAGTTTCCATGAAATAATAAAAGAGGAAGGACATTATTGAAAACTGTAACAAATTAAAATCTTAACTACAATTCATTCACAGTGTGCTTTTATCTGCTTGTAGCCCTTGGAAACGGATAAATTAACACGGCCTCTCAGTTTTCTCCCTTCGGCTCTGATTATTCGTAGTGTCAAAATAAATTTTATGATACCCGGTTGTAACATGATTTTTAAGCAGAGTTTCATGAAATTAGAATCAGTAGGAGGTACCGGTGATTTTTTTTGTAGTATTCAACAACTTACCACTTTTCGAGAAAAGCAGCGAGAGGTGGACGGGCTAACTTTCTTTTGCTTGCCTATTTAATTAAATATTTTATTTCTATGTGCTTTGAAACTGAGAGCGTCAAAACTTTTTAGTCGTTGTTCGATTTCGAAGTCTGTTAAAGGAAATATTAAGGATAAAAAAATCGGTTATTTCGGAAACCAATTATTGCAAGCAGATTCAACGCTCAGGTTGAACGGACGTGGAAAAAACCGACAAAATCAAGAACCAATTCCCGAATGAGATTTTCACTCAGCAGCGGAGTGTGCGCTGATATGAAACTTCCTGGCAGATTAAAACTGTGTGCCGGACCGAGACTCGAACTCATGAGCTTTGCCTTTCGCGGGCAAGTGCTCTACCAAGCACGACTCACACCCCGTCCTCACAGCTTTAGTTCTGCCAGTACCTCGTCTCCTACCTTCCAAACTATACAGAAGTTCTCCTGCGAACCAAGCACTTGCCCGCGAAAGGCAAAGGTCCCGATTTCGAGCCTCGGTCCGGCACGCAGTTTTAACCTGTCAGGAAGTTTCATATCAGCGCACATTCCGCTGCAGAGTGAAAATCTCATTCTGGAGACATCCCTCAGGCTGTGGCTAAGCCATGTCTCCCCAATATCCTTTCTATCAGGAGTGCTAGTTCTGCAGGTTCGCTGGAGAACTTCTGTGTAGTTTGGAAGGTAGGAGACCAGGCACTGGCAGAACTGAAGCTGTGAGGACGGGGCGTGAGTCGTGCTTAGGTAGCTCAGTTGGTAGAGCACTTGCCCGCGAAAGGCAGAGGTCCCGAGTTCGAGACTCGGTCCGGTACACAGTTTTAATCTGCCAGGAAGTTTCAAAAACCAATTGTTTCGCAGGCACTCGAACCATTGCACTTCGTGGCTGCGAGTGTACGACACAGCAGCGACGAGATTGGTTGAGAGTCTCATGCCTGAGACGCCCGCCTTCACTCGGTATCGTCAGTTAAGGGGAAGAGTGCTTCGTCCCTGAACGATCTCTCTCAACAGTCGCGGCCGAGAGGACGGCGGGAAGCAGCGAGGGCAGCCGGGAGGCGGAACAGGCGACTGCGGGCGCAAATACGTCGCCCCGTGGGCCCGCTGCAGTCGGCGTGCGCGCGTGCGTGTGCGCTCATTGTAGGCGGCGCGCGGCACGGGCTTTGGCGGCGCTGTTTGCGCTGCTGATTGGCTGGCGAGGCGGCCGCTATGTACCGACGCCATATCGCCCGGCGGCGCCCCTCTGTTGCTCTTTAATTACATCGGTCGGCGCTGCGCCACCACCTTGCCGGACCGCTCCGGCCACCGCGCCACCGAGGAGTAATTTCCCCGCGCGCAGGTGGCCTCGCCGTCCCGCCCGCTCTGCTATTCCTCAGTACACACTGTGTCCGTAGACCAGAGCCTGTTACGCAGTCACTGACAAAGCCGTACTAACACGAACTCCACGAATCTTTTCCAATGCAACGCAATGTACGAGAGGTGGTCCATACACTTTTTAACATCACTCGAAAAAAAGAATTGAACAGATTTACGTAATTAACTTTTACTTGTTTGTAGGTGCGGTGAATATTCTTCTGCATCTGAAAGGGAACAACGCTGCAGCTATCCATGCTGAGTCTGTGCGAGTGAGCAAGAACAACGCACCATCGTATGGTGTACTGGTTGGTAGTGCACACGCTAGCAGTGAGGTCAAACGGGTCTGAATGACGAAAACCGTCTCTCTGTGAAGAACCAAGATAAGTGCCTTAGTACTCGCGGGTCAACGTGTCGCAGCAGAGGCCAGAGCGAAATTAGTGAAAATCAATCATGAAACAGTTAATATCTTTCACGACATTCTGGATGGTTTCGCGAACGGCCACACTCGTGCAAAAAGCGCGCTGATCCGAAGCAGCAGCGGAATGTTGCCGCTGTATTTGACCAGTCCAGATGACCTTTTTAACTGTATAATACCGTGGATGTGTGCTGGGTATATCACTAGGACACAGAGACAAAACAGAAAATCAAGCAGTGGAAATACATGGATTCACGACGGCCAGAAGAGGTGAGGACTCAATCACCATCGGGCAAGGTGATGCTCAGATTTTTCTTTTTTTTTTTTTTGGGAGGGGGGCGGGATAGTTCAATGTGATCCTGTTAGATAATGCTCGTAAGAGGAGGCAAACCGTCACAGCAGTATCTACCAAAATCTCCTGACCGAGCGAGGTGGCGCAGTGGTATCACACTGGACTCGCATTCGAGAGGACGACGGTTCAATCCCGCGTCCGGCCATTCTGATTTAGGTTTTCCGTGATTTCCCTAAATCACTCTAGGCAAATGCTGGGATGGTTCCTTTGAAAGGGCACGGTCGACTTGCTTCCCCATCCTTTCCTAATCCGATGAGACCGATGACCTCGCTGTTTGGTCTCTTCCCCTAAACAACCCAAACAAAATCTCCTGATCTCCTGATGGTCTGCGCAACAGGAAACAGTCTCTCCTCCTCTTTCAAGTCCAACGCCCTCACCTCCCCCCCCCCCCCCCCCCCCCACCTCGCCATCCTTCCCACATGCTCACTGTCATGCCACCCAGTGGATACTTCTTTCTCTAATGAAGAATCTATTGCACAATGACGAGGAGGTGATTTTCCAGGTGAAATGTTCTTTGATCACTTACAGTGCAGACTTGTACAACCAGTTTCCCTGTCAAGTTGGGAAAAATGTGCCATACTGAAGTGTGAATGCCGGCCGGAGTGGCCGTGCGTTTCTGGGCGCTACAGTCTGGAGCCGGGCGACCGCTACGGTCGCAGGTTCGAATCCTGCCTCGGGCATGGATGTGTGTGATGTCCTTAGGTTAGTTAGGTTTAAGTAGTCCTAAGTTCTAGGCGACTGATGACCTCAGAAGTTAAGTCGCATAGTGCTCAGAGCCATTTTGAAGGGTGAATGTGTAGCGGAGGACTAACAACAGTCATCATGATCGGAGCTCGATTTTTTGAGATGAAATTTAAAACTTTATCACTACCTATTTTACCTTGTTTTCACATTTTTTTAGTCAGCATTTTGTGGCGAATGAGTCCAGTGGCTCATTTGTAAACATGTATTTTTGCATCAACAAAAAGAAGAAATAAAGGGCCTTAGTAATAGGAGTCAGTGCTATCCAACTGTTCAAAATGTTTCAAATGGCTCTGAGCACTATGGGACTTAACATCTGAGGTCATCAGTCCCCTAGAACTTAGAACTACTTAAACCTAACTAACATAAGGACATCACACACATCCATGCCCGAGGAAGGATTTGAACCTGCGACCGTAGCAGTCGCGCCGTTGCAGACTGAAGCGCCTAGAACCGCTCGACCACCGCGGCCGGCTATCCAACTTTTCGTGATGTCACAGCACTCAACGGATATCCATCACTGGCTTGTCACTTTATCAGTAGCGACTGGTTTCCATCTTTATAATGTATTGCTGTCTCTTCAGCTGCATAGAGTCTGCTAGACAGTCTGTAACACAGTAGCATCCTGTACATGTACTTACATTTACAGGCGCTGGCGCCGGTAACTTTGATGCTGTGTAGCGTCGTTGGATGGTGTCTCCGGACCGATGTTGCATTACGTTTACGGCCACGGATTCCCATGTTGATCTACTAAGTCCTCTCTACTACCTGTTCAAGTGTGTAACATGAATTGTGAACCATCCTGTATAACTTTCCTCCGTGCTCGTTATAAGCTGTCATATGGCCGGACGGGGAATTGAACCATTGAACTCCTGTGTTCAGAGACTCAGACATAAGGATTAGCAGAGATAGTCGTAATGTCTTTGAGGACGACTATTTTCCTTCCAGATTGGCTACTTCACTTTTACTGCTGTCGTAACAATAAAGTCCATTGCTCCCTGTTTACGGCATTCCCTCTCTTGCTCAGTGTTCAGTTCTTTCGCGGTGAGTCCGGAACTCCTCAAAGCCGAGAAACTGGCTCATCTCCTTCAATTAAGTTGCAAATCTTGGTGACGAGCCGCAGCAGCAGCTACCGCCGCAGCCTTGCCGGCGTTCAGTCAGCGACAGCCCAATCTGTGTGCCGTCTCCTTCCCTCTCTCCGCGCATCCGAAAAGCCAATTTGCGGAGAGCTGTTCTGCGACGAGTAATTTGGCCGTACTTTCGCTCGGCCGCGAATCCAGATCGGAATAACCGACCGTTCACGCTCGGCGGGAGAAGTAATCCCGCGACTGGCTGCCCCGCGGCCTGCAGGCGGCAGAAGCCGGCGGGTCCACGCAGACACGTCGCCCGCACTGTGCGACGCGCTCGGATGGTCGCACGCAGGCCACGCCGCCACCTGTTGTCCCGCGCCTTCCGCTTTTTTAATTGTGCGCCCGCCGAGGAACAGGTGCATCGATCGCTGTGGAGGCGCGACGGCTAACCGTATCAACTGCCGGCTCACACCCACCCCAAGCACACGGCCCTCGTTAAAGGGCGATCAAAAAAGAGAAAGCGCCGCCCGACGGCTCGTGTTTTCTTCCCGCACGCCACTCTTTATTCTGAGTGCTGTACGCAGATAAGTGAAGGGAAGCAACCTCGAGGTCAATTACCACCGATTCTGATCACATACGGGCGTAGATGAGACGGGAGAGCTGCACGGGAGTTAGTTAGTTGGATGCGTGATCCATTGATTAGTCGCATAAAAGAAAGATTAATCTGTAAGTCTGTGTTGTAATATACAGGGTGTTACAAAAAGGTACGGCCAAACTTTCAGGAAACATTCCTCACACACAAAGAAAGAAAATATGTTATGTGGACAAGTGTCTGGAAACGCTTACTTTCAAGAATTCATTTATGGTATAGAAGGAGTTGTCAAGGAGACATGATTTCAATTTATTTTTGAAGCTATTACTGCTGTCTGTCACACTTTTTATTTCATCTGGTAATTTGTCCAAAATTTTTACAGCAGCATATTTTACCCCTTTCTGTGCCAAAGATAGGTTGAGTAAAGGATAGTGTAAGTCTTTCATTTTTCTGGTATTGTAATCGTGAATGTCACTGTTGTTTTTAGCCGCGCGGGATTAGCTGAGCGGTCTAAGGCGTTGCAGTCAGGGACTGTGCGGCTGATCCCGGCGGAGGTTCGAGTCCTCCCTCGGGCATGGGTATGTGTGTTTGTCCTTAGGATAATTTAGGTTAAGTAGTGTGTAAGCTTAGGGACTGATGACCTTAGCAGTTAAGTCCCATAAGATTTCACACACATTTTTTTCCTATTGTGAGGCTGTTGTAAGACTTCCCAATCTTTTAAAAAGATGTGCGACTATGAATCCCACACATTATTCTACCTGCTTTCTTTTGAGCAGTGAATAATTTTTGTCTAATGTTGAGTTACCCCAAAATAATATTCCGTATGACGTCAGAAAGTGAAAGTGCGCAAAGTATATTAGCTTACTAATTTCTATATCCTCAAAATGGGCAATTATTCTGACTGCGAAAGTTGCTGAACCTAGTCGCTTTAAAATATCCAAAATATGAATCTTCCAATTAAGATTCTCATCTATATGTACACCCAAAAACTTAGTATTCTCTACCCTGTCTACTGATTTCTTTTGATGTGTTATATTTATTGAAGGAACTGTACTTTTTGCAGCAGAAAAATGGATGTACTGCGTTTTTTCAAAGTTTAGAGCAAGCCCGTTTGCAGAAAACCAATTAATGACTTTTCCAAAGACCTTATGTATCACCGAGCGGGGTGGCGCAGTGGTTAGACACTGGACTCGCATTCGGGAGGACGACGGTTCAATCCCGCGTCCGGCCATCCTGATTTAGGTTTTCCGTGATTTCCCTAAATCACTCCAGGCAAATGCCGGGGATGGTTCCTCTGAAAGGGCACGGCCGACTTCCTTCCCAATCCTTCCCTAATCCGATGAGACCGATGACCACGCTGTCTGGTCTCCTTCCCCAAACCAACCAACCAACCAACCTTATATATCATTTTTAATTGGAGTTTCGTTTACTGGATTAATAATGATGCTTGTACCATCAGCAAACAGTGTCAGTTCAGCTTCCTGTTTCAGTCTACACTGGACCTCTGTGAGTAGCTGCACTTGAATTACAACCATACCACATGTGAATACCGAGGTATGGCTGTGTTAGTGATTAATTTTTCACTGCCATCGGCGATCAGATGGTTCTGAGGAGGTCTCTCTGTCTACACTCTATTTTGACTGTGCTGATATTAGAGGCGAACAGCGTTTGCAACATTCATTCCAAGCTGCAACCATGGGCCACCGACCGGTACATACTCCTGATGAATAGCTTCAGCCATTTGAAGGGGGTCTCATTGTAAGCCTGTGGAATGGTGAATAGTTGCATCGATGCATTGCTTCACGTATTGGGCACAACGTATCGGTGGTGTGTCGCTGCTTTCAACAGTGGTTTGTGGAACATTCTCACACATGCAGACCACGTCCATATAGTACAGACGCACGTGGAGATCGACGCAATGTAAGAGCAGCGGTGGCTGATCGAACTTCATCCAGGGAGGAGATCGAGGCACATGTTGCCCCTGCTGTATCATAAGGGACCATAGCGAATCGTCTGCCTCCAGCACGATTAACATCACGTGTTCCTCTGTTCAGGCTACTATCGCCATGCCAACCGGGCAGTGGAATGGCGCTCTGTTATCCTGAATGGTTCAAATGGCTCTGAGCACTATGAGACTTAACATCTGACTTAGAACGACTTAAACCTAACTAACCTAAGAACATTACACAAATCAATGCCCGAGGCAGGATTCGAACCTGCGACCGTAGCCACAACGGCCGGCTATCCCGAATGATGAGAGTAGATTCTGCCTGTATTCGTGTATGGCGTAGACCTGGTGTGCGGCCTAGTCCACAGTGCATTCGCCCACGACACACAGCTCCCTTCGCAGGCTTCATTGTGTGTGGGGCTAACAGTCAACTGTGCTATCACATTTGGTGTTTCTGCAGGGCAAAGCAAGCAACCTGCACTACATCACACAGGCTGTTACCCTTGTGCTACTGTCATTCTTCAACAGGAAGGCGACGTGCTTTTTCAGCACAATAATAGAAGTCCACATACGGCGGCAGCAACACAGTGTGCTGTTCGTGATGTACGACAACTGCCCGGGCCACCATTTTCACAAGATCTCTCGAAGGCTGAAGACGTATGGGGCATGATGAAGTGGGTACTTACTCGTCCTCCAGCGCCTGAAAGAACCATTACCTAGCAGCAACAAAAGGCTCAGGATCCTCGGGACAGTCTATCGACTCATTTATGATCGTCTGCGTACAAGAACACACGCGTAATCGTGTGTGGCCGGCAGACCGAGGTACACTGTGTACAACTTCGCACCCTTTACTGTCACGTGTGCTTCATTTGGTCTGAATTTGTTATCACAGACTCCTACAGTGATGAACTACGTGTCACCCCAACTGTCAATAAAATGGCCTTGTCGTAGCGGGTGTTGCATTTTTTTATCTGCAGTGCATTTATGTTATCGAATTCTGAGTTACGTAACTCGTCCGTCGGACAGCCAAATGTCTTTTCAGCTGAACCATCCTTATGAAGAATGGTAGGTTATTGTAAATGTGGAAAAATGTAAATTAATGCAGGCAATACTACATCGTTCGACTGCTATACACGTAGTGTACCGCTTCACAAAGTCGCATGGATTTTACGTCTAGGCGTGACGTTGCAAAGCTACGTTAAATGGAACGAGCACGTAAGGGTGATTGTAGGGAAGGCAAATGGTCGACTTCTGTAACGTGGGAGGATTCTAGGAAAGTGTATTTCAGCTATAAAGTATCAACTGCACAGAACAATTTTGCGACCTGTTCTTGAGTACTGTTCGAATGTTTGGGATACGCACCAGTTCAAATTAAAGGAATACATCGAAGCACATCAGAGACGTGCTGGTAGATTTTTTGCCCGTAGGCTGGACAAACACACAAGTACTACGGAACTGCCCCATGAACATTTGGGAATCCCTACAGGGAAGAAAAGGTTCTCGAGAAAATTTAGATAACAGGTATTTGCAACCAACTGCAGAACGATCCTACTGGCACCAACATACATCTCGCGTAAGGACCGCAAAGACAAGATAAATCAGGGTTCATACGGAATCACAAAGACAGTCGTTTTCTCTCTCTCCGTTTGCGAGTGGAACAGGAAAGAAAAACACTAGCGGCAGTACAAGGTACCGTCCAGCCATGCACTGTTTGGTGGCTTGCCTTAACTTGCTCGGCCGTCTTTTCTGCTTCTGCACTCCCCTTAGCTGAACGTGAATGTCGGACGTGTTAGATAGAAATTCCTGAAAATGACTACTTAAAGCTATTTCCGCTATTGAATCTCTAATGAAGTGATGAAATAATTTCGTTGTAAATAAAACAATTACAGAAAAGGACTGCCGTGAGATCACGTCCTTTACAATGAATTGTATATTTCATGCGTTAATAAAGAGATACGGTAGCAAATCTTCTACTAGGTCAGATAATGAAGTTCGTTCCTCGATCGCGTAAAATTTCTGAACCAATAAAGTTCATTTGTAGACCGTACAATACTCGCTAAACAAACTTAGCTTGCTAGCACTGCTGAACATAACACTAATACTGTTTAGCCCTGGTACGTACCTCCCATGCGAAATTTCGCATTAGACGCAGAATAACTCTCTACATTAATATTTAAAGTGAAGGTTGCTATAAACTCGTTACTATTCAGACAATTCTGCGCGTTCGCAAAGCATAGTTCCAAAATATCTATCAGTTCTATTTTATGTTTCAGTACTAAAACGGCTGCTTACGCGTTCACAATGCTAACGCACTGAACGAAAAGCCGCTCATCAAATTCTAAAAGCGTTTTCTATCGCAGGAAGCCTAAAACTCCTCACTCTGGAAAGAGAGCTTCTCACCTGATGCCATCGTAAAAACTGTTCACACCAAACTCGACCAGCACACTGGAATTGCCGTAGCCAAGGAAGTCATCTCTCACGCCTATCTACCGATCTGGACTGACTAGTTACGTCAGCTAGCCCAAGACCGTCCGTTCTTTCTAGCCGAGCGAAACGAGCTCTCAGCTACACACGCAAATGCTTCCGATTTTCACACATGGCTTCCGTATTGCAGAATCTAGCACCAGCAATATTTTTGATCATAACGATTCGGAAAGAATCTGTCCTCCGTGGAAATTACTAGCCTAACCATAAAACCACGAAAGACTGAAATTTTTATGCTTCTACTTCTTTTTCTTACTTTTCTGTCCCGGATCCTGAGAGAGTCCGCTGCTTTGGCTCTCTAGCCCCATTTTATCCGGATTTGTGCCTGATCAGGATGCAGGCATGAGATCTTGAGATGTTCATGAAGGGTGTCTGGCTACCGATGCCTAGGTCGACGTACTGACTGTTTGCCATTTACTCTCAGATTAAAACCCCTCTTTGTCACTGTTGTTGTGTCTGCTCCAACAACATGCCCACACCATCGAGACGGCTTTCTCTCATCTTGTCTACTGTTGGTGCTACTCCATGAACTTCGAGACGGCTTTCTCTCATCTCGTCTACTGTTGGTGCTACTCCATGCACTTAACGAACTTCATCATCTGTGAAATGATTGTGATGTGTTAATCTAGATATCCACCTGAGCCCTTTGTTTCCATGACAGAAAGTCGATGTTCCACTTATTTCGTTGTGTAACTGAACGGTTACAGATCCGTACACTTACGACTTGATCCTGTCTGGAATCTTCTGGGTACAGAGTACACCAGCCACAGAACGCTTTCTGAGCCATGTGCTGGTCACGTGGTTAGAGATTTCTGCGCTGAAATTTACATCAGCAGCAATTTAGAGTCTAGCTAGCTAAAAGGCCTTGTTGTTGGTGCCCAGGTCATTTAGATCTGGTGAGGTGGTCCGCTTACTTTATGTTGACTCCTAGGCCTACTTCTGCAAGATGATCATTCCAGACTTGAACTTGCCACTGCAAATCAGTCTTACCTTCAGAGACAACAGCACATCATCAGCGTATGGTAACATCCAGGGTGTGGTTTTCTGCAGACCATAACTGTGATCAAGAGGAGAGGAGAGATGTACTCCTACAAAAAATCGCCCGACGCTCCAGCGGCCCTTTGGGTCATGGTGGAGCAGTGTGACCTATCTTGCTACCCGGCCGGGGTGACCGAGCGGTTCTAGGCGCTACAGTCTGTAACCGCGCGACCGCTACGTCGCAGGTTCGAATCCTGCCTCGGGCATGGATGTGTGTGATGTTCTTAGGTTAGTTAGGTTTAAGTAGTACTAAGTTCTAGGGGACTGATGACCTCGGAAATTAAGTCCCATAGTTCTCAGAGCCATTTTTTTTATCTTGCTAGTTCTTCAAGTAAGCTTCAAATTTGAAACATGTTACTTACAAAGGCATTTGTATCCATCTGCTTCTCCGGACTACAGAGGCTTTCTTCGAATTGATATATAATCTACATTACCCAGTAAATTTTAATACAAAAGCAACAGCTTTTCGTGATTAAAAATTATTTCAACAGTAGAACCTTGATTAATCTTTAAAATTACACCAATAAACCCCAGAAGCTTTAAAAAATCGAGAACCCATGATCAAAAGTCTTCAGACTGCCGACTACTTTAGAAATGCGTTGATGCGTTAAATATGCGATATATAATCTACATTACCCAGTAAATTTTAATAGAAAAGCAACAGCTTTTCGTGATTAAAAATTATTTCAACAGTAGAACCTTGATTAATCTTTAGAATTACACCAATAAACCCCAGAAGCGTTAAAAAATCGAGAACCCATGATCAAAAGTCTTCAGACTGCCGACTACTTTAGAAATGCGTTGATGCGTTAAATACTTGACGTTAAGCATTTAATGGTAAAATTTAAAAAAGATTTGATTATGTTTAAATTTTGTTGGAAGTCTCATAGCGCTCTCATAATCAAACAGGGGGTGACTACTGTCTGGGTAATATGCGCTGCGTTTTAAACAAAAGCTAGATTGTCAGACGTCTCAATGTTTATGACGTCATAATTCCTGAAATATAAGTCGTACAATGATATAATTTTGAAGGACGTTCAGTGGAATACGTGGGTACAGTCTTCAAAATAATCTGCTGTAGAATGAGGAGGAAAGGAGAAATAAATTAAAACATTGATGATGCTGAAGTTTTTTGCGTGAACAGCGAAAATGTAGCGAGCGATAAAGTTTTATCCTTTCGTCATTTTGTGGGGGGTTTAAGCGACGAAAAGTTTCGTAAATGTTTGAAATTACGTGTAAAGTTTCTTGGAAGTCAATAAATGCTCTCATTTTCAAATACTGGATGAATAAACTCTGGGTTTTTGTATGCAGGGAGTACATAGTTACTAAAAAAATATTTTTCTTACTCTGTTTAAGGTAAGACTATGCCTCTTAATGAATAGAATACGACAGCATTCTAAATTTTTAAGTCTGGTCACTAATCATATACAACACTGAAAATCAGATTTTTGTTGCCCATGGTAGCAGTTACATAGGCAACCTGCAGCTGGAGCCAGTGACTGTGCACGAGGATAGTCGTTTAGTAATCAGATGTTCTCACCGATTTTTATCTTTCTGTCCCAAAATTAAATAAACGGTTTATGTTCGATCTTCATTCAGTTTCACAAAAAGTACCGAACAGATGGTCCGTGATTTGATAAATAAATGTTTGTGAGAACATCAAAAATCAAATAAAATTTACTTCTTGCTGGACAACCCATACAATGAGAAATGCGCATTATTTCTAAGGTTGCCGCGCGCAGTTTCTTACTCAAGGATCCCTCTTTCCTACTCTGTGAACCCCCATTGTATGCCACGCCAAATGTTGATCCGTACCTCAAACATAAGCTCTGAACATTCAGTTACTCGCTCCTCTTGCTCAATAACACTGCTAGTGGAGCATCTCTGAGATGCAGTTTTTGTTTCTGCTTAAATAACACTGTATGGTAGATGAACGTAGTCTTGAACAGAAGAAAGCAATACAGTTAACTGTCACAATCTTCAATAACAATTCCCTCTTTACAAAGTACAGCAAACAGGAATCGACAAAATCAGCATTTGCTACACTGTATTTGAGACCATAAGAAGTTTTTATTATTCACAGAGATAAAAGGTGCCCTATTGGTAGTTTCTCAATAGAAAAGTACGACGCTGCAACCAGATATAAGCACCACATGAATCACACGTCCATCTTGTTATTCGAGATTTATTTTCCTTTTGACGCTGTTTACCTCACAGATTGTCGATTCCATACTTCCTTCAATAATTTCTAGAACTTCACCAACCCTAGATGACAGATATAAAGGAAACTAGACTTGAAATTATTCTGCCTCGCCAGTGGTCTTGAACGAATTCTTTTCCTCGAGCTCGAAGAAAATCTCAACGTCTCAGCACACCGTTTCAGTTTCCGAAATATATAACTTATTCATTCCTGTGACTTCCAGTGTCGAATAAACTATAACCGTTGGCCATCTTATATAATTATATCCTGAAGACATCTTTTCTACAGTATCAATTCCGAATTTTGTTTTACTGTAGAGCGATATCAAACCAGTTTTTATTCCATTCGTTGATCTCTCATCAATCGCCCTATCAAAAAGTAAGCTGGAAATCAAGATGCTAATCTTCTTCGTTTTCGGCACGTAGGACACTATGGTCCCTTTTTGTGGTAGGCAAAAACTCTTTTATGTAAAGTACTTCAATATTCTTATGTATGTTTAATATCCCCAAAATAGTGCTGGCCTGCGAATGAATTAACCAATAAGAGTTTTTCAATTTCCTGAGTATCCCCTTCTCTATCCAGATTATGTACACTCCTGGAAATTGAAATAAGAACACCGTGAATTCATTGTCCCAGGAAGGGGAAACTTTATTGACACATTCCTGGGGTCAGATACATCACATGATCACACTGACAGAACCACAGGCACATAGACACAGGCAACAGAGCATGCACAATGTCGGCACTAGTACAGTGTATATCCACCTTTCGCAGCAATGCAGGCTGGCAGGCTGCTATTCTCCCATGGAGACGATCGTAGAGATGCTGGATGTAGTCCTGTGGAACGGCTTGCCATGCCATTTCCACCTGGCGCCTCAGTTGGACCAGCGTTCGTGCTGGACGTGCAGACCTCGTGAGACGACGCTTCATCCAGTCCCAAACATGCTCAATGGGGGACAGATCCAGAGATCTTGCTGGCCAGGGTAGTTGACTTACACCTTCTAGAGCACGTTGGGTGGCACGGGATACATGCGGACGTGCATTGTCCTGTTGGAACAGCAAGTTCCCTTGCCGATCTAGGAATGGTAGAACGATGGGTTCGATGACGGTTTGGATGTACCGTGCACTATTCAGTGTCCCCTCGACGATCACCAGTGGTGTACGGCCAGTGTAGGAGATCGCTCCCCACACCATGATGCCGGGTGTTGGCCCTGTGTGCCTCGGTCGTATGCAGTCCTGATTGTGGCGCTCACCTGCACGGCGCCAAACACGCATACGACCATCATTGGCACCAAGGCAGAAGCGACTCTCATCGCTGAAGACGACACATCTCCATTCGTCCCTCCATTCACGCCTGTCGCGACACCACTGGAGGTGGGCTGCACGACGTTGGGGCGTGAGCGGAAGACGGCCTAACGGTGAGCGGAAGACGGCCTAACGGTGTGTGGGACCGTAGCCCAGCTTCATGGAGACGGTTGCGAATGGTCCTCGCCGATACCCCAGGAGCAACAGTGTCCCTAATTTGCTGGGAAGTGGCGGTGCGGTCCCCTACGGCACTGCGTAGGATCCTACGGTCTTGGCGTGCATCCGTGCGTCGCTGCGGTCCGGTCCCAGGTCGACGGGCACGTGCACCTTCCGCCGACCACTGGCGACAACATCGATGTACTGTGGAGACCTCATGCCCCACGTGTTGTGCAATTCGGCGGTACGTCCACCCGGCCTCCCGCATGCCCACTATACGCCCTCGCTCAAAGTCCGTCAACTGCACATACGGTTCACGTCCACGCTGTCGCGGCATGCTACCAGTGTTAAAGACTGCGATGGAGCTCCGTATGCCACGGCAAACTGGCTGACACTGACGGCGGCGGTGCACAAATGATGCGCAGCTAGCGCCATTCGACGGCCAACACCGCGGTTCCTGGTGTGTCCGCTGTGCCGTGCTTGTGATCATTGCTTGTGCAGCCCTCTCGCAGTGTCCGGAGCAAGTATGGTGGGTCTGACACACCGGTGTCAATGTGTTCTTTTTTCCATTTCCAGGAGTGTATTTTTCTCGTTTCAGAAACAAATAAATTTGTAAATATTTTGTTGAAATCTAACAATAAGTCTTACATCTCCCTAATTAGTGAATGTGACCTAAATTTGAAGAGAAAATAATGTATGGAGATGTGAGGCCTTGAAGACCCTAGTATACAAAATCGTGTGATTTTTGTACGTAGACAGTCTGTACAAACAATAGAGCGGTGTTGTATACAGACAACTGACAGACATTTCTTGTCTATAGACAGGCTTTAGCAACAAAATCGCAGAACATTTGGATCCCGTTCGAAATGGGAGACATGAAACAATTCCTAAACAATGGTGCGCAACATTTTGTGGTGTGGACGCGACGGTAGACATAGCCTGTAGTTATTTTCATTGCGCCGTGAAAAACGCTTCGTCGGTTTTTTATTCGTTTTGTTTTTTCTTATTGTTAAACACCATATATCAAGATGGGGCTAGCGGAGAAAGTGTTGCACGAGACTGAAGATTTTCACTTTGGACCATGTTTGTGGCAAGAAAGTAATTTCGCATACAAAAATTGCAACGAGAAGAGGTTGATTATCAATCAACTTGTCAAAAAAATTAAGTCTCATTGAGTGACGCCTTCTGCTTTGAAAGTTGAAAGTAAATTCCTGTCAAAACGAGGCCACTCGGTGCTAACAGTTCACGTTTTCACCAACGTCTGCTCTATCGATTTCTTTCACGACGCATTATTGTCAATGCACGAGGCGCGATCCCAACAAGGTCAGCAATATTTGGCAAATATCGAGGTACAAATTATTCAGGCGTGTACATGAGACAAAGTATCTAGATTGTGTACAAACATTGTCTCGCTACATGTCTGCAGAAAGTCCTTCTACATTGTCTCTAGACAAAATCTCGATTCTGTATACAAGTGTGTACTTACGTTAAAGAAGCATAAAAAACACGTCGCGGATGTCCCTCAAATATACTGAGAGTTTTAACGAAAACTGATCTCTTTGAAAAAATTACGTACACTGTAACGCTTGGGAAATTAAATGGTTTTGGGTAGTTGGAAAAAATTTAATTTGTGCTGCAGTAACAAAACTTATACACTCGATCGCGCTGTGTCCCGCATATGCGAATCGGGACCTCACATCCGTAATAAATCGCAGTTCACAACAGCAAGGATACTGAGAAACGCACTCCCTGGAACAGGACGACAGAAGCGAAGGTGGTTGCGACACTCGTGCTGTATTTCCAGTTTTCCGCGAAAGTAAGTGCTCTGTATCTGCCAGAACTTCGCAGCTAACTGAATATTAAAACCTGTTCATACAAGTCTGTCGACTAACTACTTGCTTTCAACCCACAATTCATTTTCCACTCTATATGGAATATAATACAAAACATGCCAATTGTTCGAGATTCGCGACACAAAGTCTGAATGATTATTAACTATGACTCACACAAAGTGAAAATTTATCACATTATTCGCTGTATGTGGCAAGCTCAAACGACTAGGGGCTTCGTTAAAATAAAAAAAAGGAGATATTGGCATAGAAATTGCGTCCTACGCAGCACCCTGTTGGTTTACATTTCTTTCATAATATATGTGGTCCTACTGCTTATTCACAAAATTCGTAAGCAGTTTACAATTTTCCTAGCAGTTTTCTGTAATACTCACTGACGAGACTTAGTTTCAATGGATGTTAGTACACCCTACAGGCAGGCAACGGTGAGTTAGTGAGACATCTTACGAAATGAATTGCGACAGTTTTGGCGTGAAGATACAGAAAATAAAGACGTTAATGCTGGGATTCCGCTGTTGAACGCAGAGGAGAGGGCGGGTAGAGAGAGAGAATACATTGGGACCTCTATGACGGTAGAAATTTTCTGATGACGTGACAGAAGAAGAAATGGGAGTCGATATGGAAGTTATAGGAGATACAGTATTAGCGTTTCACAGAGCTTTCGAAAACTTGAGATCAAATACGGCGGAATTCAATAGTAACATTCCTTCGGAATTTCTAAAATCATTGGACGGAGTAACAACCAAAAGACTATTCAAGTTTGTTTGTAGAATCTGTAAGATTGGAGATATACCGTCAGACTTTCGGAAGAATATCATCTGTACAATCCCGAAGATAACCAGTGCTACAACACCCAACGGATACTCATCTGGGTACCAAGGAACTTGTCCTGATACATGCCGTACGTCTACAACACTTCAAATACCGGAATTGCCACATTAGCATATAAGGCTAATATGACGTCCAAAGAAGCCAATTTTTTTGGATTCCAGTATCGCAAAGTGACTAAAACATAATGGCAAGTCACACTGCATGTTCTTCCTCGTCCGCCAGCATACAGAAACGTTACTCAGATATTGTATCGGCAAGCTAAAATGTTCTGTTGCCGTTAGTACAAATGATCGCTACAATGTACAGATAACTTCCCATGAACCGGTTTGTACATCGCTGGTTTGAGGCACCAAAGGCATACCATAATTTGTTGTTTACTTTAAAGTCGTTTCTGTATTGTGTCCCTGAAGTGAAAACAGGTAAAATAGTAGAAATCGTTTAATCGGGTGCAGAAGATCCGCTTTAAACCAAATGCAGCTTGACTGATTGGCACGCTGTTGCATTTTGCCTCCTTGTTCAGCTCGTTTGTTTGTTCCAGTGATAAGCGCTAATCTCAACAGTTTCCTGTCCGTAATGGTAAATAACGAGTTAATGTAACATCATAATAACGGCAAAAGTAATTACAACAACAATAACAATAACAGAAGAACAACCAGTGGTGGAACAACAGATTTCATGAATTGCTAAGGTGATTAGTGATTCTTGGAACTTGTAGCAATAGAAAAACAGTCTGTGAAGAAGAAGGAAGGAAGATTAGAGTTCGACGTCCAGCTGACGACTAGGGGTATAAAGGCGGAGTGAGGAAGAATGGGAAACGACGCTTGTCGTGTGCTTTCTCAGAGGGTCCATACGTGTTCATCTTTATGCACTTTCACGTGATGGATGTTTGGATGGGTGACTGCAGCTGTATAATAACTTTTGTGGCAAGGAAGACCGATCGAAAAGCTACAGTCTCTGTTTGAACTTTATTCACGGTATGGCTTCCAAAAATTATATTTCCATTGTCAATGCTGTATAATGAAAATATCATGTCAGTGATGAAAATTAAGGAAAACCCTCCTACCAACTGATACTCGGAGAGGCTCTCTAGAGAATTTTTATGGTTTATAAGGTACAGATAAATTAAATGTCGCATGTGGGTTATGATGCTATAGCTCAATTGTTAAGAGAACTGCCTGTAAAATGCGAATGTCAAAGTTTCGCGTTGCCGACTGGCACAATTGTAATCTAGCAGGAAACTTAACGTGTATAACAACATCTTTAGGTATCTTAGGTGTATGTGACAAACTCGTCGTGGAACTGCATTATTTCGCCAAGCAGCCTGTTGTCCCGTTCAGGTATTTCAGAGACTCGGGAGAGGAGACTAAAGGAAGCGGAGATCCTGGGGACAGTTCCGTCTCCACAGTCGGCTGCAGGTGACGGCAAGTTAAATTGTCGAAGTATCGTGCGGTCCAGAAAACTTTGGCTGGTACCTCAGGCAGTTATTTTCAGAACGACCACGCCATAAACCATATCTGGTCAGTAGACGAGGTGACGCAGAGCCAACACATAACAATCACAGTCACAAAACAGTTTCCCGAGGAACTGAGTGGTGGTGACATCATCCCAGCCATTCCCGGTATGTACATGTCACCTGTGTCACATTAATGTAACAGAGACAGAGGTAAGTTGAGAAACAATAATGGGTACTGAGTATTAAAAATGGTCTGAGAGATCGATAGTTTTCGTTCACCATCGTCACCGGGAGAACCGCACACAGGGAAGTCAGTGTGTATTTGTAGCGTCGTGCGTGTTCCGAGCAGCTGCTCATCAGCCACACATAGTGAGCGCTGCCTCACACTTGCGGAACGACGTCACGGCACCGTGGAACAGCGGGAAGAGCTCGTCTGTAGCCATGACTCACTGTGTGCCGCATGGTTTCTAACGGAAGCGTGCGTCTCTGGAGAATTTATAGAAAGGTGAATGTGTCGGAAAGATGCAGCTGTCGCTCCTCACAATGTGTCTACTGCGGCATTGCTAATTTGGCGAGTTGTAGAGTGGTCCCGCTACTCATTAAGGTAAGAAGTCCGCCCCGGTAGCTGAGTGGTCAGCGTGACAGACTGTCAATCCTAAGGGCCCGGGTTCGATTCCCGGCTGGGTCGGAAATTTTCTCCGCTCAGGGACTGGGTGTTGTGTTGTCCTAATCATCATCATTTCATCCCCATCGACACGCAGGTCGCCGAAGTGGCGTCAAATCGAAAGACCTGCACCAGGCGAACGGTCTACCAGACGGGAGGCCCTAGCCACACGACATTTCCATTAAGGTAAGAAAATAAGATGGTTAGAAAGCAGCATGAACCTCTTGCGTTGTTTCGACCATTATATCACTGGCTAGGACAGGCAGCGCTACATATTCTTCCATTCGAGGCTTTCGTAACCAGTTAAGATATATTGCTTCTCCTGAGCTCCCTTATGTAGCTGTATGTCTTTACAAAGTACAGGATAGTTTTGGGAACTCACTGACAGGTTAAAACTGTGTTTCTAGTGATGACTTGAATTCGCGTCCTTGCTTTCACGGACAGCTGATCTATGCGGGCACAGTCCATATTCAACCCCACAGCTACAGACCACTAAAATGTTTCTCTCGCTTCCTACGGTGCACATACGTTGCAACCAACGAAGAGAGGGTATCACGGGGAACGTATTAGAAAGTTACGACGTACTGATGGGCTTAAGCAGTGACGCGATGGCATAGATCCACTAGAGTGTTTAAATCTACAAAAAAAAAAAAAAAAAAAAAAAAAAAAAGGTTCAAATGGCTCTGAGCACTGAGGTAATCAGTCCCACAGAACTTAGAACAACTGAAACCTAACTAACCTAAGGACATCACACACATCCATGCCCGAGGCAAATTTGGTGCCATCGAATAATGTCGTAAATTAACTGGACAGGTAAATCAATAAATGATGAAGTACTAAAAAAAACAATAAGAAATGAAGGTATCTGGAAGACCGTTACTGGACGAAGAGAGCGGCTTATTTAAATGTGGTGCCATCGAAGAATGTCGTAGATTAAGTGGACAGGTAAATCAATAAATGATGAAGTACTAAAAAGAACAATGAGAAAAGGAGGTGTCTGCAAGGCCGTTATTGGAAAAAGATAGCGGCTAATGCGGCGTCAGCTACAAGAGCCCTACCGAAGAAACCCAGCGCCCATGGCAGGACTGTCAATGCAACGCCCTCCTCCTCCCCCCCCCCCTTCCGCACTTCGAATATTACTGTCCAGTGAACTGCAAGGGTTAAAAGTTTTGCAGAGGGATTAGCTAAGAAATGTAACACTTTATCAACGCTTCAGTGAATGTCAGGGTTTTATTCACGCTAAAATATGAGTACAATACCAAACAAGTAATTCAAGCCAACTTCCTGTGGTCTTACGACAAGAGACGCTTAATCGATGACGAAAGGTAGAGCACTCGTTTACACGAGCATTCAACTTTCGACACAACGACTAAACTGCCGCAATATTATCAGCACCTATGTAGGGCCTATTCTTCAGTCGTTTTTATTTACACATTAGATCGTACCAATCTAGACTTGGGATGAGTATAAGTACAGGATGGAGATGCAAGTAAATTAGATGTCTCATCCACCCATCTACGCTTCCTTCCTCCTCCATCGCGACTCGTTCAATTTTTCAGTCAGCAGAAATCGGTAAAAAACGGAAGTTTTCGATCAAATAGTATAATTATATGCTCCTTGAGATTCTACAATACCATGGGAAAGTAGTAGCAAGATCACCTTTGCTGAACACGAGCAAGACGTGCAGGCGACATTCGTCCGAAACAAGCGCACTGTTGCCACAAAAACCATATCACCGACAGACGTTCTGTTAAACAGTAGTCATTTTTTTACGATGCTACCTGAGCGAAATGACGTTGTGACAACAACGTGCGTTTACAGTCGCTCGCCGTGGACGTGTCTGCTTCCGGTAGCAGATGACAAGAAGAAGAGAGGCTGGAGAACGCACGTAACTCTCCCAGTAAATTCTTAAATCGTGCTTCTTTCTTCTTTTTTTTAGATCAGTTTGTGCATACACTCTGTGCCTGCGCTCTTGTCGGTAGTCTATTTCGCTATCCCCTCGTTACGGCCCTGTCTGGGAAAGCAACCAGGCACAGTGAACTCAGAACTGTAAGAGGCACTAGAAGGGAAAAATAGCAGTGGCAGACCAGAATATAGTACGCAAAAAGGTTACAGAAGATGTTGGGTGTAGCAGGTAAGCAAAGGTGGGTAGGTTACGTCCACGTCTACGTGATTACTCTGCTATTCACAATAAATTGCCTGGCAGAGGGTTCAATGAAACCACCTTCAAGCTGTCTCTACCGTTACACTCTCGAACGGCACGCGGCAAGAACGAGCACTCAAATTTTTCTGTACGAACCCTGATTTCTCTTATTTTATTGTGATGACCACTTCTCCCTATCTAGGTGGATGCCAACAGAATGTTTTCGCAATCGGAGGAGGAAACTGATGATCGAAATTTCATAAGAAGATCCCGTCGCAACGAAAAACGCCTTTGTTTTAATGATTGCCACTCCAGTTCACGTATCATGTCTGTGGCACTGTCCCCCCTATTTCGTGATAATACAAAACGAGCCGCCCTTCTTTGAAGTTTTTCGATGCCATCCGTCAGTCCTACCTGATGCGGATCCCATACCGCACAGCAATATTCCAGAATAGGGCGGACAAGCGTGGTGTAAGCAGTCTCTTCAGTATACCTGTTGCACCTTCTAAGTGTTCTAACAATGAATCGCAGTCTTTGGTATGCTCTACCCACAACATTATCTATGTGATCGTTCCAATTTAGGTTATCTGTAATTGTAATCCTTAAGTATTTAGTTGAATTTACAGCCTTCAGATTTGTGCGACTTATCGCTTAATCGGAATTTAGTTGAGTTCTTTTAGTATTGGCAACGGTCTTGCCGCAGTGGATACACCATTTCCCGTCAGATCACCGAAGTTAAGCGCAGTCGGGCGTGGCCGGTACTTGGATGGGTGATCATCCGGGCCGCCATGAGCTGTTCCCACTTTTCGGGGTACAATCAGCCTCGTGAAGCCAATTGAGGACCTACTCGACCGAATAGTAGCGGCTCCAATCAACGAAAACCATCATAAAGACCGGGAGAGCGGTGTGCTGACCACACGACCCTCCTATTCGCGTACTCAGCTGAGGATGACACGGCAGTCGCGTGGTCCCGATGGGCCACTTGTAGCCTGAAGACGGAGTGCTTTTTTATAGTACTCACGTGAATAACTTCACACTTTCCTTTATTCAGGGTCAATTGCCACTTTTCGCCCCATACACATATCTTATCTAAATCATTTTGCAATTTGTTTTGGTCTTCTGAAGACTTTACACTACGGTGAATGACAGCATCATCTGTAAACAATCTAAGACGCTGCTCAGATTGTCTCCTATGTCGTTAAAAAAAATGGCTCTGAGCACTATGGGACTTAACATCTACGGTCATCAGTCCCCTAGAACTTAGAACTACTTAAACCTAACTAACCTAAGGACATCACACAACACCCAGCCATCACGAGGCAGAGAAAATCCCTGACCCCGCCGGGAATCGAACCCGGGAACCCGGGCGTGGGAAGCGGGAACGCTACCGCACGACCACGAGATGCGGGCCCCTATGTCGTTAATATAGATCAGGAACATTTCCTCGGGGAACGCCGAATATTACTTCTGCTTTACTCGATGACTTTCCTTCTATTACTACGAACTGTGACCTTTCTGACAGGAAATCACGAATCCAGTCGCACAACTGAGGCGATATTCCGTAGGCACGTAGTTTGTTCAGAAGACGCTTGTCCGGAACGGTGTCGAAAGCCTTCTGAGAATCTAAAAATATGGAATCAATTTGACATCTCCTGTCGAAGCGCTCATTACTTCATGAGTATAAAGAAAAATGGTTCAGAAGGCTCTGAGCACTATGGGACTTACCATCTGAGGTCATCAGTCCCCTACAACTTAGAACTACTTAAACCTAACTAACCTAAGGACATCACACACATCCTTGATCGAGGCAGGATTCGAACCTGCGACCGTAGCAGTCGCGCGGTTCCGGACTGAAGCCCCTAGTACCGCTCGGCCACCACGGCCGGCGAGTATAAAGAGCTAGTTGTGTTTCACAAGGATGTTTTCTGAATCCGTGCTGACTATGTGTCAATAGATCGTTTTCTTCGAGATAATTCATAATGTTCGAACTCAGTATATGTTCCAAAACCCTACTGCAAATCGACGTTAGTGATATGGACCTGTAATTCAGCGGACTTCTCCTATTTCCCTTTTTGGGTATTGGTGTGACTTGACCAATTTTCCAGTCTTTGGGAACGGGACTTTCTGTGAGCTAGCTGTTGTATATAATTGCTAAATATGGAGCTACAGTTAGCAAAATATGTAGCATGTCATCAACCTTTCGATACATTGAAGATTTTAACCAAGGAAAGATATACGGTACACGTTATTTTGAGAGGGTGATGGTTTACGGCTCCTAGAATTTTTAAAAAAGATGATAGTTAGCATACTGCTGCGCAGTGCACAGTAGATCTGTGGCGAAGCACATGGAGAACCGGAGATTTACTGTATGCTGCATGTGCTCCATTATTATACGAGGCGTGTTTTTTAAGTAAGTACCGTTTTGAAATTAAAAAAGACGTGCTAAGATATCTCAATAACTTTATTTTTACATGAAAGCCTATACCTTAATCTACGCACTGACGCCGTTACAGTCTGATTCTTCCTTGTTTACGTTGTGTACTGAGTGTTTAAGATGCCTCCGATAATCGTGAAGTACGGGCTGTTATAAGATTTCTTAGTGCTAAAGACCTAAAAGCAATCGATATTCATCGTGAGATCTGTGCAGTTTACGGAGAAAACATTATGAGTTATGGAATGGTAAGAAAGTGGGTGAGAGCATTTAAAGATGGCCGCACAATTGTGCATGATGAACAACGGAGTGGGCGTCCTTCGGGCGTTAATGAAAGTTTGGTGCAGGAAGTGGACAATAATGTGAGATAAAACAGACGCTTTACGATTTCCTCCTTGCGGGATGACTTTCCTAACGTTTCTCGTGGTGTTTTGTATGGCATTGTGACCGAGCACTTGAATTACCGAAAATTGTGCTCACGTTGGGTACCGAAAATGTTGACGGATGTGCACAAAACCAAACGTTTAGACAGTGCATTGACTTTCCTTGAGCGGTTCCACAACGACGGTGATGATTTCTTAAGCCAAATTGTTACGGGCGATGAAACACGGGTGGCCTGCGTCGCACCAGAATCAAAGCAACAGTCCATGGAAGTTGAGCAAGGGCATCGTTTTGCTGCAAGACAATGCCCGTCCGCATGTGGCGAATCAGACCAAAGATCTCACCTTTTCGATGGGAAATTCTAGATTATCCTCCGCACGGTCCCGATCTTGCGCCCAGTGACTACCATCTGTTCCTGCACTTGAAGAAACACCTGGACGGTTAGCGTCTTCAAGACGTTGACGAAGTCAAAACAGTGGTGATTGTTGTGACTTGGCAAGACAACCAAGCCACTCTGAGGAAGCCGAAAGGCACGCGTTTAAGCTCATGCAGGCTGGCGTGAGGTCTGGAACAGTTAAAGGAATAGAGACTAGCAAAAGAGGTACGTAGCTTCTGGAATACTTAACTTTAATCCATAACTGCTGAACATCGGTCTGACGGTACATGCATCACAAGATAAATAGCAAATGGTAATGGCGCCTTGCTAGGTCGTAGCAAATGACGTAGCTGAAGGCTATGCTAACTATCGTCTCGGCAAATGAGAGCGTAATTTGTCAGTGAACCATCGCTAGCAAAGTCGGCTGTACAACTAGGCGAGTGCTAGGAAGTGTCTCTAGACCTGCCGTGTGGCGGCGCTCGGTCTGCAATCACTGACAGTGGCGACACGCGGGTCCGACGTATACTAACGGACCGCGGCCGATTTAAAGGCTACCACCTAGCAAGTGTGGTGTCTGGCGGTGACACCACAGTGATGCAGTGGATAACAAGTCAGGCGGCTGACTTCTACGAGGAGGGTATTCAAAAACTGGTGAAACGTTATAAGTGCCTCAATATTGACGGAAATTATGTACAAAAGTCGATTAAGGTATAGGCTTTCATGTAAAAATAAAATTATTGAGATATATTAGAACGTCATTTTTAATTTCAAAACGGTACTTACTTAAAAAACACGCCTCGTAGCTGAATTTAGATGTTGGTTTACGGCATGACGCTTGTTAATGGTTCTGATTTGTCGTGCATCTGATTACGATGTCACACTATAACCGAGGACAGTTCATTTCTGACGGAACCAGGTTGTTTTAATACAGTTATACCACAGCTGTGCGTAAACAACGATTATGCAAAAAGAGAGATAATCAATGTCATGTAGCAAAAGCGTGCCGGGTCGAAGTACAGTTATCCCGTTTTGCGACGTCCGACGCGCGCGCCTTTCCTTTCGCGCGACGCGGCTGGCCGCGGTCTCGCCTCCCCGGCACGCGGCGCGGTCGATAGCGGGCGAGGGCACGCCGTCTGCCGGCGTCGCGACGGCCCTCGCGGGACCCAACTTTCCCCGCGGGCTCTAAACTGCCGGCCGCACCACCACGTGACCCGCGCTACCGCCAGCGCTGCGTCTTCCGCCCACCTTCCGCCGGTAGCTTCTGCCCGTTTCCTACACTACTGGCCATTAAAATTGCTACACCACGAAGATGACGCGCTACAGACGCGAAATTTAATCGACCAGAAGAAGATGCTGTGATATGGATATGATTAGCTTTTCAGAACATTCACACAAGGTTGGCGCCGGTGGCGACACCTACAACGTGCTGACATGGGGAAAGTTTCCAACCGATTTCTCATACACAAACAGCAGTTGACCGGCGTTGCCTGGTGAAACGTTGTTGTGATGCCTCGTGTAAGGAGGAGAAATGCCTACCATCACGTTTCCGACTTTGATAAAAGTCGGATTGTACCCTATCGCGATTTCGGTTTATCGTATCGCAACACTGCTGCTCGCGTTGGTCGAGATCCAATGACAGTTAGCAGAATATGGAATCGGTGGGTTCAGGAGGGTAATACGGAAAGCCGTGCTGGATCCCAACGGCCTCGTATCACTAGCAGTTGAGATGACACGCATCTTATGCCCATGGCTGTAACGGATCGTGCAGCCACGTGTCGATCCCTGAGTTAACACATGGAGACGATTGCAAGACAACAACCATCTGCACGAACAGTTCGACGACGTTTGCAGCAGCATGGACTATCAGCTCGGAGACGATGGCTGCGGTTGTCCTTGACGCTACATCACAGACAGGAGCGCCTGCGATGGTGTACTCAACGACGAACCTGGTTGCTCGAATGGCAAAACGTCATTTTATAGGATGAATCCAGGTTCTGTTTTCAGCATCATGATAGTCGCATCCGTGTTTGGCTATATAGCGGTGAACGCATATTGGAAGCGTGTATTCGTCATCGTCGTACTGGCGTATCACCCGGCTTCATGGTATGGGGTGCCATTCGTTACACGTCTCGGTCACCTCTTGTTCACATTGACGGCACTTTGAACAGTGGACGTTACATTTCAGATGTGTTACGACCTGTGGCTCCACCCTTCATTCGATCCCTGCGAAACCCTACATTTCTGCAGGATAAAGCACGACCGCATGTTGCAGGTCCTGTACTGGCCTCTCTGCATACAGAAAATGTTCGACTGCTGCCCTGGCCAGCACGTTCTCCAGATCTCTCACCAACTGGAAAACGTCTGGTCAATGGTGGCCGAGCAACTGGCTCGTCACAATATGCCAGCCACTACTCTTGATGAACTGCGGTATCGTGTGGAACTTGCATGGGCAGCTGTACCTGTACACGGCGTCCAAGCTCTGTTTGACTCAATGCCCAGGCGTATCAAGGCCGGTATTACGGCCAGAGGTGGTTGTTCTGGATACTGATTTCTCTGGATCTATGCACTCAAACTGCGTGAAAATGTAATCACATGTCAGTTCTAGTATAATGTATTTGTCCAATGAATACCCGTTTATCATCTGCATTTCTTCTTGGTGTAGCAATTTCAACGGCAAGTAGCGTATTTTCGCGATTGACCTCGTCATGTTTAGTAAGGTACTGTGACCTAGGCCAATGAGTTAAACGGAACTGTGAACCAGACAGATTCCTACAATTACGCCGCCCATCAGATATGACTTTTTGGGGCTTTCCTGGCGGATCTGTTGGAAATACACACTTCTCGGATTTCCCGTCGGATAACATTCCTTAAGTCCCACACTATTTCTGCGCAGTAACTGATCGACGTCAATAGGTTGCTACAGCAGCTATTTATGCAAGTCGCGGGAGGCATCCTTTGTATCACATCTTATCGGTCCAAATCCGAGAGGTGTATTTGTACCGTCTGTCAGTCATCCCGGGCGAACGACATATTATGTCAATTACGTCTTCGACAGTAGACCATCGTTATCGCCTTTTCTCGTGAAAACAACAGAAACCATTCAGCATATTTCGTGACTTGTTTAGGAATTGGGGCACTATAATTTTTTTTTACGACTCCCATTCCATTTTATTGAGCATTTCTGTAACCTGATTCTGACTTCACAAAACCATGACGAGTAGTGCCACTCGCCTGTGTATCTCGTCTACCTCCTCCACTAATCCAACTTAGTAAGGCCCCAAGAGAAAAAAATAACTGTTTTCCGAGAGTTTCGTAAGCGAAATCTTTGGTGCAAGAATTACACTTTTCTGGACACTTACAACAAAAGTGAGTCTGGCATCTGGCTTCCCACGGCAAGATTTATCTGGCCTGCCCACCCCAGACGATTGGCGACAGATACTTCAAGGTTGTGACAAATTCCGGAGACGGAGCGCCGTTAGCGTAGTCAAGCGATATCGGATGTTTTGATTTATGTACAACATCATATGCTGTACAGGTGGACTGGCAAATTATGTAGGAGGGAAATATTTTACAGCAGATTCTTTATTCACCGTTAAAGATGTTGAGCCAATCAGACCAAAAATTGCTATCGACAACAGAATAATTGAACAAGTTAACCTGTGGTTTCATCAGTTTCAATGTATATGTATCCCTTTAATAGAACTTTAAAGAGCAGAGTTAGGAAGGAAATAACAATAACGTTTTACAAAACTATGACTGTCACTTCTCAGATGTACCAGAGTGAAACTTGCTTTCTCACGAAATAGATATAGCAGTAAAGTACAGGCTGCTGAAAGATTTCTAACAACAGGGAAAGATGCACGCGGCAGGACGGGTTCATGAATGACCAAATTAGTGAAGAAGGGAATGTTGGAAGAATAAACTACACAACAGAGAAATACAGAAACAGGCGCAAAGAGCATGTGAGCAGAATGGCAGAAGATAGCCTGCCGAACCAACTGTGGATATACACAGTCCGAAGGGAGGGAGAAACCCTCGTAAGCGAAGAATGAGATGGACTCAACACTAACCTTTGAAGACGGAACTGGCAGTTAGCACAGTTCCCTGGAGTGAATATTATGATGAATGATACAACATCACATTTTATATATTTAGTGTTCCAGACAGTTGCCAAGCTATGCCCTAGGCACTTACCATCTGCAAGCTTAGATTTCTACAATTTACGTGTTGGGGGGAAGTGTTGTCTCATAGAAATTAGCAATACTACGCCAGATCTTGACTTAAAGACAGGTATAAAGACTGACAACTAACTCTGAATGCAGAGAAATTTTAAGTGTAATAAATGGAAGGCTTCTTTGCATTAGTAGGAAACAAAAGATTTTACAAAACACTTCTAAGGCCAGTAGTGGAACAGTGACCCATGTGGGATCCGTAATACGTTGGTCTAGCAGGATAATGTGGACTGTAAACACTGAAAGGCAGTTCAACTACAGCAATGTTTGAACTCGTGGCAGTGTGTGGAAGAAATGCTGGAAAATGTGGCTCATACACTCGAACAACGGCGTCGAATTTGTAGCAAACATCTTGTACGAAAAGTCCAATAACCTGTTCGCGAAACCTACTATTAATCTTCAGCATCCTACATGTCGCCCTTGTGGAGGTCATAACATAAAAACTATAACCGCTCGCATACAAATATTTAGAGAATAATTTTTCTCGCATTTGCGTTTCAATAATGTTTAATACGGTGTGATAGAAAGGTTCCCTAAGCCACGCAAATTAGTAAGATCTGCAGACCGTAAAATGTGCATTAAGAAATATTTAACTAACTTTAAATATTTGCTCGACGAAGTAAATCTTACTATCCACTCGTCCCCTTCGGTTTTGAGGCGGTAACAGCGACAGTACGAAATACTATTCGATGAATTACACAGCTGAAGCTGTAGTTCCATCTTTATCAAGTAGGTGCGCGAGAAATATAGCCAAGATATCGAGCGATTGGCGTCGACAAGAGCAGTTATTAACATGAAAGTGCATTTTAGTATTTCTCAAGATGCTACAGCAGTAAATACAATTAAGGAACGTGAACGACACAAACACTATTGCACGCAGTGGAACTCTTCTTCCGTTGCATCATCAGCAACCAGCAAGAAACTGGGTCCAGAATATTCGCCTAATCGCACGACACTGATCGTGCTTGTCACATCTGCGAAACCTTATCCGGGGTGTGAGACCTAATGTAGGCAACACTGAAGAAGTATTTCAAACGGAAAGATACATTGAAAACAGGTTTTTTTATAGTTAATATTTGTAACTTCTTTGTCTACCGAAATATTTAGTACATATGAATTGTTAATGAATCTTCCATAATTTTAGCAGTATTCGAGACGCCTCAAAAAGAGAAGGACAAATACCCGGTGCCTGTAAATGTCAGCGGTGAAGCTTTTCACAAATGTAGCCGGGAAATTTTCTAAATATTAAAGCAAATTCTGTTTGCACAGAGCAGTTTTATTTTTTATGTTTCCACTTTGATCTGTTAAACATTTTGGCAGAGGCTCTGTTCAAATATTTTCTCATAAAATCACTCGGTTTATGCTTTCTGTATGGATAAATGTGACGTTATTCTACCCCTGCAGCGATGTGACAACTGAGTGATATGATGAACTTTCTCCTCACTCTTTTAATAAACTGAAGCCTTGCTACCAGTGATACTGCATGTTTCTTCCGTCAGCAGTCCTGCATTCTTGACCAGTGTGAAAGTCCTGAGAGGTACCACCAGCAATGTAATTAAAATCTTTCTGGTTTTATATCCATTTCAACTTTTCACGTTGCATTTATGTACCTTTACGGAGGGGTGACATTGCCTGTACCCATTACATAATGTAGTTCTCAATTAATGTCTTAGAACTGAGCTAGTGTTAACAGATGTTATGGGTATTTCTCCAGCCCCTTACTGTTGATTCTACAGTCCCTCACTCTCCACCAAGAAGGAAATTCTGCCTATACTGTCGATAATCGGGTACCCTCAGCACGCTTATATCGGCAGATATCGACGTTGTCATCATGATTCTTCGCGATACCTAATGTTCCCGCTGTGTCGCTGCACACATGCATCGTTTGCTTGTGTGTGCTCCATTCACGTCAGGGCGTGCACGGCTCGACAATAATTACTTGCAGCCATTCTAGGAGTTAAATGACTTATGAGTATTTATACAGTCAATGAATGTGACCGTCACGTCTATGCAATCATGTGTACAATAATAATTGTTGCCAAAAGAGAGTGAGAGCTCCTCTTCTGTTGCACCAGCAGCAACCAGTAAGAAAACGGATGCAAAATATACTTTGCTTCTCCTGTTTACAGCGTCATACTTCTTCAAGCCTTTTTTATATCGACATTTCTTTCCTTGGACCCTGAGTAAATTTTATTATCATTGCTTGTTTACTACGTATAATGTTCTCGATAATGTGTTGCGCAGTACTATTGCATCTTCCCAAGTATCTTCAATTTTACTGCTTCACTGCTTCTTCCAACGGTACAGTAACAACATCGGGACGGCACAGTGAATGACCTATTAACTTGTCTCCTCTTCTGGTAACGATTTTCAGTAGATTTCTTCTTCTCAGCAGTATCTCCTCATTTCGTAATTTACCTCGGTAGAAAATTTTAACATTCAAAACATAGGTGACAGTGTGCAGAGTATTTTTCTTCTTATTTGACTTGTAATATTTACCGACTTCATCATATGGGTGTTAGTGAATTCGTCTTTCTACTAACGTACTGCTCTTCGCGTTAATATTTTCTGTGCTTGAATCTGAATGTGCGCCAAGAAACCTGTTCGATACATTTATTAGTTCATTTACGTACTTACTGTTAGCAAGAAAAATTCTATCTTTCAGAAATCCTAACTTAGGTGTACATTCTGCCTGCTTCTTGATATCTGTCCTAAAATTTTCATTAACTTCCTTCATTGTTTCTTCGTCATACGATTTTACGAACAGGTAAATGTTCAACACAGTCGCCGGCCGGAGTGGCCGAGTGGTTCTAGGCGCTACGGTCTGGAACCACGCGACCGCGACCGCTAGTTAGGTTTAAGTAGTTCCAAGTTCTAGGGGACTGATGACCTCAGAAGTTAAGTCCCATAGTGCTCAGAGCCATTTGAACCATTTTTTTTCAACACAGTCATTGTACAAGTAGTGGAAACTACTCAACTGGTTGTTCTGCTATTACCTTTCTCACAAGAAGCTGAAGCTGAAGTTAGAAGATAAACACTCAAATGATATAATGCGCTGCATCTCATGCCGAACCCCTCATGAAGATGAGCGCAACGTCTGTTGCTTGTGCTATCTACAACCTCGAAATAAAATTTGTTATGTTTTTATATATTTTTAAGACATAGAGAAGTACCATAAGGCGCCATAGATAAACCTCTAACCGCAAGCGTGCATGTTGTTCGTAGAGCACGATCTTCAACTGCCGAACTGCGGCACAATTACTTATTTTACACGAAACTTTCCGTACCCCACCTATACGCTACTCTTTTGACATGGGGGCCCAACGAGATACACGGGCACTGCAACGATCTTCGGACGTCACAATAGTCGGTTTGTCCGTCACACTACGCGAACGTAAGGCTCGGTGCAAGGCCCACGGGAAATCAATATGTAATTGAAAAGATACCAACTAAGATCTTAATTATGTCGTGTGTTCAAAAATATTCAAATGTATGTGAAATCTTATGGGACTTAACTGCTAAGGTCATTAGTCCCTAAGCTTACACACTACTTAACCTAAATTATCCTAAGGACAAACACACACACCCATGCCCGATGGAGGACTTGAACCTCCGCCTGGATCAGCCGCACAGTCCATGACTACACCGCCTAAGACCGCTCGGCTAATCCCGCGCGGCTGTCGTGTGTTACCGAGAACTTGGGTACAAACATATAGGCAAGTGTTATTAAACTTACCTGAGATACACTGAAGCGGCAAAGAAACTGGCACGGGCATGTGTATTCAAACACAGATATATGTAAACAGGCAGAAGACAGCACTGCGGTCGGCAACGCCTATATAAGATAACAACTGTCTGGCGCAGTTGCTAGATCGGCTACTGTCGTTACAATGACAGGTCATCAAGATTTCAGTCACTTTGAACGTGGTGTTACAGTGGGTGCACTAGCGATGGGACATAGCATCTCTGAGGTAGCGATGAAGTGGGGATTTCCCCGTACAACCATTTCACTAGTGTACCGTGAATATCCGGTAAAACATAAAATCTCCGACATCGCTGCAAGCGGAAAAAGATCCGTCAAGAACGGGACCAACAGCAACTGAAGAAAATAGTTCAAGGTAACACAAGTGCAACCCTTCCGCAAATTCCTGCAGATTTCAATGCTGCGCCATCAACAACTGTCATCGTGCGAAACGTACAACGAAAAAACATCGATATGGGCTTTCGGAGAAGAAGGCCCACTCGTGTACCCTTGATGACTGCGTAAAACAAAGCTTTACGCCTCGCCTGGGCCCGTCAACACCGACATTGGACTGTTGATGACTGGAAAAATGTTGCGCGGTCGGACGAGTCTCGTTTCAAATCGTATCGAGCGGATGGACGTGTACGGGTATGGAGACAACCTCATGAATCCATGGACACTGCATGTTAGCAGGGGACTGTTCAAGCTGGTGGAGGCTGTGTAATGGTATGGGGCGTGCTCATTTGGAACGATATGGGACCCCTGATAAGTCTAGAAACGAGACTGACAGGTGACACGTACGTAAGTATCCCGTCTGATCACTTGCATCCATTCATGTCCACTGTGCATTCCGACGGTCTTGGGCAATTCCAGCAGGACAATGCGACATCTCACCCGTCAAGAATTGCTACAGAGTGGCTCCAGGAACACACTTCTGTATTGAAACACCTCCGCTGGCCACCAAACTCCCCAGACGTGAACGTTACTGAGCATGTCTTGCAACGTGCTACTCAGAAGATATCTCCACTCCATCGTACTCTTACGGATTTGTGGACAGCCCTGCAGGATCCATGGTGTCAATTCTCTCCAGCACTACTTCAGACAGTAGTCGAGTCCATGCCACTTCTGCGTGTTCGAGGGGGGCTCTACACGATATTAGGCAGGAGTGTCAGTTTCTTCGGCTCTTCGATGTACGTAATTACTCGCTTCCCGCAAAAGGCGGGTGCTGGCGCTCGTAAGACCTGTAGTGTCACGTGATGTAACATATGCACCGTGGCCTGTCGTTCTCGCGGGTCTCGTTCCACAGGAGACTGACTCGTGCCGGGGACCCGCAGCGAGCTGCGACCTTTGGGTGTGGCGATCTACCGCCTTGGCGACTCTCCAGTTAAGCAGGTTTCTTTGTGTATGGCGAGTGACGGCGGGCCGTTAGGCGGCGATACCTGTTCCTATGTGTCCTGTTCCTATGTTACTGAAAACTGCTCACAGATCTGTCGTCCCCTTGTGCGTCCACCAAAACTGCTTAGTGCACAGCACTTTCCCGCGGACAGTAATATTTTGACTAAAGGCAACGACGTTTTTGAAAGATTATTTCTCCGAATAGGCTGCATATGTTTCGCTGGACGGACTAAGGCATGCAAAATCATGTGAGAAGGACGAAAGTCTGAAAACCTATATCTGCTTTCCGTGTCAGCCTACTTTTCACATTTTTGCTGCAGGCAAAACATTACTCACACAGCTTGACATTTTTAACGTATTATTTTGTATCCGTTTCAGAGGCTCTTGAAAAAAATGAGCTTAATAAAATATGTGATAGATAGAGATAACTCTAAGAATCCCAAGACAGGAAAGTATGCTTTAACGAGATTGGCTGGAAAAGACTGGAGGCATAGTAAAATATTACTGAGCAATATATCTGTTGTTCAAACAGTGAACACGCCATACCTAAGATTTCTAATTTTAAGAAGTCACATATTCTAACAGCTAACCAGTTTCAGTGTGAGAATTACATTTCATTTTGCCAAGGGACGTCTCAAAAATTTTGACGGGCAGAAGAAGAGCGTTTGAAGTAAAGGGTCCTGGTTTTGAATCGCGCAGTATGTTTTTGTTTGTCAGTTCGTTATATTGCATATTTCGGGTTCCATAAACAATCAGACAATCAGGTTGTTACTTCAGCTTTCATTTCCAATATTTCGTCACTGTACGTGTAATCATGGAACTGTTTACTTTTGTGCAGCGCTTACTAACAGTGAAAACATTTATCGAAACGAAAAAATCTATACAGCAACAGTAAGACGCTTCGCTCGATTTTAGGACGCAAAGTACCGAATGAATGAACAGTAGGCAGACTTACGTTACAGTCCAATAAAATGGATTCAACAGTGAAAATTTAAGAGCTCTGCGTGCTCTCTTCTGCCCGACCTGTGCAAATCATTGCGGTATTTCCTCCTATTGTGGCTGTTAGTTCAGTGAAGTCCGTTCTCCGCTGCTCCCAAGAACTGGGCACAGCATATTTTTCAGTATGGTGAATTCTTCATTACCACTAAAGCAGTAGCTGAAAGAAACTGATTACTGCGATACGAGAATGTCAAGGGCACATTTCAGGCCCGGGAACACATATCCCCGACCGTCACATAAAAAGAAATAAAAATTTACAAGTCAGAAACTGAAAAAAATTCTCACACACGTAGGTAATCGTGACACTGAGGATTAAACGTACTATAATTTCAATTGGAATATGTATCTGTAGTGGCCCGAATCAAGACACACGATCAGCTGAAGGATAGAAGAGCCCCTCTGGGATTGACAGTTGGAATGGGTAGCAAGTAAAAGCATAAGTCTGGAACACTAGACGGAACTCCAGCGAAACTCAGTACGCATATGCGTTATATATGTAGGGTATGTGAGGGAGAATCCCCTATCGCCACTACTGAAGTTGCTGGCAGTGGGAAATTGGCGACATGTACACTCGACTCTGGGACGCTTGAAGAACTTTCAATCAAACCTGATGCGATTAGCACTTCTTTTCAGGAACAATACTTCAGCGGCAGAGGGAATAAGGCACGCCGAACACTGCTAGGATTGAGCCTAGTGGTGGGAAGGGGGTTACACAAAAAATGGGAAACGAGCGATATTAGAGTCTAGTGTAGACGGTGATACACACATGAGGAACCAACTTTCAAAAACAGAAATAGGCGAAAAAAAATTTAATGTCAAGTAGTATGAGGTGGGGGAGGGGGATAACCCATGAGACTACATTACTGACACATCGGAAATCCTCGAAGTCGCCGCCTTTGATACAACCAGAAATTTAAAATGAAAAGCGAGACCTGTGACATATGAAAGAGGTAGATAATTACACGAAAAAAATCAAACAATTGTCCCTCTCATTTCAGCATATCTTCCTTCATTGTCGAGATGCGTCGCATTTTGTGCAGAACAAGGCAAAAGCTGGTCGTAACACACAAAGTCTACGGGTGTGCTTGACCTATTGTCCAGCGTGTGATAACAGTGAATACATATTACCAGAACGGAAGAATTTATACAGCAACTGTGAGACGACTTCGTGAGATTCCACGGCACAGTGAACTACCAAATCGATTAACAGTTCGCAGAGTTACTGAAAAGTTCAATGAAACTAGTTTGACAGTGAACATGAAGAGTTATGGACGGTTTCGTTCTGACCGATCGGTGGAAAACATTGTGGTGCGTCGTGACAATGTGGCTGTTAGTCCAGTGAAGCCGATGCTTCATTGTCCCCAACAACTGCACCTTCGATGTTTTTCAGTACGGTGAATTCTCCGATGCGGTCTTCATTGCCGTCCTTACAGAATTCATGACTACCTGAAAGTAGCTGATCACGAGAAAAGGCGACATTTTGCTGACCGGGCTCTGAGAAGACGATGAGATGCACTTGCAACAAATCGATTTGCGACTACACTCCGATATGGGAGTCAGAAAATTCTTGCATTGGTCAAAGGAGGAAAAGAGAGGCAAATGCATCGACAGTTAGTGATAGTTTGGTTTGGTTTTTTATTGGATTGGATTGGATTGTTTGGGGGAGGAGACCAGACAGCGCGGTCATCGGTCTCATCGGATTAGGGAGGGACGGGGAAGGAAGTCGGCCGTGCCCTTTCAAAGGAACCATCCCGGCATTTGCCTGGAGCGATTTAGGGAAATCACGGAAAACCTAAATCAGGATGGCCGGACGCGGGATTGAACCGTCGTCCTCCCGAATGCGAGTCCAGTGTGCTAGCCACTGCGCCACCTCGCTCGGTTTGGTTTTTGAGTGGGTGGCATCATCGGTCCTTTTTTTATGTTAAAGATGAGACAAGACAGACTATCACAGTTTACAGAAACCGATACCGTGCGATGATAAGGGATTTTTACAGCCTCATTTCAAAGAAATGGAAATTCTTGAGTCGTGATTTTAGCGCGGAAAAATATTGATTGTATGAATGCTTGATGTCTGTTCTTTCGGACAGTCTGGAGGAAAACCGGGGATCAAGTCTCAGTCCGGCATGCATTTTCACTCGTCACCACTGGTTCCGCATGAACCCCCCTTTCCTTTCATCCCCTTCCACCTGCAAATTATTTAATATAAACAATACAGATTTGCTCCACGAGCGATTTCCGGATCGCCACATCTCTCTTACTTGCGACCAACAATGGCCATCGACATTATGTGACTTTACCCCCTTGCAATATCTTTTCACTAGGGTTATCGTAAATCATTCGCGTATCTCCATAAACCGTGAAACATCTGCGAGTTAAAGGAGGACATTCGAGATGTCGTAGACGAAATGCAAGTGGACTTTATCAGGCAGTTATAGTGAAATATATGGGGAATTCTTACATACCTGCACAGTACAGTAGCTCATATGCTACACAACAACTGCCAGACCTGAAATGAGAAGGTGTTATGAACATGTTTATGTATCTTGTTAATGTGTTTTGAGAAAATGAAGTTCATAATGTGATATCTCAAACCTGACGCGCTTGTCGAGGCAACAGCCTGAAAACCTTAGTTTATGCTGAGAAGTAATTGTTAAGAAAAAAAATTCGACACTTGCGCCTTGTACGATCCAATTAGCATTGAAATTATCCAATCAGGTCACTGCCCGCGCGGAAATTCAAGCAGCCTGCAAGAGACGGTGTTGCAAAAAGTTTTCTTCGTGTTGTTTCCCCAAACTGAACAAGAGATCCTTGCTACTTGTAACACCTACAGCGCCTCTCTGAGTTTAAAAAACAAAAATAGCTCCCAAATTAGCTCCCACGTCCTTAAAATATCAATTCACAAAATGACCCAAGTCCCTCCACTAGTAGTAATTACGAAAAATAAATAAAAAACAAATAGAGGGAAATATGTAGTATAGAAAGCAAAAGAAAAGAAAAGGAAAATTTAATTATAAATTTTAGAAACATGGGATGGGGGAAAAACAGTAGAAAATATTAAAATATTAGTTATTCCAATACGTAAGAAAATCAATATTATAGTCATAGAACGTAGGTCTGGGACACCAAAGATAGTGTTTATTAAAGTATAAATAGCCATACGCTGCAATTACGATACTCTAGTCTCTAGTCTGCTCCAGTTCGGAAGTTATTTAGGGCGTACAGCTTTAGAGAACAACAATTGGGACTTTATTAAACGGTGATCCAGAGTAGATCGTGACGAGATAGTTTTTGAGGATTGTCAATTCAAGACTTTAATTTGGACATTTATCAGGTTAGATAAACGGGAAGGTGAATAGTAATCTCTTTGGCTTTAATGTCAATTCGTGTGAATATTTAAACGCTTTACTGAATTGAGAATTTTAACCGGATTCGGACTTTGAATTGTGATAGTGGGAAACTTTGACTTCACGCGACTAGTGACCATAGTTAATGACAGTTTGCGGATATTAAATAGAAATAACTTATTTACCGAAAGTGACAGGATATTATCTAACATCTCTGATGCTAGCGGGAATCCTACTTAGACATCTAATTAAGGAACTTATTTGAATGAGATCGTATGAGTGAACCAATTTATTAATAATTCTTGTCAATAAACTGACGTTATTAATTTGAAACATAATACAAGTCTTGAACATTAATTTAACGTTAAGATTACGTGATCTATGCCAAGAACAAACTAGCGATTCGTAACTAAAACAACTGAACGAAAGGTTAAAGGATCGTCGTCTGTAAACATTGGTAGTAAAGCTACTAAAAATTTGTTCTCTCAGAGTTGGGAAGACTATACGTGTAGTGACCCACGTTTAACATTGAGTTTTAAAAGTAATCAAACTGATACTTACACGGGACAATATTAAATAAAAGTAAAACCCTTCAATGACAGTCACTGTGTAAAAATTAAAATCAAACTTTCACCTGTTAGACGAAAAAGCGAGAACAGAAAAAGGGCTGCTACATACTGTCCAGTACCAATCGCCAAATTTTGTATCGCTGTCTTGTTCGGTTTGAGGAAACCGAACGAAGACCACGTTTCGCAGCACCGCCTCTGGCAAGCTGCTTCAGTTTGCACGCAAAGTGACCTGATTGGCTAACTTCAATACTAATTACATCGGAAGCGGCGCAACGAATCGATCTTTTTCTTCACAATTATTTCTCGACACAGCCTACCCTGTAACATCCTTAGAAGCTCCTCTGACCACCCTGTACATTTTTCGGTGAAAGATGACAGCGCCACTGAGCCTTCAAGACATCCAATTACCCAGTGTCTGCAGCAGGCAGTGTACGAACGTGCTTTACAGGGGACCACCTAGATCGCACAGCAGTCAGACCAGCAAGACACCGTAGTCCACCGCAGGAGGCGGCCGGACGGGAGGGCGTCAGCCGTGCCGAAGAAAAGCGGACGAGAAAAAGCCCGTCGCTTGTAATGGCTGCGCCGCGCTGCCTTCTCCGGCCTCCCCTCTTGCACTGTTTATTTTCACAAAAGCTTTCCTGCAACGGTCTCGCGGGACCGCTGCGCCCGTACCCGTCTATAATAAAAATAGGCAGCACACAAAGACTGTGATTTGTGATGCTAATCCTCTAAAGAGATAGGCAAATACCACGGCAAATGTGCCATTAAAGTGGCGGTCGCCGCGAATTTCAGGCATGACTGCAGCGCACGGGAACGTTGTTTGTTTGGCGCCGGCGACGGTCGTTACCATGGCTTTCGCCCCGGAAACGGATGATTTTGCCGCGATAAAGGTTTTGTGCGAGCTGCTGCTTCCTCCTTCCGGGTCGTAGCCTCGTAGGTCTCTGATTTGTGTACGGGGCTTGTCCGGCGACTACTCAGTGCAGTCGGATATTATACTGATAACCCATTCATTTCTTGCAGCAGAAACAATTCCTTTAGAAAAAACAACGGAAGTAAAAAACCAAATTTTTTTAATGAAAGGCGTTGCGCGCTCGATATACCAAACAAAGAAAAAACCGACGGTCTACTAAAAAAGCGTAACTTTCAAATTTTGTCTAAATTTTTTTTTCAGTGTAAGGATGTCAAGTATCAAATGGCAGTAGCACAGACCTATATAAGAGATGAAATTAAGCTGTTAGCTGAAAAGAATGCCTTTTTATCGGAGAGTAATTTTCAGACGTAAGACAACTTCCGGCGTGGCGCAAGGGACTGTCATACTGCCATTACTGTTCATGATATGCATATATAACATAATGGGTAACGTTAAAAGCTCCATTCAGCTGTTGCCGGATGATGCTGCTGTATTAAGAGAAACAGTAACGCTAGAAAACATGCGTGGAACGAAGTCAGGCTAAACGAAGCATTACCACTAGGTACAGAGATTTTCAGTTAATATTTCACATAAATATGCGGAAATGCCCGTTATTGTTCAGTCAAATTATTGATGGACAATCACGGTAAATATTCACATGCAATAAATTTGTGTGAGTGTTCGTACGGTGCGATTAAAAGTGAAACTACATAAAAGTAATAGCGTGGAACGCTGATGCTAGACTGAAATTCGTTCGAAGAATCAACGCCGCGCGGAGTGGCCGCGCGTTTTGAGGCGCCATGTCACGGAATGCCCGGCCGCTCCCATCGGAGGTTCAAGTCTCCCCTCGGGCATGGATGTGTGTGTTGCTCTTAGCATAAGTCAGTTTGAGTAGTGTGTAAGTTTAGGGACCGATGACCTCAGCAGTTTGGTCCATTAGGAATTCACACACATTTCAAGAATCAGCAGGAAGTTTAGGCCACCGGCGGAGGAGGTAGCTTACAAAGACACCCTTGTAACGGGTTCGTTTAGAAAACATGATAGCTCACCCATCTCCAGGAGCTGACGCTACGTGTGGGTCATAAAACGTCATGGAAAAGTTTATAGTCAAACGTTTCGAGATGGGGAAATTCCCAGAAAAGTCAACCAATATACCGCTTCCTCCTACGCGCAGCATGTTGCAACTATGTAAGACAGGCCTCTTAGATATATCCAGAAAAAATAAGTATAGCGACGTATAATCAAGTTTCTGACTTGCGCAAATCTTCTTAACGTTTATAGCTCCCATATTATGACATCGACACTTCAAGCAACTATATACGGTGTCTTTGTCATTCGAATGAGACTTCGAAGCAAACTTCAACGACGTAACAAAATAATAGGGCCACAGAACACTGCACCCCCCCCCCCTCCCAATCAAGCAACGTGGCATAAACATCTGCCCTACTGTACCATCTGTAGGCATACACAGAATTAGACTACTCTTAGTCGTGTACATAGGCGATTCAACTACCCCGAGCGATTCGTTTTAGCAATCGGTACAGCAACGGTATCCAGATTGACGATAGCCACATAATCGATAAAAGTACCCTTTCAGAGTTCCAGGCGACTGTTACCAAACGGAATCTTACGGGTTACATGGTATTTTTGGACCAAGATATACACTATGTGATCAAAAGTATCCGGACAACCCCAGAAAGATACGTTTTCCGTATTAGGTGCATTGTGCTGCCACCTATTGCCAGGTTATCTATTTCAGCGAACTCAGTAGTCATTAGACATCGTGAGAGAGCAGAATGGGGCGCTCCGCTTAACTCACGGACTTCGAACGTGATCAAGTGATTGGGTATCACTTCTGTCATACGTCTCTATGCGAAATTTCTACACTCCTAAACATCGATAGGTCCACTGTTTCCGATGTGATAGTGAAGTGGAAACGTGAAGGGACACGTACAGCACAAAAGCGTACAGGCCGACCTCGTCTGTTGACTAACAGAGACCGCAGACACTTGAAGAGGGTCGTAATGTGTAATAGGCAGAAATCTATCCATACCATCTCACAGGAATTCTAAACTTTATCAGGATCCACTGCAACCACTATGACAGTTAGGCGGGAGGTGAGAAAACTAGGATTTCATGATCAAGCGGCTGCTCGTAAGCCACACATCACGCCGGTAAATGGCAACGACGCTTCTCTTGGTGTAAGGAGCGTTAACATTGAACATTTGAATGGCAGAAAAACATTGTGTGGAGGGGCGAATCACGGTACACAATGTGGCGATCCGATGGCAGGGCGTGGGTATGGCGAATGCCCGTAGAACGTCATCTGCCAGCGTGTGTAGCGCCAACAGTAAACTGCGGAGGCGGGGTCCGCAGCTCGTGGTCGTGCGGTAGCGTTCTCGCTTTCCGCGCCCGGGTTCCCGGGTTCGATTCCCGGCGGTGTCAGGGAGTTTCTCTGCCTCGTGATGACTGGGCGTTGTGTGATGTCCTTAGGTTAGTTAGGTTTAAGTAGTTCTAAGTTCTAGGGGACTGATGACCATAGATGTTAAGTCCCATAGTGCTCAGAGTCATTTGAACCATTTCTTTGCGGAGGCGGTGGTGTTTTGGGGTGGTGTTGTTTTTCATGGAGGGGGCTTGCAGCCCTTGTTGTTTTGCGTGGGACTATCACAACACAGGCCTACATTGATGTTTCACTTTCTTCCCATTGTTGTAGGGCAATTCGGGGATGGTGATTGCATCTTTCAACATGATCGAGCACCTATTCATAATCCACGGCCCGTGGCGGAGTGGTTACACGACAATAACATCCCTGTAGTGGCCTGACCTGCACAGAGTCCTGACCTGAATCCTATAGAACACCTTTGGGATGTTTTGGAACGCCGAATTCGTGCCAGGCCTCACCGACCGTCATCGATACCTTTCCTCAGTGAGACACTCCGTTAAGGTTGGGCTGCCAATCCCCAAGAAATCTTCCAGCACCTGATTGAACGTATGCCTGCGAGAGCGGAAGCTGTCATCAAGTGGGCCAACACCATATTGAATTCCAGCATTACCGATGGAGGGCGCCACGGACTTCTAAATCATTTTCAGCCAGGTGTCCGGATACTTTTGGTCACATAATGTATTTCCTAGGAGTTACCTTTATATTCGATGTTAACAAAGTTTTCTTTTTCGGAAACACTTTCCTTGCTATTGCCAATCTACATCTTTACACTCTCGACTTCGGCCAACGAGTCAATTTGCTCCCCAAGTAAAAATAATCATTGACCGCTTTTAGTGTCTCGTTCCCTAATGTAATTCTATCAGTATCACTTGAATTAATTGGAAACATTCCATTAGCCGTGCCTCAGTTTCGTTACGATTCATCTTATAACTTTTCACAAGAAATTATGTATTCCGATCAATTTATCTTCCAAGTCCTTCACTGTCTCTGACAGTCCTACAATGTCTTCTTACTGAGCTCCCTCTCAAATTCAAAACTGTAGAAGTTTCTGAGCATTTTTTTCCTGGTATATTATAGCTCCATATTTCATTACTCTGTTTTGTTTTCTTTCAGTTGCATCTGTTTATCTTGTGTCAGTGACAGAGGTGAGCGACTGAAGTTATAAATGGACAAGTAGCGTATTGTCGACAGGACAGAGGGCAACAGTGTCGCGAAACTCTGGGTCAGCCGCCTGCAACATTTAGCGGGGGCGACGCTTGCCTGGGCGCCGTACCGTCTGGGGCAGCGCCGCGGCGCGCCAGTGTGCCTGGCTGCCAGCTCGCTGGCGTGTCCAAGGTCCGTGGCGCCACGCCAGACGCCAGCACGCCACCAGCTGGCCGCCAGACAACTGGCAGCCGCGGTGCATACCGACACAGCCGACTCGCGTGCCTCACCAGCTTCTACAGCGCCTGCCGATCGCGATGGCTCGACTGGGTCGTCACACTGGCAAGGGGTGGTACTCCTGCTCGAACGGATAAATACCTTAAACCAAAACCTGCGTCTGTCTGTTGTACGATCTGCTCGCATAGCTTAACGTGCAGCGTTCTAACATGCAAAACGGCAGGTGAGAGAGCCCCGAATAGAACACACGCGACTGATTCACGATCGTTGGTCTGTTACACCGGCCCGCCTGACTGTGGCTTTTAAGCAAGTTTCACGCTAGTTTGACGAAACTGACAAATGATAAACAAACTGTTACCGGCCGCGGTGGCCAAGCGGTTAGAGGCGTTTCAGTCCGGAACCGCGCGACTGCTACGGTCGCAAGTTCGAATCCTGCCTTTGGCATGGATGTATGTGATGTCCTTAGGTTAGTTAGGTTTACGTTGTTCTAAGTTCTAGGGGACTGATGACCTCAGATGTTAAGTCCCACATGGTGCTCAGAACCATTTGAACAAACTGTTAAGATACGATAACGCTGACCCTAAATGCAAACAAATGTAGCGTTCTGCGCATAAACAAAAGAAAGTTTCAGTTTCTAATGATTGGATCAAAAAGGTCACAGTGAAGCGGTGTAGTATCACGGGCCCCACAAAGATCAGTATTGGGGCCAATACTCTCCTCATTATGCACTGACGGAAAAAACTCGAAACATCAAATAATAATTAATGTAGCGTAATGAAATTTCGCGCATACATCTGTCTACATAATTTCAGGTGTATGTTTAGTATGTCTAGCACGCAGGCATTGCAAATGTGAACTGCTGGTATATTAACAACTGGTGTAGCCGCCAGAATGTTGAATGTAAGCATGCAAACGTGGATGCATTGTGTTGTTCAGGTGCCTGATATCAGTTTGAGTTGCGTACTTCTATGCCTATTGCTGTTAGTCGATCAATACTTGTGGATGCCGAGCGGTTCTAGGCACTTCAGTCTGGCACCGCGCGACCACTACGGTCGCAGGTTCGAATCCTGCCTCGGGCATGGATGTGTGTGATGTCCTTAGGTTAGTTAGGTTTAAGTGGTTCTAAGTTCTAGGGGACTGATGACCTCAGATGTTGAGTCCCATAGTGCTCAGAGCCATTTGAACTTGTGGATGATGCTCGAGTTGTTGTTCGATGGTGTCCGACATGTGCTCGATTAGAGACAGATCTGGTGATATAACAGGCCAAAGCAACATGTCGACACTTTGTAGAGCATGTTAGGTTACAACAGCGGTATGTGGCTGAAGGTTATCAAGTTGAAAATCCCTCTGGAATGCTGTTCACGAATGGCAGCACAACAGGCCGAATCGCCAGATTGACGTACCAATTTGGAGTCAGGATGCGTGGGATGACCACGAGAGAGCTCCCGATATCATACGAAACCGCAGCCTAGACCGTAACTCCCAGGTTGATTGCAAGTCCTTCACTGCCATCCTTCTAACCAAATGGCACCGAGCCAAAACCAGCTTTCATCGGGAAATTCAATAGTCCTCCACCTTACTTTCCAATGAGCTCTCGCTCGACACCACTGAAGTCGCAAATGGCGGACGCTTTCAGTCAGCGGAATGAACACTACAGGGCGTCTGAGTCAGAGCTGATCTTGCAGTAACCGATTTGCTGCTGCAGATGCAGTACGATTCGCCAGAGCCATACGCGAAACACGATGCTCTTCCCTTTCGGTAGTGCCACGTAGCCACCCAGCGCCTGGCCTCCTTTCGACTGTAGATTCCCGTGACCACCGCTGCCAGCAGTCATATACAGCGCCTACATCCCTGCTAAGTTTTTCTGCAATATCGCAGAAGTAACATCCAGTTTCTCGTAAAACTGTAACAAGATCCGGTTCAAACTCAGTGAGGTGTTGACAATGGTGTCCGTATCGCCTTACAGGTATTCTTGACTAACATCAACTACGTCCAGTGTCTAATTACCTAACGCTCGCGACCGTTATAGCATGTACACAGAAGAGCTAAAGAAACTGGTACACCTGCCAAATATCGTGCAGGGCCCACGCGAGCCCTCAGAAGTACCGCAACATGACGTAGCATAGACTCGGCTAATGTCTAAATTAGTGCTGTAGGGAACCGACAATACGAATCCTACACGACTGTCAATAAATCAGTAAGAGTACGAGTGGGTGGAGATCGCTTCTGAACAGCACATTACACGGCATCCCAGATATGCTTAATAATGTTCACGTCTGGGGAGTTTGGTGGTCAGCGGAAGTGCTGAAACTCAGAAGTGTGTTCCTGGAGCCACTATGTAGCAATTCTGGATATGTGGGGTGTCGCATTGTCCTACTGGGATTGTCCGAGTCCGTCAGAATGCACAATGGACATGAATGGATGCAGGTGATCAGACAGGATGCTTAGGTACATGTCACTTGTCAGAGTCGTATCTAGATATATCACTCCAATTGCACTCGCCCCACACCAACACAAAGACTCCACCAGCTTGAACAGTCGCGTTCCGACATGCTGGGTCCATGGATTCACGAGGTTGCCTCCATACCCGTAGACGTCCATCCTCTCGATACGATTTGAAACGAGACTAGTCCGACCATGCAACTGGATTCCAGTCATCAGCAGTCCAGTGTCGGTGTTGACGGGCGCAGGCGAGGCGTAAAGCTTTGTTTCACGCAGTCATCAAGGGTAAACGAGTGGGCCTTCGGCTCCGAAAGCCGATATCGATGATGTTTCGTTTAATGGTTCGCACGCTAACACTTGCTTATGGCCCACCATTGAAATCTGCAGTTTGCAGTAGGGTTGCACTTCTGTCACATTCAACGATTCTCTTCAGTCGTCGTTGATCCCATTCTTGCAGGGTCATTTTGCGTTTTAATGTTTTACCGGATTTCTGATATTTACGGTACACTCGTGAAATGGTCGTACGCTAAAATCCCCACCTCATCGCTATCTCGGAGATGACGTCTCCCATTGCTCGAGCGCCGACTATAATACCACGTTCAAAGTCACTTAAATCATGATAACCTGTCATTGTAGCAGCAGTAACCGAGCTAACAACTGCGCCAGACACATGGTGTCTTATATGGGCGTATTCGACCGTTAACCGTATTCTGCTCGTTTATGTATCTCTGTATTTGAATACTCATGTCTGTACCAGTTTCTTTGGCGCTTCAGTGTATTAAAAGGGAACGTGATTTGTATCCTCATAGTGCCGTTACTAGCGCCAATCTTATACGACTGTGCGAATTTCAATAGACATCATCTTTGAGATGTAGAAAATCGCCTACCAAGTTTCGTTTATGTCCCACAACTCCTTCTTGGTGTTGCGACTTTTTCCGTCACGGTATGTTAATGGTGTGACAACTACTCCCTCCCACTCCAAATATCACCGTATCGCTTAGGACGTTCAGTTATATCTAACTGCAAGTCTAATAGGGTGGCCGGAGTGACCGAGTGGTTCTAGGCACTTCAGTCTGGAACCGCGCGACCGCTACGGTCGCAGGTTCGAATCCTTTCTCAGTCATGGATGTGTGTGATGTCTTTAGGTTAGTTAGGTTTAAGTAGTTCTAAGTTCTAGGGGACTCATGAGCTCAGATGTTAAGTCCCATAGTGCTCCGAGCCATTTGAACCATTTTTTTGCAAATCTAATAAACATGTGCACAGTCATCCAGCATTTAATATCTGATTTACTTGCTTTATCTAAGCGAACGGGGACGTAGGTTTGAAACTTTGCCCATCGAAAACTCAAGCAGTCTTAGTCGCTCAGAAGCGTCCTTTTCTAAAGAACCATCATGGGATTTGCCTTGCAAGCAATTTAGAAAATCTAAATCTGTATGTCGGAACGACGACTCGAGCCGCAGTCTTTCTGAACGCAAGCCTAGGCAGCGTGTTAGCACTGCGGCACGTGGGTCGTTGGAACATGAAGTTAAAGTGCTTATCCAACGGCAAAGTCGACTGAAAGCGCCGTCTCGATTCGCAGGCCGTCGCGGCAAGAATAAATGATATATTATACATATGCAAAGCGCACGGAACTAGTGTCCCGGGCGGTGCCAAGGAAAGGTTTGCGGGGGGTGGCCACAGCAGCAGCCAGCGAGGCCATAAATCGGCCACGTCCCGATGTAAGCTCGTCCGCATGAATACCAGAGGAGCCAGCCGCGGTGCTGGCGTCTCGCCGTGGCGCAGGTCGTCCCGCGAGGCACAAATTGCGGACTCCTCCACACGGCCCGCGCATGCGCGCGCGCGTGTGTGCTTATTGAGGCATCTGAAATTCAAACGCCGCATCGAACGGACTCATTTAGAGGGCGCGTGCCGAAAGGCATCGGTAATGACGGCGGAGGCCGCGTCTTGGAGGGCAATAAGAACGTCGTTTAGGATCCGGGGCTGCCGCCTCATCCATACACAATGAGCGCCGGCTGCAGTTAGCAGGTAGGAAAAAGGATGCTGCGGCCCGCGGTGCGTCCACCGCTGCTGCAAGAAAGACGCGGCGCGTCGTTCCCCGTTCCTCGGCTCTTGTCCAGGCCGCGGAGCCTGTGCTGGTGTTCTCGGTGTCGTATTCGGGCCACGAATCCACAGTAAATGCCGTCTGCGGCGGCTGGACTGCTTGGGAAATGACTCAGTCAGGTGCTGACGGCTCTCCACCGGGCAAACTATTTTATCGACTATGCTTTGCATAGGGGTGCAACATTTATTGAATCCCAAAAAGCAGTTTACGCCGTTTCATACCAACGATTCTCAATGGAATTAACCATCATATGCGGTATCACATGAAATTTGTGACTAGTTCGTGCATTTCTTTGCACCTTAGGTGGAGAGTCATAAACAGGTGTAGAAGTTTCAAGCGTACCTCAGAAAAGTGCGTTCGGGTCACTGTTGTTACTGTAGTACAATAAAGCTGTGTTGTACAGTGATGTCCTGGTAGAGCATTAAATAGTAGACTTTTTTTGGAGTGCTCACTGGAAATAGATCTGCAAAACCTTTTACCACTCTCTATGTGAAATGTTTCGCACATCGGGTGCCATTCGAAGACTGTTTTTTGATCCTGATTCACTCACGTCAAGATGACGCTAATTGGAGAACAACTGGCCGTTGTTAGCATTAGATGTATTACAATGATCTTTTTTTGTACAGGATGTCCCAGAAATTTTGTGGAAAAACTTCCAGGGGATATGGGGCACATCATAAGGACTGAGAACCGCATTGCAGCCCATGGCCGCAAACGTCGGGGATAAGTAGCAGCTGTGGTCGAAGGGTGGAAAGGAAACAAGAGAGTGATTCATTTGAAACATTATTGGACATAGTGAGTACGCAAGGTGTGCGACATGAATACAGCTCTATTATTGTAATGGATGCACTAAGTCTGCACTAGAGTGCTGCAACGTTCAGTGTTTGACCGGTCACGGCTCGCCTGTTGACGGGGGGACCGAGCCGCTCCTGTCCGGCCCCATACGACTCGGCTCGGTCACGTACTCGCCCCATGTCTGTTGTCCGGACTCCGGACACGCGGATAACCGAGCATGACCGGTCACCGCTGACGTCTCACCTCGCCTCGCCTCGCCTCGCCTCAGCTCGTTGCACTGTACTGTACAAATCTGACGTCTCTCTCTCTCTCTCTCTCTCTCTCTCTCTCTCTCTCTCTCTCTCTCTCTCCCCTCTCACTCACACACACACACACACACACACACACACACACACAATGTATTTATCTCTGTCTCTCTCTCTCTCTCTCTTTTGATAGAAAAGTAACGTTTCCCTGAACGGGTACGTGACACAGCTAAATTCATAAAGCACTTGGAAAGTAAAATGATATTTAAATACAATTGCGGATAGAGGACGAGTCTTATTTCCAAACAGAAAATGTATTTTTTCTTTCATTAAGAGAAAACATTAAATAAGTGCTGCCCTGTAATCTAGAAGACAACCATCTTCATAAAGAAAGCCTACAAAGAACATTAAACATTTACATACTTAACTTGTCATACTTTGCACTTGTTTCCAACAGAAACAAAATTATAGTTATTGTTGATCAGCAGTAAATCACTAACGCGTTCCGGATTTATTTGGTTGGGGCGATTTGTTAGTAACATGCCGGCTTTACTAAAGCATCTTTCACTAGGTGCGCTTGTTGCTGGGATACATAAAATACGTCTTGAAACTGCAACCAGGCCTGGCAGATTTGTTTCATGTCTGCTTCACCACTTTAAGATATCATCATTGTATATAAAACATTGTTCACAGGAGACCAATCTGTGTTAATGTAATGTGTTGTAAACGTCAAATAGTGCACCTTATTATGCGAATCAGTCCACATATCAACTGCCGCAGCACGTGTTTTATTAATAACTTCCGCAATAACAGAAGGCATTATGCTGTTTTGTATTGCATCAGCTTGTTCTTTGACATGTCTTCTTATAGTAGAGGGATGTGGCATGACATCTGCCACGTTAACTTCTCCATAATGCGCACCTAGATGTATTAATTCTTGGCCTAGTTCTCTGAAACCTTCACCGGAAACAGTATTAAAAGGTCTCATAGCTTTAGCACACATTGCAACACACTTTGCTGTAATACAATTTTTTATTACTGCCGGTATCCCTGGAGGAGCTGTATCTTTGTGAGGTTTCTTGCAACTGTGTTTCTTTAAATGAGTGGTTCCCGACTGCAAACACAATAATGTGGAGCAGTTTATGCACGATACGTACCCAGTAGACGCACTGTTTTCCTCTACAACTAACAGAAATGTACTCCATACTTGGCTTTTTAGACCTTCCCGTTTCTTCAATGTGTAAACATTGGTTTCAATCTTACGTCTTACTGCACTGGTTTCTTCCCGCTGCATGATTACAGAGAGACACCGCAAATGAGAAGCCCTTACTGGGTGCAGTCTCACACGGATAATGACACGTGTAATGTGTTTGAAGTTACGTGCTACGTATTCGGTTCCGGCTTCTATGCTCGGTCACTAGGACTAGTGCGGGCAGCCTATCCAGTTAGGGTGTGCTCGCCCCACCTCGTATTTTGTGCTCGCTTACTCGGTCATACAGGACTCTAGTCTGCACCATCAGACGCCATGCGTTCCTGTCACCGACGCAGCACTGACTGCCGGGCGCGCTCGAACCCACCGAGAGTTTCCTGGATTGCAGCAGCTGCGCACGCGATTCTCAGACTAACACCCGTTTCAGACTCAACACGATCGCGGTACACGAGGGATTTCATGGCTCCAAACAGATAGAAATCAAGGATCGATAAATACGGTGAGTGCGGCTGCCAAGTAACGCGACCACCACGCGCAATCCATAGATACGGGAATTACCTGTTCAAATGCCTACGAACAGCCTATCCAAAATGAACAGATATCTCATGTATCGCGGGACTGACTCCACAATTATTAAAACATTCCGTGCTATTGTTCCGTGATCGGATTAATTTCTGGTTGAAATCTAATATTCTGTCCCCATCTGCGCAGGACATCTTCACGGAAGACCGTTACTCGTCGAAAATCCGATGCACACACTACAGCACTCTTGAGGACGTCCTGTGCACATGAGACGAAAGGTTGGGTTTCAACCAGAAATTCATCCGATCACGGCATACTAGCCCGGAGTATTTTAATATGTGTGACATTTCCGGCTGTCAGAGTTTCAATTTTTCAAAAACACAGTACTTACGATCTGAAAAAAAGAAATACACTGTGAGGATAAAATACAGTTGCACATGTACGGATGGGAAAGAGACGACATGTAAAAATAAGCCTAACTGACACAGATGAAGCAATTTGGACCAAACTCAGTACACATATGAGTTATTCATCGAAAAATAAATACCGTCCAGCGAAAATTGTGGTGTCACCGCCAGACACCACACTTGCTAGGTGGTAGCCTTTAAATCGGCCGCGGTCCGTTAGTATACGTCGGACCCGCGTATCGCCACTATCAGTGATTGCAGAGCGAGCGCCGCCACACGGCAGGTCTAGAGAGACTCCCTAGCACTCGTCCCAGTTGTACAGCCGACTTTGCTAGCGTTGGTTCACTGCCTGCATACGCTCTCATTTGCAGAGACGATAGTTTAGCATAGCCTTCAGCTACGTCATTTGCTACAACCTAGCAAGGCGCCATATTCAGCAATTAGAATGAATTCTGAACAGATAATATTGTGAATTATGTACCGTCAAGAGCGACGTTCATCATTAATGGATTAAAGTTAAGTATAAAACTAATTACGTCCGCTTTCTGAATTCTAATTCCTTGTCATGTTCCAGACCTCACGTCAGTATGGTCCTTCCCTCCTCACGCCAGCTTGCGTGAGCTAAAACGTGTACATTTCGGCTTCTACTAGTAACACGGTGTTGGCTCTTCTGCCAACACAACATAAATACTGTACAGCGTACAGACAAGACAAAACACGCATCATGGTCCTAATGGTGGGGATGAGGATGGAATAAAGTTAAAATGTAGAAAATGGCTTATATTAGTGTCGAAACTGAGTCAGTCCACTCTCTCTCACAGTCCCGTCGAACTGGATGTAAAGAAACTTTTACTAACTTCTGAAATGCTTCAGGAACGATTTCAACTATACGGAATGTCCTAGAGGCGATTTTACCCTTTATTTTGATTTGATTCATTATTCTAACTAACAGTAATTTTCACAGTGTAATGCCTTGTGCAAGGCTTCAAGCTATATGGTATCGGTCTTACTTTTTTTCTGTGAAAGAAACCTGATACCCCTCATCTCAAAGTCACTCAGCTGCAGTTACGACCTTGAAAGTGAAATAGGGAACATAGCTGTTGAAGTCAGAAAAGCTACAACTGACACGAATCAAGATTGGTTTTCTGGCCGAAAAATATCATCTTCAAAGAAAACAGCCACCTTACACATACGACGTGTCCTGAGTAACAGCGATAAAGCTATTCGAAGCAGCTCGCTAGCTTGTGTTGCCAGAGTCACTGAGTTATCGTTTAACATGCTATCGCTTTTCGCGTCTCCTCATTTGGAGCGTGTATTTCACAACTGCCACTTTTTTTCACTTTGGGTCACACATATTAGGTAATTTAATTTAACCTAAACCTGCTAGTGAAATTTCTCCGACTCCCAGCCCGCATCCGATGTAGACTTCACTCCAGGGACAGTAAAAGGGCGTTGATGAACATTAAACGGATTTATTTTCCGATTGAGATCTCTGCAGCAAGTGACACACACACACACACACACACACACACACACACACACACACACACACACACACACACACACACATTGCGATGAATAACGGCACTGGAAACCGGAGCTGATTTTTTTCGCTGCCGCGGTTTCCGCGAAAGCAGAAAGCTGTCACAGCGTTCATTTACCTCTAACGTGTAACATATTGCCTGGCGTAATATATAGCGCTCAGTTGGCCCTCCGAAAATATATGGCACTCGAGATCCCACGGTTATCGCACGTGAAAATGGGTTTTATTAATTAAAATATAAGATCCATAACAAAAAATGGTCGGACGCTGGGGCGTCATACTGATTTCGGATCGTGACACTGCAATTTCCGAATACGAGCTGGGTAAAGCAGATGTACTGCCGCGATAAACGCGACCATTAAAACGCATGAATAATGGATCGCGTTATTGGCTGCGGCTTCTGGCGTCCTACAGCCGTGCTGCCGCGGATCACACCCGCCGAAGTACCATTCCAGTACGAAACGTCCCAGGCTGATCTTTCACAGATGCATCTCGCCAAGTCAACTTGTTCAGTTTATGAAATTTTTTAGTTGGATAAGAGATGTTCGTTTGGTTAGTTACGTGTGCGTGAAAGAGAAAATAATTCTACTAACTTTTGTACACAGTTATATAACATATCATTTACTGGATAGGTTCCGGTGTCCAGGGAGAGGGGATCATGTTCATCCTGCAGATGACGGCCAGGTCTTCCCCTGGTCCTACTTAATCCTCCATTGTTCTCTTGGACAGCCGGCCGAAGTGGCCGTGCGGTTAAAGGCGCTGCAGTCTGGAACCGCAAGACTGCTACGGTCGCAGGTTCCAATCCTGCCTCGGGCATGGATGTTTGTGATGTCCTTAGGTTAGTTAGGTTTAACTAGTTCTAAGTTCTAGGGGACTAATGACCTCAGCAGTTGAGTCCCATAGTGCTCAGAGCCATTTGAACCATTTTGTTCTCTTGGACAACACTCGTCATCCAAATGATTTTCCCGCTCTATTTTGCCTGACTAGGTTCGACTGAGTTCGCGCAATTATGGATATCTTTCCGTCTAATCTCCTTCTATTAGCTTCAGCCATCATTGGCTTTCAAGCGACGCAGGGTTTCACTGTTTACGAAACATTATTATGGCTTGGAGGATAACGGTCATCTGCGGGAGCACTACTCCTACAATCTGAAACAAAGCAAGTTTACGTTACTTTAGTGCTTTCCTAGATTAAATCGAACGTTCACATGCGTAACTTTAGGTATATCGAGACTAATTACAGTTAATCTGCTTTTTACCGAGAACACTTAGCTACAAAAAGTAAATATTAGTTCGTGGAATAAAAGTCAAAGGCAGAAAATACCAAGGACAGAGTTTAGAAGATATGCTGATGTATGGCTGGAATGGTTCCACGAGCTGAGTGATGAAGATCGTAACAGTGATAATGTTGAATCAGAGGCCGCGGATTATGTAGAAGAAAATGGTCATGACTGAGGAACAGAGCAAGAATTGCCAGAAAATTATGAGTATGAATCATAGGAAGAAGTAGTTCAAGAGAACGTATTTCTTTTAGGAAAAGATGGAATAGCTAAATGGAGAAAAAATAAAATATCCTACAAATGTTACTACAAAATCTTGCAAGATTATTACGTATTTACCTGGACCCGAAAATCAAGCTCTTATAATAAACATAGAAGGAGATATTAGGAACTTATTTTTGGATGAAAAGATAATGCACATAATTGGAACAAGTACTAATATTTAGTATTCGTGGTTACTTGTCTAGGGAAAGGAAAGCTAAACAAACAGATGTTAGAGACATCAGAGCTTTCATCGCTGCGGTCGGAAAAAACATCCTGCAAGAGCGGGACCAACGACGACTGAAGAGAATCGTTCAGAGTGACAGAAGTGCAACCCTTCCGCAAATTGCTGCAGATTTCAATTCTGTGCCATCAACAAGTGTCAGCGTGCGAGCTATCCAACGAAACAGCCGCGCGGGATTAGACGAGCGATCTAAGGCGCTGCAGTCATGGACTGTGCTGCTGGTCCCGGCGGAGGTTCGAGTCCTCCCTCGGGCATGGGTGTGTGTGTTTGTCCTTAGCATAATTTAGGTTAAGTAGTGTGAAAGATTAGGGACTGATGACCTTAGCAATTAAGTCCCGTAAGATTTCACACACATTTGAACTTTTCTTTTCAACGAAACATTATCGACATGGGCTTTCGGAGCCGAAGGCCTACTCGTGCATCCTTGATGACTGTAGAACACAAAGCTTTACGCCTCGCCTGGGCCTGTCAACACCGACATTGGTCTGTTGATAACTGGAAACATGTTGACTGGTCGGAAGAGTCTTCTTCCAAATTGTAACCAGCTGATGGATGTGTAAGGCTATGGAGACAACCTCATGAATCCATGGGCCCTGCATGTCAACAGGGAACTTTTCAAGATGGTAGATGCTATGCAATGGTGTGGGGCGTGTGCAGTTGGAGTTACGTGGGACACCTGATATGTCTAGATACGACTCTGACAGGTGACACGTGCGTAAGCACCCTGTCTGATCACCTGCGTCCATTCACGCCCATTGTGCATTCCGACGGACTTGAGCAATTCCAGTAGGACAATGCGACACCTCACAAGTCCAGAATTTCTACAGTGTGGCTCCACGAACACTCTTCTGACTTTAAACACTTCCGCTGGCCACAAAACTCCCCAGACATGAACATTATTGAGCATATACGGGAGCCTTGCAACATGCTTTGTGGAAGAGATCTCCACCCCCTCGCACTCTTATGAATTTATTGACAGCCCTGCAGGATTCGTGATGTCAATACCCTCCAGCACTACTTCAAACATTAGTCGAGACCATGCCACGTCGTTTTGCGGCACGTCTGCGTGCTCGCTGGGAACCTATACGATATGAGGCAGTAGTACCAGTTTGTTTTGTTCTTCAGTGTATAAGCGCCGAGATGCAGGCAAGGCGTTAGTGTGGCATTCATATCTCTCCGATGTGCGTACGGTGAATGTGGAAACGTGAACTATGGCAACGCCATTACCAAATACTTCCAAACATAACCAACCTGCTGTTATCGTTTTCTTGGCTGTCAGTGGGCAGACACGGGTAGACATCCATCGGAGAATAAAGGATGTATACGAAGTAGCATTTCTGTCGAAAACCACCGTTGTGGAATAGCGCTTAGTTCCGTGCTGGTTTCGATTCGACGCAAAACGCCGGTCGGTCTGTGAAGCCACGCTCAGCCATTAGGGAGAAATGGGAGACACTCGAGCCCCCGCTCCTATAGTTCTGATCCCTCCGCATGCGAGTATCACACCTTCCGTGCCTTAAAAAGGGCTTTGAAGAATCAACGATTACTGATGGACGAGGACTTGCAGCAGGCAGTTACCGATTTAAAATGGCCGGCCGCTGTGACCGAGTGGTTCTAGGCGCTTCAGTCCGGAACCGCGCTGCTGCTACGGTCGCAGGTTCGAATTCTGCCTCGGGCAAGCATGTGTGTGATGTCCTTAGGTTAGTTAGGTTGAAGTAGTTCTAAGTCTCGGGGACTGATGACCTCAGATGTTAAGTCCCATAGTGCTTGGAGCCATTTGAACCAATTGTCTTAAAATGTTTATTTGACAACACAGACGGTCATCAAGCCACAGTCGCTAAAACAGTGAAATTTTTAAAAAGTTACATAACTAGTTTCGACGCACTGAGTCATCATTTTCAGATATAATCACAAAATGACAACTCAGTCCGTCGTAGCTAGTTATGCAACCTTTTAAAAATTTCACTGTATTAGTTCAAAAAAATGTTCAAATGTGTGTGAAATCTTACGGGACTTAACTGCTAAGGTCACCACTCCCTAAGCTTACACACTACTTAACCTAAATTATCCTAAGGACAAACACACACACCCATGCCCGAGGGAGGACTCGAACCTCCGCCGGGACCAGCCGCGCGGTACATGACTGCAGCGCCCCAGACCTCTCGTCTAATCCCGCGCAGCCACTGTGTTTTGACGACCGTTTGCAGCGTCCAAGAAACATTTAAATTTCATTCAGTCACACTCCTTGATGAAAGTTACGTCGACATAAAAAAAATAGAAAAAATTTACGGAATTCTTCACGCAGCAGGACGCAGTCTTCCTCCAAACGTGTATCTTTAACCTAATGCGTTAATGAGGCTGCCTCAGTGACCATGGCGACTTTGCCTGCTTATCATACTGATTCTGAACCGTATAGCCTTCGAACGGAAAATTTTTGATCGTTCCTTAGATAATTATGCATGTACGTGCAGTAATACTTGTGGATACTGGCTGCAAAATGTCTTCCGAATAGAGTTAGTAATAAAGAAGTAATAAATTAAAAGGTCATTCCTGATGCGGCACTCCTACTCCAGGAACAGCGAAGATATCGTAGGCGATAAACCTTTGTTTTTTAATGATATCGTGAGGGGTGTCAGCGAGAAGAAATTTCGTAAAGTTTTGAATTTATGTGTAAAGTTTGTTACAGGTCGCCAAGTGCTCTCATTCTCAAATTCTGGATCTTTGTCGTCTAGGTATTTGTGCGCTGTGATTTACACTGCGTCAAGAGTATACACAGTTCGTAACTGTTGTGCTTGTTTACGGTGTTAAAGTTTTAACATAAGATTATACCTGTTAACGAGGAGATTATGATAGCATTATAAATTTTCGTTGTCTCTGGAAGCCATTAGATAGGCAAAGTGAACCGAGTTAGCAGTTTAGTAATGTAGACAGCCAATCAAGGAGTTGCCTGGAGGTGGTTTTCAATGAACGAAGCGACCTTGGCGAGGTTTACTGAAGCCAGTAAACTCAATTTGTTTCCGTAGAAATTTGAGTGTGGTGTTTATGTGTAACATTTCGCCAACTGACGGTAAGCGGTCTGTTGTTCAACTGATTATCGGAGTAAGCAGTTAGAGGCCAGCCGGAGGCATTTTAGAGTCCACTGGTCAGATATAGGAATATTTCTGATAGCAGTTAAAGACTTAAAAAGCTTTGGAATAGCGAGGAGTTTAGCCCTGTCTCGTGGGTGAAAGCGCAGCTGGCGACCCTTAATTACATTGATTTAGCGGTCCGGCAGCGCACACGGTTAAAGCGGGTCCCCCGATAAACGTTTCCGAGTAAATCTGCCGAGCAGAACTCGGCGCTGTTTGTCTCGAGCGCCGAACACCGCAAAGAGTGCGTGGATTCTGCCCGCGACTACCATGACACTCCGGACGACGCCACGGGAGTTCGCAGGATCGGACGAAAGGTATATTTCACAGTCTTTTGGCTTAAAGGCATTTCTTTATCTTCTTTATATCGGAAACCGCGTAAATTCAGAATAAAATGAATTATCAACGCCACACACAGCAGTTATGAAGGTATTAATGTACGAGGGGTGTTCAATAAGTAATGCAATACTCTTTTCTTTTTTTTTTTTTTTTTCCTGAAAGCACGTATTGCTTCCCGCGGAGTGCATCATTCATTGGCCCAAACAGACAGAAGTCGGATTGTGCGAGATTCGATCTGTAGAGTCGATGAGGAAGAACAGTCCAAGGATGTTTTGTGAGGTCCTCTCGACTCCGCAGACTTAAGTGACGCCTTGCGTTCTCATGGAGAAGGCGAAGTTCATTTGCATTTTTGTGGCAACGAACAAGCTGAAGTCGTTTCTTCAATTTTCCGAGTGTAGCACAATACACTGCAGAGTTCATCGTTGCACCATGAAGGAGGACATCCACAGAATACAACCTTCGCCATGACTTTACAGCCTGAGGGTGCGGCTTTGAACTTTTTCTTCGCAGGAGAGATGGTGTGGCGCCGCTCCACGTATTTCCGTTTTGTTTCTGGTTCGAAGTGATAAACCCGTGTTTTATCGTCTGTGACATCATTCTACAAGAAAACTGTCACGATCAGCCTCGCAAAGCGCAAGCAGTTCCACACAGATGGTCCTTCGTTGCTCTTTACAGTGTTCTGTTAGGCGGTGAACAACCCAGCGAACAACAACTTTGAGTACCCCAATTGGCAGACGTGTGTCTCAGTACTGGCGACAGAGACGTCCAGTTGAGTAGCAAGGTGTTTGTTTGTGATCCGTTGATCACCTCGACTGAAAGTGTCCGCACGTTCCAACATTGCAGGAGTCACAGCTGTGTATGGTCGGCCGGCATATGGAAGATCTGACAGGTTTGCGCGGCCTTGTTGGGATGATGACACACGCCTCGCCCAAAGACTCACCGTGCTTTTGTTCACTTCCACGTCTCCGCAGACATTCTGCAAGCACCTATGAATGTCTGCGATGTTCTGGTTTTTCGCCAAAAGGAACTCAGTGACACCTCTGCTTGGAACGCGCCCCCGTTACAGACGGCAGTTTTGTTGCTACGTATAGCGCCGCCACATGCAGGAATTTCATGAAACTATAGGGTCCAAGCGGTAGTGTTCCACGCTTTCCCTCAACAAAGTCCGCAACTTTTAACCGAAACTGGCCGACAAAAACGTGTTGCATTACTTATTGAACGCCCCTCGAAGAAATACAAAACATAGGGACATATCACAAGCAAAGTGCTGAAAAATATTTCACAACACTACCATAACAGATATTATTATTATTTTTTATAGGAAATCTCTTTCTCAGTATTCCTTCGATCACAGGGAACCACTACGTAGACTCACCTGCCTAACGGGGCAAGAGACATCTTTCCCGCGCTGGCTCATTTCAAAATCAGACGGCACACCCACAGAATTGGCGTACACCACAGCGATGTCATTCGTAGATTTTCAGTCTCTATCGTGGGGCACAAATCATTAGACATGCTTCATAACGTCTACCCTCAGCCAACAATATCAGCTTAAAATCTGGAACTACAAATTACGGCTTGCAGCCACCACGAGGATACGCAATATAACTGCGGTGTCAATTCAGTACCACACCGCCTCCACACGATCAGTTTGGACTCTAGGCGTCCATTGCGACCTACAGCAAAAACGCCCAAGCACTGTAACTGGAGAACAAATATTTGGAATGGAATCTGGTTTAATGATGACAAGATGTTTTCACCGACGAGTGTAGGTTTAGTCTGACTTTTGATGATAGACGCAGAACAATATGGAGGCGGTAAGGTATCAATGTTACTCTCAGATATGTGTTAAGCAGTGAGATGTTTACGAGCCGGTAACATGTACGGATGACAGCTGTTTCTAATCCGGCTCAAGGGTAATTCGAGAATTTTCCAGTATCGATACAGGATACTCCAGTCCATTGTTCAGCCCATCAGTCAACATTTCGGCGATGGGTTCGTCAATCAAACGGTGACGCACGAGTACTCCGCGCCACATCATGGAAGCATTCCCTAGGAGGCAGAAAATGAACCGTGTGGGATGGTGATATCTTCTGATATCTTTTCTGACCACATTCGGTACAGACGCGACTTGCAGCGCGTCGTTCCGGAAACATCACACTCACTGCATAATCAGGAGGACGTTATCGATGATTAGGATAGGTCTGAGCAGCAACATCTTAAGTTGCATAGGTTAAATATCGTCTTTTGCAACTGTAATTCAAGTCTTTAAGAACAAAAGCGTTTCGCTTTATTCTAATGCATCTTCAGTGGTCACTGTAACAATATGATTTCTTTCTCATACAGTTTTGTTTGCTAATATCATGTACACTTCACTTGCTTCAACTTACATGAACGTTATTAACTCTTATCGTTACTAACGGTTTTTTGTTTTTGTTTACGTCATTCTTACTGTTCTTCCACGTATAGGTGTTATATTTTAAAACACAGCACTTTCATTAAGATTAACGATATTCGTCGGCAGCTGTGGCCGCGCGGTTCTAGACGCTTCAGTCCGGAACCGCGCTGCTGCTACGGTCGCAGGTTCGAAACCTGCCTCGGGAATGGATGTGTGTGATGTCCTTAGGTTACGTTAGGTTTAAGTAGTTCTAAGTCTAGGGGACTGGTGGCCTCAGCTATTAAATCCTATAGTGCTTAGAGCCATTTTAACCATTTTTGAACCAAACATATTCGCCTTTCTGTGTGTTATGAAGAACCACTGCCATTTCGCTATTGCGGGATGCGTTCGTCTCTTGTTTGTTCTGGTACTGGTGGGAGCGTCTGCTATTGCTCTGTGCGTGTGCTGCTATTGCTCTGTGCGTGTGCGTGCGTGCGTTTGTGTGTGTGTGTGTGTGTGTGTGTGTGTGTGTGAGTGTGTTTATATTTTCCGACTATTGCGTGTGTGTGTTTATATTTTTATAAAAAATACACACACACACGCGCGCACACACACACACACACACACACACACACACACACACACACACACACACACTCACACAAGGACAATCATCCCCACTAAAAACACGTGAACACCAACCCGCACTGGTCGAAAAATACAAACACTCAGACACACATAGTAATAGCAGACGCTCCCACCAATGCGAAAGAAAATAGGAAATCATCCCACAATAAGGAAAGAAAACACATGAAACAGCGAGGTGTGAGTGTTTCTTCACAACAAACAAAAACGTGAATATGTTTAGTGTTAGTGAAGTGCTGTGTGTTAGATTTTAAGAAAGCAATGTGTGTGAATTCCTAAGGGACGAAACTGCTGGGGTCATCGGTCCCTAGACTCACACACTACTTAAACTAACTTATGCTAACAACAACATACACAACACACCCATGCCCGAGGGAGGACTCGAACCTCCGGCGGGAGGGGCCGCGCAATGCGTGACATTGCGCCACAAAGCACTCCGCGCGGCAGATTTTAACACACATACGTGGAAGAACAGTAAGAATGACGTACACAACAAGAAACGGTTAGCAACGATAAAAATTAATACTGTTTATATTACCGAGTTGAAGCATGATAAGTGTTTATGATCCCAGCAAACAAAATTGTAAGAGAAAAATGCCGTATTGTTGTGGAGACCACTGAAGATATGAATTACGTTTGGTTTAAATAAGACTTTCATTATTGTTGGAAAAGACGTTATTTCACCTACAAAACCTGTATGTCTGAAACTGCGCAGAAAAGAAGCCGAGGCTGGCCGGAGTGGCCGTGCGGTTCTAGGGGCTGCAGTCTGGAACCGAGCGACCGCTACGTCGCAGGTTCGAACCTTGACTCGGGCATGGATGTGTGTGATGTGCTTAGGTTAGTTAGGTTTAATTAGTTCTAAGTTCTAGGCGACTGATGACCTCAGAAGTTAAGTCGCAAAGTGCTCAGAGCCATTTGAACAATTTTTTGAAAGAAGCCGAAAAGCACAGAAGACAAGTTACAATCTATTGGATGGAGCAACACAGCACTGTAGGAAACTCCACCTGAGCGGTTAGGGAGCAATATCTATGGTATATACACATAGTCAGCATGGTTTCATGGTACACCACTTCAAAGTGGAGATAAAAGTCTTTGACGGTAGAGGCCCATAACTTTGAATGGCTCAAAGCTCATATGAGAAGGCACCAGGGAAGTGGAATGTTCCGTCTTCACTAGTGATTTAGCTCCATCTGCACTGGTTCAGCCACACTGTGTGGGCAGAGATTATTGGCAACCGCCTCGTGTGATCAGTCATCTCTCCACAGCGCGTCACAGGCGGGGCTCATCTGTGTTTCGTACCGGCGACCCTGCCTCTCCTGCTGGAAAACGTGTCTCTAGGGGTATGAAGGATAATGTGGCTACTATATGACAACATCAGCTCACTACCACATATCCATGCGGAGGCATCTCAGTAGTCCAGCCGCATGGCCCGTCCAGTCGCCGGAACTTTTAGATTTCTATCTTGGGTGCACCTGAAAGAAGTATTTTCAGGGCCCATTTCGAACATGCAGACACAGTAACAACGCATTCATGCTGCCTGTGGCGTCATTCAGTTGCACGATGACACACTGGAAGTGCGCGTCAGTCGCTACTGCGTCGTTTCCGCGCATGCTTAGGGGGCCCGTCTGGGCTGTTTCGAACACACTGTCTAACGCGGGCTTCATAACAACCCGTCGTGCACTAGACTGTGCTGTACAGGCACGATGAATTAATAAATACCCTGCGGCACAGAAAAAATGCTTTCCCAACCATAAGCCTACAAGACATCCTTTGCTCTTTATCCTCTCATGGATAGCTTCCTGCAATTGGTCACCACACAGCACATTCACTCCATATACATGCTCGCATACCTTCGCAAATATGCAGATGGTGCGAAACTTTATACAAACAGTTTACTATATTTTCGTGTTATCCATATTTATAAATAACCATCTCGCATAAACAGCTATAACTTTAATACAATTCGTGAACAAATACATTACCCTTTTAATTCCAGAATCGAAGAATTCTACCTACTCTTTCAAGTGCTTTCTTGTCGCATTTGAAGGCTGTTGCCAGCAAAATTTCTTCTCTTTGAGTCTTCCATTAACTTTGTGAACAACTGAGAGTCACTGTCACGAGGTGCTGAGCTGGCTACGTCACACCATGCCATACCGCCCGCACCCTCACCCCCATCATACACACATTCATATCGAAAAAAAAACTTGTCGCTTACTCGCTGTTTATTTCATCAGTCACGAACTTAACACTTCGCAAGATTTTGAATCTGTTAAACTATGTTCGTGTCACTTTTCCGACACAACAGAGCTGAAGTCTACTGAACTGTAACATGTCACACAGCTGAAAGAAGAGAGGACGGTTTGAGAAAATAACTTTCCCTTAATTTCGATTGAGCTTGTATCTTTACTTTCAGTAATTTCTTTGATTGCGTGACAGACGTGAAATAACCACCACGCTAAAATTTATACAGGTTCCAAATAGAAAACCAGGGACACATTTGAATTATGAGCCAATAAGGTGAAGCTTGATGAGGCCACATTTCTGGGCACTGAACTGTGAACAGGCGCTTTGTCGTGGAGCACAAGCCGACAGATTTATCAGCGTCTGTGTTCAAATACGCCAGCACAGGCTCCAAGCCTTTTGTGATTGCATTGTGTGGTGCTTAATGCTGTATTTCAGAATGCTGTCGGAGCGTGGAATGTCAGATTCCTCAATCAGGCAGATACGTTAGAAAATTTAAAAAGAGAATTGGACAGGTTAAAGTTGATGTAGTGGGAATTAGCGAAGTTCGGTGGCAGGAGAAAAAGTACTCCTGCTCAGGTTAATGAAGGGTTATAAAGTAATGGTAATGCAGGAGTACATTTAACAATGAATTAAAAAAAAGCATATTAAACGCATGATTGTAGCCAAGATAGACACGAAGCTCACATCCACCACAGTGGTAAAAGTTTATATGCCAACTAGTTGCGCAGATGAGGAAATTCAGGAAATGTATGATGTGACAAAAGAAATTATCCATATAGTTAAGTGAGACGAAAATTTAACAGTCATGGGGAAATGGAAGTCGATAGTAGGAAAAGGAAAGAAGGAAAGATAGTAGGTGAAGATGGACTGAGGAAAAGGAACGAAAGAGGAACTCGTCTGGCGTAACTTTGCACAGACATAACACGTGGTTTAAAAATCATGAAAGAAGACTGTAACAATGGAAGAGACTTGCAGACACCGGAAGGCTTGAGATTGATTATATAACGGTAAGACAGAACTTTTGGAACCAAATTTTAAATTGTAAGACACATCCAGGGGCAGATGTGGACTTTGACCACAATTTATTGGTTATGACCTGCGGATTAAAACTGAAGAAACTTCAAAAAGGAAGAATTTTAAGGAGACTGGATAAACTGAAAGAGCCAGAGGTTGTAGAGAGCTTCAGAGGAAGCATTAGGGATCGACTGACAATACCAGGGGAAGGGAATACAGTAGAAGAAGAATTGGTAGCTTTGCGAGATGAAATATGAAAGGCAGCAGAGGATCAAATAGGTAAAAAGACGAAGGCTCGTAGAAATCCTTGGGTAATACAAGAGATATTGAATTTAATCGATGAAAGAAAAAAATATAAAAAAGCAACAAATGAAGCAGGCGAAAGAGAATACAAACGTCTAAAAAATGAGATCGACAGGAAGTGCAAAATGGCTAACCAGGAATGGCTAGAGGACAAATGTGAGGATGTAGAAGCATATATCACTAAGGTAAGATAGATGTCGCCTACAGGAAAATTAGAGATCTTTGGAGAAAAGAGAACCACCTGTATGAATATAAAGAGCTCAGATGGAAAATCAGTCCTAAGCAAAGAAGGGAAAGCAGAAAGGTGGAAGGAGTATGTAGAGCGTCTATACAAAGGAGATGTACTTGAGGGCAGCAATATCGAAACGGGAGAGGGCGTAGATGAAGATCAGAAGAAAGGTATGATACTGCGTGAGGAATCTGACAAAACACTGAGAGACTTAAGTCGAAACAAGGCCCCGAGAGTAGACCTCGGGAGAGCCAGACATGACAAAACTCTTCCGTCTGGAGAGCAAGATGTATGAGACAGGCGAAATAATCTCAGACATCAAGAGCAATATAATAATTCCAATTCCAAAAAAAAGCAGGTGCTGACAGATGTGAAAATTACCGAACAGTTCAGTTTAACAAGTCATGGTTCCAAAATACTAACACGAATTCTTTAGAGACGAATAGAAAAACTGGTAGAAGCTGATCTTGGGGAAGGTCAGTTTGGATTCCGTAGAAATGTAGGAACACGTGAGCTATACTGACCCTATGCCTTCTCACAGAAGGTAGGTTAAGGAAAAGCAAACCTACGTGGGGACTTAGAGATAGCTTTTCCCAGTGTTGACTGGGATACTCTCTTTCAAATTCTGAAGGTGGCAGGGGTAAAATACAGGGAGCGAAAGGCTATTTACAATTTGTACAGAAACCAGACGGCAGTTATAAGAGTCGAGGGGCAAGAAAGGGAAGCAGTGTTGAGAAGGGACTGAGACAGGTTTGTGGTCTATCCCCGATGTTATTCAATCTGTATATTGAGCAAGCAGCAAAGGAAACAAAAGAAGCATGTGGAGTAGGAATTAAAGCCCAGAGAGAGAAATAAAAACTTTTTTCGATGACGTTGTAGTTCTGCCAGAGACAGCAACGACTTGGAAGTGCAGTTGAACGGAATGGACAATGTTTTGAAAAGAGTATATAAAATGAATATCAAGAAAAGCGAAACGAGGATAATGGAATGTAGTCGAATTAAATCAGATGATGCTGAGGTAACTAGATTAGGAAACAAGACACTTAAAGTAGTAGATGAATTTTTCTATTTGGGAAGCAAAATAACGGATGCTGGTCGAAGTAGGGAGGTTATAAAATGTGGACTGGAAATGGCAAGAAAAGCATTTCTGAAGAAGACAAATATGTTAACATCGAGTGTAGATTAAGGGTCAGGAAGTCCTTTCTGAAAATATTAGTACTGAGTGTAGCAAAATGTTCAAATGTGTGTGAATTCCTAAGGGATCAAACTGCTGAGGTCATCGGTCCGTAGACTTACACACGATTTTAATTAACTTAAAGTACCTTATTCTAAGAACAACACACACACCCATGCCCGAGGAAGGACTCGAACCTCCGGTGGGAGGGGTCGTTGAGTGTAGCCATGTATGGAGGTGAAACATGGACGATAAATAGCTTGGACAAGAAGACAATAGAAGCTTTCGAAATGTGGTGGTGCAGAAGAATGCTGAAGATTAGGTGGGTAGATTACGTAACTAATGAAGAGGTACTGAATAGATTTGGGGAGAAGAGAAATTTGTGGCACAACCTGTCTAGAAGAAGAGATCGGTTAGTAGGACAAATCTGAGGCATCAAGGGGGTCACCAGTTTGGTACTGGAGGGAAGAGTGGGAGGAGGAGGCTAAAAACCGTAGAGGGAGACCACGAGATTAATACAGGAAGCACGTTCAGAAGGATGTAGGCTGCAGTACATAATCGGAGCTGAAGAGGCTTGCACAGGAAGGAGTAGCGTGGAGAGATTCATCAAACCAGTCTTTGGAATGAAGACTACAACAACAACAACTGTTTGAAAATAAAGCCGTACTTGTTTGGCAATGGATTTCAAGTAAATTAATACAATAGCTTTTGCTCGTTCAGAGTTTATAGATGCGGGGACTTCAGACTTATGCCGTAATGTTTACAAAGTGTTTAGCGTTCAGGACCTATTACGTATTTACGTATTTTCATTTCCACAGGCCAAATTTCGGTGAGAATAATTGTCCCTGCTACCTATTGTGTGTGTGTGTGTGTGTGTGTGTGTGTGTGTTTTTATGAATTCAAATGACGTAGGTATCCGAAGTGTGCGAGAAAGAAAACGAATAGAATAATGACCGACACGAGACTCAAAATAGTGATTACCAGTCTCGAGCGCTACTGATTTTTTTCGTCATGTATTTTACACTAGACGGAAATGCCACTAAAAAGCGCACCTCTGTTTAAAAAATACCAGCCTGAACGAGAACTCATGACCCCAACGCGGTAGGCGACCGTCAGACTTCAGTGCCACACTGACCCCCGAGGAAATCGTCCTTACTGTGAGGTATCAAAGACCGTCGAAAAACTTCAACGTCAGTTTTCTAGAGGAATTTTGCGAGTTGTATCGAAGAGCTTTGGGTGTTTAATTTTTGAGTTCTGAGATTCGTGTACCATAAATATTAAAAATTACGAAAATCCGATTGCCGTGTGATCTTCTTGTTAGACCCATGGATTAATGATAAAAGCGCACACTAAATGTGTACTTCTGATGAGGGTAGTGAGAGAGACAAACATTAGACTATACAGACCTGACTACTTTTCGAGTCCAGAAGAACATCGAAATATCATTTTTTAATTGTGTGAGTATTGGAATGAACCGTCGCTCGTCGGGATGCGCTCACTACATTAATGGCAGCCTCTGTACACAGGGTGCAACGGATTCGTTATTAACACCCGATGACTTCCGAAAGCATGTACGTATTTCCCTCCTAACAGTTAATATCAAGAGATAAACCCCGTCTTGCTAAGTGACTAGAATGTAGTTCCACGTATGCTGTGGCGGTACAAACCCCCGTTACTAGATGAATAGGTCTAGTATGCAAGCATTGCTTTGTGGAGAGCGGGCGCACTGCATGGTGCGTGATTTGCGGAAGCGCGTGGCGCACCCGCGCGAGATTTGCAACGGTCGGTGGGACGCCGCCGACGCCACGTGGCCCGCAGCTTGGGGCATTGTTGGGTTTTTCGCGCATTACGCGAAAACTATATAACTTACGGTGAAGAGCGATGCGGCAGTGGATTGTGGTCAGCAGCATGCACCTTCTGAAAGATCGATCTTTATTTCAAGTCACGAGTCGCAAAAGTTATAGTAACCTCAAAATCGGTTAATATCACGAATACTGAAATATTAATAAAAATAGTAAATAACAACTTACAGGAATGAACGAGCACTCATTAAAAACGATTCGTCATAGCGGATCGAGTACCGTAGTCATATGTTAAGATTTATAAATAATTAAGCCCGTGAAGAGCAATAAACAAAGTTTGAGGGAAAATTGTTTATAAAATTCAATAGAAAATTCATGAAATAGAAAATTCATGACGCAAAGAACGGCACTATATAATATTTTGGTTGGCATCACACGTATTTTAAACTAGTTAAGTTATACTATACACTTAATCTACAATAATTTTCATTGTTTGCAAATTATTATTAACATTTATCGCCCATAATTAATTAAGTATTATAGATATAAAGATTTTGAGCAGCACAATGTGTATATCGCTATAGATTACGTCTAAAAATACTGCTATATGCTGTTCTTCGCAGCACAGATGTAAACAAACAAATTTGCGCTAAATTGCGAAATTTTGCAAAAACAATAACTTCATTTACGGCCGATAGAATAATCCTAGAAATTAATGTAACATAGTAAAGAAGCTGTACTTTTTAGCGCGGTTCCGATGGTGTACTTATTTCTGTTGAAGGATGTATTTATCAAAATTTGTAAGCTTTACTGGTGAGACTGGTACTTGCAAAACAATGGGGGCTAGACGTCCGAGCCTATATAAGCGAGCGGCCATCTTGGCCAGGGGTCTGTCGTTGGTCAGTCGTTCTGGAGGGTGGGTGGCGAGCAAGCCCCATGTGATCGTCTGATAATTCTTTTTCGCGCCGATTTATTTCGACAAAGAGTATTGTTTAATAGTGCAAGTGTGCAAGCATATATTTGGTGAACTGAAAGTGCTACGATTATTTGTGTGAGTACGATTTACGAGGAATACATCGTCGTAAGTGAACATGATTTCGCGCCAAAACTGTTAGAACAAAGAGGACAGTGGGACTTGTGGTTCTGTTCGAATTGATAGAGTAATTTTCTTTTATAGCAGCCTACATTACTGCTATTGGGGGCTCGAAGTCAAATTATTATTAAAGTAAAACTGTAAACCGTCTCAACAGTGCTAATTTCATTGTGTGCAAGAAAAGGACAACGCCAATAAATAGTGATTGAACCGTGTCGTGAAAAACTGATTTTGCTATAATAAGCGCTTAATTTATGTTCCCTGGCATAAACTGCACTTATGTCTGAGTGGATAATTAATTCAAAAACTATAACAAATGCGAGGGTGTGGAAGTGTACTAATGCACCAAGTGTGGAAATCATCCCCTGAGACTTACGTGAGAGCGAAAATTTGCAATAACATTTTTTTTCCAACATTTTTATACGCACATTTCGTGTGAAAACGCTTCAACCGCACTTCTTTATTTACCACCCTGTCGCAACGTACACACATCAGAAACCAGAAAGCATTGCACAGTCAGACAACGCGTCCGCCGCGTAACGTCACACCTGTTTACTGTCCCTCGCCTGTGTAGCGTCCCCCGTGTGCCGCCTACTCTTTTAGTCCAAGTGCAGTGGGAGGGCTGCTTTGTCCGCAGCGCGCTATAACGGTCCACGGGCAGCCAACGTCCTTCGCTTACGCATTCTTCGCACGCGACCAATAAAATCTTATCGGCCATTCTCCCCCTTCCGACAGAGTTTATGCGACCGTTACACTTCGTATTATGCCGCGCGATTGCAGCAGGAGATACAGGCCCGTGGCCGCAGTCGGTACGGAAATATTCTATCTGTACCGCGGCCACTCGCGAAGGCGCTGCAAGCTGTCCTTGTTGTCTACAGTAGTCGGGACTCTTTATTGGCGCTTGCAGATTGTGCAGAGATACAGCTGCTTGCTGCGCAGGTAACGCGGCCCCTGGTGGCGGCGTTTAGCTGTGCGAGTGCCACTACTTTCCCCTATCTCTGTTCACAATCACTGGCCTTGCATTCTCTGTACGTGTACGCCTTGTTCAGTAGACGATGGCTTAATAAACTGCGGTGCATAACTGGTATGGTACCCTTTGCTCATCAAACTTTCTCTTTACTGGCCTACTCACAACGAAAACCGAAACTATAAATGTTATGACCAGACGAAGCTACACTGAAGAGCTAAGGAAACTGGTACACCTGCTTAATATCGCGTAGGGTCTCCCGCGAGTACACAGAAGTGCCGCAGCACGACGTGGCATAGACTCGACTAATGTCTGAAGTAGTGCTGGAGGGAATTGACACCATGAATCCTGCAGGGCTGTCCATAAATCCGTAAGAGTACGAGGGGATGGAGATCTCTGCTGAACAGCACGTTTCAAGGGATCCCACATATACTCAATAATGTTAATGTCTGAGGAGTTTGGTGGCCAGCAACCGCGCGACTGCTACGGTCGCAGGTTCGAATCCTGCCTCGGGCATGGATGTGTGTGATGTCCTTAGGTTAGTTAGGATTAAGTAGTTCTAAGTTCTAGGGGACTGATGACCTCAGATGTTAAGTCCAATAGTGCTCAGAGCCATTTGAACCATTTTTTTGGTGGCCAGCGGAAGTGTTTAAACTTGGCCAGCGGAAGTGTTTAAACTCAGAAGAGTGTTCGTGGAGCCACTATGTAGCAATTCTGGATGCGTTAGGTGTCGCACTGTCCTGCTGGAATGGCTCTAGTCCGTTGGAATTCACAATGGACATGAACGGATGCGGGTGACCAGACAGGTTGCTTCCTTACGTTTCACCTGTCAGAGCCGTGTCTAGACGTATCAGGGGTCCCATATCTCTCCAACTCCACACGGCCCACACCATTACAGATCTTCCACCAGCTTGGGTAGACCACTGTTGACATATAGGGTACTTGGATTCATAAGGTTGTCTCTATACCCGTACACGTCCATCCGCTCGACACAATCTGAAGCGAGACTCGTCCGACCAGGCAGCATGTTTCCAATCATCAACTATCCAACGTCGGTGTTGACGGGCCCAGGTGAGGCGCAAAGCTTTGTGTCGTGCAGTCATCAAGGGTACACGAGTGGACCTTCGGTTCCGAAAGCCCGTATCGATTATGTTTCGTAGAATGGTTCGCACGTTGACACTTGTTGATGGCCCAGCACTGAAATCTGCAGCAATTTGCGGAAGGGTTGCACTTCTGTCACCTTGAACGATTCCCTTCAGTCGTCTTTGGTCCCGTTCTTGCAGATCTCTTTCCGACCGCAACTATGTCGGAGATGTTGAAAGGTGGCTACACTGAGTCACAGCGCCAGAGATCGCGCCAAAGAGTTTTATTCCGCCGCCTCCACTGGCAGTGCTTGTTCAGAAGTTGTGGTGGTTAGTGCTTTGCTGAGAGGATGTTGATAGCTGTATTATTTGAGGCCATGTCGTGTGCAGTTGTTTTGGTGGGCTAGACAGCAGATGTTGTTCGAATGGAGATGTTGTAATGATCAGAGTGTATTTTTAGTCAATATATATGAAGGTAAAAAACATTTTTTTATTTTTTTTTAAATTTCCTAACTAACAATGCCTCTTGGTCACAGGTTCAGTCAACAAAGCATCTAGCTTGTGTTCATGTATTAGACAGTAATTCGGGTTTCTATGTGCAATTATAGTATTTCAGTTTTATTTAATTAATTCAGCGTAAATGGTATTTAAAATATCTTGTCTTATTGAGGAAGAACCGTGCCAGATGTGTACGTTCAATCACACTTCCACACACAGAACAGTTACACTTGTGATTTGTTGTTTCGTAGCTTTTATAGTTGCTGGGGACTTAATTAATTAATTAATTGTGTTAACGGAAATTTCCTTTCATTCCTTGTTGTTATTCTATGCAGTCAGATTGCGTACTAATACTAGTCAGGGCCAACCGGTTACGAGACTGCGTAACCGGACAGACAGCTACTAAAATTAAAAATATTTGCATTATATTTAATTAAGCCCCCATGCAATCTGATATTTTACTGGATATCTGACATTCACGGCACACTAGTGAAATGGTTGTACGGGGAAAGCTCCACTTCATCGCTACCTCGGAGACGCTGTGTGCCATCACTTGTGCGCCTACTGTAACACCACGGCCAAACTCACTTAAATCTCGATAACTTGCCATTGTAGCAGCAGCAACTGATCTAACAACTGCGCCAGACACTTGTCTTATATAGGCGTTGCCGATAGCAAGCCTGTCTTCTGCCTGTTTACATAGCTCTGTATTTGAATACACATGTCCGTGCCAGTTTCTTTGGTGCTTCAGTGTACAAGTATTTCGGATGAGTTTAATAACACTCTACTGTATGTTTAGATGTATGCAAGTTCTCGATAACACACGACAAAATTAAGATTTTAGTTGGTATCTTTTCAATTAGATATTGATTTCCCGTGGGCCTTGCACAGAGCCTTGCGTTCGCGAAGTGTGACGGACAAGCCGACTAGAGTGATGTCACAAGATCGTTGCAGTGGCCGTGTATCTGGCACAGTTCGGCAGTTGCAGATCGTGCTCTACGAACAGCATGCACACTTGCGGTTTGAGGTTTATCTACGGCGCCTCATGTTACTTCTCTATGTGTTAAAAATATATAAAAATTTTATTTCGGGGCTATGGATAGCTCAAGAAACAGATGTTGCGCTCATCTTCATGAAAGGTTCGACATGAGATACAGTGCATTATAGTGCCGTATGCTATTGTGTGCCATAATTCCAGTTGGTTGTCATTCGTAGTTGTCAGACTTTTGACCAACCAAAATACCATTTGGTTGCGTACAAGGATCGGTGAACTACCCCTAATGTAATCGTTGGTGTGAAGAAGCAGCGGCCATGAGGAATTACATTGTGCGAGAACTGTCGTGCTATCTGAGCGTCTCATTATTGTTTGAAACGACGAGGCCATTGTCAGATAAATGTGGATTATCAGTAAGCCACTGCACCTTCTGCTTGTTCATCCACTTTCCTTGTAGGTTCTGTAGTAGCTTGTATTTCCACGTAAATTATATTGTCCTGTCTGTTGTCTGCGTGGTAAATGGTGCAAGTGTTTTTGATAATGGACTGGATCGTTTTAGAAAACCAATATGCTTGCTGCTATTTTATTTTGGTGCCCTCATTTGCGGAGAGTAGCTTTTTTTTTATCTATGTTATGTATAGATGTATCTAAGCTAAGATTGTACAGTATATTATTACGCGTATCGACTTCCTAGAAAAGATTGCTTTATTACTGTGATGTGAATATTTCTTTTGTTCTGTAATTTGTTATCTCAAATTAATTATTGCAAGAGCTTGCGCAGTAGGGTTTGCTGTCTACGTGGGAACTCTGGTAGGGTAAACTGTTGTCTAATAAAACAGAGATTGATTAGAAGTGCCCGCATGTACCCCCCCCCCCCCCCCCCCAGCCAAAGTCCACTCCCTCCCGAAAATAGGCCACTGTTTCAACTTAACAACGATTGAGTTCAGCTGGCGTCTATCTGGAAGCGTCTGCCAGTTCAGTTTTTGCAGATTTCGATGACACTCCGCTGTGGACCAGACGGACATGTGACCACTGAAATCCCTACGCCATAGTATCCTAGCACCCCTCTAGAGCAGCAAATCAAGATGGCGTCTCCCACGTCAGACGTTTCAATGAGCTGCGCCTTTACTCTTGGTTCCTCAAGAGGCGTTGTACGGTGCTGTGCTGCGGTGATTACAATGAGTACCGCGACTGCTGACATGTATCCACAAACAAAGCAAAAACTTATTTATTTAGCTTTACTCTTTTTGGATGGTGTGAACGAGAACCCTACAACAGCCTCGTAATGTCTTCCTTGAGACACGACACCCTAATCGGTACCAGTCGACTGTGTGTATTTTTCCGATCGAGACTACTCCGACGGAACATAACACAGCGCTGATAGCGTCGACAGTCTCCAGCGGGACTAGCGAAATACATCCCAATATAAAAAAAAGACACACCACGAAGGAATTAAACGAATGGGACGGAAATCGGAGGATGTCATGTACATGTACGGTCAAACAAATGATCATACTTGCAGAAAAACTGGATTGCTCACTCAAGAGAAAGAACTTCACCAATTGAGCAAGTCAATAATGCACTGGTACACCTTTGGCCGTTACGCAGGCAGATATTCGGGTTGGCATTGATTGATAGGGTTTTTGGATGTCCTCCTGAGGGATATCGTCCAAATTCTGTCAACTGGCGTGTCAGACTGTCAAAATCTCGAGCTGGTTGGAGGACCCTGCCCATAGTCCTCCAAACGTTTTCAGTTGAGGAGAGATCTGGCGGCCTTGCTGGCCAAGGTAAGGATTGGCAAGCATGAAAACAAGCGGTAGAAACTCTCACCGTGTGCGGGTGACATTATCTTTCTGAAACGCAAGCCCACGATCGCTTGCCATTAAGAGCAACAAAACGGAGCGTACAATATCGTCCACGTACCGCTGTGCAATAAGGGTGCCGCAGATGACAGAGAAAGGGATCCTGCTATGAAAGGAAAAGGCACGCCACACCATCACTCCTGGTTGTCTGCCCATATGGCGGGCGAGAGTGTGGTTCGTATCACACAGCTGCAGCTGTCCGGGGAATCTCCACGCTGTCTCCGCTCGTCATCGTGACTCAGTCGGAAGCGGGACTCATCACTAAAGACAAACTCCTCCAGTCAATGAGACTGCCGATGGAAGACGTGTCTGGAGGCTCCCTGGACAGCGGTGAGATACCATCCTGACTGATATCTGTTATACCGCCAGGCAACCAGTAATGACGGTCTACGGCGCCATTTCCTTTCATAGCGGGAATCATTTCGCTGTCATCCGCGGCACCTTTACAGTACAACGGTATGTCCATGAATTTTTGCGCTCCGTATTGATGGCCTTCATGCCGGCCGGGGTGACCGAGCGGTTCTAGGCGCTACAGTCTGGAACCGCGCGGCCGCTACAGTCGCAGGTTCGAATCCTGCCTCGGGCATGGATGTGTGTGATGTCCTTAGGTTAGTTAGGTTTAAGTAGTTCTAAGTTCTAGTGGACTAATGACCTTAGAAGTTAAGTCCCATAGTGCTCAGAGCCCTTTGAACCATTTGGCCTTCATGGAAAGCCATCCTGGGCTTACATTTCATCAAGATAACGCCCGCCCGCACACGGCGAGAGTTTCTACTACTTGCCGTCGTGATTGCGAGACCCTACTTTGGCCAGCAACGTCACGGGGTCTCTCCTCAGTTGAAATCGTTTCGAGCTGATCCATCCAACTAGCTCGAGAGTTTGGCTATCTATCGCGCCAACTAGACCGACTTTGGCACGATAACTCTCAGGAGTACATACAAACATCTCTGTCAATCAGTCGAGTACCTGCTTGCATGACGGCCATAAGTGGGCTAGAGCGTTGTTGACGAAGTCAGTTTGTGAAGCTCTTTGTCTTGAACGAAGCATTGAATTTTTCTGGAATTGTATATACATGTCCGTCATTTACACCGATTTCCGTCCCATTCAGATAATTCCTTCATAGCCTTCTTTGCCTTTTTTTAAAAGTGTTCTTTTGTGTTGAGAACGGACACTAAATTAGCGGATACACGGCAACAAAGTTTTATTATGGATTCATTGGGATTTGAGAGACTACAAGAGGAAGACAGGGCCGCTGGAAGATCAGTCAACGCCAGCCGACGCCTGCGCGACCCGTGGCGCGATGCCAGCGCGGACGGGACGGCCGCTCCTGCACTTCGCAACCCCCGCTGCGGATCCTCGACGGCTCTGCGCATTGGAGTTGCTGTTACTACCATTACGTAGCAACCTTCATATTTGTCGTCTTGAAGACACCACTTTTTTTTTTTTTTGACATTACCGGTTCTGTACAACTCTTCAGTATTACGCCATGATCAATTCTGTGTTCTCCAGCCCCGTTCCGGATGAAACCTCCATCTTCAGTGCCTTGCAGAGTTCCTACTACATTTGTGAACACATGAAATGACGAACCCAAGGACTGGAGCACCACTCGTGAATGTTGATCATCAGACACGTTTCAAAGTCAATATAACCTTTCCTTTTCGTAGGAAGTAAATGACACACAACTGTCTACATTCTATTATTACAACGTGTCGACGGCCGTGCCGAGGTGGATAAACCGGTTCCCATCAGATCACCGAAGTTGACTACCGCGGTTCCCATCAGATCACCGAAGCTGACAACCGTCGGGCGTGGCCGATATGTGGATGGGTGGCCGTCCAAGTGCGCTGCGCGCTGTCAACATATTCCCCTTTGCCTCTACATTAGAGGGGACAGGATGGGTAGAGGCGTGGAGCCCCTGATCACCAGTCTTTGCGCTAGATGTCGTGGATTCAATTCTAAACCTCTCCACCGTGTCCCATGAAGTGAGGCCATGTAACATAGTTGATGGTAATCTGTCCGTCGGATGGGGACGTTAAGCTCGGCGGCGCCCTTGGTGCTCTTCGAGAGCAGCAGGCTTTGTGCCGGCACCGGAGTTCACGTTCTCCCTTCTCTCATAATCTCCAACACGAGCATGACTCTACACCAAACACAAAGACACTCCCATTACAGTCACTGACACTCAGCAGGTACAGTTACCCACTCAGTTCTTATACAGGGTGTTTATAAATGAATATCGGGGTTTTAACGCATTATAATATTTATTATATTAAACTTATAAACTTATAAATGATATGTCAAATGAAAGAGCAACACAAGCAGTTTTACCAAGAACCTTATAAATGTTCAATGTGAGCACCATTTGTCACACGGCACACATCAAGTCTATAGCCGAGTTCTTCCCAAACGTTGATAAGTGTGTCTTCACTGATCCTAGCAACAGCTGCATCAATCCGGTTTCTCAATTCAAGGAGGTCTGCTGGTAGCGGAGGCAATTACACACGATCCTCGACGAAGCGCCAAAGGAAAAAATCGCATGGCGTTAGATCGGGTGAACGTGGAGGCCACGCAAAGCAAGCCCTGTCATTGGGCCCCTTGCGGCCTCTCCAGCGCTTGGGTACAATGAAGTTCAACCAATCGCGTACTTCGCTATGTCAGTGAGGTGGCGCAGCATCTTGCTGGTGCCAAACACAACTGTTTGAGTTGCTCTTTCATTTGACATATCATTTATACTGTAAGTTTAATGCAATAAATATTATAAAGCGTTAAAACCCCGATGTTCATTTATAAACACCCTGTATTTCAAGGAGGATAGGGAAAACTTTTCCAATTAAGTGGCTGAACCTGCCCTTCGCGGTCTCCCAGTCGTTCATTCCATACAACTTTGCATCACTTTATTACAATTGTCTTATGTCAGCAACCATCTTCACGATATAAAATCATATGTTAGTTACGGGTTATTTCACCCTCCTACGTGACAAGCAAATGTCCATTCACATCTAACGCACCACCAGTGAACATTCTCTTGATTACGAGTTATTCGTTGGATGCTACACACTTCCTAAAATAGCTACAAGAACTGTTAGCAATCGCCCACAAAGTGCTGAGGTCATCGGTCCCTAGAGTTACACACTACTTAAACTAACTTATGCTAAGAACAACAGACACACACACCCATCCGCCTGGTAATCATTAAGAATGCACCCCGGAAAACAAGGGCGACACACTTTTCGGCAGATAAAATCAACATGGCCTCTCTGTTGCAGGGCCAAGGGCTTTACTGTTACGCTTTGACGTGAAGTGATGAAATCAAATCTCATACACGTTATGAAACTGGAGCTAAGAACATGCTGAAATCTCTTTACAACGGTCCAGTTATTAATGAGATACTCAGTTTCGCATCTGATTATAGTCAGCAACCTCCAAGTGCGGCGCCAATCTTGTACGACGCTTTCTCATAACTGATGCGTTTGAACTGTGTTATACTCCTTATTTTGAGATAACTGGTGTCTGCTATAGTGTAGACGTGTAGTGGTCTACTGTCCAATATCAACAGTGGTTGAAGACTTGGGGTTTCATGTTTTATCTTTTATAAATGTATGTCCAAAATAAAGCAGCAGACTTTTTATCCATCTTCAGCGACACCGTATTGGTTTCCAGTTGCTATGAACTGTCTAAAGTGTACAATATTCATACACACACACACACACACACACACACATACATACACACACACAAGAACACGCTCGCACATACGCACGCACACCAAACGGCAATTTTAAACAACAGTAGAAATAAAACTATTCTGCAGATCAAGCCGATACTTAACCACGTCACTACGCAAAATGTATCAATACAATAAATACAGAGTAAAAAAAAAAAAATGGTTCAAATGGCTCTGAGCACTATGGGACTTAACTTCTGAGGTCATCAGTCCCCTAGAACCTAGAACTACTTAAACCTAACTAACCTAAGAGCATCTCACAAATCCATGCCCGAGGCAGGATTCGAACCTGCGTCCGTAGCGGTCGCGCAGCTCCAGACTGTAGCGCCTAGAACCGCTCGGCCACTCCGGCCGGCAAATACAGAGTATCACAACCATTAACGTCTTCTCTGGGAAAGACAGTAGATTTATCTTTGCCCTGCTGTCATAATACATGACGTCAGAGATAGCACGCTATGTTGCCACCAGCAGCGCCACTGTCGAAAACTCACGTCTGATGGTGCTCCACGCTGCATGAGGTGGTAGTTACGTGTCGTGTCCATTTCCAACGAGACAACGTTACTAACACAGCTTTGCAACTCACCAGAACTGAAAAGGAGGGATATGCAACAGGTAATACGTAATCAGGAGAAAGTACAATCGTAGTGTATCAGATGTGGCACACAGACCTTCCTAGTGTCTCATTCCGGCTGAAGTACGGCGTCAAGGAAAACGGAAGTGGGTTCGCTGTAGGCAAGGCTATTTACTAAAGTGACAGATCCTGTCAGTTCTCAGAACAACACTCATGGACGGAAACTGATTCACAGAAACAGTAGCGATAACGAATGACGGAAGCAGAAATCGTAACTTTTTTTCTGTGTCCTGTCATTTACGTGTCTCCACAACAATGTTTTCCCAACAGGATAAAAATTAGGTTATGGACCATTCCTTCAGTATAGCATGGAAGTAGTATGGCTTGAGTCACGCAGCTAGCTGCCGTTTCCTACGTGCGTGTAATGTTTCATGTGAACAACAATCAGATGACACAATGGTTCACATGCGAATATGAAGTGTTCGATGTAAAAAATTCTGGAGAATTGTTACGACATCACTTCACTAGAAGATTTGTTGTATTATTTCACTTCTGACAGCATATTTCAGTATTTTAGAAGACATTCTAATGACCCTCCGTTGGCCACTAGAAAAATTATTAAGTATTCCTGATAAGAGTGAAAGAACAAAGAGACAAGCAGCCTCGAAATTTTCCGCTGCAAAATTAATTATTACTATTGTTCCCTACTCTTACCAGGTCCTCTTTCATTCCTACTATTACATGATTTAAATAAATCTGTCTTTTTCATTGAAAATAACATATTTAGTGCTGTGGATCTTGATTACTGTCTTCTTGGCTGGGAAGGAGTATGTTATCATTTTTTTCTGTAATGCGTGGCGTCTCCCGGTTGCAGTCGAGCGCACTCAAGGTTGAAGTTCTTCTTAGCAGCCAGCGTAATAGACAGCTTTTCAAGATCTGCGTCGTAATGTAGCTCTGAAAAATTCTTGACGCTGTTATTGAAGAGCAAAATGGTTCAAATGGCTCTGAGCACTATGGGACTTAACATCTACGGTCATCAGTCCCCTAGAACTTAGAACTACTTAAACCTAACTAATCTAAGGACATCACACAACACCCAGTCATCACGAGGCAGAGAAAATCCCTGACCCCGCCGAGAATCGAACCCGGGAACCCGGGCGCCGGAAGCGAGAACGCTACCGCACGGCCGGCCGCTGTGGCCGTGCGGCTAAAGGCGCTTCAGTCTGGAACCGCGTGACCGCTGCGGTCGCAGGTTCGAATCCTGCCTCGGGCATGGATGTGTGTGATGTCCTTAGATTAGTTAGGTTTAATTAGTTCTAAGTTCTAGGCGACTGATGACCTCAGAAGTTAAGTCGCATAGTGCTCAGAGCCATTTGAGCTACCGCACGACCACGAGCTGCGGACTATTGAAGAGCAAGTCAGACGGCTACGATTCTGAACAACTATGATAGTCTGTGACGGTAGGGCAAGTTCCACAGATTTTCGCTTTTCACAAAAGAGAATATGTTCTTTCCAAAAGACCATGATATTAAGCAGGGATCACACAGCATTCAAATTCCTAAGCCTTCTGCTTGCTTGCACATCGTATCGTAATTACTAGGAGAGAAAAGATAAGCATAATATTTATTAGTATTGGTTAAAAACAGTCTTTGTTGCAATTTTAGTTTTTTTTTATTTTTCAACGACGCGTTTCGCCTTATTTGGGCATCTTCAGGTTATCTTTTCTAGATGGACGCGAGAGGCACCAAAATCTGCATAACGCCTTCCCATTCACAGCTTCACAGGTCTGGAACCGCACGACCGCTACGTCGCAGGTTCGAATCCTGCCTCGGGCATGGATGTGTGTGGTGTCCTTAGGCTAGTTAGGTTTAAGTAGTTCTAAGTTCTAGGGGACTGATGACCTCCGATGTTAAGTCCCATAGTGCTCAGAGCCATTTGAACCATTTTTTTGCTGTATGCCACATATGGATTGCAGGATAATATTTATTTCAAAAATGAGAAAAATTTTACCTTTTAAGATAACAATTATTATTTCATAAAACGTTCTTCACAATGCTAAACTATTACGAGATTCGTCCTCTTACGAGAGCGTATACTGACAAAAATTAATATTTTCTTATATCTCGCAGAAATGGCGTCTGTCGTTTCCTTTTTACCAATAGAAGCACACCTCCTTTTTAAAACACGACCTTCTGTAGTCAAGCCTAGTATCAGAGAAAAAAACCATTAGTAAAGTCACGGAATAGACAAGTCTTTTAAAAATTAAGGGACGCTAACAAGCTTACGATATTACTTACAATGCTGCGTTCTCGCAGGCGAAAGCGATAAGTCAGGTTATGAAGTGAGACTATAACCAGCATAGTATACAGCATCAAAGCAATATAAAAGCAAGGAACTGCAAGCTATCTGCATGCACCGGGACCCCCACCCCCAAGACCATGCGATTCACAGCTCATCTCCACGAAAATGAGAGTGCTATGAAATCACAGATAATGCTGCAGAAATGTTCGATTCATATCTCAGTAACAGAAAGTTTCAACATCAAAGAATTAAGATGCTAATGATCGCCTGTTTGGGAAATATTCGTTATCTGGTTTGGTATCCCACAAGATTCCATATTAGGGCCGTCCTCCTTTTTACAGACTGCCCCCTCCTTCAAGATGAAACTACAAGACTTCTATATGTACTGTGCCTAAGAAATGAAATATAAGTCCAACTGAAGGAGTATTTTTGTTGCACCAAAACGCCCTTTACAGTGTAGGCCTCAACAACGGACAAATTAAAATTGCTGTGTTCGTTTCAGCTTTACTGTTTTACGCAGTGTAGTTCGCTCTGCAAAGTGCTTTTAAAAATAAATTGTGTATTATGCTGCGCAACGTACACACCGCCAAATAATACACAGTGCACGCTCACAAATAATAAAAATTTTTCACAGTGCAAGTCAAAAGCCTGTCCGTGAGCTGAAAAGCAGATACCGTGGCTCGCTTTCGAACAAACATCGCGGTCTGAGTGGGAAGTCGTGTATCTGCTGATGCACTGCTGCGGGGCTTCATGCAACGATTTCCAAGAGCACGTACTGGGGAGGGGGAAAAAAAAGAAGGAAGCAGATACCCTACGTATGGTTAACATCAAAGCGCAGCAGCCTAACGTACGAAATATAAAACAGTACCGTTAAAAAGTTTATATATTTCCAGTCGCCGAGCACTCCCGGATTCAAAGCAGTAAACCTCGCCGCTGTTATCGAATTCTATCTGCTAGCGTTCGGGGGCGTGTTGCGAAGAGCTCTCGCAACGGCTGTCGTCCGAACTCGGCTTTACGTCACGCCGAGAAGAACAAGCGGGGCATAAAAGTCAGTGCAGCAGAAGACACGGCGCGTGTCAACGCTTTGTGTAGCGCTCATAAAAGTCTGGCTGGCGCGAGGGAACGAAAGGTGGCGTGGCGCGTCGTGGATTTCAGCTTACCTTCTGCGTGCGCTCTCTTGCCTTGCACACTTCAGTAATACTCTTTGGACTGTTCTCAGTCCAGTGTTATCGCGAGTAAAGATGGAAGAAAGTGAGGATCCTTTCTCAAAAGAAATTTTCTATATGTAATTAGAAGTCTTCTTACACTAGCGAACCGTGCAAGAAAAAGAAGAAAGGATAAAATTTGAATAAAATTGGCAAATCGAGTAAAAAATAAGCCGAAGAAATTGAGTGATTAATGGAAAGAAAGTTTACGGAAGTGGAAGAATTTAATAAGGAACCGAACAATCTGAAAAATGCACAAGAAGGCTGAAAAACAGGTGATCTATACAAACTGCAAACGCGGGTGACTTTAACTGATAACTGGATAATACGAAACGGAATTAAACTAGAATACTCCAAGTATCACTCAAACGTTTGGCGTCCAAGAGCGAAATATGTCGCGCCGTCGACTGTTACTTATCATCTACGGGTGGACTTCTCCCACATCGTAATAATATTCCTTGGCCAATTTTTAATTCAGTGTTATCACGAATAAATTTAGAAAAATAACGATAACTGATTTATATAAAAAAGGTCAGGAATTTAAAAGCCTTTCTACACCAACGAGTAGTACAAGACAATGAGGCAAAGGAAACTTGAAAATAAAAGTAGCGAACTGAATACGGAATAAGACAACGAAATGGAGTAATCACAGCTAGATTAACTGAAGGAAAGTTTACGAAAATTTGGTCGCGTAACTACCAACTCAGAATTGAATAATAGCTGATATGTACAAGCTGGAATGTAGTAATTCGTTGGAAACCTCTTGATCGCTAAATACTTTATTTAAGATGCGTTTCGAGTAATCATCATAACTGTAGCAACATTTACACAAAAGACAAATTAGAAAAGCTTATGTATAAATATTAAAAGACCAACGTAACATCAGGAACGAAAGCACACATTGAGTACAGCTACTTACAATATGCTTAAGAAAGCTCATACAAATAAGCAATGCAATAAAAATGCATACTCTAATGTACGATTACCGTTAGGCGTATTTGCAAAAGATGTTATTTTGAGACGTCTCATGCTAGATGGAAGGCGGCGGATTCGAGGACGGTATCACTTCAACTTGGTGCCAGATAGCGTTGATCACAAATATCCAAATCTACCAGGACGTAGCGTTTGTAATATACAAAAGATCGTACGTATTCTTCACCACATTACACCCGTTTTTTTACAATAAGTGTCATATCGTCAATGAAAAAATTAAACGTAAAATATGTTATGAGTGAAACGTGACATGGAACATATACGGTGGCTTGCAGATATCTACGTAGATGAAGATGTAGATCTAGAAAAGGCAGGGAAGGGGGCGGAAGAGTCGGTTGTGAATTAGTTGGTGAGGGGGTGGGGGAGGGAGCGACATGGGAGGAGAGTAGAAAAATAAGCAAGGGAGGCTGATGGGGGAGGGGGGGATAGAAGCCCAAGGAACTAGAGGGAAGGACGACATGAAGAGACGGAGGGACAAAGAAGGAGGGGGTGGAATGTTACTCCAGAGGTACAGTTTCACTAATTTTTTTTACATGAAAAAGCTTTTTTTTCTTTTTTTTTTCAGTATGAAACTTCGCATTGAAAATTAAGAATGACAGCGCTAGAAAAACTCTTACGTTATTTGATACAGAAACAGCTGAGTAAAACTCAACGTACTTAGACAGTTTTCTCTTTTCTGATCGCCACTCAAATGACACGCAATATTTCAGCGCAATGCAATTTGACTCAATATTCCCTACAAAAGAATAGCCCTGACTAACAATAACTTATACCTTTCATGAATCACTTACCTCGCAAAAATCTTTGTTACTCGAACTACTGCAATACAGCGAGCGCTATATATCAGTTCGCGACATCCAGTTTTACAAATTTCCTTTTTCTGACGGACACACGTCCAGATCGTCCGCTCATAGTAACCTCGCAAAACTCTGGCATCTCTCTCTCCACATCCACCACTGCTGGCGGCTCACCTCCAACTGCCAAACGCTGCGCGCTGCTCACATCCAACTGTCCAACGCTACACTAGCGAATATTCCGACAATGAGTCCAATCATCCACAGACTGCACTTAGCGCAGTTAGCAATTTTCATACAGAGCGCTACGTGGCGTCACCAACATAAAAACCTAAACAGCCTACTTACAAGTACAAGGCGTTTCCAAGGAATTACTACATGCTAAATTTGTATGGTCGCATATCTCAAAAATGGATGACTTCATCAGTCAAACAGAAGACATACAAGTAGCAAGCACTGTTGTTTGAAAAATAAGGAACGAATTATGCTAATGGATTGCGATGAAGATACGAATATGAATGGAGGAGATGTTTAACGAAGTGAAACCCTTAATAGGAAATGCGACAATAGGGAACTACAATAAAAGTTTAACACGGGACTCGTCTGTATACACAGCAAGTATCTGTGACCAACTGATAACAGGTATTCGGAAAACGAAATAAAATGCAAATTTTACTAACGTACAAATTAGAGTTCATATAATGAAAGAAATGAAACTACATATTAAAAACCGATAAGGTCCAGACGTATTAAAGAGACGAAAACACGGGACCTACTCATACGCAATCTGAAATCTCAGAACTAATTTCAGTCATTGGTAGTTGTACGACTAAGCCCTTGAGCGTCATTAAGTTCATACTTTCAGCCACTATTATCAGTTACTACTGTAATTATGTTTATCATGTGGACGGAACAAAACAACTTTCAGTGCCAAACAAAACAAATTTTCAGTGCCAAAAGACAGATCTGTTATTATCTACAACATACAAATAATTTAACATTACTTGCAACTACTATGCAAGATTAATTATAAACTCAGAAAAAGAGTGCCATTGATCATAATGACTTCTAACAACATTTACGGGAGGCTGGTTCATGTTAGAATTACGAGAATTCAGAGTCACATAGACCCTAAAGGGCTCAGCGAAACAATCTTGACGAAACAGAGCCAAGTTTGGAGATCAACGCCTACAATAGTAATAGTACTAGTAGTAGTAGTTCGATTCAACACCCAATCGGGAGGATGTCGGGCGTGGGGTCATTTTAAAGGTACAGTCCAGCAGTCACTCGAAATATTTTCTGGGGGGGGGGGGGGGGGGGGACAGCGAAACGCCGGAGAGCATCCCTCCCGAATTAGAAAGTCCAGTGTCTCCACAACCGTGGTACTTCGTTTAGTCTTATCGAATGCGTTGTTCGCTGCAGTTTTCTCTGCATACCCTTCCCTCTCCCATAAAACGGACGTGGAACAAAAAACATGGCGAGAAATAGTATAGCCATAATCAAAGGTTTATTTTTTGAATGGTTATTCGACTCTGAAGCGGAGTCTACGATGTGACGACATTATTCCATAGCTTAAAAACCGTGTAATGGACTGTATCTCGAAACCGACCCTTCGTGTTTTGTACGGACATTTTTGTGCCACTAATTTTTGTGATGTGAAAACGAGATACCTAAATTCTTTTGGTATACGAAATGCCGTTTAGAAGGCGCACTGATTGTGAATTTTGAATTCTGGGGCACTCGTGTTTAATACCTCATTTAAATGAGCATTCCGCCACTTGTACTTCCGTCTGAACACAATAAGGTATAGCATATCGTATGCACTCCTCAGACTTAGAACGTTTCTTGTACCCTAACTAAACTGACATACTTTTGATTTAAACAGATTTGTACATAGTTCTTTTAAATACTTTAGCCACTTAGCTAAAAAATATTATTCTGTATTTAAAACATTATAACGCTTTACTGTAGTTCTCTGGGAAATGAACTGAACAATGTTCATAGCTCGTTAGAAAGTGCAGCGTTTCTTATGTTTACTTATCTCGATAAAATGGTTCAAATGGCTCTGAGTACTTTGGGACTTAACATCTGAGGTCATCAGCCCCTAGAACTTTACTTTAAAAAAAAATTCTTTATTTCCAGAAAGCTTATTAATTATACAATCTAGCCCACTGCCTTATGTGATTACTGGGCCGAAAATACTGATACATTTTATATAAGTTGCAGCTATTCTATGTAATATTTAGTAACTAGTTAGTAGGCAAGCTATATGGAAAATGCAATGTGCAAATTTAGTGTGTTAATTAATTACTAAGTAGGTAACCTAACTAACTATAGACTAGTCACTAAAGCCTACAGCGTTACAAATGTGTCAGTTGAAAACTATAAACCTACTATAGAGCCTTGCTTATTGAGCTAACCCCAATGAGCGTGCCCCTGAAACTGGGCAGGCCAAGATGTTGGTCGCTGCAGGTTCCTAAGAATAGTATCTAAAAACTAAGTCCTACAACTAAACTTATCCTGAGGTCAAATCAGGTGCGTTGTCCAGATCGGTAAGATTGCACCCCGCTCCCCCTAATCCGGCGGATTCTAGACTGAAGAAGTCGGCCTTTCCGCGCCCAGGCGGTTTGGGAATAGGGTACCAGACTCTATCGGTATTTGAGTAGGTCTCTAATAGGTACTAATTTAGTTCTCTCAGATCTCTCCCCTAGAACTTAGAACTACTTAAACCTAACTAACCTAAGGACACCACACACATCCATGCCCGAGGCAGGATTCGAACCTGCGACCGTAGCGGTCTCACGGTTCCAGACTGTAGCGTCTAGAACCGCTCGGGCACACCGGCCGGCCACTTATCTCGATAGATATTATTTTCATTTATTATTTTGTAACTTACTGCGAAAACCAACTTATCTGAAGCGCCCTGTATATATTCGAGTACGTGTGTTAGAGGGTGATAGCATATTGTTTAAACGATGAAAATTGTACGATATTAACCGGTACATTTCGAGAAAGTGCTCCTGCAGTGTCACAGTATTTAAGCGGAATTTATAAATGTGCTACACATAATCGCGTGATGCTCTTGTGAATTTTGTGGTACTTGCGTGACACATGCGAGTCATTTTCACCCAGGAAAGGTAAGGCGTGTGCAACCACTCTCTCTAACAGACAGATACGAGTGCTTTGGTCTCAGTTTCCTTCTCCGCACATTTTAATTACTTTGCACAACTAAAAGTGGCAGAAAAACCTACCGTATAAATTCAACTTAATATAAACTACCTGAAGGCTAACACGTACTCTAAAACGTATAATATCTGTCTGTTTCTAATCAAAACCCTTCTACTCCCATAAACTTTCCTTCCATTAATATTGCTACCAATACTACATTTCTTAAGTTGATTCCTTGCTCAATTCGTCAGTTTTACTGTAAATTTTCCTGCGCCTTTTATCTTGCACTGTTCGCTAGTATAGTCTAGTATAGTGGGACTCTTACATATCGGAAACGCAAACACAGCAAACACATTACTGTAATTTAATTTACATTCTCCGACATTACCTTGGTTCTGTCACGTGTAGAAGTATGAAACCGGAATTTCCCTATGGACGGTACTAGCTGACAGTGTATGACCCGTGAGACCGCATCTGCGGCACCATTTGGTTTTTGTAACGACTGACGACGAATGTCAACACACAGTAAGCCAAGTTCCATACAACGGTATCTATTTCAAACCCATAAACATGTCGAGTTTTCTGCCTACGAACGATGATTTGCGGACACCACTGGTTTTCTGTTATAATTTGAAGAAAACTGCTGCAGAATCGCATCGAATGCTTGTCGAAGCTTACGGCAAACATGCTCTTGGGGAAACACAGTGTTTCGAGTGGTTCAAAAAATTCAAAAGTCTTGATTTTTACTTAAGAAACGACGAGCGCGGGTAACCACCGAAAAATTTCGAAGACAACGAATTGCGGGTCTTATTGGATGAAGAAGATATTCAAACTCAACAGGAACTCACGGAACAGTTGTGACGCAGAAAGCCGTTTCTCTTGTGTTGAAAGCTATGGGAAATGTGCAGAAAGTGAGAAAATGGGTTCCTCATGAACTGAATGAAAGACAGCAAGCAAATCGATAGATCACTTGTGAAATGCTGCTCGCCAGATGCAAAAGAAAGTCGTTTCTCCATCGAATAGTGACAGCTGGTGAAAAATGGATATATTTTGAGAACCCTAAGAGTAGTAAATGTCGAGTGAATCCACGCAAACCATCGACATCCACTCCAAGACCAAATCGCTTTGGAAAAAAGACAGTGCTCTGTGTTCGGTGGGATCAGAAGGACATCTATTATAAACTGCCGAAACCGGGTGAAACCGTTAACATCGATCGCTCCAACAGCAAATGATCGATTTCAATCGAGCATTACGTGAAAAACGACCGTAATATGGAGAAAGGCAACAGAAAGTCATATTGCACCATGATAATGCCCCATCACACACTGCAAAACGGGACTGTGAAATGATCGAGGCGTTCAGTTGGGAAATACTAGAGCATGCGGCTTATTCTCCAGGCTTGGCTCCGTCCGATAATCATGTGTTTGCATCACTTGGCCACGCTCTCGCTGAACGATACTTCAATTCTTATAAAAATGTAGGAAAATGGCTCGCTGACTGGTTCGCTTCAAAAGATGAACTTTTTTTGCGTGGCATTCATAGCTTACCGAAGAGGTGGGAGAAATGTATAAATACCTATGGAGATTATTTTGAGTAAAATATTGTTTCTCAGTTTGAAACAACAGACTTGTAATTATTGCAACCAAATTCCGGTTTCATGCATCTACACCTGGTATTTAGTGGATGGAGAAAGTGAAATAGTGATTTTTCCATTATTTGTTATAACTGTTGAAAGAAGAGAATATTCGCTCGGGGATTTCAAACCTGCTGCTGACCAACAAGCGTGCAGTGCGCTAATGGCTTAAGCATTGCCCTCGGTGGGTGCAGCTTTCGCTCAGGGACTGTCTGCGTGTTCGCCGCCGTGAGGTGACCAGTCAGGGAAACGCCTTTCCTTCCGGCGAGAGGGACTGCCCGCATCCTGTGCTGTCACCACCAGCCGGCAGCTCCTCTAAAACGGGAGACACACAGCCGCCGCGAACGGGCAGCCACTTCCTCCCACATACCACCCCAGTTGGCAGCTGCCCTACACTGCTACAGCGTCGCTGCACTTCGTCACACAGCAGCCACTAGCAATGTGTGAACTTGAGAACTGCCGAAAAGGATCACTACGTAAAATGTGTGGCTCCCGTAACGTTCCATCACTAAATCCGTATTGGAGGGAGGTACAAATTCACAGACACAGTCCCTTTGTTCAGAGATCAGAGAGGTCACTAAATCCGCCCAAAGATGTAAACAACCATGCATAAGCAGCGTCCATTAGACGGAGGGGGTCCGACAGCCGATCAGTTCCAGTCATTCCACCAGGAAGGAGGTACACGGCTCGTGTTGTCTGTAGTTCGATCATGCCCAGACCGTCAATAGCGCGGTTCGATCGCGTCCGCATTGTTACTTTCTGCCAGGAAGGCCTCTCAACAAAGGAAGTGTCCAGGCGTCTCGGAATGAACAAAAGCGATGTTGTTCGGACATGGATGAGATACAGATAGACAGGAACTGTCGATGACATGCCTCGGTCAGGCCGCCCAGGGTCTACTGCTGCAGTGGATCACCGCTACCTACGGATTATGGCTGGAGGAACCGTGACAACAACGCCACCATGTTGAATAATGCTTTTTGTTCAGCCACAGGACGTCGTGTTACGACTCAAACTGTGCACAACAGGCTTAATTACGCGCAACTTCACTCCCGGTGTCCATGGCGAGGTCCATTTTTGCAACCACGACACCATGCAGCGCGGAACAGATGGGCCCAAAAACATGCCGAATGGACCACTCAGGATTGGCATCACGTTCACTTGACCGATGAGTGTCATATATGCCTTAACCAGACAATCGTCGGAGACGTGTTTGGAGGCAACCCGGTCGGGCTTAACGCAGCGAGTGCAGCAGGGTGGAGGTTTTCTGATGTTTTGGGGTGGCATTATCTGGGGCCGACGTACGCCGCTGGTGGTCATGGAAGGTGCCGTAACGGCTGTACGATACGTGAATGCCATCCTCCGACCGATAGTGCAACCATATCGGCAGCATATTGGCGAGGCATTCATCATCATGGACGACAATTCGCGTCCCCATCGCGCATATCTTGTGAAAGACTTCCTTCAGGATAACGTTATCGCTCGACTAGAGTGGCCAGCATGTTATCTAGACGTGAAACCTGTCGAACATTACTGGAATAGACTGAGAAGGGCTGTTTATGGACGACGTGACCCACCAACCACTCTGAGGAATGTATACCGAATCGCCGTTGAGGAGTGGGACTATCTGGACCAACAGTGCCTTGATGAATGCCACGACGAATACAGGCACGCATCACTGCAAGAGGACGTGCTGCTGGGTATTAGAGATAGCGTTGTGTACAGCAATCTGGACCACCACTTCTGGAGATCTCGTTGCATGGTGGTACAACATGCAATGTATGGTTTTCATGAGCAATAAAAAGGGTGAAAATGATGTTTATGTTGATCTCTATTCCAATTTCCTGTACAGGTTCCGGAACTCTCGGAACCGAGGTGATGCAAAACTTTATATATATATATATATATATATATATATATATATATATATATATATATATATGTGTGTGTGTGTGTGTGTGAGTGTGAATGAGTGAGTGTGAAGAAAAAATGCCGCACTTCGAGGTCTGCATGAGATTCATCATCCAGATTCCAGACAAAAGTTTATCTTAGAAAATTACTTTGAAAACGCATGTAAGAAAACTAGGGGCTGGCAACACTCACATCGTCCAGTGCATTAGAATGTGCAGTGGAACATGTATCACATTGCACTACCGTACTACCGTACCAGCTATCGTAGCTCACTAAGTAGTTTGCTGGGACGTCAAAGTCCTTCACCATGGAGCTCTGGTTCGACTCTTCGTCAGTTTATTTATTTATTTATTTATTTTACGTCCGTTCCCAAGTTCCCGTCGTCATCTTTCTCTCACATGACAATAGCCTATCACGTTGCAATGGGCTCCATTCAACTGTATGCATGTGTCCACTAACTGCGCAGTGGACGTCCATAACTGGTCCTGTCAAGTTGGAATAGAGGTTCTCCTCGGTGGAATACAAAACTGATGCTGCTGCTGTTACTGCTGCTGCTGGTGCTCTTACATGTGCTGCATGGTACCCTTAAAGGCGCCATCCCGATGACAATGTTTTTCGTTGCCTGAGCAACACTTTTAAGAAACAGGTTATCTTCGCCCACAAGTAATGGACAGAGATCGTCAAAGGACGAAACGCACTCCACAGACAGAAACCGTTCACCAATCATCTCGGCGAAATACCCGTGATATTGCAAGGCAGTTCGACATATCTCAAAGACTGGTTGCTGAAGTGTCGCACGATGAAAACCCACCTCCATACCATTACACGTTATCTCAACACCAGCGGACAGGAAGTCGCATTCGATGAGTACAGTTTTGTAAATGGATTTTGCACGAAGTGGAAGATAACGAACGTTTTATAAATAACGTGATATGGACTGACGAATCTAGAATTACTCGCGAACGAATTTGCAGTATCCACAGCAGCCACTGTTAGTCGGAAGACAACTCACACGTCAGTCGTGAACGTAGCTTTCAGGCACGCTTTGGCATAAACATGTGGGATGGAATCTTGGGAGGCCTTTATGTATTTCCGGACAAGTTGAATGGACCCCTGTACTCTATGCTTCTTTGCGATACTCTGTCTTGGTGCTCGGTGACAGCAACTGTTTCAGCATGATGGTGAGCTGCTTCACTTCGGCATTTATTTATATGAAGGGTTTGCAGGGAAATGGATTAGTCGCGGAGGTCCAGTGTTCTGGCCTCCGCTTTCCCCGGATCTCAATCCACTAGATTTTTATTTGTGGGGACACTTAAAGGCACAAGTTTAAAGCACTCCACCCGCGGATGTAAAAGATGTAACAGCTCGCGTGGATGTCGCTTCGGCAGTGGTAGTTGCAGGTAAGTTGCGTGGGGTCCAGGAAAGTATGATCCATCGAGGCAAATGCAAGGTGGTCGCTTTGAACGCATTTCTCGTAGCTGTACGTACCGGCTCTGTGAATAAAAACCTGGCCGTCAGACGTTGTTGTTGCTGTTGTTCTATAACTTTAAATTCGTTTCTTGTTAGACATACATACATATTATTCTCACGTTTATTTGCCTTACATTTAACTTTTCTTGCTACATTTTGTCTGTCCAGTGTTTACTCTACGCAATTTTTTGCACTATTCAATGGTTCCATCAGCTTAGGGGGACTTGTATGTGCTGCAAAATTGCATAACATAGTTAGTGCATGCAATAGCTTCTTCAGGCGTGTTAATTTTTGTAAGGACATCATTTTGCCCCTCTTCTTCTTCCTTTGTTTCTTCCTGATCATCTTCTGTATTGCGGATTTCTGCTGTTGTCGAAGTGAAAGTAGAGTGAGCTGACAGGAAGTTGTCACTTCGAATGTAGTCGTCTGCACTACATGGAATGTTTCACATTTTAATTATTTCGCTATTAGGTTGAACAGTATTGTCTTCCATTGTGTCGCTACTCTTCCCTACACGTTCTTAACTTCCCCACACATTTCATGTCACACGATGTGGTTATTAGCTATGAAACTGTCAACCCATCCTCTGGATGTCACACTCCGTGTTTCCAAGCTCTTTAGCGACTTTTAGAACCTCACCCTGCAGCACGGGTCCAGACAAAAGCAAGTTTTTTTCTGGCGCGCTTACGAATCATTCCCACACCATCCCGTTAATTTCTTTATTTTTCGTCTTCTTCCCCTTCATTTGTCCGTTCCCTTTCATCCAGCTTATCCCTGTTTCTTAAGGTAGCAGAAATTTGTGTTTTACCGTATTTCAAACGCACGTCATTTTGCGCAGAAAGAGTTTCTTTCTCACACGCCTTGATTGCCTCAATCTTTTCGTCAAATGTTACTGACACATACTCTTTGTTCGACATCATGTTACCGGTATCTGAAATGTTCCTACTGAACTAAAACTGACAGAAGATAATGCACCCAGTGCATTTATTTGGAATGCTTGACCTCGCTGGGTAAAACCATTGTTTAACCGAACAACACCCACCTTTTCTCTGCGCATATTGCAGCAGATTCTTCGTAAGTGCACAACAATATTCCGGTGTGCTCCAGCGCGCATCAGTAATGATGGGAAACGAGAAAAGCCGACAAACGAGCGAACGACTTGCTTTGGTGTCCGACACTGCGCACAACTTTTTCGTTGTTGCAAAAAAAAAAAAAAAAAAAAATGGCTCTGAGCACTATGGGACTTAACATCTGTGGTCATCAGTCCCCTAGAACTTAGAACTACTTAAACCTAACTAACCTAAGGTCATCTCACACATCCATGCCCGAGGCAGGATTCGAACCTGCGACCGTAGCAGTCGCGCGGTTCCGGACTGAGCGCCTAGAACCGCTAGACCACCGCGGCCGGCGTTGTTGCACAGAGCGGCGCGGTTTGATGCCGGCATCCACAACGCCGCACTGTGCTGAAAACTCTTTCTCTTGGTTTTACACTCCTCAACAGCATTGTCACGGCTGTACAGTCTTTGTGTTAAAAGTAACGTCCTTTTAGGGTCGTGAATAACTAATGTATGCTGTAACACAGTAGTGCTGTATAAGCTCTTTTATGCACTATACAACGAATTATTTAAGTCTTAAAATTTGCAGTCCGTTTCCGCGTTAGGCACGTTCCGCTTTATACGAAATATTAGCGTATAAAAGTGTATTGAATGCGACGGGACTGAAATACTTGTACGGTTTGGGCAGATTTTCGAATTATACATGTTTCCCTTTGATCAAGTTTTACTGTAGTAGGACCTAAAGACGACCTAAATGTAGCGTTGAAACTAGTCGGCTGGATAATGACCTCTTTAGAATACGGCTATAGCGTTCCATTTGCTTAGATATATAAGATTTAGGTGAGCGGCGAGCGCCTAACCGATGAAGGGGCTTGCTGGATGTTTGTCTTGGCCCCTTACTCCCTTTCGCATCTCCTCGTGGTTAAAACACTCTTCGACGGACTCCTTACGACAGTGTTATTGGGTGGACCCTAAGCTGCCGGTTGCGTGGTGGCAACTTGCCCAACTCAGTCCACGGCGGCTGAGCTGGCCGGAAACTTGTCCCAATAAGAAGGCGGCGGCGATGGCGGCGGAGGGAGCTCCACTGCCGAACCGTTCAGCTCGTCTGGCGGCAGGGGATTCGCAGAGCCACGCCGCGCCGTCAATTAATCTCTCGGCTCGCGGGATCGACGGAACTAAGTTTCTCGAGGGGACAGTCACTTGAACGATTCCTCCTTTTGTACCGCAATACCGCTTCTGCCGACCCGGACAACTTCGTGTAGGAGAGGAACAAGCGCTCACATGAACCGTGCCAAGTGTTGGGAGCTGCCACCAAATAAAACGCTACAAAAATAATCTGCAGAATGATTCCTTCACTCTGCGTAACAGTCTCCACTGCTATGAAAAGTACTAGAAAATTAAAAATACACTACTGGCCATTAAAATTGGTACACCACGAAGATGACGTGCTACAGACGCGAAATTTAACAGACAGGAAGAAGATGCTGTGATATGCAAATGATTAGCTTTTCGGAGCATTCACACAATGCTGGCGCCGGTGGCGACACCTACAACGTGCTGACTTTAGGAAAGTTTCCAACCGATTTCTCATACACAAACAGCAGTTGACCGGCGTTGCCTGGTGAAGCGTTGTTGTGATGCCTCGTGTAAGGGGAAGAAAGGCGTACCATCACGTTTCCAACTTTGATAAAGATCGGATGGAAGCCTATCGCGATTGCGGTTTATCGTATCGCGACACTGCTGCTCGAGTTGGTCGAGATCCAATGACTGTCAGCAGAATATGGAATCGGTGGGTTCAGGAGTGTAATACGGAACGCCGTGCTGGATCCCAACGTCCTCGTATCACTAGCAGTCGAGATGACAGGCATCTTATCCGCATGGCTGTAATGGATCGTGCAACCACGTCTAGATCCCTGAGTCAACAGATGGGGACGTTTGCAAGACAACAACGATTTGCACGAACAGTTCGACGACGTTTGCAGCAGCATGGACTATCAGCTCGGAGACCATAGCTGCGGTTACCCTTCACCCTGCATCACAGATAGGAGCGTCTGCGATGGTGTACTCAACGACGAAACTGGGTGCACGAACGGGAAAACTTCATTTTTTCGAATGAATCCAGGTTCTGTTTTCAGCATCATGATCGTCGCATCTGTGTTTGGCGACATCGCGGTGAACGCACATTGGAAGCGTGTATTCGTCATCGCCATACTGGCGTATCACCCGGCGTGATGGTATGGGGTGCCATTGGTTACACGTCTCGGTCACCTCTTGTTCGCATTGACGGCACTTTGAACAGTGGACGTTGCATTTCAGATGTGTTACGACCCGTGGCTCTACCCTCTATTCGATCCCTGCGAAACCCTACATTTCAGCAGGATAATGCACGACCGCATGTTGCAGGTCCTGTACGGGGCTTTCTGGATACAGAAAATGTTCGACTGCTGCCCTGGCCAGCACATTCTCCAGATTTCTCACCAACTGAAAACGTCTGGTCAATGGTGATCGAGCAACTGGCTCGTCACAATACTCCAGTCACTACTCTTGATAAACTGTGGTATCGTGTTGAAGCTGCATGGGCAGCTGTATCTGTACAAGCCATCCAAGCTCTATTTGACTCAATGCCCAGGCGTATCAAGGCCGTTATTACGGCCAGAGGTGGTTGTTCCGGGTACTGATTTCTCAGGATCTATGAACCCAAATTGCGTGTAAATGTAATCACATGTCAGTTCTAGTATAATATATTTGTCCAATGAATAACCGTTTATCATCTGCATTTCTTCTTGGTGTAGCAATTTTAACGGCCAGTAGTGTATTTCAACTCTGAGTCAGTGGGTCCTTAGTTGAGGGCCACTCATTATTTATTATTTAAAAGCCCGCACGCCCGCAGATTCAAGTAAAAATTCCCATACCAAGCGTCAATCCTTTGCAGGTGTGCCTGCTTCTAGGTACAAATTTCTAGCGCTATGGCGCCTATATGTACAACAGCGTCAAGCGCTAACAGCTTCAGGAGCCTCCGACGTTATCTGCCACGCCATTTACACATACTGCGAATAGTAACGGTCCGCCCGTATTCGTGCAGAGTTGAGAGGTGATACGGTTCTGGCTGGTTTCCGTGCAAACGACGGTAGCGGAGCTGGGCTAGAGCGCGGGCGCAGGGGCGACGCTATTTATTAGCGCAGGGGCGCCAGCCTCACGGCAAGGCGGGCAGGCACTCGCGCTGGCGGAGATAATGGATCGCCAGGTGGCGCCAGGGGGGAGGGCGGACGGAGAGCCGGCGCTCCACCCCCGCTCGTAAATTACCCGCCCGCCCCGACTTGACGCAGAGGCAACAGCAGTAAACATTTTTATACATTTCCTCCGGAGGCGGCGGCGGCGGCGGCCACGTTTTTTCTTCTTCTCCTGGCGTCGGGCGGCGAGGCGACCGGGGCAACTGCGGCGCTAATCGAATTCTATTTACTGCCGGCGCAGCCGCTTTACGACGGCGCCGCGCACAGCTCTAGCCGCCCCGAATGAGCGGCCGCTGGCTCTGGCTCTGGGTAACACGCGGAGAGGTCCTCCCCGCGCCTCGCCAATGGGGTCAAGGACAGCAGAGCATCCGCCAGGTACCAACGCACGCTGACGTCACCGGATCTCAGCCGTAAAGCCGTCCTCTGCCTCCGCTTGCAGGTCTCTTCTAGAGATGTTTATCGGAGCCCGAGACGGAGCCTGAAGTCGTAGCAAGCGAGGTTGGCGCAGTGATCAGCACGCTGGACTCGCTTTCCGGAGGAAGATGGTTCGAATCCCAGTCAGACCACATACACTTAGATTTTATGCGGTGTTCCTGAAACGCTTAAGGCAAATGTCAGGATGGCTCTTTTGAAAGGGCAACACAGATATCCTCCCTAATCCTTTCCTAACATGCGCCTGTGGTCCGTCTCAAATGACGCGATTTCGACGGAACGTGAAATATTTTTGTTCTTTCTTGGTTCAAATGGCTCTCAGCACTATGCGACTTAACTTCTGAGGTCATCAGTCCCCTAGAACTTATAACTAATTAAACCTAACTAACCTAAGGACATCACACACATCCATGCCCGAGGCAGGATTCGAACCTGCGACCTAGCGGTCGCTCGGCTCCAGACTGTAGCGCCTATAACCGCACGGCCACTCCGGCCGACTGTTCTTTCTTCTGAAGTCATACAATTGTTTTGTAGCAGTCAAAGTCGGAAGCACTTTCATATTTACATAATTAACAGTTACGAAAGAACAACACGGCTAAAATTGTCTGCTCAAACAAAATCAGATTATCACACTTCACTTACGTAACTATTCATTATAAGCCATAATTTTTGGTCACGAAGTCTTTCACGAGGAAGTTCATGGATAAGAAGTGCTCGTTTAACTTGTCGCGTCAATTTCGGATGAAATCCCAAAGTTCCTTGCTAGTGTGGTAGTAGTTATATGGGACAGTCTACAGTGAATACTGCCGATCGCTGTACTGAACATCAAACAACACCATAAGTATAGGAATTCTGAAAAATTTGCGGTAGCAGAGCACGGAATGAGAAATAACCACAACATTAGTCTGAAAATGGAACAGTTTTATCCACACATAAAATTAGTGGGCCAACGGCCTCGCCACAGTGGTAACACCGGTTCTCGTCAGATCACTGAATGGATGGCCATTCGGTCTGCCGAACGCTGTTGGCAAGCGGGGTGCACTCAGCCCTTGTGAGGCAAACTGAGGAGTACTTGACTGACAAGTAGCGGCTCCAGCCTCGTAAACTGACATACGGCCGGGAGAGCGGTGTGCCGACATATGCCCCTACATATCCCATTCTAGTGACGCCTGCGGACTGAGGATGACACGGCGGCCGGTCGTTACCATGGTGCCTTCATGGCCTGTTCGAGAAGAGTAAAGTTATGAAACTATTCGAATTCTGTGAGTACAGACGCCGTGGAAATTAGGCTGTGTGATCACAACTTTACTACACACACGTTACTCATGTAGCGATGCACGGTAGTGTGCACTTGGTAAAGAAAGAGCACAGGGGAGGACATCAAAGTTTATCGCCTGATCTAAATGGTAGTGCTGCAATCGACTCTGACCAGCGAGCGCCAACGTAATCTGTGGACGAAGACAGGGTCGCTTCGAAAACATTTTTTCCACAAGACCGACTTACCATTTGTCTCCCCCTTCTCTCATCCTCCACCCCTCCCCTCTCTTGACGCCTACCCTTCACCCGTATCAGTTTTCTGAAAACCTTGCTCTTGGACGCTCCTTGCGCCCCAAGCGGCCACTACTAATTATAGTACATCCCAGTTATCTCACAATCGTAGCCCCTCTGGCACCCCTCTCAGCTTAGCGCCTCAAGCAGCGGCTTGGGCCTTAAACCAGCCTTGACGAATAACACGCCACCTCCGCATATGGCATCTACGTAACGTAATCTTACCAGTCACATGTCTTCACCTCGACACAACCCTTTAATAGGGAATACTCGCAGCCAGGAGGCTCACTGTGGTGTAAATGAGTAAAGCAATCAGGCAACCATGCCGCGGAGACGCAATAGTGCTTCAAACGGGTACAAATGGCTCTGAGCCTTATGGGACTTAACTTCTGAGGTCATCAGTCCCCTAGAACTTAGAACTATTTAAACCTAACTAACCTAAGGACATCACACACATTCATGCCCGAGGCAGGATTCGAGCCTGCGACCGTAGCGATCGCGCGGTTCCAGACAGTAGCGCCTAGAACCGCTCGGCCACTCCAACCGGCTATAGTGCTTCCAACAGCCAAGTGCGCGAGTTCGAAAGGGGTCGATTCTGGCCTTCCGAGTGGCAGGATGGTCTTTTCGGAGAGTTGTCACTCAAATTGATAGTGCTGTGCCGGTTGTGTAACGATGTTGGTATCAGTGGTCACGTGAACACTCTCACGCGCGTATACGTGTTTCTGGACGCCAATGTAGTACAGACCTCCGCCAGGATCGTCGTATTGTAAGGACAGCAGAGGCAGATCGTACAGCTATCACAGCCCATGAACTGTTGCGAACCGGTTATTAGCAGTGGGACTACAAGCATGCACACTTCTATCCCGTCTTCCACTCACGCAACAGCATCGACGCGCACGGCTCGACTGATACCGTCAGAGGCTCACTTGGAAGAAGGAATGGCGCCCCGTGGTCTTCAGCGATGAAAGCAGATTCTGCCTGCACGCATGTGATGGCCATTTGCGAGTGCGACGTAGACCTGGTGAGCGCTGTCTCGTAGGGTGTATACGTCCACGACATACCTGTCCCAACCCAGGCCTTATGGTCTGGGGTGCGATAATTTACAACTCTTCTTCACCTTTGGTGTTTCTGGAGTTGATGATAACTAACGCTCGGCACGTGCAGAATACTGTTATACCCCCTCATCGTGCTCCGTAAGACGTGCAGAAACTTCCGTGGCCAGCACGATCTCCTGACCTGTTCACAGTCGAAGACGTGTCCGATATGGTGGTACAAGAAGTGACTCGTGCCACTCATCAACAGAAGTACGTGAACAGGTCGCGCAGGCTTGACACAACGTATCCTAGGATAGTATCCGCCATCTGTGAAATCGACTGGGTGCCAAAGTCAGCGTCTGTGGAGGCTACACCACGTGCTAATACGGGTGTTTCAGCATAGGCCGGTACCTAGTTCCTTAGAACCGCTTTGCTGTAGATCTCCTCCACCCTCCTCTTTCTTCGCTCCTTCTCCCCCTCTCTCTGTCCAACTCTTCCACCTCCCACTCTCTGCCCACCCGTCCTGCCGCTCTCTGTCCTTCTACATCTCCCCCTCTCTCAGTCCGTCTCTGTCCGTCTCCTCCTCCTGCTCCTCTCACTGTCTATCTGCTCCTCCCCACTCTATCTATCTCGAACTCCCCCATCTGTCCATCTGCTCCTTTCCTCTCCGTCCGCCTCCTCATCCTCCTCTAAGTCCCTCTCCTCCTGTCCCTCCTTCTCCCCATTTATCTCCTCTTCTTCCCACCCCGGCCACCTACTCCTCTCTCTCTCGCTCTCTCTCTCTCTGTCCATCTACTCTTCTCCTCTCTGGCCAACTCCTCCCTCTCTCTGCCCGTCTCCTATTCTCCCCCTCTGGCCATTCCTTCCTCCCCATATCTGTGTCCATCTCCTCCTCTTCCTTTATCTGTCTATTTCCTCCCCTCGCCCATCCCTCTATCCATTTGTCATTTGTTCCTCCTACTCTTCTCTTTCTCCGTCAATTTCCCCTTTCCCCTCTATATTTCCATCTCTTCTTCAACCATATCCATGTCCATCCCTTCCTTCCCTTGTCTGCCTGTCCATACCTTTCCCCTTCCGTTGTTCTCCACACTATCACTCCCACCACAGTAACATCTTCCTGGTTCTTACCCTCCACAGTATTTCTTTTCAGGTGTACCAATTACGCTTGAAATCGATCCAGGGGTTTTGGAGGACCTTTTGTTTACCTACAGCTTTGCTTGCATACTAACACGTCACATATATTTTACATATGTTCAATACACACATCAAAAAAAGTTTTGCATCACCCCAGTTCCCACAACTCCTGAAGACACACGTTGACTGTGGATATTGTATCACAGACACAGTCCCTTTGACTGTTCAGAGATGGCCGGCCGAAGTGGCCGTGCGGTTCTAGGCGCAGCAGTCTGGAACCGCGAGACCGCTACGGTCGCAGATTCGAATCCTGCCTCGGGCATGGATGTGTGTGATGTCCTTAGGTTAGTTAGGTTTAACTAGTTCTAAGTTCTAGGGGACTGATGACCTCAGAAGTTGAGTCCCATAGTGCTCAGAGCCATTTGAACTGTTCAGAGATGTCACTATATCCGCCCAAAGATGTAAACAACCATGCATAAGCAGCGCCTATTAGACCGAGGGGGTCCGACAGCCGATCAGTTCCAGTCATTCCACCACGAAAGAGGTACACGGCTCGTATTGTCTGTAGTTCATCCATGCCTAGACTGTCAATATTGTAGTTACATCGCGTCCACGTTGTTACTTTGTGCCAGAAAGGGCTCTCAACAAGGGAAGCGTCCAGGCGTCTCTGAGTGAAACAAAGCGATGTTGTTCGGACATGGAGGAGATACAAAGAGACAGGAACTGTCGAAGACATGCCTCACTCAGGCCGCCCAAGTGCTACTACTGCTGTGGATAACCGCTACCTACCTATTATGGCTCGTAGGAACCCTGACATCAACGCTACCATGTTGAATAATGCTTTCCGTGCAGCCACAATACGTCGTGCTACGACTCAAACTGTGAGAAGTAGGCTGCATGATGCGCAACATCACTCCCGGCGTCCATGGCGAGGTCCATCTCAGCAACCACTACACCATGCAGCGCGGTACAGATGGTCTCAACAACTTGCCGAATGGGCCGCTCAGGATTGGCATCACGTTCTCTTCACAGACGAGTGTCGCATATGCCTTCAACCAGATAATCGTCGGAGACGTGTTTGGAGGCAACCCGGTCAGGCTTAACGCCGTAGACACACAGTACAGTGAGTGCAGCAAGGTGGAGGTTCCCTGATGTTTTGGGGTGGCATTATCTGGGGCCGACGTACGCCGCTGGTGGTCGTGGAAGGTGCCGTAACGGCTGTACGATACGTGAATGCCGCCCTCCGACCGATAGTGCAACAATATCGGTAGCACATTGGCGAGGCATTCCTCTTCCTGGATGACAATTCGCCCCCATCGTGCACATCTTGTGAATGACTTCCTTCAGGATAACGACATATATCGACTAGAGTGGCCAGCACGTTCTCCGGACAAGAAGCCTATCGAACATTCCTGGGATAGATTGAGAAGGGCTGTTTATAGACGACGTGCCCCGCCAACCACCCTGAGGGATCTATGCCGAATCGCCGTTGAGTGGGACAATCTGGATCAGCAGTGCCTTGATGAACTTGTGGATAGTATGCCACGATGAATACAGGCGTGCATCAAATGCAAGAGGACGTGCTACTGGGTATTAGAGTTAGCGGTGTGTACAGCAGGCTGGACCACCACCTCTGAAGGTCTCGCCGTATGGTGGTACAGCATACAGTGTGTGATTTCCATTAGCAATAAAAATGGCGGAAATGATGTTTATGTTGATCTCCATTCCAATTTTCTGTACAGGTTCCTGAACTCTCGGAATCGAGGTGATGCAAAACTTTTTTTGATGCATGTTCACACACGAGCATACATATTTTTTCTGTATGTCTAGCGAATTTCGCCCTGTATTTTCGTTTTCACGCCGCTTAATGTTTATGACGTCGTATCTACTAAACTACTGAATTATGTGTCGTACAAGAATATAATTTTGTAGGTACATTCAGTAGCATATGTGCATACTCTGGGGGAAATGTATTGGGAATTAGAGTTACTAGCAAAGAAGTAACAAAGTTAATCAACGTGCCTAGTGATGCATTTACAGTATGAACAGCGAAAAATGTAGAAAGCGATATACTATTTTCCTCTCCTCATTATCTGGGGTTGTCAGCAAGAAACACTTTCTCAAATGTTTGGAATTGTGTGTAAAGTTTGCTGTAAGCCACTAAGTGCTCTCATTCTCACATACAGCATGAACATAGTCTGGCTATTTGCGCGACGTGAGCTACACTATCTTTTCACCCCGTACTCTTTGATCAGCAGATGCTTCTCACGCCCTCCCCCCCCTCCCCCTCCCCCCCAGCACTTTCCCCACAGCGATTCTTTCCAGACAGTAAGTGACTTGTTTACCAGGATTCATTGAAATCTGTCAGGTGGAACAAACATGCCTACATTTTTATAATATGTATGGATGTAATGTGATTGTGTTACTCAACCTAATGGAAGTAAGCTCTCCTGTTAAATGGTTATGTATCACTTCGAATTAAATGTGCGAAGAAAAGAATGTGAAAGGAAACTCAAAACTTACACTATATCCTTCATTTTCTTTCAGATAGTATATGCCATAGAAAAACGGAAACGAAATTTCCACGAACCGTCTCCGCGGTATGATTATACATCTGATACCTCAGTCAGTGAGGTTAAGCATAGGAATTCTGCCCATAATGACATAGCGGAGTCACGTTCGGCGTTAAGGGCTTTCTGTTACTTCATGATAATGCACGGCTGATACCATACTGTCACTTGCCGTCGGCCTCCTAACACTTCTGGAGCTCAGTTACTACTTTAACGGCTTCGATGATGTACGAAAAGAGAAATGGAGGCAAAAAATGAGGTTTACCATTTCACGACTTATAAATACTGAGGGCCCCAGCAATGCGTCGTATCTATAGGAAGTCTCTTTGTACGAAACGTGTAACTCTTTCTTTATAACGCTGGAGGAAGATCCAATCTAAAATCTCCATTTGAAAAACGCGATATAACTCCGAATATTCAGGTCTACCTCCATTTTTATCTGATGCTACAGAAACAATTGTTGCATCAGGACGCAAATTCTGATTTTTACATCTGCGTCGAGGCAACGTTATTGCAGGCTCCCGCTGCTGTTGTTTTCTATAACGCTTGCAAAAACGCAACGCAAACGCGGCTCGTAATCCCTGAGGTGTGAGAGTCAATATTCATCTGATGCAGTAAAAGTTATTTCCCCCGTACGCCTGGTGCGAGCAATAAAAAATCTTGTGAACGAGAACAGAGGTCTCCTTTTATTGAAGCTGTTGCTGAGATTGGTACACGCTTTCAAACAATCTGTTTCAATGCGGAATCAAAAGCGAAAAAATGGTGTAGTAAGTCTGTGCCACATTTTTTCAGTGGGTAGTAATTTGTTCGATTTAACGTTCTCATGAATTTAGTCGTTGTTCGTAAACTCATCCTGTTCTATACTCCGTGTACAGTGTACCATTTATCGTAACGAATGTGGTAGTTGACCAGGCATTTGTAGTGCTAACTAATGGAATGTGTTAAATACTGCACAGACCACCTGAAAGACTTCTGATCAGCTGCTAGTTACGGCAATTATTTAGCAAATACTAATAATACTAATAATAATACTAGTTGCTGTATTTTAAAGGAAGAGGCTGAGAAGACGGAGATGCACTGAAGTTTCTAGTTTATTGTCCTTACCAGCGATGAGTGGAAAGAGATTCGTAGAGCGTCTTAGAAACAAGCATATTTACAGATTAGCTGAATATCCTGTTCATAACACATTTCCTACCTTACTTTATTTTGTTGCAGTCATCACTCTTTGGCTTTTTTGATCCCACCCACCAGTTTTTTCCTATCTTGTGCCAGTCTTTTATGTACGTATTCACACTAATAAAAAGCCCTCAGTAACATTCCGGCCAGTCTAAGCAAAGAGTTCTTTTCTGTCCATTACTCTCTCTTGCTTCAATTATTCCAAAACGGATTTCTACATTTCTTACTCCTCTGGTTATTCAAAATGGCTCTGAGCACTGTGGGACTTAACATCTGAGGTCATCAGTCCCCTAGAACTTAGAACTAATTAAATCCAACTAACCTAAGGACATCACACACATCCATACCCGAGGCAGGATTCGAACCTGCGACCGTAGCGGTCACGCGGTTCCTTCTGGTTATTGCGAATATTTACTTTCATAATTAGTTCTCCACTTGCACATGCCGTCTTCGGTCAAATAATATCTGTAGTATCAACTTCGATCAATATTGGCAGTTAACATGAGTTTAGAGAGTCGTTCGTGATTTCGACAGTCGCACATGGCCATCGTATTTCAGTCTGGTTTTTGGATTTCAAGTTACCGTTTTTTTTTTCTTTTTTTCTTTCTCTGCGAGCTGGATACAACACATCCGAGCTATCACAACACGCGTAAAGGTAAAGCAGGACATCATCTGACTGCGTAAACAAACTGTGATGAACGTAACAAGCACATGACATACCTAAACATTGAATTACGAACTGTGCAATAATGAACTAAGATGAAAATCAAAACAAACCATAGTTTTTCAAATGAGAGTACCATAGCAAGAGGTCTACGCTACAGATATGGCTCCTTAACAGACTTGCTCAGCCTGGATTGGACGAAATAGGAAATAACGCTATACAGTATTGATAACGGCTTAGACGATAAAATAATTTGACAGAAAGTGAAGATGATCTCCAGTATTTTGTCTTTCTACTGAATATGGAATGTAGATTTATTTAAGTGCACTAATTACTAAAAATTACACTATATAATAATAACTGTTAGAGATATGGCGCTAACAAGGAAGTTTCTAGCGAGATCATAAGTATTTCTCCAAGCCATCGTTCTTCATAAGCTACTGATATTTCATTATTTTGAGGATAAAAATGTCATGAAGGTAACAAGCTAAGCAAAGTTCACAACCTTCATGTGCAGTGGGTGACTGCAGTGGGTCCCGAGTTGCGCAAATTCATTTTGTAGAAGAAGGAAATACACCAGCCAGCTACAATTTTATGAAATTTGTCAGCAGATTGATTTCAGAGTTTTATGGCCCCACCATCGTTGTCTTATTATCGTTACTGATATTAAGTATTAACGAATGTTATAATTCCTTAAAACTTTTACAGAGAACTGATGGAAGAGATACACTGTTTTGAAATAGGTCTGCTAAAAAATTTGATAAAAATTGTAGCTGACATCTTGAGTTGAGATGTCGGGTGTTGTGCCTGATACCAGCATCATTCATGCACATCCTAACAGCGTGACTCTTTGCCTCCATCAGGTGCAACCTATTCAGTCTCGGTGGCACCTGATGAAGACAATGAGTCACGTTGTCGAAATAATGTGCATGGACGACGCTGATATCCGGCAGAAATCCGATGCTTCAAGATGTCAACACATCGCCGGGAAGGCCTGAAGAATTACAGTTGTAGCTGCTTCGTGTATTTTCTCTCTTTACAACAATTGGCATGAGGTTGCATTTGTCATCGTCATATGGGTCTTATACCTTCGTATTATACTGTGTACTCAAAAATGCCTCGAGGAAAATTTAAGAGATTTTCGGAGAAAAGAGAACCACCTGTATGAATATCAAGAGCTCAGATGGAAAACTAGTCCCAAGCAAAGAAGGGAAAGCAGAAATGTTGGAGGATTATACAGAGGGTCTATACAAGGGAGATTTACTTGAGGGCAATATTATGGAAATGGAAGAGGACGCAGAGGACATAAGAAGGGAGATATGATATTGCGTGAAGAATTTGACAAAGCGCTGAAAGACCCAAGTCGAAACAAGGCCCCGGGAATAGAAAACATTCCGTTAGAGCTACTAATAGCCTTGGAAGAGCCAGCCATGACAGAACTCTTCCGTTTGGTGAGCAATATGTATGAGACAGGCGAAACACCCTCAGAGTTCAAGAAGAATAAAATAATACCAATTCCAAAGAAAGTATGTGCCGACAGGTGTGAAAATTACCGAACTAACAGTTGCAAAATACCAACACGAATTCTCTACAGACGAATGGAAAATCTGGTAGATTTAAGAGTCAGTAAGTCCTTCCTCAAAGAATTTGTATGGAGTTTAGCCATGTATGGAAGGGAAACATAGACGATAAATAGTTCAGACAAGAAGAAAATGGAAGCTTTTGAAATGTGGTGCTACAGAAGAATGCTGAATATTAGATGGGCAGATTACGTAACTAATGAGGAGCTACTGGCTACAATTGGGGAGAAGAAATATTTGTGATACAATCTGACCAAAAGAAGGGATTACTTAGTAGGAGACATTCTGAGCCATCAAGGGATCACCAGTTTAGTACTGGAGGGAAGCGTGTGGGTAAAAATTGTAGAGGGAGACCAAGAGATGAATACAGTAAGAAAGCTCAGAGAGATGTAGGTTGGAATAGTTACTCGGAGATCTAGAGGCTTGCACAGGATAGAGTAACCCGGGGAGCTGCGTCAAACCAGTCTTCGGATTTAAGACAGCAACAACAACAACAACAACAACAACAACTCAAAAATTTCGTTGTTTTCTATAGTTCCCCATGTTCCACTGGAATACAGCAACTCGGCCTCCACTACAGAAAGTGAGGTAGATTAGATTATCAAAAATGTTTTCCTTCCTGCCTTGATGAATGGAATGACTCTATGACGGGAAATGCCTTGCTACGATCAGAGAATCAGAACCGCACCCTTGTACGGACCTGTGATTACATGTGTTGCGAAGCTACCTTCACTACACTCAAACCGATGTTAGCGGAAGCTCCCCGGCTAACGGAAGCGGGTGTCTGCCGTGAACAGATGGGCGGCTATTTTGAAATTCAGAATCCGAATAAGCCGAGAGGGGGACGTCTCGGTGCGGGGCGCGTGGTCCAACACTGAGGGGAGAGATGGCAGACGAAACAGGAGAACAGTGACAGTCGTCGTGTTCTTTTCTCTCCCTCGCGATCGTCTGTATTCGGCAACATAACAGGGACGCGCCGAGCTGTAGCTCCTGCGGAACCTGCAGCGGCCATCCGCGCCTCTGCTGCGCGCCACGTTTCACTGTCTAATATTGTGCGGTTGCCTAGCAACAGACCTAACGCGAGCCACTATTTTCGCATGGTGGTGCTCCACGCAACTGCGTATTTGGCTCTAATTTAACTGCGGCTTTATAGCCTCGGAGGCCGGCACGTGCTGATGGGGAGCAGCGCTAACCAAATGCAACTCTTGTTTCTCACCGCTGGTGCACCGCGAGTGCAAAAGCTGTTTAGAACTCGAAAATGGCTATTTGAAGCTGCCAGAACCAGAAAGGACACTTAGAAAAAAAATGTCTCTTAGCGGAAACTGGAGACACGCCTACGAACTGTGCTGCGGCACAGGTCCAAATTCACCAAAACGAAATCATTATCTGCTGAGTTATTTCTTACACAGTAACGCGAGGAATCGAGACATACTCGTATCTACAGATATTAAGTTTCAGCATGATGTCATTTTGGTTAGCAGACTATGACAATCACAAGATCTTAGTCCAGTAAACAAATTTCGGCTTCTGGATATGATTAAATCATGTCATTTAATTACCTCGAAGTTTCTCGTCACGTTTTCCCTTCTCTTTCGCAGTAGATACACAAAGTAAATTGTTTCTGTGTGCTAAGGAAAGGCTGTAATGAGCGCTATTTCTTATTCAAGTCGCATAAATCAACTGAAGTCGGAATGTAATTTTTATTTTGTGGCGTTTGACCAGATTAATAAATTTAGCTAAGCAATCACCTTCACAATCGACAAACTGGTTGCTGTCCAGCTAACGGGCTGAATTTCGTTTAAAAAACAAATGGAGAACCTGTTTTTCAACGTGAGCGAGTCGCATATTTATAATGCACATCTGAAGAATCTTCATGACCGTATAGTAATGTTTCTGTCGATCATGTTTTGTATTTGGTACTGTTTCATGGCCGTTAACGTACCGCGTAAAGCAACGTTATTTTGTTAGTAACACTGCGTATTCAGTAAGGACCTGCGTTCTGTAATGTTGCACATTAAGTAACGTTCTGCATCAAATGACGTTTTACAGTCAACGATGCTCGGCGATCAGTAACGATCTGCGCTCAGTAGCGCTCTGCTTTCAGTAAGATTCTACTTTATGCAGTGTTACATTTTCAAGAACTTTCCGCTTTCAGTACCGTTCCGTGCTCAGCAATTTTCCGCTTACATTACGATCCCATGTTCAGCACAGCCGGACAAGGAGAATACTCAGCGACAATAGCGTATTATTCAAGTCATTCGCTTAGTGCATTGACTCGATACTGTCAGACAAGTCATGCGGAATGTACACCAGTAAAAGTTACAGCTGCGCAGCGAACAGGGACTCGAACTCGGAAATTTATCATAAATGGCTAATGCTCAAGCCGGGCTATCAAATCACGACTTAACTCAGTGCATCATTTTGCTACCACCACCCTACAGGATTCCAAACTTCAGGAGTGCCCTCTCACTTATCTCACGAGACTAGTGCCAATGTGAGAATGAGGATATGACGGAGAATAGCTACAGTATGAGGATATCCCACAGAATGAATTTTTCAGTCTGTAGTCACCTACATGAAACTTACAAATGGAATAAAATTTGATGCACGTGTGTTGTACGAGGGACCTTCAATAAGTAGTGCAATACATTTATTTTCTCGCCCAGTAATTTGTTGTGGAACATCATGGAATATTACCGCTTCAGCCCCTATAGTTTCATGAAGTTCCGACTGGTCGCAGCGCTATACGTATCCTTCAAAATGGCGTCGCTAACGGAAGCGCTTTCCAAACAGAGAGCTACCATTGAGTTTCTTTTAGCGGGAAACCAGTCCACGGAGGTATGATAGTGAACAAAAGCACGGAGAGTCGTTGGCGAGGCGTCTGTCACCACCGCAACAAGGTCCCGTAAACCTTTTCGATCTCCCTCGTACCGGCCGGCCGCACACAGCTGTCACTACTGCAGTGCTTGAACGTGCGGACACTCTCATTCCGACTTCCATCTGTTTGGCGCAATTAAGGAACCACTCCGCGGGAAGCAGCACGCGAATGCTGGAAAGGTTTTTGATGAAGCAAGGCGTTGGCTTCTACGTCGCCCATTAGAGTGGTACCCTGCGGGCGTACAGGTCTTCCCAGTAACGTGGCATAATGTCGTCGCACTGAACGGAGATCGTGTTGAAAAATAGGGTTTCGTTGCCAAAAGAGTGGGACATAATACGGAGTATTGGAATCCCGAATAAAACCAGTCTGCTTTCAATAAAATGTGTTGCATTATACACCTAAGGGCAGGAGACGCAAGTAGCTGAACTGTGAAAGCGGATCGTCGATACTACTTGTGTTTTAAGAGCGTTTCCAGGTTAATCCCGGTCCGGCATACAATTTTAATCTGCCGGGAAGTTTCAGGGTTCGTCTCTCACTATTTATCCGTAACATACAGACAGCTTACCAGAAAGGGAAAACAGAAGTTAGTTTCATTTCTCTGTATCTAGAGCCTTATGTTCCCGCAGGAATTGCATGTGACAAAAAGAAAAGCTAAATAGTGCGGTGGGTAAGTGACTCTTCCTGTAAATGTATCCGGCTTTTTTTTTTTTTTTTTTTTTGAGAAAATTGTGGAAACTTAAAACGATTCCCTGCAGTGTGGAATACCAGTCCATAGATGGGACAGTTAGCCGGTTGAGGTACCACCAAGAGGGCTATCAATAGTGTGTGTGAAATCTTATGGGACTTAACTGCTGAGGTCATCAGTCCCTAAGCTTACACACTACTTAACCTAAATCATCCTAAGAACAAACACACACACCCATGCCCGAGGGAGGGCTCGACCCTCCGCCATTCATGACTGTAATAGTGTTTGCAGACACTCTGTCCAGTCACATTAATGTGATCACCTGTCAAAAGTCTGAATAACCAACTTCCGTGGTGCGAACCGCTGCGAGACGTGCAAGAAGAGTCAGTGAGGTTTTGGAGGATACCGACAGCGTGTGGAGCCATGGCGACTCCTGTGCCGCGACCAGCTGCGATAGGATTCTCAGCTGAGGATCCATACCCCGAACAGCCCGACTACGGTAGTTCCAAAGATTCTCAAACGGGTTTAAACCTGGGGAGTTTGGCGGCCAGGGGAATACGGTAAACTTATCCTGGTACTCTTCGAACCATGCACGTACACTGCTAGCTCTGTGACACGTTGCATTTTCCTGTTTTTAAACGCCATCGTGCCGAGGGAAAACAAACTGCATGTAGGGCTGCACATGGTCCCCGAGGATAGATGAATGATTGTGTTGCTCCATTGTGTCTTCCAGAATGACGAGAGCACCGACTGGATACCACGGAAATACTCCCCAAACCGTATCGCGTCCTGCTCAGGCCCCGACTCTTCCGACGATTGTTGCAAGGTGTTTGCTTTCAGGGGTTCCACGCCGCGCACAGCAACGGTCGTGTGTCCGATGCAGCATACAGCGTGATTCATTTGACAAGGCCACCTGTCGCCACTGAGTGGACGTCTTGCGGTAATGGCTTGCAAATTCCAGCCTTCATCGCCGATGAACAGTAGTTAACATGGGTACGTGGTCAAGGCGCCTGCTTCGTATGCCCATAAGTAACTACGTTCGCTGAACAACCGTTCAGGAGACAATGTAGGTAGCCCCTTGGTCCATTTCGGAGGTCAGCCGCTCACAGTTGCACGTCTATTCGTCCGTACACAACTCCGCAGCCATTGTTCACCCCTGTCGTCTATGACCCTTGGTGTATAAAAGTGACCTCGGCACCAGTTTTGGATAGCACCATTTTCCCGTGCACGTTAATTGTAACAAAGGTGGCACGCGAATAGCTTACAAACCTAGCCGCGTCGGAAATGTTTCCACCCTTGGCCCGAAAGCCAGTGATCATGCCGCTTGGACGTCAGATAATACGCTCCGTTCTCGCATTATGGCAATGATTGCACCGTTGTCCGCGTCATCCCGAAACGCTTTTTATACCCTTCACCGCTAGTGCTCCCACCTCACGACTGTGGTGGTTATTGCACGTTGACGTCGAACATAGGCGCTGATCACATTAATGTGACTGGACAGCATAACAAAGTAATAATACAAGAAAGCGAAGATGAGCCCCAGTTAGCACAATATCGCCTAAATGAAATACACAACCTCAAAAATTTTTGCACGTAGCGAGAGTTACGGCCTTTTACGGTAAACACCACGTACAAAAGAAGACAGTTATTAACAACAAAAGGATTGAACATGTGCCACGTTTTAAATATTTGGACTGCAACACGACCGCAGAGCGGGGTAACCGTGCGGTTTTACGCGTCTTGTCACGGTTCGCGCAACTCCCCCCGTCGGAGGTTCGAGTCCCTCCTCGGGCATGTGTGTGTGTGTGTGTGTGTGTGTTTGTTCGTTTGTTGTCCTTAGCGTAAGTTAGTTTAAGTTAGATTAAGTAGCGCCCGCCCGGTTAGGCGTGCGGTCTAACTCACGGCTTTCGGGATTGGGAAGGAGCGCCTGGTCCCAGGCACGAATCCGCCTGGCGGACTTGTGTCGAGGTCCGGTGAGCCGGCCAGTCTGTGGATGGTTTTTAGGCGGTTTTCCATCTGCCTCGGCGAATGCGGGCTGGTTCCCCTTGTTCCGCCTCAGCTACACTATGCCGGCGATTGCTGCGCAAACAAGTTGTCCGCGAACGCGTACGCCACCATTACTCAACAACGCAAACATAGCGGTTACACTCGTCTGGTGTGAGACGTTCCCTGGGGAGGGGGGGAGGGGGGGCATCGGCGGCCGAACCGCACAATAACCCTGAAAAAAGTGGTTCGATGTGGGGCGGCGGAAGGGTGAAGTGGACTGCGGTAGTCGTCGTGGGGTTGTGGACCACTGCGGCTGCGGCGGGGACGGAGCCTCTCCGTCGTTTCTAGGCCCCATTTAACACACAATACAATAGATTAAGTAGTGCTTAAGCCTAGGGACCGATGACCTCAGCAGTTTGGTCCCATAGTCCTTACCACAATTTTCCAATTTTTTGCAACACGAGCTATGATTCTGGTAATGACGACGGCATGGTGAAAGGCCACAGAAAGTAGCGATCCTCGAGGGCCGTACCTTTCCAAATTCTATCATCATGTTGAGGGAGGCTGTTAGATATTATAACAGGTTTCATTTAGTAATCGTTGCATGGAGGCTGAATGGTCACAAGTATGTGGCATGACAAACCCTACTGTCATACTCCTCAGGGTATCAAATTGGATATTCCAGTAGGATAACGCCAGGGCCTGCACTGCAGTAAATATCACGAACGCCTTCGGTAATGTACGGATCTTCGATTAGTCTGCCACGTTCCCTGATTTGTTGCCCACAGAAAATGCATGAGATGCGATGGAAAGAGGTATGCTTTTATGTCAACGGTCTTTACGAAATGACACAGCATGTGTTTCACGCATGGTTTCTTTGGGGGGCTGTTTGCTTCCGCGTCACAACGAATACAGGATGCCGTTGGGGGTCAGACAGCATAAGGAGTTTAATGATGGATATCAGTTCGGAATGGACTAAATGTTTAATCATTTAATACCCGTTATGTGATGAGGATTTCCAAGAAGTCTGATAAATTTCGGTCTGAAGCTTCATGCTGTAACACTTCGCATTTCCTGCAGTGCTCCTCTTTGCACGGACCTGTTGTCACGCAGGAACAGAACGCAACTTCCGCGCGACTTCTGTTCGCTGTCTGAAGAAAGTGGCAGCTTATAGAACCCATATCCGAAGTCCCTCTCCTCACGAACGTTTCGAGATACACGAGGAGTGCATCAGAAGGCCGGTGCCGCCTTTCTCACGGCGCAGCTCGCGCGACCCTCGTGATCGATGGGCGTCGCACAGCGAGGGAAGCTTTAGGGGGTGGGAGGGGTTTGTATCGTCTGTCGCCGACCTGGAACCCACCATCTCTCCAAATAAGCTGCAGCTGCTGTGCGGTCTCGTATTTGTGTTTCGTCGCCCGCGCCTCAGGCAGAATCTGCCGTGCGTATCCTGCCGCGGTTACTTGCAGCTGATAACGACCTACAACAGTTGAATACATGACTCAAGGAAGTGGCACCTATTCTTTGTAACACGTCACTGACACTTAGTTTGGATAAGAGGACAACTAACGTCATAAAAGCCATTACTACAAATATGTGCCTAAAGTTGAGTTCATGGGTGAAGTATCAAACCCATTTGCAATAAAATCAGGAATAAGACAAGGGGATAGGCTTTCCCCGTTGTTGTTTAATTGTGAACTTGAGAAAGTAATCAGAGAATGCGACGAAAAATACAGTCAGCGGAAAAAGACTGGGTTGCAAAAAGGAGATATCAAAATCCACTGCATTGGCTTTCTAGACGATCTGGCCCTGTTTGCTGAAACGATGGAGGAGTTACAGGAACAAATCCTTGAACTAGAGAGACAAGTAGCTAAAATAGAACTTAGAATTTCCCTTGAAAAAAATTGAAATAATGACAAACAACAAACACCCAAATAAATACCTAAAAGTCCAAAAAAAGAAATAGTAAAAGAATTTAAATATCTGCGGGAATGGATTAGTTGGTATGCAACAGAACGCAGGCCAACAGAATCCATGAAAAACAAACTTGAATTGGCCTTCCAATTGGCAAAAGAGGCGTACAACAAGAAATTCATTTCATGAGGGGGTCTAAAATTAAACATTATAAAACAGTAATTAAACCAGAAGCACTGAATGCAGCAGAAACCCTAGCTATCAATCACATATGACACACAGAACAATTAGAACTAAAAGAAAGAACAATTTTCAGAAAAATCACAGGAAATAAAATTTCCGGATAATAAAATTGTGTGCATCAAGAATGAAACTATCTACAAAAAAAATGAAAAACTCTGAGATACTACGCGAAATAGGAGACTTAAATTTTACAGATAGATTCTCAGAATGAACTCTAGTAGACTAACCAAACGAATTTTTTATTTTTTCCATAACCGCATACCGAAACCTAATTGGTTTACGGAAATTGAAGAAAAAGCCAAGAAAATTAAAAATAGCTCAGATCAGTACTAAAAACGAAAAAATAATTTTCCAAGACAAATTTAAAACAAAGGCGAAACCCATCATCTCGGAAGAGGAGAGAAAGAGGAAGTCAGAGAGAGAATGGAGAAATACTGGCCGCAAAGGAAAACACAACACGCAGAGAAATGACTGGTTCATCGTGTTTCAAAGACGGTGAAACGAAAGAAATAGAAGAATTCACTGAAATTTACACGATGGATTAGAAACTGTAGGGCACACTTTGTTTCTGCCTACTACCGTTTTTGAACTCGTTTCCTGCGTTACCCTATTTCTTTCTACTTATTCATCTCCATATAACTGGTGCCGCACGCTCCACACAGTGTCAAATCAGCAAGTCTTCATTACCGTAGCGTATATTACAACAACCAGTTTCCATTTAATAAGGAGATTTCAGGATGAAAAGCTCCGGTTCAACATAATACCTCTCTATTTCATTCATAACAAAGTTCCTCACATAGCTTACCTTTAGGAACCGTAAACGATGGAACTGATTTTAAGAGAGAGGCTTTCCTTAGGGACTAAACGTTAACGTTAACGAAGAATCACTTATGTTTCACTGACTAAGAAATTTTGTTTAATTTTAAAGATAACATCCATGAAATAATATTTCATTAGCCAAAAAGAATGAAGAAGTTAATTTTGTGACGTTCCTCCCAAAGTGCCTATTTTTGCTGTGAACTGTTTGACATCTGGCTGATAACTGTTGAGCACAGGTCGGCAAGGCTCCCTGAAATGTTTATCAGTTCATATCGATATTTGTATTTAGTGAACTGGAGTGCTGATTACAGTGATTTACATGCAAGTGGTCCCAAGTGGTTCTTATGGAGCTTTCTTACAAAATTCAACAGTTGAATGACTAGTTCGTTCCTCTACTTTTAGTCGTTGGTCCCTAAACATGTTCTGCGCTAAATGAGAAATAAGTTTTCTACTACCCTGTAATGATACTGTTTGTAAATGATGATCATATTTTAAAAAAAGCATTCTGAGGAAAATGTCTTCCTTTTTATTGCAGGAACTTCTTGACTGAACCCATTTATTGAAAAATCTTCCTAGAATATTGCCTGGGACTAAGCAATATCAAAATACGTCAGGAGGATCGTCATAGTACATAGTCAGCGTGTTTTAGCATTTGAGAAGATGTTGTTTAAGAGTTTTTAGAGCTACCAGCATAACACGTAGACAGTGACCGTATATAACTTGTACAGCGTATAAAGGCTACAAGAAGTTGTTCTTGTGCAGCACTGACAGTTCTGCAAGAGCGGCAGGGTACTGAGACAAGAGATACCTTGCGCCCATCCCTGGTCTATAGTAGCACTCCGTCTTCAGGCCACAAGTGGCCCATCGGGACCCTCCGACCGCCGTGTCATCCTCAGTGGAGGACGCGGATAGGAGGGGCGTGTGGTCAGCACATCGCTCTCCCGGTCGTTACGATGGTTTTCTTTGACCGGAGCCGCTACCATTCGGTCGAGTAGCTCCTCAATTGGCATCACGAGGCTGAGTGCACCCCGAAAAATGGCAACAGCGTATGGCGGCTGGATGGTGATCCATCCAAGTGCCGGCCACGCCCGACAGCGCTTAACTTCGGTGATCTCACGGGAACCGGTGTATCCACTGCGGCAAGCCCGTTGCCTGTCCCTGGTCTACACGTTCGAATTCCTAACATCCACACACACTATTACACATCAAACGCTTACAGCTGCTTTCCGTTTCTTTACTCCTCTGTTCTTATTTCGTCACCTGAGTATCGTGCTCCAAAGTCTCAAGTGTTTGAATACATCTAGGGTCAGCTATAATCAATAAACCGTTACCCGCCTCCGTAACCGCGGTCGCTAACACACGTCTGTGCGGTGGCGACCGTCTCGGAGGTAAGTCGGTCCGACTCCCGGTGGAGGATTAGATTTTTCACTCCAAGTATTTATCCGGAAGGGGAGGGGTGATCGTAGCAGAAGGTTCCTGGTCGCTAGTCTTTGCGCCTATCTCCTAGATATAATTCCAAACCTCTGCAGTGTCTCATAACATATAACACGGTTGATGGTGATCCGTCTACTGGATGGGGAAGTGAAGTTTGTCAGCCCCTTTGGTGCCAGTGGAGAGGAATATGATATGTAACGGCACATGGTTTCTCTCATCATCTTCATTCAATACTAATATTACTTTATGCACACACACACTCACACACACACACACACACACACACACACACACACACACGCACACACATTACTCGCAGGTATACTCTACAGGTATACTAGCGACGTAGTTCTCAGGCAACCACAAGAAAAAAGGCCAATGTATGCTGAGGAAGAACATCCTTTGTTTCATCGATTGCACTAACCTGTTTTTGCAGGTCTCTTTATTTCTCTATCCACTCCGCCAAAATTTGACTTCCTGAGTTCAGATTGTGCTCCCTTACTCTTGTACCACAGTTTTCCTGTGTAACTGCTTCTTATTCCACTTTATGCTTCATTTGCATTACCACTGACATTATTTATCTAAGACTCAAGAATAATTACATGAAATAAGAGGGTTGGAACTTTAATAGTGGCAACTACTTATTTACAGCTCGTACAAAATATATTCGAGTTTCAAAGTTTTAGTGACCTTCAAAGTAGTCACCAGCATTGTGTATAATCAGTGGACAGCGATGTGGAAGCCGTAGGATACACTTAGCAGTGCGAGTTGTGTTGACGGTTCGAGTGGCGCGGTCTACTGCCCGACGAATTTGTAGCAATTCTGAAGCGAATGCCGTGGAGTGTTTCCTTCGGTTTAGAAATCGAGTTGAACTCACGAGGGCTTAATTCAGGGGAGTGCAGTAGGTGGTATAGCACTTAGCCGCCCCAGCAATCAAATAAATCAGTACCAGCTTGCACTGTAGGGCGGCCGCGGTGGTCTCGCGGTTCTAGGCGCGCAGTCCGGAACCGTGCGACTGCTACGGTCGCAGGTTCGAATCCTGCCTCGGGCATGGATGTGTGTGATGTCCTTAGGTTAGTTAGGTTTAAGTAGTTCTAAGTTCTAGGGGACTGATGACCACAGCAGTTGAGTCCCATAGTGCTCAGAGCCATTTTTTAGCTTGCACTGTACGTGCTTGAGCACTGTCCTGCAAAATGATGGTCAGGCCCTGCAGAAAGCGTCATAACTTCTGTCTCTAAGCTGGTCGTAGGTTGTGTTCCAAAAATGAACAGCATAGAGAAAGAAGTGATGACACTTTCTGAAGAATCTGATCATCATATTGCAGGACAAGCTCAAGCACATACAGTGCAAGCTGTTACTGATTTGTTTGACTGATGGGGCTGCTAAGTGCTATACCACCTACCGCACTACCCAGAATTAAGCCCTTGTGAGTTCCCTCGATTTCTAAACTGAAGGAAACACTTCACGGCATTCTCTTCAGAACTGCTACAAATTCGTCGGGCAATAGACCGCGCCGCTCGAACTGTGAACACAACTCGCTCTGCTAAGAGTATCCTTCGACTTCCACATCGCTGGCAACGGGTTGTACACAATGCTGGTGAATACTTTGAAGGTCAGTAAAACTTCGAAACACGTATCTATTTTGTACAAGCTACAAATAAATAGTTGCCACTGTTGAAGTTCCAACTCTCGTATATTCGCAGCTGCGACTGGGAATCACCATCGGCTGTATACTGGAATGACGACTGCGAAAATTTGTGTCGGACAGGGACTCGAAACTGGACTTCCAACTTTATGTGAGCGGTCGCCTTAACCGCTTCGGCTGTCCATGCAAGAATCACGGCCAAGCCTAAACTTCCGTTTGTCGTCGTCCATGCGTCACAACCTGCACTCGTATCTTACTTATATTCCCACCCAGCAAGGACATACTTACTGAGTATCGAGAGCCTGGTATTGGCGAATAATGTCCGCAGGGACGTTGCATCGTAGTTCTTAATAACACAGGCACTGCTATTTCGTACTCGTCAAGAACAATTCTGCATCTACATTGGCTTCAACCGGAAGAATGGTTCAAATGGCTCTGAGCACTATGGGACTTAACATCTGTGGTTATCAGTCTCCTAGAACTTAGAACTACTTAAACCTTACTAACCTAAGGACATCACACATATCCATGCCCGAGGCAGGATTCGAACCTGAGACCGTAGCGGTCACGCGGTTCCAGACTGAAGCGTCTAGAACCGCACGGCCACACTGGCCTGTAACCGGGAGAAAAACGTAATTTGTGAGAGGTGATACAGTTATCCTACAAGGATATTTTGTGGAGATTTCAGCTCTGAACGTTTATGCCAAGTGCTCTACTCCCTTTCCATAGCTTAAGTTGAAAACTAAGTGCGTTAAAGGCGATGCTCCCCTCTATCGTTTTTGAAAGGGACGATTAGGATTTAGTGTCCCGTCGACGTCGAAATCATTAGGGACGGAGGTCATGCTGGGGTCGGGGAGGAAAGTGGCAGAAAATCGGCGATTTACTAAAAGCACGGAAAACATAATTCTGGACAGCGAGACGGGAAACTGAATCGCAGTCCTCCCGATTACGAGTCCAGTGCCTGAACCATTGTTTTACATATTATTTCCAAACCTTTCCACTGCGAGCATTAACTGCAGACACCCAGATATTTTTGAGGAGCCAAGAGCTAGCGCAACGCGATCGTACTACGATCATTTGTCTCTCTACCTGTGACCGTGCGGCATTAAAGACAATATAATGCATAAACTCGATTTCTAGTAGCTAACCACCTCTTAGCATATTTCGTTAGTAAATTGGGAAAAATTAATTTTGGGGTTATAGTCTAGCAACATTTAAATTGGTGAGAAAATCTCGGTAATTACTATATCAAAGCAAAGAGCAATACGACGAACGTGTCAGTAATTCGCTTAATAGCTCTTCGGGCGTAATTTAATTAACCAAAGGCAATAAAGTGAAAGGTGTGTGTACCTGTACTTAGCGACGCGTTAAATATAACACCGCACAGAGCTTATTGAGCTCATGATCAAGGTAAAATTAGTCTCTGACATACCGAAGATTAATTAATTTTACAGTCTATTAGCTATTGCTGTATTCACGAACATTTCGTTGCTTTTCTTACTCAAACTTAATGGAAAACCTAAAATAAAGCAATAATATAACTGACTGTTTTAAAAAGTCAATTTTTTTACATGATGTAGTCAAGGATAAAATTTATTTATTTTTGTCATCAGTCTCCTCACTAATTTGACGCTACTCGCCACGAATTTCTGCAATGGACTAAACTCTTCATCTCTGAGTAGCACTTACACCTCAAACTGCATAGTTACTTAGTGGATGGATCCCAATTTATGTCTTCTCCTATCGTTTTTACCCTCTAAAGCTCCCTCTAGTACCATGGAAGATATTCCCTGACGTCTTAACACATGTCGTACCATCCTGTCTACTTTTCTAATCTTTGTTTCCCTCTCCAATCTCTTCTTAACTTTGAACATCCTTCTGCAGCACTATATTTCAATCGCTTCAGTTCTCTTCAAAAAAAATGGTTCAAATGGCTCTGAGCACTATGGGACTCAACTGCTGAGGTCATTAGTCCCCTAGAACTTAGAACTACTTAAACCTAACTAACCTAAGGACATCACAAACATCCATGCCCGAGGCAGGATTCGAACCTGCGACCGTAGCGGTCTTGCGGTTCCAGACTGCAGCGCCTTTAACCGTACGGCTCAGTTCTCTTCCTTTTTGGTTTTTCTGTGATAACATAGGCTGGCTTGAAAGATATTGCGTAACACAAATCGTTCATGTTTGGCTAAATAATTTTGGTACATGCAATCCCTTGTTTCTGTTGCACTGTTTTCATTTGCATGCCGATTAGTTAGATAGTTTCTATGTGCGCGGCAATCATTATTCATGCTGAATGTTAATATGTTGTTCTCTAATCTGTTAGCAACGTATAGAACGTTCTTTCGATCAATATACATTATCAATTCGCAGGGCGTTCATTGTGGCATTATTTGTAGATTGAATGCCTCAAGGCCTTTTCTCTCTCTACTACTACCGGTTTCGTCGTTCTATGCGTTACCGAGGGGTGCAAACTTAAAATGACCGTCACTTGGCAAAAACTGTGGACCTTTCTTTCGTTATTTCGTAAGATATAAATGATGTACAAGTTTTGTGCCAGGGATTGCACATTTCAACAACAGAGGCCAATTTATAACACATCAGAAGAAGGACTGAATGAGGTCGTGCAGTGGCAGTGGACCAGTATTGCGAAAGAATGAGGTTCAAATTCTCGTTCGGCCTGTCAATATTAAATTTCTGGTGGTTTCCATAAGTCTTTTAAGTTGAATGCTGGGATGCTTCTTTCAAAAAGGACAACCGATTTCCCTCTCCATCGCTGCCTTCTACGACACTGTGCGTCTCTTTTTTCAGAAGATGGTACAAAATCGCTGTGGTTTATATCTGACAGGACAGAAAGACACCGACATTCAATTGCATTGCTGGAGAAGTAGCAATACTGAAAAATTTTATGTGCCATAAACTTTAGCATTGTATAAACAGAGCATTGAATGAGCATGGAGCAACCGGTAAAGAGAAAAAGACAGGAAGATTGATTGATAGTGAGAGAGAGAGAGAGAGAGAGAGAGAGAGAGAGAGAGGAGACAGAACACTGAGAAAATTGACTTACGTTACGATGACATGCCCTGGGTACATACCTGAAACAGAAGAAAAGGCAGTTAGTAGTTTTGCTTGTGTGTCCACAAATATCAACAATATCTTAAAACACATGTTCAATAAATGACGTGTCGATAACAAGTCCAAATATTTTTTTGCCTTACAATGCAAACATTCAGCGAACTTAACATGGTTGGGTTTGCATCGCTACTGGACAATACTATCAGACAGCAACGTCACTATTTAGTGACATTAGTATCCTGTCGCTTGTTCTGATCCGCCAATACGTTTTTCTTAAGAGTTACAACATGAAGCAATCACATGCTCTTCCTCATGCAATGCCCTGGCCTCAGAGGTAATTTGATTCTGACAAATGGTGCACTTATTTTATCTCACGAAAGGACATTTTTGGTCTCTTCTTCCTTACAATTAGATCAGAGTGAATGTATTATCCGCATTTTCGATTACGTGTGCAAGATGATGAACATCGGTACCTCCGACCTAGGCAAAATTTAATTTTCCAGTCAAACAGTTTGCTTCATATGTAAACTCACGCATACAAAAAAAGATCAAAACTGTATCGATTGGGGAAATAATCTGTTTGAAGAATAGGTGAGAGATACGTGTCAGCTCTGTACCAGTCTTAAAGGAAGGTCAGGGAAAACAAAACTGGCCCAGAAATCACGCACGAAACACCAGCTTCGAAGTGAAACGTAAGCTCAATGTGTTGATGATCACGTTCTAATGCATAATGTCGCTTGTTGTAAGTATTCTCGCCCCCAGACATCTGAAGTAACGAAAAACTGAAGCCAGCAACTGAGCTGATTGCGGTATTGTCGTACTTTGTGCATGCTATCCATCACTGATCGGGCTCATATCGGCTAGGTTTCTTGTCTAGATTATGTCCTCACAAAATGCTGAAAACGCCTAACGGGGTAGTTTTATTTCTCTCGCTCTGTTTATACAACATACCCGAGTAATAACCAACAGACTACTTCTTGTCGCCTGCAGCCACAAAGCTTCTTACGTGTCAAGAGGATGGAGGAACATAATTAACAGATCCTACAAACAATTACATGTGCTCATCTTGCTCGACTGTGAGAGGTGGTAATGGTCCTACTGGATTATGACAAATATCTTACAGTGAAATCACTCGGAGGTAAGCTGAGTCTTTCCGTAATGCGTGTTTCGATAAGTCAATTGGAAACACAGCCCGCGAGAAAGGTAGGCGATCTGGTTCAAATCTCTGCCGAACACAGTGGAGTAAATTGTCACATGTGCTTCCCACTGTGCAGATATTGTTACTTAACGAGAAAGCCTCTTCCTAGATTATCATACTCCTTCTGATATGGGTGTCTGTGTAGAAGTGCAGTTTCATAAACACATGGATAAAAGGTAGCACATTTTATGAGCCGATGTATCGATAAACTGAAATATTAACAAGCATCTCGGGCTGGTCTTAATTCAAAGGAAATATCAAACAAAATAATGAAAGTTATGTTCTACATCATCTCACTGCACTAATCGCAATAATGCATGAGTATTAGAGTATATAATTCCATTCCGTAACGCCTCAGAACTGTACTGCAGTTGATTATATGACAACACTATGCTGTGTTAGTCTACGTTTTTTCAATATTTGGACATGTAGCCGCAAAGCAAAATTTTAACGTACAAAATTATTATTCCGGGTGATTCCGTGACGATATTACTAACTTTCAGGAATGATGGAGAATGTTAAACGTATCAATTAGCAATGGTCCGAAAACAACCGAGTCGAAAGTTAAAAGCGAATATCCTCCTGACACCTCTGGCAGTGGACCTCTTCTACTGCACGCTCTTTGCTTTCAATATTTTAGAGAAGTTAATATGGACCAAAACAAGGAAAAAAAGCCCAGTAAAAGAGGGCTCTAAAGTGCATTCCGGAAGAGGTATGAGCACCTGTTCATCCTTGCTACTGAGAAACAAGTCTCTTCTACTGAACAAGTGGTCATAACACGAAATCCATCGTCCGTAGAAATCCTTTTTCCAAAGAATGTGAGTCGACGCAGTTTCGTGAAATTCCACGCCTACCCATTGTTGCCCTAGAAACACTGCGTTGTTTGAAACAGACGTGCCACACTGTAGTTTTTTGCTGACTGAAAGAGAGACCAAATAATTCATATCTCTGCGTAACACACCTGTCGCTTCGTTCTGCAGCACTCTGTGACAGAGCTATTTCAATTGCGCTCGATCACTGTCAAACTGCAGTTCCGTCTTCTGAAATGTTTGTGCCGAATGTGCAATTGAAAGAATCATAATTGCTTTATTTTTGTTTCAAAATTCATCCGGCCCAGCTTACGCTAACGAAAATTTAATTAACTCAATTACCGAACTGCTAAATCCACTAATTAAACAAACGAATGCGCAAGTGAATGTCAAACTCGATATTGGCACATATATAGATTTATAGATGAGCCATCAGGATAGCAACGTACAGGGGGAAAAAACAGACTTATCTTCGCGATGCGCTACAATGAACATAAAGATCACGTATGAGCCTTGCCTCCATTGCATTCTGGGAAGACGTGCAATGTAACCGCCGTTAGCCTTGTAACTGTGGTTATCAGAACAGGAACGTGTCACCACTATGCGAAAAGTATGACTTAGTGGTATCCATGTTCCGTTTCTGCGAAACGATATGTAGTCCGCCTGGGATATTTGTTGACGGCATATTTCACGCGGGCCGGCTGTGCGGGCCAAGGATCTAAATATCTCGGCTTTGCTCGCTACTTCTTGAAAGAACCTGCAACAACGCACATTTCACTTACTATTGCGCTGCGGCGTTTTTTGGTCGGCACAACTGTCTTCAGTTCGGCAGAGACGTGGAGTCAATGCTCTTTACCTTCGCTATTTGGTCCTCATGTGAAAGACATTCAGAGGTTCAGTGGATGTTCGCACAGAAAAAAAGCAGTCTAGCGATCTATCGTCACAAGCCACTAAAAATGAATGTGAATGAAAGAAGAGCGGTATGGCAAATCTTAGTATAATTACGCAGTCGCATAAGGCATAGGTACTGCAAATTTGCTGTGTAACGGTATTACACTAGCACGCAAAAAGATTTTAAAGGTCTAGTTGACAATGAAGGAGCAAAAAAAAAAATGCAGTTATCGACAGACGAGATTTATTGCTCAGTACATGAAGAAGAGCTTTGAGCTTATTTTCAGGCATGCAGCATGTGAAGATAGAGGTGGTATGATTAGTAAGATTTCTGACGTCTCACGCATTACTCCACCGTCAGTTGCAACATTTTTCAATGGAATTGAACGAAGAATATGCAATGTACATCAGCTAAGTCAAGAGGCCCGCCTGCAACGATTTTTCGATTTAAAACCCGCTATTGTTGAATTTAAAAAGGAAACAGAGCTACAGGAATGAAAATTAGAGCATCCGCATGGATTGCAGTTCTCTCATTTTAAGCAGATTTGACTGCACGATGTCCACAATAAGACACTGCAAGGCGAGAAACACATTTTGACAAACATAGTCCAGTTCCCTAAGCTCACTGGCGTTACAGAAAATATGGGGTTTGAAGAATTCATTGTGACCTTAAAAGAATTACGAGGATAGTTTCCTAAACGTTCTAAAGTGTTGACAACAATGTCAGTCCTACATGTGTTTTCGAGACTGTTTACCGGTTCCCTTACAAGTGCTCCTGTGCACGTGTAGATGTAACTGATTGGTCTGCAATATAATTATCGTTTTAATGTCAAACACTTTTAGGTGAAAACTGTCCAGGACGTCCATGTTGCTCTCCTCAGATAGTTTCCACGGCTCCATGATTAGATTACGAAAGTGCTACAATATTTCGATCGACATATTTGTGTGAAAGAACTTTTTTCGGTTATGAAACTGTGTAAGTCAAAATCTTTGAAATTGTCGGCATCTGGCTGAGGCCGATAGTTTGTGTCACATAAAGATTATATCAAGTTTTCAGCACACCAAAAATAATTACATAATAGTAATGGAAATGCTGTCGGGTAGACCGTTCGCCTTGTGGAAGTCTTTCGAGTTGACGCCACGTCGGCGACTTGCGCGTCGATGAGGATGAAATGATGAGCGGAGAAAATCTCCGACCCAGCTGGGAATCGAACCCGGACAGTTAGATATGACATTCCGTCGGCTGACCACTCAGCTTCCAGGGGCGGACTATTAAATAATACATCTACATCTACATGGATACTCTGAAAATCACATTTAAGTGCCTGGCAGAGGGTCCATCGAACCACCTTCACAATTCTCTATTATTCCAATCTCGTACAGAGCGCGGAAAGAATGAACACTTATATCTTTACGTACGAGCTCTGATTTCCCTTATTTTATCTTGGTGATCGTTCCTCCCTATGTAAGTCGGTGTCAACAAAATATTTTCGCATTCGGAGGAGAAAGTTGGTGATTGGAATTTCGTGAGGAGATTCCGTCGCAACGAAAAACGCCTTTCTCTTAATTATATCCATCCCAAATCCTGTATCATTTCTGTGACACTCTCTCCCATACTTCGTGATAATACAAAACGTGCTGCCTTTCTTTGAACTTTTTGGATGTACTCAGTCAGTCCTATCTGGTAAGGATCCCACACCGCGCAACAGTATTCTGAAAGTGGACAGATAAGCGTAGTGTAGGCAGTCTCCTCAGTAGGTCTGTTACATTTTCTAAGTGTCCTGCCAATAAAACGCAGTCTTTGGTTAGCCTTCCCCACAAGATTTTCTGTGTGTTCCTTCCAATTTAAATTGTTCGTAATTGTAATACCTAGGTATTTAGCTGAATTTAATGCATTTAGATTAGACTGATTTATCGTGTAACCGAAGTTTAACGCGTTCATTTTAGCACTCATGTGGATGACCTCACACTTTTTGTTATTTAAGATCAACTGCCACTTTTCGCACCATTCCGATATTTCTTCTAAATCGTTTTGCAATTTGCTTTGATCTTCTGATGACTTTATTAGTCGATAAACGACAGCGTCATCTGCAAACAACCGAAGACGGCTGCTCAGATTGTCTCCCAAATCGTATATATAGATAAGGAACAGCGAAGGGCCTATAACACTACCTTGGGGAACGCCGGAAATCACTTCTGTTTTACTCGATGACTTTCCGTCAGTTATTACGAACTGTGACCTCTCTGACAGGAAATCACGAATCCAGTCACTTAACTGAGACGATATTCCATAAATACGCAATTTCACTACATGCCGCTTGTGTAGTACAGTATGAAAAGCCTTTTGGAAATCTAGAAATGCGGAATCAATTTGAACTTCCTTGTCAACAGCACTCCAACACTTCGTGTGAATAAAGAGCTAGTTGTGGTTCACAGGAACGATGTTTTTCTAAACCCATGTTGACTGTGTGTCAATAGACCGTTTTCTTCGAGGTAATTGATTAAGTTCGAACACAATATACACTCCTGGAAATGGAAAAAAGAACACATTGACACCGGTGTGTCAGACCCACCATACTTGCTCCGGACACTGCGAGAGGGCTGTACAAGCAATGATCACACGCACGGCACAGCGGACACACCAGGAACCGCGGTGTTGGCCGTCGAATGGCGCTAGCTGCGCAGCATTTGTGCACCGCCGCCGTCAGTGTCAGCCAGTTTGCCGTGGCATACGGAGCTCCATCGCAGTCTTTAACACTGGTAGCATGCCGCGACAGCGTGGACGTGAACCGTATGTGCAGTTGACGGACTTCGAGCGAGGGCGTATAGTGGGCATGCGGGAGGCCGGGTGGACGTAACGTCGAATTGCTCAACACGTGGGGCGTGAGGTCTCCACAGTACATCGATGTTGTCGCCAGTGGTCGGCGGAAGGTGCACGTGCCCGTCGACCTGGGACCGGACCGCAGCGACGCACGGATGCACGCGAAGACCGTAGGATCCTACGCAGTGCCGTAGGGGACCGCACCGTCACTTCCCAGCAAATTAGGGAAACTGTTGCTCCTGGGGTATCGGCGAGGACCATTCGCAACCGTCTCCATGAAGCTGGGCTACGGTCCCGCACACCGTTAGGCCGTCTTCCGCTCACGCCCCAACATCGTGCAGCCCGCCTCCAGTGGTGTCGCGACAGGCGTGAATGGAGGGACGAATGGAGACGTGTCGTCTTCAGCGATGAGAGTCGCTTCTGCCTTGGTGCCAATGATGGTCGTATGCGTGTTTGGCGCCGTGCAGGTGAGCGCCACAATCAGGACTGCATACGACCGAGACACACAGGGCCAACACCCGGCATCATGGTGTGGGGAGCGATCTCCTACACTGGCCGTACACCACTGGTGATCGTCGAGGGGACACTGAATAGTGCACGGTACATCCAAACCGTCATCGAACCCATCGTTCTACCATTCCTAGACCGGCAAGAGAACTTGCTGTTCCAACAGGACAATGCACGTCCGCATGTATCCTGTGCCACCCAACGTGCTCTAGAAGGTGTAAGTCAACTACCCTGGCCAGCAAGATCTCCGGATCTGTCCCCCATTGAGCATGTTTGGGACTGGATGAAGCGTCGTCTCACGCGGTCTGCACGTCCAGCACGAACGCTGGTCCAACTGAGGCGCCAGGTGGAAATGGCATGGCAAGCCGTTCCACAGGACTACATCCAGCATCTCTACGATCGTCTCCATGGGAGAATAGCAGCCTGCATTGCTGCGAAAGGTGGATATACACTGTACTAGTGCCGACATTGTGCATGCTCTGTTGCCTGTGTCTATGTGCCTGTGGTTCTGTCAGTGTGATCATGTGATGTATCTGACCCCAGGAATGTGTCAATAAAGTTTCCCCTTTCTGGGACAATGAATTCACGGTGTTCTTATTTCAATTTCCAGGAGTGTATGTTCGAAAATCCTGCTGCATATCGAGGTTAACGATATGGGCCTGTAATTTAGTGGATTACTCCTACTACCTTTCTTGAAAATTGGTGTGACCTGCGAAACTTTCCAGTTTTTGGGTACGGATCTTTCGTCGAGCGAACGGTTGTATATGATTGTTAAGTGTGGAGCTAATGCATCAGCATACTCCGAAAGGAACCTAATTAGTATACAGTCTGGACCACAAGACTTGCTTTTATTAAGTGATTTAAGTTGCTTCACTACTCCGAGGATATTTACTTCTACGTTACTCATGTTGGCAGCTGTTCTCGATTCGAATTCTAGAATATTTACTTCGTCTTCTTTTGTGAAGGCATTTCGGAAGGCTGGGTTTAGTAACTCTGAAAATTAGTTTTATGGGTGATCTATGTTGTTGAGAAATGTGAAATATAAAACCAAACCTGTATACACTGTGGCTGCACTGCCATTTCAGAGTTTTCCCCTTGTGTGTGCTCACACAGCGGGGCATGGCAGCCGGGGAAACGCGCAGTGAGGCTGTGCGCTAGTGCAAAGGCACGGCCCGCGAGTCGAAATCTTGGCCGCCCCTGTCATGTACACATGGAAACGAACGCGCTCTTCGATTCTAGTTGTCCAGCAATGTTTGAATAGTGATGGGCCTACCACAACACCGACTGAGTTTTTGGTAGGAAAAACCGAGCCACATTGTTTAGTAATTTGACTCTGTAAATCAGCTCTCCTGCATACAACAGGGAACCTAAGTTTTTGATTGAGACATGGATTTGGGCCGCAGTGTGTTTGGTTAACTAGAGATAAAATTCGTATGATGCCATATCGCTAGCAGTGTCTCACGACTCGAAGGAGTTTGATTAAATATATATGTGAATGACGTCAATTTTTGCCCTTGACTTTGAATGAGATGAAGTATATTTCTCCGAGCAAAAGAACGGTAATGTTTTATTTCCGTTGCTGCTTAGAAGCAGCTTCTGTGAACGGACAGGTGGGAGAGATTAATTGAGGCAGATAAACAACGGAAGAAAAGATTTCTTTACATTGTTTTTTATTCTCAGCACAGCATTTATCGTTTGGCTGACATACACTGAACAATATAATAAATACGTTTCGATTTTCTCTTATCCCGCAGTAGGAACATGTTGAATTACACTTCTTTAAAATGGCGGCTAAATACGTGAGACGGAGCTTTAGTAAGAACCATCTAGATTAATATCTCTGTGAATTACAACTGATCTTTGGCAACATTCATGTCTCCGCAGAGTGGAAGACAAGTGAAAGGCCAAAGAGAGAAAAAAATGTATTTCGCTGCACGTCTCTGCCTTGCTATTGATAGCGGAGGACAAGATTTTCAAATAAAATCGTAGGAAAATAAAATTTCTTCAGTTGAGGCGTGAATATGATACTGAGATATTACACGGAACTCAATCACGAGAACATTGTATCAAAATGGAATGAACTGCCTCACATTGCAATCAGTAGCAACTGTGAATAGAAGCTAGCACGTGCATTTTATAATGTTTCGGAGTTAAACCAGTTAAGTGGAAGAAGTAGAAAAGGAATCTACAATTCTTCAATTCCTGTTCAACATTTGTACACATTATTCACTAAATGAGTTTAAAGGATGCTGTACTGTTCCTTTTTACACAATTTTGCAAATTTATGTTTTTGTATGACTTAAGTTTGTGGCATTCCTGGCTCCATAGTAGTCAAAGCAAGCTAAACGAGAGAGGTCGCGTGCCCCGCGGTGTAGAATTTGTTCTGTGTGTTATGGAATGTTAACGGATTGTGTATCGTATTCTCGGAGGTAGAATTTGGGTATCAGACAAGCATTTGCCTAAAAAAGCGCGGGAAACCGCTAAAAACCACATTCAGACTAACCAGTTAGCCAGCCAACGATATTTCATCCACCACGCAGGTTCGATACGTGACTGGCCCACCTCGCCGGCCTCGAAAGCCAGGGTGTTGCGCCTTCACGTATATGAGCAACTTATTACTGGGCGATTAAACTAACGATGAGAAACACTGGAAGGAGTAACTACCGGAATGTATGGAGGACTATCATCAGGAGCGAACTGAGGTAGATGGATTGCGTAAAACTAGTTGCACAAATGACGGACGTACTGAAAGAATCCTAAGGGATCCACGAGGGGTTTACAAACCATGGATTCCATCAATTCTTAAGTAGGGTAAGGACGGCGATAGTGGCCAGGGCGGGTAAAGTGGCCACTTCGTTTTATTCTCCTGCAAACTGCTGCAGTCTAATTGCGAACGTTTAGAACTACTCAAAGAGACTTACTTGCTTTTGTCAGTCAGTTTCGTGGCGATAGCAGCGTCCGCTCTTCTCCAGTGAAATTTTTTGTGTTTTGTCTACGTCTGTTGTAAGACAAGTGGCGAATTAATTTCCATCTATCAAAAATCATATACTGCGCCAGTCAACTGCTACAGTGCTTCTAAAAGTTATATTTTAGCTTTCGAGAGCACGTTTTTATGAATTGGCTAGGTTATATAATTTCGTATTTAGACAACATTTAGCGTAATGACGTCTAGTCGGGTATAGTTAGCAGTCGTCTGACAGGACAAAGTGGTCACTCTCCACGGCCATACATTTTCTAATGTGTAATATTTACCGTATTTCAAGGCAACGGAATTGATAAGACAAGAATATTTCATAAAATAATTCTACTAAGACAGTGTATTAATAACTTGGCGAAAAACTATATCTCTTAATACAGGCGCATCTTAAGATGAAGTTATATTATTTAAGGAAATCACACGACGATCGTAGAATTCCCAAGATATGCAGCAGGCACTGAATGCTGTAAGTAAAAAAAGTCATTTGTAACAGCAGCCAAGTTACTCAATGTCTCAAGAAACACACACAGAAGATCTTAAAAAACCGTTGTTACTGAAGACAAGAACATTCCTGGGAACTTCAGAGCAAGAGGAAAAACTCCAAAATAGTGGAACAAAGATATTATGGCGTATCAGCAGCTGATTTACGCCACTTGGCATGTCACTCTGCTGAGCGGAATCATGTGCCACACCCATTCAACAAAGAGGAAAAGGGAGCAGGTAATGATCAGATGAAGCAGTTTAAGAGACATAAGAAAAAACCCCAAGAAACTAGACTCCACTTCACCCTTTTCTCTGTCTCCGGCCATTTTACCCCACCTAATGGTAAAAGTGGCCATTTTGCTGATTTACGCTCACGCTTAGTTTTCTACTCCTGATCGAGGATCTGAATAATAATACAATTGCTTAATAGTTGCAGACTGTATACAGTTTATACAGATATATTTCGTATGCTTAGCTTACACATAGTGCCAAAGAAGAGCAACATCTCCCATAGAGCGGCCACTTCTGTCCCCTACTGCTTGTCATGCTGGGACCCTTATCAGGTAACTCGAACAGGGGAGACAGAGAAGATGCAAAGCTCTTCGGATTCGTTAAATAAGCACGACAGCACTACGGAGATACTCATTAAACTCAACAGCCTCCAGACAAGGTCTTGTGCATGATGGTGATGTTATCTGTTAACCTTTTGAAAGCGAACGTTGCAAGGGGAGTTAGGCAACACGTTACTTCCTCCCACGTACTGTACATTTTGCGAAATGACGGTGATGGCAAGGTCAGAGAAGCTACTTTCCATGGTCCGTATGCAACTGAAACATTGGAGGGTTGGGGGGGGGGGGGGGGGGGACGGAAAGATAATGGTATCGGAGGTGCCGTCCGTCACACCACGTAATGCGCCGAGTAAAAATGTAGATGCTGTTTAACCCGAACTTGTCATTGCCAGAGGCCGAGCGGTTCTAGGCGCTTCAGTCTGGAATCGCGCGACCGCTACAGTCTGAAATGGTTCAAATGGCTCTGAGCACAATGGGGCTTAACTACTGAGGTCATCAGTCCCCTAGAACTTACAACTACTTAAACCTAAATAACCTAAGACTGAAGCGCCTAGAATCGCTCGGCCACCCCGGCCGGCTGTAGGTTCGAATCCTGCCTCGGGTATGGATGTGTGTGATGTCCTTAGGTTAGTTAGGTTTAAGTAGTTCTAAGTTGTAGGGAACCGATGACGTCAGATGTTAAGTCCCATAGTGCTCAGAGCCACCTGAACCATCTGTCATTGCCAACACAGCTATCTAATGAGTGGAAGGTATGACACCCAAGTTTGTATCACTCTTGTTCACACTCGTCCACTCACGGCAGTCAGTCAGCGTGCAGGATAAGGAGAGACATGGACGTCGACACGCAGTCCTAACGAGAGAAGGGCGGTGGCCCCACGGCCAACCGCCAGCGACCTCGCTGTCCGCAAAGTGGTCCTCGCAGACACGCGCACAAGCTGGGCAGCCGCCCCGTCGGACGGTGACCGGAAGTCCAGCCGCGTGGGCGGCGGCGGTTGCTGGGAACGCGACGGCCGACTAATCTGATTGGCGGACCGCCTCCCCGCTCCTTTTTTCCTGTGAAATTGCGCCCCGAGGGAACATATTCCTGCCAATAGGCCCGGCAAATGTAATCAAAACTACGGGCGGCACGCATTAATCTCATTACGTTTAACGCCGTGGCGCGTAATTAACCGAGCCAATATTGTTTTCCCCTCGAGCTTCCCGCCGCCGCCGCAGCAGCTCCTGCGGCGCTGCGCTCGCCAGAGCGTGCCTGTAACTTACGTCTCGTCTCCAGACGATGCGCCCGAAACCACAGACACGTCTCCTCGCCGCCAGCTGGGGAGGTAGTAAGGTGGTGACGTCTCTTCCCACCAGTGCAGTCTTCGTCCCAGCAACGCACTTCACCCTTAATGACAATAAATACCAGGAAAAGAAAGAGATGCACTGAAACTCCCTTGCAGATTAAAACCGTGTGCAGGACCAAAACTCGAACCGATAGACTTGTATTTCGAAGGCAACGCTCGAGCGAGCTACCTTTTTCTTCATTTTATAGGGATATTCTTTTAGTTAAAATTCTTTAATTTTATCCTCATTAACACTAAATTTCTTTGATTTTGGGAAATGAAAATTCTACGATATTTATAGCTCAAATTTCTTCTTCTGTAAACGTTAAAATTCTTCAGTCTTTAAAATTATATCTCATTCGTCTTAAGACTTCTCTAAACTAAATATTCCCTTTAAAACTGAGGTTCTTCTTCCATTAAATATAGAATTTTTACTTCACTTTTTCTGTTCAAATTTCTATCTTTTTTTTCTCTTGTCTGATAGTATTTTAAATGTGTTAAATTGTGGTAACAAGGAAGCTTTTGATGATGGGTTTTGTTTTGTCCATTGCATCCAACAGTCCCTAAGAAATTTATTAAACGGCGCGTGATCTTCTTACTGCAACACACAAATCATGCAGTGGGTAAAACAACTTATCAGTAACCCGACAGAGTATTTAAAGTTTTTTACTCGTCAAAGGCTATCATGATACTATCGTCAAGGAAAACATCTTGCTTCTTATCTAGGTGCTACTAAGAAAGTAAATTGTAAGAAAAAGGAGAAGTTCGCCTATCCGTTCAGCATTCAGAAGTTGCACAAAATGATGAGTTAATTAGTTCTGAACTGTATCTTGATGTCTGAGCTGAAGCTTATTCCCAAACAAACAGTGCTGTGCTGTCACATACAGAGAAAAAAAATCTTGCATGTATTGGTTGACCGATATGAGTGAGCGGTTAACTAAGTGTCCTCTTAGCCACACACAGCTGTTATGATTGGTGTTTCGGAATAGTGGTGGGCTTGCCTTTAAAATTTACGTCGTTCAGTCGGATGTGGTAACCGTTCTGTTCACGACTGCGAGTTTTTTTTCTTCTCCAATTCCTTATGGAAACTCTTCCTTTATACAAAAATCAGTGTAAAATCGACTCGGTGATTTGACAGGGGTCGCGAAGTGGACTTGGTGCAAGATTTATCAGACCTTTTCTATGCAATGTTACAACATCGCACAAAACTACGCATGCACGATTCACAACGGACCTCCACAGTTGGAAAGTTTACTATGTTTCCTGCATGTACAGCAATAAAGATTGATCACACTAACTTTTATCACGCTTCTAGTATTTCATCAGCCTTCAGCGTATGGAATACCTTCTGAAGCAGAGATACCGTGTCAGTATCGATATTCCTGAAACGGGCACCAAACACGTTTTCTTAAGACTGGCCACAGAATGCAACGAAAACTGTCGATTGCGGGAAACGCACTTGCAACTCCACGTGTGAGTGGGCACTGTCGGTAACAAGTGGACATAGAGTATATGCCTTTAGCATCTGACCATATGTGTACCAACATTGTGATCGGAATCCCCATTTCGTTTCACGTCTTCGGCTCAATATAGATTATTAACAATTTGTTGTCATTGATTTCACACGACTTCTACATAATCTTCCGTAATTCCACTTCTATCTTTCTCCAAGGATCACAATTTCGCATTTCTATAAGAGACTGAGCTATGTGCGTTGTCACAAGGTATATAAATAATCTTTATTTCAGCGCATGAGGTAGGTCTGTTGCTACCTGAGACTACAAAATGCGGGACAGGTGCACAGAGAGACTCCGTTACTCGAACTGCTATTGGCTGTTGATTCATTTCAGTATTATTAGACGGGTTCTTAACGTACATGAGTTCAATACAATGGTTTGCTAATTATCAGTGAGAATCATAAATAAATAAAACCAAGAAAGTTTCAAGCTTCACTTCAGTCAGTACTTGTCCCCTACTTTCAAAACTTCACAGCAGCTCTGCTCGTCTAGCAGTCTGCGTGGAAGGATATTGAAGGGAAATGGTTCAGCCACAGCCTTGAGGGTGGCTCCCAGAATGAATCCTTCACTCTGCGGCAGAGCATGCGCTGTGTTGACCAACCAGGAAGCTTCAGAAAAGAGACCATACAACTGACGACTAATATGCAGGTTCTAGGAGAGATACAAAGACATGTACGGAAAAACTGGCTAATCCACCGGTATCGAAACGAAACTTCATAAATAAGATCTATGATATCACTACATACGATCACGTTCTTTCAACGTTAGACGCATTGGCCGCTAAACCGTCTTCATGGCAATTATCTTGTGAATGTTCCTGTTCTTCAGCCAAACTAAAAATTAGCAATATAAGGAAACTACAACATTGAAAGATCAATACAGGTTGACTCTTACACAGAAGACAAGTGCAACCACCCACTTTTTACAATGCTATTTATTTATTTAAATAGCGCCGTTACCGGTTTCGAACCGACATTTGCTTTCGCTATTTTTCTCAACTGATGAAATTTCCTTGGGGTGGTGGTGCCGTTGAAAAAACCGCGCCATTACGTTATAATGCAGACTGCTAGTGATCTTGCAGCAGCTAAAACTATTTTTATTGAAGTATACTACCGAAACATCTGAAGAAATTCACTGGTTCACTTTCAACTTTTTCGTTTAATATTTTATCTTCATATTTTCTATAAGGTGAACATATCTCCAGTGCTTCTAGCAAATCAATTTTAAGTCATTTATTTAGTTGGTGGAGTGCTTTGACATTTTGCTCTATTTTTCCAAATGGGTGTCCTGTATTATGTATATGTGCTGCAGTAACACACAGAAATAAGCACAATTGTAAAATCGATATAAGTAAATTACAATCAAAATTGTTAACGTAATAACCTCTGTACAAAAGCATATCATACTCTGTGAAAGGCCTATAATGTCATCTCTGTTGAGTACTGACAGGAACATCTTTGCAACTGTTTTGTTTACGTAAGATATTTTCGATGTTTAAAAATGTACAGCAAGTTGTGTGTGATGTTTACTGTGTGTGAGACTCAGCACAAATGGACCATAAGGAAACGGTAAGTACAAATTCTTCTACATTTCGCCACTAACTTCACAAAAAGATCGACAACCAACTAAAAATCTCGTGTTACTTTTATACTGCAGTAAAGTCAACGAAATGAAACACTCTCACACATCGACAACATCACATAGAAATGGCATAACACAAAAAACGCACTGGAAAATGGGAATCATTTCCCGAAACGCGTCGTATGAAAAAATAAAGAAAATCGTGACTGGTAGCAGAAGAATTATTTATAAAAAAACCTAATGGTAAACGGTGTTTGCCAAATCATTTAACGAAGTTTAGTAAATAACTCTGCTCTCTCAAAATTAAAACAAAGAACTGTGTAATAATTTTGTTAATGAGAAGAGGATTTCAGTTATTGTACTGACCTTGCACTAACACAGACCTGTTTCAACTCTTCCTGTGAGTTCAAAAAGAGAGGCACCTTCGTTATGTGTAGTGAAGCATATTATCAGAGAGTTAGACGTATTATTCTGTTTATTTAACAAGTCCATTACCAGACTAGAAATATGGACTACAAGTATGTGCATGTTTTCTCACATCAAAGTGGTGCAGTGATTACACGAGAATAGGTATGCTGTTGCAGTATTACTCCTGAAGAGCAGATTAGTAAACAAAGGTGACGTTGTGACTAAATTCAGCTGTGTACAAATCTGAGATTCATGTTGCTTGTTACGTTAGTACAACTGACCTGAGTGTCACAGAATGTTACATATGCTGCATTTTATTGATGTGTGCTTAGTGTAAGGATATGTATAATAGACCAGAAAGTGAACCAACGTATAACTGTCCCACTTGACTCAAGTATGGGAATTTCACGTCATTGATCATTAAGTGCTTTAGTATTTTGGTCAGACTTGTTATATTACTCAGTGCATATGTTGTTTACTGGGGAACTAATAACTATATATGTGCTTTGAACGTATTAATTCTTGTAGAGACGATGTTGCTTACAAAGAGGGTTTCCATCACGAGTGATTGCGCAGTACTCATTGGTAGTCTGAGTGTTACTGAGGTTTGAGAAATGCATAGGCAGATAGCTGTTTACTTATACACTGGTTCTAATAATCATTTGTTTACATTATTAACGTAGCGAGTGGCTCAGTAATGACTTCCTGTTCGTATGCACGATTGCTTTCGGCATTACACGGGTCACATTTTATGGAAAAATTGCACAGAAGGAAACAGCACAACTTTAAATCAACACTAATATCAACTTCCGTTTTCTGATACTTTATCGAAAGAATAGAAAAGGGTGGTGGGGGTATGCATTACAATGTGTCTGTTTAAGCTAGCTGAAACGTACTTTACCGGAATTAGTCAAGAGTACCACGAGGCAGTGCCGTATCCTAAAAAGTAACAATCTTTCCGTTTCATAAACACTTCGGTAACTTACGCTTCAGTTTTCGCTAATTCCGCCAGCGTTGTGACGCTATCATCTAACTGTACATGGACAAGAGAATAACTTTCTTCTAACTCCTCCATCACATTGTTAACCTACGCGGATCGAAAACTAGTTAATGGTACAATACATCGTATGAAATTCAAAAAGCGACTGGTTGCATATGCTCTACACAAGCCGCCAATTTAAATCACAGTCGGAGTGCATCATCCACAGTAGATATAATGAATTAACCACTACTCTCTCATCAACAACATAACTGACAATATTATTAGGAATCCAGTCTTTAGCTACATGTAAGTGACTCTCAGTTTTTGAACTGTTTTAACACTTCATGGCTGACTGCCAGAAGTCCAGAACGGTATTATTCACGGCTTGCCTACAGTTACACCTATATCCGGAGAACCACTTTGAAGTGTGTGGTAGAGGGTACTTTCCTTTGCACTAGTTATCGGGGTTTCTTTCAGTCCCGTTGACGTATCGATTGCGGGAAGAATGACAGCTTAAATTCCTCTGTGCGCGCTGAATTAGTCTGTTCTTGTCTTCGTGGCCCTTACAAATCATATTCGTAGATTCTACTCCTAGTGGCGGTTTTTGAAACTTTGTGAGTAGCCTTCAAATGGTTCAAATGGCTCTGAGCACTATGCGACTTAACTGCTGAGGTCATCAGTGGCTCTGAGCACTATGCGACTTAACTGCTGAGGTCATCAGTCGCCTAGAACTTAGAACTACTTAAACCTAACTAACCTAAGGACAACACACACATCCATGCCCGAGGCAGGATTCGAACCTGCGACCGTAGCAGTCGCTCGGTTCCAGACTGTAGCGCCTAGAACCGCATGGCCACTCCGGCCGGCGAGTAGCCTTCCGCGGGATCGTTGCCGTCTGCCAGTTTAGGTATCTTCGTGACTTCTACCATGCCTCAAACAAACCTGCAGTGCTACCCTTCTTTGTGACACATTCTTTATCCCCTGTTAGTCCTATTTGCCTCGAGTCCTACACACTTGAGCAAGTATTCTAGAATGGGTCGTTCCCGTGTTTTGTAAGCAGTCTCCTTAGTAGACTAGTTGTATTTTCCCAGTATTCTACAAATGCAGTGAAGTCTGCCACCTCCTTCACCTACGGTCGGGCTTATGTGATAATTCCGTTTCATACCCCTACATAAATTGTTACGCCCAAGTATTTGTGCGAGTTGATCGATTCCAGTTGTGATCACTGATACTATAGCCGTAGTACACTCATGCTTTATTCGTTTGCTGAAGTGAACATTTTATATTTCTGAATATTTAAATCATGTTGCAAAACTTTGCACCACGTACAAATCTTATCAAGCTCTGACAGAATATTGGTCCAGCTTTTCTTATACAGTACTTTTTTCAAAAGAATTACATTATCAGAAACAGTTGGAGGTTACCAATAACATTGTCTGTCTTATTTTGTAGATATATGGGAAACTTGGTATTGAAAATAGTTTTTAGTTTGCCAAACACTATTTACAACTGCAGTGATGTAAAATAAGAATATACCACCAGAGGAATGCAGTATGCTACAGAAGTGCGCCGTGCACACATCTTTTAATGAATAATCGCGTAACTGTGGCCATGTTTAATTTAATGTAATCCACAGAAACGTCGATCGTAAATTGGCCAAACTGTAGACTCTTCGACCGAAATCTTTCTTAACGCAGTATAAACGATACCGCTTTCTCGGCTGAAATCTGGATCGCTTTTCGGCAACCGTGTAAACCGCTGAAACATAAAGGAACAAACAGCCATTTGTCTGAGAACTCTCCTCAGGGCCCGCACGAGGCTGGAGCCTCCCCTACAAACCCTACAAATACGAGGATTCAAAAAAAGACGAACGAGAGACAAAAGAGCAATTTCGGTGGAAATCTGCACCTAAGTAATCCGCTTGTGCTTCAGCTGCGAAGCGTGGGGGAAGGGAGGGAGGGAGTCGTGGCGGTCGGGGATGTTCCGGCGACTGTCCTCCGTGGTCGGATGCGAGTGAGGGTGGGAGTGGGAGGGAGGGAGGGCCCGACAGCGGAAGGGAGCGTCTGTCGAGGGTCTGTCCGGACGGACGACAATGAGCGCGACAGGCCGGCCGAGGGGAAGAGAAGAATTCCATCGCGTTAATTGAAACTTGCGCGCCAGTTGGCTCGAGTCCCTGCCCCATCCAGCGGCTTACAGCGGTTGCTGGCGCCAGTGGCGCAGACGGAACACGCGTATTCCGCACCTGGAGGGCCGCTGAGTCGATTACCAGTAGCGGAATCCAATAGCGGAGCGTCTTTGTCGGAATAAAACCGGAATAATTGCGTGTTAGCGGACAAATTGAGCGATATGGAGGTTCCGGAACCACCCACACGCTCACGGGGAACTGCAGGGCAACTATATTACCTCTCATTCGCAGGAAGTTCCACGTATCTAAAACAAATAACGTTCCAGCGCCAAGAACGCAGATGGGCCACATATGACGGCTGAGTCTATCGAGTGTGAAACACGTAGCAGACTGTATGCTTATTTTCGTTTTAGTCCAGGCCAGACAACTGGAAGCAAGAGTATTACGTAAGTCATAGTAACGTGACAGAAAAATAGACAGAGGAAAACGCTACAGTACGACTTAAGTTCACAATATGTTCCCGGTACTCAGAAAATCCTGCTCACGAAGCAAATTATGCAGTTCGCTGGAACATTTGAAGACGAAAATACACGTAACAAAATTTTCTACAGTATAATAATCTGTTTAGAAAAGTATCATAAAAGAGGACGATTTGGCAGCGCAAAGTACAATTTAAGGAACGTAGTGCAAGGAATTGCACATTGCTGATAGTGCAGAGGGTGAAGCAACTCATGCCGGCAATACAATCGCTGCCAGGTTCATCACTATTATGCAAATATTCGTAAGTTTTCTCACTGCTATTTCTCTTACTATACAAGGTGTTTCAAAGCCCTTGAGGCAAACGTTTAGGCGTAGCAGATCACGTCATGGGGAACAACTTTTGTTAGAGACAAAGTGTTCGTCGACGCTTCCCGGACATGATAGCCGTCTTTAATAATTAATTGTCACTCTGCTGCATTCGTACGCAATGTGTGTTGCTTAAAAGCCAGTCATCTGCTCTACGCGAAAGGCGGCACGTCTAGCTTCTGAAATATCTTTCTCCTCTTAAAGACACTCATTCTTAAGGTTTTCATGTTGAAAATTAGCTTTCTTGTTGAAAATCAATCAATCTGCTGTGGTGGGTAGTACACATATGGATCTCATCTGTTAATAGAACCTGCCTGTTCGGTGAAATCTCGTTGTCCCGGGGCCGACGAATTCAAATAACGACGCCTAGCGTCTCCGGGAGTATTTTGTTTACAATAAAAGTTATTCCTCATGACGCGATCGATCACCCCTAGACGTCCGTCGCAAAGACTTTGAAACGGCCTGTACATACATACCCCGGAGTCTACCCTACGGTAAATGGTAGAGGGTAACAGGTTTGTTGGCGTGGCCATCCTCCGCAGCAAGCACAGAAATATTTGCTTTGTAAATAAAATCGCCTTTCCTTGTTGCAACTGTAGTTTATTTTTCCCAGACCCATTTCGCCTTTTCTTGCTCTAAGCCGTCTTCAGTGGGATAGTTTGTTGGCATCTGCGTTTCCTTTCATGAGGTCTGAATTGGTAGTGCGACCTCCAGACTAGAAAGAAACTATTCCACTGAAGATGCCTTAGAGTAAGGAAAAGGCGAAACGCATCTGGGAAAAATAAACTACAGTTGCAGCAAGAAAGGCGGTTTCACTTCGTACCACTGCTGGTGATTTAATTGAATCGAAAATAAGAGGACAAAATAATCATTGCCAGTACGCCTCTGTACCAGCCCTAATCTATCTTATTTTGTGCGGTACTTAACGTGAGTTAAACCTTGGAAAAAATAGAATAATTCTGTAGTCCGTCGCAAATGCTGATACTCTACAAGTTTTCAATAGCATTTTTTGAAACGATCGCCTTCTTACCTATAAGGCTTTACATATAAACTCAGAAAACATTTGTGTAAAGTTGCCGCACTGATCGAATCCACCACTGAACAAATATCCCAACACGGCCCTCGATATTTTCCTTGAGATCATCATTTTCGCTTGGGGCTTCCAGGCAAATAGTTATAATTAATCTAAAGCGTTTGCCGCAGAGTCTGATCAACGAAAATATCAAACCTTTACTAGTTGCACGTAAATAACGTAAAAATCGTTTCGAGAAGCAAACCCAGAGTTTTGATTTCTGAGAGACTGCCGGCTCAGTGTCCGCGCCGGTCCCACAGTTCCAGTCGTGGGAAGATATGTCATTTTATTTTGTCACAAGGATTTTTTCTGAGAGCTAAAAGAAAATGGCCATATAGCTAAGGGTTTACAAGACGGCACTGCTTGAAGTTGTTTGTGGCCACCAAACAGCTCGCCATAGTCGTATTTCAGTTATGGATTCTAAACGTCTCTTTTTGACAGTCCGGGTTCGAGAACATTTTTCCAGATAAGCGACTTATTATTTGGCACGCCGCCTCCCCCCTTTTCCCTTGTACACCTTCGTCCGCGTCGGTTTTCGCTACTAATTGCAATATTCACTGTGTACTGACGCAATAAAAGCCACGGTATAGCGATATGCACACATACAGATGGCAAGAGTATCGTGTACACAAGGTATAAAAGGACATTGAATCGGCGGGGAGGAACTGTCATTTGTACTCATGCGATTCATGTGAAAAAGTTTCCGATGCGATTATTGCCGCAAGATGGTAATTAACAGACTTCGGCCGCGGAATGGTAGTTGGAACAAGAAGCATGGGACATTCCTTTCGGAAATCATTAGAGAATTCAATTCTCCGAGATCCACACTGTCAGGACTGTGCTGATATACCAAATTTCAGGCGTTACGCCTCACCATGGAAAACGCATTGGCCGACGGCCGTTAGTTAACGACCGAGAGCAGCGCAGTTTCCACAGAGTTATCATTGCTAACAGACAAGCAAATGCGTGAAATAACCACTGAAATCAATGTGGGGCGCACGAAGATCGTATCAATTACGACAGCGCGGCGAAATTTGGCGTTAATGGGCTATTCGGCTACCTGTAGACCATTTGCAGCCATTGATGGTGTAAGTAGGCTATTTAGGTTTTCTTATTGGTAACGCCACGTAGCGCTCTGTATGAAAATCACTGGCTGTGCTGTGTGCAGTCTGTGGCTGGTTTGCATTGTTGTCTGCCATTGTAGTGTTGGGCAGCTGGATGTTAATAGCGAGTAGCGTTGCGCAGTTGGAGACGAGTCGCTAGCAGTGGTGGATGTGGGGAAGTGAGATGGCGGATTTTTGAGAATGGATGATCTGGAGGTGTGTCCATCAGAAACAGTACATTTGTAAGAATGGATGTCATGAACTGCTATATATATTAAGACTATTAAGGTAAATACATTGTTTGTTCTCTATTAAAATCTTTCATTTGCTAACTACGCCTATCAGTAAGTAGTGCCTTCCGAAGTTTGAATCTTATTTAGCTGGCAGTAGTGGCGCTCGCTGTATTGCAGTAGTTCGAGTAACGAAGATTTTTGTGAGGTAAGTGATTTGTGAAACATATAGGTTAATTTAGTCAGAGCCATTCTCTTGTAGGGATTACTGAAAGTCGGATTGCGTTGCGCTAAAAAAATATTGTGTGTCAGTTTAAGCACAGTCATGTATAATTTTTCTATGGGGACGTTTCAATGGACTTCATGTCCCTATACAACTATGGAATTTTTATGGATGACAGTGTGCCATGTCATAACATCCTGGACAGTTCGAGCAAATGATTTGGCCATGCAGACTGCCCGATATGAGTCCCATCGCACATTTACAGGACATAATCGAGAAATCAGTTCGTGCACAAAATCCTGCACCGGCACACGCTCGCAGTTATGGACGATTATAGAGGCAGTATGGCTCAATATTACTGCAGAGAGCTTCCAGCGACTTGTTGAGCCGATGTCTCGTCGAGATGCTGCACTACACCGAGTAAAAGGAGGTCCGATGTGATATTAGGAGGTATCTCATGACTTTCGTCATCGCATTGTAGACAAATCCTGCACTTGGGCACCCCTGGAGCCCCTCTCAGCTTGGCGCCCCAGCCGGTCGCTACTAATTAAGGAGGAGGAGGAGATTAGTGTTTAACAGCCCATCGACATCGAGGTCATTACAGACGCAGCACAAGCTCGGATTAGGGGAGGATGGGGAAGGAAATCGGCCGTGCCCTGTCGCAGGAACCATCCCGGCAGTTGCCTGAAGCGATTTAGGGAAATCACGGAAAACCTAAATCAGGATGGCCGGGCGCGGGTTTGAACTGTCGCCCTCCCGAATGCGAGTCCAGTGTGCTAACCACTGCGCCACCTCCCTCGGTCATACTAATTGATACGTCTTGTATAGAAACGTTACAGACGTGGCGCTTCTGGCGTACGTCTCACATTGGCGCCCCAAGTGGTGGCTTTGTCGCTTGGGTCTTAAACTAACTTTGTTAAGCGGGCCGCTGTGCCCGAGCGTTTCAGTCCGGAACCGCGCTGCTGCTACGGTCGCAGGTTCGAATCCTGCCTCGGCCATGGATGTGTGTGTCCTTATGTTTTTAGGTCTAAGTAGTTCTAAGTCTAGGGGACTGATAAATTCAGATGTTAAGTTCAATAGTGCTTAGAGGCATTTGAATCATCTGACTCCGTTAATGTGTCTTAAAAAGGCCAAGCATAGCTCGTGTTCAGTCCTTTGACCAAGGAAAACATTCTTCTTTGCGCTGCCAAAGACAGAATAAAGGAAGAAAGATTGGGGTTCGACGTAGCGACGGCGACGAGGTCATTAGAAGCTCGGAGTGGGAAAGCAAAAGGAGTCTTGTTCTGCCCTTTTCAAAGAACCTGGTATTTTCCTTCAGTGATTTACAAAAACGGAGATCTTAAATCGAGATTTCAACTGCTGTCCTTCGAGATGCGGCTTCAGCGTCCTCACAACTGCATCACATCCGTTTCTTCAAGAATCGAACTGGAGTCATGAGAGCCGTATTGGGATATGCTGACAACTCAGCTTGGGCAATAAGCCGTAATACAAGGGTTGCCCAGAAAGAAATGGACCCCATTTTTTTTTTCAGCAATTATTTATCGAACATAATGAGAATTACAAGCACGAAAGAATGGTGTTTTTTCTATACACCCTATTTTTATCTGTACACCCTATTTTTCCACGTAATCTCCAGTCCGTTCTATGGCCTTCCTCCAGCGCGAAACGAGGGCGTGTATGCTCTGTCGCTACCAATCCTTATCCTGGTGGCGGAGGCAGTGCTCCACCGTGTGAATCGCGTGCTCATCGTCCTCAAAGTGTATTACACGAATGGCATCCTTTAATGGCCCAAGAAAGTGAAAGTTCGAGGGGGCTAGGTCAGGGCTGTAGGTTGGATGGGGTATCTCTATCCAGCTCTGTTTTGCGATGTGTTCAGCAGTCCTCAGACTTGTGTGGGGCTGAGAGCATTAGTGTTGCCGAAGAACATCCCCTGGGTTGCTGTGGCGCCGAAGTCACCGGAAGCGCTTCTTGAGTTTTGTTAATGTGTTGACATATTCTCCTGAATTAATGGTACCGCCTCTTGGCATCAAATTGTTCAAATTGCTCTGAGCACTATAGGACTTAACATCTGAGGTCACCAGTCCTCTAGAACCTAGAACTCCTTACATCTAACTAACCTAAGGACATCACACACATCCATGCCCGAGGCAGGATTTGAACCTGGGACCGTGGCGGTCGCGCGGTTACAGACTGAAGCGCCTAGAGCCGCTCGGCCACATCGGCCGGCTCTTGGCATCCCATCAATGAGAATCACACCTTTACAGTGCCAGAATACGATGATCATGATCTTACCGGCGGAAGTAGTTACTTTGAATTTTTTCTTCTGTAGGGAGCGGGAATGACGCCATCCCATCGACTGTCGTTTTGTTTCGGGCTCAAAATGGTGAAACCAGGTTTCATCACCTGTCGCAGCCCGGGACAAGAAGGTCTCCCCCTCAGCTTCAAAACATTCCAACAAATCAAGACAAATGTTTTCTTCTGTGCAATTTGTGATCCACTTGGGACCCATCTTGCACACACTTTTGAATATCCAAGAGTGCGGATAATTGTATCCACACTCCGTTGCTGATTGACATATGCAGCGCCACCCGCCAAGTCGTAGTGCGTCTGTCCTCACGAATGACAACATCAGCCCGCTGCAACATTTCAGGGGTGACAGCCATAAATGGTCTCCCCGACCGCTGCAAATCGTGGAGCACCACCGAATCGCCTTCTGACGATCTCACCCTCCGCGCCCAGCAACTAACTGTACTACTGTAGATAGCAGCTACTCCATAGACTTTACACAAGCGTTTGTGAACATTCTCCACAGTTTCTTTCTCTGCAGTAAGAAATTCAATGGCGGCACGTTGCTTGTAACGTACATCACCTACAGAAGCCATTTTGAAACTGTCCTGCAACTTCGCTATCTGTCGGAAGTTACAGAGCTTGGCGAGCTCACCCAGGAGACTTCAAATAATATATACTAACGTTTCGCATTCATAGCATTGTTTTCGGCTGGGAAAAAAAAGCGGTACATTACTTTCTGGGCAACCCTCGTGCATTGACAACCCTAGTACCGCCATAAATTCCTCCAGTGAAGCTAACGAAGCTATTATGCATTCGTCTGCTAGAACAGAAGCCTGTTGCCAATTAAGAGAAGAACATTCTGCACCGCGCGGCATCAACTGCACTCCGCCATATGCCTTACGGAATTAGACTTGAGTAAAATTTGATGGCGACACCGTAACGTGACAGGCATTGGAACGCGATGGTCAGCAGAAGGAAGACGGTGCGTGCTGCGTGGGCGGACAGCTCGCAGGAACAGCGAGCTCTGCGACGCTGCAGGGGCGTGCAGCGCCGACCGCAGACACGCGCCCCTGGCCGCGGCATTGTGCGCCGCCTCCACGGTGCAGAATGCAACAGACGGCGCGGCGCAGCGTGGGAACGTGCATTCCACGTGAGCCGACGCACTGCTGGTGCTGTTCTGTGACGTCACTGTCGACGACAACCGACAACAACACGCCTGCGGCCCATTGCAAAGTGGATCAATACTGTCCGTCGCACGAGCACCCCAATATGGGCTATTTGGCAAACACAGAAGAAGTTTTGTCTCTTGTGTTTCCAACTTCATCTACAGATACGTGTTTGTGAATCATTGCAGACCGTGTGTCACAGACAGCTACAACCAGTTCGTGTGCGTGGCTCTCGGAATGTACTCGATACACGTCCCTATTGGCCATAGCGCAGCTGCGCACTGCTAAATATAAGGGAGTCTGGGAAGTACTCAGTGTCCTGATAACCAGGAACGTCGCCCCTGAGACATAAAAAAAAAAACTGGAAGAAGCCGACCACGGGAAAGCTCAGATTGGGTTGCGGAGATATGTACGAACACTTGGGATAGTACGACTTATCTTAGATCAGGAAAAGGCAAACCCCTCATTTGTACTATTTGTAGATTTCGAAAATACTTTTGCGACGTTGGCTGGAATACGTTCCTCCTAATTGTGAAGTTACATGCGATAAAATACGGGACGAAAGACGAGAAAGGTTAACAGTAGAGTAGAAGGGATTAAGAGAGAGATGTAGTCTATCAGCGATGTTATTTAGTCTGTACACTGTACGAGCGGTAAAGGAAATCAAAGGAAGTTTGGAAAGGGAATTAAATGCAGAGGGAGAAATAAGAGCTTTGAGGTTTGCCTATAATCTCGTCATTGTTGCAGGGTCGCGAAAGGACTTGAAAGAATAGTTGAGTGGTACAGATAGTGTCTGGAAAAGAGGTTATAAAAATGTACATCAACAAAGGTAAAACAATGGCAGTGAAATACAGTCAAAGTGAATCACGTGATGAAAAGAAGATTAGATTACAATAGGAAGACCGAGTTTTGCTATTTGGGCGGAAACAAGTTGATTACGGCAACATTAAGGCGAGTAAGGCATCTTAATACACGTTTATCTATGCGAAAGTTTCACCACCAAAGGGAAAGAGATAGATACATTAGTAACATACAACAACAGAGTTTTACGTGTTAATCCTAACACAGACGGAACTCCCGCCTCTTAGCCTTCACCTTTAAGAGTAAATATGGACTACAGAGCTCCGTTTAAGGTTGTATACCATTCTCTGCTAACGGCAGCACAGGTCATTATTCTAATTTAATGCCAATGGGTTCAGTACTTGAAGTAACGGCGTTTCTATAACGGTGAATTTGATTTGTACAAATTGAAGTTCTAAAGAGCTGTTCGTGTAGCGAAAGGCGCAGCGCACTGGCTTCCGAAACGGGGGTGTGGGCCACGCCTGAATCGAACGACCGTTGATCTGATAACCCAAGCCAGCGTTAGTGTGGTTTTAAGTGACTTTTCACGCTACTGCAGGCGAATTCCGGGCTGATCCCCAGTTGCTGCTCTAGGAAATACGATGCGCAAACAGTTGAAATACGATAAAACTAAGCAAAAATTTATACATTTTTTTTTTTATTCCAGTCTTTGATCACAACATAAATTCCTTTGACGATGACCGGTTTCAGTCAGTAATGACCATCTTCAGATGTCAGTACTGATTTTCTGCTTCAGTTTACAGAGCCTTTTGACTCTGTCGTAAGCCAGACAAGGCACTAGTTTTACCAGCTCCGACATAGTCGCGAATATGAACAGTGGTCCAATACAGTCAAATGTTATTTTATTAAAGACTTTGATCACAATATAAATTCCTTTGATGGCGACCGGTTTCAGTAAATAATGACCATCTTCAGATCTCAGTACTGTTTTTGTGCTTCAGTTTACAGAGCCTTTTGACTCTGTCGTAAGCCAGACATGGCACTAGTTTCACCAGCTGCGACATAGTCGTGAATATGAACATGGTCCAATACTGTCAAATGTTTTTTTTATTCCAGTCTTTGATCACAATATAAATTCCTTTGACGGTGACCGGTTTCACTCAGTAATGACCATCTTCAGATCTCAGTACTGATTTTCAACTTCAGTTTCATAGTCAAAGGCATTTATATTGTGATCAAAGACTGGAATAAAAAAACATGTGACAGTACTGGATTACTGTTCACATTCGCGACTATGTCGCAGCTGGTGAAAAATTTATACGATTCACAGTCAGGCGGGCCACATGACCTCCCTCCCGTAGGTTAACTAACAACTTCTGCGACAGGATAAACGCTAGGAAAGACATACACTGGCGTGCAAAACTTAAGAACGAAATTCTCTGTCGCATGATGTATCACTGCCAAGTAACATAGCTCGAAGAAAGATGGACCATACACACAAAGAACTGCTGCCGTGTAATACGGAAGGCAACTGAAAGAAATACGCAATGAGACGAACTGAAATGAGACTTTTATTCAATACCAGTTACTGAACTGAAATCACTGCGACTTACGATCGACCACTGGTCATTACAAAAAGTGGGAGGTGGTTCTTAATGGAGTGTGTGATAACCTCGGACGGCAGTGGGTGCTCTGCAACGCGCTCCCGTGCTGACCTCTTGTGGTAGAGTTCTCGACTGCTCCACCAGCACTGTTGACTGATGCTCGGTGGTCGTTGCTGCCTGTGGACGACCTACAGTACGTCTCATCAACGTATCCCACACGTGCTCGATAGCATTTAAGCTGGGGGAACGGGCAGGATAATCCATTCGCCGAATATCCTCACGTTCAAGAGCTCCTCCACCTGTGCTCAAAATGGTTCAAATGGTTCTGAGCACTATGGCACTTAACGGCTGAGGTCATCGGTCCCCTAGAATACAGAACGACTAAAACCTAACTAACCTAAGGACATCACACACATCCATGCCCAAGGCAGCATTCGAACCTGCAACCGTAGCAGCAGCGCGGTTCCGGACTGAAGCGCCTACAACCGCTCGGCCGTCCCCACCTGCGCTGTTCGTTGCGGTCGCGCATTGTCATCCATAAAAATGACGTGGGGACCGAATGTCAACCCGAAAAGTCACATATGGGGTGGGAGTGGAGATTCACACTAAGGGTGACCGGTGCATGTACCGTGGTCAACAAAAAAATGGCTCTGAGCACTATGGGACTTAACATCTCAGGTCATCAGTCCCCTAGAACTTAGAACTACTTAAACCTAACTAACCTAAGGACATCACACACATCCATGCCCGAGGCAGGATTCGAACCTGGGACCGTAGCGGTCGTGCGGTTCCAGACTGTAGCGCCTTTAACCGCTCGGCCACTCCGGCCGGCACCGTGGTCAACATCTGGAAGTCAGCAAGCCCGTGCAACATTATGCCTCTCCACACAATAACACATGGACCAATAAAACGATCGTGTTCGGCAGGGCTGCTCCGTTCACTACGTAATCCCACCTCACGCCATGTGAGGGTACGTCTAGAATCGCCAAGCAGACTGAATCTGCTCTCATCCCAGAAAAGCACGCCACCTTTCTCCTCATTGGCCCAGACATGTGCTCCTGGCTCCACCGCAGTTCTTTGAGCACTGTATGCTCCCCGGTCAGTGTTATTGTGACACTGTACTCTGTGACGGAACGTCACATAAAGTGACATTTCGAGAAAAATTAAAAGGGTTTTTTGTGTGTTAAAAGATAGTGACGCGTGAACTATAAATTATTGAAAGACTATGTCCGTGTGCGGGATGAATATCAAATATTTAAAAGTGTAGTTTATTATCTCTAAGGTTCGCAAACAACGATGCGTTTAACAAATAGCCTTTTGTTTATAGTATCTGTGTAGTGTAGATGAAGAAGAACAGAGATAATGGTTTTTTTTTTCGGGTAGATTTTTTTTCCTAGCTTGTTTCGTCTAACGGAAGGCCGCCATTGTATCAAAGTCTGAAATTTTATGTAAATCTGACTAATTTACGGAATATGTGTCCAATTGTTATTAGAAAGTGTTGGTTATTGAAGTAGTGAGCACCTCCCATAATAGCCACCATTAATTATAATTAATAACTCTATTTCAGAACTTCGTCTTGCGGGGAGCTCTCTTGTCCTAGCAGCATTTGATCGGCCATTACGCTGACGATATTTTTCAGTTAGAAATTCAGTCTGTAATATTAAACGTAAATGCGGGAGACTTCTCTATTTTGATCTTTTAATAGTTTCAAAGCTAGTAAAATAAAGACAAATTCCGTTCTTTAATGTTTTCGTACTGAATGAGTTCAGTATGTTTAAGATTGTCCGCTTAACGGTAGATGAGATTCTCCTCAGTTTTTGACTTGCTGATAACGAATAGTAAATACAGAAAAATATTCCGTTTAATAAGCATAAAAAATATCTCAGTCAGCCCCGATGCCATTTTTATGGATGACCCCAGCGAACAGCGCAAGTGGAGCAGCTCTAGGAATTAAGAGGATATTCGGCGGATGGACTGGCCTAGCCGTTATCTCGACTAAAATGCTATAGAGAACTGGTGAGATGCTTTAGGAGGATGTTTTGCAGCACGTCCACATGCACCAACGACCATCCAGCAGTTTTCAACCTCATGATGGAGGAATGGAGCGCCCTACCACAGGAATTGGTTATAATCCTGGTGACCAACATGGTAGCAAGTTCAGAGCACGCACTGGCGTCCGTGGTGATCGCACATCTAATTAAGAATCATGTCCCAAGTACATTGACAAATAACTAGTCAGAACGGCACTGACCGATCATACAGCTCCATCTCCACTACTGGCACAGCTTACGAACTGTCACTGCACGCCGCCACAATTGATTACATATGCAAGCATTCCTGTAGACTGTGTGAAGACCAAGCAACTTCATATTCAGCTGCAACGCTCAAATAAGTATTATTGCAGTGCAAATCTGATTGGCAACGGCAGCGAATCACCGTTCCCGATGAGGTTGCTCAAATACGGATACCACTGATAACGGAGGGGGCAACGGCCTTGCCGCAGTTGATACACCGGTTCCCGTGAAATCACCGAAGTTAAGCGCTGTTGGGTGTGGCCGGCACTTGGATGGGTGACCATGCGCTGTTGCCATTTTTCGGAGTGCCCTCAGCCTCGTGATGCCAATTGAGGAGCTACTTGACCGAACAGTAGCGGCTTCGGCCAAGAATACCATCATAACGACAGGGAGAGCGGTGTGCTGAACCCATGCCCCTCCTGTCCGCATCCTCAACTTAGGATGACACGGCGGTCGGATGGTCCCGGTAGGCCACTCGTGGCCTGAAGACGGAGTGAGTGCACTGATGACGGGGGAGAGAAAGCTAGGGTTTGACACCCGGGATCATTAGAGACACTGGACAAGGATGTGACAAGACACAGAGCTTGTTCTGTTTCAGGGGATTCATCGCCGTGTCTGCCTTATGTGATTCTGGTAATGACTATAAATCCACACCTGGTTAAACAGGTGGGGATGTGAACCCCGTTCTTCCAGAATTGATGATGATGATGTTTGGTTTGTGGGGCGCTCAACTGCGCGGTTATCGGGGCCCGTACAAATTCCCAACCTTTGTTCAGTCCAATCTCGCCACTTTCGTGAATGATGATGAAATGTTGAGGACAGCACAAACACCCAATCATATCGAGGCAGGTGAAAATCCCTGACCCCCGGGAATCTTCCAGAATTCAAGGTGAATATCTCAACAACAGCGCCACATCACTTGGTCGTCGATTTTTATAACTATGGAAATACACCTACATATAGCCATATCCGTCACTCACTGATAAATGTCTTCTGCAAGAAAAAGACGTGTGCGTATATCGGAAACTAGTTGTGGAGCCAGAAATTATGTAAATGCTGCAATTTACAGTCCTCGTCGGGAGTAATAAAGACCTTTCTGTTCTTTCACAACTATCGCAGCTTCTTTGATACTGCGCCCGACCTTGCCTCTGAAGAAGTGCTCATGGATTCACAGCGTATGGGTCACGTCATACGAGGCGCTTTTATCGCGCGAAATTTCGCCGCTTTCGCCACGCTCACCATCGCTGTCGACAACTTCTTCCGAACAGCCCAAGCCATACAATGACACAGCAGAGATACCAATCGCTATTTATCAAAATCCTAAGGAATAAGCCAACTGAATGGCTGTGAAAATCACAAACATAAAACTTTCTTAAGTACGTAGGTTTAGAACAAAATAGCAGATTAACTGTTACCATCCACAATTTAGTCACTTCCACAACGCATTTCGGAGATTCAAACCTCCATCATCAGTCAGATGTATGTAGACTAAAGGAAGGAAGGAATATTGGGTTTAACGTTCCGTCAACGTCGAGTCATTAGAGACAGAGCACAAGTTCGGATTGTGACAAGAGCGGGGAAGGAAATCGGCCGCGCCCTTTCAAAGGAACAATCCTGGCATTTGCCCGGAGTGATTAAAGGAAACCACAGAAAACCAAAATCTGGATCTCCGGACGCAGATTTGAACCGTCGTCATCCCGAATGCGAGTCCAATTTGCTAACCACTGTGTCACCTCGCTTAGTGGTTAAAACGAGAGGTATGTGTTGTTTCACAGCTTTGAAGTAAAGCTTTTTTTCGGTCGTGTTTAATCGCGCTTACCATCACACTTTGTATGATGGGAACTTCTTAAGTAACTAACATTTTGCATGGTGGCGCAGTCTCAATAAATTTCTTGAAGTTTGTATAAGACATTCGTGTTTCAGTGTTTACTGGGTTTTAACATGTGCAGTCACCACATGATTTCTGTATGTGGGATAGGTGTTACTCATTTTTCAAGATGACGCACGCATGGGTACGTGTATGGTAGGCTCGTGTTTATGCACACGATGTTCCCCTTGATTATGATATTTCTATATAGTCTGCACGATTGGGAAAAACATAACTTTTAACAGTCGTGTACTCCTCCACGAAATTTTGGCTTGTATTTGACAGAGACCATTGCACTGTCCTCGAAATACTCCATCTGTAGGATGGTACGATTGGCACATCGCCACTCGTCAGTTTCTTTATGTTTCCCGTCTAAAGTGGAGATTTTCAGCTTCTTAGGGACAACCTCAATGATTACAATCAGCGATTGTATAATCAGACATGAGGCAACTAACTGCACACGTAATACCCAACATAGAACGCGCGATTTGCATCCAAGTCTTTCAGTTTTTGCCTGTCATTGTATTACGCTCCGACAGCAGAGCTCTGTGCGGATTTATAACGTTCATCAAAGAATTGTATTCAACGACATCAGCTTTTATTTGCAGCTGACTGTAAATCAAGACTGTGGAAAAATTTATGTGACGCCACATGTTATCTGTTATTCCGGAATTGCGCACTCAACGACAATAGCTTGCTGTTGAAATGTAACGTGCCAGCTTATAAAGCGAAAAAATTGTAGCCGGAAGGGGCTGTTCTGCTTTGTTGCAATCACAGTCTCCAAACAGCGATCTATCATTAATATGGATGAGATTAAACTGAAACTGCTTGGCAACGAGCGGGCAATAAAAGGGGGATAGCGGACGGCTCGCTTAATGACGATCGTGTGCCCAAGTCCGGCGGGGGGACGGACACTGGTAAGGGACAAACAGAGGAGAAGGGCGTGCATCAACAGTGGCCACTCACCGTTCTTACCGCACTTTCAAAGAAAAAAGAAAAAAAAAAAAGCAAATGAGAAGAGGACAGAAAAGTCTTCGGTAAAGAAGTGTCTTAGTACAAGAGGGGGTAACCTTTGAAAAAATACAAATTGTATGTAATATCCGTACCTTCTATGAAACATCACGACTAGTTCAAGGCTTTTCGAGCTTTCTGTTCTATCCTAACAACACTGCACTTAGCTAAAAAGAGCAAATTGCGAACACAGTCTGTAATGTAACTATCTTGTTTCAATAAAGTGTGTTTTCTATATTTGTCTTGTTCATTGAATTTATTTCTATGGTGGTAATTTTTTGTATTTATTAGCCCGATTTCAAGCACTTGGCATTTAACAGCCAGTCGACTGCACTGCTCCCGTCAGGAAAACACCTCTGACACCGTTGGATTCCACTGTGTCGCCTCTCCACCGTGAAAAGCATTTTGTGCACCAGTTCCGAAACAGGATACTTTCCAGTTGCGAAAATATCGCCAGTATCAAGAGAAACACGTAGCTCTGTTTCCAAACAGAATAACAAAATATTTTTGACAACTGTAGATACTTAGTAATACAGGAAATAATCTTCCTGAATGGGTCTGCGATCACAGTGAATATTTTATAAATAAAAGCGTCCCGATCGCCTCTCGATGTCTTTACTTGGGGGTATCGTAAAGTTCTATCACCTGGAAACTATTATGCTAAACTGATGAAATTTTGACAGTGTCATTGGTCCTTCATCGCATGATGTTGAAAATTTCAGTTAATAGTGTCTTTTTTTTAAAGATGGAGGAAACTGCGACTCGTAGCGCGATAAAGTTGCATTTAAATGGTAACAGTGCTCGGGGAATGCATGATGACATATCGCCTATTGTGAGCTGGAAAAGGAATATCCAGACTGGTCACATGTCCCTGACAGAAGAGGTAAGTGCAAAAGTCAGCTAGGAAGGTTATGTTTAGATTTCTTTTTTTCCCGGGGTGGGGTGGGAGTTGGTTGTTGTGGAGTAATCGTCACAGATTATGTTGTTAAGAGCCAAACCATCACTGGTAGACACTACAGCAATCTTCTGGACAAGTCACGAAACCTATAATTAATAAATGCCACGTTATGCTCTCCAGAGGCGTTCGTCTTCTGGCTGACAGTGCATCGGCTCATTTATCCCAAACTGAAGTTGGCAAAACAAGGGCAAGATACATCTTATTCTTCCGATCAGTGACTTTTCTTGTTTCCAGAAATGAAGGATCCATTGCGTGGTAGCCGATTTGACAACATAGATGCCGCGCGGGGTTAGCCGAGCGATCTGGGACGCTGCAGTCATGGACTGTGCGGCTGGTGCCGGTGGAGGTTCGAGTCCTCCCTCGCGCATGGGTGTATGTCTGTTTGTCCTTAGGATAATTTAGGTTATTTAGTGTGTAAGCTTAGGTACTGATGACCTTAGCAGTTAAGTCCCATAAGATTTCACACACATTTGAACATTTTTGAACAATATAGATGACGTCATCAACGGAAGAGTGGTTTAAGGCAAAATCTGCAGACTTCTACAGTCAAGGCATTCGGAGGGTCAAGAAACGCAGGGAAAAATGAATAAATCTGGATGGAGAGTACTTAGAGAAGAAAGAACATCAGCAAAACAACACAAACTCCCTATCACACATTTAAGGTTGATAATTAGAATTTCTCGATACCTTCGTATTTATAACATCGCGTCGGCTTCTGCCATCATCAGATTATAACTTAGAACTTTTAAAACTAGTTTCAGTGTCAGTGTCAATAAAAACCTATCTGGATATCGATACTGACACTAAACCTTGTTTTACAGGTTCTCAAGTTTTGAGCTGATGATGGCAGCAGCCGATGTGACGTTATGAAATGAACACGTATATGGTGTCCCAAGACAGGGATATTACATGAACAACCATTCGAAGCAAAAATTCTAGTAACACTGCCACTAAAACACATACCGTAAGAGCTATGAGCACGTGTTCGCCTTCGCTAGTGCGAAACACATCTCTTGTACGGAACAAGTACTCGTAACTCTTACGGTATGTGTTTTAGTGGCAGTGTTTACTAGACTTTGCTTCGAATGGTTGTTTTTGTCATATCCCTCAATATTGACCATACCTGTGTATTGACCACCGTGTATATTAGGCAACCTAGACGGTTTTATTTTTTAATAAAAAGTGCCAGAGATATCCACTATATTTGATTTGCGGAATTTTTACATTGTATTTCTAGAAGGTAGAGACTGTAAGTTTCAGACCTGTTACTAGTTAAATATTGCAAAGGTTTAAAAATTTTGCGATGTGCAGCTTTCGAAACGTCTATTGCCAACTGACGTATCTTAGTAATCACCGAAGAAATCTGAGCTCCTAAGTTTTCTTTTTTTTAAAAAGTGGAATCGCAAAAATACTGAGAACCATTCATGATTACAAATCTACGAAGAAGTCGTTGAGAGTACTACGAAAAAGTACCAGATGCAGCGTCGACACGCTTTCCCAACCCCGTTTTGGACAACAGTCAACAAACGAGTACGCAGCGCAACAAACAGCATATTAATTTCCACCGGGCGAGGTGCACACGGGACTCGGATTCGGAAGGAAGATGGTTCAAGTCCACGTCCGGATACCTTGATCTAGGTTTTGCGTGATTTCCATTATCGCATAAGGAACTTGTTGGGATGCTTCGTTCGAAAGGACACAGCCGGTTCCCAGGCCCAATCTGAGCTTGTGCTCCTCGTCCTCAGACCTCCTTTCTTCGTTCCTTCGTTCCTTCCTCCCTTCCTTCCTTTCTTTATTCGTTTCCAAATGCATGATATCGTGCAGCTGCGTTCTCATTAGCTGAGATGCTGGCAATATTTGCTATTTCTTAAACATTACTCTACCGATTTTATGAATTTTTTCTACTTTTCCTTTGTGGTAACCTCAGCTGTCCACGCGTTGTGCGTTTCATACTCTTGCCAATGTTGAAACTAATTAATCAATAAATAAATATCCTCCAGTGACTGTGAAGAGTATTTATGAAATTCATCCAATTAGGCAGTTCCTTTGTAAGAGCCCTTCAGTCGGAAATGTTTCGATAACAGCAGGAAACTCCTCCTCCTAAGTCATATGTCACGACTCAAAGAAAGGTTCACGTCGCTTCCATTTCAAATTTCGCACAAAGCATGTCGTGCTTCCTAACATGCTTATTGTTTCATATAAATTATTAAACTGCCCTGACATCTCTTTCAATTTTCAGCTTCGTGATACGACCAAAGACAGCTTAGATTCGGATCCATTTCAAAATTTAAGCAAATCGCATCGTGCTACCTAATATACATATAGTTTCAAATAATTTATCAAACTACTCTAAAAACTTTTTTCAGTCTTCAGCTTCGTGACATTAGGACTCTATAATTTCAGAAAACATATTTCTGTAGCTTTGCATTGCTTCCTTTAAATGACGAAGCTCATCCCACATTTGCAAATAATTAGGAGAAAGCGTCCTAAAATGACGTAGTCTGGTAAAATGATGTACTTCGTGTTTCTTGTTACTGCCTTAAAGACACAGCACTTTATGGCACAAGGTTATGTTCTTGTGTTGGTAAAACTATTAATCTAGAAACGGCGACTCCATTTGCTTAGACGCTTACTTATGGGAAGAATCCGTGCACATCGGTTATTAGAAGTTGTAACAACAGGTCTTGTGTCGCATACTACATTTGCTGATTTGATCTAATATATATATATATATATATATATATATATATATATATGTGTGTGTGTGTGTGTGTGTGTGTGTGAGTAACACTTCCTTTACAAACATTTTAAGCGTGTCTGTGTGTATGTAGGTCCACGTGTTTATGAGTAGTGGACTTGTACATGGAATGCTGTAACTGCGGGTAAAATTACATATCATGAATGGGGATATAATGACATTTCATGAATGGGGGTAAAATGATACAGATATGTCAAACACAGTTTGTGCTTCATGTCTTTCGATTCTTTTTTGTTTATCGTTGTATAAAATGTAGTTAATTATTATTATTATTGTTATTATTATTTCGTTAATAGTCGTTGGAAATTATAATTATTATTTTATTATTATTTCATAATACTTGTTGGAAATTATAAGAGAATCAGTAATCGGCAAACATGTGATTCAGAGAGCATGCTGAAGGCTATTTGATGCTGTTAATTACAAGCAAATGAGCTGGCAGCGTACCTAAAAAGTATTGTGGTCTTCAGGCAACTTTAGAAAGGAGCGTACAAGGAAAGAACAAGCAAGTTGTAGGGCTTGATAAAGCTTTAGGTCATTTCTAGAAAACGCTTCCATGACACATAGAAACTGAGTTGTTACAGCATATTAAATACCTTGAATTGAGTGATGTAAGGTGACATGTGAGTTAGCCAAGAGGAATGAAAGTGGCAATCGAGTCACCAAACAGACAATGATACCAGGCAAATATCTATAATTTAATCAAACAATAAGCATTTAATAGCCTACCTATAACAGGATAAACCACACTTCTGTGATGTTTACATGTGACGTTAGCAAATAAAAGTGTATATTTATAGAACGCATGAGAAAGAATATGTCATTTTGACCAACGATTCTCGTGACATGACAATGTGTAAACTTTCTAATAATATATTTTAAGAATCATATAAGGCATAATGTAGTTTTATTTGCTGAATGACTACGTAGTTAATAGATTTTAATGTTAACTTACAAAAAAAAACCTTGTTTCAAAAAATTTATTCACAGTACAATTCTTCCCTTACGGTATTTCATTTTAGGACACATCCTCTTAATAGTTGTATATAATGAAGAACTATAAAGGTCCCATGTATTAAAATGTGAGAGATAAGTGCTTATCTCCAGCGCAGGTTCTTCTCATTACTTGCATCAATATGTAATCCACTGAAGTCAATAACAGACAACCAAAAATGCGAAAGTTTGTTTTTTTTTCATGATCAGTCGGATTTAACAGTCGTTTTCCCCTTTCTTCTACCAGCAAAATGACTAATTAAGAGGAGAAAAGTCTGACAAAAGCTATTTTGGAAAGCAATGAACATTGAGAGTAATGTGGGGCACTTTTAATAATGAGGAAGTATTATGTTCTGCTCGGGGACCACGAACAAATGAGTCTAATGAGCTCATTCGAGCATAAATGGAAGATAAGTGCTCAGAGATAAGCGCCTAACTGCTCTCGGGTAGTTATCAACACAATTACCAGGCGATATTGTTAAAAAGCTGTAGACTACTGAGGTGTTTTTAATCGGTGAAATGTGTCTATGCTTATTGTGGGTTTACGTTGCCAAATAGCGACGTATTTAATTGTGTACTTCGTGCAGTGATAATGTCATGAATAACGGTTTTGGGCGGTTCAATTGAAGTTTCAAATGAAATATTGAGAACATTACGAGACAGATGGGCTAAGAAAAAAGTCCAATAAGGAATATCTCTTTGTAATACACACCACTCAATCTGTGTTGTTAAGTAAGATATAAACTGCCCTCTTGACTGTCGGAAAACAATTCATGCCTTGACGCAATAATTTGAGCAATCTGTATTTAGTGACTGTTTTCCTGATACATCAGTGTGATGACGCAGTGATTCATGCAATGCAGTCGCATTTCGGAGCAGCTCAGTTCATATCCTCGTCTGTTCATCCAGATTTATTGTTTCCACAAATTCCGTAGATCACTTGAGACAATTTCCGGGATGGTTCGTTAGAAACCATCAGCTCCCTGATTCTTGTTCTATCCGATTTCGAGCGCCCTTTCCACTTACCTCGCTATCGGCGATACGGTAACGTTAACTCATTCCGAAGCGGCGCTGAAATTCCCAAGTCACTTCCAGGGTAATTTAGTTTCTGTGAGTATTCATCCTTGCATCTGGCATGCAAAACAAGGATCCCGAGTAGAAATAACTCGCGAAAGACATTTTCCTTCCGGTTAAAGAGCGGCTGATATTGCTTCCCTCTCCTCCAAGCACCGATGTCTCCCTTCCGTACGACAGATTGCGTATCTTCTCTTCAGAGCTCTGCTCCTATGCATAATACACCGACGCCACACTAAAGATTTCAAGGTACGAGTTCCCATCTACTTGCAATGGAGGGAATGCTGTATCCATTTACCTCCCGCAGATTTACTAAGACATTTCCCATTTAACTACTGGTCTACTTCCCTTATTTGATTTCTCCAGCTAGATAAGGATTTTCGAATAGTGAATAGCACGTAAACTTAAACAATGCCGGGCAAGGCGAAACACACTAAATAATACACGTCACACATCACAACAATCACATGAAATGAAACTTCCTGGCAGATTAAAACTGTGTGCCGGACTTAGAATCGAACTCGGGGCCCAGGCTGTGGCTAAGCCATGTCTCCGCAGTATTCTTTCTTCCAGGAGTGCTAGGTCTGCAAGGTTAGCAGGAGAGCTTCTGTAATGTTTGGAAGGTAGGAGACGAGGTACTGGCAGAAGTAAAGCTGTGAGGACGGGGCGTTGAGTCGTGCTTGGGTAGCTCAGATGGCAGAGCACTTGCCCGCGAAAGGCAAAGGTCCCGAGTTCGAGTCTCGGTCCGGCACACAATTTTAATATGCCAGGAAGTTTCATATCAGCGCACATTCCGCTGCAGAGTGAAAATCTCATTCTGGAATCACATGAAATATTTACAGGTCCATCTTCTTCTTCAGTGGGATCACTATAGAGAAAACAAAAGAAGAGTAGCTTCCTTATCACTGTCCTGTTATCGTTTTTGCCCTTGTTGAATCCCACTCCTACTGAATACGATTGCATAAAAAAACGGTAGATTGTAACAAAGTATGAAGGCTATTTTTGTTTTCAACCTCCGATCAGTCACGAAAAGGAAACCACAGCAAAAATGAAAACTGTTTTACTGGCAACATTTGGCTACACCTTCTACCTACTTCTCTACATAGTCACCTCTCCGGCTTCACAAGGTCTGTTCAATACATTTCGGAACATTCCGAATTCGCGGCAATGGCGTGTTGGAGCGAAATGCGGTTGGCATCACTGCACACGCCTGTGTTTAATGTGTAACTGCCGGAAGTTTCATTGTAGTAAGTTTGACGGTTACTGTTCAGTGCTGTATCGAGTGAAAGGTTGTGTTGCACATCTTTCGAGTTTCGAAATTGTGGAGTTAGAGGAGCAACGCATCTGCTTTAAATTTGGCGTGAAACTCAAGAGCAACTTTACAGACACACAAAATGGTGCAAGAAGCCTACGGTGATGAGTGCCGAAGCCGTACTCGGTGTTAAGATGGTTCACACGGTTCAAAAATGGACGGACTGGAGTAAAAGATGACCTTAGTCCATCACGCCCTTCGACGTCCACCGACGACGCTCATGTAAGGAACGTCAACGAAATTGTGCGAGCCAGTCGAAGACTGACTGTCCGAGAGATTGCAGAGGAATGTACCATTTCAGCTGGATCATCTCATGACATATCATCTTGGAATGCACAGTGTTGCCGCCAAGTTCGCCCGCGGCTCATGAGTCAAGACCTCGCAATCTGTGAAGAGCTTTTGGGTTGGGGGTTGGGTTGTTTGGGAGAAGAGATCAAACAGCGAGGTCATCGGTCTCATCAGGTTAGAGAAGGATGGGGAAGGAAGTCGGCCGTGCCCTTTCAAAGGAACCATCCGGCAATTGCCTGGAGCGATTTAGGGAAATCACGGAAAACCTAAATCAGGATGGCCGGACGCGGGATTGAACCGTCGTCCTCCCGAATGCGAGTCCAGTGTGCGAACCACTGCGCCACCTCGCTCGGTCGAAGAGCTTTTGGATCACGCAAATGAGATCGAGATGTTTCTTAGAGAATCGTAACAGGTGATGAGACGTGTGTCTACGGTTACGATGTTGGGACCATGGTTCAGTCTTCACAGTGGGTCGGGAAGGTTCTCCAAGATCAAAGCGAGCTCGTTAGGTCAGGTCAAATGTCAAAGCCATGCTGATAGTTTTCTTTGAGTTTGAAGGATTAGTTCAACATGAATTCGTGCCACAGGGACAAACTGTTAATCGATAGTACTATCCGCACGTGTTGCGACGCCTACGAGAAAAAGTGAGAGGGGAACGGCCTGAAATGTAACACGACAGTTCGTGGCTCTTGCATCACGATAACGCACCCACACATTTATTCCTAGTTGTGTGTGACTACTGCACAGAAAACGAAATCATTGTACTGCCTCATTCTCCGTACTCTCCAGTCCTGGCCCCTGCGGACGTTTTTTTTTTTTTTTATTTCCAAAGTTGAAAACCCCTTTTGAAGGACGGAGATTTGCAACGATAGACTGCTTCCGGAAGTGGAAACGAGATTGGGATCGGTGCATGAGTTGTGGAGGAGAGTATTTCGAATGAGTGAAGGTGAGCGCAGAAAATTTTTGTAGACAAAGTTCAGAAATTTTCTGAATAGCTCTCGTATTGTAGCGTGGTACCAACTTTCCAATACCGCCTGTGATTTCCGTCAGTTCCCTAGTGATCTGCAGCTCGCTGTCTGTGCCAAAATGCTGTCCTCGTAGTCAGCGGTTCATGTGAGCGAAGAGATGAAAATCAGAAGAAGCCAAGTCCGGTGTGTATGGTGGGTGATGAAACACTTCCCACAGAAAACGCTGTTGGTGCGTCTTCGTTGAACCCGAGGTTTGCGGCCGAGAATTGTAATGAAGAAGAAAGCGCATGGTAGTTAAGTTACGTGGGATGCATGAAATTAGGTGAAACTCCTGAAAAGGCAGAAATTTGGGGAAACTCCTGAAAATGTACTTCATACTTGGTCGGAGACATCATTGTTGTAGGCATCTTTACATTCTCACCTTGCGCTTCCAACTCAAACGCACGACGTGTCGCCATAGACGGGCATACTAGACGCGCTGTGCAACGCATCTGCACAAAGCTTCACCGTATTTTCACTGTGACTTTAATTTCGCAACCGATATGAGGCTGAAAAAAAAATAACTTTCGAACCATACAATAATTTCGTACAACGTTTCACACCTTGTCTTCAAAGTCGTATATTCTACGTCATCTCATTTGATCTTTGAGTACTTATTATATTTACCCACACTCGTGTGTTTGGTAGGCTGTTTGCGTGTCAATCTGTTTAAAATATAACCGAAACACTCAATGTAACCTTTCACTAAAATTTTTTATTTCTTTTTCTTTATAAGACTTTTCGGAAGCTTTACTCCTGCTTCAGGTGGTAAGTAGAGAGTTTATTTCAGGTGCATTCCTTCTAGGAAATCAACGATGGCGAAACATCTAGAATGTTTTAAGTGGAGTAAAGAATAGGAGTACAGAATAGGAAAATCATCATAAATAAAAAAAATAAAGTTTTGTGAGTAATCACGTCTTTTTTCCCCTATTAGCCTCTAATGTTACGAAACGTGAACGGGAGAATTACTGTAGAGATGAGAACATTCCGTAAAAATTTATTATAAATACCAGTTTTCCGCAGGCAGGTGAGGACGGATAACAATATTACAACAGCACCTACAATTACAATCCGCGAGTCACTTTTACGTGCAACGAAGAGTATATCTGATATCACTAAGATATACTGGCCGAAGTGAGAACGAGACTTCTCGGAAGAACGTCTGCACTTAAGCCTCCGTATAAGATGCAATAATTCTGTTTTTCCCATGGTGCTTATTTCGTGAGATGTAGGAAGTAATGAACTGCCTAGCTATTGATGAAATGAGCGTATTCAAAATTTTAACAGTAATCCTCTCCTCGTGGCACGTCTCTTTTGTATTGTCTGCCACCTGAGGTACGACGAACACTTTCAAGATGCTCTTGCGCATAATGGGCAACGGCCTTGCCGCAGTGGATACACCTCCCGTGAGATCGAAGTTAAGCGCTGTCGGGCGTGGCCTGCGCTTGGATGGGTGACCATCCAGCCGCCATGCGCTGTTGCCATTTTTCGGGGTGCTCTCAGCCTCGTGATGCCAATTGAGGAGCTACTCGACCGAACAGTAGCGGCGCCGGTCAAAGAAAACCATCATAACGACCGGGAGAGCGGTGTGCTGACCACACGCCCCTCCTATCCGCATCCTCAACTGAGGATGGCACGGCGGTCGGATGGTGCCGATTGGCCACTTGTGGCCTGAAGACGGAGTGCTTGCGCATAATGAACGAACCAATGATGCAACGCGCTGGCCTTCTTCAGTTCATTGATTCTGCCCCTTCTTCCGCTAGTTGCCTCTGCAATTTCCACTGACACAACAGGAAACTTTCTGACGCTTAAGTCGGCACAAAATCTCTTGCAAAAGTATTCTGTGAGGAACTGGATCATTTCCTGAAGTGCGCTGCGCTCAGCTTATTGGAAACCGCCCCTTTTACTTGTGCTTGTAAATAGACTGAATGTCACCTTTCGCACGAACGGACAGGACGTACTTCGTCATGTAACTGGCAATCCCGAACAGTCCTTACTGATTGTATGACGTTGTCCATCAGTGTAAAATCTGTGCTTAAGAAATTGATCTCTACACTTATTTCTGAAAAGAAATTATTTGTTTTTATGGATGCCCGTGATTTAACTTACTGGTATCCATGGATGTCCCTGACTAAACCGTTTCTTTGTTAACATCGTTTCTATAGAACCTCAAAGGACCTTATAACAAACCTTTAAAAGATTACCGGCGAACACATGGAGGACATCATTTCGTTTAAATATTTAGGGGTAAGAATTACACGGCAGATGAATGGGACTAACGTCTTATAACATAACGGATGCTGCGACAAAACTATGGAAGTTGGATCAATTTTAATAAACTGTCATGTACGCTAATTTCCTTAACAAATTACGAGTTTACTGGAACAGATACGGGAGTATTGAGCTATTTTTCAAAGTATTCACCACGAGAACTGACATACTAGTGATATCATGGGAACAACGTTTATACACCTGTCATAGAGGTCTGCTGCCTGGGATTGGAACCACTGTGTGACAACCAACTCCGTCAATCTAAAACACTGATTCCAATCGGACAGGAATTCCTTGAGGTTTCAGAACAAATGGAAATAACGGAAGCGACGTGCGGGCTGTTCGGTGGATGATCAAAACATCTCCCAGGAGAACGTTTTCAGGAGCTCTGTAGTCTGCCAAGTTGTGTGTGGCCGAGTGTTATTGAGAAGGAAGACAATGCCGGCACCGAACATTCCGCGCCGCTTGTTCTGAATGGCCCGTCGCAGTTCCCGCATTGTTTCGCAGTAACTCTCAGCATTCGCCGTGTCACCTCTGGCCAGAATTTCGACAAAGGGAACTATCCCGTCTGTCCCAGAACACTGAAGACTGCATTTTCCGCGCTGTCACGTTACTTGAATTTCGTCTAGCAGGGTGAGCCACTGTGATGCTAACGCATTAACTGCTGCTTGGTTTCTGGGGTGTTGCTTGCAACCTACATCTTATCACCTGAGACGATCCGGTCCAGAAACTCGTCGCCGTCATCATGGTGCCGCTGCAGGAAAAGTCCAAGCTGTTCCCTTACGCTAGGCTCTGTGTTCTGGAGTCAACTGCTTCGGCACACGCCGTGACAATTTTATGCAATAAGGGGCGACAAAACTGTGGTAACTGAAGCTGAGTTTCGTGACTGTGCAGGAGCGATTCTCTGAAATGCGTTCCCGCACAGGCTCCACAAAGTCGCCTGTCATGTTGAATGGCCTGCTTATCATGAACATTTCGACGACCTGCTGCAAAGTCTCTGCACCAGTGACGCACATCTGCTTGTTCATATCTTTAGGCCCATAGACCTGACACAGCTGACGGTGATTTTGAATTGACGCTTTATTCTGTGTATTCAAAAACTTTATTATCGACCGGTTTTCACACCCGGCTGGAGCTATAATACGAGTCTCCATTTTCAACCGGTACTACGAAGCTACTGTGAGACCACGGGAAGATCCATCAGCGCATGTGCCATGTCACGTCATTACTGTAACACATATGTGCAGTGGTTTAACGCAACATATGGCTTGCTAGCTGCGGGACGGGTGAAAACTTACTTTGTGGACGCTCCTCGTTGTCGTATGAGAACCTGAGGTGTTACTAACTCAAAAAGGCGGCAAATGAAGTATATCTATTTATACTGTAAACTGTGAGCACTGAACTTACCCCCGGGAACTTCTTAAAAGAACCGAAGCTCGCCTAGAAAGACATCAATAACAATCATATACACAACAAACAAAACATTACGAAAACACCCCCCCCCCCCCCCACACACACACACACACATCCACCACCCCCTACCCCCCATCCTAATGTGAAACTAGCTAACATATTTCGTACGATACATTTGTCAAACACATTTAACAAAACATTTATATGGGCAATATGTTTGGGGAATACAACGCCTCCATGAATATTCGTCTAAGTGACTTTGAAGGGTGGAAATCGGCGTTTCCCCTTCCCTACAAGAGATTTCACAACTGACCAATAACCCTCTATGCTATTTGTTCAAGCCGGCTGTTATGGCTAAGCGGTTCTAGGCACTTCAGTCTGAAACCGCGTGATCGCTACGGTCGCAGGTTCGAATCCTTCCTCGGGCATGGATGTGTGTGATGTCCTTAGGTTGGTTAGGTTTAAGTAGTTCCAAGTTTTAGTGGACTGATGACCTCAGATGTTAAGTCCCATAGTGCTCAGAGCCATTTTTGCTACTTGTTCCAGCTGGCCGTTGTGGCCAAGCGGTTCTAGGCACTTCAGTCTGAAACCGCGTGACCGCTACGGTCGCAGGTTAGAATTCTGCCTCGGGCATGGATGTGTGTGATGTCCTTAGGTTAATTAGGTTTGAGTAGTTCTAACTTCTAGGGGACTGATGACCTCAGACGTTAAGTCCCATATTGCTCATAGCCATTTGAACCATTTTTTTGCTATTTGTGGAAGCCCCTGTGGATAATGATCTGAACTCAATATTGTGATTAACTACGAGATGCTGATAACCTCTTTCCCCTAAATCCCTATATGAAGAAAAACCATCTGAAATTACAACGGAACCATCTGCAACGTGATCTTCAATTAAGCTGACCAAAACTTTCTTCCTTCGATTGGGTACTACTTTAAACACTACATCGTCACACTCTTGACCTGAAACTACAGCCCCCCAAACCTATAATCCCACTGGAGGTTCCCCCCTGTTGTGCTTCCTTTAGCCAAATTGCGACTCGTCGGGTTCCCGGGTTCGATTCCCGGCGGGGTCAGGGATTTTCTCTGCCTCGTGATGGCTGGGTGTTGCGTGCTGTCCTTAGGTTAGTTAGGTTTAAGTAGTTCTAAGTTCTAGGGGACTGATGACCATAGATGTTAAGTCCCATAGTGCTCAGAGCCATTTTTTTGCGACTCGTCAATTTCGATCGTAACACCCGGCCGCCCTAACGGCCCCCTATATTTCATGAATTCCCCACAAACTTCCCTACAAAAAAAGAGTACTAATCCACAACTGCACGCTTGTACACACGACATTCATGGACACACAGCCACACAAGATACCTCAAATACCAACAGTAAGTGATTTTCATAATGTCTCTCAAGGCGAGCTGAGATTTTTCGAACTACGTCCTTCGTCTAATGGACCGCCACAACCGGTATTTTCTGCAGCGCCATACTAATAAGTTGTGAGTACGGCGACGAGATACAATTGTGAGGCGTATATGTTCGCCGCACTCACGACATCGACCATACTCGGCAACGAGACCACACATTTGTAAAAAACAAATCGTGGCCAACATATCTACGCCCATAGCCTCTCTCAAATCATCCAGGTTCATCGGAACAGATAAATCCATACCTAAAAACGACAATGAGATACTAAAAATTGTCCTAAAATAAGAAACTAACAATCCAAATTGCGAACGAAATTAAGTACCGAATGAATTGCAAACAACCAATTATTTAAATAAATGCATACGAAGAATATTTTCAGCAATATGTAGCGATCTCTTTTAAAATCACATTCAATTATTTTAATGTCCAACGATAACGCTTATCCGGAACACAGAACTGTTTTATTGTCTATGGCTGAAAGTGAGGGCATTATTATCTGTGAGTAACGTATGACGTCATTGGTCAAAGCCGACGGGTTGTATCCCCTGCTTGTCTAGACACGAACCGTGTGGCAAGGTCTTTGTCGCCGAAACACGATGTGATTAATGCACTGAGCAACATAAATGAGAGACAGATTGCACTACATAGTTTTAAAGAATTCCTAGTCAACTAATTACAGGAAAGAAATATCGACAGTTCGTTTCTACACGTCACGCTTTCTCTTCGTCACTTCCACACCTAGCGCAGTAGGGGTATTTACTCTCACACCATTTTTAAGCAAACGATGATTAAACTGTATACCAAATTTGGCTGAAATTTCTCCACGGTGTTCCTAAGTGGTGCTTGTAAGTCACACCTTCTCACCCCAGATTCTGAGCCGTAGAGGTGCTAGGGATGTTTTACAGTCACAGTAAATTTTTCCAGGCGGCAAGTAATACATTTGCCAAGTTGGTAGAAATTCCATCAGGCGCTACAGAGATATGTTGACACGTTATTATCTTTGCAGCCCCCTTCTGGGTGGTCCTTACAACAGAAATCTTCACAAGTGAGAGCGCAATAACACACCACAGTTCCATCGTAATCGAATGAGTAGTACAGGAACGCAGAGAAGACAAAGACACCAAGATTAAGTTTTTATGTGTTAATATTTCTGTTTCGAAATAGCTGATGTCTCCGAATTAAAAGTAGTAAGAATTAATTGTGAATGATGTGTAACTTCTCAGACGAAACACTAACCTTTCTGGAAAGGCTACCTCCAGCCTGAACGGAAACAGCCGCGCCACAGAAGTTGTTAACGCCATAACCGTATGCCGCCATCGACGCTGCCGATGACAGAATTCCGTGCAGTTAATCAGTGTCTCTCCCTGTAACCGTCACTTTAAACTGGCCAAAATGATTTACAGTCACCGAGAAGCAGTGTCATTAGCGGAGCTGCAACACTGGGTACTTATGTCGCAATCGTCTCCTTCACTTTGTTGCCGGGGAAACGCCTTACGAATTGCAACAACGGACTATATCCAACGAACTTCTTTTGTTCTCAGAAAGATAGCGATTTGAGTGGCGCAAACAGTCAGAGAAGAGGACTGTTGCACCTTTCAATCTGTACCTTTTCTTATTTCTACATAGGTAAGTACACATGTACAAAGCACCCACATTTACATGTACAAATAATGAGTCACGTCTGCACCAAATTTGGTTGGAACTGCTCAGTCGTCCTGAGTTACATTTTATTGTCTTATCCCTTGTCATCGCCGCCGTCAGTCACAGGAATGCTAGGGGTGTTTTACTCTCACAGCATTTTTTTCTAGTGATACGTGAACCAATTTTGGAAGAAATGGCTTCAGACGTCTCAGACGTATGTTCAAATATTACTGTTCTTGCAGCCCCCACACCAAACACCGCCACTGGGATTGGCGCCAATGAGGCAAACAACTCCGAAAATTATGGTTTCGATACAAATCTCGGTCGTTATCGAATATTTTTAAACGTCACGGCTTCCGACCCCATGTCCACGCCAAGGGGTGGTAGCATACACACACACACACACACACACACACACACACACACACACACACACACACACAGAGAGAGAGAGAGAGAGAGAGAGAGAGAGAGAGAGAAGATACAAACAGATATTCATTTTATAACTTAGATGACCGGTTTGAACGCCTTAAGCCAGTTCGACTCGAGTGACTTTGTGGTCAAAATCGACTTTTCTAAGTGCGTGCAGCTTTCTTGCCTGTGTGTAAAACAGCACACAACCACGTAGTGAGTGTGCGTATGGCGTCATTGATCTACTGATTAAACCGAGTGTGAAGTTCTAAATTCCCGAGTATGTTGCACACTGCGCATGAGCAGAACATGGACTAAGACAGCCGCTCCTACTATAGAAATTGATTTCGTGCTGCCATGTTTCAAAAGCTTTATTGTGCTCTCTACTTTTTTTACGTAACACACTGAAAAGAGTGAAGGAGATCCCGGTAGTTTTCCTCGTAGCGTTCACCTACAAAAAGATGAAATATCAGAAAGCAAAGAGATACATACTTTTACACAGAATAATCCTACAAGCATAAATAAGAACGTAAATAGAAAAACGTGTTTTCATGAAAGTTCTTTCAACAGGGAAAAAGTCAGAATAATTTGACGAGAAAAATAGTTTTCGACGTCGTCCGGCACTTAGGAAGAACACAAGATACAAGGGACAGAGTAAAAGTGACTGTTTACCGCGTCCTAGATATTGTTTGAAGTGTTTGCAAGTACGTATTTTCTGGAACAAATAGAGGTACATGTTTTGAAATGTTTGGATGACACTTCTGTAATTCCTTCCGTTCTCGGGGGTGCGGAGAATCCACCACACGATCTCTGACAAGAAATCCATTATGAATTTTGCTTTGGTCATTAATGAACGCTATTATCATTGCTTGTTTCTGCATTTTCTTTGTATATTTCGATTTTTTCGTACAAAGGATAGTTCCTCGCAACCTCACTCTTCAGGTGCCAAACTGCAGAGCAGGGAGCTCTCACGAGACACGCAGTTTTGGCACAGACGAGTAAACAGAAATGACCACTCTGCATCTACATCTACGTGATTACTCTGGTATTCCACTCTCGAACGGCACGCGGGAAAAACGAGCACATAAATTTTTGTGTGCGAGCCCCGATTTCTCTTATTTTATCGTGATATCATTTCTCCTCATGTAGGTTCAAATGGCTCTGAGCACTATGGGACTTAACATCTGTGGTCATCAGTCCCCTAGAACTTAGAACTACTGAAACCTAACCAACCTAAGGACACCAACACATCCATGACCGATACAGGATTCGAACCTGCGACCGTAGCGGTCACGCGGTTCCAGACTGAAGCACCTGGAACCGCACGGCCACACCGGCCGGCTATGTAGGTGGGTGCCAAGAGAATGTTTGCGCAATCGGAGGAGAAAGCTGGTGATTGAAATTTCATGAGGAGATCCCGTCGCAACGAAAAACGCCTTTGTTTTAATGATTGCCACTTCAATTCACGTATCATGTCTGTGGCACTATCTCCCCTATTTCGCGATAATACAAAACGAGATGCCCTTCTTTGTACGTTTTCGATGTCTTCCGTCAGTCCCACCTGAGATCCCACACCGCACAGCAATACTCCAGAATAGGGCGGACAAGCGTAGTGTAAGCAGTCTCTTTGGTAGACGTGTCGCACCTTCTAAGTGTTCTGCCAATGAATCGCAGTCTTTGGTTCGCTCCACCCACAATATGATCTATGTAATCGTTACAATTAAGGTTATTTCTAATTGTAATCTCTAAATATTTAGTTGAATTTACAGCCCTCAGATTTGCGTGACTTATCGCGCAATCGAAATTTAGCTGATTTCTTTTAGTACTCATCTGAATAGCTTCACACTTTTCTTTATTCAGGGTCAATTGCCACTATTCGCACCATACAGATGTTTTATCTAAATAATTTTGCAAGTCGTTTTGATCATCTGATGTCAGATGAGACTGAGTACAGGAATAAAACGCGAGGGACGCTGCAGTAGAATCACTCGTCTCGAGTAGTCGGTTGAGACTAGAATGTCGATCGTGTAAAAGAGACTGTACGCACCGTCATCAGATACAAAATGCTTGACTACGAGTAGCACGTCGATGTGAACTGCAGTATGACAATCAGCAGACCGCTCCTCAAGCCATATTGGATGTATGATATGCGGTTGTCGAATTCGCTTCACCATTCATACCCATATTTGGCCATTCACCGCAGAATCTTGTACGGGCGAATAAGCGGAGCGATGCCGTGGAGAAGCGGTTCCCCGCACAGCCACGCCGACTTGAGTCTGCGGCTGGGCGGTGCGCCGCCGTGGCGACCGTCACCCATTATCGGCGCGTAAGCCGCCCCCGTCACAATATTTCACTGATTTTACGGCGGCTGGTTCCGGTCACGACCGGGTCGAAAAATAAAAAGTCGCGCGCGGCTGCGCCCCCGCGGGGACGTGGCACGCACAGGAAGCAAGGGGCGGCGCCCCACACCTGCTTGCCTCCAGCCCCCACCCGCTGTCTGACCCACATCCCTTCTCTTCCCTCTCGGCTCACCTTCTGCCGCCATCCTACGGCCGCAGTGTACTCTGCGCGGCTGCGCGCCAGCGGTTCGGGCTTTTCATTCGCAGAAGCCAGCAGCTTGTCTACCCGCGCGAGCTATCTTCCAGTGGAAGAAGTTAAACTTCTGGGCACCGCCCGATGCCGTTCGTGAAGAGATGGGGGCGTGTGCGACCGACGTCTTTCTTTCCACAGAAGATGGAGGAATAAAAGGAAGAGCCGTACTGTCAAAGTTTCCTGTTGTTCGCACGCTCTTCACAAACCGGTGTTTTTCAAGTTTTCCCCTGTTATTTTGCAAGTATTACACACAAAACCGCAGGGAAAATCCTTCTTATACTCGTGCTGGTTTCTTTTTCGTTTTAAAACTGATACAGCAGCCAGATAAAACCGCTGGCCCTCTTACCCACAAACTTAGGCTGAAGCTAAAAAGAACTTTGATTTGTGTCGGCGTTTAATTCATAGATGGATGGAAGTTCCGTACTCTTGGACAGAGCGTAGGAGAGCGATACGGAAGACCCGCACCGCCGTACTAGGGAAGGTCCTAGTGGAGGTGGTTTGCCATTGCCTTCCTCCGACCGTAATGACGATGAATGATGATGATGAAAACGACACAACCCAGTCATCTCGAGGCAAGAAAAATCCCTGACCCCGCCGGGAATCCAACCCGGGACCCCGTGCTCGGGAAGCGAGAACGCTACCGCGAGACCACGAGCTGCGGACGTTTAATTCATACAAATGACAATTACCTATCACACTATTAAGACTCAACTTGTTTTAAACGAGAATGGGTTGCTCTAGCAACATCAAAGGTCGCACAGGGGACATGTTAAGCAGTAATGCGTTGGAGGATTACATGAAGCTTCCGACAGCATAAGGTGGACTTACATGTTAGAAATCCTCAGGATAATGTATATGAAGTACTAGATGAACGCTCGCTACGTCGCTCGCGTACACTGTATGGTCTGTGTGTCTTTTTCTTCCATTTTTTGCTTTTCCTTAACGGAAATCTTTTGTTGTTCACAAATTGCAACACTTTATAAAAATTTCACCCTAAATAAGGTCGCAGAAGTATGGCCTTTGAAGAAAGTACTTTAATAAAAAAGTGATTCTGGTAGCCGGAGCCCAAGGTTTTTGTTAATCATGCCTTTTGCATTCTTGAGGTGTTATTTCCATAGAAACGTCATCTCGTAACACGTATTTCTTTACATCTAACCTAGAAGTGAAATACTAAATTCCATACATTTATCTTCAAAAAATTTTTTAATTCAACGAAACATTATCTTACAAATTTTCATCCCCTGTGGTTTAATTTCCAAAAATAGTGAAATACGAATTTTTTCAATTTATGACAGAGAAACCAAATACCAATTTTCGTAGTTCTAGCTTCAAAATGCCTCAATAGCGACATATTTTCAAAAGGCTTTTCATCGCTTTTTTATACCCTTAGGAGTGCAATTTCGACCAATCCCTTCTTAAACATTGCCTGTAGTATAAGATTCAAACTCTCCAAATTTCAAGTTTTTATCCTCAGCGATTTGGGAATGGGCGATGATGAGTTAGTGAATCAGTCTGGCCCTATTCCAGGGGAATTTCCAAAAATAGTGAAGCATGTATTTTTTTCATTTTTAATTTAGAAGCCAAATACCAACTGTCATAGACGTAGTTTTAAAAATTCTGTCACAATGAAATATTTTCAGAAAACATTTCACCCGTATTGAACTCTTCTTGCGTGATCAGCCGAGTGTGGCGTCGTCTTGTCGCAACGTTTCGATGACTTTCGTACTCATCATCCTCAGGAGAGGAGGATGATGGGTACGAAACTCATCGAAACGTTGCAAGAAGAGTACGCCACCACTCGGCTGATCACCGGAGAACATTTCATCACTGGAACACGCCGAGAAAGCCTCCAATAGCATTTAACATTTCACCCGCCCATCCCCCTATTTCACCTCCTCCTGTTGAGTATCCAAAAACAATGAATGCGTGCTTTTTTATTACTAATAGAGAAGCGAAGTACAAATTTTCATAGATTTACCTTCAAAAATGCTTGCATAATGAAATATTTCCATAAAAATTTTTATCCCGTAATTCAGCTCCATAGAGATTCAGTTTCCCAAAACAGAGAAGCACTTATTTTTTATTGGTAACCAAGAAGACAAAGTCAGATATTAACAGAGTCAGCTTTATAAACGCTTTCATAATGAAGTATTTCATAAAACACCACGTTAGAAGTGAAATTCCCAAACCACTGTCTGTAGTACATATTTTTTCCTTTTTTACAATTTCCAGCCGAGAAGTCAAATACCAATACTTTAGTAGTTCTGTAATAATAATTTATTTTCAGAAAAACTTCCACTCTCTATTTTACCTCTACGGTTGTTAAATTTCAAAAAATGCTGAAACGCGTATTTCTTTATTTCTGGTTGAGAAACAAAATAACAATTTTCATAGGACTATCTTCAAAATTGCTTTTCAAAACACTTTTCGTCCCTCATTTCAACCTCTTAAATGTGAAATTTCGGAAATTTCCTTCCTAAACTATTCCCACAGTATAAGATCGACACCCTCTGCAAATTTCATGTTTCTATCTGTATTGGTTTAGGCTCGGCGAGTATGAGTCAGTGAATGAGTGAGTCACTCGGGACATTTCCTGTTACATATAGAGATAAGGACACGTCAATAGAGTACGAAGCAAGTTTGTAGTTCATTGTCCCCCTTGTTTCGTTTGCATGTCGCAGAAGTTATATAGAAAGTGAAATAAAATTTCAGGACGGAAGTAAACGTACATACCAGGGCTAACGGTCGACTTGGCACAGCGTTCTTGACACAGAAAGTGACGAACAGTAAAACAAAGCTAAACAGCGACTTCTCTACAGTTAAAATTCTGGAAGATAAATTTGTAGAAAAAGAAAAAAATACTTCTCTACCCGGAAAGCAATATGCACAAAACAGGAAACAACAGAAGAAGCCTATCAGCGTAGAGGAAGAAGATTTATAAGAAAAAAGTACTCTACTGGTACAAGATACTGATATGATGATGATGATGATGTTTGGTTTGTGGGGCGCTCAACTGCGCGTTTATCAGCGCCCGTACAAATTCCCAACCTTTCTCAGTCCAATCTCGCCACTTACATGAGTGATGAACAACACAAACACCCAGTCATCTCGAGGCAGGTGAAAAGAAATTGATATGGAAACTAGCAAGGAGTCCTGACAGTGTGCTTAAGGAACACATGGCTGTATAGAAGTATACGAGTACGTGAAGGGTGGACAAATGAAACCAGTAGGAAGAGATTGGTTCAAATGGCTCTGAGCACTATGGGACTCAACTGCTGAGGTCATTAGTCCCCTAGAACTTAGAACTAGTTAAACCTAACTAACCTAAGGACATCACAAACATCCATGCCCGAGGCAGGATTCGAACCTGCGACCGTAGCGGTCTCGCGGTTCCAGACTGCAGCGCCTTTAACTGCGCGGCCACTTCGGCCGGCCAGTAGGAAGAGAATTGGAAACATGCTTCATGTGGACAGAAATAAAAGAAAGATAGAAGAGTGGCATTAAAATTCAGGGCGATCGTATATCAGTGACAACATCCTATGATGACGTTGCTATAACCAGTCAACGTGAGGAAGAATTGCAGGATATAATCTGGTCTGACTAGTGTAACGAGCACAAATATGGATCACGAGTAAACCGAAACAAGAAGAAAGTAATGAGGGGTAGCATAAATGTAAAAATGAACGAAACGAGGACATAAAAAAGTAGACTAACACAGGCAAAGAGGGCATTCATTATTAAAATGAGGCATTTAGTATCAGACATTTGATGAAGAACTTTCTCAGAATGTACCTCTGGACAATAGCATTGTATGGTAGGCCTGTAGAAAATAGGAAAAGAAGAGAACCGAAGCAGTTGAGATGTGGTGCTGCAGAAGAATGCTGAAAATTAGGTGGACTGATAATGTAAGGAAAGAGGAGGTTCTCCGCAGAATCGCGAAGGAAGGTTGACATACGAGGAAGTAACTTCCGTAATACAAGAGATAGCTGTAGAGGATAGAAACTTTACATGACGACAGAGTTTGGAATACATCTAACATATAACTGAGGACGTAGGTTGCACGAGATGAAAAGCTTGGCGTAGGAGAGGAATTCGTGGCGGGGCACATCAGAACAGAAGGATGTAAAACTTTTAGTGGTCAGGTAAAGCTATTAAGAAGAAATATGGACAGAGATTGGGAGAAGTTGTCTGTGGAAATCTATTAAGAACAAGGAGCTAAGGAATGCTCTAAGACAACGCGGGACATTGCTTTCTCCATCACATCACTAGAGCTATACGCAAATGGACCTAAGTACAGAAACACGAACGAGTACGAACTCTACAATGTAATTGGACGTGTATTCAATGAACGAACATCGCTTGAAAATGCATGTAGTCGGGCAGTTTCGGTCGTAATTAAATTTCATTTTGTACAACATTCAAGAAGAGTTAACTTGGACCTAACAGGAGCAGCAGACGGTGAATGCTGTAAGGAGGGACAAAGAGAAGAATGTGTAAAGTAAATTATTGACGTTCTATGCAACAGTTTAAAACGACCAACTCGCCGAAGATAAGAAGGAAGTAGAAGGAAATGAAACAAGCTGCATAAAAATGTAGAGTGCTTTGAGAAGACAACGGATAAACAATGTACGGGTATATCTTACACTCTCTGCCCTCTGCTAGCTGCTAGCCATGTTATATGCGTGTGTGTGTGTCTCGCTTCCCACGCCCGGGTTCCCGGGTTCGATTCCCGGCGGGGTCAGGGATTTTTTTTTGTGTGTGTGTGTGTGTGTGTGTGTGTGTGTGTGTGTGTGTGCCCGCGTCTCGTGGTCGTGCGGTAGCGTTCTCGCTTCCCACGCCCGGGTTCGCGGGTTCGATTCCCGGCGGGGTCAGGGATTTTCTCTGCCTCGTGATGGCTGGGTGTTGTGTGCTGTCCTTAGGTTAGTTAGGTTTAAGTAGTTCTAAGTTCTAGGGGACTTATGACCACAGTAGTTGAGTCCCATAGTGCTCAGAGCCATTTGAACCATTTTTTTTTGTGTATGTGTGTGAAAGTTGGCGGAAATGTACGTTACCAGAATTAATCTATAGTTGATACCACGTGACAGTGTTTTCGCCACGCCTAGATAGCAGCATATGCTCTAGAAAATATTGTTCGTGTAGCACCTCCACATGACGACGAACCTGCAGTGGTTTGAAAACTAGTTAATAGTACAATAAATTATATCACATTCAAGAAAACGACCAGTGTAGTTGCATATAGCCTACAAATACCATCAAGACCAAAATAATGTTTCGTAAGCTACCCATTTCGTGGGTGAACTACGTTACTTTAGGACTCTTCTCACCATTCCGCTTCTCCCGCCACTACCTTTATGTTACCGTCCCACTAAGAACCCATAATCCCGGATACACTCCTGGAAATAGAAAAAAGAACACATTGACACCGGTGTGTCAGACCCACCATACTTGCTCCGGACACTGCGAGAGGGCTGTACAAGCAATGATCACACGCACGGCACAGCGGACACACCAGGAACCGCGGTGTTGGCCGTCGAATGGCGCTAGCTGCGCAGCATTTGTGCACCGCCGCCGTCAGTGTCAGCCAGTTTGCCGTGGCATACGGAGCTCCATCGCAGTCTTTAACACTGGTAGCATGCCGCGACAGCGTGGGCGTGAACCGTATGTGCAGTTGACGGACTTTGAGCGAGGGCGTATAGTGGGCATGCGGGAGGCCGGGTGGACGTACCGCCGAATTGCTCAACACGTGGGGCGTGAGGTCTCCACAATACATCGATGTTGTCGCCAGTGGTCGGCGAAAGGTGCACGTGCCCGTCGTCCTGGGACCGGACCGCAGCGACGCACGGATGCACGCCAAGACCGTAGGATCCTACGCAGTGCCGTAGGGGACCGCACCGCCACTTCCCAGCAAATTAGGGACACTGTTGCTCCTGGGGTATCGGCGAGGACCATTCGCAACCGTCTCCATGAAGCTGGGCTACGGTCCCGCACACCGTTAGGCCGTCTTCCGCTCACGCCCCAACATCGTGCAGCCCGCCTCCAGTGGTGTCGCGACAGGCGTGAATGGAGGGACGAATGGAGACGTGTCGTCTTCAGCGATGAGAGTCGCTTCTGCCTTGGTGCCAATGATGATCGTATGCGTGTTTGGCGCCGTGGAGGTGAGCGCCACAATCAGGACTGCATACGACCGAGGCACACAGGGCCAACACCCGGCATCATGGTGTGGGGAGCGATCTCCTACACTGGCCGTACACCACTGGTGATCGTCGAGGGGACACTGAATAGTGCACGGTACATCCAAACCGTCATCGAACCCATCGTTCTACCATTCCTAGACCGGCAAGGGAACTTGCTGTTCCAACAGGACAATGCACGTCCGCATGTATCCCGTGCCACCCAACGTGCTCTAGAAGGTGTAAGTCAACTACCCTGGCCAGCAAGATCTCCGGATCTGTCCCCCATTGAGTATGTTTGGGACTGGATGAAGCGTCGTCTCACGCGGTCTGCACGTCCAGCACGAACGCTGGTCCAACTGAGGCACCAGGTGGAAATGGCATGGCAAGCCGTTCCGCAGGACTACATGCAGCATCTCTACGATCGTCTCCATGGGAGAATAGCAGCCTGCATTGCTGCGAAAGGTGGATATACACTGTACTAGTGCCGACATTGTGCATGCTCTGTTGCCTGTGTCTATGTGCCTGTGGTTCTGTCAGTGTGATCATGTGATGTATCTGACCCCAGGAATGTGTCAATAAAGTTTCCCCTTCCTGGGACAATGAATTCACGGTGTTCTTATTTCAATTTCCAGGAGTGTATTTAACGGCTGTTAGGTTGGGCTCTGAGCACTATGGGACTCAACTGCTGTGGTCATCAGTCCCCTAGAACTTAGAACCACTTAAACCTAACTAACCTAAGGACATCACACACACCCATGCCCGAGGCAGGATTCGAACCTGCGACCGCGGCAGCAGCGCGGCTCCGGACTGGAGCGCCTAGAACCGCGCCGCCACCGCGGCCGGCGGCTGTTAGGTACTATTTACAATGACATACAAAGTGGTGAGAAGTGGTCTGTAACACTTTTAAGGGTTTTACAAGATAGGTTGTGCTGAAAAATAATCGTTACGGAAAAATTCTATATGTTGCACCGCTTCCGAATTAATGAGCGTAGAAATTAACCAATGAGGCCGTTGCGCGGGCAAATTCAAGCGTATTCTTCGTTTGGTTTCCTAAAACCGAACAGCAGAGCTATGCAAAAATTCAATATGCGATGGTAGTAAGAATGGATCCCGAGTGAATGGCTGAGTAGTCTCGTGCGCTATCGCCTACGCTGTGTAAACAACTAACAGTAATCGTATCTGGCGAGCCACTTGAATTTGCTCGCAACTACATGATTAGCTAACTTCAATGCTATATGACTCTGACACGTATAGAATTTTTTTCTTAACAGTTATTTATCACCACAACCTACACTGCACCACCTCTACATGCTTTTCAGTTTGTTTCTTACCGTTATGTATGTAGCCTATCATTTAACCAGATAATAACGTGTTTTTCAGCCTATTTATCCTATTTTCTTTAACAACAGGTAGCAACGTCTAGACAAGCGCACCGTTTGGTTCATTCAGCTCACATGACCCTCGGTTTCTACAGGGCCTTTGTTTACGTATTTGCATGTACGTGACTGAGACGAAGGTTGCTTGCAAGCTCAGGAAACGTTGTATAGGAACAACGCCATACGTGACTAGAATATTGACAAATACGTACTGCTCTCGGCTAGCACTGCAACCGCCTAAGAAGAACTGCACCCGTCTGAATGAGCACAGAGTACGGTTGCAGTTTGTTCCAAGAGCCCCATGGTGCTGTTTATTGAAATTATTATCTATAAATTTCACTCTTGTATAATTTTGAGAATGTCCCTTCACTATATTGACGGTGTCTTTCCAGCACGTTCATCAACCTATGATGGTTGAGTATTTCTGTTGTAATTTCTTACTATCTAAAACTTTACGTATCTTACAGCTCAAATATTTGTGTATTTCGTGTCTCCTCATTCGTTACAACCTTGAGTTGGAGAAACAATAGTTTCAAAGTGGCTAGGGAATGAAAGAACTCACTGCGTTTTTCTAAAAGAACGCTCTATAAACGGCCTAGAATACATAAAAAACATAGAAAATAGATTTCATTGCGTCATACTGAATTAAGCACTTCCGTATGGATTCACACGTAAAGAATACGATCGGTGTAAATAATGTATTCAGAGCAACAGTGATTATCTTGATATTAACGATTACAAAATGAAAATGCAAAAAAACCTAAACAGTCAGCAAATCAGAATATCAGATGGAGTGCATACTAAATAGAACAGGAATACTTTCTTGACTCAAATAAGCCACAGCACTGCTAAAAAGTCCAGACGGGCAAAAGCCTTAAGACGTACAACTTTACGCAAAAAAAGTCGTGGGATATGAGATACTACAGTTACGTATCCTGTTTTCTTGACATAAACTCCGTAAGGCACTGACTATATACAATATCAGTTAATGACAATTTACACACAGAAGAAGTCGTTTTCCGTTATTCCATCCTAGAACGACACGGTTAAGAAATATGGATATTTTATACGTTAAAAGTTATTTGTGCCACTTACTTCGCTGCTATGTGCGGATTACGTATTGAATTCCACAGCAGTGTCATGACTCGCTTTCTCCAACACAATATTTCTGAATTAACTTCGAAGATATGTTTAGCGACACGGCAAACACTTGCCCGCCGATATAGTTGATTCTAGTGCCGTAACTCATTGGTAAGCCTCGTCTAGATAAACAGCCAGTTCCACTGCAAAGTAAAATTTCAGTTCTTTTCTTGAAGACAGCATTATTCATTTTATCAGAGAACACGTTTCGAATCGGTCCCGGTTTCGCACATATATAGGCCTTCTTCAGATTCTGAAGATAACTAGTGTATGGCAGAAACTGGTAACAAAATGTGCTCCTTTATTGTGTGTAAGAGAACTACAAACAAATGAATAATACGAATCCATCACTTTTCGCTATAGATAAAACGTCGTTTTTCCTCAAATGCATTATTCGTCCAAACATATGCACAATTATATTTCTTCCTCACTCTTATCATCGACGGTTTGCTTATAAGTTACCACTGTCAGGAGGGGGGCAAAAGGGGGCATACGCCGCGCTCCCCACCACCCTCGGAATCTGGAGTAGAGAGGGTTCTTTTTGCATTATATAACTCTCATATACTTCCAGAAGTGCAGACGTGATTCCGCTAAACCTCTCGTTTAATCAACTGCAGCATTACGTGGCTGATCGCAGTGACGTGACTCGAAACTGGGGGACTCAGTTATACAATTTCAAGAGTCTTTCTCTCTCTCTAACCCCCCCCCCCCCCCCGTCGCACCTTCTCCGCTCCCCCGGACACATTTCTGCAGACGCCCACGTTTTTGTTGCTTGCCGGCCGCTGGTGGCCGAGCGGTTCTGACGCTACAGTCTGGAACCGCGCGACCGCTACGGTCGCAGGTTCGAATCCTGCCTCGGGCATGGATGTGAGTGTTGTCCTTAGGTTAGTTAGGTTTAAGTAGTTCTAAGTTCTAGGGGATTTATGACCTCAGCAGTTGAGTCCCATAGTGCTCAGAGCCATTTGAACCATTTTGTTGCTTGCTAAACAGAAAAATAATTTATTTTCTGACTTTCACAATTTTTGTGTTCAACTAGCCTCTAACATCTTTACTGTGATAACCAGCTTTTTTCTTTTTATTTATTTAGCAGTTTTTCTAAGACTGTATTACTTTCAGCCTGAAGAGATATGTACCCTGCTAGCCCTATCGTTCGATCAGTTACCCTTGCAACTCTAGTCCTGTTCTTTCACATACTTAATTAATTCTTCTTTGTATGAATTAAATAACAATATTATTTGTAGCCCGGCCCTACATCCCTCTTAACACTGATTTTGTATTCCTTCTTTTCCCGCTTTTGTATTCCCCATTAGGATTTCGTTGCTGGTTCGTCTGTGGATTTCAGTTACGATATTCCATTTCAGAAATGAGAATGGTTTCCTCTAAGTTTACACATGCCATGAAAGTGTTTTGGGTTTCCTCTTTTCTTCGATTACTAAGCGCTGGGTCTGAATTTCTCCGGCAGTGTATGCCCAAACTGTTCTTCATGCAGCTCTCTATGAGTAGCAGATTCAGCAGTTTCGTAAAGGACCGTTTTCTTAACTTTAATTGTAATTGGAGTATTTAATGCATTGCAAGCAGACTGAAACTAAAGCAGTTAACTGTAGCTTATATTTGGTCACCTCTCTACCAAAATTCATACGAAAATATTACTTGATGTATTTAATTGAAGTAATTTTGGCTCTGGTTACTCTCTCACCGGAATATCAACAGTGGCCTGTTTCGGCAACGAAGCGCTAGTTTTGGGATGCTTTATGTCGCGCGCGTTCTGTATGCCCCATTATTTCCAAATCTCCTAACGATTGTGTTCGGTTCCGTATCGACGGCACGTTCAGCCGTTATTCAAAACGCTTCGGTATCATTAAAGGTCACTGAGTTGTCAATAATCCGCACAGCAGAAGAGCAAACAAGACTAATGTCGAAACATGATACGCTGATTTGGTAACACAAAAGAACGCTCCTAGACGGGCGACCTTTTATTCGTATATCGCTGCCAGCTCACAGTTATCAAACGCAGGCATCTGCAAATCGATCGCGTACCACGAGTGACATGATATGGCAATAAAACTGTGACCTTTCACTCGGAGAAGGATACTTCGAATTCTCGTCCACCATCCCGTCCACAATCACAGCAATTTCCTAATATACATCGATGCAAATAACGAGACCATTCCAGAATGAATATTTTATTCTTGCGGTTGAACGAATGCTGTGAGAGAGCTTTCGTGGCATACTGCACATCTGTTCACTCTCCAGATTCGCACTCGGACCATTGGTTTTCGTGTACAATACTGTCAGTATATGAGTTACGCGAACGCGCCTCATGGCTAACCTCACACTCTGAGTTTGCCACAATGCACGCTCCCTCCCGCCAATGTGAAGGCATAAATTCATATCCCGATCCAAAACATTCAGTCTCTGACAGGGAAGTTTCAAACAAATAATCGCTTCTGTAACAACTGACCACTTTGTAAAATCTGAGCGCTTTACTTATCGCCGCTGGTCTGTTTTTATTCTAAATAGAGGAATAGCTCTGAGAAGGAGCTCCTTAAATTCGGTCAAATGAGACGTGCAATACAAAGACATGTCTACATTTTCGAAGTTGATGTGGACGATTTGTGTACAAGGAAATAATTATCGTTGTTTTACCCTCCTAATGCCGGCAGCTGTGGACGAGCGGTTCTAGGCGCTTCATTCCGGAACTACGCGCCTGCTACGGTCGCAGATTCGAATCCTGCCTAGGGCATGGATGTGTGTGATGCCCTTAGGTTAGTTGGGTTTAAGTCGTTCTAAGTCAAGGGGACTGATGACCTCAGATGTTAAGTCCCATAGTGCTAAGAGCCATTTGAACCATTTTCAACCTTCCTAATACTCCGATCTTCGTTTTCTCGACAGGTACTGTTGTTTCCCTTTTTATGGCTACGTATTTCTTATTACCTTTTCTGTCTTCTCGAGAGAGATTTCAGACATCCGTTTGTAAAATAATACCTGTTTAGTATTTCATCTAGTGGAGCCCTGAACTGGGTGAGATCACTCCCTAGTAATCCGGACTTGCTAAGTGGCAAACACGACCCTCCGCTTTTTATAACTACATCAGGATGTTCCATATTTTTGTCTCTCGATACTCTGGTGACACTTTTTACACTTTCTCTGTATTGTCTGAGTTTCCAGCTTCTCTCATTTTACTCAGGGCTAGACATAGTAGCGAAAAGCCCTTAGTTTGTTCTAGAGCGTAAAGATTTCACGACACGTGCTTCTTCAGTCATCGGGTAGGCCCTTTCCATGTATATTACGCTGGTTTAATCTTCTGTTTCATTTACATTCGGCTGTGCATCTCCACTAAGGCATTTAAATTTATGTTCAGTTGTCATGAAATTTCGAGCCTGTTTATGTTCGCCATGGATTCCGCTTTCTTCAAGATAATTTCCACAATATTTCTACACCCGCACTCCGCAAATGACCGTAAAGTAAATGGCCAAAAGTATATGATGTACTGTAGTTGTTTCCTCCCTTACGGTTACCCTGTGGACGATGCAAAGCTTGCGCCCCTCTATGTAAGCCTGAATACCCGTAAGTATATCCCGGTGGAAATTACAAAGCGTTGAGCCCTTACGTATGCATGTTTCCAGACAAAGCCATACCGAGCAACAAAATATAAAGCTACGGTAAGTCCGAAGCTCTGGAATGATTTATCTTCGATATAAAAAGCATCTTTGTGCCACGGAAAAATAATGTTACTCATTATTATGGAAACTTGCCACTCATCAATCCTACTTACGCGGCACACGAAAAATGAATTGGTTCTGTACGCCTCGTTGAGTCGAAACGAGCGAGATGCTCCCGTGTCATCACATTCGACTCGCATTCAGGAAAAATGGTTCAAATGGCTCTGAGCACTATGGGACTCAACTTCTGAGGTCATTAGTCCCCTAGAACTTAGAACTAGTTAAACCTAACTAACCTAAGGACATCACACACATCCATGCCCGAGGCAGGATTCGAACCTGCGACCGTAGCGGTCTCGCGGTTCCAGACTGCAGCTAGAACCGCACGGCCACTTCGGCCGGCTATTCAGGAAAAGCAGACTTCAAGTCACCGCCCAGTCATTATGACTTAGGGTCCCCTTTGAAAAGTGCGACACGACCGGTTCCTTGGCCTGCATTCGCCCTATGAGAGCTTGCGACCCGTCTGTAATGGTCCCTCCGTCGATGGGACGTAAGGCCATCATCTTCCTTCGCGAAATCGTGACTCATTGTCGTCTTCGACGCGGACCTTGGCACTAGCCGCTAACGCGTGCTAACGATCAGCTCCGTGTGTGTTAGGCCGTCCACAACAAGCCGCCCTCTGCATTGCGTAGTTGTTACGTCACGTCACTCGCCGACGCAAATGCCAAAGCGCAGTGCTGGAGGAAGAAGTGTCGCGATGTGGGCAAACTGCAGCCGGTTTGCTTCCCATTAAACGCGATGCGTCACTTGGATGACAACGGATGTGTTGTCGCCACTCTTTCTCGTGTCTGAATTCGCGGACAGCGAGAGATAAAGGGCAGAAGGCACACCTGACTCGCTCAGTAAGCATAATTTTAGATAACTTTATTGGGATATAACAGTGATCTTTCATTTACGTAAAAATAGTAAAAGAAAGAGTTCTGGTCACAGTCATTTATTTAAAATATGAGCCGTTTCGGCCTCTAGTAATAGGCCATCTTTAGATAATGCACTGTAAGGATAAAAATTAAAAGTGCTGATCTACATAAGGAAGTTAGAAAACATTAAAAAGGATATACATTATAATGACGTACTATTATCCATCCGGTTACAATCTAACCTGTTACGTTGGGCTAATATTTCATGATTATAAAAGCGGTTTTAACAGTATCGATACGATATTGAACTTCCCATTTTTTTAGCCGTTTATAGTTAAATCTATGTACATTAGTAAAATTGGATGTTCAAATCTTAATGTACGACGTGTAAATCGCTTCCCACTGGCTGGCATAGACGTCAGGGGTTCATGCGCGCCCTGTTTCACTCTTTTTCATCTACATCTACATTTATACTCCGCAAGCCACCCAACGGTGTATGGTGGAGGGCACTTTACGTGCCACTGTCATTACCTCCCTTTCCTGTTCCAGTCGCGTATGGTTCGCGGGAAGAACGACTGCCGGAAAGCCTCCGTGCGCGACAAATCTCTCTAATTTTACATTCGTGATCTCCTCTGGAGGTATAAGAAGTGGGAAGCAATATATTCGATACCTCATCCAGAAACGCACCCTCTCGAAACCTGGCGAGCAAGCTACACCGCGATGCAGAGTGCCTCTCTTGCAGAGTCTGCCGTAACGCTATCACGCTTTCCAGATAACCCTGTGACGAAACACGCTGCTCTTCTTTGGAACTTCTGTATCTCCCCTGTCAACCCGACCTGGTGCGGATCCCACACTGATGAGCAATACTCAGGTCTAGGTCGAACGAGTGTTTTGTAAGCCACCTCCTTTGTTGATTGACTACATTTTCTAAGGACCCTCCCAATGAATCTCAACCTGGCACCCGCCTTACCAACAATTAATTTTATATGATCATTCCACTTCAAATCGTTCCACACGCATACTCCCAGATATTTTACAGAAGAACAGCTACCAGTGTTTGTTCCGCTATCATATAATCATACAATAAAGGATCCTTCTTTCTATGTATTCGCAGTACATTACATTTGTCTATGTTAAGGGTCAGTTTCCACTCCCTGCACCAAGTGCCTATCCGCTGCAGATCTTCCTGCATGTCGCTGCAATTTTTTAATGCTGCAACGTCTCTGTATACTACAGCATTATCCGCGAAAAGCCGCACGGAACTTCCAAAACTATCTACTAGGTCATTTAAATATATTGTGAAAAGCAATGGTCCCATAACACTCCCCTGTGGCACACCAGAGGCTACTTTAACGTCTGTAGACGTCTCTCCATTGAGAACAACATGCTGTGTTCTGTTTGCTAAAAACTCTTCAATCCAGCCAAACAGCTGGTCTGATATTCCATAGGCTCTTACTTTGTTTATCAGGTGACAGTGCGGAACTGTATCGAACGCCTTCCGGAAGTCAAGGAAAATGGCATCTACCTGTGAGCCAGTATCTAAAATTTTCTGGTTCTCATGAACAAATAAAGCGAGTTGGGTCTCACACGATCTCTGTTTCCGGAATCCATGTTGATTCCTACAGAGTCGATTCTGGGTTACCAGAAATGACATGATACGCGAGCAAAAAACATGTACTAAAATTCTACAACAGATCAGTCAGAGATATAGGTCTATAGTTTTGCGCATCTGCTCGGCGACCCTTCTTGAAGACTGGGACTATCTGTGCTCTTTTCCAATCATTTGGAACCTTCCGTTCCTCTAGAGACGTGCGGTACACGGCTGTTAGAAGGGGGGGGGGGGGGGGCAAGTTCTTTCGCGTACTCTGTGTAGAACCGAATTGGTATCCCGTCAGGTCCAGTGGACTTTCCTCTGTTGAGTGATTTCAGTTGCTTTTCTATTCCTTGGACACTTATTTCGATGTCAGCCATTTTTTCGTTTGTGCGAGGATTTAAAGAAGGAATTGCAGTGCTGCCTTCAGCAGCAGTTTTGCGACTGCGGTTGGCACAGCTGTTCCAACCGTCATCAAAAGTAGCCGGATGCGTAACGATACAGCATTTTAATGTATATTCTTTTTAATGGTTTTTAACTTCCCTGCATAATTCAGCACTCTTAATTTTTATCTTTACAGTGCATTATCTAAATATGGCCTACTACTAGAGGCCGAAACCGGTCATATTTTTAATAAACTACTGTTAAAGTAAGACCGTTTTTTACTCATTTTTGCTCAGTCTTTCCAATAGACATTCACAGTGTCCTTGGCATTTCATCTCAACCTAATTTGTAGGAAAGATCCGCAGAAAAATTCAAACAAACAGTAAAAAAAAGCAACATTTGTTCTTATACTATTGCGTATATCATGTACTTAAAATTCTACTTAAAATTTGGTTGACAACATACACACTGGCACGAGAAGAAACTAATGGATTTCTGTTATTTCGTGGCATGAAAATCGCAAAAAGCTTTTCAAAATGACGTTATTGGATTCGACAGACTAGTCATCATCAGACTGTCTACAGATAAAAAAGCTGAAACAACAAGGATTATTGTAAAATCTATCTATGTCAGCGGTTCCAGACTTTTTGTCAATGCGTACCATTTAACATTTTCAATTTGGGCATACCACGATAGCTTATTCTCTTTCCATTTTTTGTTATTTTTTGTTTTAACGTATCTTGAGGTAACGGAAAGGAAGGACAGGTGGGGAGGGGGGGGGGGGGGGGGGTGTCGAACGTTGAGCAACCGACTGCCGCAAGAGGTTGTAAGTATTCTTCGTATCAGAGTGCCATTTTACGTAACTGTCACGAAAGCGATAATAACAACAATAAACTGTTCACTGCAGCGCCATGGATTGGCATACCGCCTAAGTTGCCACCAGCTGCAAAGAGGCACGAAAACTTCCTATATCCACAGACAAGCCCCGATAGAAATATAGCCAACGTCAGAACAAGATAAGTAATTCCCGGCCAAGACAGCGACGGCTAATGGAGGGAGGGGTTCGGAGGATACAAAGCGACCTTCCTATGTCCATAGTGGTTCTAGGCGCGCAGTCCTGAACCGCGGGACTGCTACGGTCGCAGGTTCGAATCCTGCCTCGGGCATGGATGTGTGTGATGTCCTTAGGTTAGTTAGGTTTAATTAGTTCTAAGTTCTAGGCGACTAATGACCTCAGAAGTTAAGTCGCATAGTGCTCAGAGCCATTCCTATGTCCAACGTAAAGCCGGAGACAAACATTCTGCAGAAAATCCATTTTCTCTAGCACGCTGCTTTTATCAGTTTCATCACTATCATTTAACTTTAAAAATAATAGCAAAACTTTACGTTTTTCAATAAGTGTTTTGTTTACACGCACGCCTACCACCTAAGCTGCCCTGCCGTACCACCGTCTGTGAACCCGTGATCTATGTAATGATAAAACAAGTATATAACTATCCTAAAAAATTGCGCATATTGCAAATGGTGAAGTTAGGTTTCCATTGCACCATCTGCATTTCGGCATAACTCTATTCTTATTTATCTACAGACAGACTGGTGACCACTGGCTGGTCTAAAACGGTAACAACATTCTGAAATGCTTTTGCGATCGTCATCGCAACGGACAAAATAGCTAGTCGATCCGATAACATCCGGTGACTCTTTATTTTTTTTTTTTTTTTGCAAATTAATGAGCTGCACTGTTAAGTGTAAGAGAAGACCGTTCTGATGATTTCCAAGATACGTGTGAAAATTCTGCTACACGGACCGCTCTTTAAACGTCAACAGAGTAAAGAATGAAGCTTGTGCTCTTGCAAATTCCCTCGTACAGTGCAAAACACAAAGTTGAAGCAAACTGATATTCCTCGGCTAGTCGAACATACTAAATGTGAATAATTATTCCACAGTGTAATTGGGCAACATACGAATCGCGTTGTTAACAGACATAAAGCTGTGGGCTGTCAGTGTAACTTGATAAGATATATCCCCAACTCCTAAATGTTATGAGTTGTTACAAATAGGGTAGAACCGTGACGGAACACGTGTGACGTCAGTACAGGTGTACTGAACAGAAGCAGTGAGCTGGAAATGTGTTTACGAGCCATTACAACGCATTGTGCTATGTTCCGGCTGACGGTCTGGAAAATTTGGAAATTTGTGGTAAGTTCCTATGGGACCAAACTGGTGAGGTCATCGGTCCCTAGGCTTACAAACTACTTAATCTAATGGCTACCCCACGTGGCGCCGACGGTCTAACAGTTTAGCGACAGACAATATTGCGCTAATGCAGCTGATGTTATTGCGCTAATGCAGCTGATGTTCGCACAGAATCGACAACCGTCTCACAGACTGACATCGAAGGAGTTCTATATTAGCAAGAACTACTTTAGCGCCATCATTCGCAAACATTTTGGCTTACCAATTTGTGATGCAGAGACTGACTGACTGTAAATCGTTGTAAAGTCATTCACGTGTGTGGCCGAGATCCATTCTTCCTCCAGACTGTTCCGGCATCTGAGATGTGGCATTGTCAGTGCGGTATGAGTAGGGTAGGTTGCCGTCATTACTCCAAAGCGCAGCTCGTTATCCGCACAACATTTTGAGTCACATCCAAAGACAGGTGGCACATATGCTTCGTTCAGTTTCAAAGACAGTCTTGCCGTTATCCTGCATCTTTATAAATGTTGTTAAAAGTGTATTCTGGTCAGTGGACATTATTTTCTAGGCGACTAAACGATTTATCTTGTATTTTTAATTTTACGTATTGTATGATGGTTCGCTGAATAGCTTAGATCCTCACTGTTCACTTCTGGGCCAAAGCACTTCTGTAAAATGAGAAAGTATTACGAAACAGTGATGAACATTCTATTCGTACGCTAAACAAATCTTGACTGTTGTTCTAAAGTTTTAATTATTATCATCGTCGCCTTCAGGGATTAGGCCTTAGTGTCTGAGCCCCTTCAGATTTGCTTGCCCCATCTCTGTAAAGGACGACAAACGCTAGACAGTATTGCAACTGTAATTATCTTATTGTTAGACATACGATGGACATGGTCCTTTCAGTTTAGTCTATATTTCTCAGTTACAGTTTTAATGCGTTTTACATTTAGTTCTAGCCTAATATCTGGCTTTCTCGTATGGTCCAGTAATGAATATTCTGCTACAAAGAAGAGGAACTTCATCTCTGATGATTAGACTTGTCGTTATTAATCTGACGTTAGGGCACACTACTCGCTAAAAGGCAAGGCTATTACTTTGCAAAGTTTAATTGTTGTGTCTTTCCGTGCGTTACATTTTAATATATGTTGTGCGGTTCCATAGAAATGTTCGAATCTGGGTTATTTTAGCATTACATAATCTGACTTGGGAAATATAAAACTGAACTCTGAGTATTTAACTCTGTTACTTTACTATTCTTTTGTCTATCTAAAACAAACAATTTTGGCTCTTGTGGATCAATTATTTGTCCATCTGTAACAGTTTTGGCTCTTATTGGTTCCAAAGTTCCAATTAATACTCAATACTCTTGTCATACTTGAGGTAGCTCGCCGCGGTCTTCACTGTCATAAATTAATCCGAGCGTCATTGTTATAAATGTCCTGAATTGTGCTCAGCCGGCCGCGGTGGTCTAGTGGTTCTAGGCGCTCAGTCCGGAACCGCGCGACTGCTACAGTCGCAGGTTCGAATCCTGCCTCGGGCATGGATGTGTGTGATGTCCTTAGGTTAGTTAGGTTTAAGTAGTTCTAAGTTCTAGGGGACTGATGACCATAGATGTTAAGTCCCATAGTGCTCAGAGCCATTTTTTTTGTTAAGTCCCATAGTGCTCAGAGCCATTTTTTGAATTGTGCTCACTGAATTAATAAAATGTTCGTAACAGTCAAAACTCTGTACAAATATTCCCGAGAAATAGAGTTCAGATTCTCGTTTTACTTAGTTCTCCTAAAGACGGAAAACTCTATGTAGAAATAGTTCTTTAACATAGCCAAACTCGATGTCATCCTACATCCTTGCCCAATGACTCTGTCTATGCTGATCTAGATGTCGACAACGCCGTCCTTCTTTGTACGTAGTGAGCCTATATACCTACAACTACTTTTAAATTTATTTGAGCGTTCCCATCGCTTCGTCACACGTAAAACAGATAATAACTACGATATATATGCGAATTCCATGACCAGCATGAGTATGAAAAAAAAAACCTTTCTTGCAGCAGGCTACGCCATTTTGAAGATAAAAACAATACTAAAACCAGCGTTTCTGCCGTCTTCGCAGCTGTCTTCTTCAGTCACTCAAGTGAGGACAGCTGCAAAGATGGCAGAAACGTCGGTTTTAATAATGAATCTAGTTTCAAAATGACACAGCCTAACGTCTATAATAATTAGATCCAAATAACTACTGTTGAAATACAGCACTAAAAAGACTACAAACGAGACGACAAAATTAAAAGCAGCACATCGTTATTCCTTCGAATTTCACCTGAGCGAAATTTTACTGTCCGCCAGTGACAGATGGTGTTAATAGACTACGCACGTACGTACGCGCGACAGCTAGCCAGCAATGAAGTAACCTTAGATCGAAGAGCACATGAATGGCGATTTGGTCTTGAAGATACATCGGGTCTGACAAGATCTCGGACGCTTTAGATACATAAAACGATTAGACTGTGCTCCCGCAGGCATTTAGACGATCGCTCAAACAGTGAAGTTGTGATCCTTATTTAAACTTTTCAGGCTACAGATAACTTCATTCAAATTATGGGATGGGTCCTTCAGTAGTAAACGTAGCGAAGTGACTGATTGATTATGAGACTGGACTTGAACTTACAAACAGCGTAGTGGAAATCTTCTCCCGACCATCTCGATTTAGGACTGCAGCGGTTTTCCGAAATCACACTCAACCAAAAGCCGAATGATACCTTATGCAAATCACAGCAGCCTCTTTCATCGTACCGCGTTTCACCTCGCCCCGACGAGACGTTACACCCGCACACTCCTCTTCTTGCTACAGATTTCTGTGGAGGTGCGCACCCGGTGCGATGCGACAGCTTCATTAATTCGTCGTTCCGCTTGGGGGCACAGCAGCTCAGGGATGAAATTGTCGCACTGCCTGTGCGGAGGAGTGAACACGAATAGGTAGGCAGCTCTTGAGTCCTCCATTCCGTCACAGTAGACAAATACTGTTACTGATGGCTGACGTGACAAAATACCAGAATGACGTTGATTTTGATAGACAAAAGTACTACTGACGTCTCGGATGGTTACTCCAAACGGCCACTGACGATCAGCCGGCCGCGGTGGCCGTGCGGTTCTAGGCGCTCCAGTCCGGAGCCGCGCTGCTGCTACGGTCGCAGGTTCGAATCCTGCCTCGGGCATGGGTGTGTGTGATGCCCTTAGGTTAGTTAGGTTTAAGTAGTTCTAAGTTCGAGGGGACTGATGACCACAGCAGTTGAGTCCCATAGTGCTCAGAGCCATTTGAACCAACTGACGATCCCTTTTGTCACCTGTATCCAGTCAGAGTTAATTCAAATGGCTCTGAGCACTATGGGATTTGACTTCTGAGGTCATCATTCCCCTAGAACTTAGAACTACTTAAACCTCACTAACCTAAGGACATCACACACATCCATGCCCGAGGCAGGATTGGAACCTGTGACCGTAGCTCTTGCGCGGTTCCAGACTGTAGCGCCTAGAACCGCTCGGCGACCCCGGCCGGCCTGAGTTAATAACTAATGTCGATGCCGGAGTATCTTTTTAGCCTTCCTTCCCTTGCAATGTCCTCCTTTCCAGAGTTTTTTTTCTTCTTCCGGAGCTTTTAAATGGTTAACGAGGATTTCACCGACTTAACAACTTTAACTCATTACTTAAGACAGATCTATAGTCTGGTAGGAATATAGAATAGTCAGTCTTGCAATTTGAAATCTCTACTCGGTTCGTGAAATGAGCTTAGTTATCTTGACAGAAAGAACACATCATTCGAAAGACAGATGTCCTGTTCCTGTTCTGGGCGTTTATTAATCACTGATGTCAGTGAGAGTAGAGTAGTGAAGGTAGATGGTAGTGTGACGCAACTAGGAGACAAATTCAGCACGTGGTGCTGAAGGAGGCAGCATAATTTTGTTGTCTGCCGCGAGCGTTTTGGGCCGAGAGTCGAGCCGTTGGCTATAAATTTCGCATTATTGTGCATTTGGTGACGTCAAGAAGGTGATTACTGTCGTTGATAGCAGTGGAATATCTCTAGTGTTATACACGGAACAACTTACACACAAAATCTGCACGTATCGCATTTTATTTTTTCTTATGACGCTAGGTCTGGTACATGTCACTATAATCTTCAGTACAACCGTTGACAATATACAGCGTAACCTTTCTTATTTTATCTGATAACGGCTATGGGCAAAACGCATCACTGAGAATAATGAACACATTGGAATCTATACCAATATTTTGTGTAAGTGCTAAAAATGATCACTTACCTCTGCATAATGAACAAGGGGAACAACATCATTGTCACTTTTTTGTGTACGGAGTTTTCAAGAATTCAAAAGCATGAATCGGAGTCACTTTGGGCACTTCCCAGCGGCCGGTCGGGGTGGCCGAGCGGTTCTAGGCGCTACAGTCTGGAACCGCGTGACGCCGCGCAGTGTTTTTTGTGTTAGCAGAAGAGCCAACACCGTGTTACGACTGGGGGCCGAAATGCACGCGTTTTAGCTCACGCAGGCTGGCGTGAGGAGGGGAGAACTATACTGCTAAATTGTCGTCTCTGCAAATGAGAGCGTATGTAGACCTTGAACCATCGCTAGCAAAGTCGGCTGTACAACTGGGGCAAGTGGTAGGGAGTCTCTCTAGACTAGACCTGCCGTGTGGCGGCGCTCGGTCTGCAGTCACTGATAGTGACGGCACGCGGGTCCGGCGTATACTAACGGACCGCTGCCGATTTAAAGGCTACCACCTAGCAAGTGTGGTGTCTGACGGTGACATCACAGGATTAGCCGAGCAATGTAAGGCGCTGCAGTCATGGACTGTGTGGCTTGTCCAGACGGAGGTTCGAGTCCTCCCTCGGGCATGGGTGTATGTGTTTGTCCTTACGATAGTTTAGGTTAAGTAGTGTGTAAGCTTAGGGACGGATGACCTTAGCAATTAAGTCTCATAAGATTTCACACCCATTTTTGAACTTCCCAGCGTTATTATTTGCCAAGAGAGGGGAGCTGAGCCATTGCAGCACTAAGATAGCAAGAGATGTAGAAAGCAAGCTAGCGACGTCGCAGTATATTCCACGACTCCCTTTGTCATAAAGAACCGCTCACCCGTTTTATGTTCGTGCACTAGATCTCTAGTTGACGTGGTCTCGGCTGAACAGCTAGTGCCCCAGTTGGAACAGAGCGACAACGTTGGCCAGTGAGACTGTACGAGTTCCCGTCGTGTACGTACCACGTGCTGCGCGCGTCCACAACGTTGACGGGTGCGGTGACACGGCTGCGAGCGTCCCGCGCAGCTGTTCGCCGCGTACTGCAGGACGGGGCGCTCCCGCCGACGCGTAGCTGACGAGCTGACTCATCCGACAAGGAAGAACCTGCGTTTGGCTGTACGGAGATAGACACGTCCGCTGTATCACCTCCGGGAGTCCACTTGGCGCCGCTGCCTAGACGACTCAGGTCTGCTCCTCCACAACTCTTTCCGGTTCCACAGACCCGGACGACACGCAAAATTATCCTCGACGCCCTGGTACGGGCCAGCGCTAGCTCTCCCACGCATATTCGCTACAACTAGTCTCTCCTTTTCTCCATGTAAGTTTGCAAAAATTGGTTCAAATGGCCCTGAGCACTATGAGACTTACCATCTGAGGCCATCAGTCCCCTAAAACTTAGAACTACTTAAACCTAACTAACCCAAGGACATCACACACATTCATGCCCGAGGCAGCATTAGCACCTGAGACCATAGCGGTCGCGCGGTTCCAGACTGAAGCGCCTAGAACCGCTCGGCCACACTGGCCGGCGTAAGTTTGCATCAATTTTTCCAGCCGTGTGGTGATCCTTCCTTTTTGATCTGCTTTCACAAATAGCGTCTTTGTTTTCGGGTTCTCTCTCATCCTCCATCTGTTCACTATTCTCTGAACAAGGCGAGTCACTGGTTAAGAGGTCAGCAGGGATGGCGTTAAAATTCTAGCCCAGCTATCCGCATTTCTGTTTTTCGCAATCTTCTCAACATCAATTGCTGCTGCTGTTATCCGCCTTCTGATCTTGCGTTATGAATACGAAGTTCTGCAGCTAAGATCACCTTTTGAAACATTTTCATTTTCTCAATGTCCTATCGAAACTGGCCACCCGAGGAATTAAAAATTTTACAACACGTGATCTTGACTGTAAAAATATTTATTTCCTAATATCAGCAGCGCGAGGTAGCCGTGCGGTCTAAGGCGCCTTGTCACGGTTCGCGCGGCTTACCCCGTCGGAGGTTAAAAAAAAAAAATGGCTCTGAGTACTATGGGACTTAACAGCTGAGGTCATCAGTCCCCTAGAACTTAGAACTACTTAAACCTAACTAACCTAAGGACATCACACACATCCATGCCCGAGGCAGGATTCGAATCTGAGACCATAGCGGACGCGCGGTTCCAGACTGTAGCACCTAGAACTGCTCGGCCACACCAGTCGAAGTCGGAGGTTCGAGTCTTCCCTCGGGCATGGGTGTTTGAGTTATACTTAGCGTAAGTTAGTTTCAGTTAGATTAAGTAGTGTATAAGCCTAGGGACCGACGACCTAAGCAGTTTGGTCCCATATTCCTTACCACAAATTTCCAAATCATTTTTCTTAATATCACTTTACGGTAAGGACAGGTTAGATGTAATTATACGAACACGACAGTTTTCCTTCCCTATTCCCTTCGAACTAAATTAACACCTCGACTTTGGCGACTGTTTACACATACATAAAAAAAGTTTTGCAATGCTCTGGTTCCCAGAACTCCTGAAGATAGACGTTGACTGTGGATATTGTATCACAGACACAGTCCCTTTGACTGCTCAGAGATGTCTAAACCCGCCAGCATGTAAACAACCATGCATGAGCAGCATCTCTTAGATAGACGGTCAATACCGCGGTTGGATGGCGTCCGCATTGTTACATTGTGCCAGGAAAGGCTCTCAACAAGGGAAGTGACCAGGCGTACGGAGTGACCAAAGCGATGTTGTTCGGACATGGAATAGATACAGAGAGACAGGAACTGTCGATGACATGCCTCGCTCAGGCCTCCCAAGGGCTACTACTGCATTGGATGACCACTACCTACGGATTATGGTTCGGAGGAACCCTGACAGCAACGCCACCATGTTGAATAATGCCATCCTCCGACCCATAGTGCAACCATATCGGCAGCATATTGGCGAGACATTCGCCTTCATGGATGACAATTCACGCACCCATCGTGCACATCTTGTGAACGACTTCCTTCAGGATAACGTCATCACTCGACTAGAGTGGTCAGCATGTTCTCCAGACATGAACCCTATCCCTATCGAACGTGCCTGGGATAGACTGAAAATGACTTTATGGACGACGTGACTGACCAACCTCTCTGAGGGATCTACGCCGAATCGCCGTTGAGGAACTTGATGAACTTGTGCAGCGCGGGATTAGCCGTGCGGTCTGAGGCGCTGCAGTCATGGACTGTGCGGCTGGTCTCGGCGGAGGTTCGAGTCCTCCCTCGGGCATGGGTGTGTGTGTTTGTCCTTAGGATAGTTTAGGTTAAGTAGTGTGTAAGCTTAGGGACTGAAGACCTTAGCAGGTAAGTCCCATAAGATTTCACACACATTTGAACATTTTTGATGAACTTGTGGATAGTGTTCCACGACGAATATACGCATGCATCAATGCAAGAGGATGTGCTACTGGGGATTAGAGGTACCGGAGTGTACAGCAGTCTGGACCACCACCTCTGAAGGTCTCGCTGTCCAACATGCAATGTGTGGTTTTCCATGAGAAATAAAAAGGGCGGAAGTGATATTCATGTTGATCTCTATTCCAATTTACTGTACGGGTTCCGGAAGTATCCGAACCGAGGTGACGCAAAACTTTTTTTGTTGTGTGTATATTCCTTTCTTTGCTACTTATGTTTATCTGCCATTCTCTACATTCATCGGTACCCATGGTATCAGAAATGACCGTCCTTTTCTATTCCTTAACGGAACGTACGGACGAAAGGCATTAGCATAAATATTATCGGCAAAAGCATGCCGTTCAGCATCATTTGTGAGTATTGTTGGCGAAACACGAGGAAAGACTTGTCAAAGACGATTCTTTAAGTGTTACCTCATCTTGTTACTGTGCATTTTTAGGTAAAAATGACTCTCATCTTGATAAATCAATGGCCATGGTGTAAACGACTATAACTAGAGCTACACACCTATGTAAAATTAACTGTAGGTGATCCCTAGCACTAACAAAGGTTTCTTTGATAACATCATTATGAATAAAGCCTCTCACTGTAATGTGAAGGAAAAGTAAGAATGCACAGGAATGTTGGCCAGAAAGTTAACGATAGTATGTCGATGAAACATGTCCTCTTTAAAAGAAAAAGGGAGAAAGCTCACGCCAATACATTTTAGAATAGCGGCCAGATGACATTAGAACATTGCCACGATAATTCCGTAACTAGGCAACCATTTTAAGGTAACTTCTACCAATGAATATTCATTACACCCGCAAGCCTAAAAGATATACACAAGGGCAGTTTTATTAATTGTCAGTAAAACCATAAGGTAGTAATAAGGTTAAAACGTAATTCTGAACATTCGACAGAGATCTCAGTTAATCACAAACACTAACACTGACAAATTCTCATAATTTGCCATGTGGAGAGGAGCAGCCAGATAATTCCTTTTAAAAATAAATTTTATTGCAGCCAAATCTTCAGTGGCGAAACTAGGAGACTTCTAGTAGGAAGTAAAAGCAAACTATAACTCTCTGCAAATTCTGACGCAGTCGTGGGAAAGAATTATTCAGGGGCCATTGTATATGAGTCGTCTAAGCCAGTATAGTTACCGAAGATTTAAAGCGAGTATTTGACTGTCGTAAACTGTACAGTTCGCTTACCCAGGAAAATTTCACGTCTCCACTATCGGTAACTACAATGAGTGGCCAAAAGTCATGGTAAGGCACTGTATGCGACGTTGGCCGGCTGCTGGTAACTATGCACTGTATTTTCCGCGTCTAACCCCGGTACAATGGGCTCCTGGCAGTTCGGCATTCAAACCGGCAGCGATGTGACTCGCACTAGAGCGTTGATCGGCTCGTATGGCACTGCTGTAGGACTGCTGATATTTTAAAAATATCGGTAATCCGATATATCGATATTTAAATGAATATCGTTATTTGTTCTCTTTATATCGAGAAGTAGGATTGACATATCGATGTATCGACAGAATATATTTCGACGTACCGGCCCATAAAAAATATCGGCTTTACATTGTGAATATACTGCCTGTATGTTTAAATACTGATCCATTATTAGATATTCTGTACATCAATAAACCAGTAGCCTGCCTGTCCCCCTTAGAGCAAGAACTGAAGGGAAAACGACGCACGTTCATGCTGTATTTCCACCAAGTTGTCACCGCCCACGCGAAGACCAGTCTTGTCATTTAGATTTTTGATCACCATTTTCAGCAACTATTTTTGAAGGATACGGATGGAAAGAAATAGCACACTAGTCGCTTTAAAACTGTTTTCAAACGCAACTGGTTGCTATTTTTTCACAACGGAAATCTCATTATTCCATTCACAACGTCACCTCCCAGAGGAATTGGACTTCTCCTGATGTGCCACATATACTTGCTTCACACAATCAAAGAGAAAGATTGGACGCGATCACATCTCAGAAAGTAGTAAGACTCCTTCACACAGTGAAAGTAAAATTAAATGCTACTACAATTTAAAGAGAACAACGTCAAATATGTACCGAAAACTTAAAAAAAAAACAGTATAAAATAAAAACATCAGAACTTGATGCTGTCATTATGAATCACATGTAGGGGAAAAAATATCGCCGATATTTATTGATATATTTTGGGAGAAGTATCGATGTATCGATGTTTTGTCAACAGCTCTACTCTGCGGAGGTGATGTGATGTTCCTTCGTTCAATACTTGGAAGTCGTACGTTGTGGCGGTTTATGGGTACTAAAACATGGTCTCTGTGGTATTGAACGTCCATCTTAGACAATGAGAATCTCGTAAAGCCTGCATCTGATGTAATCTCCGCTGTGATTCGTTACCCAAGCGTCATGCACCCCACGTTCAGAGTCCGTTGACACGTGACGTGCTGCCACGTGCTCCACATAGCTGTCTGTCATAGGCTACTCAGATACCGCGTCTGTACCTGCGCCATACATCAGATTTAACCGCAACATTCAGGAGTCATACAACACGAGCACGTAATGTCGGTACTAGGGAAAGTAGGCTTCAGTTTATTGAGAGAAACGTGTAGCTCACCTATAAAGCAGACCGCGTATCGAACACTAGTGCGATGCAACCTCGAGTACTTCTCGAGTACTTGTGTTACACACCATGTCGCATCAAGGGAATACATGAAGCAGTTCAGAGGCGACCTACGAGATTTGTTATCGGAAGATTCGATCAACTCATCCACTGTTACGGAGACACTTTGTGAACGCAAATGTGACTCCCTGGAGGGAAGACGGTGTTCTCTTCGCGAAACATTATTTATATAATGATTCTACTGCCGCCAATTTAAGTTTCACGTAATGACCTCGAAGACAAGACAATAGAAATTACGGCTGGTACGGAGGCATATAGACAGCCGTTTTCCCCTAGCGCCATTTGCGAGTGGAACAGGAAAGGGAATGACTAGTGGTGGTACAAATACCCTCCGTCACGGACTGTAAAGTGGCATGCGGAGAACGTAAGTACACTGCGCAACACTATTAAAGGATCACTTTTTCGCTACACCGTAACTGTCTCCTACTGCGAAGATTACTTTGAAATTTGAGTCGAAGGTGCCTACAACATCCCTCTGTAACGGTGAAGAAGGGTAGCGCCCTGCGACGTCACCCCCGCCCTCGACAAAAGGCCCGAACTCAGAAGTTCGTGTTATGTGGAAGGTGGGCTAATGCTGTCACGTTGGCACCGAAATTCACCATGTTCTGCGGATCGCCACAGTAGACGTGACACATGATGGGAAGAACGTCGCCACTCTTCCTATCCACATTTCACCCCTCCTATTGCAGCCTCCGCGACAGAGATCAGAATCGCGACGCCCAGCGTTGAAACCAGGCGGTTTCCTTACCTGTGTCCGAGGAAAACATTTCAGACACACCACCGCTCGGACTCGACACGAAAGGGTATTAGAGACTGGCACAAAGGGCATCAATGAAACCATCCCTTTCCTTGGGACGTTGTTCTCCACACATTTCACGGTCGAAAATGACAGTTAGTAGTGCGGAAGATAACAAGATGGCGTTTTTGACCTCCTTTGACACTGCTGACACCCCACAGACGATTCAACCCTTCTCTAAGGACATCGTGGGCCAGCAACCTGAATGTGGTCACATTCCTCTTTGTGTAGCGTGACATCGATACACGCGTGAATAAAGTGGCTTAGACCGTTCATTTCAGCAGCACCCTTGGTGCCATCCGCCCACTTTTGTTGACCAGCTTTTTAGCTGTACAGAGACAAACAGTTACCAGAGGGCTACGCTACTGCTCTTGCGCCAGTTAGTAGGGCTGCGGAATCGGAAGGGCATCGAAGGTGTTGCCTGTCTCCAAGCGCCTGGGAGTTCGTCACAGGTTGTTTAAATATTCCAGTGTGTGAATTCCCAAGGGACCAACCTGCTGAGGTCATCGGCTCCTAGACCTACACACTACTTAAACTACCTTCTGATAAGGACAACACACACACCCGTGGCCGAAGGAGGACTCAAACCTCCGGTGGGGGGGACAGGTTGTCTCTGATAAGTATATTATTAAAGTGCTCAACAGATTCGGGCGGAAAGCACTGTGTTGCCGAAAAGGGGTGGGGGGTGGGGGGGGGGGGGGGAGGGGCGGGGCTTAGAGAAACCCTTTGACGTTTTATTCACGAATGTGTCATATGTTAGCCGGCCGAGGTGGCCGAGCGTTTCTAGGGACTTCAGTGCGGAACCGCGCTGCTGCTACGGTCGCAGGTTCGAATCCTGCCTCGGGCATGGATGTGTGTGATGTCCTTAGATTTAAGGTTTAAGCAGTTCTAAGTCTAGGGGACTGATCAGCTCAGATGTTAAGTCCCATAGTGCTCAGAGCCATTTCTCATGTATTAGTGTCAGCGTCACATGTGTCAGTGTCCGTCACCGTCAGTGACAGAGCGACTCGTGTCCCTGCTGCTAATAAAGCGAGTACACTGTTCGTTTGTTATATATTTTTACGACCTTACAACAGAAGCGACTTATTTACAGATACCTGCGTAGTTACTAGTTTATTTTTGTAATTTTTTGCCAGAGTGCTTACTAGGCGCAACCTTTTAGTTTAATAACAGTGCAGCGTAAAATACTGCCGCTGTTAACGACCATTGTATCATATAGGCTTTTGTTTGATTTGATTGGTGTAAATCAGTGTCGGTTAGACCGTCAATGACAGAGCACTTCGAATTCCTGGTCCTAATAAACGCCGGCCGCAGTGGTCTAGCGGTTCTAGGCGCTCAGTCCGGAACCGCGGGACTGCTACGGTCGCAGGTTCGAATCCTGCCTCGGGCATGGATGTGTGTGATGTCCTTAGGTTAGTTAGGTTTAGGTAGTTCTAAGTTCTAGGGGACTGATGACCACAGATGTTAAGTCCCATAGTGCTCAGAGCCATTTGAACCATTTTTTTTCCCAATAACCCGAGGGCACCGATCGTTTGCTACATATTTTTACGAGCTTCAAACAGGAGGGACTTCAGTAAAGGATAGTAATTGTGATTGCTGTGTACAGGTGAGTTGGCGATCCTTCGCTCACAGCACCAGGCTACGTTGGCTTCCGTCATGCAGCTTGAGGCTGCTGCCAAGGGGCATCACTATGGGAGGTCGGACGCGGGGATGCGAGGGACGTCGAGCACGTCCCACATGTCCCCCGATCGGTCCACTGCTGTGGTCGCTCCGGGTACTGCCGGCACTGAAGTTGACCCCTCACCCGTGGCCGAGTGGGAGATCATTCCAAAGTCTGGCAGGCAGCGAAAGACTTTCCAAGGGTCTGATCGTGGGGCCTCCCCGGTTTGTTTGACGAACATGTTTCGGGCGTTATCTGTGGCTGACGATGTATCTGAGCCGGATGCAATGGTCCACCCTGTTCCAGAGGAAGCTTCTCGGCCCGCAAGGTCTGGGCTTTCACAGAGGGTGGGTTTGCTGGTAGTTGGGAGCTCCAACGTTAGGCGCATAATGGGGCCTCTTAGGAATATGACTCCCAAGGAGGGAAAGGAAGCCAGTGTGCACTCCGTGTGCATATCGGGAGGAGTCATTCCGGGTGTGGATAGGGTGCTTCCGGATGCCATGAAGAGAATAGGGTGCAGCCAACTGCAGGTGGTGGCTCATGTCGGTACCAGTTACGTGTGTCGCTTTGGATCTGAGAAGATTCTCTCTGGTTTCGGGCGGCTAGCGGAAATGGTAAAGACTGCCAGTCTTGCTTGCGAGATTAAGGCGGTGCTCACCATCTGCAACATCATCGATAGAACCGACTGTGGTCCTTCGGTGCAGAGCCGAGTGGAGGTTCTGAATCAGAGGCTCAGGCGGTTCTGTGACCGTGTAGGCTGCAGATTCCTAATAGGTCAGGAGTTCACTACACACAGGAAGCGGCTACACGGGTAGCGGGTACTGTGTGGAAGGGACTGAACGGTTTTTTAGGTTAAAGGGTCTCAGGAAATGGGGTAGGGAAAACACGGTAAGGTAGTTGTAGAAACGATCGGTATTGCAGTTGTAAATTGTCGTAGCTGTGTTGGGAAAGAACCAGAGCTCCAAGCCCTAATAGATAGCACTGAAGCTCAAATAATTATATCTATAGAAAGCTGGCTAAAGCCGGAAATAAGCTCATCCGAAATTTTTCAAACAATCTAACAGTGTTCAGAAAGGAAAGATCAAGTACAGTTGGTGATGGAGTATTTATTGCTGCCAGAAGATGTTTACCTTGTAGTGAAATTGAAGTAGACAGTTCCTGCGAAATAGTATGGGTAGACGTTATACTGGACAATCGGACTAAACTATTAACTGGATCGTTTTACCAACCCCCCCCCCCCCAAGGGGGTATAGAAGGTATAGTTGCTGAACAGTTCAAAAAAAACTTGAGTCTGATTCCAAATAGGTACCCCACTCATACAATTATAGTCGGTGATGACTTCAATCTACCCTCGAAACTGTACTGCATACTTTCTCAGAAAATACCCGAAGCATAAATGGTTGCGAAAGCATACTTGACCTCTTAACAACAAATAACCTTGGACAAATAGGGAGTATCGTGACGAATATAGGAATCAGCGACCACAAGGCAGTTGCTGCTAGGCTGACTACCGTAACACCTACAAACATCAGAAAGAAACGCGATCTATTTGAAAAGGCTGATAAAAATGCTCTTAACACCTTTTTAACAGACAGTCTTCACTCCTTCCGATCTGATCGCGAAAGCCTAGAAAAGATGCGGAATGATTTCAAAGACGGCAAGTGAGAGATATATACGACATAAATTAATAAGTAATGATACTGATACCGCCGGCCGCGGTGGCCGAGCGGTTCTAGGCTCTCAGTCCGGAACCGCGCGACTGCTGCGGTCGCAGGTTCGAATCCTGCCTTGGGCATGGATGTATGTGATGTCCTTAGGTTAGTTAGGTTTAAGTAGTTCTAAGTTCTAGGGGACTGATGACCACAGATGTTAAGTCCCATAGTGCTCAGAGCCATTTGAATCATTTGATACTGATACCCCATGGTATATAAAACGGGTCAGATCGCTGTTGCAGTAGCAACGAAAAAAGCATGTCAAATTTAAAAGAACGCAAAATCCCTAAGATCGGCAAAGTTTTGCAGAAGTTCGAAATATAGCGCGTATTTCAGTGTGAGATGCTTTTAATAACTTCCACAACGAGATTCTGTCTCGAAATCTGGCAGAAAACCCAAAGAGATTCTGGTCATACATAAAGCACACCAGTGGCAAGACGCAATCAATACCTTCACTGCGCGATAACAACGGTGAAGTCAGTGATGACAGTGCCACTATAGGAGGGTGATTAAACACGGTTTTCCGAAACACCTTCACCAAAGAAGGCGAAGTAAATATTCCTGAATTCCAATCAAGAACAACTGCCAAGATGAGAAACATAGATGTGTAACAAAGCAGCTTAAATCACTTAATAAAGGCAAGGCCTCAGGTCCAGATTGTATACCAGTCAGGTTCCTCTCAGAGTATGCTGATACAATAGTTCCCTATTTAGCAATTATATACAACCACTCGCTCACAGAAAGATGCGTACCTGAAGACTGGAAAATTGCTCAAGTCACACCAATACCCAAAAGGGAAGTAGGAGTAATTCGCTGGATTACAGGCCCATATCACTAACGTCGTTTTGCAGTAGGGTTTTGGAACAGACACTGTATTCGAACATTATGAAGTTCCTCGAAAAAAAAAAAAAAAACGATTTATTGACACACAGCACGGATTCAGAAAATATCGTTCTTGCGAAACACAACTAGCTCTTTATATTCACGAAGTAATGAGTGCTATCGACAGGGGACGTCAAATTGATTCCATATTTTTTTATTTCCAGAAGGCTTTCGACACCGTTCCTCATAAGCGTCTTCTAACCAAACTGCGTGCCTATGGAATATCGCCTCAGTTGTGCGACTGGATTCGCGATTTCCTATCAGAAAAGTTACAGTTCGTAGTAATAGACGGAAAGTCATCGAGTAAAACAGAAGCAATATTCTGCGTTCCGCAAGGAAGTGTTATAGGCCTTCTATTGTTCCTGCTCTATATTAACGACATAGGAGACAATCTGGGTAGCCCTCTTAGATTGTTTGCTGATGATGCTGTCATTTACAGCTTGTAAAGTTACCAGATGACCAAAACGAATTGCAAAATGATTTAGATATGATATCCGTATGGTGCGGAGAGTAGCAATTGGCCCTGAATAAGGAAAAGTGTGAGGTTATTCACACGAGTACTAAAAGAAATCCGCTAAATTTCGATTACGCGATAAGTCACACAAATCTGAAGGCTGTAAGTTCAACTAAATAGTTATGGATTACAATTACAAATAACCTGAATTGGAATGCTGACATAGAAAATGTTGTGAGTAGAACAAACCAAAGACTGCAGATCACTGGCAGAATACTTAGAAGGTGCAACAGGTCTACTAAAGAGACTGCTTACACTACGCTTGTCCGCCCTATTCTGGAGTACTGCTGTGCGCTGTGGGACCCGCATCAGGTGGGACTGATGGATGGGTCGGAAAAGTACAAAGAGGGGCAACTCTTTTTGTATGATCGTGAAATAGGGGAAATAGTACCGCAGACATGATGGGTGACTTGGAGAGGCAATAGCTGAAACAAAGACATTTTGTTGCGACGGGATCTTATCATGAAATTTCAATCACCAGTTTTCTCCTCCGACTGCGAAAACATTCTGTTGGCACCCACCTACATAGGGAGAAGTGATCATCACAATAGAATAAGAGAAATCAGGGCTCGCACAGAAAAATTTAAGTGCTCGTTTTCAAAAAATGGTTCAAATGGCTCTGAGCACTATGGGACTTAACATCTACGGTCATCAGTCCCCTAGAACTTAGAGCTACTTAAACCTAACTAACCTAAGGACAGCACACAACACCCAGCCATCACGAGGCAGAGAAAATCCCTGACCCCGCCGGGAATCGAACCCGGGAACCCGGGCGTGGGAAGCGAGAACGCTACCGCACGACCACGAGATGCGGGCTAAGTGCTCGTTTTTCCAGCGCGCCGTCCGAGAGCGGAACGGTAGAGACAAAGGTTGAAGGTGGTTCATTGAACCCTCTGCCAGGCACTTTGTCGTGAATAGCAGAGTAATCACGTAGATGTAGACGTAGATGTGATCACGGCACAGGAGGGTGCATAATAGGAGGACTGAAGAAAGTTAAGCAACATTTGCTGCTTTGGATCGCCTTCAAATTGCATCGAATGGTTTGAACGGTCCTTACTGTCCGCCCCCGTTAGCTGGGTGGTCAGCGCGGTGGAATGCCACTCCCAAGGGCCTGGGTTCGATTCCCGACTGGGGCAGGAGATTTTGTCCGCTCAGGGGCTGGGTGTTGTGTTGTCCTCATCATCATTTCATCCCCATCTCCGACGCGCAAGTCGCCCAATGTGGCTTCTAATGCAATAAGTACTTGCCCTCGGCGGCCGAACTTCCCCGAATGGGGAACTCCCGGCCCACAATGCCGTTCGCTCATTTCCATTATTTCAACGGTCCTTACTGGTCCTGGTCCCACCCTGTACAACAGAGCAAAAATTGATGCCCCCCCAAAGAGACGCGATCAATTTTAAAGGAGTTGCTGGCACACGATGTCCTTAGAGAGGGATTGAGTTGTCAACAATGTTAAAGGTCGTGGTCCTGTTGCTCATCACACAGCGAACGTTCGTTTTCGACCACTTAATGTGTGGGAATAACACAGCAAGGGAAGCGGTGGTTTCATCGTTGCCTCTTTAACGGCTTCTCTTGCCGATTCTGAGGAGGGTTGTGTCTGAAACGCTTTCTTCGGCTGCATGATTTCAACGCAGTGTGCCGCAGTTCTGACCTCCATCGCAGAGGCGACAATAGAAGGGGTGAAATGACGGTAAGAGGGAGCGTGGCAGGTCCACGGTGGTGTTAGGTCGAATTTTTTGTGAAATTTAGTGCCAATGTGATATCATTAAGCCACCTTACATGTAACATAAACTTCTGAGCTCTGGCCTTTTTTGCGCATTTGTCGAAACCTCACTGTTTGAAGGGTCGCTGAGACCGAGACTGAGGTCGCAAGGCGCCACGTTTCTGCTCCATTACAGAGGAATCCTGTAGGCACATTTGAAACAAATTACCGACTTATATGTCGCAGTGGGAGACAGTTACGGGGTATCGAAACGTGATCTTTAATTGTATTTCGCAATGTAATTGTAGATCTTCCTTTGTACAGTCCTTGCCGTGACTTTTCGTAACTCATTTGTTATTGGCTACTGATTTTGTACTCAGAGTCCAAGAGTTCTTCTTCAGAGGTATACCCTTTACCTTCGTCCTCGGATAACATAATTTGTACGGTGCGCATTTGTTCACCTGTCTGTTTCGCAGTAACATATTTGTCACACTGTAATATCAGTAATGACGAGCACTTTCAGTAACGTCTTGTAGTCTCCCTACAATACTCCCCCACGGTGAGACGATACTGTAAATTCAGTCAGAGTAAGGAAAAGACAATACGTAGCCTGTGAATAAGTAGCAGTAATGCACAAATTACACAACAGCTTACTCTCTGCATTCACTACCAGCCCATAGTGCAGTTCCTATAGAGAGAAAACTCCGCAATTGAATGTTTCAATTATCGATTCTGTTCTCTGTTAGAGTAGCAGGTTTTGGGAGTAAGCCGTGTTCAGAAACAAGGGAGATCAGTCTTCTTTAAGACGATCCAGAAATGCAGACAAAACGTTGTCCTCGGATCGATCGGCTTCCTGACGCCCTGACTCTTGTGCAATAACTCATACTGCACCTGTCGGCACGCAGAAAGAAGAGAAGGCCTCAAGAACTCAAGAGAACCTGCGGAATTGCCTCCATTTTCGTAACGAAGTCACGGCCTTGGCAGACGGTGGGATTCCGCGTTGTTGCGTTTGGAGATGTACGTGAAGGTGGATGCGTTACCGTCTTCGCCCAGCATTCCTGAGGCAGCATGCCAACTATTACGACAAAACCAGCAGGTTCACGTGCAACTTACAGCACGGTATTAACATCTCCCGTTTCGTATATGGAAAGTGTCTTGGAATCCTGATGCAGCTCCATCTGAAGGGGTCGGCAGAAGAAAGTGCAAACCCAGAAACTCGTATATTGAGGTAGTACGTGTTATACGTCACATAAAATTCAAAGACAAGAACATACTGTGATGTCGTCAGTCATACGGCCACACCGCCGCCTGAGAGATTGATCCGCCGGATGCGATTCCTTCGATAAACGGAACAGAAGAACGGCTTTGTTAGCCAAAGAGAACACAGCCAGTCGCAGTACTTACGCTCGCCGCGAGCCGCTCCTAGGCACTTCATGTGCAGCAGGAGTGTAGTGCAGTTGTGCCAGTCTACAGTTCGTAGCCGCGCTCAGTGGTCAGCCAACGCCGATATTAGTCATCGTCTGCAGCTCAGTCATTGCTGCCATCAGGGCTTTTTAGCTCCGTTCCAAGTTAGTCTTCAAATTCACCGGATTCGACCTTCAAGATTACGAGAGATTAATTCGTCACTGCAAGATCTGTGACTTGTAAATTATGGTATTCTACAGAAGCGTAGTCTAGTCGCGTCTTCTATAATTGTCAACCAAATGATCATGGACTACAGCAAAGTTAAGTAATAAATACTTTCTTACTTTGTACTCCTGCTAATTAATTGTGTTTTCCTGTTGTAGCTACCAAGCAGTCTTGGCATAGTAGAACCCACGTTTCCACCTCCTTGGCTACCTCATGCTTGCCGCCTCATGTTGATGGACTCGATTATGGTGGAAGATCGAGAGCCATCACATACATACAATGAGACCAAGCAATTTATATAGCAGATAATGTTTACTGGCAGTACATAGGGAACTACTTGTTACCAGAATGTGGTGCATTCGCAAACACAACAGATAATATGATGTGACTAATCCTTACTAAACTGAAGGTTATCATCTACTTCTGCCGACCCCTTCATCGATACTAGTAATGTGACTAGGAGGTGTAGATACTCAAAATTACGACTGGGTCGTATCTATAACTTTTGAGAACCTCGCAAATTGGCCGGACGATGTTTCGTTAGCGAGAGATAAAGAGCAGTCTGTTAAGATACTAAAATCACCGGTCGGGAGAACGTGTTGAGTTCGAAGCACCGACAGATCGTCCTGGTTTAAGATTCTGCTGACTTCTAAGTAACTTAAGGCAAAGCCCTGTTGTTTAGGAAAGACTACAGTCGGTTTCCCTCTTTCTTCTTGTAAATTCGACCTTTGGGTCCATGTACACGGTCCACTCACATTAATATCATCGCCACCTGTGTTAGATGTCAATGTGCAATAACCATTCACAGACGGATAGTGGCAGCACAAACAGTGGAGAGTATATGAAGCGTGTTGGAGAACGCGGAGAACAGCACAGTCCTTGTCGTAAAGCGGAAACGGAGGGATTTATCTGACGTTTATCTGACGTTCAGGATGACACGATCGTTCACTTTCGGGCCAAGGATGGAAGCATTTCCGAAACGTCTTAGTTCGTAAACTCCCTCTGTAGTTACAGTATACTGTGCGTCAAAAAATGTCGCTTTCCAAAACGGGCGCCGAGGCAAATGTAATGTATTGCGAATACATAGAAAGAAGGATCCTTTATTGTATGATTATATGATAGCGGAACAAACACTGGTAGCAGTTACTTCTGTAAAATATCTGGGAGTATGCGTGCGGAACGATTTGAAGTGGAATGATCATATAAAATTAATTGTTGGTAAGGCGGGTACCAGGTTGAGATTCATTGGGAGAGTGCTTAGAAAATGTAGTCCATCAACAAAGGAGGTGGCTTACAAAACACTCGTTCGACCTATACTTGAGTATTACTCATCAGTGTGGGATCCGTACCAGATCGGTTTGACGGAGGAGATAGAGAAGATCCAAAGAAGAGCGGCGCGTTTCGTCACAGGGTTATTTGGTAACCGTGATAGCATTACGGAGATGTTTAATATACTCAAGTGGCAGACTCTGCAAGAGAGGCGCTCTGCATCGCGGTGTAGATTGCTCGCCAGGTTTCGAGAGGGTGCGTTTCTGGATGAGGTATTGAATATATTTCTTCCCCCTACTTATACCTCCCGAGGAGATCACGAATGTAAAATTAGAGAGATTAGAGCGCGCACGGAGGCTTTCAGACAGTCGTTCTTCCCGCGAACCATACGCGACTGGAACAGGAAAGGGAGGTAATGACAGTGGCACGTAAAATGCCCTCCGCCACACACCTTTGGGTGGCTTGCGGAGTATAAATGTAGATGTAGATGTAGATGTAGAACTGTTGTGCACCAGAGGCCATAGATGACAAGAGTGATTGACGGCTGCGAAGATGGAAATTTTTGGAAATATGTGGTAAGGCCTTAAGGGATGAAACTGCGTTTTAAACTAACCTACGCTAAGTACGACACACACACCCATACCCGAGGGAGGACTCGAAACTCCGACGGGGGACGGGGGGGGGGGGGGGGGGGGAGCCCCACGGACCGCGACAAGCTGCCTTAGACCACGCGGCTACCCCGCGCAGCTGCAGAGGTGTGTACGGGCTAACAGACGAGATACTGACCGTCAAGAGTAACCAAGGAGCTACCAACAATGTCTCCCAACGATCCTTCAAAGAACGTTGCCGAATCTGGGCGTCTGCAGTAGACACCTCATTCATGCACCCACGCTTACTGCTGTTCATCGGTGCGAAGGCTGGAATTTGCACGCCAGCGCCGCTACTGGACGATCATTGAGTGGCTATAGGTCGCTTTTTTTTAGATGAATCACGTCTTATGCTTCACTGGACCGATGGCGCATACGGCCCTGCAACAATCGTCGGAAGGGTACAGGCCGAAGTAGGGAGCATTGTGTGGGGAATGTTTTCGTGGCATTCGTTGGTTGATTTCGTCAATGTGGGAGGCACAGTGGATTCTTGGGGACCATGTCCACCCCCACGTGCAGTCTGTTGTTCCTCATCACGAGGGCATATACAAGCATTACAATGCAACGTGTCACACAGCTCGCAGTATACGTGCGTGGTTCGAAGAGCACCAGCATGAGTTTACATACTCGCCTGGCTACCAAACACCCCGGATTTAAACACAATCGAGAAAATGTGGGACTACCCCGATCGGGCCGATTGAGCCATGGATCTCATCCGGGAAACGTAGCGCAGCTGGCCACAGCACTGGAATCTCTCATGGCTTCGAATCCTGCCTCGGGCGTGGATGTGTGTGATGTCCTTAGGTTAGTTAGGTTTAAGTAGTTCTAAGTTCTAGGGGACTGATGACCTCAGAAGTTAACTCCCATAGTGCTCAGAGCCATTTGCGCCATTTTTTTGGCATTGCTTCACATCCCTGTTGGTACGTCCCAGAATATCACTGACTGTCTTGCTGCCCGTCCGTTCTAGTGGATGCAGGGTCTTAGAATAGCCTCCACGTCACTTTGTGGCAGCTTTCGGTAATTATGTGAGTCACCACTGTTAATGTAAACGACATGGGTAAGATTCAGACATAAGGGAGCTGCTGGTACCACGGAATCTGAATGAAAGTGTAACTGTGCCGACAGCAGAAAGCTCGCCATGTCGTCAATTTTAAGGCATTTAGATGGCAACAACACATCTATCGTGCCCAAGATACTGCGCATTCGAGCCAAAATAGCGGCACTCCATTCCCAGTGAGTAGTAGTTGTTAAGACCTGACAGAACTATAATCGTCCAGTCTTTCATTGCTCTCGGAGACGGCTGATGGGAACTACAACATATGAAACATTAGTGGACTTCGTTACAAGAGCGACAAAAAAAATTTACTTAGCGTTTTGCAATCCACTGCTACAGAAATGTGTCGAATAATTACAACTGTCTTTGAACGATAAAGAATCGCTTGATACACACAATTACAGGCTGTTCTCTTGAAGTAAAACTTCAATACTATACGTGTTCAGTTCCGTCTGAGACTTGAATAGCACTGATGTCCTAACTAGATGATGTTTCATCAGAGGTCACGAAATGGAGCAGGGCGAATCCAGGTTCGGCTCTACGTCGACCTCTGTGAGGTAGCGCTGCGGTACTGAGAGAGAGGGCGTGTCTTCAGGAGCGCCTTCAATTTGTCGTTGTGGATTGCAGCGATATGTTGCTGATCTCTGCGGTATTGATGCACGTTGCCCATTTGGTGTAGCACTGTGTTCTTTGGACGAAACCGTATCAGTAATGACGAAACAAAAACAGACAAGGTCGGCCTGTACGCTTTTGTGCTGTATGTGTCCCTTCACGTTTCCACTTCACTATCACATCGGAAACAGTGGACCTAGGGATGTTTAGGAGTGTGGAAATCTCGCGTACAGACGTATGTCACAAGTGACACCCAATCACCTGACCACGTTCGAAGTCCGTGAGTTCCCTGAGTGCCCCATTCTGCTATCTCAGGATGTCTAATGATGACTGAGGTCGCTGATATGGAGCACCTGGCAGTAGGTGACAGCAAAATGCACCTAATATGAAAAACGCATCTTTCTGGGATGTCCCGATACTTTTGATGACATAGTGTAGATAAAAATCGCAATACTGACACTATCTTTTAGCCACCAAGCAAGTATTGTGGCAGATATCCTCAGATACACCTGCGGATAACGGATCAGTGCAGAGTAGTACTGGATGGTCTGTGTGGCTCTACCGCAGGTTTCTGAGCGAGATGATGGCAGATTTACAATCGGGCAGAATAATTTGTCTTTTAATAAGTGGCCAAACCGGCAGTAAGCTTTGCAGTCGTGATAGCGGCGTCATTCCTGCCTTGTCGTGGGGTGCAAGAGCCGGCGCGTCGCGGCAGGAGGGTCCCCAGCTGCAGCTGCTGGACAGTCGACGGCCGTCAAGATGGCGCCGAGGCGTCCCGGCGCTCCGAATTGAATTAGGGCTGCAGCGCCGACCGGCCGCTCCTCCGGGGAAAAATTTGACGACCAGCGGCCGCCCCGGCGACAGTATCTCACCGCCCCACCACGATCGATATCGCAGTGACGTGGGAGGGGGAGGGGAGGGGGGGGGGGAGGCACGCCACGCCCGTGCCCAGCCTAGGCGGGCGAAGCCGATTTCCGAAAGCGGGTGGCGACCGCGTCAGCTGACGCGACTGGTGGAAGTGGAGCTGGACGCTGAAGTCGACCAGCAAGAAAGGCGACTCACGCCTCGCGGCTTCCAACACTTCGTACTCTGTCAAGACACCATCTGCTTCTATTCGGAGGCACGGCTACTGATAAAAAACGTAATATAATTTCTCTTCGATATTGCAGTGCAAGTTTATGTTGGCACGTATATCGGCACAGGTGTGGACGAGCGATGCGATGGCGTTGCATGTTTCCATTAGAAACATATATTAAAACCATAATCGTGTAACTTTGGCGGAACGTCGGTACGAGCGCGGTATTCGCCTCGCTGGCTATGGCAACCTGCCTAGAAACCACGTCCAGGGTGGCCGGCTCACCGACCCTCGTCGTCAAACCACCGAACGGAGTCAATTCAGTGACGGCGCACCTCCTGAAATCCCGGAAGCGGCGTGCTAACGCGAGCGGTTCAACAGTTACTGCTATCTTTGCGGATTTTCAAGTACACACTGCCGAAAAAAGTTAATACGCCTGGAAAAGACGACGTATAGTTTGATCCGATGACGGTATATGCCACCTTGGGATGGATGTACTGATAATAGTTTCAACATCGCCCGCGAACAGACAACGTAGTGGCATAGATATCAGAGCGCCATCTATGTCTATTCTTTAACAGGAAACGCTCACGGCCAGAAGACTCATTGTGGTACAAACGTGCTAAGCAAGAGGCAATCATGTCACAAAGACGCAATCGTCCTTCCTACAGCCAACTGCTGGAGTTTGAAAGGGGTCAAACTGTGGCCTTGCGAGTTATGGGATTGTTCTTTCAGAAAATTGTCACACGAGTTGGATGAGCTGTGTCAGTTTTGCAACGATGCTGGTATCAGTGATCACATGAAAGTTCTAACACCTGTAGACGAGGCCCTGGACGTCCACGCAGCACGGACGCCCGCCAGGATCGTCGTACTATAAGGGCAGCAGCAGCAGATCGTACAGCTACCACAGCACAGATCTTGTGAGCCCAGACGTATCACCACGATCTGTTGCGAACCTGCAGGCCGGGCTGGCCGATGCGGTTCTAGGCGTTACAGTCTGGACCCGCGCGACCGCTACTGTCGCAGGTTCGAATCCTGCCTCGGGCATGGATGTGTGTGATGTCCTTAGGTTAGTTAGGTTTAAGTAGTTCTGAGTTCTAGGTCACTGGTGACCGCAGCAGTTAAGTCCTATAGTGCTCAGAGCCATTTGATTTTGTTGCGAACCGTTTATTAGCACTGGGAGTATAGGCATGCAGAACTCACGCCACAGCATTGACTGGTGCCGTCAGGGGACCACTTGGAATATTGAATGGCTCGCCATGATCTTCATTGGTAAAAGCAGATCCTTCCTACACGCGAGTGATGGTCGTTTGCGAGTACGACGTAGACCTGTGAGCGCTTTCTCGTTGAGTGCATTCCTCCAAGACGCAGTGGCCCACCCCAGGTCTTAATAGTTTTTGGGGCGCAATAAGCTGCAGCTCTCGTCCGCTTTCGGTGTTTGCGGAGGAGACGCCAACCAGCGCTTGGTACATGCAGAATGTTCTTACATTGGTTCTTCTGCCGTTCTTGCAACAGGAAGGTGGTGTGTTGTCCCAACAGGATAAAGCTCGCTCACACACTGCCCGTGAAACTCAACACGCTCTGCAACACGTGCAGCAATTTCCCTGGCCAGCACGGTCTCCGGACTTTTCTCCAATGGAGCACGTGTGTGATATGATGGGACGAGAAGTGACCCGTGTGACTTGACACACGACTCCTACAGAACTACGTCGAACTGGTGTGGAGTAACTATCCTAGGGCACTATTTGCTGCTTGTACGATCTACGACTTGTACACTTGGCGAGTGGGTAAAAAGATTCTTCTACCTTGCCCGATTTAGGTTTTCTTGTGGATGTGATAATCACTCCCAAAAAAGTGACGAAAATAAAAATTTAAACTTTTCACTTGAGGGAAGACTTGAATCAAGGACCTCTTTTTTTATAGCCATATATATTTATTTAAATATATTAACAACGATACATTAAAAAAGGCATTTTATTTTATTAACCTATAATATTCCTAGTGTTGGTTAATATTACTGTCATTTTATAGGTTTCGTTTTTATATTTTTCCTTTTTCGTTTTTCTCTTATTGTTGTTCCTTAAGCCTTTTTACATGGGCATTTGTCATCTTTTTTTGGGGGACAGGCATAACAGTTTATATTTAACATCGATGCACTGATTTTGAGTTCATGTTTCTGTATGTGATGCACTTGTGATGCCACAGGCACATTGTGTATTCTGGTTTGATCTCTTCCTCTAGTTGCACTGTTAGGTGGGACAGTATGAGGGAAACTTCACCATGATAGATGGAGCAGAAGTGGAAGAAATTTTTTTTACATATAATACAGATTATACCCAAATTGAAGAAGAGAGAAAATTTTGTCATATTATATAAGAGAATCAGAAAGGAGCTCGTTCCGCAGCTGCACACGCTAACCACGGGACCACGGCGCTCCTGATCTCACAGTGTCCTTAATGTTGCCTATCTTGCGCATGGACTACTCAGTTTGTAAATTTGCTTATTTTTTTCATAGTTCCACACAACTTCTTCCTGTTTTCTCGACTGATCCGTGTTCAGTTTTTCAAGGCCTATCCACTGTGCCAACTTATAACTAAATCTGAGGGGGGTGCGATGGGGAGGTTCCCTTGTTAGAAGTGACGTTACACGTTAATCTCGACTGCACTGTTTCCTATCGAAAGGGACCATCACACTTCCGGGTGATCCTTTTCCGCTCCTTGTCAATAACCCGATTGTCACGCCTTTCGCGAATCAGTCTAGCTTCTTTTCCAGTCTCCGCAAAATTCTCGCCCTGCTCCCCGTCTCCCGTTAATACGTGCGACACGTCCTCCTCTTTTCCCGAGAGATTCGTGCTAGAGAGACGACGCGGCTGCCAGATGCGGCGGCGATCAGCCGCGGCGAATCAGCATCGATAGGCCATAACTCAGCTCGGCAGTAATGCCGTTGTTACAACTCCATTGCGACCGCATTGTTCCGCTCCCGGGGCGGACGAAATGCAATAAGCGCGCCGCCGACGCGTCCTGCCTGATTTCCGCGTCGCAGCCCAACGGCGGGCGCTCCGCAGTAATTGAAGCCCTAAATAATAGACAAGGCGGCGCGGGAACCCTCCCACCGGCACCCTCTCGCCCCTCAGCCCCCTCCCCCCCCCGCATCCCCCACTTCTCCTCCCTCCTTGCTCTCTTTTTTATCGGATATCACTTTAAGGCGCTAAAAGCGCCAACGAGCGTCTCTGCCGAAGCGTAAAAATTAATTTACCACGTTTCCACCACGGATGAAACACCGTCAGTTTACACCGCGTAGCAAAAAAATGATCAAACAGCCGTACTCCTTTGTGGTACTGGCGGCCAATTACACCGTGTTCTTTCACTCCGCTGAAGAAGCGTGTTTGTTTTGTCCCGAACAAAACCCCGTCTCGTACACGCGTGTGTCCGAAGCGCGAAAACGCACTGCAGTATATGCGTGTTGGCGTTCGGGGGGCATCACCGGTCGAACGGCACGTCCGTCAAAACTTTGGATACAGCTGACGCCGGTTTGCTGGAGCGAGAATTTTTTTTTTTTCCTCTGCGGTCCCGAGCAGTAAAAAATGACTGACAGGAAGCCTTCCGCGACTCAGCTCGCTGGACACGGTCCTGCGAATGACAAGCGGGCAGGAACGACGCCATACTATGTCTGCAAGTGAAAACGTATTTATTAACAGCGCATAAAAACTAATTTTCCCTTCTTTTTGTACGTACCTGTAAGAGGCGAATAAAAATTGATTTTGCTCATTTACAACACCCAAATTTTATAAGCTACTCTACGTGATAGTGAAAAGAAAACTCAGCATATGTTTTTTATCGTCGTGCTAGGAGACCCTCAGTAACCTTGAAATAGACTCCATACACCGAGAATTATTCTGTTATAGCCAAAACAAGCATCCATTACAGGCAAATACATAATAAACAAAAGATAGGAAAAGGAGTAAGGTAAGAGTGACGGCTATGATCACTACTATTCAGTTAGTAGAAAGGCTAGGCAAATGAAAAGTTGTCAGACACACACACTTATTGAATAAAAAGGAATGGAAAACCGCGCAACATTCGTATAAGACATTCTCATTATAGCTGAAGATGAAGACCTAGACACCTACTAAAAAAGAAGACTGAAGTAAAATGTAAGATTAAAACACACACGTCCAGATAGACTGAAAAAAATCTAAGTCATCATGAAAAAGAAACTCACTCATGGGAGGGAATTCAAGTAATATGGTAGCATAATCTTCACTGATGGGAGATGTAAGCGAAAGAAAACATCAAAAATTTGGGCCGTTTCACAAGAAGAGAATCGTATTAAATCGACATCCGCAGACGTTGTTAGAAACCTCTGCTTGTAGCGTAGTAAGCTCAGAGGCATGGACCGTGAGGAACCACGAATTGTGGTGCTGGTGGCGAGCTCTGCTGATATTACGGACCGGCAGGGTGACAAGTAAAGAAGTTTGGAAGGAATGAAGGGAAAGAATAGGGAAAAGAAAATAAACAATAGAGAGTGAAGGAAAGAAAGTTCTGGTTAACGCGTCACTTCTGTGTTGCTCCAACTGGTGCACTACGATTACTGTCAAGAAAGATTAAGGAAAGAAGAGCAATATGTAGACCACGAGCTCAATTTATGAATGACGTGAAAGAAGGGCAACCCCATAGCCAAAGCAAGATGATAGCATTGCAGAGAAGCATTTTAAAGGCCATTTTGCTGGGGTAGCGGGGAGGAAAAAGAAGAAGAAGCAAATGGCGTACTAAATTATTTGGAAGAAATTAACCCCAAAAATCTATTTTCGCAGTAGTTAGGATTGTAGCAAGAAGCGAACGGTGTGGTCTGTAGATGATTCAACCTATCTGGCTGACTTTGAGAACGACTTCAACGAACTAATTAGAGGTAGGAACATAAGTCTACTTGATTAAGAAGATTAAAAATGAAAAATAAAGAATACAAATTTTCGCGACAGAAGTAACGAACAGAAGCAGACACGAAAATAACAACCTAACAGGAAAGTAAACTGACAAACGTGTGACAGAAGATGTGGAAGAATTATTATATCTAGAAGGCAAGACTAAGGAAGACGACCGGTGCAAGAAAAAAAGAAAGAAAAGAAAGAAATTGTAAACTGATACAAGCAAGCAAGTAACTCATTTCAGACGCTGATCGAGAACTGAGGAAACGTTTCCTCAATATGTTTAAGGCACAGTACTAAATGGGAGTGTAACTTCCACAAAGGGAGAAACATGGGGCGGGAAACGAGAAGGAAAAGAAGAAGTAGATGAAGAAGCAGAAGAAGAAGAAGACACAAGATGCATTTAGAATTGCGGTTTTGGAAATCGAGTACACAAATAATATGAATAATTATTAGATAAATAAGCGGGAGAACCGTCAGAAAACTACCATACAAAGAAACGACACATTGACGACCAGGCAGTAATTTAGCCATATATAGCAACATTTTCAATGGACAGTTAGATGCAAAAGAGAATTACTTCCAGAAATGCAAAGATGTTTGAAAAATGGTATCTCCCACAGACAGCTGGAAAAACGGGAGACAATGAAAAAATTAAGAAAATAGGAGACCACTTGATGGAATATTGACTCAGAAGGATAAAAGCTCGGAGAAGCAAACAGCACTCTAGCGCTAATCTAAGAGCCCTGAAAGCTGGCCACTGTTATCTGGGACGACGTACAAACATGGTGTCAAACAGGTTGTAAAGTGAGCAACGCTGTCTTCTGTTAGCTGAATAGAAAGATAAAGGAATAACCATGACAAGGAACGAGAGAACGAGGAAACCACGTTAGCGGAAAGGGTATAAATCAGGAAGACATGGTCAGAAAGAAGTAAATGTAATCACAGAGCAGGAGTGTGGAACGATAGCGTCTGACATGTAAGAGATTCAACTGGCACGTTGAACGGCTTCTAAATGTGGTGTTCTCTGTTCCGCTGTCAGCTAATGAGATACTTCTCATTTCCGAAAGAACGCAGGAACTCTTTAATCTACACCGTGAAATACAGGGTGTTACCAAAAGGTACGGCCAAACTTTCAGGAAACATTCCTCACACACAAAGAAAGAAAATATGTTATGTGGACATGTGTCCGGAAACACTTACTTTCCATGTAAGAGCTCATTTTATTACTTCTCTTCAAATCACATTAATCATGGAATGGAAACACACAGCAACAGAACGTACCAGCGTGACTTCAAACACTTTGTTACAGGAAATGTTCAAAATGCCCTCCGTTAGCGAGGATACATGCATCCACCGTCCGTCGCATGGAATCCCTGATGCGCTGATGCAGCCCTGGAAAATGGCGTATTGCATCACAGCCGTCCACAATACGAGCACGAAGAGTCTCTACATTTGGTACTGGGGTTGCGTAGACAAGAGCTTTCAAATGCCCCCATAAATGAAAGTCAAGAGGGTTGAGGTCAGGAGAGCGTGGAGGCCACGGAATTAGTCCGCCCCTACCAATCCGTCGGTCACCGAATCTGTTGTTGAGAAGCGTACGAACACTTCGACTGAAACGTGCAGGAGCTCCATCGTGCATGAACCACATGTTGTGTCGTACTTGTAAAGGCACATGTTCTAGCAGCACGGGTAGAGTATCCCGTATGAAATCATGATAACGTGCTCCATTGAGCGTAGGTGGAAGAACATGGGGCCCAATCAAGACATCACCAACAATGCCTGCCCAAACGTTCACAGAAAATCTGTGTTGATGACGTGATTGCACAATTGCGTACGGATTCTCGTCAGCCCACACATGTTGACTGTGAAAATTTACAATTTGATCACGTTGTACAGTACATACTGACGAAACTAAAATGAGCTCTAACATGGAAATTAAGCGTTTCCGGACGCATGTCCACATAACATCTTTTCTTTATTTGTGTGTGAGGAATGTTTCCTGAAAGTTTGGCCGTACCTTTTTGTAACACCCTGTATATTCATCATTACGTTGTCCAATTTACTAATATTCCCCTTGTTGCCACATTTTCATCTACAGTGCACAATTTGTGTCACTTGATTATACACTTCTCTGCAATAACTTGAAGCTAAATCAAGAAAATGAATGTGCAGTAGTGGAAGAAAAATAAACTCAAATTAAATAAAAAGAAAACTATCGTTTTATAACAGCAATTAAATATAGCAGTTCGTCCTGTTGTAAAGTTATTTGAATCTCCATCTTTTGCCGCTTCTATTACAGTTGTTATGCGTAGTATGCGCGTTTATATTCTTTATTTTCCTTATTTTTTTTTTATTACCTAGAAATCTCTTACGGCTTCATAATGTTTCTTTTTGGGTTCGATCCTCTACATTGAGCCATTACCTCAGTCTTAACATAGTTCTAAAGCTCTCAGACAAATCACTGTTAAACCAGAATGACAGGTAAAGTGCTCCAATAACGTTTAAAAAATGAACTTTAAAGCCATATTTTCTTAATACTCGAATGTCAGTTTCAATTATGGGCATCTCTGAGTCTAGAGAGCTCCCTTTACTTTACAGTTGCAGCTATTCATCTTCCAGACTGTAACTTCCAGACCCGTTAAACTTTCAAGAAGTGCTCCAGTTTCTGCCAATAGTAATGACACTTTGCAAGCTGCGACATATACGACGCTGTCGAGAAGTCCTACTACGTTCTTTAAATTGCGAGAGTAAATGATCACCTGTGTTTTCAAACAGTTATTTAATATGAGTTCCAGAAAGATTCTAGTTAGCGATACATATCGCCAAACGCACACGCCAACGTAGCGAGGCCACCAACGAACTTGGTGAGGTTGCACTCGACTCAAAAGTTAGTCGATTAAAATCCTGGTGGTGAAACAGATTTTCACTGATTGTATTTGGCCGGCAAGAGGGAGACTGTGCTAATGCGCTGGATTAAATTACGAATCTTCCTACAGGATCTCGCAGGGTCTGCGACAGTATTAACAATAATCAGATCATCGGAAGAGAGCATTTGGCTCGTCCGACCCTTGCCACTGTTCAAGAGAAGTAGGGAGTCTGTTGGCATTGTGTTTTATGTTCTTTCTCTCATCATCACACAAAACCAACATGATACCATCCTACTTTGGCGTACGCCAATACACAAAGAACATATTAATTGATTAAATTATCGTAAGCAATTGTACACAATAAGTTATTATTTGAAACTGAACTGACTTGGATCGTACTGCAGATCCGATCTTTAAAACTATCCTGCTGACTTACGAGGAAAATAATACCAGTACCTTCATAATAACTCTCTCGTTGCAGCACAGGACTTCAGTAGTGCGGACTCCATAGCAACTGCTTTTGCTAATATAAAAACTTAAATAAAAAAGCTAGGTTTTTACCAATGGATGATTTATAGTTTACTACAAATAAATATCGAAGAATTTTATTTTGCCTTATGTTTATTCATCATCTTCCATAGCTCTCTACATGTGTCAGACTGGACCCTCAAGTCGATAATCAAGAACAATATAAATGAGGCGCTGAGAACCATAAGGGCCTACAGCACAAAGTCATGGATTATGAGACTGAACAAGTATATATGCTCCTGACGTCTGTTGATCTTATGGTAAATCAGCTTTATCAGTGCTTAGGCCCACATTGTGCATACGAACATTCACGAAAAGCTGTGTCTCCTGTTTCTCTGATATTCATTTCCATACGGGACCACAGCATAAAGCATAATTTTGTTGCTCTGCGCTGCTCAGTTGTCATCTAGGATTGTCAACACACTTTAGTGTCTACACCACGTACATAACGGTACTTCGTAATCGGAGGTACACTGGCAATACTATTAGCTTTAGGTTGCTGTTGAAGATGAAGGTTATAGCCTGTAATAATGAAATGGTGCAAATTAAACGTAAGAATGTGTAAGAGATGAAAAGCTCCGGGGAAAAAAATAAATAAACCTAAAAGGATTAGTGGTGAACAGTATGTGAATACCGTAAACAGGGTGATGCCATAGAAAGAGCGTGGGAATGGATGCCCATATAGCCAACAAGATAAATCTAAGGTTAAATTAGCATTTGAATATTCGAAACTTTCGGAAAAATGGTTCAAATGGCTCTGAGCACTATGGGACTTAACATCTGAACTACGTAAACCTAACTAACCTAAGGACAACACACACATCCATGTCCGTGGCAGGATTCGAACCTGCGACCGTAGCAGTTGCGCGGTTCCAGACTGAAGCGCCTAGAACTGCTCGGCCACCGCAGCCGGTCTTTCGGAAAAAGAAAAGACAAACAACTTCGTTGAATTTCACAATCTCGCGTATTATAGTTTACAGAATGAATTACTTCCAAGCCCTGTAGCTGAAGAACAGTGAACAGTGTAACAGAGAGTATACTAACAGATTGAAAGCCAAAAACCAGAAAGCTTCTAGGCGGGTAGTATGCTGTGAATACTATTTACCAAGTTATGTTGGCAAAGCGCGTGTCTGTGAAAATGCTCTGTTAAACGAGTTTGCAATTTCGTTAAAATGCCTTCGTCTAGCAAGATACAAGTCCAACAAAGGAAATCCGGGTATGTAAGTTAGTTGGTTAGTTATTTACAACTTCCATAGATCTATGGAAGTTCATCCAAATCATGGGGAATGAGTCATTATGGAACTACATTTAAAAACAAGGAGATTTTTTTTTTTTTACAGGCTACCAGGTTTTAAACAGAAATTAGTCCTAGAACGGAAGAAATAGTCCAGGAAAAATGATTTTAGGTTACATTTAAAATCATTTCTGTAGGCCTACACTTTGTTATAATCTTGTTAAAGTTACAATAGACAAAAAGATGCATTTTCTATTTTATTATTAGCAATATTAACACTCTTTCACGGTGTTTTAGGTCCTGGTAGAGCGGACAGTGACGAGGATTCTGAAGAAGGCATCTTGGATTCCAAAGTTTTGATGCATTTCCAAAGACAAATAGGTGTGAAGGCTGCAGGAGGAAAATTATAAAGAAAGAATGAATTTTGTTAGGGAGCACATTGCTATCAGAGTCACTAGTAAAGTTCAAAAAATCCTAACAAGAAATTAAAAATGTATCTTCGGCCTTACTGGTGGCATTAGTGAACTGTGCCGATTGTGGATAAAAACTTGATATATTAATAACATTGTAGCAATGAAAAATAAGCTGATAATGTATTCAGACTCATTATCTGGACGAAATAAAAACATCACTACTGCTCTGTTGTTCTTTGCATTAGTTCAATGTGGACACTAATAAAGTTTTACTTCCCTGCCACACTTTCCTACCGTGTGATGCTGACTTCGGTAAAATCGCGATAGTGAAGAGGGAAACTCAGTTTCCTCACGTGATGTTTGGCGTCAGGTTATGCAGAAAGCAAGGCTAGCTAAACCTTTTTTAGTCTGTGAAATGGACGCTGAGGATTTCAGGACCTTTAAGAGCATTACCGACGTCACTACCGAACAAGAAGTAGATGCACATGTTAAAAACACACGGTTCAGAAATTTACAATGATAAAGTTTGCAACACATTGTCGCAAACTGTAGTTCAAAGTAACGTATTCTTCATTAGTCATGAGATGCCATCATTTTCTGTAAGTCACGTTGAGGGAGACCACAATCTGAGGTTTTCACACAGTCTGTAGGTTCCTTGAAAAATCTGCTGGCCAAACACGTAGATGGAAGGCAAACACCAACGTCCAAATACAAACATGTAACTATAGTACTGGATTTTATGCCTGAGGTGGACAGAAACTTCTATATGACCTCAAGTCACTGTTGGTGTTGTGGTCTTCAGTCCAGAGAGTGGTTTGATGCAGCTCTCCATGCTACTCTATCCTGTGCAAACTGCTTCATCTTCAAATACCTACTGCAACCGACATCCTTCTGAATCTGCTTAGTGTATTCGTCTTGTGGCTCCCTTTACGATTTTTACTCTCGACGCTGCCCTCCAATACTAAATTGGTGATTCCTTGATGCCTCAGAACATGTCCTACCAACCGATCCCTTCTTCTATTCAAGTTGTGCCACAAATTCCTCTTCTTCCCAATTCTGTTCAGTACCTCATCATTAGTTACGTGTTTTATCCATCTAATCTTCAGCATTCTTCTGTAGCACCTCAAGTCACACAATATGCTAAATGAAAATGGTGAGAACAGGGACCATGAAGTGTTGGTGATTGTGTGTGTGTGTGTGTGGTGCATTTGGTATGTGTTCTTTATGTTCTGATTCCAGTTTCACGTTAATTAAAACTGTAAAAAAGGACACTATTGTTGTACATATTATACCGGGTGTTTATAATTAACGTGCAGCTACTCTTTGATGTCCAGTGTGGGCTGTAATTATCGCGTAGCAGTGAAACTTGCTAGATGCTCTAATGCGTTAGTCTGCAGCTCGTGGTCTCTACCACTTGATGGGTGACCATCCGGTCTGCCGAGGTGCACTCAGCCCTTGTTAGACAAACTAAGGAGCTACTTGACAGCAGTAGCGGCCCCGGTCTCGTAAACTGACATATGGCCGGGAGAGCGGTGTGCTGACCACATCTACATCTATATCTACATCCATACTCCGCAAGCCACCTGACGGTGTGTGGCGGAGGGTACCCTGAGTACCTCTACCGGTTCTCCCTTCTATTCCAGTCTCGTATTGTTCGTGGAAAGAAGGATTGTCGGTATGCTTCTGTGTGGGCTCTAATCTCTCTGATTTTATCCTCATGGTCTCTTCGCGAGATATACGTAGGAGGGAGCAATATACTGCTTGACTCCTCGGTGAAGGTATGTTCTCGAAACTTTAACAAAAGCCCGTACCGAGCTACTGAGCGTCTCTCCTGCAGAGTCTTCCACTGGAGTTTATCTATCATCTCCGTAACGCTTTCGCGATTACTAAATAATCCTGTAACGAAGCGCGCTGCTCTCCGTTGAATCTCCTCTATCTCTTCTATCAACCCTATCTGGTACGGATCCCACACTGCTGAGCAGTATTCAAGCAGTGGGCGAACAAGCGTACTGTAACCTACTTCCTTTGTTTTCGAATTGCATTTCCTTAGGATTCTTCCAATGAATCCCAGTCTGGCATCTGCTTTACCGACGATCAACTTTATATAATCATTCCACTTTAAATCACTTCTAATGCGTACTCCCAGATAATTTATGGAATTAACTGCTTCCAGTTGCTGACCTGCTATTTTGTAGCTAAATGATAAGGGATCTATCTTTCTATGTATTCGCAGCACATTACACTTGTCTACATTGAGATTCAATTGCCATTCCCTGCACCATGCGTCAATACGCTGCAGATACTGCTGCATTTCAGTACAATTTTTCATTGTTACAACATCTCTATACACCACAGCATCATCTGCAAAAAGACTCAGTGAACTTCCGATGTCATCCACAAGGTCATTTATGTATATTGTGAATAGCAACGGTCCTATGACACTCCCCTGCGGCACACCTGAAATCACTCTTACTTCGGAAGACTTCTCTCCATTGAGAATGACATGCTGCGTTCTGTTATCTAGGAACTCTTCAATCCAATCACACAATTGGTCTGATATTCCATATGCTCTCACTTTGTTCATTAAACGACTGTGGGGAGCTGTATTGAACGCCTTGCGGAAGTCAAGAAACACGGCATCTGCCTGGAAACCCGTGTCTATGGACCTCTGAGTCTCGTAGACGAATAGCGCGAGCTGGGTTTCACACGACCGTCTTTTTCGAAACCCATGCTGATTCCTACAGAGTAGATTTCTAGTCTCCAGAAAAGTCATTATACTCGAACATAATACGTGTTCCAAAATTCTACAACTGATCGACGTTAGAGATATAGGTCTATAGTTCTGCACATCTGTTCGACGTCCCTTCTTGAAAACGGGGATGACCTGTACCCTTTTCCAATCCTTTGGAACGCTACGCTCTTCTAGAGACCTACGGTACACCGCTGCAAGAAGGGGGCAAGTTCCTTCGCGTACTCTGTGTAAAATCGAACTGGTATCCCATCAGGTCCAGCGGCCTTTCCTCTTTTGAGCGATTTTAATTGTTTCTCTATCCCTCTGTCGTCTATTTCGATATCTACCATTTTGTCATCTGTGCGACAATCTAGAGAAGGAACTACAGTGCAGTCTTCCTCTGTGAAACAGCTTTGGAAAAAGACATTTAGTATTCCGGCCTTTAGTCTGCCATCCTCTGTTTCAGTAACATTTTGGTCACAGAGTGTCTGGACATTTTGTTTTGATCCACCTACCGCTTTGGCATACGACCAAAATTTCTTGGGATTTTCTGCCAAGTCAGTACATAGAACTTTACTTTCGAATTCAGTGAACGCCTCTCGCATAGCCCTCCTCACACTACATTTCGCTTCGCGTAATTTTTGTTTGTCTGCAAGGGTTTGGCTATGTTTATGTTTGCTGTGAAGTTCCCTTTGCTTTCGCAGTAGGTTTCTAACTTGGTTGTTGTACCACGGTGGCTCTTTTCCATCTCTTACGATTTTGCTTGGCACATGCTCATCTAACGCATATTGTACGATGTTTCTGAACTTTGTCCACTGATCCTCTACACTATCTGTACTTGAGGCAAAACTTTTGTGTTGAGCGATCCATGCCCCTCCATATCCGCGTCCAGTGACACCAGTGGACTGAGGATGACAGGGCGGCCGGTCGGTTACGTTGGGCCTTCCAAGGTCTGTTCGGACGGAGAACGTGCCCACCAGGCGCAAATCTGGCGCTGTACATCATCTCGTTGACGTCTCCGATGCCCAGATTGGACGAACTGTGTAAGCGGCTGTTAATAACGAAGTTAGCATTACGGATTTCTCACTTGTTTAACGTTGCCTGCCCACATTGCTTTTCTAATCCGCTACACTTGAAAACATTTATACGTGTCTTTCTTGCATTCATGGCGCCAGATTTGCACCAGGTGACGAAAACTGAAGTTACTTTTTTCCTGTGTAAATCGGTTTCGCGTTTACGCTTTAGAGTATATACCAAGTTTCGCTGCCGTACGATAATTACAGCCCACACTGGACCTCGATGAGTAGCTCCACAGTAATAATAGCCCCCCGGTTTCTGAATGACGGCACACTCAGGAAGCTACATGTTAGGCGCTCGTTTTAGCAGGACAGACAGCCACAAGGGACTGTTTAATAGTCTTGTTTGAAGTCTTTCTTAACCTCATCATAATATATCGTGTTCAAAATACACTACTGGCCATTAAAAAAGCTACACCAAGAAGAAATGCAGATGATAAACGGGTATTCATTAGACAAATATATTATACTAGAACTGACATGTGATTACATTTTCACGCAATTTGGGTGCATAGATCCTGAGAAATCAGTACCCAGAACAATCACCTCTGGCCGTAATAACGGCCTTCATACGCCTGGGCATTGAGTCAGTGTACAGGTACAGCTGCCCATGCAGCTTCAACACGATACCACAGTTCAAGAGTAGTGACTGGCGTATTGTGACGAGCCAGTTGCTCTGCCACAATTGACCAGACGTTTTCAATTGGTGAGAGATCTGGAGAATGTGCTGGCCAGGGCTGCAGTCGAACATTTCCTGTATCCAGAAAGGCCCGTACAGGACCTGCAACATGCGGTCGTGCATTATCCTGCTGAAATGTAGGGTTTCGCAAGGATCGAATGAAGGGTAGAGCCAGGGGTCGTAGCACATCTGAAATGTAACGTCCACTGTTCAAAGTGCCGTCAATGCGAACAAGAGGTGACCGAGATGTGTAACCAATGGCACCCCATACCATCACGCCGGGTATTACGCCAGTATGGCGATGACGATTACACGCTTCCAATGTGCGTTCACCGCGATGTCGCCAAACACGGATGCGACCATCATGATGCTGTAAACAGAACCTGGATTCATCTGAAAAAATGACGTTTTGCCATTCGTGCACCCAGATTCGTCGTAGAGTACACCATCGCAGGCGCTCCTGTCTGTGATGCAGCGTCAAGGGTAACCGCAGCCATGGTCTCTGAGCTGATAGTCCATGCTGCTGCAAATGTCTTCAAACTGTTCATGTAGATGGTTGTTGCCTGTCAAACGTCCCCATCTGCTGACTCAGGGATCGAGACGTGGCTGCACGATACGTTACACCCATGCGGATAAGATGCCTGTCATCTCGACTGCTAGTGATACGAGGCCGTTGGGATCCAGCACGGCGTTCCGTATTACCCTCCTGAACCCACCGATTCCTTATTCTGCTAACAGTCATTGGACCTCGACCAACGCGAGCAGCAATTTCGCGATACGATAAACCGCAATCGCGATAGGCTTCCATCCGACCTTTATCAAAGTCGGAAACGTGATGGCACGCATTTCTCCTCCTTACACGAGGCATCACAGCAACGTTTCACCAGGCAACGCCGGTCAACTGCTGTTTGTGTATGAGAAATCGGTTGGAAACTTTCCTAATGTCAGCATTTTGGAGGTGTCGCAACCGGCGCCAACCTTGTGTGAATGCTCTGAAAAGCTAATCATTTGTATATCGTAGCATCTTCTTCCTGTCGGTTAAATTTCGCGTCTAGCGCGTCATTTTCGTGGTGTAGCAATTTTAATGGCCAGTAGTGTAAATTATTATCGAAAGCAAGTAATGTTACCTCGGTGCCGGGAGAGCAGGAAGAAGGTGTGTGCGCCAGCAGGAGGAACAAAGAGTTAGTTGTCCGCTGCCGGTGGGCGCCGATAAGCGGAGCTGACGCCACACACGCGACCAGCCGCCGCGTCGCGCTATCGTCGGCACAGTCACTCCTCAACCACGCGACGCTTCCGCCCGCCTGATTCCCAGGAACGCACCTCCAGATACATACACTCCCTCCACACCGACTCATCAGCCGCCTCCCTGGGCAGTATTTTGTTATCTCCGTGTATGGGTTCTGCACGTTTCTGGCCTACCACAAAGCTGTGTAAAATGCAACCGTCCAAACAATGTCAGATCGAAAGATTTGCGGAACCATGCCTACAGCATATGGCTGAAATCGCTAATCGTGGCATCACCATTTTAATCCCAGGCTGTTTCGCAAATTGTCGTATTCCAACGTGACACCATCTCCCCACCAACCCCCCCCCCCCCCCCCCCGCCCTGCCCCCTTCCGTATAGCTGAGCGTGTTAAGCGCCGCTTCCGGGTCGGAGCAGTACGCCCGACACGGATCGAATACACCAAGCGGATTAACGAGGAGGTTCGACGTGCCGGCCAGCCTGGGTGTAGTTTTTAGTCCGTTTCCTACATCCCACTAAGCGAATTTTTTTGTTTTAGATCGTCAGTCTTCTGACTAGTTTGATGTGGCCCGTCACGAGATCCTCTCCTAGTCCAGCCTTTTCGTCTCAGAGTAGTACTTGCAACTTACGTCCTCAACTATCTGTTAGATGTACTGCAATCTCTGTCTTCTCCTACAGTTTTTGCCCTCTACAGCTCCCTCTACTACCATTGAAGTCATTTCCTGATGTTTTAACAGATATCATCCCAACCCTTCTTCTTAGCCGGCCGCCCGCATCTCGTGGTCGTGCGGTAGCGTTCTCGCTTCCCACGCCCGGGTTCCCGGGTTCGATTCCCGGCGGGGTCAGGGATTTTCTCTGCCTCGTGATGGCTGGGTGTTGTGTGCTGTCCTTAGGTTAGTTAGGTTTAAGTAGTTCTAAGTTCTAGGGGACTTATGACCACAGCAGTTGAGTCCCATAGTGCTCAGAGCCATTTTTTCTTAGCCGGCCGCTGGTGGCCGAGCGGTTCTTGGCGCTTCAGTCTGGAACCGCGCGACCACTACGGTCGCAGGTTCGAATCCTGCCTCGGGCATGGATGTGTGTGATGTCCTTAGGTTAGTTAGGTTTAAGTAGTTCTAAGTTCTAGGGGACTGATGACCTGAGATGTTAAGTCCCATAGTGCTCAGAGCCATTTTGAACCTTCTCCTTATCAGTATTTTCCACATATTCCTTTCCTCTCAGATTCTGCGCAGATCCTCTTCATTCATTACCTTATCAGTCCACCAAATTTTCGATTTTCGTCTGTAGCACCACATGTCAAAAGCCTGTGTTCCAGTGTTCGCATAGTCCAAGTTTCAATACCATACAATGCTATACTTCAGTCGTACATTCTCAGAAATTTCTTCCTCAAATTAAGGCCTGTGTTTGATACTAGTAGACTTCGCTTGGCTAGGAATGCTCTTTCCGTCATTACTACTTTGCTTTTGATGTTCTCCTTGCTCCGTCCGTCATTGGTTATTCTACTGCCTAGGTAGCTGAACTCCTTAACTTAATTTACTTCGTGAGCATCAATCCTGATGTTAAGTTTCTCGCTTTTCTCATTTCTGCTACTTCTTATTACTTTCGCCTTTCTTAGATTTACTCTGAATCCATATTCTATACTCATTAGACTGTTCATTCAGTTTAGCAGAACATTTAATTCTTCTCACTTTCATTCAGGATAGAGATGTCACAGCGAATTGTGTCATTGATATTCTTTTATATTGAATTTTAATTGCATTAGGTGAATACCGAGCTAATACTAACGCTCGCCACCACTCTCCATCAGTTACACGTACCTAACATCACACGCAGACAGTTGGGGTGCACACACTCAGTCCCGAGGTGTAACGCAGTGACGACAGGAAGAGTATCCGGCCGTCCCTTAAACTAACCATAAAAAATTCGTTAATAGTCATGCCGACACTGCGCCGATGGGGACCAAAGGCACAAGAAAAAGCACTGACAAAACTATCCGTAAAATATCTGTGTGGATAATAACGCTCCTTAATTTTACCATCTTTTACCAAAAGACGTACATCCATTTCACTTAGTTCTCAAGTGATGCAGAAGCTCATCTTTCAACGTGTGACCGCATGGGAAAAAAACTCACATATCGCCAGGACCGACAAAAACAACAACGTGCCATAATAGTTGTGTATAACAATTAGAACATGAACGCATTTAAATCTATGATTAATATTTGTAAAAAAAAACTGTTTACCATTCTAGAACATGAAGATAAAATACGAGACGCATCTGGCTATAACCTATGGCGGAAATGGAAAGTATTACACCATGACCACCTTCGCGAATTGCTAGCAAACAGATACTCCAGTATTTCCACGCATGTAGGACACGTTGATTAAAATTTTACTCATATGCGAGCTTATTTTCACTAGAGAAAAAAGTCTTTCGTATAATTCGCGAATGGTGTGAGTACGTGATCACAATTAGCTGAGCCCAAAACTTCTGTAACTTCTCACTCAGCGTGTCTAAAGGACACACACGTTCAACTTATCGCCATCTTTGACTTGAGTGTCATACGAACATCATACCGACAGATCGCAAAGACAGTTGTTTGTATCACAACGACTGCAGACCAACTGGTGACGTTATGGACACAGCACAAGTGTGGCAAAGAGAGTAGGCACAGATCCTTTGAGAAGAATTCGCCTACAGGAAGACCTTAGTGTTGACAGACTGACTCTGCCGAACAGACAGATCACAATAATTGAACTCCGGGCAAACTTTATAGACAGGCTGTCATAACAACAGTCGGGAACACATTACTGGAAGCTCAGCCGAGATCTTGAGCTGTAATCTGTTGTTTACATCATACCACAGACAGCAGAGACTTGCGTGGTACAGTGTCAGGTCAGGTGGGACGTTTAGTGCAAAGGTGAAGGGGTCCAGGGACCTGAGATTCTATGGTAATTGTTGAAGGGCTGACGTCGGAACGTGACAAGACTGGTAAACTCTGTAGGGATGCCCTTCATCATCAGGGTACCAAATGGCATATTCCAGCACGATGACGCAGGACCCCAAAGCGTAATTAACACCACAACGCCTTGAGGAACGTGCGGATCCCCCATGCGCCAACCAGGTCGCCTGTTTTGTCACACATGTAGAACGTCTAGGAGGCGACGGGAAGACGTGTACTTTTACAGCAGTCCACAACCAGCAGTCTTGATGAACTGACACAGCTTGTAGAATTTCAAGCATGGCAAGATATGTTTACAAGATGACATTCGGAGGATGTTTGTTTCTACGTTACAATTAAGACACGAGTGCATCCATTTACGTGGGTTTCACTGCATAACGTGTTGGGTATTAGGTCTGAATGGAAGGGAAGGTTGATCATTTAATACCCTTATGTGACGAAAATCTAAAAAGCAAGCTATCTTAGTCGCTCGCCGAACACTTATTACTCCTCAGTTCAGAGGATGTGTTCCACCCTTAGTCCTAAACAGCATAGAAATCACCTTTCCATCTTCTGCAAAGAATTGTGGAATGATCGTGGACCGTCATCTAGACTGAAATGAACACACAACTGCAGTCTGCAAGAAAGTGTCAGCATCAGTCATTCATTACAGAGATATAAAAATGTATTTCCTCTCGAGCCCAACAAGAAGCTCATGACATCAAGTAATACTCCCCATCCTTGATTACAGTGATTTTATTCTCCAAGGACTTTCAAATGAGTACTCTAGTCGGCTGGAACTGGGGAAGAATGCTTGTGTACGATACATTTTTGATGTACGCTATTTCGTCCATATCACTCCAGCCAATAAACAATTACCATGGTTACGTTCCGACAAGCGTAGAGATTATCATAACCCATATTTGTTGAATACCCCTCTCAAACCATTCTTGCCATTTATCTTCAACCCTTACACTACTGCTGAACAATTCAGAGGAAGTACTCGTTAGTGACAAAATAAACTCCTCCCTGTGTCTCTACACAACACTGTCAGGTTCTCTAAATCATTTTCTGTATCAGGAACTCGACTTTGGAACAATCTTCCTCAAAATGTTAGAGAATTAAAATCGTTTCAAACGTCAAAAGACAGTTAATGGCCCACCTTCTATCACAACAGCTATCTTTTCTTGCAGTTCACTCTCGTCAACCCTCTTCCCCCACCACTTTTCCTTCCCCTTGTCTACAGAGATCTCTATTGAAATTCTATTTTTTCCTAGCGACCACTTCACTTTCATTTCAATCCTCTCCTCTTTCATTATCATTTCAACTTCTCTGATAGCAAACAAGGCTTCAAAAGTGTTAAACTGATTAATATCATTCTCAATGCTTCCATTATTTTATTATTATTGTTATTACTATTATTACTGCTAATTATTGTTTTCTTAATAATGAAAATTATTATTATTCAGTTTGTTTGTATAAAATAATTAATATATTTCTTAATTCTTTCATTATTTTATCACCATTGCTATTATTATTATTATTATTGTTATCACCAATTATCACTTTTAATAAGAAAGGAAATTATTATAATTGTGACTTTTACGTAATATTTTTTTTTTTGATTATAACGTTCCTGGTCAGATGTAATCTAGTCAGGCTAAATAAACAATTAATAAACAATCTATATATATATATATATATAGTTTGATAAAGATATTTCACAGTTTAACCCTTTTCATTTCCGTCAATATAAAATATCAGCATTGCATCTTCTGCAATACGTTGAGTTCGTCTCTCGCCTAACTTCGTGCTATCACTACGTTCTTTGTGACAACGTGCCTACTCGTGGACAGTATTGTCTCCTCGAAGTCATCGATGTTACGATAATCATTAAGGCTATACTCTTCTAGAGACATACACAGTGTTAAATTACAGCACTTTCAGTAATGGCTGAGGTGCTAACTTTTTACATCGGAACCTATCATTTGCAGAATTCTGAGCACGAAATACAAATTTATTATTTACTTACGTTAACATAATATGTTTCCTAGAATATACTTTGCAAAAGACGTCCAGTAACATGATTAATTGTAACGCTGCGGACCTGCCGTTCCATAAAAACTTCAGGGAGATGAACATTATTTTCTCTCTCGTTCTCCCACTTACTCAGCCCACCCACCTACTTCCCTATTCTTTTAATTTCATCAGCGCTCTCACCGGCTTAGTGCAGCTCCCCCCCCCCCCCCCCCCCCGCCTTCCCCCACAGCTTGCTGTCTTTTGCTAATCTGTTTACCTCTGCGTATTTACAAAAAGCCGACTCGTCAGTAACTTTTGTCGTATTTCAGACTTAGTCAGATGCGGCAGACCTTCTGACGCAGCACTGAGCCAACTATCATAGGAGACCTCCCAACACCTGAAGATATTTTATCTCCGCGGACTTCCATTGTAACTCAGATCTTAATGAAAATTCCTTTTTAATTAGGATATTACTGATGTAGGGCAGCTACACCGATCTCCAGAAGGGTACATTTATGCGGTGTTCATGAAGAATGATATTGTGTAACATGCTTTACGTGTGCCACTTTTGATACTGAAGACCCTATTACAAGATCAAAAGCGATTTTTTTTTTCTCTGAGGCTGTACAAAACTGAAGTACCTGACTTCCGTGCGGTCAAACATTAAAACGATCTTTCGGTTGTAGTAATCCATACAAATTATAAAAACGGGTATACACTACATCTCTTCCTGAAATCGTCGCTGAGGAAGTAAGAACCACCAGCCTATCAAAGGGGTGGGGCTGGGGTCGAAAAGCAGTGTAGACCATACCCATAATCTACTCATCCTGTATTTGAGTATGAGAGCACTTTTGCAACAAACTTTACACATAATCTCAGACCTATACGAAACTTTTTCTCGTTGTCGGTCGTTGTGGCCGAGCGGTTGAAGTCTGGAACCGCGCGATTGCTACGGTCGCAGGTTCGAATCCTGTCTCAGGCATGGATGTGTGTGATGTCCTTCGGTTAGTTAGGTTTAAGTAGTTCTACGTTCTAGGGAACTGATGTCCTCAGATGTTAAGACCCACAGTGCTCAGAGCCATTTGAACCATTTTTTTTTCTCGTTGACGACCGCCACAAAATGATGAAAGCAAAAGAGTTTATTGCTTACTACATTTTCCCTGTTCATGTAGTAAAACAGCGCATGAAGCATAATGTTTTAATTTTTTACTTCCTTACTACTAACTCTACTCGCAACACATTTCGCAGATATTATCCATATCTGCCGGTGAATGTGTTAGAAAAATATATCACTGTTTGTCACATACACTACTGGCCATTAAAATTGCTACACCAAGAAGAAATGCATATGATAAATGGGTATTCAGTGGACAAATATATTATACTGGAACTGACATGTGATTACATTCTCACGCAATTTGGGTTCATAGATCCTGAGAAATCAGTACCCAGAACAACCATCTCTGGCCGTAATAACGGCCTTGATACGCCTGGGTATTGAGTCAAACAGAGCTTGGATGGCGTGTACAGGTACAGCTGCCCATGCAGCTTCAACACGATTCCACAGTTCATCAAGAGTAGTGACTGGCTTATTGTGACGAGCCAGTTGCTCGGCCACCATTGACCAGACGTTTTCAATTGGTGCGAGATCTGGAGAATGTGCTGGCCAGGGCTGCAGTCGAACACTTTCTGTATTCAGAATGGCCCGTACAGGATCTGCAACATGAGGTCGTGCATTATCCTGCTGAAATGTAGGGTTTCGCAGGGATCGAATGAAGGGTAGAGCCACGGGTCGCAACACATCTGAAATGTAACGCCCACTGTTCAAAGTGCCGTCAATGCGAACAAGAGGTGGCCGAGACGTGTAACCAATGGCACCCCATACCATCACGCTGGGTGATACGCCAGTATGGCGATGATGAATACACGCTTGAAATGTGCGTTCACCACGGTATCGCCAAACACGGATGCGACCATCACGATGCTGTAAACAGAACCTGGATTCATCCGAAAAAATAACGTTTTGCCATTCGTGCAAGCAGGTTCGTCGTTGAGTACATCATCGCAGGCACTCCTGTCTGTGATGCAGCGTCAAGGATAACCGCAGCCATGGTCTCCGAGCTGATAGTCCATGCTGCTGCAAACGTCGTCGAACTGTTCGTGCAGACGGTTGTTGTCTTGAGCCGGCCGAAGTGGCCGTGCGGTTAAAGGCGCTGCAGTCTGGAACCGCAAGACCGCTACGGTCGCAGGTTCGAATCCTGCCTCGGGCATGGATGTTTGTGATGTCCTTAGGTTAGTTAGGTTTAACTAGTTCTAAGTTCTAGGGGACTAATGACCTCAGCAGTTGAGTCTCATAGTGCTCAGAGCCATTTGAACCCATTTTTGTTGTCTTGAAAACGTCCCCATCTGTTGACTCAGGGATCGAGACGTGGCTGCACGATCCTTTACAGCCATGCGGATAAGATCGGATAAGATGCCTGTCATCTCGACTGCTAGTGATACGAGGCCGTTGGGAACCCAGCACAGCGTTCCGTATTACCCTCCTGAACCCACCGATTCCATATTCTGCTAACAGTGATTGGATCTCGACCTACGCGAGCAGCAATGTCGCGATACGATAAACCGCAATCGCGATAGGCTACAATCCGACCTTTATCAAAGTCGGAAACGTGATGGCACGCATTTCTCCTCCTTACACGAGGCATCACAGCAACGTTTCACCAGGCAACGCCGGTCAACTGCTGTTTGTGTATGAGAAATCGGTTGGAAACTTTCCTCATGTGAGCACGTTGTAGGTGTCGCCACCGGCGCCAACCTTGTGTGAATGCTTTGAAAAGCTATCATTTACATATCACAGCATCTTCTTCCTGTCGGTTAAATTTTGCGTCTGTAGCACGTCATCTTGGTGGTGTAGCAATTTTAATGGCCAGTAGTGTATTACAGGAGATATGAACATCATAAACATTTTCTTATGTGAAAACGGAACTGCCGGGTGAAATTCACTATAGATGCAGGGAAAAATGTGTACAAATGCGTTTGCAATATGTTAGATGTTTGTGGACTATATTTGACATGTGCGTAAGTGGGCAAAGCCATGGCAAAAATCTCATCCTAAACTCCTGGAATGATTTAATCCAAACTTGGTTTACATACTAGTCACAGCCTGAAAAGAAATACTGTGCAAGTATGAACCACCAGCCTCATACTGCGGTGAGCGTTATAACGTGGAAAGAAAAGGGGGAGAAGCAAGTGGACAGACAGCAACGGCAAGAAGGAGGTGGCGACAGATAGGGGCAAGGAGGAGATGGACAGATGGACAGAGAGGGGGGTGGGGGATTGAACAGAGAGAGGGTTGAGGTGGAGATAGACAGAGAAAGGAAAGAGTAGGAGAGGGACAGAGACAGAGGGAAGAAGAGAGAGGCAGAGAGAGGAGGAAGGAGGAGGCGAATGGGCAGAGGGGCATGAGGAAATGGACAGAGAAAGGGGAGGAGACGGACAGGAAGAGGGGCAAGGAGGACAAAGACAGAGAGAGGGGGTAGGAGGAGCTGGATAACGGGAGGGAGAGGGGGAGATGGACAGAAGGGGAAGGAGCAGATGGACCTTGAAAGGAGTAGACTGACAGAGAGGGTGAGGAGGAGATAGATAGAGAGGGGCAGAAGGAGATGTACAGAGGCTGGAGGAAGTGACAGCGGCCAGAGGGAGGGGATGGAGGAGATGGACAGAGAGAGGGGATGAAGGAAGAGATGGACAAAGAAGGGGGTCAAGGATGAGACGGACACAGAGAGTGGGAATCAAGGAGACAGACTAATAGAAGACTGGAGTAAAGACACAACCAGGCAACGTCAGGTACTCAGCTAGTTTTCAATAAATTGTGTGTTGCATTTAAAAACAGCAAACAGTTGCCGTTTGCACGCACACTGGATATTTCTCGAATAAACACTTCATAATTGCCACTCACATAATATCGACATGTCTTACACAGCAGGCTGCACAGGGTAGCCGCGCAGTCTGAGGCACCTTGACACGGTTCGCGCGGTTCATCTACATCTACATCTACATCCATATTCCGCAAGCCACCTGACGGTGTGTGACGGAGGGTACCTTGTATACCTCTATCGGTTCTCCCTTCTATTCCAGTCTCGTATTGTTCGTGGAAAGAAGGATTATGTGTGGTGATATTCCTCCACGTCGGAGGTTCGAGTCCTCTCTCAGGCATGGATATGTGTGTTGTCCTTAGCGTAAGTTAGTTTAAGTAGTGCGTAAGCCTAGGGACCGATGACCTCAGCAGTTTGGTCCATTAGGAACTTATCACTAATTTCCAAATTTTCTTACACTACAAGTAAGCATGACGTGCCTCGCTTGCAGCCGAATTTCTTCTTGTTTAAAGTGTTAAAATACTAGTATTCCTGGCGGTCCTGAACTACAAACAAACACAGTATGAATCAGCAGAATAGCACTGAAAGGTTAACGTTTCGAACACTTCTTGGATCACATTGTTCTACAACCAGGGAATCAGACACAGTGATGTTTATGGCACCCATTTCGTCTTCGCTTGGTTCATCTAGAGTCCCTCCACTTTATTTCCACGTAGTCGTGCTGTTGTAATAGATGTAAATATACAGCTGGCTACTGAAACAGCAACTCGGTTACGCAAAATAGAGAGTCTCCTTCACATCACTCCACGTTGTATTCAGTATGTTTCAAGAGAAAAAAGGCTTTCGAATACAGCCGAAATTGCTCCTTGCATGTGTTTAAGCAGATTACAACTAAAGTATATTTTGGACTGAAATATTAATTCACTTGTTATGTGTGGTGATACTGACGCTTAATACGGATTAAAATTGAGTGACGGGTCAGACTTGAAGCCTGGGCCATTTATTCAGCTTCAGTAATCCTCGTGCACACACACACACACACACACACACACACACACACACACACACACACACACATAAAATTATCTTGTAAAATTACGAAATATTAACTTGTCTGTTGCTGTAAAACAAATAAAACGTCTTAATATCGCGCTAAAGTCGATTCGAAAGACTTAAAACACACTACCGTACGCAAAACTCTTCCTACTAACATCTTATTTGAAAGTCTATGTACATCATTGTTGTCTTAAAACACGTGGAGACGGCATATGTCAACAATAAAATTTTCAACAATCTGACATCGCAGTAGGCCTCAAACAGAAAGTTCATTAACCTCTTCAATAGCACCAAAGTCGCTATCAGGCTGGCCTAAGTTCCCATGATTAAAGCGTAGCCAAGCAATTGTCAATGTGCCCATCCTCCTGCGGTAGGACACTTCCAACAGGTGCTTCCATTTTGTTCTAAAATACATCTTAACGCTGAATGTCACTTGATTGAACCTTGACGCATTACTCTCTCCTTCATTAGAGCATCCAGCTTTCCATTGTCATTGAATGCGCAATAAACTTCTATCCAAATGTAGATAATCCTTGTCTTCTGAATATCAACCTTTCGTATTGCTAGCTATACGCCCAAAACATGGTTATTAGTGTTATTATTGAAAAAGGTCCGTACAAGTAAAAAACAGGAAGTGAATCTCAGAGGCCCACATTCTATGCTCTTAGCTGGCAATAGCTATGCTATTTAGGGAGTAAAATAACTGATGATGGTCGAAGTAGAGAGGATATAAAATGTAGACTGGCAATGGCAAGGAAATCGTTTCTGAAGAAGAGAAATTTGTTAACGTCGAGTATACATTTAAGTGTCAGGAAGTCGTTTCTGAAAGTATTTGTATGGAGTGTAGCCATGTATGGAAGTGAAACATGGACGATAACTAGTTTGGACAAGAAGAGAATAGAAGGTTTCGAAATGTGGTGCTACAGAAGAATGCTGAAGATTAGATGGGTAGATCACGTAACTAATGAGGAGGTATTGAATAGGATTGGGGAGAAGAGAAGTTTGTGGCACAACTTGACTAGAAGAAGGGATCGGTTGGTAGGACATGTTTTGAGGCATCAAGGGATCACAAATTTAGCATTGGAGGGCAGCGTGGAGGGTAAAAATCGTAGAGGGAGACCAAGAGATGAATACACTAAGCGGATTCAGAAGGATGTAGGTTGCAGTAGGTACTGGGAGATGAAGAAGCTTGCACAGGATAGAGTAGCATGGAGAGCTGCATCAAACCAGTCTCAGAACTGAAGACCACAACAACAACAGCTGGCAACGCTCTATTAGCAGAGTCATCCCACCGCGGCTGGAAATGTGAGTCACAGCTTGAATTTCCTTCTCCACTGGTGTAGCTCATAGCTTTAGTCTGTCACCTGAATCAACAACAAAATTTGGCAAGGGATTTCCATGATGACCGAAACAAAGAAGTGATGGAAATACATGAATAGTTACAGCCGCGAGAGACCGCATGTTGGCTTTCAGCCGTAGCATAAAGACTTCGGCATCTGCACCAAGTCGGATTACAGGAAGACATCAAAGCAATTCACAGGCGTGCTGCTAGATTTGTTATTGGTATGTTCGAACAACAGGCAGGTATTACGAAGGTGCTTCGGGAACTCAAATGGGAATCCCTGGAGGGAAGGCTACGTTCGTTTCGAGGAACACAACTGAGAAGATTTTGCGAAACAGCATTTGTAGCTGACTCCAGAACGATCCTATTGCCGGCCCTTCATATAGGGGCGTGAGGATCCCGATGGAGCGAGAAATTAGGGCTCATACGTAGACGTATAGATAGTCGTTTTTTCCTCACTCTTATGCGACTGGAACGGGAAAGGAAGCAGCTAGTAGTGCTACAGGCTACTCTCCGCCACGCACCGTACGGTGGTTTGCGGAGTATGTATGTAGGTGTAGAGATAGGTGTAGATACAGACTGAGCTGTAGTGTATGTTAGAAAGCTGGAAGGCCACAGTTTGGTTGTGAGTTAGCAGAGCCGTCGAATGTAATTTAATGTTAATTGTAATGTCTTTCTGATCGTAGCATAGTGGTGTTGGAATGTTCAATATTCCCCTGCTGAAGCAATGATACAACTTCGCTGGAAGTACTGAAGCTGGAAGGAATATTACTATCGACTTTCTTCCCGAAGGCACTCGGCGGCGACTTTATAGCATGCTGTTGTTAAAACCTGTTCTGTTGCATTGTACGCTTTATCATATGCACGCCGAGTTCCTCACCTTTCGTAAGGCACTTCTACTTGCTGTGCAACTTTCACTGCCGCGATTGCGTGTTCAGAACGTAATGCGCTATGAACGAATCTGCTTCCTGTGGCCGCACAGTTATAGGATATCGCTTCTCCCATGCATAGGTCAAACACGGAACCGCAATGTCACGACATATAACGCTGTTAGCTGCGTATGTTGTGCCTTTTTAACTCTGTAAAGATGAAAAGCAGTGGCTACACGTTCTGTCATGTCACGCCGACTCCTGACATTCACTATTGCCGCCAGTAAGGCTTTATCTCCAAAACACGTGTAGCCGAAGTAACACAATTTATAGTAAAACTCACGGTCAAGTGATACATTGAAGGTTTTTATGGTCGGCGTTCACTGCAGTTAAAACTTCCGGGCTAACAGGCAGTGGCTGATATACGAAACTGTTGAATATCATTTCGTCTTCACTTGCAGAAAACATCTTCAGAGATCTTTTGCCAACTGCACAGGACGTTCAAGGGGACGTCGAGTTTATAGGCTATATAGGGCATCACCATTCGCCCTGTGAAGTGGAATGAGTGATATCTTTCGCCGGTGAATTAGCTATCGCTTAAAAGTACGCCCCTGGCGCAAAGTCGGAATCCAAATTGTATGTAACTCACCCCGCTATTGAAATATACCAGGAAGATATCCAACTACTCTTCTCTGTGGCTTCAAGCTACGAAAAGTAACATTCACACAGCGTTGGGTGTGGCAGCGGCTTGCTATCATTGACCACACTCATTTCCTATAGCTAAGGTTATGCAATGGAGTAAGCAGAGTAAGAGAATGATATTGAAAGTGAAACATTCCTACCAGTGTGTTCCGTTTAATTTACAGTAGACTGGTGTAAACCGCATCTCAAACAGACTTTTGAATCAATAAATATTTTAATTTTGATAGAGTAAGAGGCAGACTGATTCGCTGGAGTGCATGATGGTCGAGTCCGACCATTGTAGTGCTGGGGCTGCCGAACTCTCGGTGAAACTGCAGGTCATCCACAGCAAGGCCGCAGTGAAGCGAGTGGGCAGTTCTGGCGTCTTTGCACACGCATTCTAATGGAGAAAAAACTAAAAGTAAGACGCAATTTTCTAGCGTAAGTGGGCTAGATTTGTCTCAAGCACTGAAGGCTGGGAGAAGCCGAAGTAGTTCATTCAGAAAAACTGATCTTTATTGATAGGCCTTAGCAGATACAGCATAGGCTCCGTGAATTATGGTGTGTGGCGCTTTCATCTTTGTGTTTGTATTGTTGCTGCTGTACACCAAACATTTATTTATAGTAGATGAGGGTGTTACTTATCTGTGGTGTACAAACCTCTGCCTGAGTCGTTTTTGTTAATGCGAAGAGAGAGTAACTATGTCACACTGGTTGGAGTGCAGCATTCCATCGTTTGCTGAGCAGGTAACGGAAGGTAGGTGTTAACAGTTGAAGAAAGTGCGGACTGACACAGAGTGACCAGAACCAGCATCTACACTGAAGAGCGAAATAAACTGGAACACCTGCCCAGTACCGTGTAGGGCCCCCGCGAGCATGCAGGAGTGCCGCAACACGACGTGGCATGGACTGGACTAATGTCTCAAGTAGTACTGGAGGGAATTGACACCATGAGTCCTGCACGGCTGTCCCTAAGTCGGTAAGAGTACGAGGGGGTGGAGATCTCTTCTGCAGCACGTTGCAAGGCACCCACATATGCTCAATAACGTTCATGTCTGGGGAGTTCGGTTGTCAGCGGAAGTGTTTAAACTCAGAAGAGTGTTTCTGGAGCCACTCTAGCAATTCTGGACGTGTGAGGTGTCGCATTATTTTGCTGCAATTGCTCAATTCCGTCGCAATGCACAATGGAGATGAATGGATGCAGATACTCAGACAGGATGCTTATGTACGTGTCACGCGTCAGAGTCGTGTCTAAACATCAGGGGTCCCATAACACTCCAACCACACACGCCGAAAGCCATTACAGAGCCTCCACTAACTTGAAGAGTTCCTTGCTGACAATCAGGGTCCATGGATTCATGATGTTGTCTCCATACCCTTACACGTTCGTCCGCTCGATACAATTTAAACGAGACTCGTCCTACCAGGCAACATACTGTATTTCCAGTCATCAACAGTCCACTGTCGGTGTTGACGAGCCCAGGGGACGCATAATGCTTTGTGTTCTGCAACCATCAAGGACACACGAGTGGGTCTTCGGCTCCAAAAGCCCATATCGATCATGTTTCGTTGAATGGTTCGCACGCTCACACTTGTTGATGTCCCAGCATTGTAATCTGCAACAATTTGCGGACGAGTTGCATTTCTGTCACGTTGAACGATTGTCTTCAGTCGTCGTTGGTTCCGTTCTTGACGGATCTTTTTCTGGCTGCAGCGATGTCGAAGATTTACCGGACTCCTGATATTCACGGTTCACTGCGAGAATATACGCACTTCATCGCTGTCTCGGAGATGCTGTGTCCCATCCTCGTCGCTGACTACAACACAACGTTCAAACTCACTTAAATCTTGCCATTGCAGCAGCAGTAACCGACCTAACAGCTGCGCCAGACACTTGTCTTACATAGGGGTTGCCGACCACAGCGCCGTATTGTACCTGTTTACATATCTCTCCATTTGAATTCGCATGCCTATACCAGTTTCTTTGGCGCTTCAGTGTATGACTATGCTATGAAACAACTATGCATCCTTATTACTATTACTAACTGCAGACAGTTATTTCTCAAATACGTTGCACGCTTAGATTTCTCCCTCTCATTCAAAATCGATGCAAGAATCAGTGGCGGCTCGTGAGTATGCATCATGGGTGTTTACAATTTTTTAGATTCAGATAAATATGAGAGAGTGAAATTAATAGCGCCTGCTGTATAACAGCCACTGCCAATAATAATAACAATAATAACAGTAATAATAATAATTATTATTATAATTATAATATGCATAGCCGGCCGCTGTGAGCGAGCGGTTCTAGGCGCTTCAGTCCGGAAACGCGCTGCTGCTACGGTCACAGGTTCGAATCCTGCCCGGGCATTGATGTGTGTGACGTCCTTACGTTAATTATGTTTAAGTAGTTCTAAGTCTAGGGGACTGATGACCTCAGATGTTAAGTCCCATAGTGCTTAGAGCCATTTGAACCATAATATGCATAACGTATCTGAAAAAGGAATGAATTGGTTTTGTGAAATTCTGTTTTTTTGTACATAGTTAACTAGAGTTTAGGTCAAGAATGAAATAATGTTTAAGCTTTCGCTACTCTCCAGTTCGCATTTTTGTGTAAATAGGAGATTTCGAGCTTTTTTTATTCTTTCAGACAAATGTAGGAGATCCCTAACATATGTATTAGTTAACGAATTAACTTCCGGGCTGAAAATTAGATACTTTTACGTTGCACCCAATAACAACTTACGTTTACTATATCCTTCTTCGTTAAATTTTCGCTTCTAGTCCCGCTTATTTCATTTCGTCACGTTGTCAGTCAGCGGATTTGTTCTGGGAGGCACTAGTTCCTTTGTGCTAACTTTTCCTGTTATTTTTTTCTGTTAGCTCTTAAAACAGATTCAACAGAGTTCGTGTTGACACTGCTCACGAAATTGGAAATTTATAGTAAGATCTTATGGGACCAAAATTGCTGAGGCCATCGGTCCCTAAGCTTACGCACTACTTAATCTAACTTAAACTAAATTACGCTAAGGACAACACACACACCCATGTCCGAGGGACGACTCGAAACTCCGACGGGGGGAGCCGCGCGGACCGTGACAAGCCGCCCCAGAGCGACTGCTCGCGAAAGCCGATTCCTGCACGGTAAAGAACTTACTCTAAACGCAAACTGCCGTTTGCGGAAATGACTAAAGTCAAGTAGTAGGGCCTACTGTCTACCAACATGGTCACTTGACTAGAATACAGATCAGGCCCTGAGAACCATAAGGGCAAAAAGCGTACCGTCGTCGATCGCACATTTAAGTTCAAAAATGGTTCAAATGGCTCTGAGCACTATGGGACTCAACTACTGTGGTCATAAGTCCCCTAGAACTTAGAACTACTTAAACCTAACTAACCTAAGGACAGCACACAACACCCAGCCATCACGAGGCAGAGAAAATCCCTGACCCCGCCGGGAATCGAACCCGCACATTTAAGTGAATATCAGAGATACAAGAGCTTTTCTTGAATGTTCATATATACAATGTGAGCCCATAGCACAGGTTCACCTGACACAGCATGAGATCATCAGATGACAGAAGCAAGAACAAATGCTACAGTCTCACAACCGACGGTGATGTGCTTTATAGTTGTCAGCGCCTCATATAGATAACTGTATGTTAAAATCTAAACCTTAATATACTGTATCTCTCTCAGAATGCCACAAAACAGGCTTTACTAACTGTATAGCTATAACGAATTTATACTGATGTTTGATGTAATTTTACTATACCACGAGTGAATTGGCATCTCTGAGGACTGTGCTACCGTTTAGCGGAGTTTACGCCAAGCGAACAAGAAGTCTGCTGCTGTTCGCTACCACCTCGTGTCATTGACGTAAACTTGTAGTTGAGTAGTAAAAGGTAACTGTGCGCACCGTGAACAGTGCACGTTGTTTGTCAAATCCCCGCGTATTTGGCCCGTAAAGAAAGTACGTCACGCCACTTGCGCATGCGCAAAAGTTCCGTAAAATGTGCGCAACTGAAGAAGTGCTCGCGACCCTGATGCCAAGTTCCACGGACTCTGGAAGAGTAACAATGTAGCTTATCGCGGTAGATTTAGTACCGTGTGTTTCAGATTACCGCAAGTACATTACGTTTAACAGCATTCAAAGAAAAATGGCTAATAAAACCGCAAGGTGTCAAAAGTTAGGGTGTTCATGTGCTTTTGTGCTCTTCCACAACAGCCGCCACTGGCAGGAATTATCATCGGGCATGGAGGAATCACGTTTCAAGTGGTACCCCCAGCTCGTATTTCATCAGCTGCCTGAAGTGCTCGTTATTTTTTGCAGCACAAGACATTGGTCAAGTCAAACGACAGCTCTGGAACGAGTTTTCGATTTAAGACCCGCAACTGCTAAATCTCTGAAGGAAAAAGGAAAACAAGAACGAAAATTAGGAAATCTGGAATGGACTGCAGACCTTGCATTTTACATAAAGCTGACTGCAGACTGTCCTCATTAAGACTCTGCAAGGCGAGAAGAGCTTATTTGTGATTTAAGAGCGAAAGTAGATGCATTTATAAAAGGTAATCGGATTGTGGAAGGCACAACTTCTGACAAGAAACACCGTCAGTTTCCGTAGGCTCACTTTCGCTAAAGAAATAGCGAATTCTGAACAATCCATTACGGCCTTGAAAGAATTCCAGGAATAGTCTTCTAAACATTTGCGGATACTGCCAATCTTACATATGTTTTTGAGCTGTTTTCGAGATCGCTTGCCATTTCAGTCGAGAGCTCTCATGTGCTTTTACAGATGGGACTGATCGATGTGCAGTGCAATTCCTCTTCAGGACTTCTATGTCGTTCTCCCCAGGAAGTGTTTTCAAATCTTCATAATGAGGTTGGAAAGTCATATTTATGTTTCGTACAACATTTGTGCATGAAAGGTTTATTTTTATACCATGGAATTAAACAACCCATAATTATGTGCCTACGTGAGTGACGAAAACCAGCCAAACTGTCTGCGTCTGTCCGCATACCGACAGTTTGTACCAGATATAAATTTTATTATGTCTTCAGCACCCCAAAAATAACTAAATCGTACTAGAATTTTTTCTAGCTTGTGCCCTATGTTGTTAAGAAATGTGAAAGAAAGCCGCATATGGCTCTTTTGCATTGCCTCCCTACCCCTTCCCTCTCTTTGCGCTCAGACGACGTGGCGTGGTAGAGGGGGAAAGTGTGCACCAGGACCACAGAGACTGACACACGTGCATACGAGCACTGCACACGAGCCGAATTTTTTGTGATAGATCTTAGTGTCGACTCTTTCGTGCAACAAGTAGTTTGTTCGTAATAAGCCAGCTTCACCCGTTGTCCTGAACAGGGCCAAATGAACTCGCGTAATGAATAATGTTGGGACAATGTGCAGGAGTCAAGCGTAGGGATCGGAAAAAGTGACCAGTTAAAACTAATACCGGCATTTTAGTTCTGAATAAAGGGCATTTTTCGGTGTTTATTTGATCTCAGTTATAACAAGTGTTTTTATTTTTTATTAATAACTGGGAAACAAAAATGAAATATGAATGAGCCGCAGCCGCAGTGCTAAAATATTTCGTTTTTAAATAAAAAATTTTAAACAACGGGTGATTTTTATTCGGAAAATTTGCATTGCTTTGAAATAATGCTTGTTAGAAATTGGTTTAATAATAACAGTACTGGTCCGTGCGACAGAATGTCAATGCTAAGGGCCTGGGTTCGAATGCCGGCTGGGCCAGAGATTTTCTCCGCTCAGGGGCTGGGTGTTGTGTTGTCCCTAATCATCATCATTTCATCTCCATCGACGCGCAAGTCGCCGAAGTGGCGTCAAATCGAAAGACTTGCACCCGGCGAACGGTCTACCAGACGGGAGGCCCTAGTCACACGACATTTTATTTATAACAGTACTGACTGAAACGAGTAACAAACACATAGCGTAAGAATTAGCACAGCGTTACTAAGACAATAATGTGCCTGTTACCACATAGGGTGGCCTAGCAGATGGTACGGAATGTGCAAGTTTTGTCGCATCTGGTCTGTGTGGTACTTCCTCACTGTCGTCGCCGGACATCAGTTTTCTCAGTTAGAGGATGGTAGTGTCCAAACCTGTATTTTACGAAGTGCGATATCACTGAATTACAGTGTTCCATTTGCTTTAAAAAGAGTAAAAACGGGGGAAACCAGAACAAACTTGTGACTTAATGTATGGAGAAAATTAAAACTTAACAGTTCAGTGATACTTACAATAAAAACAGAAAGCAGTTGATCTGCTCCCTGTGTCTACATAACAAACCTTTATCGACTTGTAACCCTTGATAACGGGCAAATTAACACAAAAAATTAGGTCTTCAACCTGAGTTTTCACCCCTTAGCACTGACTACTCCTTATGTCGAAACAGTGATTTGACCTCAAAGTACAACATGATTTTTGAGCAGAGTTTAAAAAAATTACAAGCAGTAGGAGAATACTGGTGATTTTTTGTAGTGGTCAACCACTTATCACTTTTCCAGAAAAGGGCGAACGGTGGACAGACTAAGTTCCTTTCATTTTCCTATTTAATATAATGTTTTGAATCTATATATCTTGAAATTGCAAGAGTCAGATTTTTTTCGATCTTAGTTCGGTTTTTAGGTTTATTACTGAAAATAACAGGAGTGGAAAACCGAAAGTTGATTATTTTAGAAACTTTTTATTATCAGTGGTTTCAACAGTCAGGTTGAACTGGCGTAAAAAAAGGATAAGTCGCGCGGTTAGAGGCGCAATGTCACGGATTGCGCGGCCCCTCCTGCCGGAGTTTCGAGACCTCCCTCGGGCATGGCTGTGTGTGTGTTGTTCTTAGCATAGGTTAGTTTAACTAGTGCGTAAGTCTAGGGATTGATGGCCTCAGCAGTTTGGTCCCTCCGAAATTCACACACACACACACACACACACACAAAACGATATAATCCAAAAGTGGTTGTTTCAGCGACAACCGCCATCCCTAGCACACGCGCACCCACCGCATGCCAGACGAGTTCTCGCCCCTCACTGTCTAGATGATAGATCCTAAAGGTGACCCTTTCGTGCAATAAGTAGTTTGAAACTTCCTGGGAGATTAAAAGTGTGTGCCGGACCGAGACTCGAACTCGGGACCTTTGCCTTACGCGGGCAAGTGCTCTACCATCTAAGCTACCCAAGCACGACTCACGCCCCGTCCTCACAGCTTCACTTCTGCCAGTATCTCGTCTCCTACCTTCCTAACTTCACAGAAGCTCTCCTGCGAACCATGCAGAACTAACACTCCTGGAAGAAAGGATACTGCGGAGACATGACTTGGCCCGAGTTCGTGTCTCGGTCCGGCACACAGTTTTAATCTGCCAGGAAGTTTCATATCAGCGCACACTCCGTTGCAGAGTAAAAATCTCATTCTGAATAAGTAGTTTGTTTGTAACAATCCAGCGTCACCCGTTTCCTTGTAACAGGGCCAAAAAACAACTCGAGTATTGAATAATTGCGAGGCAGGGTGCGGGATTCCAGAAAGAAACTGTAACAAACGACACAAGGAGACGTCAAAACTTCGCAGCCCTTAGAACGATTTCATTCCAGCGTGCGGCGGTTGCTCCACCGCAGAATAAGCGAGACCGCGGTGCGACAGAGGAATAACAGAAAACTGGCGGGCTGAGTGCCAGTCGAGACAAGGTATCGCGAGTGGATGGCGTGGCGCCACTGAAAGGCAGGCCGGCGTCTTTGTGGGGCCCGGGGCACTCAGCTGGCGCTGACGGCGGAGCCTCGAACTGCCGGCCAAGTTGCAGCCGCCCGCGCTGCCCCCAACCCCACCCAAATCTCACCACCCGCGCTCCACCTTGCTCTCGGCCCAGGGGTTAGGCAACAGACACCGACAACACCTGCTGGCAGTCCTACCTGCGCTCAGAGCAGCCCGCCGCGTTCACCTTCGCTCCCGAAAGCTACTTCTGCAGTCACAATTGCTCCCACAGCCGAGAGACGTCAGCGAGGGCGAAATTGCTCGCGGCGTTCCGCTAGTGGTACCAGCTACACGAAGAGGCGGGCGAAAAAATTTCATATTACTCGCTCGGTTTTTATTTCTCTAGGTACCTTTCATATCAGATACGTACAAATTAAAAAGCGAGTGCTGTGGCTGTGCAATTTTTATGAATCGCATTCCACGCGAGCATAAGAGCGGAGCAGCTTAGTTCTGTTAATCGAGACAGGCAGGTAACTGAACAGAAAATTCTCGTATTAAAATCCTTTACGAATAACCGGCTGCACAAAATGACAGACATAGTTTCCGTTTTAAACTGCCACCTTTCCTAACCAACATGGTCAGCTCATCGTTAAACAGCAAATCCAGGTATTATTTTGTTCATAAGCGAAAGGCTATTTACAATTTGTACAGAAACCAGATGGCAGTTATAAGAGTCGAGGGGCATCAAAGCGAAGCAGCGGTTAGGAAGGGAGTGAGACAGGGTTGTAGCCTGTCCCAGATGTTATTCAATCTGTATATTGAGAGACAGCAAAGGACTTGGAAGAGCAGTTGAACGGAATGGGCAGTGTCTTGAAAGGAGGATATAAGATAAACATCAACAAAAGCAAAACGGGGATAATGGAATGTAGTCGAATTACGTCTGGTGATGCTGAGGGAATTAGATTAGGAAATGAGACACTTAAAGTAGTAAAGGAGTTTTGCTATTTGGGGAGCAAAATAACTGATGGTGGTCGAAGTAGAGAAGATATAAAATGTAGACTGGCAATGGCAAGGAAAGCGATTCTGAAGAAGAGAAATTTGTTAACATCGAGTATAGATTTAAGTGTCAGGAAGTCGTTTCTGAAAGTATTTGTATGGAGTGTAGCCATGTATGGAAGTGAAACATGGACGATAAATAATTTGGACAAGAAGAGACTAGAAGCTTTCGAAATGTGGTGCTACAGAAGAATACTGAAGACTAGATGGGTAGATCACATAACTAAGGAGGAGGTATTGAATAGAATTGGGGAGAAGAGGAGTTTATGGCACAACTTGACAAGAAGAAGGGACCGGTTGGTAGGACATGTTCTGAGGCATCAAGGGATCACAAATTTAGCATTGGAAGGCAGCGTGGAGAATAAAAATCATAGAGCGAGACCAAGAGATGAATACACTAAGCAGATTCAGAAGGATGTAGAGTGCAGTAAGTACTGAGAGATGAAGAAGCTTACACAGGATAGAGTAGCATGGAGAGCTGTATCAAACCAGTCTCAGGACTGAAGACAACAACAAACAACAAGCGAAATATGGATAATTTAAACTTGTGAATTCTGTGTAATTTCATAGAACCACTGTATGCAAACTTTGCTGATTCATCTGTAGCTGAATGTCGGGACGCAATTTTGATTATACAGAGTCAATCAGCTAACACTGCAGGTATTGCAGAAATACAAAGTGCAACTAATAATGATGATGATGGAGATGATGATGTTTGGTTTGTCGGGCGCTCAACTGCGCGACCATCAGCGCCCGTACAAAGTCCCAATTTCGACACAGTCCAATTTTTACACAATCCGATCTAGCCACTGTCACGAATGATGCTGATGAAATGATGAGGAAAACATAAACACCGAGTCCCCGGGCAGTGAAAATCCCCAATCCGGTCGCGAATCGAACCCGGGACCCCGTGATCCAGAGGCAGCAACGCTAGCCACTAGACCACGAGCTGCAGACTGCTATCAATGTACGGTTTTTCACAGAAAATTTGCGGTCAGGGGCAAAGCCAATACAAAGATTATAATAATGCTCTGAAAGTGTATTTTTTGCGCAGACATACACTTTTTTAAATGGAACAAAGCCTACTGACATTAATAAATTAAAAGTAAGGCAAGTTAGAATGTCGGTGGTGTTTGTTGCAGGAGTCTAGCGCGAGTCGATTACGAGATTTCGTATTGTGCAAATTTTCTATATCGACACTTCTTTGTGCCACTCAATATGCACAGTTGCTAGGTATGATGTTATGACTGCTTACAGTGTGCTTGTGTGTTCCTTGAGGATACTGCGACTTGTCAGTCAGTTAGTGTGTAACAGTCCAAGCAGCAGGTGGTGAGTGGACGACGTGATTTACCATTGCAGTAAAAGCCGACATCCTCATGGCATGCGGAAAATGTAGGAAGAATACAGTTCGTTCTCCTACGGCGTGTGCGGAAAGATATCCCAATAGACGTTAACGGTCTCGGCAATTATTTATCAACCTCTTTAACCAGTTACGTGAAAGTGGTAGTGTAGCATGTACACAACGTAACAGAAGGATACAAGTGACGACAGAAGAGGAGGAAATTACTGTTCTTGCTGCTGTTGCAGTTGATCCGTACGTCAGCTCCCGTGCAATCGCACGAGGAAGTGGTATGAGTGAAGCAAGTTTCCTAAGCATTCTTCGTCGACATGGCTTCCATCCCTATCACACCTCTCTCCATTAAGAGCTGCGTGGAAACGTTCATGAGAATCGTGTTAACTTATGTGCCCGGGCATTACTACAGGATACTCCACATGTATCAATTACCTTCTTTAGTGATGCAAGCAAATTTAGTGATGAAGTCACATTTACCAATCATGGTCAGGAAAACGGACGACACACACTAATGGTCTGTTGACAATCCCCGTTGCCTTCATCAGGTGGATCTTCATCGTCCATGGAGTATAAACGTGTGGTGTGGGATAGTGAACCATCAGATCATAGGCCCGTTTTTCATAGATGGGACACTGAACACGCACAAGCATGGCAGCCTCCTGATAGACCATTTTCCACTGATGCTAGAGCACGTTCCGCTGCAGACTGGGAGAAACCTGCGGCTCCAAAATGACGGCTGCCCATCGTATAGCGCACGATGTACTACAGCATCTTTTCACAAATTGTTTCCAAATCGTTGGACTGGAAGCAGCGGACCTGATTGGCCCGTTCCCTGGTTTTGACAGCTGTAGACTTTCTTCTGTGCGGAAAGCTGAAAGACGCTGTCCACAAGGACGTACCAACTACACCCGATGATAGACAAAGACGTTTGCTGCAGCCTGGTCGGACATCTCCGCTGACATGCTAGCACGTGTGCAGCAGTAGTTCCATACCAGACTGGAAGAATGTACTGCCGGTGCCAGTGGTCATTTTGAACACAACCTGTGATGTTTAGTCGTCTCATTCATCATCATCATCATCACCATCACCATCAGGATTTCCTTCCAGTGAGGCGGGTAGGAGCTTTGTGAACGATATGCCTCCATTGGTATCTGTCCTGGTATAGCTTTTCCCTCTCCACGACATCCCATGTTACTCCTCTCCTCTTGACATCTTCCTTAATCTGGTCTGTCCATCCCGTGATAGGCCGCACTACTGGTCTTCTTCCTGGTACCTCCATCTCCAAATACTGGCGTGGAGTTTGAATCGGGTGCATTCCCTCCACATGACCGAAGTGCTTCAATTTCAAGGCACTCATCCTCCCGTCTGTAGTCAATGTCACCTGCAGGTCTCTCCATACATAATCATTCCTGACTCTGTCTCTTTTGTACAGCTGACCTAAGGAACTTCATTTCACATGCTTGTATTTTACTCATTTGTTCTACTCTTATTTATGACACAGGCCTCAAGACTATAATCATGATTGGCAGGAGATAAGTTTTATACATGGTCTGTTTGGCTCTTTGAGGGACTTCCTTATTCTAACTAGTGGATGCTCTTCTTTTGTTATTCTCTGTGTGCTGCCATGGGTATTGCATCCAAGCGTTGGTATGGAATTCTTTCGAAATACGATATCTCGTAGTGCAACAAACGCCATTGGCATTCTAATTGACCCTACTTCTAGTCAATGTCTATAGGTATTGTTCCGCATGAAAACATGCATGTTTCCACAAAAAATACACTTTCTAAGTATTATTACAATCGGTTTATTTACTAACAATATGAGCCCTTGCCAACCAATCCATTCTGTGAAAACCGCCCATCAACAGCTTTTCCCATTTCCGCAATATTTGTGGTGCAAGTTTTAGGTGATTCACCCTGTAACCAGACTCGTGGTGCCCAGCTGTCCGGTGGAATAGTGCATTTGTTTTGTTCAAATGGCTCTGAGCACTATGGGACTTAACATCTGAGGTCATCAGCCCCCCCCTAGACTTAGAACTACTTAAATCTAACTAACCTGAGGACATCATACACACCCACGCCCGAGGCATTATTCGAACCTGCGACCGTAGCAGCAGCGCGGTTCTGGACTGAAGCGCCTAGAACCGCTCGGCCACAACGGCCGGCCACAATTTTCAACGAAGATCTGAACATGTGCAAAGTTCCTCTAAGTGAGTCGCACCAATGTTGATGGATGACCACAAGGCTGAACACGTGTCACGGCGCCAGGCAACTGTGACGCACAATGGTGACATGAATGAGACTTTTTTTCATCGACTGTGACATCGGGTCAGACGTGGATGTCGTTTTTCAGTCCTGTGGCAATGCACTAGCCAGCTCTCTATTCCCTTCTAAAATCATTTTGGTCTCACAATGGTTTACCCGAAACCAGTCAGCAAGAATAAACAAAAAATCCTACTGGGACTGTATCAAGATATGTTTTTTATAATCAGTCACACTACGTCCTTAGACGTTATGTCTAACATTATATGGTCAATATCGATGTCATCAAAGATAGAACAGTTGTACTGTTTGAAAAGGATCCAGCGAGGAATGTAATCTAGGCCTCGTTGAAGGTAGCATTTCTCTGATTTAGCGAAACCACAGAATACCTAAAAAGAAGGTGACCACATAGGTATTTGTATGCCACTCTTTACGAATACACATCTACTGTGATAACCAGCGTGGTTCTTGAAAGATACTGTGTGTCTTGCATCGAGTGTCTGCCAGCTGATTATTTTTTAGTATTTCTGTAAGCTTCCCAATATCGCAAACAAGCCTTTCGCCGTTCATACACTCCTAGTCTACTGTCAGCTTAACGAGTATGCGTTCCACACACTTTCAGTACTATTCAATTACAGACTTCGTAAGTATTTCCTAGGTTATCTCTTTTGTAGACCCGCTACAGTATCCCAGTGTACTAAACGCCATTCGTTTTTCATTGCTATCTTTTTCGTCTCATGCCTCTACATTGTTACTGTGTATAAGACGAATACATGATAGAAAGAGGTGGACGACGCTGTGTGCACATTGTAAGTATAGGGCTCAGCGATTTCCGCAGTCTGATAGCTGACAGACGTCAGCCGGGGCTGCACGCGCGTATTTCAATGACCGTCCCGTCGGTCCGAACCGCGCACCGGACGAGCGGCGGGCCTGAGGGAATTTCCACAGTCGCATTTATACGCACCGCACGTAAATCCGACCGGCATTTCACGGACTGTCGCCAGTCATCCGGCAAAGTGCCTGGATTACGCCCTGGCGTTCAGCGTAAGCGCATTAGTACCTGTCGCGGGAAGCGGCAGAGGTGGGGGCGGGCTGAATCGCAAGGCAGCTTTCGTTGGTTGCCTTCGCTGTAGTTCACGTAATTTTCTCCAGTAGCAACACCGTGTCATGTAAGACCTGCCGTCGAGGAGTAAGGCACGGTGTTCATGTCGTCTGCGCACTCAAAGATGCTGAGGCGCAGATATCACGCATCAGTTACTACCGGTCTGGACTTCCGTTCTGTTAAGAGACGACTGGGAATTCCTTCCAGTTGTACAGGTACATGTTTCCCGCGGTTCCCTTAAAACAGACAATACAAGTGAGTTTCCTGCTGATTCACTCAGCTACGGATGTCCGGCAGAACTCGTGTATCGTCAGTATTCCGCTCCACGCCGACGGTAAGCCGAACTGCAGCCGTCCTTATTTATGGAAACTATACATATCTCTAAACTTAATAATTATTCTCAGGCTTCCAGTTGTATCAGTTGCTTTCAACTAAACAAACTGTTGCGAGTAAAAAATATAGAGGAAGAGCCGGCCGGGGTGCCCGAGCGGTTCCAGGCGCTACAGTCTGGAACCGCGCGACAGCTACGATAGCAGGTTCTAATCCTGCCTCGGGCATGGATGTGTGTGATGTCCTTAGGTTAGTTAGATTTAAGTAGTTCTAAGTTCTAGGAGACTGATGACCTCAGAAGTTACGTCCCATAGTGCTCAGAGCCATTTGAACCATATAGAGAAAGACAAAAATTGAAATACGTAAAGTAGACTGGAAGTGCAACTCTAAGATGAAAATTTGCCATTGGAGAGGAATTCGTGGGGGTGGAGGGGGAGGATATCAAGGCAGTCAGAAGGCTGATAAAAAAAAAGAAGCTGTTGAAATGTCTTCATCAAATCCTTGTCGCATCAGATTTTTAACACACGAAGAGGAAAATGGAATATAATTTGAGACATCACAAGGAAACATAAGGAAAAAAAAAGAAAAGCGACAGATATTGGTTCCTCAAAATTCTAAGGCCAAAAATCTTCTATCTAAGACAAGAAATATAAATTAAACCTAAAAACGACTGCAGCACTTTCGCATTGGTACAGCTCTTTCATAATCACTTCGATACGGCAGTTAATTGACAGTCTCCAAAAGTGTATTCATTGATACTTTCTACTAAATGCAAGCCTTTCGGCAGTTAAATTTCATTATTTCTCGCCCAGTGAAACAGTATTCGACTGCAATGTTACTGAGTTAGCTGTTGTAAAATGCTTCCTCTGTACTTTTAATAACTCTCGGAATCTTCTTAAAAATGAGAACAATATGAGAGCACTTAAAAACTGCTAACGGCGACATGCGCCCGCAAGGGATCTCACTTCAGTTGTGGGGTGAAATGATTGCGGAGAGTTCGCCTTTTTTTTCCGGCCTGCAAAGGCTGGTGCTGACGTGGGTGAATTATTCCTAAAGAAAAGCGTGTTACTCCGCCGGGAGACATAACAGAAATTTGTGACGACTTGCGCCGTTCCACTGAACTTTCCTACGGGAAAGAAAGTCAGGCCAGGACGCCGGAAAGAGCCCGTAGGGGACGAAGTTGTCGGCCAGCAGCTGTGCCCCGGTACGTGATCTCGCGCAACGTGCCCGCCACTGCGCATGCGCACACTTGGAGCGGGGCGTGTAGGTGTAGGCTCAGAGCGAGTTATTGGAGTTCCGCGAAACAGACGGGCAATATATTTGCTGGCTGCTCTCGTTTCAGAAAAAACTAGTGATCGAGTCATTAACTTCTTTTGAGAGGGGCTAAAGACATTTTGTCAAGGTTATACTTTTCTCTGCGTTTGTTGATAATTTCAGGGTCTGGACGAAAATTTAACATCCTCGTAGACACACCTGATTTCCAGGTATCGTTTACTGTCTTTATTATAATGTGTCGATGTTGTTGTAGGATGTATAATAGGAGAACAAAAGAAAATTCTGAAATTGGGGTGTGACGCCAGTAGTTCTGTGAGTGTCGTGCTGTAGTGCTAAATTTCCGTCGTGTCAGACATTACACACCTCCAGCAAGATCAAAGCCTCTGGCGCTTCTGAGCTGTTGTTCGCACGTCACTGCTATCATGCGGAATTTATACGTAAACCCTGGGAGCTTCAATTATGCCTATCACTGAAACGAGAATAGAAGTTAGAATTCCGTTCTTATACTAAACGAGAACATCGTTGCGTATGAAGAAAGTTGTCTCTGGACGATAAAAGCAAAAATGTGAAGCTTATATCCAAGTACCTTCGTTTTCCACGTTTTTAGCGAGCGACTCACAGTCTATAAGCTAACATAAAATTTAACCTGGTTAATTTGAAGAGCACATCATCTCCGTATAGTACATACAACTTTCTAATGTTTCTAGGTCGCTACAGCTATTACAAGGCGACAAGCAAATTGTGATATGACAACTGCGACAAACTGCCACTGTAAATATTGTATGGCCCGAGAAGAGGGTATAATGCTGTGGAAACCGGTTGCCTTATAATAAAATCAGTGATTTCGAATTATTGAAAACATTATCTACAACCTAAGCCTTTCCATTAAACTTAATTAATCTGCTATTTAAGAGTAAAAGTAATATGAATCTATTAATAAAAACATTATATTCAGCTGATATCGTACGAGTAAGGCAATTACAAATTGTCAAATATCGTAATTTTCTAAATTTCTGTGTTAATTGCCAAGATGTGCATTACAAAATTCGGCATATCGCAATAACTGGAGTCCAGCATATAAGTATATGATGTATACTTTCAATGAGATATGGATTGCCTACGATCAGAAGCAAAATGTTGATTTAAAATGGCCAACGCTCTTGCAGGGCACGTCATACGGAAGCGGTTATGTTTTAGTGAAGGAGAGTATTACAGTACATCATTTCCAGGGTGTTGCTTTGTCTTATACAGATTTCAACATCTTCAAGAGGAATGGTCCAACCTCAGGCTCACTACACAGACGAGTAGGGGAAGATTTGATGCCCAAGTACTATTTATGGCCCCACGCTTTGCCATAGTTTTATGATTCGTATCTCACACATACCACATCCATCATTAGGTTGCTACAATATGATGACATAACGGACGTATGTTTTTTAATACCAATGTAGAATTCGTATCTTTAGATTTTACCGATCGATTTCCTTACTGGTAATGGAAATAGGTCGCATTAAAAAGAAAAGTATATCGGGTGCATTTCACAAGAGCCAGTATGGCATGTCACTTACTGGGAATTAAGCAGTAACGGTGTTCGCAAGTAGTCAGGTTGCGTTGTCACAGCCAAAAACGAAATCGCCGGCACCACACCAACGGAAACGAGTAATGGCTGCTTACCTGAAACAACAGAAAACATGCCATATGTTAGTAATTATATTATCTAACAGGAAACACTTTCGTTGTGTTTTACAAAATATCATTTATTTTGTCACGAACTGGCTTTCAACTTCTTAGTCCATCGTCAGTGACAACCGAATGTCACAAGCACAGATAAAAAAACGCCTGACGTACACTGGTATTATTTATGAAGAAGCTACAAATATTGACGACATACTGAGTGTTGCAAACGGAAAGTATTATATAAAAATATGTCAAGTACAAATAGTTCAATTTAACTGAGAATGAAAAATAGAGTTTTTATGTGGATATCGTTAAATTTAACAACAGATGAAAAATAATGTTGAATTTAAAATTGCAGTATAATATTTGTGAAACGGAAACTGGTCAGAGTAAATCGATAAAACTAAGCTAGTACTCTGAATCATGCGTCTCTTGATTTTAAATATTTCCGTTCGGATCAAGTTTGCTTTTCTTAACAGTACGTGAAGTTTCACAGTCTACATCGTGTGGGCGGTTTTCTGTTAAAACATGTTCCACAAAGCTTTACTCTGTTTTTCCTACTCTCTAGCATCTCTAAAGTTCCGATAACCAAACTGTCACAGCTCTGCGTGACTGAGTAACATATACATCTCCACAGTGCTTGCATATGGTTTTATACACACAAGTCCGGCCTAAAGGTTGAGATTTATCTTTATTACCTAATAAAAATTCTGATGTGCTGTTGTTATTGTAAAATACTGGTGTGTAAATGTGAAACTTTAACTTTCTTGCAATGTTATATGAAATTTTGCCAACAGATGGGATGGTCTACCAATTTTTTGTAAATACTGGTTGGTTCCTGTCGCCCAGCATAAAGAAGTGAAGTCATTTCAGGCGATTTCTCTTTACGTAGAATGTTATCTATCAGGGCAGAGCTATGGCCATTACTGAAAGTGGTAAGTTTGATTCGTTCAGAAAAGAAAACTGCTTGTTTGCGTCTTTATGGGTGTTGGGAGCTCACAGAGATTACCGTGTCTGTAGCTGTGGTTTTTCTGTAAATGCTAAGTGTCTCCTTGTGCTGTCTGTATTACGGTGCAAAGAATTTAGAGAGGAGACTCCCAGCTCAATGGTCAACTGAATTTTAATACGTTACTAGGTGAAATGTTGTAGGAATGCATGTAATTGTCTAGTCGTATCAGCGCACAAAAGCAACACATCATCCGCACACCTGATGCAGTATATAACATTGTAACTTACTGGTTCTATTACGGTGTTTTCTACTTAATGGTGTTGTCGTGTTCTGCCAACCAGCGACGAAAAATTCGGTTAATTTTAGTGATCCTTGTTAATAATTTCTAAGAAGTATACTGTAAAAATATTTATTTTCTTAGTGTTATGGGTAACGAAAGACATCAGCTACAATGAATTGAAAACCAAAGAGAGATGTATCGCAGGATACTATAGAATACGAACAAAACGATTATTACTACTACAAAGTTAAATTTACATACAGTGATAAAATCAAGGGGACAATGAAAACTTTTTTATGAATGACAATCAATTGTAACGTAGATATTGCAAGAGGATTGAGGCTGATATTTTAAACAGCTGTAATGGTGGTTTCGCTGTATATTAGACGTTTACCATCACTTTTCCAGCTATAACTCCTTCCGAACAGGCCTCGGAAGGCAGAACGGTACCAACCGGCCGCCGTGTCATCCTCAGCTCACAGGCGTTACGGGATGCGGATATGGAGGGGCATGTGGTCAGCATACCGTTGTCCCAGCCGTATCTCAGTTTACGAGACCGAAGCCGCTACTTCTCAATCACGTAGCTCCTCAGTTTGCCTCACAAGGGCTGAGTGCATCGAACTATTTTGGGAGATCGATGTCTGAGTTCTTAACTTCACGTAGCACAAACACTAAAAAATAAAAAAAAATACGATTGCCGTGCGGGATCTCCTTGTGAAATGGGGAAGGCTGGTGATAGATTAAACACAGATTGAAATATTCCGTCATCCGATCAGCATTCGATGCCGCGATCTTTCGCTCTCCAGGCACGCCCTTTACCACTTTTTTTTTTACCTTGTAGCGACAGGAAAGAACGGACACAGTCAGCTTCAGGCTGGATGGAGACAAGGTGGGTAGGCGTCGAATCCCGAGGTCTGGTCGCGATGCCTTCCGCCGCCACCCCCCTCGCGTGCCTCCCCCCTCCCCCCGCCCCCCCCCCCCCCGGTCACTGCACTAGTCCCTCAAATGGTACTGATCTTTTCCATTTTTTGTCACTTTTTAATTTTTATTTATTTATTTGAAAAATCGGAGTTAATCCTACATGACTTTCGCCACTGAAAAAGGAAAAAAAATTATTTGCTGCAGTGTTTTGCTTATTTCTTATTAATTAAAAAAACGAGACAATTAGGATCACAAAACTGAAATAAACTGTGTAAAAATACACCTGAAAAGGGACCATGACGAAACTAACACGAGGACTGGTTAACTCAGGAATGAAACATCCGAACAGAAAAGGGATCCTACAGATCATCAAACTACTCCACGATTAAATACGAGATACAACATATTCGCAAAAAGCGCACTATAGAGTGATATCTTCTGCAAATCTAATGGGCCGCAACCATATAAGGTAAAGAGCACAAGGGTCCGGGTCATACCCGCTTCCCATACTAGACCACAAGTCCCGCCGTCTTCCAAAACGACAAAAGCTGTTTTCACGAGGCTGCACGCATACATTTCTGGGCAACCAGTTGCATTTCGTCTGGTCAATTAGATCATCCGATTATAGTCTCACAGAAAATGACTAGGACTGTTTCGAACAGCAGGTAAAACGTAGCAGTCTCGGCAATTTGCCAACTCAATTAATTACTTCAGCCGGATATATTGTGCGTGAAAAAACTTGTGGACAGTCTTTCCTGCCGAATTCATTGTCAAGCCTAAGCGCGGCGAAAACGGAATCAATGTCTCCGGGAAGTGACAAATTTTATACCGGTATGCTTACAAAGCGGGTGCCAGAGGGAATGGTCAACGTTCAGGGACATAGCAGGAAAGATCATTTGAAGCAAAAAAAGTCTAGTAAAGACGGGCGCTAAAATGCATGTCTTAAGAGATACGAGCACTTCCTCTTATCGATGCTGCGAAACAAAACTCTTCTACTGCAAGCTCTTTCCTTTCCAAATTTTGAGAGGAGGCAGTATGGACCAAAAGAAGAAAAAATTGTCTAGTAAACACGGGCTCTAAAATACGTACCTTAAGAGGTATGAGCATTTGTTCAGTAGAAGAAATGTGTTTCACATTAGCGAAGATGAAGAAGTGGTCATAGTTCTTCAGTTATGAATTTTAGAGCCCACGTTTACAATATATTTTTGCGTCGAATGATCATTCCTCTCAGATCCCTGACTATTGGCCATTCCTCATCGGACACACTGTACTGTAATGCCTGCGCATAGAGCTCCTGAAAGCGAGCCTTGCAGCCACAACTTGCTAGCAGCAAAGATGTATAAATATGCCTTAGCCCTCATTGCGAATCTAAATACGGAGAGATTCTACGCAAGAGGTAATAACTATTCCACTACGACGACTCTTTGGAGGTTTCGCAACAATAACAAGAAAAAGCGAATTACTGGGAAGGCAAGTAATGTTGTCTCATTCGTAATTCTGCTCTAGAAGCAAGACCAGCGCAGACAACAGATGTTATGTCTGAAGCGCAGTTGAAAGTATTTCGAGTGAGTAAACAAACAAGTTACAGAACGACCTTACCTACGTCCTTGTAAGCGATAATAACATAAACAGGGTTAAAGAGGAAACATAAAGGATCAGCAAGCGCCAAGCTAAATGGCGAGGAGAGGTAACATTGGGAAACGCTAGCGAGCAGGGTGTGGGCAGGACGGACTCGGGTGCCGAGTCGCCGGCTTTTCCGCTGGGCACCCAATCTGATGGTCTATTCAGACGCGAGAAAGGCGCCATTGATTTCTCGTAAAAAGCTTCGCGTCCAAAAGCCGAGGGCGCCTCGCGCCCTGACGGCTGCATCTGTACACGCCAGTCACGGCGCACTTATTGCTGGCGCCAGACTGCACTGCCGCGATGCTTATTGCATTTTCCGTGGCCTCGCTTGTGAGAGCCACAGCCAAATCGCAAGCTTTCGCTGCCACTGGCGGTGGTTGTCCAACGTCGAGAGGTCAGAATTTTGCCGAGGGAGATTGCTGTCTCCACGTACGCTCCAGATACTGATTAGTAATATACCAATTCTTAGCGGAAGCGTCCGTCTCGGCGAAGATGTGACCGCCGTAGCCGTCTTCGTCTGTCTATCGAAGTTTTCCTGCTCTCTGGGGTTCTTATTTCCGAATCAGGCTGCTACTCTTTGGGACCGACCTCAATTAATGATACATATTTAACAACGGCAATATTACCATAATTATAGTTGTCTATACAAAAGGTAATGAAAGCAATGTCGTTCTTTTTCGTTGTTTGTTTTAAAAGGCACAGGGTGCTTCAAAACGATCCACCTAATTTCGCAAGAGTACGTCTTCTATATGGATGACAATCAAGTTTACTCACGCATCGGATTACCGTTTTCTTTTTTCAAAACAAACATACGATTTTCAAAAAAGTGGTTCAAATGGCTCTGAGCACTATCGGACTTAACTGCTCAGGTCATCAGTCCCCTAGAACATAGAACTACTTAAACCTAACTAACCTAAGGACATCACGCACATCCATGCTCGAGGCAGGGTTCGAACCTGCGACCGTAGCGATAGCGCGGTTCTAGACTGTAGAGCCTAGAACCGCTCGGCCACAGCGGCCGACTACGATTTTCAAAGGGTATATTTTTTACATAGCACAGATGATCTTGGGGCACGTTTTGGGTGCTGTTCTCACTGAGGCGATACAATAAGCATGCGATACGCGATGCAACAAAGAAGAATCTCGCATCGATGGAGCACGTAGAAACATAGTTGAAGCGACTTACCTGGTCCACATTGGGATGACAGCCGTATAACCCCGATACGATTATCGGCAGTATCGCCCGGCGCAACACGGACTGGTGATTGTTGCATGCAGCTGTATCGTATAACACACAGGGAGGGAAATTTCAAGTCATGCGATGTGCCTACAAGAACACTGTTCCGTGTATACGAAGCATAACTAAGCCATCCCTACACTTAGTTTGTCAGTAAAACTATTACTTTTCGCGTCAATAATTAAAAACCATTGTTTTGAGACTCGCTCGTATTCCCCACTAAGCTGTCTTCCTCATTAGATTTTGAGGAAACTATTCGACAAAGAATTTTTTTGTTGCATTTTATTGTCTGATATCAGATAATGAACAGGTTTACTTTTCGCTGTTGCCCATAGGTACTGTGATACTGGAGAATTATGTGAAACGTAGGGTGCATTTTGAAAAACTTGTAATAAAAAATGTAGCCGCTGGCCAGTTTAGTTTTGGTGCCTTTTAAGTCATACAATGCTGCGTACCAATGTAGCTACGGAGAGGCATATCTTTTTCCAGTATCGAGTAAATTCGTTACGTATGTGAAAGTGTTCGCGACGAGGTTGGCAGCGATGCGCCAGAAACTAGGCCACAGCCGCCTGCTGTGTCTTGATACTTGTATCGCTCCTGCGGGAACGCGAGTGTTGCACAGGTGACCGTCCCATCATGCGACCCTTACTGCAACAGTTAAGTTTATGATCAAAATCTCCATTTACATTTCAAAATTTCTAATGTGCCCTCCACCTGGTGCACGACAACAATCAGACAATAGTCAAACTCCTTCTAAATTTTTGTGATCATGTCTGGTGTTACTACACTCATACCTTTTACTAGACGGCGTTACCGTTCACCCGAAGTTGTTGGGAAGCAAGGTAAACAGACACACTCTTTCTTTCTTTCTTTCACTGGTGCCATGTCCCGCACTGACGCAGGGTCGGCATTGTTGGGAACGGGTTTGGCAAGGTTAGGATAAAGGGGTGGCTGGATGCCCTTCCTGCCGCCACCCCGTACCCCCTGGACGGAATTAACGTATCGCAGCTGTCTGCGTCGAGTGTATTTCATGGAATAGTGCGAACGTGTTCAGACGTCGGCGAGTCGTGTAACTGAGGCGGAACTTGGGGACCAGCCCGGTATTCACCTAGCGGGATGTGGAAAACCGCCTAAAAACCACATCCAGGCTGGGCGGTACACCGGCCTTCGTCGTTAATCCGCTGGGCGGATTCGATCAGGGGCCGGCGCGCCTACCCGAGTCCAGGAAGCAGCGCGTTAGCGCTCTCGGCTATCCTGGTGGGTCAAGGTAAACAGACACATCGCCGACTAAAAATATCATTTAACGTGACAGCAGCCGACCTTGGACGCCAATGGTGCTACGCGAGATACGTACGCCCCTTACGGGTGATCCATCAGTGAGAGAGAGCTATCAATGCGATTCATTGCGTTAATAACGATTTCAAACCTATTTTACGAGTAATGTTTGGAACTTATTTTATGCGTAGGTACTAATCAAATTGTGATCCCCGAACTGAACCTCTTGGTTGATCTGTAAGATTCGCTTGCGCGTAAATCACTGGTTCCAATTTCATAGTCGCACACCACCTTAACCTTGCACCAAGGTTGACCGCCGAAGAAGTCTAAATTAGCAGCAGTGTTGAAGACACAAACGAAAATGATGATGAAATAATTAGTAACGATTAGTTGCTACAATGTGAGAAATGCAAAAACACACCTCTGAAGAGTGGTATCTGTGATAAAAATTATCGTCTGCTTTTTAAAGTTCTCTTAGGTACAGCCGTGCATTAAAAATAAAGCGCTGATAAAAAAGAACCTCATTAAAACTGAAATAAAAGTTTTAGGCATTAATTTAACAAACATTGAACACAGGAGCTTTACCCAAGTACCGACAGTGATTTGATAGAAAATATCAACCAGAAAAGTAGGACGTTCATTTATAAGGGGCAGTCAAATGGAAACTAGACAAACGGAAAAAATTAAGTATACTGTGCACTATTTCAACAGTAATCGCCACAGCTGTTAATAAATTTATCTCACTGTGAGACAAGACGTTCAGTGCCTTCATGAAAAAATGTTTGCTGTTGCCTACAAAACGATAACTTTACCCTGGCGTGCACCTCTTCCTCCGAAGCAAATCAACGACCACGAATGTCTGTCTTCAGGCTTCCACGAAAATATGGAAATTCTATGGGGAAGTGTCAGGAATGTATGGAGGATATTTGAGGGCTTCCCAGCAAAATTTCTGCAGGGTAGTCGAAACAACGTTGGCAGCATGTGGGTTGGCATTATCCTGCAACAGAATGATGCCGACCGTCAACATTACTGGATGTTTGGACACTTTGCAAAAACTGAAGGGCGGCCTCAAGTCCAAACGGCCAGGAGTTTTGGATAAGATGCTATTGCAGGGTAATGCCCGGCCACATCTTGCCAAGGTTGTTTCGATTACCCTGGAATATATGCGCTGGGAAGCCTTTACACATTTTCCACACAGGCCCGAACCGTCCCCATGCGATTTCCAAAACGGCCAGGAGTTTTGGATAAGATGCTATTGCAGGGTAATGCCCGGCCACATCTTGCCAAGGTTGTTTCGATTACCCTGGAATACATGCGCTGGGAAGCCTTTACACATTTTCCACACAGGCCCGAACCGTCCCCATGCGATTTCCAAATTTTTGGAGTCCCGATGAAAGACGTCAATGGCCGTCGATTTGGTTGGAACGAAGAGGCGCACGCCTGGATGTCATCGTCCGTAGGCAACCGCAAATATTTTTATATTGAGGCATTGACCTTCTTATCCCACAGTGAGGTAAATGTATTAACAATTACGGCGATTATTTTTGAAACAATAAACAGTTTACTTACTTTTTGTACATCAGTCACGTTTTCATTTGACTACCCCTTATACATATCCCGACTCTGTGTAGCAAATAACAAATGCAGTTAATTGAGTCCCGATCGATGATCAACGTGAGCGTTGCGTTATCGAAACCATCACCCTTGCTGGTGCTGCAAATGAATAAATTTGACGTCGGAGAAAGCATCACACTGTACCTCTCTTCAGAGCACAAAGCGTGAATTAACGCTGCTCAGAGAATGTGCCATTTACAAGCAAATAATTTAAAGCACCTGTAAAAGGATCCGTCTGCCTGACGGTGTCGAACAAATGAATAACACAAAAGACCATCGGGCAGCTGGTTAGTATGCTAGCACGGTAACAGTCCCATCGCGGCGTGCACTTTATTGGGGGTCCCGTCAAAGAGAGCCGGAGTGCCGGGAACGAGAACAATTTACCGAACTGATTCGTTTATTCGTGTCGCAGGATCCAAAGTGCTTAATTTGTGTGTGCCGCAACCCCGGGGAGATTTAATGGAATCCTCAGTGAAAAACTTCTACAGGAACGAAAACTACTAGTTAAATGGCAAGAGTAATTAGCGATTGTGGTTTTGATGGGTAGGTGTTGCATGACAATATAGAATGGCAGAACCGAATGCGTATTACAGCATTTTCGACACAGCACTGTTTCTGTCGCTACCTTCAGAAAAGTTCAGCTTTGCTACGCGTTTGAGCATAACAAACGAGTATTTAAGTTTTCAAGATAGTCAGCAGAGAAAGGTCAACTTCTATGCGTGTTTCAGCAAAAGCATCGCGCAACCATGAGATTTTTAACATCCAAGAATTTGGTGGCTGAGATCATCTCGAGGAATTCTCACTGAGCCTCTGCCCATACCCAACCATTCTCCAATATGTCGATTAGGTTTTATCCTCTTTCTCTTATCTTTCTTCATGCACGTTTTACTTTTCTTCATTTCTTCCGTTATAGAGTGTTATGTGTCTGTTCGCTCGGTGGGTAAGTGTGCGTCCACAAATCCAACAGTTCTGTTATGGTCTCAACTTCATCCAGAAGTTTTTTTTTTTTTTTAACTAACTTGAAATTCACTTCTAGCAATATTGTGTACGTATCAAACATACCAGACCGAAGCCTGAACTGTAGGTTCACATGTAATTGGTTCAGTGAGTCAGTGAAGTGAGCCATAAAACCTCCAACAGGTCCATAGTTGGTGAAGATTTTTCTGAATGCAGACTTTCATTTCCTTATCTTTCTTTTCTGGCTAAGAATAAGATGATTTACGACAACTGAAATTAGTCAAAGATGTAGTTTGTACCTCTTGTGTTCACATATTTCTTTCATTCTTCTGCTATGAGCTTCTTTTCTCGCTTGATTTTAAGTTGCTTCAGTCATCTTCTTCGTTTTTCTTTTTTTTCCCCCCGTTCCCGACTGACCAACTTAACCTGCAATTTCCGTGTTATTATCTTCTTGTGTGATAACTGCAAATTTTAAATCTTCTGTTACTCCACCTATTCCTTTCCTGATCTCTGATATTGCTTTACTCGTGTTTTCATCAAATTCGACTATTTTACCTCGTTTGTTGTTAAGTCGCTTTCTTGTTTGTCTGTCTATCTATTCGGTGCGTATTCTTAAGTTGATATTAAACTAGTCTGTAATAGTGTGATGGTGAGAAACACCTATCTGCAATTGGCAATTGGGAGGGGGGGGAGGGAGAGAGGGGTGAAAACGGGGTGACACGGAAGCATAATGCAGAGCACCACCTTTCCGATTGGACTTCCTGCGCAATGGCTGTGCTTAGCAGATTGCATGTCAACCCCTATGCACGCAATGTGCGTAAAACACCTGCTGCACAAAGTGTTTACAACTCATTCAATTTACAGGTCCACCTCTGTAATTCCTGATGCAATTTCTAACAAACTGGGAACACATATCATTTACTGTGATAGCATGACCCCCTCCCCCCCCCCCCTTTCTAGCAACCCACGATTCAGAGATACGTGGGATACCTGAAACAACTGCAACCAAATCTGGTATATATATGACTGATTTTACTACATCTTTCTTAGCTTGCTCTCTAGTTTGTCTATTTGGCACAAACTGAGCAGGTGATTTTATACTAACTTCACTATGAGCTAAAAATTTCAAAATTTCTACATAGCTCAGAACTGGATGCAACATCAACTCGCTTTCTTTTGAGGTGTATGTCAGAGGGTACTTTATTTACCACTGTCGTTTCAGGATGAGCTATAGGCTTGAAACTTTCAACATAGTTCAGAACTGGATGGCAATGTAAAATTCACTAGCTTTATTATTAGCAGTGTGTGGCGGAGAGTACTTTGTGTACCACTGCCATTTTTTACCATTTCCTGTTCTAGTCACAAATGGTTCACGTACTGGTAAACCACCGAGTGAGTTCAAGTCTCTCTAATTGTTACCATCACTGTCTGTTTGCGAGATTTACGTAGGATGCAGCATTATATTGGTTGAGCCAGGTGAAGAGAAACTAAAATAAACCTGAAATTTACCATATGTCTCCGATTTCATATCATTAAGATGTTTGTAATCGTTTCAAAAATTTCACTTACAAAAGACTAAAAAGCAGAGAATAATTATTTAAATAAAAACAAATTTTAATATAACATTTTTTACATCAGATGAAAAAGTATAGAATAATTTGTCCCATCCCTATACAGATTACTAACCCCACACTGTTAGTTCAGAGAATTTCTGATTGTCAGTTTTAAATAGTTAAGATAAGTATTTACTTAGCTATTAAAAATTCACAGTCTGAGGTTTCGGAACTATCTACATGAGACTAGGAAGCTGTGTGGGGTTAGCAGAAATTATTTCAGACTTTTCAGTCAGATTTAAAATGTGATGTATTAATTTTTTATTTAAATAAGTATTTCTTGTAAGTACTGATGGTTTCATTCTCTTGTTATCGCCATAATATTCTAAGCTATTTTCCAATGGTCACTGAATATTTATGTACCATTGCCTCTTTTGGTTTCTTCTTAGTCTGAACTGCTCGCTGACAACATATTAATACAAGGATTTGTCTAATCTTTTTCGTCCTCTTTCGGACATCCGTCTCTTGTTCAAAATTTGTGACCCTGGCGCACAGCGGCTTCGATTTAATGATGGAATTGTTGCCTTTCTGCTGAAAACATGCATTCTGTCCATATGGTATATCCATTTTTTTCATCTAGTTACAGTATCTCTTGTTGGAATCCCGTTCTTTTTTATTTCTACTTCTTTTTTATCAGTTTTTTAATAATCTGCAGATATACATTCTCATTTACTGCAGAGAGCTCCGAGCGAAATGCGTATACCTTCACGTCAAAAAAATGTAAGGTGTCTACTGTGATGCACAAATAACAGCAGTGTTACGTGTTACATCGCAGTGGATCATTATGCATTCTGATTGCCGTACTTTCATAGTCTGGTGTGCTTTTTTCCGTCTTACATCTCGCACCTCGTTCGTCACATGATCATGTGGTATTTTCTGGCAGCCAACATCGCATACGCACAGCACAAATCACGTTCCAAATTTAAATGTAATTCATCCACGAGACCATGATCAATACTTTCAATGTAGGGGACGGAACTGATCGTTGTCGTCATATGACTATTACTAGCATGGGGTGCTAGTAAAAAGACAGGTACGTTACGCGTTCTGTGCAGACCGCTATGCGGAAAAATTCGCAGTGTTCTCTCTGCCCCACGCTACATATGCACTGCTGTTGCCTGCCATGGGAAATGGTGATGCCGGTGTAAGCGTCACAAAGGATCACGGTTTCAGTTCCCTAGAAAACCGTATATGCTCAAACTTGTTAATGTACTACCTAAAGTTCTGCATTTTTCCATCCGCAACAAACATGACAGTGGCAACACATCTTCGCCAAACCTACACAAAAGTGAAAACAACGCTGAATATTCTAAGCGGAACTCGATGCACACGGTAAGACAGACGACGCATAACGATGCTAATGCCTAGAGCGACACGCGGCACACTGCCCTTTGCTGCTGTACGTTGGCCCCACCACTTCCTCCGTAGCCGCGCGGAATAGCCGCGCGGTTTAAGGCATCATGTCACGAACTGCGCCGCCCCTCCAGCCGGAGGTTCGAGTCCTCCCTTGGGGATGGGTATGTGTGTGTGTGTGTGTGTGTGTGTGTGTGTGTGTGTGTGTGTGTGTGTGTGTTGTTCTTAGCATAAGTAATGTGTAAGCCTAGGGACAGATGACCTCAGCAATTTGGTCCCTTAAGATTGATCAAATGGCTCTGAGCACTATGAGACTTAACATCTGAGGTCATCAGTCCACTAGAACTTAGAACTACTTAAACCTAACTAACCTAAGGACATCACACACGTCCATGCACGAGGCAGGATTCGAACTTGCGACCGTAGTAGTCGCGCGGTTCTGGACTGAAGCGCCTAGAACCGCTCGGCCACAGCGGCCGGCGCAGTCCCTTATGAATTCACACACATTTGACGATTTGAACTTCCTGCATAGGTGTGCTCACCACTACAGCGAGAAGCAAACCTGGGAAAGTTATCTGTTAAGGAACAAGTCTAGCGCTATAGAACAGAGTTTTGTGTGTTTCTACAGACATAGAGAAAGTGTTAAAAAAAGCGACAGAGGTATTAAATTCCTAATTATCGTATCAAATATCGCATCCACGTTCATAAAAATCTAACAGCTTCGCAACGCCGCCTTGACGTCCGAAACGTTGCAGCAGCTATTCCACTGGTGGTTAATTAAGCGCCGTGCGATGTTAAGAAAGGTGGTAGTGTGTACGCTCTACGCCTCATTACTAAGAGAGAAGTTGGTACAGAGGAACATCATAAAGGGCGTAGCTACTTACCCCTCAGAGAGACGCCGGCAGGGTGTTGGACGGTCAGGGGCCGGACACAGGGCTCGTTAATAATTCCCAGCAGAGGGGCGCTGTGTACAAAGTCAGCGCCGTCACAACTACTCCGAAAAGCGAGGCGTTGCCAGCCGAGTTGACGCTGCGCTGTCTGAATTGTTTTCCGTCCATTACGCCGAGGCCGAACTTGCACAGCTACTTTTGGAGGGACCAGAAATTTTCAGAGAGCAATTCCTGATAAAGTAAACAACTCTCCTTGACGATTTCCGCACGCTTTTGCAGCAAGTTATAATCCTTTTTCATGCAAACATTTCAGAAAGTTAGGGGTTGAATATATCAGTGAGGGAGAACACTGAAACCGTGTGCGCTTTCCTTTGAATATGCGACACGTGTTGGCAAATTTTGTTTCAGGGCTGATACCATACTCATACGTCAGAATGTATTTAATATGCAAATTTATGCGTTCCTCCCGTAGTAAAGAAGAATATAGATGCTTTTGGGAAACAATCTTATATTATAGGGTGTAGAATAAGATCCGCTACCAGTCACAAATGAACACTGGTTTCGGGCTTGTGTCCATCTTCAAGTGATTGCATTCATTTACATGTCTTCACATTGAGCGTAGATGAATATAATCACCTGACGATGGGTTCGAGGTCGAAACCGGTCGTATCTTAAACCAATCATCATCAGTCGTGACTAGTGGTGGATTTTGTTCTACATCCTACAACGCGTCATAGAAAAATGGCTCTGAGCACTATGGGACTCAACTGCTGCGGTCATTAGTCCCCTAGAACTTAGAACTAGTTAAACCTAACTAACCTAAGGACATCACAAACATCCATGCCCGAGGCAGGATTCGAACCTGCGACCGTAGTGGTCTTGCGGTTCCAGACTGCAGCGCCTTTAACCGCACGGCCACTTCGGCCGGCCGCGTCATAGAGTTCAAAAGCGCTTGTTATGAACAAAGCGCACTTTATCTTACATTTATCTCAAGGTTATGGTACAAAAAGCTTTAATAAGTAATGCACATGCTTCTCTTAGCCAATTTCGGTTGGAAAAATGCGGCATTTCTTGTGGGACATCGTGTACTATTCCATTTCAGTCCCTAGAGTTTCATGAAGCTCCGGTAGGTGGTAACGCTATACGCAGCCTTCGAAATGCCTCCTTTGACGGAGGTGCGTTCCAAGCAAAGAATAGTATCTGAGGTGTTTTTTTTTTTTTTTTTTTGGAGGGAGGGGTGGGGGTGGAGGTGGGGGGAGGATTAGTCGAGGAGTCTAAGGCGCTGCAGTGATGGACTGTGCGGCTGATCACGGCGGAAGTTCGAGTCCTCCCTCGGGCATGGGTGTGTGTGTTTGTCCTTAGGATAATTTAGGTTAAGTAGAGCGTATTTTTTTATTTATTTTTTTTGGCGGAAAACCAGAGCAACACAGGCATTCGTAGGCGCTTGCAGAATGTCCGCGGAGACCTGGCAGTGAACAAAAGCACGATGAATCGGTGGGCGAGGCACCTTCATCATTGCAACAAGGTCGCGCAAATCTGTCCGATCTCCCGCGTGCCGGCCGGCCGCACACATCTGTGACTTCTAAAATGTTGGAACGTGCGGACACTCTCATTCGAGGTGCTTGACGGATCACAAACATACCTCGCTGCACGCCTGAACATCTGTGTTGGTAGTGCTGGCACACTCGTCCATCAGCTGAGGTACTCAAATCTGTGTGCCTGCTGGGTTCCCCGCCGCCTAACAGAAAACCATAAAGAGCAACGAAGGTCTGTTTGTGCGGAACTGCTCGAGCGTTACAAGGCTGATGCTGACAATTTTTTGTCGAACATCCACACAGGCCAATTCGCACCCTATCAAAACAGCAATCCACACCTCATCTCCTCCGAAGTAAATAGCCGCAGCCTCAGCCAGTAAACTCACGGCTATGGCCTTCTGCGACTCTGAAGGGATTACTCTGTTGTACACCACTGGCCATTAAAATTGCTACACCACGAAGATGATGTGCTACAGACGCGAAATTTAACCGACAGGAAGAAGATGTTGTGATATGAAAATGATTAGATTTTCAGAGTATTCACACAAGGTTGGCGCCGGTGGCGACACCTACAACGTGCTGACATGAGTAAAGTTTCCAACCGATTTCTCATACACAAACAGCAGTTGACCGGCGTTGCCTGGTAAAACGTTGTTGTGATGCCTCGTGTAAGGAGGAGAAATGCGTTCCATCAAGTTTCCGACTTTGATAAAGGTCGGATTGTAGCCTATCGCGATTGTCGTTTATCGTATCGCGACATTGCTGCTCGCGTTGGTCAAGATTCAATGACTGTTAGCAGAATATGGAATCGGTGGGTTCAGGAGGGTAACACGGAACGCCGTACTGGGTTCCAAACGGCCTCGTATCACTAGCATTCGAGATGACAGGCATCTTATCCGCATGGCTGTAACGGATCGTGCAGCAACGTCTCGATCGCTGAGTCAACAGATGGGGACGTTTGCAAGACAACAACCATCTGCACGAACAGTTCGACGACGTTTGCAGCAGCATGGACTATCAGCTCGGAGACCATGGCTGCGGTTACCCTTGACGCTGCATCACAGACAGGAGCGCCTTCGATGGTGTACTCAACGACGAACCTGGGTGCACGAATGGCAAAATGTCATTTTTTCGGATGAATCCAGGTTCTGTTTACAGTATCATGACGGTCGCAACCGTGTTTGGCGACATCGCGGTGAACGCGCATTGGAAGGGTGTATTCGTCATCGCCATACTGGCGTATCACCCGACGTGATGGCATGGGGTGCCATTGGTTACACGTCTCGGTCACCTCTTGTTCGCATTGACGGCACTTTGAACAGTGGACGTTACATTTCAGGTGTGTTACGACCCGTGGCTCTACCCTTCATTCGATCCCTGCGAAACCCTACATTTCAGCAGGATAATGCACGACCGCATGTTGCAGGTCGTGTACGGGCCATTCTGGATACAGAAAATGTTCGACTGCTGCCCTGGCCAGCACATTCTCCAGAGCTCTCATCAATTGAAAACGTCTGGTCAATGGTGGCCGAGCAACTGGCTCTTTCATGAACTGTGGTATCGTGTTGAAGCTTCATGGGCAGCTGTACCTGTACACGCCATCCAAGCTCTGTTTGACTCAATGCCCAGGCGTATCAAGGCCGTTATTACGGCCAGAGGTGGTTGTTCTGGGTACTGATTTCTCAGGATCTATGCACCCAAATTACGTGAAAATGTAATCACATGTCAGTTCTAGTATAATATATTTTTCCAATGAATACCCGGTTATCATTTGCATTTATTCTTGGTGTAGAAATTTTAATGACCAGTAGTGTATGTCCTCCTTCTTGGTGCCAAGATCAACTCTGAAGTGTACTGTGCTGCCTTCAGCCGGCCGGGGTGGCCGAGCGGTTCTAGGCCCTTCATCCCGGAACCGCGCGACCGCTGCGGTCGCAGGTTCAAATCCTGCCTTGAGCATGGATGTGTGTGATGTCCTTAGGTTAGTTAGGTTTAAGGAGTTCTAAGTTCTAGGGGACTGATGACCTCAGAAGTTAAGTCCCATGGTGCTCTGAGCCATTTGAACCATTTGCTACCTTCAGGACATTGAAGAAGCGACTTCAGCGTGTTCGTCGCCACAAAAATGCGAACTAACTTCTGCTTCTCCATGACAACGGCAAAACCTCACACAAGTCTGTGCACTCAGACAAGCTCACCAAACTTCACTGGGCTGCACTTCCTCATCTACCCTACTTGGATCTCGCACCTTCCGACTTCCATCTCTTTGGCGCAATGAAGGATGCACTCCACGGGAAGCAATAACTGGACGATGGAGAGGTTATTGATGCAGCAAGACACAAGCTCCGACGGCGACCAATGGAGTGATATCATGCGGGTGTACAGACCTGCCCAGTAAAGTGGAGTAAGGCCGTTGCACCGAACGGAGATTACGTTGAAAACTAGGGTTTTGTTGCAAAAAAAAAAAAAAAAAAAAAAAAAAAAAAAAAAAAAAAAAAAAAAGTGCTGCGTTACTTACTGAACGCCGCTCGTATTACACTCAAATGAAGAGAACGCGTTATTTACGTAAAGTAACGGAAAACAAATTTTTAAAGTGTGCTACATCGAGGCGTAGCTTAAAGACAACATCTACATGAATAGTCCGCAAGTGATCTTTACAGTGTCTGGCGGAAGATAAATCACGTGCCACTACTCCCCCCCCCCTCCCATTTTCCTGTTCCGTTCAAGATTTACGAATGGCGCGTGGGATAAGTGATTGTCTGTGAAGCTCCGCATGTGTCGTCTGGTTTCTCGCCCCTATCATTTCGCAAGACGTATGTGGGAGAAGGTGCTGTATCACTCGACTCTTCCTGAAACGTAATCTCTCGAAACTAAAAGAGTAGCCTTCTCCGTGATGCACAGCGCCACTCTTGCAGCGTCTGCTACCGGAGGTAGTTGAGCAGCTCCGCAGTGCTCTTCCGCCGAGTAAACGATCAAAAAGTCTGTAGGCTGTAGAGCAGCGTACTAAGCTGCTGCCAGCCCGCCCCCTTCGGAGGGAATTGAAAATCAATAAAGGAAAAAAAAACAAGTAAACGATCCCGTGACGAAACGCTCCGCTGTTTGCAGCCGTTTGTCGTCAATTCCGTAATCGAACATTAGTGGATATTTTCACCTATTTACGCGCAGTACGTCACATTTATTTACGTTCAGGGTCAACTGCCAGTCCTTGCACAGCTGTCGACCCTCTGCAAGTCTTCGTATCGCTTCCGGCGTGCAACATTCCTGTAGTCGACTGCATCGTACGTGAACAGTCTCACGGAGCTTCCAGCGATATCGAATAGATCAATAATCCTTACAAATTATAAAAATGCCTGTACGTACGTTTGTGTGTTTGTTTGTACGTGTGTATGTACGTACCACATCTCCTCGTACACCACCGGACAGATTTCAACCAAACTTGGCACACGTGTCATTTACTGTCTGGAAAGAATAACTAGCTGGTAAGAGCTACCCAACCACCCACCTATCAAAGCTGCGGGAGTAGGGGTGAAAAAGCGGTGTAGCCCAATATGCAAGAATACCAGTGCTGCAGTCATCCGGTATTTGAGAGTAACAGCACTTAGACACTTCCAACAAACTTTATACATAATTTCAAACCTTCACAACTCGTTGACAACTCCCACAAAATGATGAAAGAAAAAAAAAGTTTACTACATTTTCGCTGTTCATCCTGCGAACTGCAAGATGAAGCGTCATGTTTTAATTTATTACTTCTTTACTGCTTGACACATTTAACAGACAGTATTCACATAAACCACTAAACTTACAAAAAAAACAATTATATTATTGTACGACATTTAGTTCGGGAGATATGACTTCATAAAGACTGAGCTGCACGAGAAGCTACCGCGTCATGCAAGACCTTTAATTGTATTACTTCGTGATTGCTAACGAAAGACTTTTCGCAGAAGATATCCACATTTTCCGCTGAATGTACCTACGAAAATATATAATTGTACGACACGTAATTCAGGAGCTATAACGTCATAAACAGTGTGACGCGTGAGAAACTCTAGCATCATGCATGACATTTTAATTTAATACTTCTTTATAGCTAATGCTATTCACAACACATTACACCGGCAGTAGGCACATATACTACTGGAAGTGCCTGCAAAATTATAACACTGTCCGACGCGTAGTTCAGCAGATACGACGTAATAAACACTGAGCTGCGTGAAAATGCTTGACAAAATTCGCTATGCATACGAGAGACACATAAGCGTGAAATTTGTTAAATATGCGCGAAATATATTTCACATGTGCATATGAGAGCAAAGTCACGGGTACAAATCTCATCCTAAACCGTGGAAAGATTTCAGTCAAATCTGGTGTACAAAATGGTTCAAATGGCTCTGAGCAGTATGGGACTCAACTGCTGAGGTCATTAGTCCCCTAGAACTTAGAACTAGTTAAACCTAACTAACCTAGGGACATGACAAACATCCATGCCCGAGGCAGGATTCGAACCTGCGACCGTAGCGGTCTTGCGGTTCCAAAATTTGGTGTACAATCTGGAAAGAAATACTGTTGGGGTAGGCCTCATCAGGGTTTCCTACTGCCGTGAGCGTGACAAAATGGAGAGAGACGCTAGCACGAGGAGATTGACAGACAGCAGGGGAGAAGAAGAAGATATGCACCAGTAGGTGCAGAAGAAGATGGACAGATAGGGGAGGGGGAAATGGACAGAGGAGGAGGAGACGGAGAGAGAAAGGAAAGAAAAGGCGACACGAAGAGAGAATGGGAGAAAGAGATAAGCAGAGGGATGGGGGAGGAAGAGATGGACAGAGGGTGAGGAGGAAAGGGACAGAGAAAGGGGAGAAGATGGACAGAGAGAATGGAGATGAGGAGATGAACACAGAATAGAAACGGGAGATGGTTAGAGAGAGGGTAGACAGAGGGGAAAGGAGCACGTAGACAGTCAGGGAGGAGGAAAGATGCACTGAGAGTGGGGAGAAGTAAATGGACAGAGGCAGGGTCAGAGGAGATGAAGAGAGAGTTGGGAGGGACGGGGAGGGGGTGGTGGTGGAGATGGAAGAAGAGACTGGGAAGGCGGAGGTGGTCTAATCGAAGATTGAGAGAAGTATATACCCGGGCGACTCCGGGTACTCATCTAGTAGTCTATAAATTGTAAATAGTAGCGGCCATATGACTCTCCCTTGGGATACTCCCTAAATTACCTTTACATTTGTCGATTTTGTTCCGTTAAAAGCGACATGTTGTGTACTAATATGGAAGATATATGAGCTCACATTCGTTGTTACTGACATGTCAATAGTTTCTTTTACCAAGGCTTGAATACTGTCACACGGAGAAAACCACGACAACTGAATTTTTGTGACTGTTTTCATTGCAATCCAAAGACGGACTTTTTTCCTATTATTAAAAGTATTGATTTCCCGTTCACCGAACATCTTCAAATCAGTTAAAATAATGAAGAGCATGCTAACAGCACACCCAAATACTCTATTGCACTATGTACCTCCCACATATATTATAAATGCGACAGGTCGTGTGTGACTATGCTTGTTACTCGTTCGCACTTAAACGGCTGGACAGATTTCGAAGAAACCTAGAATGCAATTAACTTATACTCTCAATTAACACATAGGATATTTTTTAAAGTGTGTAGTACAAGACATTTATTGATCTGAAGAATATAACGGGAAATGTGGAACAATAATTAATCTTAGAAACAGCGATTTACCCTTTTCCTTTTGAATTGTATCGTATTTGTGAAAAAGCTTTTATTATTTACTGCGTTCAATATTTACGATTCAACGTAACGAATACAATGCTTATACAATCCTCAAAATGTTTAATCCATTCTTCGATAAAAGCCCGTTGCATTTTAGCCTCCAATATATCTGATAACTTGTAAGACGCTCAAAGACTCACAACAACGATGTCACTTAAATGCTGTACGACAGAGAGACATCATATCTTTATATGTTGAACGTGGCAGGCTCTGATTATGAAGTGCGAGCGTATCTGCTGGTAACGCGTGAGTGCAGATGTCACTGTTGCAAGTACAAATTTTATAAAATTTGCGTTGCACCGAACTAGAAATTACTTATTTTCTTTCTTAGTCGAGTTAGTATGATTGTTTCTAAAAAAAAATGGCTCAAATGGCTCTGAGCACTATGGGACTTAACATCTATGGTCATCATTTCCCTAGAACTTAGAACGACTTAAACCTAACTAACCTAAGGGCATCACACAACACCTAGCCATCACGAGGCAGAGGAAATCTCTGACCCCGCCGGGAATTGAACCCGGGTACCCGGGCGTGGGAAGCGAGGACGCTACCGCACGACCACGAGCTGCGGACTATGTTTGTTTCTCCTTCACGCTGAAGCAGCTGGACGGATTTTGGAATGGAGAGAAACTACACCCTGAACCAACACATAAGCTACCAAGAAGTATCGTGACGTTGTTTGTAAGACGTATTACAAAAGATTACTGGCTCTCCATACACACCATGCCAGTTATGATCCTTTCCGTTCGAAGCACGGCGCAAACATTCTTGAAATCATTTGCCCCCTTTCCCGGTATATTTCGTAATTCGCTAATCGGTTGTTTAATTTTTTCTATCCTTCAATAAACGAGTGAGTTATGAAAGACAAGTATTCTGTCAGCTTCTCCCATTGTCTCAAAATTCGTTTTCCTTTCTTTATCCGATGTCGCGCCGTTTGCTGCACCGCAAGTGGTTCGCGGCTCGTTACTCTCAAGAGATGACTCTTGTGACGGGCCTACGCGTGGATAGTGAGTTTCGACATTAGCTTATCTTGATGTATAACTGTTTAACCGGGGTAACATTCCAGGGCGTAGCTAATGGTAAAACAAAATAGTGTACACGAAACCATACGAGTTACATAACGAGTCTTCTGCAGAGGCATTGTGCAGGACATGGCATCTTCACACACGTCCCAAGTTGTGGTTGCTAACGTTAAAGCGTTGCTTTTTCAATTGGTCGACCATCCCCCTTATTCTACCGACCTGGCTGGTTCGGAATACTATGGCTCCTAACCTGAAAAAACTTCCGAAGTTGGTCATTTCTCTCACACTGTGGACGTCAAACGTGCTGCTGTGACCTGATTTGACCATCTGTCACATTATTTATTTTTCGAACTGCTATAAAAGCAACAACGACGTGTGGGAGTAATGTGTTGACTAAATGTATACTGTCGAAACTCTATTCTTTATGCGCTAAGCCAATAACTTTTCAGCCCCCTCCGTTGCATCAGGCAGTGTCAGTACCATATCTCACTGTTATCACTGTAATAACTTCGTCTCTTCGAGTTCTAATACTATACCAATGTTTTCAGAGTTCAGGTCTTCCGTAAATATATGCCTATTGGTCAAAGAAGAAACTGTGTATAGATAGTGTTTACCATAATGGCTATTGGAAAGTCTGGACTTAAGCGTCAGCATAGCGAAGGATAGTAGTATCAACAGCGCTCTCTACCAAGCGGGCCGGCCGCTGGTGGCCGAGCGGTTCTAGGCGCTTCAGTCTGGAACCGCGCGACCGCTACGATCGCACGTTCGAATCCTGCCTCGGGTATGGATGTGTGTGATGTCCTTAGGTTAGTTAGGTTGAAGTAGTTCCAAGTTCTAGGGGACTGATGACCTTAGATGTTAAGTCCCATAGTGCTCAGAGCCATTTGAACCATTCTACCAAGCGGGCAGTTCTAGAATTCACTGGCCTGAAACTGTAACACCTAGGCGTGGGTAATAGCAGCAGCCACATATTAGGACTGCATAAACTAACCAACCAACTACCCGACTGCTGATCGACTGCCGTGTCGTCCTCGGCCTTGCGCCGTCATTTGGTCGCGATGTGTAGGGGCATAAGGTCAAAACACCGCTCTCCCGTCCCGGCCGCTGTCAACCTTCCACACTTTCAGGCCGCTGCTTCTAATTCAAGTAGCTACTCAGGTAGCTCCATGAGACTGAATGGTACCATTCCAGCCCTCCAATAAGGAAAACGACCAGCAGTATCGGAAGACGAATCCCGGGCCTCCGAAAGGATGCGCAACACCTGACCGGTGACGTACATGGCCAGGGACGAGTTTGTGACACATTTGTGCGGAGATGGGACGTGTTGACATTCTTGCGGTGCCTAGGACACTTCAGGGTGTTCCAGAAATAGGATACATCAGCCTGTCCGTACTAGTGGTATAGGTCACTTTCTGCACTGAGAACCCTGTCTGCATACCACAAAACAATCACCTTCGTCATAATAAATAGTAAGAAGTTTAAGATTCTTAGTGACAACTGCTGTTCGCTGTGGTATGGAAAGGAAATGGTTCTGGTCGTATGAGGCAGACCGACCGCATCAACTTGAGCTGTTAAGACTGTAGCTTCCCGATATGGTTCCTGGCAGGTGTCTTGGAACACGCGTGTATAGTGACACTTATATGGAGCCTGGGGTTGTGGCTGGGATAATCAGCTTTTCATAGGTACAGGCGCACTAAAAATTATAGTGATGTAGCATAGCGAGTTGTAGTCTACGACACGTCTTCAGAAGGAGGGAGAGTGAATGGATATAGTCAGATGCCAGATAGAACTTACAAACGTGTAGTGTAACACGTAGCTGCGTGATAAATGTAGTAATAAAATAAGTCTTTTAGACTCGTAACAAAATTTTTCTCAGCATAAGTTTCCACGACTTCACAAGTTTGCAGTAACGATTTGTGGATGTTTGGACCTACGTAGGCCTACTTGTAAGAGCAACTTTTTACCTCACTATAGGGAGCGAAACGTACGCACAGAAACCCATTCACAGACTGCAGCTTAAAAGCCTATCTTCCAAATAGTTGTGCTCAGGAAGTGGTACCAGACATTGACAATTTAGTGGGAAGCACAGTAAGTAATACTGGTCGACATCCACTGTTTCTATGTTCATCATGTGAATAAGACAGTCGCGAAATACAAGTTGATGTCAACTTAAAACTTCGTTCGGAAACGACGTTCACAATTGTACTGCATCAGTCGTAAGAAATGTCATACTTCGTATTTAGCTGTCCCATGTTCTTCACCTCATCAAGTTTCATTTCATTCTCATTTCTCACCAATGCAACAGTCTTAGGAAATAAATTCGCCAGAAGAGGGATTAATTAGCCACCATTAAGTTCAAAATGGTTCAAATGGCTCTGTGCACTATGGGACTTAACTTCTGAGGTCATCAGTTCCCTAGAACTTAGAACTACTTAAACCTAAGTAACGTAAGGACATCACAAACATCCATGCCCGAGGCAGGATTCGAACCTGCGACCGTAGCGGTCGCTCGGTTCCAGACTGTCGCGCCTAGAACCGCTCGGCCACCCCGGCCGGCCCACCATTAATTCATAAATCTTATCCACACGACTAATATTAGCGACCCCGTAGAACAATAGTTTCTCGTGCCGAGCTGCCGCTTTGTTCCGATTTGTCCTTCCCTCCTCTCCCCTCCCATCCGCACCCCATTCTATTCCATTGCCGTGAACGGAGCGGTTTCTCACTGCAGTCGCGAGCCAGCTCGCAATAGCAGATCACTGAAAAGGCGTGGTGTATCGCATCGATAACAGCGCTAAAGTGCCCGAAGATGAGGCTGCAGCTTCGAAATCGACTGCAAATAAAATAGAAAACACAGCGGGGTGGAAGGAACGTACTGAGAGCGAGCAGCTTTTGTTCTCTGTGGCAAAACTGCAGTTTTCAGTTGGAGACCATGCGAAATTCGAAACGATGTCTGCAGGAAGAAGTCATGTACTTTCCGACGTTAACATGTACATACGCCAACGAAGATATAATTACTGAGAAAAAGCGGACACAAATAAATACACACTGCTCTCGAACAGAGGAGTGCAGTGTGGATATGCGCGAATAATACAGCAGGGAACGCAGACGCACAGACCACAGACCGGCCTTGGGCACGACTGGTCTTGGCAGGTGACCACGGCGAGTGCTCCCCTTCGGCCAGCAGCAATCTGTCCGAATAATCCATTCCTGTTCCCTCCTCTGGCTCCCCTATCAACGGCTGCCAACTCGAGAACCTGCGATTCAATTTGGCCGCTCCGCCGAGTCGCAATTTTTACGTACGGCGGTAGGGGCGTGGACACAAAAAAAAAAGGGGAGCTGGGACAGAGTGCTCGGAGCAGAGGACGGTTTGAGAGTAGGAGAAAGAACGCCGCGTTACGCACGTCTAAATTGCGTTTAAAGTGTAACCATTATCGGAGGTAAATTCACCGTGTATTCAGACTCCTCTCGCGCCCTCGCAACGACGATGTGGGGGGTGGGGGGAGGTGGGGGAAGAAAACGGCATCAGGTGCGAGTGACAGAAGTAGACCACTTCGTTGTTCGTGGGTAACAGGCCAAGAAGAGCGGGAGAGATAGGACGGGCTCCAATCACGCTGTTAATGACGGAGCCGAGTGGGAAAGAAGGCAAAAACAAAGGGGGAGCCAGTGCGGTCCAGCTGCGTCCGGTGTGTCGTACAGAGGTGCCACTGACAGCCGGCTAACAGCGTCACGAGGCTGGGCTGGGCTACCTACCGTGCCTCTGGCTCGCAGCCATTTGAAATCTTTACTGCCCTCCCAGCTCTGCCGGCTGTTTCTGACGGACCCCAGTACTTAAAAGAATTGATCATATTCGCGTGGCTACAATATTAGTTGCAGTTCGACATGCTCTGAAATTCAAACTCAAGGTGTTGCCTATCTGAACCCATTATACCTTATTTCTATTAAAAATTACGTAGTACCACTCGTCCCCCCCTCCCTTCCCCCCCCCCAGCCCCCCGCCCCACCCACCCCTACAAGCACCAAGAGTTTTCTTTGTCACATTCATTTTTGAGACCTGTGGAAGTACCGAGTCATGGAGTATCCGGAAACAGGACTTGCATAAGCTCCTTGTTCCTGAGAGAAAAATGCTCCGGAAGATCTTCGGTCCGATTCTGGATGCATATACACGGGAATGGAGGATCAGATACAACCAAGAGGTTGAGAAACTTTACCAGCAGCCCAACATAGCAGGAAAGCCAAACGAACGCAGTGGGCCGGCCATGTGGCCCGGATGGAGGACCACAGATGGCCTCGGAAGCTCCTGGATTTCACACCTACAGGAAAGAGACCGCCAGGGAGACCCAAGAAGCGTTGGAGGGATGGACTCCATGGGGATTTAAACCAAGTGTCAATAGAAGAAAACGGATGTCGGATAGCAGCAATGGACAGAATACAGTGGAGGAGGAAACTTGTAGAAGCGTGCGGTCCACTGGGCCTGATCACGTAGTAGTAGTAGTAGTAGTAGTAGTAGTCGAAGCACAGACATTGTTAGGTCGGTGTCGAGCTGCTCTGTAAAATCGATGTCTGAGTGTCGTAGAGTGAGATCAGAGGGAGCTGGGTCGGAGAACAAAGTTGCGGACAGAGCGTCGAGCACTAGCGTGGTGTGGCTGTCTGCGATTAACTGTGGGCACCAGGAGAGGGCACTGACACACGCTACAAGGAGGGCGGTGGACTGGGCAGCTGATGGCAAGGTGGACAACGCGAAGACGGAAGTTGTATCCGTTAGCTGCTGCGCGGCTACCCTGTATCACCGTGCGCCGATTGGTAACGTATCAGCGAGGACACAGGAACGTGCATCTGATGTTCGACTACGCGCTAAGAAAGGTGGTACATTAATCTAGGGAATCGGTAGATTCAATAACCAGTGAAGCGATGTTTTTGGCATGCGATTGTACTCACGAACATAATTAAACTGTATTATAGCTCTACTCAATAAGGGTATATGGAACGTGTCTGTCAGGGAAGTAGGACATTTGCCCTACTGTAGGTGACGGTTAATAATTTGATAAACCATCTTCAATTTTGCTGCCTTGTCCGTGAAATATAAGAGAGAAAGGGTAACGTTCTCTGAAGTTTTGAGAAACAGACCGGTCAAAGGACTGGGCAGTGCTTAAGAAGTAAATTTCTTTTAATTTCAGGTTTAAGTTAAGTGTTGAGTGTACATTTTCTATAGTTTCCAAATGGGTATATACGCTTGCTGTATAAATTTTCAGCGTTATTGTGAAACTAGTGTGTTTGGAGAGTAGCTGTTCAAAGCTCAGTGTGATTTGTGAAAGCCAAGTGAGTCTGTTAACAGCATAAGAAGCTTTCACTTTATGAAATTATAATTTTTATTACCTGTTCTTCTATATAAAACTGAACAGAGTATTTACTTATGTAGACAGTATTTCAAGAAGCAATATTTTTACTTCGAAATGAGTAATACGAAAAACAAGGTACAGCTGTGCAGCAAAGTTTGGTGCTCGTTTCTAAAAGTTTCTCTTCACATTCAGTAAATGTATAGTACGTCCCACTTCGCTAAAATACGTGTCCAGCCATTGTTCAGCTTTTAAAGTGATAGAAGATAACTGATAGTTTTTGTAGCTACTCGTATTTTATTAAACCAAGAACTAATGAATGAATGAGAGAACTGACACTGCTTATTTCCAACTGTCGCTTTTAAAAAATGAGGAGGCAATTCTCAGTGCATTACAAGTGCTACCTACAACTCCTTCTCCGAAAAGAAAGCTACCTACGCACATTGATCGAGGACACTTGGTACAAAAAATGTTTCCTCTGCACCACACCTTTCTCTAGTGGCACTTGCTTCACCAACCTGCATCCTCATTTAAAATCAACCAAATTAGAATGTGTGCCCTACATTTAGGCCTACTGTTTGTAAATCACTTGATTACTGGACACCTTACTTCTGAATGGGCAGAGTGTCCAAGATTTGATGCTGCCGATACTTTGTGTCTGACTACAGCCACTAATTTTAATAATAATAATAATAATAATAATAACGATAATACCGTGTCGGTTCTACAGGAGAGTAGTAACCAGAACACAGTTACTGTTGTACTGTCCCCTTAATTAGTTAGTTTATCGTTGCGAAGTGAATAAGGAAGCAATCTCTGCCATATTTCTGGAACTACTTACAACGCGGAGAATGCATTTTCATGTGATATTTAAGGCTATGTAACGGATATTTCTCATGTTCACGGTAAACAAATCCGCCACAGTTGTAAAATATTTTGCTGACCGAACGAAGTCTTCGCACGACAGAAGTCGCTTTCACTACAGTGGTTTCGGGCTCGCAGCCTTACAAATGTTTCCATAAAGTATCATCGTCCAACGTCACTCGCTTTTCGTGTGGGCCCTCTCAAGTAGTGGAAGTTTATTTCGCCCTGTGCACCACGGGCGGCACCTCTATCAACCCTATCTCCCCGTAAATAGCTATTCTCTCTCCTCTGGTACACGCCACGTCACTGACTGAGCTTAAAGGAGCAGCCCATCCCAGGGATTTTAAGTCTCTAACAGCTGCAAGTGAATGATACCAGGGATACGCCAGCTTGGTCTACTTCGTCGACTGTTCAAGATTTATCTCGACGTGACTGGACTTCATTTAGGCCGGCAGTATGTGATCGAATTAATACAACCTCGCATGGGCTTGGTCATACCATGTGCGTGCCTATTAAGTGCAACTTGATTCAGTAAACGTGTTCAAAGTAACACGTTTGTTCCCAGAGGAGTTAGCCTCCTACATACAACTCGTGAAAAGGTCAGAAAAGTAAAATTAAAGCGAATCAACTGGGCAAGAACGCAACAACGGATGGAATATACTGTAAGAGCGATGCATTTCAGCGGACGACCTCATTGCGACATGGCACAAAGTTAGTTAGTTAGTGGGTTGCGTGTTCCATTGATCAATCGCACGGTACGGTAGTCGTTATGATGTGGAACGTGTCAAGTGCACAAGAAATGCACATATGAAACAAGATCTTTTAATATGTACATATTACAATACAGCGTTCAAGATTAATATTTCTAATATTTACTCCTTTCCCTTAAATGGCCCTAAACGTATACACTATATTTATAGATTTATTTATTTATTCCTATTCAAGAATTCATCTATGGTATAGGAGGAGTTGTCAAGGAGATATGATTTCAATTTATTTTTAAAGCTATTACTGTTGTTTGTCAGACATTTTATTTCATCTGGTAATTTGTCGAAAAGCGGTTGGAACAAGGCATGGGAGACCGAAAATCTGCACATCAGCGTCTTATACGAACAAATCGATCTTCATTTACTGAAGCCGCAACGGTATAGTGAAAAGTGGGATGTGAAATGTAACTCAACTGGTATCGGGATCGGGAGACTGTTACAAACAAGTTGTACAAAAACAGTAATTTGCTCAGAATATCTGTCTCTTCATTTTCGTAGGATTATTCAATTGATGTCACTATCTAAACAAACATGAGCTTTTAAAAACGAAATACACTAGTGACAAATAACAAATGAAAAGTCTGAAACAATGATGTTGCATTAATGAACCTCTTTAATATCCAGTCACATGAGCACTGTTTTAAACAGTGTTTCGCTTCTGTGGTCTACTTTGTTAACGCGTACGGAAAATTGTAAGAGAAAATACTAAGTAAGAAGAATACAGCTTAAACATGAGAATGTTACCACCTACAAGCTCCTGGTTTCTGATACTGGCCGGTAGCAAGATTCACAATGTACGAGTACGTACATGGCAAACCGACTTAGTCTAAGAGGTAATTTCCGGGTTACGTAAACCAACTGTGCTTCGACAAAATTGTATTAACCGTTTCTGGATTATCTATTTTCCTTCTTTACTGCACTGCTGCACAATCAAAAACAGAACACCAGTAGTTAAAAGATATATTAAGGACTAATTGACGGTTACAGTGTTTGCGCTTATACTGTGTCTCTGTCTTCAGAACACGATGTCCTCCCGACATCATGCATGTCACTGGCGATTACATGACAATTTGTGCCGGACCAGGATCCAAACCCGAATTTTCCGCTCAATTCCTTCGGCTATACGAACACTAACAAACACAGACATTGTAATTATCAATGACGTATCCGTGCCACGACGGGGTAAAATGACGATATAAGATTTGTCTCTCTCTCGGGAATAAGGAACTGTGCGAACATTAGGGTTGTGACTTAGACTACCCGAACATAGAACAAACACAGACACTGTAACCATCAACTACGTATCCGTGCCTCGACGGAGTAAAATGACGATATAACATTTATCCGTCTGCCAGGGCTCACGAATTGTGCGAGCGTAAAAGTTGCGGCTACGCGAGAAATGGAAGTTTGGGGTCGGTCCTGGAGGGTGCTCGGATAGCCGAAATGGTCAAGGCGATCGCTCGAGATAAGCAGGAAATCAGGGTTTGAGTCCCGGTCCGGCATAAATTTTCATCTATCGCAAACAGTTGACGTCAATGTATAGTCACAATCTGCTAATCAATTTCGTAGTATTAATGCGTGTTTTTAGCATATGGATTATAGATTATTACCAGCAACCAGCCACAAGTAATATCAATATCCTTCATTTCTAAGCTATGATCATGAGTAACGACAGTTTCCTACACTCATATTCTTCATACAGTTTCACGGGTCTGTTGCCTTTGCCCCGTCTCAGCAGCTACGCGATTATTGTGTTGTGTGTGTGTAGTCAGATTACGTGCTGTTAAGTATCTCTAACAGTCTGTGTCGACAAGGAATGACACCGATGCCATTAAAAAATTTGCGAACGATTTTTCACAGATAGATCTTTAACGTAGGCACATAAAACAACATTGTGAAAAGGGGGATTCGTTACTATTTCACCCTCAGTAACATACGCTGCGTAAATGACTCAGTAAGATGACTACGAAAAAAGTACAAGACTATCCCCAGTAGGATTCCTAATATTTTCACGTGATTTTTCATCCCGTTATATCGCAAAATGAGAGATAAAAAGGAAAAAAAAATCAGCTATCTGAAGATGAACTTTTTCAGTCCAAAACGAATTATGGTGCTGACTTAAAAGGAGTAAGATTAGCTCGCCATTTTGTATGTCCATCCTTTTTGCAGGCAGTCTCTGCGACTAGGATCGTTTACTATTGCGAGAAAATAAAACGCCTACAGCCATCCTTATGATTTTATTTACTTTGTTGCAACTAGTTTCGGCGCTTCATTGCACCATCTTCAGGCCTGTATGCGTAAAACAGTAACGATAGTATTATCAACTTATCAGTCAAGCAACATGAAATCAGATTAAAAACAGAATGAGAAACAAGGACAAGGCTCTACAAGTGAATTTACAAGAAACATTAGACAGAACGAACAGATACATCCATTGTCACATATGTAAAATACACCATAACGATTTTCCACTCAATACATTGTACAATTATATTATTCTCTAAAAACTTCGTTAAATAACTATTCAAGATTTTTATCGGCCAGTCGGACATACATTATCTCCACAACCCTGAAATAACCTACTACATGGAGATAACTGTAGAAGGTGATAAATGTATAAAGGAGACAATACCTCACAACCACGTAAAGAGAAGGAACATGACCCTTCTGTCGTGTCAATGTATTAAACGCTAAGTTGTACACAGTTGAGGGGCATACATTATGTCATAAACATACAATGAATGTCCAAGACGTGCTAGAAGACCGAATATAAGACCTACCTCAGATCATAACATATGTAGAACGTATGAAAAACGCCCACAAGAATCTGTTCACGATGAAAAAGATTCATGTACGAATGCATCTAATCCTCATGTACTGCCATGAAACAATCACATATAGGGACCATAAGTATCCCGCAATGATGCAGAGCATCATAAAGGATGACTCAAGAATGGTTCAAATGGCTCTGAGCACTATGGGACTTAGCACCTGAGGTCATCTGTCCCCTAGACCTTAGAACTACTTAAACCTAACTAACCTAAGGACGAAACTTCCTGGCAGATTAAAACTGTGTGCCCGACCGAGACTCGAACTCGGGACCTTTGCCTTTCGCGGGCAAGTGCTCTACCATCTGAGCTACCGAAGCACGACTCACGCCCGGTATTCACGGCTTTACTTCTGCCAGTATCTCGTCTCCTACCTTCCAAACTTTACAGAAGCTCTCCTGCGAACCTTGCAGAACTAGCACTCCTGAAAGAAAGGATATAGCGGAGACATGGCTTAGCCACAGCCTGGGGGATGTTTCCAGAATGAGATTTTCACTCTGCAGCGGAGTGTGCGTTGATATGAAACTTCCTGGCAGATTAAAACTGTGTGCCCGACCGGATTCGAACCTGCGACAGTAGCGGTCGCGCGATTCCAGACTGAAGCGCCTAGAACGACTCGTCCACCGCGGCTGGCAAGGATGACTCAACAATATATATATATATATATATATATATATGAAATATCAGAAAAACTTGGTGACTAGCACTGCTCATATATATATATATATATATGTGTGTGTGTGTGTGTGTAATCTCATGGGACTTAACTGCTAAGGTCACCAGTCTCTAAGCTTACACACTACTTAACCTAAATTATCCTAAGGACAAACACACACACCCATGCCCGAGGGAGGACTCGAACCTCCGCCGGGACCAGCCGCACAGTCCATGATTGCAGCGCCTCAGACCGCTCGGCTAATACCGCGCGACGACATAAGTGATCAGGAAGAAATAAATGAGATGTAAAATAATATATAGTTATGAATAAAAGTACTGTAACCAGTACACACCTAGGTCTTTCACCGGCTTTAAAACCAAAAGAAATGACATCCATGCAATTAAAATTTTCAAAACAAGAATATCAGTCATACGAATCGTGTAGAAGTCAAGCCACATTATTAATTGACCAATGAGGAGGCCACACAACATGCTAGTAATTAAATCGTAAATAATTGTAATATGTCTGTCTAATATAAAACTGTGGATTAGTTCCTGTTTATAAGTTATAGTCCTCAAACAACTAATCTCTTTTGGTTCTTTATCAGCTAAAACACACACACACACACACACACACACACACACACACACACACAGCAAATTCTGCTTTTTTCTGGCTCACTTTGCATTCTACACTCCTCGCATGTTCTTTGAAATGTAGCCTACTACTTCTTTTTTTCTCTCTACTTTCTTCTCATTTAATTGGTGATTTGATAACATGCAATCAGAAGAATAATTTCACTTATTAAAAAAACATACAGTGGAAGACAGTATTCGCCGAAGAACATATTTGATACATAGTCCCTGAAAACCATATAAGTGCTGAGCGTCAAGCCACTGAAAAATATGAGAGTTCTGTTCTTTTGTCACCTTACTGATAACTTACCTGTTGCTCGTCTGGGAGCTCAAACTGAACAGATGTAAGTTACATAACCTCATAACTGTTTGCTAGATAAATATTACTTATATATATTGTCGAGTCCATCGTTAATCTGAGCCAACCAATGTCTCCTTAGCACTTATTCAATTTAGTTTGTGATTTATACGTATATGTTTCGCGGAAAACAGGTGAGGTTGGTGACGCATAGTACGGAGACGAACGGCCGGATACCGTTGCTGTTCTTTCGTTAACTGCTTTTCGATTAAGAGTCACAACCCCCTTAATATACTTTATCCGATCATTTTCCTTGCCGTATGCAACATTTTGTAGTGAGAATTACTTGTTGCTGATCGGTTTCCAGCCTACTCCATGACCCGATACATCACAAACTATTGAAAAAAATAAATAAATAAATAAAATGAAATAAAATAAAAAACGGACGGATTACAATAAGGTAATCTTTTAATTAAAACCATAGAAACTTCTATGAGGTGCCCTGTGTCGTGCTAATTATTCACAAAATTATCCATCCTCGATGTGGGATGCCTCCCTGTCGCAGCGGTTGTGCTTTACTGAGTTACATAAATTGCAAAAGTAAATTCGCACCTCTGAGAAACCTGTACAGTTATCCTCACATTGCGAGACACGAGGTAGCGCCACATCGAGCTTCGTCATTGTTTCTTCCATCTGCGTAAAGTGTGGAGAGGCCCTTGGCTGCTCCCGCCTGTCACTGCTGCACGCAGTCCAGGTTGAGGTCTCGTCCAGACGGCCTTGAGCGACTGAGGCGGCTTTCCGAGTTCAGTGTCGCGCAGCTGTCCCAGAGCCGCCATCGGGGAAAGAACAATCGAGGCCAATGGCAGCCCTCCCCAGAAAGGCAAGACATCCTGACAGCTTGCGGCGCGAGCAATGTCAAAGCGCCGACTCGTACGCTCACCGCAGTAAGCCGACCGCATCAAAACCTGCTCATTACGGCAACTGCTGGCTTGCGCTCCGTCTTATATGACTCATACTGCCAGGGAACTTATTCTACGTACCTTAGACAACGCTGTACTGCACGCTAAAAAACAATAAACGAGTGTACAAGTAAATTGAGTGGCTCATTTTCAATATACAGTATTAAATTATTGTGCTTTTAGTATCCGATCTGACGTATGATAAATATGTTATAGAACTATGAAACAAAATTTTTCGAATATGATGACTTCTTCAGGATGAACCTCCTCTCTAGTAATCAACTGACTTCAGAAAGCGCCGATCGCGTGAAATCCCGTTCTCCCTGCACGTTCAAGAAATCCAGAAATCGGTAGATAGAGGACCTGGTATAGATGCTGTGGTCTTCGTCTTTCAAAAAATCTTAGGACTGATGGTTTCCTATTAGACATAGCTCAGTCCACGTTCTAAATGAGAAGTCGTCGCAAAAAGCGAAAGACGTATTTGGCGTACTTCAACACAACTACCTACGATGTACAAGGTAAAATTTAGCGATTACCGACTGCTGTACATGCCTTTGTCCTTGCCATTTTGACGAGAGGCAGCGTTGCGAATAGAACAACTGGTATTCCTCGTGAAACCTCCGCTACTTTACTTAATCCTTTCCCCAAGCCTGAATAGACAGTAGCGGTACATTTCAGCCGACAGTTCGTACCAAGATGCGACACCCCAACTGTTACTGTCCTGGAACCAAGCTTGGAGTGTACGCAGTACAACTTACAGAAATTTGGTATCTTATCGGATGCTTTAAGGTAAAACTGCGAACGCCAAACACATTGTAGTCTCAGTACAAATTCGGACACTACTGCGGACACTTTCCACTAGAAGGGTCTACTGGAGAAACAGGGCTCTTAGTGTCAAGAGGATGACGTAGATATACACATTGTAGTAAGACCAACGATCAGTTATGCGTTGCCTGCGAAGGAGCTCCAGAAGTTGCAGAGATTGACCTACCTAGCCATAACGGGTGAAATTAGCAGCTGGGCTGAAGATCACACTCAACGCGCTTTCCTCGCATCTTTGGGTTACAATGGAAGCAGGAACATACAGATTAAAAACTGTAGAGCTTTTGATTTTCCAGAATCCCACACTAATGTAATAATTATGATAAATATAAAGATAGCCAGGGAAATGCTGACTGACTATGCAATAAATTACAGCTACTTCAGCAAACTTTTCCACGTAACGATAGGAAGCAGTGAGCAGTGGGAGAATGCAGTTTTGCGACTGGGGTCAGCACGTCTCTTCCAGGCGTCACCATCGTCAGCCGCCGAAGCCGTTCATATTTTAAATAAATGACTGTGCTGTCAGGTCTGTTTTTACCACTTTTAGTGGAAGAAAGAACCACAACACCTTTGACGTGACGCTGTCTGTTTTACTGACTGGTAGAAAGTGGATGGATTTGCTCAGGGCGGAGTGTACAGGGTACAGCCTAGGCTAAAGAACACCATCTCTCTACGAAACTGGCCACGGTATTCCAGGCGGACAGATTCGCTATCAGACAATATGCAGGAGACAATATACGTAGATGTTAGAAGGATGTAGCATCTGCATTCATTCAGACTGCCGAGCGGCTCTGGAATCTTTATCAACCCCTGCAGAATACCACGAAACCGTGGTGGTGCTAGAGGAAAGCAACGGCCTAAACCTCCTGTGGGCCCTTAGTCACTCAGGTATTAATCCTTATGAACAAGCTATCAGACAATATGCGGGAGAGAATATTCGTAGATGTTAGAAGGATCTAGCATCTGCATTCATTAAGACTGCCGAGCGGCTCTGGAATCTTTATCAACCCCTGCAGAATACCACGAAACCGTGGTGGTGCTAGAGGAAAGCAACGGCCTAAACCTCCTGTGGGCCCTTGGTCACTCAGGTATTCAAAATGGTTGAAATGTCTCTGAGCACTATGGGACTTAACATCTGTGGTCATCAGTCCCCTAGAAATTAGAACTACTTAAACCTAACTAACCTAAGGAAATCACACACATATATGCCCGAGGCAGGATTCGAACCTGCGACAGTAGCAGTCGCGCGGTTCCGGACTGCGCGCCTAGAACCGCTAGACCACCGCGGCCGGCCACTCAGGTATTAATCCTTATGAACAAACTATCAGGCAATATGCGGGAGAGAATATACGTAGATGTTAGAAGGATCTAGCATCTGCATTCATTCAGACTGCCGAGCGGCTCTGGAATCTCTATCAACCCTTGCAGAATGCCACGAAACCGTGGTGATGCTAGAGGAAAGCAACGGCCTAAACCTCCTGTGGGCCCTTGGTCACTCAGGTATTAATCCTTGTGAACAAGCTATCAAACAATATGCGGGAGAGAATATACGTAGATGTTAGAAGGATCTAGCATCTCCATTCATTCAGACTGCCGAGCGGCTCTGGAATCTCTATCAACCCTTGCAGAATGCCACGAAACCGTGGTGATGCTAGAGGAAAGCAACGGCCTAAACCTCCTGTGGGCCCTTGGTCACTCAGGTATTAATCCTTGTGAACAAGCTATCAAACAATATGCGGGAGAGAATATACGTAGATGTTAGAAGGATCTAGCATCTGCATTCATTCAGACTGCCGAGCGGCTCTGGAATCTCTATCAACCCTTGCAGAATGCCACGAAACCGTGGTGATGCTAGAGGAAAGCAACGGCCTAAACCTCCTGTGGGCCCTTGGTCACTCAGGTATTAATCCTTGTGAACAAGCTATCAAACAATATGCGGGAGAGAATATACGTAGATGTTAGAAGGATCTAGCATCTCCATTCATTCAGACTGCCGAGCGGCTCTGGAATCTCTATCAACCCTTGCAGAATGCCACGAAACCGTGGTGATGCTAGAGGAAAGCAACGGCCTAAACCTCCTGTGGGCCCTTGGTCACTCAGGTATTAATCCTTGTGAACAAGCTATCAAACAATATGCGGGAGAGAATATACGTAGATGTTAGAAGGATCTAGCATCTGCATTCATTCAGACTGCCGAGCGGCTCTGGAATCTCTATCAACCCTTGCAGAATGCCACGAAACCGTGGTGATGCTAGAGGAAAGCAACGGCCTAAACCTCCTGTGGGCCCTTGGTCACTCAGGTATTAATCCTTGTGAACAAGCTATCAAACAATATGCGGGAGAGAATATACGTAGATGTTAGAAGGATCTAGCATCTCCATTCATTCAGACTGCCGAGCGGCTCTGGAATCTCTATCAACCCCTGCAGGGCGTGGGCCACAACTCCATTTGTGTGGACGCAATCTTTCATAACTACCATTCAGACCACGGTAAAATGTAGACCACGTAGCTGGATCCAGAGGTAGCACGTAGGACATTGGACAAAAACAAAAACATGGCAAGCTAATGTTGCTACAACGAATTTTAAAGACAAGTTTCAACATTGAATCGCCAAAGAAACTGGTGTAGGCATGCGAATTCAAATACAAAGATATGTAAACAGGCAGAATACGGCGCTGCAGTTGGCAACGCTTGTAAAAGACATCAAGTGTCTGACGCAGTTGTTAGACCGGTTACGGCTGCTACAATGGCAGGTTATCAAGATTTAAGTGAGTTTGAACGTGGTGTTATAGTAGGCGCAAGAGCGATGGGACACAGCGTCTCCCAGGTAGCGTTGAAGTGGGGATTTACCCGCACTACAATTTCACGGGTGCACCATGAGTATCAGAAATCCGGTAAAACATCATCGCTCCGGCCGGAAAAAGATCCTACAAGAACGGTACCAACGACAACTGAAGAGAATCGTCCAACGTGGCAGAAGCGCAACCCTTCTGCAAATTGCTTCAGATTTCAATACTGCGCCGTCAGCAAGAGTGAGTGTGCGAACCATCCAACGAAAGATCATCGATATCGACTTTCGGAGCCGAAGACACACTCGTGGACACTTGATGACAGCACGACACAAATCTTTAGGCATCGCTTGGGTCCGTCAACACAGACATTTGACTGTTGATGACTGGAACATATATTGCCTGATCGGGCGAGTCTCGTTTCAAATTTTATCGAGTGGATGGACGTGTACGGTATGAAGACAATCTCAGGAATCCATGGACCCTCCATGTCAGCAGGGGACCGGTCATGCTGATGGATACTCTGTAATGGTGTGGGGCGTGTGCAATTGGAGTGATATGGGACCCCTGATACACTATGTGATCAAAAGTATCCGCCGGCCGAAGTGGCCGCGCGGTTCTGGAGCTGCAGTCTGGAACCGCGAGACCGCTACGGTCGCAGGTTCGAATCCTGCCTCGGGCATGGATGTGTGTGATGTCCTTAGGTTAGTTAGGTTTAACTAGTTCTAAGTTCTAGGGGACTAATGACCTCAGCAGTTGAGTCCCATAGTGCTCAGAGCCATTTGAACCATTTTGAGCCAAAAGTATTCGGAGACCGCCAAAAACATAATTTTCTCATATTAGGTGTGCATTGTGCTGCCACCTACAGCCAGTTACTCCATATCAGCGACCTCAGTAGTCATTAGACATTATGAGAGAGCAGAATAGGGCACTACACAGAACTCATGGAATCCGAACGTGGTCATTTGACTGGGTGTCACTTGTGTCATACGTCAACACGCGAGATATCCACACTCCTAAACATCCCTAGGTCCACTGCTTCCGATGTGATAGTCAAGTGGAAACATGAAGGGACTCGTACAGCACTAAACCGTACAGGCCGACCTCGTCTGTTGACTGACAGAGACCGCCGACACTAGGAAGGGTCGTAATGTGTAATAGGCAGACATCTATCCAGACCATCACACAGGAATTCCTAACTGCATCAGGATCCACTGCAAGTACTATGACAGTTAGGCGGAAGATGAGAAAACTTGGATTTCATGGTCGAGCGGCTGCTCATAAGCCACACATCACGCTGGTAAATGCCAAACGACGCCTCGCTTGGTGTGTAGAGCGTAAACGATTTAACAGTGGAAAAACGTTGTGTGGAGTGACGAATCACGGTACACAATGTGGCGATCCGATGGTAGGGTGTGGGTATGGCGAATGAGCGCTGAACGTCATCTGCCAGCGTGTGTAGTGCCAACAGTAAAATTCGGAGGCGGTGGTGTTATGGTGTGGTCGTGTTTTACATGGGGGGTGGGGGGGGGGGGAGGGGGCTTGCAGCCCTTGTTGTTTTGCGTGGCACCATCACAGCACAGGCCTACATTGATGTTTTACTTTCTTCCCACTGTTGTAGAGCAATTCGGGGATGGTGACTGCATCTTTTAACGCGATCGAGCACGTATTCATAATGCTCGGCCTGTGGCGGAGTGGTTACACGACAATAACATCGCTGTAATGAACTGTCGTGCACAGCGTCCTGACCTGAATCCTACAGAACACCTTTGGGACGTTTTGAAACGCCGATTTCGCGCCAGGCCTTAGCGATCGACATCGATACCTCTCCTCATTGCAGCACTCCGTGAAGAAAGGGCTGATATTCTCCAAGAAACTTTCCAGCACCTGATTGAACGTATGCTTGCGAGAGTAGAAGCTGTCATCAAGGCTTAGTGTTTGCCAACACCATACTGAATTCCAGCATTACCGATGGAGGGCGCCACGAATACTTTTGATCACATAGTGTACGTCTAGATACGACGCTGACAGGTGACACGTACGTAAGCATACTGTCTGATCACCTGCATCCATTCATGCCCATTATGCCTTCCGACGGACTTAGCAATTCCAGCAGGACAATGCGACGCCCTACAAGTTCAGAATTGCTACAGAGTGGCTCCAGGAACACTTCCGCTGACCACCAAATTGCCCAGACATGAACTTTGTTGAGCATATCAGGAGAGGCCTCCATCCCTCGTACTCTTACGGACTTATGGACAGCCATGAAAGATTCATAGTCATTTTCCTCCAAAAATACTTGAGATATCAGTCGAGTCCATGCCACGTCGTTTGCGACATTTTTGTGAGCTCGCGCAGGTCCTACAAGATACTAGAGTGGTGTAGCAGTTTCTTTGGCTCTTCTGCGTATAATAATGGACTTGAAAAGCAGGTAGATTTTAAGTTTAATGAATGGCCGTGTGAATTCCGAGGAGGAGCTGTACACGAAGAAAGCAGAAAAAGAATCTCCCAAGTGCAGGTCACGTGTTTCGGGGGACGAAACCGCACCGCATTCCATCTTCCAGTGCGAAGCATTTGAAGCGAAATGTCACATATTTGGATCACTAATTTCTGAAGAAATTGTGGCTAACAGAGGCCTACTAAAGGGAATTCTACTACTCTTTTAGGGTACTGGTTGGGTTCAATATAAAGCACAGAATGATTCCGGACAGTAAACTAAATTTGGCCTCTTCTGTTAAATCAAATAAAATCAGCAGTGGACGAAGAGGTAACATTTCTATGTGGATGGTTTCTTATGAGTTACTGTGGTAAACTGTAGTGCCTTCGTGAGATCTGAAACGTTACAAATGGAAATAACTAATGGTGTGCGCAAGCCGCACCACGCTCTTTAAATCCCAAAAATAGCAACAATCGCTTCACGTGCTCCGAAGGGGTGACTGGACTGATGTGCTGCCGAGGTCAGGAGTTACTTGTCCCCACTGACGGGAGCGTTCATATAAAACGTAACGGGGAACGTCCGTAAAGGAAGGCGGGACGTGGGCGCTGGCCCAACCTGTGGCTCGGCAGCTCGTGTTAGCGGGACAGGCGTGGGAGCTGGCCGCGGTAGGCAGCGAGGAGAGAGAGCCAGGGGCAGCGCGGCCAGGCTGGGCTGGGCTCCCCTGCCCGCTCTCTCGCGGCTACCTGCCAATCGTCGCCGAGGCAGGGCACATCGCCGGCGGCCCGTCATCTCATCAAAAAATGGCTCTGAGCACTATGGGACTTGACATCTGAGGCCATCAGTCCCTCTAGAACTTAGAACTACTTAAACCTAACTAACCTAAGGACATCACACACATCCTTGCCCGAGTCAGGATTCGGACCTGCGACCGTAGCAGTAGCGCGGTTCCGGACTGAAGAGCCTAGAACCGCTCGGCCACCGCGGCCGGCCGTCATCTCATCACTTCATGATCCTCCACTGTTGCTAATAAATGTGGCTAAGCATGATAACGCGTCTTGTAAATTTAGGAGAATCGTAATGTTGCAGAGTGGTAAAAAAAGTATATTTACAACAGTTTTAACCCTATAAAATAATTTGGAATTTCTTGCTTAAAATGGTGCAAAATTCATTATTGAAATATGTAACTGCTATTTGACTGTATGGTATGATTTTACTGCACGATGTAGAGTTCAGCCTTAACCATTTTCAAGTATTACAGCTGGAATAAATGAATACACAATAAAAGTACAAACAAGGAATTATATATATATATATATATATATATATATATATATATATATATACTTGTATTCCACGCAGCGACAGTTATAATACGCCTCCTAGAGGGTAGTACTGTTCCTCATACGTCATGCCCTAGCGCCTTCTCCTACCATAGTAATTGGCCAGCACAATGGACTCCCATTCCGGAGGAGGTTTTTCGTGATTTCTCCAAATCGCCCCAGCAAATGCCGGGGTGGTTCCTGTTCCACTCACAAATGCAATGAGGGAGAAACGACTGTCTCTCTGCCTCTGTACAAGCCAAAATATCATTGTGGTTCTTACACGAAAATAGAGCCGTTCTGCGGTCAGTTTCAAACGCCGATTGTCAAGAACATGCCTCGTGAAGAACGTCGCCTTCTCTCCAGTGATTCCCATTTGAGTTCACGAATCGTCTCCGTTAACACTTGCGTGTTGATCGAACCTGCCAGTAACAAATTTGGCAGCCGACCTCTGAACTCCTTCGATGTTTACCTTTAATCCGACGTGGTGGGGATCCCTAACATAGCCGCGCGGTTCTAGGCGCTTCAGTCTGGAACCGTGTGACTGCTACGGTCGCAAGTTCGAATCCTGCCTCGGGCATGGATGTGTGTGATGTCCTTAGGTTAGTTAGGTTTAAGTAGTTCTAAGTTCTAGGGGACTGATGACCTCAGACGTTAAGTCCCATAGTCCTCAGAGCCATTTGAACCATTTTTTTAGGATCCCTAACACTCGATCAGTATCCGAGAATGGGTCACACTAGTTTTCTATATGCAGCTTCCTTTGCAGATGAACCACACTTTCCTAAGATTCACGTCAGGACTCTGTGCAGGCCAGGCCATTGCAGGGACGTCATTGTCGTGTAACCACTCCGCCACAGGCCGTCCATTATCGACAGGTGCTCAATCGTGTTGAAAGATGCAATCGCCATCCCCGAATTGCTCTTTAACGGTGGGAAACAAGAAGGTGCTTAAAACATCAATGTAGGCCTGTGCTGTGATAGTGCCACGGAAAGCAACAATGGCTGCAAGACCCCTCTATGAAAAACACGACCACACCATAACAACATCGCCTCCGAATTTTACTGTTGGCACTACACACGCTGGCAGATGACGTTCAGCGCTCATTCGCCATACCCACACCGTACCATACGATCGCCACATTGTTTACCGTGATTCGTAACTCCACACAACGTTCAATCGTCCAATGTTTACGCTCCTTACACCAAGCGAGGCGTCGTTTGGCATTTACCGGCGTGATGTGTGGCTAATGAGCATCCGCTCGACCATGAAATCCAAGTTTTCTCACCTCCCGCCTAACTGTCATAGTACTTGCAGTGGATCCTGATGCAGTTTGGAATTCGTGTGTGATGGTCTGGATAGATGTCTGCCTATTACACGTTACGACCCTCTTCAACGGTCGGTGGTCTCTGTCAGTCAGCATACGAAGTCAGCCTGTACGCTTTTGTGCCGTACGTGTCCCTTCACGTTTCCACTTCACTACCACATCGGAAACAGTGGACCTAGGGATGTTTAGGAGTGTGGAAATCTCGCGTACAGACGTATGTCACAAGTGACACCCAATCATCTGATCACGTTCCAAGTCCGTGAGTTCCACGGAGCGCCCCATTCTGCTATCTCACAATTTCTGAGGTCGCTGATACGGAGTACCTGGCAGCAGGTGACAGCAGTGTTCACCTAATATGAAAAACGCATGTTTCTAGGGGTGTCCTGATACTTTTGATCACATAGTGTATGTACCTAGATTTAACAAAGAACTTGCCCACAATTACGTATTTTCGTAGGTCGGCCAATATGTTGACGACAGTTATGCCTTAATTTTTGTCAGATTCTACAGAGGCATGCGCAAATGATGCCGAGTACGGACCCCTCCCACATAACGCAAGCAGAATCCAGGCCTCGTGATGGAAACCGCAGTCGATTGTGATGCCTTGCCCCCTCGACCGATCCATCATGTCTCCGCCCCGAGTGCCTATCACTCACCTGCCTACGCAACGACAGCTTAATGGATAAAATGGGAACCATGGATTCTTATGTACCGGACGTAAAAATGATGAATGCCGTTACGAGATTGTGGAGCAAAAGTTGACACGTAAAAGCTCGCTATACGGTGAATTAGACATGAGGGTTCTAAAATTGCATAAACAGTTACAAATGAAGCACTGAATGTTCGAAAAATAGTTTTCTTTAATTGGTAATATATCATTATTCTTCTAGAAATGACATTTCCCTCACGGACTGCTATTAAACGCGTTTATTGATGTCCGCGTTTTAGGCATTTAATGCCATTCTTTGACAGCTCTAAACTGCGTCAACGTATAATCCTTCGTTTTAAGAGCACACTGTGGCCTGTTAACTGCGTTGCCAAAAACGCCATTGTGGATAAATAATAGTGCAGGGCTGTGGGTGCAAATACAGAAAATAATCATTATCTCAACTTTTTTTACATTTAACTAGATAATGTTACTAGATAAAGAAAGATTGCTGTAATCCTATAACTAAATGATAAGAGAAAAATTGTCTTCATTTAGGTGCCTTTGATTTGAAATGGAAAAAATAATTCAGATATCTGTTCTACTTTCATCTAGGACTCTGAGTGTTGTGGTCACCATTCCAAAGACAGGTCTGAATCATCCCTCCACGCTAGAGTATCCCGTGTAAGGCTCTTCATCTCTGCACAGCTACTGAAACCCGAGCCTGTTTGAATCTGCTTGCCGTAGTGAAGTCTTGGTTTCCCTCTACAATTTTTACCCACCACACTTTCCTTCGTTACCAAGTCGTTGATTTTTGGTGCCTCAGGATATATCAACCAATCACTTCTTTTTCTATAAATTCATGTTACCCCAAATTCAATTCATTACCTCCTGCTTGATTAACCCCTCTGATCTCAAACATTCTTCTGCAGCATAACATTTCAAAAGCTTGTCTTCTTGTTTGAACTTTTTATCGCTCACCTCTCATTTACGTACAAAGCTAAACTCAACTTCAGGTGAGACAGTCTCGATGTTTGTGACGGGGCTCTTCCACCTGGAATAGACGTTATATTTCGTGTTAACAGTAAAAGAAAATCTGCAGATCTTGCCTTTCCTATCTTTCTATTATTTTCTTCTAAATCACTAAGATTTATCATTCTAAACATTCCGTTTCCTCCAACTAATCTTATTTTCTTTGTAACTCGTTGTTAATGCTCTGTCTTTTGCTGCTCATGTAAAATTACAAAATGTACGACAGCCATACTATATTACGTATACAGTGTTTAAATATATATAGAAGAAATTTGCTGTGAACTACATTAAAAAAGTGACAAAATAAGTAGCGCAAGTGCGTAATGTTATTCAACACCTACGTCAGTGTACCAGGGATGAAAACAAGTGAGCAATTGTCATATTAAAAAAAAGTGCATCACCGATGCAAAAAAAACAATTCACATCCCGTATAGTCTGTGGTGTCAATCATAATAAACAAGAAGGCACAGTGCCAGAATAGCAGAAGACAACACTGGACATTAATTTCTGGCCAACCAGCTCCACTTTCCTCCAAATACTCCAACAGCAGCTCATAGTAAACAAAAAGTTCTATGTTAATTTAGTTTAAGACAATTTATTTTAAGTAATGATTTCCTGTCGACAGGCCACGCTGGAAATGTAATGCAATACACTACATTAAACATAAAACAAATAAAAGTGACTGGTAGGAGAAAATACAAGCAAATAAATATTCCACAAAGTCACGGTTCCCAATCAGAGGCATCATGGCAACAATCAATTTTTTTCTTACTGTGTTCAGTACTACCTCCTCGTAAAATACCGAAAGCAAAGAGCTTGCAGCAGAAGAGATTTACTTTACAGTATCGAAGATGAAGAAGTACTCATAGATCTTAAGGTGTGGGTTAAAGCGCACGTTTGCTAGACGTTTTTGCTACGAATGAACGTTACTGTCATATCCCTGAATAATCAACCGGAACTCCCTGTATGCTGTAACTGTGACGTTGCTACGAACGCTGCTTATTTTGTAGGCCATAGCCGTACATCCAGGTTCCTTCACAGCTGACGACATTTGAAAGAAAGTACGGATGGTCTTGGAGCACTTAAGTTTCCCTGCAGACTTCCACACAATATTGTTTCTCATAGCATTGAAACAGTCATTGTACAAACTTCGCAAAAATATTTCTCATGTACAATTCTACTGACAGAATACACTTACATATGTTTGAAAACTGCTACAGTGGTCTTGGAAGGCCTGTTTACAACCTTGCAGAATCAGATCATTCATTATCTAAGCATTTTCAGTTGGATGCCTGTCGGTGGCCAACCGGGACTGTCATCATGCCAATGTTCGCTCGTTTTTGAAACCCTTACACCTGTTTCTGACCTAAAGCACTGCCTCCAAAAGTTTGCTTAGACTGTTCGTGCATTTCTGCAGTGGTTTTCCACATTAGAAGTACGGTAAGTAATGACGTCACGATTATCAAAACTTTCAAGGCCATCAATACTCTCAATACCTCCACAACGAGCAATAGCCACGGTAAGCCACTCAGAATCATGACTAAATTTATCATCCTTTACAAGCGAAAAATTCGAAATATCATCTGCAAAAACGCCAGGTCCATCAAGTAGAGCATGCGAAGCAATGCCTTTGACCATCAATTTATTTTTATGCTTGGTCTCATCAGTGATTTCAATATTATCAATAGCTTTATAAACAAATTGAAAAGAAACGTTATACAGATGTGCTGCTTTTTCAGGACACAAATCGTAGAGCCGGCAAGTCAAGGAAACACGAAAATGCAAATATGCCCACCCACAACCAATCGAATCATTCGGCTAGCAGGTACAGGCCACACAGATTCAAGAAGGCTGCATCGGCGACTTATAGCGGTTTTTTTAGTATACTCAAAAGCATTTACTCGTAAAATTAAAATTTCGGTAACTTTTGGATACTATCTCGTAGCTCTCGAAAGGGAGGAAGGAAGGAAGGAAAGAAGATTAGAGATTAACGTTCCGGCGACATCGAGGTCATTAGGGACGGACTCGGGAAAGGGGAAGTTAACCAGTGTATCGATAGCGGGGAAGAAACGCGTGACGTTAATCTCTTACAAGCCCCGTTGTGGGCCAGCAACAACAGAACGACGCGAGTGTCTGGCTGGGGTTAGTGTCGCCTTTTTACGTGGCCGTTAGCGGGTGACCGTGTGTGGCTGGACCCCGCACTCTGCTCGGTTATCGCCTGCCGGAGGATAAGCGGCCCACCCACCCTCCCACCTGCCTACCAACTCTGCAGCCAGGGCAGTAAAGACCGGGGTAAGCCCGGGAGGACGGAGGTCACGTGACTGCGCTGCTTTACGGCTCTCGATATCTGGACAGCGTTCCACCGTGTCGCCCAATGGCGCGCTGGCTGCCCGTAATTACGAGGACACGCGCTTAAATCCATCTTTATTATCAATGAGGCGCGCCCTCTTGCGTGGGCGCCGTCGTAAAATCCGTGACGACACTCCCAGCCTTGACCCGATAGTGAAGGGTGTGACGTACAGACAGCAGAAACAATTTCTCACTTTGATGGCTAATTTTTAACATCTGTCATGATACAGATGCTCTGAATATGTACGCCCTTATCGCTATCGTCATTGTGTTGTAAAATTACGACACAGATACAAAATATTTGGCTCACATTTTGTGAGTCTCCGCAACAGCGTGTGATGCCCTGGGAACTACAACAGACTTTATTACAGTGTTACTGACTGATCTGCACGGATACGCATTCGGTGCACGTGCAACATACGACAGTTTGGGAAGCTGTATTCGAAATTTACGATGGCCATGTCGCCGTGGAACTTTCACACCGTGAAGACGAATATTGAAATCCGAAACAGATGGTGGTCACCTTTAAATACCAGATGCACTCGTATTCCTTACCAGCTGTATAGATACAAAGGAATATCCAGGTGGGACTAATATTTTCAACTTTTTTAAACATAAAATACACATAAAATAATTAGATGTGATTTGCCAAGTATTATTTGGTAATTAATCGTTTCTCAACGTAATATAGGAATAGGCCTGACTCTCCAGTGGTTTATAGCTTACATAGCAAATCCTATAAACTCATAATTCACTTGCAGAATCTCAAATACGTTAATCAACTGTAAGCAGAGTCTCAAATACGTTAATCAACTGTAACCACAACTTCTCTATTCCACCTTCGCACACCTTTTCGCTGTAAGTCATAGAATCGTTGAAATCCTTACTTTCATATTTTCTATGTTCAGAAAAACGCACGCCAGATCTTCCTCCCCCCCCCCTTTCTCTTTCTCTCTCTCTCTCTCTCTCTCACACACACACTCTATTTCTACTTCTTGACCTTCTTCAACTGACCGTTCATCTGGAGTCACGCAGATATTAATCTCTCTGAGCTGGCTACACGTACAACAGAAAATATTCGTGTACAACGTTTACATAAGACAATTTTACATATTTTAAGTAGCCTAGATAATATTATCTACTGCGAGGCCACAATATAACTGCTTCGCGATGTTAGTACGCAGATTATGATGCGGGTTTACTACATTGCATTAGTGCAACGGTGAGACACATACTGTGCGAAAACAGGAAGCAAGAGAACTGAAGTGTTCAGTATGTGGTGCTGAAGAAGGATGTTGAAAAGTAGTTAGACTGATTCTTCGGAGAATTTTCGAAGAAAGGAACATATGGAAACTATTGACGAAAAGAAGGGAAAAGATATAAGGCATTAATAAGATATCAGGGGATGACTTGATACTACAGGGAGTTGCAGAGTGTAAAAACTACAGGGGAAGACAGAAGATGGAATATATAGAGCAAATAACTGAGATGTAGGGTGCAATTGCTAATCTGAGATGAAGAGGATGGCACAAAAAAAGGATTCGTGGTGGGCCTCATCAAACGAGTCAAAAGTTTGATTGGAAAAATAACATAACAAATGTTCAAATGTATGTGAATTCCTAAGGGATCAAACTGCTGAGGTCATCGGTCCCTAGACTGACACACTACTTAAACTAACTCATGCTAAGAACGATACACACACCCACGTCCGAGGGAGGACTCGAACCTCCGGCGGAAGGGGCCGTGCAATCTTTTCAAAATGGTTCAAATGGCTCTGAGCACTATGGGAATTAACATCTGAGGTCATCAGTCCCCTAGAACTTAGAACTACTTAAACCTAACTAACCTAAGGACATCACACACATCTGTGCCCGAGGCAGGATTCGAACACGCGACCGTAGCAGTCGCGCAAACCGTGACATCCCGCCTTAAACCGCGCGGCCTCTCCGCGCGGCAACGGATAACAAACTGGAGCAAGGTGCAAAGGTGAAAACTGGATGGTAAAAGCGGGTGTACACGAAGCAAAATGTCGATATTATGAGATTAAGAATGTCGGCCAGACAAGGAGAAACGTCAAATAAGGTTCAAACAACGTAATAGTGATGTAAAAGTTCGTCGGTGGTAGTAACGGACGCTACGAATGAGCAGCAATCGTTAGTAAGCATCGGACAGCTCAAATGTATTACATTTAGAAGAAGAAGATTGGTTCCTGTCAAATTCAGAGGAAACCTGAAGGGTGCAATGGGGTTATCTTAGCCCACAGCAACGATATTCTTGTGAAAAGTAGTCACCAGCCCAACCTTAGTAGTAATTAACTCTTAATATTGTTAGTTTTGTATCTTATAACATATGTAGCGTTCACATTTTAAATCGTGGATCAATCATTAGTAATGAGGATTGGACTGCTTCCCAAGGGTTGCCTGTGTGAGATAATGGTTCAAATGGCTCCAAGCACTATGGGACTTAACACCAGAGGTCATCAGTCCCCTAGACTTAGAACTACTTAAACCTAACTAACCTAAGGACATCAAGCACATCCATGCCCGAGACAGGATTCGAACCCGAGACCGTAGCGGTCACGCGGTTCCAGACTGAAGCACCTAGAACCGCTCGGCCACACCGGCCGGCGTGAGATAATGTATCAGTGAATTTTATGTTAGGTAGGGCTCACCGGCCATTTGACCATCTTCCTCTGTGCAGATGCACAAACAGTGCCCGAACTCCTACGGGAATCGGCAGTAAAGCCGCGAGTAATGAGTATAATGGGCAGAGGCACTATGAATACAGTGCGGGACAATAAGTTGCGAATGTGGGTCTCACGGGAGCCGTGCCAGAGATAAGTCCCTGCAGTCGCACTATCCTCTGTGCCCTCGGTGGCTAAGATGGATGCCGGCATGGTAGCTCAGCGTGTTCGGTCAGAGAGGCCCTAGCCCTCTGTAATAAAAAAAACGCAACGAACGATACAAAAAAAGAAGATGAATAGAGCGTCTGCCATGTAAGCAGAAGATCCCGGGTTCGAGTCCCAGTTGGGGCACACATTTTCAACTGTCCCCGTTAACTTATATCAATGCCTGGAAACTACTAACGTTATTCATTTCATTCTAATATTATGTTCTGTCAAATATCGTTATATACAAACTTTCTAACATTTATGCACGATAGCTTTTAGGTTTTACTATGATAGGTGCTCAAATATTTGGTATCTACATTTGTGTCATTCGTGGCAAGACAGAACAGTACTTGGTAGGTCATGGGCAGTCGAGCTCTGAGAATGTGTTAAGCGCCAGGATAATTACGAGCATTAAACAATTACAAGCATAATGGAGGGCCTTTACGGTGGACAAGGAATACACTGATGAGCCATAACATTATGACCACTGCACACCGTAACGTTGGTTGCTTCCTGGTGGCATTGCGGACGAAAGCATGTAAATGGAGCAGACACGGATGGCTGGCCACCTAGGGGTTTGAAATGGGGAAATCCATTGAAATAAATGACTTTCACAAAGGCAGATTATTATTACTCATAACCTGTGAACGAGTATCTCGAAAACGACGAAACTGTTCGAATATTCACGTCCTACTGTCGTGAGCATCTACCCGTGCTGATACACAATATTGCATGACCTAAAATCCCCCCATCGATGAACTCCACTATTACATCGTGGATGGTTGTCAATGCATTCGAAAATGGCCTGAGACTTTGGAAGGTATACGGGTATGGATGAAAATCCTAGAGAACCTATCGGGAGCGATAAAACAGTCCGCAAATGGTGATTCGTTATTTACAGGAATTACAAAAAAAAAAAAAAATGGTTCAAATGGTTCTGAGCACTATGGGACTTAACATCTGAGGTCATCAGTCCCCTAGACTTAGAACTACTTAAGCCTAACTAACCTAAGGACATCCCACACATCCATGATTGAAGCAGGATTCGAACCTGCGACCGTAGCGGTCGCGCGGTTCCAGACTGAAGCACCTAGAACCGCTCGACCACACCGGCCGTTACCTGACATGTACAAGTTGTTTGACTACTATTAAATACAAAGGAAAGGGCGAGTAGAACACCATGAAACAAGACAGTAATCCAAATAAATATAGGTCTGGAAACCAAAGGTTTCCTTAAAACGTCGTATTCGATCAGAGTACATGAACACCTTATAACAGAGGCCCTGAGGATCCAAACAGCTGATATGCAGTTGAGGACCAACCCATAACCAAAGTTCCACGTTGCCGCCGTTCATGTGAAATCAGGCTTCAGTACCTCTTCTCATCTATGCCTGTATACGTTCCAAAGTCTCAGACCATTTTCGAATGCACTGACAACCATCCATGATGCGATCATGGAGTTCATCGACGGGTGGATTTTGCTTCATGCAATGCTGCGTATCAAATGTAGTTAAAACACGGAAATTGTTTTTAAGTTTGGAAGTTTTCTCCGATGAGGCAACAATAGGCTAATGTCGTTTGTCGTATCGCTCCAGTGGGAACACGAGTGTCGCACGGATAACCGTTGGGACGTTCAACCATTAATACAACGTGTCATATCGTACATCACATCGCCTCGGTTAGAATCTCGCCTAATAATGAAACACATCTTTGTATGTGCAATAATGTGGAGTAATGACATGTTTTTTCCTTGTTATATAGAACTTCACGATGGTATTATATTGCCTAGATACATGTTGTATTACGTACACTGAAGCGTCAAAGAAACTGAAATAGGCATGCGTATTCAAATACAGAGGTTTGTAAACAGGCAGAATACGGCGCTGCTGTCGGCAACCGCTATATAAGACAACATGTGTCTGGTGCAGTTATTAGATCGATTATTGCTGCTACAATGGCAAGAGTTAAGCGAGTTTGAACGCGGTACTATAATCGGCGCACGAGCGATGGGACACAGCTTCTCCGAGGTAACGATGAAGTGGGGATTTTCTCGTACACCATTTCACGAGTGTTCAAATAATGGTTCAAATAGCTCTGAGCGCTACGGGACTTAACATCTGAGGTCATCAGTCACCTAGACTTAGAACTGCTTAAACATAACTAAGCTAAGGACATCACACACATCCATGCCCGAGGCAGGATTCGAACCTGCGACCGTAGCAGCAGCGCGGTTCCGGACTGAAGCGCCTAGAACCGCTCGTCCACAGCGGCCGGTAAAATTGCTGCAGATTTCAATCTTGGACCTCCAGCAACTGTCAGCATGCAACCAATCAACGAAACATTATCGATATGGGCTTTTGGAGTTGAAGGCCCACTTGTGTACCCTTGATGACTGCACGACACGAAGCTTTATGCTTCGCCTTGGCCCGACAAATTTCAAATTGTATCGAGCGAATGGAGTGTACGAGCATGGAGACAACATCATGCATCCATGGACACTGCATGTTGGCAAGGGACTGTTCAAACCTTTGGAGGCTCTATAATGGTGTGGGGCGTGTGCAGTTGGAGTGATATGTGACCCCTGATACGGTTAGATACGACTCTGACAGGTGACACGCATGTAAGCATCCAGTCTGATCACTTACATGCATTCATGTCTGATGTGTCGACAGAAGTGCCGACACAGTGTTATTTTGAGGGGGCCGATATGCACGCTATAAGCTCACGCAGAATATCGTGACGTCTGAAACAGGACGCTCAATGAATGCTATAAAGAAAAGTACGTTGCTTTTGGAATACTTTAATTCATCCTTGTTGTATACATCGTTCTTGTTGAGACATGCTTTAGACGATAATTATCAATTGCTATGTAAGGCTAATGGCGCCTTGCTAGGTCGTAGCCATGGACTTAGCTGAAGGCTATTCTAACTATCTGCTCGGCTAATGAGCGATGCTTCGTCAGTGTAGTCGCTAGCAAAGTCGTCCGTACAACTGGGGCGAGTGCTGTTCCGTATCTCGAGACCTGCCTTGTGGTGGCGCTCGGTCTGCGATCACACAGTGGCGGCACGGGGGTGCGACATGTACTAATGGACTGCGGCCGATTTAAAACTACCACCTAGCAAGTGTGGTGTCTGGCGGTGACACCACAATGTCCATTGTGTATTCCGACGGACTTGGGCAATTCCAGGAGGACAATGCGACACCCCACATGTCCAGAATTGCTAAAGAGTGGCTCTAGGAACACTCTACTGATTTAAACACTTCCAATGGCCAACAAACTCCCAGACATGAACATATTGGAGATATCTGGGATGTCTTGCAACGTGCTCTTCAGAAGAGCTCGCACTCTTACGGATTTATGGATAGCCGTGCAGAATTCAAGGTGTCAATTCCCTCAGTACTACTTCGGCCATTAGTCGGATCCATGCAGTGTCGTGTTGCGGCACTTCTGAGTGCTCGCCCGGGCTTACACGATATTAGGTAGGTGTACTAGATGCTTTGGCTCTTCAGTGTAAAGCAGAGATTTGGACAACTGGTGCGTCATAATGATCGGCGCGATAGCTAATATCAAGGACTAAAGGATGCAATACTTATAAATAAACACCGCTGGAAAGTTACTTCACTATCCGGACTACTTCACCGTCCGCCATGTGGTCACAGGTTCCAAATAATTTACCTCTGTCAGTGCCAACACGCACCACAATTAGTCACATGCCAGTTTATGCATTGACAGATGTACTCCCGAGACTTTACGGTATAACCTGCCAGGGCCCAACGAGACTACCAGCTGGAGGACGCCAGAAGAGAGTGTTGTGGTGTGGTGTTTTAGAGGAAAGAGGTTGCGGTGAAAGTGAGCGACCCCAGTGGCAGCGCCACGGCCGGCCTGCTGAAGTGGCCCGCGGGGCGGCATTGCGCCACGCAGCGTGGGCGGCGCGGCGGCGCGGCTGAGAGCGCCACTCTGCTGTCTGCAGCCGGCCCAGCCTCAGCCTCGAGCCTCCAGCGTACGCCCGGCTGATGGCGCCGGGCTTAATAATGCAGGCCGCCTGCGGCCGCGCCGGCCGGCACCTGTTACCTGTTACCGCCAGCGCCACTCTCCGGAAGCGCCTCGCCTCCAATTAACTTACGGCTCGCCTTACATTACCCAACCTGCGGCGGTTCGCCGCATCGTCAGCTGCACGCTCGGTACCTAGCGACACGGAAAAAGTACCGGTACTCCTTGACGTCTCAGTACTTTCATCTCGTTACCTATCTTTAATACTTCGTATTTTTCAACTGATATTTTTACTCACATCACTGCTTCATAGCGGGTATCGTATACAGCGAACCTCGCAGCAGTTAAGCAGCGGAAAAATACTCCGATCGGAGCACAAAAATTAGAAAATGTTCCTGTTTATTTAAAATATTCTTACTTAAGAGTGGGGCACAGGTGCCTTATTCTACCTTCCTCAGCACCTTAAAAAATTTCCCAACAATTTTGGCATGCGAACATATTCACTTTTCTCTTTTTTTTTTTTTAATATGCAACTCACCTCAAAATCCGTCATCGGGGTAGCCGTGCGGTCTAGGGCGCCTTGCACGGTTCGCGCGGCTTCCCACCTCGGAGGTTCGAGTCCTCCTTCGGGCATGGGTGTTGTCGTCCTTGGGTAAGTTAATTTAAGTTAGTGTGTAAACCTAGGGACCGATGACCTCAGCAGTTTGGTCCCAAGGGAACTTACCAGAAATTAAAAAAAAAAAAAAGCCCGCCGAAGTAGCCGAGCGGTTCTAGGCGCTACAGTCTGGAACTGCGCGACCCCTACGGTCGCAGGTTCGAATACTGCCTCGGGCATGGATGTGTGTGATGTCCTTAAGTTAGTTAGGTTTAAGTAGTTCTAAGTTCTAGGGGACTGATGACCTCAGAAGTTAAGTCGCATAGTGCTCAGAGCCACTTGAACCACTAAAAAAAAAAGTACCTCGAACTCCCAAACGCTTCTCTGTCTGTAACTCACTCACACTCTGGCCCATCGCTGTAAGTCGCTCCTACTCATCCACTCCCAGTCGCCCTTGCTCATTCACTCATTCAGCCTAGTTCACTGTCGTCAGCTCTTTGTGTCTGTCTGTCACTGTCTCTTCTGTGTCGTAGCCACAGCACCCGTCGTGCTGTCCTTGTCATGTACTTTGTGTCTCATTATCACTGGCTCTCAACCCTACCACTTTCTCCTTTTCCTTATTCCTCTCCTACTGCCACTGTCTCCTTCACTCTCCTCCTAGCATTGTTCTGTCACTGTCACCCAACTGCGTCCACTTCTTTCTCTCACACAGCCATTATCTCTTTAGTTTTTGCTATAACAAAACCACTGCCTACTCTCTTCCAGTACATATTACTTTTCCGTCTCCTTGCCACTTCATTGTCTTCTTGACTCTCAGCGCGAATAAGTTCCCAGGCCAAACTTCCTGGTAAAATTTTTAAAGGTGCTGAGGAAGCTAGTAACCCACTTCTCAGTCAGAATCTTTTAAATAGACAGCAACATATTTGCTTTTTTTGTGCTCCCATAGGAGAATTTTTCCTGTGGTTCCATTATTTTCCCTGCTGCATCAGAGCATATAACTCATACGTAAAGAAATGTAGTGGTCAGTAAACTTTAGATATGTGAAACTGAAATAACGCAAAATGAATTTTACACGTTTTGCTTGTGTTTCAGTACTACAATATGGGGTTCCCAGATAATATCGAAGAGCCTTTACAGCCTGTCTCCGTTCTACGTCACTTTGTAAACCATGTTTTCGCCCCACACTGGATTTTACGTGAGTATTTTCTTCTCTTTAAATGATAATATGAGTTTAGGAGTCTACATTGGAGGACGTGCTAGAAGTAATGCCTCCGAATTGTTTGTCTAAAAACTCTTAAAAGATTTTACCTAAAGCAAACGTTATCAACATTCTACAACTTTATTCTTCATTTCTACAGATTTTCAACTCTGTGCCACTAGAACGCTCCGAATTGTAACATGAAAAATGGAGGTTTGTGACTATACTATGTCGGTGCGTGAGAAACAGCGTACTGTAACTGAGTTTCTAATTCGAAGAATTCGTCCACACCTGAAGAGCGTCTGTCCTTCAACATGACAATGCCGCAACACACACGAGCGCTGCAACCTCTGCCTCGGGCTCCCTGTCATCATCCATCCTCCACACAGTCCCGACCTGGCCCCATCAGATTTTCATCTGTTTGTTCACATTTCGTGCTAAGAACATATCGTTAATATTACACGTATCTGTACTATTATCACACATCGTTTTATTAGCATCAACAGTAGTCAATGATTGTTGCTGCCACTGATGCAAAACGTAGCTCGTCAAGGGAGGTAAAGGTCTAAATATAGCTATTCTATTAGTAAGAGGTACTTTAGGTGTTAGAAAACGTCGAGAGACAGTATAATATAGAGTTAATAGCGTAGGGCTCATCATGTAATTGAAAAAATGCTAGACAGATTGGATACTTTAGGAGTAGTCAGTCTTTTGAATGTATTCACATTGGGGAAAATGTTCATCTGCAGATATGATTTGTATACGACAGCCTCAGTAATTTCATCCCCACTGTTCAAACTTACAAACCATTGAGCTTATTTTAAGGCCGCAACACAAAGCTATACTGCAAAGAGAACGAGTACGTGCGATTAATTGTCAGCATTTTATTTTTCAGGCGACTTCCAACATGTCTTTTAGAAAATGCATGACACAGAGCTGTATTAATCTTTCTGTATTATTATAAAAGTAAACAAAGACTTTCTAAATTAACGTTGCAGTTTCCTGAAGGATGAATGGAGCTTAAAGACATAGAACCAGAAGGTAAAAGTGGAAGACATTTGACACTAAAATTATTTCAAAGTGTGCTCAAAACACTTAACTGTGTATAGCGAGAAAGTAGGAGGTGTGTGTGTGTGTGTGTGTGTGTGTGTGTATGTGTGTGTGTGTGTGTGTGTGTGTGTGTGTGTGTTCGCGGATGTAGGAGTTAACGGGCTTTGTTGCACATATAGTCAGCTCTCTGAATTTTTTCGTATGATATTTATTTTGTACATGAAAAATGGCAAATAATAAGGTACGTTAAAATGTAAAATACTACTTTGAGTGTGTCTTTTTTAAAGAAACAAAGATGGTAAAAATCGATAAAAATAATGAGAGGTGTATATTGCTAATTTACAAAATCGCATAGTGCCAAATCCCATTTATTTCATAATATTTTCACTTTGGCGTACTAGTAAACCATCTCGCAATACTGCCCCAGTAGATTTTATTAGAACAGAGAGCGAAGAAAGACGATCAAGTGCAAAAGAAAATCAAATAGCGGTGGCTGTTCTTTCTTTTTCCATAAAATAGTGACTGCTGAGCTGCGAGACTTGCAAACAGTCGGAATGTCTCAGTACAATACTCATCTAAGCTGGAAGTCAGGTATATTCCACATAATGGCGCAAATTGTTAACAGGATGCGTATAAGATCCATACACAAAATCCATAGTACTTTTGAATTGGATCCGTCGATATCAGTGATGTAATGACATTCAAAAAAATGTTCAGCCCTTACAGGCAAACCTCTCGCCGTATCAAGGTCACTTGCCCCGCGAGGTAAAGCACGGTGACGATAAAATTATCGTTTTGCGTGTCTAAACTCTCCATAGGTATTCGTACTGTATGTAATCCACATTCGTAAATGACTTCTTCTTATTTATTATTAGATTCTATCACACGTACGTTTTACGCACAATAACTAAAAAGAATTTATCAGTATCTAAAAGCAACAATGACCACATTCAGACCCACATTTTTGGGCACACATTCTTAAATTTGTTGTCAGGTTGAGATTGTTATCGATATATGCTACGACGTTTTTAACATTGGATGCTTAGTCCCTACAAAATTGTAGTGACCCCTGTAACCTCCCCACCGCAATTTTTTTTTTATATAAGAAAAATATAGCAATACTTAATAGAAATGGGGGCCAAGTGTAACCTCCCCACAAAAATTTTAAAAGAAAATAACGATACTAATTAGAAATGCTGATGGACATGGCTCTATGTGTAACCTGCCTACAATCAAATGTACTGACAATGGCAACAAATGTGAAATTCGCAATCTGACTCAATTATAAATCCTTCAAAAAATTAAAGTCCATTCAGTGACAAGAAAATTCAATTAAACCGAAATATCGGTTTTTGGCCCTGTGTAAAAACAATCAGAATTAAAGTCTTACCTCAGAATAAATGGATGTCACATATCTGCTCTTGTTGTTGCGCACCACTTGGAGGAACTACATTGCAAATAATAATATTCTCGTTTTTTTTTGTAATTCTAGTGAAATTTTTCTTCAAAAAGAAGTGGAATGAAATGGGAAGTGCAACGAGATCTTTAGTTCAAAAAAATTAAACTTTTGAGAAAATGCTTTTGAAATAAAAAATTATTATTGGGAGACTTGTTGGAGAATAATTACAATAAATAAAATTTTTCATTATCTAATGATTATATTAATTAACAGTATACCTTATTCCTCATCTTGACCATTGTTGCCGACCGCCTACATCACACAACCGCACTGGGCTGCTACTACTGACCGACCGCTCTGCATGACGACTACAGACTGAGTACTGCTCTCAACTAGACAGAGCTACAGACTCGCAACGACTGAACTGACAGACTCGCAACGACTGACTGACTGCTACTCTGCATAGCGACAACTAACTCGCAAAGACTACTACTGACTGAGAACCGCTCGCAACACTCGCGCGGTCAAGCGCATACTCTCTGGTCACAGATGCTACAATGCCTCGCCATCGCTGCTGCGTTACATACGTGTTTCATAACCCTCCACTCGGGGGGCAAAAATTTGGCAGCGATGGTGAGTCATTTGGACTTGCCAAGCGCGGCAAAATTTTTCTTTAATTAACAAAATCCTACAACTTACAGAATATTTAAATGTTGTGCACACGCACTAAGTACAAAATATATCAGACAAGGACAAAATGTGAATACTAAACATAGTAGCAAATCAGAAAAAAGTATATACAAACTTTTTGACAGATAAAGTGCACAGGCACTGAAAAAATTCTTTAGCATATGCAGAACAAATAAACAGACTGGCAAGAATAATTAGATGTAGTACATAAAGTAAATGTTGTGCACACGCACTAAGTACAAAATATATCAGACAAAGACAAAATGTGAGTACAAAACATAGTAGCAAATCAGAAAAGTATATACAAATTATTTGACAGATAACAAAGTGCACAGGCACTGAAAAAATTCTTTAGCATATTCAGAACAAATAAACAGACTGGCAAAAAATATTATGTTGACAAGTGTACATGCACTGAAAAATGTCTTTAGCATTTTCACAACAAATAAACATAATGGCAAAAAAAAAATTCATGTCCAAAGTGCACATGCACTGAAAAATGTCTTTAGTATTTTCACAACAAATAAACATAATGGCAAACATCATGTCGACCAGTGACATAAGTGTACTCACACTGGAGTTTAGCGAATCGAAAAATGTATAACCTATGAACATAAATGATGTTACCAAAAAAAAAAAAAAAAAATTTTTTTTTTTTTTTTTTTTTTATGTGACAAGAATCAGGATAGGAAAGGGAAGGATTGCATCATGGTTGTAGCACTTTAGATTGCACACAGCTGCTCTGAAAGTCCATATCTTTCCACAGTAGTACAACACCAAGTGACACAACTTGAAGTTCTTTTCCCATCAGAATTTATCAGTGTAGCCAAGACACTGAACTGTCGTAGTAATGTTCCATGTTTTCATTTTGGCAGTACATTAGGTACACCAAACAGTGGGACCATAATAATGTCTTCATCGCTCATGGTGGTGGACAGCATGTCGTGTCAACACCACACTCTTACAAGGCACACCAACGTAGAATTAGTGCAAAACCAAATATAGTGCTCCATGATCACTGGGATAAACAGGACAAATGGACATTGCAGTAATTCAGGGTAGTCAGCTTAGGAGGTGAAGGACATCAAGTCACATAATATTGACAATTACAGTCTTCATTGATAGTTCGTGGCATTCATAGCCCAGTTATTGAACATTTCTGTACCAAGTATGTAGTATTACAGAAAAATGTTCATTAATTGTTTTACATAGAATCAGTAGCCTTCTTTTCCTGGTTACAAAATTATGAAATAATCGCATTCTTTTCAGTTACAGAGTATAATCAAGAATCATTAACCTTCTCCTAATTACAGTTAATTAATCATTTGTTTTTAATTAATCATTTGTCTAATTACAGTTAATTAATCATTTGTATAATTACAGTTAATTAATCATTTGTCGTTAATTAATCATTTGTCTAATTACAGTTAATTAATTAATCATTTGTAGCCTTAATTAATTACAAAGCATTATTAAACAGTACCATAGTTAATTAATTATGTGTCATTCCAATCTATTAAGAATCATTAGTCTTTTCCTAATTACAAAGCATTATGAAACAGTCACATTCATTTCCAATTACAAAGTATGAACATTGAAAACAAGAGTTAATTAATGGCATAATTAATAACAATTTTGTTGATTGACATTAATTATTGGCACTCAGTGGCCATCAAGTATTGAATAGAATAAAACATAGTTCATCATTCAGTATTATTCAGATCATTACAAAGTCATTATTAAAAATCAGTTAATTACAGTCAAATCATTAGTAATCACAGGCATTACAATAAACAGTGGCAGTTATTAGCTAGTGACAAAGCATTATTTTGAATATAGTCTCATTAAGAGGTCATTATTTGAGTGACATGCTATTCAGAGTTGATCAGTATTATTCAGAATTATCATAAACTAGTGACATTATGTGGGACTGGTAATACATTTTTTTTTGGTAGCAATGCATTGCGTTGGGATCGATAATTAATTGCTGAGGCATAATACTTTTTGCTTTTGACCTATTGCTGCAAATGAGGATAGGTAACGTCATTCGTCATGAGTCAGCTGTAGCAAGATTATGTAACAAGGCAGTACATGTGATCACATTTATAAATGATAAACACAAATGGGTATAAAATATAAAAATGCAAGTACTAGAACAGGTATAATAAGTAACAGGTTTAGTAAGTGTCATGAAAAACTTCTCCTGGAAAAAATACAAAAACGGATTATTGACCTGAAAGAAGAAACGCACACTATGCTGAAAAGTAGTGAACTTCAAATTAACAAGTAGTGAAATGTGTATAAAATGTGTTCCATAGCTGTCCTTTCCAAAACTTTCCGTCATCCTACTATGCAATGTAACACCTGCTGTCAAAGCAAACCGCAACAAATACTTAAATAACTACGTGGCATAAAGAAAAAAACTTCATTATCCATATCATCATAACTTCACCATTATCATCACCTGTAGAGAAAAACTTCATTATTCATAATACCATTTCCTTCATCATTATTCATCAGTATTCACTATCATCTGCAAAAAATCACTTCATTACTCATTACCTAACTATTCCTTATCTCTAGCATATTTCATCACTAAAAATAAGATGTGTAGTTCTCTCTGACAGCCTGCATCAATCACCTTGTATTCTGAAAGAAAAAATTAGTTAAGACTGCTATTCTGTGATGAGTATAGTATAGTCTTGTTAATGCTTGTTAATCCTGATCCCTTTACTCTTCCTCATAAAGTTATTGCATCTCCTTTCGTTTATTCCGTAGGTGAAATTCCCATTTATGTTAAATTTATTTCTTAGAATCATCATTCCTTTCTGAAATTGATGAACAAAGATTAATGTCTTGCATTTAAATCCTATACCCACTAAATAATGACTGGTTTATGGTGACACAATTAACCATACAGCATAACATGACAGAAAACGTAATATGTCCAAGACATTGACAGTGTTCGGATGCGAAAAAATGTACACAGAATAATACAATGCAGTAGCAAAAAAAATGTGAAACAGTCACGATGTTGAGATGTCATAAGGCAAAAAAAAAATGTCAAAGTCGACTGGTGTGTGTTATATCTTAACTATTTCATAGTGCATACAAACAAAACTGGAGTACAGTCATATACACAAAAAAAATGGAAAATGTGCACGGTCTGATGTGTAACGACAAGAAAAGCGACCTGCTAACCTTACCTTGCCGGGCACTTGCCAAGAAAAAATACGATAATCATCAATAATTAGTCAGGTGAATTAATTGCATTAGTAAATGGCATCATAGTGTGTTGAATCATACAGTGGTTTCACTCAATAAACGGTTTAATGTTTGAGATATGGTGATTGCCTTTCGATTTTCTGGTTCTCAAAGTTTCGACGTGTACAACATTGGGGTGAGGGATGCTGCGAATCCGATACGGACCTGCGTATAGAAGTTCAAATTTACTGCACTTACCTTTTAATTTGCTGGATAAATAGTGTGTACGTACTAATATCTTCTGTCCAACGTGAAAGTCGCGGCGTGTACAAACCTGTTTTTGCTGTCTTCTCCGGCGCTCTGCGGCACGTTTGATGTTGTTCAGCGCAATGTCAATTATTTCGTGGTGTCGTAGGCGACGATTTTTGGGGAATTCTATTAATTCTTTAATTTTGTTCGGTGGTTCAACGTTTTTCAGTATAACAGTCGGAGATAGCATAGTGGATTCATTTGGAATGGAATTAATTACATCTTGGAATGAGAGTATGTGTGTATCCCAATCAATATGTCTTTTGTGGCAGTATATTCTGCACAGCTTACCAATTTCCTTCATTAATCTTTCACAAGGGTTCGAAGAAGCGTGGTACTTGGATATATAGATCGGAGAAATGTTTCTAGCTCGTAACATGCGTGTCCATACACTACTACGAAATTGAGATCCATTATCAGAAATTACTTTCATTACATGCCCTACATGAAATAGAAAATGTTTTACAAATGCTTTCGAAACAGTTTTAGCAGTAGCTTTGCGTAACGGAGTGAAAGTAACAAATTTTGAAGTGAGCTCAACAGCGACAAAAATGTAGCAAAAACCTCTGTTAGTTCTCGGAATCGGACCAAAAATATCTACTGCAGCCATGTGTCTTAATTTCACAGGTATAATGGGATATAAAGGAGGAATATGTGAAGTGGTGTCTGATTTAGCTTTCTGGCAAATTTTACAAGACGCTAAAACTCGTCGTATACGTTTTTCCATGTTGGTAAAATAACAGTTCTGTCTCAGTATAAGAAAACATTTTCGTGCTCCGTAATGTGCGTAACTTAAATGAGTGTACCAAATTAGTTTGTTAACCAGTTCGTCAGGAATGCATAATAACCAAATGTTGCTGTCAGGATGAGAGCGGCGAAACAGAATGTCATTGCGTACAGTGTAGTGGTTCCTAATCGTAACATTTTTCCTATCTTGCCAAAGGTGTTTAATTTCTTTCCACACATTGTCCTTATTTTGTTCTTGTGCTATGTCCTGTAATGACGATGAAATAAAATTTTCAAATGCAACCTGCTGAATGTACATGACACTGAAATTTGCTTTGCAGAAGTTGGTTGCTACGTCTTGCTGATTGTTACTGAGAGAACGCGATAGTGCGTCTGCTATAACATTTTGCGTACCGGGAATGTGAACTATTGTAAAATTAAATTCCTGTAAATATAGTTTCCATCTGCTTAACCTGTCGTGAGTGAATTTAGCTGAAAGTAAAAATTGTATCGCTCTATGGTCTGTGTAGACGGTGGTATGTCTGCCGTAAAGAAAGTGCCTAAATCTCGTGAAAGCCCATACAACACATAATGTTTCAAGTTCTGTGACAGAGTAATTTCGCTCAGCAGGTGACAGAATGCGGCTTGCAAATGCGATGTTTTTGATTACTATTGAACCATCTTCTTCAATTTCCTGGAAAATGTGTACGCCTAAAGCGGTGTTAGAACTGTCGGTGGCAATGGAAAAATTTCTAGTAAGATCTGGGTGCGATAATAGTGGAGCATTCAACAAAGCATGCTTCAAATAACATTCTCGTGAGCAAAATTCTGCTTGTCAAAAGTAATGTTTGCGTTACTGTAGTATGCAATCTGTGCTGTATCTGGTTAAATTCTATCGTACGTGTTATTATTTACGGGAGAATGTTGTGGCATATCCACTGTATGAACTGTTCTGTTATTTCATACTGACGTGTTACGCTATGGATGACACCTATTGTCTGGATCATTCATGATAATGTGTTGTTGCTAATGTTCTTGCTGCTGAAAAGATCGACTGTTATTAAATGTACGCTGAAAATTGTGCTCATCATTTTTACGTCTGTCATGATAGTAATTTCTATACGGCGCATAGCGATGCGAGTTGAAATAGTGTGTTGTCTGTACGTAGTTATTTCTTTGCTGCCATGCGTTACTATTTGTTGGGGCTGGGACTATACGTGCACGCGGCGAAACATTAAAGTTTGGTTGACCTTGTAGACTGCATTGTTGGTTACGTATGCTAAGCGGTTGACTTTCATGCTATTGTGGTGAAAAACATCTATTGTTACCAAAAAATGCGTTTGCTGTTAATTTTACTTTTACACATACTGATGATTACGATTTTATCTGTAATTAAAATTACGGCGGTAGTTGTCATTACGGGAGTGCCTACTGAAAATTGTCACATTCGGTAAAAGTTTGTCACATCGGATATTCATTACATGTTTCTTAATACTACAAAGAGCAATAGTTAAAGAGCAGTTTGGATAGATATAAAGGATAGTAGAAGAGAAGGCAGCAGTGCAGAAAACTAAAGATGAAACAGCACTACTACAGCTCGGGGCCCTATGCTCGCTACGGCACATATTCATTAAAGCGTAATGAATCCCCTGAGGTCATCTACGCACTGCAAATAAATTTTAGCTTTTGTGTTACAGGCAATAGCGGTAAAATTTCAAAGGCAAATTGTTGTATCCGTGCTAATTCAAATTTCTTCATTACAGGCAATGCTGTTGTAAATACAAAAATAAATTGTCGCATCTGGTTCAAAGCTAGTTTCTCCATTACCGATAATAGCGGTGAATGTACAAAGATAAATTGTCGTATACAGTGCAAATCGTGTATCTGTGTTCTGTCATTATTAAATTCTTTACATTTGCTTACAAATGCAAATTGCTCGAAATCTACATTCTCGTCACTCAGTTTGATAACACGTTCAGGTTTGTGTGTGAATCTGTTCGTCTGTGTCATTTCGGATTTCAAGTTGCGTAGCTTTTCAGATTTTAAGTCGCGTGGCTTTTCGGATTTTAAGTCGCGTAGTTGCTGTAAATTGCTCACATTATACACGCTGCGTGACTCTGACACATGTTCATAAAGTGGCGTCTGTTGTGTATTATTAACTGACATGTTTTTCATCTCTGTTACTTCTTGTTGTAAATTTGATAACTTCCGACGTAACGTGTTGTTAGATGAATCGATTTCATTAATTGTCAGCTGTAAATTTTGAAATTCAGGTGTTTGGATAAAAGAAACCGGTGCAGTATCGTCTGATTTATTGTCATTAGTATTTTCGATAACATCAATACGACTGGCCAATTCATCACATTTTTCAGTCAGTATTTTAACCTGATCATCGGTTTTAGAATCAGACGCATTAATCTGCTTTGCAACTTGCGCGTAGTTTCGCTCAGTTTTTTAACATCAGCTTTGATGACATCGCAATCCTGTGTTAGATCTAGTTGTTCGAATCTATCTGTCACTGTTTGAATATTTACTGTGTGTGTATCCGTTTTTGCTTTAAGATCAGAAATTTCATCCCGTAATTCCGCGTTCAATTGTTCTATGGTATTAATTTTGTCGGACACTGTAGTAATATTATTGTCTACATACGTCTTCGCTTTCGCGAATATTTTACGTTTGTCCTCTTGTCTCTGTGCAGTGATTGTTTCCATGACTTGTCGTTTTACTTTGTTTTGATCTTGAATAAATCTGCGGAAACGCGTATCACTGTTCTGTATGTGCTGACTAAAGCGCTCGTTAATCTGAGTGTTCTGCTGTTCGAATTTCGCGTCTATCTTTGCGTCCATAGTGCGCGAAAGTTCTACCGTCATTGCTCTAAACTCGTCCCGTAATTGTGTAGCTTTTTCAGAGCACTGTTTGGCGACTCCGCTAATTTCGTCTCTGAGTGTATCTGTCGCGGCTGTTTGCATTTCCCTTAATTCTTGCGCAACCGACTTTATTTCTTCGCTATTTTTTTGTGAACAAGCCTCAATTTCCACGCGCAACTGTTCCTTAGTGTCATGGCACTGCGCGGCAACGGCTGTAATTTGTTCACTAAGTTGTTTGAAATTTTCGTTCTGTTCACTAAATTGTTGTTTGAACTCTTTACTTTGCTGTTGTATCAAACTTGTCATAATTCGTACCAAGTCAAAATTAGCGTTTATATTCTCTGTGCTGTTTAGTGGTGGATCTAGAACTCTCTCGCTTTCCGTGACCATTTGGTCATTCTGTAATTTAGAAAAAGGTTTGTCAGTCGGATGTACACTGTCAGACATTATTTCGGAATTAAATAAATCCGCCCTACTTTGTGTGATCTGTTCATTTTCATTAGACAGATTTGTCTGTACATTACTTGAGTTTTCCGAATCGGGTGTGTTAAGCTGGGCAGCGCTCATTACAATAGAGCGTTCTGCGTCATCAATTGTCAAATTAACAGACGAGACAATTGAGTTCGTTTGTTCATCATTAAGGTAAAAGTCATCATTAGTGGTTGGAATGCACTGATTGTTAGTGAACGCAGGATTGTCATCATTACGCTGCGTATCACAATTACTATCGGTCACGTTGTTGAAGTCGGTAATTTCATTCACAATACTTCGCGATACACTATTCACAGTCTTTCGCGGCATTTTTGCAATAGTCAAAATTTTTCACAAAGCAAATAAGCACAATGCAAAAGCAACACACAAATACAACAAAGCAGCAAATTGCCGTTGACCTGTAGAAAGAAAGTCACAATATTATTAAAAGCGTTGCGCCAAATCCTAATTATCTAAGCAAATAAGAGCAGATATCTGACTGTCGCTCAAAAGACTCTCAACGAAATACGATCCTGGACTGGGTGTCGCCAAGTGTAACCTCCCCACCGCAATTTTTTTTTTATATAAGAAAAATATAGCAATACTTAATAGAAATGGGGGCCAAGTGTAACCTCCCCACAAAAATTTTAAAAGAAAATAACGATACTAATTAGAAATGCTGATGGACATGGCTCTATGTGTAACCTGCCTACAATCAAATGTACTGACAATGGCAACAAATGTGAAATTCGCAATCTGACTCAATTATAAATCCTTCAAAAAATTAAAGTCCATTCAGTGACAAGAAAATTCAATTAAACCGAAATATCGGTTTTTGGCCCTGTGTAAAAACAATCAGAATTAAAGTCTTACCTCAGAATAAATGGATGTCACATATCTGCTCTTGTTGTTGCGCACCACTTGGAGGAACTACATTGCAAATAATAATATTCTCGTTTTTTTTTGTAATTCTAGTGAAATTTTTCTTCAAAAAGAAGTGGAATGAAATGGGAAGTGCAACGAGATCTTTAGTTCAAAAAAATTAAACTTTTGAGAAAATGCTTTTGAAATAAAAAATTATTATTGGGAGACTTGTTGGAGAATAATTACAATAAATAAAATTTTTCATTATCTAATGATTATATTAATTAACAGTATACCTTATTCCTCATCTTGACCATTGTTGCCGACCGCCTACATCACACAACCGCACTGGGCTGCTACTACTGACCGACCGCTCTGCATGACGACTACAGACTGAGTACTGCTCTCAACTAGACAGAGCTACAGACTCGCAACGACTGAACTGACAGACTCGCAACGACTGACTGACTGCTACTCTGCATAGCGACAACTAACTCGCAAAGACTACTACTGACTGAGAACCGCTCGCAACACTCGCGCGGTCAAGCGCATACTCTCTGGTCACAGATGCTACAATGCCTCGCCATCGCTGCTGCGTTACATACGTGTTTCACCCCTTCCCCAGTAATCAGAGCTTACGTAGCAATCAGCGATGCCAATAGTTATCATTATTTCTGACAGTATAATTGTATTTCTGCAGTAACTTCAAACAGATGCCAATTTTAAGAAAGTGTGGCCTAGAATGTATGTATGGCGATGATCACAAGTCACTTTGCTACATTTATAAAAGTTTTTAAAATGAGGTGGTTAAAAATTGTGCATGCAGAAGTCAATAACAATAAATAAATCGCAGATCGATATAGGTGTCGCGTTGCTGCTTGGAATAGTACTTCATATTAACCGTAATATGAAGCATAATTATGAAAATATGAGTCTGCCTTGAGAAAATATAAATTATGCTTGTTTAACACCCAAACATGTTTAGGGAAGTTTCACAATCATATACTAAACGGTCGCGTCAAAACTATGCATTTCAAACATCCTGTAAATGCCAACAAATATACTTTTTCCGTAAATGTATTGCTATGTTTGGTTTGTGGTGAGTCATCGGTGTTGTATTTTGATAAGTTATATTAAATTCGGCACATAACGATTGCGGTTATTCTTTTGGCGATTTTTTCTGTTGTTGCGATCGGCATTCCGAAGACAATTGGAGCAATTCTCGACGCTTGTCTATCTTGTACAAGGCTATTTCTCTCTGCATAACTACTGCAGCCTACATCACTTGTAGCTGCTGACTGTAATCAGCCCACTACAATTTTTATCCCCCATATTTCAATTAACAAAGTGACGATTCCTTGACGACTAGGAAAGTGTCTTGTAAAATAATTCCTTCTTTTACTCAGGTAGTGGCTCATAATTACTTATTCGAGCTACCCATATGATATTCAGCGTACTTCTTTAACACCACATTCCAAAGGCTATTTTCTTTCTGTCTGAACTGCTTATCGTCCAAGTGTCACTTCTGTAGAAAAGATTTGCTAACACTTATGTTTATTTTCAGTGTTAACAAATTCCTCTTTTTCTGAAAACCTTTTCTTGTTATTGCCAGCCTGAATTTTCCTTAATTTGCGAAAATCAGAGAACTTGCGAAATGTCAAAATCGGTATGCTTAGTACAATTAAACCAATCACAAAAGATGTAATTGATGTTAAAAATAACTCGTATAGGATGACGTTCCACGAAATAGGTATAAGCAAATTTCTCGGGGATTTGCCGCTTGATCGGTCGCTACGAATCGTTCGCTCTGTTTTCTGCTCCCAGCGTGTGCTAAAAAAAATCCTCTATGTAAATGCACCGTGCGGAAAGCGACGAAACCATCTCACATTTACATGCAAACAACTTCGTTGTCAGAGCATTTAGGATTTTTTCCCGCATACCTGAAAATAACAGACATTGGCCGGCGTAGAGTTCCTTTCAGAAGAGCCAACTTTTGTGCAGCGCTGAGCTCGGCTTTCGAAAACATGGCCGCGTCAAGTACAGACCCGCCTCCCCTAGCTCGCAGTTTCGCAGCCTGCAGACAGCGGCCCATCCCAAACATTTCGTGTTTGTCAGTTATCTGCATGCTCCACGTTGGATACACTGCAAATGCCCAATAGCGTAACCAAACGAAACATTGCGTTGGAAAACAATTGAGTATTGTTTTTATAGTACGTTTCTTGGGAAAGAATCCTGCATTACACCTGCAATAACAGTGAGAACTAGCAAATGGAGTCCAGCTTAGTAGCTATGATTCTATTTACTGTTGTCTTTTGCTGTGGCTTCGTGCAAATGTGAAACTCTTGAAGTTCATTTTATGTTTTTATAGCAGTATTGTCTGTCCCTAGACTTACACACTACTTAAGCTAACGTAAACTAACGCTAAGACCGACACACACACACACACACACACACACACACACACACACACACACACACACACACACACACACATGTCCGAGGGAGGACTCGAACCGCCGCGGGAGGGACAGCGCAATCCGTTACATGGTGCCTCAAACTCTGGGCGGCCACTCAGCGCGGCGGTGGTAAGTCAGTAAACACCGTGAAAATAGCTGACGGTCGATGTTTTGTGTCATATTCGTATAAATGCGGCAGCTAATAAAATAATTGAATGATAAATTATCAAACAAAGTGACTTTGTTTGAAGAAATGTATTTTCACCCTAACGAGGAAGAATAAATAAATGTGAATACTGTAGTTTTAATGGCTTGGGTCCTCATGGTCGTAAACTGTTGATTAAACTAATCAAAAGAATTGAAAGAAACGTTGAAGAGCTACTAGACTAAGGTCAGCGTGTCTACGGGAAAGATAAAGGTACCAAGGAAACAACTATAACTTTGCACTTGCTAATGAAAGGAGAATTAAAGAAAAGTCAAAGGTTTAGAACAAGTCTTCGATTGTTTAAGGTGGAAAATGGTGTTAGAAATGGCGCTGAAGCTGATAGGCAGACGAGTGATTGGTAATATCTACGGAAATCAAGTCAAAATAAGAAAAAAGAGCAAGGAAGTCGCATTCTTGTTCGATAGGGTAAGCAGCTTGTTACAAAAGCATACCGAAAAGGAAAGAATGTCACAGCGGCGGTTAACATTACAAGGCACAATGTGCGAAATAAAGAGAGAAGAAAGTAAATATGCTCTTTGCCTCATCTATAAATGCACTCTGTCGAAATTTTAACAACAAACAAATGGTGTGATGCGTAATGCCTCTCTTGTAGCGTCTCCCTTTGGAGTTTGCTGTGCATCCCCGGGATGCTTTCACGCCTATTAAAGAAACCTGTGACGAAACGCGCCGCTTCTCTTTGGATCTTCCCTACTTCCTCTATCAATCCTATTTGGTGAGGCTCCCAGGCTGATGAGTAACGCTGCATGGGCAGCTGTACTTGTACACGCCATCCAAGCTCTGTTTGACTCAATGCCCAGGCGTATCAAGGCCCTTATTACGGCCAGAGGTTGTTATTCTAGGTACTGATTTCTCAGGATTTATGCACCCAAATTCCGTGAAAATGTAATCACATGTCAGTTCTAGTATAATATATTTGTCCATTGAATACCCGTTTATCATCTGCATTTTTTTCTTGGTGTAGCAATTTTAATGGCCAGTAGTGTATCTCCTCCGAATTGGACTATATTTTGTTGACTCCTACTACAGTGGGAGAAACGAGCATCGTAGAACAATAAGAGAAATCAGAACTCACACGGCAGGGGTTAGGTGCTCTTTGTTTCCACACGCTATTCGAGAGACGAACGGTTGAGGCGCCAAAGTGTTTTTGTGAACCTTGTGCCAAGCACTCGGATGAACTGCAGAGTAGTGACTGGGGTTTATACTACGGTTGAAGAAAATATGGTAACATCGAGGGAAATTCAAGCTTGAATATCAAAGCAGATGTTAGCCAAGCCTCTATGAGGCGCTGTTGTATTTTACCACGAACGGAATCCTGAGCAACGTTCTCAGTGCCTTGGAAAGCGTCAGTCGTGCCCAGGGCAGCGTTCTGTAGTTTTGAGTGCTTGACGTGGGAGCTAAGAGATTCGATCGTGGGGCAGTTGTTGGTGCTTACATTGTGAGCGCTTTCGTAGCCAAGGTAGACGAAGTCTTTATTGTTACAGGAGGCACCGCATCGAAGATGTACACCGCGTACAGGCAAAGCGAGAAGACATCATCCGCTAAGTCACAAAGCGGGCGACTGTGTGTGTTCAATGATTGTGACGGACGGTCACTGAAGACGGCTTTGACGAAAAATAGGATGACGATAGCTCCAAAAGTCACTCCAGAACCGAATGACGCTCTCTCGAACCCTGTCAGCGCCAAAACAGCACCAAGCCAGCTCCAGAAGAGAATTGCAGGGGGAGCTGGAATTTCAGAACCATTCATCAGTGATACAAATGCCCGTTAACAGGAAAAAGGTGAGCCGAAGCCATGAAACTTGGACTGTGGGGCAATAGGAGAAAGTCGTTTGGTCGCATGAGTGTTATTGCACACTGTTCCCAACTTCTGGCCAAGTTTACGACCAAGAGTGAAACATGGCAGGGTTTCGGTGATCATTTGGGCAGCCACGTCGTGGTATTCCATAAGCCTCAGTGTTACTCTGCCAGGTCGCATTTCTGCAAGGATCATATGACTATTTTGCCCTATAAGGTTCGTTTCATGCTATAATATTTGTTCCCCAATGGTGATGCTTTGTTCCGATACGACAGTGCCACTGTCCACACAGCTCGCATCGTGCAGGACTGGTTTTAAGAGCAAAAGGATGAACTGTCGCATCGCCTATGACCACCACAATCACCAGACGTCAATATTATTGAGCTTTTTGGTCTACTTTGGAGGGAAGTGTGCTTGATCACTATCCACCTCCATCACTGTTACCTGAACTTGCCGCTATTTTTGAGTGCATATGGGTAAGATCCCCTTCAGAGCCATACAGGACCTGTATACAGGGTGGTCCATTGATAGCGACCGGGCCAATTATCTCACGAAATAATCATCAAACGAAAAAATTACAAAGAACGAAACTCGTCTAGCTTGAAGGCGGAAACCACATGGCTTACAATATTTCGGTTTTTCCAATGTGATACATGTACCTTTGTGAACTTATCATTTCTGGGAACGCGTGCTGTTACAGTGTGATTACCTGTAACTACCATATTAATGCAATACATGCTCAAAATGATGTCCGTCAACCTCAATGCATTTGGCAATACGTGTAACGACATTCCTCTCAACAGCGAGTAGTTTGCCTTACGTAATGTTCGCACATGCATTGACAATGCGCTGACGCATGCTGTCAGGCGTTGTCGGTGGATCACGATGGCAAATATCCTTCAACTTTCCCCACAGAAAGAAATCCGGGGGCGTCAGATCCGGTGAACGTGCGGGTCGTGGTATGGTGCTTCGACGATCAATCCACCTCTCATGAAATATGCTATTCAATACCGCTTCAACCGCACGCGAGCTATGTGCTGGACATCCATCATGTTCGAAGTACATCGCCATTCTGTCATGCAGTGAAACATCTTGTGGTAACATCGGTAGAACATTAGGTAGGAAATCAGCATACCTTGCACCATTTAGATTGCCATCGATAAAATGGGGGCCAATTATCCCTCCTCCCATAATGCCGCACCATACATTAACCCGCCAAGGTCGCTGATGTTCCACTTGTCACAGTCGTCGTGGATTTTCCGTTGCCCAATAGTGCATATTATGTCGGTTTACTTTACCGCTGTTGGTGAATGACGCTTCGTCGCTAAATAGAACGCGTGCAAAAATCTGTCATCGTCCCGTAACTTTTCTTGTGGCCAGTGGCAGAACTGTACACGACGTTCAAAGTAGTCGTCATGCAATTCCTGGTTCATAGAAATATGGTACGGCTGCAATCGATGTTGATGTAGCATTCTCAACACCGGCGTTTTTGAGATTCACGATTCTCGCGAAATTTGTCTGCTACTGATGTGCGAATTAGCCGCGACAGCAGCTAAAACACCTACTTGGGCATCATCATTTGTTGCAGGTCGTGGTTGACGTTTCACATGTGGCTTAACACTTCCTGTCTCCTTAAATAACGTAACTATACGGCGAACGGTCCGGGCACTTGGATGGTGTCCAGGATACCGAGCAGCATACATAGCACACGCCCCTTGGGCATTTTGATCACAATAGCCATACATCAACACGATATAGACGATTTCCGCAATTGATAAACGGTCCATTTTAACACGGGTAAAGTAGGGCCTATCACGAAGCAAATACCGTCCGCACTGACTGAATGTTACGTGGTACCACGTACTTATACGTTTCTGACTATTACAGCGCCATCTATCACAAAGCGGAAAAAGTGGTCCAACTAAAACATTCTTATTTCTTTACGTACTACAAGAATATGTAATAAAAATAGGGGTTCCTATTTTTAAAAAAACACAGTTGATATCCGTTTGACCTGTGACAGCGCCATCTAGCGGACCGACCATAGCGCCATCTGGTTTCCCCCTTCAAGCTAGACAAGTTTCGTTCTTTGTAGTTTTTTCGTTTGACGCTTATCTCTTGAGATATTTGGCCCGGTCACGATCAATGGACCACTCTGTATATCCATTTCGAGACGACTATAAGCTGCTTTGAATGCCAGCTGCAGCGTATCAGTCACAATAATGTGTTGTGTTTCCATAATTTTGTCCGGCCCTGTCGATAAGCTAAGGCAAAGTGAGAATTCTGAGTTAGTCATTTCTTCGTGTTCGTTCAGTTGCGCTGGTGTTCTGCCCGTAAGAGGGGGTGATGTCCTGTTAGATTCTCTTTAGATCCGTAAGTACTGAAATTATCGACAGGGAAAAGACGAGAAACTGCAACACGTGACGTTGGAGCACTGAAGTGGAGTGAGTGTGACGGCGCTAGCACAGGAGCGGCAGAGGCGGCAGCGGTGTGCAGAGGGCATCGGCGTGGGAGCAGGAAGGACGCCGTGCAGCCAGCTCGGGCGGACACGCCCACACACCCGGCGCGCCAAGGACGGCCGCACACCTGCCGTCACACGACACCTCTGCCGCGGCCTCCAGGCGGGCCGGCTTCTCTCGCGATTCCTGCTCTTCTCAGTGAGCGGAATAGCCTGAGACTACATACAGAGCGTGCGCGTCGTAGTGCTTAATACGCCGGCAGGAGTGGCCGAGTGGTTCTAGGCGCTACAGTCTGAAACCGCGCGACCGCTACGGTCGCAGGTTCGAATCCTGCCTCGGGCATCGATGTGTGTGATGTTCTTAGGTCACTTAGGTTTAAGTAGTTCTAGTGGACTGATCACCTAAGAAGTTAAGTCCTATAGCGCTCAGAGCCATTTGAAAATAGTACTTAATACACTGCTCTGCACCACACGTCACGTAGCTCCTTTCGGAGTATGCTGATGCATTAGGTCCATACTTAACAATCATATACAACCGTTCGCTCGACGAAAGATCCGTACCCAAAGACTGGAAAGTTGCACAGGTCACACAAATATTCAAGAAAGGTAGTATGACTAATCCACTAAATTACAGGCCCATATCGTTAATGTCGATATGTAGCAGGATTTTGGAACATATATTGTGTTCGAACATTATGAATTACCTCGAAGAAAACTGTCTATTGACACACAGTCAACATGGGTTTAGAAAACATCATTCCTGTGAAACACAACTAGCTCTTTATTCACGAGAAGTGTTGAGTGCTAGCCGGCCTAAGTGGCCGTGCGGTTAAAGGCACTGCAGCCTGGAACCGCGGGACCGCTACGGTCGCAGGTTCGAATCCTGCCTCGGGCATGGATGTTTGTGATGTCATTAGGTTAGTTAGGTTTAACTAGTTCTAAGTTCTAGGGGACTAATGACCGCAGCAGTTGAGTCCCATAGTGCTCAGAACCAATTGAACCATTTTTTTGTTGAGTGCTATTGACAAGGAATTTCAGATCGATTCCGTATTTCTCGATTTCCGGAAGCCTTTTGACACTGTACCACACAAGTGGCTCATATTGAAATTGCGTGCTTATGGAATATCGTCTCAGTTATGTGACTGGATTTGTGATTTCCTGTCAGAGAGGTCACAGTTCGTAGTAATTGACGGAAAGTCATCGTGTAAAACAGAAGTGATTTCTGGCGTTCCCCAAGGTAGTGTTATAGGCTCTTTGCTGTTCCTTATCTATATAAACAATTAGGGAGACAAAAAAAATGGTTCAAATGGCTCTGAGCACTATGGGACTTAACATCTGAGGTCATCAGTCCCCTAGAACTTAGAACTACTTAAACCTAACTAACCTAAGGACATCACACACATCCATGCCCGAGGCAAGATTCGAACCTGTGACCGTAGCGGTCGCGTGGTTCCAGACTGAAGCGCCTAGAACCGCTCGGCCACACCGGCCCGGCTTTGGGAGACAATCTGAGCAGCCGTCTTCGGTTGTTTGCAGATGACGCTGTCGTTTATCGACTGATAAAATCATCAGAAGACCAAAACAAACTGCAAAACGATTTAGAAAAAATATCGGACTGGTGCGAAAAGTGGCAGTTGACCCTGAATAAAGAAAAGTTTGAGATCATCCACGTGAGTGCTAAAAGGAACTCGTTAAACTTCGGTTACACGACAAGTGAGTCTAATCTGAAAGCCGTAAATTCAACTAAATGCCTAGGTATTACAATTACGAACAACTTAAACTGGAAGGAACACATAGAAAATGTTGTGCCGGCCGTGGTGGCCGTGCGGTTCTAGGCGCTGCAGTCCGGAACCGTGGGACTGCTACGGTCGCAGGTTCGAATCCTGCCTCGTGCATGGATGTGTGTGATGTGCTTAGGTTAGTTAGGTTTAAGTAGTTCTAAGTTCTAGGGGACTGATGACCTAAGATGTTAAGTCCCATAGTGCTCAGAGCCATTTTAACCATAGAAAATGTTGTGGGGAAGGCTAACCAAAGACTGCGTTTTATTGGCAGGACACTTAGAAAATGTAACAGACCTACTAAGGAGACTGCCTACACTACGCTTGTCCGTCCTCTTTTAGAATACTGCTGCGCGGTGTGGTATCCTTACCAGATAGGACTGACTGAGTATATCGAAAAAGTTCAAAGAAAGGCAGCACGTTTTTTATTATCGCGAAATATGGGAGAGAGTGTCACAGAAATGATACAGGATTTGGGCGTAATATCGTTAAAAGAAAGGCGTTTTTCGTTGCGACGGAATCTTCTCACGAAATTCCAATCACCAACTTTCTCCTCCGAATGCGGAAATATTTTGTTGACACCGACCTACATAGGGACGAACGATCACCACGAAAAAATAAGGTAAATAAGAGCTCGTACGGAAAGATATAGGTGTTCATTCTTTCCGCGCGCTATACGAGATTGGAATAACAGAGAATTGTGAAGGTGGTTCGATGAACCCTCTGCCAGGTACTTAAATGTAATTTGCAGAGTATCCATGTAGATACAGATGTAGAAACTTGGACACTGAAAGAACTGCTTCAGTGTAGTACAGAAGCCAACAGAAACAAACGCGTAGTGAGAAGAACGAAAATTAGACTTTTATTCAAAGACGATAATGACACTGAAGTCACCCGCAATTCATGATGGTGCCCTCCACATTAAAAAAAACAGGGCAGGACATGGTTCTTGCTACGATACGTGATCACCATCGATGGCAGTACATACCATTCAGCGTGTTCTCATGCTGGACACAAGGTCGGTAACGAGTTCTTCTAGTAGGCCGTTGTATTCTTCCAGCAGCATGGTTCTTGCTACGATACGTGATCACCATCGATGGCAGTAGATACCATGCAGCGTATTCTCATGCTGGACACAAGGTCGGTAACGAGTTCTTCTAGTAGGCCGTTGTATTCTTCCAGCAGCATGGTTCTTGCTACGATACGTGATCACCATCGATGGCAGTAGATACCATGCAGCGTGTTCTCATGCTGGACACAAGGTCGGTAACGAGTTCTTCTAGTAGGCCGTTGTATTCTTCCAGCAGCATGGTTCTTGCTACGATACGTGATCACCATCGATGGCAGTAGATACCATGCAGCGTGTTCTCATGCTGGACACAAGGTCGGTAACGAGTTCTTCTAGTAGGCCGTTGTATTCTTCCAGCAGCATGGTTCTTGCTACGATACGTGATCACCATCGATGGCAGTAGATACCATGCAGCGTGTTCTCATGCTGGACACAAGGTCGGTAACGAGTTCTTCTAGTAGGCCGTTGTATTCTTCCAGCAGCATGGTTCTTGCTACGATACGTGATCACCATCGATGGCAGTAGATACCATGCAGCGTATTCTCATGCTGGACACAAGGTCGGTAACGAGTTCTTCTAGTAGGCCGTTGTATTCTTCCAGCAGCATGGTTCTTGCTACGATACGTGATCACCATCGATGGCAGTAGATACCATGCAGCGTGTTCTCATGCTGGACACAAGGTCGGTAACGAGTTCTTCTAGTAGGCCGTTGTATTCTTCCAGCAGCATGGTTCTTGCTACGATACGTGATCACCATCGATGGCAGTACATACCATGCAGCGTGTTCTCATGCTGGACACAAGGTCGGTAACGAGTTCTTCTAGTAGGCCGTTGTATTCTTCCAGCAGCATGGTTCTTGCTACGATACGTGATCACCATCGATGGCAGTAGATACCATGCAGCGTGTTCTCATGCTGGACACAAGGTCGGTAACGAGTTTTTCTAGTAGGCCGTTGTATTCTTCCAGCAGCATGGTTCTTGCTACGATACGTGATCACCATCGATGGCAGTAGATACCATGCAGCATGTTCTCATGCTGGACACAAGGTCGGTAACGAGTTCTTCTAGTAGGCCGTTGTATTCTTCCAGCAGCATGGTTCTTGCTACGATACGTGATCACCATCGATGGCAGTAGATACCATGCAGCGTGTTCTCATGCTGGACACAAGGTCGGTAACGAGTTCTTCTAGTAGGCCGTTGTATTCTTCCAGCAGCATGGTTCTTGCTACAATACGTGATCACCATCGATGGCAGTACATACCATTCAGCGTGTTCTCATGCTGGACACAAGGTCGGTAACGAGTTCTTCTAGTAGGCCGTTGTATTCTTCCAGCAGCATGGTTCTTGCTACGATACGTGATCACCATCGATGGCAGTAGATACCATGCAGCGTGTTCTCATGCTGGACACAAGGTCGGTAACGAGTTCTTCTAGTAGGCCGTTGTATTCTTCCAGCAGCATGGTTCTTGCTACGATACGTGATCACCATCGATGGCAGTACATACCATTCAGCGTGTTCTCATGCTGGACACAAGGTCGGTAACGAGTTCTTCTAGTAGGCCGTTGTATTCTTCCAGCAGCATGGTTCTTGCTACGATACGTGATCACCATCGATGGCAGTAGATACCATGCAGCGTGTTCTCATGCTGGACACAAGGTCGGTAACGAGTTCTTCTAGTAGGCCGTTGTATTCTTCCAGCAGCATGGTTCTTGCTACGATACGTGATCACCATCGATGGCAGTAGATACCATGCAGCGTGTTCTCATGCTGGACACAAGGTCGGTAACGAGTTCTTCTAGTAGGCCGTTGTATTCTTCCAGCAGCATGGTTCTTGCTACGATACGTGATCACCATCGATGGCAGTAGATACCATGCAGCGTATTCTCATGCTGGACACAAGGTCGGTAACGAGTTCTTCTAGTAGGCCGTTGTATTCTTCCAGCAGCATGGTTCTTGCTACGATACGTGATCACCATCGATGGCAGTAGATACCATGCAGCGTGTTCTCATGCTGGACACAAGGTCGGTAACGAGTTCTTCTAGTAGGCCGTTGTATTCTTCCAGCAGCATGGTTCTTGTTACGATACGTGATCACCATCGATGGCAGTACATACCATGCAGCGTGTTCTCATGCTGGACACAAGGTCGGTAACGAGTTCTTCTAGTAGGCCGTTGTATTCTTCCAGCAGCATGGTTCTTGCTACGATACGTGATCACCATCGATGGCAGTAGATACCATGCAGCGTGTTCTCATGCTGGACACAAGGTCGGTAACGAGTTTTTCTAGTAGGCCGTTGTATTCTTCCAGCAGCATGGTTCTTGCTACGATACGTGATCACCATCGATGGCAGTAGATACCATGCAGCATGTTCTCATGCTGGACACAAGGTCGGTAACGAGTTCTTCTAGTAGGCCGTTGTATTCTTCCAGCAGCATGGTTCTTGCTACGATACGTGATCACCATCGATGGCAGTAGATACCATGCAGCGTGTTCTCATGCTGGACACAAGGTCGGTAACGAGTTCTTCTAGTAGGCCGTTGTATTCTTCCAGCAGCATGGTTCTTGCTACAATACGTGATCACCATCGATGGCAGTACATACCATTCAGCGTGTTCTCATGCTGGACACAAGGTCGGTAACGAGTTCTTCTAGTAGGCCGTTGTATTCTTCCAGCAGCATGGTTCTTGCTACGATACGTGATCACCATCGATGGCAGTAGATACCATGCAGCGTGTTCTCATGCTGGACACAAGGTCGGTAACGAGTTCTTCTAGTAGGCCGTTGTATTCTTCCAGCAGCATGGTTCTTGCTACGATACGTGATCACCATCGATGGCAGTACATACCATTCAGCGTGTTCTCATGCTGGACACAAGGTCGGTAACGAGTTCTTCTAGTAGGCCGTTGTATTCTTCCAGCAGCATGGTTCTTGCTACGATACGTGATCACCATCGATGGCAGTAGATACCATGCAGCGTGTTCTCATGCTGGACACAAGGTCGGTAACGAGTTCTTCTAGTAGGCCGTTGTATTCTTCCAGCAGCATGGTTCTTGCTACGATACGTGATCACCATCGATGGCAGTAGATACCATGCAGCGTGTTCTCATGCTGGACACAAGGTCGGTAACGAGTTCTTCTAGTAGGCCGTTGTATTCTTCCAGCAGCATGGTTCTTGCTACGATACGTGATCACCATCGATGGCAGTACATACCATTCAGCGTGTTCTCATGCTGGACACAAGGTCGGTAACGAGTTCTTCTAGTAGGCCGTTGTATTCTTCCAGCAGCATGGTTCTTGCTACGATACGTGATCACCATCGATGGCAGTAGATACCATGCAGCGTGTTCTCATGCTGGACACAAGGTCGGTAACGAGTTCTTCTAGTAGGCCGTTGTATTCTTCCAGCAGCATGGTTCTTGCTACGATACGTGATCACCATCGATGGCAGTAGATACCATGCAGCGTGTTCTCATGCTGGACACAAGGTCGGTAACGAGTTCTTCTAGTAGGCCGTTGTATTCTTCCAGCAGCATGGTTCTTGCTACGATACGTGATCACCATCGATGGCAGTACATACCATTCAGCGTGTTCTCATGCTGGACACAAGGTCGGTAACGAGTTCTTCTAGTAGGCCGTTGTATTCTTCCAGCAGCATGGTTCTTGCTACGATACGTGATCACCATCGATGGCAGCAGATACCATGCAGCGTGTTCTCATGCTGGACACAAGGTCGGTAACGAGTTCTTCTAGTAGGCCGTTGTATTCTTCCAGCAGCATGGTTCTTGCTACGATACGTGATCACCATCGATGGCAGTAGATACCATGCAGCGTGTTCTCATGCTGGACACAAGGTCGGTAACGAGTTCTTCTAGTAGGCCGTTGTATTCTTCCAGCAGCATGGTTCTTGCTACGATACGTGATCACCATCGATGGCAGTAGATACCATGCAGCGTGTTCTCATGCTGGACACAAGGTCGGTAACGAGTTCTTCTAGTAGGCCGTTGTGTTCTTCCAGCAGCATGGTTCTTGCTACGATACGTGATCACCATCGATGGCAGTAGATACCATGCAGCGTGTTCTCATGCTGGACACAAGGTCGGTAACGAGTTCTTCTAGTAGGCCGTTGTATTCTTCCAGCAGCATGGTTCTTGCTACGATACGTGATCACCATCGATGGCAGTAGATACCATGCAGCGTGTTCTCATGCTGGACACAAGGTCGGTAACGAGTTCTTCTAGTAGGCCGTTGTATTCTTCCAGCAGCATGGTTCTTGCTACGATACGTGATCACCATCGATGGCAGTACATACCATGCAGCGTGTTCTCATGCTGGACACAAGGTCGGTAACGAGTTCTTCTAGTAGGCCGTTGTATTCTTCCAGCAGCGTGTTCGGTAACTGCTGGATGGTCGTTCGTGCATATGGACGGGCTGCAGGGTGCCCCACTGTAGCATCCCACACGTGCTTGGTGGAATCTAAGTCGGAGAAACGGGGAGCCCTGTCCATTTGCCGAACATTCTTTCGTTTCACTCGAAAATTCTCTAGTTTCACGAGCTCTTCCAGCTGCGCTCTTAGATGAGGTAAAATGTGGATGTCGTGTGACTAGGGCCTCCCGTCGGGTAGACCATTCTCCGGGTACAAGTCTTTCGGTTTGACGCCACTTCGGCGACTTGCGCGTCGATGGGGACGAAATGATGACGATTAGGACAACACAACAACCAGTCCCTGAGAGGAGAAAATCTCCGACCCAACCGGGAATCGAACCCGGGCCCTTAGGACTGACATTCTGTCGTGCTGACCACTCAGCTACCGGTGGCGGACTCTTAGATGAGGTCATTCATAAAAATGAAGTCAGGGCTGAATATAATCCTGAAGAGACGGACTTGGGGAAGTGGTACAGTGTCACAATGACGTCGGGCGGTGAAAGTGCGTACTCTCATATGGTCGGAGGTGGAAAGACTCAATGTACCCAGGAACGTAGTCGGACATGATCGTTTTCATGGTCCAAATGTTATGTTATGACGAGGCAATATGTTGCCTGGGCTTAATGACTTCCAAATCTTTGAATACGATACACTTACGGGCCAACCTTACTATAGCATTGTACTCAGTCTTCATGTGTGACTTTGCAGGGGTCCATTAGGCCCTTAACATTTTAAGGATGACACTGTGCGACCGCATCGAACAGCGTAACCGGAGGTGCTCTTGGAAAGAGAGGATGTTCGGCGAATGGACTGGCCTGCCTGTTCCCCCCAACTTCAATCCCATCGTCAGTGTCAATGAAATTCTCCAACAGCCGTATAACTTAAGATTTCATTTTACTTTATTTTGAAGGCTACCAGTTTCAGCATTTCACTGTACTGAACGACGAACCTGGGTGCACGAATAGCAAAACGTCATTTTTTCGGATGAATCCAGGTTCTGTTTACAGAATCATGATGGTCGCATCCGTGTTTGGCGACATCGCGGTGAATGCAAGTTGGAAGCATGTATTCGTCATCGCCATACTGGCGTATCACCCGGCGTGATGGTGTGGGGTGCTATTGGTTACACGCCTCGGTCACCTCTTGTTCGCATTGGCGGCACTTTGAACAGTGGACGTCACATTTCAGATGTGTTACGACCCGTGGCTCTACCTTTCATTCGATCCCTGCGAAACCCTACATTTCAGCAGGATAATACACGACCGCATGTTGCAGGTCCTGTACGGGCCTTTCTGGATACAGGAAATGTTCGACTGCTGCCCTGACCATCACATTCTCCAGATCTCTCACCAACTGAAAACGTCTGGTCAATGGTGGCCGAGCAACTGGCTCGTTACAATACGCCAGTCGCTACTCTTGATGAACTGCGGTATCGTGTTGAAGCGGATGGGCAGCTGTACCTGTACACGCCATCCAAGCTCTGTTTGACTCAATGCCCAGGCGTATCAAGGCTGTTATTAAGGCCAGAAGTGGTTGTTCTGGGTACTGATTTCGCAGGATCTATGCACCCAAATTGCGTGAAAATGTCGTCAGATGTCAGTTCTAGTATAAAATATATTTGTCCAATGAATACCCGTTTATCATCTGCATTTCTTCTAGGTCTGGCAATTTTAATGACCAGTAGTGCAATGGCACGAAATTACTGCTTCAATTTAAAGCCTATTCGAACAATTGCTTCTCTGAAGACTCGTCCATGCAAACCTAGAAATTATCTGTCACAACGTCGATTCTGTATCAGGACAAATGTTTCACCACCTACATCGGGAAACGTAGAGGGCGAAATAGGACACCGTTACCTTGTAGTATTTTGCTGAGACAGAAAGGTGAGGTTATCGTTCTACTGATAGCAGTTGGAGAAACTGCTCGCTCGTGCAGAACGTAGGACGGTCGTAAACCTCGGCCGGGAAGGACCGGACGAGTGTGTGGTCTGACAACGCAGCGGCCGCCGTGAGGCACACAGCCTTGGGCGGGAATTACGATCCATTGACGCCTGCCAGCGATATCGGTGTGACGCGGCCGTCACAGCGCCTCCTCAAGCACAGTACAAACACCGTGCACTGCACTGCACGGCGCTGCGCTAGCTGTCGTAGCGAGAGGGGAGCAACTGCGCACTAGACGCTTCTGAGCTCCTGTCGGCCCACCGCAACTTCGGGAGGCTTCATTAGGTTTACAATTCTGGACCCGCACAATTACTAAGTACACGTTTTAGAGAAGGAATTAAACAGAGTGGCCATAAATCACGGGAATTCACTGTGGTACGTGTCGGTCGTTGATTACTAAAGCTTTTGCCGTGTACTTGTCTCCATAAAGTACCGGCAGATCAGCGGCAGTGTGGCTCACAAAGCAAACGTCACCAATTTGACCTCATATTTCAAAAGAGAGTGAAGCATACTTCCAAGTTATAAGCCCCAACAATAAATCCCGAGCACGCAGGATGACCTTTTGAAAACACAGCTTTAAAACGTTGATGCACATCGATTTTTCGTAACTCGCTTCGCCCCACTCCAGCCGCCTAGTGACCGTGCGTGAAGTGCTACACAGAGGTGTGCCAGCCAGTGCCTTCCTATTCGCGGGATGTTGGGCCAAGGAACCAGGAGCGGGCGAAGTGGACGTATCTGCCCAACGTTTTTTCAAATCGAAAAATAGTAAAACGAGTGCGTAATATGTCAATCTCAAGCACATACATAGTCCAGTCACATTAACGTGGTCCCCATCTATATTCGATGTCAGCGCGCAATAACCACCCACAGACGGTAGGTGGGCAGCACTAGCAGTGGAGGGTATATACAGTATATACATACGAAGATGATATCTGTTCTTTCGGACATGTCCGAAAGAACATATACCATCAGTTAAGGCTCACCGGCCATCTGACCATCTTCTACTTCTGTGCAGATGCACAAACAGTGCACGAACTCTTACGGGAATCGGCAACGCGCCGCGAGTAGTGAGTATAATGGGCGGGGGCACTACAAATGTAGTGCGGGACAATACGTTGAGAATGTGGGTCTCGCGGGAGGCGTGCCAGAGATAAGTCCCTGCAGTCGCACTATCCTCTGTATCCTCTGTGTGCTCGGTGGCTCAGATGGATAGAGCATCTGGCATGTATCCAGGAGATCCCGTGTTCGAGTCCCGGTCGGGGCACACATTTTCATCTGTCCCCGTTGACGTATGTGAACGCCTGTAACCAGCTAAGGGGTTTCATTTCATTGTAATTTATACAGAACATGTCGGGCGAACGCGGACAACAGTGCAGTCATTGTCGTAATGCAAAAACTGAGCGATTTATCTAACGTCCCAAAGGTCACAACCATCGGCTTTCGGGCCAAGAGTGGGAGCATTTCCGAGCCGGCCAAATTTGTTAACTGTTCATACCCCAACATGATTGAAGTATACTGTGCATGGCTAAGCAGCATTATAGAAAACTGTCGCTGAGGCATCTGTGATGCGCAGTTGTTGAGCAGCTGAGCGACCAGATGAACCGAGGGGCTACCAACAGTATCTCCACGAAGACCGTTCAGCAAACATTCCTACGAATAGGTCTACGCAGCTCATTCGTGCACCCTGTTGACGGCTGTTCATTGGCAATGAAGGCTGGAAACTGCACGCCATTACCGCAACTAAACGTCCACCGAAGTGGCCTTTTCAGATGAATCACGTTTTATACTCCATCGTGTTGGCGTGCACGCCGTGAAACAAATGAAAGCAAACACCCTGCGACCAAAAGGGAGCGTTAAGCTCTGGGGAATCTTTTCGTGGCATTCCCTGCATGTATGCTTCATTTTCCGCAAGGAATCAGTACAAGTATGCATCTATGCTACGGGACCATGTACACTCCCCATGCAGTTTATTTTTCCTCGGTACGATGGTATTTACCAGCAGGACAATGCAACGTGTCACACAGCTCACAGTGTACGCCCGTGGTTCGAAAGACACCTGGATGAGTTTCCCGTACTCCCCTGGTCCGCATTTAAACCCAATCGAGGATCTGTCGGGCCACTTGGATCGGTCTTTTAGAGCCATGGACCCTCAACCGAGGAAGCTAGCGGAGCTGACCACGGCACTGGAGCCGGCATGGCTCCACATCCCTGTCGGCACCTTCCAGAACCTCACTCACTCTTCTTGTGCGCCTTGCAGCGGTCCGCGCTGCAAAAGGTGGTTATTCAGGCATTTGGCAGATGGTCACATTAATGTGATTGAACGTTGTATACGTTCAGTATTCCAGACTGAGATTTTCAGTCTGCAGCGGAGTGTGCGCTGATATGAAACTTCCTGGCAGATTAAAACTGTGTGCCCGACCGAAACTCGAACTCGGGACCTTTGCCTTTCGCGGGCAAGTGCTCTACCATCTGAGCTACCGAAGCACGACTCACGCCCGGTACTCACAGCTTTACTTCTGCCAGTACCTCGTATCCTACCTTCGAAACTTTACAGAAGTTCTTCTGCGAACCTGGAAAGCTTCTGTAAAGTTTGGAAGGTAGGTGACGACGTACTGGCAGGAGTAAAGCTGTGAGGACGGGGTGTACGTCGTACTTTGGTAGCTCAGATGGTAGAGCACTTGCGTGCGAAAGGCAAAGGGCCCAAGTTCGAGTTTCGGTCCGGCACACAGTTTTAATCTGCCCGGAAGTTTCACGTTCAATATTGATTTAACAGTATTATAGCACAGATGTTTGCAGCTTTATATACGCCTCAAAATCAAAATTGATAAACCTAAGAAACTGAAAAACTGTTTTGAAATGCAATTCATGGCTTTCGATTTGCAATTTAATCATTCCAATCAGGACGAAGAATAGCGCATCACCTGCAAATGTAATTCACTTTAATAGTCCCAGCTTTAAATCCAAAGGCCGGCCGCGGTGGCCGTGCGGTTCTGGCGCTGCAGTCCGGAACCGCCGGACCGCTACGGTCGCAGGTTCGAATCCTGCCTCGGGCATGGGTGTGTGTGATGTCCTTAGGTTAGTTAGGTTTAAGTAGTTCTAAGTTCTAGGAGACTTATGACCTAAGATGTTGAGTCCCATAGTGCTCAGAGCCATTTTTTTAAATCCAAAGAAAACAGCGCACAACAGCGATGTTAGTAATTAAACAGCACCATGCTACTTCTTTAACGATACATTCATTCATTTCACTCGTTTGCGCGGCATTTGAGAGGCGCAATATAAAAATTTTCAAAGCAAAGAAATTTCTGGCACCATCTACAAGTTAGAAACGGCGCGCTCCGACACGCTGAAAAAAGCATATTGCCAAAGTCAAAATAGTATTTCTCAAACATCTTACTCACTCTAGTATACAGTATTCCCGCTCGGTCATTAACTGGCTGCTGGGGACGCACGGAGTGACAACCGGTACACGTGTAAGTAGGCTGTTTAGGTTTTCACGTTGGTAACACTACGTAGCGGTCTGTATTAAAATCGCTGACTGTGCTGTGAGCAGTCTGTGGCAGGTTGGACTCAGTGCTGGAAGTGTAGTGTAGTGCTGGCAGTTGGATTTGAACAGTCCGTAGGGTTGGGAAATTGGAGGTGAGCCGCCAGCAGTGGTGGATGTGGGGAGAGAGATGCCAGAGTTGTGAGATGTTAATATGAGCGGACGATCTGGACGTGTGTCCGTCAGAAAAAGGAAATCTGTTAAACTGGATGTCAAGTTAACTATATGCCTATCAGTAGTTAGTACCTTCAGTAGTTAGAATCTTTTATTCAGCTGCAGCATTGGCGCTCGCTGTATTGCAGTTCTTCAAGTAACGAAGATTTTTGTAAGTTATTCATGAAGGGCATAGATTATTGTTAGTCAGGGCTATTCTTTTGTAGGGATTATTGAAAGTCAGATTGCGCTGCGCTAAAATATTGTCTGTCAGTTCAGAAATGATCAGAATAAGTAAAGAGAAAACTGTCTCAGTACGTTCAGTTTTACTCTGGAGTTTAAAAATGAAGTAACATAGAAGTTTTACCAGCACAGTCATTCTGTACATTCAAAGGGGAAGTTTCACACGAGCATGTTGAAAAGCTGTACGTTCAGTAGGTCATAACTGCGTACTGTCAGCTTTATGGGCCGAATTCTCGCGCGAGGTCGATTGCTGGGGTTCATATCCAGCAAGAGTGCTTTTTCTGCTTAAAATATGAGGTCAAGTTCGCAATGTTCTCTTGTCAGTAGACTGTCGATTGACCCATATGGCTCATTGGAGGAGACACGACGTCCCTTCGGCAAATACGGTCATACGGTGCAGCAGTTTACGGATGTGGAACTTCGTCTCTGTGATGCCAAAGATTCAAAAATGGCTCTGAGCACTATGCGACTTAACTTCTGAGGTCACCAGTCGCCTAGAACTTAGAACTAATTAAACCTAACTAACCTAAGGACATCACACACATCCATGCCCGAGGCAGGATTCGAACCTGCGACCGTAGCGGTCACGCGGTTCCAGACTGAAGCGCCTTTAACCGCACGGCCACACCGGCCGGCCGCCAAAGATTCACCCCAGAAACTACTGATCTATGAAACCCAAATTCTTGTGTAATCGTGGATATGTTATGACGTACATTCCTCGCACTTTTCCTACTCCGAAAACATGAACTTCACTGTCCATCGTCGGTAAGTTCTGGTCGCTCTTTAGACAGAGCAAAAATGCACTGAGAAACGGGTGAGTTGCACAACGGAAAAGAAACTGCAGTTTCATTCTGAAACGAATTTGTTCTGCCCCCAGTACGACAACCTGGTGTAAAATTTCCGTGCTGTCCTTGAAACAGTTTTGGAGGATTGCAGCACTGTCTCTCTAATTTTGTCACTACGAATGTATTCGTCATGTTTCAATGTATTCGTCATGTTTCCGATCACTGCTGTCGCTTCGTCTGTAATTATTTGCTAGTCAGCTCGAAGTTAAACACGGACGGTCACAGTTGAAACATCACTCGATTTTGTTTACAGTTACTAATTTTCTGTTGGCACAGATACTATGCAGGATGGAAGCCATAGCAACGTGTCGTAACGCCTAGAGGAAAGACGGTTCTAATGTGAGAGACTACTGCAGTGCATTTAAATCTTGATTGATAAAGATGAAAGACTACTTCGAGCACGTAATAAATTGAAAAATACCACTATCTTAAATGTTCGGTAGTACAAGTGTTATCACCAATAGGACGGCATTAAAAATGCCTAAGTTTTACATAACAATTAATGAATAGTGGCCGGTCGCCATTAGTTACACGAAGAGATTGTGCCATCTTAAATTAATACCGGGAACCAAGAGCCGAAAGTACGAGCCAGCAGGCCGAGAACACGAGTCACTGAGCAGCGCCTGAATTAATCAGAGCGAGAAGGGGCGACACGGCACCAGCCACGGCTCACTGCCACACAGCGGCCTCATTATCACTGAAATATGGCACAGAGCACACTAACAAAAAAATACTCCACTCGAGGAGATGAAAGCAAATGAAAAAAAAAGCGACGTCTGATTAGACAGGGCGAGGTCACGATGCGACAGATGACGCAGTATTCCGAGAGGATAAATGGCCACTATTTATCCAAACACGAGCGGGAAATTATTCTGGTAACAAAGAACACAGTGGAGCTCAGCTCACGGAACAATAGTCAGTGACCTCCCCTAGTAATAACGGATGTTTACAACTATAAGCCAGACCAGGACCTGATGCCGAGACCCAGCAGTTGGTGAGCAGTGCTCTTACCGACCGAGCTATCAAGCCACAACCCGCGACCTGCTCTCACAGACTTACTTCTCTCTCCTTTCCAGACTTCACTCACACCTGCTAAGGAAAGGCACCGGGTTCGAGTCCTTGTCCTGCGGTTTAGTCTGCCGGGAAGTTTCAAAACTGCAGCAAATTCTGCTTCAGAATGAAAACTCACTATGGGAACTACTAACAATAATAAATATCGTGCTGGCCGTGGTGGCCGTGCGGTTCTAGGCGCTGCAGTCCGGAACCGCGGGACTGCTACGGTCGCAAGTTCCAATCCTGCCTCGGGCATGGATGTGTGTGATGTCCTTAGGTTAGTTAGGTTTAAGTAGTTCTAAGTTCTAGGGGACTGATGACCTAAGGTGTTAAGTCCCATAGTGCTCAGAGCCATTTTTGAATAAATGTCGTATTACAATTCGACGCCTTCTTCCAACACGACGCAGCGTCAGTGATATGAGTGTTATCACGCGTTTCTGTATTCCTTTCAGAGAAGAGTGCTTGCTTTTGTGACCGTTGTAATTGATGGTGAAATTTTTCGAGTTACTACGCCACGTCACATTCTTTCGATTTCTGCGATGCTAGACGTTACGACTCCTCTGCTTTGATCTTCTTCAGGGTTACACTGCTATTCCCCCACCCCACACTAGGAACGTCGCAGAGACCGATCACTGTACTGAAAACGTAGAGGCCGTTATATCTAGGAACGGACAGCACTAATGAAATGGTAATGGGCTGGGCACGTGATCAGAAGCCAGGTCTAGCGATGGACAAGAAACCGCTGAAGACACAGGAGAAGACCACGAGACTGATGGGACAAAGATATACAGAAACAAGCAGGAATCAACTGTCAGAGATCACCGAAAGATCGAGCTGGCTGAAGACAACGGGCCGGCCGGAGTGGCCGAGCGGTTAAAGGCGCTACAGTCTGGAACCGCACGATCGCTACGGTCGCAGGTTCGAATCCTGCCTCGGGCATGGATGTGTGTGATGTCCTTAGGTTAGTTGGGTTTAAGTAGTTCTAAATTCTAGGGGACTTATGACCACAGCAGTTGAGTCCCATAGTGCTCAGAGCCATTTTTTTGAAGACAACGGCCGAAAGTGTGCCCCGATGTCTGACTTGACGAGAACTTACAATATAGCTACAGAAATGGCTGATAATGATATGCTAAAAGAATTTTAAAAGTTGTTCACAATCATTCTGAAATTAGGTGTCACTAATACTATTTTTCAGAACAACATAAATAAAAAAATAATGTAACCTAGGACTTTATTAATTACACACATCAAAAAAAGTTTTACATCACCCCCATTCCGAGAACTCCTGAACATAGACGTTGACTGTCGATATGTGCCACAGACACAATTCCACACTGATCAGAGACGTCACTAAACCCGCAAGATGTAAACAACCATGCATGAGCAGCGCCTATTAAACGGAGGGGGTGGGGGGGGGGGGGGCGGTCCGACAGTCGATCAGTTATTCCACCAGGAAGGACGTACACGGCTCGTGTTGTCTGTAGTTCAATCATGCCTAGACGGTCATACCGCGGTTCGATCGCGTCCGCATTGTTAATTTGTGTCAGAAGGGCTCTCAACAAGCGTCTTGGAGTGAACCAAAGCAATGTTGTTAGGACATGGAGGAGATACAGAGAGACAGGAACTGTCTATGGCATGCCTCGCTCAGGTCGCTCTACAGGTACTACTGCAGTGCACGACGGCTACCTACGGATTATGGCTCGGAAGAAACCCGACAGCAGCGCCACCGTGTTGAATAATGCTTTTCGTGCAGCCACAGGACGTCGTGTCACGACTCAGACTGTGCGCAATAGGCTGCATGATGTGCAACATCACTCCCGACGTCCATGGCGAGGTCCGTCTTTGCAACCACAACACCATGCAGCGCGGTACTGATGGGCCCAACAACATGCCGAATGGACAGCTCAGGACTGGCATCACGTTCTCTTCATTGGTGAGTATCGCATATGCCTTCAACCAGACTATCGTCGGAGACGTGTTTGGAGGCAATCCGGTCAGGCTGAGCGCCTTAGACACACGGTTCAGCGAGTGCAACAAGATGGAGTTTCCCTGCCGTTTTGGGGTGGGATTATGTGGGGCCGACGTACGCTGCTGGTGGTCATGGATCGCGCCGTAACGGCTGTACGATACGCGAATGTCGTCCTCCGACCTACAGTGCAACCATATCGGTGGCATATTGGCGAGGCATTCGTCTTCATGGACGGCAATTTGCACCCCCATCGTGCACATCTTGTGAATGACTTCCTCCAGGATAAATGGTTCAAATGGCTCTGAGCACTGTGGGACTTAACATCTGTGGTCATCAGTCCCCTAGAACTTAGAACTACTTAAACCTAACTAACCTAAGGACATCACACACATCCACGCCCGAGGCCGGATTCGAACCTGCGACCGTAGCAGTCGCGCGGCTCCGGACTGAGCGCCTAGAACCGCTAGACCACCGCGGCCGGCCCTCCAAGATAACGACAGCGCTCGACTAGAGTGGCCAGCATGTTCTCCAGATATGCACCCTATCCAACATGCCTAGGATAGATTGAAAACAGCTGTTTATGGATGACGTGACCCACCAACCACTCTGAGGGATCTACGCCGAATCGCCGTTGAGGAGTGGGACAATCTGGACCCACAGTGCCTTGATGAACTTGTGGATAGTATGCCACGATGGATACATTCATGCATGAATGCAAGAGGACCTGCTACTGGTTATTAGATGTACTAATATGTACAGCAATTTCGACCACCACATCTGAAGGTCTTGCTGTCTGGCGGTACAACATGCAATGTGTGGTCTTCGCGAGCAATAAAAAGGGCGGAAATGATGTTTATGTTGATCTGTATTCCAATTTTCTGTACAGGTTCCGGAACTCTCGGAACCGAGGTGACACAGAACTTTTTTGATGTGTGTAAATCTGACATCGATCGTGGATCAAGCTTTATTTTGAAGTATGTATATTTTAAATACGGATCGCTAGGCGTTTCGAGCTTCATAGCATCTTCAGGTGATCATTCGGAGTAAATGTAACGTTAAGGTGCTAACCTTAACTCAGGACAGGGTGTTGAAGTATTGACGGAGATTTAGAAGAAGTTTATTTAACTGCCCGAACACCGGATCTGTTTCTCTCCGTTTCAGACGTAGCTTTTACTGTCGTTCTTCGCCACAGTGACGACGGACGACTGTCAGTAAGTAAACTTCAAGGCGTGAAGATGAACTGCATTGCAAACTCCTAAGGCTGAATAAATGTATGTATTTAGTAACATGCTGACTTTTACATCATTGAAAGATTCAAATAAATGTTAAAAGTCTGCTTTCTTATCGTGATAACATAAATGCCGTTCTGTTAACAGCCTATCAGTGGACCCCGTACTTTACACGCTTTTCCTTCGTAAAGAATTGAAATTTTCCTGTGGAAGTTTACTAAGACCTGAGCGCTTGTAAAACGAAATATCTTAGTAGTGGCATCCAGCGCGTTAAAGTGACGATATGGTGCGGATCTTGTTGGAGTTTGCTTTACTCAAAATTCCTGAAACGTAACAGTATGTTACTGCCTCCGAATAGAATGAGCTACAGTGCTATCAATAACATCTTTATCTCTTGATTATCAGAGGTTTAAAAACGGAAAAATCTATAATTCTATTAGTCTCGACCTCGAAGAAAATCTGTATGGTGTTCCTATCTCCAACAAAATTACTACATGTTCGTATTCATAACGATATTTCCGAATACTGGAATACCTTTGAGAATTGTAAATATCGTTGCAGCTCCTGTATAATTCAAACGGAAATCAACATGGGTGGACTTTAAATCAAATACAGGCGCTTCCTTTACGACATCCGTCATGGACGTTATGAAAGGTAAGGTCTTGCAGGAGAACAGCAAATATCCCTGGACACGGTGATGTATGGTAAACTACAACCTTCAAATCGCCGTCTGTTCTAGTATATTGTCCTAAACGTAGCAGTATAGACTTGCACAATTCACATATTTTATTTTATTTGTTTAAAAAAAGGACCCTACCTCACGCCACATTCCAATACAAAATAATTGCGCAAGGAAAAAGAAAGGAAAAAAAATGATTTTTAGAGGGAGGATATTGGGGGCAGCTTTGTTGATAAAACCATATGACATTGTGCAAAATGCCTGCCAAATTCAAAAAGAGGTATCCTGATAGGAATTTCATCCTCAAAGACGACCAGAGCGTTTCGTTCAAAATACGTGCTTCGGATGCAATGTGATACTATACGCTAAATAAGTTAGTCCAAATTTTGGAGCAACGCATGGTCATACTGTCTCCAGTAGGACAATGCCTATTGAAGCAATGTGTTAGTCAAATCTTCTGACTAAAGCTTTATCCTTCTCGAAAATTCAGAATATGTTTCGGACGTAAATTGTAGACTTGGTATGCGAATAAATAGTGAGACGACCCTGTCAACCTCTGCGAAAAACTTCCACTACTGTTCATGTGTAGGTGCTGCAGAACGATCAGCAAGCAGTGACAGTACTCAGCTGATCTTGGACGTGCTGCTGCCCAGATGTCGACGATTAGAAGAATAAATACGAGACCATCGCGTTGTTCACAGAAGCCTATCACTGATCTGTGACGCATTTAAAGGATCTGTTGTAGACTGATGAGCCATAGTATGCGGTACACCTATCGGAAGAACGTGAGATGATCCACTGAATGATTAGCCACCGTAGTTTACCTGAGACTGTTGAGGTGGTAGTGGAATTTTCTGGTTTTTGCTCCGACCACTAGTTTCGGTTGATCACAAGTCAGTTTGTAATCAGTTCTTCTCTCTGTCGGTACAGTAATGCGTACGTCAAAATTTAATCTGAAGAACATCAGCTAGATTTGCTAAACCCGTCAAAGCCCTCATCGATATCCCAGCAATTTTTTTTTCGGATGAAATAGTGCTTCATTTGTGTGTAGTGGACATCATATAGAATTCACGAAAAAATATTAATCATACTCCAGGGTTAATGTAAACAATATTACCTACAGTACACCAGAACACAGCGGACATTACTCGTGAGTATTAGCCACTGCGGTAACAGCAAAACGAAGCTTGTCACTATATTACTTGCATAGATGGAGTCTTTGGAACAAACCGCAGTGGACTTCTAGAGAATACTGGGTACGCAGCACATTACTAAGCACAGCACTCTACGTCATTTCTACAGACAAATCTCTTGTCAAGTTAAGAGAAATGATCGCTTGTGCCCCATAAACAAACAGTGGTGAATGAGTCTATAATCCTTGACTTGTTTGTCTGTAGAGCGTTGCTACTGTACACTCGAGCAGTGTAGTTATTTATACAGCTAGAAGCAGGAAGGCTGATGCAAGCAAATTGCAGCTAAAAAGTAATGCTAGACGCTGACGCAAACTGCTCGCCAGAGCGGCGCGCGACGTTGCCAAATGTACCACAGGTAGCCGCGATTGTTCGGCGCGGTGCCAGCCGATATGCAAATACGATTGTGCACAGACACACCGCCAGGGGAGTTCGCTTGGACATAACATATTCAGTCTATAACGATGGAGACGTAAAACTGGAATTTCGGAAGAATATGATCCACTCAACTCCAAAACAGTAAGGGCAGATAAATTCCAGAACTATCGCACACTGAGCGCGACAAATCGTACGTTGGATTGTTAGGTGCACGGCTTTAGGCTGCGGTCACGGTGGCTCCGATATTTGTGGATTCCGCCGACGCCCGACATCGGCCGGAGAAGGACGATCTTTTCAGATCACTACGGCACTACGTGCGCGGTCACCCTATACCCGATCTTGTCTCCCGAACGTACAGATTCGGACGATAATCGGTGAAATTCAGATCAGTTTGTTTTCTTCGGTCAAATAGACCGACGTTCTCGGACACGAAATATGGGCCGCGAGAAACTGATAAGTTTAGTCCAAGAAACAGTGAGTTTGTGGCATCCTGAGGATGAAAACACCGTAATCGGGATATGGTTCGGAATATACGGACTGAAATCAGAGGTTTATTCGAAACCTCAAATAGGAAAAATCTTTATTGGAAATTTTAGGCATAGATCATAACAATATGGCATTTCAGTCTTTGATCGCAATTTTTTATTTTCAATGACCGGTTTCAGGCTAGCCCCCATTAACAGGAGAGATATAGTTACTGATAGAACTATCTTAGTTTACAAAAAGAAATTTTGAAATGTATTAAATGCCAACACACTTTATATTGCAGTTGCAGAATAACCTGTCAGTACAGAACTATTGATTTCCTGTCTAACTAAAGTAATTTTAAATCTGTTAAAATTTTATATCACAGTTTGGAGAAACCTGACTGGTAGAAGTAAAAGTGCCCTCTATCTGTAAGAACTGTGCGTATGTACTGAGATGTTATAGACAGAGAACACTTTTTTTTTACCAATCAGGTTTCTCCAAACTTTGATATAAGGTTTTAACGGATAAAAAATTATCTAGTTATGACAGCGAACCAATACTTCTGTACTGACAGATTACTCTGTAACTGCAATATATGGTATGCTGGTATTTAATACATTTCAAATTTTCTTTTTGTAAACTAAGATAGTTCTATCAGTAACTATATCTCTCTTGTTAATTATATTTTTAACTTTATCTAACGGATCTGAAGATGGGCAGCTAGCCTGAAACCGGTCATTGAAAATAAAAAATAGCGATCAAAGACTGAAATGCCATATTTTTATCCAAAGAACGTTCGCGGCAATCCCAATAATACAATCATGTCTAGTTTTGATATATCATAACATCAAAATTAATTTGTTCAAGTGAAAAGGATGGCGTATCTTGACATGGTTATAACTACTGTACTGGATCTTTTTTTTGGTAGGTTGTTATTAGTTGTCTACAAATTATTATTACTACTTACTGACGTTTTATGCCACTAGGGTAGTGATTCTGTTAATATGAAGAGGTTTGCAAATATGGTGTACGGTATGTATTTCCACTTTTAAGGAACTTAGGTTACCAGAGTATGTCGTGGCACACTTTATAACTATCTTTTCCTCGTGTACTAAATGATAGACATTGAAGGTTAATTGATGTACGTCTACACAACTTTAAATAAATGCAGCAAAACAGAGTGTCTATGTAACTTGATTTTCAAGGTCACCACGAATTATCTCAAGTATATAACAGAACTTTTCTCCCGTCATCTCATGTATTCGTAAAACTTTTCTGGGTATTCCAATAACCGAGAACAGAGCGTATACTGGCCGCGCTCTTTGCGAGACAGGAAAGCTAATTTACATGCATTCGGCCTCTCTTTAATAGCAGAGCCCGCATGCAGTACTCGTATCTAAGCACAGAGGCGTCGTGGTATCCACCCCATCCCAAGAGGTTAAACTCTGATCTACTTCATACATAGTACAGATTCTAACCTAACCTAACCTCCTTGACTCGGCTGATGTTATCGGGCGACCTCTGGGGACGGTGTCTGACAACCGTTGTCGCTGCCACTGTGAACGCAGAACCGGAGAAGTTCACCTTTTTACAGTCATGTCCGCTCAAGTATAAACAAGGCGGCTGTACGGCTTCTTTAGACTTTTTAGCAACGAAGTAGAGAACACACAATTAAGGGCCGTTCGAGGCTAATGACGTCAATGAGAGAAAGAAGTACAAAGAGGGATAAGGAGAGAGACCACAACGGTATACAGCTATACCAACGAATGCTATTATTATGTCTGTGTCGCTACATTTTTCTTTTTAGGCCAAACGAACCTAATCCAGAATATCTCAAAGAGCGAACGAGTCAAAGAAGAATTTACTGATCAAATGTGGCGTAATAATTGTGGCTGAACATCAACAATACGCTCATAATTGCCAAAGACAAAACTCTGGGCATATGGATTTAGCACCCAATTAAAGCACTTTTAATGGGTGACATTAACTAGTGTTCCATGCTGGGAACAAGAAGCAGAAGCTACAGATATTTTGCAAATACACTTCTCAGGTTTCCCGCTGGATCGTATAGTGTGGATCCCACAATACGCGACTTGCAGCAGTAACAGCAGCAACTACCATCATCTGAAGATGTCGAGCAGCTACATCGGTGAAATATTGTGCGATTTACACAATACGAATCCGGCGTAAACCCGAGAAGTGTATCTGAAGCAGATCCGTCGGGAAAGCCTGAAAAGTCAGATATAGATATTCTGCATAGAAACAAAAAAATTGAAGTTGGATGACAGTAAATTCTTTGATCAGCGGCAAAATTTCACCAATTTCAACTCACAGTATAATGAATAACTTTACTCCGAATTAACGAAATTGGCAGAAGATTGATTTTGCAATTCCAGGTTATAATGCCAAAGTCGAAAGGATGCGGTCTTTCATAAACGCCTAAGTGATAATTCAACGCAATAAAGTGCAAGCCGACACAAGCCCTAAGATTATGTTATTGTAGTTCTACAATTTAAAATTATCTTGTCAAGAATTCCACGAAAAGGTTTCCAAGGAAAATAACGTTCTCAATAAAGTGGATTTAAATGAGAAAGATTAATACGAAAACTTAACTACAGATTGTCATTTCATCATAGATCTGTTGGAATGACCAAAGTTATTGAATATCTTTTCGATTTCGTCCCAGAAGAATAAATATTCGTGTATTTTGTTTAGTGAATTAGTTTATTTAGACATAAAATTAACTTAGGAAGAAGACTAAGCATTTAAGAAGACTGTGCACTTGGTCGCTGCCACAACTGCCAATTTATAAGACCCTTCACTGGTTGTATTTTATGCTTAAGCACGTTTAAGTTTCATACTTAACAGGCTCTATTTCTCTTTAACATAGGCAATCCAGCTATTAGATCAAAACGGCTGGCAAAATAGATCACTGAGTCCTGCTTTCCTGTTTGGGACCTAGCATCCCTATTTATGCATCCATGTTGCTGACCAGAAGAGTAATAGGTACACAGAATTTTGGAAAATAAATTCAGGATCTTTGAGATGACGAGTCGTTAATGTATATGAAAGGTAAAGGCCAGAGAGTGGCAGGTCAATCAAAAATGTAAAGTTGTGCAAAATGTTTTAAAAATCCCCACAAAATGAGAATACGCTGTATCAAAAGACATACAGTACATACAAGAACGAAGAAGGAAGAATAAAAATGGAAGACCAAGACAGAAGCCCTCACACTAAAACAGCGTTGGGCAAGATGCAATTTCTCTTGTATAATGTGTTCAGCCTGTATATGGAAGAGGGAGTGGGACTAATATTCGAAGTGAAAGAATATCAATGATAAGTTTCGCTTTTGACACCTGTATCCTCAGCGGAAATGAGGAATTACAGGAACTGTCAACTGAGCACAGAATAAGGATTAACAGTAAACGAAAGAAACACGAAATAGGTGAGGAGCAACGAGATTAACGACAGACAGTATCTAAATTGGTGACCCCGTCATAAACGAAATGGAAAAAAAATGTGCTACGTTGGAAGTAAAAAAAAAAAAAAAAAAAAAAAAAAAAAAAAAAAAAAAACATGGCGGACTACCCAAGGAGTACATAATAGGAAGACCGCTAATAGCAAAAAGAGTATTCCTACGCCAAAAGAAGTCTCGTAGTCTTAGGCGTTCACTGAAAAAGAAATGTATGGGAGTTTAAATTTGGAACACACTATGCCACGGAAGTGTACCAAGGCGTGTAGGAAAATCGGAAAAGAAGAAAACTGGAGCAATCAAGATGTGGTGTTACACAAGGAAGTTGAAAATTATGGGGACTGATAAGAAACTAAAGAGGTTCTCCGCAGAATCGACGAGAAAAGGGATGTGTCGCGAGCTAGAAAGAGGGCAGGGCGAAAGGACATGAGGTAAAACATCAAGTCTACTGGCCTAGCCGATATTAGGTGTAGCCCCTAAAGGGTAAGAGAGACTGCAATACGCGCAACAAACAACTGAGGGCGTTTAGTGTTAGAGCAACTCTGAGATAGACAGATCGGCGCAAGAAAGGTAATGGCGGTGGTATATATTAAACCATTAGAAGATCGATGACACAAAAACAAAGAAGGATAGTTTGGACGCACTTCAAGAGGATCGGCAAGGTTTGCGCGTCACTTACTCGGAATTAAACAACAACACTGTTGACTTGGAGACTCTTTGCGTTGTCACAGTCCAGAAGAAGGGATGACCAAATACCTCACTAACAGAAACGCTAGTGGCAGCTTACCTGCAACAATAGAAAAAAATAGTAAAACTTCACGTCTGATGTATTTTTATTCCATATACATAAAACACTTTTAGAATTTAAAAAAATGGTTCAAATGGCTCTGACCACTATGGGACTCAACTGCTGAGGTCATTAGTCCCCTAGAACTTAGAACTAGTTAAACCTAACTAACCTAAGGACATCACAAACATCCATGCCCGAGGCAGGATTCGAACCTGCGACCGTAGCGGTCTTGCGGTTCCAGACTGCAGCGCCTTTAACCGCACGGCCACTTCGGCCGGCTTTTAGAATTTAACTATTGGTGTATGCTCTCAGAATAAGACCAGAAGAGGATATCTACGAGGGTAATCGCAAAATTAAGGTCTCCTATATTTTTTGAGTACATATACCTGTTTATTTCTACAATGGTTTACATCAGTTTACAGCTTGAACATTTAGCTATTTTTCGACATAATCACCATTTCTGTCGATGCATTTTTGTAGACACTGCGGCAGTTTTTGTATGCCCATGTCGTACCAACTCACCGCCATGCTGTTCAGATAGTTATGACCCTCTTCTTTCACTTCGCCGTCGGAGCAGGAATAGTGATTATGTTGAAAAATAGCTAAATGTTCAGGCTCTGACGAAAACCATTGTAGAAACAAACAGGTCTATGTAGTTACAAGATAATAGGAGACCTTACTTTTGGGATTACCCTCGTGTTACTGAGTTCTTTCGTGGTACATTTTGAACCATAGGAAAGTACGAAGGGCTACACCGTACTCTTTATAACACAACTGAATTTCCGAACATTATTTTTCGCAAATTTCTAGTGTCGTTCCCACTCAACTGTACAGGGGTCGGCACAGCAAGCCTTGTAATATACTCTTCACATTTGCTATCGTTTACCATTGTTCACCGTGAAAGGTTTCGAAAATTTGTCCAATTACATTCAGATGAACTCTCCGTACTTCGTTTTCGTCTCACATTTTCGGAATAATCAAATTGAGTTAAACATCGTTATATCCAAATTCCCGTACCATTTAGAAGACTACCCTCTCCTTTCCACTGTTTTAGTGAGTGTATCACTTCGGTTGGTTAGTGTCGTTGATTTTCTGTAACCAATTACCAAACTCTGTTTTCCGATGCTGAATTGTTTGTTATACCGTAGGCAATGCAGTATTACATTTCGTGAAGAGTAAGAGTTAGCATGCTTAGACAATAAATCATTCGCAAAACGATCTTATTCTTTCGAATCTGTCTCTTTTGGTGGACAACGTGATTCTTCAGAATAACTCTCTATCATCAAATGGTGGAGTCAGGCTAACATTCAAAGAAGTGAAGGAGAAACCAATGAAAGGAGAAACTAAACTCAGATCGTAAAAATTGGGAAAATTAATAACGCGATAAAGAGAATGCCGCCAGCATTACACGTAGGAAAAGTGCTTGTGACATGTCAGATGCTTTTTAAGCTCCACCCACGATGATCAGTTTGGGTTCTGCTAAATGTAGGAACATGTGAGGCAATACTGACCCTAAGACATGAAAGGCATACCTATGTCTATAGCATTTGTAGATGCTACTGTACTTTGGACCTTTGAGGGAAGCAAGGATAAAATATAGAAAGCGAAAGATTATTTGCAATTTGTACAGAAACCAGAAAGTTGCCTATAGCTATAAGAAGAGAAGGACACGAAAGGGAAGCGGTAGTTCAGAAGTGACTGAGACAAAGTTGTAGCCCATCCACAATTTTACTCAGTCTGTGCACTGAACAAGCAACAATGGGAACTAAGAAGAAATTTTTAACAAAAAATAAATTACAGGGAGAAGAAATGAAAAAGTTAAGGTTTGTCGATGACATTACGGACGTAGAAAAGTAGTTGAACGTAATGGATAGCGTCTTGAAGAGAGATTATAAGGTCAACATCAACAAAAATATATAAAGTGTAATGGAACGTAAGCGAATTAAATCAGGCGATGCTGAGATGATTAGATTAACAAATGAGACACTAAAAGTCATAGAAGAGTGTTTGCTACTTTGACAGCAAAATAATGGATGGTTGCTGAAGTAGAGGGGATACGAAATGCAGACTGGCAATAGCAAAAAAAGTAGTTTTGAAGAAGAGGAATTCATTAAAGTCCGAAGAGAATAAAAGCTTTAGAAATATGGTGATACAGAAAAATGATGAAAATTAGGCAGCTAGATCGAATAACTAACTAGGAGGTACCGAATCGAACTGGCGAAAAAGAAACTTATGGCACAATCTGACTAAAAGAAGGGATCGGTTGATTGGATGCATGCTGATGTATCCATAAATATTGCCGACAAGCGACCGTGCCGATGTGAAGTATTTACACCGTGTTTCCGTTAACCCCCTCTAGTTGCGGAATGCCAGGCTCAGTTTGACGTTCCGCGCCGCATCACATTGAAAACAGAAAGTCCTGAATTACAAGCAGCGAGGAATAAAAGAGAGTGGCTGAGTCATGGAAAGCTGCATTCATTGAGGCTCTAGCAAAGCAGAATGAGTCTGTTATAGACATTCCGACATGGCATTGTTGGAGATAAAGAACGCCGGTAGCGGTAGACAATAAAAATCCAGCTGCATCATGCATCATATCTTGAAGAAAGATTCCTTTAGCGGAAGTTGCGCAAGCAATATATAAATGTTAGTTTGTTCATCCTTTGAGTTCTTTTTTTGAAACATTATGTTTTATAGGACCTCCGTCTGTACACATTTAACAATTATAATCAAACAAAAAATAATTATAGAACCGTGGATCCTATCGCCTTAGGAAATTTTTTGTGAATAATTAGATGCAATGCCCGAAGAGGAATAATTCAGGTTTTTATGGCACTTACAAGTTTCCTTTCATACAAGGTCGCAAGTTCGTTGTGGCTCCTCGCGTTCTTAATGTTTTAAAGGAAATGGAGCATTTTACTTCAGTGGTAACGCACTTACTTGCGGATTTGCGATGGTGTCATTCTGTAATACCACTAATGTCCGACGACGAGAGCGTGAAACTACTATATAAACCAGATGAGTACACTATCCAATAGGCGATTCCACGTGTAAAAGGCACATCACTGTCTCAGCAACGCCTTAACAATTCTTATAGCATTTGTTTGTTGTTCATCTCTATCGTCATTGTTATAATAATACCGATGATCCCTTTTCCTATTTTCTACAAGAACGCAAAATTTCAAAGCAGTGGTAATCTTAAGATTAAAAATTACTTTTTTTAAAGTGTTGTTTAAAAACAAAAAATCTTACCATTTTCTGCTATGGCTAACTTTATTTCGGTTTCTCTACTCGGTTATCAGTAAAAAAAAAAAAAAAATAAGAAAAAATACACCTGTTATAACCGAGACCAAACACACGCCAAAAATACCGGTTATTCAGAACTAAAATACCGGTATCGTTTTTAATCGGTCGGTTTCTGCCATCCCTGCTTCGGTGCCTCTCAGCCACTCATGCCATTCTACTTTACGTATGGTACAGTCAATTTTATAATGGAGACAAGTGTTAGGGGGCCGGGAGGAGGCGGAATATAAAAAGGAGGGCCGAGACGTGAATACAATTAGCAGGTTCAAATGAGTATAGGTTTCTATAGTTGATTCAGAGACGAAGAGTCTTGCTGAGTATAGTGTCGAGGGCTGCTAAAACCAGTCTTCGGGCTGAAGGCAGGAACTACAACACAACGATAGCAATCTTACGAATTTGTTATTTTATACCACAGCTAAGCTATCAACATGCCTACGTCTCAAAACGTCTGCAGACGTTTACTGCACATTTTGTATCAATATATTGCGCCAAAGTGCGATCCCAAGAACGGCACAATATTACTGCGCAATATTTGTGCTCGGGATGCCCCAGTAAGTATTTTGCCTTCCTAGCGAACACGTCGGCAATCGCCACGGGCTGAGAAAAGAAAACAGGAGGAAGTGGTGATATGTGAAAAGTGACTTGGAAGGCGTTCCACACACGATTAAACGCACATTCTAAAAGACCGTTCAGCAGAACCACATGACTATCGGAATTTTGTTAATGATGAACGAGGAATCTTTAAGTTAATTTAGGAATCTCGTTACATTATATGTTTCATGTATGTGCTGCCCATATACATGTCGGATTTCAGTTTTCAAAATGCTAAACCTGAAAAGAGTCAGATACATGGCTGTACATGATCGGTAGATAGTGTCGTTATGTATTTCTGCAATAAATGATTCAGGCTTCTGAGATGAACAAATAACAGTTGCGGCGTTATTGTCCTACACTTGAACATTTTTGTCGAATCTTCCTATAGTTGATTACTGGATAAATATTAAATCTGTTCTCAAAATACTCCGCCGGCCGCTGTGGCCGAGCGGTTCTAGGCGCTTTAGTCCGGAACCACGCTGCTGCTACGGTCGCAGGTTCGAATCCTGCCTCGGGCATGGATGTGTATGATGTCCTTAGGTTAGTTAGGCCTAAGAAGTTCTAAGTATAAGGGACTGATGATCTCAGATGTTAAGTCCCATAGTGTTTAGAGCCATTTCAACGATTTTTTTTTTCAGTATACTCCTCTGAATGCACTTGCCCAGATGATTTGTTTTCATTCTGTTCAAAAATGATTCAAATGGCTCTGAGCACTATGGGACTCAACTTCTCAGGTCGTTAGTCCCCTAGAACTTAGAACTAGTTAAACCTAACTAACCTAAGAACATCGCAAACATCCATGCCCGAGGCAGGATTCGAACCTGCGACCGTAGCGGTCTCGCGGTTCCAGACTGCAGCGCCTAGAACCGCACGGCCACTTCGGCCGACTTTCCTTCTGTCATATGGCGTCTCTGTATAGTTGTTTACACGTCCGTAAATCACGAAGTCTTGGTAGGAACTGCAGTGCATTTTGCAATATCACGCATACACGGTACAACATACTGCGACCTAGCGGGGCTATCGCAGTGGTAGGCACACTGGACTCGCATTCGGGAGAAAGACGGTTCAAAGCCGTTCCGGCCATCCTGATTTATGTTTTCCGTGGTTTCCCTAAATCGTTTGAGACGAGTGCCGGGATGGTTCCTTTGGAAGGGCACGGCCGATTTTCTTCCCCATCCCTCCCTAATCCGAGCTTGTGCTCCGACTCTAATGATCTCGTTGTCGGCGGGAAGTCTTCCAATATACTGCGCAATATACAGGGTGATTCACGAAGATATGCAAATATTATAATATGTTATTCTACAAATAAAACTAAAGAAAAAACTTCATATAAACATAGGTCCGCAAATGTTTAGTTGCAGAGTTATGGCTAATAAATGATTTTGCTTGAATTTAGCAACTTTGCTAATATGAAGTCATCGCAAAACTGCACGAGGTTAAATTAAAGCATGATTTCCGATTATTTGGTTGTTATTGGTCTGCTGAATCCAATAAAACATGTCCTAGACGTGTATCTGCAATAGTTTTCCAGAACATCCAGAGGAACAAAGATTGTTATTCAACTAAATTTGCTTACTTTCCATTAATAATGTAGAAACATTTATCTCATTGTTGGCAACCGTTAGTGAGTTGTTTCAGTCGTTTTCTAATCTTGAAAAGAGTTAGTTTTCTGTATTGTTCAGTGAAAGAACATAATAGCAGCAGTGTATTTAAGTGGCCGGCCGGTGTGGCCGTGCGGTTCTAGGCGCGTCAGTCTGGAACCGCGTGACCGCTACGGCGCAGGTTCGAATCCTGCCTCGGGCATGGATGTGTGTGTTGTCCTTAGGTTAGTTAGGTTTAAGTAGTTCTAAGTTCTAGGGGACTGATGACCACAGATGTTAAGTCCCATAGTGCTCGGAGCCACGTATCTAAGTGAAACCACATAGTAACTGTTGAAGTTTGTAGATTATTTATGAAATAGGGATGCCTTTCAAATTTACGACAGAGGAATACGCCGATATGGTGTCTATTTATGGCAAATGTGATGGTAATGCTACGCCTGCAGTTAACGAATATCACGTACGTTATCCATCTCGGAGGATTCCGAATACACGAACCATTAGCGGAGTACTTCGAAAGTTACGGGAGACGGTTCTCATACACCTGCAGCTAAATGCATTGAGCTCGGTGGAGACATTTTTGAACATTTATTGTGAATGTATTATGAAAAGATATGTACACTGTACAACTTCCTTAACACTGAGCTTTTTTTTTTTTTTTTTTTTTTTTTTTTTTTAACATGAATTCACGTGTGCTATGGTACTAATAAAAGCAGATTATCTGACACATTCATACAGTTTCAGTTAACGTTATTACCATCATTTTTCCAAAATTAAATTCTGTTGAAAACATGGTGTAATTGTCTAGAATTTAAAAAACAAATTGGGACAAGTAGTTAATAAATTAAAAATTTTACGAAATGATGTCTTTGCTTCTCTGGATGTTCTAGACAACTACTGCACATACACGTCTGAGACATGTTTTATTACATTCACCAGATAAGTAACAACAAAATGAATGGAAACCGTGCTTTAATTTAACTCGTAATATTTTGTGATGCCTTCATATTAGCGAGGTTGATAAATTTAACGCAAAATCTTTTATTAGCCGCAACTCCGTTGGGGAGCAAAATAACTAATGATGGACGAAGCAGAGAAAATATAAAATGTAGAGTGGAAATGGCAAGGAAAGCATATCTGAAGGAGAGAAATTTGTTAACATCGAGTATAGATTTAACTGTCGGGAAGTCGTTTCTGAAAGTTTTTGTGTGGAGTGTAGCCATGTATGGAAGTGAAACGTGGACGATAAATAGTTTAGACCAGAAGAGAATAGAAGCTTTCGCAATGTGATGCTACAGAAGAATGCTGAAGATTAGATGATTCAAATGGCTCTGAGCACTATGGGACTTAACATCTATGGTCATCAGTCCCCTAGAACTTAGAACTACTTAAACCTAACTAACCTAAGGACATCACACAACACGCAGTCATCACGAGGCAGAGAAAATCTCTGACCCCACCGGAATCGAACCCGGGAACCGGGCGTGGAAAGCGAGAACTCTATCGCACGACCACGAGCTGCGGACCGAAGATTGGATGGGTAGATCACATAACTAAAGAGGAGGTATTGAACAGAATTGGGGAGAAGAGAAATTTGTGGCAAATCTTGACTAGAAGAAGGGATTGCTTGGTAGGACATATTCTGAGGCATCAAGGGATCACCAATTTAGTATTGGAGGGCAGCGTGGAGGGTAAAAATCGTAGAGGGAGACCAAGAGATGAATAGACTAAACAGATTCAGAAGGATGTAGGTTGCAGTAGGTATTGGGAGATGAAGAAGCTTGCACAGGATAGAGTAGCATGGAGAGCTGCATCAAACCAGTCTTCAGACTGAAGACCAGAACAACAACAACTCCGTAACTAAACATTTTCGGACGTATGTTTATATGAACTCTTTTCTATTGTCTTACTTGTTGAATAACATATTAAAATATTTGCATATCTTGGTGAATCACCTTGTATTGAGGAACCGTAAATAATTTTAAAGCTCCGCAGTTTCCTTCAATACACTGCGCATATGATCAACATCGCTCTCAGGTGATCAATATTATTGCGCAATACTCAGTACTGCGCAGTACTCAGTATTACGCCATGAATAATGACCGTGTGAGAGTGACCAGCCAGGTTAGCCGAGAGCGCTAATGCGCTGCTTCCTGGATTCGGGTAGGCGCGCCGGCCCCGAATGGAATCCGCCCGGCGGCTTAACGACGGAGGCCGGTGTGCCGGCCAGCCTGGATGTGGTTTTTAGGCGGTTTTCCACATCGCACTAAGGTGAATACCGGGCTGGTTCCCACGTTCCGCCTCAGTTCCACGGCTCGCAGACATCTGACCACATTCGCACTATTCCATGGATTACACTAGACGCAGACAGTTGGAGTACACTAATTCCGTCCCGGGGGGTACGGGGTGTCGGCAGGAAGAGCATCCGCCCACCCCTTAAGGGGACCCGGAACGTCCTATACTTCCAATGTTAAATGTAAGGAACATTTTCTTATGAACTATTAACACCAGAATGATGAAACTTTTACAGTATAATATTACATATATTTAATACCATGTTTTTTGGGAAGATATTAACTATTTTCTTACTGAAAATAATTGACACATTTTATAGCATAGTATCCTTGAAATAAAATCTGTTATCAATTATGTATCACAAAAAGGCTATAATACAAGATGTATATTGGCACTGTTTACATTCCTTGAACATTTTAAGTCTTTATCTCTAATAGTTTAGCAGAAAATGTTCCTTATATGGCAAGAAAGTGAACTTTTGGAAAACGAGTTTCAAAGTTTCACTAATATTTTAGTGGCGTCCAGCACCATAAGAGGGGTTTTCACTGTCACTAAACATCTCCCCATCTAGCCTTATTTTCACACCTTTCATTCTTTGTCTGGCTTGCCTCTCACACTCTTTTTCTTTCCTTTCTTCATCCCGTTTCCTCTCATTGTCTATCGACATCATTGCACTCACCATGCACTTTCCGGGCATCACATCCAACTTCTGCAGCACATTGCACTTTATAATGTTACGTTTGTTGTGCGTAGCAATGGGATCATATACTCCAAAATGAAGAGTATGAGTTTCCACAAACACATTTTTTGGGATTCTGGTCCAAATTACATTATTCACACTCTAATTTTGATTTTGTGTACCTCAATGGAGACATTTCTTCAAAAGTTCAGTTGCAGAAAGATCTCTGAAAATTGGTTTTAAAGCCTTCATGGCAGTTTCTGGTGGACTGTGATGATGCTTGTATACACGTTCAGATCCCTGATATTTGTTGTAATTCCACCAGGAATTGGGTCCCTGTGGGCATAGTCCATGTAGTGGTTCCTCGTCAGTCGATAAGTGTGGTAGTAAAGTGCCATTACAGCCTTTTCCATTGCATCAACACTGTGAGTATTTTGTCTTATTGCCAGTCCATAGTCTCTCTGCAATTTGTTGATTACCTCATCTGTCAATCTTTTAGCTCCACCCACAGGTTTTCCATCACTGAGTGCTTGGCCTTTGATTGTGGTCTTCAGTCGACGCAGCCTTGTTCCCATACGTTTCTGAACGTGACCTATGCACTCCTGTTTAGTAATGGTAACATCATTTCCATAAGGTTTCAGCTCAGATACAGCAGCAAAGGACTTCGAATCACCATCACCCGGGAACTGCAGGTATCTGACCTTGTACCACAGAAGAGAGCGACTGAAAATGTCTTTCACACCGGAAACTTCCATGGCCCCACTAGACCCACTGTAATTCCCTCGACAGTTTTCTGCATGCTCATCCTTCACTCTTTTAGAACACCTACAGTGCTTGGATTTAATTACAACATCTATAACTTTTGTAGTATCAGCGCTTGTTGCCGTTATTACCCCATTATGTGAAGTGTGCCCGCGGTTCTGCCACGTACCATCTAGTGCGTCAAACAGGTCCCGAGGATTCTGAACATCTGGAATTTCTTCATTCACCGCCACCGCCTTCTCCACTGCTTCTTTCATGGATTCTTGTGCAATATCTTCAACACAGGATCCAGCAACCGAGTTATATTTTATTATTTCGTTGGTGGTGGTGGTAGATTCATTACACCACAAAACATTTGACCAGCAGAGTATCCCTTAGCGATTGACTTTAGAGCATAAACACATCTAATATTTACACCACAGTACTTGCTTTTCTCACTATCAGTTTCACGTTGGCCTATTTCGACATATTATGAGTTCCAAAATGAAACACTGTAATGACAACTAGTACAATGGAGACAGATTTCTGCTGCAAGTCCTATGTGTCGCTTGACATTTACTGACATACTCAATTTGCAACATTCGTTACACAGTACTGAACTCTCAATCACCTTTGAGAGCAATGAAATGTTAATTATTTCGTTCACATTATCCTCATTACACTTCTCCAAAAAACTGCAGTATTTTTCAGTTGATCCATGCAACTTCTTGCTTGTGCTAGAGACAGGAGTACATTTCACTTCATGAGTAACCTCACTATTTTCAGAATAATTTCCCAAGGTCGGAGAAATTCTCACAGTTCGAATAGTGTACCTCGGAGAAGGCTCCTTTCTCTTGTAAACTCTGTTACTAAATCGAGGCATATTTGATAAGTTCCAGTTACGCAACAGAAATACAACACAAATCGTGCAATAACCACCAAATGCCGGCCGGAGTGGCCGAGCGGTTAAAGGCGCTACAGTCTGGAACCGCACGACCGCTACGGTCGCAGGTTCGAATCCTGCCTCGGGCATGGATGTGTGTGACGTCCTTAGGTTAGTTAGGTTTAAGTAGCTAAGTTCTAGGGGACTTATGACCACAGCAGTTGGGTCCCATAGTGCTCAGAGCCATTTGAACCACCAAATGCTCAATGTCAACAACAGTAGCCAAAGACTACAATACGCAGACAAAACAATTGCCTATCAAATCGTGTTGCCAACATAATATAAAGTCTTTGGAAAGACCGGAAGTTTTGAGAAACGATGTTTTCAATGAACATGTATCCATGGCTGGTTGGTTGGTTGTGTTGGGGAAGGAGACCAGACAGCGTGGGCATCGGTCTCATCGGATTAGGGAAAGATGGGGAAGGAAGTCGGCCGTGCCCTTTCAGAGGAACCATCCCGGCATTTGCCTCGAGTGATTTAGGGAAATCACGGAAAACCTAAATCAGGATGGCCGGACGCGGGATTGAACCGTCGTCCTCCCGAATGCGAGTCCAGTGTCTAACCACTGCGCCACCTCGCTCGGTCATGTATCCATGGAAATTCAATGTAGCGACATGCCCTCTACAGCACATTATTGAAAATAATATTTTCAATACTTGGAGTTGAGCTCCAGGTAAGATTAATATGTCATTTTAAAGAGGAAGATCTGTAGTATTTTATTTCACAATAAACTGAAAACCCAAAATTTTAGCCTCCGGGTTCCCTTAACTTAACCTTGCCAATTCCGATTAACCATGCCGACCCAGCGTCATTGCGGGAAAAAGGCACAAGCACAAGGATGAGCATGTGAGGTCCCCTTTACGATCACGTCGGCGCTGAACTGTTATGGCAGTCAGCCGCACTCGAGGCATGGCACGTTTCGACCGCTGTGGCAGTCCACAGAAAAACGGAGAGGGGCTGGTTTGGGAACTGTGTGGCAGACGGTACCTAATAGCGTTTTTAAAGGAAACAATACGGACAGAAATATGTGTGCCGGAAGAGCTGAGTGTTTCGGCAAGTGGGAGTGAAAGGGACGTGCGGTGAGGCGTCCCCCGCAGCTGGCAGTAATTAGGCGGCTCGGCTCGGCTCTGCGCTGCACGGCACTCTGTCCCGGACAGAAACAGCAGCCAGGACAGCGACAGCACGCAGCCGCCATTGTCCGCGCGTGTCCCGCGCCGCACGCGACTGACCGACCGTGGCCAGCGCGGCAGCGGCAGCGGCCGCTCCACGCCACGTCACGTCACGTCACGCCACGCGCTCATTTCCGGCGTCCGCCGTGCGCTCCACTCTATCACGGCGCCGCGCCGGTTTCCTCGTCCCTGCAAGATTTGCATTGAAATAGAAACGCCGTCATCTGTTCCCGACAGCCGGGCCGGCCCCGGTCTCTCTTCCGCTCCTTCTTTTCCGCCAGACTCGTCAGAATCACGCACACTCCACTGCCACGTGGCGCCCTGTTATTTCGTTTCAGTTCCTCGGCGTGTAATTGCGCTCTGTTTAATTAACCAAATCACGCACCTTCACACGTAGGGGAGTGTGCAGTGCTCGATTAGCTAGTGGACAGGCAGAATTCTGATGGCGGAAGAAACGTCCACCGCCGGAATTTCACAAGAACCAGAGAAAGGTACCGTCTGGTTCGCTTGTTATGTTTCATTTGAATGAAACTTTTCAACCCGTAACCCTGGTCATTTTCAGATCCACGTAACCACTACTGCGAAGGGCAGCTTGTCATCACCAGCCGTCTTACGTTGTTTGCAGATGATGCTGTCCGCTATCTCTAGTAAGGTCATCAAAACCAATTACATAATGAATTAGGTAAGATATCTGTATGATGTGATAATTGGCAATTGACCCTAAATAATGAAAACTTGAGGTCATCGGCATCGCCGGCCGGAGTGGCCCGGCGGTTGTAGGCGCTACGGGCTGGAGCCGCGCGACCGATACGGTCCCAGGTTCGAATCCTGCCTCGGGCATGGGTGTGTGTGATGTCCTTAGGTTGGTTAGGTTTAAGTAGGTCTAAGTTCTAGGGGACTGATGACCTTAGAAGTTAAGTCCTATAGCGCTCAGAACCATTTGTCATCGGCATGAGGGCTAAAAGGAATCCCTTAAACTTAGGTTACACGTTAAATCAATCGAATCTAAAGGCCGTCAGTTCCACCAATACCTAGCATTTACGAGGGTGAGTCAAATAAAAATCTTAAAAAATTTCTTTGAATCTTATTTATTGTGCAGAAGTGGTACAAAGCTGTATCACTTTTCAACATAATCTCCCCCACGCTCAATGCAAGTCCTCCGGCGCTTACAAAGTGCATAAATTCCATTAGAAAAAGTTCTTTTGGTAGTCCGCGCAACCACTCATGCACCGCGTGGCGTACCTCTTCATCAGAACGTAACTTCTTTCCTCCTATTGCGTCTTTGAGTGGTCCAGACATATGGAAATAACTTGGGGCAAGGTCTGGTGAGTATGGTGGATGAGGAAGACACTCAAAATGCAGGTCTGTGATTGTTGCAACTGTTGCGGGGCCTTGCATTGTCATGTTGCAAAAGGACACTTGCTGCCAGCAATCCACGTCGCTTTGATTTGATTGCAAGCTGCAGATGATTTTTTAGGAGACCTGTGTATGATGCACTGGTGACAGTGGTCCCTCTAGGCATTTTATGCTCCAAAATGATGCATTTTTCGTCCCAAAAGAGAGTCAGCATAACCTTCCCTGCTGATGGTACTGCTCGAAACTTCTTTGGTTTTGGTGATGAGGAATGGCGCCATTCCTTACTCGCTCTCTTCGTTTCCGGTTGGTGGAAGTGAATCCACGTTTCGTCCCCAGTAAAGATTCTTGCAAGGAAGCCATCACCTTCTCGTTCAAAGCGCCGAAGAAGTTCTTCACAAGCATCGACACGTCGTTCTCTCAAATCAGGAGTCAGCTGGCGTGGACCCATCTTGCAGACACTTTGTGGAACTGCAGCACATCATGCACAATGTGGTGTGCTGACCCATGACTAATCTGTAAACATGCTGCAATGTCATTCAGTGTCACTCGGCGGTTTTCCTTCACTATGGCTTCAACTGCTGCAATGTTCAGTGGAGTCAAACTCGTTGTGCCTGACCTGGACGAGGAGCATCTTCCACTGAAGTCACACCATTTGCGAACTTCCTACTCCATTCGTAGTCTTGCAGCTGTGAAAACCTTCATTCGTCGATGAATTTAAATAGGTTTCACACCTTCACTACGCAAAAACCGAATAACAGATCGCTGTTCTTCCCTGGTGCAAGTCGCAAGTGGGGCGGTCATCTTTATACTGATACTGCGACGGTATGTGTGCATCTGCACTACGCTGCCACCTACGGGCCATTCTGTACGGTGTTTGTAGCACGCTTACCAACTTACAGAATAACGGCGTGAAATTTCGATTTGTTATTACAAATTTAAGGTTTTTCATTTGACTCACCCTCGTACAATTACGAAATATTGTGGGGAAGGCGAACCAAAAGCTACGTTTTATTGGCAGAACACTTTTACGAGATACAACACATCTATTAAAGGCTCTGCCTACACTACGCTTGTCCGTCCTCTTTTAGAGTACTGCCACGCGGTGCGGGATCCTTACAGGACAGGATTAACGGAGTACATCGAGAAAGTCAAAAAAGGGTAACACTTTCGCATTATCTACAAATACGGGATTGTGTCACGGACATGATACAGAATTTGGGGAGGACATCATTAAAGCAAAGGCGTTTCTCGCCGTGCCGGAATCTTCTCACGAAATTTCAATCCACTACTTTCTCCTCCAAATGCGAAAATATTTTGGTGATCCCGACTACAAAGGGAGAAACGATCGTTAAAATAAGGGAAATCAGAGCTCACACCGAAAGGTATGGTGTTCGTTTATTGGATGCGCTGTTCGAGAGTGGGATAATAGGGAATTACTGCGGATGGTTCGATGAGCCCTCTGCCAGGCACTTAAGTGTGGTTTGCAGAGTAGTCATGTAGATTCAGATGCAGATGTACGACTAATATTTCTCTGAACATTGACAATCTTTACTTAGCAGTGATAGTTACGTGGATCTGAATACACCATGTATTCCGTTGTCCAAATAAGACGTAGCAAGTAACTCACACAGTATAGTGATTGGACAAAAATATGGGAACACCAAAAATCACAACACACTTCCGTGCCCAGTAAGGTATAGGAAACGCGTTTATATTCAAAACAGATTCCCGTCGGAACAGGTAAGTACAGGTTCTGTATGACTTTCAAGAGAATCTTACACCATTCGTCCTGCAAAATAGTGACAAGTTAACGTAGCGATGATGAGGGTGTATAGTGATCAAGCACACTTTTCTGCAATGGCTCAGTAATACGGAGATCTGGAGATTATGGTGACCAGAGGAGCTGCGACAGTTTATCCTCGTGCCCACTAACTAGGCTTGGATGATGGGAATTCCCTGAACTGGGGCTCTTGTCGTCTTGAAATACGTCATCGTGATTGGGGGACAAACGCTGTACCACGGGATGGGTCTGATCAGCCAAAATCGTCACACAGTCCGCGGCAGTAAAGTAACCTTGCTCAGTAATCATGGGGCAAACGGAACACGTCTGCCCAAGTCAACATCGAAACACCTCCGCCCCTGCCATGTGTCACTCTTGGGATGTAAACTCAGTAAAAAGTTGGAAACAGTGTGAAAGAAGATTCATTCGACCAACTGAATTTCTTCCATTGTTCCATAGTCCAAGTGTTATGCCTTCGGTACCAAGTTTTCCTGTTAAGGGCACTTGCATCACTGATGAGAGATTTCGGGTTTCCGGTCCTCCCTACAATTCTCTGCTTCCGGAGCTGCCTTCGTTTTGTTTTGGTGGTGCCAGGGATCGTGAAAGCAAAATTCAGTTCTGCAGTGACTTTTGCAGCTGCCGTCCTCGTATTTCTCGCCAGAATCCGCTCCTATGACAGTCTGTCACATTCACTCTACACACATTTTCGCCAGTGCTGTGACTTAATAGATCATGTTTTTCCACTTTCCGTGAAAGTGGTATAAAACTTCTGTATGACGCCTCGTGAAACAGTAAATATTAGGCTATGGAAGCATCCACCATACGAGCACCAACAATTTGCCCAGGTTCGAATTCACTTAGCCCCGACATAATACACTCACAACTATGCAGAACACGGGCGCAACATTTTTTAAATTAATAATATAGTCAAGATCGCCATAACCAATTTAAAGATGACCAGTTTTGGCCTGTATGCAGGCCATCTTCAGTTCTAAGGTACTGTAAAGATAAAAAAGTGCCAAATTACTCAAGGAAGTCAGAAAACGTCATAATATGCGAAAACGGAAGGATCAACAAGAGTTCAAATAACGGAGCATTTAATAAATAAAATAAATGTGTGTGAAATCTTATGGAACTTAACTACTAAGGTTATCAGTCCCTAAGCTTACACACTACTTAACCTAAATTATCCTAAGGACAAACACACATACCCATGCCCGAGGGAGGACTGGAACCTCCGCCGGGATCAGTTGCACAGTCCATGACTGCAGCGCCTTCAGACCGCTCGGCTAACCCCGCGCGGCACGAAGCATTTACTCATATGGCTGCAGCCGGCGGCGCACTAACAGTTGCGTGAAATCACGGTCGTTTACTGCTGCTGATTGCTAATCTGCCACGGGTTAAACAGATCGGAAAACGCTCGCCTATGCCACACGACGTCAGCCTCACTTATGTGCGATGCGTTCAAATGAAAGAAAATATAAAAGCATGCGTACAATGTCATACGAAAAGTAGCTTACAAATAACTATATCAGTTCGTTGATAATAATCATATAAGCTAAAACATTTCAAATTGAAAGAGCCAATGTGATAAGCTATACACTAATCGACCACCGCGTGGTTGCATTGGTTGGTACTTACAAAAGCGCTTTTTCCATAAAAGCAGATTAAAAATATAGTGGCGTATGAAATACTTGAGCTTAAACACAAACAGAAATATTAACAATTTATAATATATAATCCCGAAAAAATTTAAAGTTAAGATTATTGACCGTGGTAAAAGGTATATAATTTTTTTTTTTTTCCTAAGATGTAGATGAGAGTAAAAATTCGATAAAATATAACAGACGAAGTTAAGGTCGACAACAGTGAGAAGAATTAGCTATCACGTCAATATCATTGGTAAAAATATCATTGTAAAATAGCTTAAGTATAGAAATCCCATTAAATGAGTTACAATAGAGTAAACTGGGATAATAAATTAGATGAAACACACAATTCTTTTTTTTTAAACACCACACTCGAAAAGATAAAAACAAAGTTTTTCTACGAAATCTAACTCTTCATATAGTAAGGCCGAAGTATTATCGTAACACTCCTAAAATGTCTGTTTATTTTATCTACACTGTTCAGTTCTTGCCATCGAGATTTTAACGCTAATCTGCCTTTCTCCTTCGTTTCTTACACAAACGGCGTTTCAAAACGTTTGGTGAATGGACCGATTTCTGTATAGCATTGTGTGCAAAAAATTTAAGAGACAGGGAGGGAGGGGGGAGAGGGGGGAGAGAGAGAGGGGGGGGGCGGGGAGAGAGAGAGAGAGAGAGAGAGAGAGAGAGAGAGAGAGAGAGAGAGAGAGAGAGGAATGGGGGGAGATATGTCGAGAATTGTCAGGTAGTGTAAAGGATACGTAGCTACACAGAAGCGTCTGGTGCGGTCAGTCCGACATTGTTAAAGACCATATCATTTTAATTTTAGATTTTTTTTTGGATTTTGATATTTCACAGTTGTATGTTTTGTCTACGCTATATAGATTGATTGTCTGCTGTAAGAAGATAACAGCCTCATTATCAACAATGGATGAACGCCAGAAGCATGAAGGCCAGACTCTAATCACAATAATATTCAGAAACTTGTACGAACATGGATTAGGCCAGCAAACAATTGAATCTTTACAAGGCGAATGTGAAGAAATCGAAAACCGTTTTCTTGATTGTTAAGAAAGATAATAAAACAGTCCTTGATGTTGCGGAGAAGAAAGATATATGGGAAGACTATGTTGAGAACTCTTTTCAGATGATAGACCAAACATTGAGGATTATAGGAACGATGATAGGACCTCCATTTATGAAAGAAGAAATCGTGTAAGACATACGAAGCTCAAAAACCAATACAGCAACAGGACCTGATTCACTTCCGGTGGAACACATTAAACTTTTTGACGAAGAAGGTATCGGGTTATTTCACAAATGTTTTAACACACAAGAAAATCTGAAGATCATGGAATCAGTAGTATTATGTGCTATTTCTTGAAAATATTTCTGAAAGTCATCCGTCAAAGGTTATAAGAAAAAGGGAGAAATTCATTGATGAGTACAGATTTAGGTACAAGAGAAGCAATAGTTGCACTACAATTTTTAGTGTAAAATTGCTGTGATCAGGATAAAAATGTAGGCCTTTGTTCTGTTGATTATGAAAAAGCCTTCGATGCAGTACAACGTCACAAACTTACGGAAGTTCTCAAAAGAATGGATATAGATTAGAAACACATCGAGAATTTATGTTGGAATCTGACAACAGAGGTTAAATTTGATAATGAGGTCACCGACGTGGTTTCATATCTGTAGAAGATGCCGACTAGGATGTGTTTTGCCACCACCGTTGTTCATTTTGTACTCAATATCTTTCAAGAAACGCTCGGTGGTACAGGGAAAGGCGTCGAGGTTAATGCAGCCTTCATCAACAACACTGGCTTCACTCATGATACAGCACTGACTGTTGATAATTAAGTGATCTTCAACAACTCGTCAACGTACTAGGAGGTTACAGCAGTACTCTAGTTCTGAATATCAACATCAGAAAGACTCACGTCAGCCCGACTACTTTACAAATGCGAATCTACGATTCAAAGGCTGCTTAATACGTAGAATATACAACGTGGTTATGTGAAGGTTGGAGATCAGACATAGAGATAAAATATCGTAGAGAGATCGCCCGTGACACTTTCAAAAAATTCAGGAAAATTCTCACAAGCACAGATCTCGACCTAAACCTTTTCCATTTGTAAGATGCTGCATCTGCCCTATATGGAGGATGGACAGTAAATGTGCCAACAGCAAGGATGATCGAGGCCTTTGAAATGCGGATTTATCACAGTGTGCTTAAAATACCATGGACAACAAGAAGAACTAACACCGAAGTTTTGCGAAGAATACACGAACATCTAGCAATGTTAACAATACCTAAAAGAAGAGTAACTGCATAACTGGTACATATCTTACGGAACATCAAATATATACTTCTGCAGTTGATAATAGCTGGGAATATCGAGGGTAAAAGAAGCAAAGGGTAAAGAAGAATATCTTGGTTAGGCAACATAAAACTGTGGACTGCATTACAAAGAACAACTACTGTTAGGTCTTCATCTTTGCTTCCGTCGTTTTTTCTCGAAGTTCGAAGCTTAGTAAAAACGTAGGAAGAATTTACTATTCAAAGTGCTGACCATCGCCAGCCACTACATTCTTCCATCTTCCGGGCAGCATAGGAATTCCGCGCTGGAAGAACTCTGCGTCTTTTGAGGAGATCCACGTCTCGATCGAATTTTGAACTTGTCCGTTTGACCAGAAATGCTGGCCAGCCAGGTCGTGTGCCACTGATCGAGAATGGTGAAAGAGGGAACAATGTACGGAGAATGCGACGGGTGGGGTAGGGCTCCCGATTTCAACGTTTCCAGGTATGTTTTTACGGTTTTTGCGACTTGGGGTCGAGCAATGTCACTCGGCAAGGTCACCTTCGTATGTCTATCGATGCATTGTGGCCGTTTGTGTTTCACTGCCCAGACCTGTCAGCTGATTTCGATAACGATCTCCTGCGGTTGTATCCGTCGGTTTCAGTTGGTTCGAAAACCTTCTATCTTCCCGCGGCACGCCGTAATTCGATGTCAGAATCGCCGTTGTTGAAGCTTTGAAATAACTCGTAACAGGTGTCTTAACATAGGTCTTACCCAGCGTTTTGTGAGTCTCAGCAGCAGATTTTTTCAAGTTAAAGCAGAAAATAAAAGCTTCCTGCAAATGACGAGAATTGGTCTCGTGAGTTAACATTTTCAGTAGAGAATATATTTATGGTGCAATCACAAATTGACTAATATTTAGATGGCTTTAGGTTTACAAATGTCTATGCTTATTGTATGACATTTATGAAGTTCCACCTGCACCACCTCTTGGTGCTGCTAACATCTATTGCAAAACGGCGGAAGCACAGCTGTAGACCTAATATGCATTGCCGTTCATAGAATAAAGCTGCATCGTGTGATCCCCAACATACACTAATGGATAAGCGTAAGAAAAACCTAAAAGGGCACTACTTGAGGAGGTAATTGAGGAGAGAAGAGATTAGTATTAAAAAGGAAAAGGATCGCAACGAACTAGTCTAAAAGTTGATAAGTAATGATTTCACAGTAAAAGCAGAAAATCTGTTACTGACCTTAAACCAATGGAAACAGTAAGAACTGCATAATACCTAATAACAACGGTGCGGAGTGATCTAAAGTGGATTGACAACACAAAAGTAATTGCAGGAAAAACAGATGCCAGGCAGAGACTCATTGGAAGAATGTTAAGGAAACGAGATCCATTCACGAAAGACATGGCTTACATATATTTGTTGGATCTATTGTTGAGGCTGCTATTCAGATTAGCTATCTTTCCAGGTAGGCTGAACAGAGAAGCTCTAACGAACAGCGGTACATTTTTGTAACGGGATCGTTTAATAAGCACGAAACAGTTATGGGATGCTGGACGAACTTCAGTGGCATCACGGAGAAGTTTCCGGTTGGAATCCCGGACGAGTCATTACTTCGTCCCACGATACAAAATGACAACGAAAAATGTTAGAGAAACTGAAGCTCATTCGGGGGCTTATGTACAGTCATTCTTTCCGTGCGAGATCAGGAATGAAACAGTACGGGAAGGTGTAACAGTGATATCGGAAGTACCCTCCACCACACACCGTGATGTGAACTGTGGAAGTCCTAGGTGTAGATGTCGACTTCCTAAGCACGTAAGTTATCTACCGTACTTTGTGGTTAAATGGTGTGTTCCTTGCGTATATCGATGGCGATGTTCTTTCAGCTGTATTTCAGTTGCCGGCCGAGGTGTCCGAGCGGTTCTAGGCGCTACAGTCTGAAGCCGCGCGACTGCTACGGTCGCAGGTTCGAATCCTGCCTCGGGCATGGATGTGTGTGATGTCCTTAGGTTAGTTAGGTTTAAGTAGTTCTAACTTCTAGGAGACTGATGACCTTAGAAGTTAAGTCCCATAATGCTCAGAGCCATTTGAACCATTTGTATTTCAGTTACACTGTTTTCTTGTGGAACAGCAGAAGATGTAAAGCTTCCAGCCTTCGCACTGGTTGCCACGCGCTTTAGACGATAACTGATTAATAGTGACCGAAAAACAAGGATAAAGCGCCAAGACCGAAATACGTATTGATTCGGTAATACCGGCCCTCAGCAGTGTAAAAATATTACCTCAATCAACGGAAGGCCCGAAAGTGAAAAGAAACGGGCGCGTATTTTATTGGCTAGCGCGCCGGAGAACAAAATTTCACACCGCGCGTGTGAGATCACTCGCGTACTGCCGCGCGTTGCTCTTCGGCAGCGGCGGCAGAAAGAGAAGATGAGATAGAAAGGGAGACACAGAGGCGAGGAACGGCAAAAAGCAGGTTACGTAACGGCCGCTTCCGGCGAGCGCCTTATTTGCATGTGCAATTTATCCGGTTTGCTGTCGTATCGGCCGCGCCTTGACGTGCAGGGCAAAAAAACGGCGCTACGCCACACCCGTGGCGATCATATCGGCGGTGGAGGTTAGCGGGCTCGCCGCCCTGACATCGTAATCAAGTCTTTTATTTAAATCACTGGCCGTTCCGGCTGGAAAAAGGAAGAGTGCGGTGAGGGTAGAAAGAAATAGAGCGATCGAGAGGCTGGGACGCTGTTTATGGAGCAGTCGTCAATAACCGCCCACCGCGACACCGGCAAACGCTACCACCCGATTCATCAGCACGCCGCACCCACATGTGGACTGGGGGCAAAGGCCTTCCATGAATAAACTGTGGCGAGCCGGTAGCGGGAGAACAGCGACACACACACACACACACACACACACACACACACACAGAGAGAGAGAGAGAGAGAGAGAGAGAGAGAGAGAGAGAGAGAGAGAGGTAGGGAGGGAGGGAGGGAGGAAGGGACAGAGAGAGAGAGAGAGGTAGGGAGGGAGGAAGGGACAGAGAGAGAGGGGGAGAGAGAGAGGGAGACAGGGAGAGAAGGTGAGAGGGAGAGAGGGGGAGAGGGAGAGAGGGGGAGAGAGAGGGAGAGAGGGAGAGAGAGAGGGGGAGACAGGGAGAGAGGGAGGGAAGGAGAGAGGGGGAGAGAGAGGGAGACAGGGAGAGAAGGTGAGTGGGAGAGAGGGGGAGAGGGAGAGAGGGGGGAGGGAGAGAGGGGGGGAGGGAGGGAGAGAGGGAGAGAGGGGGAGAGAGGGAGAGAGGGGGGAGGGGGGAGAGGGACGGACGGAGAGAGAAATTGTGAAGATTAGAACGTGAAGCTACTATCAACCCCTAAATCTCGGCTCACACGGTGCGAGATTTGGCCATAGCTTACTGGGTGTGACGGTTGACAGTTGGCTAGGAGGGAGTAGGGCGGCTAGTTCACTTGCTGCGCCCAGAAAAGGTCGAGGGAAGGTCCACTAATCCCCCCCTTCCCCCCTCCCCCCCCCCCCCCCCCCCCGTCTTTTCAATGCAAGTCGCCCGGCGTGAAGAGCTTACGTTGTGATGCTCGAATAAGAACTGTAACACCGAAACTTTTACATCGGAGGTGATCATAGGTTATGTTTTCTGTCTTATATAATCAAAAAATTTGTATTAATGGCCGTATCTACAGAAAACATAAAAAACAGATTACAAACACGGCATCTTAAAATCGTATCTCTTCCACGTGACAGAGTATCATAAAATAAACATAAAATAAAACTTGGTCCACACCTGCACATAAGGGTGTACACGTAAAGTATCTAAGATGCAGTATACTAACAAAAAAAGCAGAAATACACACGTATATAGATGACATAAGCTGCACATGTGTATGTCCTTGCATCTGGCTTCAAAGCATAAAAACAAGTTTCTTTATAATTATAATTCTGTATATCATTATTACTAACGCCAAGTGGAAGAGTCTGACAAGTGTGCCTCCTGTCACCCCTGTTACTAAATTTTCCCTCAGCGAGTATCTTTCAGGAAGAACTTGGTGATACAGAAAATGGAGTAAAGGGATGTGAAGTCTTTACCAACAACATTCACTAGCTGATGGTACACTACTGACCAATCATAACTTAAACGTGCTTCATCAAATCGTCAACGTAGTAGGATATTTCAGCAGTAATCTAGGTCTGAATGTCAATACCAAAAGACGAATTAAATGATTTTAAAACGACAGGCTGACTCCATTACAAATGCAAATCGACAAGTCAATGGCTGTTTAATACAAAGAGTAGACAAGTTTTAGATCTTTGTGAAGTGGCTATATGAAGACTGAAGGGGTCACACAGAGATAAATTGTCACATAGAGAATGCCTGTAACGCTTTCGTGAAACTTAAGAAAATTCTCACAAGTACAAATCCAGGCCTAAGGCTTAGAGTTCCGTTTGTACGATGTACATCTGGTCTGAAGGGTGTACAGCAAAGAAGAGCTAGGGCTTTGAAATGCTTAAAATACCATCGACAACAAGCATAACTTACGTAACAACAAACAAATTTAATGCGACAATTCAGAATCCTCTAAACGAGCGTAATCCAGTGCTCAACATTAATGCTCGTTTGAACTAAGCATTTCAAAGTCTTTGGTCTGAAGCATTCCCATGCAATATGCTGATTTTTGTATTGAACAGTGCAAAGTCGCAGTGCCTTCGTAATACTTTGGTTGTCTTTATGTGTATACGAGTAACATCCATAGTGGTCGTTACAGCGGATGGTCAGTGACACTTCCATATCCAACCAATAAGCACGTAAACACCCAAAGCGCAAGAACTGAACACTACGGAAATTACAGTCGTACTACAGATGACTGCTCAAGTTGCCATCCACTAGGGTGGACGAAGACTCTGGAAGCCCAGGTAGAACGTGACTAAGTGAGCAGGTGGTTTCAAGGAGTGCATATTTTTGTATGGGTGCAAATTTGACCATCATTTGCACCGTGGCAAAATGTTCGCTTCAAGTACAGATGGCTGTTAGAATAACAAGGAGTTTTCTCAGTATGTAAGAACGACTCTTCCCTATATGCATCAATTAAGCATGAATGCTTTCTTTGCTCCATAGTGGACACATCAACAGTAACTAAATTACACTTCCAGGTTCCTGCTGAGCTCCTCCATAGCGCGGCCCCTTCGGGCTCTCTGACGTCAGACACGGACAGGACACCTGAATGGCCAGCGCAGATGTGAGACGGGCTTAAGTTTACTTTGAACACTGCGGTGCTTCCCTAGACATGGTTTTGTTTCCTGGCCTCTGAAGCGATTTATCTAGCAAGTTAAGGAAAATTTACAGTTCACCGTCGACTCTGAACCACTTTTCAGCTCGGCATTTCTTACATACATGAATCATTGTCCAGACGCGAAAGAACAGAGAAAACCTGACTAAAGGTTTTCCAATAGATCTTTGGATCTGTTGTTTCACAATTAACTGCTTAGTCAACAAGCCGCGGAAAAGCTTGCTGCAATGTGCGTTAATGTAACATTCGACTGCTCTACATCTTAAGCACAGTAATACGCACTTACGATGGATACACTGGAACACATGCATCTTGGTGTGGCAAAGCTCGAGTGCAATAGTGTGATTCGTTGGAAGTTCACAAAATGATGGCCACATTATAACTTTAGAATAATACCTATTTTTAACTTCTAGCAGACGGCACATACAGAGAGTGGAATGATAACTGAAGGATGGTACTCCTGCATAGTAGTTGCCTCCACAGAAAGTTCCGAACTCTTAGACATTATGAGTGTGATTCTGTCCATGCCCTGCAAGGAAGGAAATGAAAGCTGGGCCGATGAGGCCACAGTCGTGCCTTTCGGACCCGACCGACAGACGTGTCATCCGTCAGCCAATGGAATCGCGTGGACACAGTACGGAGGGGCTCTTTCGGTCGTTGTCGGTTTATCAGACATTCAGCGCTGTTTTTCTTTCAATTAGCTCTTCAATTGGCATCACGAGGCTGAGTTGATCCCGTTTGTCTTCCAAAAACGGAAAAATCCCTAACAGTACCGGGAATCGAACCTATATCCTCCGCGAAGCAGCCATCTACACTGACCACTCGGCTACCAAGGCGGACATCCCTCACATATTGCGGTGAATTTTCTCCTATGAGTAGACCAGAAAAGTTAATTTCATTACAACAAATAACATTAGCTTTTATGAATATTATGATTACTGTCAGAATGTTCAAAAATTGTATACTTATTCTATTTCGTGGGGAATTACTTTTTATGGTGCAAAAAGCGCGTGTTTCAAGAGAACCAGGCACATGTTGCTTATGCAGTCCCGAAATGCAGCCACCACGCAACTAAAGTGCTTAGATAGCAGCATAGACTTCAAAAACCATTAATTGACACATCAAGTGGCAGAGTACCGGAGATTACTGGTTCATCTCGTAGACAACGTGAATTTGAGCCCGGGAAAATTGAAATTTTCTGTTTACGTGAATACTGCGTAGCCATTAGAGTGGATCATGGACTGTGGGAAAACCGGAACAGAAGACATCGCAGCGTTTGAGATGCGGTGCTATAGAAGAATAATGAAACAGGTGGTCTGAGAAGCTGAGAAGAAACGAGGAGGTTTTCCATGGAATCCACGAGGAGAGAGGTACACGCGGGAAACACTGAACACGAACTAGGGGCAGGATGACAGTACATGTGTTAATATAACAAGAAATATCTCCCGCGGTACTTGAGGGATATGTACAAGGTAAAAACTGTAGGGGAGAAACCGTGTGGATTTAGAAACTGTGCACATGGCTTGAAGCAGTGCAAAAACCCACACTACATCATACTGCGCAAGTTAAAATGGTTCAAATGGCTCTAAGCACTATGGGACTTAACATCTGAGGTCATCAGTAACTAGCCTAAGGAAATCACACACATCCATGCCCGAGGCAGGATTCGAACCTGTGACCGTAGCAGCAGCGCGGTTCCAGACTGAAGCGCCTAGAACCGCTCGGCCACAGAGGCCAGCTAATGCGCAAGTCACCGAATGATGTGTGGGGGAGAGTGTTCCTGGTACCACTAACTGATTCCACTCGCGAATGGCGCGCGGGAAGATTTATTATCGGTAAGCCTTTGTACTGGCTCTAATTTCTCGAACTTTCTCGATGTGTTCATTACGCAAGATACATATGGGAGAAAGCAACGTACTGTCCGATTCTTCCTGGAAAGCGCTCTCTCGAAATTTCAACAGTAAACCTCTTCGTGATGCACAATCCTCTCTTGTAACGCCTGCCAATGGAGCTCCTTGAGCATCTCGGTAACGCATCCGCGCCGATGACTCCGTCACGATACGTGCCGCTCTTCGTTGGATCTTCTGTATCTCTTCCATCAGTCCTAGTTGGTAATGAGGCACATTGATGAACAATGCTCGAGACTCGGTCGAACAAGCGCCATATAAGCCACTTCCCTTCTTGATGTGTTACAGTTCCTTAAGGTTCCTCCAATGAATCTCAGTTTGGCATCTGCTTTTCCTACTGTTTGTTTTATGTGCTCATTCCACTTCAGAGTGCTCTGAATAATTAATCCTACACGTTTTACGGTAGATACCATTTCCAGCAGTTTCTCATCAGCAGTGTAGTTTTCATCCATAGTTAGGTAGTGAGAACATTTAGAGCCCAAAATATTTTCATTGTAATTTCAATTCTTTACCGAAGTTAAGCGCCGGCACTTGGATGGGTGACCATCCAGGCCACCATGCACTGTTGCCATTTTTCGAGGTGAACTCAGCCTCGTGATGCCAATTGAGCAGCTACTCGACCGAATAGTAGCGGCTCCGATCAAAGAAAACCATCATGACGACCGGGAGAGCGGTGTGCTGACCACACGCCCCTCCTATCCGCATCCTCATCTGAGGGTGACACGGCGGTCGATAAGTCCCGATGGGCCACTTGTGGCCTGAAGACGGAGTTTTTTTTTCTTTTTTTTTTTAATTTCAATCCTTTCCCAAACTTCTTCTCGTTTAGGGGCCAACAAAATAATGAAAGGAAAACAGGTTATCTCTGACTATATGTTTCAATTCATTATTTCTTTACAGCTAGTTCTATTACCGATGAATTTTGCAGAAGGTGTCACGCATACCAGTTAAGATACAAAATTAAACCATTGAATGGGGCAGAGTTTAGGAGCTGTTTTATACATGTGAGTTTGATTCTTTAAGGAATCAGGGTTGGGAGGCTATTGGTATTTGCTAAGCCACCCAGGTGATCAGAGTAAAAGAAACAATGCTTTACATGTCTCGGTGTTGACTGGCCTGCATGAGGACGAATCGAAGGTAATAATTGTGCGAGTCGGCTATCGCATACAGCTGTACCCTTTTAACGGGAGTGACGCTGTGACCAATTGAAACGGCCCAGAAGCCAATTGTTTCCTGTGACCTTTTGCACCGAAGTTTGAACGCAGAGTCAATTTTCCCGATGCTACAGTGAGCTGCATCGTAACTTCTGGAGGCTGCGGAACATCGATTCCATGGAACTAAAACACACACAACTTAATACCACTTTTATTTCCACGCAGTTAACTGCCTTCGTGAACGCGCACCCTACGTAACGGGTTCTCTCATTTCCTTTATTTCAAGTACTCCTGCAGTCCTCGATTTATAGGAACATAAAAACCTTCAATGGGTATAGTAAGTACGCTCTGAAAAGTACGTTGCACAAGACGTTTCTCAAGCAGTCCAGAATTTTACTGAAGGAAAATAACATTGCATGGAAACAGGTTAGGTAAACAGGATGTACATACACGGACGAAATGTGAGATAAGTATTTTGCCAGCTTTGAAATCCTGCTAATCAAGTAAACAAAAATATGCATTCAACTAAGCCCATCGAATAAAAAGTGTATTACGCCAAACTGTAACAGTAAAATTATCAGGCTTAAGTCCTCCAGAAATTAACAGACAAATACGGAAGAGATGGATGGCATTGTTGGTCCGGAAGCTCCGGGAGTTGAAAAAAATGGCTCTGAGCACTATCGGACTTAACATCTATGTCATCAGTCCCCTAGAACTTAGAACTACTTAAACCTAACTAACCTAAGGACATCACACACATCCATGCCCGAGGCAGGATTCGAACCTGCGACCGTAGCAGTCGCGCGGCTCCGGACTGAGCGCCCACAACCGCTAGACCACCGCGGCCGGCCCGGGAGTTGATTAATTAGTCAATCCATCTCACACAGTTATGTCCTTCGATCATGACGTATGTATATTAAGTATAAGTACTTGTGCGTACTGCGATGATTACGAGTAAAGAGTGTGAATCGAATGCTTTCCTGGGTAGTAACTGATGCTGGTATGCAAAATACCGAAGTGGCACCTCACGCGAAGTTAAAAAGTACTTCAGTGCCAGGAGCTGTTGAAAGGTGGCTACACTGAGCCACTGCGCCAGAGATTGCGCCAAAGAGTATTATTCTGCCGCCTCCACAGTGCTTGGAGAGAACTCGTAGAAGTCAGTGCTTGTCAAGAGCTCGTAGTAGTCGGTGCCTGTCGAGGACTCGGGGTAGTCTGTGCTGAGATGTTGTAGCAGAGAGTGTTTGTTGAGATGTGCTATTAGGCAGTGCTTGCTGAGATGTGATATTGGAGAGTTCTGGTTGAGATGTGATAGTAGAGAGTCGGTGTGAGATGTAATGTAAGGACTAGATTGATTTTCATCAATATAAATGAGGTAACTAACTCCGTTTCTTTTTATTTCAGTGTCCTAAATAATGCGTCATTACAGGTTCAGTCAACAAAGCATCTGGCGTGTGTTCTTGTATTAGAGTTTAATTCTGCTTTCCTTACGCAATTATAGTATTTGTAATTTTCTTTTATCACGTCAGTATAATTGGTATTTAAAAATTCTTGTCTTGTTGGAGAAGAACCGTGCCAGATGTGTACGTTGAGTCACACTCCCACACACAGAACAATTACACTTGTGCTTTGGTTTAGTAGGTTTTATAGTTAATTAATTAACTGTGTTTACGAAAATTTTTCTTTCATTGTTTGTTGTTATTCTATGCAGTCAGATTGCGTAATAATACTAGTCAGGGCCAACCGATTACGAGACACAGCGTAATCGGACATAACAGCTACTAAAAACTAAAAAGTATTTTCAATCATATTTAATTAAGCCCCCATGCACTGTGTTCGCAGGCATCTGAAGTCAAACTGTGTGCGGAGCGTTGAGCAGCCGTTAAAGAATGCGAGATGGCAACTTCCCACAGTGAAAATGGTGTTTGCGGTGACTCCTTACATGTTCCATGCGATTACAGTCTGAGACATTTAGGAGCCATGCACATCTTTGAAAATCGTGGCCAACCTCTACCAAACATTTTCAAGACACCTCTAATCCTGTAGTAAGCTGCATCATCTTACTGAAAGCTGATTTAGCAGCTTCCATAACTTTAACGAGACAATTATGCTGTCTCGCCAAGTTGTGTTTCGCCAACAGTTATTATGCAGGGTTTTTTCCCAACATATTTCTGGCCATACATGCCACACGTACGTATTAAGCAACAGAAATTGTGATTTTTCTGTTTCGCCCGGCATATTAGTTGATCGAAGAGCCCGCCGCCATCGGCGCGGAATCTGATATACGGGCGGGGTGTACCGGATTCCGTGTCAAGGTGGCAAGATATAAGAGATGTGTGAGAAAACTGACGAGACTGACAACGGTGCGAGCAATCTGGCAACGATGTGCTGTTGTGCTTGTCTAGACCGCTGTGTTCATCCTTTCCAGATACTCAGACCGAGTTTCAGCTAGGTGATTCTTGAGGGAGGCCGTCAGTGAAGCTGTTTTTTTGTTGTGTGTCATGAAAATAGAACAGCGGAATTTAGAGCAAAGATATGTAATCGAATTTTGTGTTAAACTTGGGGAGGCAGCGAGTGTGACAGGTGTTATTAACCGAGACTTTGGCTATACTCTCAGCAAGGCTTGGGAACGAGCAGTGTGCCTAATTAAGAAGAAACACAGCAAATACAACGAGCTAGCGGCCAGGGCAGACGAAGCGCATACATTGACACTGCAGTAGGGAAAGCGGGCTACAGACGACGACGCAATCGCCTCTTCGGCCACCAAAGAGCGACCTCCGCAGCACATCGCGAGTGCAGCAGACCAGAGCGGGAGGGGATATAAAGTTGGCCTTGCAACTCCAGAGGGTCAGTTCGCCAGCGAACCTGACGTTGGCGGTATGTCTGATCGCCGAAATATTGTGCCCGTTGGACATTATGCATCGCCAGTACACCTGCGGACCGTTGATCAACGGAAACAGTAGTCCATCGGAAAAGGCTACCCGGTTACCATAGCGACATTTGTACATGTTTTCCTACTTTCGCAAGTGTTTCCTTGAGAATGGTACAAAGAATGAACAGGCAAAACTGATCAATCTGAAATACGAAACTTCATAAACTTGTGTGTGGAAAACTTTGTTGGGTTGCTGCAATTAAAGTTTTTGTAGAGGCATTTTTCTAATAATTTTATTTATCAGCACAGCTTACAGAGCGTTTCTCCACAGTGGCGTTTCCATTGCCTACATATGTATGACACAGTCACACAAAATTCTGTCGTAACTTCTTTATTGCTGACACCAAGATCACCAAACTAGAAGTCGGTTGTCGTAGGTCGGATAGGCTGCCACAACCTCGCTCTATTCAGCGCGCCTCTAAACTCAAGGACGAATCCACATCCCTGTTACGTTCGAACTACAGCGGCTATAGCGTCGCTCTTTCATTTCTTCCAGCGGACCCACACACGAGGTGCACATTTGCCTAATCTTCATCAATAAAGCTAACCATACTGCTGTATGTCAGCGATAACATACAACTAACTCAGTCGGAACGGAGTAGCACTCAATGTAAGCTTTAGAAGGAAGAATAAATTAGGCATTGAAGTTGCCAACACCAAGTACCGTGAGTAAATGAAAGAAGTTCGTTTCCAAATTAAACACAAATTGCATTACGTCCGCTTTTGTACTGTTGTGCAGATATTTGCAGTGCATGTACAAAGTTAAACGGGATTTACTAAACGAACGAAACAGAATTACTCTGTAATGAGCCGCTGAAGGCCAAAGTATTAAAAAATTTTCCCTAGATATCATCAAAAATTCTGTCAGTGGAGTGCGAGTTCACCTTATATTTTATTAAATTAAATTGAGTGTAATCGGCTGTTCGCATTAGTTGCGCACCTGTTCTTTCCATTGTTTATTAATTGCAAATGCCTTCGTCAAATGCAGCTATTTGGTATTTATAAATGTATTTTAAACAAACTGCTTTCTCATCCTGGGTGCAAGGAAGTCCATCACCTGGGCATCAACTTCTGTAAATGCATGTCATGAGCTAAGCGGTGCAGACATAAAATCAGCTAGGCGATCATAATGCAGCTTTTCACTCGAGAGAGCGACTTTTTCATCGGAATGGTTTTCTTTTGCGGTCTGCCAAGAATCCCTCTCGTGCGCCACCCTGCGCATTTCAGAGTAGCATATACACCCACTGTCCTCACTTAGTTGTGGGACGAACTCCAATCCTGTAAAGGTTTTACGCTCTGCAGCTCCTTCTAGGTCTAAGGACGTTATACCTTACTACCTTAACATATATCCGATCGCCGGCCAGTGTGGCCGAGCGGTTCTAGGCGCTTCAGTTCTGGAACCGCGCCACCGCTACGGTCGCAGGTTCGAATCCTGCCTCGGGAATGAATGTGTGTGATATCCCTAGGTTAGTTTGGTTTAAGTAGTTCTAAGTTCTAGGGGACTGATGACCTCAGATGTTAAATTCCATAGTGCTCAGAGCCATTTGATTTGCACATATTCGATCATCCCATGCCTTCTTATTGTCTGTGTTCATAACACATATCTTTCCTAAATGATTCTGCGGAGAACCTCATTTCTTAATTTATCAGTCACCATAATTTTTAACATTCTTCTTCAGCAGCACATCTCAAACGTTTCGACTGTCTTCCTCTCCGATTTCCCCGCAGTCTATAATTCACATTTAAACAGTGCTGTGTATATTCTCAGAAATATTTTCCCCGAATGAGGACGAATGGTTCAAATAGCTCCAAGCACTATGGGAGTTAACGTCTGAGGTCATCAGTCCCCTAGACTTACAACTACTTAAACCTAACTAATCTAACGACAGCTCACACACACCCATGCCCGAGGCAGGATTGGAACCTGAGACCGTAGCAGCAGCGTGGTTCCGGGCTGAAGCGCCCAGAACCGCTCGGCCACAGCGGCCGGCTAAAACGAATGTTCGACATTAGTAGTAGACTTCTTTTGGTCAGGAATGACCTCTTTTCATTTGCTAGTCTGGTTTTGTGGTTGTTCTTGGTTGGTCAATGGGTTATAACCAAGAGGTCAGTTCATGTGCAAAATCCTGCACCGGAAACACTTTCCCAATTTTGAACGCTGTAGAGACAGCATGGCTCAATATTTCAGCAGGGCACTTCCAACACCTTTTTTGTTGAGTCCGTGACAGGTCGAGCTCCTGCAGGACACGATATTCGGAGGTATCCCACGACTTTCGTCATCTCAGTGTATTCTATTCAACACGGCTGTAATTCAACACAGTGTGCAAAAAATCACATAAATATTTTCTTTAAACTGGTGACCGATTTCGATATACTGTACTTAAATAATCTTCAGACCTCGTACTCCCTGATGGTGATAGGCGCTGGGTTGTCTGGACAGACTGCCCTAGTGAGGTGTAATCGATTACATCTCTAGAGGATCATCCTCAGTGTCTGCCCAGTGCCTCTTACCATCATGGAGAACAAGGTCCGAAGATGATCCAACTAAAATAGATCGAAGCCGGTTAACAGTTTAAATAAAATATTTATGCGATCAAGAATTATTTTAGCAAATTTTATTGATTTGCCTGAGATCGCCGTTTCACTAGAACAATGGTCCAGAAAATGCGACCTGTAGTTCTTCTTCACTTTTACTGAGGATAACAATGTCTTCAGTTAATCTTGTGATTGATATTCTTTCGCCCTGAATTTGAATCCGCACTTCTCCAGCGACTTTTTACTCCCGCCATATCTTCTTCGATGTACAGACTGTATTGAGAGGAAGAGTGCATCCTCGTCTTGCATTACTTTTAATCCGAGCTCTTCGTTATTGGTCTTCTATTCTTATCGCTCCTCCTTGGCTCTTATATACACTGAAGCGCCGGAGAAACTGGTATAGGCATGCGTATTCAAATACATATACATGTAAACAGACAGAATATGGCGCTGCGGTCCCCAACGCCTATAAAAGACTGCTACTACATTGACATGTTATGAAGATTTAAGTGAGTTTGAACCGTGGTATTACAGTAGGCGCACGAGTGATGGGAGACAGCATCATCGAGGTAGGGCTGAAGTGGGGATTTTCCCGCACGACAATTTCACGACTGTACCGTGAATATCAGGAAATGCGGTAAAACATAAAATCTACGACATCATTGCTGCGGCCGGAAAAAGATAATGCAAGAACGGGACCAACGACGACTTAAGAGAATCGTTGAACGTGTCAAAAGTGCAACCTTTCAACAAATTACTGCAAATTACTGGGCTATCAAAAAGTGTCAGCGTGGAAACTATTTAACGAAACATCATCGATATGGGCTTTCGGAGCCGAAGGTTGACTTGTGTACCCTTGATGATTACAAAAAATAGTTCAAATGGCTCTGAGCACTATGGGACTTTAGTTCGGAGGTCATCAATCCCCTACAACTTAGAACTACTTAAACCAAACTAACCTAAGGACATCACACACATCCATGTCCGAGGCAGGATTGGAACCTGCGACCGTAGCCGTCGCGCGGTTCCAGACTGTAGCGCCTACAACCGCTCGGCCACTCCGGCCGGCTGATGATTGCACGACGCAAAGCTTTCCCTCGTCTGGGCCCTTCCACAACGACATTGGACTACTGATGACTGGAAAAATGTTGCCTGGTAGGACGAGCCTCGTTTCAAATTGTATCGAGCGGATGGACGTGTACGGGTATGGAGACAACCTCATGAACCCATGGACCCTGCATGTCAAGAGGGGGCTGGTCAAGCTGGTGGAAGCTCTTTAATGGCGTCGGGCGTGTGCAGTTGGAGGGATAAGGGACTCCTGATACGTCTAGATACGACTGTGAGAGGTAACACGTACGTAAGCATCCTGTCTGGTCACCTGCATCCATTCATATCCATTGAGGATTCCGACGGACTTGGGAAATTCCAGCAGGACAATGCGACAACACCCCACATGTCCAGAACTGCTACAGAGTGACTCCAGCAACACTTTTGAGTGAAATTCCAGCAGGACAATGCGACAACACCCCACATGTCCAGAACTGCTACAGAGTGACTCCAGCAATACTTTTGAGTTTAAACACTTCCGCTGGCCACCAAACTCCCCAGACGTGAGCCTTATTGAGCATATCTGGGACGCCTTGCAACATGCTGCTCAGAAGAGATCTCCACCCCCTCGTACTCTTATGGATTTGTGGACAGCCGCGCAGGATTCACTGTGTCACTTCCCTCCAGCAATACTTCAGATATTAGTGGAGTCAATGCCACGTCGTGTTGCGACACTCCTGCATGCTTTTGAGGGCCCCTCACGATGTTTTGGAGGTGTGCCAGCTTACTTGGCTCTTCAGCGAACATCGTATACTACAAGTCCTTCATTATAGTTCCACCTATTCTTCTGGGAACCCTGAAGCTGTGGATAGTAAGTGTTTTTCTGAGAACCGCGACTGTCAGTAGAATGAGTCATGAATCAATGAGACAGGAGCGTAAAACAGCTAGCGACGTGCAGACAGTATCCGGGCGATCCCCGCTGCAGTACAGAGGGCGCGCGGCTGCGGACGTCATGGCTTGTGTCCGCCGGCGGTGCAGCGCGCCGTAGCCGGCTCAACGGACGGCCGTGAGTCTCCGCGCGGGCCGCCGCCGCCGCCGCCGCGCCCCGAGCTCCCCGGCCCCGTGCAGCCAGGCAGCCCAGGCAGCAACCACTCTCACTGTTCACACCTGTTAGTGGACGTTAATATGGTGTGTGTGCAAGCTTCCCCTTTATGACGGACTGGACTCTACAGCGGTGAGGTGTCTGAATGATTGTGGAGGGGAGTGGTGATGTTGGATCCTGGTGTCTGGAGCGAAGGCGACGTTCCATTAGATTCGTGTCGGCACTCTGCGCATGCTTGTCTATTTCAGGAATGGTATTGTCCATCCACCATTACGCCCAAACATGATTTTCTTCGACAGGGTGCATTGTCAAGCTGATACCAACAACCACCGTCTCCGAACTGATCCTTCACTGTACGCAGTACACAATGCTGTAAAATGTGTTATATCTTTGCGCACGTAGCGTTTTTGTAAGAGCAATAAGGCAACCAAACCACAACCACGAAAAACACCCCGATACCGTAGCACAGTGGCCTTGTACTTCACTTTTGGACTTTTGGCGCACACATGACGACAGGAAACTTTCTCCAGGCATTCGCCTGTCCAAAACCATTCTATCAGATTGCTACGGGATACAGCGTGATGCATCACTCCAAATCACTCGTTTGCAGTTATCCACAATCCAGTGGCGTCGCACTTTACATCACCTCAGGCGTTGCTACCCATCGACTACAGAGATGCGTGGTTTACGAGGAGCTATTTGATATTGTACCCCACTCCTTTTAACTCCCTGCTCACAACCACTGCACGTTTCCGAACTCAGGAGTGACTCTTTCCGCTCGTTTGGTGCAATTTTCTACAACAATACTCCACAATGTTCAATGTTTTTGCTCGTCAGTACGTGACCTTTGCCTGGTCTTTGTATTGTATAGTATTGTATTTTAACCGGAGACCTAGAAACGACGGAGAGGCTCCGTCCCCGCCGCAGCCGCAGTGGTCCACAACCCCACGACGACTACCGCAGTGCCGGCCGCTGTGGCCGAGCAGTTCAAGGCGCTTCAATCTGGAACCGCGCAACCGCTACGGTCGCAGATCCGAATCCTGCCTCGGACATGGATGTGTGTGGCGTCCTCAGGTTAGTTAGGTTTAGATAGTTCTAAGTTCTAGGGGACTGATGACCTCAGATGTCAAGTCCCATAGTGCTCAGAGCGATTTGAACCATTTTGAAATACCGCAGTCCACTTCACCCCTCCACCGCCCCACACCGAACCCAGGCTTATTGAGCAGTTCGGCCACCGGTGGACCCCCCAGAGAATGTCTCACACTAGACGAGTGTAACCCCTATGTTTGCTTGGTAGAGTAATGGTCGTGTACGCGTACGTGGAGAACTTGTTTGCGCAGCAATCGCCGACATAGTGTAGCTGAGGCGGAATAAGGGGAACTAGCCCGCACTCGCCGAGACAGATGGAAAATCGCCTAAAAACCATCCACAGACTGGCCGGTTTACCGGACCTCGACACAAATCCGCCGGGCGGATTCGTGCCGGGGACCAGGAGCTCCTTCCCGCCCGGAAAGCCGTGCGTTAGACCGTACGGCCAACGGGCGGGATGCCTGGTCTTGGTTTAACTTTGGTTCTTCTTTCGCATTCCCGTTTCACAATCGCATTATCAACAGTGGATGACAGGTTTAGATAGGTTGAAATATCGCTGATGCATTTGCTAGATGATATGCAATGACTAGTTCATTTTCAAAGTAGTTGAGCCCCAACTGACCGACTCATTCTGCTGTTGATACTTCTCTGCTGACAACACCATACTTCCCAACCCCTTTCATAACAGCAGGTCTGCCTCTCATGACAATTACTTGTCCACCTGCAACACACAAAGCCTTCCGGAGAATTTTGATCAGATACTGTACATCTATACTTCAGTAAGACACCTTACGGTGTGTGGCATAGTTGTCCTATGAACTGCACCCAGCCAAATCTGCGTCCAGTGAAATTTGCGCCCAGAAAACGACGAGGAATGGTCCACTAGTCCTCCCATCCTAGCTCTGCCACTTGTCCGGCGGGTAGAAGAGGGTTGTTACGTTGTGTGCCTATGGTGAGGAACATGTTGGAGCAAGGACTATAATGCCTGCGTTTTTACAATCGGGAGCGACTATAATATTTTTTTCTTTTTGGCGCAATAATAAAGTGTCCCATCTACGAATAGATCTTCAGAAAATACTACGAAAACATTAGAAATGAATCACAATCATGATTTTTTTTTAAATCTTCTTGTCTAGTGCAAAAAGCAAACTAGAAAAATATACTCCCGTGTACACGTAATGTATGTAAAATGTGTTGTCGTACTAACTAAAAGGTCGTCATGCATTTACAAAGGTGACATGAGAGGCTAACTCAGCCCCAAGTTTGGCACAGAATTTGTTAGCGATTCCTCCGAGCCTTGAAGTTTTCTTCACTCTTAGCGCTTTCAGCTGCCTGTCAACACGACTGACATTAACATCTACTGGGTGATCAGAAATAGTGTGCAAAGCTTGTGAGGGCGTTGAAGAGCAGGTTGTGTTGAGAAATCGGTCTTAACAAAAAATTTGATTCGTTGCGTCGTTTCAGAGTTAATTAGCAATGATGTTAGACAATAAGGCCGATGCGCGACCAGATTCAAGCGGACCGCCAGAGACGGTGTTGCGAAACGTGTCCCTCATTTCGTTTCCTAAAACCGAACAAGAGAGCGACACAAAATTTAGGCATGGGGTGGTAGTAACGTTCTAATCTCATGCGCCAGCGTCTTCGCTGTGAGGACAACTGACACTAATTGTATCTGGCGAGCTGATTGAATTTGACCGTGCAACGACCTGATTGGCTATCTTCAGTGCTGATTAACTCGGAAACGACACAGCGTATCGAATTTTTTTACTTAACAATTGTTTCTCAACACAGCCTACCGTGCAACACCCCTACCAAGCTTTCTAGACTGTTTCCGGGCACCCTGTATATCGCTTGTTAAATACAAGCAATAGGCCTACTGCTGCGTAGTTCCGTATATCATTGTCGTTATTGACAGCTGAAGAAATTCGAGCAGTATGAAATTTTGTGTCAAGATATACTCTAATAAGGGTGAAGTAAGTAAGAAAAAGAAGAGAAAAATTAGGGTGACAATGCACAAAAAAATTTCACATTAGGGCAGAGTATTGTGACGCCTCCTACTGCTGCCTGCTGTCACTTTCAGGATCAGCGAAAGTGTAACGTCCTTTCTCTACGCCCAGTCAGTATTCTTCACCTCGTCGAGAAAGGTGAAAGCGAGGGGACACAACTGTTACTGCAGTCAGGATTTGTTGATTATGTCCGCCCTTTGCACTAATCTGAGTCAGACTCTTTCGTTAATACGTTTAGATTCAAGTTATTACTATTGGCTAGCTGCGTTGTTTAGGGTTGCCGTCAAAGACGCTTATTAACAGCTACTAGGCAGCCGATTTGCGTTATAAAATGAGTTGATATCTTTGATTTGCGTAGCACATGTCCACCGAATTAATTCCTTCAGAAGGTTCAGGATTCATTTAACACAGAACGATATTTTATCTGTTGAAAATGTTTTATCTCTATACTATTAATGTGGAATAAACTATTATTATTATTATCCAGAAATAATTGAATACATTGTTCATTTCTCATGTTACTCAGCTCGAAATCGTATGACACTACAGTTTTTCCTTAACTCGGTTTTTATTAACACAGTTTCTTCGATATGATTCACTACTAGCTATGAATAGTCACACTTTAGTCCGATAATAAATGTCCAAAACCGATCTACCATGGAAAGTTAACTTGCGACGCGATGTTTGAATAGTAGCTTCGGCAACAAATGTTTTAAATTGGAATTAATGATAACGATCTTTTATCGATTGAAATGTTCGCTGGATGTCATCTCGGTTCTGCCAGTTTTCGCTCTTTTGACAACAAACTGAATGAATAAAAGTTTACTTTTAATTAGCGGCCGGCCGAAGTGGCCGTGCGGTTAAAGGCGCTGCAGTCTGGAACCGCAAGACCGCAACGGTCGCAGGTTCGAATCCTGCCTCGGGCATGGATGTTTGTGATGTCCTTAGGTTAGTTAGGTTTAACTAGTTCTAAGTTCTAGGGGACTAATGACCTCAGCAGTTGAGTCCCATAGTGCTCAGAGCCATTTGAACCATTTTTTTTTTAATTAGCGCGGCTTCCAATGAAATTAAGTATTTCGCACAGTGGAGTATGAACTTAAGAGGTGCTAATACTCAGGACTCAAACGGTAAAAGCTCGGACACTAAAACGTCGAACACAAAGACTCCCAGATGCTAGAAAATCCCAGACGCTTAAGACTCCAGAGACGCTAAAGACGGTAACAACAAGTGCGTTGGTTTTATGTAATAGCTGTGAAACAAAAGGGACTTTCTTTAGAAACTCGTTGAATAAAGCCCCTTGCTACTTTACGTATAATACTCTATTCCATTGGCTCTTATTATTCTTGTATTTAATTTTGTCTACTTTAAAACGGGAATTCGTGATTTTATATGCGATATGGGCATTGTTCATGGGCACTTCGAATATATTTTAGCTTCAGAAAAGACCAGATATCTAACCAGGTGTTACAGTGCCCACCAGAAAAGGAGGAAAAGCGAGATTTAAATGTAAAAATAACTAGAGTGAGTGTCGTATGCGAATGTAAGAAGGCATATCGTAGAATGTTACGTCAACAGTTGTTCGCACTCTTGTTCTTCTTGTGGCAGCAGGATGTTAATGTCATTTCTATGGCAGCGTCGACGCAACTTGGACATAGCGGGAAAACGTCTCCTTGCGGACGTGCGAGGTTGTTCGATGGACGAGGTCTCGCACTGCAGGAAGGCCGTGACGTGGTGAGCAGGTATTTTACACGAATATTGGGCGCAAATTTCACTGGGTGTAGTTTTCCTACATCCGTGCAGTGGTGAAAGTTACATCTAGCCTCACGACTAGCGATAAACCTCTGTATGAGCCCGAATTTCACACATTTTTCGTCGTCATCATTTCGTTAGTCATGGTGAAACCTGGTGCGCAACATGTCTGAGACGGGCGAAACACCATAAGACTTCAAGAACAATGTAATAATTCCGACTCCAAGCAACTCTGGTGGTAACAGGTGTGAATATTACAGAACCATCGGTTTAATAAATCATAGTCGTAAAAACCTCGCCGGCCGCGGTGGACGAGCGGTTCTGGCGCTTCAGTCTGGAACCGCGCGACTGGCACGGTCACAGGTTCGAATCCTGCCTCGGGCATGGATTTGTCTGATGTTCTTGGGTTAGTTAGGTTTAAGTAGTTCTAAGTTCTAGGAGACTGATGACCTCAGATGTTAAGTCCCATAGTGCTCAGAGCCAATTGAACCACAAAAACCTCGCAAGGATTATTTATAGCAGGGCAGGATTCCTATAGAAGCTGATCTCAGGGAAGATCAGTCTGGGTCCCGGAGAAATGTAGGAACTATCGATGAACACTGAATCTGTGACTGATATTAGAAGATAGGTTAAAGAAAGGCAAACTTACGTTTACAGCACTTGAAAATTTAGAGAATGCTTTTGACACACTCTTTGAAATTATGAAGGTTGGAGGGATAAAATACAGGCACGGAAAGGTTATTTGCAATTTGTGTAGCCACCGGATTGCAGTTATAAGAGCCGAAGGACATGACAGGGAAGCCACAGTTGAGAAGCCAACGAGTAGGAGTTATAACCAGTCCCCAGTGTTATTCAGTTTTTACAGTCAGCAGGCAGTAATGGAAACGAAAGAGAAATTTGGAAACAGAAAGTTCATGAACAAGAAATAAAGTCTTTTGATGCTTTCCGAGGAGCCTTAATTTTGGTAGAGACAGTAGACGATTGCATTGTGTCCTGAGAAAGACATTAACATGAATGAAACAAGAATAATAGTAGACAGTCGAATTAAATCAGATGATGCTGAGGGGATTAATGACAAAAGACACTGAGAATAGTAGATAAGTTTTACTATTTGCACAGCAAAATAACGTATAATGTCTGAAACAGATAGGACATAAAATAAAAACTGGTGGTAGGAAGAAAGCCTTTCTGAAACAGACGAATTTGTAATATCGAATATAAATTTAACTAATAGGAAAACTTTGTGGTAGTATTTGCCTCGAGGGTAACCTTGGACGAAAGTGAAACGTGTGAGATAAATAGTTCAGATAAGAATGGTATAGAAATATAAAGAAGAAGTTTATGAATAATTAGACGGTGTTACTATGTTTTTGCCTTTGTCACCAATAGCAGCTAACATTTCTATGAAACTTTTGTAACTACACGCTATAAGCAATTCGCTACTAAAGCCTTCTTGTTGGCTCCGGTATGTGGATGACACGTTTCTTCTTTGGTCACACAGATAAGAAAAGCTTTATAGATTGCATACGTTTGTAAATGATATTCATCGCAAAATCAACTTCACTTTGAAGGTAGAGAGTGAGACAGATCTCCCGTTTATGAGTACAGACATGCTATTCTAAAGAATATGTGATAACATTCTAGGAGACAGAGTGAATAGAAAGATTACAAACACAAACATGTAATTATATGTCATTTCGCACCACCACCCAGCCCAGAATCATACATTGTTCAACACGCTGTCCCATGTTTCTTGCGTATCATTGAGAATAAGTGCTTCGAATCGGGGTTGGATTTCTTAAAGAAGACAATGATCTTTCAAATGAAATACTTTTAATTCTGCTAATGAGAAGGACAAGGTACCGCCTTCTTTTTCTGTTAGGTTACCATTCGTTTCTAGAGATAATGCCCGCATCAAACAGAAGAAAATAAAAGAATTTTCCTACGCGAACTGGACGCTCTGGTTACCTCCACACTGCGGGAGTCTACGTAGAGACTTGTGACTGTGGCAAAGTGAATGCAGAGAATATCTGCACTAGCAGAATGTCAGGAGAAATAAAGCCAAGAGATTGGTTTCAACAACGTACGTGTGCTAACCAACGAAAGCAATATTTGTAGAACGAAAGTGTGAGAAATTGTAGAAATTTCCAAGGGCAAATGGCAGTTCAAAAGAGAAGAGATTATATAGGCTTTCAACTCCCTGGCTTTCCCCCGTGAAGGAGGTAAACACGCAGCCAAGGTGGGCGAGCAATGCAAGCAGGTACGAGGGAGCCATCACTGTGGCACGACAGTAATATTTTCACAAACATTTCCCCTGTCTTCCTCTGTTTGTCTTCCTTTCTATCAAATGACGATCGATGGCCCACCAATAGCAGCCGGAACGTTTTCGCCCAATAATCCCACTTCTTCACAACAAGCGCGGAGAAACTCCCCTTTTATAAGAGAACATGACGCTGGCCTTCGGCAGTAGTCAGTTAACAGAGACCACCGGAAGATCCTAAGGAAAATCCCAGCAGAGTGGTCGGAACGACAATTGTGTAAGAAGAAACAAAAAAGGAACATGACTGGCCCTAACAACCCTGATTTTTCCTTCAGAAAATGGAAGCTTTTCAAATGTGACGCTGCAGAAGAATGCCCAAGATTTTGTGTGTAGGTCAGTTAGTTAATGAGGAGGTGCTGAGTAGAATTAGGGAAAGAAGAAATTTATGGCACAAAAAGGTGTGAACACAATAATCAGTTTAAAACAGACGAAGAGACTGGCACATGATAGACTAGAGTGGGGAACTGCGTCGGCAGTTTTCGAAGATCACAATGACGTCAGCAACAACAGTCTATATCGGAGGAAGTAAAGTGTCGCCGACTCTTCTTGGAACTTAAGCGCTCGGAATTCAACACTAATCCTCTCCGTGATACACAACGCCTCTCTTGTAGCGTCTGTCACTCGATTTTTTTGGGCATCTCCGTAATGCCCTCGCACTTAACTCAACGATCCCGTGATAAGACGTGCCGCTCTTCGATGGATCTTCCCTGTTCGTTCTATTAATCCAGCTTTATGAAGATACTTTGCTGATGAGAAATGCTGAAGACTTGGCCTTACAAGTGATTTATAAGCCATCCCTCCGAGGAAAAATTATGTAGGCATGGTTTCAGCGAGGCGCGAGGATATGAGGCAAATCCTTTAAGCAGAAAAAAATACGAAGTTTTACACTTGACAGGATCCAAATCCGTTTGAAATAATACCGAATATCGAGCTAAATAAATAAGGGGTGAATGAATAATCAAAAATTTCGTGAACTGTGGTACAATTGTCTTGTTGAAAGAAGTAATCCCTTTCTATTTTTTTAATTATCGAATTTCATTCACTAGTTTATTTTTACGATTACCAGATTCAGCTTGATGTACAGCCCCTTTCAGAAGAAATAACGCAAAACTAACACGTAAAACAACATTACAGAAGGATGTGGTTAAAAACGTTATGCCACTGTTGCAAATAAATGTAACGTATGTTCAATCTCATCGTTTTACCGATACTGCAAGCACGTTATATTGGTAAGTAGTTACTTACTGTTTGCCTATTGTAGATTAAGTTACAAAGTCGGGCTACGTTCTTTTCTTTGCCTTTCATCGCTAGAAGACTGATAACATATTTTAGGGAACTTCGTCTCATTTTATCAGAGATTAAGCTCATATGTAGTGAAGTTCCCCCTATTACTTTTTATTTATGTACACTTTTATGTAAGAACACCATAAATATATAACGATCTTCGGGTTTTATAGCCACATGGTGCCGATTGCCATGAACTATTCTCGTGTACGTTTCTAAAAATGTCGTCTACATATTACATTACGCAGCAACATTGGTATGTCATTCTCCAATTTCTCCTACAATTTTACGGTACGTATTTAGCTTTTTGTTTTTATTGTGTATATTAAGCTGACTGCGCGTTACAGCTTATAGCGGTGATTGTAGAACAAAATCAGTGATTGTCGTTTAATAAATAAAACAATAAAGCGGTTAATAATGTAATGTTTGACTCGCGGTAGAATGTCACAGAAACGTTAACACGGGTAATCCCACGCGTGATGACGACAATGGGCCATTGTATATAGTAAAAAAATCACTTTCACTTGCTGAATCTTCAAACGACCCTCTTACGTACCACTGCCACAGGAATAGTGAAGATAACATCAAAATGGTTCAAATTGCTCTAAGCACTATGGGACTTAACATCTGAGGCCATCAGTCCCATAGAACTTAGAGCTACTTAAACCTAACTAACCTAAGGACATCACACACATCCATGCCCGAGGCAAGATTTGAACCTGCGACCGTAGCGGTCGCGCGTTTCCATACTGAAGCGCCTAGAACAGCTCGGCCACTGCGGCTGGCGAAAATAACATCAGACTAATATCATCTCGCACAGAGGCATCTATACTGCCACCACCCTGTGTAACATCAGTAAATGGAACAGAAAGAATCATAAAAAATTATGATGTGGCATTATTGCCGTTTCTAGAGAACATGTCGAGAGGATTCAAATGGATCTATTTTGCCAACATACAAACTAGGGTACTGCATATCGACAGTTCCCTACATACCACTTCCCAAGGCAGATCTGGCTGGTCACTACTCGAGTTTCAACACCATTGTCCTCCCCTTCTTCATCCATTTATTCAGCGATGCTACTCCGATTCATAACACGATAACAACTTTGACGGTGGCTCTTATAATTTTACAGTAAACAGGCCGCGAAAGCCGCCTTGACGCGAGGCGGCTGTTGTGAGGTGCGAGTAGAGAGAAGACTCAGCAGAGAAGAACAACCGACAAGTAAAATACACAGGAAGCGAACCAACTCTCTCGACAAACTTCCTGCTGCTGTTCCATGACGTAGCCACAGCTTTTCGATACGAGGAACAATCCGCTTCGGTATCTTTATGCTACGTAATAAGGAGCTGGTGTGAGATTACACGCCACTTTCTGACGCACGAACTGTGTTGAACAACGGAAAATGGCACCGAACAATCTCGAGTTTGCCGGCCGCGGTGGTCTCGCGGTTCTAGGCGCGCAGTCCGGAACCACGCGACTGCTACGGTCGCAGGTTCGAATCCTGCCTCGGGCATGGATGTGTGTGATGTCCTTAGGTTAGTTAGGTTTAAGTAGTTCTAAGTTCTAGGGGACTGATGACCACAGCTGTTAAGTCCCATAGTGCTCAGAGCCAGCCAATCTCGAGTTTAGACTCAAAGAGCATGAGCTGTAGCATTTATGGAGAGTTTAATTTGGTCTCTATCGGCATAATTTCAGTTCTTTTCTGTCTTTCTCGCCAATGTACTTCAGTCAACGCCAGCTTCAGGTAAATGAAGGATATAATAGTAAAGATCGATTTCCGAATTATCAACAGAAAGATTGTGACGAAATGGGTGTCACACTGCAAACCAAAGGCGCAGGGCCCAGCCCATAGTCAGTCTTTCATTTTTGGCAATCATAAGTACTTGTTGCGTGGTTCTTAGTCATGTTAAATTGTTACGCCCCCTATAATGGCTCTGAGCACTATGCGACTTAACTTCTGAGGTCATCAGTCGCCTAGAACTTAGAACTAATTAAACTTAACTAACCTAAGGACATCACACACATCCATGCCCGAGGCAGGATTCGAACCCGCGACCGTAGCGGTCTCCCGGCTCCAGACTGTAGCGACTAGAACCGCACGGCCACTCCGGCCGGCACACCCCCTATAACTGAGTGCTTAAGCCAGTGTAAAGGTCAGAAGAAGGAAAGAGCGTATCATGTCCAAAACATGTGTTAAGCATCCGTCCGTTTTATATTAAAAAAACATGGTTTCCTCTCACTTAATTTTTTTTCTTACACTCGAACTGAGCCACAGTGGACTACGAGTTAACAATCATTACCGTTTTCTATTTTTAGCGCTTATCCCTCTGCCAGCTTTGATGACCTGCAGTATCTTTTGATGCCACCAGAGTGGCTTCTTCTTGTCTTCTGTCAGAGGCCCTCCTCTTCTTTTGAGTTTTCTCCAAGCTTAAAATGCCGGTAATTGTTCCCTAAGCATTTAGGCGCAGGCTACACAGAATCCAAAGACCTTGTTGCACTCCCAAACCGATAGATTCCTGTGAACCTGGGGTTGTTTCTTCTTTTTGACGACTTTCCATGATAGTTTACTGTTCAGAGAAACTGAGGTTAGATCGCTCGTTCCCGGTAGTAGAACCGAGGTTGTAAGCGCCGGAGCTTGATACTGTCTTTGTTTTGTCCACTACTGGAACGCATGTTCCTCTTCCGACTTCAAAACCCTTGACCATATTCACCTGTAATTCTGGCAAGAGATCCTTACATGGTACTGCCAGCCGGCCAACTGGAACAAGGTCTTTCTTTCTTTGTCTGACAGAATAAATATGTTTGTTACTAGCAGCTACTTTTATTATTATTAATTTAGCTACGCACAGCGTGTTCTCCTTTTTATAGTAAGTCGACTGTCTGGCATTCCATGAGTATGATCTTTTTATGACGATTGTTTTTTTTATGAAGCTGTTGTAAGTCTCTGCAGTTTAATGTAACTGAAACTAAAATTCACCATTAATTGCAGAACTTTCTTGGTTGTTGTTGTTGTGGTCTTCAGTCCTGAGACTGGTTTGATGCAGCTCTCCATGCCACTCTATCCTGTGCAAGCTTTTTCATCTCCCAGTACCTACTGCAACCTACATCCTTCTGAATCTGCTTAGTGTATTCATCTCTTGGTCTCCCTCTACGATTTTTACCCTCCACGCTGCCCTCCAATACTAAATTGGTGATCCCTTGATGCCTCAGAACATGTCCTACCAACCGATCCCTTCTTCTGGTCAAGATGTGCCACAAACTTCTCTTCTCCCCAATCCTATTCAATACTTCCTCATTAGTTATGTGATCTACCCATCTAATCTTCAGCATTCTTCTGTAGCACCACATTTCGAAAGCTTCTATTCTCTTCTTGTCCAAACTATTTATCGTCCATGTTTCACTTCCATACATGGCTACACTCCATACGAATACTTTCAGAAATGAATTCCTGACACTTAAATCAATACTGGATGTTAACAAATTTCTCTTCTTCAGAAACGCTTTCCTTGCCATTGCCAGCCTACATTTTATATCCTCTCTACTTCGACCATCATCAGTTATTTTGCTCCCCAAATAGCAAAACTCCTTTACTACTGTAAGTGCCTCATTTCCTAATCTAATTCCCTCAGCATCACCCGACTTAATTCGACTACATTCCATTATCCTTGTTTTGCTTTTGTTGATGTTCATCTTATATCCTCCTTTCAAGACACTGTCCATTCCATTCAACTGCTCTTCCAAGTCCTTTGCTGTCTCTGACAGAATTACAATGTCATCGGCGAACCTCAAAGTTTTTATTTCTTCTCCATGAATTTTAATACCTACCCCGTATTTTTCTTTTGTTTCCTTTACTGCTTGCTCAATATACAGATTGAACAACATCGGGGAGAGGCTACAACCCTGTCTTACTCCCTTCTCAACCACTGCTTCCCTTTCATGTCCCTCGACTCTTATAACTGCCATCTGGTTTCTGTACAAATTGTAAATAGCCTTTCGCTCCCCGTATTTTACCCCTGCCACCTTCAGAATTTGAAAGAGAGTATTCCAATCAACATTGTCAAAAGCTTTCTCTAAGTCTACAAATGCTAGAAACGTAGGTTTGCCTTTCCTTAATCTTTCTTCTAAGATAAGTCGTAAGGTCAGTATTGCCTCACGTGTTCCAGTGTTTCTACGGAATCCAAACTGATCTTCCCTGAGGCTGGCTTCTACTAGTTTTTCCATTCGTCTGTAAAGAATTCGCGTTAGTATTTTGCAGCTGTGACTTATTAAGCTGATAGTTCGGTAATTTTCACATCTGTCAACACCTGCTTTCTTTGGGATTGGAATTATTATATTCTTCTTGAAGTCTGAGGGTATTTCGCCTGTTTCATACATCTTGCTCACCAGATGGTAGAGTTTTGTCAGGACTGGCTCTCCCACGGCCGTCAGTAGTTACAATGGAATATTGTCTACTCCGGGGGCCTTGTTTCGACGTAGGTCTTTCAGTGCTCTGTGAAACTCTTCACGCAGTATTGTATCTCCCATTTCATCTTCATCTACATCCACTTCCATTTCCATAATACTGTCCTCAAGTACATCGCCCTTGTATAGACCCTCTATATACTCCTTCCACCTTTCTGCTTTCCCTTCTTTGCTTAGAACTGGGTTTCCATCTGAGCTCTTGATGTTCATACAAGTGGTTCTCTTATCTCCAAAGGTCTCTTTAATTTTCCTGTAGGCAGTATCTATCTTACCCCTCGTGAGATAAGCCTCTACATCCTTACATTTGTCCTCTAGCCATCCCTTCTTAGCCATTTTGCACTTCCTGTCGATCTCATTTTTGAGACGTTTGTATTCCTTTTTGCCTGTTTCACTTACTGCATTTTTATATTTTCTCCTTTCATCAATTAAATTCAATATTTCTTCTGTTACCCAAGGATTTCTACTAGCCCTCGTCTTTTTACCTACTTGATCCTCTGCTGCCTTCACTACTTCATCCCTCAAAGCTACCCATTCTTCTTCTACTGTATTTATTTCCCCCATTCCTGTCAATTGCTCCCTTATGCTCTCCCTGAAGCTCTGTACAACCTCTGGTTCTTTCAGTTTATCCAGGTCCCATCTCCTTAAATAACCACCTTTTTGCAGTTTCTTCAGTTTTAATCTACAGGTCATAACCAATAGATTGTGGTCAGAGTCCACATCTGCCCCTGGAAATGACTTACAATTTAAAACCTGGTTCCTAAATCTCTGTCTTACCATTATATAATCTATCTGATACCTTTTAGTATCTCCAGGGTTCTTCCATGTATACAACCTTCTTTCATGATTCTTAAACCAAGTATTAGTTATGATTATGTTGTGCTCTGTGCAAAATTCTACCAGGCGGCTTCCTCTTTCATTTCTGTCCCCCAATCCATATTCACCTACTATGTTTCCTTCTCTCCCTTTTCCTACACTCGAATTCCAGTCACCCATGACTATTAAATTTTCGTCTCCCTTCACAATCTGAATAATTTCTTTTATTTCATCATACATTTCTTCAATTTCTTCGTCATCTGCAGAGCTAGTTGGCATATAAACTTGTACTACCGTAGTAGGTGTGGGCTTTGTATCTATCTTGGCCACAATAATGCGTTCACTATGCTGTTTGTAGTAGCTTACCCGCATTCCTATTTTCCTATTCATTATTAAACCTACTCCTGCATTACCCCTATTTGATTTTGTGTTTATAACCCTGTAGTCACCTGACCAGAAGTCTTGTTCCTCCTGCCACCGAACTTCACTAATTCCCACTATATCTAACTTCATCCTATCCATTTCCCTTTTTAAATTTTCTAACCTACCTGCCCGATTAAGGGATCTGACATTCCACGCTCCGATCCGTAGAATGCCAGTTTTCTTTCTCCTGATAACGACATCCTCTTGAGTAGTCCCCGCCCGGAGATCCGAATGGGGGACTATTTTACCTCCGGAATATTTTACCCAAGAGGACGCCATCATCATGTAATCATACAGTAAAGCTGCATGCCCTCGGGAAAAATTACGGCTGTAGTTTCCCCTTGCTTTCAGCCGTTCGCAGTACCAGCACAGCAAGGCCGTTTTGGTTATTGTTACAAGGCCAGATCAGTCAATCATCCAGACTGTTGCCCTTGCAACTACTGAAAAGGCTGCTGCCCCTCTTCAGGAACCACACGTTTGTCTGGCCTCTCAACAGATACCCCTCCGTTGTGGTTGCACCTACGGTACGGCTATCTGTATCGCTGAGGCACGCAAGCCTCCCCACCAACGGCAAGGTCCATGGTTCATGGGGGGAGGACTTTCTTGGTAGTGGCACGGAAAAGAAGTCGCCACTCCTCTCTGCCGAGCACTTGCATCGCGATATTGATACCTTGCTACTCGGTACTTTTCAACTGACACTTTTTCTCGTATCAGTATTTTATTGCAGGTATCGCATCGAATGATCCTAGTAATAATGTATTACATTATTATTATTTACATAAAATTTTGGCCATGTGACTTATTTCCAACACTGTTAGCAACTGAATGAGCCCTGTGTGATAGTGTACAAAAACATTTGCGAAGCTTCGCCAACCTTGGCCAAGTTTCGTTCGTGATTCGTTCACTTGGAATACCGTCGTATTCACAAACGGAGCTACTTTTTTGTTCTTTGGAACACTTCAAGTGCTTGAATTACTGAATCAGCCGACAGAATGGCGCCTACCAAAACTGAAACTTGGCAGCATTTTCATAAACTGGATAACAACGAAGTGAGTTGCAAACTCTGTTTCAGAACTTTTAAGTCTACAAGAGTTACTTCAAACGTGAAGAATCATTCAAGAAAACACCCCACCACAACAGCAAAGTAAAATTATTGACTTAACAAGAGAGGACACAGAGCGTTACATAGCTATTAGCTTAAATGCAGACTTGGATGGGGCAGTCGCCTCTTTTGGACTTGCCACGGCTGTTCGAAAGTTAGAATGAAATTTTATTTGGTGCCACTTGTGTCACCATCGTGTTCGAGGAATGGGAGGATATGGAATTTTAATTCCCACAGTTGCATAATCCATTCGACAGGCATCTGACAATTCCAAACACACCAGTGCCCTCCGAGCGTTTACTGTAAAGAGCGGGCAGCACGTTGTCAGCGTCACGTAACACATTGTCGGCGAAACGACTGGATAAAATATTGTTTTTGATTGGGTGTACGGAGGAACAGAGGGACATTTAGATAACATTCAATCTATTTACTTTTTGGTACTGTTCAGCTGTTTTTCTGATATTTTGTTCTGCAGTTTCAAACGTCAAGTTCCACATTTTTAAAAATTGTGATCTGTGACGAAAATAAATGCATTGTTTGATTTAAACTTTGCATTACAGGTATCCCATTTAAAACTTTTGAAACTCGACGCTTTATACTTATGATACATTCTGAAACAGAGATGGAGTAACTGGAGCCGATAGTGTGTAACAAATCCTTTTATCAAAGATACTTACCGATCCTGACGGTATCGACATTTTTCTCGATACTTTAAAAGAGTGTGATATTTTCCTAGCGATATTACTCACTACCAAGATATCGATAATTTTCGTTCGATACGTCGTCCGGGTTTTGACTTTGCTAACAGCGTGGCATCGCCTGCAGTGCCACCACTGGGCTCGTGACCATGTCGGTTGGACCTATTCTCGACCTGCCCTCATCTTCCGGTGTTCGTGAACTCTGACACTCCCCTGGCAACAAGAAACACAGACAAACAAGTTAATATATGTTTTCCACAGCGTGGAAAGACATAAGCATTCCACTAGGCAGACCACAGCACAGTGCACTCGGTACGTCGACAAAGCAAAACTTGGTTGCTCAGGTCAATTCATCACTTGAAAAGGAGGCGCACAGTAGATTATAGATCAGTGCAGTTGCTGATCATCTTGAACCAATACTTTTCTTGGGCAGTTTATTTTCCATTTACTTTTTAAAGTCCTTCCCATTTACAGCTCTCTTCTTTTGCCACAATATGTCAATCTCGTTATCTTCATGCTGCGAATAACTTTAAATGAAGAGGGGAGTAATCTTGAAGACTTATTAGCACAATTTCATAGCTTGTAAGTGCGGAAATTAATACGTTCTTCTGGCAGACTTGGCCCTCATGTGTAACACATTTCTCGGTTGCTTTCTGCTGAAAGCTTAGTTACACTCATTAGAAAGTGTCATGCCATTATATTCGTTTCTTCGAGAGATATTGAATGTGCCAGAATGAGATTTTCACTCTGCAGCGGAGTGTGCGCTGATATGAAACTTCCTGACAGATTAAAACTGTGTGCCCGACCGAGACTCGAACTCGGGACCTTTGCCTTTCGCGGGCAAGTGCTCTACCATCTGAGCTACCGAAGCACGACTCACGCCCAGTCTCACAGCTTTACTTCTGCCAGTATCTCGTCTCCTACCTTCCAAACTTTACAGAAGCTTCTGTTTCCACCTTGAGATCAACTGTTTAACTGTTTTGTGACATAATGATCGCAACCTTGCAAAGTTCCCGTTTGTTGCTTTAATTGGACACCGGTGTATATGTAAAATTCTTGTGTTTCATTCCGCGTTTCTTGGTTTGATATTCCTAAGAATATAATTTCTTGGTTGGGGATCACAGTTTAAGGGGGATTTCTTACGTAGTCAATTAATATCAGGCAAGTCTGAATGACAGGTGGTCGCCGAAAACTTTTGTGGACGTATATATCAGTCGTCTCATCATGAGATGCGAAAGTGATAGAAAAATAGGTATTGCAGCTAACATTATGCACGACAGACTCGCTTCAACGTACAGTGCCGTGATAACGCTGACCAACACAGTGCTGTGGTAGCACGAAACTGTATGAGCCACATAATCTCTGGAGTGTCTTGTTTGTCCCGACTGGCGTTCGTCATAAATTCATAACCGTCCAGCATCACACAAAACTGAGCTAATAAAATCCCTGTACTTTAGCTGCGATATAAAATCGCGCAGGATGTCTGCGGCTATAACGTAAACTTGACAGGACTTTATATCATGTCGATAGAAGTGAACTCGTCTCTTGTTGCTCAAAATATTTTTATATATCGTCTCGTTCCCGGAGCAGCCCATCTTCAGATCGTAGATAGTATAGAGCCGCAACGTCCATCCTCACTATCACTGCTTTTTAAAAAATCTTGCAGTGCGGTATCAGGTTGAACCTGATGGTAGGACGGATGCATATGACTCCAAACTTCGTAACCGAGGCGAGAAAAGTCATGGGATCGTCCTAATATCATGTCGGATCTCCTTTTACCTGTCGTAATGCAGCAACTCGACGTGACATGAACTCAACAAGTCGTTGGAAGTCACCATCAGGAATGTTGAGCCATGCTGCTCTACTGCTTCCCACAACTGCGAAAATGCTGGTGCTGGATTTTGTGCACGAAGTGACCTCTAGATCCTGTGCCATAAATTTACGAGAGATGGCCAAATGATTCGCTTAAATTGCCCAAATTGTTCCTCAAACCAATCGCGTACAACTGTGATCCGGTGTCGGGGCGTTGTTATCCATAAATATCCCATCGTTATTTGGAAACGTGAAGTCCATGAATGGCTGCAGATACTCTCCAGGTAGCCGAACATAAACTTTACCAATCAATGATCGATTCATCTGGATCAGAGGAACCTGTCCATTCCATGTAAAGACAGTCGACACCATTCTGGAGCCACCACCAGCTTGCACATTGCCTTGCTGAAAACTCGGGCCGATGGCTTCATGGGTCTGCACCACACCCCAGCCATACCGTCAGGTCTTACCAACTGAAATATGGACTCATATGACCAGGTTACGGTTTTTCCATTCGTCTAGGGTCAACCGATATGGTCAAGAGCCTGGGGCAGGCGCTGCAGGCGATGCCGTGCTGCTAGCAAAGGCACTCGCGTCAGGCATCTGCTGCCATTGCCCATTGACACTGAATTTCGACGCACTGTCCTAACAGATATGTTCTTCGTATGCCCTACATTGATTTCTGTGGTTATTTCAAGCACTGCTGTTTGTCTGGTAGCACTGACAACTCTACGCAAACGCCGCTGCTCTCTGCCGTTAACTGAAGGTCATCGGCCCCTGCGTTGTCCGTTATGAGAACTAATGCCTGAAATTTGATATTCTCGGCACACTCTTGACACTGTAGATCTCGGAATATAGAATTCCTTATCAATTTCCGAAATGGAATGTTCCATGCGTCTAGCTCCAACTACCATTACGCGAAGTGGCCGCGTGGTTAAAGGCGCCATATCACGGATTGCTCGGCTCCTCCCACCGGAGGTTCGAGTTCTCCCTTGGGCATGAGTGTGTGGTGAGTGTGTGTGTGTGTGTTTTGTTCTTAGCATGGGTTAGTTTAAGCTAGTTTAAGTAGTGTGTAAGTCTAGGGATGACCTCAGCAGTTTAGTCCCTTAGGAAGTCACACACATTCGAACATTTTTCTGTTAATTACCGTCAGGCTGCCATAAACACGTCGAAAACTCTTTCACATGAATCACGTGAGTACAAATCCAGCTCCGCCAATACACAACCCTTTTATACCTTGTGTACGCGATACTACCGTCATATGTATATGTGCATACCGCTACCCCTTGATTTTGTCACCTCAGTGTAAGAAGACTATTCTGTTTGACGTTCTGTAGATGGGTTGCGCCCGAAACAGTCATTTTTTTGTCATCAGTTTTCTTCCTGGTTTGATGCGGCCCGCCACGAAATCCTCTCCTGTGCTGACCTCTTCCATCTCAGAGTAGCACTTGCAATCTACGTCCTCTATTATTCACTGGATGTATTCCAGTCTCAGTCTTCCTCTACAGTTTTTGCCCTCTACAGTTCAACGGAAGTCATTCACTCATGTCTTGGCTGGCTCTGAGCACTATGCGACTTAACTTCTGAGGTCATCAGTCCCTCATGTCTTAACAGATGTCCTATCATACTGTCCCTTCTCCTTATCAGTGTTTTCCACATATTCCTTTCCTCTCCGATCCTGCGCAGAACCTCCTCATTCCTTCCCGTATCAGTCCACTAATTATCACACTCCTTGCTCGCCGGCCGGGGTGGCCGAGCGGTTCTAGGCGCTACAGTTTGGAACCACGCGACCGCTACTGTCGCAGGTTCGAATCCTTCCTCGGGCATGGATGTGTGTGATGTCTTTAGGTTATTTAGGTTTAAGTAGTTGTAAGTTCTAGGGGACTGATGACCTCCGAAGTTAAGTCCCATAGTGCTCAGAGCCATTGGAAGCATTTGAACCTCCTTGCTCCGTCCGTCATTGGTTATTTTACTGCCTAGGTAGCAGAATTCCTTAACTTCATCTACTTCGTGGCCATCAGTCCTGATGTTGAGTTTCTCACAGTTCTCATTACTAATACTTCTCATTCCCTTCGTCATTTTTCGATTTACTCTCAATCCATACTCTGTACTCATTAAACTGTTCATTCCGTTCAGCAGATCGTGTAATTCTTCTTCATTTTCACTCAGGATAGCAATGTCATCAGAGAATTGTATCATTGATATCCTTTCAACTTGAATTTTAATTCCATTCTTGAACCTCTCTTTTATTTTAATCATTGCTTCCTCGATGTTCAGATTGAACAGTAGGGGCGAAAGGCTACTTCCTTGTCTTACACCCTTTTTAATACGAGCACTTCGTTCTTGGTCGTCCACTCTTATTATTCCCTCTTGGCTGTTGTACATATTGTATATGACCCGTCTCTCCCTATAGCTTACCCCTACTGTTCTCAGAATAATGCCCCATAAAATTAAAAAAAAATTAAGAACAAGTGACCACTTCATTTCTAGCGATCTATTCCGAACTGAGATCTCTAAAAAAACATATGTTTTCGCAAATCGTCGGACACCAGAAAATCTTACCGGATAAGCGGATAATCGATGCTATACTGTGCAATGGCGCTAGAGAAACGGCCAGCCGTTAGATGGTGGGCGAGTGTACGGCGAGCCCGGAACGGCCGTCAGGTGGGCGTGAAGTGCGAGCTGCAAGAGCGGCCAAGCAAGCGGCGTGGCAGCCGGCGCGCTCAAGCGGACGTGCCTGCCCCGCCGGCCCGAGGTATCTGATTGCAGGCGGCTTACCCAGAAACCCGACGCGGAGCCGGCGCGGCGCGACCCGCAGAATTATCGCCCCTTGCGCGCAATACGGACTGACAGCAATACTCGGAATTTATACAGCCTTCCTCTCGCGGGCCCCAGGGAGCTGACGCGCCGCAATTTATTTCGGCCTCTCCGCTGCTCTCCGCCGCCACCGCTGCTCGAAATATAAATCGGCGGACTGCCGGCCTGGCGTGCCAACGAGGACCGCAGCTGCACGTCCCTTGGCCCTGCTTCCCGTACCCCCCACCCCCCACCCCAAGTACCCGCCCTTTCCTGAGTACGTTACGACGCTCTTCACTACCTTCCCTCCATCTGTCTCTTAACGTCGGTACAATTTAATTTGTTTTCATTATTTTCGAGATTTTCACAGTTATTCTCGTTCGCGTCTCCACAAACCTGATATAATCCTTCCCGTTTTCATTCATATTATTCAACTGATACCAAATATTGGAGACCACGTTTGGATTAAGGTGAATCACCCCATAATCTCCAAATCACACACACACACAATCAAATGCTCTGCTTGCTAAACGTTTTATATAGACAGTGTCCCATAGTCATTGCGACAAACGTCTAACAGTAATACGAGGGTCACTCCAAAAGAAAAAAAAAAGTTTAAATGGCTCTGAGCACTATGGGACTCAACTGCTGAGATCGTAAGTCCCCTAGAACTTAGAACTACTTAAACCTAACTAAACTAAGGACAACACATACATCCATGCCTGAGGCAGGATTCGAACCTGCGACCGTAGCGGTCACGCGGTTCGAGACTGTAGCGCCTATAACCGTACGGCCACTCCAGCCGGCTCACTCCAAAAGAAATTAACACTATTTTTTTTAAAAATACATGTTTTATTCTACATGTTTGAAAGTTTTAAATGTGTAGATACATCCTTTAGGAACAATATTTTCATTTCTCCACATAATTTCCATCCCTCTCAACTGCCTTACGCCATCTTGGTACCAGCGCCTGTATACCAGCACGGTAAAATTCTGGACCAACCTGTTGGAGCCCCTGTTGGCAGCGTGCACAAGGGAGTCATCATCTTCAAACCTTGATCTATGGCCGGTCGGAGTGGCCGAGCGGTTCTAGGCGCTACAGTCTGGAAACGCGCAACCACTACGGCTGCAGGTTCGAATCCTGCCTCGGGCATGGATGTGTGTGATGTCCTTAGGTAAGTTAGGTTTAAGTAGTTCTAAGTTCTAGGGGACTGATGACCTCAGCAGTTAAGTCCCATAGTGCTCTGAGCCATTTGAACCATTTGAACTTTGTTCTACGGAGAGACTCTTTCAGTTTCCCAAAGAGATGATAGTCAGGACTGTAAGGCGGGTGTTTCAGTGTTGCCCATCCGAGTTTTGTGATCGCTTCCATGGTTGTTTGACTGACATGTGGCCGTGCATTCTCGTGCAACAGCAAAACATCCTGCTTTTGCCGATGTGGTCGAACACGACTCAGTCGAGCTTGAAGTTTCTTCAGTATCGCCACATATGCTTCAGAATTTATGGTGGTTCCACTTGGCATGATGTCCACAAGCAAGGGCCGGCCGGAGTGGCCGAGCGGTTCTAGGCGCTACAGTCTGGAACCGCGCGACCGCTGCGGTCGCAGGTTCGAATCCTGCCTCGGGCATGGATGTGTGTGATGTCCTTAGGTTAGTTAGGTTTAACTAGTTCTAAGTTCTAGGGGACTAATGACCGCAGCAGTTGAGTCCCATAGTGCTCAGAGCCATTTTTTCCACAAGCAAGAGTCCTTCGGAATCGAAAAACACCTTAGCCAGCAGGGAAGGTGTGGTTTTGAAATTTTTTTTCTTGGGTGAATTTGCATGATGCCACTCCATTGACTGCTTCTTCGTCTCTGGTGAAAAATGATGTCACAATTCTTCCAAGAAATTCATCTCCACCATTCTCGTACCGCTCCAAAAGTTCGCTGCATACCGTTTTTCTTGTTTCTTTGTGAGGCACTGTCGACATCCTGGGAACCCACCTGGCACAAACCTTTTTTAACGCCAAGATGGCAGGACGTAGGCACTCTGTGGCGTTTTTATGAAATGTGTGTTGCTATCACCCTCTGATCTGCTGCTCCAAGTGAAAGGCGGTAGCCATAGAAAATTGAAGTTCCTGATTTGTCTCTAAAACACAGGGTGACTATTATTGAACTATATGAAAAAATGTAAATTAATAACAAAATAAGGTGCACAACTTTATTCAACATGTAAACCTCACTACAGATATTTGGATTTACGTTACGAGATGTTCGATACGCCTGCCATCATTGGCAATGATGTGGTGTAGACGAATAGTGAAATTCTGCACGGCCAGCTGAAGTGTTGGAACACTGATGCTGTCGATGACCTCCTGATTGGCTGTTTTCAACTCAGCAGTGAATTTGGGGATATTGCTGTACACCTTGTCTTTAATACAGCCCCACAAAAAGGTGTCGCGTGTGTTCAAATCTGGAGAATGTGGGGGCCAATCGAATCGAGGCCCACGCCGGGTACCTGGCTACCCGAGAGCCACAATGGGTCCCCCAAGTGCCTCTCCAGGACATGGAAAACTCTCCTGCTTCGATGGGGTCGAGATCCGTCTTGCATGAATCACATCTTGTCGAAATCAGGGTCTTTTGAGATATTGGGGATGAAATCATCTTCCAAAACCTTTACGTACTGTTCGGTATTAACTCGCATTCTTATCTGCTGTGCAGTGGAGAGTAGGTACTGGGTGTAAGAACTGGTTGATACTGGAACATTAACTCACTTTCGAGTGCGGTGTTTGACGGAGGGTAATTTGTTTCTCGGTCTGTCTGCTTGTCCGTTCGGTACAACCACCAACATTGCACGTGCACATGCACATACTAATTCCCATCATCCTCTACAGCCAACCATGCAGTTTAAACGTCCTAACTCAAACCGTTTAAAAGTTATGACGATTTTATTTGATACTGTTCAATAACTGTCACCCTGTATCATTCTCCACTTAGAGACATTCGTTCTTATATGTTTATTGGAGTAACTAGTGTGTTACTTAGTTAGCAGACCCTACTAGTTTGGTGAAATCTCACCATCCCATGGCAGAAGAATACTGGAGAACTCCTGGCTTTATTTAGAAATGTCAGCAAAAGTTTTCTTAATGTGAGTAGTTCCCTATGACATTATCTATTACTTGTGACATCTATCACAAGGTCTTCAAAATACCTAGGTATACAAAGCACAGTGTGTGAGTGTCTGGGATCTCTTCCCAAACCTGTAGACTGATTTTAAACCTTTTTGGCATATATAAAGCAGTCCGCAGAACTATCCGCACTATGGGGCTTATAATCCCTTAGCTCCAATAGGAGAGTTTATACAGGCAAAAACATGTTTTGGAGCTCCTGGGGTATAGGTTTCCCTGCATGAAAGTATGTTGTGTGGGAACAGTATTGGTCTGCCAAATCAAATGCTTTGCAGAGTAACTTACATATCAGTGGCAAACAGCAGTGTTATAGGCCCCAATATATAAGCTGCCCTGCATGACAGGTATATTGTGGTGGAGTAGTTTTGGCCTGCTTTGCATGGCTGCCTGCACATCAGGTGCAAATAAATGATTTCAATCCCCTGACGTGTAGCCAGTCCTGTAACACAGGTATGCTGTGAGAGTAGTAATCACCTGCTTTACTGAACTCTATTGCAGGGGCTCCATGTACCCATGAGACGGATAGAGGAGGGCGTGGACACAGTGAGAGGGAGGTGGACTGGTGGAAAAGAAAGAGGGGGTGGAGATGGAACAAATGAAGGGAAGGAGGATATGGTAAGAGAGAGGGGGAAGGAAGATTTAGTCACAGTCGTAGATGAAGTGGACAAACATGGGGAGACGAGGCGAGGAAGAGACACAGAGAGTGGGCAGGAAGAGACAGATGTGGGTGAGATGGATTGAGGGAGGGAGGAAGAGGTGGACATAGGAAAGAGGGGGAGGAGGTGGACACAGATAAGAGGGAGGAGAATGTGTGTTCATCACAAGAGTCAAATGCATATGCAGGCGAAGCTGTAAGGAAGAAGCTAGTATATATTACTGAATCGATTTCAGCCACACTTGGGGCACATACACTTGCTGTCTGTAAAGAAGCACTGTGGGTGTAAAAATCACCTATGTCAGTAAGTGGTGGGGGTGAAAAAGAATGTAGCAATCGCTTGCAAACTCCAAGATTTAATTTGTCTGGTATTTGAGAATAAGAATACTTGACAACTTCGAACAAACTTTACACATAAATTCAAACCATTAAGTAACTCTTTTTCGATTACCCCACCACAGAACGAAGAAAGGAAAAAAGCTGGTCGCTTACTACATTTTGACTGTTCTCGCAATAGAATTGCCGCTTTACTAGTACCTCTTTATTACTATACCTATTCGTAACGCAGATTGAAGGCAGTATCTACATACACCACTAAATGTGCCTGCCATATTACATCATGGTACAGCATGTAGCTCAAGAGATATGACGTCATAAAAACGGAGCGAAAATTACGCGGACTGTACTCATCCAGTATTTGATAATGAGAGCACTTAGCGACTTCAATCAAACTTTGCACATGATTTGAAATTTTCTATGAACTTTTTCTCGTTTACATGCTTGTTGTTGTTATTGGCTTCAGTCCAGAGACTGGTTTGACGCAGCTCTCCATGCTGCTCTATCCTGTGCAGGCTGCTTCATGTCTGAGTAACTACTGCAACCTACATCCTTCTGAATCTGCTTGGTGTATTCATCCCTTGGTCTCTCTCTACGGTTTTTACCCTCCACGCTTCCCTCCAATACTAGATTCGTGATCCCTTGATGCCTCAGAATGCACCCTACCAACTGAATCCTTCTTCTAGTCAAGTTGGGCCACAAATTCCTCTTCTCCTCAATTCTTTTCACTACCTCCTCATTAGTTACGTGATCTACCGATCTAATCTTTAGCATTTTTGTGTAGCACCACATTTCGAAAGCTTCTATTCTGCTCTTGTCTAAACTATTTATCGTCCACGTTTCACTTCCATAAATGACTACACTCCATACAAATACTTTCAGAAGAGACGTCATGGCACTTAAATCTTTACTCTATTTTAACAAATTTCTCTTCTTCAGAAACGATTTCCTTGCCATTTCCAGCCTACATTTTACATCCTCTCCACTTCGACCATCATCAGTTACTATGCTCCCCAAATAGCAAATCTCATCTACTACTTTAAGTGTCTCATTTCCTAATCTAATTCTCTCAGCGTCAGCTGGTTTAATGCGACTACATTCCACTATCCTCGTTTTGTTTTCATTGATGTTCATCTTATACCCTTCTTTCAAGACACTGTCCATTCCGTTCATCTGCTCTTCCAGGTCCTTTGCTGTCTCTGACAGAATTACAGTGTCATCGGAAAACCTCAAACTTTTTATTTCTTATCCTTCACTGCTTGCTCAATATACAGATCGAATAACATCAGGGATAGGCTGCATAATCTGTCTCACTCACTTCCCAACCACTGTTTCCCTTTCATGCCCCTCGACTCTAGTAACGCCCCTCTGGTTTCTGTACAAAGTATAAATAGCCTTTCGCTCCCTGTATTTTACCACTGCCACCTTCAGAATTTGAATGAGAGTATTCCAGTCAACATTGTCAAAATCTTTCTCTAAGTCTACAAATGCTAGAAACGTAGGTTGGCTTTTCTTAATCTAGCATCTAAGGTAAGCCGTAGGGTCAGTATTGCCTTGCGTGTTCCAACATTCCCTACGGAATCCAAACTGATCTTCTCCAAGGTCGGCTTATACCAGTTTTTCCATTTTGCTGTACAGATTTCGTGTCAGTATTACGCAGCCGTGACTTATTAAACTGATAGTTCGGTAATTTTCACACCTGTCAACACCTGTTTTCTTTGGGATTGGAATTATTATATTATTATAGAAGTCTGAGGGTATTTCGCCTGTCTCATGCATCTTGCTCACCAGGCTATCAGTAGTTCAAATGGAATGTTGTCTACTCCCAGGGCCTTGTTTGGACTTAGTCTTTCAGTGCTCTATCAAATTCTTCACGCAGTATCATATCTCCCATTTCATCTTCATTTACGTCCTCTTCCATTTCCATAATATCGTCGTCAAGTACATGTACCTTGCGTAGTCCCTCTATATGCTCCTTCCATCTTTCTGTTTTCCCTTCTTTGCTATGAACTGTTTTTCCATCCGAACTCTTGATATTCATACAGGTAATTCTCTTTTCTCCAAAGGTCTCCATAATTTTCCTGTAGACAGACTCTATCTTTCCCCTAGTGATACATGCTTCTACATCCTTACATTTGTCCTCTAGCCATCCCTGCTTAGCCATTTTGCACTTTCAGTCGATCGCATTTTTGAGACGTTTGTATTCCCTTTCGCCTGCTTCATTTACAGCATTTTTGTATTTTCTCCTTTCAGCAATTAAATTCATTATCTCTTCCAATGATTTCTACTAGCCCTCGTCTTTTTACTTACTTAATCCGCTGCTGCCTTCACTATTTCATCTCTCATAGCTATGCATTCTTCTTCTACTGTATGTCTTTCCTCCGTTTTTGTCAATCGTTCCCTAACACTCTCTCTGAAATTCTCTAGAGCCTCTGGTTCTTTCAGTTTATCTACGTACCATCTCCTTCAAATGCCACCTTTTTGCAGTTTATTCAGTTTTAATCTACAGTTCATAACCAATAAATTGTGGTCAGAGTCCACATCTGCCCCTGGATATGTCTTACAATTTAAAACCTGGTTCCTAAATCTCTGTCTAACCATTATATGACCTATCGGAAATCTTCCAGTGCCTCCAGGCCTCTTCCACGTATACAACCTTTTGTCATGCTTTTTAAACCAACGATCAACCTGGGGGGCGGTTTCCTCTTTCATTCCTTACCCCCCCCCCCCCCCCCCTCCCCTTCCATATTCACCTACTACTTTTGCTTCTCTTCCTTTTCTTGCTATCGAATTCCAGTCCCCCATGACTATTAAATTTTCGTCTCCCTTTACTATCTGAATACTTTCTTTTATCGCATCATACATTTCTTCTCTCTCTTCGTCATCTGCGGAGCTAGTTGGCATATAAACTTGTAGTACTGTGGTAGGCGTGGGATTCGTATCTATCTTGGCTAAAATAATGTGTTCACTATGCTGTTCGTAGTAGCTTACGCGCGCTCCTACTTTTTTATTCATTATTAAACCTACTCCTGCATTACCCCTATTCGATTTTGTATTTATAACACTGTATTCACCTGACCAGAAGTCTTGTTCTTCCTGCCACCGAGCTTCACTAATTCCCACTATATCTATCTTTAACCTAACCATTTCCCTTTTTAAATTATTTAACCTACCTGCCCGATTAAGGGATCTGACATTCCACGCTCCGATCCGTAGAACGCCAGTTTTATTTCTCCTCATAACGACGTCCTTCTGAGTAGTCCCCGCCTGGAGATCCGAATGGGGGACTATTTTACCTACGGAATATTTTACCTACGCAATATTTTACCCAAGAGGACGCCATTATTTAACCGTACAGAAAAGCTGCATGCCCCCGGGAAAAATTACGGCTGTGGTTTCCCCTTTCTTTCAGCCGTTCGCAGAACCAGCACAGCAAGGCGGTTTTGGTTAATGTTACAAGGTCAGATCAGCCAATCATCCAGACTGTTGCCCCTGCAACTACTGAAAAGGCTGCTGCCCCTCTTCAGGAACCACACGTTTGTCTGGCCTCTCAACAGATACCGTTGTGGTTGCACCTATGGTACGGCTATCTGTATCGCTGAGGCACGCAAGCCTCCCCACCAACGCCAAGGTCCATGGTTCATGGGGTTTGACGTGCTTAACGTCAAATAATTAATACATTAACTCATTTTTAAAGTTGCCAGAAGTTTGAAGCTGTTTTATATAGCGGAGTTCGATTATTTGATGAATCGAGGATTTACGGATTATTTACTAACCTCTAAAGAAGCACTGTGCGGTTAAGAGCCATCTACATCCCATAGGAGTGGGAAGAATAAGGGGTACACCGATGCATAACTCAGGAATAATCGGTGCAGATTCCGCCTGTGTGTTAGATACATGACTTAAAAATACCATACGAGATAGGTACCCCCTACAACTAGCGGTGTTGGTGTGGATGTGAAGGGGTGACGAAAAAAATTCGGAATAAACCTGTATTTCTTATATTTAGTTCACTTGGAATACTTTTAAAAGTATGAAGTGCAATTTGTGTTTTATTTGTGCTGTTTATTGTATCAGCCAGGTCGAGAGAATAAGCATTGCAGCGAGCCACTGATTTTGTGAACGTGTTACAGGGTCTAAGATCAAGCCACAAAGCTGGATACCACAGATAAATTTAATAACTTCTTTGGAGTTGTATCATGTAATTTAGCAAAGAATTATGCATTCTGGTTAACAATATTTGTCACGTAGGTATACATTCAACATCTCCTCCTAAGGCTCTAGACATATTACAACCGAACTTGATATACAGTATATATATTACTTACTATCTGGAAAGAAGTACTGTGGGGGAAACGCCACCAGCCTCCCATTGGGGTGGGTGTGGGGGTGGTAACGGGGTGAAGGAAAACTGGAGGAGGAGGTGGGCTGGGAGAGGAGCGATATAGACGTAGAGGACAGAAAGAGTGAAAAGAGAGAGAGAGAGAGAGAGAGAGAGAGAGAGAGAGAAAGAGAAAGAAAGAGAGATAGAGGGATAAGCGGATAGAGGGGGTAGGGAGATGATTAGAGAGAGGGATGAGGAAATGGAGACTGAATGGACTAAGACAGGGGGGAGGAAGAATTGACAGAGAGGTGAAGAAGGAGATAGATTGATAGCACATTGGAATAAATAACTACCTAGGCAAGCCCAGATCGCTCAGCATTTAACGAAATGAGAAAATTTCGGAGCACTGGGTAACTGTACTGATGCACCCATCATATCAGAAGGAAGACAGAAGTGTTGTTAGCAACTGCAGTAGTTTTCCTTCTTCCCAACTCATATAAAATTCCCTGTCCATATCTCCTTGATCGAGCTCAAGCAACTGAAGGCCAAACTGATGAATATTACGTGGGGTTCAGGCCGAATAGATTTTGCCCAGAACATTTTAATTCTGAAACTAATTGTCACAGAAAGAGGTCCACAAAGGGGTACCGTTGGCTTTTGGAAGTCACCTATACGGTGGTTTAGGTTAGTTTCCCAGGTATTCACCCTGAAGCCATTCACGCTCTTAGGCCCTAATTTGCGAGTAATAGGCAAAGAAAGAGACTTCAAAATTGAATTGATTTCAGACCAAAGCGTTTCCATAACCTACATGTTAAGTTATTCGGCTGGTTTAATCTGAAGGTTGTGGGTTCGGATCCTGTCAGGTGATTAATTTTTACCGAAAAGACTGGAATCACCTTTTTAATTCATTTAACTAGTTTAAATATAATTATTTCATTTCTATTTCTTTGCCTCATCTTTTTAATTTTAGTATTGACGTTTCCTTTTTCTCTCTTCAATAATAGCCTACTTTAATTCACCACTTAAGAGCACAGGGGTTTCCATAAAACTCTTGCATCAAAAGACTGTAAAACGTGTCTTATCTCTCATAATAGAGGCAAAGGATTTCTAACACACAAACATTCTGCAAGGATTCATTCAGACTTTTCTGTAACAATAACTTCAGAAGATATGAACTTTAGTTTGAGAGGAACCGCTCACTCGACAGGCAGTAAGTCATTTATACTAAACTCCCTTCACAAACAGTTGCTGCAAAAATTCTGGAACACTGCTCTCTCGTTCATATAACGTGGCGCACACACAGCCAACTTGTTACAAGTACTCTATAGCTTTTGTGGAACTAGACAAGCGCTGAAATATGATATACGTGAGGTCCAAAGAAATAGACCTGGCGTTCTACCAGACTATGCTGACTGGATGCTACATACTCTTTCGCAGCACGAGTCTTTTGTGAAACATTAGTTACAGTTCTCATGTTAAGATATTTGCTGGCGCCCGAACTGGTCAGAAAATAACTGAACTGTTACAATATGGGGGAGATATTTACATTATTTATGTAAATCATTTGCGTTGCTCGATGGTATTTAATGGGAAAAATATTCGGTGTGACAGTCTCGACTCCAATTTACTTGCAGTCACAACATTTTTCTTAAGGAAAACGTCTTGTAAGTATTTTGCAGAGTGTATACGATTTATTTTCTAGTAATATACTTGGAAGTATTGAGGCAACACGGTTCGTTAATTATAATAATAGATATCTTTTAAATTGTTATTAATATATTGACATGGTGACCAGAAAAAGTACTTGCCATCAAACACGTGCAACGTTTCGACTGTTATCTAACAGTCCACTTTCAAAAAATGGCTCTGAGCACTATGGGACTCAACTGCTGAGGTCATTAGTCCCCTAGAACAACTACTTAAACCTAACTAACCTAAGGACATCACACACATCCATGCCCGAGGCAGGATTCGAGCCTGCGACCGCAGCAGTCGCGCGGTTCCAGACTGAAGCGCCTAGAACCGCTTGGCCACACCGGACGGCATAATTCGATACGTTCGAGATAATTAGCATTCACGTTGGCCGGCGCTGTACATACAATCTGCAATATAATACCTAATCTGCAGTGATAGGAATAAGGTGCTATTATAGCACAAGCACTCGTCCGCACCGCCAACTGACTGAACAAGATATACGCGTTGCACAATAAATGACAAAGAGAGACCATAACACACTTCAGAAGATAGTTAACTGCATCATTCCTTTGAACGGGAAATAAACAGAAAGGAAATAAATCATCTTATGCGAAGGGACTAAATGAAATGGCAAGGAGAAAAGAAACAAAATAAGTAAGGAAAAATTACGAATACAAGAAGAAAAGACCACATGAAAAGAAAATAACAGTACAAAAGACAAAATTTGTGCGAAAAAAAGAAAAGCACAGGAACGAAAATATCCAAGGAGCCGGCGCACGAAGAGATGGAATGACAGAAGGCAAAAGTGACAAGTTCATTGTCTAAGAGTTCTGCTAAGTTTTCTCTCCAGACTCTGTGACACTGGAACGCTGTTGTGTTTGTCCGCTATACGTAGACTCGCAATTCGCCGCGAATGAGGAGAAGAGGAATATCACGTACACTCGACTGTGAAATATGAACAAGTTTACAAGAGCTGAAGTACTGCAGCACTCATTAATTTACGGCCGCGATCTCGCTCGCGCACTGCGAGTCGCGAAAGCGGTAGACGAGGAAACGGAATGCCGTCGGTTTAGTGCCGCGAAGCCGGTAGCTGCTCTCACAAGTTCCTCCCGACCGAGTTCTCGCTTCAGCGCTTTTCTCGAGTTGCATCTTGCAATGCAACAAACTGGCGTTCTCTCTGTAGCTAAGTGCAGTCTATCTGCTGCACATCTGTCGCTTAACACACAACCAGCGTCTCGTATATTAATTACTAGCATCTACGAGCTGACTGCTTTATTACACCGAAATACTTCCCAGAGATTTCCACATTTTTTCAGGTTGAAATTAGAAATTTCTGTAAAGTGTTTTTTGTTTGTTTATGAGAATAAGTTTTACTTTACTAGTTTTCATACCCGCAAATGTTTTTATTAATTATTTTTTAGTTGCTACGTCGCTTATTAATTTAAAAATTTTCATTTATGTAAGTTTCGCCACACCTGCAAATTCCTTCGTTACCACAGTTGAACAACGCTACTTGTCATGCACGTCATTGTGCGATAACCTCAATTATATGATAAGTCCTCGCAGCAACACGCTCCGAAATGTTGTCACTGGAAAGTAATATAAATACACCTTGATAGCAACGGTGCACCAGTTTTGAAACTGGACCCTCTTCACACAACGGTCGTTGTTGACTTCAAGCATGGCACTGCGAGAAAGTCGCCAGAGTACTTCTATGCACCGAAATTACGTAGAGTAAAAGAACCGAACAGCCGATACTGAGCTACAAAATATGTGTGTTCAAATATGGATCGGTATTTATATTTGTTACAAAACAAAGAGCCACCTTTGCTTTTGTGTGAACGACAAATTAACAGTCTGTGGCAAATTCTCGCACTTATGTTACACACTGTCGCACTCAAAACAGTGCAACGGTAAGCAGACGTGGAGCCCGAGAACCCACGAAAATTCACGAAGATTCCTCAGATCAGCGAGCGCTTCGAAGATGGCCGTGATAGAGCAACAAGCGCTCTGCAACAATTCGCTGCCTTCCTCCTCCTCCTTTCCTTGCGCTACAGCCTAAACAGTTGCTTCTGAAGCAGAGTCTCAGAGTGATTTGTAACAAATCGACTCAAATCATTTATTTCCGTGACAGTTTCCCTACGTCCGTCAGAATTTCCTGAGCCCTCCAATATTCGCAGAGATTTTACTGACTTTTGCACTAAATTCATTTTCCCAATTTTTCAAGTTTTCCAAACAAGTCCCTACCCTGTTGTAACAGTAATTTGCTCGCATTTTTAAGTGTTTACTTTCGTGTTTTCAATAAACTTGCTTGACAATCCCAGTGCTTTTCGATTCAATAAACTGGAACACACGGGATTGTTTATGCGATGCGTTTCTCCTCGATTCGTGCACATCTAACAAATAGAATTTGCAATCTGAAGAAATAAAAACAGTTCTCCATATGTCGGTTTATTTCGCTGCGATGTGGAACATGGTCTTTGTTTTAATGCTGGCAGCTGAGTTGCTGAAAACGTGTCTGGGATGAGGTGCTTGTTTGATTGAGTATGTTCTTGTGGATTATGAAAGAAGTGTCGATACAGTTAATACAATGAACATGCATTGCGGAGGATCAGATTTACATCGTTACACCGTCATTCCAATTTCTATTTCACATCATTTCCCTACATCGCTTCAAGTGAACGGGGGGACATTCGCTTCAAAACTCCATGGCTGATTTCCGCTTCCTCCTGAACTCTAATAATACAGTGGTATTGTACCGGCCATAAAGACCTCGATGTCAGCGGGAACTAAACAACCACCCGTCTTTCTCTAATGAAGCCGTTTCTACATTTGTTGTTTGGTACGGAATGTACACTTTGGATTATACTGTAGAAAATATAACATAGACTGAACGTGCAAACTTTGTAGATATAGCAAATGTCGTTCATGTACAATTATTTTATTTCAGTAAACAAAGACCAGATTTCGAAAATGAGAAGCTAATAGAGAGCTGTAAGTTTTCAAAACTTAATGAAACTTACCAATTGGTTAGCAGGTGTGTGATGAAACTAACACGCACTGAATTTTCTGCCTAATTGTTATCGCATCCTCATAAGGTGGTATACTGTTCCGAGGTACAAGAGAACAGAGTACCTGTCATCAGTCTCCAATTAGAAAACATGTTGCTGTTTGTTGTTGTGGTCTCCAGTCCAGAGACTGGTTTGATGCAGCTCTCCATGCTACTGTATCCCATGCAAGCTTCTTCATCTCCCAGTACCTACTGCAAACTACATAAGATAAGAAAACATAAGAACATGCCGAGTATCATTCCCAGATCCAGTGTTTTGGATAAAAGGAGGTCGATACCAGTAAGAAGAAAGACACAGGCGTTTCAGAGAGGAAATATCTTTTCTGCCCCCATTCTTCGGACGTCGAATTGAATGGACAAGCTGAAAGGCACAGAACCGCTTGAGAAGTATTTTTAGCAAACCTAAAGAAATCGGAAAATCAGAAATAAAGAACATAAAAAAATCTCCGCCGGAGCAGGTCTTGGAATGCCCAACGGTATAGACCGGCCGCCGTGTGATCCTCAGCCCACAGGCGTCACTGGGTGCGGATATAGAGGGCCATGTGGTCAGCACACCACTCTCCCGGCAGGATGTCGCTTTACGAGACCGGAGCCGTTACTTCTCAATCAAGTAGCTCCTCAGTTTGCCTCACAAGGGCTGAGTGCACGCCGCTTGACAACAGAGCGCGGCAGACCGGATGGTCACCCATCCAAGCGCTAGCCCAGCCCGACAACGCTTAACTTCGGGGATCTGACGGAAATCGGTGTTACCATTGCTGAAACGCCGCTGGCAAATAAAGAACTTAGGATTGTAAAATTAATAAACAGTCTCGACTGCACAGTCATATATTAAAAAATATGACCAGTATCTGGCTGTAGTAGTAGCCCATATTTAGATAGTTCGTCATCCGGCTGACGATGATGACGGTTGGAGCAGCTGTGGTGCAGTTTTGCGGCTGCGGTCAGAAAATTTTAATAAATGACTCTACTATCGAGAGTCTTTTTTAATAACAGATCGCAATTCCCGATAATGTTACCTGAAACATAGGATTGTAATTCCTGAGAACAGCAAACTGGCCTGTATATGTTTCATTGCCAGCTCCAAGGTGTCCAGATGATATTTCTAGATTGGACAGAGAACTGCTGTTGTCCACTCTGGACAGGTCTACTGTGAGCTACATTTGGGTTAAATCTATGTGTTTCAATGAAAGAATGTCAGATTAAAAATCGAAAGGTTCAGGGTTCAATCCCCAGTAGCTCCCACGAATGTTTTGTCACTGAGCGTTTCTTTCGCTTCTAGCGATGATTTTTAAATTTAAAAAATGCCGCTTTCGGAAATGGTTCGGAATGTACCTAAAACTGCAGGTCCCACTATGATTGGCAGGAAAATTATGTTCAAAGGTTAGAGGAAGGCAGAGCACATCACGGCCAGTACAGTCGTGACAAACGAAGCACTGTAGTTTTCAAACAAACCTTCGAGTTGATAGCATCTTGACTTTTTAACGAGTTTTTATGAGGGCGCTTTCTTGTCTGTCTGTCTGTTCGGTACTAATTTTGCAGTTCATTTTAAACTATCTTACCAAGAAGCTAGACGCTACAAATTATAAAATTATCTCAGGACTGGATGAAAATGCAATATGAACTCGCTTTCTTAAGGGTGTGTTCGGTAGGGGTAGGGGTGTGGGTGTGAAAGTTTGGCAACGCCTGACATCTCAGCTGTCGTCCGGGACCGGTGTGTAGAATCGGAATGCTTTCCAAGCAGCATGCGAGCACAGGCGAGCACGGCCGAGCAGAGGGAAGGGGGAAGAGAAGGTCGGCAGAAAGAAGTGGTACAGGAGACGTGTGCAATATGAGTGACATGCGCAAATAAGTAAAAACATATAATCTCATCTAAATGTTTGAAATCCACTGATAAATTTCACACACTAAGACTAATAAGCAAAAAATACTTATTTAAATAAAACCAAATATTTAATATAGCACTTTTTTAAACCGGACTAAAAGGTAATATCACTTACTCCCATACGATTGATCACCACGTAAGATAGTACTGCAAATTTGTGTTTGTCAATTTTTAGTACCTATGACAATACTAGAAAGATTTCTGTTCAAAATTTTGGGACGCATGCAATAAATAAGAGTTATGAGATTCACTGCTCATGCATCAGTTACGTATTCTTTCCGAAATAATAACAGTCATCCATCATCATGTAAATTTTCGCGTTAATACGTCTTTGGCTGTTCTGAAATTAAACAAATTAAAGATGATTGCGCCCTCTTCTTCGTAGTGGTACTATTCTTCTTCTAGCCTTGGGTCTGTAGTTATAGTTTTTTCCTTGGTATCCGGCTTTGATCCACACGTAGGCTATGGTCATGTCGTTTCTTTCTATGCTATGATTCTAGAATCATGCCTGCCAAGTCACACCACTCCTTCGTGTTGCGATTTATTTTTCCGTCAGAGTAATTTAGTGATAAGTTGTCATGTAAACAGTTGCCATTATATCAATAGCACGTAAAAGTGACTGTGCCAATAATTAAGAGGGAGAAACGTAGTTACTGAACAGAAGACGTTTCAAATAAAAGTAGAGGGGAAACGAAAAATAATATTTTAGTCATAAACGCGTTGTGTAATACCGAACCCGGACAATACTTCAACCGCTAGCTTGGCGTTCGATCTGAGATAAGTATCAGTTCTTGTAAAGTGAGGGAAACGGGAATGAAATAGCGGAATGCCGTTCCACTTGGTGGACTGTCACTGGCTGCTGCTGCTGCTGGGCCGGCCTCAGCGACAGGCCTGCGAGCGAGACGAGCGTGGGTGTCGGTGCGTGAGTCAGCGAGGGGCGTGAAGGGGCGGGCCGCGAGGGAAGGGGGAGCGGCCGGCCTGCAAATCCCGGCTCATTGTGTCGCCATTAGCGGCTAATAACGGACGCTTGTTGGCCGCCGATCGCTCTAAACGCGTTACGTAGCAGCTACGCACCGCACATCGGCGCGCCGGCCGCTGAAAAGGGAAATTTTTTTTTAAAAAAAAAGGGGGAAAAAAGAGAGAAAGAGGACGGTTGGCTGCTGCGGCGGCCCCGCGTCTGACGTAGCCGGTAACACGATTTGAAAATTGCGGGAATTCTTCTTCCGGCGCCGCGGCCCAGAAACGCTCCTGCGTGGCACGCATTGGTATTCACGGCAGCGACAAGGCAGGCCTCGAGGCTTGCGCTGTGGTAGTGGCTGGGCCGGGCAACGCACGAAAAGGTGTGTGTGTGTGTGTGTGTGTGTGTGTGTGTGTGGTGTGAAGAGGGTGAGGCGGGGGGGGGGGGGGGGGGGAGGGGCGGGAGTGAAGCTCCTAACAAAGTAGCAAACACCTCGTCTCCTACAGAGGGGAAGCAACTTCACTGAGGTCCACAGGTAGTCAACGTCTCGTGCCGTGTTTGGAACTTGCTGCTGGTATTTTACCCTGAGAGCCAGATCACTTATTCTGTCCGTTACGGGAGTGGATATAGATATTTTTTTGTGCCTTTGAAGTACGAGGGTCACTCCAAAAGAAATGCACACTATTTTTGTAAAAATACAGTTTTCATTCTGCATGTGTGAAAGTTTTACAGTGTGTAGATACATCCTTCCCGTTTGTTTTCAAACGTAGTTCAATCTGTTCCCGAGAGTGGCGCCATCACAGTATGTCTTCAAGATGGCTGCTACACTTGACGTTCGTCAGAAGCAACGTGCTGTCATAGAATACCTGTGCTGTGAAAACGAGACAGTGGGAAACATCCACAAGAGGTTGAAAAAGGTGGATGGAGATGCTGCTGTCGATCGCAGTACAGTCAGTCGGTGGGCAAGCAGGTTACGTGATGAAAGCGGGCACGGCAATATTGAGGATTGTCCTCGCAGCGGCAGGCCTCGTACTGCACACACTCCAGACAATGTGCAGAGTTAACGAATTGGTGACTGCTGACAGACGCATCACAGTGAACGAATTGTCACGCTACGTTGGGATAGGGGAAGGAAGTGTTTGCAGAATACTGAAAGTGTTGGCGTTAACAAAGGTTTCTGCCAGGTGGGTTCCCAGGATGTTGATAGTGGCTCACAAAGAAACAACAAAAACGGTAAGCAGCGAACTTTTGGAACAGTACGAGAATGGTGGAGATGAATTTCTTGGATGAATTGTGACAGGTGATGAAACACTGCTCCATCATTTTTCGCCAGAGACGAAAATGCACGGCCACATGTCAGTCAAAAAACCATTAAAGCGATCACAAAACTCGGATGTTCAACACTGAAACACCCGCCTTACAATCCTGACTCGGCTCCATGTGACTTTCATCTCTTTGGGAAACTGAAAGACTCTCTTTGTGGAACAAGGTTTGAACATCATGACTGCCTTGTGCACGCTGCCAAACAGTGGCTCCAACAGGTTGGTCCAGAATTTTACCGTGCGGGTATACAGGTGCTGCTTCCAAGATGGCGTAAGGCAATTGAGAGGGATGGAAATTGTGTGGAGAAATGAAAATATTGTTCCTAAAGGATGTATCTACACACTGTAAAACTTTCAAACATGTAGAAAAAAAGATGGATTAAAAAAAATAGTGTGCATTTCTTTTAGAGTGACCCTCGTATTTTGGGGTCCTCAACTAATGTACGGGATATTTATAAATTATCTATACAAAAGTAACTTTTAACTGTGGAAAGGGTAAATAACTTACAGAAATGTTTGGTACAACACCGAATGCAGTATATCGTCACGGTTTATTTCCACCTAACACTCTTAGTTCCTGACGATCCCCTTAGGTGGCGTGTGCGAATGAGTTATTCCAACAGTCACCTTGGGGTCATACAACGGTGCGGAGCGTGTGCAGTGTTCCTTATGGTTTCAAGAGTCCAATTCCGCTCCTACAGTTCAGAGAGAATTCAGGGCAAGCCATCACTTCAAAGACAAACTGGTACAGTTGTTTCATCAAAAGTGGGTGTGTACCACACAGGACGCCGGGTCAGGGCAACACCGACTCAAAGGAAGGCCTCGGCGCTTGTTCGTGACGTCACGTCAGCTAGGCACGGCGAACGCCAGGTCTGTTGCAGGCATACTCATAATGGTGGTGGTGTCCGCATCTCGTGGTCGTGCGGTAGCGTTCTCGCTTCCCACGGCCGGGTTCCGGGGTTCGATTCTCGGCGGGGTCAGGGATTTTCTCTGCCTCGTGATGACTGGGTGTTGTGTGATGTCCTTAGGTTAGTTAGGTTTAAGAAGTTCTAGGGGACTGATGACCATAGATGTTAAGTTCCATAGTGCTCAGAGCCATAATGGTGGTGTCTCTCCCCCCCCCCCCCCCCCTGACAAAGGAAAATGTGAAACTATTGGCGGTAGTTGACCAACACACATTGTTCTGAGAGATTTCTGCAATCAATTAATTGTGCAATTCATTACACTTCTTAACAAATAGTGTACTCCCGAACTTAAATTTCCACCTGTTTTAAGGATTGACATACAAAAACAACTTCATGGTCCAGCAGCAACAGAATTCGTGCTTCTTTACCTTATTTGTAAATCTGAGGAAGTTACTTTTGTACTGGGTTGCTTTTACAAGAAACTGTGAACATATTGGTGCTCTTCTTTAGGTATCTTGGTTGATCTTGGGGTGAGGAGCCACTGAATGTTAATGAAATATCTTGCGATTGTACACTCTGAGGGAGGGGGTGGGGGACAGAAGAAGAGGCAAAAGAGAGATACTTGTTTTATCAAATAAAATTTTTTTATCTTATAAAGATTCTCCTTTCAGTTGCGAGAGGGGAATATTTATCTTTTCTAATGTGCATGTTTAAAAAAGTTTAAGCTCAGCAGTATTTTCGATGTATGAAGCTATTCTGTTTCATGTTTAGAATTCCTTTCGTTGAAAACGACTGTAATCTAATGACTGGCAACAGTTGGACATTTACACATGTAAATTAGTTCACATTTCTAGTGACGATGTCAAACGAAAATAAATAAATAAATAAAAGAAACGAGTTAATTGTAAGGCGGTTGGGGTAAGTTTCGATAACAAAATGGATCAAGTAACTACAGTTACTTGAACGTAAAATTTCCGAAGCTTGCAATGGAGCTATATTGATATACGTTTGTTTCGACAGGATTCAGTAATACAGAACTATGATCTTCATTTGTAGCTTTACGATAGTAAGAAAATCTTTCATCTAAATAAAACTGCAGAATCCGAAACAATACCAAACAATTTGTCCAAAAATAAGAGATTTATGGTGATAAGCACGCCCAGGCGTTTCTGCCTGCAACAGACCTGACGTTCGGCGTGCTTAGCTGACGTGACGTCACCAACAAGCGCCGAGGACTTCCTTTGAGTCGGTGTTGGTCAGGGACGGCTAGCAGTCTCTGACGAAGCAACTGCACTGGTTCGACAATCTTACATTCATAGGCCGAGTAAATCAACGAGACGTGTCAGCAGTCTAGAATTGTCTCTCAGACTGTTGTAGCACGCCTAAATTCATGAAACTATAAACGGCACTGTACCCACTGTGCACCACGGCATGACTCCATGACTGTTCCAACGATTCATTCGTGCATGCCACCCACCAGGAACGTCTGGAACCAACAGTGTTAGGCGCGAATAAAACTTGAATATCTACTGCATTCAGTGCTGTATCAAACATCTCTGCAAGTTGTTTACATTTTTCACAATTAAAGGTTACTTCTGTGTCAGCGTCCTATGCAGAGAGCATTTGACGACATATTGAAGTCTCACGATTAGTAATCAAACATACAATTACACAGTATATAAATGTACTACAAATGGCCGTGGTAGTAAGAAGCAAAGGAAGACTACGGATTAATTTCCCGTCGACATTCAGGTCACTAGAGACGAAGGACTAGCTCTGAATGATGCAAGGAACCATTTCAAAGAAACCATCCCGCCATTTGCCTGGAGTGATTTAGGAAAATCACGGAATACCTAAGGCAAAATCGTCAGAAGCGAATTTGTATCGTCATCCTCCAGAACGCGAATCAAAAATGGCTCTGAGCACTATGCGACTTAACTTCTGAGGTCATCAGTCGCCTAGAACTTAGAACTACTTAAACCTAACTAACCTAAGGACATCACACACATCCATGCCCGAGGCAGGATTCGAACCTGCGACCGTAGCGGTCACGCGGTTCCAGACTGAAGCGCCTTTAACCGCACGGCCACACCGGCCGGCAATGCGAATCTGTTATGCAAACCCGTGAGTATATCACAGAGCAAGAAAGATGTACTGACCCATACAGCTGATCAGCCATTTTTAATTGTTTAATGCTGTCCATCCTTAGAGATTATGGCACCGGGATTGGGGGCACACGGCGAGGGAAGATCCTATTCAGGATTAATAGGATTCAGATTCCTTTCTGATCACATAAAAATAATTACTTAAGCAAATGCTTGGAGTCGTTCCTGCAACAACGCTACTACACCCCCTCCCCCTCCCAATTCTGCTAAAGGAATGCAACTATACCTCTTTGTCTCTGAGCACTATGGGACTCAACTACTGTGGTCATCAGTCCCCTAGAACTTAGAACTACTTAAACCTAACTAACCTAAGGACATCACCCACACCCATGCCCGAGGCAGGATTTGAACCTGCGACCGTAGCAGCAGCGCGGCTCCGGACTGTATCGCCTAGAACCGCACGGCCACCGCGGCCGGCCATACCTCTTTGACTCGGATGTATTCCGGTTGAGGTAATTGTGCTGAAATAAATTTTCATCGGCATTGCGCACAATTTGAGGAGTGAAGCTACTGAATACCAATCTTGTCCATAGTTCCAACACAAATTTTTCACGCTGTGTGGCGCTTTCAGCATTGTGGATCGGATTCATAGCATGAGAAACGTAACTTTTGAATTCGCATTATTTTTTTTTCCTTCATGCTCATTGCCGTCTGGATTAATTACGTCGCGTTGTTTCAGTAGTCGCAACTGGTTTCGACTGTGCGTATTTGTGAAGTGGTGAGAAGTAACTGTTAAGAAAAATGTTGCACCGTTTCCGAGATAATTGGAATTGAAATTCTCCAGTCAGGCCGTTACCTCGCCAATTCAAGTGGCCCGCCGGGGGCGGTCTCGCCAAACGTGATATTCGTTTAAAATAAAAAAAGTCAAATCAAAACACCGTCGAAATTTCCAGATTTATTTTATTTATGCTACCAGTTTCAGCGTTACACCATGCCATCTTTAGGCCCCTGATGGGCTTGCAGGATGAATCCCACCTCTTGTACAATCGAAATAGGGGCCAGCATACAGCCACAAGTATCCGTAAACTTTTTTTAACTAAGCGATTCCTTCGATCATCAGCCAAACCTACATTTCAATATGCTTACAAGCTTTTCAGGCTGTTTCTGACACTATGTACAAAACGTTATATAAAAAGTAATTATTTGTAAAACATGAAGCATAATAAATGACATTTAAATTTGTATTGTGAGTAGTATGCTGCCGTTTATAAATACGTACAGGTAATTTCCGTATACATACCGACCCCCGTGTCATCCTCCGCCAGTAGTGTCACTGGATGCGATGTGAAGGAGCGTAGGGTATTCAGACACCTCTTCTTGGCCGTTGTCGGTTTTCATGACCTGGAGCCGTTACTGCTCAGTCAAGTAGTTTCTCACTTGGCATCAAGATGCTAATGGCACATTTCATTCCTCCCAACAAGGAAATATCCCTTTCAGTACCGGGAATCAGACACGGGCTCTCTGGAAGGCATTCAGCACCGCAGACATTTTTTATTTTATTTATTTTTTTATTTATTTTTATTTATATCTTCTTTTACTTGAGGAGAGGGTCTTTTTACTTTCGACCTAATGCCTGTCGTTATGTCGACAGTGGTTCTTTGCCGATGTCGCATGACGTTTATCGAATTCTCTCCATGAGAATCACACTCAGTGTTTTATTACAATGGGTGGCCAGTCTTCAGACTGAACATTGTGAAATACATTGCCGGCAGCCATTCAGCAACGGTGGCTGACTTAATATGCGTAATATGCAATATAATGTTTTATGTGCTGTGATAGGAAGAAGGGAACATGCTATTATAGCACAAATACTCGTTCCCAGCGCCAGCGGACTGAACAGAACTTGTACGTTAAAAAGGGATACCTTAATATACACTGCGGTGACAGAAGGAAATATGCGCATACATAGATGGCGAAAGTATCGCACACACAAGTTATAAGAGGGCAATGCGTTGGCAGAGCTGTCAGTCATTTGTATTGTGTGATTCATGTATGAAATGAAATGTCGTGTGGCTAGGGCCTCCCGTCGGGTAGACCGTTCGCCTGGTGCAGGTCTTTCGAGTTGACGCCACTTCGGCGACCTGCGCGTCGATGGGGATGAAATGATGATGATTAGGACAACACAACACCCAGTCCCTGAGCGGAGAAAATCTCCGACTCAGCCGGGAATCGAACCCGGGCCCTTAGGATTGACATTCCGTCACGCTGACCACTCAGCTACCGGGGGCGGACCTGAAGAGTTTTTCAACGTGATTATGGCCGCACGACGGTAATTAACACATTTTCAACGCGGAATGGTAATTAGAGCTAGAGGCGTAGCACATTCCATTTCGCAAATCGTAACGGAGTTCAATATTTCGAGACCAGACCCGTAGTGTCAAGTGTGTGTCGTAGGCTTTACCTCTCACAACGGAGAATTCATTATCCCACGGCCTTCACTTAACGACCGAGAGCAGCGGCGTTTGCGTAGAGTTGTCAGTGCTAACGTGAAATACCGCAGAAATCAATGTGTGACGTATGACAAACGTATGTATTAGTACAGTGCAGTGAAACTTGGCGTTAATGGGCTGTGGCAGCAGACAACCGACGCGAGTGCCTCTGCCAACAGCAGCACGTCGCCTGCAGCACCTCTCCTGGGCTCGTGGCGATGTTGGTCGGACCCTAGACGACTGGAAAACCGTGGCCTGGTCCTTCAGTTGGTAAGAGCTAATGGTAGGATTCGAGTGTGGTGCAGACACCACGAAGCCAAGGACCCAAGTTGTCAACAAGGCACCGTTTAAGCTCGTAGTGGCTCCATAGCGATGTGGGCTGTGTTTACATGGAATGAACTGGGTCTTCTGGCCCAACTCAACCGATAATTAACTGGAAGCGGTTACATTCGGCTACTTGGAAACCATTTGTAGCCATCTGTGGACTTCGTGTTCCCAAACAACGATGGAATTTTTTGTGGAAAGCAGCGTAATTTCCATATCACTTACGAGGCCCTGATATCAAAGATACCGTTTGTTAGATGTATCTGTGGTTTCACGCTTAGGCGATATCGTCAGATTGTGTGGATCTTGTTTTAGTTTAGATTGCTCCAGGAAATTCGTGTGCAATCGACAGTAAGCGCATCTGAACGCTTGCCCTTCGCCGTCAGAAAGGGAAAGACCATATATAATACCGCATTTATGTGTAATTTAACAAATAAATTACCTTCTGAAAGAAAATTTATCTTCCAAATATACTAAAGAAAGAGTACAAGTATTCATAAGTGTGAACGCTTTTTCTTCCAAGAACTTTAAACTGATGGTGGTGCGTATCTTCCTGCGTAACACATGTTTAGAGGAGGACTACAGAAAACGGGCATTACAGGAGAAATGGAAACCCACGATGTTTCTAAACAGTATATGTTGCTGATTCAGTAAGGAGGCGACTACGGTTGTAAAACCGAGAATATTACTCTCGTAATCACTAGCTACGCGTCATTTTCCTCCTCATTAAAATCAGTTTTTTTAAATTGTTTACTCACTAAGATGATAGAAATTCGAGAAAAATCAGCATGTAATGTGATGTGTTGTGAGGTCTTATCGTCAGAATGATGCGCCACAGCAAACCTCTCTTTTTCTTTGTTTACGTCTCCCGAAGAACATTAATCACTGCCACAGGATTGCTTGGTACTGCAGATGACGATGCAAAATATAACCCGCATGAAAGACTGAAAGAAAAGGCCGTGACTTTTCTTCTTGTCCCTGTTCCTTGCTCTATCTACAATTAAGTTCAATACTGGTCAAGTAATTCGTGGCTGCCATTCTCTGAAACGCCATTTGCGTAGCCATGGGTGTGAAACTTCAATTAGCGAGACAAGTACCCATAAGAGGCGGCAAAAATCTAATCAACCTGCACAGCTAAATTGCGTAGCCATTAACAAAATCCCGACTGATTCCAATTACCGACGTGTCAACGATCGACCAAGCAGAGTAACGACGAATTCCGGCAGTCGCGGCTGAGTGCGACGCACAATTTATTTCCGGCAATTTAGAGCCACTTCGAACACTCTACTGTGTGGACTAAATGGCCTGTCATACGAGAAACTGTGAAGAATATGGGGCCGGCCGCGGTGGTCTCGCGGTTAAGGCGCTCAGTCCGGAACCGCGCAACTGCTACGGTCCCAGGTTCGAATCCTGCCTCGGGCATGGATGTGTGTGATGTCCTTAGGTTAGTTAGGTTTAAGTAGTTCTAAGTTCTAGGGGACTGATGACCACAGATGTTAAGTCCCATACTGCTCAGAGCCATTTGAGCCATTTTTTTGAAGAATATGGGAAAATACAGAGCATGGCGGTTAATAGACTGATGATCAGTATGTCTTTACCTATCCTCGTTTTGTCGCCTAGATATTGGCGGCGATAATTCTTTTCTACCACGTAGATGAATATCGATTACCTCCGGGTCGAATTGAAGTCACACTGACTTCAACGGCCACCGAAACGAGATGCGTATTGTTAGATGAGAAAAGTACGGCAAAGAAAATGCATATAATATTAATTACTGGTTGCGTAACAAAGGAGATAAATACACCATGGATCTCCGTTTAATAACCTATACTCAGTTTTAATTCACTACTGAAAAATCTGTATTGTTGTGTTGCCCTATGTAAATAGCAATAAAACAAAAATATACTTATTTAGATACGTGATGGGTCACCACGTAAGGGTAGTCTTGAACTGCTAGTTCGACAGCCCACACGCAGTTACAAACAGGCCTGACCTTATTGGCGGCACCAGTATACAGTATCAATGACTATCAAGGTATCACAGCGAATTTGGTTACTTAAGTTAATAAATCAATGAAGAAGGTTAGGAGAGTATTTCTGAGAGAAAGAGCAGGTAGACTGTTGAAGTATCCCACTTAGACAATGAAATGACGTCTTTCAGTTCCAGTATGATGGACGTAGAGGAGTTATGGGCTGAGTTTAAATGGACTGTAAATCGTGCTCTGAAGAAATATGTGTCGAGTATGTGGATTAAGGGCATAGAAAATCATTGTGGTTCAAATGGCTCTGAGCACTATGGGACTCAACTGCTGTGGTCATAAGTCCCCTAGAACTTAGAACTACTTAAACCTAACTAACCTAATGACATCACACACATCCATGCCCGAGGCAGGATTCGAACCTGCGACCGTCGCGGTCGTGCGGTTTCAGACTGTAGCGCCTTTAACCGCTCGGCCACTTCGGCCGGCGAAAATCATTGTGGTTTAACAACGAAATTCGAAAAACGCTGAGGAAGCAAAGCCTGTTGGACTCTCGGTTCAGAAGAGAAAGCTCAAATGACGACTGACAAAAATTAATAGAAATTCTGGCGCCTGTAAAAAGATGGATGCGCGAAGCTTAAACCACCACAGGCATACCTTAGCAGTAGATCTTGCCGAGAATCCGAGAAAACTCTGGTCCAACGTAAAATCACTAAGTGGGTCTTAGCCTCCCATCCAGTCACTGCTGACCAGTCTGGTGTGGTAGTAGAAGATACCAAAAGTAAAGCCCAAGTTCTAAATTGTGCATTGAAGAAATCATTCGCGCAGAAGAATCGTACAAACATAACGTCCGCACAGATTCGCGAATGGAAGACATAGTAATATGCTTAGCTTGCGTAGAGAAACAAATAAAAGAACTGAAAACAAAGATGTCGCCAGGTCTGGATGGAATCCCAATTCGGTTATACGAAGATGTCGCTTCGGTGTAGATCTCATATTTAGCGCCGGCCAGCGTGGCCGAGAGGTTCTAGGTGCTACAGTCTGGAACCGACAGACCACTACGGTCGCAGGTTCGAATCCTGCGTCGGGCATGGGTGTGGGTGATGTCCTTAGGTTGGTTAAGTTTAAGTAGTTCTAAGTTCTAGGGGACTGATGACCTCAGAAGTTAAGTCCCATAGTGCTCAGAGCCACTTGAACCTTATTTAGCTTGTATTTATTGCGAATGTCTCTCTCTCTCAATTCTAATTGACTGGGATAAAGAGCAGCTGACTCCTGTATATAAGAGGGGTTGAAGAAAGGACCTACAAAATTCTGCTGCAGAAGTCTTGAACACATACTTAGTTCTAATATAATCAATTTCCTGTAGGAACGAGCATATGGAATAGCTTCCCAGATATGTACTAGAAGCCAGTACGTTGCCCTCGACGGCAGGTTTTCTTCAGAGACAAAAGTATCGTCAGGAGTGTCCCAAGGAAGTGTGATAGGACCACTCTTATTTTCTATACACATAATCTGGCGGAGAGGGTGGGCAGCCATCTGTGCCAATTTGTTGCTGTTGCTGTGATGTACGGGAAAATGTAGAAATTGAGTAGCTGTAGCAAAGTTGAGTGACTGTAAGAGGATACAAGATGACTTGGACAAAATTTCTGATTAGTGTGATGAGTAGTTGCTAGCTCTAAATGCAGAGAAATGTATGTAAATACAGATGAGTAGGAAAAACAAACCCGTAATGTTTGAATACAGCATGTTTGAATTGAGTAGTGGCCTGCTTGACACAGTCACATCAGTTAAATACCTAGGCGTAACGCTGCAAAGCAGTATGAAACGGAATGAGCATGTAAGGATTTGCAGCAGGGAATACGACTTAGTCGACTTCGGCTTATTGGGAAAAATTTAGGAAAGTGTGGTTCATTTGTAAAGGTGACCGCATATATGACACTAGTGCGACCAATTGCTGCCGGCCGCTGTGGCCGAGCTGTTCTAGGCGCTTCAGTCCGGAACCGCGTGCCTGCTACGGTTGCAGGTTCGAATCCTGCCTCGGGCATGGATATGTGTGATGTCCTTAGGTTAGTTAGGTTTAAGTAGTTCTAAGTTCTAGGGGATTGGTGACCTGTGATGTTAAGTCCCATAGTGCTCAGAGCCATTTGAACCATTTTGAACCAATTGCTGAGTACTCTTCTAGGATTTTGGATACGCACACGGTCGGATTAAAGGAAGACATCCAAGCACCTCAAAGATGAGTTGCTAGATTTGTTACCTGTAGGTTCGAACAACACCAAGTATTACAGAGATGCTTCGGGAGCTTTAATGGGAATTATTGGAGAGAGGCCACATTCTTTTCGAGGAACAATATTGAGAAAATTTAGAGGACCTGCTTTTGAGGGTGATTTCGTACATTGCGTACTTTGTCCACGAAGGTAAGAGTAGAGAGATTGGGGCTCGTACAGAGGTTTATAGACAGTCGTTCTTCCCTCACTCTATTTGCGAATGGAACAGAAAGGGAAATGACTAATAGTGGTACAGGGTACCCTCCGCCACGCACCATATGGTGGCTTGAGAAGTATGTACAGGGAAACAATTATTGATCTATATGAAGAAAACGTACATCAGTTACAAAATACGGCGTGCACATACTTTATTCAACATGTAACCGTCACTACATAGTGGTACAGGGTACCCTCCGCCACGCACCATATGGTGGCTTCAGACGTATGTACAGGGAAACAATTATTGATCTGTATGAAGAAAACGTACATCAGTTACAAAATACGGCGTGCACATACTTTATTCAACATGTAACCGTCACTACATATTTTCGGATATAGCTTGTGACATGTTCGATATGCCTGCCATCATTGGCGAAGATGTGGCGCAGAGGAATAGAGAAATTCTGCAAGAACCGCTGAAGTGTCGGAACATCGGTGCCGTCGATGACCACCTGAATGGCTGTTTTCAGTTACGCAATGGTTTTGAGGTTATTGATGTACACTTTGTCTTCAATATAGCCCGACGAAAAGGAGTCGCAGGTATTCAGATCTGGACAATATGGCGACTAATCGAGGCCAATGCCAGTTGCCTCTGGGTGCCCAGAACCAGAACGCGGTCCCAGAAACCTCAAAAACTCTCTTGCCTCGATGGGGTCGAGCTCCGTTTTGCATGAACCACATCTTGTCGAAATCAGGGTCACTTTGGATAACGGGGATGAATTGGTTACCGCCAACTGTTGCAAAATTGCATGCAACTCTCGAGTTTGCGAAGAGCAGTTCGGTTGTTTACAGTGCAAATACAGTTCAGGCTGAGGTACCAAGGAGATCCTCCGAATGGATGGAACTTTTCCAGATGTTTCCTGCGATATGCTCCTCATCTGTTTCGACCCATTCATCGTTGATGGAAACACGGTTAACCGTCAGCAGTATCTTGCTATGTTAAAAAACTTTTTATTTCCGAGGCAGAACGAGGACAACTTCACTTTTCAACAAGACAGCGTACCTCTTCGCTAGAGTTGTCAAATGCGTGACTATCTTAATGAAACTCTACGGAGCTGTTGGAATGTTCTTTAAACAGCAGACGACTTAGCACTTCTCATTTGGCCACCATGACCGGATTTGACGCCTTGTGACTTTTTCCTGTGAATCTTCATTAACGACAAAATTTATTCAACAGCTGGCCATCACGGTCACCAGATTTGACGCGCTGTGACTTCTTCCTGTGGGGTTTCATTGATGACGAAGTTTATTCCCCAACACTAACATAGAGTCTCGAAGAGTCGAAGAACCGTATCCGTACTGCCATTACACCAGTGACAACGGAAATGCTATCCCGAGTAAGGGATTCAAGTATCGATGTGTCGCTGGTGGAGGATATATGGAACATCTGTAATCTAAACTTGAGAGAGTCGTAAATATGTGTCGCAAGTTTCGTAGTTATATGCCCCACAGTTTAATAACTACATGCGTTCGAAATATGTATATTCTTTTTGAAGCGCCTTATACTATGACTATAATATCAAAGCGTCAAAAGTGGAATCACTCAACTCATAAAAATACCTGAGTAGAACAATTTCTAGGGATATGAAATGGAATGATGACATATGCTCAGTCGTAGGTAAAGCTGGCGGCAAAAATCAGTTCAGTGATTGGATACTGGGAAAATGCACTCTACAAAGGATACATACAAAACACATGTGCAGCCCATTTAGAATATTGCTGAAGTGTGTAGAACCTACACCAGACAGCACCAGAAGGGGATAATGAAAGTTTACAGTTAAGGGCATCACGAATGGCCACATGTTTGTTTCACTCTGCCTAAATTGCCAGACACTTGAAGACAGACGCTAATTATCCGACGAAAGTGCCAAGTACCAGTATAAATGAAGAACACATTTCACGCCCCTTAGTGACGCTCCCTTACTGACCGCGAGCACAACAATAATTAAATCGCGCGTACTGCGGCGCTTAAGGAGTAATTCTTAAAGCGTCCATATCCTGTTTGAACGGCGAGAATCCTGTATTGTGCTACAATGCTAAGTACCCTCTGCCATGCACTTCACAGTGGTTTTGCAGCACTTGTATGTGCGCCGTAAGCAGACGTCACACGTACGCGGCGATGCGCTGGGCACGGCAGTGAAGAATGCCGTTGACAAGGAAAACTCCTCATCGCACGCCCCTCAGATTTAGTAGAAATATGGTCCAGTGAATAGGGCGTCAAAAACTGAACATAGATCAAGCTTGAAAATAGAAGAAGTATACTGAACTGTGAAGAAAGAAGCAAAGTCGAAACAGTGAACGGTCAAAACCCGGGACGTGCAACATCGAGCGACTTACAGCAGCCACGGCGTCGTGGCTGTCTGGTCACGGTGTTGGACTGCAAAAGAGGATACCCGTGTTCAAATCTCCCTTGTGCTCCGCTTTTTTTTTTCACAAAATTATGAACTGTCCGTCCAGTTATTGACGTGTCTGTTCGCTGTATTCATATCTGTGTCTGTGTCGTGTAACGTTCGTTTGCAACAGCGAGTACGTACCACCTATTAGTTCTCCATAGGTACAACAAACATGTTTTGACTCTCGCACTCCGATTTGTAAGATTTGACTCTTGAATTCCTTTGTTGTAACATAGTTCACACCCGTTTATTTGTTGTTTTCATTTCTATGAGGGTCTATGCTGAATCTACGTTTAGCTGCGACGGTAATATATTCTTAGCACATAACTCATATTATTTAACGGCTGTATGGTACGACAATTTCCAAGACCACAGAAGGAGAACAGACGCGTCAATTACCGGAAGGAACGTTCATAATGTTGAAAAAAAAAGGGGGGGCCATGAGGGAGATTTTAACACGTATGATTTAGTGTTCCTATTTTGCTTCTTTCTTCACAGTATAGTACATCTTCTACCTGTTTCCATGCTTGATCCGCGTATGCTTTTTGACGGGCCATCCTCTGGCCCACTTTACCATTAAATCTGATTGAGGTGCAATAGGGACTTTCCCTTTTGAGTCTGACCGTGCGGCGGAGCCGACAGATCTCGCGTCTGGCAGTGTGCTCCGAAATGCGGGGCTTTTCTTTGTGCGAAGAGCATTGTGCGCGGATCGTCAACTGCGCCGTGGGAGGGCGATGGTTTGACCAACACAAGAGTTACGACGACGGTCTGTGGGAGGCTGATCTCTCAGACCTGCGATTTCTGAACTGTCTCGGTCTCTTTATGTGGTAAGTACGTTTCCTAAACGGCCGAATAACTGCGAAATCTGGTGGTTAATTTAAAGGTAATTATGTGTACCGGTAATGTTTAAGATTATCGCAAAGCGTGAGGACCTGGTGCGTGATTTTATCTCGTGTCAGCGCAGGTGCAGTGGTGATGTTTTTACCTATTATCACTGTGGTGAATGTTTGTACAATTACTCCATATTGGTAAAGCTAAATCGATCTGATTACAATTTGAATGCTTCTGATCTGCAATTATGGCAAGGTGTTCACTTGTGCCTCCAGTGATACTTTAGTTACGTTTTAAACTGTGGCTGGACGTGCCTATTTGAGTAAGCGAGCGAACGTTTGTTGGGGGCTTACTGCGATAAGAGGTACTTTCACGGTGTAATTTTTCTGGCATAAGTCTGAGGTGTAACTGCATTTTGTGGAATTGTGCAATTGGTAATGGAGCTTTTAAATAGGCCGGAGTACAGCTGTGTTATTGCCAACTGTTGTCGGTAGTCTGTAGGCCTGTACATCTGAATGTGAAGCCGTGGTGAGGGCTTACAGTCTATTCATGTTGTTAAATAGAGCGGTTGGATAGCACGAGTTAAGCGAATGCTGACATTACAGTTTTATTGGTCGCACTGGCGTTACGATTTTAATTAAACTTAATCGTTGTTAATGCACCTCGTATTTAACGAAACTTAAGTTCAATTTCTGGTCTCAGTGATTACTCAAGTCAATACAGAGTAAATGTTATAACGTCACTTCTAGCACAAATTACTCTATTTAATGAATCGCTTGTCAACTGATGACTACTAAGCTTAAATGCTTTTTACGTAAATTGTTATGGATATGTATGTATGCAGACTGAAGCGACGAATGAAAATTTGTACCAAGGCCTGGTTTCGAACCCGGGCCTCTTGCTAAGAAGACATATGTGCTAACCACTATGCCACCGTGGCACAGTGGCTTTGCGCAACTGCACAGACTACCCTAGAACACCTCCCTTCTCATTTCCAAATTACCATTGACGCCTCAGCCCATGTGCAGTTGTGCAAAGTCACGTTTGTGTATTGGTTAGTGCTTCTGCCTAATGAGCTGAAGGCATGCATTCGAATCCTAGCCTGGGTACAAATTTTCATTGTCGCTTCAGTCTGCATATATACATCACAGACGTTTGAGACTTGAAAAGATCTCTGGAACCACATAGTTTCATTTGATGTTATGGTTACGTTCTGGTGGCTCACTTTAAATCAGTTAATGTTCACATCATTTTAGGAGAAATAATGTTGTGTTATAAATCCTTAGCACTCAACGAAGAAATTCCATGGAATGACCCACGGAGAATAAGTCAAATTGGTTATTGCGTTGCGTTTTTTATCATTGGTGTTCCTTTTTTTATTGATGAAATTACGTTCAACAACAGTGTTCATTCATGGCTCGAGCCCAGTGCTACCAATTTCCTGTTCCACTACGGTAAGTAGGTGTAGATGCAGATGTAGATCAAAGCAAAATTTAAAGATCTGCAAAGGTAGTACCCCTACTGTCCGACAGGGCTACAAGAAATGCAAGATCCTCCTCGCTGCTATAGGATGGGCAGTTACGAATTACTATGGCGCCATTATCTATAATGAAGCGCCATTCGCGGTAATTGTGGTTTCAACCTGCCGGTTCGGTTGTGCGGTATCATTAGGAAAAGAGGGGTAACTCACTCGTTACTTCTTCCTCCTCGTAAGACAGATCAATTTACCACAGGTAGTTCTGCGGGCACGGCGCGTTCGCGACGCTGGGAAGATGTAATCTGTCTTCTGATAGCAAGCCGTTTTCAAAACTGCGAACCATAACTAGATTACACTAAATGCCACTCGACGTTTTACGAAAGCACTTGGCCATCAGCCACGGGAGAGGACCGGCGAGGGGTGGGGGCGGTAGGAGAGGGAAAACAGCAATTCCCAAAATGCCGGTGATCAAAGCGGCCAGCGCCGGAGCTCATTGCCATTACAAATTTAGGAGTGGAGCCAGCCGGGCGCCTCCGGCGGGCCTCGCTCGCGTCGATCGATAGCCGCTCGGCCGCCCGTAGATCAATGCTCCTTTTGAAGAGCGCCTCGACTTTTCACTGGTAAATTGGCCGGAGCCAAGTCTGCACGGAGATCAAACGAGGCCGATCGGGGGCAGCTGAGGACCCCCTGGTCGGCCCGCTCCTAATTTCTCGTCGCGTCTCGCGGGATGCGTAACGAACGAGGGGATTCACCGCGCCGAGCCTCGTCGCCGGACGATCCTCTGTAACGTGAGCTCTTCGCAGGTGCTCTCGGATCAGCGGTGTCCTCTCCGGAACCGTTTGTCGTCGCACCTCGCCCCGCTCCGCGCGTTCCAGACGCAGCAGTCCTCCAGTCTCGCGATGTCCTCCCGACAAACCGACAGACACAGATTCGGCATGGCATCGTGACTGTCTACGGTTGGTGCGCCCGCCAATCGTAATTATATGAAAAACTACATATTTCAAACGTTAACAGCTACTGGTAAATGATTCTTCATTCACAATCTTCAGATATCTTAATATTATTTAAAACCATGTTACATGGTAATGTTAAATCTATGGCACATGTAAGCTATTATATAAAAATCTTTAAGGTACCTGAAGATGATCTGTACACCTAATTCGAGATGAATGAAGAACTATTTATCAGCAGCTCTTGATGCTCGAAATACGACGTTATCCAGTCAGGATTTTACTCAAATTTGTTATTTAAGATTTTTCCTCCTTGTTCCTCGTTATGGCTCTGATTGGCTCTACCAATGGCACCGCCAGATGCGGTTTCGAGCGGTAATCGGTCAGCACACTGCTCTCCAGATCGCCGTCATGTTTCTTCACGTTGGAACCGCAACTAATCCGTCGTCTAGCCCCTCAGTTGGTCTCACGAGGCTAAGTACATCCGTATCAGTTCTCCAAACAAGAAAAAACCCCTGACAGTACCGGTAATCGATCCCATGTTGCCGGCCGCGGTGGCTGTGCGGTTCTAGGCGCTGCAGTCCGGAACCGCGGGACTGCTACGGTCGCAGGTTCGAATCCTGCCTCGGCCATGGATGTGTGTGATCTTCTTAGGCTAGTTAGGTTTAAGTAGTTCTAAGTTCTAAGGGACTGATGACGTTAGATGTTAAGTCCCATAGTGCTCAGAGCCATTTGAACCATTTCTTTTTTATCCCATGTTCCCCGCATGACAGTCAGCAGCGCTGACTACTCAACTGTGGGGCAGGACCATCGTCTAAGACTGGTTCTTAATAAATTTTGTAAATGAAATAACTAAATGAAGCTGGTTTCGGCCCTGTGTCAGAGAAGCTGAGGCATCAATATAATTTGGATTGAGTACTGGCAGTGGGCCCATGGAAGTTAACTGTCATATGAATATGGAACTGATTAGATCAGGAGGCTCATACTCAACGGCAAGCGCGATCTCAACGGCAACACGCAACTAGCGCCCGAGAGGAAAGACATTGTCCACTCGGACACGCACGGTTGTACAGCCGCATCACGTACCTTCAGTCAGAAATCAGGCTTAAGAAAAGTATCAACAAGGACAGTGCTACGACTTCTGGAACTCTGCACATAGTGACTAATGTTGCGCTTCCTCTTGGCAGGGCACCAGAGAGGGACGCGTCGGCAGTGGTGCGCCTAAAGACAACGCTGCACACACGAGTGGCACCGCGTCGTCTTGGCGATTCACAGCTCTACATACATCACGCTGGACATAGTGACGTCACGATGGGCGTATATTCTATGTGGAGAACGAACACTGCTTAACTGCGTTCAGTACCGCCATACTGGCATCTTTTGTGATGTTATGAGATGTCATTGAGTAGACATTACTGTTACGTCTGGTTCACACAGCCGGTAATTTGGACAGCACACGTTACAGTTAAGTGTGTCTGCTGTTGCCTCATTCGATGTCTCCCAGTGGTATATTTGACGCAAGTTGTTATGATGCCCGTGGTGTGCTGATCTGCCATCACCGAGCGGGTGTTCGACTGTTGCCGTTCTCCAGAACTCTCACTCATTGAAAACAACTGGTCTAAAGGTTTCCGAGGGGCTGGCAAACCACCACTCGTCAGGCACTACGATTGATGATCTTTTGCACAAAATACGAGCATCATGTAATGATGTATCTGTCATCCAATTTCAGTTACACTCGATGGCCAGCCCAGTTAGAGCCGTCATTGCCGCTTGAGGTGGAATCTCTGGGTACTAAATCTCGTACGCTGTACACTCCAGAAGCACCTACAAATTTAATCATTTATTCTTCCTGGTATCTAGTAAAATCCTTGCTGGTGTAGTAATTTTAATGGCCAGCTTTGTCATATTGGGGAGTGCAGAGTTTGTAGCTGACCGATCTCTGCAGCAGCCGATGCCTGGCCTCCATAGAGGGCAAAAGTACTAGCATCTATAGCGGAATCGAGGATTTCTGGAGGTGTTTTGAGACTGTAATTTGTGTATCATGCGCGCAGTTGGCCAATTTCAACCGAGGGTCATTTCCAAGCTTCTGCAACACGTTCAAAAATGGTGACAGTGGTGACCAATTTCACGATTTTTGAACGTACTACAGTGCTTGAAATGACCCATGGTTGGAAGTGGCCAATTGCACGATTAATAAACAGATTACATCGTTCTTGGACCACGTTTTCGTGCTCTGAAACTATGGGCCCCCATTAGAATACAACTTTTTAAAAATATTCTGGGGGTTTTCCAAGACCATATGGAATGCAGTGGAATTGAGTCAGACGATGCTGAGGAAATTAGAAAATTACATACTGGAAGTTGTAGATGAGGTTCGCCATATGGGCAGTGAAACGATGGCTAAGTAAAGAGAAATTAAAATGGACACTGGCAATAACAAGAAGACTCTCCTAAAAAAGATAAATTTCTTAACATTGAAATAAATTTAAGCGCTGGAGAGGCTTTTCTGAAAGTATTTGTCTGGAGTAATACCTCATGTGGAAGTGAAACGTAGACGATAATACAAACAAGAGGAAAATATAGGCTTTTGAAATGTATTGTTAGAATTGTTTAAACTACGATCCTCATAAAAGGCGATGGTGACGGCGTCGTTTAGCGCACAACAGTTATAAGTCCATCTGTCCGTCTTGTTGTTACAGTAGAGTGCTGAAAATTAGATGGGTTGATCGACTAAATGAAGGACTGAAGTGAATTTGAGAGCAAACAGCTTTGGACTAGAACTTGACTGAAAGAAAGGATACGTTGATAGAACACATCCTGAAGCATCAAGGAATGGTAAATTTGGCAGTTGAAGGGAATGAGAGAAGCCAAAATGAAAGAGGGAGACCAAGGTTTGAATACAGTAAGCAGGATTAGATAGATATAGGTTGCAATAATTATACTTAGATAAAAAGATTTGTATGTGGCAGATCATGTAGAGCTAGTACATGACGTGGAATGCAGCAGCTAAACTGATTACGGAAACAGAGGAGACACAGATTCTCTCCAGTCACTGAAAGGACTCTCTGCCTTCGCAGTTTTTCCTAGTCGTTTGTAAAAACGATTTACTAAAGAATGTCACGTTGCTGCAGCACTTGTTTTTAATCTGATTATGAACACTAGCTGGTCGAAAACGGTTACAAACTATGAAATGCTTTTGTGATTACTAAACTCCGTCCGAACAGATCTTGGAAGACCCTAACGGTCCTGAATGACCGCCGCGTCATCTCAGCCTATAAGCGTCACTGGATGCGGATGAGGAGGGCCATGTGGTCAGCACACCGCTCTCCATGCCGTCGTCAGTTTTCGTGACCAGAGGCGCTACTTCTCAGTCAAGTAGCGCCTCAATTGGGCTCACAAGGGCCGAGTGCACCCCGCTTGCCAATAGCACTTGGCAGACCGGACGGTGACCCATCCAAGTGCTAGCCACGCCCGACGGCGCTTAACTTCGGTGAGCTGACGGGAACCGGTGTTACCACTACGGCAAGGCCGTTGGCCTTTGTGATTACGTCATAAAGAAATAAAAGAAGGCAATAAGACTGGCCACATCATCATCGTCTTTAAACTCTCGGAATTAGTGAATTACGTGAAATGCAATCAGCTGATTGCGAATTGTCAGTAGGTATGGCCGAGTAAGTAATGAAGTAGCCGCAATAAAAGTCTGACAATGGAAGGGCGAATGACGAATGCAAAAGGTCAGTCTGACATTAGTTGGGGACTGGAGGCTATGAGTTAATATCACTCCCAGCTGTACTGAAAATACGTGCCATAAGTCAGTCTGACGTATAACAATATTGCCAGAGCAGTGTAACGTACACAGGATGAATTTTCACTCTGTGCTGGAGTATGGGCCGATATGAAACTTCCTGGCAGATTAAAACTGTGTGCCGGACCAGGACTCGAACTTCTGCCCTTTGCCATTCCCGGGCAAGTGCACCACCAACAGAGATACCCAAGCACGACTCAGGACCATTCCTCACAGCTTGGATGGAGATAAGGTACTGGTGGGAGTAAACCTGTGACCAAGGGTCATGACTCGACCTTGGTTAGTTCTATTGTTAGAGAACTTGCACACGAAAGGCAAATAGCCCAGGTTCGATCCTCGCTCGGCATAGAGTTCTAATCTACCAGGAAGTTTCATAGCGTAATTTAACGCGCTAACTGACGAGACCCAAGCGCAAATGTATTCCTGCAAAGTACATCACTCATTGTAATCCCACTACAGATAAGGTAGTTAGTGATTACCATTAGCGCGCTACAGTACCGCAGTAATTAGACCAGCGAATACCACCGACTGTTGTTATCTTAACGTAGTTAAGATTGAAATTCAAAATAATCTGTCAGGTATAAGTAACAAACCTTAACATCTTACTAACAACACTGACGCAAAGCCGAGACAACCAGAACAGAACAGCGAAATACAGACGCGTACACAATAGGCCCTAAAACAGTTGAGTGAAAATTAGTTTCAATTGGTACAGCCTAATCTGATAACATCGAATGTTTCTGCACCTGCACGAAATTTATCAAGTTTCCAAGCGATCCACGAGACTGTTTTGCTTCACAATAAGACATTCCGAACATGACGGCACATCCGGAGTCGACTCTCGACCTATTGTAACAAGAAACGTGATTAATCCGACCAGGTGACGCATTTGTACTGAACCACGGTGTAACTGTATGATGCGGTGCGCGCAGCAATCCTAACAGACGATGTCGATACTTCGACATGGGGACATGTAACGTTCATCTAATGGTTCAAATGGTTCAAATGGCTCTGAGCACTATGGGACTTAACATCTGAGGTCATCAGTCCCCTAGAACTTAGAACTACTTAAACCTAACTAACCTACGGACATCACACACATCCCTGCCCGAGGCAGGATTCGAACCTGCGACCGTAGCAGTCGCGCGGTTCCGGACTGCGCGCCTAGAACCGCTAGACCACCGCGGCCGGCCTTCATCTAATGCTGAGCTCCATGGTCAACAATGTGCACTGAACGGTGTGTTCTGAAACACCTGGCTGCACTAGCACGGTACTCGTCACTTACTCGGCTTCACAGAGCGGACAAGCGCCCGACCCCCACGGTCTGTGGTGAATCGTCGACCTTGTCGCCTAGTCGTGGTTTCGTCGTTCTCCAACCGTTTTCCATAGATGGTCCGAACGGTAGCACGTAAACTACCGATCAGTTCAGACGTTTCCATGACGTTCGCTCTCAGGCGACTGTCCATGACAATCTGCCCTTTGTCAGAGCCTCTCACTTTACTCTGTTTCCTCATATGCTGCCCGTATCGTTGTTACCATGAGCCCCATTTCCGTCTGCTTGTGCACTTGTATCACTGCGTCACGTGCCCACAACCAGTCTCTCGGAGGGCAGATGTCATACTGGTTTGGCTCGAGTAAATGGCTTTGAGCACTGTGCGACTTAACTTCTGAGGTCATCAGTCGCCTAGAACTTAGAACTAATTAAACCTAACTAACCTAAGGACATCACACACTTCCATGGCTGAGGCAGGATTCGAACCTGCGACCGTAGCGGTCGCTCGGCTCCAGAATGTAGCGCCTAGAACCGCATGGCCACTCCGGCCGGCTTGCCTCGAGTATGCCGCTGCCGATCGCAGGCGATATGATGACCGAAGCGTGCTAACATGCACCTGTGTTTTGCAGTTCATGTGTCCGTCTGTGCCATGAGTGGTACGAGGGAGGGAGAGGACAGATGGGGATGGCGAGGGAGGGAGGGAGAAGACAGAGAGAGGAGGGAAAAGGAGGGGGAGAAATAGGTAGATAACAGAGGGAGAGAGAGCGAGAGAGAGAGAGAGAGAGAGAGAAGGTTGTTAGTAGCACTGTGATTGCTCTCCGTGGTCTCCATGAAGATTACTGAGTGAAGCAAGCTAGAGCTACAATGATAACATTGATAAATAATATCAATCACGAAAATTCGGTGCCCACTGTTGACTTACGTAAATACAGAATCACTAAGAGCAACCACTGAAAACAGCATACAGGTTATTTCAGATACGGCATTTATTTACAAAATAATAACTGAAAGGAGTACTTATTTAGATAGGCAAGCGTAAGAAACGTTACTCTTTCTGCGGGATTATGAACATACACTGGCGTGCGAAACTAAAGAACGAAAGTAATTTGCGCATCATGTATCACTGCCCAGTAACACAGCTCTGGAACTAGGCCCTTATATAGAAATAACTGCTACAGTACAGTAAAATACGCAATGAGACGAACAAATCACCGCGATTTATGATGGTCTGCTGGATATTCCAAAAGGTGGGAAATGGTCCTTAATAGTGTGTGTGATCACCACGCTCCCATGCTGGCTACAGGGTTCGTAAGGAGCTCCTATGGTGGGGCGTTCCATTCCTCCTTAGGTGCGGTTAACAGTTACTGTACGCTCGCTGGAGCATGTGGACGTGCCGCATTACGTCTCTCCAACGCATCCCACACGTGCTCGGTGGGAATTAAGTCGAGGTAACGGGCAGATAAGTCCATCCGCCAAATATCCTCCAGATCAGTACATCCGCCAAATATCCTCTCATTAAAAGAGCTCCTCCAACTGCTCTTTTCTTTGCGGTCACTCATTGCCATCCGTAAAAATGAAGTCAGCGCCGAAAGCAAGCCTGGACAGGTGTACAGGGGGAAGGCGCACAGTCTCAAATTGCGTTGACACCGGTGAGTGGACCGTGATCAAAGATTTGGAGGTCAGGAAGCCAGTACAATATTATGCCTCCCCACTCCATGGAACTTGTGCCACCAAAACGATCATGTTCGACAATGTTTCTGGGTGCATTACGTGTCCCCGCCTCTCTTCGTATGAGGGTACTTACAGAATCACTAATGAATCTGATGGCATCCGGGAACAGCAAATTACCCCACTCCTCGTTGGTCCATTCGCTATCTCCTACTGTAGTTGACAGTGGCCGGCCATCTCCTCTCCTTCGGGCAGCTGTAGTTCGGAACGCTCTCCGTGTCCATGAAACAAATACCTGAGTAATACCCAACTCTTGGGCTACACTTAGGCTACACTTGTCACACTACGTCCTGCTTCCAGTTTCCCGATGGTTTTTCCCCATGTGGTCATCCACATCATCCACATACTGACACACACACACACACACACACACACACACACACACACACACACACACACAGACACACACACACCCTGTTGCGGAGCCAGGTGCACCGTGCACCATGCACCGTCCAGCTTTCTATACGACTGGGAGACCTCTGGCAGCATGTTCCCGAATGTTCATTCTTTTACACCGAGTTTTTAATATGTTATGTTGCTTCATCTACCTAGTCCCTAAGTTTTGCAAAGCAGTATAGTCTATTCAGTTGTTTTTCAGAGTTACAGCTACGAGTAATATTTTTATATATTTTCTAAATATAAGATCATTTTCTCATGACTCATATACTTGAACCAACTGTGTACAAATCAGTTTAAATCAAATTTCTAACAATTTTAGTTGGGGAGTTAGAAACGTTAATGCAACATGTTGTACGTATCTGGCTGTGTTCAGAAGGATGGTGGCGGAGTGTTAATTAAGTGAGATGTTCAAATGAGTGCGAATATTCCTGAATGAAGAACTAAATGCTCTTTCTAAAGGACCTATGGGCGAGATGCAAATTTGCCAGTGTCCCAGAGCCACAAGCTTCCTTGATGTTCAATCTGGAATCATCGGCGGTTGGACGTGTATAGCACGTTTACTCCATGTCAATATCTGTGGCGCATCGAGGAATTTGTCGCTCGTAGAAATATAATTTAAAGTGATATGTGCACATTTACTTTAAATGTATGTCACATGGCACAGAAAATAAAGTTATATTAAAAAAATTGTAGATCTTTGCTGTAACTCACTAGAAAAAAACTAAAAAAGTTATCTGCATAACTTAGCAGAATGACTAATTTTCGTATGTTTACCTCTCTAAATAAATAGTCGTTTCACTTAATATTTTATAAGTTAGAAAAAAAACACTTCATTTGACTTACGACGTAGATGCGACACTGGATGCTTTTCGCTGTAAATGGAAATAGGAATCGAAAGTCCAAAATTCAGTAATACTTACACTGATCAATCTTTTACATACTTCCCTCGAAGACGGTTGGTAAATTCAAGCATATCTGTAAAGTTGAATCATTGCTCGTAACTTATTGCCTCAGTTCCTGTGTAATACCTACCAATGTGTGAATACGTTCGCATACATCTTCGACTGTCTTCAGAAATTATGTCTGCTCACTGACATAGCAAACCCTAGAAGGCGCCACTGCAGATTTAAACTTCATTCACACTGAAAACGGCCACGAAATCTTTAGCATCTGGTTTTCTAGTGTTAAGCATCAGCTTTTCGCTTAGTGTCACATTTTACGAGGGTAATCCCAAAAGTAAGGTCTCCTATTTTTTTTGTAAGTACAGAACTCTATTTCTGTGGCAGTTGGTCACACTGCCATGAAGAGTGCTTCACGCGCTGTGTGTAAACATGCGCACGCCGCGCTGAGGCGCTCCGTCTTGGCAGCCGTTGAGAATGGAGCTCCCGTTGTGCGCCAAGTGCGAATTGCCCGCAGTTATTCTGTTTTGGAACGCAAAGAGCACTGCGCCGATTGAAAACCATCGCCAATTGACGGAAGTGTATGGTGAGTCGTGCATGGATGTCAAAAATGTTCGTAAGTGGTGTAGAGAGTTTGCAGCTGGTCGGACCGAAATTTACGACGAACAAAGGAGTCGGAGACAGTCAATTTCTGAGGAGACAGTGTTGAAGGTTGAGCAAAGCATGCGTGAAGATCGGCGGATCACCCTGAATTATCTCTGCAAGTTGGTTCCTGAGGTTTCCCGAAGCACCGCTCACAGAATTTTGACGGAAACATTGAACTACCAGAAGGAATGCGCACGATGAGTGCTACGCATGCTGACTGAGAGGACCACATGCGGCAAAGAGTTGATGCTTCCCGCGCATTTCTTCACCGCCTTGCAGTCGATTAGGACAACTTTCTAGACTCAATTGTCACGGGTGACGAAACCTGGGCATACCACTTTACTCCTGAGACCAAGCAACAATCACGCCAGTAGCGGCATCCTTCTTCGCCAAAGACGCGGAAATTCAAACAGTCTGCCGGTAAAGTCATGACAACCGTCTTTTGGGATCGGAAAGGGGTATTTTTGATCGACTTTATGCCCACTGGGACCACAATTAACGCTGACCGGTACTGTGAGACTCTGAAAAAACTCAAACGGCCAATTCAGAACCGGAGAAGAGGAATGTTGAGCAAGGTCGTACACATTCTCCATTACAAAGCTCGCCCATACATCGCTCGGCAAACCGTTGCTCGCCTGCAACAGTTTCGGTGGAACACAATCACCCACCCACCCACCCACCCACCCTATAGTGCTGACTTGGCGCGCGGTGATTTTCACCTAAGTTAAAAGAACACTAGGCCGGAAAGCGATTCAACTCCAACGACGACGTGAAAGAATGGGTTCATAACTTTCTGATCAGCATGGCGGGGAGCTGGTATGACATGGGTATACAAAACTGCCACAGCGTCTACAACAACACATCGACAGAAATGGCGGTTATGTTGAAAAATAGCTAAATGTTCGAGCTGTAAACTGATGTAAACCATTGTAGAAATAAACAGGTCTATGTACTTATAAAATATAGGAAACCTTACTTTTGGAATTACCCTCGTATCATTTCCAGCACATCAGTGTGACTAAAACAGTAAACAGTGTATTCTGAAGTTTCAATTTGTGGTACGAATGAGTAACCCCGCCACATGTTTCCTATCGATCTACGCCCCACAGCAGAATTATCGGCAAGAGACGAAGGAAATTCGATAACCGCAGCTGTCGAAAGAAGTGGATATCAGAAAACACAATGGTGGCAGCAGAGTCCAAACCCTGCTCCGAAAAGGATGCAGAGTTTCATGCAAGACACGGCAAAGGCAAGATGGAAATACCGACAGCCTATTTTCAAACAAGTACAGAATCTGGTTTCGATGCGTAAAACATAGCACCATCTTCTCCCTCGCTATACAAACAAAAGAAATGCCACTGCAGTGGAAGCAAGTTCATTTTTGTACCCAGTTAATATACTCCTGGCACAGCTTATGAAATTTCACAATCTAGACTTGGCGATTTTGTATCAAGGCACGATGTGGATGGTGCAACAGTTCTCATTGAGAGACGTCTCGGGCTAATTAGTAGATGCATCAATGAGAAAGCGCGCAAAGACAAAATCGATACGACGCACGTGCCAAGCAGAATGTGAGGCGCCCTATGGATAGCAGAGATGCGTCAGGCAGCTGTGCTGCGTGAAATAACGTATTAGCATTGAGTCAGCTGGCAACGGCGCGCATTTCTGCGGTGAATGATATAGAAAAACAGCAAAAAGAATGAGGTCGCTCTTTTACAGATTTAAAATTACACAGTGGCCCTTGAAAATGAGAACAAAAAATAATGATCAAAGCGTATTGTGTAACTAAACAATGATGATCTTGATGTCATGATGACATCGAGAATGATGGCGTTGTTGTTTCGCTGCTGACGATGAGGACTGATGCAACTGTAATGTCTAAGTGTGATCTCTTAACGGTCAGCTCCGAGTAAAGCTGGAGCATTGAGGATTACGACGAGGGAAGTGGAATTGGAATGGTTAAGGAACTATGATTTTAAATTAGTGAATAGGGAAGCGAGGGATAGTTCAAAAACATTTGTTGTGCTTCGGCGCTTCGGAGAAGACTGACTGCACTAGGATGGGATGTACTGCGCAGGGATATGTGGATGATACGCCTTCACGGTTATCGCGACTCATTATGGTGCGGGACCCATCGCTGAAGACAATTACAGTCCAGTAATTGAGATTCCAAGCCTACCACGTGCCTGGAACTGCCCCACACAATGGAGGGAAACCAACCTGACTGTCGTCCACCAAACGGCCTAACAACCAGGGGCGATGATCTGCGATGCCATTTCATTCCATAGCGGGACATCTTTGGTTGTCATCCGCGGTTCCCTTATAGCACAGCGAAACGTCGACGGTATTTTGCGACCCATTTGTTTGCCCTCCTTGGCAATCAATCTTGGGCTTACATGTCGCCAAGGTAATACCCCTCATATTGTGTGTTTGTAAGCCGGTACTGAATCGTCACATGTTAATGTGGACATTGATTGATCCGTCCGATCGTAGAATATTTCCACAGCTTCATGAAGTTGTGATAGGTGGCGGCGCCTTCAAAATGTTGTCCATAACGGAGATGCGTTCCTAGTAGGACTGCTGATATTTTTAAAAATATCGAGAATCCGATATCTCGATGTTTAAAAGTATAACATTATAAGGCCTCGACACATCGAGAAAAAGTACTAACACGTCGACCAACCAGCCTATAAAAATATGGGCTGCACATTGTATATACACAGCCGGTTTTAGAGCCGCATATTTAAATATTGATTTATTATTAGGTATTCTGCACATCAACAAGATATCAGCCTCCTTATTCCAAAAAAATGTTCAAATGTGTGTGAAATCTTATGGGACTTAACTGCTAAGGTCATCAGTGCCTAAGCTTACACACTACTTAACCTAAATTATCCTCAGGACAAACACACACACACACCCATGCCCGAGGGAGGACTCGAACCTCCGCCAGGATCAGCCGCACAGTCCATGACTGCAGCGCCTGAGACCGCTCGGCTAATCCCGCGCGACTGGTTATTCCCCTTAGAGCAAGAACTGAAAGGAAAACGATGCGCGAAAACCTCTTTGGTAACAATAGTAACAGCATGTTAAGTGGCACAATAAAAGGTGTTCGATGAGTACGTCTATCGGTTTCGTCACATATCTGATTTATCCGAAACAATTCATGTCGACTTCCCTGTTCTTTTTCATTTCTGTAAACGCCAGCGACCTATCAGTTGTAGAGTCAAAACCGCGTGGTGAAGTTAAACGTTGCAGTTTTTGCTGGTAGCGAGCGCCGCTTATCTCAGCATTTAACCTCACATGTCTCCGCCCACTTAGATTTTTGTTCATCATTTACAGCGACTATTTTCGAACAATGCCGATGTGGGGAAATAACGCACTAGTTGCGTTAAAAAATGGTTTTTTGACGCAACTGGTGCGCTCTTTCTTCAAATCGGAAAACTTGTTATTACAATCACACTACCACATCTCAGTGCAATCGAACTTTCTCTTTGTGCTACCTATACTTGCTTCACACAGTCAAACAGAAACACTGCATGTGATGAACGCTCAAATAGAAGTAAGATTCCTTCACACAGTGAAAGTAAAATTATGTTCTACTATTATTTCAAATATTTACCCAAAATCGCGAAAAAAGCAATATAAAATAAAAATATCAGCTCTGGAGTTCGTCATTTCGATATCGATATATCCGGGAAAAAATATCGTAGGCATGTAACCATATAGAAAGGCAAAGTATAGATGTATCGATATTTTACCAACAGCCTTAGTTCCTAGCAGGCAGCTGTTATTGAGTTTCTTATGGACGAAACCAGAGCATCGCAGATATTCTACATCTACATCTACATCCATACTCCGCAAGCCACCTGACGATGTGTGGCGGAGGGTACTTTGAGTACCTCTAGCGGTTCTCCCTACTATTCCAGTTTCGTATTGATCATGGAAAGAAAGATAGTCGGTATACCTCTGTGTGGGCCCTAACTCTCTGTTTTTATCCTCATTGTCTCTTCACGAGATATACGTAGGAGGGAGCAATATACTGCTTGACTCCTCGGTGAAGGTATGTTCTCGAATCTTCAAACAAAAGCCCGTACCGAGCTACTGAGCGTCTCTCATGCAGAGTCTTCCACTGGAGTTTATCTATCATCTCCGTAACGCTTTCGCGACTACTAAATGATCCTGTAACGAAGCGCGCTGCCCTCCGTTGGATCTTCTCTATCTCTTCTATCAACCCTATCTGGTACGGATACCACACCAGTGAGCAGTATTCAACAAGTGGGCGAACAAGTGTACTGTAACCTTCTTCCTTTGTTTTCGGACTGCATTTCCTTAGGATTCTTCCAATGAAGCTCAGTCTGGCATCTGCTTTACCGACAATCAACTTTATCTGATCATTCCATTTTAAATCACTCCTAATGCCTACTCCCAGATAATTTATGGAATTAACTGCTTCAAGTTGCGGACCTGCTATATTGTAGCTAAATGATAAAGGATCTGTTTTTCTACGTATTAGCAGCACATTACACTTGTCTACATTGAGATTCAATTGCCATTCCCTGTATCATACGTCAATTCGTTGCAGATCCTCCTGCATTTCAGTACAATTTTCCATTGTTACAACCTCTCGATACACCACAGCATCATCCGCAAAAGCATCAGTGAACTTCCGATGTTATCCACAAGGTCATTTACGTATATTGTGAGTAGCAACGGTCCTACGGCACACCTGAAATCACTCTTACTTCGGAAGACTTCTCTCCATTGAGAATGACTCGCTCCTACAGAATATCTACGAAGACCTGACAGTTAAAAAAAAAATCACGGTGAGTGATTGGGGGAGGCGTCTAACATTACCGCAACAACATTACGCAAACCTGTTCGAACTCCCATGAGTGTTGGAACGTTCGGACACTCACTTTCGAGGTGATCTACAGTTCGCAGTCAGACGCTTCGCTGCTCAACTGGATGTCTATGTTGGTAGTGCTGACACAGTCGTCCACCAGCTGCGGTACTCAAAGGCATGTGCCCGCTTCGTTCCTCGCCGCCTAACAGAAGATCAGAAGGAGCATGTGTTTGGCCCAATGAAGGATGAACTCAGCAAGAAGCAGTACGCGGATGATGGGGCGGCTATTGACACAGCAAAACGTTGGCTGCGACGTCGACCAATAGAGCGGTACCACGCTGGCACACAGGCCCTCCTAGTAAGGGAGAGTTAAGGCCGTCGCACTGAACGGAGACTACGTTGAAAAGTCGGGTTTTGTAGCCAGGAGACTGGGGAATAACATGGTGTATTGGAATCCTGAATAAAACCAACATGCTTTCAGAAAAAAGTTTTGCATTACGTAATGAACGCCCCTCGTATTACACTACTGGCCATTAAAATTGATACACCACGAAGATGACGTGCTACAGACGCGAAATTTGACCGACAGGAAGAAGATGCTCTTATATGCAAATGATTAGCTTTTCAGAGCATTCACACAAGGTTGGCGCCGGTGGCGACACCTACAACGTGCTGACATGAGGAAAGTTTCCAACCGATTTCTCATACACAAACAGCAGTTGACCGGCGTAGCCTGGTGAAACGTTGTTGTGATGCCTCGTGTAAGGAGGAGAAATGCGTACCATCACGTTTCCGACTTTGATAAAGGTCGGATTGTAGCCTATCGCGGTTGCGGTTTATAGTATCGCGACATTGCTGCTTGCGTTGGTCGGGATCCAATGACTGTTAGCAGAATATGGGATCGGTGGGTTTAGGAGGGTAATACGGAAAGCCGTGCTGGATCCCAACGGCCTCGTATCACTAGCAGTCGAGATGACAGGCATCTTATCCGCATGGCTGTAACGGATCGTTCAGCCACGTCTCGATCCCCGAGACAACAGATGGGGACGTTTGCAAGACAACAACCATCTGCGCGAACAGTCTGACGATGTTTGCAGCAGCATGGACTATCAGCTCGGAGACCATGGCTGCGGTTACCCTTGACGCTGCATCACAGACAGGAGCGCCAGCGATGGTGTACTCAACGACGAACCTGGGTGCACGAATGGCAAAACGTCATTTTTTCGGTTGAATCCAGTTTCTGTTTACAGCATCATGATGATCGCATCCGTGTTTGGCGACATCGCGGTGAACGCACATTGGAAGCGTGTATTCGTCGTCGCCATACTGGCTTATCACCCGGCGTGATGATATGTGGTGCCATTGGCTACACGTCTTGGTTACCTCTTGTCCGCATTGACGACACTTTGAACAGTGGACGTTACATTTCAGATGTGTTAGAAGCCGTGGCTCTACCCTTCATTCGATCCCTGCGAAACCCTACATTTCAGCAGGATAATGCACGACCGCGTGTTGCAGGTCCTGTACGGGCCTTTCTGGATACAGAAAATGTTCGACTGCTGCCCTGGCCAGCACATTCTCCAAATCTCTCACCAATTGAAAGCGTCAGGTCAATGGTGGCCGAGCAACTGGCTCGTCACTACAATCAAGAGTAGTGACTGCACTACTCTTGATGAACTGTGGTATCGTGTTGAAGCTGCATGGGCAGCGGTACCTGTACACGCCATCCAAGCTCTGTTTGACTCAATGCCCTGGCGTATCAAGGCCGTTATCACGGGCAGAGGTGGTTGCTCAGGGTACTGAGTTTTCAAGATCTATGCTCCCAAATTGCGTGAAAATGTAATCACATGTCAGTTCTAGTATAATATATTTGTCCAATGAATACCCGTTTATCATCTGCATTTCTTCTTGGTGTAGCTATTTTAATGGCCAGTAGTGTAATTTCACTTTTCAAGACTGCACTTGAAAATGGCTCTGTAGCTGAAGTCACCTTAGTGAGACAAACAAATAATAAAAACGTGCAATGAAATGGCGGCAATGATTTCATTCAGAAAGTATATTATATTCTGTCCTCCCCAACCAAGAAAAATCACAGTTATATTTGAAAGGAAAGGAAAAGAAAAGAAGGAAGAGATCAGAAGAAAATAGAAATGCAGAACCATTTCGTAAATGACATGTTGCCAAAGAAGCTGTTTCAGTAACGACGCTAACAAATAAAACTGAAAGTTGGGTGTACTGCTGCTACTAGTGGACCGCGAAAGAGTGTTTCTGCGCTGGGCCATGGGGCGTGCTCTGCACGCAGGATGAGTGAAGAGCAGCTTGTCCCTCCCAGAAGAATATCCCAGGACGTGGTGGCCATATCGAGGGCGGGCGTCTCATAACAAAACCATCAACTCCGGAGGCGGCGGCGGCGGTCGCACAGCTAATATTTCTTCCCGGCCGCGCCTCTGGCAGCCGCTGGGTCGTCGGGGGTGGCTGGCGCTGGCGAAATTTGTCAGGCGGCAGCGCATCACGCCCCCGCGGGCCGCCGAGCACTGCGCTCGTTGTCGTCGTAGTCGTCTTGTAAACAATTGCGAGAGCACGGCCGCAATCTCGTGGCCTAAGTTAAATTAAAACATTTGGAGCAGTTGGGAGCGGGGCGGGCCTGTCCGCGAGATGTCGCCGCGGTCGGGCCGCGCCGGATAGGCGGAGTTATCGCGCTCGGTTTGCTATGCAAAGAGCGGCCGGGATGATGGCGGGCGGGGAGCACCGAGGCGCCGCCGGCGTTCGCGCCCCTAATCCGGTCCGGAGATCCTGACACAAATGAGAAAAGTTTTTCCGTTCCTCTCGTAGGAGGGGGCCGGAGGGGTGAGAGAGGAGGGGGTGAGGGGGAGGGACGCTGCTCCAGACGGCGGCGCCGCGGGAGGCGCGCATGCATTAAGAAGCGCGCGGCGGCGATAAGCGAGCGCATCGCCACATGCCGGAGGTACTGGGACTCCCCCGAGCACATTGCTGCCAACTGCGTGGCGCTTAGGGGCCCGAGGGCGGCCAAACATAAAAGTTGGTCCTTTCTGTGGGACGGGCGCGATTTCGGGTCGACGTATGTTCTCGTCTTTTCGGAGCGTCTGCTCCGGTGGGTCTCTCCGAGGAATGCTCGATAGCTTTGGCGGGCTCCAGGAACGAAGAAGTGTGCGGGAAGGGTTCTGTGTAGATAGAGAGAATACATCTACGTTTTTACTCTGCAGCAGTGGCGTACCTAGGGTATGGCAGCAGGGGAGCGCGCCCTCTGCGCTGTTCCCCTGGGAGCGCTTTTTTGTGAAATGGAAGGGCGAAGGGAACGGAAAACGGGGAGGTTGATATTCGAGGAAGAGAACAAGAAAACAAGAACAAGAACAAGAACTGGACGGCTCTGAAATGAGAAGGTGGTGGAGATGCACGAAAGGAGGAGTTTAGCATCAGACTGGGTTGAGCAACATCTCTACGTCTCCCTAGTGCGGAGACGCTTGTGTGATGTTTTCAGCTATTAAATGAGGCCACTCTCGTTATGACCAGAGAGATAACGCAACGAATTTGTAAAGTACATCACGCATTTCTTACAGTTTTGCATTTATCGAAAATGAATCGTTGCTAGAAAAATCAACATGGGCTATTCCTTTTCCATGTTTTACAATTATTCTTACATATCTCCTGTGACAGAAGACCCGCCAGGGTAGCCGAGAGCGCTAACGCTCTGCTTCCTGGACTGGGGTACGCGCGCCGGCCCCGGATCGAATCCGCCCTGCGGATTGACGACGTGAGCCGGTGTGCCGGGCAGCCTGGATGTGGGTTTTAGGCGGTTTTCCACATCCTGCTAGGTGAATACCGGGCTGGTCCCCACGTTCCGCCTCAGTTACACAGCTCGCAGACATCTGAGCACATTCATACTATTTCATGCATTCCACTAGACACAGACAGTTGGGATACACTAATTCCGTCCTGGGGGGGGGGGGGGGGGGGGTACAGGGTGGCGGCAGGAATGGCATCCAGCCACCCCTTAACATTAACATGCCAAATCCGTTCCTAACCACGCCGACCGTGCGGAACCGTGGGACAAGCCGCAAGCGATAGACAATCTCTTATGATAGAAGAAATAAATTTCCCGTGTGAGTCCGCGACCATTGTGAATATAATCGTTCAGTTCAGTTAATAATATGACAGTGAACTTTCGAATTCCATCTGAAAACGGGAAAATGACCAGAAACCGGTCACATTTAAATAAAGGAAAGCGATCTGGAGACTGAATTTGGACACTTTTCTTTCACTTAGTAAAAGTCTTTATTTGTAACGTCATTTCGGCTACTGCCATCGTCAGATCAAAGCTCGTAACTCGTAAAATGGTGTTCAGTCTCAGAATCAATAAAACCGATGCCTAATCAGGGCATAAAATACCAATAAAGATCGATTTACAAGTGTTTGATATTGGCACTGAACTTGTTTTACGAGGTCTAGGTTTCGATCTGATGACGGCAGTAGCCGAAACGACGCTATAAATACAGATTTTTAGTATCGATGTAGACAGCATCAGTCACAAAATGTGTTGATGCCGATGAACGAATAAGCAGACTAAATAGTAATGAGGATTAAACAGAAAGAAGGGGGGATATACACAGAGCTCGGGGGGGAGGGTGGGAGGGAAAGAGGAAGGGGGGGGGGGGGGAGTGGGCCGCAAAGTAGAAGTTCAGCGTCATTCCTCTGTAAACCCGAGCGGTGAAAGATGGGGGGCTACATGGTACTGTTGTATGTCAATAAATAAATCTTCCACGCCCACACGTCACATTTTTATTTATTTGACTACGACCACCTTCGTGGATAAAGCCTCATTATGAAACGATTATGAACATCATACAATGTTTAAAATTGAAAGTGACCACAAAATATCGCAACGTGGGTCAAAATGCTACAGGATCCTTCCAACCAAATCATAAATTGTCTACGTCAGGGGCAGTCAACCTTCTTTTATCTGTCACCCGTTTTGTAGCCATCCACCGGGTCCACAGTAACGGTGATTTATAAGGAGGGGAAGGAGCTTTATAAAATTTAATAATAATAATTAATTACCAAGCACTATATGTCAAAATTTTATGAAACTCTAATGAATTTTTCTTAAATACCTACCATCTATTGTCCAAACGAAACGTGGATTGCTGCGCGGTTTGAGGCGCCATGTCACGGACTGCACGGCTCCTCCCGCCGAAGGTTCGAGTCCTCCCACGGACATGGATGTGTGTGTGTGTGTGTGTGTGTGTGTGTGTGTGTGTGTGTGTTGTTCTTACCATAAGTTAGTTTAAGTAGTGCGGAAGTCTCGTGACCGATGACCTCAGCAGTTTGGTCCCTTAAGAATTCACACACATCTGAGCATTTGAAAGGTGGAACGCCCAGTAGTGGGCTTGGGAGCAGGTTGACCACCACTGTTCTACGTTTCACAATAATCGTGCACGCCAGATCGTCATAGTAACAGAAAACGGAGTAGCCCCGGAAGTCTAAATCTCCTGTAGTATAGGAGAGCTCAGAAGATTCTCAGTGCACAGTGTCGTCTTCTCCGTTCCGCTTCCCGGTATTGTTGTTCATTCCAGTAGCAGCCGTTGCGTCGCCTATCGCGCGGCTAAGACCGAACTCCCGCAAGCTTCGTTCCACCCGATGTACTGCAATTACCACAACGCCAATGTAACTGCAGCTATTCCCGACAGCTGAAGCTCCTCTTACGACATATTTTCCTGGAACCTCCTGCTCTCTCTAAACTTTTCACTCCAGTGACTAGTCATTTGGCGAAAACGTGACAGAATCTTTTAGGAGGAACAGCGCGAAGAACTCTAAATGAAACAAAAGTGTTGATCCAAACTTGATAGATATTGGGTTGCAAGTATCTGAATTTGGCGCTCACATGCAAGTGAAATAGCGGACATACACTCGAAAACCGATTTGGGGAATTGGTACTTGCCGATTATTTCCGCAGTACTGCTCACTGAGAATGAGATACAAAGTTACGCTTTCACCTATGGTGATGCCGATAACTTTCCATACTGCGATGAAAATCGCCGAGCCAAATGAGGAGGAACATTGTTCCGCACTAATATTGTTCAGATTCCCATAAATCACTTTAGACGTATGATGGGATTGTTCTTCTAAGAGCACCATAATCGGTTTTGCTCGGAACCCCCCTTCATTGGAGCCACTGAGAGACTAACAACTTTTATGAGGACGGGCTATTAAATGCTATCCTTCACATTTCTCCGACGACAGTCGCCTCAATTTCCCTTGCAGTGCCATCACATAGGGACTGCACGTAAAGTTCATGCAAATATGAGTTTATTTAATACCGGTTGGCTCCATATGGTCATAGCAGCTTCTGCCTTCTACACCATAATTTAAGGAATCGTCCCGGCATTTAGCTTAAGTGATTTAGGGAAATCACGGAAGTCCTAAATCAGGACGGCCGGACGAGGATCCCAAAAGTTGCCCTCCCGAATACGAGTCCACCGTCTTACAATGTCGCCTTTCCGATCGGTGTCTCAGTCATGAGGCTACTTCCACGAAGTTTTGTTTCTTGACCTTAAATCAGCTTTCCGTGACGGAAAACTGCGAAGAAATCCAGAAGCTTCTATTAGAATCGTAATAGATCAATATAGCTAACATTAAAGTTAGTTAATCTGTTAGTTGCATTTTGCACATACCTTTCGAGCTCCTTTTTTTCTATCGAAACGATATAGAACGTGTCAGTATACAGGATATCTATACATGATTAGTCTTAAAGTGAATGAATTTTTTTTACAAGCTACGAATTATTTCCTATAAAAATAAAAGGAATACAACGAGTTGTCCAGAAGGAAAGATTTTATGTTAGACTTCAAACTTGCTTTCCCACCTATCAGACATTTTAAGTTATTGGGCAAATGATAAGAAATCTTTATTGTTACTGCGTATTGAACCCATTAATGGACCTCTGACGCTTGTAGTAACGGATAATGAAGGTGTGTAAGTGATATTTTCTTTCTAAGTCACAAGCTACTCCAGAAAATCAATCCATAATATATTATTCAGTAGAAATATACAAAATATCTTAGGAGGATGATTCCTTTGTTTCCAAGACTAGTAGCTGTATGAAGAACAAAAGTATGAGATCTTAATTGTTTGAGCAGCTCAGTTGTATGCTTTTCAGAGTTCAAATTTCCGCCAATATGTACATCCAAAAACTTGGAGCAATCTACCCTCTTTACTAACTCCTGTTCATACGATATACTGATTGTTGGTATGACTACTTGTTGTACAGAACATAGTGTATTTTCTCATAATTTAATCCCTTTTTAGAAACCTATTTAATACTTCCTTGCAAAACATCATTAGCAGTTTCTTCTGCTGCTTTCTCTCTAATGGGACATTTTGTAAGACTAATATCGTCTGCGAAAAGTACCAGTTCTGCCTGATTAGTGTTCAGAGCAAACTCGTTCATATGCAGTTGACACAACATTGAGCCCTGCGGAAGCCCCCGCGTGATTTTCACCGAGACACTAACATTTTCTCACCTTCCAACATCACTGGAGATTTCGTCACAAATTTTGCATTCTGTTTGTTAAGTATGATTCAAACCAGCTATTTGTTAAGTCATGTGTTCTATAAAATTTAAGCATTTCCAACAGGATAACATGATTTACACAATTAAACATCTTGTACAGATTGTAAAAAAGAACAACACTATGTCTTATTATTTAAGGCTTTTAATATTTGGTGAGTGAATGTATAAACAGCGTTCTCAGCCCAGCAACCCTTCTGGAGTCCTAACTGTCAAATAAATTGTTTCTGCTTGAATGTGAAATTACTCTTGACTGGATTACTTTTCCGAATATTTTGGAAAACAACGTCGTCGTAGTTCTGGCCTTCAGTCAACTGAGAATGTAAAGATTAAGATAACCGCTGTTTAGTTACTGTGCATCCACTTTACTGTCTTTGTCTCGCCTAGAGAGATGAGAGCGTGTATTGCGGCGTACCGACTTTTCTCCCTCGCTCCATACGTGAAACCGAGCGAGATGGCACAGAGGCAGAGGCACAGGACTCGCAGACTGCAGGACGGGGTTTCAGCTCCCCTCGGCGATTTCCTCAGTTTTTTCTAGACGAATGCCGAGACGGTTTGTTTAAAAGGACATGGTTGATTTCCTTCCCACATTCTTATCCAAACTTGCGCTCTGTGTGTAGTACATTCATCGCTGATGGGAGATTACACCTTAATTTCAATACGCGAATGAAGTTTGACAGGAAATGATTTATTTTATACGTTAACTTAAGAGACACGTCCATAGAGTAAAGGTGAAACATGTTCTAAATTTTAATTGCAACTAAGAACACCGCTCAAAGTCGAAAGATAATGACATTCTCAAGAGTGCAACATATTCTTTTTTGGAAAACTGCATCTAAGTTGTTGGACATTTTAATCTGAACTATTGGAAACTGAAATGTGTTTGTGTCGACGAATGCATCATTTTATTTCGCACCAGAAGAGCGTTTTCTTTTGTATCCCGTCTGGAAGGCGGCGCGTGGGTCTGCTCCTGTAACCTGAAGAGTAGGCCGAATGTAGGAAGCTAGTAGGAGCAGGTGAGGTAGAGCACTCGGTACTGCAGTGTGAATTTAAATCACCTTTACTTTAGCAAGAAGATGAAAACGTAACTTTGAACTGAGGAGCATGTAGGTGCGAAGCCGGATGTCTCAAGCTCACAGGAATTACACAGGCAAAATCTGTAGGGGCTAGCCCACTGTGAAATAGAACAATGTTGCATGGTCGTCTGATCGGCATCAAACGGGTAGAATCTGGAGCGGCGCTCGTAGAGCTGCACAGCGCCGGCTAGAGCGCGCTGTTGTTGGTGCCGGTGTAGTGCCAACGTACGAACTTGCACCTACGCCGTGGCATCGTAGCTATCGATACCACAGTTTCCATTACTAAGACTGAAAGAATGGACTGCTGCCGCTACTGAACCAGAGCTCCAAAACTTTGATGAACAACCGGAATACAAATGGCCACAGTAATTCGTGGTGAACGTCAGCAACTATATGGGCTTTCCGATCGTGGTGTTTCGGACCCTTTTGCAGGTACCGCAGGTGTCATGGGACTTTCGACCAAGCAGTTTTGCTGCGTGCGTTTTCTAACCAGGTTCTGCCCCGACTGCTGGTTGGCGCCAGTCGTTCACCAGTAGCGGGTGTCTTGCCACCGTCAGTCAGGCAGCGCCCTCGCCCACAGCCGTTCGCATGCCTACATTGCTTGATTTCTATACGCTACGAACAATGGAAATGATTATAATAACTAAATGGAAGCCGTGTCTCCTCAAGGATGGTCTTGCATAGACAATGTGATGCATATACATATTGGCTGTGCGTGAACTCCGAATGCAGTAAGTGCCGAGGCTGTTTAAAAAATATAAATGTCAGAATAGTGGCTGAACAGTAATTTCCCTACCGACGTGACGAAGCAGATGTGTAGATTAAACTATAAGAAAAGAGTCCACGTCGAAAAGACAATGTCTGTTTTCCAAATCCTTAAAGCGGAATTTCTGGAGTGAAAGATACAGGTTTAGATTTCGTCACAAGTACGCCTTGTTATGAGCACTCCAAGACTGAAGTATGTAAAGCAAGAACGGAAGCAAATGGGACGACACAGAACCCTGGTACTAGATCGGAGATTCACCTTTGTGAAGACATTTTCCAACTGACTGGTGGCAGCAGTTTCACGAAAATTGACGATAGGCTTGTTCCTGAAAAAAAAAAAAAAAAAAAGAAAAAAAGAAAAACCTGGTGTTCGGTTGTGAAGAAGCGGAGAAAATCCCGTGTGAAAATGGAAGTTTTATGGACGGGACATTTGAGAGTTGTTCGAAACAGTTCAAATAACTGTACAACATACACGTTTGCACCGCAAGCACAGAAGAAGAGCCGATACTGTTTTCTGTTTTATGTGCTTTGCTTCCAGAAAAAAAGTGAAAAGACATATGAAAGATTTTCTTTTATGTACTGTAAAATAAGATGCCTGCGTGGTCACTGAAAACTACAGTGCCAGACTTTGAAATTGTTACAGATAAAGCTACTAAAATTATGTTTCCCAAAACGTCCCTTTCCACCTGCAGTTTTCACTTCAAAGAATATCTGTAGAAGAAAATACAATAACTGGGGTCGACAGAGGAATACAGCCATAGAGTAGAGGTCCGACTGTTGTGTTGCGTGCGTGCTGCAGTGGCACATCTTCCACCAAACAATGTTGATGAAGCGTGGATAGTAATAATCGAGGAAATGCCCAGTGGAGCAATGGAGAAAAGGTCATAAAATTCGGAGAGTTTATGGTCAATCAGGGTATGGAAAATCCTGAACTGAAATGCGCAAAGGTTTCAACAAGGCTAAAATACATTATAAGAACATGTGACGACTCAGAGGATTTAAGAAGATTTTTAAAGTATCTGGCTTTCTTATAAGCAATTCAGTGGGAGTTTCAAATTCGTATTAGAAGACAAGAATTTTAATAATTTGCTCTTGTAAGGTTGCAGAAGGAAAAAAGGTAAAAATAAAAACACAAAAATATAAAAACTGAAACATGCCTATGCGTTAAGTGCAGACCCTGTACTATGCCTGAATAAAATGTGAAGTTATGTTCTTATTACAAAAATTTCGACAGATCCTCACCTACAGCTGCGTGTCCTTTAACGGTCGGAAAACAGACGGCTGAAACATTTGAGATCGGAAACAATTCGTTGACGTCACGGGACGCAAAACCTAGGGTCGCAAGGCACACGATGCCATGTCAGCGGATGTTTTCGGCGCAGGTAGTAGCTGGGAGCTTCCCACTTACCGCCCTTGCTCTCCCTCGGGAACTCGTGCAGCCCGCGCCACTGCACCATCATCGCCCCCGCTCCATTCTCTTAAAAGCCCTGACGAACTATTGTAACGGGAGACTGCGGCTCGTCGATAACCTGGTTGCCATGGCGCCACCCGCCATCTGCGAGGTTATTCCACGCACTTCGCCGCAGCGCAGCCGTGTCTGAGGAGGTCAGGAGTCAATCGAATTTACTGGGCAAAGCGGGGTCTGCATCTTTATACGCGCAGATGTCTCCTCCGCTAGCTAAACCTAATTCGGCAATGGATACTCATTCTATCTAGGAGTGCAATACTGAAAGTAGTAACCAACTCGTTCTTAAAATTCCAATTCAAACAAAGTAACGAAAATGAATGCAGGTTCTTAACCCACAGACTTTACGCCCTACGTGTTGTCACATTGTGACGTTATTAGTGTCTCGGTCTGGAAGATCCTTCGACAACATTACACCGACGACAGCGAGTCACGGATATGCTGAACTTCTCCATTTTCATCCGGACTTTGCAATAAACTCATCTCCTTCACCGGAAACACCGTCAGAATTTTCACTGCCAGTGTCTCTTCCTTCTAAATTGACTTCAACATTATTATCCGATTCGGACACATCTTGTTCTGGAGTAAAGTCCTGATCTGGTTCGCTCCAAAGACCTTCTAGGTCACTGAGATCAGGTTCATCCAGAACCCGAGGAACGTCATCATCTGAGATTTGCTTGTGGGTCATTTTTGAAAATTTATAGCGATCACATTATGAAAATTAACAAAAAATAAATATATCAAAATATGTAACTCTTATCAAGCGGGATCCTGTCAGGACCCCAAGTGTGTTTCCGAGCGAGGTGGCGCAGCGGTTAGCACACTGGACTCGCATTCGGGAGGACGACGGTTCAATCCCACGTCCGGCCATCCTGATTTAGGTTTTCCGTGATTTCCCTAAATCGCTCCAGGCAAATGCCGGGATGATTCCTCTGAAAGGGCACGGCCGACTTCCTTCCCCGTCCTTCCCTAATCTGGTGGGACCGATGACCTTGCTGTTTGGTCTCTTCTCCCAAGCAACCCAACCCCCAGTGTGTTTTTACTTTTTTATTTTCTTTTTTTTAACGAACGCTTCATAGATCTATTTATGGGTGATATGTTAAACAAATACCCGACACACACAAAAATCAAGAATAAATTGGTTATTACAACTGCAACAGTATCACCAAAAATATGTGTCTGTGGTCTCCAGATGACCCCGTTTGGTATGCTGATGGTTAAAGAGCGAAAAATGTAATGTTGAAATTCACCTCAGACTTCCACGTGCGTATGGAGGTGACTACTTGGGTGCCAGCAGTGTTAGGAGAAGGGTGAAACATTTCAAAGACGGAAACACGACTACACAAGTTGAGACTCGTAGCAGACGCCCTCGATTTGTGTCCGCGAAACGGAACAAGGAAAGAGCTGATCAGTGCCAGCCTATAGAAGGTCCACACCCTTGTTCCAAAAACCTACACCTTCAGTAGAATACAATTTCTTGTGTACTTTCTGGGAGCTTGGGATCAGCAGCCCATCAGGTAAAGGAAATGGTCGAAAAAATTCAGAAGTATATTATCAGATAGTTTAATTACTGGGAAATCGTTATACAGGAAATCATAATAGTGCTTCCAAGTGTTTTTTTATTAGTTTTAATTTTTCTTCTGGACCCATGTGTCTACATACAAACGTGTTTTGTTGCTGGTGCAGCACAATCATTGTAGTTTTACTATTTCTTAATAAATGTTTGCCAGCTAGCATGGCAAATTAAGGGGCGCCGTATAAGAACGGGTATTCGAGTAAGTCTGTAAAAAAATGCTACTTTCCTCAAGAAATATTTCTTATGAGGACCGCACAAACAACATGAGACACTTTAAGGTGTGTGCAGTAGAGTCGCACGCGACTGAGGATAATAACAGTGCTTAGGACTCTCCATAATGTCATCTTCAATGTCTTGTGAAGTACGGTATATGTGTAGGCATGAACTGCACAGCTTGGATTAACTGCACAGCTTGGATTAACTGCACAGCTTGGATTAAGTCTTGAGACTTGTGCTGCGGCCGTTCTTACTTACCGTAGCGAGAGTTGCGCTCTTCCTTGTTCAACTTATTAACTACGGAGGATATACTCGGGTTACGAAGAGTTTCGAATGTCAGTCTCTTGAATGAAAAGGTGAAGGGAAGAGAGGCAGAGACAATTTTTATTCTTTCTCCGACCTTAGCTACAGAGAAGCACTTGAGGGTGGAAGACCTCAGAGCGAGCAAGCAGACGCAAGGCGCCAGCCGGAGTTGTTTATAGAGCAGATAGCGGCTCTTTTGTAAATGAAGCGTGTCCGGTCTCGGTCTGTTGTTTGAAACGGACTGGCGCCAGCTTCATCGTATTACGCCTACTACAAAATTCTGAGTAGGAAGAGAAAAACTTCTGACGCGCTGCCCCTTTGTAAAGTATAGTATAAAGGTACGAAAACGCAGTGAATCTGAGAAGTAAAAAAAATAAGTAAATAAATAAATAAAATAAAAAAATTGCTGAATAAGCAAAATTAGTAGTCTTAAAATCACTTGAGAGCTTCACAGATAAAAGAGATCCAGTTCCAGCCAATGGAGAAGTTTTATACAGATGAGAGATGACGTTAAATAAGTAGAAAAAACAGTTAATTTGGTGTCTAAACTATTTAGGGATAAAACGAAGAAATAACAGAATAATTGCAGAAATCATCTTCCAATTCGAAGCGCAGTGTACGTTGTTTTTAAGTTATCCGAAAGATCGAAACTGTTTTGCAGGTTCCGAACACCGGTCTGGATTACGGTTTCAAAGCCATGCTGCAAATCAGTGACTAATTAATGGATAACAAGTTTCCTAAATAATAAAGAATAACGTGAAACCTCGGAAACAAAGCAACAGCTGACCAACGAACGACGACATTAGTACCCAACACAGGCAGAGAGAGCATTCGTCGACGGAATAAGTTCCCTATCATCAAACACAGATCTTAATTTGAGGAAGAAATTTCTGAGAATGTACTTATGGACCACAGCTTTGTAGCAGAAGTGTATCACGTATTGCGGGAAAATCGGAAAGGTAGGTGAATCGATGCGTCTGAAGTATGGTGTTACAGAAGGAAGAAAATAATTCAACGGAATGTTAAGTAATAAGCGTCTCCGTAGAATCGGAGAGGACAGTTATACTTGAAACTATAACATTACGGAATATATTACGTGGTACTACAGGGAGTCACAGATCGCAAAAGTTGTAACTGGAAGACGGAGATCGGAATAAATGCAAGAAAAAATTTAGGACGTTAGATGTAATTGCTACTTTAAAATGAAAAGGTTGACACGTGCGACGAAATCGTGGCGAGCCGCATCCAACCAGTCACAAGAAGGCAAAGAGAGAAAAAAAAATGAAACTGTGCCAATTGCGACAACTGTGCTTCGACACCTACGGCGCGCTCAGAAACGGATAACTGCAGAGAAACTCGTGCGAACTGCCTCACTCGTAGTTATCTTCCTACTCACAGCAGTGGTCGTCAGAACTTGCTGATCTGTAATTCCTAATGAACTGTTTTTTCTGCAATTGACTTTCTCGCTTGAATTTTATGTTTTTAATTTTCATCTAGCTTAATTTAGAATATGCCAGGCGTTTCGAATGTTGGGGCTTTAAGGCTTTGTAGCATTTATTACCGTTAACTTACAAATATGAATAGTACATCAAATGATAGGACAACTCAAAAAGTTTTTCTTAGAAGTGTTCAATGCGAGCACCACTCCTCTGTCACATCTAATCGATAGGCGAGTTCTTCCCAAACCTTGATCACCGTGTCTGGAGTAACTGATGCAACAACTACTTCTATCCTAAACTTAAGTCCGATAGATCAGCTGGTAGCAGAGGCACACTGGTACACATGATCCTTTATGAACACAGAGAGGGAAAAGTCGCATGGTGTCAGATCGGTTGACGTGGAGGCCATGCAAAACAAACTCGTCATTCGGCCCCCTGTGGCCAATCCAGTGGTCGGGTACAACGTTTTTTAATCAATCAAACGTTTTTTAATCAATCACGTACCGAGTTATGGAGCCAAATAAAGTATTGTGGTTCAGTTTCTTCCAAATGAAGAAAGAGCCTGTTATAATTGCTTCACCGTCCGTGCACTTTCTGTCGGGCTATGGAGAAAAAAAAAACCAGTTTAAGTTAGTCTCGTCGCAACTGTACCAACTTGGGCGGATTTGCTGATTCCCAGATACGTACATTATGTGTGTTCGCATTGAGAGCCGATTTATCACTAGAGACGGCACGATCCAGGAAATCTTCATTCTCATGTAATGCCTGTTGGTCGGGCTTCATCCGCAGTTCATTGAATTCAGTGAACTGTAGATGAAGCCGGACCAACAGGCATTACATATTTTCGCGAACTTCATCCTGTTAGCATAATACAGAGAGCATAGAAGTTGACCAGGTTGCAATTTAAGCACCTAAAAAATAATAAGTCTCTTGTGACACAATAGTCGTGGGTCAACCATTTACATCTAAAAATCTGGGCGCATGCTTTATTTATTTTTGATTGGTTCTTTCGTTTCAAGCAATGAATACAAAAGCAGTTTTCAACCTTTTCATCAGAGTTCTGTAGGTTATAAGGGAAAGGAAGATGAACAGGTTGGGACGTTCTTTGAAATGGGAGAGCTAGCTAATAGACACTTTGTAAGGACAACTTCGTAAGAGGATATTGAGAAGAAGAAGGAGATACAAGATGACAGACAACAGCAAGGGGAGCGGAAATTACGCGTACGTAAAATCCATGGCAGAAGACAGGAGAGCGTAGAAAGTTACCATGTGAAAACCTGCCCTTGGACAGAACGCTAATAATATCAGAAGTAGGTCTCTGCCCATTTTTCCCTCTTCTTGCTTTTAGCAGTTTCTTGCCCCTATCAGTCCTTGCTCTCGTAGTATCTCTTCATTTTGCTTGAAATTCTTAAGTTTCAAATAGCACTTCTAGCTATTTCTACCATTAATTTTACTGTACTTTCATTTTCTTAGGCTGCGTTTCCAACTGCTGTTGTCTTAACGTTTTTTGGGATGGAAATGCAAAATAATGTGTAACTGTGCTCCATCGCCATGCTTGAATTAAGTTCAGAACTACAGTAGCAACTTTCAGGCTTTCAATTTACACAAATATACTTTGTAATGTAGAATTATCTCCTATAAATGAACACCTATTTATGTTTCATTTCAGAAAAGGAGTGATTCCTAACAGATTTTAAGTACAAAAATTCACTCACCTGGCACAACGGTTCAAGTATATTTGTCACGTTGAGTCGTTCATTCAACCGTTGCTGTGAAGTTTGCGAGAGCAATCGGTAAATGGCAGTTCTAATCTTCTACCGTCGGTAGCGCTTTAACAAGAATATTTCTTCTCTAGATCTGCACAATAAAAAATTAAAAAAGGACGACTGATCGCTGCAATCTATAATTTACAAGTCAATATGACACTCACTGAGTGCAACAGTTTTCTAACTGGAACGTAACCCTGCTCTACTTGTATGTTACGTATATTCCCATCCAGGATAGAGATATTTGTTGAGAATCGAGGGTAATGGTGTTGGTAAATAAATGCGTGCGTGTCCGAATGAAACCGCGTCGCACTTCATAATAACACAGGCATTGGTATTTTGCATATAATAAGCAAGGAAACGTGGCTTTGCGTCGCCAGGTCTGTTAGGCTGACGAATGCGGCACCCATTCCCCGCGTGGCGCATGCTGGGACAACGCGAGACGCCTCAGTAGCAAGTGAGGCAGGCGCAAATCCGCGGGCCCGACACCGCCCTCCTCCCCCACCCACCCCCTGCCGACGCTACCCTCACCACCAACTGTCAGGGGGCGGAGGCGGCGACCCCACTTTTGTCTGCAGTCGCAGGGTAATCCGCGCGCCGTCACTCGTTTGTTTGTTTTGTCGCTGCCACGCCGCGCTCGGAACTGCCAGAAGAATGGCTGTCACTTGTTTTCCAACTTCATCTACAGCCACGTCTTCTCTCTACGGATATTGTAAACTAGGTGGCACAGACTAACACAAATGAGCTGCTACGGGCAACTCACAGATCGTACTCGACATACGTTCCCTTTAGTTATAGTGCTGCTGTGTACTGTCTAAAGAAAGGGGATCAGGGAAGTAATTACTATCCTGACTACCTGGAAATTCCGACTATAAGTGGGTAACTACGTGGCAGTCATTGTGGAACAACACTGATGAAAACAAATTGCATCTGACAGTGCAAGACCGTTCTCCAACGCACATCAAACGACCAATTTCGGCAGAGAGACAATGGAAATACCCAAACATAATTTATTACCGGAAATGATATGGACTATTTTTACACAACACTGAATATGTACCTCAGACATACTTAGCTATAAGACCCAGAGAGACTAATTGAAACGTCCCCTTAGAAAAATTAATGAATTACTGTGCTGGTAAACCCCTTACGTTATTTGATTTTCAAACAGCTGAGCAAAACTGAACGTACTCAGACATTTCTCTCTTCATCACTAAACTGACACACAATATTTTTAGCGCAATGCAATACAGCGAGCGCCAATGCTGCCAGCTAAATAAAAGATTCTAACTACTGAAGGCACTAACTACTGATAGGCATAGTTAGCAAATGAAACATTTTGATGGAGAACAAACACTGTATTTACCTTAATAGTGTTTAAAAGTCATAATATATGTATCAGTTCATGACATCCAGTCTTACAAATTTACTCTCTTTGATGGACACACGTCCAGATCATCCGCTCTCAAAACTCCGCCATCTCACTCTCCACATCCACCACTGCTGGCGGCTCACCTCCAACTGCGCAACGCTACGCGCTGTTCACATCCAACTGCTCAACACTACAATAGCGAGTATTCCAACTATGCCAACCAGCCACAGACTGCACACAGCACAGCCAGTGATTTTCATACAGAGCGCTACGTGGCGTTACCAACATAAAAACCTAAACAGCCTACTTACATAATTAATGACACAATGGACGTCATCTCCAATAGGTTACTACTAGAATGCAAGGAAATGTTCCTCCTTGATAATCCTAAGGCGTCACGCGTGAAAATATTGAAAATGATTCAGCAAGTAGTTCGGGTGACGATGGAGCAACTGGAAGTGAAAGCAACGTGTCCAGTGTTGAAATTACGTGTCTAGAAATCATACTGTAAACATCCTTGGCGACACTCTCTCGACGATGTTAGCTTAGCGATGAAGAGCTGAAAGCTGTTCCCACGGATGTACGACGGACAATCTAAGGCTATTGCTCGAAGTTTAGGCCTGTTTCACAAAAGCAATTTTGTCTTTCTTAAGAAAAATACCCCAGTAAACTACGCACTTCAGTAACACTCTTGTACTGACCAAAGTGGCTGTTGATAAACATTATTGTGTTTAGGAACCTATGTCTCAAAGTTCCGGATTTTCTCTGCCTCATGATGACTGGGTGTTGTGTGATGTCCTTAGGTTAGTCAGATTTAAGTAGTTCTAAATTCTAGGGGAGTAATGATCATAGACGTTAAGTCCCACAGTGCTCAGAGCCATTTGAACCAATTTAAAGTTCCTTCTATTTCCTTCTATACGGTCCAAGCATATTAATGTGACCATCACCTATATTCGACATCAAAGTGCAATAACCACTCACAGACGGGAGATGGCAGCACTAGCATTGGAGGGGGGAGGGAGGAGAAGGGGAGGAAGGCAGGGGGAGGGGGGCTGCAGACAACAGTGTGATCGTTGATGTAATGTGAAAACGGAGCTATTTATCTGACATCCAAAAGGGCTTGATCATAGGTCTTCGGGCCAAGGGCTGTAGCATTTACGAAATGGCTAACTTTGTGAACCATTCACGTGCCGCGTTGGTTAGCACGATGGCTAAATGGCGCTATCAAAAACTGAAGCCCAGGCAACTGTCTTGCTCCGTGGGCCACAGATCACAGGGGTGAACGATGGCTGCTGAGATGTGTGCGGACGAACAGATGTTTAATTCCAGAATGAGACTTTCACTCTGCAGCGGAGTGTGCGCTGATATGAAACTTCCTGGCAGATTAAAACTGTGTGCCGGACCGAGACTCGAACTCTGAACCTTTGCCTAAGCCATGTCTCCGCAATATCCTTTCTTTCAGGAGTGCTAGTTCTGCAAGGTTCGCAGGAGAGCTTCTGTAAAGTTTGGAACGTAGGAGACGAGCTACTGGCAGAAGTAAAGCTGTGAGGACGGGGCGTGAGTCGTGCTTGGGTAGCTCAGTTGGTACAGCACTCGCCCGCGGAAGGCAAAGGTCCCGAGTTCGAGTCTCGGTCCGGCACACAGTTTTAATCTGCCAGGAAGTTTCAGATGTTCAATTGTTGAGCAAGTGATCGCCCAGAGGAACCAAGTGGCTACCAACATTGTCTCCTCAGCGAGGGTTCCACTAACGGTGCTGCGTACGTACCTCTTCTGCAGACGCTTGATTCGTGCATCCATGCTGACTGCGTCCAAAACTCGAATTTGCACGCCAGCACCGCAACTGGACGTTCACTGAGTCACGACAGGTGGCATTTTCGGACGACAGATGGTCCTTCGTGCGAACAGCGTGAAACGTCTGAAAGTAAAAACCCTGAAGCAATATTCGGAAGGATCCAGACGGGACGAGGGGCGTTATGGTCTCGGGAATGTTTTCGTGGCATTCCTTGAGTGATCTTACCATTCTGGAAAGCACACTGGATGAACGTAAGCATTCATCTACCTTTGGGGGCCATGAGCACCCTACATGGCGTTGTTTTCCCTCTGCATGATGGCATCTAACAGCAGGACAACGCAACGTGTCACACAGCTCGCAGTGTACTTGCGTGGTTGGAAGAGCACCTGAATGTGTTTACCTTAATCCCTGACCACCAAACTCCGGGTATAAACCCTCTAACTGCTCTGGACGTGTTAACGCGCGCTCCTTTGTACCTGTCCCTGTGTGCTCTGAACGTGTTTACGCGCGCCACCAGTCCTTCCATCTGGTACTCTGAACATGTCTACGCGTAGACACGTTCAGAGTACCAGGTAGAAGGACTGGTGGCGCGCTTAAAGACGTTCAGAGCACACAGGGACAAGTACAAAGGCGCCCGCGTTACACGTCCACAGTAGTTGAAGGGTTAAATCCAGTCGAGAATCTGTGAGACCACCTCGATCGAGCTGTCCACACAATGGAACCTCGACCTGGATACCTGTCGCAGTTGACCTCGGCTCTGCAGCCGGCACGGCTTCGATACCTTCCAGACTCTCACTGACTTTCTTCCTGCACGTCTCGCAGCGGCCAGGCTTCAACTGTGTTCAGATTAATGTAACTGGACAGTGCATAGTCCGATGTGGTACAGATGCTAAACACTGGTACGGCAATCAGTAATATGGGTCAAAGAGAGTTTTATTGCCTTTCGCAGATGACCTACGTTTTCCCAGAATACTTTTAATAAATCGGAGTCATGTTCCATGCAGCCGGCCGCTGTGACCGAGCGGTTCTAGGCGCTTCAGTCCGCAACCGCGCTGCTGCTACGGTTGCAGGTTAGAATACTGCCTCGGGCATGGATGTGTGTGATGTCCTTAGATTAGTTAGGTTTAAGTTCTAGTTGACTGATGACCTCAGATGTTAAGTCCCATAGTGCTTAGAGCCATTTGAACCATTTCCATCTTCCATACAACCAAATTTGTTGATCTCTCTTCATGTTACTTCACGGTATAGCGAATATCTACGCCCTACCAAATATTTACGCGATATGACTGAGTCAAGCACATACCCTTAAAATTTATAGCTCTCATCCTGGGAGGTGACCTATTGGTTGCGACGCTGAAGTTGCATTCTGGAGGAATGGAAATCAAACACCCATCCGATAGTGCAGATTTAAGTTTACCGAGGTTCCCCTAAATGGCCGATCTCGTTCCCCAACCATTCCCAATCCGAGCTTTTGCTCCGACTCTAATGATCTAGCCCTCATTTTGCCTTCCTTCGAACAGCTCCCAGATAGTTTCTCCTGCTCATATGCGTTGCCTTACCGGATTCAGTGCAAACTTCAGTTGGATGACTCCTTAACTTAAGAATGGTTTGACAGTTAATTAATTCATTCCAGAATCCTCAAGTATTGAAGAACAGTTATTAGCAGCTCTTGACTAAAATGCAGCTGCCTTTGTCAACAGGTTTTGGGTGGCAGTGTGACGACAAAAACGTGTACACTCAAATTTCTTTTGTCTAAGAATGCACAACGGGCCATAGCCGTGTTGAGATTTAACAGCCACAGATTCCCTTGCATATTTATATCTCTTACTTTTCTTGGCATCAACCGCTCAGCGAGTTTCTGTTTTCTTAACCCGATTTCAAAAAAAAACTTTGCAATTTTCTAATGCTTTGAGTACAATAGTCTATATTACACCGTGTCATTTAACTCCAGGAGTTGAACGCTAATAACGATAAATGATATTATTGATCGCTACACCTTAGCTGATCGTCGTTATGGCGAGGATGGTGGTTTCATTAACTGAAAAATAAAGCAATAGGACGTTTTTCAGCATTGCACATATTTACTTCGTTATACAGCTGCAGCAAAAAATACGCAGTCGGTGAAAGAACAGTAATTACGTAACTGTATTACGTCATCTTAACAAGTCGGAAACCTGAGACGCGTTATTGTAAAGTAACCTGCTCGTCACTACATTTCATTGTTTAATTCAATCCATAACTAGAAAATTATTTCTTTTCTTTGCGTCTGAATCTAGGTTGCGCAGGCTCTGATTGTAATTGCTGTGGAACCACGGACATTGCGCGGAACTCCTTTTGGTGAAATCGTTGCTACGTTCAAACAACATTTCTCCTAAGCACAATGTTGGGAAACGATACGCCAGTGACCACTGGGAGTTAAGCAGCCACATATCTTCTGAAGCGTGCAACGCCAGCTCTGAGCGAACTGCTTTGACGTAGTATTAACTGTAATTTCCACAGACTCTTGTTTTTAGCTCGAACGACATGGAGTACGACCGTGTACGATCACTAGAAGTACTCCCTGTGCCTGTCTTTCCGCTTCTTCGCGCTACATTCATTCGTATTTAGAGGAAGCGAAATAAATCTCAAAATTAGAAGAAGACAGGGAAAGAACGAAAAACAAATAACCGAATATTGGCCAGCAAAGCAGCCATTAGCGGTACTAGGGTACAAGCAAATCCCGTAACGGCAGGAAACTGCAAAAAGTCCGCCGGGAGACGAAAGAGAGAGAGAGAGAGAGAGAGAGAAAACAATTGCGCCGTTGTGATGAATCGACTGTGAAACCAATTTACATGTTTGAATTTGAAACAGCATTTGCGAGCGCGTCCGCGGCCAAAGTGAAGTCCCGCTACCGCTGGAAAATATTCCCTGGAACCTTCCCGTCGAACTGTGCAAACCTAAAAACTTAGATATAATGAAGGGAACAGGCGAGGGGAATGCTGCACCGAATCTAATAATCACAGAAAGCAGCGCAACTTAATTATGAGAATTCGCGGAATCGCACTACTTCGTCACGCTAAAAGCTAGCTTTTTTTCCCTGTTTCAGCTGACTGTCCTGTAGGCCTAATATACAGATAACTCGCTGCTCCTGCCTGCGGCTCCGCCTGCAGAAAGAATCCAATCGAAACAGATAATTTACACTTGAAAATCTGCATCTGCTTCGGGCGTCCGCGCTCAGCTTGCATTACCGACCGGAAATTAGAGGACTGTGCAGTGTGTCCCTGGTTAATAGGGTGACAGCGCGGCGCGGCAGGGGGCAAGTTCTCCACGCCGCGGGCGCACGACGAACGAGAGCTGCACTCAGCTATCCAATTGCGCTTGCTCCAGCACCCTATTCGAAAGACTGTGTTTGCCTAAGCTGCATTATTATTGCTAGAAAATTGAATGATTAAAAAGAAGAGAGGGGCTCCAGTTCAACGTATCATCGAGGTTGAGAGCAGTACACCTAGGGGAGGGTGACTCAGAATGTTGCCCACCAGTTGAAGGAGCTGACAGGGGAGCAGAAATACAACTTTGGAATGGCAACTTTTTTTAAAAAGTAATCCTGAGACAAAGAGAATTTTGGCATTCGGCAACAACAAGAACAATCACTGTACACAGGCTTTAAGTTCGGCAAAGGTAATGTACTGTTTGCTCAACAATGTTGTACTTTACAGAAGGTGTTCAAAATAGAGACCATTACATTCAGTACAGACATAACAAACTCGTAGAAAATTCTGGCACGCTCTATCAAGCATATCAGCGGTCGCATGCAACTTTAGAACGGTGTCTTGCATAAGACAGAAAGCATTTTCAGTCTCTCATACTGACAGGCCTATTGAAATAGTAATGTGCTTCTCAATTCGTTTAATGTTACGTATCATTTCGAAGTGCCGCAGATTCAAATATCTCGATCACTTCAGAATATACAGGGTGGACATTAATAAAACCGAAAAACTGTTTGGACGGATTCCTGACTGGAAATTGAACATGTGTCCGGAAATGCACCGTTGCCAAGGTAGATGGCGCTGACAAATGACAGTTCCTTTGACCATATGCCGTGTGTTGCTTGGGTGTTCCAGGTTGCGTGATTGACGCAGCGTGCTGTTAGCAGCAGAGAACTCCGTTGTTCACGATGGGAATAAGCCGAGATAGGGTTTGTGTACAGCCAAGCTGATAGAAAATGGTGGAGAGGCAGCACGACTATATCGAAACAAGTGCCCTCACAGATAGCAACCACATCACACAGTATTCCAAGCCCTTTTTGGCATTCGTGTGATCATTGGTCTTTTCAGACAGACGAACGTGCAGGAAGGAGGCGGACTGTGCGTTCACCAGAGTTGGAGAACGGGGCTCTACAGAACACTGAACCGAACCCTGCTATAAGTTCCAGGCAAATGGCCCACCAACATGTGCAAGTACCTGTATGTTGACAGCGCTATAGACTGTGTTAATATCGCTGACAGCGGTATGTTGTTGTTGTGGTCTTCAGTCCTGAGACTGGTTTGATTCAGCTCTCCATGCTACCCTATCCTCTGCAAGCTTCTTCATCTCCCAGTACTTACTGCAACCTACACCCTTCTGAATCTGCTTAGTGTATTCATCTCTTCGTCTCCCTCTACGATTTTTACCCTCCACGCTGACCTCCAGTGCTAAATTTGTGATCCTTTGATGCCTCAGAACATGTCCTACTAACCACTCCCTGCTTTTTGTCAACTTGTGCCACATACTCCTCTTCTCCCTAATTCTATTCAATACCTCCTCATTAGTTATGTGATCTACCCATCTAATCTTCAGCATTCTTCTGTAGCACCACATTTCGAAAGCTTCTATTCTCTTCTTATCCAAACTATTTATCGTCCATGTTTCACTTCCATACATGGCTACACTCCATACAAATACTTTCAGAAACGACTTCCTGACACTTAAATCTATACTCGATGTTAACAAATTTCTCTTCTTCAGAAACGCTTTCCTTGCCATTGCCAGTCTACATTTTGCATCTTCTCTACTTCGACCATCATCACTTATTTTGGACAGCACTATAGACTGTGTTAATATCGCTGACAGCGCTCTGCGCCCAAGGCAAAAGATTCTGTGGTCGGACGGACCAGCAGTTAGTGAGTGGATAGAGAAGTGTATGGACATGTTTTTTCTTAGTGGAAACTGTGTTGCTAGGATACGCAACGTAAATTGAGATGAAATTTCTTGTAGTAAAAGATACAAGAAAAGGTATGATAATTGATGTATGGTTGATAATGTTTGGGTAGTGGAATTACTGACAACTACACATTTCAAAAAAAGTTTTGCGGCACCCGGGTTCCTAGACCTCATGTAAAAAGACGTTGACTGTGGATATTGTATCACAGACACAGTCCCTTTGACTATTCAGAGAGGTCACTAAAACCGCCCAAAGATGTAAACAACCATGCATGAGGAGCGCGTGTTAGACGGAGGGGGCCCGACACCCGATCAGTTCCAGTCATTCCACCACGAAGGAGGTTTACGGCTCGTGTTGTCTGTAGTTCAACCATGCCTAGACGGTCAATACCGAGGTTCGATCGCGTCCGCATTCTGTCCAGCCGTCTTGGAGTGAACCAAAGTGACCAGGCAGTGCTTTGAGAACGAACGTGAGCGTCCGGAAACTAGTCACCAACAAGAAATTTTATACAACTGTGACACAAATCCGAAAAAATAACAATTCAGATTCAGTTTTATTGAAGGTTCGTCAGTCGTTTAAAGTGTATGGTAACTTGATCCCTTTGAAAAGGAGACAGTTACCTTGTTCAGTTCGAACTTATACACCGTCGCTAATGAGCTGTACATCTACAGCCAAGCTCCACAAACTACTGTGAAAGGTATATGTCCCGTTGTACTTGTTAGTAGAGCTTTTCGCCGTTCCATACACGTATAAAGCGCGGGAAGAACGATTGCGTAAACGATCTGTGTGCGTTGTAATTAGCCTAATCTTGTCTTCGCGATCGGGAGCAATAACTAGGGGTTGTAATATATTCCTCGTTGTATTAACTAATAATATTCTTCCTACGAGCACGCCGTAAGCCACGTTGTCGTACGAGAAAGAGCTTCATAAACATGGTAGTGTCCGTGGACCGCACTTGTTTGAGTGTTTAAAGGAGGAATTTGCATTGCCTCATCGGGTTGACGGAAGTTCTCGTAATTTTTTAAATTTCTGTGTATCAAATAAATCCGTTTACGACCCGCCTTAATACAAAAAACGGTGTCAATGTCGCCATGTACGAGGTGTCTTTTTTCTTTACTTTCGCTATTCACCCTCACTCTTCACTGTCATCGACTACAGAGCCATTAGAGACGGAGCGGAAGCCCGTATTGGTAGAGGACAGGGGAAGACATCAACAGAATCTTCTTCCAATTTCGGCATTTGCCCGAAGCGATGTAGGAAACTGAATGTGGCCGATAGTGATCGGACACGCAGTCTTTCAAGTACTGACAAACCGGTATTCTCAAATGGAGTATATGAGCTAATAAATGTTTACATAATAATGCATTTTAACAAGACTACTTACTACAAAATTCACATTAGCAGTTTCGGCAATTTGTTATTTTGTTGAAAATATGCAGCACTTTCTTATTTTGCTATAGCTGATGACAAACTGTGGTTCTATTTTTACAGTGACTGCTTTCAACTGTCATCAGACATGACAAAAAACGAAGAAGAAGAAGAAGGATCGTTTCTCAACCATGACCTCTCCAAGTCGACAATAACATCATATTGCGTAAAGCAAACGAAAAAAGTGCCCGAAACCGAACTTCCTTTTGTTTCACGAAATAGAAAAGAGTAAAAAAAATTACATTTTGAAGCATTAGTATTTATAATATTATGCACCATTTACATTTTAATCTCAGAAGAGTTATTAAAAGTTATTGTGAAAAAAATTATTTTCAGAAACTTTACACTTGGGAAATGTGAAAAATAGTTGCCACAATTGGGTCCCTCACAAAAACAAGCAAGACGGCCCTCATGAAAACTGAAAAAAAAAAAATAATAATCTAGCTGCAAGGAAGGTATAATATATCTCTCAGATGTTTACAGAATTTCTCTGTACTTCCTTTGACGAACCGAAGGGCCCTGCTGTAGAATGTTCCTGTAGGCTTGCTTTCTGACAGTTCTGTATTGTGGCGTTTAAAAAAAAAGAATGATACGCTTTTCCCCAGCAATTTTCGCCAGTATTATTTTTCTCTGGCAATTTTACGGCCATTTCCACAAGTCTTTAGCTTACATAGCAACATCTTTACCCAGAATTGTAGGTCTGACTATTGTGTTTCCGGGATTTCCTCTGGTGCACCGTACTTCATGCTGGACGGCTTCGTAAGCGTTATTTTTGGAACATTAAACTGTTAACTGGCCTTCTTCCGACTCCTCGTCCTTTTCTGAACTGCATCAATGGTTTTAGTCATATTATCGGGAGACCCTTTCTTTGATTAGCCTTCCTCAAAATCCTGTTCGAATCTGGAATATGATTCAAACAGAATGAGTGTGTGTATCGATACAGGCACACTTTAAACATGACACAGTAAAGATACCGGTTCAAGCACTGAAGGCGGTCCAGTTTACTTAATTATGGCCTACATTTGTTTAGCCAAGTAAATACTTAATCAAACATCTAAATGAAACCGTTTGGTTCTAAACATTTGGGGGTAGTGGTGATTGAAAAAAAAAAAAAAAAGGCTCTGAGCACTATGGGACTTAACATCTGAGGTCATCAGTCCCCTATACTTACAACTACTTAAACCTAACTAACCCAAGCCAAGGACATCATACACATCCAGGCCAGAGGAAGGATTCGAACCTGCGACCGTAGCAGCAGCGCGGTTCCGGACTGAAGCGCCTAGAACCGCTCGGCCACAACGGCCGGCGTGGTGATTGCAGTTTAAGGCACTTTCCTCTACCCTTTACCCCTCCGATGCTTCTCTAACTAGTTCACGGTAAATTGTATTGACTGTTCCTGGTCAGATCAGTAGACTACAATTCCCTCGCTTATTTGATCATGAAAAGACGAAGAGGTGCTTTACAATTATATTAAAAGGCAATTCAATTTTTCGCGTTGACTGTATTGCGCTTACAGTCAAAGTGAAAAACAAACTTGTCTTTTAAGAAATTTGTGACTGATGTTATTTCTTGTCAAGCCTCACAAGCCGCTTTGCGTTACCTACAGCAGCAACGGTACCACGGAAGGCTCGGACATTGCTGTGTTTCCAGTGAACATCTTGCAGTCTCATGCGTACATAATGTCTCCCCGTGGCAAGATGTCGGTCGTGGGGCTCCGTATAGGAGCGGAAAAAAAAACTGACGACCTCGGCTGAGTACGTCAACTCCGTATTGCGTCAAGTCTCGGGCGGCCACCTAGAGTGCTTCTTCCTTTCCCCTTCGAAGCTTGGGTCAGCTGTGTCCTCGCGCTTCTGCCCACCTGCGCTCTCAAACTTCTTGCCTGTTCACTCAGAGACGACGAGTGCATTATATGTACCTGAAGAAGTGTGAGATACACTGAAAAGTTGAGACGTCTTAATAACCATTCTTTGAAATTCAAGCCTTCATCTTTTCGAAGTAGGCTCGCTAATATTCTATGCACCACTGCATACGTTCCATCCATTAAGTGAAGCTTTCACAGAACGCTAGTTTCGAAAGTTCATTTAGATACGCAACATACGTCGAGACGGCTACTTCTGAATATTCAGTTCGACGAACGCGGCTGCTTTCTTTAGTTGTTGGGATTAGAAGGTTGTTCCACGGAGACAGATAAGGTTTTCAGGATGGATGTGAAAGTGTCTGAACTCGAAGCTACTCATCCAGCGACACCGTTTTCGTCGTGCAGAGAGCTGGTGCGTTGCTAAGATGGAGTATCATCCGAATTTGGACGAAGTTATAATATTGCCATCGAGGACGACAATGGCTGCGACGGGGCCGTCTGTCGCAAAGATGTGTATGCCATTTTTTTCCGGACGCTTTGAGCTATATTAACTTTGTGGTGAGGAAGCTAAAACTATGACTGTTGCTTCGTTTCAGAGGTCAGCCGTATTTCCTCGCTAGCTGCAGTAGTAAATACTGCTTCTGACCGACGAAATTTAGCCTTCGCTGGCGGAATTCAACACACAGTTTTTTTTTTTGCTCAGTTATTTAAAGATGTAGCATCATACGAAAATAGATGTGTTTAATTCGCAGATTCACAAGCTGATTCTTATGAACCGCTGCCAGTACAATTTCGAGAAGCTTGTCTTCTTCACTGGCGGCGCTTACGGGACTTTCCTACCGTCTTTTGTGTTCAAAAGAATCTTTCCTGAAGCTTAACTTATTAAACCAGCGGCAAACTAGAAGGCGAAGATATGCTAAAGTCCGCTGCAAATGTTGGAAACCTTAATTTGCTTCCAGCACTACTTTCAGGTCACGAATAAATCTTGACAATGAATTGTTTCTGTTTCTGTTCCACAGCTGTTTTACTGTCTGCCGCTCGCAGTAGACCTAAGCTGAAAACATGCGCGAAATACAACCAACAGGCGTTACTAGTCAGGTTCTACACTGTCACGGAACTGAAACATCAGCAACCCAGGAAGGCTTAGGAATATCAGTGGTCCATGTAACCGGCATGATGAGCACTTTTCGCAGATTATTAAGCTGTCTTAATCAAATCTTAATATCTAAAAATATGCAAGGAAATTGCAAACGACAGTCGCAACTTCCGCCAATTTCAAAATGGCTCTGAGCACTGTGCGACTTAACTTCTGAGGTCATCAGTCGCCTAGAACTTAGAACTAATTAAACCTAACTAACCTAAGGACATCACACACATCCATGCCCGAGGCAGGATTCGAACCTGCGACCGTAGCGGTCACGCGGTTCCAGACTGAAGCGCCTAGAACCGCACGGCCACACCGGCCGGCTCCGCCAATTTCGTGCATGGCAAATAACCAATTCAGGGTAGCGGAGATGGCCTTGCTTTCACGAAATGCATTTCAAATGATTGGCGTTGTCAACAACGCAATGTCAAAGGCAGCTAGCCATACACTACACACTATTTTTGTCTGGAAGTCCCTATATCGTCGTTAGGCTGCAGAACGACAATGCTTATCGGACTTGCACGTAAGTGCTGTCTGTTCTGTTCTGACGCCATACAAGTGAATTTTTGACTGCAAAGTACGTATTCAAGAAAAGTGTCCCATCAGTGCAGAGGGTACGGTACCTCATAGTGTTTGTACCAATCTCAGCACACAGTGTTTTCTGCCTGAAACCGCTCCCTGTATCATCTATAGGATCAACCCAACGGACGGGTCATCTCCAGAAATACACTAAGCCTCCTGTCAATAAGATACCGCTCCTACTTTAAGGATATCGACGGGAAAACAGCCTTCCTATCTCATAGGGCATAAGGTGGCAGTCAACTGAGCACGCCTATGCCGCCCCAGTCTCGTCCAAACACTGTAAGGAATCCTTCCACTCACTCATTAGGAACTACTTTTACCAACACTGCCCTGCCGCCGAGACAACGCAGGAATGCAAGGGGCATAGCCGTAGGAGAGGTGTTTGAAACTTCGGTGACTGCAGCGATTATCACCCTTGACGTCACAACGATTGCAGTTTCCATATCTACTGCAGTTTTCTCAGACAGAGCAGGCGCGACAAAGTTCAGCTGCTGCCAAACCAGCGAGTATTTCTTCCTCTAGTCTGTTTATACTTAGTAACGGAAACGTGATGTATCTTTCTTTTTTCTTTTCTTTTTTTTTTTTTTACATTTCAAATATTGCAGCTGTGTTACAATAATGTTGACAAAAATAATTATTTTGTCAGTAATGTTAATTATGGACGTACTTGAACTTGATGCTTCAATCGTGTTTTATCATCTGTGATTGCTTATTACGCATAAACTGCAATTACAGGAAGCGATTAGGATGATGCGCTGATTAAATAATTATAAATTTATTCCATGTGTCTTCAATTATGATCCAGCTTTCGACGAAGATTTTCTTTCCTCTAAGATCGATCTGATTAGTTTCTTTTTTCATTTATATTTAAGAATGCAATGTCGATAGAATTCACGGTTATTTTTTTCACAGATCCTAAAAAGAAGGCTGCATTTGAATGAATATCAGCTGTAAATGTATGTTTTGTTGTAATGCGAATGTAAATTTTATGTTGTATGTAAAAGATGTGCTATGGTTTTGTAGGATAGAAATTAACATCTATGAAATTAAAGACGAACACGCAGATAGTTGAAGTTGGGGTCGGAATGAGAGTGGAGCACACGGAAATATGGCGATGGAGGAACGAGCTGTATTTTGTGGAAGGAAGACGTATTTTGTTGCAATGGATAAACTGTAAAGGGAAGGGAAGAGTGTTAGCGGAAAGTAAAGAACTAATTTTCTTTTTGAGGTTGTGTTAGCGTAACGAAGAGGTTGCAGGAACGGTGTAGTGGGATCATGCAGGTCAGACTTTGAATCAGTAGTATTTTGGAGGAATATTACGTTTCTAAGTTATTAGACGGAGAAGAGTCCGTGACAAGAGGGAAGAGAAGAAAACCAGAAGAGAGAAGAATGAGCTAAAATTTGTCGATGCGAAGTTTATCAAGTAAGAAGAGTTAAAAAATCAAAAATGTTTGAGCTTTTATTAAAGACGTATGGACGGACAGAGGGAGAGAAGAGACGACGGCTGGTGAAGTTACAAACCTATTTAGTCATCAGAGAAAAAAAAAAAAACTATAGATGGACTGTGGCAGATGAATGAACGGTGTCTAAAGAAAAGTGACGCCTACCCAAAACTTTCATGTTAAGTAGTTGAAAGCGGAACCTGGCAGACAAGTTAGAATTACTATTGTCAGGACTTTGCACACATTAGTATTTGGGAAGTTAAAGTATAAAAGTAAATGGACCACCTCGCTTTTTAAATATCCCAATTGTGCGAGTGCTCATCGTTAAACTTGTATGTCGCGTTTTGGAGGTTGTCTGCAACCGAAACGTATTCAGAAATACTGTCTGGACTGTTTAGAACGTTTCGTGTTGTCAAGATATTTTGCGGCGCTGCATTTTGGGTGCCAGTAAATTTTCAGCTAATTTATTTAATTTTCAAAACGACACATCGCCAAATTAACGGTGAGTGATAAACAGCGATGGAGCTTGGGTAAAGCGATCATCTCTCCCAGCCACAGAATCCGGAAGCACGATAGCGCAAGGTACAGAACTCTGATTTCACATCTTTGGTTTAAAATTAGCAGTTTGGTAGTACACGGCGACACGAACGCTATAGATTTGAAAAGACGCTTTCAGCTCGAGTAATTAATACCTTCTTTGAGGCAGAACTTGAAGGAGAGTGAGCTGTTTATCAGTAGCTAAGATATTCGTGTATTACAGCAAAAACAAGGCTCTTCCTCACACTAAATTATATTAAATTTTTATTTAAATGCAGGTAGCTAAACTTAGTGTTAAGGTTTTTCAAACTAGACAAAATTCAGTAGGTCTCATGCCATGTAAGATTTATCCTACTGACTGTGTACCAGAATATTACGTTACCGATAAACCAAAATTTGCATAATTCAGTACATCATAGCAGATCTGGACACTGATCAGTTAAAAAGATACTCACATATACAATACGAACTAGTTAGTCATTATCGTAATTTACTATTATTTATTTTATATTCTGTTTGTCTTGTAAGCGAGCATTGGAGGGAGAGAGAAAAAAAAATGGCTCTGAGCACTATGGGACTCAATATCTGAGGTCATAAGTCCCCTAGAACTTACAACTACTTAAACCTAACTAACCTAAGGACATCACACACATCCATGCCCCAGGCAAGATTCGAACGTGCGACCGTAGCGGTCACGCGGTTCCAGACTGAAGCGTCTAGAACCGCACGGCCACACCAGCCGGAGGAGGGGGAGGGAGAGAGAGAGAGGGAGAGAGAGAGAGAGAGAGAGAGAGAGAGAGAGAGAGTGATTGTGTATTCGACTCCGAGCTGGTGCTAGTTCAGGAAAGTTTGTTTATCAATTTAGTGTTAATCACTTTTACGGGAATACGGTGGTAACGATATGTATTTACAACTGTTGAGGCACCCAACGGTAATTCAACGAGCATCTGTGTAGAAATGAAGAGGCAGAGCCTAGTCAACAATAAAGACAATGTGATCATAGTTTGATAGACGAACAGATTGCATAAAGAGATCGTATCTGCGTGAGGAATAATCAGCGTGGGCGCAGTTAGGACGTACAGAGCACACGTATCTATTATTGAAACTTTTTAAGTGACACTCAGCGCCTGGATTCTAAAATGCACTATTGTTTCCTAATAATCTGTTATTTGCCATGCGTTTGTTAATGCAGCGGCATGTGTCTACTAATCTGTATTATTCTTATATTGTTCACAAGACGCTAGTTAACCTGAGATGGTCTGCCTACAAAGAGTAATGAACCAGCATAGTGAAAAATCTAGAAATATACTTCAGTTCCCTATATGTCACTTCTATAGGGACAACCATGACAAGATCAGACTTCTCAAGGTATTTATGTAGTAATTCTTCGCGCGCCTCATACGCGATTGGAACAGGAATGACCTCTTGTAAAATGCTAAATACGCTCTGCCATGCACTTCGCAATGATTTACAGATATTTTTGTGGATGTCGGTATATTTCCTAGTCAACTCAAGGATTCGTTCCATTTCATTCACTTGTTCTGAACATGTTTAGTAGTTACTGTGGGATCCTGCCCACTCGTCTCTTGTAGCCGGCCGCGGTGGTCTAGTGGTTCTAGGCGTGCAGTCCGGAACCGCGCGACTGCTACGTCGCAGTTTCGAATCCTGCCTCGGGCATGGATGTGTGTGATGTCCTTAGGTTAGTTAGGTTTAAGTAGTTCTAAGTTCTAGGGGACTGATGACCTCAGATGTTAAGTCCCATAGCGCTCAGAGCCATTTGAACGATTTTTTGAGGAGCTATTTGATTGAGAAGTAGCGGCTCCGTCTCGGAAACTGACATATGGCCGGTAGAGCGGTGTGCTGACCACATGCCTCTGCATATTCGCATCCAGTGACGCCTGTGGTCTGAGGATGACACGGCGGCCGGTCGGTACCGTTGGGCCTTCATGGTCTGTTCGGGAGGAGTTTAGTTTTAGTTTAATTAATACCAGATTACACAAGTTCATAACTCATTGCTCGTCTTTTAGCGCGGCCCTTGTAGTGCGTCTTCTAGTGCCTCTCTTTTAGTGACCGGTTTCTAGTGCGCCAGCGGGTAGCCGGCGCGTCGCTTTTATTATCTTCGTGTAGAGGCCGCTCCTGTCGTGGTGACGTCCTAGTCAGCGTGCTATTGGCTGACGGTGTCTCACAGCCCTGCCTACTGTAACGTTCTTGATCTTCGTGCCGGCGCTTGTCGTTACACCGGAACAGTTACTATTTCCCTCATTTTCTTACCTTCATTTAAGTATTAATTACATGTGTTCGGAGTGTTACAGCTACGTATAGACGTCGCCGACATGTATTTCTCTACACGCGTGGCGAGCTTGTATGTTTTGTGGAACTGCTTCGTAAGTAGAGTTTAATGTTCCAAGTTTTATTTGAGACTGTCTGTGACATATCATCAGCCATACATCTATTTTATGTCACAGACTCTCGGAGCATTTATACCTATCATTATTACTCGTTTGTTCGTAGGGCATTCCTGATTTCCTACAGAACGCCATGCGGTGTCCCTGAACGCCAGAATCACATTCGCTTGAGATATGACTGTCGATTTTGCACAAATCAGTAATCCTAAACCACGAATTATGCATTTGAGTGCATTTTGTGGCACCTGCAATTACTAGCTAGGAGACTTTCTTTTATTGTATTTATTTATTTATTTATTTATTTTGGCCGTGAAATCGCTGTATCTCTGCCACTGTCAAAGAGAAAGACCCTCGTAAGTATCCTTTCCAAATTCTCTCTCATTAAAGTTTCTTAAAGATGGAAGATTCGTAAGCCAGTTTTGACTAAGATGTCCCAAGAGGTTGTTCAGACGAATGCCGAAGACATGCGGACATGGAGATATGCTAGATATGCTGACAGCAGGGTTTGCCGCAGATTTGGGGACACCGTCTGTGCCTTGCGGTTTGGGTCTCGATCCTTTCCTCGAGCTACTAGTTCCGCAAATTTCCGCTTTCAGGCCGTCGTGTCGGCACGTTTCTCAACGCAGCCAGAACATCACGAGTCTCCATGCACACATACACGTTCAGTATTTTATTAACAGTATAGTACTGTACTTCAATATATCGAAGCTACCATCACACCATCAACAATTATCTCATTATTTCTGTATGGAAACACGATTTCAAGAAATCACGAACTATGAAGCATTTGATGCTATTTGATTAACAATGATGTCAAAAAACAGTAAGCACATAAAAAATGGACATGTGAATGGTTAAGAAAAATGAACGACATATTCCACGTTAATTAGCTCACTGAAGTCCGATGTCTCTTACGGCATATGAAAAATTATCAATGATGTTACGGGACATAATACAGAAAAGGAACATCATAATTAGAGAGGAAATTGCTGTTCTAAAAAGGTTAGGAGGAACTGAAATTTCTGGCGACAGGAAGAACGTTTGAGTCATGTCTAGCGGCGTAATATCAGTGAAAGCCAGTAGTTTCAAATGGTTAAAATGGCTCTGAGCACTATGCGACTTAACTGCTGAGGTCATCAGTCGCCTAGAACTTAGAACTAATTAAACCTAACTAACCTAAGGACATCACAAACATCCATGCCCGAGGCAGGATTCGAACCTGCGACCGTAGTGGTCTTGCGGTTCCAGACTGCAGCGCCTTTAACCGCACGGCCACTTCGGCCGGCTAATATTCGAAGTGAAAGCAGTTGCCCGAAGCTGCAATGTGGAATACTACTTTGATTTAATCAGAGAAGCTAAAATTGTATTTCAATATATAAAATCAAGACACTGTCTCGGAGTATCATTTATAAACTATATTCCTAAATAGTAAGATGATTGTTGCTTCATTTGGTATTAAAATGCTGTCGAAAAAATTCAGTGTTTGAAACTAGGTTCTCACAATAATCTTATTCGTCACGACTGTTTGATTCTGCTTTTTTAGTGCATAACGGTCCTTGCAATTTGTTTTCCGTTGCCAGCCTACCTTTTCAAGTACTTGTACTTTTACGTCTACTTATTATTTTATACTATTGCAACGTTTATTTATCCTCTTTTAGTATCTTTCTCATATAATTCCCATCGGAGTTTTCAATAATTTTAACCAACCTTGTTTTTAAGGGAATTTCGTAATTTTCACATTAATGATGTTCCATCAAAATAATTTTTAAATAATTTTATCTTATTAATTCCTACAACATTATCGTAATCCCATCAGTTTATATGCCACCGTTTTGTTGCTATATTACCTACGCTACATTATTCTATTTCGGCATTCCTGTCTGGATAGCGGCCTCCAACCTTCGTTTTACAAATATGTCAGTGTTACTTCCTCGCCATTTTCGCGCACTAAATCGACATATTCCATTACTTCTCACTTTGCCCTCTCGCGGTGCACTGACCATCGTCAGTTTTCTCCAACAACTGGCCGCGTTCACCCCTTCATACGATGTACGACCTTCCTGCTGTAGGCATAGCCACGGCCACTAGATGTGGCTTTTTTCTGTTATGGCCGATTTTGCAGCACTGGTGAGACACCGTTTCTTTATTTCAGCGTAAGCTGGTTTTCCTACAGTTTTTCGTGTCCCCCTTTCAAGGTCTAAAATCGCGACTTAGTGTTCTGGTACGCGGCTTAAAACCACTAATTCTTGGTTTTCTTTTTCTAGATTTCTCAACATCCATTTTAACTGGCAGTGCTGATGACAAGTGCCTTCCAAACGTTGGGAGACTATTGCATCACTGGCCTACTAATAAATTAGCTATATGACTATTTCACTCTTTTTTTTTTTTTTTTTTTTTTTTTTTTTTTTTTGTCCAGGTACCCACCATGTATAATTTGCTCCTAATCCACATTATTAGTTATTGTAGATTTTTTCACCCGAGGATGCGAACACAGCATCACGAAAACAGTCATATATAATCTTAGAATGAAGGGTTATCAACAGCTAATGAGGTTTCTGTGAGTTTTTTCAGAAGATTTTAATAGAAAATTTTTAAAGAAATTTGTGAGATTATTGTTTTGTTTTAAATGTCTAGTACGAGAACGTGAATGGATGCATATACTGCTATTACAAGCGTATTCAGAGGCGAAACAATGTTCTCTGCTTGTTTCTAAATTAGAAAACATGGAACTATTGTGTGAGCAATTTGTCTTTTTCATGTTAAACGCCAGCCTTGCTACGAAAGCAAAGTAAGTACAGGAATTTGTGGTTTCACCAGCGGGCGAGAAAGCCCAAAACATAGGCTGATGGGAGAAGAAGGGTACACGGACCAGGTGAATCCTTCCGTCAACCGGAAATCGCCAATGTCCGCAAATCTCCGTGTCCGCATACCTCCGGACACCGTTCAGTCGCTTGATCGGAAAGGATTTACGTATTCTGCGTACAATACCCCTTTCCACGTGGTGTTTGAAAGCCGTGTCTTGTGTGTAATGGCTGTGATGTGAGTGTGTAAAGTGTGATGTCATGTTTGTGTTGTTTGATGGTGAGAGAAGCGAGAAGATAAATCAGGTGTCGGCACACAGCCTATTTCGCACGAAGAACACTACGGAGGCCGCCACGCTTAACACCCTGTCCTAAAAACGAGTCGTCATCAGCAGTATCGCATGCCCTTATGTCAGGAGGCACTGCAGAAAGATTTGGAAATTAATCCAGGAGACTCGTGCTAATTCTGCCAGCAGTGCCTTTTCTCCACTACCTCTCCTCCTCTCACAGGCTAGTAATGAAAATTTCTTCCACCACCGGGATTCGAGCTGGCTACAACCGAGTCGCGCGCCACCGCACAGGTGTTGCGAAGGGGGACTTGAAGTCTCACAAGGCAGATTTTTTAAAAAAAAAAAACACAAAAATTCGTCAGCTCAAATGAACATTCTCGAAAAATGTTATGCATTCATATTCAAGAAACTGTGTCCTTAGTCAACATTAACAATATATCTGATAACTCGGCACAGTAATAAGTGCCGGCAGACACCTTCCGTTTCCCGGCAAGTAAATCATACTTCAGTGTTTGCACGTAGAGGTCGTTAAGATAATTGCTAGTCAGCTCTGCATCGTAAGCAGTGCTTACTCATACAGCGAAAATAAACTGCGTCGGAGACGTAATGAGGGACATTTCACTAGCAACCTTACCAACAATCTTACAGTCAATTTAAAATGCCTGCTAAAGGAGGACTGAAGCGTTCATCATAAAGGACAGTTGGAAAATGAGGTCATATCCATGTGAGAGGAAAAGTCTTGATCAAGATACATACGCGATTCAATTAGTAAGGATTGTGAAACCGGCTAAATGCTTACTGACCCCTCGCGTCTTTTCTTTGTATTGCTTCTCGAATAACGTTAAAACAAATGCTAATAAGAACTGTTATTGCCAGTTACTAATATTTCTCTGTACAATGCTTACTTCCACGTACTAAAATGTTTCAAGTTCGTCTTAGTAAGAACTTGTATCCACCTGTCACTATTAAGAAAATCACAGTTTGAAATCCTGTAGCACGAGAAGTAACCGTCTAGGAATGTTTTTTTCTTAAGTAGAGCTGTTATAATGTTTTCCATTTAATGTTTTATTTATGAGAAGCTTGTGCACTATAATTTAATATTTGATTACCGACCTGTGTACCGCGAAATAAATGTTAGAGGTAGCACTATGTGATACAAGAAGTCGGATGTGGATAAAAAATGAAAGAGGACGAATTTGAAGAATTAATATTGATGCACATAACGCAGCGTGGAAATTTGATGAGCGAATGACAATAATATATATTGATATTACTAGACTGTTAAGTATAATGAAAGCAATTAATCGAAGAAAGCCAGTTGTTTTTAGATAATATAATAATATTAATAATAATAATAATAATAATAATGTGGTTATCGAACTAAATGTGATGTTGTGGTGGTTGGAGCCAGTGTCTCTCAATTCGTGTTGTTTAACTGCTACGGCTGATAAATACTTCCCTTCAGTGTTAATCCTCAGTTAGATACTGTATATTCGGTTTTGTGATCAACAGTCTACGAAACCTGTCTAATTGTGTAAAATCTGACGTATCTCACAGTGCCGTGTAAATACAGTAGTTTTGATCACTGGAAAAATCTGCAGAACTAGAAGGTAAATGAAGAAATAAGACAATGAGGACATACTCATTTCTGCAATTTCCATTATTTATTACTGTGGGGAGGATTCAATTGAAAGAGGATGCAGGACGCAAAAGTGGTATAAACGAAACTGAAAAGTACGAAACGAGAAAGAAAACATCATAAAAACAGTAAATTGTTAGCATCTACAGAGTACACAGCAGTTCCAGACGCAACACCGAAAGTAGGGGTCCAATTAGAAAGGAAGTTGTATTTTCCGATAGTTTCCTTAGGCCCCTGGATAAGAAATTTCCCACAGTCTAAATACTGAGCTGCTTCTCTTGAAGGCATTACTCAAGAAATTCCATCGGTATCTGTCCGACAAAGCATAGACTACTATCTCAAGAATATAAACGCATTTAGACGGGAGATCGGTATGAGCACCGCAGTACTTAAGAAGGTACGATCTTCTTGGACATCCGAGGTAATAACTTATCAATGAAAAGGCGTTGATTCAGTGAGAATGGAAGTGAAGGATGAACGCCAGTCTCAGAATATACTCCTACAGAAAAACGCTTAGTATGCCACCTACGTACAAGTCATCCTCGGGAATATCTTGCTTCTCTAATCCGTATAACAGTTTTTGCTCCAATTTTAAGGAAGTCCACGGTAAAAATAACGCTTCATCTCGGGTATGCGCTACTCGTCAGCTATATCCTCCTGAGCTTTTCTTCTTACTGCCCAAAATTTGAGCGCATGAATCTCGGTTTCTAAACTACTCCTGTCAACATTGAGATATCTGCCACCGAGATAAAGCAGGCAGCCCTGCATTACCGTGATATGTGACCAGACTCTCCCAGCTGCATACAGGCTGTCCCAGGAAGAATGGTCAACATTCAGGGATATGGCAGGAACGATCTTTCGAAGTAAAAAAGGCTCTAAAATACATACCTTAAGATCTATGAGCACTTCTTCGACACTGTGAAACAAATCCCTTCTATTGCAAGCTCTTCGCTTGCCATATATTGGTAAGATGTGGTATAAGCCAAAACAAGGAAAAATCAGTAAAGTTGGGCTGGAAAATGAGTTCCTTAAGAACTATGAGCAGTTGTTAAGTATAAGATGTATTTCGCAGTAATGAAGATCAGTAATCAAGCTGGAGAAATGCTTAGAGCTCTAAAGGCAAGCCCATGTTTACTGGACATTTTTGCTTGCAGTAAGAGACTTGTTTCACAGTGTTGAAGATGAAGAAGTACTCGTAGCGTTTAAGGCATACATTTTAGAGCCCTTGTTTATTGGACATTTTTACCCGCCAGGGTAGGGGTAGGCGCGCCGGCCCCGGATCGAATCCGCCCAGCGGATTAACGACGAGGGCCGATGTGCCGGCCAGCCTGGATATGTTTTTTGGCGGTTTTCCACATCCCACTAGGCGAATACAGGGCTGATCCCCACGTTCCGCCTCAGTTCCACGGCGTGCAGACATCTGAACACGTTCGCACTATTCCATGGATTGCACTCGAGGCAGACAGTTGGGGTACACTAATTCCGTGCGGGGGGGGGGGTACGGGGTGGCGGCAGGAAGGGCATCCGGCCACCTCTTAAACATGAACATGCCAAATACGATTAACGATGGCTGACCCTGCGTAACTGCAGGACAAGGCTCAAGCGATAGATATTTAGTATAGTTTATCGGATATTTTTTCGTCGACAGATAGTTTCTGTCACATCTGTGAATATTGACTATTCCTCCTCGAACACCCTGTGTAGGGAAAGCTACAGGTTAACGCTGAACCCGAACCACAGCGCAACTGGCCAGTTTTCGGCAATGCTTAATGTTGTGATGAGTCCCACAGAAAAAATGAAAAATCTAGTGCAAATCATAGTTGAGCTCTGAAATTAGGCTCTTTAATCAGGCACTGAAGCAGATTGGAAGTCAGTTCGATTGCAAGGAATTCTATAAATCAAAGTAAATAAAAACTCCACCTGTGCCACACCTTTATTAAAGGCTACCTCTTCTGCAGAGTTAATTTTCCATCTTCAGCCATTTCAACGAGGACAATGATAACTGTCGTTGCACAGAGAAACGTCGTGTACCAGTATCTCAATTTGCCTCCCCCAGCGCCCCCTCTCCCCGGCGTGCTGCGAGGAAACGCATAAATCATTAAAAAAGACAGCCGCAGCAGGCGGCCCCGTTCCCTGACAAAAGTTAAATTAAAAGAAATGAATATTACATTTTTATCCACCACCCTCGGCTGCCGGGCAGAGAAAGGATTTAGACATTTGTTACTGCTTGACAGGCCTCGGCGACCGTCGGCGGCTTCGGCACACTTTTGCCCCGCGGCGGTAAACAGCCCACTCGGCGCCGCCCCACCTCGTAACTCGCGTCGTGCACTTGACGCGCGGAATATACACGCGCCTCGCCGTATTAAATAGAAACGCTCTTCGCGGTTCTACGCGGTGTCCCCCGTGGGCAGCGCGCGGCCGGCCGCCCCCGCACCGCAGAACTTTGGCGCGGAGCGCTATATCACCTGGAATATCCCTAATTTGCATATAGATTAAAATGCGTGATTTACGCGAAAGGCGAGAAACGCCGCGGGGGGTCCCGCAGCCTGCTAAAAACAACACGTGTGCCGCTGCGGTGGTATGTTGGGCGGCTGTGAACGAAAAAAAAAAATTTACATAGAGGGAAGGGAAGAGTGTTTTCCGTACAGTTTTAACGCGGTAATCGCCTGTTGGGCGCAGCCCGTAGCGTCGCGCCGCTCACTTGGACGCCGCCGTTTTTGTCGTTCCCTGGCGCCGGGCCGAGCCGATCGCGTGACGTGCCAGGGTTGCGTGCGCGGAACGCCCCAGACAATCGGCGCGAGCTTTCGCGAGAGGCGCCCGGTATGCGCAACTCGTCTTCCACAGCCGCGTCTCTTGACGGTTCGCTCCGCTGCCACGAGGCGCGGAGAAGACAGAGTTACTAAACACGCAAATCTCTAGAGCTCCGTTACAGTTTACGTACATAATGAATCTTTCTACTGAGTGTGTGCTGTTAAGAAACTTATTAATAAATTACATGTCCGCCACCGAGCACTCTGCATATTGGACTGCCTTTCAGAGCACACGGTTTCAGTTCCCCCCACCCCTCTTTTTTTGGGTAGTTGTGTGCTGAAGTGCTACCATCTTTCACACTTTATTTAAGCATAAGAAGAGCTACAGGCTTGGAGAGGTCTTTGAACCCTTCTGCGGTGGGCGTTCCGGCTGTATAAGATGAAGGTTGACTTCATTTTGCTCTATTTAATATTTCATTGTGGCGCCTCGACGATGGCTCGAGGTACCTGAACGCGGTGCCAATGTGCAGGGGCGACTGTACCTATGTAGTCCTGTTGTCTTGTCGAAGGCCTCAGTGTGTCCACTTTGTGCAAAGGTCTGCATGTGTGGGAGATGATAAGTTCCTGGACAGTTGGCGTGTCGAGTTCGTAGTGCAAGTCACGGATCCTGGGCCACGAGAGTGACCCAAGGATGAGCCGAAGCCACCGGTATTGCAAAAGTTGTGGAAGTGTGAGGTGGGATGTATACGCCGCCCCCCAGCTAGAGCACCCATACAACGTGGTGTTTCAGTTCCCGATATTGCTCGCTGCTATGCCTTGCGAAGACTGGAACAAGTTGCTCTCAGTTTCGTGGATCCAACTGAGGACCTGCTCAGATGGCGCGGTAGTGGGGGCAGTGGGGAGCAGGGAAGAACTACGGTATTGGCGTCTTTTTTAAATTTATTTATTGGCTTTTTGCATGAACATACAGCCAACCACTTTTTATGCACATTAGCAACAACTGCCCTTTCAAATTTTTTTTTTTTTTTTTTTTTTTGTCGTGTGACGATATGATGTACATTCGTGGACATATTTTAGACTTCACGGTGTTCAAATGGCTCTGAGCACTATGCGACTTAACTTCTGAGGTCATCAGTCGCCTAGAACTTAGAACTAATTAAACCCAACTAACCTAAGGACATCACACACATCCATGCCCGAGGCAGGATTCGAACCTGCGACCGTAGCGGTCACTCGAGTCCAGATTGTAGCGCCTAGAACCGCAAGGCCACTCCAGCCGGCTTCACGGTGTTCAAAGCACCAAACTGTAATTGAGGTGTTCTCTGGAACAGCGAGTTAACCGAAGTACATTCAGATCGAAATACAAAGCATCCAACGGTTCAAACAATTTTCTTCAATTCAAAATCTCGTACATGTGCTAAATTTCAGTCAAATATACCGTATACAGGGTATATACAAGGGAGATGTACTTGAGGACAATATTATGGAAATGGAGGAGGACGTAGATGAACATGAAATGGGAGATATGATACTGCGTGAAAAACTTGATAGAGCACTGAAAGACCTTAGTCCAAACGTGGCCCCAGGGATAGACAATATTCCTTTAGAACCACTGATAGCAGTGGGAGAGGCAGCCATGACAAAACTCTTCCATATGGTGAGCAAGATGTATGAGAGAGGCGAAATAGCCTTGGACTTCAAGAAGAATACAATAATTATAATCCCAAAGAAAGCAGGTGATGACAGCTGTGAAAATTACCGAACTATCAGTTTAATAAGTCACGACTGCAAAATACTAACACGAATTCTTTACAGACGAATGGAAAAACTGATAGAAGCCAGCCGCGCGGAAGATAAGTTTGGATTCCGTAGAAATGTTGGAACACGTGAGACAATACTGACCCTACGACTTATCTTAAAAGCTACATTAAGGAAAGGCAAACCTACGGTTCTAGCATTTTGACAATGTTGACTGGAATACTCACTTTCACATTCTGAAAGTGTCAGGGGTAAAATACAGGGAGCGAAAGGTTATTTTCAATTTGTACAGAAACCGGATGCCATTTATAAGAGTCGAGGGGCATGAGAGGGAAGCAGTGGTTGAGAAGGGAGTGAGACAGGGTTGTAGCGACGTTATTCAATCTGTATATTCAGCAAGTAGTAAAGGAAACAAAAGAAAACTTTGGACTAGGAATTAAAATCCATGTTGAAAAAATAAACACCCTGAGGTTTGCCGATGACATTGTAATTCTGTCAGAGACAGCAAAGGACTTGGAGGAGCAGTTGAATGGAATGGACAGTGGCTTCAGAGGGGGATATATGATGAACGTCAACAAAAGGAAAACGATGATAATGGAGTGTAGTCGAATTAAATCAGGTGTTGCTGAGGGAATTAGATTAGGAAATGAGACACTCAAAGTAGCAGATGAGTTTTGTTATTTGGGGAGCAAAATAATTGATGATGGTCGAAGTACAGAGGATATAAAATGTAGACTGGCTATGGCAAGGAAAGCGTTCCTGACGAAGAGAAATTTGCTGACATCGACTATAGATTTAAGTGACAGGAAGTCTTTTCTGAATGTATTTGCATGGAATGTAGCCACGTATGGAAGCGAAACATGGACGACAAACAGTTCAAGAAGAGAATAGAAGCATTCGAAATGTGGTGCTACAGAGGAATGCTAAAGAATAGATAGGTAGATCAAGTAACTAATGAGGAGGTGCTGAACAGAGCTGGGGAGAAGAGGAATTTGTGGCATAACTTTATCAGAAGAAGAGATCGGTTGGTAGGACACGTTCTGAGGCATCAAGGGTTTTCCAATTTAGTACTGGAGGGAAGACTGAAGGGTAAAAATCATAGAAGCAGACCAAGAGATGAATAAACTAAACAGATACAAAAGGATGTAGGTTGCAGTAGGTAGAGATGAAGAAGCTTGCACAAGACAGAGTAGCATGTAGAGCTGCCTCAACCAGTCTCTAGACTGAAGACCACAACAACAACATAGCGTACTGATCAGAAAATAAGAAATAAGTCGCACTTTTTATCCAAATTAGACCCTCGAGAAGTTATGGTGCGTGTTATAACCGCTACCATACCCTTGCTGTAAAATGTTTAAGGTCATTTGCAACAACTGAACAAGCGTCTAACCGAACAGACAGCAAGGTACTTTATTACGGAACAACGCAAACTGCCTAGCTATTGATTTTAACCGCATACCTGTGGCGCTGTTTGCTAAGAGGGCCATCGTAGTTTTGGATGCTTCTAAGGGACATCTAACTGTTGAAGTAAAAGATAAACTTGTTGCACAATAGAGCGACCTTGAAGTAATTCACGGAGGAATGGCTTCAAAAACACAGGTGCTAGATGTGGCCATAATTAAGCTATGCAAAGAAAACTTTCGAAAAATTTATTCAGATTGGCTGCTGGAAGACATCCATGCCGCTACGTTACCTGATAAGATTAAGAAACCTCCTGTCACCCTTCTGTGGGAGTGAATTCTCGCTTCGTTGTCTTCCACTTCATTAGAGTCCATCGCCTAGGGGTGCAGGAAATGCTCTATATCGAATGCGATGGATGGCAGCGAGGATGTTATACTGTGGGAAGACAGTAAAGAAAATGTTGGGAGTAGAGTGTAGAATGAACAACGGTACTGAATGTGATGAGAGTGAATAACACAAAACACGGCACTAATCTGCTACATTCCAATGTCTTATATTTACGACACGTACCTGTGTCTTACGTTTAAGTACAACAGAATTTCTGCTAGTTTTTTGTTGTCATTCAGCGTGCAGCTTATTTTCGGGCAAAGTTATTTTTTTTTCCTCGAAATTTAGGAGGACGCCTTAGATGCAGTGGCCTCTTATTATCGAGCCAATACGATAAACAAAATACTGCGGTTTCAGAATATATGACGTGAGTGTAATTCAGAGCCATCCATACCAGCCTGGACTACTTCAGTGGCTCATTATTTCCCTCCGAAAGCTCATAGAAACGGGAAAGTTGGTTTAATGATCGCAGTAGCTCTAAGAGTACCAGAAGCACCGCACGTTTACGACAAGCCGATTGTTGTTACTGCGCATGAGGAACTTTGTCCGGTATAATTAAGAGTGCCATCCGTCCCAATAAAGCGAGACCTTCACCGTTACGGACCGTCTCGTCACGACATTCCGACAAGACCCTACTTTGTTCCGATTTTGCAAAATATTGTTATCAGCTTGGCTCAAGTATTAAAGTGACGCTATCTGTTAGCGCAGTATGTAAATTCAGCCTCAGTTAATTTTATTTATGTCAACAAATTTATGTCGACTAGGTGGCTCAAGTATTAAAGTGACGCTATCTGTTAGCGCAGTATGTAAATTCAGCCTCAGTTAATTTTATTTATGTCAACAAATTTATGTCGACTAGGTCGCGTAAAATACGGTGTTGCATGTGGCACATCCTGTATCGACGAAGTAAGCATCTTCTAGATCCAGCCCCATCATTCAAGAAAATACCAGACTTCGCCAGTAGTATGGGCAAAACGGAAAAAGGATTTGCTGAAAAAGGTGAAATCTTTCGAAAAATGTGATGTACCAACAAAAACTGCAGCAATAAGTTCCATGTAATTGTCTTCTGAGTAAAAAGTGATTATATTCAATTAATTGTTTACTTCATTCCTACACCCTATCTTAGATACTCCTGACGAGGTCTCCGCTAGTTACAGTAACCCTGGGTGTGATGCCGCGCTTTCCCCGTTAGTCGTATTTCGTTCGCAGCCTCGTCGGCAACGATTTGTGAAGACTGTGAGTGTGTAGTTCGGCCCCGTTTGACAATACCGAGCAAATTAGTGATTCATTTGCAGTCTTTAGCAGGCAGAAACAAGCTGCACACAGTTCGAGAGCGGGTGTTTATTGTGAAAATATACTAATTGATTACAACACAAGGGCCACTCCGGAGAGAATTCAGTATGCGCGATGTTCCAGCAACGGCGACAATATCAACTGTAAGGAAGCTGGAAACAACTGGTGTACTGAACAGTGACAGGGGTAAACATAGATAATTACTGACTGCAGCGGTTATTGATAATGTTCGAAGACGCTTGGAGAACTCTCCAACGAAATTGTTCCGTCGATTGAGCCAGGAAACAGGCGTTTCATATGGCATATGTTTGCAGAAGAAATCGGCATTGTGACCATGCAGAGGGCACACGATGCAAGCATTGCAAGAAAAAGATCGTGATGAAAGAATGCATTACCATCCATGGTTTCAGGAGCTTCTTATTCAATATCTGGACATTCTCTTCGTAATGTGGTTTACAGATGGGAAATGGTTCATCTCTCAGGTTACATCAACACATATCAACAGCAGATACTGGGCTGATGCAAACCCCCATATCATCCACGAAACACCACTGCGTGATGAGAAGAGTGGAGTATGGTGTGCCATGTCAGCTTCCAGAATTGTTGGCTCCATTTTCCTTGATACGACCGTAGACACTACATGTTATGAGGGCATCTTCAACACGTTCGTGCAGCAGATAGATGACGTCGAACTTACAGACAGTTAATTCCAACAATATGGAGCAACATGCCACTCGTCTAACGCTTCCAAGCTTCTAGTAACCGGTTTTTGTAATGACAGAACAATCTGAAAAAAATTTTGGACCTCCCAGTCACCTGATCCCCCCCGCACCCCGGACTTTTTTTGCGGTCGTATCTTAAAAGACGAGATCACGAACAACTACAGAAACCCTTGAGGCCATCATTACATACGAAATAAGCAACACTGGCGTGGATAAACTTGGCAGAACGTTTGTAGAATATGGTGAAACGAGTGCAGCTGTGCATCGATGCTTGTTGAGGGCTCTTCCAACGCTTTCTGTGACCCCTTGCGTATGTATGTATGCATGCGTGTAATCTCCAAATTGTGTGTTATCGTATCCCAAAATTGTACATCTGTCCTATTATTGTTCAAATGTTATGATTCATTAAAGTAGTTCAGGTTTATATGGATCTCACTGTATGTAAGAATTACTGACTGGATTTACCGAGCGAGGTGCCTCAGTGGTCAGCGCACTTGTATTCGGAGGGCGACGGCTCTAACCCGAGTCCAGCCATCCTGATTTAAGTTTTGCATCATTTCCTTAAATTGTTTCAAGTAAATGCTGGGATGGTTCCTGGGAAAGGGCACGATCGATTTCCTTCGCCATACTTCCCTAATCCGACCTCGTGCTCCGTCTCTAAGTTGTTGACACTGATCTCCTCGTGATTACTTAGATTTCAGTTTAGTCGTTGTTCCAGACAACGCCTCAAATATTGCATATTTTGTCGATGATTTTCAGTGGATTAACCACATCTGAAGATGACATTTGGTGCCGAAACTGGTAATGTGAATATTATACACTCCTGGAAATTGAAATAAGAACACCGTGAATTCATTGTCCCAGGAAGGGGAAACTTTATTGACACGTTCCTGGGGTCAGATACATCACATGATCACACTGACAGGACCACAGGCACATAGACACAGGCAACAGAGCATGCACAATGTCGGCACTAGTACAGTGTATATCCACCTTTCGCAGCAATGCAGGCTGCTATTCTCCCATGGAGACGATCGTATAGATGCTGGATGTAGTCCTGTGGAACGGCTTGCCATGCCATTTCCACTTGGCGCCTCAGTTGGACCAGCGTTCGTGCTGGACGTGCAGACTGCGTGAGACGACGCTTCATCCAGTCCCAAACATGCTCAATGGGGGACAGATCCGGAGATCTTGCTGGCCAGGGTAGTTGACTTACACTTTCTAGAGCACGTTGGGTGGCACGGGATACATGCGGACGTGCATTGTCCTGTTGGAACAGCAAGTTCCCTTGCCGGTCTAGGAATGGTAGAACGATGGGTTCGATGACGGTTTGGATGTACCGTGCACTATTCAGTGTCCCCTCGACGATCACCAGTGGTGTACGGCCAGTGTAGGAGATCGCTCCCCACACCATGATGCCGGGTGTTGGCCCTGTGTGCCTCGGTCGTATGCAGTCCTGATTGTGGCGCTCACCTGCACGGCGCCAAACACACATACGACCATCATTGGCACCAAGGCAGAAGCGACTCTCATCGCTGAAGACGACACGTCTCCATTCGTCCCTCCATTCACGCCTGTCGCGACACCACTGGAGGCGGGCTGCACGATGTTGGGGCGTGAGCGGAAGACGGCCTAACGGTGTGCGGGACCGTAGCCCAGCTTCAGGGAGACGGTTGCGAATGGTCCTCGCCGATACCCCAGGAGCAACAGTGTCCCTAATTTGCTGGGAAGTGGCGGTGCGGTCCCCTACGGCACTGCGTAGGATCCTACGGTCTTGGCGTGCATCCGTGCGTCGCTGCGGTCCGGTCCCAGGTCGACGGGCACGTGCACCTTCCGCCGACCACTGGCGACAACATCGATGTACTGTGGAGACCTCACGCCCCACGTGTTGAGCAATTCGGCGGTACGTCCACCCGACGTCCCGCATGCCCACTATACGCCCTCGCTCAAAGTCCGTCAACTGCACATACGGTTCACGTCCACGCTGTCGCGGCATGCTACCAGTGTTAAAGACTGCGATGGAGCTCCGTATGCCACGGCAAACTGGCTGACACTGACGGCGGCGGTGCACAAATGCTGCGCAGCTAGCGCCATTCGACGGCCAACACCGCGGTTCCTGGTGTGTCCGCTGTGCCGTGCGTGTGATCATTGCTTGTACAGCCCTCTCGCAGTGTCCGGAGCAAGTATGGTGGGTCTGACACACCGGTGTCAATGTGTTCTTTTTTCCATTTCCAGGAGTGTATATTTCAAGCGACCGTGACGCAATAAATTATCACACTTACACAGTCGACTTACAAGTCGGTATAATTTTAATATGTACCGACTCGACGAATGTCTTGCAATCTCTTACGATGGCAGCTGAGGAAAAGACTGCACATCCCCAGGCACACGATGTACTAGGGAGTATCGACAGATTACAGGAGTTACATCAACTGACTCATCTACAGTGGATTTCAGAACATGTGGTTACTATGGAAAATGAACATATAGATCGACTGGCGAAAATCAACATCCACTTCGCACTGAAATACCCCTACCATACAGTGATTTTCATGATGCGCTCACCACCCAAGCAAACACGGAATGATCATGTTAGTAGACGTGGACCGTAACTTCAAAGGCACGTGGGAACAGATACCACTCCTTGTTTCTCAGTTCGGATAACACGAGAAAAGAAACTGTTGCTATAAAAACTAGTCACTTTTTAAAAATTAATGCACTCTCTAAAGTGCAGTTCTTGCCTCACTGAAGAGGACATTGTACTTCTAATATTCTATTAGTATATGTACAGTCACCCAAGAACAATTATAATGCATAATATTTTAAATATTAAGGGTTACTTTTCTCTTAGTTTCAAGAAGAGGTCCGTTTCCAAATGTACTTGGCATTTCGTCGGCTGTAGTACTGGGTGTCCGAAGAATCATCAGGTGCATTTTCTCCTGTTTCGGCAGATATTTGCAATTTCATTTTTGCAGTGTGTATGTAGCTGGAATCCTCTAAGCAAATACTGCTGATTGCGTCTTTCATGCAACGCACAGTGTCGACGGAAAGCGTCGCATTGTTATCCGTCTGAAGCTAAATCATTTTTAAAAGAGAATTTGTACGTGCCCATTCGATATAGCGGTCCAAAATCAATGTAGTGCATTATTCGTTTTTTCGATAAGTATTAACAGGGACAGTAAAACACGAAGAACAGGTACTCCAGCAGCGATTGATTAGCGCTGCTCCAAGGCGGTAAATGTCAGCGCGGGCAATGGCGCTGCTGTCGCTGCTGGGATACAGCTTATTCCTCGTATTTTACTGTACCTGTTATTACATATCGATAAAAAGAATATCGCACTAGACTCATTAGGGACCACTCTATCGAAAGACCTTGTAAAATTCTCCGTTAAAATGATTTTGTTCGTAAAGGGAAACTAAGCGACGTTTTCAGTCCACACTGGCCGTAGTGTGAAAGATACGGTGAGCAGTAATTATTTGGACCAGCTGCAACTACGCACTGTAATAACGAAATTGAAAACACCTGCCGAAATACCACAGAAAACGCGCTTGACAAATCTTAGGAGGGATACCCTGTATGTGCAAGGTGTCCCAGAAAAGACGCTGACAAACTTTAGGAACGGGTTTCTTATACAGAAATAGTAAATATGGGCTCTAAAATGTTTACCATAAGAGGTATGAGTACTTTTTGATCTCCGATATTATGAAACCTCTTCTAAAGCAAGGTCTTTGCTTTCCATATTTTGGAAGAAGGAAGTAATGATCACAACAAGAAAGAAATGTCTAGTAAACATGGTGTTTAAAGCGCATACCTTAAGAGCATTTGTTCGTCTTCGCTAATGTGAAACACATTTCTTATACTAAGCAAGTGCTCATGGCTCTTAAGGTATGACTTTTTTACAGCCCATGTTTACTATATTTTTTCTTGTTCTGGTTCATACTACTTTCTCTCAAAATGACTAGACTTTGTTTCTTGTTTTGATGTAATGAACCAGTACCTAAAGTTTGTCGGGACATCTGTGTATTAGATTTTTCTCCTAAAATTATTATAATGGTGCATTCAGACGAATATACAACTCTTCTCCTCCTCCACCTCCTTCTCTTTCTTCTTCAAAAATGGTTCAAATGGCTCTGAGGACTATAGGACTCAACTGCTGAGGTCATTAGTCCCCTAGAACTTAGAACTAGTTAAACCTAACTAACCTAAGGACATCACAAACATCCATGCCCGAGGCAGGATTCGAACCTGCGACCGTAGCGGTCTTGCGGTTCCAGACTGCAGCGCCTTTAACCGCACGGCCACTTCGGCCGGCTTTCTTCTTCAATTCATGTATTAGGCAAATCGTCTGGTACGGTATTCCATTTCTTGTATGGTCTTCCTACATTTTTCCTTCCATTGCATTAATAATGGAGAAACTTTTCCTGGAACATTTCTCCATCTGTATGGTTTACATGTTCCTTCCCTTTTCTCCTATTTTCATTCATTTTCTAGTTTAAGTTTCATATTGCTAAATCTTTCCTTGTATCCTCATTTCTTTTTCGATCTTCCCTTGTATATCTTTTCACTCTTCTTAGAAATCTCTTTTCCTGAGCTTGTATTCCACTTTCTTGCTGTCTTATTGTTGCCCATAAGTTGTTAGATAAGTAAGGGCTGTTGTATAAAACTTCCGCTGATTTTTTTCTTCTCTTTACTCTGCAAACTTTTTGCGGTGGTTCCACATATGGAAGTAAATTCATCTAATTTTCGATCCACATCATGGTTATATTCGGAAGTGATGTCGCATCCTAAATATTTAAACGGTTTTACTTGCTTCAAGCCGGCCTTGTGGAGGAGCGGTTCTAGGCGCTTCAGTGTGGAACCGTGCGATCGCTACGGTCGCAGGTTCGAATCCTGCCTCGGGCATGGATGTGTGTGATGTCCTTAGCTTAGTTAGGTTTAAGTAGTTCTAAGTTCTAGGGGACTGATGACCTCAGATGTTAAGTCCCATAGTGCTCAGAGCGATTTGAACCATTTTTTTTTTTTTTTTGAACTTGCTTCAAGATTTTATTATTCAAGACTAACCTATCCACTTTGTAGACTACTGTTTATCTTTACAAAATCTGTTTTTGTTATATAATGTGTTTTACATTTGGAAATGACGTCAGACATATGTCCTGTTAGTATCATTATGTGACATAATTGCATCTGGTGAAATGGACTTCGCCTAAAATCAAATAAATAAAAACAAAAAACAGAAACGTCGCACAGTGATGACCTCACTGAGCCGCGCTGGGACGGCGGCGTGGCACCAAGGCCGCCAGTAATTCCATGCGGCCGGCAACGCTGGCAGCGTTTATCCTCTGACGGAAAACAAACGTCAGCGGCCGTGCTTGTGCAAGCCCGCGGACAGTGCGTCTCGGCGGCCTATTCACATTTCACGGCGCATAATCGACGGACGCACACCGGGCGCATAATGAAAGGAAAGGCGCCAGTCGTCGACAGCTGACAGGGGGCGGGGAAGAAACGCGGTAACTGTAATTTATAGCCCGGCTCTTGAGGCAGCGCAGGCTGCAGACACACGTCGCGTTAGGGCGGAACGCGAGACGGAAAAACGGCCCAGAAATAGACGCCACGACGACTGACGCGCGACTGGCGCCGGAACGAGTAGCGACCTGGCGCCAGCTGATGTAGCCAACGCCACACCGGCGTTTATATGCGTGAAACAGCTGTGGCCGTCAGAAGGAGAGCCCTCTGTCCCCGTCCTTCCGACACACGAGAAGGGCGAAGACTGCTTGATTACCTGCTTTGGAGAGAGTGCGTGGCGAATTCGTGACCAGCCATTCGCCTCGCTCGCAACAGGAAGCTGCTATGGAGCTGGTACCACGTGTTCCGCGTTACAAAACGCGAAGCACGATCTCAGCTTATGCAGACAGCGCAGTCAGGTAGATTACAACGTGACTTCCGTTTATGATTAAGCCCAGCTTATAAAAAATAAAAAAAAATAGACGCTTGTTACAGTGTACAGTGAAGAACGCTGCGCTGGCATACAGATAGATAATGCAGACATGGACATAACACGCGTCAAATTACAGATGTTATTCTAACGCAACCAGGATGTGTGTGTTTTTTGGGCAGTTTTCCACACCGGTCCAGACACATGCTTAGTTACATCGCCATTCTGGCCTTGAGAAAAATCACATAAACAGTTAAGAAGCAGACCAACATTTGTACTGTATACACGTGTAGACCGTGCTTTGCTTCTGCCCATCCCATGCGAATTTTTCACGACACGGTGCAGACCGAATAGGTATCCAACCACAGAAAACAAGTAACGCTAAATGCAGAAAGAGAAACTGCCCATCACGGGAAGATCTCGAGAAATCGTGACTTTCACAGCTTCGTTCTAAAGTCGTCCGTATTTTCAATGCAGTTGTCGATCTCTTCCTGTTCTAATGCAGCTTTTTCCAAATTCCTACAGTCCTGCTACATCCAGCATGTTTGAAAATCTACAGTACAATACAATCTTAATATGTGACTACCTTCTTTTCTCTTCTTACACTTCCTTTAGAGCGCCTAATTAGTTTTCAGTGTTTTAGCAGAGACGCCACTAACCCGTCCCTTTTCCTTCAAAGTTGTGTAGTGGTCTATTCTTTTTAATATCTCTTAATTTTATAGTGACAGACGAAGCACCAAAGAAAACTAATTATCTTTCCTCCCATTCTCATCTCCGAGAAAAGGAAAGGAACTAAAAAATTTCCTTAGCTATTGCACCAAGGTAATGCACCAAGCTGAGAAAGCCTGAGCCATAAAAGGAAAATCAGTTAAGAAGTAGATACTGTGAGACTTAAAGTGGGTGTGAAGTACCGCATTAACGTCGGTAACAGGTATGGAGGACATTAGGTTGGAGGCTTTGTATGTATTCTTTAGCCCTACAAGATCCTAATACGCTTTATGTTGTTATTTCTGCCCGGGAGCTCTTAATTGGCATTACTATCCAACACGAAAAGCCTACCTACATTTTTACGATGCGTTCTTCATAGACAGAACACGTAGTCGCTTATACCGTCCGTGATTAACGTATGTGAGAATGCCAGCACCCTCAGGGCGTTCAGAACCGCCGATATTGAAAACTCTTGGAGAACAAACATGGGTGAGCAATTTAAATATATGCTTAATACTCCTTAAGTTTTGTATGATCCGTCGGGACACGGAACATGTTGGGGTTGGTAAACAGCGGCCCGTTGGCCACATGCAACCCGCAAAGAGTGTTTGTGCGACCCGCCAAGACAGTCACAAAAATCAGCCACGAATCGAGATTTGCTACCCGTGCGCGACAGATGTCCACCAGGACTGATACGTCAAGACGTATGCGCAGTGTAGATACTGTTCGAGCAAATCGTGTTGACATTCGGCGAGTTCGCTGATGGGAGCATGTCCAATTTACTGTCGCTCCCATCGGGCACAGCGCCGAATGTGAACATGCTTTGTGCGAACAATACGATTCACAGTGCTTTCTGGTTGGTGTGGCTTATTTCTGTTCTGTCTGTGCAACAGTAAACATATAAATATCCAGATTCAGTGAAAGCGTGAACCCTCCGAAGAAACGTAGAATCAATGATATATGTTGTGTGTTTAATGAAGAACAGACCCGTTCTGAAATGTAAAGTTAAGTAATAAATACTATTATTTTGGAAGGTGTGGTCCTCCTCCACGCTGCGCTTCCACAAGGGCCTTTGAGCCGAAACAGTTTCCCAGCCCTGGCCCAGAGGATTAACGAGCGCTGGTTAGCCAGCTAGGCGGATGTGATTTTTAGACGATTTTCCACATTCAGCTTGGTGAATGCAAGGCTGGTACCCACGTTCCGCTACGCAAACGTTTAGAAAACGTTCTCAAGCCTGAATATGAGATTACTTTGGACACAGGCAGATGGGGTACTCAGATTCCGCACCGGCGGAAGTTGTGGCGTCAAGGACACCTGACCACCCACTGTCCCTAACACTGCCTCAGCCTATAAACTAATGCCGACCTTGCAGAGGCACAGGGAAAGGAAGGGCGAAGAAGAAGACTCGCTTAGTTTTGTATCAATCAATATATTGGAACGAATACCTCTTTTCATAATACTTCTTTAGTAGTATTGAGAAGCTCTTGGCAATAAGTGTACAATGATTTAAAGGGGGTTAATGTTGAACGTTGAAACTTCTGCTAGTGTATCTCAGGAATGTGCTAATGCCGAGTGTACTGAAAGTCATGGAAACGAGAATCGGCTATTCCCGTGTAAACATATAACGAGAAGCCTGGCTTTTCCTTCTATAGCAAGCAAATAAAGACAACATTGTGTAAAGTGAAGCTGGAGATAGGCCGACTTCAGTCCGGAACCGCGCAGCTGCTACGGTCGCAGGTTCGAATCCTGCCTCGGGCATGGACGTGTGTGATGTCCTTAGGTTAGTTAGGCTTAAGTAGTTCTAAGTCTAGGTTCAATGGTTCAAATGGCTCTGACCACTATGGGACTTGACTTCTGAGGTCATCAGTCCCCTAGAACTTAGAACTACTTAAATCTAACTAACCTAAGGACATCACACACATCCATGTCCGAAGCAGGATTCGAACCTGCGACCGTAGCGGTCGCGCAGTTCCAGACTGTAGCGCCTAGAACCGCTCGGCCACTTCGGCCGGCTCTCTAAGTCTAGGGGACTGACGACCTCAGATGTTAAGTCCCATAGTGCTCAGAGCCATTTGAACCATTTTTTGAACGTGGAGAAAGGAAAGTAAATGGAAGGAAATATTGAAATCAGCTGCTTCGAAGCTTTGTGCGGAATCAGCGGCAACAAGTGAAAATGTGTGGACATTCGAACTCGGGATCTCTTGCTTACTAGGCAGTTGCGGTTAACTAGCCACCCGGACACAATAATTAGCGCAGCTGCGCGGAATATCTCGTCGTGCCTCCCGGCTGACCCACATTCCCGCCTAGCGCCACCAGGCCGCTGTCCCCGTCCACACACTCCATGCTCGCTACTTTGAGATTCCCGCAGGAGGTCGAACTTAACTGTGCAGCCGCACTGAAGGTGATGGATTGATTGCTCATCGAGGCGAATCAGTTATATGAAAGCGTGGTGTCTGTTTTTTCGGACATGTCCACATGCAAGACAGCACGTTTTTAGTGTACTCGTAAATAACGCGAGGGGAAAAAAAAAAGAAAATCTACAGCGCGAAGTCATGTTCAAGCAAGAAGCAAGATTCACAATGCATTTAAAGTACCCATACTGTCTACCGTGATTTTTGTGCCATTCTTTATCAAAATTTGCCTTAAATCCCACCGATACGAATATCGGTTTCGTTGACATCACAGTCAGTAGTAACAAAAAACCCCGCTATGGTTGAAAATGTAAATTAACTAACAAAATAAACCACTGTGCAGACAGTAATCAGACTGAATCATTTAATTTTATGAGCTACGTTATGATTTTTGTCACATCGTCGTCTTTAATTACAGGCATAATCAGTTTTTGCTAAGGCAACGTATGATTTGTGTCATTATCGGTAAAACAACAACAAGATCACACTCGAGTGCGTTGTGTTCTTCCCGAGTCCATAGTCCTCTCGTCTATTACATAACAGGAACGCGGGGGCGGACAGTATATCTTCGTTTCACGCCTCTAATGGGAAGCCCAATCCCTGGAGTGACGGCAGCGGTTGTAATAAATGGCGTGTCTCCGGACAACTCCCTCATTAGCGTCTCTCTCATGTGCGTCAAAAAAATTCACCGTTTGTTGCTTTCTTTGTAATTACTTTGCAGTAGTAAAGTGTATCACTGTGTCTTCACAGCTAGGAGACAATAAATACCAACGTTTCGGTGTCTGCCTATAGCTGCCATTTTCAGATCGAATACTCCGACTGGTGCGCAGAATTGAACTGTGAGTGAGGAACGGCGGATAAAGAAGCCAGGCTACGGCATGATAGAGGGGACAGTTCCCCTGCTAACATGAAACTAGTATTCGCACTCCAGAACAGATAGACAAAATTTTAAATTTAATTCCTCTTTGCATTTCCGGCCAGTCGATCATAAAGTAGTGTAAAATGCCTCGATAAACAGTTACAAGGGGTTTACAAAATAATGAGCAACGCCTTTTTGTAGTCTGGTTAACCAGCTACATGAATATTCGAAAAATGGAGCTGCTCTGTGGCACTTGTCAAAAAGGCATGTTAAGTGATGGGGCTGTTTCTTGGGTCTAACAAGAAATTACGGAGGAAAAAAAAGTTGAATTGGGAATGCTCTTTCGTTTTTTCCCCATACTACATTGCACACCATCCACAAATTCGTGAGGCCGACCGGAGTGGCCGAGCGGTTCTAGGCGCTACAGTCTGGAACCGTGCGACCGCTATGGTCGCAGGTTCGAATCCTGCCTCGGGCATGGATGTGTGTGATGTCCTTAGGTTAGTTAGGTTTAAGTAGTTCTAAGTTCTAGGAGACTGATGACCTCAACAGTTAAGTCCCATAGTCCTCAGAGCCATTTGAACCATTTGAACCACAAATTCGTGACATTCTTGGATAATATTTTTCATGCATTATTTTCCCTTCGCATTGGTTCAACTACCGTTTTGTAACGTATTTTCGTTTGCTCTTTCACAATTTTTTTTTTAATTCGTCTTGTCTAGAATACCATGTTAAACTGTTGATCCAATAAGCGTTTGGATACACTACTTTCGCAAATCAGACAGAACTAAGGGTATAGTAAGGTAAATACGTGTGTTTTAAATTAGACTTCGAGTGAATGTTAAGCTCTAAATTTCCTTCATCTTCATTTTCGGTTAATTTTCCATAAATGTATTGTTAATCAAATCCGGCTGAGGAGAGAAGAAATTTAAGGACCAACTTTACTAAGAGAAAAGACTCGAGTGACAGTATACATCATGCTGCATGAAGGAATAGTAAGTTTGATAGAGTAAAAACTGAAGCGAGAGATAAAGACTTGGCTGTAGTAAGCAGTTTCAAATGAAGGTAGGTTGCAGGAGCCATGCAGCGATGACAAACCTCGCACAGCGGAGAATAATATGAAGAACTGCGTCAAACCCGTCTTCGAACTGAAGACCGTAACAATAACAAGTGTTTGATAAGCACCTGCGGACCGGAAAGGCGAAATGTAAACACAAACCCACTTTTTTCGAAATGTTTCTTTTTTAAATAAATTTCGCAAATGTAGAAATTAATCGAATATAGTAGCTACAGTTATGCATTAGCTACGATCAGTAGGCAGACAATTCATACGTACTGAAACTGCAGCCCAGATGAAGGGTCGTGTTCTCGCTCGGACGAAAGGTTATGACACCGTCGCTGTCTGGAGAACCATCGCCATCACATTGCACTTAAGGCTGTGCGCAGTTTCAAACGTTTTTCTCTCGCCTATAATGCACAGCGGGACAGCACGAGAAGGAAGTCGGAGCACGCATACTCAGCTCTGGGATGAGCTCACCTCTTTTATCGCCATTCTGCGTAGCACCTTGAACGCGGCGCGCTGCCTTCTGACACTCGGTCCAGTAGTAAACGCCGTCCTTCAGCAGCACTGGGCGACGCGCCAAGGTAACCGCTGCACTGGGCCTCGTTTCTTCCCTTCAGCCTAATGAACGACGAACGGACGCGAGAAAGTGAACAGAGTTTGCGCTGTCGTCAGCTAATTGTGGGACACGTGTCAAAATCAAAGGAATGGTGCACAGTTAATAATGTTCATAGAAGTTGCTACTGTATCAGAAACTATCTGGTACGATCTGTAAGGAAAATATATTATCAAACGCTAGGAGTACCGACGCTGACCGTGCTTTTTATTATGCTGAGGTCTCGAGAAGAATTGCGGCCATGTTCAAATTTGGCGATTTATCTGGTAATAAATGTGCAAGTTTTTTAGTTTTTTAATACGATTCGTTCAACCATAAGCATGTTTTCGAGCCACTGCAGGCTCATCATCAGATGAAGGTATTACAAGAACATTACGCTGTTGACCAAGTGTAGGTAGATGCAGTGACGATGCTGCTGGCGGAAATGACGGAAATTTAGTAATCGGTAACGAAACGTTTACGAAGCCGGAACTTTCTTATGTTTCAGGTACTTTCGGTTTCGCAAACGTTTCGTCACCGATTACTAAATTTCCGTCATTTCCGCCAGCATCATCAGCACTGCATCTATAGTCGAACGACCGATGGCCTTTCACCATCACGGCGGGGGACTGCATTGTTGCCGGTTGCAGGCGACGACGGTTGTGGTAAGAGCATACACGTCTGCAGGCATTTGCCTGTAGCGATTTAGGGAAATCAGGGAAAACCTAAATCAGAATGGCCGGGCACAGGCTTGAAACGTTTCTGTATGGTAAAGCCATTAATATCGTCCAAATCTGCAAATTACGTCTCTCGCTCTCTTGTTCAGAATTTGTCGCTTACCACCACCGTCAGCAAACAGATTAAACATTCACTAAGTAACTAGCTACAATCACCTTAAATGCTTGCGGTGGCTGCGATATTCATAGCAGAGCGCTGAGGATACTACTGAACGCTCATTGGTTTTCGGAGAACGAGTGACGTAGATGCGCAGAACGAACCTACACTCGACATCACCGTTCGTGACTCCAACTATAGCTACAGTTAGTCCACAGCGTAATGCTCTAGTAGCGCCTCCATCTGATGATGAGCCTGCAGTGGCTCGAAAACATGTTTATGGTTGAATAAATAGTATCAAAAAACTGAATAAAGTAACTGGTTGGATATTTATTACGAGATAAATCGCCAATTTAAATCACAAATGGTTCAAATGGCTCTGAGCACTATGGAACTTAACTTCTGAGGTCATCAGTCCCCTAGAACTTAGAACTAGTTAAACGTAACTAACTAAGGGCATCACACACATCCATGCCCGAGGCAAGATTCCAACCTGCGACCGTAGCGGTCGCGTGGTTCCAGACTGTAGCGCCTAGAACCGCTCGGCCACTCCGGCCGGTAGAAAATTAGTTCGGTGTAGTTGGTTGGTTGGGTAGTTTGGGGGAGGGGACCAAACACCGGGGTCATTGGTCCCATCCGATTAGGAAAGGATGGGGAAGGAATCGGCCGTGCCCTTTCAAAGGAACCATCCCAGCATTTGCCTGACGCGATTTAGGGAAATCACGGAAAACCTAAATCAGAGTGGACGGACACAGGCTTGAAACGTTTCTGTATGATAAAGCCAATAATATCGTACTACTGGGCCAGTATATGCAGTCTGTTATCAGTGAACGCAGCGGTAACAAGTCAACCCTCGACACACACACATATTCCGCAGTCGAGACAGGATCAGTTTCCATGAACACTGCTTATTTATTTGTTAAAAGATATGTCAAACGATCATTTCATTTGATTTCTCAATTTGAGATATGGACCCAACATACTATAATTATCATATTTGTAAAACATTTTTTCCTTCGTCTGTCTAGAACGTACACGGCAACTGCAAGTTTAAAACTCGCTTTTATGTTCCAGGGGGTACTCGAAATTGGATCTTTTCGTTCCACGGAGACAGGCATACTCTTCTTCACTATATGAATTTGACTAACATAAGTTATTTGCGCAAAGCAGAAATGACAATGAGACAGTCTGATTGCATATGAAACTGTATTCTGTTGACTACTGACACACGCTAGAGCTGACAGAGCGCTTCTGTTCTGAAGAAGTTATCACGTATGTTGGGGAGTGCACGAGATACACGCCGATTATGCTATACGGTGATCTTCCAAGCTACCATGCATCGAACAGAAATCGGTAACATACACCAGGAGTCCACCATATGAATAATACATGATGCGCAACGCCATTTGTTTCCTCTTAATTACTCTAACGGAAGGTGAGTATATACAAAAATAAATACGTGGGCTTCTGCTACTTCAAAATATAGTCTGTTATTTACTTTGTACCTTGGGGCAAACTGAATATTCAGTTATGATATAAACTTAAATGACATCAACTTAACATGTTTTTAATGAGGATTACTTTGTGGGTAAAATATTTCTGCATCCTTACTGTTCATATTTGTAAGCATCCGAGCTCAATAGCTACTTCAGTCCTATTACACTGCAAAGAAGGGCAACGATTATTGTCTGATTCCAATTAGCTGTCAGCCAACGTTTAAAGTCCAAAGTTGCGACCTTGTCGTGAAACGCACTGTCTCTTTGCAGACAGGCACCAAAGCAGTCCGTGACAGAATATCGCTTTAAAATCTACGTCTCCTACAAAGACAACCGCACAAAAAACATGAAATTCACGTATGCTCTAGGTCTCTACAATGTTACCAAATACGTATGGCAAAAACCTGTTAGTAATTGTAATTAGAAGCACATTATAAAAATTTCTTTCAACTGGATGTAATTTTTCCACCCGGGGAACAGCGTCAAACCTATCACGTAACATTTCTCACTGAAAGACGTTTTCATTGTCAGTTACCAAAATATCTCACTGGACAATATATCTTCACAGAGCTGAGTATCGCATCGCACTTGATATGTACTACCTAGCGAAAAATTTATTTTCTTTTTTTTCTTCAATTTTGTCATTTAATTGTCGGCCGCTGTGGCCGAGCGGTTCTAGGCGCTTCAGTCCGGAACCGCGCTGTTACTACGGTCGCAGGTTCGAATCCTGCCTTGGGGATGGATGTGTGTGATATCCTTAGGTTAGTTAGGTTTAAGTAGTTTCTAAGTCTACGGGACTGATGACCTCAGATGTTAAGACCCATAGTGCTTAGAGCCGTCTGAAGCATTTGTCATTTAATTCTTACCAAGTATGAAGCTTAAAGTCTCGTAAGTATCTCCTTCGAAAGTCGTATACAAGTCAGAAATGTAAGTATGGTATAGGCGCTGAAAAATCTCCTCCATACCCTCTTTCGTCTACTTTCATTGAAAGCAAGGCACGCGAAACTAAACTTTGTGCAGCGAAGTGGTAACGGTATACTGCTAGCGTGAGCCCATTATCTATCAAATGGCAACTACTTTAAATTCGGCCTCATACTCATTCTTCGCAAACTAATGTTTTGAATCTGGTTGGAACACAAAAATGAAATTAAGTTGAAAAAGAGCGCGAAATAGTTTTATTGTCTGGAAAACGAACAACATTATGTACTTAGGACGAACACCGACATGAATAGCTGTTAGATCATTGTGGAAGCGTTTGCAGTCTCGTTGATACAACCATTCGGACACACAGCTGACGTCATTTACAATAAACTTGTAAAATCTGAATGCGTACAGCCTAAACCAAACCTGATCTTGGCTCTCGTGGATTAGGAGAACATTGATGACACTCATTTCAAATCTTCAGTCGCCATGTTAGCACACTTGCTTTAACTTTTTAATCTTCTAGCGCCTTTTAATTTGCATCGTATCCGATTTTCCCCTCGCCCATGTTTCAGTTCGACGTGAATGTACTTCCTGCTATTCTTTACTTGGCGGAAAAAAAACCACATAGTAAGGGCAATCTGACATACATAGCATGACACGGTTATCGGCTGGTCCACTAAGACAGTCTGAAGAAACGACGCGAAACTATTGTATAATCGAGTGTACCGCAACACATTTAAGTTACAGTGGGCAGCCGAGAAGAAACCCTGCGGCAGGTCACGCGTGGAACGAAGAAATCGTCCTTCCCTTCACTTCTTTCCTCCCTGCTGCTGCCTACAGTCTGCTATATCAACAATCCGATAAATATAGCTTTTGTCGCAGAGACTTCACTGTCACCTCTGTTGTGTTTCATACTCAGCCGTACATGGTCTCCCTCTTCCTTTCATTTTAATTTAATGCTTCAGTGTTAATGGGTAATATTCTGGTGAAACGTGAATGCAGACATTACACCAAGATTATGACGAGCCTTGTGGTCTCATGGTAAAGCGAGTGTCTTGAAACCGAGAGACTGCAGAGTCGAATCCCAGTTAGAGCACGGAAATTTTCAGCCTATCTTTTTAACATGGCGTTCACAACAGGGGTGGAGCCGCTAGGAACGACACATGATTGGGACTCCACGTTAAACTTTCCCCAAGTGGGTAACTAACGTATATTAGGGACACACAAGTCGGCTGTCGTTTAATTGAAAGACTTGCATCCGATCATTCAGCCTCACGCAGTTGTTGTTATTACTGCCGGCTGGTGTGACCCAGCGGTTCTAGACGCTACAATCTGGAACCGTGCGACTGCTACAGTCCCAGGATCGAATCCTGCCTCGTGCATGGATGTGTGTGATGTCCTTAGGTTAGTTCGGTTTAAGTAGTTCTAAGTTCTAAGAGACTGATGACCTCAGAAGTTAAGTCCCATAGTGCTCAGAGCCATTTGAACCAATTTGTTATTACCATTAACCTTATCAAAAGTAATACACGCGGCCCCGGGCGTCCTGTCACGGTTCGCGCGGCTTTCCCCTCGGAGGTTCGAGTCCTCCCTCGGGTATGGGTGTATGTGTTGTCCATAGCGTAAGTTAGTTTCAGTTAGATTAAGTAATGTGTAAACTTAAGGACTGATGACCTCGGCAGTTTGATCCCATAAGATCTTACCACAAATTTCCAAAGTTTAATAAGTAAACGAAAATATTTTTCCATTGTCCGTGTTTTAACGACGTAAAATAAAACGCATATCATACCGAAAAAAAAACAGAAAAGCAAAAAACAAAACAAAAACGTTTCAGTAGTTGCGGGTATAGTAGCAGCGTTAATTCCATGTACATACAAACGGAGAATTTGTCTAATATTATTTTCGAAGTGTCACTCGAATCTCTTCAAGTCAGCCACAGATACAATGTTGGCCTAACTGCATTCATGGTCATGTGCTTAGAACAGTATTGAGTCACATCATCCCTTGGACCCGTGTCCCTTTCGCGCGCATTCTTCTCAGCTGCGGACAGTTAAGTGTCTTTGGGGTTTCACACAAACGTGAGCGTTCGGTAAGCTGTCCTTGACATCCAGCGCCCGGCTTCACTCCGCATAAAAATTTAACTTAAGACACAAGGTTGTTTCGCATCTTCACCTCAAGACGCACAGGATCTGATTTCGAAAATATAAATTTGATACTGAGTGATGTCTGTTAACGCCTCTTATTGCTGTTTTTTAGTAATGAGACGCCCTATTAGAAAGCATTGAATCGTGATGTAATAGCTTTAAAACAAGTAAGGTTCTATCACCTTTATAATATATGTTTTTTCTCGTTCCCAGCATCATACCGCAATCAGATCGCAATGAACGATTCAATACTATGTAACATCGACTCAGATTTGCGAAGTGGGTGATAACGTTGCATCTTTGAGTAAGAATCTGACGTAACAGTTGTTAACTGTTTCCCAGGTTACATTATTATGCTTTCCACACGATCACGTTTTTCTAAAAACGACAAATTAGCGCCCCTTATTCCTAATTTTGTCGTTGTCTGAAGCGAGGAAATAAGTCAGTTGACAGCGCCAGTTATTACCAAGTAACCATATTCCAGGTGTCGTACACCAAACGTTTACTGACGTAGATTTTGTTTCCTTGAAAACCATTCAAATAGGTAATATCCAGCCAGACAGCTCTGAAGCCACTATATTCCAGGCAATGTTTTAGTATACAATATTTTAGTGTATCATATGTTTTATTTCCCAAGTCAACATCCCTTTTTCTCAACACACACTAATCGTACAAGGATGCATGATGTACTGTTAGAAACAATGTTTAACCGGCTTTTGACACTGCATACCGATTTTGTGATAAACTTACTATTTGCGGAAAATTTTAACATAAAAGAGACTTTTAATAATCTTAGGCAAATAGGCATACCCAGCTTAATACCCATATTTTACTAAGCTAACCTATTAATCACAAATAAGAGACTCCCTTTTCATATTGTCTTATTACCGTTTTATTTGTTTTAAAGTGCTTATTAACTGGATAATATGCATACAGCATTGTCATCATTAATAACAGTGACCACTGCGGTAGTCCATATCTCCACTGTCGCCCATGTTAACTTTTCCAGTTGAATATACTTTCCTAAACGAGAAGCATGTTTGTCATTGTCGCCTTGAATTGTGATTAACCTACTGTTACTACGGCCTAACATGCTTACTGTATCAAAACTCAATGAATTTACAATTAATGCTCAGCTGATTGACACCAGTGAAATGGTTGTAACATCACGGATAAACTTAACATCATCTGATCGAAGTATGCCTTTTCAACTGACAAGATGACCCATTAAATTGCATTTTGCCATCATTATAAACAAGTCGCAGGAATAAACGCTTCAAAGAGTATGTACAATATACCGTGTCTGCTCACTGACGATTGTGTTTACACTTTTCAGCGGTAACTAATTCGATGAAGATGTTTGTGCCCGCGAAATAAAATGGTAAACAAAAAGTACACGAAGATTACATTCTCACTGTAAGTTTCGTTCACACCGAGGTATTGTAATGCTCTGTAGAGAATTTTGTTCAAAATAATGTTCATGGAAATGTATATACAAAAATGTTATCATAAATTCATTATTATTTCACGTCGTTCGGTTCATTTTTAAAGACATTTTCCTCATTCTCACAAATACCCTTATCCGAATGATTAAACTTATTCCAAACACTGTCATTATTTAAAACTGGTTTGGAAGTTATTTTTCAATACTGCGCCTCCAGTACACAGCTGTGTTTGGGCTTGTATCGTTGGAGTGCTCGTTCATCTGAAATGCACATTGTAACGGTACATTTAAACTGCGGTTCCATGACAAAGTGTGGACGCGAACCGAGGACATCCGGTTTGCGAAGCAGTGAGCCTCAGGAGTCCAGGTTGCTTTGATTCTTGTCAGTTGCGTGTGCTTCACAGTCTTTACCGTCTCGCGACAACAATACGGCGGCGCGACTTGGAGAAGCATTTCCTGTTCGTTCCCCGCGGCGACACGCACCGCACGCGGGTGGCCCAGCTGTGGAGGCGGAGCTCACGCACTGCCGGCCCCCTTCCGGCCGCGACTGGACACGCCGGCGGCAATTAATTCGGCGCGCGAGTGCGGCCGGCCGGCGCGTTCGCTATCTCGCGCACGCATCGCGGCCGCACTCACAGATCTCGCCGCACAATGGACAGCGCCGACTGCTGCTGCATTTTGCTCGGCCGCGACTGTAGGCGGCCAATAACCCGCCGCGGGGGAAGCGGCTGGCCTCCGCCGGTGGCTCGTAACGGGCAGATGCCGCCCGGCCAGCTTTTCCCTCTGCAGTGCCGTCGCCGAGCAGACTACTCGCCAACGGGCGCCGGGGGAGGAGGAGCACCGGTGCGCGTTGTTTACAAACAAGAGGCCCCCCTGCGGCGGCGGGCCCGAGGCGCGAGACGAGAAGAAACAACGGCGGCAACAGGAGACGGGACCGCGACTGACACCGAGGGGGAACGGGTTCCGCTGGAAAACCTGCCTCTCCGGTTACCCACGCCGACACGCCGCTCTGCGCGCCAGCCGGAAACCCGGCCACTTGTCGGCTGCCACCGTTCCTTCTCTAACCACTAACACTTGTGACGGAATTACTCGCAGCGTATGCTGTGACTTGGACGAAACATTTCGTCCCACAGCGCACTTTTTCGGATTTCCATATTCCCAGAAGCGAAGAGAAAGAAATACTGAATTTAGTCTCTTCGAACACTGTCTAAACTACAGGGGCCCTTACGATTTTGCATAACAAATTTTTTCCTGCCCCTCTATAATTTCAGTGATCTTACCGCTGCACTTCCAGTGCCACATGTTGAGACTACGGACGTCCTCTGCATCCAGATACTACAGAGTATGCTTTTATTAGCCCAAAGAATACAACAGAAATCAAACTGTAAACTCTAGCCAGTCGTATTTCAGTACATCCCGTAAAGTGATCCGAAGTTGACTGCCTCATACTCACTCGCATGCCCGCCACATCAGTGCAGCGTTACAGTGGCGGTTTGACAGGACGGAACGTTTTCTCTTCCTACACGACCCCTGACTCCCAATGATGCGACTGCAAAACTTCTGGCTATTCCAAACGCTAGATCGAACTTTAAAGTTGTTCGCTGGTCAGGGTCATATTAAATGTGATATGACCTTGCTTTCCTCCTACCAGAAAGCCAGTTAACCAGCTGTGGCGGCATTTACAGCTTAACATTAAATCGGAACCACAATGCAGTTTCCTTTTTGCTCATACAAGTACGATATTGCCACTGTCAAAAATCACGCTACCTGACAAAGGAAATCTAGCCGGGGTTTCAGCTCATAAACAGTACAATTTCAGCGTAGTTACTGGCAGCTACTATCTGAAGAATATGGGGAATAAAAAGGTGACTAAGATATCGCAGTTCATTTGACATGTAACCTGCAGAAGTTACACTCGAGTCATTCTTTCGCTAGTCACTCGGGCTTCAAGTCTGGAGACGAACTCTCTGAACCCTCACAACTATTTGGGTTAGTCTACCACATCAAGAGCGTGGAGCCTTTATATCCGTGTGTCCCACTCTGCAACGCTTGCAGGTTTCGGCTTTTGTAAACATTACTACAGTGACAACTCCGCCTGACAGCTCGATGCACGAACACAACTATCGTTAGACTCACATGCAGCCACCACACCTCTGGTTTCTCGTCGGTGAACAGTGTTGCTAGCCACGGCTTGTTCCCATCGTCAGGCGCCTCGATCAGGGTCAACGAACAGCGCCGCGGGAGCATCACGTGCCCTTGTTTACATTATCGCCGAAACCGCTCCCACTCCAAGCGTCGGGCTGCTACGCAACGTTGCTGCTACAGGTTCATTCTCTGAAGACCAAAAGGCACACTGGCAGGCAGTTTCCGCTACAACTCTCAATTTCTTCCGCTCATTCACTCTATTGAATCATCTACCAAAATGGGTGCAACGTCTCCTCTTAAAACACTGCATAAGTCTGCTCTAGTCCTGCTACAGAACAGAAGAGTCTTTGAACTGGTGTCTACAGCGAACTAATAACTTTTCTTTGCTGTCTTCCCGGAATGAACCAGCTGCAAAGAGCTAGTCGACTCCGACGATTTCTCGAGTAGAAAGTCTACTGGTTCGACCAGGCAAGCAGCGTACGTGGCTATTACGAAATGGAGAGGTGCTGGATGACGTAGTCTGCAGCGTCTGACGACTTACTTGTGTCCGCGATCCAGGAAGCTCATCGTCGACAAGTCACCATTGAAAGTGGCGGGCGTACCCGAGCGACGAGGGTGAGAGGTTCTGAGTCCTGGGAGGGCGCCTGAGTTCCCGTCTCTGCCGGCTGGCCGTGCACTCAGTAGGGGGAGATCGCGTCACCACGACACGTCACAGCAGCCGAAGCACCGGAAGAACAGGCGCGCACCCGAGCTGACACCGCACAGCACGGCGTTCTACGGCGGACTGAGGCGGCGGCCAAGGCGGCGCGGGCACTGCGAGGCGCCCGCGCGGCGGCCAGACGCCAGCGCCCCTGGCGGCCGCTGCCGGCGACCGCGCCGTGTGCAGGGGCCACGCGGCGTTGCCACGCGATACAGCCGGCATTCCTAGCGACACGCCGCCAGTAATAGGATTACCACTCGTTCTTTCAAATACGCTCGGGATTACGGTCTGAATGGAGATGCAGAAAAGTTCACCTCGTGTGATGGTCTGGAGATCGACTGTGATCAAAATGTCGTGACGGCGAAGAAGTTTCTTACTACCAGAAGTCCAGCACTGCCGTCTGCCACGCAATACACACCTCAATGGAAACTGCCGCATTTTCATTGGCAGCCCTAAGGGCGTCCAGTCTTTGTTTTAGGCAGAGAGCTTCAGCAAGAAACGACGTTTGTTGATACTATGAGAGGATGTAACGAATGACCTGCTTTTATTGTTTCCACGTTCATGCATGAGTGAATGAATGTGTATCATGTCTGAGATCAGTAACTCTGATGATAAAATTAAAGCAATTTGGAATATTATTGAAAGAGAAATAGGGCAACCAAGAGCACAGGAAGACTTTAGTGCCATAAAACTGAATGACAAACCTGACACGTTCCACATCATTACGAAGTGTCGTATTCATGATCTATGGAACAAGTGTTAATCTAATCTAATCTGTGACGCCCAACAGTGCGACTATTAGCAATCTTGTTGAAATATTGTGGACTCTTAAATGTAACACAGATCAAATCACACTTACCTTGCTCACCGACAAAAGCATTCCTTACAGAAAGTAAAATAATTAATATCAATAATCTGCGTTAAAATGTTTTACTACTAAAGGCCTAATAGGCTCACAGAATGGAGGCTGGAACGAGACCTTAAGGAACTCCAGTAATTTGAGCAGTAGAAGACACGTCAGAGAAAAACAACTCTATGACCCATGTACAGGATGACACAGAATAACGGCACTGTTTGAAATGAGTAGTGGTAGCCATGGGCAGGTGGCAGCACTGCGGGTTCGTGACAGCGGGTAAACAGTCCGCCATTTCAGTAATCATGTATCAGAGGAACGGACAACAGCGTGCGTTAGCCATAAAATGTTTTATGAAAACAATGATAGTTTGGTAGTGGCGCAGAGGGAGTTTCGACGTTTTTATAATTTAGGACGTCGTGGAGCCGTTCCGTCGAAAAAGGCGATAAAATGGTGGATTAATAACTTTGAAGAGACTGGATCTACCCTCAGAAAGAAACCAACATGACGCCCAAGAAGTGTGCGTTCTCCAGCGAACACTGATGTTGTACGCAAGTCTGTCTTACGGAGCCCACGGCGTTCAATTCGTAACCAAGCAGCAGTGGTTGGAGTGTTCACAGAATTTTTCATCTTGATTAAACTTTTTTTTTAACTCAGCTACATGAATATTGTACAATTATAATGTAGACATAGTTATGAGCTACAATCCTTGTCAAGATATTCATCGATGGAGTAGAAGGAGTTGGCCAACAGAAAGTTCTTTGATTCACTCTGAAACCGTCAATCTTTATCACTTACAAGACCTTTGACATGCTTTGGCAAGTTATTGAATATATGAGTACCCATGTATTTGACTCCTTTTTGTACTGTCGGCCGGGGTGGCCGAGCGGTTCTAGGCGCTACAGTCTGGGATCGCGCGACCGCTACGGCCGCAGGTTCGAATCCTGCCTCAGGCATGGATGTGTGTGATGTCCTTAGGTTAGTTAGGTTTAAGTAGTTATAAGTTCTAGGGGACTGATGACCTTAGAAGTTAAGTCCCATAGTGCTCAGACCCATTTGAACCATTTTGAAACTTTTTGTACTATTGTTTAGCTTTTGTAGCCCTTATACAGATTGTTTTTGGTTCTGGTATTATAATCATGTTTTGCACTATTTTGTGTAAAAAGAAACATGTTGGATTGCCGGCTGGGGTGGCCAAGCGGTTATAGGCACTACAGTCTAGAACTGCGCGAACGCTACGGTCGCAGGTTCGAATCCTGCCTCGGGCATGGATGTTTGTGATGTCCTTAGGTTAGTTAGGTTTAACTAGTTCTAAGTTCTAGGGGACTAATGACCTCAGCAGTTGAGTCCCATAGTGCTCAGAGCCATTTGATCCATTTTTGAACCTATTTCAGCTATTATGTGTACTTCAAATGTAGCTGAACTAAGGCGTTTCATTAAGTCTAGAGTGTGAGTTTTCCAATTTAGCTTGTGGTCAGTTTCTAACCCTAAAAGTTTGACACTGTCTACATTTTTAATTTCATTGTTTGAATACATTATACTTATAGGGTCAGATATTCTTTGCGAGGTACTAAACTGTATGTATGTATTGGGTCTTGTAAAGATTCAGTGACAATCCATTTGCTGTGAACCACCCATTGGTACTCACAAATATTTCATTAGTTGGTTGCTCGTTGAGATCACAGGTACTGTTTTTTATAGCAACACTTGTATCATTTTCAAATAAGACACAATTTGCATTTTGTGACACTGCATTTGGAAGGTCAAATGGCTCTAAGCACTATGGGACTTAACATCTGAGGTCATCAGTCCTGTAGACTTAGAACTACTTAAACCCAACTAACCTAAGGGCATCACACACAACCATGCCCGAGGCAGGATTAGAACCTGTGACCATAGCAGCAGCACGGTTCCAGATGAAGCGCCTAGAACCGCTTGGCCACAGTGGCCAGCTATGGAAGGTCATTAATATAGTATAAATGGAACAACAAGGGACCTAAAATAGAGCCCTGGGGCACTCCTTGTCTGATGGTTTCATATTTTGAAATACTATTGTTACGTGGTAAGCCTGATACAGACAAACTGTTTTCTATTAAAAAGATAGGATAAGAACCATGAGCCTGCTACTCCTATTATCCCGTAATATTTTAACTTTTGTATAAGGATATCATGCTTAACACAATAAATAGCTTCAGCCAGATTACAGAATATTGATTCTAATATATCATTTGTAAAAGTGAATATAGCTTGATCAGTTGACAATCCATTCCGAAATCCAAACTGACTGCGACTGAGAAATTTTTCTGTACTAAGTGTTTATAAAGTCTATTGTACATAACCCCTTTAAACACTTTTGAAAATATTGCCAATAATGAAATGGGACGGAAGTTTTCCAATCATGATGGTACCAATAATGAAATGGGACGGAAGTTTTCCAATCATGATGTGTCTCCCTTTTTGTGTAATGGTTTGACAATAGCATATTTAAGCCTATCTGGAAAAGGACCACTGTGGAGGGATTCATTACATAAGTAACTCAGTATGTCACAATGTTCTGAGGAGCAACTTTTAATTATTTTAGTGCTGATTTCATCATAACCACTGGAACATTTGTTTTTAAGAGAGCTAATAATATTAGAAATCTCTTTCGGTGAGGTAGAATATAGTTGAGTTTTGTCAAACTTCTGCAGAAATGCATTTTTTAAATATTTTAAGCTGTCTTCTAAGGAACTATGCAAACCTAAGTTGTCTGCTACTGAAAGGAAAAAGTTATCAAAGTGTCTGCAATTTTGGAGATATCTCTAATCAACTCATTATTTACATTTAACATAATTTCCTCATTTGCCTGATTAGTTTTTCCTGTTTCACTTTTTACTATGTTCCATATAGTTTTTATCTTATTATTAGATGCACTTATTTTTTCTTGAAATAAATACATTTTGAAGTTCTGATTACTTTGTTTAGAATTTTACAATATAATTTGTAATGTGATTTAACTCTGTAGTGATTGTTTCCCCTTGACATTAAGTACAGTCTTCCTTTTGTTTTGCAAGATACTTTTATTCCATTGGTAATCCAAGGTTTTGAAACATTTAGTCTATTTGCTTTGGTTAACATCTGTCATGTATGTCTTGCACCTCTCATCAATATGACTGATCGGATTGATTGTATTGCGATCTGACGAAGTCCAAGTCCCATTGCATATCTGTTTGTGTGTGTGTGTGTGTGTGTGTGTGTGTGTGTGTGTGTGTGGTGGGTGGAGGGGGAAGTCGTCGAGCTCTCCACAATAATCCGGCTTAGCGCAAAAATGATGAGATGCCGTCTACCGTCATTTGTTTTCGGATCCGTATTCACTTAACCAATTGTTGGCCTATACATATCTTCCTGTCCCACAACGGCGTTGATATCTTCAAAAATGATGTTAATAATATTTCTGGTACCAGTGTATTCCACTGTTCTTTCTAGTTCTTCATAAAACTCACTTTTCTGTTCCTCATCACTTACATGTTTTGGGCCATAAGTGCTATATCTTCATACTCGTCTTTATATTGAGACATGATATCCTCTTCTGAGGAATGAAATAAATAGGAAGTGCAAGGAAGCTAAGACGAAAAGGACGCAGGGAAAATGTGAAGAAATCGAAAAAGAATTGATTGTCAGAAGGACTCGCTCAGCATATAGGAAACTCAAAACAACCTTTGAGAGGTGGCATGAGCCCTCTCTCATATTTCTATCTTACGATTTCCTCTCTAACTGCATGCAGTGAAAAGTTGCTATTCCTTCACACGCGGACTTCCCACGCAGCGTCTCTCGTCGCCCAGGTGGTCCCGTGACAGGCGGGATCTGCTGATCTCGAGAGGGTTAAGCCGACGGGTGTGAGGGAGTCGAGTGAATGCTTTCCAGACGCCGACATTGTCAAGAGACACGCCCGCAGGGGCCTGAAGTAGCGGCTGGGCTAGAGGTTCCATTACTTCGCAGAAACTTAGCGAAAACACTTTCTGGCGGGCTACCAGCGAGACGTGAGAATGACTTGTGTACCCAGGCAGTTGTGGCGGGAAAATTCCCGCGCTTTCTGCAAAATAGTAACTGTGATTGGCTTGCTTAGGGCATAGCTCTGTGACGTAGCAAAATCAGCGCAGAAATTGGCGCCAAGAATCTCCATTGGTAGTTTTGTGGCAGCGTTCGTAGCGACAAACAATTCGCTGTAGAAACGGCTTGCGAAGTCACCGCCACACTTTTAATAGCGGGCCGACCGGTCCGCTGGAACAGTGAGCAGAAAGATGAAAACCCAAACACTCTGATTAAATAAAAGTCGGTACTTATCTTTATTAACGAAGATACCGAAACATAGTAGTGAACTCCGTGTCTACAGAGATCTGTCTAGTTCGAGTCGGAGCGGCTAGGTCAGCGTCGGCTGACGACAAACAACAACTCTGCTGCGATGAACACACAACTGACTAGCAAGTACACAATTCGGTGGCGAGTATACAACTGAGCGGCGAATACAGAACTGTCCTAGCGCTCGCGACTCCAGCGCTTAAGAAAACCAGAAGCCAGCGGTGGCGCGCGCAGACTTGCGGCGATTTCCTGTCTCGCTGGCGCTGCTTATGCGGACGGCGTCCGGACTTTGATGCTGCCAACCTTTTTGGCAGCGGGCTCGGGTGGCATTACTGGCTAGAATATAACACTCCTCCCCCCCAAATCGCCGCACCGTCGTTGAATAATGACGTGGCGAGCGTCGACGGCGGGGGAGGGGTCTGGCCGCAGGCGTAGCGGACGAGACCGGGGCGGAGACTGTTGTCGGTGGCAGTCCCCGGTCCGCACCCCAGCATTGGCTGCGCGGGGCCTCGGGAAATACCGACTGAAAACCGAGGTCAGGGTGCACGCCTGTGACCACGGGTGCAGCTTCTGGTACTGGACGCGACGGGGCGTCGGGACCCACGAAGAGAGGCAGCGTCTCCTGACGCTGCGTCGACGGCTGCTGAGTGGGCGCCGGACAAGGCGCTGCGGTGTCAGACTCCTTGGGGGTGCCCAAGGAAAGCGGCTGCAGGACAGGCTGCACAGCCACCGCTTGGGAAGGCGGCCCGGCTGAGGGGTCGACGTCCATCAGCTCCAAAGGCGGTGGCGACTGAAGAGGGACCGCAGGCGCCGGAGCGACCACCTTGGGCGCTCCCGGATGAAGCTGCGCGGGAGGCATCAACGGGATGGGCTGACGGCGTGGTAGCGGCGACGGCTGCTGCTGCTGCCCTGGGGGCGGCAGCGAAGTCGGAAGGCGCGGCTGGAACCCGCCGCGGACCAAATCTGTGGACAATGAACGAGCGGCAGAATCCGGGCGGCCAGCGCGGCGCAACTGGTTCTGATGCCTCCTGTGCACCCCAGTAGCACTTTGAACAGTATAAAAACCGCGACCCTGGACACTTATCACGGTACCACGTTCCCAACGACGGCGACCGTGATGAACTCTGAAAAAAACGGCGTCGTTGCGCTGAAAACACGTGCGATGCTCAGACGCGGCGGGTCGATCCGGGGGGTGCAACAACCGTAGTAGGGTGCGATGACGACGGCCGTGGAGAAGCTCCGCAGGCGAAGGGCCGTCGCGTGGCGTGGTCCGGTACGACGACAGGAACGTGATGAGGGCCTGCTGACGAGAGTGCGTAGCACGAAGGCGGTCCATATGATCCTTGAATGTGCGTACAAAACGTTCCTCTGCACCATTCGATTGAGGGTGGAACGGCGGAGTAAGAACATGGCGAATGCCATTGGCAGAACAAAAACTTTCAAATTCAGCAGAGGTAAATTGTGGACCATTGTCAGACACTAAAACTTCTGGAAGACCCTCAATACAAAAAATTGAAGTCAACGCCTGTATAGTTTGTGCAGACGTTGTAGACTGCATGGGCACAACAAACGGAAAATTGCTAAATGCATCTATCACGATGAGCCAACGAGAATTCCAATATGGACCAGCGAAATCAATATGTACCCGCTGCCAGGGACCGGCAGGGCGTGCCCACTCAAAATAGCGTTGAGGCGGAGCAGATTGGTGTTCGGCACACGTCGAACAATTTGTAGACATCTGCGTAATCTGCTTATCAATGCCGATCCATGTACAATGACGGCGGGCAAGCTGCTTGGTGCGGACCACTCCCCAATGACCTTGATGCAACAAGTCGAGGACCTTGGATTGGAGCACTTGGGGAACCACTACACGAAGCTGGTCATTCTCGGTGCGTAACAGCAAAACTCCGTGCGAAACAGACAACAGATGACGTTGCGGATAATAGCGACGAACCACAGGATCCGATATGTCCTTTGCCTTGGACGGCCAACCACGTTGAACAAAACGTAATAGTAAACTCAGATGAGGATCCGTAGCTGTCTCACGTGCCACCTGACGATAATCAATCGGAAAATCCCGGAGGGATTGATGCTCATCGGCGTCAATCTGATGGCAAGAGTCGTCAGAGGAATCGAAGACATCATCCGCAGCAATCGGCAATCTAGAAAGCGCGTCTGCATTTGCATGCTGAGCTGTAGGGCGATACAGTATCTCATACTGGTATTGTGATAACAAAAGAGCCCAACGTTGTAGTCTCTGAGCTGTCCGCTGGGGAACTGGTTTAGACGGACGAAACAGTGACGTCAGGGGCTTGTGATTTGTTACTAAATAGAATGGTCTACCATAGAGGTAGTGATGGAATTTTGTGACACCGAACACAATAGCCAACGCTTCCTTGTCCAATTGGCTATAATTACACTGAGCTTTGTTTAGCAATTTAGATGCGAACGCAATAGGACGTTCGGTGTTACCGACTCGGTGAGACAACACAGCACCGAGGCCGAAAGAAGAGGCATCACAAGCTAACACCAGAGGCTTGGTAGGGTCGTAATGGACCAGACAACGATCATTCAATAAAGCCTTTTTAAGCTGCTGAAAGGCTGATTGGCAATCACCTGACCACACAAACGGAACATTCTTACGGCGGAGACGATGCAACTGTGCAGCAATCTGTGATGCATTAGGTATAAACCTAATATAATATGTCAATTTGCCAAGAACTGCTTGCAATTCCTGCAGATTGCGAGGGGCGGGCAAATCACGAATAGCTGCTAAATGTGACTGGGAGGGATGAATGCCTTGAGCATTAATAACATGTCCCAGATACTCCAACTCCGTAAGGAAAAATGAACATTTATCGATGTTGCAACGTAGGCCTGCCTGAGACAACACTGTAAACAAACACTCCAAATTACGGAAATGTTCAGCAGGCGTCCGACCGGACACAACAATATCGTCTAAATAGTTGCAACACGATGGCACATTAGCCAGAAGTTGTGACAAAAAACGCTGAAAAACAGCTGGAGCTGACGCACAACCAAAAGGCAAACGCAGAAAACGGAACAACCCCAACGACGTGTTTATGACAAAATACTGTTGTGACTGCTCGTCGAGGGGCAATTGCAAATATGCTTCACGGAGATCAATTTTGGAAAAGAAACGAGCTTCCCCTAACTTATCCATCAGCTCGTCCGGTCTAGGCAAAGGAAAAGAATCAATGACAGTCTGAGGATTAACTGTCGACTTAAAATCAGCACACAAACGTTACTTGCCAGACGGTTTCTTTATAACAACTAAGGGAGAAGCCCACTGGCTCGCTGAAACGGGTTGAATAACACCGTTGTTTTGCCAACGACGAAGTTCATCTGCTACAGGTGCCCGGAGGGCGTGAGACACTGGACGAGCACGAAAAAATCGAGGCTGAGCATTATCTTTTAACGTAATACGAGTGGCAAAGTTCGCAGCACAACCTAGTTCGTCTTTAAATATGTCACTGTATTGTTTACACAAATCGGTTATGCTGTCTTGAGGAACAACAACAGAATTAATTTGCAACACATTGTCTTGGATAGACAGGCCAAACAAGTCAAAACAGTCTAATCCGAAAATGTTTACACTGTCTATAGCGCGGAGCACTGTGAATGAAACTGTTTTTGTATTGCCACGGAATGTGGCTGGCACGCTACATACACCTAACGCAGGAATTTGTTCTCCACTATAAGTAGCCAAAGAATGTTTTGCCGCTGAAAGTTTAGGGCGGCCGATAGCCGCATACGTAGCACTATTTATGAGAGTCACAGACGCACCAGTGTCTAACTGAAAATTGAAGGTCTTATCCTGGATGCGTAGCTTCACAAATAGTTTATTACACTGTCTCTGGATCGGTGCAGTGGAGGCGGAAGACACAAAATCAGCGCGTTTAGCGCGTGTTCGCTGCTTACGACAACTCGTGGATTGAGCGGGTGGAACAACTCCCGCTTCACTTGCAGTCTGTACATTACGTTTTACAGCGTTTGAATTACGCTTGGGTCGCATAGCAGAGGGCTGGGTGGGTGGCTTATTGCGAACAAGTTTATTACCCACACGAACCGTGGAAGAGTCTTTAAACGCGACCTTCTGGGCGGGCTGGCTTTGAAGAACATGAATATCCATGGGCTGGGCAGCACTAGAATTGTTCTTGCGTTTACGCAAACAAACAGTCTGGATGTGTCCTTTCCTTTGACAAAAGTGACAAACCGCGTTTCTTAACGGGCAACGTTCACGAGGATGGGCAAGAACACACTTAGGGCAAGACTTAACTCTATCATTTTGCACACGCGGCTGACGAATGTGTTTAACATGACGCGACCGGCTAGTGTTTGCAGTCTGCCTCTGCCGGTGGGGCCGCGGGCGTGACATAACTTGCTTAGCACAGGCAATTTGAGAAATACATGGCTGATCTAACTCACACTCAGCATAGTCAAAAGTATCTTGGGCTTCAATGATGTTCATCATGACGGGTCAGGCAACTTTAAGATAGCAGCACGAATACGAGAATCTGCAATGTTTTGAGTAATAGCGCCTCGTAACATGACATCACTGTAGAAAGCTCCACACACACAATTAAATCGGCACTGACGGGTGAGGCCCCGTAAATCTGTTAACCACTGCTTATTAGATTGATGTGGCAGTTTCTTCAATCTGAAGAACTTGAATCTGGCTGCTGCCACATGAACTCGCGACTCGAAATACTCAGCAAGCTTGTTAACAACAACGTCATAGTCTAAAGCTTCTGGCTTGGATTCCGGGAACAACTTACAAAGTAGTCGATAGACTTCCACGCCTGCAGTGGAAATTAAATAAAGCTGCCGCTCAGTACCCGTGATTTTGTAGACTGTCATGTGCGCCTGCAACTGCGCGAAATATTCTCGCCATTCTTCTCTTGATGCATCAAAAGCACGGAAAGGTGGTGCTGCCTGTGCTTGTTCCTTTTGTGTTGGAGGATTAGCCGCTTGTTTGGCGATTGCTTCCACCAAACTTTGTATTTGCTGACTCTGCAACAAGATCAACTGTTGTAATTCGGCAGACATAGTGAACACAAATTAAACCAGCCCCCAAAATTTTATCGCTATAATTAGTATAACCAGAAACAAGTTGAACCAGCCCTGCACACGAGTTCGGAAGCCCTCGTCGCCAGTTTTGTGGCGGCGTTCGTAGCGACAAACAATTCGCTGTAGAAACGGCTTACGAAGTCACCGCCACACTTTTAATAGCGGGCCGACCGGTCCGCTGGAACAGTGAACAGAAAGATGAAAACCCAAACACTCTGATTAAATAAAAGTCGGTACTTATCTTTATTAACGAAGATACCGAAACACAGTAGTGAACTCCGTGTCTACAGAGATCTGTCTAGTTCGAGTCGGAGCGGCTAGGTCAGCGTCGGCTGACGACAAACAACAACTCTGCTGCGATGAACACACAACTGACTAGCAAGTACACAATTCGGTGGCGAGTATACAACTGAGCGGCGAATACAGAACTGTCCTAGCGCTCGCGACTCCAGCGCTTAAGAAAACCAGAAGCCAGCGGTGGCGCGCGCAGACTTGCGGCGATTTCCTGTCTCGCTGGCGCTGCTTATGCGGACGGCGTCCGGACTTTGATGCTGCCAACCTTTTTGGCAGCGGGCTCGGGTGGCATTACTGGCTAGGATATAACAGGTAGAATGGTAGTGCTCCGGCAATAGAGTGGAATTTTCCGCCGGTTTTCGAGTTGCTGATTGGACTGTTTAACCACGGCCACTGTCGTGGGGGCGGGAATGTTCTGCGTTCGGCCTGTACGGGTGCTCTGGGTAGTCGTCTCTCGCCTTTCGGTCGGAGTAGGTTACAAGACTGAGCTCTCGCTGCTCTGGACAGCCTGCTTTCCGTTGGCTGTCTAATATACTTTTATTTAATTGTAACTGTTTGACGAAGTTGCTGAAGTTTCGACTTCAACGTAATTTTCCGAGTACAGTTGGCAATTGAGCGTTCTGCGTACAAGCGGCCTATGTTGTCTGTCTTGAGAAGTTTTGGCTAAAGTTGACTGTATCGGAGTTACAGTGTGACTTCGCTTGTTAAAATCAATCACTGTACCGTCAGTGATTGTGTGGCGAGCCTTCTTCGTCTCCCTCAGAGGCGCATTTGTATTGCTAGGAAGTCTTTAGTCTGGAACAACCAAACCAGGATAATTCGTTTCGGGCTATACTTGCGACATTATCATCACCACGACAGGACGTCGAAGCAACCAGCCATCGCCTCCGGTACGCCAGATCGTGTTCTGGCAGTTAAGAAGACAGTTTGGAAATGTACGTCCGCAGCACCGGCAGATAGGGATTTTCCTAGGTGATAATCAGAGCTCAGCAGAGCGCGCCTGTTCGTCTTTTTCTAACTTTGTTCTGTCTTGGGTAGCAGCAATTAATGTTGGGTTAGCTGTGTGTCTCTCTTAAGATTTGAGTGGCAAGGAATTGGCTCCACATATCACTTCGTCATAATCCTCACAATCTAGTTTAGGGACAACTTCACCTTCACAGCGTTTGTTTGAGTACCCAATTTGAGCCAATTTGATGTGTTATAAATGTTTCATGTGTTTTTGTTTATTATTTTGTGTTTAGTATTAATAAATCATATTGTTATTTTGGACAGAACTTTCATTCTGTTAATCGGTAGAGCAACCGTATCATTTCTCACTACATTAATGAAACCTTCCTTTATTTAACTTATTTATCAAATTAAATTATTGCAGGTGCCAAACTCTTTTCTACTCCACTTGCAGGGTTGATTACAGTCAGTTCGCGTATATTTTTTAATCCATGTGCAACAGCAAAAGTCGGAGTTAGAATAGGGGGGGGGGGGGCTTAGAGCATCATTTACATACGTAGATTGTAGAAGAATTTAGTGTTAAATACACTGCTAGCCCCGGCACCTCGCATAAAATGGCGACCCTTAGCCTCGGATCTTTCCTGTGAATCACTGATTAACAAACAGTATTCTTAGTAGAAACATTCAAATTTTTTTCTTTACAATTTTTATGATTAGTACCCAAGTTCTTTTTCTTGTAGTTCCGCGATTAGTTTTTATTAGCGGCGCATGACTACAGTTTTTGTTTTCAGTGTATATATTTTTTTGTTTGTTCATTGCTTTTTTTTGTGTTTCCTTGATGTGGTGTCCGTACCTCATCACACTTTGTCGGGTTTGTGTGCAGTTTCTGTACCACAACAAATCGTGCTTGTAGTTACAGCGTTGGAACGGCGTTGTTGAAATTTTATGTCTATGTGAAAAAATATTGGGAGTAGATGATTTTTATTGTGAATTTTAGATAAAATTGTTTTTTCATGAATGATCACGAGAAGTAAGGCACGACTATTATCGAGCGAAACTAAAACAAAAGAGGATAGCATAATGGATAAGAGGCAGGTTACTGACAAGGATAGGTTCGGAGATGAGATGGGCACATTTTTAGCAGCACAGGACGACAGGGTCATTGATGAGGAAGGTGATTTGGACGCGATCTTAGAGCAACGTCGCGACCGTGATTATGATAGTGAAGTGGAGACAGGCACACAGGTCGAGACGGTAGCAGAAGTTTATAGTCAAACGAACGAGTGCAGACAGAGGCCAGCTCGGTCACGTCAGAGCTCTAGCGCCCAGGTGTCCAGAGTTACATCGCCCATGTTTGAAGAGGATCAAAAAGATGACGTAAACCCAATACTGAGCTTCCTACGATCAATGAAAGAAGAAGCTGATGAACAACGTAAGAAGAAGAAGGAAGAAGATGAGAAACAATGTAAGAAGGAGAAGGAAGAAGATGAGAAACAACGTAAGAAGGAGAAGGAAGAAGCTGACGAACAGCGTAAGAAGGAGAAGGAAGAAGCTAACGAACAACGTAAGAAGGAAAAGGAAGAAGATGAGAAACAACGTAAGAAGGAGAAGGAAGAAGCTGACGAACAGCGTAACAAGGAGAAGGAAGAAGTTGACGAACAGCGTAAGAAGGAGAAGGAAGAAGCTGACGAGCAGAGTAAGAAGGACACTCAGGCAATATTTCGCATATAGGAGAAATTCGAGGGGAATTACTAACAATAAAGAAAGAATGTGGAGAAGTAAAACAAATGTCAATGGCTGCACAAAAAGTAGCAGGCCTGGCCAAAACGGCGGCAATAGGGGCAATGAAAGTCACGGAAGCAACTTCTAAACTCGCAGGGCGCTTGCGACGTACAACACAATCCCACTCAAAATCCCTAGCGTTCTTAAAAAACTCAGGGTAATATCGCGGTTGCGAACAACACGAAACGAATGAAAGAAGTAGAGAGTCGGATAGCAAAACTAGAGCAAAACGGGCACACGAGCACTGCGCGTTCGGATACCAATGATGGAGTACACAGAATTGTGTCTCCGAGGAAAAGCCCGCCGCGCTCTAGCCCAATGACCCAGTGCGGAACTAACAATGCACACGCAAAACAGCGAGTAATAGCTCCAATAATTGTAGCCCACTTAGGAGAGTGAATTCTGAGTGCCACTTCCACTGTGATACAGAGGTAGCACATCACAGTTATCAGCTATATAGATCAGGACACTCAGCAGACGTGCAAGTATCGGAAACGAGTGACAACGCCAGTGCGAGGATCAGACAGGATTTTGATCACAATCACTTCCTGTCGATACTAAAATTCCAGAAGTTCAAAGAAAATGGAGGGTCGATGCATCCGAAGAGCTGGGTGATGCAGTTCACAAACTCATTACCGACATCATGGCCAATCCAGGCAAAATTAGAATTCATGTGTGGACACATCGAAGGCCAAGCCGCGGAAAAGATGCGAGGTGTGGCAGCGACGTATCGGACTCATCAGGAATTTGTTGGTGCATTCCTGCGGACCTACTGGTCAAAGGAAACACAAGACAGGATTCAAGAGGAGATAATATTTTGTCCTGAACTGGAAGCGTCCGGGCATAGGAGCGCAACCTAATTTCTTGATGATTTACTCAAGAAGAATTAATTTTTAGATAGTCCATATAGCAACGGAGAAATCATTAAATTTTGTTTTTCCAAATTGCCAGTTAGGTACCAACAGACACTTGTCGGGAAGTGTGGATCTGACATAGAAGCATTCAAGAGTCTATTGCGCGAACTCGAAGTTGTCTTTGATAAACAAGACGCAAAGGACAGGAAGAAGAGGCAAAGTAACAAATACCACGGGCCAGGAAGGGAAGACGACAACAGATCGCATAATCGCACTGGTCAGTTAGGAAACCAGGGTTACGGAAGCCAAGGTTACGCTATTCAAGGTTATGGAAACCAAAGACACGGAAATCAGAACGTCAGGGAGCAGGGTCAATCTAGACAAGGAATCTGGGATAGGAGGAATAACGAACGGCAAAGCGACCGTAATTGGAGAGAGCGAAACCAAGGACAACAGTGGAGCCAGGAGATTGAAACTAGGCCCGCAAATCCTAATGCACGTCAGAGGAGGGGGAGCTTAACAAGGGATTGACGCCAGACTAGTGCGAACACAGGCCGCCGGAATTTCGCATGTAATCTCGGACCTGGCCAACTACTGATGATAAATTACGAATATTTATCAGAAATCCTGCTCGAAGAACATAAAACAACTCCTCGACAGGATCGGCAGCCTCTTATCACAGTATCAATAGCTGAAAAGAGTATGAATGCGATAATAGATAGTGGAAGCTACATAACAGCAATATCTGAGGCAGCATACAAGAGGTGCTCTCAGGAGGTGGACTGGCCTGTCCTATCGGTTAAGAAAACCAAAATAAAAGGGGCATTAGCGGGTAAATGTACGGAGGTCACCCAACAAACAAGACTGGAATTCTCCTGCCAAGGACACAAAATAGAGTCTAACTTCTGGATCGTGCCAAATCTGGTGATCGACATGATAATAGGAACGGACTTCCTAAATGAGCATGAAGCGATAGTTGATCTAGGACGAGGTGAAGTGGTTCTGAGGAAAGGGAATCCCGTCCACATTAAGTTCGACGACCAGCTGATCCCAGCTCAACTACCGTCAAACTGTGTTCGGATAAACTATGCGTGTCAGAAAGACAGAAAGGAAGAACAAGTCGACGTTGCGGGTAGGGGAGAAGACACGGATGAGAATGAAGTCGTAGTAATGGGAGAAATAAAGGATAAAATAGGAGAAAAAGTGGAAGCAATAAAGAATATAAGGTGCGACCACCGCAAGGAACTTCATAAATTACTAGTAGAACATGTGGAGGTTTTCATTCCCAAGACAGCCCGCATCTCGTGGTCGTGCGGTAGCGTTCTCGCTTCCCACGCCCGGGTTCCCGGGTTCGATTCCCGGCGGGGTCAGGAATTTTCTCTGCCTCGTGATGGCTGGGTGTTGTGTGCTGTCATTAGGATAGGTAGGTTTAAGTAGTTCTAAGTTCTAGGGGACTTATGACCACAGCAGTTGAGTCCATAGTGCTCAGAGCCATTTGAACCATTTTTTCATTCCCAAGACAGGATCAATAAAGCACTTCCAATATGAATTCCGTGTACGTCCGCACAACCATTTTCATGTGCCACCCTACCCAATCCCCTTGGCATATCGACAGAAAATAGCAGCTGAAATTACGCGAATGCTGAGTGAAGGAATAATAGAACCTACAGCTTCAGCCTGTAATAACCCGTTAAGAGTAGTCGAAAAGGCAGATGGTAGCATTCGGTTAGTCTTGTACTGGCGACAGATTAATACCATAATAGAACCCGAGACAGACAGACCGGAACAATTAGAGGAACTCTTACAAAACTTCCATGGGATATCAATCTTCTCATCAGTTGATCTAAAATAGAGTTTCTGGCAGATCGAGCTCCATCCAAATTGCAGACAGTATACAGCCTTTTTAGCATTTGGAAGATGTTACCGGTTTCGTCGTCTACCATTTGGTTTAAACATTTCGTCTGCCGCATTCATTCGGGGGCTGGACAGCATACTAAGCGATAATTTGAAACGTCATGTCACCAGCTATGTGGACGATTTGCTGATCGCGGAGAAATCATGGGGAGAGCACAATGCGGTCCTCGGTGAACTTCTTGCGACATTCAAGGAATACGGAGTGACTATCAATATCGAAAAATCGAATTTTGGGACGTCCTCTGTCAAATTTCTAGGACATATCATCACGGGTGAGGGCATTGCCCCAAATCACGAAAAGATCGAAGCGATTGAAAAGTTTCCCATTCCTACGACAAAGAAGCAGTTAAGGGGGTTCTTGGGGATCATAAATTTTTATAACCACTTTATACATGTCAAAACTCAGAGCAGTCCTAGGTTGCATCAACTTACAGGAAAGAAGATTCCTTGGGAATGGGATGAGGCGGCCGAATCCGAATGGAAAGCATTAAAATTCGCATTATTACAAGCACCCATCCTCTCACACCCTAATTTAGCAGAAGAGCTTTGCATAGTCACGGACAGTTCATACTCAGGTCTGGGTGTCATGGTGCTCCAAGACTATGTACATGAAGGGAACAGGGTGTGGAAGACAATCGCGTTTGGTAGCAGAGTACTAACCAAGAGTGAGAGGAATTACTCAGTAATCGAGTTAGAGGCACTGGCTATTGTATGGGCGTTTGAAAAATTCAGATACCTTCTGTTTGGTCGCAAGACGAAGGTCTACACTGACCACAAGGCAGTCGAGTTCCTGATGACTGCAAAGCTTAATCACAGGCGGCTCATTAGGTGGGCATCATATCTGCAGCAATACAATTTTTCGATACAATATATCCCCGGCAGTCAGAACATTATTGCAGACGCCTTATCACGGTCACCGATCGGATTTGAGCACAACATAGAAGAAGATCTGGAGGAAAATCACTACTGCCTTTTCTATATGCAGAAAGTAGCCATTGAAAATTTTATTACCTGTAGTATGCAGGACATCAAGAAGGAGCAAGACAAGGACCCTGAACTAGTGTTATTGAAACATAAATGGATAGACAGAGGACACGCCACCGTCAGGCAGTTCTACCTCTTGAAGAAAGGCATAATTTTCCACCGAAATTATGCCAATGACACTGAATGGGGGGTATGCATCCCTGAACACCTAATAAACAAGATTATATGGCATACTCACCTCAGCTATGGACACTTCGGACCACGCAAGTGCAATCTCAAGCTAAGGACCATGTGTTACTTTAGAAACATGGAGCGTCGAATTCGGAGGGTACTGTCGGTGTGTAAAGACTGCCAAAAGGCTAAGCACACCACTGTGAGCATGCAGGCACCATTATACCCAATCGTACCGACCAAATTAAGACAATTAGCAGCAACAGATTTGATGGGACCTTTGCCAAGAACAAGAAGAGGATGTACTTACGTATTAGCGTTTGTTGAACTAACGTCCAAATACGTTACCTTTACGGCACTGAAGAGGGCGACAGGACGAACTGTATCACGAGCCCTAATCCGGGATTTCCTACCACCGGTTGGTCATGTGAGTAGAATTATTTCTGATAACGGGCCACAGTTTAAGTCAAAAACATGGAAGGAGACGTTGCGTCGATGTAAAATTGATCCCATTTTTATATCTTCACACCATCCGAGCTCGAATGCTGCAGCACGAGTTATTAAGGAACTCGGAAACTTGTGCCGGTTGTACTGTAACAAACAGCACACGACATGGGACGTTTTCCTTAAAGACTTCCAGGAGGTGATCAATGAGGTACCCCATGGGATAACAAAATTGGCACCCATTAGAGTACTGAAAAACCGGATTCCTAAGGACTTGATAACCGAAGTCGTAAACTTCCCACCAAGGGCGCGAACGCAGCACCGAGCCATAGTGGGTTTGGCTCTCAAGAGTATACGGGCTGCAGCAGAGGTCAGGAAGAGACTTGCCGACAGGGGAGCTCGTCTACGACACTTCCAAATTGGACAAAGGGTGCTCGTGAAGTCTTCCCTACTCTCTAACAAACAAAAAATGAAATGCCAAAAAATTCTATTCTGTTTACAACGGCCCGTACCGTATAAGGAGAGCAGTTCACCACAATGCTTATGAATTGGAGACGCTGAAAGGAAAGAAGTACATAGGACTCCACCACATCTCTCACATAAAGAAGTTCGTGGAATAGTAGTAGTTTAAGTGGTGTACATAGCAGAATAGGCAAATATATGAACCTTTCTTCGGGGAACAATAATCGTTGCATTAATAGATTAAGATTGTTAAAGTATTAACACGCTGCGTTGTCTCGCATAAGAATTTGCTGCTGCTAACTTTTTTTTTGTTTATGTTCGCGATCTCCACTGTCGATGGGATAAGAGGCACTACCTTTCCATGAGCAATGTTTTTGTCCTTTCCTATCTGGTGTCCATGTTAAGGAATAATGATGAGTGACGAGATGTCGCACAAACGGGCGCATACAAGAACGTGCTCTTAGAAGCGTTCTGAGAAGTCGTGATACGCTCCATAGCGGCCACAACCAGTTCGTGAGACGTTCATACCAATGCTTGCAGGCACGCGTCAGTGCACTGCAAGATTGTGGTATATTGCGTGATTTCGAGGATGAATATGGGCAGTATAGTTTTTGCAGAGCTGCGCCAGCATCGTTGTCTTGCAAGTCGGGGTGAACCTGTGAGCGTTTGACTCCAATGGTGCCCTAGGGCCTAGACGGTAGAAATGCGGGCATAAAGCCTACCATGCCAATGTGCTGGTTGGGGATTTAGCGTGCTGCTCGTGACTGTCACAGATGAATAACCAGGGATTTATAATTGGATATTCGTGACATACTGTGTAGCTGGTGTGTGTTGGGCGACTGAATCCGCAACAGGAACCAGTCCTGGCGTGGTCATATTACATTGCCTCTGGAAAGGTGTGCTTTGATCGCGAAAACCGCATCGCATAGAGAAGGAAGTTGTAACTATAAATTTATTGTCGTGTATAGCCATGGCTAACCCAGTCTCTGGAGTTTCAGTGAGGCGTAATGAAAACTCGGAGGTCATGACGTACGGCGCGCACATCACTGTCGTCAATAGCGGCGAGCAGCGAGACATCTCAACGTAACAGGAATTATGTAAGAGTATTATATAAGGTAAACAAAAAAATAAAAAATAAATAAATAAATAAATAAAAAGGTACGATATACTAGGATAAGTTAAACTGTAGGATTTTAACAATAACTAGATTAATATTGTGGGGGTTTTCTACCACAAGTGTTTGGCGCGCGCCTGTTGGGATGCTATTTTTCAGGTCACCAAACCACAGACCCGAGATGGAGGGACGACGGGCGAGCGAAAGTAGAATAGTTGCATGTTCTTTTAGCACAGTAAAACTTCGACCTGCATAATAACATAATTTATTCAAAAGACAAAGAATGTAGATCGTTGGCAAATGGTAGTTAATTCTTGAGCATGTCTCCTGTCGATCTATATAATTAATAGTAATATTAGTGCGGGCCCGCAAATTTAGTTGTTCATCCAATACATAGCATCAGTTGTCACACACCATATACAATAGTGAGATCGGCCTCTACACAAATATCAAGATAAATTATTTCCATGTCTAAATTAGATACACCAAGATTTTGTTATAGTGATAGCCATAGATTAATAAGTAAAAAAAAAAAAAGTAAAATAAGTGTGTCTGAAATGACAGACCGTCAATGTGTCGTTATGTAAATTTATTATAACATAGAGGGTCATGGGAAAAAGTTAGGCATAAGATTTTTGTCAGAATTGTGCAGATGACGGGTATCGTGGCAATGCAGAGGCCAGCCGGAGCAAAAAACAAGAGGTCTTCGGCTACCGGCAAGAAGGGGAGCGTCAGCGCGCCACTTAACGAGAAGGGCGCGGTAGCGTCCGGTCCTGCAAGCTGACAGTCACCGGGCCATATACCTGAGGGATTAGGCGGGATCCTCGCCGGGCCACAAGCGAAAGTGAAGCTGGCCGTTGACACTGACACGCGACCCACACGCGACAGCCTGCTAGCTCTACAGACGCGGCAGCCGTTTGGAGGGATTCCCTGCGGCAGACCACGTTGTCGTGAGTACACGAAGAAGATCACATATCGTGTCAGAACCTGCGCCTCATGAGCCTCAGGACAGAAAGGGACGCTATATACTGACCTGTTTGGGTTTTTACAACTCACTAGCATTGGCCGATCTGCATACACAAAGCAGTATCGTGCCACACACTCTATAAACGAATGGTCTCATTTCTAACTTCTCCTCTCTATTAGAGAGCAGTTGTAGCAATCGTCGCTCCTAGTTCGATCCTGTATGGATGACCTCACACACTTGTGGAGTCACTCCACGTGCCATCATCCCTCGCCGGACTGCAAAATTGGGAAACGTAAAGTACTGTCCAGCGAGAGAAGAGACCTAGACTAGTGATGCATCCCAACAAGTAGACCTCAGAGACAATTAATCGACGTGAGGAGAGCCTATCACTGTGTCTTCCTACCGTACTGCCGTGATCATATGCGTGGGTCTTGGTGCAATCTCAACAGAGTACTGCAGATGCTCCAGCACACCCTATTGCAGTTGTAACAACGTAGCAACAACACCCGACATTTAGCCCTGTGTGATGTCAGTACTGTGGAATTTGTGAAGTGCTTCGAATATTTCTAACAATGTGATTTAGTGTCTCATTCTCAGCACAGTCGTGAACATTGTGCAATGTGCACGCACAACTTGATGCCCCATGAACCTTGTTTTTTTTTTCTTTCTTTTCTCTCTTAAATTTCTTTCTCTAGTGTTGTTTTTGTAATGTATGTTATACCTTGTATGTGTTTGTGTTTTACACTGTAATTCTTATTACAAATTACTGTATTGTTCTCCACACCATGTTCTTTTTTGTATTTTGTATTTATTGTTGTGTGTATGCAAACAGTGTGCCTGAAGTCCCCATAAACTGAAGCAGATACCACCACTGTCATTGTGAATGGACCATCAGTTCAGGGAGCATTTTGTAAAGGTTATTCTTGCTGCAGGGAGACAGAATGAATCGGAGGTTGTAATTAGATTCTGAAAGCTCACAAAGAGATTGTTAACTTAAACAGTATCATGTGTGAGTGAGTTCAGGTTAGTTTAATGATACAAATTGTTGTAACAATTTGGGCATTTAATTGCGGAGCACTCCAACTCTGATTGTAAATAATAAACTGCTCCATATTTGGCTCAGATGCCCGGGCCATATTTAGAGCGTGAATGTCTGTGTGAATCGGTGTTTGGAAGGGGCTCCCTGGGTATGGATGTATGATGTGAGTGTTAGTGTTCCATATTAAGAAGGTGAAGTTGGCTACATCATAAATAATCCTCCCTCTATGAGCTGCATTTTTCAGTTGCAGTGATTTTCTTTACAGAGTGCAGCATGTGGAGTCAGTTTGCGAGATTGTTCTTGGGCGATTGACTCACTACCTTGCTCCTAAGTGAGCCAACCGCTCACCAATTACAATCTAAAATGGCGTAGGGGCTATGAGAAGTGGCATGAGCCCCCTCTCATATTTCTATCGTACGATTTCCTCTCTAACTGCATGCGGTGAAAAGTTGCTATTCCTTCACACTCGGACTTCCCATGCAGCGTCTCTCGTCACCCAGGTGGTCCGGTGACAGGCGGGCTCCGCTGATCTCGAGTGGGTTAAGCCGACGGGTGTGAGGGAGTCGAGTGAATGCTTTCCAGATGCCGACATTGTCAAGAGACGTGCCCGCAGGGGCCTGAAGTAGCGGCTGGGCTAGAGGTTCCGTTACTTCGCAGAAACTTAGCGAAAACACTTTCTGGCGGGCTACCAGCGAGGCGTGGGAATGAATTGTGTACCCAGGCAGTTGTGGCGGGCAAATTCCCGCGCTTTCTGCAAAATAGTAACTGTGATTGGCTTGCTCAGGACATAGCTCCGTGACGTAGCAAAATCAGCGCAGAAATTGGCGCCAAGAATCTCCATTGGTAGAATGGTAGTGCTCCGGAAATAGAGTGGAATTTTCCGCCGGTTTTCGAGTTGCTGATTGGAACGTTTAACCACGGCCACTGTCGTGGGGGCGGGAATGTTCTGTGTTCGGCCTGCACGGGTGCTCTGGGTAGTCGTCTCTCGTCTTTCGGTCGGAGTAGGTTACAAGACTGAGCTCTCGCTGCTCTGGACAGCCTGCTTTCCGTTGGCTGTCTAATATACTTTTATTTAATTGTAACTGTTTGACGAAGTTGCTGAAGTTTCGACTTCAACGTAACTTTCCGAGTACAGTTGGCAATTGAGCATTCTGCGTACAAGCGGCCTATGTTGTCTGTCTTGAGCAGTTTTGGCTAAAGTTGACTGTATCGGAGTTACAGTGTGACTTCGCTTGTTAAAATCAATCACTGTACCGTCAGTGATTGTGTGGCGAGCCTTCTTCGTCTCCCTCAGGGGCGCATTTGTATTGCTAGGAAGTCTTTAGTCTGGAACAACCAAACCAGGATAATTCGTTTCGGGCTATACTCGCGACATTATCATCACCACGACAGGACGTCGAAGCAACCAGCCATCGCCTCCGGTACGCCAGATCGTGTTCTGGCAGTTAAGAAGACAGTTTGGTAATGTACGTCCGCAGCACCGGCAGATAGGGATTTTCCTAGGTGATAATCAGAGCTCAGCAGAGCGCGCCTGTTCGTCTTTTTCTAACTTTGTTCTGTCTTGGGTAGCAGCAATTAATGTTGGGTTAGCTGTGCGTCTCTCTTAAGATTTGAGTTGCAAGGAATTGGCTCCACATATCACTTCGTCATAATCCTCACAATCTAGTTTAGGGACAACTTCACCTTCACAGCGTTTGTTTGAGTACCCAATTTGAGCCAATTTGATGTGTTATAAATGTTTCATGTGTTTCTGTTTATTATTTTGTGTTTAGTATTAATAAATCATATTGTTATTTTGGACAGAACTTTCATTCTGTTAATCGGTAGAGCAACCCTATCATTTCTCACTACGTTAATGAAACCTTCCCTTATTTAACCTATTTATCAAATTAAATTATTGCAGGTGCCAAACTCTTTTCTACTCCACTTGCAGGGTTGATTACAGTCAGTTCGCGTATATTTTTTAATCCATGTGCAACAGCAAAAGTCGGAGTTAGAATAGGGGGGGGGGTCTTAGAGCATCATTTATATACGTAGATTCTAGAAGAATTTAGTGTTAAATACACTGCTAGCCCCGGCACCTCGCACCTTCGGTGAAATTACGAGCAAGGGTGGTAACATTAAGAGTACAATGGGCAATTCCACTGTTAAATGCAGAGAAGAGAGCGGATAGGTGAAAAGAGTACATTAAAGGCCTCTATGAGGGAGGAGATTTGTCTGATGTGATAGAAGAAGAAATGGGAGTCGACTTAGAAGAGATAGGGGATCCAGTATTAGAATCGGAGCTTTGGAGGAATCAAGATTAAATAGGACAGAAGGGATAGATAACATTGCATCAGAATTTATAAAATCATTGGGGAATGTGGCAACAAAACGACTGTTAATGTTCGTATGTAGAATGTATGAGCTTGGCGACATACCATGTAACTTTCGGAAAAATATCATCCACAGAATTACGAAGACTGCAAGAGCCGACAAGTGCGAGAATTATCGCACAGTCAGCTTAACAGCTCATGCATCCAAGTTGCTAACAAGAAGAGTGGAAAAGAAAATTGAGAATGTGTTAGTCGACAATCAGTTTAGATTCAGGAAAGGTAAAGGCACCAGAGAGGAAATTCTGATGTTGGGGTTGATTATAGAAGCAAGACTAAAGAAATATTAAGACGCGTTTATAGGCTTTGTCGTCCTGGAAAAAGCCTTCGACATTGTAAAATGGTGCAAGATGTTGGAAACCCTGAGAAAAATAGGGGTAAGCTGTAGAGAGAGACAGGTAATATACAATATGCGCAAGAGTCGAGAGGGAATAATAAGAGTGGACGACCAAGAAAGAAGTGCTCGTATTAAAAAAATGTGTAAGAAAGGGATGTAGTTTTTCACCCCTACTGTTCAATCTGTTCTAGGAAGAAGCAATGATGGAAATAAAAGAAAGGTTCAGGAGTGGAATTAAATTTCAGTGTGAAAGGATATCAATAATAAGATTCGATGATGACATCGCTATCTTGAGTGAAAGTGGAGAAGAATTACATGATCTACTGAGTGAAATGAACAGTATAATGAGTACAGAATATGGACTGAGAATAAATAGAAGAAAGACGAAAGTAAAGAGAAGCAGCAGAAATGAGAACAGCGAGAAACTTAATATCAGGATTGACGATCACGAAGTAGGTGAAGCTAAGGAATTATGCTACTTAGACAGCAAAATAACCAATGACGGACGGAGCAAGGAGGACATTAAAAGCAGGCTAGCACTGGCAAAAAGGGCGTTCCTGGCCAAGAGAAGTTTATTAGTCTCAAATATAGGCCTTAATTTGAGAAAAAATCCTGAGAATGCACGTTCGCAGCACAGAATTGTATTGCAGTGAAACATGGACTATGGAAAAACGGGAACAGAAGAGAATCGAAGTATTTAAGATGTGGTGCTATAGACGAATGTTGAAAATTAGGTGGATTGATAAGGTAAGGAATGAGGACGTCCTGTGCAGAATCGGAGAGGAAAGAAATATGTGGAAAACACTGACAAGAAGGAGGGGCAGGATGGTAGGAAATCTATTATGACAACATGGAATGTCTTCCATGGTACTAGAGGGAGCTGCAGAGGCCAAAAGCTGTAGAGGAAGGCAGAGATTGGAATACATCCAGAAAATAATTGAGGACGTAAGTTGCAAGTGCTGCTCTGAGATGAAGAGGTTGGCACAGCATAGGAATTCTTGGCGGATCGCATCAAACCAGTCAGAAGACGATGAAAAACCAAATCCTGTTATTGATTGCACTGAATCCATTCACTTGTCTTATGAAACTATCATTCACTATAAATCCTGTTTCGCGTTCACGCCCTCCACTCTCTTCACAGCGTTCATAGAAGATTACTGAGTTTTTATGACGTAACATGCCTTGGCAATACTGTTTAGTTTCTTGTAACGCAGTAACATCAAAGTCCTCCAACTCAGACGCTACAATTCTGGCAGCTCCTGATGTATGTAGACCTAACATTCCATGTGCCGACTCGTAAGTTAATCCGCCTAGCCTTTGTCATCGTATTAGGGATCCATCCTTTTACCGAGGCACGCTTGTAAGGTTTTTGGTAGGATAAGTGCCGTTTGCCAACTACGGGCGTTGCGCGGGCTTAGCTCAGGAGCGGGCTGCCACTTTTCTGCTCCTGAGCTGGCAGGATTTGTCATCAGGAACATTTTTCTGCTCCACCCCTGTGGAACAGAGAAATATGTAACAGATAAGCAATGGAAAAATAGGGGAGACTGGTCGTTGAAATGAACACGTTGCCTGCTCCTCTGCTGACGCATTTCCGGAAAGTTTGGACGTGCTGGTAGCAATGCTGCCACCGATATATCCCTCAGCTTCACTGAAGCGCACGAACTCTCCCACACACACGGACATTGCTACGACAAGGTGGAGCGTCCTGGCAGAGTGGCAGCTTATGAATATGTGGATTAAAAGGCCACGTCAGTTACATAACTTACCAAGTTGGTTTATTCTTCCGCCTACGCCTCGGCAATACTTAAATCAATTACACAGATCAGGTACAGAAATGGCACGTTTACTACATTTCAGCATGTCTTTCGTTTTTATCTCGACGCTGTTTCACAGATACAGAAAAAGTAAATCTTTTCTTATGCCTCCGGTTTTCCATGATTGAAAAAATTTTATGATCCCTGACAGGAGTCATCCACACAGATAAAACTCAATAGAAGTTCCTAATCGATCAGAACAGTAAGAAAGAACAGAGACGTTACTGACGAGAATGTGGCGTTATTGCCTCAAGTCTCCCCCTCCCGCCGTGGGTACGATCCCACACATAGTTAAGTAGCTGAGGACTGTGCATGAACGACCCTAACCTATCCTTTACCGGGAGCGATCACTATCACGGCACTTACAGCCGATGTTTAAATCAGGTTGAATAGGATATCGATTTTGTTTTAGGAGTTACAATGAAACACGTTTTGTAAACTCCTCATTTATTATCATACATCCAACAATGAAACATGTAACAAGTCATTCAGTTTTGAAAATAAGAAAACCATTTACAGGAAATCTATTTCTCGAGTTTTAGTAAACTCAAAATCGTTGACAGGGTCACTAATTTCAATGAGAATAAATTGGTTACCCTACTTTGGAACAGCGTCGATCCGAGTAATATTTTTTATTATTTTCAATTTAGATAAAGGTTTTTCACTATGGTGTGTTCCGTAAAATCTAAGTACTGACGACAAATTCTGAAATGAATTACAAAATTGGTGAGGTGGCCTCTTGCTGACATACTGTCCGTTGGCTTTTGCTTAAGGTTCTGTTCCAGACGTTTCTTTAATAATTTCTGTGATATTACATCAGCACGAGTGTCTGACATTCTAAACGATTCTCCCTCCATTGCTGATGGATAGTCTACTAGATATAAATAGTCTGATATAAAAAAATTCAGCACATCAAAGATTATTGGTAAAGAATATGTTACATTAACGAGATCAATATCATAGTTTAAGCCGCTGCTCAGTTAATTTTTTGAGTTGGAACAGAGGCTTTTTCTAGCACAGTGGCTTTGCACACCTGCACAGACTATCTTAGCTCGCCTCCCTCCTCAACGCAAATTCCCGTTCACGCCTCAGCGCACTTAGTATTCTCACTAAACTCTTACAGATTAGAAAACTTGTGCAAATAATTCAAGAGAGAAGCAGTACACAGGACACTTAGTGAAATAAAAATTAATCTCTCAAATTTAAAAAACATGGATAATTCTCCAATAAGTCACTAAAAAGTTGTGCCCTATAATGTCATGTTTTTAGTCACTTTCGTACTACCTCATTAAGTCAGATTGTTTTCCAAGATTAATTGAAATATGCCAGTTTTATGCCTCTCTATAACAAGTGTGGCTCGGCAGACGCCAAGAACTACCACCCAGTGCTACAGCATTTTATGAATTTTTTGAGAAAATTGTGTACTAAATGATCGTTACCCATATTTTTAGTAGTTGGATACTTAGCCAATCAGAGCTGTTTAGGGGTTTGTACATTTACTGAACCACGTATCAAAATCTTTAAATGATAAAATGTCACCGACTGCGATCTTCTGGGCCTTATCGAAGGCATTTGATTGTGTCACTGACTGTCTTCTACATGAGAACGTAAGTTTTTCTGGGAAGGGAGGGGGAGGGATTACGTAATTCATTACATACCTGGCTTACTTCTTATTCGAGAACAAGATGCAGGAAGTTACCCCAGGCTGTCTGACTAATAGTAAGAGGGACGGCTCACCATTTGTCCGCGAAGAAATTATAATGGGAGTCCTACAGGGTTCGGTCTATGCCTCACTACTCTTCTTCCGTTATGTTAATGATCTGCCATTTTATTTAAATCAGGAGGCAGAATTAGTCTCGCTTACAGGTGATATAAGCAATGAAGCCGTACAAAGAAGCATCTACAGAGAAACTCGTAAATCGTGTCTTTGTGAACGTCACTGAATGGTGTTGCAGAAAAGAGTTTCTCTAAACTTCGAAAACGCACAACTCATCTAGTTTCGTTCAGTCAGAAGCATTCCACCTTTTATTAACATAGTGTACCAACAATAAATACGTTTATACATTGGTGAAAATTTAAACTGGAAAAAATCATACAGAGATCTGCTGAAGAGTTTAGGTTCGGCCACTCTTGCCATAAGAACAATTTGCGAGATTAGATATGCAGAAGTCAGTAAGTTAACATACATTTTACATTTTCATTCATTGGTGTCTTACGGAACAGTATTCTGGTGTAGGTCCTCACTTAGCCGTAATGTATTTAACGTGCAAAAAAAAGTAATCAGAATTACATATGAGATCTACATATACAGATTTTGCATATGTCTCTTTAAGTTCTTGTGAATGCGAACACAGCCTCACAGTGCATTTATTCACCTATAAAATCTCGTATCATCTGTGTTTGAGATTAATAAAGATATTCACAAATGCAACATTAGACGGGAAAATCATCTACAGTGACCGCAGTATAGTTATTGAAGAGAAATAATTAATTTTTAAAGAAAAAAACCTTGTAAATGGCCAGAATGTACAACATAAATGAGTTTTTATTAAAATTATAGTGATGCAGATGGAAAGTAATAAGTAAACTGCTCATTATTATTTCAAAAGTAATCGCCGAAACTGTTAATACGTTTATCGCACTGTGAAACAAGACGATAAGGCCGTCATGGAAAATTGTTTGCAAGTTTTCTTTCTTTTCCCTACGGAATCATGATTGCACCCAGGCGTGCACTTCTTCATCCGAAGCAAATCGACGGCCACGAATGTCTTTCTTCAGGGCTCCAAAAACTGAAAATCGCACAGGGAAACATCGGGATTGTATGAATTATTTGCACCTTCTGCTGCAGAAGTTTCGCTGGGAAGTCCTGACATATCCCCTGTACTGTCCCTCCTTAAATATCATACATTTATGGTGAGTATAAACTATGGAACAAGTAACTAGTCTCGAGTAGTGACCATTGCCAGCTATGCAGAAGCGTGAACCGTGATTGGCTCCTTTAAGGCCATTCTAGCCTACTGAGTAGGAGACCTGAGTTCGAATACCGGTCTTGGTACATATTTTCATTTGTTGCTTCAGTCTGCGTGTATACATCATAGATGTTTGAGACTTAAACGGATCTCTGGAATCATATAATAGCTCTAAGCAGTATGGGACTTAACAACGGAGGTCATCAGTCCTCTAGACTTAGAAATACTTAAACGTAACTAACCTAAGGACAGCACACACATCCATGCCCGAGGCAGGATTCGTACCTGGGAACCATATAGATTCATTTGATTAATTAGTAATTATTAAAAATATTTGTTGCTCATGAACTGTCTTTACAATGCTCGCATTCTTTTTAATACAAATGTTCATTTTCTACAGCATCTATCCGTGTTTTAACTGTACTCCTTATGGATTTTATTTAATTGATCTGTCTTTCAGGCGAGACGTGCAACTCCTGGATGTTTTTGCAACTTTTCTTAATGTTTTACTCTACTATTTAAAATATTTCTGGACGATTACTTGTTCTAGCTATTTTGTATGAGACCTTCTTGTGTTACGTCGAGACTCAGATACCTGAAGCGATCCATTGTTTCTTTAACAACTTCCCGCTATCACATTTAATTTAGTTTTTGACAAAACTATTTTCAGTAACGCACTCTGACTCATTAAGGCCGGCCGGAGTGGCCGTGCGGTTCTAGGTGCTACAGTCTGGAGCCGAGCGACCGCTACGGTCGCAAGTTCGAATCCTGCCTCGGACATGTATGTGTGTGATGTCCTTAGGTTAGTTTGGTTTAATTAGTTCTAAGTTCTAGGCGACTGATGACCTCAGAAGTCAAGTCGCATAGTGTTCAGAGCCATTCTTTTTAACTCATTAAGAAACATGTTTAGTTTAGAGCAAGCATAAGGGTTACTGTAAACTTTACCTCAACCAGTTTTTTAATTTCTTTTTTAAATCTTAAATAGTTTTGTCATTAATCAGGCTCACTGTTTTCTTACAAGGAACGCCTTGATTGCGAGGCTGCAAAAGGCCAATGATGTTTATGGCATTCGTTGTCCAACGTAACACCTACCATGCAGCCACAATATTGGGTGTTAATGGCAACAAGAGCGGGGACTCGAGGTACCCAATGGTGAGCACAGCATCGGGCTATGGAGCATGCTTAAACTGCTTACTTGACAAGTAAGTCACAACAGTGATACTGTACTAGTCGTATTGGTGCGCCGGCCGCGGTGGCCGTGCGGATCTGGCGCTGCAGTCCGGAACCGCGGGACTGCTACGGTCGCAGGTTCGAATCCTGCCTCGGGCATGGGTGTGTGTGTTGTCCTTAGGTTAGTTAGGTTTAAGTAGTTCTAAGTTCTAGGGGACTTATGACCTAAGATGTTGAGTCCCATAGTGCTCAGAGCCATTCGAAGCCATTCGTATTGGTGCGAAGCAAAGCAGTGGCAACGATAAAGGAAACATTACATTGTATCTACAACAACAATTGCCGAAGTTGAAATTTTGTCAGAAAGGAACAGAAGGAATTTCGCAAGAAATGCCGCAGAGTAAGAAAGAAGTGGCAGATGAAGTATTAGCGTTTCTGCAAGACGAGTCAGTGGAATGTGTAGTGCTGTATATGATAAACTACGCGGCCAATGTCTATGAGGAGTATAATGATGACGATATATGTTTAACAAGTAAAAGTGATAATGAAACAGGTCTCGGGCCATGTGGTTCATCTTCCTTGTCGGCCTGGGAGCTACAAATCCTGTCTCCAGTGAAACGTAGTAAAGAGCAATCATTCTACAAGAAGCAAGTACTAAACGTAATTAAGTACATGGAAGATCGTCCGCGGCATAGGAAAAAAACAGTTATGAACAGATTTCGAATATATCCACCCCAATATGACGATGAAGTGCATACGAAAAACTACGGATGTTCGAGGGAGGACAAGGCGCACTTTTTACAAAAACTGAAGTTTGCGCGTTTCAAAGACGTTCGATACAATTTACAGGATATGCATGATAGAGACCTAATACGTTATGCGACACAGATTACAGAGGAAGCAGTTAATATCTGCATAACTTCAAACACTGCTGCAGAATTGGAAGATGTACAAAAACGAATTTTCAAACAAAGCGTCAACTTGACGACGCGCAGCAAACTGCAGAATCGGCCTAAAATTTTGTAAATGAGGTAAACAAAGTTATCCCATTGTTTACTACGGAATATGTCTTCAAGTTCGAGCAATCGGGCTTTGAAGAGGAAATGCATATGATGGGAAGTGGGAAATTAGAGATACCAAGAGAACAGTATCAAGATCTACTAACAACAGTGCCTTAACGCATTCGTATGCAATTACGCCGACTGGTAATCAGGATGGTAAATTGGCTGAAAAGCTATTTATTATGCTGCGAGAAGTTCGGGGTGCTCTGCCTCCTACGGTTTTTTCCGTGTGCGTCGACTTACGCCACAGCAATAAAGAGTGGGAGAATGGGCTTAAGAGAACTATAACTAAGGTATGTGCACCGCTTTTGGTCAGTAGCAGGCCAAAGTGACTTGCTTTTGCATGATTTCTGATCTGCGTATAAAAATCATACTGCTTTAGACCAACTACCATTTCTGAAAAGTGTGTGACACTGAAATTCACACTGAAACCACTCGACCAGTTCAGCCTCTGGGGTCTTGTTTTTTCTATAAAACACATTATCACACTGTCTGCAGCTAAGCCTTGAAGGATAGTCAGTTTCACGATAAGCTCAATGACAGACTGTTCCGTATTCGGTTGCATGCCGTCACATACCATCAGTTCTCATCACCCCATTACTCTAATATGAGTCTGTATGCGTTCTTTAAGAGTGGAAACCTAGCTGAACGACCTGAACGGTTTGTAATTCCCAAGGAGTTCGCCTTCGATCCTGATGGTGCGAATCTTTGTGATCACTGAGGAGTGCCATTTTTCAGTCGTTGTACATGGTACAAATTAATGATTTGTTTTGAATATTTCTTGAGTGTCGACAGTGTCCAAATTGTGAAGTGTATTATATACATCCCACAGAAGTTTGACCACTGCATCTCTCGGACACTTATTTCCTGTCGCCCTCCTGAAGGACGTGGTGAGTCATTATCAGCTAAGATCTTTCCTATCATGATTGTTAACACAAGACTTTCAAATGAGCACTCAAAGGTTTCCTTCTTAGAGTATCGTTCGATATCCTCGCCTGGTGCCGTTGGAAGCGAACGGCGCTGCAGGAAGAAATGCGCTGGTGAAACGTAGTGGGTTTTTTGATTATAGCCGGGCATCTCCGTCGATGTGCAACTAGCGAAGCTGCAGCATAAACTTACCCTACCGTTAGTAGGTTTAGTACTTACGGAGATGACAACGTCTTTCCCAAGGATGAAAAATACGACTACCTTGAGTCAAAGACGGCACCAGTACTTCGATAAACATGTCTGCAACGAGTGAGGGAGACTGTCGACACCGCTACACGCGCAGCCCGACCGGCACGTCGCGTTTTAAGCCCTAGTGGAGGCGGCGGCGCGGCGCGTGCCCGCTTTTGTGCGGCGCCAGAGGCGGCGCTGCGTTAGTTTAGGCCGCCGCCGCCGCCGCCGCCGCCGCCGCCGCCACGTGTAGATAAGCCAGCTCGGCAGCTGCAGCTGCGGTGCTGCCTGTCCGGAGGCGACGCCTGGCCGACGCGCCACGGCTGCGGTCCGTCGCCCACCGCTGCCCCCCCGCCATCACCCCCCCCCCCCCCCCCCCCCCCCAGCTAGTGTGGTGCAGCGCTGCACGCAGCCTGTACCAACACGGGGACCAAGTGTGTCGAGCGGACAGACAGAATGTTGCTGCTCGTTGTTATTTCCTAAGTAACTTTGACGTAAAAATACTGTGTGTGTTAAAACCTTTTCCGTTATCAGCAAGGGCCTGAATAGGGTTGCCAGTATTTTTGTTTTTATTTGAGCAAATAAAATACATTTGTTGTTCAAGGTAGAAAAAGAGTAATTTGCACCAAAATAAAGTGTCATTTATTTTGCTCAGGCAACGGCCTTCCCGCAGTGGATACACCTGTTCCCGTGAGATCACCGAAGTTAGGCGCTGTTGGGCGTGGCCGGCACTTGGATGGGTGACCATCCAACCACCATTTTTCGGGGTGCACTCAGCCTCGTGATGCCAACTGAGGAGCTACTCGACCGAATAGTAGCGGCTTCGGTCAAGAATACTATCATAACGACCGGGAGAACGGTGTGCTGACCACACGCCCCTCCTAAACCATCCTCCTCTGAGGATGACTCGGCGGTCGGATGGTCCCGGTAGGCCACTCGTGGCCTGAAGACGGAGTTCTTTTATTTATTTTGCTCAATTATTCTGCTTACAACGTTTGTTAAACATTTTTACTAGTTTCGTTAATGTGCAACAAACAATTTTCACCGCTGAACAGGTTCTGAGCACCTTTGCAATCTATATTTATGTTAAGATAAATGAATAATTCATTTTCTATCAAATTCATAAACATTTTGTTTCTCTTTTTCCGTCATTGAATGCAATGACAGTAAAAAAGTCGCAACACCCAAAAATAATTAATGTAGATTAAAGAAACGTCAGAAATAAATTTGTCTAGGTAAAATATTTAAGTGATTAACATTGCATGATAACAGGTTAATATAACTGCCAGATAGGCCATTGCAAATGTGAAATGCTGGTACATTAAGAACCAGCATAAGCAGCAGAATGTTGACGAAATAAATCAGGGGTGAACAGCCTGGTATGAGTGTGCATAGGACACAATATTTCGGCAATCGACCACGTTGCCATCATCAGGTGCTCTGATGTACTGATCGGCGGTGGCTGCGTGGCTTCTTCGCGAAGAAACTTCAGTCTTCGAGTAAAGCGGAGTTCGCAACATATACATGTTTTGCCTCCTATTTATTCTGGTGGTGCGTCTGCTAGAAGTGATTGGCTTCTGGTTGTTTCCACTCTGTCTTCTTCTTCAGTTACAGCCTATGCCGTAAGGAGCTGGGGCCAGCGTGTGTTGGCATTGCGCCGTATCTTCTGCCCCAGAGAGCGTATGTACCGGTTCTCGGATTGCCGCGCCTGTTCGTAGAAGCGGCGGGCAACCATACGGACGTGGTCCTTGACTTTGTGGACCTCAGCGAGGTCGTGCAGTGGTCCAGATGGGAAGTCCCGCGGCAGGTGCAGCGCGAGGCGGAGAGCCCTGTTCTGCAGAGATTGTAGTTTCTTCAGGTGGTCGTCTGCCGCATTCCCCCAGACGACAGCCGCGTAATCGAAGACAGGGCGGATTAGCGCCCTGTACAACGTGACGCCCAGTCGCGGAGGAAGAGTCGACGTCGGGTTGAGCAGGGGGTAGAGCTGGAGAAGTCGACCCCTTGCTTTGTTTACGACGCCCTTCACGTGTGGGCCCCAAGTGAGGCGGCGATCTATGGTGACCCCAAGATACTGCGCTGTCGGTCGCCAGTTGACAGGACTGCCTCCAACGACGAGTGGGGGCAGAGCGGCTGGGATGACACGACGGGTTGCAATGAAAAATTGCGTCTTGGCGCCATTGAACTGCAGTTTCCACTTGACGGCCCAATCGGCTAGGGTGTCGACAGCGTGCTGCAACCTCTGGCGAAGTGTGTCCGCGCGCATACTTCGTGAGTAGAGCGCAGTGTCGTCGGCGTACAGTGCTAGATGCACACGAGGGACCGTCGGCGTATCAGCCGTGTAGAGCGTGTACAGGATCGGCCCCAAGACCGACCCTTGTGGCACGCCTGCTCTGATGGGACGGACTGTCGACAGGCCAGTTTCTGCACGGACGTGAAAAGTCCGTCCATCGAGGAAGGACCGTAGCAGACGGATGTGGGATCCAGGGACCCCCATTTCGAGAAGTTTGAAGAGCAGCCCATCGTTCCAGACGCTGTCAAAAGCGCGCGAGACATCAAGGAAGACTGCTCCGAAGTATTCGCGCCTCTCCAGGGAATCGAAGGCTTCTTCCACGAGTCGGAGAAGTTGGTGCTCCGTAGAGTGGCCCTTACGGAAGCCGAACTGGGCATCTGGGAGTAGAGCTTCGGCGGTGACGTGTTGCTGTACCCTCTTCAGGTAGATGCGCTCGAAAACTTTCGAGATGGCAGGCAGCAGACTAATCGGGCGATAGCTCTTCAGCTGCCGGAGATCTTTTCCCATCTTAGGAATAGCCACAATCTCAGCATGCTTCCACTGCAGGGGAAAGTGACCGGTGCGAAAGATCTTGTTGAAGATTGCAGCCAGGTGAGTAGAGGCGTCCTCAGGCAGTTGTTTCAGCATGGCAGTGGAGACGTCGTCAGGGCCTGCAGCTCTCTTTGGATTGAGGGCCTTCAGAGCCGCCGAGACTTCTTCAGGAGTTGTGGCCTCTATGTCATCATCGCCCTCCGTTTCCAGATAGCGAGGGAGCCGGGCAGCGACCATCTCTTCATGTTCTGCGTCCAGTAGATCCTCTACAGGCTTGAAGTTCTCTTCAAAAACATCGGCGAGGGCATCAGCCTTCGCGTTTGGTTCACAGACAGTTCCGGTTGCAGTTCGGAGAGGCGGCATACGCTGCGTTCGCCGTAGGAAGTGTTTCGCGGTCCTCCAGGCAGACCCGTCGTCAAGCTGAAGAGTCGCCACACGGCTGGCCCACTCCCGGTTGCGGTGATTGTCCACAGCCACCGTGATTTCGCGCCGCATACGGTTGAGTTGCCGTTTGGTGGCGGGGTTCCGTGTACGCTGCCATTCGCGGTATACTCTGTTCTTCTCGGCAATTTGTGTAAGGAGATCGGGGGGCAGCTGTCGAGAGTGGTCCTGGCGCTCGCGTCTGGGCGGAGCCGCTTCATTGACTGCGGCGAGGGCGGCGTCCGTGAAGTGGAGGAGGGAATCTTCAGCTTCCGCGTCGTCGACAGGTGGCATCCCAGCTAGGGACTCGGTCAGGGTGTGGTGAAAGAGATCCCAGTTGACTCCAGAGAGTGACACCCCACGCCTGGGTAACTGCAGTGGGTCGAGGTCGACGTCAAAAACAACTGGCACATGGTCAGAGGAGAGAACATTCCGTGTCGAGGCGAGGATGCGGTGCGGAATGCCTTTCACGACCGCGAAGTCGACGATGTCCGGTTGTCCATTAGCGGGGAAGATGGTGGGATCATAGGGACCCACTACCACGGCGTCATTGCGATCCACGATTCGGAGGACGCGGCGTCCGTCTCTGTTGGTGAGTCGTGAACGCCAAGCGACGTGCTTGGAGTTATAGTCTCCAGCGATGAACAGCTTGCCTCCGATGGAGAGAAGAGATTCTAAGTCCGTATCTACCCATGGATGCGACGGTGGTTTGTAGATGGCAATGAAGGTTATGGCTCCCGCTGACGTGTGCGCGACAACTCCAATCGCCTCCAGAGTCACGAGCGGCGGCAGTTGAATCTGGTGGTGACGGATCCCATTCCGTATGTAGATGGCCATTCCTCCGCCGGCAGTTGGCCTGTCAGCACGGTAACAGGAGTAGTTCGGCGCTTTGACTGCAATGCCTGGTTTAAGGCGGGTTTCGCTGAGCAGACAGATGTCCACGGCTTCATCACGAAGAAATTGACGAAATTCGCCAGCTTGTGTGCGTAGACAGAGGGTGTTCCACGCGACGACCGTGAGTCCTCTAACACTTCCCATGATGAGTAGTGGAGGAGCGTCTGGTGGCTGCCGGAGTGGCAATCTTCTGTGCAGCGGTCAGGTGCTGCGTGAGGACATCAAGCAGTTTTGTTGTGCTCGCCACAAGGGCGGTGAGTTGAGTAATCAGACTGGCGATGTCCGTGGCGGAGGCGGCAGGAGCCGTATCTTCTCAGGCGCCGATGGAAGTGGCCACCTCTTCGCCGTTGTATGTGGCTTCTTCTGGGGCGTTGGTTGTGCGACCCCCCGTCTTGCGCCGGCCGCCGCGGCGTTGGGGGCGTGCACCAGACGTCACGGGTAGGGCAGCAGAGGAGGGGCCCGATTCCGGGTCCGACGAATTCTGCACAGAAGGAGTGGCGCAGTTTAGTAGTGGATGTCGTGCCCCTGCGTCTTCAAAAACATCGCGGGTGTGGGAGTCTTCATTGCGGCGACGTGCCTGTGGGCCTGCATGGTCGGCGTCATCGCTGTTGGGTCGGCGGGGCGCCAGTCCTCTGGCGACAACCGTGGCGTGGGAGATTGTAGGTTCAGCCTTGGTAGACTTCTTCTGTTTCGCGGCGACTGGCTGGCCTCGCTGACGAGCACTGGCGCGTCTCCAAGCTTCACAGCCGCGGTAGCTGGCAACGTGAGCGCCCCCACAGAGAGCGCACGTTGGCTGCTGCTTCCGAGGGATGGGGCAGTCCTTCGCTGGGTGTGCACCGGCGCACTTCACACATTTTTCAGGCATGGAGCAATGCCGGGCGACATGGTTGATGCCCTGGCACCGGTAGCACTGAACAGGGCCTCTCTTGGCGCGCAAGTCTTCTGTGGTCACCGAGACGTTGGCGAGTCGGGTGAGCTGGTAGAGCTTCCTGTTCTCGATTGTATCGGTTGCGATGACGAGAAACAGGGGCATGTAGTCACGTGATTTGGGCTGCTTCATCTTGACCACAGTTCTGACACTGAAGTCGAGCTCTTCGAGTTCTTCTTGAATGTGATCCGGCTCCATGTTGAAGGGCAGATGCCGGATGACAATCTTCAGGACGCGGTCCGGTGTGGTGGCGTGAGTGAAGAAAGGTATTGCCCTTTCAGACGCCTCCTGCGTCACGCGTCGGTAGTCGTCTGCTGAGCGCAGCGTAATCTTGTACATGTCTCGTCCGGCGACCTTCACATTGTAGACTGCCGTCGTCCAGCTATTGAGAAGCTGTTGCAGCTGCCGGAAGGTCCCTTCGTATTTCAGAACGATCGGCGGAAGTGGCGCATCACTCCTTGGCGCCGTGGAAGGGCGCGGTGGTTCCTCTGGGGCATCCTCAAGGGCAGCAAAAGTGTTGGCAGTGGATGCCGGCTCGTGGGTGGACAGCACCCGTCGTCGCGCTGTATGGCGTCGCTTCGGGCGAGTGAATCCGTCAGCATCGTCAGCAGGCGTTCGTTTCGATCGCTTCTCAGCCGGGGAGCTGCGCCCGCCGGTAGGGGCCGTATCGTCTTCTCTTCTGCTTTTGCCGGATTGCCGACGAGGTGGTGGTACGGCAGACGGCTCGTCTTCTTCCGACTCCGGAAGCGGAACTGTAAGCGCATCCATAGCGATATCCATCATGTCCTCATTCGTTGCGTGGTCCGTCATAAGTGGGGGGCCAGATGGGGCCACCGACGTAGAAAGCTCCGCCGGACGGCGATCTGCCACACCCTTCGCAGTACGTAGCTCCGTTCGCTTCGACATCTCTCACGCGAATCTCTGATTGGCGGTGGGCCGGTGCCGTGAATATATAGGACAATCCCCCTCCCGCTCCTCCGTCAGGCGCTTCCTATGAGTCGGTACGGTCCGCGCCCCGCGCGCGGTCCAAATTCGGAAGCCTCTACATCTCAACACCTGCAGCACCGGCGGAAACTGAGGATGAACCTCAGGAGGAGGCGGCCTTGGCTATTATTCCGTTTTGTGGGGCCTTATCCGGAAAAATTGGAAGCATTTTACGTAAACACCAAGTGAAAGCCATCTTTTGTCCTCCAAGCAAAACCAAGAGCCTTCTTGGTAGTGTCAAGGACAACACTGGTCTACGTAAATCGGGGGTTTATCAGATACCTTGCCAATGCGGGAGTGTATACATAGGTCAGACCATTCGTACCATTAAGGACCGATGCCGAGAACATCAACGGCACACTAGACTGTGACAGCCCAGTAAGTCGGCAATCGTTGAGCATTGCCTGTCGGAGCTCCACAGTATGGATTATGACCAAACCAAAGTCCTGACACAGACTTCCAAATACTGAGACTGCGTTATCAAAGAAGCCATAGAGATTAGAGTAAGGGAGCCACAACTAAATGGTGACAGTGGCTACATCCATAGCAAGGCGTGGGAACCCGTGATCACCCAGATTAAGAAGAAATAGGATATTTCCCAGAATGTAGCGACTTCGCGGGAGGAGGGAAGAATAACGAGAGTGGTGGCGGCAGACCCCCCCCTGAACGAGAAGACCTAGGACGCAGCGCCCAGACGGTGGGAGAACGGACGCTGTACCTGGACCGCGCGCGGGGCGCGGACCGCACCGACCCATAGGAAGCGCCTGACGGAGGAGCGGGAGGGGGATTTTCCTGTATATAACTGGCGCCGAACCACCGCCGGTCAGCATTCCGAGCTGCGATGTCACTTGCGACTGTTGTGTGTTCTGAAGCTGAGGGTGTGGCGGATCGCCGCCTGGCGGAGCTAGCTTCGTCAGCGGCCCCATCCGGCCCCCCACCACCGACAACCCGGCCTCCTCACCCGAACTCTGAGATGGCTCGTTCTTTGGACTCTGCACCTTCACCTGAGAGTGCTGCCTCATCCGCTAGCGGCTTGCCGCCGACGCCGACCTCTTCTGCTGATTCTTCTGGGCGATGTGGCATCGATTCAGGAATCGATGCCGCCGCCCTTAGGCGGTTAGATAGGGCACATGGCGCGTCAGGGCCCCCTTCACGTGGGACCAGCCCGCGCGCGCCGAGGCAAAGACAGGCTTCCACTTCCCTTCGTCCCTCGTCCGCCCTCGACATGCCGGACATTTCCGACGCTGTCAATGTGTCCGAGCATTCGGACTGCGACTCGCACAGCGGCGACATGGACGACAGCGACATCGCGGAGGGCCTGGAGGAACACCTCACCGCTCTCCGTGACGCTGCCGAGGAGGGAGAGTACCCGTTTGACCCCGCTTTGGGAGCTCGGCGGTTTCTCTACCCTCACGCCGCTGCCGCCGACAATGCCGACGACGTCATGCAGGTCGAGCAGGAGTCTCGCAAGAGGAAGCCTGCTGCGGCCTCCTCCGACTCTGAAGCCACCCCCACCGCCGCTGCCCGGGGAAAGAAGCAGAAGGCAGCATCTGACGCGGAGGGATTCACCATCCCCCGCAAGACGGCGCCTCGCCGCCACCTTACCGTACCGCCGACAGTCCCGGTGCACAACCAGTTCGCGCCGATTTCTGACGGCACGGCAAACACTCCTCCCCCCCCCCCCCTCCCAGCCCTCCCACACCAAACCTCCGCCGCCCCCTCCCATTCTGGTGGAATATCCAAAACCTTACATAACTCTCCGCCAACTCCTGGACCACGTCACTACCTCTGACTACCGTGTGAAGCAGACAGGCGAAGACCTCTACTGCCTCTACCTCCAATCCCCCGTCGACCTCAAGAAGGTAATTCATACTCTTGGAGAAGAGAACATCGGCTGCTCCACCTCCCCACAGAGGTCGAGGCGGCTCCGGGCTGTTGTCCGCGGCCTCCCTTTTAAATATGAGGCCGACGACCTCCGGGAGGCGCTGCTTGCCCTCAACATCACCCCTGCTGTCATCTCCCGTGTCGTCTCTCCCCGCACCAAACTCCCCACCCCCCTTTACTTTGTCTCTGCCGACGACACACCAGAAAATAGAGTCCTCCTGACTCTCCCTGCCATCAACCGATGTTTGGTCACCATCGAGAAGCCCCGTTCTCGGCGCCTCATTCTCATTTGCTACCGGTGCCAGGGCCTGGCGCACTGTGCGAGTGATTGCACTCGTGCAGTGCGGTGTGTCAAGTGCGCCGGTGGACACGAATCCACCTCCTGCTCTAAACCTCGGGAAGTCCCCCCCACCTGTGCTCGCTGTGGTGGCACCCACACAGGTAACTAACTACCAGGGCTGTCCCAAAATTAAGTCGTTTCGCGCCCAGCAGCGACGCTCTGCGGCCCCTCCTTCCCTCGTGGAGCGCCGCGGGGTTGGCTCTGCAGGTCCCACTGCATGGTCATGTCCACCTGGCCCATCTCCCCTCCCACCCTCCCGCACCCGACCGTCTCCCGCACCCATCCCATCCCTCCCCACCCCCCTCCTCCCCACCCCCATTCCCCCTCCTGACCTCCCCCCCCACTCCCCCTACCCCCATCCAGCCCCATTCACCCCAGCTCCCACCCAGCCCCCTCCCCTCCTTCCCCGTGCCAATCCTGATCCTTCCCCCCACCCTCTCCCCTCCTCCCCGTCCCCCCGGTCTTTGGAGACCTTATCTCCAGTGTCGTGGACGCTTTGACATCTGCGATCACTGGAGCCCTTGACGCCCTCCTACATTCCATTCCCCAACAAATTGCAGCCGCCCTTTCCCACTCCCTCTCCCCCATCACCGCCACCCTCCCCACCCCCCATCATGGCTGTTAGACTCCATGGCCTCACCGTCCTCGTCTGGAATGCCAATGGCATCCACCGCCAGCAAGGGGAATTCCGACAGTTTCTGCTTGTCGAAGGGGTCGATATCTGCCTCCTCACTGAGTCCCATCTTAAGCCGGGGGTCAGTGTCCGGGTCCCCAATTTCTGCTGCTACCGGACCGATCGACTAACCGCCTTTGGCGGAACCGCAGTGTATGTCCGCGCATCCCTCCGCCACCACCCGATTACTCTCCCCGCCCTTGCCACCCTTGAGGCCACCGGCGTCGTCGTGCACACTGTGCGAGGCCCTATAACATTTGTGGCCCTTTACCGTCGGCCCCGTGGCCTCCTCCATGCCCCTGACTTCGCCACAGTCCTATCTTTAGGCGGCGATCTCTTCGTTGGGGGCGACTACAACGCCAAGCATACTGCCTGGCACAGTCGCCTCACCAACACCCATGGCCGTCGCCTCCTTCGTGTGGTCGAGGCCCATGGTGCCCACGTCGTCAGCCCATTCGACCCTACCATCTTCCCCCATCGTGGCCCTCCGGATGCCCTCGACATCGCCCTCGTCAAAGGTCTCCCCCTCCCTATCGACGCCACCACTCGAGCCGCCCTAGCCTCTGACCACGTCCCTGTCATCTACTCCATCGACCTTGTCGGGTCTCTGGAGCCACCCCGTGCCTCCTTGGACTTGCGGGGCATAGACTGGGACTCCTATCGGCGGCGCGTCGAGGCGGCTCTGCCCACTATCCCCGCCGCTAGGGTGGGGCTGACCTCAACCTCGCGCACTTCACGGATGCTGCCGTAGCTGCTGCTGTTGCTGCCACCCCTCCCCATGCCCCTCATCCTCCCTCCCACTTGCGTCCTCTACCCCCGGCCATCCGTGCCCTCATCACGACTAAGAACTGGGCCATCTGCGACTGGCAACGCACCTGCAACCCTGCCACCAAGCGGCATGTGAACCGAATGCAGCGTGAGATACGGGCCGCTATTCAAGCCCATCGCAATGCTGCCTGGGAAGCAAAGCTCTCTGCTCTCAATCTCCAAGACGCATCTGCCTGGCGCTTGGTCTCTCGGTTCCTCCGGACGCGTCCCCGTCTTCCCCCCCTCCTGATCGGTGCTGAGGCTGTGTGCAATCCTGACGCTAAGGCCAACGCCTTGGCTGACGTTTTCGCGCGCAGCTTCACACCGGTCGATGATCCCATCGACCCCGCCCATGTCCGCCTGGTCACGGCTCATGTCCACCGGTTCCTCGGCACCCATGACCCTGACGACTTCATCACCCCCGTCACCGATGAGGAGGTCGCCCGGGAGCTTCGGTACCTCCATCCTCGGAAAGCTGGCGGCCCTGACACCTTGACCAACAAGCTTCTCAAACAGCTTCCCCCGCCCTCCGTCCCCATCCTTACCTCCACCTTCAATTCCATCCTTTCCACCGGGCAATTCCCTTCCGCTTGGAAACATGCGGAGGTGATTGCCATCCCTAAACCTGGTAAAGACCCTCGCTCCCCTTCCAGCTATCGTCCCATCAGCGTCCTTCCCGCCCTCTCCAAGCTGTTTGAGCGGCTGTACCTCAAGCGAGTCCTAATACATGTCGCCCGGCAGCGCGTGCTCCCCGACGTTCAGTTTGGCTTCCGCCGTGGCCATGCCACCACGCACCAGCTCCTCCGCCTCGTTGAGGAGGCACTGGACGCCATCGAGCGTCGGGAGTACTTCGGGGCCATCTTCCTCGACGTCTCCCGGGCCTTCGACTCAGTCTGGCATGAGGGACTGCTGTACAAGCTCTTTCAGCATGGCTTCTCCACCTCCCATGTCCGTCTCATCGCCACATACCTAGAAGGCCGTACTTTCCATGTTCGAATCCCGGGTGGTACCTCCACCAGGCGGCGCATCAGGGCAGACGTTCCGCAGGGGAGTGTGCTCTGCCCTGTCCTGTACAGCCTTTTCACGGCCGACACGCCCGCCACTCCGCGGGTTCATCTCGCCCTGTATGCTGACGATACGGCTGTTTATGCTCGCTCCCGGAGCAAGGCCCTCCTCCGACAGCATCTTCAATCAGCAATCGACTCTCTCATGGAGTATGCCAAAAAATGGCGCCTGGCATTTAACCCTGCTAAAACGCAGGCTCTCATCATGTGTCGGCGCCGTTGGCCCATCAACTATCCCCCCGTCACTGTCCTTGGCACCCCTGCCCCATGGGCTGGGACCGCCAAATATCTGGGGGTCACCCTGGACAGGGCCGTCACCTGGCGTCCCCACATCGAGGACATACGGCGCAAGGCTTTGGGGCGTCTCGGTCAGCTCTATTCCTTCATTAACCCATCCTCCTCCCTTCCCCGGCATCTTGGCATCCTCCTCTACACATCCCTGATCCGCCCCATCCTTGAGTGTGCTTCCGTTGTGTGGGGCAATGCCGCCCCTACACATCTCCACCGTCTCCAAACGGTACAGAACCGTGCTCTCCGCCTTGCCCTCCACCTCCCCTACCGTTTCCCCACCCGTGAACTTCATTTTCTTGCTGGAATCCCCCTCCTTTGCGAACGCGTCTGCTCCTCTGCCATTTCCTTCTATCACCACTCCCGCCAATCTGCCAATCCTCTTATCCTTTCTCTCGGCACTCGCCTCCACCGTCTGGCCACTACCCGATGGCCTGACCTCCTTGCCGCCTGATCACTGGTCGCCCCCCCTTTTTTCCCTTTCCTCCTCACTCCCTGTGTCCCCTTCCTTTCTTCCTCCCCCTTCCCTGCCAACTGCTCCTTGCCTGCGACCCCTCCATCTACGAGTGTCTGCCTCACCGTCAGAGTCGCCAACCGGCTCTGCTGGTCTTCATTTTTATAATCTTCATCTCTCATTCTCACTTCTGCTTCTTCTCTTCCATCTCATCAACGACCGGCTTGTCAATTGAGCCTTTCGTCTTCCTGCTTCTCTTACTGTTCCTTCTACTATCCTTTTCTCTTTACAAAAAAAAAAAAACAAAAAGAAACCCACATCAGGCCAGCCATATGAGGCCTTTCGATTTCCACCACTTCTACTCTCTCTCTCTCTCTCTCCTGTCTTCTTCGGGTTAAAAAAAAAAAAAAAAAAAAAAAAAAGCAACATGCACACCACCAAGCCATTCTCCACTCACCACACCGCCATGAGGAAGGCGAAGCGCCCCGGCGCTAGAACTTCCGTCTCAAGCCGAGGGTCAACCCTCACCAGTGCAGCGTCAGCGCCGGTCAGCATGGGAAAGAAGGGTGCGCAGAGGAAACCTGCCGCTACGAGGGGTCCTTTGGTTGTGCAACTCACCGAGTCTGCCGACCGTGCAAGGAACTCCCGAGAAGACGAGTCGCGGCCTGTCCCCCCTTTGTACGTCAAGTGCATAGGCGGGTGGACAGCGCTGTTCGACACCATGACGAATTGCGCTCGGAACGAGGTGGTCTACGAGTCTGTCGATACAGACTCGCTGATCTGCGTTCGAGCCGCAAACGTGGCCGACCACAGGGTGATCAAGGTCGCAGTGGCCGACCACATCGTCGACGCGCCGCCGGCGCGTGAGAAGGCACCTTCCGTAGGAAGGATGAAGACGACTAAGGCACTCCTCAGGGGGTTGCCTTGGTGCTGTGACGAGGCAGCGGTCCGGGAAGGGCTGCTGCGAGCCGGGTTTGGTAATGCAGCCGCAAGGTTGCACAACCGGACCAACAGGAAGAGGGCGCCGCTCTATGCCGTGACCGTGCAAACGATCGACGGCGGGAGCGACATCTTCGACTTGCTGAAGTTGCTGGGCTTCCCGTTTACGACGGAGGCTCTCCCGACCGCCATGGACCCTCAGCCCCAGTGCTTCAGGTGCCAGGGCGAGGGCCATGTTGCGAAGTATTGCCGCAACGCGGCGCGGTGCGTCAAGTGCTCAGGTGAGCACGACAGCCGCGCCTGCGACCGCGGCTGCCGACTTGTGTCCGGTGTGGCGGCCCGCACGTCGCCAGTTGGCGCGGTTGTGCGGCTTTCTCAAGCCGCAACCGTGGCGGGGGCGGCGAAGCGGCCGTGGCCGCACCGACGCAGCAGCAGAAGAGAAGACGACGTCGGCGTAGGGCGCAGAATAGCCCGGTGCAGCTGAGGGATGGCGCAGCAGCAGATCCACCTGCCAGGGGCAGGGACGGCCGCTCGGAAACGGGCAGCCAGGACGCAGCTCGCCCTCCCGCGAAGAGATGTGACCTCGAACTCGGCACCGCCGTGAAGGAGGCCACAGCAGCCCTCAAAGCCGTCATGGCGGCGGAGAGGGCTGCCTTCGCGGCCGCCGTGGCTGCAGAGAAGGAAGAGGCCTTGAGGCAACTGCGAGCAGTCTTCGCCCAAGGCCTCAGTGCAGTCGTACCTGCGAACACTCCTGCGACCTCGCAGAAGGACGTTCGCGCGCCTATCCCAGCTTTTGTTCCAGCAGCACCGCAGGTGAGAGGCGCGAAGAAGACAACCGCCACCCCAGAGGAGCCGGTGGCGACGCCGCCCCCAAGGGACCGAGAAGACAGAAAGGCAGCCGTCATCGCGCAAGCACGAGCGAACGGCGTGCAACTCTCCGACGCTGAAGTGGCGCGGATCACTGGACAAGCGGAGCAGCTCACAGCTGCAATGCAGAAGGGCTGCGCCGTGCAGTAGAGGAGGACGCTGTACGGTAGCCGATCGCCGTCGTTCTGCGCCAGCCTGATGAAGCTGCACCAAGTCACTGACGACAAGGCGCAGCAGAGGGCCTAACAGCAGCGCATGCGTTGCCGCGCCGAACTTTTATGTTACAGGGAGGAAGCCACTGCGGCCGGCCCAGGAGACTACAAGCGAGCCCAGCCGCAGCACCGGACTGACCCAGCTAACGACCACGCAGTACATAGGTAACGTCGCACGATACCTCACGCTAACCACCCCTCACCTTGCATGCTCTGTCGCAGCTAGCAAGCCGCTACTGCCCTTACTACCCGTCCTACTGTCGCACAGGTTTTTTTTCCCTTGGCGCTGGCCTTGGCACTTTTTTTCCTCTGCCCTTACAACCGCTACCCTTCAATCGTTTCCGACCACTTCTATCTCCTGATGGACCATGTTAATGAGTAATCCTACCCAGACGCATGGACAACATCACAGCCTGCATCCTGTGACGCCTGATTCAAAAACTAACATGTTTACGGAGGTGGCAGTAGAACTTTTGTGTTGGTCACCACGTTGGTGCGGGCGTGGAGGAGCCCCATCCTAAATTATAAACCGCCGGTCAGTACATCAGCGCACCTGATGATGGCAACGTGGTCGATTGCCGAAATATTGTGTCCTATGCACACTCATACCAGGCTGTTCACCCGAGATTTATTTCGTCATAAAATACGCCTGAAGAAATTGAAGAATCACAGCAGAATGTTGAATGCAAGCATGAAAAGGTGTATGCACTATGTTGTACAGGTGAAGGATATCAGTTTGTGGAACGGAGTTCCATGCCTATTGCACTTCGTTGTTCAATACTGGGACAGTTAGCGCTGGTTATGGATGACGCTGAAGTTGTCATCCGATGATGTCCCATGCGCGCTCGATTGGAGACAGGTCTAGTCATCTATCAGGCGAAGAGACATATCAAAATTCTGTAGAGCATCGAGGTTTACAACAGCTGTATGTGGATGAGACTTGTCCTGTTGGAAAGCACCCCCTGGAATGGTGTTCATGAATGGGAGCGCAACAGGTCGAATCACCAGACTGATGTACAAATTTGCAGTCAGGATGCGTAGAATAACCACGAGAGTGATCTTGCAGTCCTACTAATTCGCTCTCCAGACAATAACTCCAAGTGTAGGGCCAGTGTGTCTAGCACGCAGACAGGTTAGTTATAGACCCTCAACTGGCCTGCTTCTAACGAATACACTGCCATCACTGACACCGAGGTAGAACCAGCTTTCAGCAGAAAACTCAACGGGTCTCCACCCTGCCCTCTGAAGAGCTCTCACTTGACATCACTGCAGTCCCAAATGGTGGTGGTTCGGGATTAGTGGAATTCACGCTACTGGGCGTCTGGCTCGAAGCTGTCCTTGAGTTAACCGATACGTAACAGTTCTTTGTGTCACTGTGGTGCTCAAATTGCTGCTGCAGATGCAGTACGAAGCGCCAGTGCCACACGTGGAACACGACTGTCTTCCCTCTCGGCAATGCTTTACGGCCGTCCGGAGCCCGGTCTTCTTGGAACCGAACATTCTCGTCACCATCTCTGTCAACAGTCTTGTACAGTGGCTTCTTCGTGCCAACCCTTTCTGCAGTATCGCAGAAACAACATCCAGTTTCTCATCGTTCTATTACATGACCTCATTCAAACTCAGTGACATCTTGATTATGGCGTCGTTGTCACTTTAAAGGCATTCTTGACTACCATTCACTCAACACATTCAGTCTGAAAGGTGACTAACACTGACGACCATTACAGCCTGTGTTTAAAAGAAACTTTATTTGCATTCTCATAGTGGCGCTATTTGTGCCACTCTTCTGCGACTGGCGCGAAATTTGGTTACTCATCATCTTTCAGACATAGAAATGCGCCTACCAACTTTTCATATATGTCGCACAGCTCCATGGTGCTGCGATTTCTTTACCCGTCAGTGTATTCATCACAGAAAAAACACTGTGAATTCAGAATTCGGGAACAGAAATGAAATCAAATTGTGTAAAAGTTTCACGATGAGGTGACATTTTTAAGTGTGGAGGGTGGTGGTGGTGGTTAGTGTTTAACGTCCCGTCGACAACGAGGTCATTAGAGACGGAGCGCAAGCTCGGGTTAGGGAAGGATTGGGAAGGAAATCGGCCGTGCCCTTTCAAAGGAACCATCCCGGCATTTGTCTGAAACGATTTAGGGAAATCACGGAAAACCTAAATCAGGATGGCTGGAGACGGGATTGAACCGTCGTCCTCCCGAATGCGAGTCCAGTGTGCTAACCACTGCGCCACCTCGCTCAGTAGGAAGTGTGGAGGGAATAGAGTCCGTGCAGGATACGGTGGGCGATGCAGAGTGACCAGTTTTTGTCTAAAGCGCTGGGCGAGTTCATTCCGACGTTGTCTGGAACCCTTCGGCCGGTCGGCGATGACAGAATCAAGGCACAGACTCTGCAATCTCTCCCAAAAGATTTTACAGGAATTATTTGGTAAAAAAAATGCTATTTTTGCTTTAGTTGTAGCTTTACATGTCACGTTCATGATGGTGTGTCAATCATTTCGTTAATGGTCATTAATGGTCATAGTTACTGTGACATTTATGTGGATAGTAAGACACTGCGCGAAATTCGAAAAAGTTTTAAATGAAAAATAGCGGTAGCTACGATTTTGCGTTTGGTGCCTGTAACACAGTATTTGTTGTATATGAAATTTAGCTCAAATACTGAATTTTTCTTTAGACTTGAGTGGACATCGCTATCTATCACTGATCTCGAGAAAATTGATCTGGCGTAGCACTCTCATTTGCTGTAGCGATGCGCGAGCCATAAAGCCAGAGTGAAATATCTGCACATTCATCATATTTCATAAACTGTTTGAGATATCGAAATGAGATTTTGGCAAATGATAACATGCAAAGGGGAGAGGACTTAGCTGTATGGTTGCTACACAAAACTTCATTCAAGTGGTTCAGATGGCTCCGAGCACTATGGGAATTAACATCTGAGATCATCAGTCCCCTAGAACTTAGAACTACTTAAACCTAACTATCCTAAGGACATCGCACACATCCATGCCAGAGGCAGGATTCGAACCTGCGAACGTAGCGGTCGCGCGGTTCCAGACTGAAGCGCCTAGAACGGCCGGCCAACACTTCATTATCTAATGTGTTATTGTACTAACTACAGACTTTGTTGATGAAAGAATGTAATTATTAAGGGTCATTGATAGATGGTGAAACAAGAAATGTGGGTTTTAGAACAACATAAGGGAAAAAATTACACATATATAATTTTTTCATAATGCGGGGCCACAGTCATAATATATTTCTTTAAAATCAGTACCGCCATTAGACTGTTGTTTACTTACTGTGTTACATTTACACTTACACAATCATGATTGCGGCTTCTAAGTGCCATTATGAAGTATTTTAAGCGTTATACATTTCCTAAGATGGCATACTGTCGTACTAAAATACACTATTAGACACATTGTCTTAGAGTCGATATTTCTGGTAGAACCTACTGCTTTGTTTCATTACTGAGTACACCATCTTGAGTCAAGATACAAAGCAGTAGGCTCTGCCAGAAAAATCGACTCATAGACAATGTGTCTAATAGAGTATTTTAATACGACAGTATGCTATCTTAGGAAATTTATAACCCTTAAAACAGTTGATAATGGCACTTTGAAACGGAAATCATGATTGTGTAAGTGTAAATGTAACACTGTAAGTAAACAATAGTCTAATGGCAGTACTGACTTTAAAGAAATTACACATATACTTTGTATCGTTGATGTGCTTTTTCATAAGATACTGACCTCATTTTTCCTCAGTTCCTCACTTAAAAAACTTAATAGATCACTATTTCAGAATTCTCTCTCAATTGCGATTGTACAACATATTAGTGAGGTGAGACTGTAAGGTCCACTGTGTTTTGGTAAAAGAAGCAAAACTTAACATGGCGCCAAGAGAAGTGTGAAGGGTTTACTCAAAATTTACCATTCATGATGCTTCTCTAACAGTTACAAACGGTTAACAAGTCACGCTAAAATAAATCGCTGCGTTTTTAAGTGGAATTCTATTTAGATACTGACTAAAGCAGAGGTGACAGATCTTTTTGAACAGTCACCATGCAAGCATGGGCGTGGAGAGGCTCTTCTTAATAATTACAAAAAATGGTAGCGTAGCCTTCAGTGTAAAACGGCTCTTCTCCTCCACCACTCAGCATTTCCCCTACAGTACGTTCCCACAGCCCCCACCATTACCACTCTCCCTTCATGTGCCCTGCCATTTACGCATCTACCGGCCACGGAATTCTCCGCAGGCTCAGCTCAGCTTACTAAAGTAGTCTTTATCCATGATTCACTATTACATACAACTATATAACCAAATAATCGAACTTTATTGCTTTCAATCCAGCTCACATAAAGAAACTGAAGAATCCAACACAAGCCTATGCCACGCTACAATAATGTCACAACTGTTAGATCGCTGAGACTGGCAACAGTCGTTTCGTAAGGACACGTAATGTTGCAACTAGTGCCGATATGTAACGAGAGGTATTTTGCTGGCTGTCGGGGAACTTTTCGTGAAATACATAATCCATAAATGGTTGTTAACCTTCTCCGACAGTCTAGCCGACTCTATGCAGTACTTGATAGTTGCAAAGAATTTGAAATTAACAGATTCTCACTCTTTCTCGGTTGAAAGTTTGACAAGAAACTCTGACATTAACTATTTGACATTTGGGGTGAGGTTGCGTGCAAAAAGATGTACTCAGTTCATGATTCAGTTCCTCAGCCAATCCGGTATACGCAGACTTACAATCAACTTTGGTGATTTCTTAATGATATACGTAAGATGAATCCCAGAAAACAACTACCTAGATAAAATATTTTCACGTACTTTATAGTTCGCATAAGATATAGACAATAATTGCCCAAAATAACGTACAATACTTTAATTATAAAGTATCGATGGGAAACTCGGCTTGAAACTTCTAGTCTCATCAAGTTAGATAAATAAATAACATACTTTTATCAGTCTTTTGCGTAAGTTTGTGGAGGGAATCGCAGAGGATGGTTGGCTATGGTCGTGTAAAAGAAGATACACTCCCCAGAAGGGGAGGCGGAAACGAAATGAAACTTCACGTGTTAAGAGGGCATCTATTTCAGTGATTACGATATTGTGTCAAATTTACAAACAACTTGGCAGTATGAGCCCACCTTTCAGTCTGATGTTGCGCCCATTCTGCCTTGGATGCATGCGCTTATTCGGTTGGAAAGGATGTCATTGAACTGTTATACCCTCTCCTGGCCCATAACTGTTGGAAATAATCGGTGATATCCTGGATACTGGCACTGGGACAGAGTTAGCTTCTGGAGTAACGGCACGTAGTTTGCCACACTATAATCGCTATTTAGTTTAAGAATAAAAAAAGAAAAAAAAAAGGACGCCCACGAACGAATTATCCGAAGGGGCGGAAATCGGTAGAAGTGGTGACCATGTACTGACAAACAAATAATTTCATAAAATATTTCAGAAAAAAATTATTCGCCGGCTGGAGTGGCAGTGCGGTTCTAGGCGCTACAGTCTGGAGCCGAGCGACCGCTACGGTCGCAGGTTCGAATCCTGCCTCGGGGATGGATGTGTGTTATGTCCTTAGGTTAGTTAGGTTTAAGTAGTTCTAAGTCTAGGGGACTGATGACCTCAGATGTTAAGTCCCATAATGCTAGGAGCCATTCGAACCATTTTTGAACTCTTCATAGGTAGCCATGATGGGCCTTCATTTCAGGAAGATAATACCGGCCCGGACACGGCGAGAGTTTCTATTGTTAGTCTTCGTGCTTGTTAAACCCTATCTTGGCCAGCAAGGTCGTCGGATCTTTCCCCAGTTGTGAACATTTAAAGCATTATGGACTGGGCTCTCCAAGCAGCACGGGATTCCTACAATATAACGCGCCTGTTGGACAGAATTTGGCTCGACATTCATTAGGCGGACATCGAACAACTCTATCGATCAATGACTGCTCAAGTAAGTGCTCGCATAACTGCCAGAGATGGCCCAACGCGTTGTTGACTTGCTCAATTTGTGAAGCTCTTTCTCTTGAATCAATAATTCAGTTTTTCTGAAATTCTGATCTTTTGTTTGTCTGTACATCTGCATCACATCTAGGCTTTCCATCTCATTCTGACAGTTTCTTCGTGGTGCACGTTCCTTCTTTTTTCTTTTTTTTCTCAGTGTATTCTTTGCTGCAATCGTACTTTCCTGAAGCCTTTCCTCGGCATCACTTAACATTTAGTTAATTTGCCAGTTAACGCCTATAGCCCTAGCAGATGACAAAAACCACTGAGTCGCTATAAAACAATTTAACATGTAACATTTAGCTTTATAGGAGATACGAGTCGACTCTGGGCCATCTTTGCTTGGTTATGTGTTCTCTGTGGTGCTGTGTGGTAGAGAGTGATGTGTGGGACCGGATATGGACAGGTGTGCCTGATTACATGGCGTCCTGGTGACTGCACCGAGTTGAAACCTCCGACGGTTGGCCTATGGGGGGCAGCGTTTTCCTGCAGCATTGCCCGTTGCTACCGGCGAGTTTAGCGGGCAAGGAGCTGTTGTTGTCGCGTGCAACCTGGTTACGAAGTGCTTAGGTCAACTGTGGTGTGCTAAATACGCCGGGATGGGCTGGACAACTTGTTAGCAGCTACGAGCGGGATGGCAGTGTTACCTGGTGACTACCTGGAAGCCCGAAGCTATTGGCATCCTTGATATTTATTTGAAGACTGTTCATTATGGGCTGTACTTAAGGATCGTTAATTCTGCCCCGATGTGAGCTGGCCAGGAATCCGCTTCCTTTATGCGTTTCAGTACTCACTTTCGACGTTGTGTGTGTCAGTCTGGAGATTTCTGTAAGTACCAAGGTAGTATTTTGCAATTTTAATCTGGTGCTCGAAATCATTGTTTGTTAGCATTGAGTATTTGATGCTACTGGTTGTAATTTCTGTTTGTTGTAGAGCTTATGGCCCTTCCTGGGGCGAGTTATTGGTTTTCGCCTGTAACTAAAGTTGTGTGCGCTCAGCCTAAAGGTATACACGTTTGGGTCCTGTTTGTATTTGCACACTCTCTTACTCCGTGCTGAAGTGCCCTTCGGGTTATAGGTGTACGTTTCAACCGGCCACATGTCATTTGCTGCGTATCCAAACTACAGTGCCTATTGTCCCTAAGAAGCCCCAGTTGAGGTACACCTCGACTTATTTAATCTTGGTTGAATTATAATGTAATTATTTTTAAACTGACTTTTTGCATTTTTTGTCGTTAATTTGCAGCGTTCATGAGCGGGGCGCTGCTATACTGAAGTTTTAACACTTTGCTGTCCATACGTCTCGTACAAATTTATTCGCTTGGAGCCGGCAGCGCTAATTCGGATTACTTGGCTTGTCTCCGGCCGTTCTTGAGATTATCGGGAGATTATTAATTGTTACGTTTTACTAATCTCATCGTTAGTTCTTATAAGTTCTCAACCCTGTTTCCCTTCTTTCATGAAATTTCGAATATATACATACGTAAATAAATACAAAATTTGTTTCTTTCATATACAGGGTTATTACAAATGATTGAAGCGATTTCACAGCTCTACAATAACTTTATTATTTGAGACATTTTCACAATGCTTTGCACACACATACAAAAACTCAAAAAGTTTTTTTAGGCATTCACAAATGTTCGATATGTGCCCCTTTAGTGATTCGGCAGACATCAAGCCGATAATCAAGTTCCTCCCACAGTCGGCGCAGCATGTCCCCATCAATGAGTTCGAAAGCATCGTTGATGCGAGCTCGCAGTTCTGGCACGTTTCTTGGTAGAGGAGGTTTAAACACTGCATCTTTCACATAACCCCACAGAAAGAAATCGCATGGGGTTAAGTCAGGAGAGCGTGGAGGCCATGACATGAATTGCTGATCATGATCTCCACCACGACCGATCCATCGGTTTTCCAATCTCCTGTTTAAGAAATGCCGAGCATCATGATGGAAGTGAGGTGGAGCACCATCCTGCTGAAAGATGAAGTCGGCGCTGTCGGTCTCCAGTTGTGGAATGAGCCAATTTTCCAGCATGTCCAGATACACGTGTCCTGCAACGTTTTTTTCGCAGAAGAAAAAGGGGCCGTAAACTTTAAACCGTGAGATTGCACAAAACACGCGTTAACTTTTGGTGAATTGCGAATTTTCTGCACGAATGCGAGAGGATTCTCTACCGCCCAGATTCGCACATTGTGTCTGTTCACTTCACCATTAAGAAAAAATGTTGCTTCATCACTGAAAACAAGTTTCGCACTGAACGCATCCTCTTCCATGAGCTGTTGCAACCGCGCCGAAAATTCAAAGCATTTGACTTTGTCATCGGGTGTCAGGGCTTGTAGCAATTGTAAACGGTAAGGCTTCTGCTTTAGCCTTTTCCGTAAGATTTTCCAAACCGTCGGCTGTGGTACGTTTAGCTCCCTGCTTGCTTTATTCGTCGACTTCCGCGGGCTACGCGTGAAACTTGCCCGCACGCGTTCAACCGTTTCTTCGCTCACTGCAGGCCGACCCGTTGATTTCCCCTTACAGAGGCATCCAGAAGCTTTAAACTGCGCATACCATCGCCGAAAGGAGTTAGCAGTTGGTGGATCTTTGTTGAACTTCGTCCTGAAATGTCGTTGCACTGTTATGACTGACTGATGTGAGTGCATTTCAAGCACGACATACGCTTTCTCGGCTCCTGTCGCCATTTTGTCCTACTGCGCTCTCGAGCGCTCTGGCAGCAGAAACCTGAAGCGCGGCTTCAGCCGAACAAAACTTTATGAGTTTTTCTACGTATCTGTAGTGTATCGTGACCATATGTCAATGAATGGAGCTACAGTGAATTTATGAAATCGCTTTAATCATTTGTAATAGCCCTGTACTTGTTTATTTGCGTTGTCTCTGGGAATTAGAATTTCTCTTTCAAATGACAAGAAGCAAAACAGTCTCCAAGATGTAACGAACTCCACAAGGTTTGCACATCAAGTCTGTTGTTCTTTTTTTTTTTGTTTTTGGAACATACATGGCATTTTCTTCGTTCTCGTTTATTCGTTTCGGAAGTACGTAGGCCTATTAGTTGCAGTTGTTTTATGTGATCGGGAAGTCTGTCAACCGGATCAGCGACGACGAGTGGAAATGTGTAACGCACTGGTACTCGAACTCGGGATGTCGTGGTTACTTGGCAGTTGCGTTTACCGTTGCGCCATCCGGACACAGAGTTTATCGCAAATGTACGGACTATCTCGGCACGCTCCCCTGCCGGCTCACACTCCCATCCATTGCCACCTATCCGCATTCCTCTCCATGTCCTCCATTGCTCGCTAATTTTGGGTTCCTGCAAAACTGAATAAAGATGTCTCACGTTGCAGCCGGTTTTCCTAGTCACCAGTGGCCAGTATCACTGCCACAATACCCCGCCACTCCACCACTTCTATACCATAGCAGTCTGCAGCTCGTGGTCTCGCGGCCGCGTTCTTGCTTCCCGAGCACGGAGTCCCGGGTTCGATTCCCGGCGGGGTCAGGGATTTTTACCTGTCTCGAGATGACTGGGTGTTTATGTTGTCTTCATCATCATTCATGAATGTGGCAAGTTTGGACAGAGTAAAGTTTGGGAATTTGTACGGGCGCTGATAGCCGCGTAGTTGAGCGCCACACAGACCGAACACTATATCATAGCAGCCCAACTCACTCCAGCTCGTGAAACGTATATTATGGTAGTTTTAATCAAGTGATTATTAACACTGTATGAAAGACCTTAAACAGTGTGCAGTGATACGAGTGAGAAAAATGGTATCTTTGGTAGTAAAATACACACACCAAAAAAAGTTTTGCACCACCTCAGTTCCGAGAGTTCCGGAACCAGTACAGAAAATTGAAATAGAGATCTACACAAACATCATTCTCGCACTTTTTATTGCTCATGAAAACCACATATTGCATGTTGTACCACCATACAGCGAGTGCTTCAGAGGTGGTGGTCCAGATTGCTACACACATCGGTACCTCTAATATCCAGTAGCACGCCCTCTTGCATTCATGCATGCCTGTATTCGTCGTGGCATACTGTCCACAAATTCTTCAAGGCAATGTTGGTCCAGATTGTCCCACTCTTCAACGGCGATTCGGTGTAGAGACCTCAGAGTGGTTGGTGGGTCACGTCGTCCGTTAACAGCCCTTTTCAATCTATCCCAGGCATGTTCGATAGGGTTCATGTCTGGAGAACGTGCTGGCCACTCTAGTCGAGCGATGTCGTTATTCTGAAGGAAGTCATTCATAAAATGTGCACCATGGGGGGGGGGGGGGAGGGGCGAATTGTCGCCCACGAAGACTAATGTCTCGCCAATATGCTGCCAATATGGTTGCACTGTTATCGGTCGGAGGATGGCATTCACGTATCGTACAGTCGTTACGACGTCTTTCATGACTACCAGCGGCTTACCTCGGCCCCACATAATGCCACCACAAAACAGCGGGGAACCTGCAGCTTTCTGCAGTCGCTGGACAGTGTGTCTAAGGCGTTCAGCCTGACCGGGTTGCCTCCAAACACGGCTCCGACGATTGTCTGGTTGAAGGCATATGTGACACTCATCGCTCAAGAGAACGTGATGCCTATCCTGAGCGGTCCATTCGGCATGTTGTTGGACGGATCTGTACCGCGCTGCATGATTTCATGGTTGCAAAGATGGACCTCGCCATAGACGTCGCGCACAGTTTGAGTCGTAACACGGCGTCCTGTGGCTGCACGAAAAGCATTATTCAACATGGTGGCGTTGTTGTCATGGTTCCTCCGAGCCATAATCGGTAGGTAGCGGTCATCCACTGCAGTAGTAGTCCTTGGGCAGCCTGAACGAGGCATGTCATAGACAGTTCCTGTCTCTCTGTATCTCGTCCCTGTCCGAACAACATAACTTTGGTTCACTCCGAGACGCCGGGACACTTTCCTTGTTGAGAGCGCTTCCTGGCACAAAGCAACAATGTGAACGCGATCGAACTGCGATAGTGACCATCTAGGCATGGTTGAACTACAGACAACGCAAGCCGTGTACCTCTTTCCTGGTGGAATGACTGGAACTGATCTGTTGTCAGACCCCCACCGTCTAATAGGCGCTGCTCAAGCATGGTTGTTTACATCTTTGAGCTGGTTTAGTGATATCTCTGAACGGTCAAAGGGACTGTGTCTGTGAAAAAATATCCACCATCAGCGTCTATTTTCAGGAGTTCTGGGAACAGGGGTGGTGCAAAACTTTTTTTGATGTGTGTTTTTTGAGTCGCTCTTTCAAAATAGTAGGCTATTTAGCGTTTTTAAAAACTGGATGAGTTTTTTATTGAAGGGTAGAGAAATATATTTACTTTGATTATATGAAAGTAACCGCGGTATACTAATTTGGAAAACTCTTAATTTCAGATACAATTGATAGTGCAAAAATTAGTGATCCAAAGAGTTTTGCTGTGATCCAGGTTAAATATCATCGTTGGTTGTCTGAGCAACGAAAAAATTCTACAGGTATATTATGACATTTTCTGGTAAAAATTGGCTAAAATAATTAGTCCTATTCCTTATTATTCTTGACAGTTGATTTCGTAGCACTGAGAGCCTTAGCGAACCAAATAGACTGTTTCTTACAGCCTCACACCATCAAACGCTAATACACAACCTACGAATGCTACCTCTGCACAGGGACATCTATATAATACACCAGGTTGGTGGACAACTGAAGAATCTCGTTGATATGTGTTGATGCGGCAGAGTGCAAATAGGCTCCTCACATGACACGCATTTTCAGTATAAATGAGAACAGTTACATGCTATCTGTGGTATCACAAAGGCGGGAATGTATGCAAAAGGTACATGTTGCACTGGACACTGTAGTCGTACAGTCGGTTGCTACAAGTTTCGCTGATACAATGTCGCCCATCATTTTCATATTTTATCACCGTAACCAGCATTGTTATCGATACCGCCAGGAATCAAAGTTCTTTCATGAGAAAATGTAATGTCCACCATATTCTTTACGTGGGAAAGTGACACTTGTAGAAATTGTGTACCTTTTTTGAGGGACTATGTTCTACCAGCCAAATAACGTCCTCTTCTTCATCTACACTCTGTTCATTTGCACGTTCACGTAAGGTGGGGCTACTGGACACTCACCACTCTCCTTAGTTAAGTGAAACGACGAGTAAAAACTCGCGAATCTCGTACTCCGCGTTTAGGAAATCGTCTACCATGTTCTCTACAGGCAATGGCAGCATTTCCATTACAAAACCCGTTCACAGATGACATGTTGCCATACTCAGCATTTGTAAATCCGTGCAGCATGCTTAAATGATGCAACAGAATAGGCCAACAACTCACAATCACAGCTTAAAAAGTCAATTATGTAAAGTTAAGCATAGTTTCACAACTTAAACTTCAAACCAGAAACTAAAATCGATAAATAAACCTGTACCTAATGGAATGCTAACATGAGAGATGATTTATTGTATTTCGATTCCCTCACACTTCCCCTGATGGGAGGGGGGGGGGGGGGCGGGAGGCGGGCTGGCAGCAGCGTAATACGCAGCTCTACAGCCTACAGATAAAGTTAAAACACATAATGAGGACATATAACAATAAAAAGAGGTGATAAAACGGTGACTGTTTAAAACTGGTACATGGCGTAAAAGTTGTGAAGAAAAAATAATAAAAGAAAGAGGTCAGTGATGCTGATTAAACACACTTAGGAAACAGACAGGCACAGTTAAAAAACACGGCGATAGTCTGGTTTCTGTTCGCAGCACTGTAAAAAGAGGACGCACAGCACTGAACACTCACAGAAAACACTGCACTATATGAAACTTCCTGGCAGATTAAAACTGTTTGCCCGACCGAGACTCGAACTCGGGACCTTTGCCTTTCGCGGGCAAGTGCTCTACCATCTGAATTACCGAAGCACGACTCACGCCCGGTACTCACAGCTTCACTTCTGCCAGTATCTCGTCTCCTACCTTCCAAACTTTACAGAACCTCTCCTGCGAACCTTGCAGAACTAGCACTCCAGGGAGATGCCCCAGATGGTAGAGCACTTGCCCGCGAAAGGCAAAGGTCCAGAGTTCGAGTCTCGGTCGGGCACACTGTTTTAATCTGCCAGGAAGATTCATATCAGCACATACTCTGCTGCAGAGTGAAAATCTCATTCTGGAAACATCCCCCAGGCTGTGGCTAAGCCATGTCTCCGCAGTATCCTTTCTTTCAGGAGTGCTAGTGCTGCAAGGTTCGCAGGAGAGCTTCTGTAAAGTTTGGAAGGTAGGAGACGAGATCCTGGCAGAAGTAAAGCTGTGAGTACCGGGCGTGAGTCGTGCTTCGGTAGCTCTGATGGTAGAGCATTTGCCCGCGAAAAGCAAAGGTCCCGAGTTCGAGTCTCGGTCGGGCACACAGTTTTAATCTGCCAGGAAGTTTCATATCAGCGCACACTCCGCTGCAGAGTGAAAATCTCACTCTGGAAACATCCCCCAGGCTGTGGCTAAGCCATGTCTCCGCAGTATCCTTTCTTTCAGGAGTGCTAGTTCTGCAAGGTTCGCAGGAGAGCTTCTGTAAAGTTTGGAAGGTAAGAGACGAGATACTGGCAGAAGTAAAGCTGTGAGTACCGGGCGTGAGTCGTGCTTCGGTAAGTCAGATGGTAGAGCACTTGCCCGCGAAAGGCAAAGGTCCCGAGTTCGAGTCCCGGTCGGGCACACAGTTTTAATCTGCCAGGAAGTTTCATATCAGCGCACACTCCGCTGCAGAGTGAAAATCTCATTCTGGAAACATCCCCCAGGCTGTGGCTAAGCCATGTCTCCGCAGTATCCTTTCTTTCAGGAGTGCTAGTTCTGCAAGGTCTGGATACACAATGTGGCAAAAAGGTCAAGGTGATTCTGGAGAAGGCGTTGGGACCCTTCAATGGTCTCAATTCCTCCTCCACGGCATATCTACAGCGTGCAGAAGGCAGAGAAGAGCGGAGAGGACTATCTCTGTAATCAACTGTGTTTCTGTAAATAATGAAATGTGGACGCAAGTTACATCGAGTATTTATTGGAATGAGTCTACACTATCATCTCGTAAAATATTTACTATTCCTTCTGCAACACTCTGCGAATGTACCGACTGGTTAAAATTAAAGTGACGGTACTCCGAGTGCTGCAATGCAAGCTGTACATATTGCAGGATGCTGAAACATCATAGGTATGTTCATTAAGTTGTGCTGAGAAAATAATAGTTCCGGGTGAAAATGTAGCACTATAAGTAGTCAGAATGTGAGATGTACCCTGCTTTGACATCAGTATGGTGTTTGTTGCTTGGCGGCCCATGTTGATTTCTTTTGTAAAAGTAACTGTTGGTGTAAAGGGGTAAGAACGTTGAAATTTTTCTTACGAAAGAAATTGCTATCGAGAAGAAAGACGGTGTCCTGCTGGTGACATTGTTTTATGAAAACGGTAGACCGGCCTGGGTGACCGAGCGGTTCTAGACGGTACCACGTGACTGCTACGGTCGCAGGTTCGAATCTTGCCTCGGGCATGGATGTGTGTGATGTCCTTAGGTTAGTTAGGCTGAAGTAGTTCAATGTTCTAGGGGACTGATGACCTCCGATGCTAGGTCCCATAGTGCTCAGAGCCATTTGAACCATTTGAGAACGTCAGCAATAGCAGCGCTGGCTTGCGGGAATATCGGCGACAGAAACAGCTGCGAAGAGGAACCATGTCGGTAAATGGGCTTAAGAATATGATCAAGAAATTTAAAGAAACAGTCGAATTGGGTGGTGGAGCAGGGAGAGAGGGAGACGACCCTTTCCCATAACAGCTGTTGATGAAGTTGCAGCAGCTACGGTCGACCGTGCAGCACCTGCCTCAAATCCTGCAGCCAGTACTCGAGCTGCGTCACTCGAACTGTCTGTCCACTGGTCGACAATTCAAAAGATTTTACAATGCATTTTACAGCGGTATTCCTACAAGTTTCAGAATGTGCACTTCAGAATGTGCTCCAAATGAAGCCCCAAGAAAGGCTACAATGCCGTGACTTTCCCCTTCGTCTTTTGGCGTGCTTTGAAAAGGATGACATGTAGCCAGGGAATATTCTTTGGATGGACGAGACGCGGCCACATGTGCGGAACATCCACTGCACTCAGATTATGTGACCATGGGGTGTGGTTGCACAAGTCCTTTCATTCTTCGAAGAGATAACACCTCGCTGCCCTGTTAGGCGTACAGTCATATCTGCACGTTGTAAGCATATCCTTGTGCAACACGCGATTCCAGCTTTGGAAGAAGCAACTGTGTCCACACCAATATTTTGATGCAAGATGGGGCGACACTACATGTCGCTTGCCAGGTGAAAGATTTACTTTGAGAAACGCTTCATAACGACGGCACCATCCCTAGGAAATTTCAAGATTTGTGTCCTTCCAGAACCCCCGATCTAAATTCATGTGATACAGTTTGGATTCCGTAGAAATATTGGAACACGTGAGGCAATACTGACCCTACGACTTATCTTAGAAGATAGATTAAGGAAAGGCAAATCTACGTTTCTAACTACTGTAGACTTAGAGAAAGCTTTTGACAATGTTGATTGGAATACTCTCATTCAAATTCTGAAGGTGGCAGGGGTAAAATACAGGGAGCGAAAGATTATTTACAATTTGTACAGAAATCAGATCGCAGTTATAAGAGTCGAGGGGCATGAAAGGGAAGCAGTGGTTGGGAAGGAAGTGAGACAGGGTTGTAGTCTGTCCCCGATGTTATTCAATCTGTATATTGAGCAAGCTGTGACGGAAACAAAAGAAAATTTTGGAGTAGGAATTAAAATCCATGGAGAAGAAATAAAAACTTTGAGGTTCGCCGATGACATTGTAATTCTGTCAGAGACAGCAAAGGACTTGGAAGAGCAGTGGAACGGAATGGACAGTGTCTTGAAAGGAGGAAATAAGATGAACATCAACAAAAGCAAAACGAGGATAATGGAATGTAGTCGAATTAAGTCGGGTGATAATGGGGAAATTAGATTAGGAAATGAGACACTTAAAGTAGTAAAGGAGTTTTGCTATTTGGAGAAATGAGGAGGTATTGAACAGAATTGGGGAGAAGAGGAGTTTGTGGCACAACTATACTAGAAGAAGGGATCGGTTGGTAGGACACGTTCTGAGGCTTTAAGTGATCACAAATTTAGTATTGGAGAGCTGCGTGTAGGATAAAAATCCTAGAGGGAGACCACGAGATGAATACACTAAGCAGATTCAGAAGGATGTAGGTTGCAGTAGGTACTGGGAGATGAAGAAGCTTGCACAGGACAGAATAGCATGAAGAGCTGCATCAAACCAGTCTCAGGACTGAAGACCACAACAACAACAACAACATCTTTCCAGAATGAATTTTTTTTAACAACAATATCTGGTTGTGGGGATATCTGAAAGGTTGTACCTATCAGGGATGCGTACGAACTGTCACTGATCTCAAGAATAGCATACGACTACATATCGCTCTGTTTATACAGCATATGCTGCGAGCAATTGTCGACTATGTTGTAACTTGTGATCATATCCTAATAAACGTGCCAGAACCCGTGTTAGCATGTGTTCGATCGTTCCTTCCAGTTTTCGTGCACCTACATCACATTCTTACTGCTTACAGCGCCATACTTCCACCTCGTGGCACAAAGTGGAACTATTATTTTCGTTAATATACTCCGAGGTGATTCATGAGCGTACTTACGATGTTTCAGTGTACTGCGTGTATACAGCCCGCACTGCAGCACTTGGAACAGCATCAGTTAATTACAATCACCCAGTAGATGACACTGTCAGAAAAAAATTACAAAGAAGTCTATGCATATTTGAACACCTGGGGCATGTGTGAAATTAAGATGCGATTCATTTCAAACCTTTCATGGATAAAACTCATTTTTTACAGATTTTTAAAATATTAAAGTGATAACAGTTTCTTTTCAGTCCCATTATTACATTTTCACCACCAAAATATTTTTTAAGTTCTCCATTTTTTCACAACAGGAAGTGGGACACACACGTCCCATGAACCAACGCAAGATAACTTTTCTGCTGACGGACTGATTTTGTAATTTTATTTTTTTAGCCATAAACAGGATTTTGCAGAGAATGAAATAACTACAAATTATACATGCATGTAATCTTTTTGTTTGTGTAGAGCCAGTGTAAAAAATATTCATTACATTTCAGTTTTCATGGTACATGATCAATACTTACAAAACTTTACATGCCATGAAACTTGGAAAAACATGGTGTGGCACAGAGTGTTACACCACAAGCAGTGCAAACAACTTTTGTTCTCTTCTCTTTAGAGTTTGTGCTGCAGAATCTGCATCGCTTCCTAGTGCCACTGTCTTTCTGTACATGTTTACCTACGTTCACGAGCCGGACGTCATCTTGCACACTAGAGACTCCTCTGTTTGCTGGGAGGAAAGTGGACATTGATCCCCTCTTTTTCCTGGATGAATACCCATTAATCAATTGTCTTGCTAATCTTTACAAATAATGTGTGCTGGGACACATGTGTCCCACTAATTTTGTTTCGATTATAAGATAGTACAGTTGCTGAGAAGTACAGGGGTGGACAAAACGAGCGAGACCCCTAGCCTTTTCGTTATGCTGATCTGCACAGCTTTAAAGTCTGCTACACAGCATAACAGGCAAGGCGACGAAATGCTACCAACATACTTTGCAGAGACGCGAAATTTAAAAACCATCCGAACTTTGTCAGTCTGTTTTCAATCATGTCTAAGTCTATATTAATGCTGATTAGTGTGTTAAACACAACACGTAATTATAAGATATAAATGAAAGGAGAAACGCTAATTAGTGTGAACTGTAACAATAAAAATGAATTTCAGCTTACCGAGATAACTAAACTGTTTTATTAAGACAAAGTACCCCAGATCGTTACGAATTAACAAAATATAATGCTCATTCGGCCACCAAACGGTCTGTGTCAACGTTCAGACCAGTCATACTGGACTACCTTTGCTGACCTACCATGAAAGTTTGCAAATTTAGAAATGTGTGAAGATTCATACCGAAATTCAGTTAAAAGTCATTCAGTGCCACACTTAAGTCAGTTCAGTTATTGACAGAAGCAGAAAAAGAAAGCAGTAACAAGTATGAAATTCTACAAGAGTCTCATATTGACATCCACAATGCGCCGGTACAGAAAAAGGGAGCAAAAAAACATACTGGGGTCGCGAGAATTTCTTAAAATTGCTTTATTGATAGTCTATCTGCCTCCATCGAGATTAGAACCGAAAACAAACGAGACCTCCCCTGCAGTAGCAAACACCTTTCACTACGCTAGCGGAAAACCCAGGCTAACAGGCATCTATTATTACCCCAGACATGAATAAACCGGCAATTTCGCAATGAAAATGGCAAAATGATTTGCAGTTTCTGTTGCACAGAGCTTTCTGGACTCAAAAACATGGATTTTCTACCTTTATGTCACCGCTTATATGACAATCATTCGGGATGTTTATCGATATACCAAATACTGTTATTAGCGAGTAAATTTAGTAGGATAATTCTGCACCACCCCAGGAAATAAACGGCGACATAGCTGCCAAACGTATTCTACAATGTTTCGAATTCGCCATTAGACTCGTCACAGCCAGGAAACGTTCATTAGCCGACGTGTTTCTTAAGCAATGGGAATGCTCGCACTTCTAAAACGCGGTGGCATATACTACAATCTGAATTACCACGTGTATAGGCAAATGGATTTTATTTGCTTTCCTGTAAACGTGATTTGGGTCGAAAGGGTAGCTAAGATTAATCATGCTGATGTATTGACTGCACTAGAACATTTCGAATAAAGAGTAGGGGGAATTATTTATGCGGCCCTTATCTTCAGTAACTATCGTAGCTATTTTCGTTGTTAGGATTTAGTCACCTAAATCGGTAAATATGGAACCCTACTAGTCTCACTTTCTTGACGTCTGTCTGTCTACCCAACCCTTAAAATCCGTTTACCTCTAGAACGGTTAGACATAATAAGCGAAAATGTATCGTGCTTCCTGCGGTATACGGTCCCATTGTGGTGTAAAAAAGGGAGCTTCTATGTGAACACAATCTAAAGATACGGCTCTTTATGTAAAGAAAATTTACGCAACAGTAATCCAGTATGACTGGTCTGAACGTTGACACAGACCGTTTCGCGGCCGAATGCGCATAATATTTTGCTAATTCGTTACGTTTTGGGGCACTTTGCGTCGGACAGTTTTTCAATTTCACGCCTGTGCATATTATGTTGGTAGCACTTCGTCGCCTTGCCTGTTATGCTGTGTAGCAGACTTTAAAGCTGTGCGGATCAGTATAACGAAAAGGCGAGGGGTCTCGCTCGTTTTGTCCACGACTGTACATTCCACACTGTATTTGTACTAAAAAATGATTGTTAAGTTAATAATAAGATGAATTACTTACTTCAGATATCGCTGGAAAGTGAGAAATGATGAAAACTGAAGATTGACACAAATATTTGGCTTTGCAGCGGCCATATATACACGCCAGTCAACAAAAGTAGTCACCGCTTCTCTATTGTCTTTGCAGTGCAGTCCCGATTTTTTTCTTAGGTTCACTACAGTTGTCCCTAGATGGCAGCACCGTGCAGAGCTGGGTAACATATATCCCGAGACTCGAACTGGCGCTCAAAGTTAGACATATATGACCCATCAACCACGAAAGGGTTAAGACGCGCCGAATACTGCTGTGTCTTGTCTTAGTGGTAGCAGGTGTCTGGAGACAATCCGCGCAGACAACAGACAGCATCCAGGAAGCAAGAGCAGGAGCAGGAGCGGAGCAGCAGCAGCAGCAGGGAAGTCCCGAGGGAGGGCTGCCTGAGTCAGCAGCGTGCGGGGGCGCCTCGCCGCGCCGGAGGACAAATTAACGAAGCGCGAGCCGGGCCGCGCTGCCGCCGACACGGGGAACCCCCTCCAGACAAGCTGCGCCACCACCAGAGGGAACCAGCGCTCCTTCCCACAGCGCCACCCCTCAGTTTCGATCCTCACCGTTTGCGACGTACTAAATCGCACGTATTCGATCAGTAGCGAGTGTGCGGGACCATTGGAATCGATTGGATGCAACTTTACCCTGATGTTCGTAATTTATAGCATTTTCATGTTCGTTGAAAAAAATACTGAATAGTGGAAACTGTGCGAAGTATGCTGTGGTGGGACCACACGTAACACGTTACATACTTGGGGGTACCAGTGGGATGCTGCTTAGCGTAGTCTTTTGTTTTGCCGGCTGGAGTGGCCGAGCGGTTCTAGGCGATACAGTCTGGAACCGTGCGACCGCTACGGTCGCAGGTTCGAATCTTGCCTCGGGCATGGATGTGTGTGATGTCCTTAGGTTAGTTAGGTTTAAGTAGTTCTAAGTTCTAGGGGACTGATGACCTCAGAAGTTGAGTCCCATAGTGCTCAGATCCATTTGAACCATTTGAACCTTTTGTTTATCACCAGTCTTCTCATTCGTTTGACGCAGTTCATCACAACTTCCTAATCGATGTCAGTCTCTTCATCTCAGAGTAGCACTTAACACTCAACAGCCTAAATTGTTTGTTGTTTATATTCCAACAAATAATTATCTTTCAGTGCAAATTGTTATTCTTTACAGATCCTTCTTCCATGGAAGTCATTACCTGATCCGTAACACATGTCGTATCATCCTGAGCCTTCTTCGTGTCGGTCTGCTTCATACATGCGCCACGCGGAGTGGCCGCGCGGTTTGCAGCGCCATGTCACGAATTGCATGGCTGCTCCCACTGAAGGTACGAGTCCTCTCTCGGGCATGGGTGTGTATGTGTTGTTCTTAGAATAAGTTACTTTAAGATACTTTAAGTAGTGCGTAATTCTAGGGATCGATGACCTCAGCAATTTGGTCCCTTAGAAATTCACACAAATTTGAACATTTTTTTTCATACGTGGCTTTGGTCCCCAATTCTGTGTAGAAGATCCATGTTTTTATCTATTTTTCAATATTGTTCTGCAGGGTGTCCCAGAAATGTTGCGACGCACTTGTAGGGATTGTAGTGGTGTCTTGAGGAACAACTCGAAGACAGGAACCTGTGTGCAGAAAGGCGCTACAGAGCGTCGAAGTTACAGGAGCTGGCGCTTGCAACCTCTTCGGGAGCGAACGCGACTTTGTACGCTGACGGGCCATAGGCGGAACATCTTGCAGTGTTGTTTATTATCCTGTGATCGCGACTGATTCGGACACGAGTTTCTGTTGGCAATTTATTTTTCTGCTACCACCCTCTAAAATCTGCAGTGTTGTTCGGCATACTGGAGAAAAATAAACTACAGAGGGAAATCCGCTTCATCTACCTAGGAAACGGAGCATCGCATTCATAGGATACAACTGCTGCTACAGTTTTCGCGATCCGCACCAGGTCGGATAAAAGGAAGTCCCTGAGGGGAAGGCAACTTTCTTTTCGAGGAATGCTACTGAGAAAATTTGAGGAACCTGCATTTGAAGCTGACTGCAGAAAACGATTCTACTACCGTCGACATACATAAGGTTTAAGGACCATGGAGGTAAGATACGGGAAGTTAGTGCTCATATGCGATTACAGACAATCGTTTTTTCTTTGTCCTTTTTGTGAGTGGAACAGAAAAGGAAAGTGCTAGTAATGGTACAGGGTATTCTCTGCCACGCACGGTACGGCGGTTTGAGGAGTATGTATGCAGATGTAGATGCAGAAGGCCTGTATCCGCGGCAGCTAGCTCCATTTTCTCCTCTGGGAATAGTGGTAATCTGTCGCGATCACTAAATAACAAATGACATTGCGAGAAGTTGTGCCTACGGTCCGTCAACATACAAAGTCACGTTTGCTTCCTAGTGGCAGGCACCGGCGCCACTTGCCACTAGGCCATCCCTTGCCGCCACCAACTTCGATGCTCTGTAGCGTTGTAATATTGCTACAAGAATTTGCTATGCTGAAATCGGGTGCTAATAGTAGAATAAAAGCGGGTTAAAAGCTGTGAGCTGTCTGGGGAGAAGTTAACCGTGCATTACTGCGCAACTGTTTCACCAGGTAACTAGTCTAGGTTTACCACATTACCAATCAGACTAACATTGATTATAATCTTTTACAGTCATACAACAACCGGTAATATATCTATATATAAAAAGGAGAATTTAAATAAAAAGAAAGAAATCAGTTTATATTTGGAAATTTATTTTAAGATTGTTCATTGAAATTTCAGCATATTATACGTGAGTTATAACTGAGCTGGTGCCTTGTTTAAGGATTGTAAAAATGTGAGATTTTAATCTTACGGAACACATCAAATATGGAGCCAAGATTGGGAGACTGCATACAACCCTGCATTCACAAAACAACACCCAAAGAACTTGGAAGAGCAGTTGAATGGAATGGACAGTGTCTTGAAAGGATGAACATCAACAAAAGCAAAACGAGGATAATGGAATGTAGTCAAATTAAATCGGGTGATGCTGAGGGGATTAGATTAGGAAATGAGACACTTAAAGTAGTAAAGGAGTTTTGCTATTTAGGGAGTAAAATAACTGATGATGGTCGAAGTAGAGAGGATATAAAATGTAGACTGGCAATGGCAAGGAAATCGTTTCTGAAGAAGAGAAATTTGTTAACATCGAGTATAGATTTAAGTGTCAGGAAGTCGTTTCTGAAAGTATTTGTATGGAGTGTAGCCATGTATGGAAGTGAAACATGGACGATAACCAGTTTGGACAAGAAGAGAATAGAAGCTTTCGAAATGTGGTGCTACAGAAGAATGCTGAAGATAAGGTGGGTAGGTCACGTAACTAATGAGGAGGTATTGAATAGGATTGGGGAGAAGAGAAGTTTGTGGCACAACTTGACTAGAAAAAGGGATCGGTTGGTAGGACATATTTTGAGGCATCAAGGGATCACAAATTTAGCATTGGAGGGCAGCGTGGAGGGTAAAAATCGTAGAGGGAGACCAAGAGATCAATACACTAAGCAGATTCAGAAGGATGTAGGTTGCAGTAGGTACTGGGAGATGAAGAAGCTTGCACAGGATAGAGTAGCATGGAGAGCTGCATCAAACCAGTCTCAGGACTGAAGACCACAACAACAACAACAACAACATATGGGCTGGGGAGGTGGGGGTAGGCGGAAACGTTATAAATAGCATTCCCGTTGCATAAATTCGAAGTACTTAATTTGGCTTCAGTTAGACACAGAACTGCTAAAATTTAAAATCATTCCTCAACTGATTATTTTCAGTGAAAATGAGAATTAAAAACTCGGTATAAGTTTCAACCACCTATTCCTGCGCCGGCGTAAAATATATCTTTAGCAGTACTTCATTATAGACTACGTGCGAGAAGTTTAAGCTGCCGCTGTGAATGAACGTCGGCGTAGAAGAGGACTGATTAATTATCTGCTGCATAAAAGTAAATTTACTTTCAGAACAAGCTTTATACTTTAAGAAGATTCGACCTGTGGCTATTGGCGTCTGATCGAATGCTCTAGTCAATGTAATGCTACCAAATTTTGGTGTGATTCTTATTAATATTTGTGAATAGGATACAGTGTCAAACTCCTTGAAATAAAGCAAGTTATTATCTAAATTAATTATTATTCAACTAATAAAATTACACTTGTGGATGAAAGCTATGCTCACATGCTTGGCTCAAGTTACCAAAGAGAAGAGAACGCCAGTCGGCAGCAGTTTTTATTGTCCACCAAGGATATTATAGAGTTCACAGATACTAGATCAATCACATCCTTCCTTTGATTTTCAGAGAATTACAATTCATGTTTGGTAAAAGTGATGAAACTAATAATTATCGCTGTCTGATGTATAATCATAACGCATGATTTTGTAGAGTAATTTCTAAGTCCATTTGGATGCTCTGTAAATGGCAGTGGGAACGCACGATCTTCGTGTCTTTCGTGGTGGCATTTACCTATGTCCTGATATGTTATTGTCATTGTACAAGTCATAATGTGATCACTGCTTCATAATCACAGTGTGAAACACCAGTTGAATACACCATTACTTATACCGTCACTTCCCTGATAGTGTTTGGGCCCATAAAAGTTTCCGTCACAGCTAGCACACTTTTACGAAGGACGGTTACTCTAATTCGCCGATAAGATAGCTGAAAACAGTATAAAATATCAGTACTATAGTTTTATATAGGGGCACAGTCCCTTATAACTGATTTAAGTCATTTATAATACTATACTGAAAATAAACTGTAACTCAGTTTTGTATGTCAGTATCTTCGTTACCCAAAATTATTTAGGAAAACCATATTGGTTTTGTCTTGCTAGCTTGTTTCTATCTTCAAGAAAGAAATTATGCATTACCTGTTATTATATTACAGAGAGTAACTTAGTGCATTTATAATAAACACAATATACAGAAACAGAATAATTTTGGCCTGGTTTTTGGCTCTGAGCACTTATGGGACTCAACTGCTGAGGTCATTAGTCCCCTAGAACTTAGAACTAGTTAAACCTAACTAACCTAAGGACATCACAAACATCCATGCCCGAGGCAGGATTCGAACCTGCGACCGTAGCGGTCTTGCGGTTCCAGACTGCAGCGCCTTTAACCGCACGGCCACTTCGGCCGGCTGGCCTGGTTTTACCCAGTAATTAGACAAGTACGAACTTAGGCTACAAATTTAGAATGACATTTCTGATAATTTACGCTTTAAAGATAGCTTGTATGGAAGTGAGTTGTGATAGTGGAAAAATCGGAAGAGAGGAAAACCGAAGCGTTTAACACGCAGTGTTACTGAAGGATGCTGAAGAACTAAGTGGGCTGGTAAGTTCTTTGCAGAATCTGGTGAACAAAATTCCTGAAGAACATCAAACAGAAGATGGGATACAATGGTCTGTGTTAAGATACCAGTGAATTAGCTTCATAGTACTGTAGAGACTCGGAAGGAATAAAACTTGTAGATGACTACAGAAACTGGAATATATCAGACAAATAATTAATGGCATGAGACGAAGAGTTGACAAAGTAGAAGAAACTGTCCCATGCCGCATCAAATCTCACAAGAGACTAATGACAAGAAAAGGAGATACACCCAGCTCCCATTGACCAATGAAAATGGTCAACGTCTTTCAGTCTGTATAGTGAATATCTCCGACATGAGGAAATCACGTTTCTCGACTGGCTTCCTTCCTTTCTGAATTTAAGACATACGTAAGATGCTTTGGGTCGAACAACGACAGGTTTAGACTCTAGAGGGGGTGACAGTTTGACGCTATTTCCTTCCCCTCCTTTTGCCTGGGGTAGTGCAACAACTCGAAGTGGCGTAGCCTCAAAAGTCGTTGGTAGCTCCTCGCACAGATAGTCGTGCTGCCTCTATAGTCGTCCATAATTGCGGAAGTGTTCCCGGTGCAGGATTTAGTGTAAGAACTGACTTCTCGATTAGGTCCCATAAATGTTCGACGGGTGGCCAAATCATTCGCCTGAATTGTTCAGAATGTTCTTCAAACCAGTCATGCAAAATTGTGGTCCGTTAACAGGGTGCAATGTGCATAGGGTCTTACTGAAAACTATGGCGTCTGCTCCACTCTCGATCCATACCATTAGCTCCTACCAACTGAAATCGGAACTCACCAGACCAGGCCAAGCTCTTCTAATCACCTAGTGTCCACCCGATACGGGCACGAGACCACGAGGGGTGCTGCAGTTGATGCGCTGCCGTAGCCCATTCAAGCCCAATTTCGCTACGTTCGTCGTACGTCCCACATTGATTTCTTTAGTTATTTCATGCAGTGTGGCTTGTCTGTGAGCATGGACAACACTACGCAAACGCCGCTGCTCTAGGTCGTTAAGTGAAGGCCTTCGGTCATCGGTCACTGCGTTATCGGTGGTGAAAGATAACGCCTGAAATTTGGTAGTCTCTTCAGGTTTTGATCTCGGAATATAGAATTTCCTAACGATTTCCTAAATGTAATGTTCCATGTGTCTACTTCCAACTACCATTCCGCGTACAAAGTCTGTTAACACCCGTCGTGTGGTCATAATCAGTCACAAACCGTTTCACATGAATCACCTGACTGCAAATGGCAGCTCCACCAGTGCCTGCAGTTTCATACTTCACGTACGCGATACTACCGCCATCTGCATAAGGATCTCTACCCCATGACTTTTGTCACTTAAGTGTATAAATTGCCATCGTCTATTGTTTCAATGTGTGGTACATGTATATGAATTTGTTAATAATGCCAAGAAAATATACAAAATGTTTTAAAATAGCAATAAAATTTATTTACATAGTTGCTAGGTTTATCGCTTCAGAGTAATATTCAAGAAACAGAAATTCAGAGAAATACATCATTTTAAAAGCATTAGACCGAATATTTCAGAAACAAATGTATCATGCAGTTGATGTGAGAGCTATGAAAGAAAAATACTCAAAAGTTCTGTTACAGCCTCATTATTTATTCGATATAGAATCAAAGTTTGAATACATTCAACAGAAAATTGAAGATGCAGGGTGCAGGTACTACCCTGAAATGAAGAGTTTGGCACAAGAGAAGAGTTCGTTGCTGTGGACTGCATCAAACCACTCAGAAGACTGACGAAAGAAAGAGCGTGCACTCACCATACTTAGTATTTCAGTTAGCACTGCGGTCGTTCAGACTACGGCTACGCGAACATGTAAGTAGAGGGAACACGACGTTTCTTTCAGACGTTTCCGCCTACATTCGGGTAAGTCAGTTTTTCTGTTATTCTTTTGTTGGAAAAGAGTCGTTCCTTTTTTCTTATGCCTTATTTAAATTTTGTGGATTGCCAGTTATACCTGTGGACAAACGATCCGGCTCAGGGGCGGCCAAGAATTCAGCACTCAACCTTACTGCACACTTCCCCCACCACCACACCAGCTGTCTGCGCCTGAGGAGGGGTAAAAATGGGGAAACTGTGGATGCACTGTATTGAAATGGCACTGCATACGACTTGGTTTTATATTTGATATTTTACAACAACACAGATCATAAACAAAACATATTTTCAGTACTGTTTAAGTATTTTTGGCATTCTGAAAACTTAATATAATTTTTTACTGGTACAAATTGTCAACATACTGATAGACGCAGACAATTTCACTCACATTGCCAAGTAATCGTAATTTATTTAGTTTCGTAAAAGCGAAAATGGCTTTCACAAAAAATTGTCTACCGAAATATTGTAGCACTTTTACAGCCCCATTCTGGACATGCTGAAACGTCCCCTTAGAAAAATTATACATGACTGTGCTTGAACTGACACACAACATTTTTAGCGCAACGCAATCTGACTTTCAAAAATCCCTACAAAAGAATGGCCCTGACTAACATTAACCTATACGTTTCACAAATCACTTACCTCACAAAAATCTTGGTTACTCGAACTACTGCAATACAGCGAGCGCCACTACTGCCAGCTAAATAAAAGATTCAAACTACGGAAGGCACTAACTACTGATAGGCATAGTTAGCAAATGAAAGATTTTAATAGAGAGCAACAATGTATTTACCTTAATAGTCATCAAAAGTCATAATATACATAGCAGTTCATGACATCCAGTCTTACAAATTTCAAAATTCCGCCATTTCTCTCCCCACATCCACCACTGCTGGCGGCTCACCTCCAACTGCGCAACGCTACGCGCTGTTAACAGCCAACTGCCCAACGCTACAATGGCGAGTATTACAACAATGCAAAGCAGCCACAGGCTGCACACAGCACAGCAGGTGATTTTCATACAGAGCGCTACGTGGGGTTACCAGTAAAAAAACCTAAACAGCCTACTTACAATGTGGATAATCTACCTGAGGATAGCAATGTAGATGTGCTGGACAGTTTTAACATACAAAGATTTGTCGTTAAAATGGGAAATACCTTGCAGGTCAGTGAGTTACATCTGCGTATGTACAGTAGCGCTTTCAAATGTATTGGCACACGGTCTCAAAAACAGCTCGAAAACAGCTGTGAGTTGACAGAGTCTTCAAAACGTTTATAAAAGTATCGTTGTAATTCTTGCAAGGCCACAATTAATTCTTCAAGCCTCGCACTTTCTTTAGCGCCAGGGAGCTTAGGGATATGGATTGTCTTTGTCTAATGGATGAAGGTATCGGACTATAATTTTGAGTAGAGTGCAATTAACAGAAAAACTAAACAGCCTTTAATTTTGGGGTTAATGAAATTAGTAAAATTCATATACGAATGAAAAATGAATGGTCGCCAGCCCAATTAGGCACATTAAATGGGAAATATAAGTTTAAGAAAACTGAATCTCAGTTACTGAAGTTACTTTCTCTAGTATTCCCTTTGAATAGCACACAGGATACAAACAGACACAGGGCACTCTGAGCTGTGGGTAGCAGTAGTTACCAATTATGCACAAACTAGTAATCATAGAAAGCAAAATCGTACCAAACTCACACTAAAAAGGGCTACACTCAATATTGTTAGTTGGATCGGTACTGAAATGTTCCTGTAAGAAGAGCAGAACTAAAATTGTCCAGGAGGGGCATTCGACTTAACTGACATATAAATACCACAATTAAAATAAATAATACCGCAATCACACTGTTCATACTCCCATTTACAGAAATACATCAAATTTCCTTAGCAGTAATAATCGTCCCTTTACCTTTTTAATGAATGAAGAATATGATGGGGACGCATAAACTGGTATGGTGTCACTAGTCAAGCTCTAAGATCACTTCAGTAGCAAAGACTCATGATAGTAATCAAAGCTAAATTAAGTTTCAAATGTGTATAATTTATTTGCCTTTTTTCATCACCTGTGAAGCAGGTATTTTAGACAGTAACATTCACACAGTCTGGCACTGAATTTTTGCAAAACGATACTTTGCAATGAACTCAGAGCACTTTAGCAATATTCTAACTAGCTTCAACTCTTGCTAATCCTTGCACATTTGACAAACATAAATAAATCACTAGCTCGTTAGAAACAGGACACTTGGTTTTCTGAACACTTAGGAAGGGATCCTGCATAGGATCATGATTAGGATAAAAGATATGGTTCTAAACATAGGTTTATAGAATTTGGATTATTATTAAATCTCTCATACAAATTAACTGGTCCGTGCTCTGATACATATCTGTATGCATGAAGTTGATGGAGCAGTGGCGAAATAGTGGTGGCAAACGACGTGGTGGCTGACTGTACTCATGGCTCTTTATGTTTGAATGCCCCGTAAAGTTTCTTCTTAGCAACGGATTTTTAACGTGTTAGAGCCATTCCTTATTGCCGGGAGTGCACCGCAACAGCCAAATCCACATCCGAGGTAAAGCTTGCAAAGCGGCTTCCAATTACCTCCCTTGGCACCGTCGATGTCTACCGTGCAAGGGCTAGCCACCGACTGCGTACCATTCCCACCAAGTAGCCGCCCAGTTCAACCGGCGAAACCACCTTTTACATTGCGCCGAGCCACTTCCGCTGCGGAAGGATTTCCCTAAGTCTTATACATATTACAAGCACAAATGCCCTAAGCACGAACCTGCTTCCAATATACAATGTGTTTCTCCTAAATATACACATATTATAAAATTTCATTATTTTAAACATGATTTAGCTTTTTCCATATATATATTACAACACTTTAAATTTCCTGTCACAAATCAGTGACCTTAATCAACAAATAATACACACTTCCTAATTACAGATACACAGTTACATAATATAAACCTACTTCTAATCGACATAAGTGTTGCAAACTGGATTTACTACAGAAGTGAGCAGTTCAAGGTGATAGTGAGCCTTAAATGCTCGTATGATGCCCTGATCCAGCAGGATGTACTTTCAGGTAAAAAAAAAATATTTTTCCACCGTGCGGGAGCAAGATATCAGCTGATGAATGTGCTGGACTCTGACCTAGGGTTAGTAGGGCTTCTCTCACATTAAGAGACTGCAGGTGCTTTTTCACTGACGGAATAAACTTTGCTCGAAATCACTTTATAAAGATGTGACATTTTGTCAAAGCATTCTTTTAATCTACGTAAGTGAACTGTAATGATGACATGTTTAACTGAGATAAACTGACACTGTTTGCTGATGATACAAACATCATTATTAATCCAGTGAAAGAAACTCCAATAGAAAATTATACAAATAATGTCTCTGGGTAAGTTACTGATTGGTTTTCTGCGAATGAGCTTACTCTGAATTTCGAAAAAAAAAACACAGTCCATTCAGTTTTCTACTACAAGGAGTACAGTTCCATCAATAAACATAGCACATCAACAGAAGTCAGTAGCCAGGGTGGAGCGCACTAAGTGTTTGGGTGTACATGTAGATGAGAATCTTAATTTGAAAATACATATTTTCGATCTCCTGAAGCGACTGGCTCCAGCAACTCTCGCACTCGGAATAATTGCTAATTTTGAGGATACAGAAATTAGCAAGCTAACATACTTCGCATACTTTTACCCTGTGATATCATACGGAATAACACTTTGGGGTAACTCAACACTTAGACAAAAAGTATTCACTGCACAAAAGAAAGTGGTTAGAATAATGTGTGGGGCGCATAGGCGCACATTTTGTAGGCATCTCTTTAAAAGGCTGAAATTCTTACTACAGTCTCACAGTACATTTACTCAGTAATGAAATTTGTTCTCAGCAACATGGACCAGTTTAAAAACAACAGTGACATTCGTGATTATAATACCTGAAGAAAGAAAGACTTACACTATCCTCTACTTAACCTGTCTTTGGCACAGAAAGAGGTAAAATATGCTGCTACAAAACTCTTCGACAAGTTACTAGATGAAATAAAATGTTAACAGACGCAGTGACACTTTTAAATATAAATTTAAATCATATCTCCTTGACAACTCCATCTATACCGTAAATGAATTTTTGAAAAGGAATATATAAATCTGTAGGTACAACGTACATATTTTGCGCTATTTAAGGGCATGGGGTAGGTAACAAAAATTTTAAACTTAAAAAAAGGACCTTCATTCAAGTGTGCGTTTCTTATACAAATGACACGTTTCACATCATAATGGTTACCGGGAGATTGATCAATGGAACACATAAGAAAGTAAGCAAGTAAGTACTGACTAACTTAAAACATCTCGGGCTTGTACTTTCGCTTATACAAATATGTTTCAGCTTACGAGTAACCGATTTATTTGTAGCAAAGATGGGGGAAATCTTGTCTTAATTCGTTTTGATTTCCTTCATAATTTACATAGAGATATCTATTTGGAAGCAGTCAGTAATAAAGCGAAGTTTCATCACAATTATATTCTTGACGATCATTTAAATTACGTCTACTGTTACTTTGAGAAATATTTTAGGAATGTATCAAGCAGATTCACAGTTAAAAGTGTTTGCTCCCACTTCACTACTCGTGTAGCTAATGCGTAGTGACAATTCCACCTTGAAATCCATACGTTGAAGCAATAAAATCTTAGTTGTCGCGTAAATCACAGTGAAACACTGAAGCTTGGGCTTTAACAATAACTAGTCCCGAAAGTGGTACACATTTATTTCGGGTTATTAAGAACCATCTATAACGACATTCGTCTAGTCACTGTCTTTCTAGTTTCGTTGTTTTTCTGAAAAGTACCCAAATCACTTTCAACGTTGTTTACAAAGTTTCTAAGTTTGTTCTCGCTTTTTGCACATCCGCTGATTGTTCCTTTAGGTACACCACAGTAACGTGCGAAACTTGCTTTTGCATCACCATTCTGCACGCGATTTAATAATTTTGTTGATCATTTACCGGATACGATTTTCGTTTCAGTGACATCGTAACAAATACACAGAAATCTAGACACTAAATAATGCATGAAGCGTTTTGTTGTCGTGCTCATTTCGATTATTGTTAAGGATTATTGTATAGTTACTGACTGCGACACATTATTAATCGTGAGAAGCGTATTCAGGTTTCTATCCAGTGTCAGTCCTGATTAAGTGGTAAGACAAACCGAAACAAGTTAAGCTACCCGTACGCATTTAAGTTATTGTTGAAGTTGGGAACCTACAGAGGTCAACAGAACTATAGAAATGCTACATACAGACTGTAAAAATGCTTTTACATCTCGTCATAACCGAATCAGCAGTATATCGGGTCACAGTATATCGTGTACTTACTGTAATTATTTTTAAATGAATGATACGACAGTCTCTTCACTGTTACAGATGAAAAAGCCGAATGTTAAGCCTCACTTAAATGCAGCTGTTGCTGCCTACAGTAAGATAGGAGTATCAGTTAATTAGGGTTCTGGATAGTCGTCCGCTAAAGTGATACAGCTGACCCAGGGAGCAAAATGCCGCGTTAAGTAGAGTCTAAACAAGCACTCTGATGCGGCTCGGGATGCAGTAGCGCGCAAGTATCTGCTAATGTCGCAAACTGCGGCTAGGCTGAAAATAAACAGGTGGGTGTTTGCACGGCAAGCTTTGCACCTTTCAGCCCAGGAATTAGCCGTCCAAAGCGCACTGCGTCAACTGGCAGGCAGCGGCCGTCTGCTGTCCGGCGGACGCGGCGCCACAGTTCACGCTCCACCTCTGCGCCGCCCATTACACGGCGCCACGCGCGAAACCCGCGGCTCGTCACAGAAGCCCGGCGACACGTTAAAGTTCTAGCGGGACACAGAAAAACGGATCACGAAAATTGTCTCGCCGGCTCAGGAGTAAGCTTATCTAAGGAAATACAGCAACCAACAACTTTCTATATAACTTTATTTATGTCATTATGCGTCTCGGATTTTCATCCATCGTCAACTGGCGTCATATATTCGTGTCAGTAGTACGTTTATGTAGACTACTTTTTTGACGGTGCAGCTGTCCTGTGAAAAATTATTTCTGCATCTTGCCAAGTCGTATATTTACTCGTACTTCTAATTTACCGTTTAATTTATTTACTTTTTGTCTGTAACTTGTAGCTCCTTGTTTCCTATTTATATGCGTAAGAGACACATTTTTAGCTTTTTATATAATAATAATGTCGTGTGACGACGGCTTCCCGTTGGGTAGACCGTTCGCCTGATGCAAGTCTTTTGATTTGACGCCACTTCGGCGACTTGCGCGTCGATGGGGATGAAATGATGATGATTAGAACACCACAACACCCAGTCTCTGAGCGGAGAAATATCTCCGATCCAGCCGGGAGTCGTACCTGGGCCCTTGGGATTGACAGCTTGTCGCGCTGACCACTCAGCTACCGGGGACGGACACTAGTGAAGTGATGCAGCGCATTATTCGCCGAGTGGCCGACATACATATTTGTTTGTGTAGGATAATACACTTAAAGTCAACCTACAATTTTCTATTACGGACAGAAACGACTTCTGAAGCTAGTGTTAAAATTGATGACCGTAAAACTTGATGAGTACCTCTGTATGAATGAAAAAACTTAATAGTGTCTTGTTCCTTGCTTAACATGAAATGTGTTGTATATACTGTAACGGCTACTGCAACGCTATTTTATGGGTACTTCTTTTTGAGACTAATGAAATAAAAATCACTACATCAGTATGACTCAAAAGCTATACGAGTATCTAACTAGTGGAATAGTGACTGGCTAGCATTAACGAATGATAACTACATCGCAAAAGTAAGGAGGATAAGACGTTCAAATGGTGCAAATGGCTCTAAGCACTATGGGACTTAACATCTGAGGTCATCAGTCCCCTAGACTTAGAACTACTTAAACCTAACTAACCTAAGGACATCGCACACATCCATGCCCGAGGCAGGATTCGAACCTGCGACCGTAGCGGATAAGATGTAATACCACATACTTTACAAACAGTTAATAGAGTGATGCATCCGAATAACATTTTAGAATGAGTGAGCAAGAAGTAAAATGGCCTACTTTATATATCCCTACCGGAAACCGTGCGGGGTACCCGTGCTATCTTGGGCGCCTTGCCACGGCACCCCCGTCTGAAATTTGAGTCCTCCCTCGGGCATGGGTGTGTACGTTGTCCATAGCGTAAGTTATTAAGTAGCGTGTAAGTCTAGGGACGGATGACCTCAGCAGTTTGGTGCCACAGGAACTTACCACCACCTTATCGAACTGTCACATTCGGAAAGAGAGCAGAAAGTTATAATAATTATTTTTGCTGTCATTATAACTATATTTTAACGGGACTATACTTAATGTTTAGCGTGTATGAGTAATTTACGAAATTTTGTTAGGAACATTTTGTTGCGTAAGTCTGATAATTTTGGATTCCATTTAAGGGTGTGCATTTGTGGCAGTAAATTTCTATTTTTTATAGTTGATCTGTCCATTTGCCTTTGTGGGTCAGTGCAGTATTTGTAAGTTTTATGTTATCTCTGTCACTCGATGTACTTTCTCGTCAACGTGTAGGACAAACGAGAAAGTTTTTGAACGGAGGACGTCCATGTATTCACGGAATCATGTATTGAAAATTCTTCCTGTTTGGTCTATGTCTTCGAATACAGTGAAGCTTGTATGTACCAAATTGATTTTGTTTTGATACTATAGATGGCTTTGTATATTTGTTATTTTCGAAAACTCATTCTGATGTCAGTTCCTGAATAAGATATTTTCACATGTTCTTCTGTTAGCTCTGACGTGCTCTTGTTTGGTGTTGGATTTCCTTTGTCAATGGTTATGTGGGACTTTATTTTAATATTTATGTCACCTATAATTCTGCAAAAGTACCAAAGTTCTCGTTAATTGAGTCATATTACATTTGTTTACGGTTTTTCTCATCCTTCGAATGCAGGTATCATACTAGTAGTTGGGCTGTCACGGAACTCACGTTTATGCATATGTTTGAAAAACGGTACAACAAATTTGAACCGGTAGCAGTAATTCAGTATTCAGCCATATACGGTTCCATAAGAAGTTTTAACTGCGACCGATCACTGAGACTAACCATGGATCCACCCATCTCGAGTTTAGCCAAAACAGGGACGAATAGACGCTGTTCGTTGTGTGATGTCACTGAAATTCTAGTTCATGATTCACTCGACAAATATTCAATAATAAAGAAGGGTGTAGAAATGCGCCTCTTTTCTGTCAGATGCCTTATTAACAATCGGCTAACTACGGCGTGGCGCGAGCGCTCTGACACGGAATAGAGCCAGCGGCTCTTAGGTTCTCACTCAGGTGACCACTTCGTCGTCACCAGCCACCTGGGTAAGTACCACACAACTTCTTTGTGGTAACAGCTGGGATGGCATCTTCTGCTTTGACCTATTGGCGAGGTAGCGACATCTACGTCTGTCGAGCAGCGTAGTGGAGCAGTCGTTGTACCGTAGTACGAGGCACGCTAATGTTGAGGCGACGTTTCTTCGTCTCTTCCTTCTGCCCTCATAGGACCGCCTCATGCCCGTTTGTCAGATGTACTTATTCGGTGTTTTCGCCAACGTCACGAAGTTTCTAGGGCGGCGACTGACTCTTCCGTCGTTGATCCACGCTTTCCACGCTGGGCGGAAACGTGACCACGTGACCAATGTCGACGCACGTGCCAGCTTTTCTTATTTTACCTCTATACTGGCGTGGTCTGGCATTGCACTGTCGTCCTCCTCCTCATGGCCAGATATGCCACTCACGTCAGTTCAGTACGATGACAGCTCCTGGAGCATTCGCCGCTGATCGTACTGCGCTGGTCGTTGTTCTCCTTGGAAGCATTGCCCATCTGCTCTTTCTTTGATCTATCGAAGTGCTGAATGCTGCTGCGCAAACTCCACTGGACACCTGCCTCCTTCTTCGACTGCTGGTGCTTCCGAATATTGTGGCTTAACGTGTCTAAGTCTCTAAAATGTTCACTTAACCTATAATAAGTCTTTCCGTATTTTTCTGCCGGATCTCTGGTCTGACAACCATAAATAACACGTAATTATTATACATGATTATTACACACCCTACACTAGGGAAGCTGGGCATGAGTTTGGACCAATTAGTTACTGTCTTGTTGCTCTCTGCGTAGAGAAATGACGTAATTGTTGTCAAAGGCCGCAGGTAGCTGAATGCAGATACGTGAGATGGTGAGATGTGGCTATGCCGAGCACAGAAAATGTATGCCTGCTGTCTGGTATTGTTAACTATTCACGACGAAAGTGCGGTCCATGCTTAACTCTTTTCTTTATTTGCATCACGAACCTGCTCTAACGTTCATGTGCTTGATACTCATCTGATGCATTGATATCGGTTCTTAATGAGGCGAGTTCAAAGCGCAGTACAGAAAGATCTTGCTATTAATTCATGCGAATAGTAGTAAAGTAAATTTAGTCACAGTTTCTATCAATGTATCTTTGCAAAAGCTCTACGCCTTATATTGAATCATGTTTATCTGATTTTCTTTTTAATTGATTCGTCTGGCACATGTTTCTTGTGCGTCAGTAGTATACGAGTTACTGTAATTTACTTGATTTTATGAAGTCAGTTACATGACATCTTCAACTTTTTAAACTTTTTAGCCCTGTCTTCCTCAGTTGCGTGTAATATTACGGTATATGGACCGTCTGACAGCAACTGAATAAAACACAATTTTAGTGCCATACGCATTTCGCCTTTATTTTCTGCAAGGCATCATCAGTGGCAGATTGCGTGGACAATTTCTTACATATTACGCTCCTGTTGAATTTTTGGTGCTGTTCTTCTTCTTATGAATGCTATGTTTTGGTTTCTGTTGCCAAACAAACCAAAACATTGCATTGAAACAAGCGTTCAGTTCATAGTGCTGTGGAATGTGGGATAAAAACCGCAAATCGGCATTCATAAGAAGAAGAACAGCACCAAAAATGCAACAGGAGCGTAATATGCAAGAAATTGTCCACGCAATCTGCCACTGATGATGCCTTGCGGAAAATAAAGGCGAAACGCGTATGGCACTAAAATTATGTTTTGTTCAGTTGCTGTCAGACGATCCATAAGTGAAAATTATCAGTTACATGAGTTTAGGGTCAAATATTCTGTCAATTCAATTTATCTGGCCAGTCCTTTATCTAGTTAAACATGCTAGGGTGATATGTACCGCCCGTATAGAATTGCACAATACGAAACATAACATCTGCCTTTAGCAACTGGTAAGATTTTACATGTTTCTTCTTGCAATTCACATCAAAGCTATCATAAATTATATTATGAATATAATCCATCATATTTTCGTTTGCTATTCAGCTGAAAAGATAGGTTTTGGTGTTGAATTAGGTAACACAGTCGCAGTGGCTTATTCAATAGATAGTGTATATGTTTGAAAGTTGTTGTAACAGTTTGGGGCTCACAATGCCGCTTGCACCACAGACGGTTACAAGTCTTGTTATTTAAATATTTTCATGCTTAGTGAGATAATTGGTATGATTGCTCATGTTCACTTAAATTAATTTTGTTTTGCTATGTCCACTGAAAACCGTTGCATTCATAAAGTAAGTGTTGACTGCCTAGGTAAATTTCCATATATTCTTTTTTCTCAGAACGCGTTACTAAATTTGATTTGTAGGTCGAAACACTTTTTTATGACTGGATATATTTCTCAAATCAGGGAATGTGCGGATTTACTTTGACGAATAATCCAATTCTAAAATCTCGCAGTACGCTTACGTGGAGAAGGGTTTAATAAGCGATTATGGCCCACCCTGTTAGCCGTGTGGTCTAACGTACTGCTTTCCGGGTGGGAAGGTGTGCTCGTCCCCGGCACGAATCAGCCCGGCAGATTAATGTCGAGGTCCGGTGTGCTTGCCTGTCTGTAGCTGGTTTTTAAGGCGGTTTTCCATTTGCCTCAGCGAATGCGGGCTGGTTCTCCTTATTCCTCCACAGTTACACTGTGTAGGCGATTGCTGCGCAAACACTGCCTCCATGTACGCAAACAAATGGCTCTAAATGGTTCAAATGGCTCTAAGCACTATGGGACTTAAAATCTGAGGTCATCAGTCCCCTAGACTTAGAACTATTTGAACCTAACTAACCTAAGGACATCACACACGTCGATGCCCAAGGCAGGATTCGAACTGCGACCGTAGCAGCAGCGCGGTTCCGGACTGAAGCGCCTAGAACCACTCGGCCACATTGGTCGGCCCACGCAAACATTCGGGTTACATTCGTCTGGTGTGAGACGTTCCTGGTGGAGGAAGGGGGGGGTCCACTGGGGCCCGAACCGCACAATAACCCTGGATTCGGTGTGGGGCGGTGGTGGGGTGAGTGGAGTGCTGCAGCCCAATGTGGGGCTGGGTACCAATGCGGACTACGGCGGGGACGAAGCCTCTCCGTCGTTTCTACAATGCAATACAATACAAGCGATTATGACTCTGACCAGTCTCAAATTCGACAGCCAATGTAACTAGCTGTTCACTCTCATTGAAGACACGCCCAATAATTATTAAATAATTTGTCGCAATATTTCCTGACACTGAATGCTGATTTTTTGGCAATGAAGTACTGTGTTAATGATAATTAAATAAAAATAAACACAATTATTAGCTATGTAAGCACATTATTTGTTTGGTGTTCTAATAAAAATATGTCACCTTATATTAAAAAGTTCAGATTATATTGAACAATACAATATCTAGGGATAATGGAAACGCTATATATTTTCCACTACTTTGTATGAATAATTATTTTATTAAAATTACAATAAATACACCAGACACGCCAGTTTCTTTTCCTGCAACTTTCCACGCCTTTTCCACAGTAAATTTTTTGCAATAGTCTGATAAACCCTGACTGTAGAGACTCACATACTTCTCACATTGCTTCGCCCAGCTTAACGCAAAGTACTTGGCCCCAGTCTGACATCAACAACTATGAAGCAACAAACAATGCTAGGAGAGAAGTACCAGAGTCGCTTCAGTGTCGTGTCGCAATCGCCAGAGCAGTTGTACTGGAGTTGATTGCGTAGAAGTCGCACGCAGGTTGCGTTGCAACTAAGTTGCAATTCCGCCAGTGAACTCCTTGCGTTGCACTATAATGGGCCCGGTGTGTACAAAATTCCGTGTCAATGTGGGAAAGCTTACATTGGCCGTTCGATTCGCACAGTGCATGACAGGTGTGTGGAACATCGCCGTCATACGAGGCTACAATAGCCGGAAAAATCGGCAGTAGCAGAACACTGCCTAAATGAGGGACACAGTATGAAATTTGATGAAACTATGGTAGTTGCCAACAATTCCGGTTTTTGGAACAGTGTCTATAAAGAGGCGATTGAAATTAGGTTGGCTGATAATTTAATCAACAGAGACAATGGGTTTCCTCTTAGCAAGACGTGGAATCCTGTATTATCTCGCATCAAAACTGAACGTTCTTCGGTGCAGCCTTGATTGCGATATATCGTTGCCAGCAGTGTTTCACTAAGGGCGGCGCCACCTCCCTGTCTTGGAAGGCAGAAACCGTGATGGGCGGCGCATGCGCCGTGTACTGAACGGTGCCTATAAAGGACGTCAATTTGCAACCTGGCTTCAGTTCTCATTCTCAGCGGGACTCATCAGCAGAAGCAGCATTTTCCTGAAGATGGCGACCAGCTGGATCGCCGAAGTATCGAGTCAAGTTGATTTTAGGATCCGGCAGCAAACGCGAAGAGACTTTCAAGAATAATGGGCCAGACTCTCCAGCGAGTAGTATCCGACGTGCACGCGATTGTGCATTGTTCTTTGGTTTGCGCCAGTGGACGAAAGGCATAGAAGCACCTGTGACGAAATCACCATTTTCGCAAGCTGCCTCCGCAAAACTAACTTCTTCTGATTCAGGCGCGAGTAATAATGGTTCTTAGACTGGACAGGAAATATCCGACGCTAGTTTATTTTCATCAGCACTTGATCTAATGTCAATTAACGTCTAGCAATCATTTACTCGTTTTTTACACGTTGTAACGTAACAATAAAAACAGAAAAATACGTTATTTCCTAAACCACCTATAATGTAATGTAACGACAACAAAACCAAAAGACTCTGCTTCTTTAACCCCGTATACAAGAAACTCTAGAAGTAAATGGTCATCAAATTTTATTTCCAAGATTTGAACTAAGGTCCCACGGATTTCAGTCTGTAGGATAAAATTTCTGCTAGTCATTCAGACTTTAATGTTTCTGTTTGTAGGTTTAATGTTCTGTTGTTTGTTGTTGTACATTACGCTGTTCGGGCACCTTTTAAACGGAATCCTACGGGCAAAATAATTTCAGTTAGCTGTTGTTTAGGCAGTCTTAATGTTCAGCTGTGTACGTTAATAACTGTAAAGCCCCCGCAGATCTAGCATTTATTAAAACCTTTCGCAGTCCTAGAGGAACGGTTGCTACATATCACATTTGTTAAAATCAACGACAGAACATGTAATGCAGTGAATGTGAACGGGTTGTAAGAATCCTAGTAGACACCGACGGATAAAGAATTAAACTGTCAATGATCAAGCTCTAAGATCACCGGTCTACACTTCTCATAATACTCCAATAAAATTTCAAGATTTTGAACCTGATCAGTCTTGACCCGGTAACAGTTTAAAAATAACCATTCCTCTTCACAGTACATTAACATCGTGCAACAGTAAGATAATAGACCAACGCTTTCTAACAAAGATGTACTTTCAGAATTTCACGTTCTTAGAAGCTATGTTCGCCGTTATGTTTCTGGAGTAAACTACTTCTTCTGTTATGAAATAATATTACTAGGTAGAAAATCTCTTAATTATCGTACAATAGTCTTTCCCACTTGACAATATTCGTTCTAAACTATCGGAGGAGTACTTCTAATTGGGTAGTTTTACATACTAATGTCTCCATTTGTTACTCTACATCACTGCGCCTGAACACTAGACGAATTCACTCTAGTGTTATATTTCTATCGCCTGTATCAACTGCTAGGCACTCAGCGGAAAGTCCGCTGGAAAAATACGAAACGCTAAATGTGTACATCTGAATATTTTCAAACACTAAGATATTTATGCACTATGTAATTAGATCTGCGACCTGTATGTCATAAACTTAGTTGTGCCCGCTTCAATTTTCTTTTCCCGTCTCTGAATCTATTAATTATTAGCATTTGTGTATTTAACTTGTAGTAAGTCTTATGTGATCAAGACTGTTTTAATTTTCAACTTTTAAAGACGTTTGCTCATTACTTCGAGTCGACGAAAAAGGACCAAATATACGACTATTTACAGCACGTGTTCATGACAAAGAACAGAAGTAATTCAATTGAATGTCACTATTAATTAACAGGCTCATTTTTAGTGCTCAAGCACTAACTATTTCTGCACAAGAAAAGTATACTTTTAGTTTTAAGGAAAGTATTTTACAAAATAATGAGATGTATTAAGTAATCGATTAACAGCTGATCATAATTAAACATTTTCTTTGACAGAAGGAAATAATTTAGCACGTCGTAGGCTATTTTGTCCATCGTTCATTAAGAAAACTTCGTTATGATTAACAAAATGTATATCAAGCGGAATGAATTTTTTCATTCGTGCTATTATGGTAGTCAAATATCAACTTCTTTTATAGTAACAGGACAAAAGGAACCACATCATCAATAGAACGTATACACAACACATATAAACATTCCAAGTTAAATACACAAATGCTAATAATTAATAGATTCAGAGACGGGAAAAGAAAATTGAAGCGGGCACAACTAAGTTTATGACATACAGGTCGCAGATCTAATTACATAGTGCATAAATATCTTAGTGTTTGAAAATATTCAGATGTACACATTTTGCGTTTCGCAAAATCTTTTTAATTACTCACTGCACTTGCAGACACTCTGCTGACTGACGCTGTAAATACGTCACACGAATCTGAAGACTAGTAGCGTCGCCCTGCTGCTTGTGACTTGGTTGACAGACAGTGTCCTCCTACACCGACTGCCGTGAGGAGAAGGTCGGCCAGCCGACCACGCAGCGTAGTCGAGTGCGCAGCCTGGTTCGTCCATTGTCGACTGGAACCCCGGTCTGTGGAAGGTATGCGTGTCGTGACGTAGTACTGCTTCTAAGGATCAGTTGCCAGCGTTTATGAAGTCATGGTGATGTAGCGTCGCACGCTGGCATCTAGTAGACACAGAGAGGAAACAGGCGCCTGTATCGCGCCAAACCAAACCTCGTGCCGCTACATCATAAAACAGGTAAATAAAAGCCACATAAAAAAAACGGTTTGAAATAGTGCAACTGCGTTAAATTCATATTTATTTATGAAAACGCAAATAAATGTCTCCACAAGTCACAGTCCTGAAAGTCATCATTAGGTGTTGTTACTCGAAGATGCACATGATATTTCTTCCTTTTTCGCTTTCCACTCGCTTTCTGCCTCCTCCTTCATAAAGTGAGCTTACAAACTCCCCACTTTTCTTCTTTTCAAGTTTCTTTTTAAGTGACTGTTCCACTTGAAGTTACGATCGCAATAATTGGCATGCTTTTCACGGCTTAATAAATTATTTACTTCGTTCTTCTGATCCTTGGCCAAACACCCAGTTGAGAATGTTGTTCTGAGTTCTGTAGCTGCCGAAATTTCTGCCAGGTAGTCACCAAACTACGAGTACATTTTCTGTGCACAAAAATCGACCTTACCTGTCTCACTCGGATTTCGTGAACGTAAAACTTTAGACTGTCTGTTGATAGCAAAAGAGCTGTTGATCGCATTGTAACTTCCTCACATCACAAATCAAGAATTTTCTACCACGGTCAGCAGTGCAGTTATGTTGGTTTTTGACAAATTTATCCAGTTCATTAATGTGAAGTTAAAAATCAGAAGAACTTAGTTGTCCATCATAACTTGGCGGCTGCACTACTTTTGTCCCATAATCTTTGCATGTGAACGCATCACGAATTACTGCACTCGGTTCAACAGCCTGATGAATTTCTTGGCGCTCTAATATTAATTGAGAATGAATTTCGGTCACCCCGAACTCGTTCTCTTCATCGTGGTGCTTACTATCCTGAGTGGATCCTAATGTTCGGTATTCTTTGGCTTTATAATTTCGTTTTTCAACTCTTTGAACAATGCTTGCAGGTCATTACGTGTATCTACTACCTTTTGATCCAATATTTTGTCGAAATCTATTTTCTGCTTTTGATTATGCTAATGTAATACGTGTTTGTAGGTTTTTCCGGCGAATACGCTGCTTGACAGGCTCTGGGGCATGCAGCCGGACTGACTGATCGTTGTAGAAACAATTTTCCACGGCGTAACGTGTCATCAACATCAGCTTACTCCTGCTGACTCACATCATGGTTCCGTGGCATATTCTGCTCTATTTTCGTTAACAGGTTCTGTTAGGGCAAGAATTTCCGTGCATACAAGCCGAGACATCACGATAACTCCTACAAAAGCGCACATTAAGTATTTCTGGGACACTATGCAATTTCCGAGAGTTCGCTATAGAAACTGAGATTCGTTCTGGAACTACAGCTGTCAAGAAGAGACATTACCTGTACATTGATCGGTGTCAGACTGTAGCAGCAATCGTAATATTTGATTGTAGTTGCACTAGTAAATACGTTTCCTGACTTCCAATATTCTTGTGAGTCTTGTATGTATTTGATGATCTGTAGACAACCTTTGTAGGGTTTAACTATCAGCGCAAAATAATTTTACCACTGAAAGTCTCATCTGCAGAAAACAATGGCGAACAGAGCTCCAATACCAGCAGCAGCAGCAGTTTGACGTTTAAATTCAGTGACGAGCGGGCTGTTCTGTTAGGATCGCTTGGAACAATGCACCCTGTGCTATTCTGGGAAGCATTGGAACATCTCTCTCGGCGCTCTACCATACTGCAGCTATGCGTCATCGCATCAGCTATGGTAGACACATGTGCTGCCCAGAGGCGTCTCGCAAATGGGACCAGTGTGAGCGTGCCTTGGAGTTCTGTGATGTCAGTATAACACTCATGGGACTCTAACTGTATACCCGAAAATAGACCCAACTTTCACCTGCACCAGCATGAGAGCGATGGCTCGCACTGGCTTGCGTCCGGCAGTGGCTCGTGGTGGCAGCATGCATGCTCTTGGAGCATCTGTGCTCTGCAAATAGGTCTTTGCTCCCATGTGGTCACATCAGCAATGGTACCTAGGTGATCACGGATTTCGAGAGGAATCTCTCAGGTGTCAAGCATAAAAGCGATGTCACCACCTCATGCTTGAGGGCAGCTGTGCATGGCTTGGCAGTTGACGGCAACGTCACTTCTTGGGGGCTGTCGCTAGCCTCATGTATGGTCCAGTGGACAGGGGGCCGTGGGCGGTGCCTGCATACGTTGTTTGCATGTCTGTTGCATTATTTTGCTTGCAGATCTGTAGGCTGTGCCATGCATTATTTGGATAGTTTAAGAGTTGATTTAGTGTCTGCACATCTGTGTACTGCATTATTTAGGAGGAGTTTGCATGTCTGTACTGAAATAATTTCGGTAATTTAGGAGTCGTTTGCGTGTCTGCAGAGCATTATTTAGGAGTAGTTTACAGGTCTGTGGGTTGTGTGGTATGACCCCAAGCATGTCAGAGCATGTGTTTTGTTTCAGCGTGATAAATATACTATCTCTCAAAATCCTTACCTAAATAAATTATTGCAAAATAAATAAAGTACACTCCGTCCTTACTCTTTCCAGCGACCCAGCGCAGGCTGAGTCAGTGCCCCCTTCAGACAGTCATCTTGGGTTGTCATGACCATACTGTTTCCTGTCATTCCCCCCCCCCCCTCCCCCCCTTCTTCGGTTATGTCATGGAACAGATGACAGTGCTCTCTTGTGGCAATACTGTGTACTAGATCCAGACTCAAGGTGAACACACTGTATCCCGCCATCTTGGAAAATGGTACTTGCGTCATCAGCTGACGCCATTCTCGCCATCTTGGATTACGTCACGGAATGGACGACAGTGCTCTCTGGTGGTGGTACTGTGTACTAGGTCAGCTGAGCTCTGGCCCTCGTGGCAAACACACTGGATTGCGATAGTGTCTCAAATTGCTTAAATAAAGACTGGTGCATGATATGAACAACTGATGAGTAGCGAGCATTTTGCAAAGTCTTTTAGATGGATTGTTATTTTAAGAATTTACGAGTTGTTTGGCTCTCTGGACATAAATGTATTTCATTATTTACAAGTGGTTTGCAGGTCTGTAGGCTGTGTGGCATGTCAGAGCATGTGTTCTGTATAACTGTGATAAGTATACTATCTTTCAAAATTCATCCCTAAATAAATTGTTCCAAAATAAATAAAGTACACTCCTTCCTCTCTCTAGCAGTCCAGCACAGGCTGAGTCATTTTCGCACCAATCCCTAGGAAGAGATGTCGGTCGGGTGACTTAGGTTAGTGGAGGCAGCCCAACTGCCCTTCCTTTCCCGCCATTTTTCTCAGATTAGTAGTGATTCCATTATCCTGATGGAATTTAAACTTCCTTCCAGGGGGTGTGGTGGGGGGGGGGGCATGGCAAATTTCCCTCCAAAAGCCGCCATCTTGGATAACGAATGGTACTTGCATCATCAGCTGATGTCATTCCCGCCGTCTTGGATGACATCATGCACTGCTGCCAAGTTTACACGGCACTATCTTGGATGACGTCATCGCCGCCATCTTGGATACATCTGGCAACAATGGAGAGTGGGGTGGTAACAGCTTCGTTCCAGTACTCGTGCTTTGTGATTATGACACATCTACATCTACATTTTCATCTACAGGGTGAGTCACTAACTATTGGCTCCAAGAATAACTCCTAAAGTATGACAGGTGCGGAAAAGTTTGTGGGACAAATGTTGCATGGGACAACAGGGGCCATAATATGACGTTGGTTTTTTGTTGCTAGGTGGTGTCACTTCAGAGATACGAAGGTCAACTTTTATTTTTTTAAGTGGGATGCTATAGTTTGGTACTTATTTTCTGATAGCGGCTATGGAGACGAATCCAATCATGTGAAACAGTAAGGTCTTTGAAGGTCAACGAAGGTCACAAAAGTGGCGTGTATGTCCATTTACAGAAGGTGTTCGAAGTGATGACCATTGGTATCAATGCAGTACTGTAATCTTCTTATCATTGATTGTGTGGTATTCCTTATACCATTGGCACTTATCGAAGCACATGCTCTGACAATTCTGTCTCGCATATCTTCAGGTGTAGTTGGAATATCTTTATAAACAATGTCTTTTACGAACCCCCACAAGAAAGAATCCAGAAGCGTCAAGTCTGGCGAACGAGCCGGCCGCGACACATCTCCTCCGCTTCCAATCCAACGATTTGGGAACTGTCTCTGCAACTCATTTCTAGCCATCAGCGAAAAATGTGGCGGACACCCATCGTGTTAATACCACATTTAGTTCCTTGTTCCTAAAGGTATTTCTTCCAATAACGGACAATGTTTCTTGCAGGAATGTGGTGTACTTGCTACCATTAAGATTTCCTTCGATGCAATGGGGGGCTATAATTCTGTCCTCCAGAATCCCACACTATACGTTCATCGACCACAGTATCTGGTTTGCAACTGGGCGCAGCCAACACGGATTTTCAGTTGCCCAATAATGCATGTTATGCAAATTAACATTTCTGTGGTTCGTTAATGTAGCCTCGTCAGTAAATAAAATCAAATTAATAAATGTGTCATCCCTCTGAATCTGAAGTTGAGCCCATCGGCAGATTTCAGTACGACGTATACAATCCGTACCACTTAATTCTTGCTGGAGACTGATATGGTAAGGATGATATTTATGGCGATGCAGAACACGAACAACGCTACTCTGGCTCATGCCACATTCCCTTGAGATTTGACGCGAACTAACACAACGATCTCGAACCACAGTGGCAAGAGTACCAATTTCCATTTCCTCGTTAGTAACTTTCCTTTTCCAGATATGTTTCCGAGTCGTTAAAGGTCCAGTTGTTCTCAATTTATCATACACATATTTAAATTTACGACGTGTAGGGTGAGTGCGTTGAGGATATTTTTCACTGTATAAGTCTCTAACTCTCACTGAATTTCGTTGGCATTCTCCGCGAATGAGAAACATATCGACTTATTCTTCGAAGGAATACATCATTCACATTCGCTTGATTCGACGATATAAGTCTTACCGTTCCTATTAGTTCTGAATTGCGACACTGTCGAATGGTGTCTACATGTCAATGGCACGTTTAATGGATACGCCGTAGTCGACGAATATTTACTATTTTCAAGATGTACGAGACCGAATTGTCAGAGCATGTGCTTCGATAAGTGCCCAGGTGATAAGGAATACCACTCAATCCATGATAAGATTGCAGCACTGCACTGATACCAATAGTCATCATTTCGAACATCTTTTGTAAATGGACGTTCATGCAACCTTGTTGACCTTCGTTGACCTTAAAAGACCTTATTGTTACACATCATTAGATTCGTCTCGATAGCTACTAAAAAAAATGTTGACCTTAATATCTCTGACGGGACCCCACCCAGCAACAAAAAACCAACGTTATATTATGCCCCCATTGTCCCATACTACGTTTTCCCCACAAACTTCTTAGCTACTGTTGTGTCTAGACAAGACAGCCTAGACACAATGAAAGCCGAAAGGCACGCGCTAAGCTAAAGCAGGAAGGCGTGAGGTCTGAAACAGGATACGTAAAGAATGCTATAAAGAAAAGTACGTAGCTTCTGGAATACTTAACTTTAATCCATCCTTTTGGTACATCTGGAGATTGTGGCGATACAAGTGAGACTCTTTAGATACATGCAATGTTACTAATGGCGCCTTGCTAGGTCGTAGCCATTGACTTAGCTGAAGGCTATTCTAACTATCTGCTCGGCAAATGAGCGAGGCTTCGTCAGTGTGCATCGCTAGCTACGTCGTCCGTACAACTGGGGCGAGTGCTAGTCCGTCTCTCGAGACCTGCCGTGTGGTGGCGCTCGGTCTGCGATCACACAGTGGCGACACGCGGGTCCGACATGTACTAATGGACCGCGGCCGATTTAAAATTACCACCTAGCAAGTGTGGTGTCTGGCGGTGACACCACAGCTACTATCATACTTTCGGAGTTATTATAAGTGGAAATAGTTAATGACTTACCCTGTATACTCCAAAAGCCACCTTGTGGTGGGTGGTGGAGTGTACTTTGTATACCACAGTCAGTTCACTGCTTCCCTTTCCACTCACAAACAGTTCGCTGGAAGAATGATTGCCGATAAGCCTCCGTGCGGCCTCGTAACCCCCTAAATTTATTTTCATGGTCTTTTCGCGAGATATACTTAGGAGGAAGGAGACTACTTGTTTACTCTATTAGGAAAGTACGCTCACGTAACTTTGACTTTAAACTACACAGTGGCGCAGAACGCTTCTGTTACAGCGTCTGGCACCGGAGTTGCTTGATCATTCCTGTCACGCTTATGCGTTTACCAAATAAACCTGTCTCGATGCGCCCCGCTGTGCTTTAGTTCTTCAGTATTTCCTCTATAAGTCCTGTCTGGCATGGATCCCATACTCACGAGAATTATTCAAGAATAGTTCGAACGAGTGTTTTGTAAGTTATTTCCTTTGTTGATGGGCTACATTTCCTGAGTATTATTTCAATGAATCTCAGTGTGGTATTAGCTCCACTCGCGATTAATTTTATGTGGTCTTTTCATTTCAGATCGCTCTGTACGCATACTGGTAGGTGTTTTATGGAAATAAAAAGCTTCTAGTGAGTGTTCTGTAGTTGTGTGATCGCAGTATAGAGGTCCTTCTGTCTTTGTATTCGCAATACGTTACGTGTGTTTATGTTGAGGGTCAATCGCCACTCCCTGCACCATGCGTCCATCTTCCGCAGCTCTACCTGCATTTCGGTACAATTTTGTAGCGCCGCAAGTTCTCTTTATACAACAGCACTAGCCGCGACAAACCTCGTGAAACTTCTGACGTTATTTACTAGGTCATCCATAAATATTATGAAAAGTAATGGACCTAAAACACTCCTTTGCGACGCGCCTGAAGTTATTTTTAAATCCGACGACTTATCTTCGTTCACAATGCCATACAGTATTCTGTTTGCTAGAAACTCTTCAATGTCACACAGTTGGTCAGATATTCCATAATTTCGTTTTTTGTTCATTAAGAGGCAGTGCGGAGCTGTATCGAATGCCTTTCGGAAGTCAACGACATCTACCTGAGGGCCTGCATTTACTGCTTTCTGGGTCTCGTGGATTATTATCCTTTCGGACGTGTTATGCCTCTACCTCTCAAACTTTTATTAAGGAGCAGTATCTAACGTTACATGATATTATGCATTTTAAGAACTCTCAGAGGTGAACAAACGTTAGAAGATGTTTTAGCAGCCGTTTAGCATCGAATAATGGATCTTTTGATTTTTTAACTGACTTATACATTAAATCACAGAGAGGAAAAAATACATACAGTTCCGTGCATATAAGTGTAACGGATATATTGTAATGCTTATTTCAAGTACTGATAATCTTTCCACGCATAAATTTCATTTCAGTGTACGTTATTGGACTACCATCGTTTCATGGTAGCAATATATGTGTACATTATAGCGCCATTTACCACTAGTACAAAGGAAGTTTTGAGGATCTAAGTCTCTGAAAGACTGCGTAACTGGCGCAATGCTCGACATTTTTCAATTTGCGTTGTGAAAAACGCTGCCCGTGTCTACTCTGGATTGACGACAAAAAATGAGCCGTCTGACAGTCCGCCCCCACCTCCCCCTCCACACTGATTTACTGAAATAATTTCTACCGCGTATACTGGCACGCAAGTTTGACGCACACATTTGTTTATTGATACAACGATTAAAATATCTTTGACTGACAGCTGAAAGCGGGGAAATTCGGCGTTACGCGATAGCCTCCTGTGTGCTGACGCCGTGCCATTCCCTTTGTCGCTCTTGTTTGTACACAGGAGACAATACCGTGGACTCACGCCATTAAAGAGTCAACGACGATGGGATGAAAAATCGTTCCAAACATCGGCTCGATCATAGTCGAGCACAAAGTTAATTCAGTGGAACAGGGAATGTGTATTTAGACTGTTCCATCACTGAACGTAACTGCAGAACTAAAACAATGAGAGCAGGAATAATAACATTTTGATACTGATGTGAGAAGCTTATGTCCCTCTTTTATCACATCATGGCCTCGTGTAAGGACATAGTTGTAGGTAGACTGTACGCATTCTCCAGATGCAAAGAAGGACAATTATACCTCAAAATTTGTACAGAAAGTTCCAAACCTTTACAGTCAGTTTTATACAAGGGTGATCGTAAGCACCTTGGAGTTTCAGAAGATTGAGTGAAAACTACAGGAAATACAAGAGAAATGACACATATTAATGCATAGAGAACATCTCCAAGTATCGATTTCGTGGAATCATTACAGAGCACTTCTTAGGGGCATATGTGTCAGAATATATGGACAAATTACTCGCGCCGTACTGTTGGCTTGAATTTGTTCACTGAGTTGCCCATCGGAAGGCGCGAACAAATTTCCGAAGCAGGTTACTATTGCTCCACTGAAGAATTGTATAAACGTGCTTCTCCGCCGGTATTCCCTGTATCACAAACTATAACCATGTAGTCCGTAGCTCGTGCGGTAGCGTTCTCGTTTCCCGCGCCCGGGTTCCCGGGTTCGATTCCCGGCGGGGTCAGGGATTTTCTCTGCCTCGTGATGACTGGGTGTTGTGTGATGTCCTTAGGTTAGTTAGGTTTAAGTAGTTCTATGTTCTAGGGGACTTATGACCATAGATGTTGAGTCCCATAGTGCTCAGAGCCATATAACCATATAGAGCACCTGCGTTATTAGTCTATTACTTGGAGATATACTGTATCTATTGGAAAGTGTCTCTCTTCTGCATGCCACGTAGTTTTCCGGCACTCTTATTATGAAATCACGGAGGTTTTTTTTTTAATCATCAGTCTTCTGACTGGTTTGATGCAGCACGCCACGAATTCCTCCCCTGTGCTAACCTCTTCATCTCAGAGTAGCACTTGAAACCTACGTCCTTAATTATTTGGTTGATGGATTCCAATCTCAGTCTTCCTCTACAGTTTTTGCCCTCTACAGCTCTCTCTAGTATCATAGAAGTCATTCCCTCGTGTCTTAACAGATGTCCTATGATTCTATCCCTTCTCCTTATCGGTATTTTCCACATATTCGTTTCCTCATTCCTTACCTTATCAGTCCACCTAATTATCAACATTTGCCTGCAGCAAAATATCTCAAATGCTCCGATTCTCTTCTGTTCCGGTTTTCCCACAGTCATGTTTCACTACCAAACAATTGTATAATCCAGACGAACATACTCAGAAATTTCTTCCTCAAATTAAGGCCGAAATTTGATGTTAGTAGACTTCTCCTGTTCAGGAACGCCTTTTTTGCCATAGCTAGTCTGCTTTTGATGTCATTGCTCCATCCATCGTTGGTTATTTTACTGCCTAGATAGCAGAATTCCTTAACTTCATCTACTCCGTGACCGTCAATCATGATGTTACGTTTCTCGCTGTTCTCGTTTCTGCTGCTTCTCATTACATTCGTCTTTCTCCGATTTACACTCAATCCCTACTCTGCACTCACTAGATTGTTCATTCCGTTCAGCAGATCTTGTAATTCTTCTTCACTTTCACTCAGGATAGCAATATCATCAGCGAATCGTATCATTGATATCCTTTCACCTTGAATTTTAACTCCACTCCTGAACCTTTCTTTTACTTCCATCATTGCTTCCTCGACGTACAGATCGAACAGTAGGGGCGAAAGGATACATCCTTGTCTTACACCCTTTTTAATATGAGAGCTGCGTTCTTGGTCGTCCACTCTTATTATTCCGCCATGGCTGTTGTACATATTATACATGACCCGTCTCTCCCTACAGCTTACCCCTACTTTTTTCAGTATTGCGAACATCTTGCACCATTTTACACTTTTTCCAGGTCGACAAATCCTATGAACGTGTCTTGATTTTTCTTTATTCTTGCTTCCATTATTAAACGCGACGTCTGAATTGCCTCTCTCGTGCCTCTACTTTTCCTAAAGCCAAACTGATCGTCATCTAGCGCACCCTCAATTTTCTTTTCCATTCTTCTGCATATTATTCTTGTAAACAACTTGGGTGCATGAGCTGTTAAGCTAATTGTGAGATAATTCTCGCACTTGTCAGCTCTTGCCGACTTCGGAAGTGTGTGGATGATGCTTTTCTGAAAGTCAGATGGTATGTCGCCAGACTCATACATTCTACACACCACGACTCCTGTTTCTTCTTCTATCACATCAGACAAATCTTCCCCCTCATAGCTACGCTTTCAATGTATTCTTTCCATCTATCCGCTCTCTCCTCAGCATTTAACAGTGGAATTCCCGTTGCACTCTTAATGTTACCACCCTTACTTTTAATGTCACCGAAGGTTTTGAGTTTCCTGTATGCTGAGTCTGTCCTTCCGACAACCAGTTCTTTTTCGATGTCTTCATATTTTTCCTGCAGCCGTTTCGTCTTAGCTTCCCCGTACTTCCTATTTATTTTATTCCTCAACGACTTGTATTTCTGTATTCCTGAGTTTCCCGGAACATTTTTGTACTTCCTACTTTTATCAGTCAACATAAGTATTTCTTCTGTTACTCATGGTTTCTTCGCAGTTACCTTCTTTGTACCTATGTTTTCCTTCCAACTTCTGCATATGTTGCCATTCCTTAGTACTTCCGTATCCCACTTCTTTGCATATTGGTTCTTCCTGACATGTTTGCACTGGGGCACGTCTTATAATCCAGTATCTGATTTCGGAAATCTCTGTCTGACCATGATGTAAAGTAACGGGAATATCACCCGACATTTTCCGAGTATTCCTTCAATTGTGTTTCTTGAACGGGGTATTCGCTATTACTGACTGAAACTTGTTATAGAACTCAATTAGTCCTTGACCTCTCTCATTCCTTGTGCGAAGCCCATATTCTCCTGAACAATTTCTTCTACTCTTTCCCCTAGAAATGAATTCCAGTCCGTCATGACTATTAGATTTTCATCACCCTTTACGTACTGTATTACCCTCTCAATATTCTCATACACTTTCTCTAGCTTTTCATCTTCAGCTTGCGACGTCGGCATGTATACCTGAACTATCGTCGTCGGTATTGGTTTGCTATCGATTCTGGTAAGAACAACCCTGTCACTGAACTATTCACAGTAACACACTCTCTGCCTTACCTTCCTATTCATATATTGGTTTGCTATCGATTCTGATAAGAACAACCCTGTCACTGAACTATTCACAGTAACACACTCTATGCCTTACCTTCCTATTCATATATTGGTTTACTATCGATTCTGATAAGAACAACCCTGTCACTGAACTATTATTCACAGTAACACACTCTCTGCCTTACCTTCCTATTCATAACGAATCCTACTCCCGTTATACCATTTTCTGTTGCTATTGATGTTACCCTATACTCAACTGACCACTTCACTTCACTGACCCCTATTATATCTAGATTGAGCCTTCTTATCTTCCTTTTCAGATTTTCTAGTTTGCTTACCACGTTGAAGCTTCTGACATTCCAAGCCCCGACGTCTTTTTCTCATGGCAACCTCCCCCTTGGCAGTCCCCTCCTGGAGATCCGAATGGGGGACTATTCCTGAATCTTTTGCCAATTGACAGATCATCATGACATTTCTTCAATTACAGCCTACATGTCCTCTGGATACACATTATGTGTCTTTAATGCAGGTAATTATGAATAACTTACTAAGGTGATAGGGGACCTTGAACTGAGTACTTTGAGTTATGCAGCTGCCATACTAAGTCTCTCGTCCTTACCTCACTCTGGACGTCGTCTTTGATATCTGATCAGCTGCACTTTTCAAAAATTCTAAGTTACTAACATTTCCTCGTTGCAGGAAACCACTCTATAGCTGACTGAGGCATTCGATGGGGGTTGCCACCTAATAACTTATGAAACGTCCCCTTAGCAAAATTATTGAATTACTGTGCTGATAAACATCTTATGTTATTTGATTTTCAAACAGCTGAGCAAAACTGAACGTACTCAGACATTACTCTCTTTACTTATTCTGATCAACACTAAACTGACACACAATATTTTTAGCGCAACGCAATCTGACTTTCAAAAATCCCTACAAAAGAATGGCCCTGACTAACATTAACCTATAAGTTTCACAAATCACTTATCTCACAAAAATCTTCGTTACTCGAACTACTGCAATATAGTGAGCGCCACTACTGCCAGCTAAATAAAAGATTCAAACTACTGAAGGCACTAACTACTGATAGGCATAGTTAGATTTTGATAGAAAGCAAACAATATATTTACCTTAATAGTGTTCATAAGTGATAATGTATATATCAGTCCATGATATCCAATATTACAAATTTACTCTTTCTGATGGACACACGTCCAGATCGTCCACTCTCAAAATTCCGCCATCTCTGTCCCCACATCCACCACTGCTGGCGGCTCACCTCCAACTGCGCAACGCTACGCGCTGTTAACAGCCAACTGCCCAACACTACAATGGTGACTATTCCAACAATGCCGCCCAGCCACAGACTGCTCAAAGCACAGCCTGCGATTTTAATACAAAGCGCTACGTGGCATCACCAACATAAAAATCTAAACATCCAACTTACATAGCCACCATGCTCCCTACAAAAAATTTTACAGATTGTTTTGGGCAGTGGCCAATACAGATTTAAAAAAAAAATTCATAATTGCAATAACAAAGAAATCAAATGCACACACTTATCGATACAATGTTGGTCAAAAGCTAAAATTTTCTCACAGTCCATAAAGACAGTCCTGATCGTTCATCACAGTAAAATTGCAGTGTTTTTCTCAAAGTCTGAGCGGTAAAAGAAAATGCACACAGAAGTAGTGGATTTCCATGCAGTCTTGAAGAAGTAGTGTTGTCCTTCCAATGGAAAGACAGTGCTGACTTTTGACATGCAGAGAGGTAATGGGCCACAACAGAGCAAATCCACAGCAGAGTCTGTCGAAGTTTTGAAGAATATTGGTAGGTAGGTCATCACAGAGCAGACCCGCTGTAGTCCTGGTAGAGAGAATGGTATTGGTGGGCCGCCAGAGGCGCAGACCCACTGCAGTCCTTATAGTAATAATTGTATTGGTGGGCCATCGAAGGTGCAGACCCACTTCAGTCCTTGTAGAGATGGCCAGCAGCCATCTGTTGCGACTGTGCAGGTGCACAGTCACCATCGAAGAGTCTTGTACTATATAGCAAGTCCATAAACCACCACTTGTGCACTCACAAAGTTTTTGGAATTGTCCTTAGAACCAGCAATGCTGTTAACCAGTCCCTTACTGAATTATCAACACACGTGCAAGCACTAACAGTCCCAACTTCTCACATACTGTGCATATATTATGACCAACAGAAACGTGTGCAGTGAAATGATACTTAATTTGAAGAACTGTTGTCTATACAATTATAAATTTACAACATAAGAATACAATTACAAAGGTACAAAATACATCATTAAAGAATATAACAGTACAGATAACATTTGTAGTAACACATGCCTTACAAAAGAATAGAAATAAACATATACATCAGTGTTACAGGAATTATGACATAAGTAAATATATAAAATAATGAGAATAGATTTCGAAACATTAATTTCACACATGAGCATTGAAACATAACAGAATTAATACTGTCTATACATCTTTACAAAGTAAATAACATATTATCAATGCTAATTATATTAGGGGATAACAGTATTCCTCGTCATAGTGAATGTAGCTCAGTACTTGAAAAATTCTACAACATAAATCTTATTAGTTAAACACATAAAGACAGGAGAAACACAAATACACAGGAGTACACAAACACATAGCAGAATAACACAGGAGGCAAGGACAGGGTTTGTTTTCAGTGTAACATTTGGTGCTGCAGTCCAACCCAAAACTTCATTCCATAGATCTTTCGTCTTATTTCAACATTTGTTTCCACCAAAAAAAAATCCTATCCAAGCATGCTTTCTGTATTTATATGTTCACATATTTCTTACCTCATTGTTTATTTTCCATTATCTTACCTCATCATTTATTTTCAAGAAAATCCTACCTAAACCTGTTGTCCCTAAACCCTACTTTTTTGTTCATATCCTCTCTCAAAATACTTTTTTTGGGCAAACCATTTTCTTATAGCTTCTCAATGCATTTCTTCCAATTCATCACAACTCGTTCTCTCATATAGCATACCCCATCTTAAGCTAACTTAAATCTACTGAGCTCAGATGCTAAACTAAGGGACGAGGCAATGCAGCAGCACAAAACAAGTAACACAAACAGCAATGACAAAAAAATGGAAATTGGCCAAGCAAGCAGCAATATATCTAAATTAGCAAAGCAAATGAAACATTACAACTAATATAAGGCAATGTGCAGCAAATAAGAAAAATAAATCAGTAGTACAACTGGCTTAACAGAGTAATATAAAGTGAAATTCAGTAGCACTATGCCTGGCAAACAGCAGCAGCAAATGTAATAATTTATATCTAAACATGACAAACCCACAAGCAGAAAAAATGGTACAGTAAAGATGGCCATGTCTAACACCTATGTCACATCTTAACACTAGAGTGATGCATCACAAAAATTTACTCAGCAAAAAGTTATCAAATCGTTGACAAAAATTATGTATGCAATTCCTGTGAAGTGGAAATGTCTTTTTGTGCTCCCTCGTTTTTTTGGAAGTAGATTGTAAAACTATTAGTTACTGGATCTGTAGGCATAAAAAAACTATATTTGTATATCTATTAAATTTTATTTTAACCAATGCTGCAGTGCAGCTAGAAACTAGATATTAAACAAAATGAGCAATCTCTCAACTAGAAAGACAATAGACCTAAAATCTTTCTGATAATTTCATTAGGCATTTTAGTAAATATCATAAATTAAGAGCTCCACAGTGTAATCATATATTTTCAAGTTTGAGCATGTCGCATTTGCGATGCTTTCTACAAAGAAATGTCAATAGCGAGGATAATATGGCCTCTCTTTTTTTCAGCTAATGGCTTTTTCTCCAGGCAGCTGGAACAGCTGGCTGCTCATAACGCATTACGTCAAGGTCACTTGGCTTTCTTACCGAAATATTTACGACAGCAGTTTGCATTACAGTGACAGTCTGATATAAAAAATTTCACAGTTTGAGAATTTTCGTTACAAATGTGTAGAAACAAAATCCTATAAATATAACAGTGCCCAAAAATTTTCGTCGGCATTGTAATACATTCACACATTTACACACATTTCATAACTCTTAAAGTACGATTCCTGGTTTCCAACACCCTTTTTCACAAACCAGAGTCCCTAACCACTACTCATTATTCCTTACCTTATTACACATATACATATTCGTCGACACTTCTTCAATATTTCATCATAATAAATATGTAGCATAATCAAATTCCTCATATAGCATTAGCTTATTGATCATAAACTCACCTCAACAGCATAATACACATCGTCATCGTAATAATAACATCATAGCACCTCAGTCAAATCTCAAAATCGTCGTAGCTTCCTCCAATAATTTCAAAACCTAAAAAAAATTCTCTGCTCATTGCAATAGCGTCATCTACCTCAAACGTACTTTAAAAATCATGATCCCACACCAAATACATCATTCAAAGCTCTCATAGTAGCACAATGGTTAAAAAAATGAACAGTTCACAAAGTACAGACAAAATACAATTTCATAAGTGTGAAATTATCCAGCTGTGTAATTGCGTAAACATGTGTCACTGACATAGTAAAAAAAATTTTGTTTCTTTGTTAATCAGATAGCTGTGTGGTTCAGTGTTAGAGAAATATGGTACCGATGTGTAAAGTTGTATAAGCAAATACCATACTAGCTAGGGCTCCTTGTGCTTGCCAAACACATGGTACACAAAGTAAGCGTGTACCCCCTTGAGGATTAATTTAATTATAACCTCAGGTGTTACAGATTACAGCAATGGAATGAAATGTATCATGGAAAATCTTTGTATCATTGTAATTCAAAAATCTTTAAAAATAAATGTTTTAAGTACAAAGTTAATCACTCAAATGCGTGTCCTGTAGCGCTAAATGTGGGTCTTGCTGTAAGGTAATTCTGTAGAACTGTCGTAGTTATCGTCCTCTGTAAGCAAAGTTCTGCTGTAACGTATTGTTGTGTTACGGAAAAGGCTGTCTCATTGTAGCTATATCACAAAAGTTACTACTAAAACATGTTTTACTTTCCAGAAGAATTCAGAAAAACTGTGCAGATTAAAACAGATACAGCGCAAAAGCAATAATATAAATTGTGTCACTCATTAGTAGCGTCGTGATATAATCGTGTAGCTGTCAAATAAACTAACCACTGTGTCATCTGGTATCTGTCAGAAAGTACTTTAAATCCAGAATGTATTTTCAAGTAAACCAAAATGTTGCATTAAAATCTCATTAGCAGTACCGGTACATGTTCTAAGTATGTGAGCCTTATGGTCATTACGTAATCTTGCAACTAACAAGCAAGAATGTACACACACAATAACACTGTGTCGTCTATTCACTATAACAATACACTCGTAAATACTGTCTAAATATGTTCCCTAGGTTCTTGACTGGATAGTTAACTTCAAAACATGGTTGCATGTTAACAGTTTCTCAGTGTGACAAATTGTACTAGTAGCGTGAAGTGAAAAATTTTATGGCAAAGACTAAGTTAAAAAACAGATTATCTCTCAATAAACGGTTTTACATGTGAAATGTAGTGCAATCCTTTACTCTTCCTAGTACGCAGAGTTTCAACTTCTACGCAATTATCATGTGATATACGTCGGATTCTGTAAGGTCCATTGTAAATCAGAAAGAATTTGTGACTCAAGTGTTTCTTCTTATGTGACAATGAATGAGCTTTAATGAGAACTTTCTGACCAATATATAATTTCTTTGCATTTGGTTTACCGTGTAGTTTTCTCCTTTTGTCTGCTGCAGATTTTATATTTTTAATAGCCAAATCTATTATGTCTTTGTGTCGAAGTTTACGTGTATTCGGGAAAGGTACAAGCTCTCTGATTCTGTTCGGTGGTTCTTCATTCTTCAGTACAAGAGTAGGTGGTAAAGCAGTGGAGTCATGAGGCATTTCATTCAGCGTATTTTGAAATAAGTGTAAATATCTGTCCCAATGCTGATGCTTTTTGTGACAATAAAGTCTGCAAAGCTTATTGACTTCTTTCATAATCCGTTCAGACGGGTTACAATGTGGTGAGGACAATGAAATAAAAACAGGTTTGATTTTATGATTCCGAAGCATGCGTGACCAAACAGCAGATCTGAATTGCGATCCGTTATCTGAAATGACTTTATCAACGTGGCCAACTTCACGTAAGAAATTTTTAACAAAGGCGTTGGATACAGACCGTCCAATGGCTTTACGTAACGGAGTGAAAGAAACAAATTTTGAAGTAAGTTCAACAGCGACTAGAACGTACGAAAATCCATTCAATGTTCTGACAAGGGGTCCCAAGGGATCAACAGCAGCAAATTCTTTTAATTTAGAAGGAATGATAGGAAACAACGGAGCACGATGTGAGATAGTAGATGGTTTCGCCCTTTGACAAAGTTTACAAATAGCAAGACTCTTCGAATTCTCTTTTCCATATTGTTAAAATAACAAATCGTTCGAAGAATATGATAACATTTTCGTGGACCAAAATGTGCGTAGCTAAAATGAATGTACCAAATGAGCTTATTAACAAAATCGTCTGGAATGCAAAGTACCTATAGCTTGTCATCAACAGTGCAGCGTTTGAAGAGTATGTTGTTTCTAACCAGATGATAATGCCGAATCTGAGTGTGTGTCTTTTCATGCCATTTACTTTTGATGTCTTTCCACATCGGATCTTTATCTTATTCATGAGCAATGTCCTTTAAAGATGTGATGATGAAGTTTTCAAAGGCGACTTTCTGAATGTAAAGAATACTGAAATTTTTCTCGAGGTTGCCTTCTGTGTTACTATTCTCAAGCCCAGCCGGTGCGCGTGACAGTGCGTACGCAACAATGTTCTCCTTGCCAGAAATGTAGACTATTGTGAAGTGGAATTCTTGCAGAAACAATGCCCAACGTTTTAACCTGTGATCATTTAATTTTAGACACATAAGAAATTGTAATGCACGATGATCATTTTACACTTTTACGTGCTTATCAGAAAGAAAGAAACGGAACTTGTTAAATGCCCAAACGATAGCTAAAGCTTCTAATTCAGTAACGGAATAATTTTTTTCAGATTTTGTTAGCACTCAGGCTAGCAAAAGCCTTGGTTTTCTGAACAGTAGTGTCATTTTCTGTGGCTTCTTGAAATAAATGGGCACCAAGACCCACCTTAGAAGAATCCGTGCTAAGGCAGAAATCTTGTGAGAGATCTGGATGAGCTAGTATTGGCGCGTTAAGCAGCGCTTCTTTCATAGAATTGAATTCCAACTGTGCTTGTTCGTCCCAGTTCCAAATAGTATTTTTTCCAGTGAGAGAACAAAGTTTTGGTGTAACTGGAATTTGCATATTCAGAAAACGACGGTAAAAATTTAGGAGACCTAGAAAACTGCAGACTTGTCTTTTTGTGGATGGAACTGGAATGGCTCTGATTGCTTCTAACTTTTCAGGATCCGGCTGAATGCCTTCAGAAGAAATAATATGTCCCAAAAACCTCACCTTTGACCTACCGAATTCAGACTTTTCCAAGTTAACTGTGATTCCAGATTCTTCAAAAATACGTAACAAATTGTTGAGGATGCGATGATGTTGTTCTCATGAGGCTTCTGCTATTAGAATATCATCCACATATAAGGTGATGTGACGTTTTAAGAACTCAGGTAATATGGAATTTAGCCCGCGAATGAATGCTGCCGAAGAAATGTTCAAACCAAAAGGAAGTTTCCGAAACTGATAACAAACGCCGAAACAAAGAAAAGCTGGTATTTTCTACATTCTGGATGAAGTTCGATCTGATAAAAGCAGGATCTGAGATCAATAGAAGACAACACTTCTACACCATTAAAATTTTGAAGAAGTTCTTCCAACGTTTGCGGCCTGTCTGTTTCAGGAATGATGATAGTATTGATTTGTCTCGAATCTAAGACAAGCCTGATCGATCCATTTTTCTTCTCAACAACATGTAATGGTTTGTTGTATGAGCTTACTGCAGGCTCAATAATGCCCTCGTCAAGCATAGATTGTATTTCTGTTCTAACACGGTCCCTAGAATGTGCCGGAATTACGTATGGTCTAACACAAAATTTAGTATGCTCACGAACACGAAATTGGTATTGAAATCCCTTGATTGTTCCTGTTTTGAGAGTAAAACCTGTGGAATGTGCTTGTAAAATCTCAAAAAGGTCTTACCTATCAGTGTCATTACAATTCTCAATTGTTTGAATTTTATTCTGAATTAACTAATTAGTATCAAATGCGCCGTCGATATCATCCCTGTCAGTACTTGCAGAGTAATTGTTAGTGTCAAGTTCCGTCGAAAATTCCAAACTGTTGTCTAACAGGAGGTAAAGCCGATTAATTTCTTCGTAATGGTTTGAGAGCCAATCTTCAAATTTCAAAGCTATTGACTTACCTCCTTCCTCTAAACTTATTTCAGCATCGTGAAAGTTTAAGATTGCTTTGCATTCATTCAAAAAGTCTACTCCCAATATAATTTCCGTTGACAATAATGGAACACTAAGAAAGTTCATAGAGAAGCTGTGGCTTTGACAAAAGAATTCTAAGCTGGTTTGTTGGCGCACATCTACACTTTTTCCAAAGATTGCACCTTGTAATTTAATCTTACGTAACGGAAGGGTGGGGCAATCGTTCGATTTGTTGCATTTGCTAAAGGCTGTTTCACTAGTTACTGAAATGGGACTGACAGAGTCAGTACTGCCGTAAATTTAACGTCATTTACTGTAACGTGAATCACAGGATATGCAATGTTGTTATGTTTTACGTCGTGTTCCTGGAGTAAGATGTCCTTAATGTCTTCCATTTTTACGTAATTACTAGCCACGGCAGCTACGTCGTCAGCTTCATAAGTACGTTTTATGGCTGCCAACGGTGTGAGCCATTGCCTATTGTCTCTTTGTTGGCGCGCGTTGTTATTGGGATTTGGAGATCTAACTTCTACAAATTCACCTTGTCGAGAGGGCCCCGCCCTGTTTGAATCCCGCCAGTTCTGATGAAATTCAGGTCTGTTGTTTTGTCGCTAGTTTATATAGTTTCTTTTTTGTCGGTCATGTGGTGCAGAATTTCTCTCGGAATCGTAACTGCACGGTGGACCGTTGCATCTGACGTTGTCTCCTTTTACAATAATTATTTTGGTTTCCATATTGTCTGGTTCTTTGATTGTCTCTGTGATAGTCATTACCGCGGAGAGGTGATCTTTCCCTGTAATTATTACTACTCTGCCAACAGTTGTCATACGGGTGGTGTCAGTTTTGGTCACAATTTACGTTGTAAGAACAGCCTTGTCGTGTCCAGTTATTATTTCTTTCCTCACGGAATTGTGACGAATGTGACCTGTAATTGTTGTGTTCCTGTATTCGTGTCCCGCGATTGTCAGTGTCGATTTCCAATTCTTGTAAGAGTCCCTGAAAAGCTTCAATGTCGTCTTTGCAATGTCCTGCCAAAATAATATGACGTAAATGTTCAGGCAATTTTTTTAAGCAAATGCGGATGGGTTCTGAGGGGCTGTATGGGTTTGACAGGTACTGATTCTTGTGCAACATGTCTTCAAAATATTTCACAAAACTGGAAAATTCAGATTGTTCGAAATGTTTCATCATTATGATGCTATGTTTTACTCGGTCTTGTGTAGCTTGAGACCAATATGATGAGAGGAAGGCATGATAAAATTCTCCTTCACTATGACAATCGTGAATGACTGATCACATTCTTACAGCTGTTTCAGTCTGTAAATAGCCACACACTAATTCTAATCTGTGCTCTAATGACCAGTTGGGAGGAAAACAATGAGAGAATTGATGAAGCCATGCTTGTGAATGAATGTCGTTGCCGGAATTCTTAAATGTTTTGAATTTACGTGTAGTAATAAACAGCTTATAGTCAAAATCATCGTGTCGGCAAGTTGCATATCGGTCATCGTTACTTCGTTTCGGCGGTTCCTTCTCAAAATTCGGTGTACCTTGCCAATTTCTTTCATAATTTCCGAAGTGCCTCGTGTTATTATTTTGTGGCTGTTCCGTATTTCTATGTCCCTCTTCCCATATTGGAGTGCGAGTGCCCTCTGAAATATGTAATTCTTGTATTACCTGCGTCAACTGATCTTGTACTTCCCGGATTTCTCTTTTGTACTCTGTATTGATTTGATTTTGATTTTGTTCGAATTTTCTAATTTGTTCATACTCTTCTGTGTCAGTGAAGGCTACGGGTCTTGTGTCATTCAGATCATCATCTACCTTTGTAGATAAGTTAGTGAACTGATCCGAAAGTTCGGTTACTTTCTCCGATAGTGAACAGATTTCCTCAGTGAGTTTTTCTGAACCAAGTTTCAGAGTGTCCATTTGTGTTGAAATCGTATCTACTGTGTCCTTCAAGTTTTCCTGAGTTTTTGCAAGTTGCGTAAGCGAAACGGTAGATGCAATTGAGTCAATTTTAGCTTGCAAGGTGTCGTGATTTTCATGAACAATAGTTTGCAGTTCTTTTATGGCTGCTTCGTGATTCTGTAATGCATTTTAATGACGTGAAAAAATAGGTTGAAAATGCTCACAAATTTGTGTTTTTACGTCATTACAGACTTTTTGACATTTCGATTCGATTTTAAGTAACTCAGCAGTTAAACCTTCACGTGTTTGTTCAAGCGTTTGTTCCAATGAGTCTAACTTTTGAAGCTGTTGCTGTGTTTGTCACTGATTTTGTTCCATCGCGTCTAACTTTTGAAGATTTTGTCCCATTGGTTTCTGATTTTGTTCAAGCGTTGTGTCTAACTTTTGTAGCCTTTGTCCCATTTGTTGCATTAACTGTAATAACAATGCACTGGTGTCTGAAACACGTTCCTCAGTGCTATTCGTCAGTGCATGTGAACCGACAATATTCGCATTTTGAAAAGCAGAAAACGTGTCTTGACTTATTTGAGAAAACGGTGAGGACGCAAAACCTGAATCTACAGTATTTGCAATTCGTAGTTGTTCCTTGAGAGGACCGCAATGGCAGCTAAACAGATATCACCCAAACCAGTATTTCCGTTCACATTTCCGCTTGGAAACCTGTCAGTAAAATATTAATGAGATTAGTGGTATCAAATATGAGAACACGAGACAGTGCTTGAACGAAAATGAGTAATTATTCTCAGTTGCGTCCGCGGCTCGTGATCTTGCTGTAGCGTTCTCGCTTCCTGCGCACGGGGTCCCGGGTTCGATTCCCAGCGGGGTCAGGGATTTAATCTGCCTCGAGATGACTGGGTTTTGTGTGTCTTTCATCATCATTTCATCCTCCTACACTCGCAAGTCGCCGTTGAATGGTCTCTGTTGGATTCCTTTCATGTTAATTTCTTACATCTGTTGTCATTTACGGCATAAATTCCTGTTCTAAATTTACCGTGGTGTTTCTGACTATCTGGGAGGAGACTGAGCAGTGAAATGTGTTACTTTTACACGTAAACAAGAACGATCTGTAACACTACTACACTTTAAAACACAGTTTATATGTAATTCATGTCACACAGTCTCATACGGAACCTACATCCGCTTTCTTTTATATACTGTATATGATAAGATACTGTCATCCCCCTTCCCTTCTGTGTGAGAGGATGAATGAGCAAATGTATTTCTAGTTGCATGCTTGATGGTAGCAGACAAGCCTGTCTGCTAGAGAACAGTAGGACCAACGTCGGTACAGGTAGCTACGCTTTCTAGAAGCAAAGAGCTTTCTATTCTTAGTGCCCAGGGCAGTCTGTCCACGGCGAGCGTCTGAAGTGGTAGGGGTGTACCTTGTGAGACCAGTACCACGTGCTTATACAATTGTTTGACCCATCAGGTTAATAGTAAGACGATGGTAACCAGTTCGAGGATTTTCTTTTGTAAATTGCTTTTCGATCTAATTTATTTTAATTATCAAAATTATTGTGGAGTTACACTCTTCGTGTAAACCAAGTTGACCACGTGAAGCATGTGGTGTAATCATCAAAGTAGCCCTCAGCTATTCTTTTCGGGAAGATTTAGTATACCAGACTGTGGTAATTACATGACGGACAGGATTGCGCTACGAACGTAACTTCTTTGGGTGAAAATTGAATCAGCTTGTTGTGGTTAATTTCCTCTTGCACATGTTTCAACGTTCTTCGTGTGTTATTTTATGAATGCAGTGTTGTATGCAGTCTCCCAATCTTGGCTCCATATTTGATGTGTTCCGTAAGATTACAAACTCACATTTTCACAATCCTAAATAAGGCACCAGTTTAGTTATGAATCAAGTTTAATATGCTGAAATTTCAATGATCAATGTTAAAATAAATTTCCAAATATAAACTGATTTATTTCTTTTTATTTAAATTCTCTTTATATATTGTAACCTCCCCACAAAATAATAATAAGAATTAAATGAATTTTAAATATTGTAATCTCTGAACAAAATTAGTTCCCATTCATAATCTCTGTGCAGAAATGCATTCACATTTAATGTACCCACAAAATTCTTTTCTCATTTGATGTTAAGTTCGAAACAGAATAATTCCTAAACCAAAAAATAATAAAAATAATTCAGTAACCTGATAAATTTTATGACGACAGCAGCGCTGCGCCTCGGCCCTGTATTCTGAATAAAAAGAAGCAAAAATTCTTACCTCAATAAAAACTGCTAATATATCTGCTCTTACATAAAAAGTTTTCGGCACAGCTTCGTGCAATGCTGGCCTATGCTTTGTGATTCGTGAAAGGATTTAATTATTCATTGGATAAAATCTTTAAATTGGAATGAATGCTTTTTTTAATTCCTTTATATTATAAAAATTATTATTGGGGCATTTTTTAAAAGAAATTAGATGACAGTTCACATACATTGCTAGATATGTGCAAGGCTGCTTCTTTACCTTTTACAATAATACTCATCCTTCAGTGCAGACGCACTGTAGTTTTTTTTTTTTTTTTTTGCTATTTTACAAGAACTAGGATAGGAAAGGGAAGGATTGCATCATGGTTGTAGCACATTAGGTTGCACGCAACTGCACTGAAAGTCCATATCTTTCTACCGAAGCACAACACCAAGTGAGACAATCTGAAGTTGTTTTCCCTGAAGTATTAATCAGTGTAGCCAAGACACTGAAAAGTCGTAGTAATATTCCATGTTATCATTTTGGTAGTACATTAGGTACACCAAACAGTGGGACCATAATAACATCTCCATCGCTCAAGGTGGTGGACAGCATGTCGTGTCAACACCACGTTCTTGTAAGGTACACCAACGTAGAATTAGTGCAAAAACCAAATATAGTGCTCCATGAGCATGAGGATAGACAGGACAAACGGATATTGCAGTAATTTCTGATAATTAGGTCAGAAGGTGAAGGATATTAAGTCTTATGCCAGTTTTCATTGATAATTGCACTAGTCTAACAACTAATTTGAGTAATTTGTGGCACTCATCGCCCAGTTATTGAACATTTCTGTACCATGTATGAAGTATTACAGAATAATGTTCATAAGTCAACTATTTACAGAGAACACTGGCACTCATTTACCAGTTACAAATCATCAGAAGTCATCATTCAAAACAGCAGTTAATGAGTGTAGCATCAAGCTACTGGTATTCATATATATAGCATGAAAGTGACATAATATAAATTTAAAATATAAGAAACAGTGGCATTCATTGGCTAGCAAGTATTGAATATTACAAAACATTTCATCATTCAAGTGACAAATAACATATTTAAAAATAATTATTGGCACTCACTGGCCAGTTACAAATCATCAGAAGTCATCAGTCAAAACAGGAGCTAATGAGTGTAGCATCAAGCTACTGGTATTCATATATATAGCATAAAAGTGACATAATACAAACAGTGGCATTCATTGGTCAGCAAGTATTGAATATTACAAAACATTTTTCATCATTCAAGTAACATACGACATACTTAAAAATGTAACATACTGTAGCTATTACTCAAGTCTGTGATTAGAAAACATCATTCAGTATTACTCATAACTCTTTTAAATTGTTAGCATTATTTGGGACTGGTAATACACTTTTTTTTGAGCTAGTAATGCGTTGCGTTGGGATCGATAATTAATTGCTGGGGCATAACAATATTTGCTTTTGACTTATTGCTGCAAATGAAGATGGGTAACGTCATTTGTCATGAGTCAGCTGTAGCAAGGTTATGAAACAAATAGAGTATATGTGATCACATTCATGAATGACACAGGTTTAATGACCAACTGCTTATAGCACATTAATTTCATGAATAGCTTCTCCTGGAAAAATACAAAATGGATTATTAAGCTGAAAGAAGAAACGCATATTATGCTGAAAAGTAGTAACCTTCGAATTAACAGGTAATGAAATGTGTATTGAATATATATGTTCTCTAGCTGTCCTTTCCAAAACCTTCAGTCATCATACCATGCGACATAAGACATACTGTCAAAACGAACTGCAACAAATACCTAAATAACTAGATAGCATTTCTTAACTAACAGTAAATATATAAACTTCATCATATTTTCATCTGCAAAGAAAAACTTCATTATCATTACTATCATCACCTGCAAAAAAAAACTTCATTATCCATATCATAACTCCATTATTATCATCACCTGTAAAGAAAAACTTCATTATCCATATTAGCATATTCTGCATCATTATTCATCACCATCCATTATCATCTGGAAAAAAGTCACTTCATTATTCATTATACAACTATTCATGGTATAGAGTTCCTTATTTCTAGCATATTTCATGACTAAAACTAAGACTGTAGTTCTGTCTGACAGTCTGCATCAATTGCCCCGTATTCTGAAAGAAAAAAATAGTTAAGACTGCTATCGTACAATGCGTGTAGTATATTCTTTTTAATGCTTGTTAATTCTGATCCATTTACTCTTCGTGACGATGTATTACATCTTCTTTCGTTCATTGCCAAGGTGAAATTCCCATTTCTGTTTAATTTATTTCTTTTGCACGTTATTTCTTTCTGGAAATGGTAAACAATGATTAATGTCTTGCATTTAAATCATATACCCATTAAATTAAATCTGGTTTCTAGTGATATAATTGAGCATACAGCATAGCATGACAGAAAACGTAATATGTCAAAAAACATAGACAGTGTGCAGGTGCAAAAATGTACACAGAGTATCACAATGTAGCAGCAAAAAAATGTAAAATAGTCACGATGTTGAGATATCATAAGGCAAAATGTCAAAGTCAACTGGTATTTGTTATATCTTAAATATTTCATAGTGCATACAAACAAAACAGTAAAACAATCACACATACATGAAAAATGGAAAATGTGCATGGTCTGATATGTAACGACAAGAAAAGCGACCTGCTAACCTTACCTTGCCGTGCACTTGCGAAGAAAAAAATACGATAATCATCAGTAAGTGTTCACGTGAATATAATTGCATAAGTGGTCATAAAAAAAATCAAGAAATGGCATTACAGTGTGATAAATCATAAAGTATGTTCATTCAATAAAGGGTTTGAAGTTGGAGATATGGTGATTCCCTTTGGTTTTTCTGGTTCTCAAAGTTTCGGCGTGTACTACATTGGGGTGAGGAATGCTGCGAATTCGATATGGCCCTGCATATAGAAGCTCAAATTTACTACATCTATTTTTTCCTCTATTAGATAAATAATGTGTGCGTACTAATATCTTCTGTCCAATGTGAAAGTCACGGCGTGTACAAACCTGTTTTTGCTGTCTTCTCCGGCGCTCTGCGGCACGTTTGATGTTGTTCAGCGCAATGTCAATTATTTCGTGGTGTCTTAGTCGACGAGAGGTAGGGAAGTTTACTAATTCTTTAATTTTGTTAGGTGGTTCAACATTTTTCAGTATAACAGACGGAGATAGCATAATAGATTCATTTGGTATGGAATTAATTACATCCTGGAATGAGAGTATGTATGTGTCCCAATCAATATGTTTTTTATGGCAGTATATTCTACATAGTTTACCAATTTCTTTCATTAATCGTTCACAAGGGTTCGAAGAAGCATGGTACCTGGATATATAGATCGGAGAAATGTTTCTAGCTCGTAACATATGTGTCCATATAGCAGATCGAAACTGTGATCCATTATCGGAAATTACTTTCAATACATGCCCTACATGAAATAGAAAATGTTTTACAAATGCTTTCGAAACAGTTTTAGCAGTAGCTTTGCGTAACGGAGTGAAGGTAACAAATTTTGAAGTGAGTTCAACAGCGACAAAGATGTAGCAAAAACCTGATAGTGAGGTCGGACATTTTTTTTTGTGTTCCGATTCTACTTTGTTAGTATCCGTAATAGTTTGCACGTGTCAAAATTAATCATTTGCTGAAAAACATTTGTTTGTATTTTGTGAGCGTCGTAAATTGGTAGTGACAGCAGAAGACAACACAGCTGACGGACAGTAGCATTAGCTCGCGCAGCTGACCAAAGCATTTGAAAGAAAAAAAAGAATACTATGTCTCATAATAACGACGAAATGAAATTTTCAAATGCAACTTGTTGAATGCACATGACGCTGAAATCTGCTTTGCAGAAGTTGATTGCGATGTCTTGCTGATTGTTGCTGAGAGAATGGGATAGTGCGTCTGCTCCAATATTTTGTGTACCGGGAATGTGAGCAATTGTAAAATTAAATTCCTGCAAATAAAGTTTCCATCTACTTAATCTGTCGTGTGTAAATTTAGCGGAAAGTAAAAACTGTATAGCTCTATGATCTGTGTAAACGAAGGTATGTCTTCCATAAAGAAATTGCCGAAATCTCATAAATGCCCATACAACACATAATGTTTCAAGTTCTGTAACAGAATAATTGCGTTCAGCAGGTGACAGAATGCGGCTCGCAAAGGCTATGTTTTTAATTACTGTAGTGCCATCTTCTTCAATTTCCTGAAAAATGTGTACGCCTAAAGCGGTGTTAGAACTGTCGACGGCAATGGAAAAATTTCTAGTAAGATCTGGATGTGATAAAAGTGGTGCATTCAACAAGGCATGTTTCAAATAACATTTTCGTGAAAAAGATTCTGTATGTCGAAAGTATTGCTTACGTTGCTGGAAGATGCAACCTGTACTGTATTTAGTCAAATTCTATCTGATATGCTATTATTTTCGGTAGGATGCTGTGGCATTTCCACTATTTGTACTGTTCTGTTATTTCTTCCTGACGTATTGCGTTCGGGATGGTATCTACTGTCTGGTTCATTCATGATAATTTGTTGTTGCCGATGATTTTGCTGCTGGTAAGACCGACTGTTATTAAACGTATGCTGAAAGTAGTGTTCATTACTTTTACGTCTGTCATGATAGTCATTTCTATACGGTGCATTGCGATAGGAATTGAAATGGTGTGTTTTCTGCACGTACTGATTCCCTTGTTGCTGTGTGTTACTATTTGTTGGAGCTGACGCTATAAGCGTAGGCGGCGAAACATTAAAGCTTGGTTGACCTTGTACATTACATTGTTGGTTAGGTATGCTAACCGGCTGGTTTTGTTGCTATTGCGGTGAAAAACCTCTATTGTTACCAAAATGTGGTTCCTGTTGCTGATAATTTTGACGATACTGAAAATGTTGTACTTACTGATGATTACAATTTTATCTGTTATTAAAATTACGGCGATAGTTGTCATTTCGGGAGTGTCTAAAGAGAACTGTCACTTTCGGTAAAATTTGTCATATCAGGTTTTCTTTACTCATTCTTAATTATAGAAAGATCGATAATTGAAGAGCTGTTTTGATAGATATAAAGGATAGTAGAAGAGAAGGCAGCAGTGCAGAAAACTAACGATGAAACAGCACTACTACAGCTCGGGGCACTGTGCACGCTACGGCACATATTCATTAAAGCCTAGTGAATCCCCTGAGGTGAGTTACGCGCTGCAAATAAATTTTAGTTTCTGCGTTACAGGCAATGCCAGTGAAAATTAAAAACAAACTGTTGTATCCAAGCCAATGCTAGTTTCTGCATTACAGGCAATGCTGATGAAAATAGAAAAGCAAATTGTCCTATCCAGTCCAAAGCATGTCTCTGTGTTCTGTCATTATTAAATACTTTAAATTTTCTCACTGATAGAAAATGCTTGTAATCAAAATCATCGTCTCTGTACGTCTGAACAGGTTCAGGATTGTATGAGAATCTATTTGTCTGTGATTGTTCGGAATCTAAGTCACGTACTCTCTGTAAATTACCTAAACTATACTGGCTGTGTGAGTGTGACAAATGTTCGGAATGTGCCATATGCTGTGACGTGTTACTGACTGAAACATTTTTCATTTCTGTCACTTTAATACGTTCGTCAATTTGGCTGATCTGTTGTTCAAATTTCTTATCGACTTCCATATCCAGAGTGCGTGAAAGTTCTGGTGACTTTAAATTAAACTCGTCGCGTGTCTGTATTGCGTTTTCTGAACATTGTTAAGTGACTGCACTAATTTCGTCTCTAAGCGATTCTGTTGTGGCTGCATGTGTATTATTTAATTCTTGTGCAACAGATCTAATTTCTTCACTACTGTTCATAGTACAAGTCTTAGTATCCTCACGTAATTGTTCTTTAGTATCATGACGTTGCACGGTAACGGCTGTAATCTGTTCACTAAGTTGTTTGTTCTGTTCGTTAAGGTTGTCGTGTTTTTCATTCGACTGTTTGAAATGGTTATCTAGTATTTCATTCCGCTGTTTGAAACTTTCATTTAATTGTTTGCACGATTCATTAAGTTTGTCGTATTTTTCATTAAGTTGTTTGAAATGGTTGTCGAAACTTTCATTACGTTGTTTGTACGATTTCTTAAGTTGTTTGAGATTTTCATTAAGTTGTTTGCAATGGTTGTCGTAATTTTCATTGATTTGTAGTATTAATGCCATAACTTGATCCAAGCCAATATTACCTACTCTATTCTCAATGCTGTGTGTTGGTGTATTTGCATTTGTCACGTTTTCTGTAACCAATTGGTTATTCTGTGATTCAAGAAAAGGTTTGCCCATCGGATGTGCACTATTGCTCGCTAAATCGGAATCAAATAAATTTGACGTACTTTGAGTACATTGTTCATTTTCGTTAGAAATAATTGTCTGTTCATTACGTAAATTTTGCAAACCGGGTGTGTCAAGCTGGGCAGCGTTCATTGTAACAGAACGTGCCGCGTCATCAATTGTCGTTAAATTAACAGACGACACAATTGAATTTGTTTGCTCATCACTAGGATCAAAATCAATATTAGTGGCCGGTACGCAATGATTGCCTGTAAATGGAGGACTGTCGCTATTACACTGAGTGTTGCAAGTATTATCGGTCAAATTATTAGAGTCGGTTATTTCACTCATTACACAGTTTTTCGCGGCATTTTTCACAAATCAAAATTAAGCACAAACGAATCAAGGAAAATGCAAAAATGCAACAAACACAATTGCAACAAAGAGCAACAAATTGCCGATGATCTGTGAAAGAAAGAGTGACAAATTAGTAAATGCGTTGCGCCACATGCAAACTACGTTTAAATAAATAAGAGCAGGTATATGACTACTTCTCAGAAAATTCACAAAGAAATACGACCCTGGCCAGATGTCGCCAAGTGTAACCTCCCCACAAAATAATAATAAGAATTAAATGAATTTTAAATATTGTAACCTCTGAACAAAATTAGTTCCCATTCATAATCTCTGTGCAGAAATGCATTCACATTTAATGTACCCACAAAATTCTTTTCTCATTTAATGTTAAGTTCGAAACAGAAAAATTCCTAAACCCAAAAATAATAAAAAAAATTCGGTAACCTGGTAAATTTTATGACGACAGCAGCGCTGCGCCTCGGCCCTGTATTCTGAATTTAAAAAAAGCAAAAATTCTTACCTCAATAAAAACTGCTAATATATCTGCTCTTACATAAAAAATTTTCGGCACAGCTTCGTGCAATGCTGGCCTATGCTTTGTGATTCGTGAAAGGAATTAATTATTCATTGGATAAAATCTTTAAATTGAAATGAATGATTTTTTTAAAAAAATTACTTTATGTTATAAAAATTATTATTGGGGCATTTTTTAAAAGAAATTAGATGACAGTTCACATACATTACTAGGTATGCGCAAGGCTGCTTCTTTACCTTCTACAATAATACTCATCCTCCAGAGTCCCGACCAGAGCAGACTGCACACAAGCGCAGACACGCGCAGACTACCGCCGACTACTGCCGACTCACGCAGACTACAGCGGACTACTACAGACTACTCAAGACTACTGCCGACTAGCGACAAGCAACAACTAACTACATTCTGCTCTCTGGTCAGAGACTCTCCTAAGTCTTGCCTGTTGCAGGCAGCGCATATAGCGCATACCTCTTACAATATATATACATCACCGGTTGTCGTATGACGATTAAAGGATTATAATTAATGTTAGTCTGGTTGGGAATTTGGTAAGCTAGACTGGATACCTGGTGAAACAGTTGCTCAGTAATGCAAGGTTAACTTCCCCAGACAGCTCACAGCTTTTAACCCGCTTTTATTGTCTTGAATATCAGCACCGATTTCAGAACAAATTAAAGCAACAAAATTAACATAACAACACTTCACCGTAGTGGCGTTAAAGAACTTGTGGAGCGGCGGCCGAACCGCCCCGCGAGGGGTCTCCCGGCCACCAATGCCATACGCTCATTATTATTCTCACTTGTAGGAAATTGCATTGATACATACATCTTAACAAATCAGACTTGGAGGGGGAAAGGTAACGAAGGTTCAAAAGAAATGTTCAAATGTGTGTAAAATCTTATGGGACTTCACTGCTAAGGTCAGCAGTCCCTAAGCTTACACAGACAGTACTTAACCTAAATTATTCTAAGGACAAACATACACACACCCATACCTGAGGGAGGACTCGATCCTCCGCCGCCACCAGCCGCACAGGTAATGAAGGAAATGACAAAAGAACTAAGTCAGACAAATGATGGAGATTGCTTACACTTAGTTATGAAGCTTATTACACCACGTCTAAAACATTATGGATTCATGTTTTACATATAAGAGACTTTTCTTCATCACCAATGGCACATATCACAACTAGTACACTACATTTGCGCTTAGAAAGAAGTAATTATGCAAAAACAAAAAAACAAAATGAAAGTACTGTCATATTATTATATCGTTATAAGTAGAAGAAGACATCCAGTGCTTCCACGCGTTGTTTATGATCGGACTGTAACTGCTGATCCACCAGTACTCTCCAAACAGTATTCTACAAAGTGTACACATCAAGGGAAAGTAGACGATTCCTTCCGATGACCCATCACCGTCTACTTCGTTATTCGCCGACAATATTGAGTAGCTATCTCGGCTTGGACGACTCATCTTCCTGTAAGTGTTTACCCACGACGATGCAGCTCATACCATCAAGACATATCGAAAGTTACAAACTGTGTTGGTTAACTACTTAGTTAGTTAGTTACATGTTTCAGGGGCGATTTTGCACGACAGATAGCAATGACGTGGAACGAGTCCTTTTACATTTACTTTGCAAATTAATTCACACAGGTGATTTATTTCGACCGTGTACAAACTCTAGGGACTTACCCATGAGAGGATACGTAACAAAACAGATCTAATGAACTTATGTCTGGAAATACATAGTTTCCATCCTAGAGACAGTTTCTTCAATCATACTTTGTCTCAGAGTCTGTGGTTTAATACACGCTGTACCATGCAGCCGCAGTTTTCCTCCTAGCCTCCTCTCCTGCCATAGTATTTGGTAATGTTGCGTCCGATTCACTTCTCTTGCTGCCTCACCTTGTAGTAGTGGATGTGATATAGCTTTGTATACACTGATTCCGTATTCGAATCGAGACCGTGCCGAAGTGGCGTGTGAAAGGGAAACGGCAACGAGCGGCGGGCAGCAAGGTTGTATTAGGAGACCTACCCCCGCTAACGACATCCACAACATTCAATGTTTGCAACAGTTTTTCGCCGTTTATCTGAAATAGTGTTGTTTCAGGGAGCAGGAAATCATGAAGGACGTACCCTGAATGTTCGGATACCAGACTAGGAGGAAAATATGATCAATATTTTGGAAGGTGACCACTGTGTCAGTTGGTTCAAATGGTTCAAAATGGTTCAAATGACTCTGAGCACTATGTGACTTAACTTCTGAGGTCATCAGTCGCCTAGAACTTAGAACTACTTAAACCTAACTAACCTAAGGACATCACACACATCCACGCCCGAAGCAGAATTCGAACCTGCGACCGGAGCGGTCGCTCGGCTCCAGACTGTAGCGCCTAGAACCGCACGAGGTTCAAATGGCTCTGAGCACTATAGGACTTAAAACCTGAGGTCATCAGTCCCCTAGAACTTAGAACTACTTAAACCTAACTAACCTATGGACATCACACACATCCATGCCCGAGGCAGGATTCGAACCTGCGACCGTAGTGGTCGCGCGGTGCCAGACTGTAACGCCTAGAACCGCTCGGCCACCACGGCCGGCGCTGTGTCAGTAGCACGCAGTTGACCCGCCTGTGGTGTCATCGCCAGACACCACACTTGCTAGGTGGTAGCCTTTAAATCGGCCGCGGTCCGTTAGTATACGTCGGACCTGCGTGTCGCCACTATCAGTGATTGCAGACCGAGCGCCGCCACACGGCAGGTCTAGTCTAGAGAGACTCCCTAGCACTCGCCCCAGTTGTACAGCCGACTTTGCTAGTGATGGTTCACTGTCTCATATGCTGTCATTTGCAAAGACGACAGTTTAGCGTAGCCTTCAGCTACGTCATTTGCTACGCCATATTCAGTTACTATTGATATTGATATTGTGAATCATGTACCTTCAAGAGCGACGTTCATCATTAATGCATTAAAGTTAAGTATCAAACTAATTACGTCCGTTTTCTGAATTCTAATTCCTTGTCATGTTCCAGGCCCCACGTCAGTGTAGTTCTTCCCTCCTCACGCCAGCCTGCGTGAGGTAAAACGCGTGCATTTCGGCCTCTCCTAGTAACACGGTGTTGGCTCTCCTGCCAACCCAACACCGCCAGTACAGGGTAAGCCAGACGACTGTGTGGAACACTCTCCACAACAGTTGTTACTGCCCTTACCACTTACAACGTGTGCAGAGGTTACTAGGGGCATACTTTCCACATAGGGAGCAGTTTTATCGCTGGTTCCTTCAGCAGGGAAGACGATTCCAGTATTTGAATCATCTGTCCTATTCACAGATAACACCACTGAGCCGTGCACGGCTCGCGTTCATGCCATTTATTGTTTGTCATCTTCTATTACGGTACTGGCGCCTAGTTTTCTTATTCCGTTTACTGGCGTCATTAACTTCCTGCCTTACTTGCCCGTGAGTGGCAGCAGCAGCGCGTATCGATAAGTGCACTGTCGTACCACCTCTGGAGCGACCGACAATATTTCCCGGGTCGCCGTGTGTCTGGCAGTCAGTTGGAGACGGACCAGCAGTGCAGTCGGGACGCAGCACAGTGACGTCGGGGACGGAGGGCCGGTGAGGCGCCGACAGCCAGTCTCTCATCGGCCAACGTATATTTGGTCCTTTCACCGTTTCCGGGGGTCCGCAGCTCGTGCGGTAGCGTTCTCGCTTCCCGCGCCCGGGTTCGATTCCCGGCGGGGTCAGGGATTTTCTCTGCCTCGTGATGACTGGGTGTTGTGTGTTGTCCTTAGGTAATTTAGGTTTAAGTAGTTCTGAGTTCTAGGGGATTGATGACCATAGCTGTTTATTTAAGTCCCATAGTGCTCAGAACCATTTGAACCATTTGAACCGTTTCCGGGCCTGGGCATTCGGTCGGTTGGCGTGGAGCAGCAAGGAATTCCCAGTCGCGAGGAGTCGGGCCGGAGCCGCTGGCGACGTACACGCGCGGTTGGAGTGGGAGGTGCTGCTTGCGGGTGCTATGATGTTCGTCAACCACCGTTCTTGGATATGAGAGTTGAGTCCTCACTTAACCTACGATCGAGCCTCAGCTGTTTACATTTCTTTGTTTGATCCTGGCCGGCCGAAGTGGCCGTGCGGTTAAAGGCGCTGCAGTCTGGAACCGCAAGACCGCTACGGTCGCAGGTTCGAATCCTGCCTCGGGAATGGATGTTTGTGATGTCCTTAGGTTAGTTAAGTTTAAGTAGTTCTAAGTTCTAGGGGACTAATGACCTCAGCAGTTGAGTCCCATAGTGCTCAGAGCCATTTGAACCATTTTTGATTGATCCTGGTTGTCGCTTATGGGACATTCCCAGGAACAACAACGTGTGTGTTTTCAAGTGGGCTAAAATTCCAGCCGTCTTCCTGTGGAGTTTAACTTAATTTATTCCCTGTTATTGAAGTTGACCAGCGGTATCTTCTGCCTCGTGGCCGTTGTCGTTCTGGTTACCTGCCCTGCTCGTTGACGTAATTTTAGGCAATGTATTTTTCTCCTCATGTGTCGCTGTCCAGCCAAGTGTGTAGTTCGACAGCTGAGGTGTTGTTGGTAGTTGTGGCCGTTGTATTGAAATCTTGTGAGCGTTTTGCTGGTTGTGTGGAGAGGAACTGATCTTGTTCATTGGTCGGTCTGCTGTCTGCCGGTTGGATTGCCTTCGGATTAAGAAATCGTTGCACATGCTGCCTGCCTCGCCTAAACGGGCGTTACTGTTACAATCCCAGGCCGACCCTTGGAAACTTCTGCGCGCCGTTCCTTGTGTTTTAGATAGTAATTTCCTTTGGTTTTTAGTTATTTTGTTGATATGTGGCCTTCAGCCGAGTATTAATGTCTCTTAAATTAATGTTATTGTCTTGCCCTTAAGGAATGAGATTGTTATTCTTTATAGGGGCCTTCAGCCGAATTTTGTGTGAAATTTTTTTCGACACGGCCTTCAGCCTTTTAAAATTGAAACCCTTTTTTCTAGGTCTTATTTGCTGGTGTGCGGCCTTCAGCCGAGTTTTGATATCTCGTAAATTGATGTTCTTGTTTTGCCCTTTTGCATGAAATGTTTTAAAAAAGGCCTTCTGTCTTTTGATTGTAACTCTTTTTGTTGCTTAATATGCGGCCTCCAGCCAAGCTCCATTAAATTAAATTGCTAAGGCCTTCGGCCTGTTTAGATTGAAGATTTAGAAAATATTTTTGGGTGAAACCTCCAGAAGAACTTTGTATTTCAATTTCTTGCTTATGCCTTGTGTCTTGGATTCTGAATGTGGCCTACAGCCGATATAAAGTTAATCAAGGGAGGTCGATTAAAGTCTTAAGTGTTTTGATTCCTTGTTGTAATATTGTGTGTTGATAAAGTTTGTATGTTGAGGGAAACTTACAGCAACGTATTTTGGCCCCTTTCCACGACCTAACCCACTCTGTTCTGCTAGATCAGGCATTTCAATCACTTTCACGTGGAGTGTTATCTTCAGCTTTCATGACAGTCGTCTGTGGGGTAGTATGCGAAACCCCCATGGTACGGTCACAGCGAATCATCAGCATCGGTGCAGCTGAAATGTGTGAACCAGGATAATTGGCGACCGTATTTTGGGATCAGTCTTCCTACCATGTCGCCTAAGAGGCCGGAATTATCGGCGTTTCTTCCGGGTGACTTCGTCTCCCCTGCTGGAAGAAATGCCATTGATGATTCGAAGGGTTATGTTGTTGCTACATGACCGTGCTCCAGCCCACTTTGCAGTTAACTCCCGGACACATCTCAGTCGTGTTTTCCCTGATCGATCAATCGGACCATGGGCCCTGTTGCAAGGCATGCTCGTGCACTGGATATCAACACGTGCGATTTCTGGTTTTGGGGCCCCTCAAAAGTATCGTGTATGCAGAGCCCATTCAAGATGTGGAGACTCTGGAGCAGCATATTCATGCTGCCTTTGACACTGTTCAGATGCAATCTGGCCAATGTGAACGTGTGAGGCAGAACATACTACGGCGCGTACACGCATGAGTTAAGGGACACGGAAACCATTTTCAACACATACTGTAACTGTGGCTGCATAGTACAGCGAGCATTAGACAGCAGTTTCTGTAAAAATATACAGGGTGAGTCACCTAACATTACTGCTGGATATATTTCATAAACCACATCAAATACTGACGAATCGATTCCACAGACCGAACGTGAGCAGAGGGGCTAGTGTAATTGGTTAATACAAACCATAAAAAAATGAACGGAAGTATGTTTTTTAACACAAACCTACGTTTTTTTAAATGGAACCCCTTTAGTTTTGTTAGCACATCTGAACATATAAACAAATACGTAATCAGTGCCGTTTGTTGCATTGTAAAATGTTAATTACATCCGGAGATATTGTAACCTAAAGTTGACGCTTGAGTACCACTCCTCCGCTGTTCGATCGTGTGTATCTGAGAGCACCGAATTACGTAGGGATCCAAAGGGAACGGTGATGGACCTTAGGTACAGAAGAGACTGGAACAGCACATTACGTCCACATGCTAACACCTTTTTATTGGTCTTTTTCACTGACGCACATGCACATTACCATGAGGGGTGAGGTACACGTACACACGTGGTTTCCGTTTTCAACTACGGAGTGGAATAGATTGTGTCCCCGACATGTCAGGTCAATAGATGTTCAACGTGGTGGCCATCATTTGCTGCACACAATTGCAATCTCTGGCGTAATGAATGTCGTACACGCCGCAGTACATCTGGGGTAATGTCGCCGCAGGCTGCCACAATACGTTGTTTCATATCCTCTGGGGTTGTAGGCACATCACGGTACACATTCTCCTTTAACGTACCCCACAGAAAGAAGTCCAGAGGTGTAAGATCAGGAGAACGGGCTGGCCAATTTATGCGTCCTCCACGTCCTATGAAACGCCCGTCGAACATCCTGTCAAGGGTCAGTCTAGTGTTAATTGCGGAATGTGCAGGTGCACCATCATGCTGATACCACATACGTCGACGCGTTTCCAGTGGGACATTTTCGAGCAACGTTGGCAGATCATTCTGTAGAAACGCGATGTATGTTGCAGCTGTTTGGACCCCTGCAATGAAGTGAGGACCAATGAGGTGGTCGCCAATGATTCCGCACCATACATTTACAGTCCACGGTCGCTGTCGCTCTACCTGTCTGAGCCAGCGAGGATTGTCCACAGACCAGTAATGCATGTTCCGTAGATACACTGCCCAGTGGTTTGTGAAACCCGCTTCATCGGTAAACAAGTAGAACTGCAACGCATTCTCCGTTAATGCCCATTAACAGAATTGCACTCGATGATTAAAGTCATCACCATGTAATTGCTGATGTAGCGACACATGAAACGGGTGAAAGCGGTGACGATGCAGTATGCGCATGACACTACTTTAACTCAGTCCACCGGCTCTCGCAATGTCCCGTGTACTCATGTGTGGGTTCATGGCAACAGCAGCTAACACACCAACTGCACCCGCTTCTCCTGTGACGGGCCTGTTACGGACCCGTTTGCGTGCTACGACCATACTTGTTGCATACAGTTGGCGGTCGATGTATTGCAATGTGCGGCACGTTGGATGCTCTCTGTCCGGGTACCGTTCTGCATACACCCTGCAGGCTTCAGCTGCATTTCGTCGACACCCGCCATAGATGAGTATCATCTCCGCCTTTTCAGAGTTCGAATACACCATGGTCACAGTTCCTACAACACTACACTATCACAGACGTCTGGTAACACGGTGTACTACAGTTGGTCTGCGTGCGGAGACGAATGCAGAATAACAATAGCAGCAAGCGCTACATGCGGACACTGCGACAGCTAGACCAAACCACAACAGTGCACTACAGCCACACTCGTAAACACGGTCGTCATCGTAAACATATCCCTGTAGATGCTGCTTGCCGACCGTCGCCCGTGTTTGTTACAACACGCAACTGAACGTCGGAGGTTTCAAGCGTCAACTTTAGGTTACAATATCTCCGGATGTAATTAACATTTTACAATGAAACAAACGGCACTGATTACGGATTTGTTTATATGTTGCGATGTGCTAACAAAACTAACGTGGTTCCATTTAAAAAAACGTTTGTGTTAAAAAAAATTCTTCCGTGCATTTTTGTATGGTTTGTATTAAACAATTACACTAGCCCCTCTCCTCACGTTCGGTCTGTGGAATCGGTTCGTCAGTATTTGATGTGGTTTACAAAATATATCCAGCCGTAACGTTAGGTGACTCACCCTGTATATTGACTAAATGCTCTCTAGCATGGAAACCATGCATTTGTGGACAGAAGTTCATTAGACCTTTTTTGTTCCGTATCCTCTCATCGATAAATCTCCAGAGCTTAAGCACGGTGGAAAAAATCACCCTGCACATAGGTTGCATTGTGAACATTTATAAGCTTTTTTATATTAATTTTTTAACAAAAAGGAAAAAAAAGATATACTCATGTGAGTTACTAATTCCACCCACCACCTTCTACACATTACAGTAGTAGAAAATCTTGTACGGAATATAAGAAGTTGTCAAGCGCCGGCCGCGGTGGTCTCGCGGTTCTAGGCGCTCAGTCCGGAACCGTGCGACTGCTACGGTCGCAGGTTCGAATCCTGCCTCGGGCATGGATGTGTGTGATGTCCTTAGCTTAGTTAGGTTTAAGTAGTTCTAAGTTCTAGGGGACTGATGACCATAGATGTCAAGTCCCATAGTGCTCAGAGCCAGTTGTCAAGCAGAAACTTTCTCCGTTTGTTATCGAAGTTTACTTCGCTGTCTGCCACACATTTCATATCACTGGATAAGTGATCAAAATTTTTTGTGGCAGCATTGTACATCCCATATTCTGTTCAAGACAAACATAATGTGGTGCAATGACTGTCATTTTTCCTTATGGTATTGTAATTAAGTACCTTGTTGCTCCTATTGAACTGTAGTGGATCATTTGTGACGAACTCCACGAGGGAATAAATGTACTATAAAGCGGCAGCCAGAACACTCAATTCGTTCAACAGACGTCTATAAGATGATAGTCGCTGAGCACCACATATTATTCTTACAGCATGCTGTTACACAATGAAGACATTCTTTCTTAAAAATGCGTTAGCCCAGTACGTTATTTCATATGACATTGTTGAATGAAAATATGCAAAATATGTCAATATACTGATTTGTCTCTACCCAGGATTTGCAATGATTCTAAGTGCAAATGTGGCTGAACTAAGTCGTTTTAGGAGTTCCAAAATGTTTTTTAATTCAGTTTAAACTCTCATCAGTATGGACCCCTATGCATTTTGAAGTTTCCACACTATTTGTTATTTCCTCACCATGTGTACCTGTAGACGTGCGGAACTGGATACGTTGTTTCTTGAAATGACTGCAACCAGTCGCCTTTTGTTTTGTTCTTCAATTATTTTATCATCCTATTCTGAATACGTTATTTTTTTAATTTGAGGTTAAGATCGCTCGGCGAAAACCAGTCAATAATACTTTTAACAACTTTGGTTACCGTTTCTTCTGTTTCTGTACGTATGCTTGGACTGACTAAAATACTAGTATTATCTGCAAAAAGAACTAATTCTGCTTGTTTTGTACTGGACGGAGTATGGTTTACGTGTATGAGGAAGAGTAGTGGACCTTAGATTGAACCTTGGGACCCCCACAAGTGATTTCTCCCTTGTCAGAATTATGTCCCTGGACTATACTGCTTGAATTACTAAGTACAACTTTCTGCATTGTTTTGGGTGAGACATGATATTATACATTGGTTGGCTGTTCTATAAATCTCATAAAATGTCAATTAACCTAGGAGAATACTGTGAGTCACACAATCAAATGCCAGAGGTCTCAGAAAATACCTGGCGGTGTAAATGGCATTCTCACTGCAGCAACCCTGCTGCTGCTGAAACCCAAACTGTGATTTTCTGAGGATACTATTCGAGAATACATAACCTTCTCAACAATTTTGGAGAATGATGTCAGCGGTAAAACAAGTGGGTAGTTTTATAGAGACGGAACTGACCACCCATGGAACTTAAACAGGCAGAATACGTTTGCAGAAGAAACGGAAAAAGCATGCAAAAAAAAAAAAATAAATAAATAAATAACTCCAAGGTTGGCGAATTTTTACAGAAGCTCTAAATTTATTTCGAGCTTAAATGCGAAATGTTTTTAATAGTTCTGTCTATAAATCTGGTAGAAAGAGATTCTGGTCGTTTGTAATGTACACCATCGGCAAGAGAGAATCAATATCTTCACTGCACGATAACGATGCTAAAGTAACAGATGACAGAGTTACAAAGTAACGTTCCCCGAAATTTTTTCACCGAAGAAGACGAAGTAAATATTCCAGGATTCCAATGAAGACCTGCTGCAAATATGAGTAACTTAGAAGTAGATATCCTCGGTGTAGCAAAGTAGCTTGAATCACTTAATAAAGCCACGTCCTCGGTTCCAGGTTGTATATGAATTAGACTCCTCTCACAGTATGATGATACAGTTGTTTCGTACTTAACAATCATATACGACCTCTCGCTCGACGAAAGGTCCGTACCTAAAGACAGGAAAGCTGCACAGGTCACAATAATTCTCAAGAAAGGAAGTAGGAATAATCTGAGGAACTGCAGATCCATATCGTCGATTTGGGGTAAGACTCACAGCCTGCACGGTTTCAGAAAATATAGTTCTTGTGAAACGAAAGTAGCTCTTTATTCTCACGAAGTAATGAGTGCTATAGATCTCAAATGGATTCCAAATTTCTAGATTTCCAAGAGGCTTCTGATACCGTTCCTCATAATCGAATTGCTTGTCTAAGCAGTATCGTCTCAGTTGTGCGAGTGGATTCGTGATTTCCTGTCAGGAAGGTCACAGTTGATGGTAATTCACGGAAAGTCGTCGAGTAAAACACAAGTGAAATCTGACGCTCCCGAACGAAGTATTTATTGTAGTCCCTCTGCTGTTCCTAACCTATATTAGGAGACAATGTGAGCAGGCTCCTTAGATTGTCTGCAGATGGTACTGTCATTCTCAGTACAATAAAGTCAACAGAAGATCAATGCCATTTACGTAACGATTTAGACAGGATATCTGTAAGGCGTTAAAAGTGGCAGTTGTCGCCAAGTAATGAAAAGCGTGAGGCCATTCCCATGAGTACTAAAAGGAATTCTTTAAATTTCGGTGACACGATGAATTATACAAATTTACAGGCTGTCAGTTCAACTAAACACCTAGGAATCACACTCGAGAAACTATAATTGAAATGATCAAATTGATAATGTTGTGGGGAAGGCAAACCAAAGATTACGTTTTATTGGCCGAACAGATAGAAGATGCAACAGGTTTGCTAAAGCGACAGCCCACACTACGCTCATCCGTTCTCTGATCGAGTAGTGCTGTGCAGTATGGAATCCTTACGAGATAAAACTGACGGAAGACGTCGAAGAAGTTCAAAGAAGGACAGCTCTTTCTTACCATCGCGGAACAGGAAACAAGTATCACGGATGTGATACGCGATTTGAGGTGGTAATCATTAACAAAAAAAGGAGTTTTTCGTTGCGGAAAGAACTTTTCACGAAATTTCAATCACCATCTTTCTCCTCCGAATGTGAAAATGTGTTCACTCCCACCTACACCGGGAGAAACCATCATGGTAAAAAAATAAGAGAATTTAGATGTCGCATGTAAAAAGATTTAAGTGTTCGTTTTTTCCGCGCGCTGTTGGAGATGGAAACGGTAGAGAAAGAATATTAGTGCTTCGATTAACCCTCTGCCAAGCACTTCAGTGTGAAGTGCAGAGTATTCACGCACATGTAGAGGTAGATATATGCATAAAATGACTGTGTGTAATATTGAGATCTTCTTTTAACCCACCTTTGCGTAATCATAATTTTATACCTTATGTATTTTGAGTTTTATGTGAAAAATGGAAAATTTTCATTCAGACACTTCATTTTGATTGCATAGCTTTTTTATTTATATACAATAGAGGAGTGAGCATTAATTTATATTTTCTAAATTATTTCTTTCGGTTCGGGCAGTAGACGCATATAATTTTTGTCGTCGTTTACTATTTGTTCGACTGTCCTGACATTACATCATACTAAGCCACACAGTCAATACATGTCTGCCATTTCCAGTATCGAGAAACAGTCCATCATCGACAGCCTGTCATGAACTGTGAACAGTGGTGATAACCTCTTCACTGGACACACGGCAGATTTTTATGTATTATTTGTCACGTTTGCGCATCGACGGTGCTTTGTTAGGCAGTTGTTTGTTTCGTATTATAAGGGGCTTATAAACATGTTTTCATCGCATTGCTCTGGGTTCAGTTTGCTATGTGGGACGTTCAATAAGTAATGCGACACATTTTTTTCTGAAAGCAGGTTGGTTTTATTCAGGACTTCAGTACACATACTATTCCCTACTCGTTTGGCTACAAAATCCTATTTTTCATGGTAATCATCTACGTGTATATGCACATCTACATGGGTACTTTGCAAATCGCCCATGTGCCTGGCAGAGAGTTCATCGAGCCACTTTCACAATAATTCTGTTATTCCTTTCCCGAACAGCGCGCAGAAAAAACGAACACCTATATCTCCCCGTGCGAGCTCTGGTTTCCATTACTTTGTTATGGTGATGGTTTCTCCCTATGTAGGTAGGCATCAACAAAATATTGTCACAATCGGGGGAGAACGTTGGTGATTGAAATTTCGTGAGGACATACAGTCGCAACGAAACACACCTTTGTTTTAATGTTATCCATCCCAAATCTTGTATCATGTCCGTGACACTCTCTCCCCTATTTCGCTATAATAAACAACGTGCTTCTATTGTCTGAACTCCCTCATGTACTCCGTTAGTCCTATGTGATAAGGATTCCAGACCGCGGAACAGTACTTCAAAACAGGAGTGAAGAAGGCAGTCTCTTTAGTAGCTCTGTTACTTTTTCTAAGCGTTCTGCCAGGAAAACGGAGTCTTTAGTTTGCGTTCCCCACAACGTTTTCTTCGTATTCTCCCCAATGTAAGTTGTTAGTAATTGTAATTCCTAGGTATTTAGTTGAATTTAGGGCCTTTAGATTAGACTGATTTAGAGTGTAATCGAAGTTTAACGGATTCCTTTTAGCACTCACGTGGATGACCTCACATTTTTCATTATTTAGAGTCAATTGCCAACTTTCACATCATTCAGATATCTTTTTTTTTTAATCGTGTCGCAATTTGTTTTGATCTTCTGATGAGATTGCTAGACGATAAACGACAGCGTCATCTGCAAACAGACTAACGCGGCTGCTCATATTGCCTCCTGAAACCGGTATTACCTCGGCGTATCATAAAACGCCAAAAGGACTAAGCGGAAGGACTTGACTTTAGGGCAGGGGAGCATTCACCTTTTATTGTTCATAATATTTATTAAAGTCAATAAACAGAAATAACAATTGTCATAAACTTCAAATGGTTCAAATGGCTCTAAGCACAATTTGACTTAACATCTGAGGCCATCAGTCCCCTAGACTTAAACCTAACTGACTTAAGGACATCACACACATCCATGCCCGAGACAGGATTCGGACCTGTGACCGTTGCAGAGCGCGGTTCCGGACTGAAGCGCCTAGAACCGCTCGGCCACTGCGGCCGACTTCATAAACTTCAAGTGAGCTCATCAGTTGGCTTTCAGTACTCAAGCAAATATAATGACTCTTCAAATGAGAAACATAGCACCTTAAAAAAAGGGCAACTTTACACATGAGCTGTGAATAACTGTATAGTGAAGAAATAAAATTTTTAATAGTAAACGCCCAGTCGGAGAACATTTATACCTAAAGCCTATCAGTTTGCTTTAGTTACTAATAAGTGTATAACAACTATTCAAATGACAAAGGCAATACCTTTATACAGTAAACAGAAAACATCGTAACTACAAAGAGTTGTTAAACCTTGCTCAAATATATTCATTTAAAAGTAAGAGTAACCTTACACACGGACTCTCAACTAGACAGGCAATAATCTGTCTCAGACACTTCTCTTAGAAATAGTTCCCAGCTCACGGCGGACATGAACGCCCTGTGGGGCGACCAACACGGGCCACACCTGGTTGTGCCGTTCGGACACGATTTATCAGCCCGACTGAGGGCGCGGAGTACAGTAGGTGCGTCCGACTTCACTGCCCGGGTGCTCCTCCCCCTCAACCGGTTAATTCAGAGTCCTGTTACTGGGTGCACCTGGGTCTTAACGGAAAGTTCAATTCTGTCCGATTCAAGAACAAGCCCAGACCCACCACCTAGGCACAGATGTAGAACAATACAATTACAATCCAACAAATCGCGTGTGCTGACGCAGCTACAGCACACTACTATCAAATGTCTCAAACAGTGCTATGTTCATAAATCCAAAATCAATGACTTAAAACAACTTTAAATAAAAAGGTGTAGCAGCAGTATCGCAAATAACAAATTGGGACTGCTAAATTTAGCTTACATTTAACAATTAAACAAACTCAGCGTTGAGATTTTTAAAAGTAACCGATTGAGCTCACTTCCACACGTGATGCCCCAGAAAAAAAACACCAAATGATATTTTATCTTTACTATCATACACCCGTTAGTGGATGGCGACATTCAAACCTCCGCACGAGTGTCTCACGGAATTAGCGTACCTTGGTACATCATACAGTTCAAGATCTCCCACATTGTCTGGAACAACTAAAGACTCAGTTTTAAAACATTATACACAAAAAGCTCCACGGCTGGAATGGTAAGGCAGAATGCGGACGCTTCTAGACACCAAGCAACAAGAGTTCCATCAAAATGGTGCAACAAATTCCGTAGGGGTCGACCACACATGGATTACTAACAGATTTTCATCAGTCAGCACTCGCTAATAGTTTGTCCCAGGTGAAGTACACTACCAATATTTGCAATACGGGAGGCAGAAGGTGCATGGACAGTGAAAAACATGAACAGAACGACGTCGCCTTATCATTCCAGCGAAATAATCGTCCAACAGCAACAGAGAAGCGGGTCGCCACTACAATCTCCCAGTAAAATGTCATCGGTTGACAGCCACCAACTGTTTGGGTGCGCAGACCATCTCAAGACACAGCCGTTACAATTGTCGCCTGTACAAGGCCTTTTCAAAAACCCCTCTTCACCGACCGGGTTACCTCCCCTCCTCCGGCAGTCGCACCATCTTTTCTCTCCTCCCGACTAAAACTCACTCGCGCTCACCCGTCGATCCGCACACCGCCGCGCCACCTGGCAACCGACTCACAATCGCCGAAAGGTTAGCATCGATAGGCGCAAAGCCGTCGTGGCTCACCTCCCAAATGTTTTACATCGATAACGAACATCAGAAGGCCTGTAGCACTACCCTGGCCAGAAATCACTTCTCTTTTACTCGATGACTTTCCGTCAGTTACTATGAACTGTGATTTCTCTGTCAAGAAATCACGAATCCAGTCACATAACTGAGACGATATTCCATAAGCCCGCAAGTTAACTACAAGCCACTTGTGTAGTAGAGTGTCAAAAGCCTTTTGGAAATCTAGAAAAACGGAATCAATTTGAAATCCCTTGTCAATTGCACTCAACACTTCGTGTGTATAAAGAGCTAGTTGCGTTTCACAAGAACGATATTTTCCGAATCACACCGACCTACAAAGGGAGAAACGATCACCACGATGAAATAAGGGAAATCGGAGCTCGCACGGAAAGATGTAGGTGTTCGTTCATTCCGCGCATTCTTCAATGTCCGAGAGTGGCACAATACACTGTCGACCTGATCATTGCACCATGAGGGAGCACATCAAATAGAATAGCCCCTTCAGAGTCCCAGAAGATCACCGGCAGACGATGCGGCTGGAATAGAGAATTAACGTCCATATGTAGGCTGACGTTAGCACCACAACACAAACAGGTGCATTTGGAACGGTGCCTTGACTGGAAAACATGGACTGCTGATGAATGGTGTCACATTGCGTTAAGTGATGATTTGTGGTTCTGCATTACCTCAGACGTCCATAGGCGGCGAGTGTGGCGTCAGCCTGGACACAAGTCTCCTTCTCCTAATGTCCTGTGACACCTGGCCTCATGGCGTGGGTACCATCGGCTAAGACTCCAGGTCACGACTCGTACTGATGGAGAGCACTCCGACTGTACATCATGGAGAATGTCAAATCGAACACCTTTCAGCCCTCTAATTTACGAACTGTTATTTTATTTGGCAACCAGTCTTGGTGATATATTACCGATCTTCAGGCCCCCTGACCGACGTGTTGGAAGATTCGAACTTTGGTTCGGGTCAGAACGCGGGTCAACGTTCGGAGACTGCTATTTGTAAATTTCTGCTTGATACAGCGATTACTTCAAATATCGTCTGCCAACATCCTAGTTTTCAGATGATGTTTGAAGTGATCGCTGTATCAAGCAGGAGTCTACAAATACCAGTCTTTGTATGCTGGCCCCTGTTTTGACCGGAGCCGAGGTTGGTTGGTTGGTTGATCTGAGGGTTGGGGATCAAACAGCGAGCTCATCGATCCCACTGGATTTGGGAAGGAGGGGGAGGATGTCGGCTGTGCACTTTCAAAGGAACCGTGACGGCATTTGCTTGTAGTGATTTAGAGAAATCACGGAATACAGGATGGCCGGCAGCAGGTTCGAACCGTCGTCCTCCCGAATGGGAGTCCTATGTGCTAACCACTGCGCCACCTCGCTCGGACCGAGGTTGGAATCTTCCTACACGTCAGTTCGGGCTCTGAAAATGGCGTAACATATCGCCGAAACTGGTAGCCCAATAAAATAACAGTTCGGAAATTAGACGGCTGAAAGGTGTTTGATTCGACATTTTGTACTGAAAAGACAAGTTCTGCAACCGTCTTTGAAAATACTGACGTACAGAGTACATCATGGATGTCCTGCATCCTGGTATGTTACCTGCTATTCAGCAGTACTGACGTGCCATTTCTCGGCAGGACAATTTTCGTGCACACGTGGCACCTACCTCTATGAACTCTATGCATGATGTTGAGGTACTCCCGTGGCCTGTTCCCCAGATCTATCCCTGCCACGGAGCGAGGTGGCGCAATGGTTAAAACACTGGACTTGCATTTGGGAGGATAATGTTTCAAATCCGAGTCCAGACATTCAGTTTTGGTTTCCATTGATTTCCCTAAAGCCAGGCAAATGCCGGGATGGTTCCTTTGAAAAGGGCAGGGCAGATTTCCTTCTCTATCCTTCTGAATCCGAGATTCTGCTCCAATGACCGCGCGGTCGACAAGACGTTGAACTATTATCTCCTTCCCTCCCAATCAACCCCCGACAGAATATGGATGTACCAGACGAGACATCAACTCTGTCCTAGAGCCAGTATCGAGGATACTAAGGACCAGTTACAAAAATTGTGGGTCAGGTGCCTCTGGAGGTAATAAAACAGCTTTATGATACCGTTCCCAGCCGAATCAGTGCATTCGTCTAGGCAACAGAAGGTACAATGTCACATTGATAAGTGGGCTCATCCTGCCAAGTTCTTTGTAAATATTATACGATTTCTTAACCACTGAAGTAACATCACGTACAATCTCAACCAGTGAAGTTACATTTTGTTTCCTGCTCCCATTGTGGGTGCGTCGCTTTTTTTTTTTTTTTTTTTTTTTGTCAGGCAGTGTGTATTAAACAACTGTTAGGGTTTTTATGATGCTTTTTTTATTTGAATGCATGAAGCTGTGCAGCGCTATTTACAGATAACGGACTTAGTATTCAGTCTAAATACTGGTTGACAGCAATTCTTCTCCATCTGTTTGTTGTTGCTCACATTTCCTTATATGAGCCAGCTCGTACATCATTTCTAGTCTAAAAATGGTTGAAATGGCTCTGAGCACTGTGGGACTTGACATCTGAGGTCATCAGCCCCCTAGAATGAGCACTAATTAAACCTAACTAACCTAAGGACATCACACACATCAATGCCAGAGGCAGGATTCGAACCTGCGACCGTAGCAGCAGCGCGGTTCCGGACTGAAGCGATTAGAACGTTCCTTTTTGTCGTAAATCATTCCTTCCATTACATTAACTAGAAAATTATTCTAATAAAATTGTTGTAAATGTGTGACCGCATTACATGTGATAGTTACCAACAAGCGTTGACAGTGAGATCAAGGGTGGGCACGGGGGCCGCCAAGGAAATCGCACTATGACGTGTTGGTGAAAGAGTAGGGAACCGAGGGAGACTCAAACCCATCTACTACAGCAACAAGAAATAAAATGACCTCCACGGTTCCACAAAAGGTCCCAGGACGAACTTAACACGCCAAGGGTATAAGAGGTGAGTAGCGATTGTGAACTGATCTAGACAACACACGAATTGCGGAGCACGAGCGAAGCAGTCGGCTTGGTCAGCGTACTAAATCATCAGTGGCGTACAACAAGCGTAACACGACTCTATAGTTTAAACAAGCCCGTGTTTTGTATAGGTAGCCATTCGCCACTAAGCGAAAAATCTGTAAGGCTGTCAAGACAGCAAAGAGGCCATCCAGCAGGAATCGCGAGCACGCGGAGACACTTGCAGCCAACAGGAAGCACTGGCAGCATATACGTCTTTAAGTCATTTGTGTCTTGATTCATAGTGGCTGCAGGATCACACCACGTATACAGAGTGCTCCATTGACCGTGACCCGGCCAAATATCTTACGAAATAAGCATCAAACGAGAAAACTACAAAGAACAGAACTTGTCTAGCTTGAAGGGGGAAACCAGATGGCGCTACGGTTGGCCCGCTAGATGGCGCTGCCATAGGTCAAACGGATATCAACTGCGTTTTTTAAAATAGGAACCCTCATTTTTTATTTCATATTCGTGTAGTACGTAAAGAAATACGAATGTTTTAGTTGGACCACTTTTTTCACTTTGTGATAGATGGCGCTGTAATAGTCACAAACATATGGATCACAATTTTAGGCGAAAGCTGGAACAGGTGGTTTTTTAAATTAAAATACAGAACGTAGGTACGTTTGAACATTTTATTTCGGTTGTTCCAATGTGATACATGTACCTGTGTGAACTTATCATTTCTGAGAACGCATACTGTTACAGTGTAATTACCTGTAAATACCACATTAATGCAATAAATGCTCAAAATGTTGTCCATCAACCTCAGTGCATTTGGCAATACGTGTAACGACATTCCTTTCAACAGCGAGTAGTTCGCCTTCCGTAATGTTCGCAAATGCATTGACAGTGCGCTGACGCACATTGTCAGGCATTGTCGGTGTATCACGAAAGCAAATATCCTTCAACTTTCCCCACAGAAAGAAATCCGTGGACGTCAGATCCGATGAACATGCTTCGACGACCAATCCACCTGTCATGAAATATGCTATTTCAATACCGCTTCAACTGCACGCGAGCTATCTGCCGGACATTCATCATTTTGGAAGTACATCGCCATTCTGTCATACAGTGAAACATCTTGCATTAACATCGGTAGAACATTACGTAGTAAATCAGCATAGATTGCAACATTTAGATTGCCATCGATAAAATGGGGGCCAACTATCCTTCCTCCCATAATGCCGCACCATACATTAACCCGCCAAGTTCGCTGATGTTCCGCTTGTCGCAGCCATCGTGGATTTTCCGTTGCCCAATAGTGTATATTATGCCGGTTTACGTTACCGCTGTTGGTGAATGACGCTTCGTCGCTAAATTGAACGCGTGCAAAAAATCTGTCATCGTCCCGTAATTTCTCTTGTGCCCAGTGGCAGAACTGAACACGACGTTCAGAGTCGTCGCCATGCAATTCCTGGTGCATAGAAATATGGTACGGGTGCAATCGATGTTGACGTAGCATTCTCAACACCGACGTTTTTGAGATTCCCGATTCTCGCGCAATTTGTCTGCTACTGATGTGCGAATTAGCCGCGATAGCAGCTAAAACACCTACTTGGGCATCATCATTTATTGCAGGTCGTGGTTGACGTTTCACATGTGGCTGAACACTTCTTGTTTCCTCAAATAACGTAACTATCCGGCGAGCGGTCCGGACACTTGGATGATGTCGTCCAGGTTACCGAGCAGCATACATAGCACACGCCCGTTGGGCATTTTGATCACAATAGCCATACATCAACACGATATCGAACTTTTACGCAATTGGTAAACGGTCCATTTATAACGGGTAATGTATCACGAAGCAAATACCGTCCGCACTGGCGGAATGTTACGTGACACCACGTCCTTATACGTTTGTGACTTTTACAGCGCCATCTATCACAAAGCGAAAAAAGTGGTCCAACTAAAACATTCATATTTTTTTACCGACTACACGAATACGCAATAAAAAAGGGGGGGTTCCTATTTTAAAAAAATGCATTTGATATCCGTTTGACCTATGGCAGCGCCATCTAGCGGGCCAACCATAGTGCAATCTGGTTTCCCCTCCTCAAGCTAGACGAGTTTCGTTCTTTGTAGTTTTCTCGTTTGATGCCTATTTCGTGAGATATTTGGCCCGATCACTATCAATGGACCACCCTGTATAAAGAGGAGGTACTGAATAGAATTGGGAAGACACGACTTGTGACACATCTTAACTAAAAGAAGAGATCAGTCAATAGGACAAATTCTGGGACGTAAAGGGATTACCATTTTAATACTGGAGGTAAGTGCAGGTGGGTGAGGGTGAGCAAGAGATGAAAACAGCAAGCAGATTCAGAATGATGTAGGCTGCAGTAGTTATTCGGAGACGAAGAGGCTTAGAGGATATAGAGTAGAATGGACAGCTGCAGCAAAGCAGTTTTCAGACTGAAGAGCACAGCAATATCATTCACAGCAAAGAACCCGCACTGATAGCCGAGTTCGCTATGCGCCGCTCCAGGGGTAAGGGGAGGCGAGCTTGCACCGGACCGTGTCCGCCTCGCTGCTTAACGATGAAGACTGATGAACCGACCAGCATGGGTATGGTTGTTAGGTGGTTTCCCAGGTCCAATTAGGTAAACAGCGGTGTATTGCCCACGTATCGCCTCTGCTACACGCTACGCAAACATTTAGAAAACGGTCTCAAACTTGCACCACAGACTTATTTTAGACGCAGACAGATGACGTACTTAGATTCCGCCCCGGGGAGTGTTGGCGTCAGGAATTGGATCCTGCCACCAGCTACCAATAACAGTGACGATGCTGTACAGTAACGAGAAAAAGGTAAAGGCAGAAGAAGAAGGTACCCAGCAACAACCATATGTATCCTTTGCCCCCCCCCCCCCCCCCTCACTGCCTGATCGTGACACAAGCATAACATAGCGCGCAACACTGCACAGATACTCTGAGACAATGAACGTAAGGCAGAAACCACAGGTCATAAAAAGTAGCCCTGATGAAGACAGCCTACAATAGTAGGCAAAACGTTGATAACTTTATCACTTATGACGCGGTCACGGTGAATTTATTGTATTCAATTTTTCCTTTAAATTGACTCCAGTCGCGAAAGCTTTTGCCATTATAGAAAACTGTCGCGTTGGTAGAGGTGGCCAATTATTTTATTTTTTCCGTCCTCATGGTAGCAGAAAATTTGTTTTTGCCCCGTTCTTCCAAGTACTGCTTCATTTGTTAGCTTTTCTGTCCACGGAATTTTATGCATTCTCTTCCAGCACCACATTTTTAATGGAGCCAGTCGTCTCTTGTCACACAAATCACGGGATACAGAACCACACCAACGCTCTTAGCAAATCTCTTTCTGGTCTCGTCGATTGCCTTCCTTTGTATAAACGCATTTGTCTTGTTACAGGTGGAATTTGACTGAGTAATTCTGTGCTTTATGCATGGTGAACTTTTATCAACTGAGGAGGTTTTGCTTCGTGGGTAGTTATAGGTATTTAATTTTCTGAGCGGTATGTAATGAACTCTAATCTACCGCTTTATGTCACCGGTTTAATGCCATAGTTTCAGTCTTCTAGTCCTCTTTGCATTAAAGTATTAAAGTACCTTTTTTTTTTTTTTTTAGCCGCGACGTGAGGTAGCCGAGCGGTCTAGGCGCCTTGTCACGGTTTGCGCGGCTCCTCCCGTCGGAGGTTCGAGTCCTCCCTCGGTGATGGGTGTGTGTGTTGATGTGTTGTCCTTAGGGCAACTTAAAGTTAGATTAAGTAGTGCGTAAGCTTAGGGTCCGATGACCTCGCGTTTGGTCCCTTAAGACCTTACCACAAATTTCCAAATTTTTTTTGTAATTTCTTGTCGTTCTCCGCAATAGGCCTACCTATCTCAGTATACAGATTTGTCAGAAACAATCCGGAAAACTTGTGAGGATGCTGCAAGTTAGGTTGTGCTGAGAAAAAACTGTTGAGAAAAAATTTTATACGATGCGGCGCCGATTCTGAGCTAATTAGCATTGAGACTAGCCAATAAGGCTGTTGCGTGCGCAAATCCAAGCGTCCCCCCAGATACGAATAGTATCAGTTGTGTTGGTGGTGTAGATGATACCACACGAGACTGATCAGTCTGCGGCTCGGGTTCGATCCTCACTACTGTTCCGTGGCCGGTTTTTGTATCGGTCTCTTGTTCAGTTTTAGGACACCAAATGAATAACACGTTTGGTGACACTGTCTCCGGCGGACCACTTGAATTTTCCGGCACAATTGCCTGATTGGCCGAGTTCAGTGCTAATTAACTCTGAAACGGCGCAAAGAATCGAATTTTTTTTTCTTAAAAAATATATCTCAGCACCACGTACTCTGCAATACCGTTATAAGCTTTCCAGACTGTTTCTGTCCTACTTGTATAGGTCCTACAATACGACGTAGGGAGATAAAAACTCACTGTTGGCCTATAGAAAGACAGAGGAACATATTTGGTGGCAATATAGATTTACAGCTCGAATATAAATAACTAAATTTCAGAATGAGAGAAGAAAAAAACGAGAGCTTCATTTTCCTCCATTACTGCTCGTTGGGGCACCTCGTATGACCTCATGAGTTGACATGAGACAGGTGAGCGAGACTCATCTCCAATCCACATGCTGGATTAGCGGCCTTTTCTCTAGAACACGGTTTAGTCTTAATGTGGATTTTAGGCAGCTTTGAACATCCAGTTAGGCAAATGCGTGGTCGGTACCCATTTCTGCCTCAGCAACAAAACATGGAGACACCTGAAGTATGAGTGCATACATATTAAAGTATTCACATTCCATGGACAGATGGCGCCCACGTCTTTCTTTCCTTGTAGTGAGGAGTGTAGCGCTCGGATGGATGTATGGTCATGGAAGTGAAGTAGAATTAATTGCCAAACAGAACTGGCTAATGCGAACCTATTTGTCATCTTTTCCTTGCGTATGGGTTGTGAAGTAGTCAAATGATTGTGATGAGCGATGTGAAGTGTAGCGTCCTGTTTCTGTTGTAGAATGGAGAGGATGAAATCCCAAGCCACCACATTGTTATCGAGTAGCAGCTATGGAGCCGCCGAGCTTAACTTCCCCACCCAACGGAGAGATTACTGTGAAATAGTATGTCGAATGCCTACCTCCCTCGAGACACCGTGGAGAGGTTTTTGATAAAGTCTGCTGATAGCCATCTCCGCCCTTCCCCATTTCCCACTACAGCGTCGAACTGGATACCCACGCGTCGTGCACCTACACAGATTTGCGGCCTCTGTAACGGACATAAGTGCTGCGCATGGGATGTGGCTGTCATTAGGCTGGCCCACATTGGGAAAGCGCTGAAATAAGCTCAAAAGGCGTTGATACTCCCAAAGTATTTAAGCCTGATGTAGTCCGCAGCTCGTAGTCTAGTGGTTAGAGTTGCTGCTTCTAGATCACGGGGTCCCGGTTCGATTCCCGGCCGGGTTGGGGATTTTCTCTGCCCGAGAACTGGGTGCTTGTGTTGTCCTCATAATTTCATCATCATAATCATTCGTGACAGTGGCTAGTTGGTGTGTGAAAAAAATTGGACTACGTAAAAATTGGGAGTTTGTACAGGTGTTGATGACCGCGCAGTTGAGCGCCCCCACAAACCAAACAACAAACAAAACCTGATGTAACATCGGCAACGTACGTGTCTATATCGGTCTTTATTTCTGCAAGCGCTCCTTGTACGATGTTATGAGGAATTTTATATCTTACAAAAATCCAGAACTGTCTCCGTCGGTCGAACGTGATATCTCCCCGTAAGTAACTGAAATGTTAGGGCATGCTTCCTTACTGTATGATGTTAACATTTTAATAACTCCGCTTTTACAGAACACTGAAACTGAACTACGAGATGATACTGTACACGTGGATCGATGGTCACTAGGGATTCCAGCTATTATACAACCGAAGTGCAGGAAGGTCATTGGCAGTGGAAGAAATGGCAGACAAAGCGACCGGGCGGTTAGGTGTCTGCTATGCAGCGCGCTTGTTACCGGTCGTGTACATGTGACACTCTAATAGCCTAGTCAACAAGCTGCAGCATAGCTGTCGCTGTGTAGCCCTAAATCTGCTGAAGCATCTACTCCCTATGTGAATTGATAACAAAACGATAGCGACACCAGAACAGCGCAATACACTGTCGATAGCCAATGAAATGTGTCGCCGCTTGCAATTCGCCAAATGATTTTCTCTTTCAGTGCAGTATTGAACACTTTGGGAGACAGTAAACATTTTGGGAGACAGAGAATGGGAGCGTCATCATACTGTTTTGATGCGGCTTGCCTCGACTTCGTCTCTTGCAATAAACTCGTTGTCTCTAATATACAGCGTCCTCAGTTATTTGCGGAATATACTTCCAAAATATGTTTTCCCCTACGGCTGTCTCTAGTACCTGCCATCTTGACAAATGTCTTATAACCCTTTTGCTTCTTATACTCAGAGTTTTCCACGTATTCCATTCATCTCCAGAAACCGTATTTCTCACCAGTCGACTTGACTTTCAGCATCCTTTTTTAACATCACATCTTATAGATGTTGATCCTCTTCCTTTCCGGTTATACCGCAATCCTTGGTTCACTTCCGCACAATCCTTTGCTCCAAATGTAGAATCTCAAAAATTACTTCCTCAAATTAAAGCCTATGTTTGAAACTAGTAGAATCGTTTCCTTATACACTCTTGCTCAGACCAAACTGTCTTGCTCTCTTTCCAGAATAACAGCATTGCTTTACTTCGTCCACTACCTGATCTTCAATATTGATGTGAAGTTTATCACCAATGTCTTTTCTGGTTCCACACATTACTTTCGTCTTTCTTCGGTCTGTAGTGTGTGTCCATGAGACTGATCACTCCATTCAAGAGGTCCTGCAATTTTTCTCACTATCACTGTGAATAACAATCTCCAGCAAATCTTATCGTTGGTATCACATCACCCTGAGTTTTAGTCCCACTCCTGAACCTATCTTTTAATTTCGTCATTGCTTCTTCATTGTACTGGTTGAACAACAGGAGAGAAAGACTGCATACTTGTCTAACACCCGTAATCCTAGCACTTCATTCTTGGTCTTCCATTCAAATTATCCTTTCCTGGTTCTTGTACTCTTCCCTAGTTCGACGAATCGTTTGAATGTGTCTTCATTTTTCTTAAGCTACTATTTTTAGGTCATTATCAAGCAGAACAACAGAACTGCCTTTCTGGTGTTTTTGCCTCTCAGAAAGCGGAACTGGTCGTCACCTAATAGATGCACTTACATGTAAAGTGCAACAGATGTATGCGATATGTTAAAACAAATTTGGGTGAAAGAACGCCGGAAATTGGCCAACTGGAGCATGGATGGACTAATGAACGCATCTCCACCACCACACACATGGGCTAACAGCGCTGGAAATCAAATGGTTCAAATGGCTCTGAGCACTATGGGACTTAACATCTGAGGTCATCAGTCCCCTAGAACTTAGAACTACTTAAACCTAACTAACCTAAGGACATCACATACATCCATGCCCGAGGCAGGGTTCGAACCTGCGACCGTAGCGGTCGCGCGGTTCCAGACGGTAGCGCGGTTCCAGACTATAGCGCCTAGAACCGCTCCCCACCGCGGCCGGCTGCTGGAAATCACCACTGAAGATTCTTCACAAATAGAAAAAGCGAAATGCGTTTCGCAATAAACAAAATGCCTTCAATTAGCTGCGTAGACAGAACATACCTCTGCGCATTCACTCATGAGTTCGTACTGTCCTTTCAGGAAAGACCGGCTGATTTCCTGCCTCACTTTTATCGGAACTGAACGTGTGCTTGGTTTCTAGTGTGCTCTACGTCTAATAGATGCTAGACTCCAGTCTTCCATTTTTGATAAATCGAGATTGTGCTTTCCTTTAACGCTTTGCTGCCTAGAGCGAAAAGGGGACGCAAGTGCAATACAGCTTTATCTACATAGGAAAATGTCTTTCTAGTGATCACGTTTCTCATCACTGACTAATCTATTTATTTCCACATTCACAAGAGCGCCTACATGCACAACGAACAATTGATCAATTTCCTACCTGCACGGCGGTCGCAGCTCCTTTACTGCTATCAAACACACCTCTTTGCTGTCGGTCTAAAACACTTAAATCCCGTTTGGTCGTTAGCGAATGCAGCATCCAGAAGGGCTCACATTTACACTGACTAAACAGTTGTCAAAACTGGAAGCTCTAGGAAACAGACTGCTTTTTTCTACTGACACTTTTACATGGCAGCACAAATTTTGTGGGTAGCAGAACTTGAGCAAAGTCTAATTTAAATTCTTCCACGTATTACCTCTTGTAACCTCTCCAAATCATTTCTGGGATACTAACAATATTGTAGGAGGACACTGATGTTTCTATAAACAAAAATTGCCGCGTGGTCTTGGGTGCCTTACCACGGTTCTTGCGGCTGCCCCCCCCCCTCCCCCTCTCCCACCGTAGGGTTGAGTCCTCCCTCTGGCATGGGTGTGTGTGTTGTCCTTAGTTCAAGTTAGATGAAGTAGTGTGTAAGCCTTGGGACCAATGACCTCGTCAGTTTGGTCCAATACGAACTTACCACAAATTTGCAATAACCAATGATTCCTTCAAAAGTCTCATCCTAGGAGCGTCTAAATTCTTGACAAGTTTTGGATTTCTCTACGTCTAAATCTACATAATTCCTCTGCAATTCACAGTTAAGTGCTTGGCAGAGGGTACATCGAACCACCAAACTATTTCTCTACCGTTCCACTCTCGAAAGCGCGGGAGAAACGAGTACTTAAATCTGCACGAACTCTGATTTCTCTTTTTTTGTGATGACCGCTTCTCCCTGTGCAGATGGGTGCCGGAAGAGAACGCTGGCAATTGAAATTTCGCGTAAAGATCTTGTCCCCACGTAAAAAGCCTTTTCTTTAATGATTGCCCCTTCAATTCACGTATCATATCAGTGGCACTCTCTCCAATATTTCGAGATAATGTCAAACGAGCTGCCCTTCTTTGAAGTTTTTCGACATCCTCGGTCAGTCCCATCTGATGCCGATCCCATATTGCATAGCAATACTCCATAAGAAGGCTTACAAGTGAGTTGTAAGCAGTCTCTTTAATAGGCCTGTTGCGCTTTCTATGTGGATTGTCAATAAATTGCTGTCTCTGGTGTGCTTTCCCCTCAACATTACCTATGTGCTCGTTCCAACTTACGTTGTTTTTAATTGTAATCCCCGTCTTTAGTTGACCTTAAAGCTTTTAGATTTGTGCGATTTATCAAAAATGGTTCAAAAGGCTCTAAGCACTATGGGACTTGACATATGAGGTCATCAGTCCCCTAGACTTAGAACTTCGTAAACCTAACTAACGGAAGGACATCACACACATCCATCCCGAAGGCAGGATTCGAACCTGCGACCGTAGCAGCCGCGTGGTTCCGGACTGAAGCGCCTAGAACCGCTTCGCCACAGCGGCCGGCTGCGATTTATCGTGTAACCGAAATATAACGGGGTTCTTTTAGTACTCGTTTGGATTACTTCACACTTTTCGTATGTATGGTCAACTGCCACCTTTCGCACGATACAGATATCATGTCTAAATCATTTTTCAGTTGGTTTTGGTCATCTGAAGACTTTACAAGGCATTAAATCACAGCATTATCTGCAAATAATCTAAGACGGCTGCTCAGATTGTCTCCTATGTCGTTTATGTAGTAATGAAACAGCAAAGGCTTGTAACGCTTCCTTGAGGATCCCCTGTCGATAGCATTCACTACTTCATGAGAACAAAGAGGTAGTTGTGTTTTACAAGAACAAAATTTTCTATGTCCGTGCTGACTATTTGTCAAAAAATCTGCTGCAGCATTTGAGTTTGCATTCTGGAGTGAACCTGTAGTAATACAATGTATGGTTTTTAGTCTACCTTCCTGCTGTTTTAATTGTTTGGCGAACAGAGGATTTGTCTCTTGTTTACCTAAGACCTATTATCACACCTATTTTACCACAAAGGAACGGTATAATTCATCGCAGGGACCTCAAAATAAACACCTTTTTACTCCAACGCGTTTGAATCCAGACCATTAGCAGATATTCCGACTACTAAAAGAGAGAATATGCGAGATGCACATCACATTTAATTGTCATTATAACGCTGTCTGGTGTACATGCCACGAAAATTAATATAGGGTGCCACATAACCACATCAGCCTTTTAAACTGTTTAATATCTTATGTGAGTATGTGGCATCTTGATATTTTAATTTTCTTGAGCATGTGTACCAAATAGCGTAATACTGACAGTTAAATATGAAATGGTTTTCATGTATGTTTTCTTTGGTGTACAAGATGCCTGATGATTGTTTGCACAATAAAACTAATAGTAATAAACAAGTATTAACTATCAGTTCTTGACAATGAACTATGACGTTTTCTACAATACAAACTGTCAGGCCCCACCTTTCCAGAATATACTAGGATTTTATCACAACCATTAATGTGCCTGTGGTAATTAAGGGACTGTAAGAAACACATAAACCAAAACCGACTTCCGAAATTCTGTAAGCAGACTTTCGTAAATTAGTAGGAGTCTTCCTGTTGGCGTGGAATTTTCAACTAAGTGTCGTCCCTCCACGAGTCAAAGAAATCTGTAACCATTTGTTCTGTCCTTCTTTGTACCCACGCTTTGGCTCGTTAGATGCAATTTTTATACTATACACTCTATAATTATCCTTTGTCAATGAGCTGAAGCCTGCCACTTGTCTGGTACCTTTCGATTGGCCAAATGTGACATCAGCATACAAGAAACTAGCAACAGCACAATCCTTTTTCTTGCACTCAGGAATTTTGGACATGAAAAACTCTCATCACTGTCATCTTATTTTCATTATGTATCCTGCAGTGACCCAATTCTAATTACATCATACCTGTGAAGACTTCCAAAAAAACTATACAAATTCCAATGCCAGTGAAACTTGTATATGATACTACATTAGTTCAAGCCACATTTGGTAAACAGTTATTGGAAACCGATAGTATACAATGCAGACAGAGCCTTTTAATGCCTCCAGTCATTATAAATTATTTGAAGTATCTGTTACCAAATTAACCACCAGAGCCAGGTTCGCGTATTAGTTTCACACCGAGGAAATTTACCGGTTTGAACGATATTCAAAGTACCATTCAGCACTTTAATTTATGATTCCTGAGGTTTCAACGATCGGTGTTCCGTTTTCAGGTTTGCAGTTTAGATGATAATTCCGTTTTTACACAAAATATTTATAAGGAAACTAATTAATTACATTGTCTCTGGGTAAAGAAACGCTACGAATGATAGTCACATGACAAAAAGGCTGTTTGTTTTTGCGTGCTTCTACTTTCAATAACCCATGTTTCAATACATTGTAATATTGTGAAATATTTGTCGGAAGTGGTGCTTTCATAATGTTCGATATGCTATAAATTGCTATCGAAAGAATGCATCCCGATATTAATTTTCATAAAAAATACCTAAGCATATTTCTGTTTCAGATCACCTGTCTTCTAAGTGATTTGATGCTGCTCGTTACGAATTCATTTCTTTTGCCAGTCACTTTAACTCAGAGAAGCAGTTACGCCAAGCAACCTCAATTATTTTTTCGGTATATTCAAATCTCTACCTTCTCCTACGGTTTTTACCCTCTGCAGCTCCATGAAGTACGTACCATGAAAATATTCAAGTATCATGTGGAACCAGGACCAGGACCACCAGAATAACATCAGATGCGATTCCAGTTTTGATAAGAAAAAAGAAGCCAACATAGATATGTCCTGTAAACAAATGGGATACCGGTTGGTTCAAATGGCTCTGAGCACTATGGGACTTAACATCTGTGGTCATCAGTCCCCTCGAACTTAGAACTAATTAAACCTAACTAACATAAGGACATCACACACATACATGCCCGAGGCAGGATTCGAACCTGCGACCGTAGCGGTCACGCGGTTCCAAACTGAAGTGCCTAGAACCGCACGGCCACACCGGCCGGCTCAAATGGGATACCGATGATCTGATATATTTTGTCTCTTTAAACCCATATCGAGCAGACGCAAATCATTCTAGAATAGTACTCTCTACTCTCGGTTAAATATTCTAAATAGTTCGGTTTCTTTCGCAGAACATGACCAGTCATTCTAATCTAAAGCAATCAAATGTGTTAATAGTAACGATCCACTCACACACAACTACTCAGCTTCCTTTAAAACCCCCATATTAACATCCAAAATCATATTAGTAAGTAAGACACCATACACATGAGAGTTTTAGTCAGTAAGTATCTGAATTCTTTTTTCTAGTCATCTTTCAGGTGGCTGCACAGCTTAGTGCGATCGGCAGTCACTTGTATGTAGGCTGTTTAGGTTTTTATGTTGGTAACGCCATGTAGTGCTCTATATGAAAAACACTGACAGTGCAGTCTGTGGCTGGTTTGCATTGTTGGTTCAAAAATGGCTCTGAGCACTATGGGACTTAACTTCTGAGGTCATCAGTCCCCTAGGACTTAGAACTACTTAAACCTAACTAACCTAAGGACATCACACACATCCATGCCCGAGACAGGATTCGAACCTGCGACCGTCGGGGTCGCGCGGTTCCAGACTGTAGCGCCTAGAAACACTCGGCCACTCCGGCCGACTGCATTGTTGGTGTGGTGCCACCGCCAGGCACCACACTTGCTAGGTGGTAGCCTTTAAATCGGCCGCGGTCTGATAGTACACGTCGGACCCGCGTGTCGCCACTATCAGTGATTGCAGACCGAGCGCCGCCACACGGCAGGTCTAGTCTAGAGAGACTCCCTAGCACTCGCCCCAATTGTACAGCCAACTTTGCCAGCGATGGTTCACTGTCTACATACGCTCTTATTTGCTGAGACGACAGTTTAGCATAGCCTTCAGCTACGTCATTTGCTACGACCTAGCAAGGCGCCATATTAAGTTACTATGAGTGTATTCTGAACAGATAATATTGTGAATCATGTACCGTCAAGAGCGACATTCATCGTTAATGGATTAAAGTTTAGTATCAAACTAATTACGTCTGCCTTCTGAATTCTAATTCCTTGTCATGTTCCAGACCTCACGTCAGTATAGTTCTTCCCTCCTTACGCCAGCCTGTGTGAGCTAAAACGCGTGCATTTCGGCCTCGACTTGTAACACGGTGCTGGCTCTTCTGCCAACACAACATTCGCGACGAGCAGTTAAAACGGTGTTATTCACTATACTGACATATATCGTTGCGACTGCACTGATTTAATTGTGTAATAGCTTCGCCACAATCTCCAGATGTACTGTCCGAATTTTATCGCTTACAGAATCAGCAGACGCAGGCATTGCTGGATGCCCTTGGACAGCTCGTCCAGGGCCAACGTGCAATGCAAAACGACGCGGTAGCCGCCGCTACACCGTTATTGCAGCCATAACACGCAGTTGCACCGACCTTCAGACCTTTTTGATTCTGCACTGGAAAGTTGGACGGAGTGGTCACGCCAATTTGGATTTCATCTCGCCGCCTACAGAATTCAAGGTATCGAGTGGCAGCTTTTTCTTTTGTCGTCCGTCAGTGTGCAAACCTACCGTGTGATATTCAAATTATTTCCCCGACGCGACGTAGCAACTGTGTCCTACGAAGAAATTTTGTCTGCATTAGATGCATATTTCAAACAATCAATCAATGTAGTTGCGAAACGGTATAACTTCTTTCGTACAAAACGTACGGCAGGTCGGACTAATCGGGAGTGGGTTGCAACCTTGTAAGGCCTTACTAGGGATTGTGCTTTTGTGTGTCAATGTGGACTCCCTTATTCAGATACTATGGTACGTGATGCAATTGCACAGAACGTTTCTGATGTTTGTATAAGGGAAGAGATTTTGAAACTAGTCAATCCCTCCCTTCAACAAGTGATGGACATATTGGATCGGCAGGACACACTTGACTTTGCTCAGGAATCTTTTGAAACTTCACCAGCAGTGTGTCAGGTTAACCGGCCCGCTGGGCGAGCTGCACGGAGCAGTAAACAGCCCTCGCGCCTGGCCGCGCCACTGCCGCCAGGCTCTCAGCCACATGTGCCTCGCCGACAAGCAAATGCAGTGCTCAAATCATGCCCGTGGTGCGCTGCTAAACATTCGCATGAGAATTCCCCGTCACGCCAAGCTATTTGATTTTACTGTAATAAGAAAGGACATTTTCAGAGTGTTTGCCAGAAAAAACCTCAGATCGGAAACTCCAAACCATTCCAGGCCCTTTGCTTCGCGCCGGAATCGGAATCGAACCAAGGATACTCAGGCTCGCGAAACTTCGCCCATGGAAATTCATGTCGTTCATTCCACTCTGCCCAGTGCCATTCTCTCTAACAGTGACTGTGTTCGTCCCAGAAATAGTGTGCTTCGACGTCGCCGGAACTCCCGTCGAGTCGCAAGTGATTTTGTACCAGTGTCAGCTCACGTTGCACGAGACAGTCGCTCTTGTCGTCTGCAGGACAATAAACTTTTTGTAGACTTGGACATTAACGGCAAAGTGATACCATTCCAGCTCGATACCGGGGCTGCAGTGTCACTGATCAATCAAGCCACTTACAAACTGCTGGGCACACCTCCGTTGTGTGCCGCAAATATTAAGTTAACTAGCTATTCAGGTCAATAGATCCCTGTGTTAGGATAGTGCAGCCTTCTTGCAACATACAAAGGACAAACAAAACTTTTGTCATTTTACGTCTTTCGTTCTTCTTCTGCGGTATACTTGTTTGGTTTCGATTTATTTCAGTTGTTTAACTTGTCTATAGTAACTCAGGTCCTATCAGTGAACCAGACTGTGCCTTCAGACAGTGTTTCTCGTCTATGTGAAGAATTTGCAGACATTTTTACACAAGGCCTCAGTTGCGCTAAGAACTATAAAGCACATTTGGAACTGAAAGTAAACGCGCAACCGAAAGTTTTCAGAGCGCGCAATGTTCCCCACGCATTGTGTGATTAGGTTGCAAAAACATTACACGATTTGAAATCTCAGGGAGTAATTGAACGTGTGCAGGCGTCTCTCTGGGCATCACCCTTAATAATTTTGCCAAAACCTTCAGGAAAATTGAGACTTGGTGTGGACTTCAAGGCAACAGTGAATCCACAACTAGTGATTGCCACTTTTCTTTACCCTGCCCTGAAGATCTTTTTAACAAACTGTGCTCGGGCAAATATTTTTCGTAGCTGGACATAGCAAATGCGTACTTGCAAATACCGGTGGACGAAGAATCCCAGCGTGTTTTGATGGTTAACACGCATCTTGGTTTGTATCAATTTAAACGACTGCCATTCGGGTGTGCATCCGCCCCTGCATTGTTTCAGCAATATCTACAAACTGTTTGTGCGTCGGTCCCTACTGCAGCAAACTGTCTGGACAATATTGTGATCTCCGGAAAGATGGAAGAAGAACATTTAACCCATCTCAGGACATTATTTCAGGTCTTGCGACATAATGGTCTTCGCTTACGGTGGGACAAATGTGTGTTTTTTGCTCGTATCTTGCCCAACCTGGGCAATGTACTCAATGCCCAAGGCATACATCCCAATCCACGCACCTCCGTGCCATACAAGACTTGCCTTCGCCGCAGAATTTGAAGCAGCTACAGAGTGTGCTGGGAAAAATCAACTATTATCACAGATATGTGCCGCATGCCTCTTCCATTTCAGCTCCGCTTCATCGCTTACGCTGTAAAGGTGTTCCGTTCGTCTGGACGACGGAATGCGAATGCGCCTATCGCCGGTTGAAATCGGCGTTGCTGTCCAATACTTGCCTTACGCCATACGATCCCCAGAAGCCCCTTTTGTTGATGGTGGATGCATCGGATTTCGGGATCGGTGCAGTGCTTGTGCAGAAAGAGGCTCGCACCATTGCCCTATTGCCTTTGCGTCCAAATTGCTCTCGTCTGCGCAAAGAAATTATTCACAGATCGAGAAGGAAGCACTGGCTCTCGTATTTGGTGTTACAAAGTTTCATGACTTCTTGTATGGTCGTCGCTTTACCATAATCGCAGACCACAAACCTTTGACATCGCTTTTTCAACCGAACAAGCCTATACCTCCACGTACAGCGCAGAAATTCATTCGTTGGTCTATTTTCCTCTCGCAGTACCACTACGATATCTTGTATCGGTCCACTGCTAAGCGTGGAAACGCCGATGCGTTGTCCCGTTTGCCTGTTGCTGAGGATAGGGCATTTGATTCCTCCGAACTTGGTTGCATGTTCATTGATTTGGAAACCGATGACATGGTCGAATCGTTTCCGATTGATTTTCGTCGTGTAGCTACAGCCACAACTGCCGACCCTGTCCTTGCTACCGTTCTGCGTTTTGTTGCTACGCAATGGCCCTTGTCACAGTCAACGAATCGGGGACCCGTTGGTTCGCTAATTTTTTGCTCACAAGGAGAGACTTTTTGTTCGACGTGGTGTTTTGCTGTTGCGTTCTGATAACGATCAGTCCAGGGTCGTGGTCCCACGTTCGTTACAGTCCTCTGACTTAATGCTTCTCCACCAAGGACATTGGGGTATAGTGAGCACGAAACAACTTGCTCGTCAGCACTGTACTTGGTTCAGAATCGATGCCGCTATTACGAATATGTGCTCTTCTTGCATGCTGTGTGCCGAACAACAATCAGCACCACCACAGAAATTCTTTGCATGGCCAAAAGCCACTTTCCCTTGGCAACGCTTTCACATCGATTTTGCTCGTCCATTCTGGAATGCTCGATGATTGGTTGTGATAGATTCATTCAGCAATTTTCCTTTTGTTGTCTCGATGTCTTCCACGATATCATCTGCCACCATCCAAGCGTTATCTGCTATCTTTTCATTGAAGGTCTTCCACAGACAATTTTTTCCGACAATGTCCCACAATTCATGTCCGCAGAATTTCAGTCATTCTGCAAGGCCAATGGTACTCAACTTCTGACGTCCGCGCCGTTTTTGCACACCGTCAAATGGTGCCGCTGAATGATTGGTCAGGACTTTCAAGTCACAGATGTTGAAGTTGAAAGAGTCGCATTCTCGGGAGGACGCGTTATTGGTCATTTTATCCTCGTATCGCTCTCAGCCCCGAGATGGTCGCTCGCCGGCCGAGTTGCTCCACGGTCGCCATCATCGAACCTTGATGTCTTTGCTACATCCGCCGCATCGGGTTCCTGTGCAGCGGCAGACACCTGCTTTTGCCCCAGGCGACGTTGTCTACTATCGCCACTATCAAGGTTCACGGCGTTGGCTCGAAGGGCACATTCTTCGCTGCCTCGGACGAGCTATGCACCTGGTTTTGGGGGACTCTGGTGAGGGGCGCCGGCATCTCAATCAGCTGCGCCTCTGTCGTTGCACGGGATCTGCCGCTCGCCATCTGCTTTCAGCGACGGTGCCGTCCGGTCAGCGCCCTGGGGACCCATCTACTGGCTCGCCTCAGCCCCAGGTGTTAAAGACGCTGCCTTCCATTTTGCCACATGGCGACGCGCCGCCGCCACCGCCGCCGCCTGTTCTCCTGCCGGCGACGCCCGCAGTGGACGCGTCACTGCAGCCGTCGGGCGCCTCCCTGGGTCACGCGCCGTCGATCGCTTCCCGTGACCAGTTGTCCTCCGACATGGAACTCTTGCCCGCTCCGGACCATATGTCGTCTTCGCCCGTCGGGTGCCCCGGCCCGATGGAGGTCGACCCTTCGGCCCCTCCTGCCTCTCTATAGGCGCACACACCGCATGTTGGCGTGCACCCTGGAGTAGGTTTTTCAGGCGTTCCCTAGCTCCCTGCGGTCCGAATGGCAGGGTGCGGATGGCACAGCCTCGCCTGTTGTTAGGCTCCCCACCTCGTCGCATACGACAACATGGGGTCCTCCCCACGGCGGGCGGAGGCCTTATACCATAACAGTATGCCGATTTGGGGGGGAGAAATGTGGTGTCACCGCCAGACACCACACTTGTTAGGTGGTAGCCTTTAAATCGGCCGCGGTCCGTTAGTATACGTCGGACCCGCGTGTATCTATCAGTGATTGTAGACCGAGCGCCGCCACACGGCAGGTATAGTCTAGAGAGACTCTCTAGCACTCGCCCCAGCTGTACAGCCGACTTTGCTAGCGATGGTTCACTGTCTACATACGCTCTCATTTGCAGAGACGACAGTGTAGCATAGCCTTCAGTTACGTCATTCGCCACGACCTAGCAAGGCGCCATATTAAGTTACTATGAATGTATTCTGAACAGATAATATTGTGAATCATGTACCGTCAAGAGCGACGTTCATCATTAATGGATTAAAGTTAAGTATCAAACTAATTACGTCTGCTTTCTGAATTCTAATTCCTTGTCATGTTCCAGACCTCACGTCAGTATAGTTCTTCCCTCCTCACGCCAGCCTGCGTGAGCTAAAACGCGTGCATTTCGGCCTCCACTAGTAACAGGGGTTGGCTCTTCTGCCAACACAACAGTTGGAATATTTGCTATTGTAGTGTTGGGCAGCTGGATGTGAACAGCGCGTATCGTTGCGCAGTTGGAGGTGAGCCGCCAGCAGTGGTGGATGTGGGGAGAGAGATGGCGGAATTTTGAGAGCGGACGATCTGGTCGTGTGTCCGTCAGAAAAACGTAATTTGTAAGGCTGGATGTCATGAACTTATATATAAGATTTTGATAGAGAACAAAGAATGTATCATTTATATATGATGACTTTTGAAGACTATTAAGGTAAATACATACTTTGTTCTCTATCAAAATCTTTCATTTGCTAACTATGCCTATCAGTAGTCAGTGTCTTCAGTAGTTAGAATCTTTTATTTAGCTGGCAGTATTGGCGCTCGCTGTATTGCAGTAGTTCGAGTAACTAAGATTTTTGTGAGGTGAGTGATTCATGGAAGGTATAGGTTATTGTTAGTCAGGGCCATTCTTTTGTAGGGATTATTGAAAGTCAGATTGCGTTGCGCTAAAAATATTGTGTGTCAGTTTAGTAAAGGTCAGAATAAGTAAAGAGAGAACTGTCTGAGTACGTTCATTTTTGTTCAGCTGTCTTTGTACCAAATAACGTAGAAATTTACAAGCACAGTCATTCATTATTTTTCAAAGGGGACGTTTCACACTTCGTTTGTGGCAGCTTAACGCTGTTGCAAAGTAAACAGACATGCGCCAGTCTCTGTTTGCATAAATGAAGAATAGCATTTTGTAATCCTTTACTCGTTGTCTGGAGGTGTACCAGGAGCTTGAGTCCATAGATGACTTTCAGCACAGGGGGGAGACAAGTTTCACCACGGCAAAATGTTTACCATTGAACCGAACAATTCAAGAACGGCCCAAAGAGCGTGAAGGACGAAGACAGAGCAAGGCAGCCTGTTATAAACATTTTGATGCCTACGTTGAGCAAGTCCATGATCTGATTTTGAATAGTCAGCGTATGGCTCTTGATAACCCCATGTGTCATTTAAGGCCCTGTAGTTTAGTTAATTGTCAAACTGTGTTGGGGGGGGGGGGGGGGGGTAGTGTTTGAAATCTGATCTCGGTCCAGGTACGAAAGGTTGGGGACCACTTTTGGTAAACGAAGCACGAATGTAAGGGAACTGTAACTGTCCTGGTCGCTAGCAGAAAACCAAACACACGTCACTTAGCTCTGCATTTAGAGAAATTTCGTTTACGTTGAGCGCGTCATATTTATTCTGACGAACAGTACCCCGTTTATTCTTCCGCGCGCCGATGTACGTAACCTCCCTCTACTTCGGTAACCTACCTCTCGTACTGACCGTCGACAGTCGACATTCGCATATTCTACATAGAAGCTGATGTTTAAGTTTTCAAAATTAGAAACAAGCGAACTAAATAATTATTATACATAATGATGCTATAAGGGCCATTTTGTTACAATTTCCACCAAGCTTGTAAATGGAGTCATTGCACCATGTTTGCGACGCAGCGATGCTTAGGAATATTTCTGTCGTCCGAAAAGCAATCGTAATGTCATTCGGTGCCTCACAATAAGAGCAGGACAGGCTCGTTTGCTATGCCGTTGACGACTCGATGGTGCAGAACAATGAATGCCGCCGGGCCGAAATGCTCTGGCGTATTCCGATGGCCGGCGTCTGATGTTGGCCGCCTTCCAGGGAAGAGGACACGCTTAAAAGTAAAACGTCGTCAGTTCTCCTTAACGTTGCCTTCTGCGACAGAGACTGCGGTTTAATATCCTGCAGTCAATGTTTTACTTCGGTGGTTTATCCTGAGGTCACTCGTTTGTCTCTTGCACGCAGCAGAAAGGAATTCTACAACACGGTGTGTGTGTCCAAGGGAACAGCTACCATACTGTGACCAGATTTTCAGACCACATGTGCGAGAGCAGTGTCGGTAGACGTCCTGATCTGACACGTACAGTACAAAAATTTATAGCCTGACGTTGCCTGTTGACTGACAGAGACCGCCGACAATTGAAGAGGGTCGTAATTTGTAATAGGCAGATATCTATGTATCCAGATCATCTTACAGGAATTCCAGATTGCATCAGGATCCACTGTAATTACAATGACAGTTAGGCGGGGGGTGGGAAAATCTGGATTTTACGGTAGGGTGGCTGCTCATAAGCACACGCCGGTAAATGCCAAACGACGCCTCGCTTGGTGTAAGGAGCGTAAACATTGGACGATTGAACAGTGGAACAACGTTGTGTGGAGTGAAGAATCACGGTAAACAATGTGGCGATCCGATGGGAGGGTATGGATTTGGCGAATGCCCGGTGCACGTCATCTGTCAACGTATGCAGTGTCAACAGTAAAATTCGGAGGCGGTGGTGTTATGGTGTGGACGTGTTTTTCGTGGTACTATTGCAGCACAGGCCTAAATTGATGTTTTAAGCCCCTTCTTGCTTCCCACTGTTGAAGAGCAACTCGGGGACGGCGACTGCATCTTTCAGTACGATCGAGCACCTGTTCATAATTCACAGCCTGTGGCGGAGTGATTACAAGACAATAACATCCCTTTAATGTACTGGTCTGCACAGAGTCCTGACCTGAATCCTGTAGAACACCTTTGGGGTGTTTTGGAACGCAGACTTCGTGCCACGCCTCACTGACAGACATCGATACCTCTCCTCAGTGCTGCACTCCGTGTAGAATGGGCTGCCATTCCCCAAGAAACCTTCCAGCCCCTGATTGAACGTATGCCTGAGAGAGTGGAAGCTGTCATCAACGCTAAGGGTGGGCCAATACCATATTGAATTCCACCATTACCGATGGAGGGCGCTACGAACTTGTAAGTCATTTTCAGCCAGGAGTCCGGATGCTTTTGATCAGATAGTGTATTAACGAGTAGTTAGTTGCCAATTTATTGTCATTAAAATCAAGTTTTTAGAATAGCTACAAAATAAGTCTTACTATTAAAAACATGTTACTGTGTATTGTAGCATCTGGCATGACATGCACATAGGAAAAATTAATGATTGTTTTTCAGTGGTATCTGAATTGGAAAAATGTAACTTTCAATCTACAGTCAAGGTCTCTCTATCGCTTGACATTCTAGCAAATTTTCATTCGCTTTAAACTTTTAAACGTGTAGTTCAGCCTAAGCAAATACCTAATATTTGACAACTTGTGGGCGGAAGAGACCACCGAGAGTGTCAACTTGATTATAAATTCAGTAAGAAGAATCATACCATAGAAAAGCTTAAACGATTAAAGGAAGTATTCTGTACAATATAAATGCAGTAAAATGTAGATGAAACTGAAAGAAAAAAAAGTAGGAGTATTTTCTTACTTTCATCCCGCAGTTCTCTTAACGGTGCCTTTCTTCGCCGAATGTGAGGTCAGAATTTTTTTATAATCTCCTTTTACGTCACCTTTTCCTCCTATCTTGACATAAATCTTCACACAGTATTCTCTAGTTAAAGCGTTGTTCCAGCAGCTTTATGGTGAAATACTGAGCTGTCTTGAACTACTGACGATGAGTATTTACAAACAATGCAAAAGTAGGCTTCCCAAGCACGGTCTTGCAACTGACCAGGAGGTTTATATTTCACAAAAGGTAGACCTCTGCGTTTGGGCACGGGTCACAAGTTTTGTCTGTCATTGGGTCCGAAACACTTATCAAGGAAATGCTGAAGGGCTGTTATACTTTTAAGATATTCTCACTCGCGTTCAATAAAACTGATATTACTGTGAAAGTTGACACGTAATACACGTGGGCTACTTTTATTTCAAGGTCCGACCGCTGGCGAAATGGAAACCACGACGCAAATCAAAAAGGTTTTATTTGCGAAATTTTGCTACACCTTCCAACTACTTCTTTAGAGACCAAGCAATTCCTCATCATGGAAAGGAGTCGTTAGTACTTTCAGCCAATTCTCAACGCTGGTCTGCATCTCGTTGTCTATACCAAAATGTTGTCTTCCATTTCACGCAAAGAGATGAAAATCAGAGAGACCCAAGTCCAGGCTTCGTGGTGGATGACCAAAACTCTACATTAAAGACACATCTTGTGTGTCCATAAGACATGTGGCCTGTAACTGAAAAAGTATCACAATGATTTCTCCATTGGCAAAAGATTCTGGACTAGCCCCCATTCGGATCTCCGGAGGGTGACCATGAGAAAAGGATTGGAAAGAATAAATAACCAACGCAAGGATTATTTTCTACGAGTTCTGGAGTGGAATATCAGAAGTTTGAATGTGGCAGGGAAGCTAGAAAATCTGAAAAGGGAAAAGCAAATGCTCAACTAGATATAGTGTGAGTCAGTGAAGTGAAATGGAAATAAGACAAGGATTTCTGATCAGGTAAGTATAGGATAACATTAACAGCAGCAAAAAATGATATAACGGGAGTAGGATTCATATGGATAAAAAGGTATGGAAGAGTGTGTGTTATTGCGAACAGTTCAGTGATAGCGTTGTTCTTATCAGAGGCGACGGCAAACCAGTATCGGCAACGATAGATCAGGTACACATGCTGACATCGAAAGCTGGATTCGAAGAAACAGAGAAAGTATATGAGGGTATTGAACAGGTAATGCAGTACGAAAGGGAGATGAAAAGGCCTACGGGAGAATAAGGGCTTAAATCAATGCGCAAAAAAGTGAGATAAGGAAGTAGTAATGAATGAAAATGTACGTTTGAATTTCTCTGAGGCTATAGAGACTGCAATAAAAAATACCGCTGTAGGCAGTTCGGTTTAAGAGGAATGAGCCTCTAAAAAGAACAATCATAGAAGTTGGAAAGAAAAACATAGGAAAAAATGAATCAACTGCGAAGAAATCTTGGGTAACAGAAGAAATACTTCAGTTGATTGATGAAAGAGGGAAGTACAAGAATGTTCGGAGAAGCTCAGGAATACAGAATACAAGTCGCTGAGGAATGAAATAAATAGGAAGTGCAGGCAAACTAAGACGAAATGGCTGCATGAAAAATTTGAAGAAGTCGAGAAAGAAATAATCGTCGGAAGGACTGACTCAGCACATAGAAAGGTCAAAACAACTTTCGGTGCAACTATAAGCAAGGGTGGCACACCAAGAATGCAATGGGAATTCCGCTATTAGATGCAGACGAGATAGCGGATAGGTGAGAAGAGTACCCTTAATGCCTCTATGACGGGGAAGATTTATGTTAAGTGGAAGAAGAAGAAATAGAAGTCCGTATAGAACAGAGAATCCAGTACCAGAATCAGAATTTAAATGAGCTTTCGAAGACTTAAGATCAAATAAGGCAGAAGGGATACGTAATATTCGATCAGAATTTCCAAAGGTATTGGGAGAAGTGACAAAAAATCGACTACCCACTTTGGTGTATATAAGATTTGAGTCTGGTGATATACGATCTGATTTTTGGAAAAATATTATCCACACAATTCAGAAGGCTGTAAGAAGTTACAAGTGCGAGAATTATCACACAATCAGCTTAAAACACCATGCAGACAAGAATGGTATACAGAAGAGCGGAAGAGAAAATTAAGGATTATTAGATGACGATCAGTTTGGCTTTATCAAAGGTAAAGGCACCAGAGAGGCAAGTCTGACTTTCCCGTTGATAATGCAAGCAAGACTACAGAAATATCAAGACTTTTCATAGGATCTACCGACCTGGACAAAGCGTTCGACAATGTAAAATGGTGCAAGATGTTCGAAATTCTGAGGATAATGTGGGTAAGCTATCAGGAGAGACGAGTAATATGCAACATGTACAAGAGCCAAGAGGGAACAATAAGAGTGAAAGACCAAGAACGAAGTGCTCGGATTAAAAAGGGTGTAAGATAGGGATGTAGTCTTACGCCCGTACTGTTCAACCTGTACAGTGAAGAAGCAATGACTTAAACACAAGAAAGGTTCAAGAGTGGATTTGAAATTCAAGGTGAAATGGTATCAATGATAAGATTCGCTTTCTCAGTGAAAGGCTGCAAATTAACCCATGACGGACGGGGCAAAGAGAACATCAAAACCGGACTAGTACTGGCAAGAAGGACATTCCTGGCAAGAGAAGTCTACTACTATCAAACATAGGCCCTAGTAGGAGGAAGAAATGTCTGAGAATGTTTATTTGGAGCACAGACTTGTATGGCAGTGAAACACTGACTGTGGGAAAACCGGAACAGAAGAGAGTCAAAGCATTTGAGATGTGATGCTACAGACGAATGTTGAAAATTAGGTGGGCTGGTAAGTTAGGGGATGAGGAGGTTCTGCGCAGAATCGGAGAGGAAAGGAGTGTACAGTAATTACTGACAACAATAGTGGATAGGATGACTGGACACTTGTAGTAGCTAAACTACGTGAATTTTTGGTTCAATAACCGGATGTTGTGAATTCCTTTAATGTAACTTAAATATCTGAGAAAAATCTAAGTAACACTGAAATATTTCACATGATTTGTACTAATGTTGTCTACGTAACAAAGATCTACAAACATAATATTTTTGCAAAAAATTTCACACTAAGCCACACACAAAATGACAATGAAATTGCAACAGATGAAAGAGAAAGCGCGAATTTTAGTTCATTTACGCGTAGCGCTGACTTGCTTTCGAGAACCGGCGTTGCAATCTACTTACGTAATCTCAGGAAAACCAGAGGACTGTCCTAGACAAAAAGGGTCGACATGTGTAAACTTTCTACGTAACGTATCAGTGCTTTGGATATCGTATTCATCTCCTGACCAAAACTGACTGTCGGTTGGCTCTGTGTTGCATATGTGTACAGTGTCGTGGAACATAACTTAAATTTTAATAAAATAATGATTTTCAAATAATAAAAATAAATATAATTAAGTCCCAAAATAATTTATTTTTGTACTTAGTGAAAAGTGTTTAATTGAAACTCAGTAACGAACTACACTATGTGATGAAAAGTATCCGGACCCTAGGTTGAAAATGACTTACAAGTTCGCGGCGCCCTCCATCGGTAATGCTGGACTTAAATATGGTGTTGGCCCACCCTTAGGCGTGATGACAGCTTCCACTCTCGCAGGCATACTTTCTCTCAGGTGTTGGAAGGTTTCTTGGAGAATGGCAGCCCATTCTTCACGGAGTGCTGCACTGAGGAGAGGTATGGGTGTCAGTCGGTGAAGCCTGTGAAATGTCCCCTTAGAAAAATTAGCATATTAGTAGCATCGTGATATAATTGTGTAGCTATCAAAGAAACCAAATACTAAGTCATCTTTAATCTCACAGAAAGTACTTCAAATAAAGAATGTCGTTTCAAGTAAACCAAAATGTTGCATTAAAATCTCATTAGCAGTATATGTTCCAAGTATGTAAGCCTTATAGTCGTTATGTAATCGTGCAACTAACAAGCAAGAATGTACACACACAGTAACACTGTGTCCTCTGTTCATTATTACAATGCAGTGGTAATTACTGTCTAAATATGTTCCCTAGGTTCTAGACTGGATAGTTAACTTCAAAATATTGTTGCATGATAACAGCATCTATGTGTGACAAAGCGTACTATTAGCGTGAAGTGAAAAATTTTATAGCAAAGGCTAAGTTAAAAAGCATATTATCTTTCAATAAACGGTTTTACATGTGAAATGTGGTGCAATCCTTTACTCTTCCTAGTACGCAGAGTTTCAACTTCAAAGTAATTATCATATTGTATACGTTGGTAAGGAATGTTAAAATTTTTCTCAAGGTTAGCGTCCATGTTATTTTTCTCTGAGCCAGCCGGCGCACGTGGCTGCCTGCGGTGCGAGTCATTGTTTGCTATCTCTTTGTTGGCGTGCGTCGTTATTGCGATTAGGAGACCTAACTTCTTCAAATTCACCTTGACGGGAAGGCCCTGCCCTGTTTGAATCTCGCCAGTTCTGATGCAGTTCAGGTCTGTCGTTACGATTATATCGTCTGTCGTCATGCCGGTAGTTCCTGTAGTTTCTTTCTTGTCAGTTGAGTGGTGGAGAATTTCTCCCTGAATTATCAATGCACGGTGGACCGTTGCGTCTGAAGTTATTCTGTCTCCCGTGATAATAATAGTTCTGGTTGCCATATTGTCTGTTTCTATAATTGTCTCTGCCAGATTCATCACTACGGAAATGCGATCTTTCTCTGTAACTACACTCCTGGAAATTGAAATAAGAACACCGTGAATTCATTGTCCCAGGAAGGGGAAACTTTATTGACACATTCCTGGGGTCAGATACATCACATGATCACACTGACAGAACCACAGGCACATAGACACAGGCAACAGAGCATGCACAATGACGGCACTAGTACAGTGTATATCCACCTTTCGCAGCAATGCAGGCTGCTATTCTCCCATGGAGACGATCGTAGAGATGCTGGATGTAGTCCTGTGGAACGGCTTGCCATGCCATTTCCACCTGGCGCCTCAGTTGGACCAGCGTTCGTGCTGGACGTGCAGACCGCGTGAGACGACGCTTCATCCAGTCCCAAACATGCTCAATGGGGGACAGATCCGGAGATCTTGCTGGCCAGGGTAGTTGACTTACACCTTCTAGAGCACGTTGGGTGGCACGGGATACATGCGGACGTGCATTGTCCTGTTGGAACAGCAAGTTCCCTTGCCGGTCTAGGAATGGTAGAACGATGGGTTCGATGACGGTTTGGATGTACCGTGCACTATTCAGTGTCCCCTCGACGATCACCAGTGGTGTACGGCCAGTGTAGGAGATCGCTCCCCACACCATGATGCCGGGTGTTGGCCCTGTGTGCCTCGGTCGTATGCAGTCCTGATTGTGGCGCTCACCTGCACGGCGCCAAACACGCATACGACCATCATTGGCACCAAGGCAGAAGCGACTCTCATCGCTGAAGACGACACGTCTCCATTCGTCCCTCCATTCACGCCTGTCGCGACACCACTGGAGGCGGGCTGCACGATGTTGGGGCGTGAGCGGAAGACGGCCTAACGGTGTGCGGGACCGTAGCCCAGCTTCATGGAGACGGTTGCGAATGATCCTCGCCGATACCCCAGGAGCAACAGTGTCCCTAATTTGCTGGGAAGTGGCGGTGCGGTCCCCTACGGCACTGCGTAGGATCCTACGGTCTTGGCGTGCATCCGTGCGTCGCTGCGGTCCGGTCCCAGGTCGACGGGCACGTGCACCTTCCGCCGACCACTGGCGACAACATCGATGTACTGTGGAGATCTCGCGCCCCACGTGTTGAGCAATTCGGCGGTACGTCCACCCAGCCACCCGCATGCCCACTATACGCCCTCGCTCAAAGTCCGTCAACTGCACATACGGTTCACGTCCACGCTGTCGCGGCATGCTACCAGTGTTAAAGACTGCGATGGAGCTCCGTATGCCACGGCAAACTGGCTGACACTGACGGCGGCGGTGCACAAATGCTGCGCAGCTAGCGCCATTCGACGGCCAACACCGCGGTTCCTGGTGTGTCCGCTGTGCCGTGTGTGTGATCATTGCTTGTACAGCCCTCTCGCAGTGTCCGGAGCAAGTATGGTGGGTCTGACACACCGGTGTCAATGTGTTCTTTTTTCCATTTCCAGGAGTGTATTACTCTGCCAGTGGTTGTCACATGGGTGGTGTCTGTTTTGTTCACGATTTGCGTTGTAAGAAAAGCCTTGTCGTGTCCAGTTATTATTTCTTTCATCGCAGAATTGTGACGAATGTGACCTGTAATTGTTGTGCTCCTGTTTTCGCATTCCGCGATTGTCAGTGTCAATTTCCAATTCTTGTAAGAGTCCCTGAAAAGCTTCAATGTCGTCTTTGCAACGTCGTGCCAAAATAATATGTCGTAAATGTTCAGGCAATTTGATTAAGCAAATGCAGATGAGTTCTGAGGGGCTGTATGGATTTGAAAGATACTGATTCTTATGTATCATGTCTTCGAAATATTTGACAAGACTGGAAAATTCAGATTGTTCGAAATGTTTCATCATTATGATGCTATGTTTCACTCGGTCTTGTGTAGCTTGAGACCAATAAGCTGAGAGGAAGGCATGATAAAATTCTCCTTCACTGTGACAATCGTGAGTGACAGATCGCATTCTTACGGCTGGTTCATTCTCTAAATAGCCACACATAAATTCTAATCTGTGCTGTAATGACCAGTTTGGAGGGAAACAATGAGAGAATTGATGAAGCCATGCTTGTGGATGTATGTCGTTGCCGGAATTCATAAATGTTTTGAATTTACGTGTAGTAATAAACAGCTTATAGTCAAAATCATCATGTCGGCGATTTGCACATTGGCCATTGTTACTTCTTTTCGGCGGTTCCATCTCAAAATCGGTGTACCTTGCTAGTTTCTTTCATAACTTCCGAAGTGCCCTGTGTTATTATTTTGTGGCTGTTCCGAATTTCTACGTCCCTCTTCCCAAATTGGAGTGCGAGTGTCCTCCGAGATATGTAATTCTTGCATTACCTGCGTCAACTGATCTTGTACTTCCCGGGTTTCTCCTGTGTACTGTGTATTGATCTGATTTTGATTTTGTTTGACTTTTCTAATTTCTTCATACTCTTCTGTGTCAGTGAAAGCTACGGGTCTTGTGTCATTAAGATCATCATCTACCTTTGTAGATAAGTTAGTGAACTGATCCGAAAGTTCGGTTACTTTCTCCGATAGTGAACAGATTTCCTCAGTGTGTTTTTCTGAACCAAGTTTCAGAGTGTCCATTTGTGTTGAAATCGTATCTACTGTGTCCTTTAAGTTTTCCTGAGTTTTTGCAAGTTGTGTAACTGATTCGGTAGATGCAACTGAGTCAATTTTAGCTTGCAATGTGTCGTGATTTTCATGAACAATAGTTTGCAGTTCTTTTATGGCTGCTTCGTGATTCTGTAATGCATTTTCATGACGCGAAAAAATAGGTTGAAAATGCTCACAAATTTGTGTTTTTACGTCATTACAGACTTTTTGACAATTCGATTCGATTTTAAGTAACTCAGCAGTTAAACCTTCACGTGTTTGTTCAAGCGTGGTGTCTAGCTTCCGAAGATTTTGTTCTATTGTGTCTAACTTTTGAAGCTTTTGCTGTGTTTGTCTCTGATTTTGTTCCATTTGTTGCATTAATTGCAATAATGATGTATTAGTGTCTGGAATCTGTTTCTCTATGCTTTTTGGCAGTGCATTTTCACAGGCAACATTCACATTTTGACAAGCAGAAAATGTGTCTTGACTCATTTGAGAAAACGGTGAGGACCCAAAACCTGAGTCTACAGTATTTGCAATATTGTGTTCTGTCATTTCGGATTCCTGAGGTGAGCCGTTGCCGACCGATCGATCGATAATGCTTCCGTGTTCACTATTTCTTTCACTGTCAACGCCATTATTTGCCGCCCGCTCCATTTCCCTATGCACAATTAGCAAATTACTACTTTGAATGTCTGTTATTTCATTACACAGTGGTGCTGATAAGCTATGCTCGTTGTCACTATTATTTCTCAGTTTACTTTGGAGCCTAGTGTTACGTTTTTCACACGCCATTATTGTCACAATATTTCACATGATAACACAGAAAAGCACAATTTGATGAGCAAAATAAGAAAACACATTAACATAGCACTGAAAATAGTATCTCATTAATTGTAAGTGCAGCTGCAAAAAACTTGATGCAAATCTACATGCATGCTGTTATATCCTAGCCAGTAATGCCACCCGAGCCCGCTGCCAAAAGGTTGGCAGCATCAAAGTCCGGACGCCGTCCGCATAAGCAGCGCCAGCGAGACAGGAAATCGCCGCAAGTCTGCGCGCGCCACCGCTGGCTTCTGGTTTCTTAAGCGCTGGAGTCGCGAGCGCTAGGACAGTTCTGTATTCGCCGCTCAGTTGTATACTCGCCACCGAATTGTGTACTTGCTAGCCAGTTGTGTGTTCATCGCAGCAGAGTTGTTGTTTGTCGTCAGCCGACGCTGACCTATCCGTTCCGACTCGAACTAGACAGATCTCTGTAGACACGGAGTTCACTGCTGTGTTTCTGTATCTTCGTTAATAAAGATAAGTACCGACTTTATTTAATCAGAGTGTTTGGGTTTTCATCTTTCTGTTCACTGTTCCAGCGGACCGGTCGGCCCGCTATTAAAAGTGTGGCGGTGACTTCGTAAGCCGTTTCTACAGCGAATTGTTTGTCGCTACGAACGCCGCCACAAAACTGGCGACGAGGACTTCCGAACTCGTGTGCAGGGCTGGTTCAACTTGTTTCTTGTTATACTAATTATAGCGATAAAATTTTGGGGGCTGGTTTAATTTGTGTTCACTATGTCTGCCGAATTACAACAGTTGATCTTGTTACAGAGTCAGCAAATACAAAGTCTGGTGGAAGCAATCGCCAAACAAGCGGCTAATCCTCCAACACAAAAGGAACAAGCACAGGCAGCACCACCTTTCCGTGCTTTTGATGCATCAAGAGAAGAATGGCGAGAATATTTCGCGCAGTTGCAGGCGCACATGACAGTCTACAAAATCACAGGTACTGAGCGGCAGCTTTATTTAATTTCCACTGCAGACGTGGAAGTCTATCGACTACTTTGTAAGTTGTTCCCGGAATCCCAGCCAGAAGCTTTAGACTATGACGTTGTTGTTAACAAGCTTGCTGAGTATTTCGAATTGCGAGTTCATGTGGCAGCAGCCCGATTCAAGTTCTTCAGATTAAACAAACTGCCACATCAATCTAATAAACAGTGGTTAACAGATTTACGGGGCCTCACCCGTCAGTGCCGATTTAATTGTGTGTGTGGAGCTTCCTACAGTGATGTCATGTTACGAGACGCTATTACTCAAAACATTGCAGATTCTCGTATTCGTGCTGCTATCTTAAAGTTGCCTGACCCGTCATTAGAGACTGTGATGAACATCATTGAAGCCCAAGATACTTTTGACTATGCTGAGTGTGAGTTAGATCAGCCATCTATTTCTCAAATTGCCTGTGCTAAGCAAGTTATGTCACGCCCGCGGCCCCACCGGCAGAGTCAGACTGTAAACACTAGCCGGCCGCGTCATGTTAAACACATTCGTCAGCCGCGTGTGCAAAATGATAAAGTCTTGCCCTAAGTGTGTTCTTGCTCATCCTCGTGAACGTTGCCCGTTAAGAAACGCGGTTTGTCACTTTTGTCAAAGGAAAGGACACATCCAGACTGTTTGTTTGCGTAAACCCAAGAACAATTCTAGTGCTGCCCGGCCCATGGATATTCATGTTCTTCAAAGCCAGCCCGCCCAGAAGGTCGCGTTTAAAGACTCTTCCACGGTTCGTGTGGGTAATAAACTTGATGGCAATAAGCCACCCACCCAGCCCTCTGCTATGCGACCCAGGCGTAATTCAAACGCTGTAAAAAGTAATGTACAGACTGCAAGTGAAGCGGGAGTTGTTGTTCCACCCGTCCAACCCACGAGTTGTCGTAAGCAGCGAACACGCGCTAAACGCGCTGATTTTGTGTCTTCCGCCTCCACTGCACCGATCCAAAAACAGTGTAATAAACTATCTGTGAAGCTACGCATCCAGGATAAGACCTTCAATTTTCAATTAGACACTGGTGCGTCTGTGACTCTCATAAATAGTGCTACGTATGCGGCTATCGGCCGCCCTAAACTTTCAGCGGCAAAACATTCTTTGGCTACTTATAGTGGAGAACAAATTCCAGTGTTAGGTGTATGTAGCGTGCCAGCCACATTCCGTGGCAATACAAAAGCAGTTTCATTCACAGTGCTCCGCGCTACAGACAGTGTAAACATTTTCGGATTAGACTGTTTTGACTTGTTTGGCCTGTCTATCCAAGACAATGTGTTGCAAATTAATTCTGTTGTTGTTCCTCAAGACAGCATAACCGATTTGTGTAAACAATACAGCGACATATTTAAAGACGAACTAGGTTGTGCTGCGAACTTTGCCGCTCATATTACGTTAAAAGATAATGCTCAGCCTCGATTTTTTCGTGCTCGTCCAGTGCCTCACGCCCTCCGGGCACCTGTAGCAGATGAACTTCGTCGTTGGCAAAACAACGGTGTTATTCAACCCGTTTCAGCGAGCCAGTGGGCTTCTCCCTTAGTTATTATAAAGAAACCGTCTGGCAAGTTACGTTTGTGTGCTGATTTTAAGTCGACAGTTAATCCTCAGACTGTCATTGATTCTTTTCCTTTGCCTAGACCGGACGAGCTGATGGATAAGTTAGGGGAAGCTCGTTTCTTTTCCAAAATTGATCTCCGTGAAGCATATTTGCAATTGCCCCTCGACGAGCAATCACAACAGTATTTTGTCATAAACACGTCGTTGGGGTTGTTCCGTTTTCTGCGTTTGCCTTTTGGTTGTGCGTCAGCTCCAGCTGTTTTTCAGCGTTTTTTGTCACACCTTCTGGCTAATGTGCCATCGTGTTGCAACTATTTAGACGATATTGTTGTGTCCGGTCGGACGCCTGCTGAACATTTCCGTAATTTGGAGTGTTTGTTTACAGTGTTGTCTCAGGCAGGCCTACGTTGCAACATCGATAAATGTTCATTTTTCCTTACGGAGATGGAGTATCTGGGACATGTTATTAATGCTCAAGGCATTCATCCCTCCCAGTCACATTTAGCAGCTATTCGTGTTTTGCCCGCCCCTCGCAATCTGCAGGAATTGCAACCAGTTCTTGGCAAATTGACATATTATATTAGGTTTATACCTAATGCATCACAGATTGCTGCACCGTTGCATCGTCTCCGCCGAAGAATGTTCCGTTTGTGTGGTCAGCTGATTGCCAATCAGCCTTTCAGCAACTTAAAGAGGCTTTATTGAATGATCTTTGTCTGGTCCATTACGACCCTAACAAGCCTCTGGTGTTAGCTTGTGATGCCTCTTCTTTCGGCCTCGGTGCTGTGTTGTCTCACCGAGTCGGTAACACCGAACGTCCTATTGCGTTTGCATCTAAATTGCTAAACAAAGCTCAGTGTAATTATAGCCAATTGGACAAGGAAGCGTTGGCTATTGTGTTCGGTGTCACAAAATTCCATCACTACCTCTATGGTAGACCATTCTATTTCGTAACAGATCACAAGCCCCTGACGTCACTGTTTCATCCCTCTAAACCAGTTCCTCAGCGGACAGCTCAGAGACTACAACGTTGGGCTCTTTTGTTATCACAATACCAGTATGAGATACTGTATCGCCCTACAGCTCAGCATGCAAACGCTGACGCGCTTTCTAGATTGCCGATTGCTGCGGACGATGTCTTCGATTCCTCGGACGACTCTTGCCATCAGACTGACGCCGATGAGCATCAATCCCTCCTGGATTTTCCGATTGATTATCGTCAGGTGGCACGTGAGACAGCTACGGATCCTCATCTGAGTTTACTATTACGTTTTGTTCAACGTGGTTGGCCGTCCAAGGCAAAGGACATATCGGATCCTGTGGTTCGTCGCTATTATCCGCAACGTCATCTGTTGTCTGTTTCGCACGGAGTTTTGCTGTTACGCACCGAGAATGACCAGCTTCGTGTAGTGGTTCCCCAAGTGCTCCAATCCAAGGTCCTCGACTTGTTGCATCAAGGTCATTGGGGAGTGGTCCGCACCAAGCAGCTTGCCCGCCGTCATTGTACATGGATCGGCATTGATAAGCAGATTACGCAGATGTCTACAGATTGTTCGACGTGTGCCGAACACCAAGCTGCTCCGCCTCAACGCTATTTTGAGTGGGCACGCCCTGCCGGTCCCTGGCAGCGAGTACATATTGATTTCGCTGGTCCATATTGGAATTCTCGTTGACTCATCGTGATAGATGCATTTAGTAATTTTCCGTTTGTTGTGCCCATGCAGTCTACAACGTCTGCACAAACTATACAGGCGTTGACTTCAATTTTTTGTATTGAGGGTCTTCCAGAAGTTTTAGTGTCTGACAATGGTCCACAATTTACCTCTGCTGAATTTGAAAGTTTTTGTTCTGCCAATGGCATTCGCCATGTTCTTTCTCCGCCGTTCGACCCTCAATCGAATGGTGCAGCGGAACGTTTTGTACGCACATTCAAGGATCATATGGACCGCCTTCGTGCTACGCACTCTCGTCAGCAGGCCCTCATCACGTTCCTGTCGTCGTACCGGACCACGCCACGCGACGGCCCTTCGCCTGCGGAGCTTCTCCACAGCCGTCGTCATCGCACCCTACTACGGTTGTTGCACCCCCCGGATCGACCCGCCGCGTCTGAGCATCCCACGCGTTTTCAGCGCAACGACGCCGTTTTTTTCAGAGTTCATCACGGTCGCCGTCGTTGGGAACGTGGTACCGTGATAAGTGTCCAGGGTCGCGGTTTTTATACTGTTCAAGGTGCTACTGGGGTGCACCGGAGGCATCAGAACCAGTTGCGCCGCGCTGGCCGCCCGGATTCTGCCGCTCGTTCTTTGTCCACAGATTTGGTCCGCGGCGGGTTCCAGCCGCGCCTTCCGACTTCGCTGCCGCCCCCAGGGCAGCAGCAGCAGCCGTCGCCGCTACCACGCCAACAGCCCGTCCCGTTGATGCCTCCCGCGCAGCTTCATCCGGGAGCGCCCCAGGTGGTCGCTCCGGCGCCTGCGGTCCCTCTTCAGTCGCCACCGTCTTCGGAGCTGATGGACGTCGACCCTTCAGCCGGGCCGCCTTCCCAAGCGGTGGCTGTACAGCCTGTCCTGCAGCCGCTTTCCTTGGGCACCCCCAAGGAGTCTGACACCGCAGCGTCTTGTCCGGCGCCCACTCAGCAGCCGTCGCCGCAGCGTCAGGAGACGCTGCCTCTCTTCGTGGGTCCCGACGCCCCGTCGCGGCCAGTACCAGAACCTGCGCCCGTGGTCACAGGCGTGCACCCTGACCTCGGTTTTCAGTCGGTGTTTCCCGAGGCCCCGCGCAGCCAATGCTGGGGTGCGGACCGGGGACTGCCACCGACAACAGTCTCCGCCCCGGTCTCGTCCGCTACGCCTGCGGCCAGACCCCTCCCCCGCCGTCGACGCTCGCCACGTCATTATTCAACGACGGTGCGGCGATTTGGGGGGGAGGAGTGTTATATCCTAGCCAGTAATGCCACCCGAGCCCGCTGCCAAAAGGTTGGCAGCATCAAAGTCCGGACGCCGTCCGCATAAGCAGCGCCAGCGAGACAGGAAATCGCCGCAAGTTTGCGCGCGCCACCGCTGGCTTCTGGTTTCTTAAGCGCTGGAGTCGCGAGCGCTAGGACAGTTCTGCGCAACGCTACGTGCTGTTCACATCCAACTGCCTACTACAATAGAGAATTCCAACAATGCAAACCAGTCACAGACTGCACACAGCACAGTCAGTGATTTTCATATAGAGCGCTACGTGGCGTTACCAATATAAAAACCTAAACAGCCTACTTACACCTGGTACAAAGTCAGCGTCCCAAAACATAGCAAAGGTGTTGTATAGGATTCAGGTCAGCACTCTGTGCAGACCAGTCCATTACAGGGATGTTATTGTCATGTAATCACTCCTCCACAGGCCGTGCATTATGAACAGGTGCTTGATCGTGTTAAAAGATACAATCACCATCTCCGAATTTCTCTTCAACTGTGTGGAGCAACAAGATGCTTAAAACATCAGTGTAGGCCTGTGCTGTGATAGTGCCACGCAAAACAACAAGGGCTGCAAGCCCTCCCCCTCCTCCCATGTAAAACACGACCACACCATAAAATCACCGCCTCCGAATTTTACTGTTGGCACTGCACACGCTGGCAGATGACGTTCAGCGGGCATTCGCCGTACCCTCACCGTGCCATCGGATCACCACATTGTATACCGTGATTCGTCACTCCACACAACGTTTTTCCACTGTTCAACCGTCGAATGTTTGTGTTCCTTACACCAAGCGAGGCATCGTTTGGTGTTTACTGCCGTGATTTGTGGCTTATGAGAAGCCGCTCGAGCATGAAATCCAAGTTTCCTCACCTCCCGCCTAACTGTCGTAGTAATTGCAGTGGATACTGATGCAGTTTGGAATTCCTGTGTAATGGTGTGGATAGATGTCTGCCTATTACACATTACGACTCTCTTCATCTGTCGGTGATCTCTTCCAGTCAACAGACGAGATCGGCCTGTACTCTTTTGTGCTGTATGTGTCCCTTCACGTTTCGACTTCACTATCACATTGGGAAATCTCGCCTACAGACGTATGACACAGGTAACAGTCAATCACCTGACCACGTTCGAAGTCCGTGAGTTCGCAGAACGCCCCATTCTGCTCTCTCACGATGTCTAATGACTACTGAGGTCGCTGATATGGAGAACCTGACAGTAGGTGGCAGCACAATGCACTTAACATGAACAGTGTATGTTTTTCTGGCTGTCCGGATACTTTTGATCACATGGTATACGTTATGAAAGTTAGGTAACATGAAGTGCAATGTCTAACTCGAAATGTCAACAAAATAAAATACTGCTCAGCACGGTAGAAAATTACTGTTTAAGATAACCAAGACTGTATACGGTAAATTAATCTGTTTACATAGCACAACACCTGGAACTTCTCACTGTGTACGATCCACTCTCAAGAATGCGAAGTGAGATATGCACTGAAATAAAATTAATTCTCCTCATGCTTAGCGTATTGTTTTTGTCTCGTCTACTGACGTTCTCGAAAGATAACTGAAATCAGCAAGTGCAGCAGCTGGAGGAAAATTATCTATTCTAAATTTTTCTTCTCTTGTCTGAAATAGTCTGTGTCTACGTGTAGAGTGCAATGCACACACGACAAAGTATTCAAAACTTTATTAAGAATGATGGAGGAGGATTTTGCTTTAGAGAAAATCATTCTTGAATAATTAAACTCTGATTACTTTCAAAAAGACTGTACAGTATAACTAGGCTCTGACAAGTACGAAATTCTCTCATAACAAAATTATAGATATTTCTACCAACTACGTAATTTGTGACATAATGAAAAGAACGTTATCACAGTAACACATATGATGAAGATTTTCTCCAATTGATAGTTCTGACAAACAAGACATTTCGTTCTTGTGCGTGTATGGGCTATCTTAAAACATTCCTCCAAAAATCTTCTCCAGCAACAGAATCAGTAAAATAGCTTAACAAAAAAATTATCGTTTCCATAATAAAATATTCCAGGTAATTTCTCCCAGATTCACAAATATCATATCTCCTTTTCTAAAAGTCAGCTGCTCGCTACTGTGCCTCTATTAAGAATGTCCCAGCGCTGCACAACTGGCTGGAGACCAAGCCCAGTAAAATTTTCTTTTTCATTACTCCTTCATGCGGTCTGCCACGAAATTCTCGCCGCGCGGGATTAGCCGAGTGGTCTTAGCCGCTGCAGTCATGGACTGTGCGGCTGGTCCCGACGGAGGTTCGAGTCCTCCCTCGGGCATGGGTGTGTGTGTTTGTCCTTAGGATAATTTAGGTTAAGTAGTGTGTAAACGTAGGGACTGATGACCTTAGCAGTTAAGTCCCATAAGATTTCACACACATTTGAGCATTTGAACGAAATTCTCTCCTGTGCCAACCTCCTCGTCTCAGAATAGCTCTTACAACCAAGATCGTCAATTATTTACTGGATGTATTCCAATATCTGTCTTCCTCTACAGTACCTACCATCTACAGCTACCTCTGTTACCATGGAAGTTATACCTTGATGTGTTAACGAATGTCCTGTCATCCGTCCCTTCTTGTTGTCAGTATTTTCTGTATACCCCTTTCCTCTCCGATTCTGCAGAACCTCCTCATCCCTTACTTTACGAGTACACCTAATTTTCAACATTCGTCTGTACCACCACATCTCAAGTGCTTCGATTTTATTTTGTTCTGGACTTCTCACAGTCAGTGTTTCACTAACATACAATGTTGTGCTCCAAGTAAACATTCTCAGAAATTTCTTCCTCAAACTAAGGTCTATGTTTGATGCTAGCAGACTTCTCTTTGTGAGAAATGTCCCTTTTGCCTGCATTTGTTGTCCTCCTTGCCCCATCCGTCATTAGTTATTCTGCTACGCAAGTGGTAGAATTTCTTAACTTTATCTACTTCGTAACTATCAATCCTGATGTTAAGTTTGTCGCTTTTCTCATTTCTGCTACTTCTCATTACTTTCGTCTTTCTTCGATTTGCTCTCAGTATATATTCAATACTCAGGCTGATCATGCTTGAAAACTCGGACTGATCAAAATCTTTCATCACTTTTATACTATGCTTTACTCGATCCTAAGTAGGTTACTACCAAAACCCAGACAGGGGAGCGTGGTAAAAATCAGTTTTGCTTTGACAGTCTCTCTTTACAGACAGCATGCTGACAGGGGTTCACGTTCTAGATATCAACATATAATTCCAGTTTGTGGCCTACGTGCTAATTCGGTGACAGAGAAAACTAAAATGGACTCAGCCAGGCTTTGGGTGGATGACGTTACTAAATTTTCGAAAAATTTTGAATTTATGAGCCTTGGGAAAGTGCTTGTAATCAAAATTGTGTTTCCGTGATTGCCGGAATGTTCGCTTGACGGACAGCTTACTGTCATGCCTTGGTGAAAAGTATTGTGCCTTGGGAAAGTCTCAAAGACGCCACAAACTGGTATTTTCATCACAAGTTTCTAATTGTGTGTGTGTGTGTGTGTGTGTGTGTGTGAGTGTGAACACGTAAAAATGTTAATGTCGTCATTACTGCTTAGTTTGCATTCGAAACGTATCAGCTGTTCTCGTGTGCTGTTTACGTCTCTTTTCTGTTGCTGAGCCGCAGTAGCCGAGCGGTTATAGGTGCTTCAGTCTGGAACTGCGCGACCGCTACGGTCTCAGGTTTGAACCCTGCCTCGGGCATGGATGTGTGTGATGTCCTTATGTTAGTTAGGTTTAAGTAGTGCTACGTTCTAGGGGACTGATGACCTCAGATGTCAAGTCCCGTAGTGCTCAGAGCCATTTGAGCTATTTTTCTGTTGCTGACTGACTTAAGTCCGATTTTTTTTTTTTAAAGTGCCTGTTATTCAATTCAGTCTAAAACTAGTATAGGTTGTGTGACATCAGAATCAATGTTTGTGGACAAATTTACTATCTTCAGTGTCAAATCATCGACTTACTTCGTTAACATACAAAGTCGTTATTTTTGTTGTCTGTGTACAGTTTTAAAGCATCTTCCTGTTCACTAAGTGGTTCAACGGTGGTATTAAGCTAGTCGTGTCATCCTGTGAGTTGCTAGACCTCTATGCTCGCTACCAATGTACTTATTTTTGCGATTAGCTCGTCTTTATCGTTGTGTTGTGTGGTTTTTAAACTTTTTTTTTCGGTTTCAAAGCTGTATAGCCCGGCCTCTTGCCTCGTAGATATAGGTTGTGAGTCATTTCTGATCTCTCGTTGGTTTTGTCAAGTTTCTTGATATCTCTACTTATTTTCTCTTGTGATTTTGTGTTTTGTTCTAGCGTTTTGCCTATTTTTTGAAATTGTTCTGTGTTTTGTTCATGTGTTTTATACTTGTTTAGTAGTAGCTCTAGCAAAGTCGGGTTATTGATTTGGTTTTCGCATTCATGTTTATTGGACTTGCAACGAGTGAGTTCGTATTATCAATAACTGACGTTGTCTTGTGTACTGTTTGATTGGAAGAAGAGGAAGCAAAACCCGAATCAACTGTTTCAGTAAGTGGCTATTGCTAGATCTCGCATGGCTGAGACGACTTGTCGTCTGCTGATTCGTCTTCTGGAATTTAGTGTTCACTGTTGGTTATCTGTTCTGTTGCATGTACTGGTAAAGGATTCAGTTATATGGGAAAATTATTTGCATTCTCTGAATCTCAAATAAATTATTTATGTGTAACAACTGTTGTGGTTATCCTGTTTCATAAATTAGTGAGTCATTACTACGTGACGTAGCTTCGTAACACGACGAAATATGTTGTTGCTAGATACAGTATTGAAACGTAAAAACTGAGTTACCAAACAAGAAAGTAGAAGACTTTACGGTAAAGATGACAAGGTTGTCCACAAACATTGATTCTGATTTCTCACAACCGGTACCAGTTTTAGACACAATTGAGTACCAGGCTCTTAACAATTGTAAAGGAAGTCAGACTGAAGTCAGAGACCACAGAAAAGAGACAAAAACATACGAGAACGCTGACATGTATCGGATGATAGGTCCAACAATTTTGCAAGTTAAAGTGAATTACTTATAAGATAATCTCTCGACGAAGTCTGACCGTGGAAAATGCCGGTTCGCGCTATCGTTCCAAACTCCACCTCTGAGCGATCTACGTCTCGTAGTATCTGTACCGTGAAAATCAACTAATTTCGGTATGGAGATATACGCACCTTGATGTTAGTTACCGTATTTTATTTTGTGCAAAAAACTATTTGAACATTTACTATACACTATAATGGCGTCTCACAACAATGCAATCTCTCTCCTCCTCTCACACGTCCGATCCTTCCCATTTCCTTTACAAAGAGCCTATAAAATAAAATCTTTGGTTTGGTAAGACACAGAGATGCGTCAGATTCTCGCTATCTGTATATGCCGTTCAACACCATATCAATTCTTCGCACCCAAATTAGAATTTTTTGTACACTATTACACCATATTGCTCCTCTTGGGCGCGAATTTTCTTTCCTTAGACTATTCGAGGCCAAAATTACAACAAAAAATTACTCTACTGTTTTTCTACAATATTACTGAGTGGAATGTGCTTGCGGCGGTTGACAACTTTTGGCACTTATGTGATCTGAGTAGCTTTCATAATCACTCGCTACTGATCATAAGGTTAAATAATTTCACATTAACCGTTTAAGTAACTCTGTAAACGGCTAATGTGGCCATGTACCTCCGATCAGAATAGCCTTCCTATTTGGGCGAGGGTTCCTAAGGAAAACCATGGAAAACCTGGAACAAGGCTAATATAGCCTTACGTTCCACCCAGCAATTTACAAAAATTATTTAAAATTTTAACTGATAGATCTGAGAGTGTCTTTATGTAATGTGTTCTGGCATTTGTGGAGTCAGGTATAAGCAAATGTGAAGATATCTTGGTAGCGACGTCAGCACGACGCGACGTCTGGTCGAAGGCGCAGGGCAGCTGTGCTGCGAGACGGAGGATGACCCTCTTCCTACTGTTTGTCAGATGGTAGAGATGGTCACGGACAGGGATGATCCTCAGGTAGAAGAAAGGCTGCATCAGACCCCCATATCGCCGTTCATAGGGCTGTGATGTGTGAACATGTAACATTCCCTTGAACAAGTATCAATGCTAATCGTTACTGATCGGAAAGCGCTGAGAACGGGTTAGCGCATATAATTTCATTCTCACGCTACTGGTCTCAATTCAGTGATTCGACAGAAGTAGTACCCAACTTAATTACTCAGAATTTGGGTAATCTTCAGTCAAATTTACCAGTTTTTGTCTTTATATACTTACTTATGAATATCAGAGTACCATATCAACGTTGTCCATGGTAAACCCCGGTGAGAATTCCCTTTAGTGTCTTCGCACACTCTTTTAATGAAACACAATAATCGTTATCGTATGTGCCGCACTTGAGTACATCTTTCCTCTTTAGCACACATACAATCACTCTTGCATCTCTTCGCTAGTTTCTTATTATGTTCATAACTTATTTCGCCCCTGGTAACACACAACACTTCATGGTAAGTTGTTGTTGTTCATGACATATGTTATTAATCAACACTTCTGTCAGTGTTCAAAACCGATTCTAACTTTTACAGAATTCAATTACAGATTTATTTACAACCCCTGAATCTACATAAATTCAGTCCAGTCAGATCTCTTAACCTATTGTCATAACTCTTACTTTAAATAATGACAAGTTAAACTGAAACGTCCCACAACGATCACACATATCTCGCTAAACCTATTCCAGCATTGTCCTTCCTTATCGTCGTTTGTAATCTCTCCCCATCAAATTTCGTAAAAACTCCACCAAGCGAACTGACTTTTGTCTTTAAAATATTAAATCATCTGTAGTCATATACCGTTGCCTCGAATATGTGTAGTCATATGCTCTTGACGTCAATATTCTCATGTACCTAATACAAACATTTTCATAAAAAACTGATACAGATATCCGCTAATAACTATAGTCTTAACTGAAATTAAGGAACATCACAATTAACTTTTCCTTCATAAAACTAAAAATCACGTTACTCAAACAAAACATATATTTACATAATCACTGTGAATCATCTATTATGCATTTCTGTTGAAATTATAAAAAAATTGTTTATTTTTTTCTTAGTTAAAATTATTTTCTTTCTCTGCCATTCCTTCCTTCCTTCAGGAATGAAACTTTTTTGAATCATGATAGGGATACAATCCCTTTATATTTCTTGTTCCAGGATGTCCTAATAGTCATGCTTCTGTATTTGGTATCCTAATTACCTCGAATGGTCCTTCGTACATTATTTGCCATTTCTTATTTGTTTTGTTTAGTAATGACGCACGTGGATGTGTAAGTGTAATACTCTTTCCCCTATGCAAAAGGATTGTTTTCGTAATATCCTCTTGCCAAAATCTATCTTCCTTTTTCTTGTCTTATCGGCAAGTTTTATTAATGCTGTTCTAAACTTATCTTGCCAGTGGGTTTCTTCTTGTGGTATCTTCAGAATCATATCCGACCATTCATTTCTTTCTATTCTCTCAAACATTAGTTGAGCTAGTGTAAAGTTGGTGGTCATACGAGGCAAATTGTTCGTGATTTCCTCAAAAGTATCGAGATATTATATCCATCTTGTTTGTTTCGCATGGCAATAAGCTCGCATAAATCTATTTAAGTCACAATAAACCTTCCCAATCGTGTTCGCGCCCGGATTATATTTGGAAGTCAAGATTTGTGTTATATTTGCTCGGGCTAATGCATGCCTCCACGTATATCCAGTAAAATGTGTAGCACTGCCGGATAAAACCGCGTTCGGCTTCCCAACACGCTGTATGTAGTCATTGAATAGACGATTCATTATTGGTGCTGCTGTAGCAGTTTTAATTGGATAAAATTTTACATGTTTGGTTAAAACGACCAAGAAAGCTACAATATATTTACAGCCTCCTCAAGCCCTCGGTAACGGTCCACAGATGCCGACCGATAAAATAGCTAGCGCTTTTTCAGGAATGATCGAAAGTAATAAAGGCCATTATTACCTCTGTTGTTCGATTTTGTTTTCTGAAATATTATACATTTCTCAGTACTCTCCATACTTTCCTACGTAAGTGTGGAAACTAACGGTACATTCTCAATTTGCACATTTCGCAACACTAAAATGTCCCCAAGTGTTGTGAGTACACGTTATCACCCTCTCATACTCTTCGGGTATACACACGCACCAATTGTGATTCATATTGCTCTGACGATGAAATAGTACATCACTCACTACCTTATAGTACTGGCTTATTTTATCTTCTCGTGGATCTTCTAATTTCTGTCGAATGATTATCCACCTTGGATCGTCATATATCCACATAACTCTATATAGTGTCTTCAGTTTATCTGATCTCTCATCAATAATATTGGAAACACGTCTTCATTTTCAGCCGAGATTATGCGTGCTAAACCCGCTGGGCAGAACAGGTGATTAGGATTGTGAAAATGGTCAAATAAGGTTGAGGTAAGTTTCACCTTAAAATTGTAATTTATTGTAATTTAATAACGCATCAAACTCCAACCAAAGCGGCACATCGCCGAACTTTTACAGCTACGAATTTCAAACTCTAACTCTCTCACGGCTGAAGGCCTCCAAACAAGAAATCTTAAAAATCAACAAGGTAAATTTCAGTGACTGAAACACGCAGTTACAATTAAAAATAATATTATATATAACATCCAGGCTGAAAGCCTCAAGGCAAAAGACAACACAACGGCAATAACCTTTCAACAAATATCCACTTGCCGGAATTAAAACTTACTTACATAAAACACTGTAAAACCAAGAATTTTTTTATCATTGGCTACGACAGAATATAAACAGACAATTAAACACCGGTGATAAAGACAGTAAAGACAACAGCACTCAGAAGCCTCCAGGGGGTCGGTCTGCCCTCGTTCACTTAGATGAGACAGGTGGTGAGCTCAACTACACTTGATCCGTCGGAACTCAACCAAGGGACAGCCAAAGACCGACCGACAAACAACTTGCTTGCCACCAATCGGTGCATGAGAATTCAAACGCAATATGTTACGGGCATGATTATCCACACTCAAATATGTATATGTATTAAGCTGTCAAAACTACACACCGTGTTGGATAGCAACAACAGGTGAGGAAAGGACATTGCCTGAAATTACGTTAGTGGCCAGGGCAGGTAACCTGAACACTAACGGCCACAAGACAGAAAATTTCGCTGGTGTACTTGAATTGTAGTCAACCAATATAGTTAATTTCGCCACATGGCGGCTAAATTTCAGCAATAGGAACACTCGGTGTTGCTCACGGGAAAACCACCCCAACAGCGAACCACCGAAACGAACCACACAGCATGAATCGATGTGGCTTGGGTACTTGAAACCACTACTCAACTTTGACGTCCTGGATCGGTGAACCACGAAGCTCGTAGCGATTGGACATCTCCACACCCGCTCTGACACTGCGCAGGGACCGCCAGCGGACCCAGCCGACTGCACCGTGAGGAGATAACTTCCCTGGTCCGCAGCAACCGACCAACTACCCTAGAATGCCGACATCATCTAAAACATCCGTCAGTGGAAATAACGCCAATTACACACACAAGCTGACAAAAATTTGCACGAAGACCTGATCGATACCGAACAGTAAGTAAGCACGCACGAAGACAAATAGGGAGTAGATGCACACACACGCACAGTCGACTCATGAACGATCGGCGAGCTAAAACGCGTCGCCCGGTAGGACGACCGGCCGACGATCAACAAAGACCGTGGCCCAGCTCAAGTAATGCGTGGCGGCAATGGTCGGGCGAGCCATGTCGACGCAGACCTCACTGCTCCAACCCGACTGCACTAGTGCCGCATTGCAACTCCCCGACTGGCAGCTCCGGACTACGCTCCAGACACGTTTCAACTGACTGGCATCTCGAACTCAAGACCCGAACTGGCTTACGACAGACAACGACCGGGAAGTAATAGCAGTCAAGCAAAGATACTACGAGAGGGGATATATCGATACGCGCTGCTAGCGCCAGTCACGGTCAGGCAAAGCAGCAGCTCATTGACAATAGTAATTTAAATTAACGTAGTGAGGTGGAAGTGCTTTAAAAACATGGTGTAAAATAGATTATGGCGGAAACACGAACCATGAACGGCTCTATTATGCCTTTTTCTTATCCTTCGGGAAGACAGGATAACGCATCTCCAATGATATTTTCCCTTCCTTGGTTATATACAATGCGAAATTGGTGTTCCTGAAGAGTGACCATCCACCTTCCTAATCTCGCATGTAATAGGTTACAAGTTTCTAGAAAGCTAAGATCTTGATGGTCACAATATACTGTGGTTCTTGCTCCACATAAATAATAATGAAACTTTTTGAACACCTGCGCATTCTTCGTTAACAAATTTAATAATGGTTCAGAATTCATCGACTGATCCTCAATGAATCGATGAAAAAACATGAAAGACCTAGAAATCCTTTCCACTGCCTTTTTGTTCTAGGACCAGGGAAAAATTATTGCGCTGGTCTTCTTTTCATTGGGTAAAATGCCTCTTGAATTTATCCTATGTCCTCAGAATTTTGTTTTTTCCATGCAGAAATGTAAATGTTGTAGATTCGCTGTTACCCTCACACTAGAAAATCTCTCTAATACTCAAATTAGTATATTCACATGTTCTTCCAGGTATCTGTAGCTACCAGGATGTCATCGACAAATAATGTTAGCTGATTCCGTATTTCGGGTCCTAATGCTTCATCCAATGTGGATATGAATACTCCTGTACTGATATTCAAACCAAATGGAAGAACCTTGAATTGATAACACCTACTGGCATATGCAAATGCACTATAGTTCCTTGAATCTTCATCTAATTTGACCTACCAGTATGAAGCACACAAATCAATTGTTGTAAAATAATTCATTCCATTGAACTTTTGAATCAGCTCATCTATATATCCTGGGTGAGTATATACTGATACAATAATTGTGTTAATTTCGTGAGCATAGAATACTAGATACACTTTCCCACCTGGTTTTGGCACAATGAGAAGCGAACTGAAGTAAGGGCGTTTGAAGGTTCATTCACATTCCAGTATAACTTCCTCTGTATTTCTTGGTCCACTGCATTGCGTTGTTTCCAAGGAACGGGATAGAAACTATGGAAGTATGTTCTGTGTGGCTTGACGTTCAGATGATATGTATAACCCCTGAAGATACCTGGTTGATTTTCGAATACTCTCATATACTTACATAATAGAGCAGACAATTGTGTCTCTTGCTCTTCTTTAAGGTGCTCTATTTCACTTAACTTCTGTTGTATCTGCTCGGATAATTCTATTACTTGCATTACTCTAATCGAACTTGTCTTGAATTGGTGGCGCTCTTTTATTATTAATTATAACTTTGCTCCTCGGCAGTATCTTCCACGTTGTCCCTCTTTCCTTAGCAAGTATTCCTGGGCTAGGGTTCCGTCGATCCAAAAATTTACCTTCCCGGTAGAGAAGTATAATTTTGTGTCCACCTTCGGGATAGTCTATAGTCCAAGAACACAGTCGACTATTAATTTAGCAAATACCAGGAACGCGCATGTTATCGCTACATTTCCTAGATTCAATTTTAGCATATCTGCATCCTCATGGGTTGAGATCGCATGCCAAACGCTCCTAGTGTCTTGCAACGTTGTGCAGGAGAAGTCGCTAACTGAATCTTCATTATTTTATTAAATACGTTCATAGAGACCGCATTTACCGATGCGCCCGTAACCAAAACTACTGTCACTGGGATACTCTCTATTATAACTTTAATTGCAGATGTGGTTTCTGATAAGTATTCTTCTGGACATTTGGTTGTGTCAGCACAAAGCTCCTCTTTTATTAACTTTCCCTCGTTATACCTAACAATACGAACTTTCTGCCCTTAGCCCCAATGACTTTCCTCAACTGCTCCTCCGGGGCACGATTTGGTCGGAATTACTCTTCCGAGCGCGATTCATTTACATGAACCACACCCTCTCACACTTCAGTAATAACTGGTGTCTGTTGTCTCCAGTCATTATTGGGCACATTTTATTGTTTTGCCAGTTAGTAATATTTGGATTTACATTATATCCTGGATTGTATCGTCTATCGTGTCTATTCTGCCTGTTTTTGCATTAGCGGAAATTATTCCCACTGCCGCTATGCTGGTCACGATGTTGGTCGTGATTATTAAAATGCTGCGGCGTGCAAGTCACATTTGTTTCTTGAATCGGCTGAGTGCTCGCACTGCTGCCGTAGGCGTTATTCGCCTGCGAGTACGAGCTGTGTCTATCTGCTCTTGCCTTAATGTCTTCTTGGTGTCTAAACCTGACATAAAATCTTATAAATTGTTCTAAATTGTCCTCTGACGCGTTTATTAATTTTTCTCGCATCTCAGCCGCAAGTTTCGCCTTCAAAACCCGCAAAATATCCTTATGCGTTATAGGCTCATCCGAGTATCTCACTTTGTTTAGATACTTCTCAAAGTATCGCCATAGACTTCTAGATTTCGCACAGAAAGTTTCCGGGTTAAACACTTCTTTCCTTAATCGCTCTTGCTCGCCACGGGACCAATACTAGCGAGAAACGCCTTCTCAAATTCCTCGTAAATTTCGCGCGTATCCATCATATCCGTGGTCCACAACGCACTATCACTTTGGATATAACCTGAATCTTTTGGACTTCAGTCCATGCCCCTGGTAATACTCCACGAAATCGTATGAATACAATCAGGTTTATTGATTTTCGGTCAGGTGAGAACGGCTGAAATTGCCAAAGCCTCAACAATTTTCTTCCATTAGCATTGCAGCATACATATTATTATCTTGCTGCGTTGCATGCATTCCGTTGTAATTTACATTTCCCGTAGGCGAAGCATGTCCGTTACCAAAATATGATTCGTGGTTCGAGGCCTACCTTCACTATGATTCACGCAGTTCGTTTCTACAATTGGAATCTGTTCCACATCTTTCAAAATATTTTCTACGGAATGGGCTACTGCATCCTTCCATTGTTTGAAATTCGCTCTTGATTGTTCTTATACCTCATTAATATCTTCCTTAACATGCTCTGAAATTGGTAAGCTGTCAGTAAGCAATTTACTTACCGCTTCTTCTATGCTTTCGCCTACACATTGCATCAGCTGCGTTCACTAGCAGATCCCATTCGCCTAGTTTAGTTGTTGGTGCTTACTGAAATTTGCTCGTATCAAATGATCATACTCAGAAACTATGCTAATCGTAGTTTTTGTTAACTCTCTTACGAAAATTTCTATTTCCTCTTGCTTCGATCTAATGATTTGCATTTCTTGGGTGATCTTTTGAATCCCAGAGGGAACTGCTTTGCACATTTCGCAGTTCCGTTATCTCATTTGCGATTTGTTGTTGCTTGTTAACTATTGCCTGAATTGCAGCTTGCATGTCAGTTTGTTTTGACGTGTGTCTGCTTCCTTCTGTGATACAGTTTGTACCACTGCTGACGTATTAGTTTATTTCTGTGACATGGCCCGCACCACTATTCACATATCCGTTTGCTTTTGTGATATTGCAATTACCGACAGAGATAAAAGTTTCAGCAGTTCCAAAATTAAAGTTAAAAGATTTGTCTCCTCTTGAGACAAAGCTGCAATCTCCTCTACACTATGAATTTCACAGATCTCCTGAACCTCTGAAACTTTCTCTTTATCCTTTTTAAGTTGTGGTCGAGTCTTGACCATAACCCAATTAGAAACACAAAAAAGACCTGTATGCCTTTACACACCTATTTGTACAATTTCACATAAAAAAATTCTCCTGAAAAGAATGCACAGAATAACTGCCAATGACTATTCCTAAAGAAAAGACAGAAATTATCTGCAAATATAGCACTATTCTACAATGTACAGGTTGAGGCTATTCAGATGATAGACACAGAGTGAGACAAGAATGATGATCAATGTGTATGATTGCCTTATACAGCTTGCAGCGATGTGAAGTTCTGTGGTGGGGATCGCGACTGCTCAGCTCACACGACCAGACTCCACCAAATGTTAATTATTGTACATGAAACACACACACGATATATGGATTAGTACTTACATACAATAGTGAAACAAAATATACATAACAATTGCTAATTATTGGATGCTCTGTACTCGGACGCCAATTTTAATATATTTTTATTTTAAGTATTGGTTTGGTTTCGGTTTTAGGTGGTTTACCTTAGTTTCTTATTTCCATTTGTTATTATTTTCCTGAAAACCCGGAAAATATAAATATTTCGTTTTAAATACCCCAGGAGAGCAAGAGATGTATTCCGCAGCGGCTATCTCGCGGAAATTCCTCGTGATAATCTGCTCCACCTGAAATCTCTAAAACCTTTACTCGTCACACAGATCGTTCGGCACAACTGTGAGCTATGCTGTTTGATGTGTCTGGATGATAGATCCAATAATTTATCAAGTTAAAGTTTATGAATTCGGATATAATCTCTCGGCGAATCCTGACCGTGGAAAATGAGATTCGCACTGTAGTTCCAAACATCACCTCCGAGCGATCTACGTCTCGTATTATTTGTACCATGATAATTAACTAATTTCGGTATGGAGATATACACACGTTGATGCTAGTTATTTGATTTTATTTTGTGCAAAAATATTTGAACATTTATTATACAGGGTGAGACACTAACTATTGCCATCAAGAATAACTCCCAAAGTATGATAGGGGCTGAAAAGTTTGCGGAACAAAAGTTGCATGGGACAATGGGGCCATAATATGACACTGGTTTTTTGTTGCTAGGTGGGGTCGCTTTAGGGATATGAAGGTCAACTTGGTTTTCTTTTTAAATAGGGTGCTATAGTTTGGAACTTATTTTATGATATCGGCTATCGAGACGAATCCAATTATGTGTAACCATAAGGTCTTTGAAGAGCAATGAAGGTCACAAATGCTACATGCACGTCCAATTACAGAAGTTGTTTCTAATGTCCTGCGGTCGGTAGGAAAGAACTAAGAGTCAATTTGAACACTCTTTATTATAATTAAAGGAAAACGCCTTCTTGGCATACACTAAGTGCTAAATGCAAGAACAAACAGAAAAAAAGCCACAACTCTTGTTGTTGCAAGCCAGATAAAGAAACAAGACAATGGAAGAAAATACTGACAAAAATCTACTCTACAAAATACAAAATACAACGTGCTACCGCAACGCAGTATTTGGCGAATATTTCCTATTTGTACGAGAGAGAATTGTCAGAGCTTGTGGTTCGATAAGATGCCACCTTTTTGACCTTCGTTGACCTTCAAAGACCTTACTTTATTAGATTCGTCTCGATAGCCTCTGTCAGAAAATAAGTACGAAACTATAGCATCCCATTAAAAAAAAAAAAGAAAGTTGACCTTCATATCTCTGACGCGACCCCACCCATCAACAAAAAACCAACGTCATATAATGGCCCCCGTGATCCCATGCCACATATGTCCCACAAACTTTTCAGCTACTATCATGCTTTCGGAGTTATCCTTAGTGGCAATAGTGACTCGCGCTCTATATTTTAATGGCGTCTCACAACAATACAATCTCTCTCCTTCTTTCACACGTCCGATCTCTACATTTTCTTCTCAAAGAGTCCCTAAAACAAAATCTTTGGTTCGGTACGACAAAGAGATGCGTTCGTGGCACGGAACGTTCGATTCTCGCAGTCGATATATTCCGTTCGCGGACTAATGGAATTTTACAGCTAAAGTGTTATTTTTTCACTATGTTCTCGTAATAATGTGTGACTCAAATTAGTTAGTGCTCTTCCTAAACTTTTACTTCATGTGCCGTGCAGCTGAACTGATCAGAATTGTAATGATGATTTTTTTGTGTGCTGGCTTCCAAGATTACGCACAGTCAGACCTTTGACACAGCAATACACATTAACAAAATATTATTCATATATTATAAAAGTATTTGTATCTTTCACTTCAGAAGTGACGTGTTGTTTCCATGAATTTAGTTGCAAGTCATAATATATGTGTAGTCTCTTGTACAGGGTGTCCAGAAAAGGGCTCCCTGATTTCAAAATTAAATATCTCGAAAACAAAGATCGATAGAGGAATGCAGTAAACGGTATGTTTACTGCGAAAGCTGTAAGAAGTTTATACAGCAGTTTGAAATAATAGTTACAAAAGATGCTAACAGATGGCGCTGTACGCTGTACAGCTCATATCAGCATACATAAGTGAAATAGTCGTACGCAAACAATCTTTGCAAACAATCACATCACAACGTTTTCAAAATGTTCACCATTGGCACTACAGAGGAGGCGCAAACGAAGAATGAAATTCGCTATCACATTTCGTAGTGTGTCAACCGAAATAGATTCACATGCCACAGAGATCGCCGATTCAAGCTCGTCCAGCGTGGCGGGATGCTTCGGGTAGACCATGTCTTTCACTGTGCCCCACAAAAAAAAAGTCACAGGGAGTCAAATCCTGCGAATATGGAGGCCAATCCATGCCTGCACCAGTCCATTTGAGATATTCCAAAGCAATGACTCGATTCCCGAAGTATTCCTCAAGAAAGTGAAACACTTGTTCGGTCCGATGTGGTCGGGCTCCATCTTGCATAAATCATTCAGTACCTGGTCAATCCTCTAACGCTTGCTGTGTGGCGACAAATTGTTCCAAAATTGCAACGTAACGTGCACCAGTGAATGAAAAAAGGGCCAATAATGCCTCTGCTACATACTGCAGCCCACACAGTAACTTTAGGAGAATACAGGGGTTTCGCTTCACACCAATATGGCTTTTCGGAACCCCAAAATCTCCAGTTCTGCTTATTCACGTATCCATTCAGGTGGAAGAGTGCTTCATCTGTAAACCAGACGCAGCCAACATCATATCCTTCACTATCAATCATTGTGAGCATCTGATTAGCAAAGGCAACCCTTTGTTGCACAGCTCGTACGGGTATGGCCTGGTGCGTTTGAATTTCGAATGGAAACATGTGTAGGCTCTTTCTCAGTATTTTCTGCGTGCTGGAACGCTTCAAACCAGTCTCAGATGCAATTTTACGGACGGATGACATTGGATTTCGCTGAATAATTCCAGAAACTGTGGCGATATTTTCAGGCGTAACTACGGTTTGCTTGCGGCCAACATGCCCCACTAGATCATCAGTTACGCTGCCGGTTCGTTGAAATTTTGCGAAGAGCGTACGAATGGTTTTCGCATCGGGTCCTTTTGGAACATTAAATCGTGCTTGAAAACTTCGCCTTGTTGCTGTAGGACTCTCTTCTAACCTGTGGTGCTCTAGCACCAGAAAAACGCGTTGTTCAATGGAGTACATGGTTTTAATCTCTTCCTTCGGTACGCTAACCTCCTTTCACGATTCAACAGTGGAACTGATGGCTCTGGGCTTCGGAGCACCATTTATACTAGGCGTTACGTATGGCGATTATAGCGCCATCTGTTAGCAGCTTTTGTAACTATTGTTTCAAACTGCTGTATAAACTTCTTACAGCTTTCACAATAAACATACCGTTTACTGCATTCCTCTATCGATCTTTGTTTTCGAGACATTTAATTTTGAAATCAGGGAGTCCTTTTCTGGACACCCTGTATGTCGACAGTGATATGCTCTTTGCATGGACACAGCTGCAAGCTGTATTTAATAGTACGGCTGTCGTCAGCAGCAGCTGTGAAATATCTTTTATTATTGTTTTTCCGCCCAAAGGTAAATGCAATTAAGCGTGTGTATCACCAACTTGTTCCAGTTTCCATTATAAAGAATATTTAGGAGTCCTTCTGAAAATACAGGGTGATTCAAAAAGAATACCACAACTTTAAAAATGTGTATTTAATGAAAGAAACATAATATAACCTTCTGTTATACATCATTACAAAGAGTATTTAAAACGGTTTTTTTTTTCACTCAAAAACAAGTTCAGAGATGTTCAATATGGCCCCCTCCAGACATTCGAGCAATATCAACCCGATACTCCAACTCGTTCCACACTCTCTGTAGCATATCAGGCGTAACAGTTTGGATAGCTGCTGTTATTTCTAGTTTCAAATCATCAATCGTGGCTGGGAGAGGTGGCCGAAACACCATATCCTTAACATACCCCCATAAGAAAAAATCGCAGGGGGTAAGATCAGGGCTTCTTGGAGGCCAGTGATGAAGTGCTCTGTCACGGGCTGCCTGGCGGCCGATCCATCGTCTCGGGTAGTTGACGTTCAGGTAGTTACGGACAGATAAGTGCCAATGTGGTGGCGCTCCATCCTGCTGAAATATGAATTGTTGTGCTTCTTGTTCGAGCTGAGGGAACAGCCAATTCTCTAACATCTCCAGATACTGTAGTCCAGTTACAGTAGCACCTTCGAAGAAAAAGGGACCAAAAACTTTATTGGCTGAATTCTCTGTAAACTGTTTATACCAACGTTTAATACACCACCTATCAGGAGGTTTAACACCATACTTCGTTCGAAATGCACGCTGAACAACTGTCGTCGATTCACTTCTGCCGTACTCAATAACACAAAAAGCTTTCTGTTGAGCGGTCGCCATCTTAGCATCAACTGACGCTGACGCCTAGTCAACAGCGCCTAAAGCGAACAAATGTACAACTAAATGAAACTTTATAGCTCCCTTAATTCGCCGACAGATAGTGCTTAGCTCTGCCTTTTGTCGTTGCAGAGTTTTAAATTCCTAAAGTTGTGGTATTCTTTTTGAATCACCCTGTATAATAATTGAACGTTTCTTCATTTGGTATTTATACACTGAAAACCAAAGGCTTACGAACCAAGTGATTTTTTAGGGTGTAAGAGCAGCTAAATTGATTAGGCCGTAAGACGGTATTGAAAATCATCGTTAGCGATGACGCAAATAAAATGTGCCCTTGCTTCATAGAAGTACTGCGAGGGTAATAAAAGAGTCTAAGTCACTGAGAATGACTCTCAGATGACAGAAGCGACATTGTTTTAAAAGAAGCAGGTGCAGTTTCTCTGACGTTGGTAGTGAATAGCTGCGTGGATGTTAAGGGGCTAACCAGATGATTCTATCTCCACCTCCCCCGCTCCTCGGCCGCCACATTGCTAATTACTTCTGAAAAAGAACCTCTCCAGAAGCCTTAATTAAGTTCGCGGTGAACGTTACGAGTAGGAACGCAGCCAGACCTGCCTTCACCGAGAGAGTTTGCTCCGCTTCCTCTTAAAATTTAAGGTTTTAATTTAATATCAAAGAATCTGCGAGCACCATCTGCACGCGTAGAATAACTGACTGAGAAACATCTCTCCCAAGCACATACAGGTCACAGACTTTGTACAGTATTTAAGAATTTGTGTCACGAAAATTCTTTTGCTTTTATGCATTCAGCGTCCCTTCATTTTCCGCCCTTATAACTGCAAATGTCAACGCAGAGTTTCTAAGTGTCATGAGTTGTTCATAGCTCTTTTTCCGCAAGCGTGATAATATAGTTTACTTGCAGATAACTGCGGAAGTCAGACAGCAACACGTGCCTAAACGTAGGAAAGGCTTGAAGAAATGCAGTGACGTCAGTGGTTTTTTGAGATTTTGTGATGATGTAATGGATCTTCGATTATTTTGCAGCAGTCACAGAGGGCGGGCCTATTAGTTATAGGGAGCTCCAACGTTAGGCGGGTTATGGAGCCCCTCAGGAAAATAGCGGGTAGGTCGGGGAAGAATGCCAGTGTGCACTCGGTGTGCTTGCCGGGGGGTCTCGTCCGTAATGTGGAGGAGGCCCTTCCGGCAGCTATTGAACGCACTGGGTGTGACCGGCTGCAGATAGTAGCACATGTCGGAACGAATGACGCCTGCCGCTTGGGTTCTGAGGCCATCCTTGGTTCCTTCCGGCGGCTGACTGATTTGGTGAAGACAACCAGCATCGCACGCGGAGTGCAAGCTGAGCTTAATATCTGCAGCATAGTGCCCAGAGTCGATCGCGGTCCTCTGGTTTGGAGCCGTGTGGAGGGTCTAAACCAGAGGCTCAGACGACTCTGCGACTATAATGGTTGCAAATTCATCGACCTCCGTTATTGGGTGGAGAACTGTAGGACCCCCCTAGACAGGTCAGGCGTGCACTACACACCGGAAGCAGCTACTAGGGTAGCAGAGTACGTGTGGCGTGCACACGGGGGTTTTTTAGGTTAGAGGGACCCCCCCTTGGGCGAAACGATAAAATACCTGACGGCTTACCAGAGAGGACATTATCATCGTTGATAAAGAACGTCCGTCCTCAGAGACCAAAAACAGGAAAAGTTAACGTAATATTGGTAAACTGCAGGAGTATCCAGGGCAAGGTTCCTGAATTAGTATCTCTTATTGAAGGAAATAGTGCGCATATAGTATTAGGAACGGAAAGTTGGTTAAAACCGGAAGTGAACAGTAACGAAATCCTAGACACAGAATGGAATATATACCGCAAGGATAGGATAAACGCCAATGGTGGAGGAGTATTTATAGCAGTAAAGAATTCAATAACATCCAGTGAAGTTATTAGCGAATGCGAATGTGAAATAATCTGGGTTAAGTTAAGTATCAAAGGTGGGTCAGATATGATAGTCGGATGCTTCTATAGACCACCTGCATCAGCAACCGTAGTAGTTGAGCGCCTCAGAGAGAACCTGCAGAACGTCGTGAAGAAGTTTCGTGATCATACTATTGTAATAGGGGGAGACTTCAATCTACCAGGTATAGAATGGGATAGTCACACAATCAGAACTGGAGCCAGGGACAGAGACTCTTGTGACATTATCCTGACTGCCTTGTCCGAGAATTACTTCGAGCAGATAGTTAGAGAACCAACTCGTGAAGGTAACGTTTTAGACCTCATAGCAACAAATAGACCGGAACTTTTCGACTCCGTGAATGTAGAAGAGGGTATCAGTGATCATAAGTCAGTGGTTGCATCAATGACTACAAGTGTAATAAGAAATGCCAAGAAAGGAAGGAAAATATATTTGCTTAACAAGAGTGATAGGGCACAAATCGCAGAATATCTGAGTGACCACCATCAAACGTTCATTTCTGAGGAAGAGGATGTGGAACAAAAATGGAAAAAATTCAGAAACATCGTCCAGTACGCCTTAGATAAGTTCGTACCGACTAAGGTCCAAAGCGAGGGGAAAGATCCACCGTGGTATAACAATCATGTACGAAAGGTACTACGGAAACAAAGAAAGCTTCATCATAGGTTTAAGAGTAGTCGAATCATAGCTGATAAGTAAAAGCTGAACGAAGCGAAAAAGAGCGTAAAGAGAGCAATGAGAGAAGCATTCAACGAATTCGAACATAAAACATTGGCAAACAATCTAAACAAGAACCCTAAAAAGTTTTGGTCATATGTAAAATCGGTAAGCGGATCTAAATCCCCTATTCAGTCACTCGTTGACCACGATGGCACCGAAACAGAGGACGACCGAAGAAAGGCAGAAATACTGAATTCAGTGTTCCGAAACTGTTTCACTGCGGAAAATCGTAACACGGTCCCTGACTTCAGCCGTCGCACGGACGCCAAAATGGAAAATATTGAAATAAACGATATCGGAATTGAAAAACAACTGCTATCACTTAGTAGCGGAAAAGCATCCGGACCAGACGAGATACCCTTAAGATTCTACAGTGATTATGCTAAAGAACTTGCCCCCTTTCTATCAGCAATTTATCGTAGATCGCTGGAAGAACGTAAAGTACCTAGCGACTGGAAGAAAGCGCAGGTCGTTCCCATTTTCAAGAAGGGTCATAAATCAGATGCGAATAATTATAGGCCTATTTCGCTTACGTCAATCTGTTGTAGAATAATGGAACATGTTTTGTGTTCTCGTATTATGACGTTCTTAGATAATACAAATCTCCTTCATCATAACCAACATGGATTCCGCAAACAGAGATCATGTGAAACTCAGCTCGCCCTATTTGCCCAAGAAATTCACAGTGCCGTAGACACTGGCGAGCAGATTGATGCCGTATTCCTGGACTTCAGGAAGGCATTTGATACGGTTCCGCACTTACGTTTAGTGAAAAAAATACGAGCTTACGGAATATCGGACCAGGTTTGTGATTGGATTCAGGATTTCCTAGAAGAAAGAACACAACATGTCATTCTTAACGGTTCAAAATCTGCAGATGTAGAGGTAATTTCGGGAGTACCGCAGGGAAGCGTGATAGGACCTTTATTGTTTACAATATACATAAATGACTTAGTTGACATCATCGGTAGCTCCGTGAGGCTATTTGCAGATGACACGGTTGTCTACAAGAAAGTAGCAACATCAGAAGACTCGTACGTACTCCAGGAGGACCTGTAGAGGATTAATGCATGGTGCGACAGCTGGCAGCTTTCCCTAAACGTAGATGAATGTAATATAATGCGCATACATAGGGGCAGAAATCCATTCCAGTACGATTATGCCATAGGTGGTAAATCATTGGAAGCGGTAACGACCGTAAAATACTTAGGAGTTACTATCCGGAGCGATCTGAAGTGGAATGATCACATAAAACAAATAGTGGGAAAAGCAGGCGCCAGGTTGAGATTCATAGGAAGAATTCTAAGAAAATGTGACTCATCGACGAAAGAAGTAGCTTACAAAACGCTTGTTCGTCCGATTCTTGAGTATTGCTCATCAGTATGGGACCCTTACCAGGTTGGATTAATAGAAGAGATAGACATGATCCAGCGAAAAGCAGCGCGATTCGTCATGGGGACATTTAGTCAGCGCGAGAGCGTTACGGAGATGCTGAACAAGCTCCAGTGGCGGACACTTCAAGAAAGGCGTTACGCAATACGGAGAGGTTTATTATCGAAATTACGAGAGAGCACATTCCGGGAAGAGATGGGCAACATATTACTACCGCCCACATATATCTCGCGTAATGATCACAACGAAAAGATCCGAGAAATTAGAGCAAATACGGAGACTTACAAGCAGTCGTTCTTCCCACGCACAATTCGTGAATGGAACAGGGAAGGGGGGATGAGATAGTGGTACAATAAGTACCCTCCGCCACACACCGTAAGGTGGCTCGCGGAGTATAGATGTAGATGTAGATCTGAGTGTTCACTGTTATTTATTTACTACTGTTACTAGATGTTTCAAAGCTACACTTCATTCTTTCTTCCTCTTCTTAAGCCTCTACGCGGACCACATATAACATTTATTCGGACTTCTTTTTCCGAATAACATTCTTCTCCCGTTATCCCAATACTTTTTCATTCTCTCTTTTAGCTGTTGCTTTTGTTGCTGTCTGAGGTTTCTTTCATGTGTCCTCTCCTTTACCTGAAAACAAATTTAAGCTTTTTGCTTTGGTTTTGAAGTTCTCTCTATTTTGAATATTTTCTCCAGTTATATTCATCTTTCCTAAGTATGTTTCAGAATATTTGGACCGATGACTTTTGCACTTTTTGTTATTAAAATATTGGAGAATTCTTTTAGTTAATCTCTTGTCGTCCATTCTTTCCACAAGTCCATATAAACTAACCTTTTGTTGTTGTTGTTGTGGTCTTCAGTCCAGAGACTAGTTTGATACAGCTGTCCATGGTACTTTATCCTGTGCAAGCGTCTTCATCTCCGAGTAACTACTGCAACCAACATCCTTCTGAATCTGCTTAGTGTATTCATCTCAAGGTCTCCTTCTAAGATTATTACCCTCCACGTTTCACTCCAGTACTAAACTGGTGATCCCTTGATACCTCAGAATGTGTCCTATCAACCGATCCCTTCTTCTTGTCAAGCTGTGCCACAAACTCCTCTTCTCCCAATTCTATTTAATACCTCGTCATTAGTTACGTGATCTACCCACCTAATCTACAGCATTCTTCTGTAGCAGCACATTTCAAAAGTTTCTATTTTCTTTTTGTCTAAATTATTTATCGTCCATGTTCCACATCCATACATGGCTACACTCCATACAAATACTTTCAGAAAGCGCTTCCTGACACTTAAATCTATACTCGATGTTAACGAATTTCTTTTCAGAAATTCTTTCCTCTGTACTTCGACTATCATACAGTTATTTCCAAATAGCAAAATTAATCTACTACTTTAAGTGTCTCATTTCTTAATCTAATTCCCTCAGCATCACCTGAATTAATTCGACTACATTCCATAATCCTCGTTTTACTCATGTTAATGAGCCGCGCGAGGTAGCCGCGTGGTCTAAAGCTCCTTGTCACTGTCCGCGCGGCTCCCCCCGTCGGAGGTTCGAGTCCTCCCTCGGGCACGGGTGTGTGTGTGTTGTCCTTAGTGTAAGTTAGTTTAAGTTAGATTACGTAGTGCGTAAGATTAGGGACTGACGACCGCAGCAGTTTGGTGCCATAAGGCCTTACCACAAACTTCCAGAAAATTTACTCATGTACATGTTCATCTTATATTCTCCTTTCAATACACTGTTCATTCAGTTTAACTGCCTTTCCAAGTCCTTTGCTGTCTCTGGCAGAATTACAATGTCATCGGCAAACCTCAAACTTTTTATTTCATCTCCATGGATTTTAATTCCGACTCCAAAATTTTCTTTTGTTTCCTTTACTGCTTGCTCAATATACAGATTGAATAACATCGGGGAGAGGCTACCATCCTGTCTCACTCCCTTCTCAAGCACTGCTTCCCTTTCGTGTCACTCGACTCTTGTAACTGCCATCAGGTTTCTGTGCAAATTACAAATAGCCTTTCGCTCCCAGTATTTACCCTTGCCACCTTCAGAATTTGAAAGAGACTATTCCAGTCATCATAGTCAAAATCTTTCTCTAAGTCTACACATGCTAGCAACGTAGGTTCGCCTTTCCTTAATCTATCTTCTAAGATAAGTGGTGGTGGTGGTGGTGGTTAGTGTTTAACGTCCCGTCGACAACGAGGTCATTAGAGACGGAGCGCAAGCTCGGGTTAGGGAAGGATTGGGAAGGAAATCGGCCGTGCCCTTTCAAAGGAACCATCCCGGCATTTGCCTGAAACGATTTAGGGAAATCACGGAAAACCTAAATCTGGATGGCCGGAGACGGGATTGAACCGTCGTCCTCCCGAATGCGAGTCCAGTGTGCTAACCACTGCGCCACCTCGCTCGGAAAGATAAGTCGTAGGGTCAGTATTGCCCCGCGTGTTCTAACATATCTACGGAATTCCAACAGATCGTTCCCGAGATCGGCTTCTACCAGCTTTTCCATTCGTCTGTAAAGAATTCGTATTAGTATTTTGCAGCCGTGACTTACTAAGCTGTTAGTTCGGTAATTTTCACATCTGTCAACATCTGCTTTCTTTGGGATTGGAATTATTATATTCTTCTTGAAGTCTGAAGGTATTTCACCAGTCTCATACATCTTGCTCACCAGATGGTACAGTACATTCACGGTTGGCTCTCCCGAGGCTATCAGTAGTTCTAACGGAATGTTGTCTACGCCCGGTCCTTATTTCGACTTAGGTTACCATCTCCTTATGGAGTGCGAGACTTGGTAAGCTTTTTTGGTAGAATTCTCTGTCATTTCTTAATTTGTAGTTGATATTTTCGCCTGTGGTGTGTCCCAGAAGTCTTCGAACTTCACACTTTCTCTTCATTGTTCCTGGTTTATTTATTCATATTTGTTTCTTGACGAGTAGTTTCTGGATATTAATTGGATTCTCAAGCGTTCCTGCATAAAATAAACGCAAACAGCGTGTCTCAGCGTAAAGGTACATATATTGGTAAATTACGTTACAGCAACATTACACTACGACAATTTTACCTACGAGGCCAACAAAATAAATCATTAATCCGTAAAAAGTATACACTGAGGTGAAAAAAAGTCATGGAACAGTGATAAGCAGATGCACAGAAGGCTGTGTTATCGTTAGGCAAGGCATAAAAGAGCAGTGTATTAGCAGAGCTGTCACTTGTAATCTGGTCATCGATGTGAAGAGATGTCCGAAGTGATTATGGGCGCATGACGGAAGTCAACAGATGGTTCAAATGGCTCTGAGCACTATGGGACTTAACTTATGAGGTCATCAGTCACCTATAACTTAGAACTACTTAAAACTAACTAACCTAAGGACATCACACACATCCATGCCCGAGGCAGGATTCGAACCTGCGACCGCAGCAGCAGCGCGCTTCCGGACTGAAGCGCCTAGAACCGCTCGGCCACAGCGACCGGCTCGGAAGTCAACAGATCTTGTACGTGGAATGGTAGTTGGAGCTAGGCACAAGGGACATTCCATTCCAAAAATCGTTAGGGAACTCAACTTACGGAGACCCACAGTGTCAAGAGGGTACCTAGAATATCAATTTTCAGGCATTACCTCTCACCACGGACAACGAAGTAGCTGATTACTTTCAGTTAACGACCCAGAGCAGCAGCGTTGGCGTAAGGTTGTCAGTGCTAAGAGACAAGCAACACTGCGTGAAATAATAGCAGAAATTACTGTGGGACGTAAGACGAACGTATCCGTTAGGATACAGCGGCGAAATTTATGGTTAATGGGCTATGGCAGCAGACGACTGAAGTGAGTGCCTTTGCTAACAGCACGACATCGCATACAGCGCCTGTCCTTAGTTTGTGACGATATCAGTTGGTCACTAGACGACTAGCAATCCGTGGCCTGGTGAGGCGAATCCCGATTTCAGTTGGTGAGAGCTGATGGTATGGTTCAAGTTTGGCGCAGACCCCGCGAAGCCATGGACTCAAGTTGTCAACAAGGCACTATGAAAGCTGGTGCTGGCTCCGTAATGGTGTGAACTGAGTTTGCACGGAATGAACTGCGTCCTCTGATCCAGCTGAACCTATCACTGACCGGAAATTGTTATGTTCGGCTACCTGGAGACAATTTTCAGCCATTAATGTACTTCATGTGATTCTTCAGTTTCCCCCGGCGTATTGCTTGCTCGAACAGTCCACGGGTGTACTGCCGGTCCATACTGTCCAACTGGTATAATATTTCGGCGATCGTCAGGTGCGCTGACGATGGCGACGTGTCTGATCGCCGAAATATTGTGCCCGTTGTCCACTCGACCGGCAGTACACCCGTGGACTGTTCGAGCAATGTACTTCATGTACCCAAACAACGATGGAATTTTCATGGATGACAATGCGTCGTGTCACGGGGCCGCAATTGTTCGTGATTGGTTTGAAATACTTCAAATGGTTGAAATGGCTTTAAGCACTATTGGACTTATCTGAGGTCATCAGTCCCCTAGACTTAGAACTACTTAAACCTAATTAACCTAAGGACATCACTCACACCCGTGTCCGAGGCAGGATTCGAACCTGTGACCGTCGCAGCAGAACGGTTCCGGACTGAAGCACTTGGAAGTACTTCTTGGACAATTCGAACGAAGGATTTGGCCGCCTAAGAAAAAATGTGTGTGAAATCTTATGGGACTTAACTGCTAAGGTCATCAGTTCCTAAGCTTACACACTACTTAACCTAAACTATCCTAAGGACAAACACACACACCCATGCCCGAGGGAGCACTCGAACCTCCGCCGGGACCAGCCGCGCAGTCCATGACTGCAACGCCTAAGACCGCTCGGCTAATCCCGCGCGGCTTGGCCGCCTAGATCACCCGACAGACCACCTACATCACTCGACATGAATGTCATCGAACAGTTTCGGACGGAGAGAGCAGTTCATACAGAAAAAACTGCACCGCCACTTTCGCAATTATGGATGGCTATAGACGCAGCGTGACTCAATATTTCTGCAGTGAACATCCAAAGACTTTTTGAATTCATGCCACTACACCGGTCAAATGGAGATCCGACACGATTTTAGAAGGTATCTCATGTCTTTTGTCTCCTCAGTGTTGAACTGTGATACAAAAAGAGACAGCCAGTGTTCCAACTAAAATGGATGTTTATTTAGTCGTACACGAACGTTAGTTGGGACCATGCGCATTTGTACGGACTTTTTTTACTGTTGTCTTGATGATTCGTTAACGAACGTTAGTTTGGACCACATGAGCTTTTTTTACGGCTATTTTGACGGATTCGTTAATGAATGCTTTGAAGTAGTGAAACTGCGAAGAAGCTGAACAAAAGTGTTGTGTATATTTATTTATCGCTTATTGCTGGAGCAGAGGCCGCCATCGTGGATGATTGGCAGGGCTAACTGACCACTGTTCAGTTGGTTGGCTGTCTTTGAATGCCGCAACAGCGTGATCCATCATGCTGCTGACCTGTCCTTCTTGGCAGCTTCACTAACTTCAATAGCATCATATTGTTTTTTTCCTACGGCGATGAAGTGTTTGTGAATAGTGTTGTGATCCGGAAATTTGTGACAAGGAAAGAAATATTTGTAAATAAAATAAAAACAACAAAATATATGTGAGGTAGAGCTATATAAAAAAAAGAGATACTTTATTAACCATGAAGCCACAAAGAAGATTCTCGTTCTAAAATAATGGAGTAGATCATAAAAATGGCATATATTGTATTAAAAAAGAAATAAATTTCAAATGCCTACTGTAGAGACACTATGAAAGATAGAAAGACATCGCACATGTCACTCGATAGAGGAAGGTTCAAAGTTTTATGTTCGCATAGACAGTATACCATACACTCAACTTGAGCCACATGCGTTGCTCGAGAATCATCGAAATGGTAGTCCCTTTCATTCCACACACAAATCAACATGTCTTTGTTTATTGAATCGACAGCTTCAACAATTCGATTTTTCAGCTCCTGAAGAGTAGCTGCCGAAGGTGAAATAAAGACTGAATTCTATACACTCCCACAGAAAAAAAAATCGCAAGCTACGAGGTTTCTTGATGTTGTCCACCTCTTACAGTCCAATGCTGTGGGATGGTATTGATAAGATAACGCCACGCGTCAAGGTGAAAGTGAAGCGGGAACCGTCACGCATAACATTGCAATCATTGGAATCCTCGTGAAGCTGAGGCAACAACTAGCATGTCCATGTGTGATATTCCTGTCAGAGCTTCCACCACACAAAACACGTGCAGTTTCGGTGAGTTTCTTTCACGTTGCACAATGACTTCCAAATTCTTACATTATGGCTGTTTACTTTAACCGACAGATGAAACGCCGAAAAGATTAGCCGTTCGGAAAAAGTGTTCTCTGCCATAGCCTGGAGAACTAAAGTGCAAAATCCTTACTTTCTATTATGGTTGCCGGGACGCAATCGCTCCAATAACTGCAGCTTGTAAGGCTTCTACAGCCGCAGCTTCAGAACACGCAACATCGTTTTTTGAGGATGTTGCAATTCCTGTCCTGCTCGTCTTGTGGACTTCTGTGGGCTCCTTGTGAGCGCATCTCGGATACGCTCGACATTTTCGTCAGGCGTGCGTGGCCGCCGACCAGTGCTCTCCGCTTTGCACATGCAACTCACTTCCAAGAATTGTGCATGTCAGTCATAAATTTGCTTGTGCAGAGACGCCTTCTTGCTGAATTGCAAGGTTGCACTTGATTTCGCCCACATTCCAAAGCACAAAATGAGTTCCCTTGTGCTGTAGTCGCCACGTTGCTACAAACAAGCGACAGCGCAGCTGTGTTTTAACTTTGAACCCTTCTCCATCCAGTGAGACACGCAATGTGTTTCTGTCTTTCATGGTTTGCTTTTAATAAACAACTGAAATCCGTTCTTTCTTTCTGAATCAGCCTGATTATATTGAGTTGCTTGTTCTACTCAGCAGCGCCAAAAGGATTTCAGTAAGTAGGTCTAGATTTCAAGTTGTGTCTCAGGGAGGAGACTTACAGCGATCCAACCGCCTTCATAGAACACTCCTAACTTTCGTTTTCGCTCTCTGTCTTTTAATTTGTCAGGGACTAATGATCATCCGACACAGGCTTGCCTTATGGTGCGTAATTCACTTTGACATTCGCATCGGCTGCCATCTCGAGTTACATTAAGATCGCGCGCTCAACTACTAGCCGTAACAGGGCTCCTAGGGAGTGATTAATTACACCGTTTGAACCGAACGAACGCTTCCAAGATAAGTATTCACATTTAGTAACAAATATGTCTGACAGATCTCTTTGCCAAATTCTATGTCATAAATGATGACGTTCATTTATTCACGACACATAAAGTAATCAACGCGTAGAAAATGAGACTGACGGAAAATGCAAAATGGCTAATTACGATTTGGACAAAGTAGAGACGTAAATCTATAGATGTTTGTATAAATAGGGGAAAGATAGATACAGCCCACCGGAAAATTAAAGAGACGCTTGGAGAAAGGATAAGCAGTTGTATGAAGATAAAGAGTTTGAAGAACTGCATTTTACCTACCATCTATACGAATTGTTCTTTATTATTTACAGGTTTCGCTCGTAATAACTACAATCACTGGAAGAAAAATGAGAACGTCGTATGAATAACCAATGCATCTTTCCTTTAGATAAATCAGGAAAAGGTGAATTGCTTATCCATCCGATGTACTGATTTTCTTTCTGTGACGATGGTCGTTACGACAGAAACTTTTAAAGAATAAAGAATAATTCGTACAGCTGAGGCTAAAACGCAGTTCTTCCAGTTCCTGACAGTTGTGGCAAGTCACCTCACTAAAATATTAATATCAGGCGCTCAGATGGAGAACGATTACTAAGCAAAAAAGGGAAATCTGAGAGGTAGAAGTAGTATGTAGAGAGGCTATAGAAGGGCATGAACTTGTAAGTAATATTATAGAAAAGAGAAGTATACCAAGATGGGATGTCTAGACAAAACCTCAGGAGCAGACGACATTCGGTCAAATCTACTGATATCCTTGGGAGAGCCAGCCATAACCGAACTACTCCAGCTGATGCGTAACATATATGAGAAACACACGCAGACTCGAAGAAGGATGTAGTAATTCCACTTCCAAAGAAAGAAGATGCGGACAGGTGTAAATATCACCAAAATATCAGTTAAATAAGTAATGGTTGCAGAACACTGACACTAATTATTTACAGAAGATTGGAAGCTGTCAGAAGCTGACCTCGGTGAAGATAAGTTTGCGTTCCGGAGACCTGTGGGTACACGCGATGCAGTTCTGACCTTATGACTTATCTTAGAAGATAGGTTGAAGAAAGACAAACCTACGTTTATAACATTTGTAGATTAGGAGAAAGCTTTTGACAGTATTGAATGGAATACATTCATTGAAATTCTGAAGTTGCAGGGATGAAATCGTTATGCACAAATTGAACAGAAACTATATGGCAGTTATAATAGTCGTGGGGCGTGATTGGGAAGCAGAGATTGAGAATTGAGTGAGACGATGTTGTAGCCTCTCCCGATGTTATTTGGTCTTTAAATTGATCAAGCAGTAATGGAAGCCATAGAAAAATGTGGACAAGTAATTAAAGTATGAAAGCTTTCACGACCGGATGACATATCTTCTGGTAAACCTTCCGGGATGTAAGGTCGTGGTCCATGAAACTCTTCAGCTCCTAACGTTTCGTCCAGAGCTGCGCTGGACATCTTCAGAGGGGGGTTTCTCCTCCGGTGAGTCTTGCCGACTGACGGGTCGGACGTCTGAGAGCGACTTATATATCGTAGAAAGTGGGCGTGACCAGAGTTGTACGTGATATGTAGAGATAATCGTTGTCAGAGATAAAACTTAACTATCGATCGTAATCTCGTCACGGATAAAACTGTCTAGCAATTCTGTAGTGCTACTGTCCAAATATCACTAAGTTTCATGGTCTCTTCTTTCCGATTAAAATTATCCCTATATTTATATATTTCAATTGCTTCTCTACAAAGCCGTGGGCCATAGTTCGTCGTCGTAGATAAAATTTTTGTTTCGGAAAACTTCACTTGATGATTTCCTGGCTGAAAAGCGTGTTCTGCTACAGCCAATTTATCTGTTTTTCCTAATCGGCAAAGACTTCTGTGTTCTTTTAACCGTGTATTTACGCTTCTTTTTGTTGTTCCAACATAAACTTTACCACATGTACACGGAATTTTATATACGCCTCTGGCTGATAGAGGAGCGCGTTTATCTTTTACAGACCGAAGAACATGACAAATTTTCTTCGTTGGTCTAAAAACAGGTCTAATATCATGTTTACTTATATTATTAAGTTAATCAAAAAATTCGCCTACGGCTTCTCTACCATGTGGCCAGACCACAAATGTATCGTCTACATACCGATACCACGACCTTACATCCCGGAAGGTTTACCAGAAGACCAGTAATTAGAGTTCAAGGAAAAGAAAGAAAATTTTGAGGTATACCAGTGACTCTGTAATTCTGTGAGGGACGGGAGAAGGATTTGAAATTGTAGCGGAACGGAATGGACAGTGTCTTTAAACGGTGATTAACAAAATAAAAACCAGAGTAATGAAATATAACCAATTAAATCAGGCAATGTAGAAGACTTGGATGAACACTAGAAGTAATAGATGAGTGTCGCTGTTTTGGCGGTAAAATAGCCTATGATGGCTGGAGTAGAGAGGATATAAAATCTAGGCTGGCAAAGGCAAGAAAAATTTCGGAGGAAGAGAATTTCGTTAACGCCGAGTATAGATTTAAGTGTTAGAAAGATTTTTCTGAAGGTGTTGTCTGGAGTGTAGCGATGGACGGAAGTGAAACGTGGACGAGAAGCTGTTCACACAGGAGAATAGATGTTTTTGACATATGGTGCTACAGAAGAATGTTGAAGATTAGAGAAGAAGATCCTGTAATCAATCAGGTGGTACTGAACAGAACTGGGGAGAAAAGAAATTTGTGGCATAACTTGAGTAAAACATAGGGGATCTGTTAATGGGGCACAAATTGCGACATCAAGGAATCGTCAATTTGGTGATGGAGGGAAATGTAGGGGTTAAAAGTTGCAGAGGAAAACCAAGAAACGAGTACAGTAAGCTGGTTCAAATGGATATGACCTGCATCAGAGGCTTGCACAAGGTAGAGTGGTGTGGAGAGCTCCATGAAAACAATCTTCGGACGAAGACCACAACAACAAAGTCAATAACCACATGAGATATCAGATAACAGAAGAGATAACATTCTCACAGCTATCGTGTCGGTATGCCATTTACAAAGTAGAATATATTTCAGAACTTTACATATTATTTATTAATTTTACTGTGCACCAGTGATTTCTTCTTCTATCACCATAAATAGTACTAAAGAAATTAAAACGAAGACTGTCGCGCAAACGTAGCTGGTTCACTACAGATTTATGAGATTGGAAGTTGAGATGTGGGAGTCCCCGGTTCCAAGTGATTAAAGTAGTTGCGAACAGTACACTGAAAACAGTTTACGAACTGAAAGACCTTGCAGATGCAAATAAACAAAATACGTGGAGGTATTGACACTCTTCTTCCGAAGATTCGTTTCATTATATTACGATTAGCCGTACTGTATCGCGACTTCTGCCACCGATTCTCCTATAACCCGATCTAAACTATCTTGTCTCGGAGTCGATACTTCAATCTTTTTCTTTATCTTCCAAACAGATTTCTTTCACCACGAACAAAACGGTGTAGTATCGCATGTCGTCAGCGTGACACAATTTGTTCACGAGAACATAGACCTGTATCTCCTCCGATTCATGACAAAACAACATTCATTATTCACCAGTTTCCATCTCTTCTGCTGGGTCGAAGATTTTTCTCTCACAGTCTTGCTACTAATATATCACTAGCTGTATCAACTTCTCACAGTCTTTTTATTAATAACTTAATAGCTGTATCAACTGCTCATGTGTTAGCGTTCATCTATTTCTCCTATTTAAATGATTGCAGAACATGTTAAAGACAATATACGTCTCCTTCTTCCACTCGCTAAACTCTTCTAAATCCTCCCCATAATTGCACCACCACTAGATCTTAGGATCAACCACTGTCAATGTTAGATAATGGTAATAATAATACTGCACCAGCAAAAAGTACACACTGATCAACGCACTCGCCCCCAGTAACCAGAGTAACAAGAAAGACCCACAGGCCGCAGAAAAATTCTGGTCGACCCTCGAGGAAGTGATGTCCAAAGTCTCCAGAGATGACGTCAGACTCCTCCTGGGCGACTTTAATGCAGAGATCGGCAGAGAAAAACGACACAGGAAAACAGTCGGAAATTATCCAGCGCATAAATTTGCAAAGAAAATCGCACATGGCTCGTAGAACTCTGCCAACAGAACAACCTCCAGCTCATGTCCACATCCCTCAGGAAAGACCCCAGAAAACAGAAAACCTGGTGCTCAACAGTCCAGCAGTTAGGTGAGTTCCAAAGCGACCATGTGGCAATCTCGTACCCAATACAGAAAGAGATCCACGTTGTGCAAGTACGCAGGGGAGCCAACATCGACTCGGATCATTACCTCACCCGTGTCAAAGTCAAATTCACCCCAAAGACAACATTCAGTAAGAAAACACCCTTACAAAAATTTGACACAAAGAAGATTGCAGAACCTAGAGTGGAAGAAGCCTGCGAAAAGATCGTGTAAATGACTGACAAAATTTCCGCCTAAAAACCATCAAAAAATCACAAGCCCTCATCCCTCGGAAGAAGAACACAAAACACCCTTGGTAGGATACCGACTGCGATAATGCACTCGTCACTAGGAAAGTTGAACGCCAGAAATACGATAGCAAAAAATCCTCAGATAATTTACAGGCTTTCAACGAAACAGGAAAAACAGCTGCAAAAATTGTCAGGCAAGCCAAGAGAAAGTTAATGAAAGAACAGTTGGACTCCATAGAGGACAACTTCCATAACTACAGCACAAGAGATTCCTACAGAACGTTTGCAGGGCAAATCTGAGGGTACACGAGGCTTCAGGAAAAGTGATGGAAAATTGGCACTGACAAATAAGGATAACTGCAAGGTGCTGGCTCAGTATTTCTCAGAACTTCTGAATTGCCCAGAGCCCACGAGGGATTCCTAGAGGAAGAGTTGACAGAGAAGGACACAGACTCACTACCCTCACCACAAGAAGAGGTCCACAGACACATCCTCAAACTCAAAAACAATAGAACGCCTGGTTAAGATGGTGTAGTGGCCGAACTACTGAAAAACCTCGGACCAAACTCACTTTCAGAATTCTCACAGATTATCACAGACACCTAGACATCAGAAAAGCTTCCAGATGACTGAAATTGCGTACAGATTGATCCATTACATAAAAAAGAGGCATTTCTCTACTACAAGTCGCATACGAGATCCTTTCAGCGTGCCAATTCAAAAGGACACAGGACCAGCTGGAACACTAGATCGGCGAGTACCAGGCGGGCTTCCGACCTGGTCACTCCTGCCCAGAACAGATCTTCAATTTGAATACTACGCTGAAAATCAAAGCCCTCAGAAATACACCAGTCATATGCACTTTCGTTGACTTTAAGAAAGCGTATGGCTCCGTTGTCCGCCAGTCATTGTTCAGCATCCTGTACGAACAAGGTTTGGACAACAAGACACTGCGACTGTTCAAACAGACATTGACAAACACGAAATGAGAAGTGAATTTCAAGGGGGAAATCTCTGAATCCTTTGAGAACAGGACAGGTGTGCGTCAAGGTGATGGTCTCTCACCACTCCTCTTCAACCTAGTGTCGGACAAAATCATTAAGGAATGGGAGAAAGAGTTGAAATTACCAGGATACTGGAAGCCAGTCCGACTAGGACTACCCTAGGATGAACCGGAAGTTGGCTGTTTATCCTTCGCGGGCGGACCGGCACTACTGGCCGACAACGAAACCACAGCAATCAGGATGGTAGAAGTACTCAAAGAAATTGCGCATAAAATGTAAGGCTATAGAACCTCTTCCAAAAAACAGAGTCCTTCTGCACGAAATCCAACATACTGAATTTAAACAGAAAGTTTGGTAAGATTAACAGGGTAACACATTTTAACTACCTAGCGGGTGTGCTCGAACCGACAGAAAAGGAGAAAATCACGCAGAGCACCAGGTTACTGAAGATGAAGAGAACCTTATACAAAACACAGGATATCTACAACAAAAAATGTGTATCCACCTCCATCAAAATTCGTCATTACAATACTGTAATCAAACCCGAAGTGCTATACGCCTGCGGGACACTGACGCTACAAGCCAAGGGCGACCTAGAGAAGACCCTCATAAAGGAAAAAAACGATTATCAGGAAAATTATTGTACCAAAACACACAGTCCCCGGATACAGGCTTCACTCCAGAGACACCGCAGAGTAGTTGTCCAACCTCGCAGCGGACGTCAGAAAAAGCCAATTAAAATTTTACGGCAACATCAGCAGACTCCCACAGACGAGACTCACCAACAGAAACTCAGATACACAAAGAGGCTCAAAACCACTACACCTTGGATGGCACAAGTCAAAATTGATCTGGAAAAAGCAAAGGTAGATTCAGCGGACATCACAGATACAAGCGTCTATAGACACAAGATACACAAGTGGGAAGTAATGTCAGAGAATACAACACCTAAAGCCCAGAGACCAAAGTGGTCCGAAGAAAGGAACAGGGCATTTAGCGAACGAATGAAAGAGTACTGGAAGAACAGGAAGAACAAGCAGTCATAGATGCTTCGCGTGGTCTGATAAAGGCCTGTAGCGTGTTTAATAATATTAATAATAATTATTATAATAATTACCTGTGGCACAAGGATCTGATGCGAGCCTTTCAACTGAACGCCATTTTCACAACAGGTGTGTCAGTAATTTACCCCAGTTTTTCACCCGGGGAATGCACAAAAAAAGATTGTTGTTATTTATTAAAAGTTTTGCTTGTTGCAATTTAAGCTATCTGTTAAGGTTAAACGACTTTGAACATACGAATTCGTAACCTTTGAACGTATGGATTCGACTGTGAGAATGTGTTGCAAAATATGACTGCGAGAAGGTAACTTGAAAGTGCAAATCTAGTTCTCCGTCTGTTTAAACATTCGTAATGCCAAAAGTACTGTCTTCTGTGTGAATCACTATACTTTCAAACTGACAAACTGGTTATGGAAAAATCAGTATTCCCTTTTTATTACTTAATTTTGGCTTACCTGTTGTACAATGGAAGCATCATGACACTGCTCTTGTCCTGAAAGTGCGTCTCATTTGCTGAGCTACAACTAACTGCTGAGATGCAGCTGGTGCAATGCGCTGTCTTTTTTCCTTCTTTTTTTAAAAAAAAAAAAAAGGTGGGGGCGAAGTGTACTTGGTTCATAACAAATCAGAGTGAGTAAAAATGGAAACTCATATTTTGGAATGAACTTTGGACGCGGAAAATGATATGGGATAAATTACAACCTCAAACGTAAGTAGTTTCCTAGTTGGAATAGTTCTACAAGGTGCACCATAATTAATGGCGTAAACGCATACAGTTGAAAGTACACGATACTAGGAGCAAAAAAGTCTCAGTAAACACGAGGTCAAAAATGCATATCTTCGGTACTTGGAAACACAACTCTTCTAACGAACAATTGCTCATTACTTTTAAGGTATGCATTTTAGAGCAAATATTTACTGGACATTTTCTCTGGTTTTGGTCCATACAACTACTACTTTCCAAAATGTGAAAAGCAAAGAGCTGGCAGGAGAAGAGGTTTGCTTCACAGTATCGAAGGTGAAAAGTTGCTCATAGCTCTTAAGGTATGTTTACTGAGACCTTTTTGCTTCTAGTATCGTGTACTTTCAACTGTATACGTTTACGCCATTAATTATGATACGCCTTGTATATTAAAAAAATATCTCTTTCTTTGCTTCACATACATTAATTCAAAAAGGTGACAATCTTTGATTATGCAAACGTAAGTAGTCTTTAACATCAAATGAGATCTATTCATAAATGCAATTCGTAAAATATTAAATGTTCAACAGTTATTCCTGCCCCCAATTTCAACTTAAAAATGAAGCATACTTGTTTATCTTTCCCTGTACTTGAGTCTCTGGTTGTCTGAACCAAGTATGCGTAACTACAAGCTGCCACAATAAAGGACAAAATCTAAAATAAATTGCCTTGAATTAAATCCTTTTCTATTACTCATCCAAATATCATAATAAATTATTCTTCTCAAAATGGTATCTCTTTCATCATCTCGAATCAGTAAATCAACATGTTCCACTTCCTCGGTATATAACTGCTACCGTATCATTCGACCTATGCCGACGCTTCTGCCGACTACTGTCTCTCCTCATCTTACGATTAACAGTGCGCATCATCTCCCGCGCATCTAGCAAAACAGAGATGGTTCAATCAAGCCTCCTGGTGACGCAGCATCTCTGATGACTCTTCGCGCTTATAATTTCAAAAAGTAAAAAGGCGCTTAAGCGCTCATGACGTCCAAATACCACAGAAATGCACATGAAGTTATCTACAACTCTCTTTCAAATGCATTCAGTGTGTAAAAGTTACGTGCTTTTTGTTTCATGTAAAGTAGCGTCTAATGCCCAACTCCATTAAGCGGGAAGTCATAGTCTTTACACTTTCGTAAGTGTGTGAGTACGTACAAATAACAATGGAAGCCAAGCCTCGGGGTAATTCCGTGAACTGGAATTCGTCAAGGATAACGATCGGCAAACAAATCTCGAAATTCAGAAGAACCCAAAAAGATCAAGTAGACAGTGAGCAACTTATTGCTAACGATTTAACTGACAGTTTCAAACTTCGCTCTAACTTACTATACGAGCGAGTCATCTGTAATTGTGCCGGTAATTTTTCAGTTAACTTTAGCAACAGTCTCGGTCTCTAAGTTTGCCGGTAGTCCAAGTCGAAGTCCACTTGATAAATTTGCATGTCCTTAACATCACCATGGGAAAATGTAACAAAACTCGCATTAGAGACTTGTTGAAACATTCGTCCAGTTTGAACCTAGATATGGGCAGATTTTTATCAGCTCCCCGTCCCAAATAGAATAAAATTTGTCAAAATGGAAGTTAAAAAACCGAGCCCGTCAAAAAGAGTATTCGCGGCAATCAGTCACACATGGGGCAGTCCACAACGTGATTCATATGTTACGAAACATGTCATGTTAAACAAGACTGCCTCAGAGGAGCCGGTCGGAGTGGCCGAGCGGTTCTAGGCGCTACAGTCTGGAACCGCGCGACCGCTACGGTCGCAGGTTCGAATCCTGCCTCGGGCATGGATGTTTGTGCTGTCCTTAGGTTAGTTAGATTTAAGTAGTTCTAAGTTCTAGGGGACTGATGACCTCAGAAGTTAAGTCCCATAGTGCTCAGAGCCATTTGAACCATTTGTCTCAGAGGAAAATTCCCAACACAGCCAACCTAAACGTAATATATATACATGTAGGTGTACTTGGCGATACAGTCGCAACGTCGAGGCAACAGTTGGCAAGAGACCCGATCTTCAGAGAGACATTGCAATGTGGGACGGTTTAAAACTAATAACTCAGAGAATTCCGCGGTGTGAAGGTTGTTGAGGGTGAGCGATGGACGATGCTCTGTAGAAAAGTCTTGGAACGCCATCGGTGGTACATCCAGAGGAAGCATTTGAGGATTCACGATCCGAAACAATAAATCAGTCTTAGCTAGTTCATAAAGACCGTGCCATGTTTTGACACAGTGTCCTCAACTTCCAACAGTGAAATGATGGAAACCGAGATTTAACACGTAAAAGTGCCTCACTCTAAAGCGAGCTCCCACGCCGAAGGCCAATTATCTGCGGACAATCATAACGCAGAAAAGAAATTACAGAAGCGGAAAAATAGGAAGATCGAGGAGAATCCTAATCTGAACTCAAAATCCTGACGTATTACGGAATCAGTAACAATAATTATAGATACTGGATCTGAAAATAAGTAACCACAAAATACAATAATAACCAATCAAAATCACGAAATTTGTACTTTAAATATCAGCAGAATAGCAACAAAGCTAAAACTGATGTGTCTCCAGTGGTTCTTACACGGGAACCAAAAGGATATAGCATTAGTGTGGGCAGTCGAAATTAACAATCCAGGTCAGTGCTTACCAACCTTTCTGAGGCCATTGCACCTGAGTGAAATAACAATGTCACCTTCTAACTCTGTGGCGAGATCTGCGAAAGCTTCAGAAGAGAGGTTCGCAGCAGGGGCGTTCTTACGCTATCCATTTTCTTCGTCCTCTTGACTGTCAGTCATTGCATAGAGCTCTTCCATCGTAGGCAAATTTTCTTCTCTTCTTGCATAGCAAATAGAAGATTCGCAACTTTCAGAGTTGTTGTCATCCCTAACTTGTTTTCCCTTCCCGCGGATTCTTCGCTTCTTCCCTTGTATTTTCAAAATAATGTTTTATTTCCTCCGTTCCTACGGCTGCTCTTTTCGTTGACATATTTTTGGCCAACGTAGGCCTTACTTTCTGCATGTGACACTTCCAGAGGAAATAGCCCCAGTCTTTCCCTGCGCACACCTTATCTTTGAATTGTGAATTCTTTTTCCCATACGTATTAAATTTGAAGGTGCAATGTTTCTCAGATCCACCGAAGGGGTGGGAAACCACTTCGTGAGAGTGTCACAACATGTGCCATTTCCTCCTCTTTTTAGGTGGAACTCGTCCTTCCATTACTTTTTATAACATCTGGGTTCCTGCTCTTTTTTTGTTTCAAGAATTAAGGTCTTCAATAGAATTACATATCTCTAAATGAATAAAGACAGAAAATTTAATTGCCTAGTTCTATTTTCGTCTTCAATTAAAAGAAATCCACCTGTAACATTACATTACAACAAGAGATTAACTACGTATTAGGCACAGGAATACTCAACTTTTCAGAAGCCTCGCGGAATCTAATATTCTTTCTCTTGATTTGACCTAGACCATCTTGCAGGGACTCTTATGTGTAGTTTCGATAAGCCCTTGACCCTAATTTGCGAACGTACTGCCGTTCTGAAACGAAACGTAATCTTTTAGATTGAAAAAAAATGTTACCAAACACACCGTCCAAATATTTAGACCAAACAGATGTACTAAAATGACCCCACCGAGCTTCATATCTATATTTTAGCAAATTAGTACGTTAACTAATGCAGACAGAAAAATAAAATTATAGCAAGTTAAACAGGGAATATAGTTGCCATATTCGTACTTACCTTTGATTCGAGCACGATCATACTCGTGTTGGCATCAACAGATTTGTAGAACTTAACAACTCACTCCTAAAACTGACTTCCACATGACCTCCACTACATTACATTGATACTTGTTCCATTGATCATGAATACGACATGTCATCATAAAGCGAAACATTTACTTTACCAGTTTAACATAAGATTTCTTTACACAACACAATTTATTTTGTTTTATTTATTCATTAACTTTATTTTATTTATTTATTTATTCTTTTTGAAAGAGTCGATTGTCGACCAGTATAACCAACCCAAAGAATCTTAAACTACATGCAGAAATTGCTATCTCTTTCCAAATTTTTGAACTACGGCAGATTATGAAATCGTTACATCACAGAAGTAACAGTTTTACCCGTACGTACTAAAGTAACCCCATTTCGCAGTATTTAATTAGAAATTACAGTGTTTCCAAAGTAATCTAAAAACAGTTTATTTTCGTGACCGAAAGATAAACCCTTTTGTTTCCTCCCTTCATATAATTTCGTTTTACCTCTCAAACGGTAACTACCGCCAGGAACCGCTGATCTAGGTGAAATTACAGGATAAAATGCAGTTCTCAATAGCTACGGAAGTGCAGGCACGGTGATACTAACGAACGCGATATTCCAGTGGCAGAAACTGGAAGACTTTTAAGCGGAAGAGGAACATCGCCAAAAACAGATAGAACGTTCTGGCCGACATACGACCCCCCCCCCCCCCCCCCCCCCTGGAACTGTTGTCTGCTGACAGTAATCAGCCTTGTGCTGCGTACCACATGTGATAAACTACCGGCAGGAGCAGCACAAGCCAATTATTTGATAATTAATGATTGTAACAACGCAATCATTAATGATTACGGGAACTCTGGATGCATTCGTAAAAGTTTTTTTGCGCGGGAAATGGAGGATAAAAAGAGAGCAACGACATTCTTTCTGCTAATGGCAGTGCTATGTAAACAGGCACGATAGGAGTATCTACTGCAGAATTCATTTTCATCCTGTATGGACGCAGAACAATCGGAAAATGGTGTTGTGATATTTAGGAGCAGTTCAATAAATTTATCTCTCATTTTATAAATGTTATTGATAATGTACCATCAAAACGCATTCGTATTGAAAACTGTCTTACATCTGAAAGACCGATTGTCACTTACTATTCAGCCTATTTATTAAATTGTAAGAACTTCTGAAACACCGTTTTGTTTTAATCAAATACAGTAACAATCACGAGATTCCTTTAAAGCTATGCACTGAGATATCTTTCTGACTCAGAGAGTCAATGTTGCCGCCTTCACCACGAGAAAAAACAAAGCAGTGTCGTCTTGAAAACATTCGTGTTTCGATGAACTCGAGAGCTGTGCCTGCAGTATGTAGTAGGAGAGTCACAAAATCCAGAGTAGTCTCAACAGAGGAGCCAGACAGAGTGTGTAAAATAACACTGGCTACCGATGGTTCTCGAGGCATGGCGCAGCCAGTTTCCCTAGGGGAAAAAACTGTGATCGAAAACAGATCGAAAAGGAAGGTAGATCTCTTAAGCCCAGGCCTTCTACAATGGGCTGGTTACCCATCCATATCTAAGAAAATTACAACTCATAAATCTCCACGGAATAAGTCTGGTAAGTTTCTTGTGGTGCCCATTCTCGCAGCAGCTGTATATAAATTGAGATAGTTGAAAAGAAAGATGACTTCTGTGTGCTACACATTATGTTCCTTTATTATTTAACGTGTCTGGAGCACAAGTTAAATAAAAACTTAATGCGCTACATGTAGGAGACTTTTAAACTACTGCAGTTAATAAGCCAGATAGTTTTCGAAGACAACGACGAGATGATAATAAAAGGAAACGACTGTTGTCAAACAAAAACTTTGGAAATTTGTGGTAAGGTCTTATTGGACCAAACTGCTGAGGTCATCAGTCGCTAAGCCTACATACTACTTAATCTAACTTAAACGAACTTACACCACGGACAACACACACACCCATGCCCGAGGGAGGATTCGAACCTCCGGCGGGGCGACGGGGGTAGCCGCACGGACCGTGACAAGGCGCCCTAGACCGCGCGGCGTAGTCAAAGACATTTTATGTATAGGTATTTGGACTATAACAGGAGGTTTTAATGAAAAGGAATCAGAACTTATAGAAAATCAGTAACAAAGAAGTGTAAATACTGTCGAAATTACAGAAACAAAGAAGATACTAACAGGAAGAAAGTATTAAATAATTGCACATTAATTTTCATTGAAGTCGAACAAATGGAATGATCACTGAGTGGAGTAGGTATTCATTCAGATGAAAAATGGAGAAGAAAGATAGTTTTTATGACTATATAGATGAAATGAAAGTAACTACTAGATTTAGAATTTATAAAGTTCGTTTTTGGGTCACAGTAGTATATGCACTTAAAGAAGGGGAAACATGAAGATTCTTATTATCTGTTAATATTAGTAGACATAAAAGCAAGCATAGTAAATCTACCAGTAGTAAACACAGTAGGCGTATTTGGTAAAATAACTTTGAATGACAATGGTAAAACATTAAAAGATTTTGCCAAATTTTTACCGTTTAAAAAACACATATATCTATTTTAAAATAATTACGTAAATAAATGTAGCAGGAACGGAAGAAGTTTGCGCTCTGTAAACGATAATGCAAGAGGTAACAAAAAAACCTCTCTCAAATTAGATGTACTCATGTATTTAGAGATAACAATATAAACTGATCACTTTCTATTTAGTTCAGACATTGAAATATGAGCAACATGGAGTAAACAAACAAATGCAAAGAAAAGCTTAAGTCAAAAATTGAAATCTAAATTTCGTCTTCTACTGGAGGGTAACATAACGAATTTGTATCAACAAAAACTCACATACAAACTGCAAATGGTTGAAACTAAAGACAATATTGAACAAGAAAGAGAATAATTAAAATCAGAAATATTGGAAATAACTAATGAGATACTATGAAAAAATATCACACTACAAAAAGGTGTTTGAACGTATGGACCACAAAAATAGTCAACGATATTAAAGAGAAACACAATTCTTGTAATGTCTATTTACAAACATGGATCAGTGAAACTTATGAAAAATATAAACAGAAAATAACTAAAACAAAAATTTAATTAAAAGATGCTATAGTGAATTGTACTGCGTTACCCTTTATAAATGTCGGGCGATGTAGCTCACTCTCGTAATACTAGTATTACTTGTCCTAACAACAAGTTGCCTACACTCAGTGACATAATCGGTGTGACTTGAAATAATCGTCTGTACTATCCAACAACGTCACGTAATATTTTATATTCAGCTTCTCAAGCTATAAATTAGACTACTACTGGCTACAACCTCACTATGCACGAAAGGATGGTTACAGTAACACTTTTCGTGGTATAATGGAGCCAGTGATAGCTATCTTGATATTAATTACAACAACGCATTTGCTTATCAGGGTTCACTAGGCTCGGCAGATAATCTGCCATCCAAACTAGTATCAGTCAGCAGAAAAATACTAGGTGCGACAATCTACGGGGAGTAGGAATGATGTATTTACTTTACCAATAACAGCAACCTATATTGGCGAATAGGTCCACAAGGCAAAGATATACTTGTATACTGTTTATATCTCGTTGTCAGTCAACGATAACCTCTATAAGTAGCGGCTCACTACAGCAATATCCTTGACACTGTTGAAATCTTATCATAATAAAGTATTTCGTGGAACTCAATCTTTCAGAATTAAATGGACTGACTTTTCATTTATAATTTATAATAGTTTTCCATAACACACAAACTTACTTTCCATGCTTAAGGATTAATTAGCTTTCTTTTTGTTGCAAGTCGTTCACTGAAAAATACTATTCCTTTTCTTTAATTGTTTTAAATTTTGATATAACTAATATTCCAGTCTTTTAGTTTTGAGAGAGGACAAGTTACTCTCTCACCTATTTTTCGCATATGGAAAATTATTAAAGTTTTCATTGCAACCTGATGCACCTTGAGCGAGACTCTAGAAAATTAATGGCTTGAGCAGATGTTGATGGAGCCTGGTATGGCGATAAAAGCACGAGGTATTTTTATGCTTCTTAGCTCATAGAAACGGCTTGTTTGGAGTGGAAAGCAATTGACGGCGAGCCCACCCCTTAGTAAATCTTGCCGGACAGGCCCACAGCTGTACAGGGCAGACAGCTCAGCCTGTAGCTGAGACAGGACTCCAGCAGAACAGTGCTGCGTTACCTGCTGTGGCGCCAGTGGAAGCCTGCTTGGGGGCGACGGTCTGAAAGAACGAATCTACAGAGTGGAGTCGTAAACTGGGCATTGTGTGCAGAGCCACACACAATAAAAATTCAGAGGTTTTCGTGTTTTTCGATAGTGCAAGTAGGCCAGTGGACCAATACCCTGCCTGCCTCTGTTGTATAAGAACAAACCGGCATCTGAGAAACGTTTAGAGATAGAATCTTTATTACACCTCATAGCTAGGTCTAACAAGCCCCAAGGTGCAAGCGATTTAGATAAAGATATTTGAGATTGTATCTGTTCATTTGTTGCCACGCGAAGAGACACGACTATGGAAAAAAATCATTCCATCCCCCTCTGTGAAAACTTGAAAAGCCAGTAACTGGCGGTTTCGTTTTTTTTCAGAGATGCAAGTTTCTTAACTCTTGCCCTGGTTCGACATGACTTTGTGGTGTCATGTGGAATCGGAGATTTAGTGCCTCTAGTGCTCTGTATTTGGCTCAAGACAGTGTGACGGCAGCGTCGTTCGTGAAATTTGCGGAATTTTTATCTGGAAAGGTGCGAAGCACTTGGGTGTGGGACTTTGGTCTGGTAAGCACTTGTGGTCAAAGCTCTGGCATGCCTGGTTGGTACTTGGGATCTGTCCTGAGACCGACATCACTCTAGTAGTTTAAACTGGGGAGCCTGTTGTGAAGTTCTTACTATACCACCAGTGTGACTTCAAACTCAGACTACTCGTTTGCCGAGATCAGGCTTATTCGTTTTTGGTTTACCGGTCTTGATGTTTGATATCCTTGTGCGCTCTGTCGTATAAGTGAGCTAAATTTGTCTTCGGTACGACCAGCGAACGAGTGTGTCACACACTGGAATCTACCGCGATTTCAGCACTCTGATAGAGAGTAAGTTGCGATCCGCCTGCCTGATCGCTAGACCGTGAAATTTTTGCATTTCTTTCGTGGCCGCGATCGATTCACAGCTGCCGCCTCGACGTCTCACCTTTGCCGCATACATCTTGCCAGCTGCAAGTTACATAGCCGCACGAAGTACAAGGGTAATGTACTGCCGCTCCGGCATTGTCAGGATGTACAGATCTCAATCGCCACTTGCTCTCAACTGCACCTATGTAGCGAAGCTTCAGTACATTTGATCAGACAAAGTCTTCTCAGCGTCAGATCAATTCAGATTGCGTTATCCAAATTTTTAGGGGCAGAGTACTTGACTCACTCTACTAGTTAAACTGTCTCTGCCACCCAGGATCCTTGTCCAGTGTAGTCTTAAATCACCTATTAATTCTTTACGGTATTCAATCACTAACTTGTTTAGCATAATTTATCTCTGTTTTGGGAAAATAAATGTTGTTCGTACACTACATTTTGCCTACACTCACAGTCATTCAAATAGTCCCACCAGGGTTACCTTCCACTTTATTGGCCTTTTGATTTACTTGATTACAAAATGATATATTCCTGATATTAGTGTGCTTTCAAATAAGAACTGATTAATTTTTTTCTTGTAATAGTTTTGGGATAAAAGACAAGTCGGATACTGACTTTTTTCTGTTAAATCAATTTTCTTTCATTACTGCAATGAAATCAATCACAGGTACAAGTCAGTGTTGTGTTTACAAGTGCTGGTTCACTATTCAAACCCCACTAAGCGGAAATGTAATTTAAAAAAATAAAACAAAAAAACCTTAGTGTCACCGCCACTTTTCAGATACATCAATTCAAAGTATTCAGACAAAGCTCAGCCACTTCAGTTGTTGACTTTCGTGACCAACTAATATTTAAAATCCTAAACACAGCACTCCATGATCTCTTAGTGTGTTCTCTTTTAAATGGTTCTTGATTTGCCGTTTAAGGCCACAGGGAAAAGTTATCATATTCTCGATAAACTTCCCAGTATTTCTCAGTAAATAACTATTGCGTGGGACGACCGTTCTCTTTGATACAGACTACACATGCATTACATCCAACAAGATTTCCAGAATTTACTATAGAGCGACGCTCACGGCCAAGTTACACAATACATCCTAAGCCAAATATCGTTAAGTCACTACTCCTTAGTGCTTGCGTACACGTACACAACCACAATAATACAATGCAACGGTACTATCTCTTAGGGCGTGTTTTAATCGTCAACCACAAAACAACTAAACGACTTCGCGAGAACACGTCTCCTCACATATGCCATCCAACGAAAAATCTCACAAAAATATTGACATGCGGTTCGCCTACCATTGCGTGTCTATTAAGCAGCACAAAGCACAATTAATCACATCTTGGAGAAACTAATCTCACATTAAAATAGATCAGAGCTTTTCCTATACTTGGTGAGTCTACACCCTACCAAAATCAGCGAAATAATCAGTTCCTACACAAGCCGATAATCTTCTCAAAGTACTTTTCTAAACAACTTAGAACTGCCCAGAATGAGATTTTCACTCTGCAGCGGAGTGTGCGCTGATATGAAACTTCCTGGCAGATTAATACTGTGTGCCGGACCGAGACTCGAACTCGGGACCTTGCCTTTCACGGGAAAGTGCTCTACCAACTGAGCTACCCAAGCACGACTCACGACCTGTCCTCACAGCTGTACTTCTGCCAGTACCTCGTCTCCTACTTTCCATACTTTACAGAAGCTCTCCTGCGAACCTTCCAGAATTAGCACTCCTGAAAGAAAGGATATTGTGGAGACATGGCTTAGCCACAACCTGGGGGATGTTTCCAGAATGAGATTTTCACTCTGCAGCGGAGTGTGCGCTGATATGAAACTTCCTGGCAGATTAAAACTGTGTGCCGGACCAAGACTCGAACTCGGGACCTTGCCTTGTTCTGCAAGGTTCGCAGGAGAGCGTCTGTAAAGTTTGGAAGGTAGGAGACGAGGTACTTGGGTAGCTCAGTTGGTAGAGCACTTGCCCGCGAAAGGCAAGGTCCCGAGTTCGAGTCTCGATGCAGCACACAGTTTTAATCTGCCAGGAAGTTTCAACTTAGAGCTGCTTTGAACACATTTGAGTTCTATCCCGGTTGCAGACTGGTTCAATTATCGTACGTGTGAGTCAATCTCATCACACTCTTGAGATAATCTGTCTAGAGGCTCACTACTCGAACAGTACTCGGATACTACTGAAATTCTAAAGGGACAAATATATCGCACTAATTCTCTCTTTAACAATAAGTGTTTCTTTTTTGCAGTCACCAGCAAACGTTCGTAGCGGCCAGCTGCATCGTATTTGTTACCTTTGCCGAACGCCGCGATTCAGCAATCGGCTGGGCATTGCCTACTCGCTGACTTGGTAGGCCACAGCTTTTCTCGACCATCAAGTGTCACGTAGCTACAACATTTTAAAACAACAATGTAAGAAAACTATATAAACAATTTAATCTCTTCATTCTTCTAGCACATAAAATGTCGATATTAAGTTGAGGCGACATAAACAAACGATGCGCTTTTTCGGCTGAAGATGGTTTGGCGCATTGCAGGATCCTGGGAAAGATTAGCACTAATGTTAAATATTGTATTCACGGAACATAGGACATAGCGTTTAAACTTTTTAAGTAAATGAATGAAACTGAGAAAGATATTGTAAACTTCAATATGATACAATATTACGCAAATCAATGGTATGATGAAGACAGCCAAGAAAATTACTGCATAAAAACAGATAATAACTCTGTAGTTTAGACATAAAAGAATTAAAGACGGTACTAAAAGTAACAAAAAATAGAAAAGTTCCTGATCTTGGTGGAGTTAATGCTGAATTATTCTAATACAGAGGAATCATTTTAGAATTTTTCTTTCTCTATTTTTAATTATGTGTTAGAAGAACTGTTTTAAACCTGAAGAATGGAACACAGCTTAGTAAATTATACATTTAGAAAGGGCAATGGTAAATTTTAATCAGAAACTACACTTTGCTGCTGATACAATAATTGTGGAAGAACAGTCAGGTATCAGGAAAGGACATTTGTGTGAAGATAATATATCTGTAGCAATACAAATTATTTTAAAACGTCAGTCATAATATCGATTATGACTAAGGTAAAGGGATAGCTTTTGTGGAAAATATTAGAAACAAAAAGTTTTCCTAAACGCCTTATTAATACTCTAAAGAGTCTAAATGTGAACACGAAAATAGTTACTAGTACATGCGCGAAAATGTTAGATGAAATGTGTTCGACAAGCGTGTAGTCTACCATCCACTTTATTTATTTATATACTAAGACCTAGTTACGAAATGGAAAGAGGAAACACAGTTAGGTATTAAAATAGGATCTAAAATATCGTTAAATACTTTGCTATATGCTAATGAACAGATAATTTTACAAGAAAGAAAAGATAATTTACTAACAGCAGTATATATATATATATATATATATATATATATATATATATATATATATATATATATATGTGTGTGTGTGTGTGTGTGTGTGTATGAAAGAGACAAAGAGAATGACTGTCAAAGGGAAGAATCCTCTCACACCGAAAATAATTGTAGATGAGGAAACTTTTGACCAAGTATCCCATTTCAGTTATGTAGGATGTGATACCAGTTTTAACTGTGACATAACTTTGAGAAAAATGTTAATAAATTTCAAGCTGTCGTCGCAACAATTAGAATAGATGTAGGAAGGTAAACAAGAAAGGAAACAGAAAGTAAATAGTATAGTTATGGCTGTACCGACTCTTGTATGTGGTTCCGAATCATGGACAACAATTAAGAAAAAAAATCACATACATGGAACAGCTGAAATGAAGTTCATGAGATATGTAAGGGACTGTAATAAAATCAATAAAATAAGGGATGAAACAATAAGATCAGATTTATAATTATTTTAGTTACAGAGAAGATAGAAGAGAATAAAATAAAATAGAAGGATGATGTACACAGAATGACAGAAAATAGACTGCCATAAAATATAATAAATTATTGTCCGACTGTAAAAAAGGAGCAAACAAGTCTTTGTAAAAGGTGGATGGACTACAGGGACCAGAACAGGTCACTACAACACCCGATTCTTGGAAGGAGATGGCGATAATCTTTTATGTGAAACAAGCTGTCGTGGGCCAGATATTTTGATTTCCAGCTTGAACTGGAATACATCGATTGCTTTAAAGGCAATGGTCTCATATCAGGCTTTGCTGCATTTGTTGATGGAAGGTATCCCCTACAAAACCTACCACATTACTGCCAGTAGGAGGTTGGTCGGTCATCCAACAGATGTTAGTAAAGCTGGGGGTAATTTCTAAAAACAAAACCATATATGTAAACTTGAATCACACGAAGAAAGCTGACGACGCAAGAATTGCTAAAAAGGTCGATATACAAAGAGACAGACATATTTAAGCAATTTTATTTAGTGGCTGAAAGAGTCCGTTATGTTAGATGAGAAAAAAAACAGTTTTCAAGAGGAGTAGTCAATGTTGAATAAATCTGTTAGTCACAGTCCATCTCGAATTTATGAAAAGTGCGGAGAGTGGGATAGAATTACATCACAGCTGCTGGTGGGATTGAATGTGTTTCTTCTCGTGTTTGGTCTCAAGACGCAATCAGTTACGTTTAGCGAGCTTTATCGTCTGTGGACAGAAAATAATATATAAACCTTTTTGTGATGAATATCACACCAAGGAAACACCACTGAATGATACATGAAGCACCACACGAATGGTCTTTGAGGTCTGAACAGATTCCATCCTTCCCTCCGTTACAAATTAATAAAACACAGCTGAAAATATTTCCTGAAACACCAGAGAAAAATCAACTTGGCGGCTGTTTATTGACGAACCTTGTGTATACACGAAAAAAAGAGGAGAAATTGTTACACCCAAAATTTATGGCTCCAATCAATCAAAACTCTGAGGAAATGTCGAACAGGATACCATAGATAGATGCTTAAGACATTACAGGCAGGGCTGAACTTAGACCAGCCAGTGCTGTTTTTTACTGTGACCTCGTAAGAGGCAACTGCTAGCAGCTACACAAGAAGCAGCAAGTGTTCAGTAGAGCAAACAAGAGCTTTGGTACCTCTTGTGCTACACGTACCTTATGGATTCTGTAGAAGACAACAACTGGTGGGCAAAGCTGGAAAGTTGGCCCTTGAGGCAGCTAAAGAGGCCAAGAAACAAAAAAAGGAAGAGAGAAGATCAACTTGTAAAACAGGAAGGTTATGCAGAAGGAATACGTTACCAACAACCCAGATGATCCATAGATCAAATATAACTTTGAACTAAATTTCCTGAGAACTGAATTTTCTGATATGTCTATTTTATGTACAAAAAATCTATTTGAACTAGAGGTTTAAAATTTTTTGGGATGCTTCTTGATACTGCTTGGAGTAAACTAGACTACAGACACTAACTAGTTACCAACAGTATACTGATTAATTTTAGAAAGGTAAACTTAATTTTGATTATTCCATGTAAATATTTCTAGAATAAAAACTTGTGACTGAAATGACATGATTGTAGTCTACTTTTCACATATACACGTTGTTAAAGTGTACTTAAAGTTTCAACCATATAAGTAACATAGTTAATCTGTGCGTAGATCCCTAATATCTATCGGCAAAAAGAAAATGGCGATAAAGTCAATATGGCTGAAATGGCTCTGAGCACTATGGGACTTAACTTCTGTGGTCATCAGTCACCTAGAACTCAAGAAAACAATGTGCATACCGCAGTGTGTTTGTTCCGTATTAGGCCTCTGTATTGAATAAACAACGAAAGAAGTAGCTGAAAAAGTGCCCATATACGGCATTTGAGCAAAGGAAAACCTTCTCTTTCAAGGGGACCATACATTCGCACATACTAACGAAATACTGTGAAGTACGTAAAACGAGAGTGATTCTGAAGTGTCTTCACATTTATTTCGGTAGATGCTTGTCATTGTGATGCTCAGTAGTAAGGTATTAGGGTTAAAATAATTTGCTCGAATTGTGTCGTATGTGTCCTAACAAATTTTAAATAGACGATAAGGTAAATCTCTGATTAAGACTGCGGTGAAAGTTACTCTCAAAAACCTGTTCAGTTAAACGTCTCTGGAATTAAAATAGTGGGGTCGTTGCGTTTACGCGGAACTACCAGCTAATACCGATATATTCAGTAGCTACGTGATATTAAATCATGTCTTCAGTATATACATACAGTATATACATGCAGAGTGTCCGCAGTATTAACAAAAGCAGCTCTGTAGTTCCAAGAAATAACGGCGGATTCTCCAGTCAGCTTTAATAAATTCTCAAGTAAGAATTAATGAAGCAGTAAATCTTTCAGCACGCATATTAGTTCTCTGTAAGTACAGGACGAAAAAGATTTATAGAAGGAAAACTTAGTGTTTCCCAATTAACGTATCGTCACGGAAATGCTTAAAACCTGAGTTGTCTGTCGTTTGAAGGTAGATCCAAACCATCCCCCAAAAAGCTGCTTACAGAGTTTCAGGAAACTATATTAAGTGAAGAATCCAGTACATCGACGACATGTAATATTACTGAAAAATAGTGATCTTATAGTTGCACCTAATATAGTAGATTTGTTACTGCTATAAAAATAGATAGTTATCAGATGTTATTTGTGGAGGGTAAGAAAGGATGCACAGTACGAAAGAAATATTTAGTTGCAGTACATGAGTAAAAACACATTTATTGAACTACACTTCGGAACATAATTAAAGGATCACTTTTTCTGAACACAGTAATTGTCGCCCACAGCGACGCACAAGCTTGAAATTTGGCTCAAAGGTGCCTACATAATTTCTCTGTAATGATGTAAATGGGTGCCGCCCTGCGACATCACACTCGGACTCGGCGACGTAAGGAACAGCAAGGCGTCGGCACATGAGAAAACAACGCCAGAGCTCAGAAGTTCATGTCACTTGTGAGGTGGGTTAGTTACCTGACACTGCCATCAAAGTTCACCACAATTCCTGCCCGATGCTACCAAGGACGTGTCACACAATCGGAAGAATATCACACCCACTGTTACCTACTTTACACCGTTTCATTTGACTCCTCCGCAATGGAGGTCAGAACCGTAACTCCCAGGCTTCAAACCTGGTGGTTTCCTTATGGGAGGCCGAGGAAAACATTTCAGACACACCGTCGCTCAGAATCAACACAATAAGGCCTTAGGAAGTGACATAAGGGCCTCAATGGAACCACTCCCCTTGCAGAGTTGGTTCCCACACATTTCTTTGTGGAAAACGGCAGTTCACAGGGCGATGTGCTGTAGGACATCGTTTTTGACAACCTTTGACACTCCTGACTCCCGATGGACGACGTACCCCTTCTCTAAGGACATCGTGGGCTCGTAACTTCACTGAACATGATCACACCACTTTTGAGTAGAGTACCACCGAATTTTTGCTCTGTATGGAACCACTACGGACCGAACGAAACAATTCGATGAAATTTGAACGTGATCCGAAGCAACGAAGTGAGTTTCACCCCTCATGTTTCGCTCCTGTGACGCTCCCGTGGTGCGATCACAGTGGATTGTGACACTGACACGGGCGTGAACAAAACGGCAAAGGGTCGCCCTAAGACAACCAAGCTCCGTAACACCCTCGGTGCCACCTACCCACCTTCGTCTAGCATCCACCTTCGTTTAGCACCTTACAAATATAACTCTACGGGCATAGTCCGTGAAGAGAGTTACGGATGCCTGAAGGCAGGCTATATTGCTGCTCTTGGCCATCTCACTTGACATGCGAACCTGGAGGGGTTTCGAAAGGATTACCTGCCAGTAAGCGCCTAGGAATTCGTCACAGATTGTCTCTACTTAGGTACATTTTTAAAGATGGGTGGGTGGCAGCGAGGGTGTTACCGGATTGGGGGGCCTTGGAGAGACCCTTTGCTTCTTTAGGGGGCTCGAATCGGGAGAACTGAAAAAGCATAAGAACCCTTTGTTACTTTGGATCGTGTTCAGTTTTCGTCTAATGGTTCTGAACAGTTCCTAGTGGCCCTACCTTCTACACCAGAGCAAATATTGCGGTCGCACTGCACTCCAAAGGGGTTAGATCAGGTTCAGTGGGGTTGGTGGACAACGATATCCTCAGAAAACTCTTCCTTGGGTGTCAACATTGTCGAAGGTTGTCAAAAGCGTCGTCCGCTAATAACACGGCACTCTGTCTTTTTCGAGTGTGAAATGTGTGGGAATCAGTATGCGCAATGAAAGTGATGGCTTCATTGATGGCCTTTATGCCAACCCCCTAGGGATTCTGAGCCGCGGTGTGTCTAAAATGTTTCCCTTGTTCACTCATAAGAAAAGCGTTTGATTACAGCGCTGAGTATTATGGTTCTGACCTAGGATGTCAAAAGAAGCGGTGAGATGTTGGCAAGAGAGAGTGCGACGAGCTTCCGGTCTTATGACACGCTCGCGGTTGTGCTGGACAGAATTGTGGTGAAATTTGGTGCCAATGTGACTTGAGATGATTTTCTGAGCTCAGGCCTTGTTTTCGCATGTCTCGACACCTTGCTTTTTGAAGCATCGCCGAGAGCGAGGGTGGCTTCGCAGGCCGCCTCGTTACATAGAAATGTTGTAGGCACCTTCGAGCCAAACACGTCGCTATGAGAGAGAATTACAGGGTTTCGAAAAAGTGATCTCATAATTGTGTTGTGCAGTGTAGTTTGTCATTTTTAATGCTACATAACTGTTTTCTCCCTTAGATGTAGAATCGTGGTTCTTCATATTTTCATGCGTTGAGTAGCAGTATATGGTTTTAAATCAGGTTGTCACCTGTCAATAATAAATCAGACATGTTTTGGGAATATTCACATTCAAAAGTCTTGAATTCTTCCCGAGGTGTATATAGGGCATAAAAAGCACGTAGCATGTGTTCTGTCGGCCTGTGATGAGTGAGTGTATTAATATTGATAAAATCGCAGCTGCAGGTACCTGCCGCCTGTCCCACACACCACCTCGCTGTCTACCGAAGACGAATCACCCTCTTCACGACTCCAAGGAGGAACATCTACAGACACCAGGAGCGACCAGCGCCCAGGAGTTCCGCAATGAGGCAGTGCCGCCGAAGCATGTCTACACCTACATACATACTCCGATGACGACTGAAGAGCATGAAGGACCGTACTTAGTAGGATACAACATGTAAGGTTCTTCAACTTGCAATAGCATGTGGAGCGTGGGAATACTTGCCTCACGGTCCCTACGGAGGCAATATGTAGGCGGATGTGGAATACACCTACATTCATACGTCAACGGGGACAGATGAAAATGTGTGCCCCGACCGGGACTCGAACCCGGGATCTCCTGCTTACATGGCAGACGCTCTATCCATCTGAGCCATCGAGGGCACACAGTAGAGCGCGACTGCAGGGATTTATCTCTGGCACGCCTCCTACGAAACCCACATTCTCAACGTATTGTCCCGCACTACATTCGTAGAGCCCCCACCCATTATACTCATTACTCGCAGCGCGTTGCCGATTTCCGTAAGAGTTCGGGCACTGTTTGTGCATTCGCACAGAAGAAGAAGATGGTCAAGTGGCCGGTGAGTCTTAACTATACATATACTATAATGAGCGGGGGCACTACGAATGTAGTGTGGGACAATACGTTGAGAATGTGGGTTTCGCGGGAGGCGTGCCAGAGATAAATCCCTACAGTCGCGCTATCCTCTGTGTTCTCGGTGGCTCGGATGGAAACAGTCTGCCTTCGGCAGTGACACAGTGCGGACCGTGTTGCCTGCCGGCCGCGCTGTGGTGCGCGCGCCTGTTTGTTTACGCCGGAGCAGCTTCGCGTGTGCGGTGTTGTGAGTCTAGAACGAGATGGCACGCTCGTACAGAAAAACGACTTTGAAGTTCAGTTTTGCGAACGACTATACACGACCAAAGGCGCACGAGATTGAACGTTTCTTCAGAGAAGAGGTAAAAATCGATCCACAGGAAATCGTGGGAATCAATTTATCGCTCGTTTCAAGCGTCCTCTATGTCAAGCTTGTTGACGAGGCTGCTTGCGAAAGACTTCTTCAACGATCACCGAACGGGTATCGTTTCTGTCATGCCGACGGGAATGTTGGTGCGGTTACAGTCGATCACGCGGGAATGGGGATCCGCACTATACGAGTCTTCGAACTTCCGTTTGAGGTCCCGTCTGAACTTGTTACCGACGCCTTTCGACCATACGGTACAGTTCTATCCCATGTGGCCAAAAAATGGACGAGTTTTACCACGTACCCCGTTTTAAATGGGGTGAGACAAATACGGATAGAACTGCGCAACCACGTCCCCTCTTATTTGTACATAGGAGGTTGTCGAGCGATTATAATCTATGATGGGCAACCTCGCACTTGCTCGGGGTGTGGGAAAGAAGGTCACGTCCGCTCGGAATGCCTCCAGCGCCGTTTAGTGCAAACTCCACGGGATGACGTTCAGGCGCCACAACCGACGACTGTCTTACCGTTGACCTTTGTGGAAGCCCTGAGAGGCGACGTGAGGGAGACTTCCGATGGGCACCAGCAGCTGCCCCCTATAGAGAACATGGACACCAACGAGCTGGAACTCCGACCACCGGTTCCACCACAGCAGACACAGGACACCACAGAAGAGATGCAATTGACGGCCGCTCCAGGCTCATCCGTGCTTCCACCGAGAGCGTGATAGGCCAGGCCCAAGACGGAGGATACGCAACCCCAACAGCCGATGCGGAAGCAACACAACGGAAACAGCGTTCGCCGAAGAGAAGAAAGAAGCGTCGACTGACTTCTGCTGACGATAGCCATAGTCCCGAGGGGACAGTGGACGACAACGACAGTATCGACCTGAGACCAGTGGATTCAACAGATACCGAGATGACGATGCAGGAACTACACAGCGACGATAACTTGAACTCTCCTTCTGGTGACCGGAAGGCGGAAGTGGAGATGACAACTGTCCAACATCAGAGCGATGACAACGTTACCTCCCATCCTTCGACCAGTTCCGGAAATACGCTGGGGGATTGGGCGCAAGAAATGGACCAACAGGAACAGGATGAAAATACGAACGCGACGATTGAGGACAGTCCTGGCCAGAGGCCAGGAGGGGTCGGGAAATGTTGACCAACTTAGTATGTTGAGGAGCGCCGGGGGTGCAGATGGACGCTTAATGACACCGCCCTACAACTGATGAACACAAGCCAGGCGTACCGCATTGCCACGATAAACATTAATGGCATATGGACACCGCTTAAAATTCAAATGCTGAAAGATATGTTACGCGCTGCGGACGTGGATATTGTACTCCTACAAGAAGTGCGTTTCACATCGCCGCCAGAGTTCTACGGTTACGAGGCACATTATTCAGTGCACGATGAAAGTGGATGCGGTGTGGCGATTCTCACCAGGGAAGGAATAGGAGTGGAGGACGTCAGGTCTCTCCCTTCATCACGCAGCATAGCGATCACTGTCGACGGCGTTCGTTTCATCAATTTATACGCACCATCTGGCTCCACTAAACGAAGAGAAAGGGCGACTTTTTACACCGAAGAGATAGCACCGTTGTTCGCTGGACGCTTTGATAACTATATAGTGGGCGGCGACTTTAATTGTGTCGTCGACAAAAAGGACCAAGTACCTCATTATGTGCCATGCATGGAACTGCGTGCGTTGATTACCGAAATGGCGCTTCTGGATACCTGGGAACCGCAGCATGGTGACAGACCGGGTTATACGTTTGTCACGGGACACTCGGCGAGTAGACTTGATAGAGTGTACGTGACACGAGCTCTACGGACGACGATACTGGATGCCGAAATCTGGCCAGCGGCTTTTACGGATCATATGGCGTACGTCTGTACGATTTCACTAACGCGTCAGAAGATATGGCGGAGTAAAGGTCACTGGAAAATGAATGGTGCACTTTTACGTGACACTGAATGTCACCGGTCGATAGAGGCGGCCTGGGAGACCTGGGTTCGCCGCCAACGAGCATACACCTCGGTTCTCCAGTGGTGGATTAAATGCGCAAAACCAACGTTACGGAGAACGTTGATACGATACGGGCAGGACAAATCGCAGTGGAACCGCACAACGGCTGATTTTTATTTTACAGCCCTGAGGGAGCTGATGACCCAACAACCATCGCCGGAAAGGCACACGGCCATGCGCAGGATAAAAGCCAAGTTATTACAGCTGACGAGACTAAGAATGGAAGGTATAATGGTCCGGGCGAGATTGGCGGACACAGTTGCTGCCGAAACCCCCTCCATGCACCACGTGGTACGTGAACGCCAAGGACGACGCAGGACATTGATCAGGGAACTAATCTCTGAAACTGGCCAGCAAGTTGTGCACCAGCGTGATATTGCGCGTGTGTTTACCGACTATTTCCGCCAGTTATATGGACCTGTACATGTGAACCACGAGACACTACATGATGTCATCTCGGAAATGCCAGATAGAGGACCACCACTGGATGCAGAGACTTTCATCACAGCGATAACAGAGGACGAGCTGACAGACGCAATTGCCAGGGGGGCTCCGAACAAGTCCCCAGGACAGGACGGCTTCTCAATTGAATTTTACCGCGCCTTTGCATACCTCATGGGACGGACCTGGATTCAGATGTACAACGAACTCCTGTTACCGCAGACTGAGATACCTGCCGAATTCACGGAGGGTATCATCATCCCAATACCCAAACCACGCGGTGGCAGAAATCCAGGAGATTATAGACCACTCACTCTCTTGAACTGCGACTATAAGATTTTCGCGCGAATCCTTGGGGCTCGCCTGCGGTCTTCACTTTCTGATAGACTTCTCATAGATCAAACTTGCCTCGGCGGTAAGAGTAACGTACATACGGCGCTCGGTGACTACCAAGATATCATCGCATTAGCAGCGGCATGCCGAGTGCGTGGGGCACTCGTCGCTATTGACTTCGATCATGCGTTCGACAGAGTGGATCGTACCTTTTTGCATGCGGTGATGGGCAGATTGGGAATACCACAGGCCTTCATCCTAGTGATCATGCGACTGTTACACGGCGTACGATCAAAGGTCTCGGTGAATGGACGGGGCACTGACTACATTGTTATTTCAAGGTCAGTTCGTCGAGGTTGCCCCCTTTCAATATTTTTGTATGCAATGGCTTTGGAACCCTGTCTATATGGTCTACGAAGACGGTTGGAGGGAGTGCCGTTGCCACAACTGACCTTTCATTGCCGCGCTTATGCTGACGATGTGATGCTGGTGGCACGGACAGGCGAAGAAGTACGTACGGCGTTGGGATGGATACAGCGATATGGGATAGCGGCAGGAAGCGTGCTTAATCTACAAAAATCACGCTGCATGAATGTCGGTCGAGGATTACAACCGGGGGAGGAAGGCCCGCTCATCTTAGTTAAGACCATAAAATGCCTAGGTATTACGTTCCACACGGATGTGCAGCGGACAGCAGCGGATAACTACCGACGCATATTGAAGCTGATGCGGAAAATGGTGCTGTTACAGAAATTAAGAACGTTGGATATGATTCAGAGGGTGACCTATGTTAACGTATACCTAGCACCGAGACTCACTCACGTAGCGCATGTCCTGCCTTTAACGCGCACAATGGCATCACGGATACAAGCAACTTTCGGAACCTACGTGAGTGTGGGACACCTGTTTAAGATCCGATACACAACGCTTACGCTACCACCTGGAGAGGGTGGACTTGGTCTAGTGAACGTATATGAAAAGGCACGGGCGTTATTCGTCAGTACGGTTTTCCGACAGTGGCGCGGTCAATTTCGCAATATCTCGGGTGCGTTGGCCGATGTACTAGCGCCCACTTCAATGCTGTCCCCAGTCAATGTGGGCCATATTTCACCGAAGCTGTCACATTTCAAGTCTTTTTTTTTGGAGCTTAGCTATGTCAGAGATTCCTTCCCAACAACACGACTACCGACGACGCGAGACGTATACCAACTCTTACTGCGCCGGTGCCCCAGGAATACCCTGGAAAAGAAGTACCCAGACAAAAACTGGCGACAGATATGGCGCGTTAAACGGAACGTTTACCTCCCAACGTCGGTACGCTCAACATGGTATGTGGTGATAAATAGGAAGTTCGCAACGAATCAACGGCGGCACGCGATTCATTTGGCAGACACTCCACTATGTTTAGGCTGCGCAACAGTGGACACTGATGAACATCGTTTAGCATGTAGTGGGACGGCTCCAGTGTGGCACTTGGCACAACAGATATTGGCGTTCCTGTTACGCTCCGCCCCTCACACAATTTCATCAGACACACTTTTCTTCCCCCAAGAATCTTATTTCCCGGTCCTAAAAACCAATGCAGTGACATGGGTGCGGGGAATGGTGGTGGGCTACGTGTATAACGAATCGGAAAAGGACAAAATTGATTTTGGGCATTTTCTCCTGGATGGACGCACGAAGCTGCAACAGCTTAAGAAATATAGGCAAGACTTCGCTAATTACTTGCGACTTACATTTACCGACCCGCCGGCCAGATGGGGTGTGACGGGTGAGAGATGAGATAGACGAAGAAGCCGAGATAGACATCGATCACACTTACGGACCCTTAGTTAATTTCGAGAAGACGACCAAGTCTTACACCAACGTCTGGAGAACGAGTCGATAGATGGCTCTCTTGCTCTATCGAACGTCGGGTCGTGAGCAAGTGTCGCCCCCGACACGAATTTCATTTCATTGCTACAGGAGCATGTTTCTTTTGTGTTTGTACTATCCGCAATGTCTTCATGTCTTTCATTTGGGCATTTTCAGTTTTATTCATTTCCTTAATTACTTAATTTTCTAATTAGCCACTATTTGTCAACATATGGACTTTGTAGACACTATTTATGCGATAGTACAACAAAATGTATGTCAGGAAAGGTGGTAAGCCTGACATTGGATAAAAAAAAAAAAGATGGATAGAGTGTCTGCCATGTAACCAGGAGATAAAAAAAAAAAAAGATAGAGCGTCTGCCATGTAAGCAGCAGATCCCGGGTTCGAGTTCCGGTCGGGGCACACATTTTCATCTGTCCCCCTTGGCGCATGTCAACGCCTGTAAGCAGCTAAGGATGTTCATTTGATTGTAATTTCATTCTAACAAGCTGCATGGTCACCGATGGTATATGTATACTTTACATAATGTTCCTGGATTGTACTTCTGAATGTAACCCAAAAAGTCAGAGTGTTTTACATGACGTTTTGGATAAATAGTACGCAAAAAAGAGCATTTGGATGCGTTTGAGTACTCTGCAAAGTTTTTAAAATGCTGCAATTTAAAGTCTTTCGTAATTTTTTGGATAAGTATGTTTCAAAAAAAGGGTTTGGATACTCTTTAGCACTGTGCGTATGTGTGTGCGTGCACACGCGCGCGCGCGCGCGCGCGTGTGTGTGTTTACAGAATTCAGAGGCAAATATCTTTTTACACAAATGTCTACGACCTCCCTGTGAATGTTATGAAAATAATGCATATCTAGAAGTTGCCCTCATTTTTATGCAGGTGACTGCATATTTACGCTGCTTAAATAGAGAGGTATTTATTTTATGCAGTATGTTTCACTTCCAAGACATGGTTTCAGAAATGTTGCGTATCTTCGAACTAGAATCCAGAAACTTGCATCCACATTCTGATTGCTTGCTTGAATTTAATATTGCGCTGTGGTTGGTTGGGCAGGGAAAGGAGGAAGAGAGAGGGGATAGAGGAGGAGGGCACATTACACAATTGGACTAGTTCCACCATCTTTGATTTTTTAAAATTTCCACAAGCAGAACTGGGTTAGTTCTGCCATCTTGGATTTTGAGTGGCTGGACTGGGATTGAGATTATGGCAGAGGGTGGCGAGGGGTGGGGAAGGGGAGGGATTTGTGATGTTGTAGGTAAAGGAGGAATGGCTTGTCAAGTGATAATTGAATTGTGACATCACTGCCCTTGAATGTAGGCAAGTCTCTGCTCCTACGTGTAGGCAACATGACAGGCAACGATAAAAGTAGGCTGGAAGAAAATATCCATGCCAGTGAAACAAGGTGGAGCTGATCCGTTAGGTCAGCCTCCCGCTCCAACTCTGACCTAGCATGGGCGTGTGACCCTGCATCTGTATCTATGAACTTCAAGTCACTTCAGAGTGCGTGGTGGAGAGTACTTCTGGAATTACTATCTGTTTCTCTTCTTCCCTATTCTGTTCATGAATGGTGCATGGGAAAAATGATTGTAAGCAAACTTCCATATTATATCCGGTTTCTCTGACTTTCTCATCGTGGTCATTTCGCGAGACTTAAATGGGAGGAACCAATAGATTACCCGACTCTTCCTGGAACGTACCGGCTCGGCATTTCAGCACTGACGCACGCAGCCTCTCGTGTCGCTTCTGCCATCGGAATTTGCTGAGCATCTCCGTGATGCTCTTGTGCTGAGTGGAAGACAGAGGCCGCGCTACGTATCTCTCTGCCCCTGAGATAAGCGGTCAACTTTAATTAGCTCACGACCCAAACCACCAACGTCAATTAACATTACTATCTCTGTAAGAACTTTTGTTTGTTACTGAGCAGGAAAGCTACATTCTTGAGGAGCTGTTAACGTTAGTTGACGGTTTTTGATCTGGCTGATACTGGATGCAAATTATAATGAAAGACGGCTGAAAACGGCAGGCCTCTTGAATACTCGATTCGGACTGCATACGACCAGCATTTTGACGACCATCGGTCGAGCCGATGACGTCTGGCCCGTTCGCTGGCGTGGACTTATCTTTGGAGGAATGTAGACGTGGTCCGCTCTCTACTGATGATTTTTCCTTCTTTTCCATAGTGACGTTTACCATCTCTAATACTTCGGATTTGTAATTTAATGCTTTTAAATTAACCCGCCGCCATTTGACTGTATTATTATTTATCTAATTATGACCCAGATTTATGTCATTAACACATACTGCATGACATAAACTCAATTACTTGAAAATGGCATAAAAGGCGGAAGCCTGGGTCGTAATTAAATAAACAACAATACAGTCAAAAGGCGATGTGTTAGTTTAAAAATTATTGAATGACTGTTGCTCGGCAACATCAAAAACTGTAATTTAATGGTTTTTGTGCGTCTTTTCTTTTGTGTTCCGTTGTGTTTCTGAAAACCCCCGTTTCTGCTGCCCGTGTTAGTTGTTCGTCTTTCGTCTGTGTCCGCAGTTGGGTATAGTATAATACGACTAGCACTAGCACAAAATGTATGATAAATGTGCCGTTAACGCTACTGAAACAACTGTCGTATCTCCAGTTTTCATTCATTGTTGAGCACATAATGGGTCTCTTTGAATGTTGAGTAAGCTGGTTGACCGATCTGGTTGTTTCCTTTCAGTTACTGTTTTAACTGATTGATAGTGATGCTCTAAATACTATGGAGGTATGACTTGCAACTAAAGTCCTAAAATAAGCTCGTAGGCTTTCGCGGCCGGTGTCATTGTGGATAAATTAATTTTGAGTACTGGCCTGTGTCACTGTAACTACTAAAAGAACTAAACTGCCGACTTTTCGATCGGCTTGGTGCAGTCTTCTTTACGGCGGTTCAGGCCCTGAAGATTATCGTAGCAAGTCGGTCGAAACGTTTGAAATTCAGTTATTTTAGTAGTTCAGTACCCAAATTATACTATCCAAAAAATTCTGACCGTTAGAACCATTCACTTTTGATGAAAAAAAAATCAGAAAGACAGAAAGCTGCCAATGGAACGAATACTAGTATAAATACCTGAGTTTCCGTAAAAATCCTTCTGGGTGTATTACCCTGTAATCCTATATATACTAAAGAACCGACGTTACGTCCGTGTTGCAGCAGTCTTCTTCAGGCTGAGCCTATGTCTTGAGGAAGATCTCTGCAAACCGGCCGTAATATGCGATGTTGTTCTATTCTAGCACTTTAAGTATTTTATAACATGATGCGGCAGTACACCGAGAAGGATTTTCATGCGACAGAAACTGTTTTTTGTATCAGATCAGACTGCCTCTGACGATTGACTACTGATGGACGGTCTCCTATCGTACACAGCAGATGAACAGCTTTTACGGCGGTGACTCACGGTTACGGTAAAGTGGCTGAAGGTTTCCCCGTGGCTAGCGGCAGTAAGTCTAGGAGCCACGTGGAAGAAGGCGGCGGCCGCGCCCACGAGTCGCGCGCGGGCCTCGCCGCGGGATTATGACGGCGGCGGCTCTCGATCAGGGCGGTGATGCGCTTCCATTTCAATAAATAGAGATTAGCGCGGCTCAGCCGGCTTACGCTGCCGCCCCAGCAAAGTCAAGATTTGCGGCGCCGACAGATAACTGCCAGCTCGCCCCGGGCAACACGGCTTACGTCCCGCCGCGCTCGGCGCCCACTTCATGCGAGTCGCCGCCTGGCCCCGTATCGTCTCGGGGTGAACACGTGCGGCCCCGCAGTCCTAAAGAAGCCTTACGATAAACGGCTCGAGAAAGTTATTTACTGACCGGCGTAAGCTGTGTGGCTGGGCCTTCGGTCTGTTACTTCCACTGCAGAGACCCATGTAACAACACACATCAACAAAAGTTTTGCATCACTCCGATGTGTCGCGCAGGTGAGTTGCCGTTGTGACTGTTCCTTTAGTGGTCGAAAGGTCGCCCCTGACGTGTTTGTACACATATGCACAATTAAAACATGAGTGCAGAACGCCGCATCCGAAGCGATAGTAGCATTACACTTGAAAGAAAAGCACCAATAGGGACGCATTAGACACGTCATGGAAACAGTAGAGTGAACATTCATCATGCCACCAACGACAATAGCGACCAGTGATCTGGTCCACATTATCATGTTACGCGCAGAAGGCTTGTCAACCAGCGAAGTTGTGCATGGGATTGAAAGTGATGTAGAGCGGTCATAGAATCGGTCCCAACTGACAGTTTTCAGGACTTACACTGTAGAGGCTGACCACGTTCGACAGATGCGCAGGATGATCGATATCTACCAGTCTGAATTCAAAGGAACCGTGGGCTGAATGTTCCAGGAACGAATCAGCGTTCGAAGAGGCTACAGGATGTCACATATCGCATCAAACTGTTATAAGACGATTAAGTAATACATAACTCCATCTCCGACGACCATGGTGAGAGCCACGTCGTAGACGGCAACACTAGAAACTCTGTAAGACGTGTTTATTTCTATTGTCTATTGTCAAACCACAATTTATGAAAGATGTTTATATTTTATTAATAGGATTAGGTAGGAATAATTAATATTTGTCATGTTGGAAATAATTGTGGTAACAGGGAATGTCCGCACCAAAGTATTGTTGGCAGGAGAGACCGCACATTGGTATAATTTTAAAAAAGGGCGGGAGAGACCGCGTATGGATACATTTTAAGAAGAGAGCGTGAAAGACCGCTCATTGATACATTTTACAGTGGTAGCAGGGATTGTCTGCACCAGAAAGCATTGTTGGCGGGAGAGACAGCACTTTAGCGTTCGCAGGAAGTCAGTAGTAAGCGCGATGTGAAGCGAGTCGGTAGCAGGTCTGAAGCGAGAGGTTGAGAGGAGCGGTGTGCCTACCAGCCACCAGATATGATTTACAAGAGATTATAAACGGATGTTCAGGGACATCAGCCAACTATTATCATAGAGGAACCAATATTATTGCATTATTTTTTTGAGAAACTCAAGACTACTGAAGGTATGTTTGCGGAATGCTGGTTGTAAGATTATTGTAAAAAGTAAGTCCCATTTGAACGTTTGTAAAATCATTTCATTCAGAATATTATTGACTTTTGCCAGCAATATTGCATTACTGATTATAACCCATCCCAAAAACCAGCAACGTAAAACTCTGCCAAATTTTATTGTTGTCAAGAAAAAGTATAACTATGAATTACGTAAATTCAGTCAAATTAATGAATAACGTCAGCTTTGGTAATAAATACAGCCACTTGTTGTGACAGCCCACCAGCAGCTAATAGAGTATAGTAAAACAGAGTAAGTATACTTATGTCGAAGTTCGATGTAGCTGTCATATGGCGATCCAGTAACAATAAAAAAGGGAAGGAACAATTCTGAGTTATTGCAGGTAACGACTGAGGGCCACGACGACGACACATTCTATGTTTCGTCGAAATAATCAGAAAATCACTTTTAATAAGCAGCATTTAAATTTGTATGCGAAGATTGAGAAAGAGAATTAATTTCGAAGGGAAGATTTCATTTGTTGTTATTAAGCAAGAGAAAATCCTAAGAGAAGGTTTCAAAGGTTGTTGGTAGAAGGGAAGGTTATCATTAACAAAAGGGATATAGAGGAGACGGGAAGGTTTCAACTCCGTTACAGTCGTGCAAGAAATCATGCAAAACGGACGCCCTAGGAAGGATGGAAGATTGGGTTTAACGTCCCATCGACATCGAGGTCATCACAGACGGAGCACAATCTCGATTTGTGGGAAGGAGTGGGAACGAAATCGACCATGCCCTTTCAAAGGAACCGTCCTGGCACTTATACTGAGCAATTTAGGGAAATCACGGAAAACCTTGAAACTTATATGTGTGTAATATGATTGAAATTACATGACTGACAGTAGTCTGAAACGCAAATGTTAGAGTGGGAATGGTACATGAAAGTTTATTTTATCTCGTCGCATATGCAGTTTTCTTTGTACTGAACTTTTCTGACTGCGAGAATATAAATTTATTTGGCTGCGAGAACGTAAACTGTCAATAATTTTAAACCAAACCAAAACTGCATGAATTTACGTAACACCAAAACTGAATTTGATGCAACACTATTGATTTGAAATTGGCTCTCATAATGAAACAAAACGTGACCAATTTGAAAGTAATGGTCCCTGTGGTTAATGGATGCTATCCCTGACATAATAAAATTTCTAAAACTACTAAATATGCAGCAACCAGTCGCAAAATCATGTTTCATTTATTCATTTTTGCAAATCGATTTCAACTGATTAACAGCCATCAATGGTGGTTTCAAACATAATGTTTGACCTCTGCTTAAGATAGTATTACTACTTAGGGCACATATTGGTTGAAAGTACCGATGATGGCTGTTAATCAGTTGAAATCGATTTGCAAAAGTGAATAAATAAAACATGATTTTGCGGCTGGTTGCTGCATATTTGGTAATTTTACGGTTTACGGTCGCTGCACGACTTGGGAACCACATGGAGCCCAACATTCATAATAAAATTGCTTACCTTTATCGGTGCAATGGTAACGCTCTTTGCACTGCTCTATGTTAATACTTTAAATTGTATAGTTAGCAAACAGCTGTTATTCATGGCTGTTGCTTAGCATACATTTTAATTAAATCGAATATGACTGAGACAATAACTTCCTGAGAAAAATAGTTAGTAAAAACTTACCTAGATCTGGCAACTGATATTGACTTGGGGTTAGTAACAGTATGGCACTAACTTTAAAACTTGTATTTTGACTCTTTGAAAGTTCATAATGCTCAAAATTAACACACTCAATAAACTGATTACACATTAACAATTACCTTTATAAAATCATTAGATGTGAATGCTATACATTGTCTCAATTGTTACTTATGAATATGCGCATTGCTTTAGTAACAATGCAGCTTTCTTGACTCATTATTTCCAACTTCTGTTGAGATTCCTTTTACAGTTAGCAAACATCATAGTGTCCTGCAAATAAAAAATCATTACTGCCCGTAGCGAGGAAGTATACATCCAACACACAACAGATACAACGTCTTTACACCTGAGAGTCCTCCAAGCATCACTCTATCTAAAGTTACTCCAACACATTACACTTAACACTTCGAGTAGCGACGCTACTACCCAATCGATAGTACATTTTACCACCTCTGGTTCAATGTTATGTTTTCTTGCAACACTTGAATAAATTTTCTACACTGCTGCCTCTTTCTGAAGAATCTGGCAGGGTTGTTATGGCAATTGGGCATAATAACACAACAAATTCTAAACATTAAATAAGTATAGGCTCCTAAGAGTTCGGGAATGTACCATAAAAGAGATAATTAATAAAGAAATACAAATTTTTGTGAGCATCCGGCTTTTTGATAGCATAAAAGTATCATGCCTAATTTGTGAAGCATTTTTTTTACCCATCTAACATGGTTAGGAATTACGAATTTACAAATATTCAGGTATGATAGTGCTCATGTGGACTAAGAAACTTTAAGATGTAGTTCAATATCTAAGAGAAACATATAAGTATGAGGAACTCGCTCTTTATGAGATCATGGGAATCGAAACAACCGGAGTTATACGATACAGAGTTACAGAAAAATATTACTAAGTACTTAGAAAGTTGTTAAGAAATGTAATTATGTACACTAGTGTGTGAGATCAAGTGTCCATTTATAGCGCTAATTTGCATTGTTATCACTAATCATAGGCGTTGTTACACAAAGCATAGTGTAGCTATATCATGAGTATAAAATATAAGGAGTGTAAAAGGCAATGATAAAGTCATAGTTGAGGTAAAGTTACAGTCTGTATGGTCTGACAATCGAAGGTCCATAGACAATGGTTCATATTTCCTCATCAGAGGATTATATTTTTAAGTCAGTTTTTAACATCCCTACCAATACCAAAGTAGTGAGATTTGCCATTGAGCAGCACTGGTGGCAGCGGCAGATATAGTACCCAATGACAAATCAGTCATTTATATATTAAGTGTTCGCTAGTACAGTCGTGAGTGCAATGAATGGTGTCATTACAGCTCTCTCATTTGTAGTGTATTATCGTCGACATCAGTGAGCTTGCAAATATTTATACCGTTGCAGACAAGTAAACAACTGTATGTTTCATGACCATCTCAGTGGATAACGTAGAGAAGGACAATGGCACAAAGAGAAAATGGGACTTAAAGAGGCATTAAATGCATTTAAGATTGTTTAGTATGACAGTAGTGAATATTAATACAAAATCCTAAACTTATGCAGGTAACAAATGCATCATTTACGACAGCGCCATCAATATATAAGTGAGAAATTGTGTTTGTAGTTGATTATCAAACAATATGGTACATAGAGTATGTTTTAGACTCACAGTTGATCTATTCTAACAGAAGCCTGGTGATAAATACTTTTACTGGTAGTGAATGTCCACAGAACAGTAATGGTTACATACAGAATAACAGTGGCTGTACCAGTGAGTAAACTTGAAAACTAGGTGTATACAGGCAATAGTTCTAGAAAATAACATATGAAGATTGACGGTAATAAATGACAAAGTACAGAGTTCATAATTAATCAGTCTATATGTTGTCAGAGCTCATAAGAAAGATCAGTATAGTAGAATGTATTTATAGTACATGAGATTTGAAAATGGTATTTTTGCAAATATTGGCTATGCATAAGTAATATATCTCGTACAGAGAATTGAAAATAAAATATTAATAGCAGATGTAAGGAATGCTCATAACTACTGGGAAAAGTGGGAATAAAACAAAGGAAGGTGCACTCTTGCTGCAAAAGAGAATCACCATCGTCCATAGTCGTCAAACTGATCAGTCAAAATAAAGAAAGATAAAAATGTGTGATCACAAAACTATTCTAAGCGTAGACATGAAAATGTGAAGGAAATCAGAACGACTTAACTACTAGAAGTATATAGTATAAGCATAGATTTCAAGGCATGCAAAAGAGAACAAAAAGGTAATGAGAAATGGCTCGCTGTACCTGTAAAGCATGAGGAAATTATTATGCTGGAATTGTTAATGCATAGATAATGCAAACAAAAGTAGTATCAGCAGGTGCTAAATGTCAGTGTACATATCACGTGTAAGTATCACTAGCTCAGAAAAATGCAGTGTAGCAAGCGGAACATACATGACTACTCTACCATTCAAAAGCAAAGTGTTTCTTTGTAATACAAGGAGTAATATATGTGTGTACCAAGTAATGTCATGTTCTTCTATAATAGTTAAAAAAAATAGTATCTGTACCACCATTAATCTATTATTGTGTTTTCATTAACTTCAGATTGCCATAAAACATTTGTCATTATAACATTGTGACCTCCAAATCATCACTTTTCTTTACCTTATCATTCACATATAATCATTATTATCATTAGTAGGATATCATTGTGTCTTCATTATTATCAGTTCATAAAATATTACCACAACCAAATTGAAACTTATATCTAGCATATATAGAAAAGCTATAATTGTGTGAATCTTTTTGTTGTGCCAATAGCGACTCAGTATCTCCGCTCTATGGTGAGTAGCAACTTTCCTTCTCTAATATTGTTACATTCCGTCGCGGAATTTCCATTGTTTGATATATAGAAAAATCGTTAGTACATTCTTGGTACTGCTATAATGAAGCACGCTGAAAAATAATTGATTAGTGACAGATATAAATGAGTTTGTAGTATACGGATGTTACCCTTAAGTTTATACTTTATGTTTACTGTAAAACCTGCAAGAAAAAAAATTGTTGGTATATGACGAAGGATGACCGTTGTTGCACTTGTTTCGTCCTTTTCCCATTAATGTGTTTCATATCCTCGCTGCTACCAAATGTATATATGTTTGTTTCTTTTATTCTACTTTTCATGGTAACAACTTGTCTTAGAACAGTGAATGAGCATGATCAGTAAATACTAATGACAGTACACGGCCAACATGTGAAATCTTGTCTGTACCTAAAAGTCCGCTATCCTTAAATACATAGTAGTGCATAAAATGGTTTAAAGTTACAACACAAATAACAAATACATACCACGTAGTGGAAATGAAAGTGTTAAAACTAGCGAAAAATGCAAAAGGAATTATTTTGTTATGCTGTGACAGTGTAGTAGCAAATATCGTCTCCGTCAGGAAAAAAAATTGTTTCATTCAATAAAATGTTTTACATTACTGATATCATGGTTCCCTCGTGACTTTTTTGTACCCAAAGTCTTATTCTGTACGGACTACTCCGCAGCAAATCGAACTTGTCGCACCTATTTTTGGCTTTGTTGGAAAGACGATGAGTACGTACTGATACTTTTTGACCGGTTTTAAATTCTCGGAGATGACTTACCTGTTTCTGTTGTTTCTTTCTTCGTTCAGCTGAACGCTTAGTATTGTTCATTAAAATGTCGACGATGTCTTGGTGACGTAGTCGTCGTGAAGCAGGAAATGCTACCAATTCCTTAATTTTGTTCGGCGGTTCAACATCCTTTAATACCACGTACGGAGACAACAATGTAGAATCATTTGTAATAGAATTAACAATTTCTTGAAGTATGTAGATATATTTATCCCAATCGGTGTGTTTCTTATGACAGTATAGACGACAAAGCTTACCAGTTTCTTTCATAATGTGTTTAGATCGGTTGGACTAAGCATGGTAACTGGATATGTATATAGGTGTAATCTTCGTAGCTTTCAGAGTACGTGTCCATATAGCTGATTGAATTGTGGTCCATTATCAGAAATAACTTTCTGTACATGACCAACAATCGGTATGAAATGTTTTGTAAAGAGGTGCAGAAACAGTTTTGGCTGTAGCTTTACGTAACGGTGTGAATGTTACATATTTAGAAGTTAGTTCTATTGCTAATAAAATGTAAGAAAATCCTCTTTTGCTTCTGTAAATCGGTCCATAGACGACGTAATGTAATGGGTGTAACGGGGCGTAATGGACCCAGATGAGCAGTCGTCGATGATTTCGCTTGCTGACAAAGCTTGCATGTTGCTAGTACATACTTCCGAAGTAACAGTTCTGTCTGAGAATGAGGAATCACTTTCGTGAACCATCGCATGTGTAACTGAAGTGCGTGTACCAAATTAATGTTTGACTAAATCTTTAGATACGCAACTGTCGCTGTGAGATTGCGTACGTCGAAAAGAATAATCTTACGAAATAACAAGGGAATGGTCCAATAATACATGTCGAAACCGACCCTGAATTTTTTTTTACACAGGAAGAAAACAGCGAAAGAAATGCACTGTCAAAATTTTAACTGCTAAGATGCACTGTAAGCATTAAAAAAAATTGCTGAAAGTTGCCAAATTCGTAGCGCGCCAGGTGGCGGTAGAAATGTACATCCCTCCTAGCGCTGTAGCAATTGCGCATGCGCTACTAGGCACACACGCAGCCGAGGTCGCCGGTACACATTTGTAAACAGGAAACACGACACAACCCGATCGTAATTTGTAAAGGGCGTAAGGACGTTACCGTTCGTTGATAGTTTCTCTAACACTAGCCACTCAAGTAACATCTATTACAAATCATCAATTGCTTTTTGCAGTATTGGTATGTATTGACGATACAGATAAAGCTGAAGTATATTTACTGTCTTTCACAAGATATGCCTACCAATAGTACCTTTTTTTTCTTCCAGTTTCACAGCAATGTGGAATCCAGTTAACGGTCTCAATTTAGCAATGATGAAATATGAAGAACGTGTTTTCCAGCCGAAATCACCTACTTCTGCTGAGAACGTACATATGTGTCATTTGTTACTTGATTTCCTGGACATTCATTCGAATGATATCGACTTTTCGTTTGAAATTGTAGATACGTTAGAAGAAAAAGGAAATAACTGTGACGATTCCATGAATTGTGGTTCGGACTACATCAGTTGTGCCATTAACAGTTCTGAAGAAGAATACCTTCGAAGCCTAAAAAAAAGTACTGCAACAGCATTCAGCGACAAAGAAAAGACAGTGAACTTTGGTTAAATGGAGGAGGGAAAAAACGCATGAAGTTACGCAGTGTGCAAAGGCGTTTTCGTTTCGTAGAATCGGAGCGTGAACTGCACAAATGAGGATTGAATTACACAAAGTAAGAAATATGCGCCAGACGGAAACCGGAAACCATCTAAATTAAAAACTGACCGAAAGATTTAGAACTGCTCGTGAGAGGCTATGCATCGTTACCGATGGATATCTACAAAACCTGGCCCTCTGAATTGCATCTGACGTGAACATTACTAATTTCCAGTCTTCGTAGACCTGGCTACGCAGGCTCAAGAAATCGTACAGAATAGGAAATCTCAAAATTACCAAGTTTACGTCACGTAAATGTGTAGAGCAGCTGCCAGTGATAACCAATGCTATAGAGAAATTCACAGCTGACGTAAAGACGAAAGTTGATGTTATCCCTGCAACTGCTGTTTATAACGCACATCAGTCGTATTTCGTGGGACAACTGCGTGCACACCGCAATTTATCATTTCGGGGTGAAAAAAAGGTGGAGTCGGTTGCCCAATCAATGAATGCAATGACACAGTCACATACGATAAGTATCTGTGGTTTACTGTTTCCGCAGCTGTATATCTGTCTTCAAGAACCGCAAGGCAGATTACGACCGAAAATAAAAAATGGACTGTTTAGTTGCAAAAATCTTGTACTCGACGTACCAAAATCTGGAAAAAAGGGAAATAGTAATTTTCAACATTTCGTTCGAAGCGTATTCCCACCAGATGCAGAAACCAATGCATTGCTTTTGTTGGATTCATGGTCTGGACATAGCGACGCCTCTGTTTCTGTGGAGGACGATGAAAAATCTGTAGGTGTAATGCGGATTCCGCCTGAAACTACTAGTGCGATTAAGTCTCTCGATAAAGCGCAGTTCCAGAAGAACAATGACATAACTGTCAAGATGATTAGTTTACATGAGAGGCAGAAAACCAAACGACAGCTTTTAAAAATATCATAAAACAACTGTAAAATTATCTGTGGAATTAGAAGTTGGCCTAATATTGAAACCAAGTATTCTCTACCAAATACAAAATTATTTCCTTCAAACAGCAACCATTCACCGTCTTGCAAACCCTTAAAGTAAATGTGTCATTGCTCTTCCGGCATTGTTATCGAAATTAACAAATACGATTAAAGAAGGTGTATGGGAAATAGAAATATATCTCTAAACTATAATTTTTTTCACTGTTGCAGTTTCATTGTTTTATTATCATTTTTATTACTTGCATCTTAAAAATGACACAAAATAATATACTAAGTGAAAGAAAGAACGTCCAAATGACATAAAAGCAGCAAATTACATTTATGTGGAAAGAGAATCATAGAATATTTAGGAATGATGTTGCTGTTAACCAAATTGTTTAAATCTTGAATTTTGTTTCCCGAGAGGGTCTTTTTTGTAGTATAAGCAAGTTTCAGATCCAAATTTCCCCATCTACATTTCCAGTTAAACGCCTCTTTCTTCCTTTGAACTGCACTTGTCCCCACTCGGACTGTTTGTAGCTGTTCTTATACTGAAACACATCACTTCCCTTTTCATATCGGAATAATTTAATTTCGGACACTTTGAAAATACTTCCGTCAACGTCATTGACCGTTTAAGGAGCCACCTCATCATGCAAAGCTTTAATGTCATTGAAATCTGAAAAACCCATTTCTCTAAGATGCATCGTATTTCCCTTCTTTTTTGCATTTCGGATGACTGATATGTATTGATCGGGTACATAAACTGGCCCTGAGTGCTTAGCTCTCTTAACTGCTCTCTCAATGATACTGTGAACTGCGTCTCCCTCGCTCTGGGTGTGACCACGAATCAAATACTTGTGCTTAATGGATCGAATATCCATCCTTTGTAATATACACAAATACGTTGCAATCGTGTATCTGAAAAAGAAGAGAATGAACATTTTAATCAATGTGATTTTTACATCAGAAACATATTGTTACATGACTTCTGCGAATTACAGTCTGAGGGTATGGTACTTACTTGTTCTTCTGTTGCCCTCCACTATTGTCGGAGTAAAATACGACATCCGTCCCACGAAGGTTCTTCGATAACTCTTCAAGATATTTTAAGCCACAAGTTTCTATTTCTACCACACCTCTGTTTCCAATGCCCTCGTGAAAAAAAAAGAGGTAGCTTTGTCGTTTCCAGTCTCAGTGACCTGCAACAAAATAAGTAGAGAAGACTTCAAGAGTAATAACAGATACTGAAAAAAATGTATGTATGGACACTTACTGTGAAATTGTAGCAGTTGAGCCTCGACTTGTAAGAGAAGGCAGATGCTTGTCCCGTTGGTACCGGAAAGACAGCTTGTAAATTATCAACAGCTAGTTGCATCTTCTCTTTTTGAGCCAACTCTTTATCCAAGTTTTTTTCTTTGTGACTTCATTCTCTTTCTTCCTGATGTTCTTGAAATGTTTCTTGTAGTTTTGCCTTGTCTTCATCTGCAGCGTTTATCTAAGCTTCACATGGGTCGCACTGATCCTTCTTTGGAACGAAAAATCCTATGTTAAATTCGGTATTGAACGTAAGCGCTTAAGCGCTGGCGGGTTAGCGGAAGATCGCTCTGAAGAGGAAATTATGTGCATTTCTGCGATGGATAACCACCCATCGATGAAATACCCTTCTTGCGTCTCTTCTTACATAGTGACTCTCAATATAGGCAATTGAGTTTATGTGATTCCTAACTGACTCCAAGATTTCTGGATCAGTCTTACGGTGTTTTCCATGTTGTCCCTTTTTGTCTACAGGATTTTAGTTGAAACGATTTTCAGTCCGCAGTATTCATAGCTTGTTTCGTTATTTCACTGGATACGTTACTACACTCACCAAACTGAAACACGCAACTGTCAATTACGACAATGTTCTTCCTAACCCAATCGATATTTCCACAAAGACGCTACTACCCTTTAGCGGCACTATGTATAACTACAGTTCTGACGATCTTTCACTGCATGCGGTACCTTTTTTCTGAGATGACTGATGCAATAACTTCGATTTGGTGAATTTTGCAGTTGTGTCATTCAAAAAATGTTTGTATAGTTTAAGTCAGGTTTTCACCAGAGCAAACAAGCTAACAGGCACGAGCAAAAGAGAATTCTCTCTGGTATAGGCCTCTTGCAGGTCTTTCAACTGAACAACACTACAAATTCTTACGTGTCCCTAACCTTCTCGAGTTACCTCATCGGGAAATGGAAACCTGCAGTTTAATGTGGAATCCGAACATGTGTTCCGGGGCCAGTCCAACGTCTATGAGAAATGAATGCTCGGTTAAAAATCATAGTAAAAATTTTGTGATCTGAACGGGATTTGATCGTGCGCTTTATGGATCACGAAGCACGCGCTTTGCTACTAGACTATTTTTGTTTTAGAAAAATAAAGAGTATGTCCATTAGACCTTACACGCGTAGTGTCACCTCCTGAGACGATGCTTGACGTCGGTAATTAGTGTTCTGTTTATAAATTTCCCCTCAATGGAAATGAGAAGCCACAGAAAGATGGCAGTCAATATACAAGGATAATTTTAGACCAGTGCTAAGAAGTGATGGAGATACAATTCCGTGTACAGTGCATGATCTCCGCGAATGTCACGTTTCCAAACAAATTGAGACAGTAATTCTTCCTTCCCTGCGCCATTTTCCATACTCCGTTAAGAACAGTGCACTCGCCATGCAAAATAATCCTCATTGAATAGTAAATTTTCGCACTGTTGCTTTAAGATAAGGTAGAGTTTTATCCTGTAAGCCGAATGTTATCTTCAAAAACTAATAATGCAGCGTTCATAGGCAATGTTTGCTACCTACTGTTCTCCTCCGTTCCCTCCAGTATAAACGATTCTACCCATATACTAGCGAATGGTAGCGAATTTTCAGCAAATACTCAAGCGCACTTGTTCACTTCCATTGGCTCCATTGAAAGTCAGGCTTTAGGTGCTTAAAATTGGAGACTGTGAATTCCGGATAATTCCGCTACGCGGCGCTTCATGAGTGATTCGCCGAGTCTCGCGTTAAGCGGCCGGGCTGTACAAACCGCTGTTAGAAGCTGTTCTTTGCGCGGCAAAAATATGTAACTTCAACATTTTTTGCAAAATACTAGCAGTGCCCCTTAGTAGCTAAAATCTTGGCAATGCATTTCTTTCGTTGTCTTCTTCCTGCGTAAAAAATTTCGGGATAGGTTTCGACTGTCTTGTTAGACCATTCCCTTGTAAGTTGTGATGTCTGATTGCTTAATCGGTCTTGTCATGCCAAAGATGCTTAATATTTTTCAAGATACTGTTCTTATCCTGTTCTTTCGAAATGGCCTTAAGAGATGAAGAAATAAAGTTCTCAAATGCTACTTGCTGTATGTAAAAAATACTGTAATTAGTTTGACGAAGATATGTGGCAATGCCTTGTTGTCTGGTAGTAAGTGAAAGGGATAAACATCAGCTACGATGTTTTGAGAACTAGGAGTACGAATTACAGTGAAGTGAAATTATTTTGAATATGAATTCCGTTATCCAAGGTGGCCATGAGACAATTTGCAGAAAGGAGAAACTGAATAGCACGGTGGTCAGTATAAACAGTGGTAAGTCTGACAAACAAAAAGTGTCTAAATTTAGTAAAAGCTCAAACGACAGATAAGGTTTACAACTCTGTAATCGAATAGTTGCTCTATGCAGCAGACAGAATACGGCTCGCAAATGCAATGCTTTTACTGGCACTTATGCCATCTTCTTTTACCTCTTGGAAAATGTATACGCCGGGGCTGTTTTGGAACTGTCAGTGGCGATCGAAAAGTTCTTAGTGGGATCAGCGTGTGGCAGTACCGGTGCATTCAAGAGTGCATGCAAGATCCAAGAATTCGGAAAGAGTTTGTTCATCCCATGTCCAGATATAATTTTTGCCTGTTAACGGACATTATCTCGAGGTATGCAGTGCAGAATAATGAATGAAGCGACGAGAATAGATGATCAGTTCTAGGAAGCTACGAAGTTGCTTTTTTGAAGTAGGGATCGTAATACCTCGAGTTGCATGAAGCTTTTCTGGCTCAGGCGCTATGCCGTCGGCAGAAGTTACATGACCTAGAAATTTAATAGAAACTTTACCAAAGTGGGATTCACGCAGATTAACTGTGAGGCTTTGCTGAAGTAGTGTCTAAAGAAAAATTTGAAGAGTTTTGTTACGGTCAGCTCAAGTAGGTTCCGCAATTAAAATGTTATTAACATATGTGGCTATTCCGTCTTTCAATTCAGCCGGTATTACTATGTTCATGTCTCGTACCAATGCAGCGGAAGATATTGTCAAACCAAATGGTAGCTTACAAAACTGATAGCAATCGCCAAAGCAAAGAAATGCCGTGTATTTTCTACAGATTTTAGATCCAGTGTTGAATAAACAGATGTACCACAAAATTTCTGTAAAACTTTGTCGAAAGTTCATGGTCGAAGAATTTCAGTTACTGTCCTCTATAAATAAATGGTATGGAATAATATTTAGATTTGAAAGAATTGTGAGCTTTGACCTAAAATTCATATAAGAAATCCGTCATAGTACCTGGAATGTTATCAAAGACGCGTGAATGGTGTAGTAAAACATCATGTAATTATCACCGATCGTCGTCAGTTGTTGCTTGGCTTTCATTTAGCTTGTTGACAATTGTTTGTTCAGTGTCATATTCCATATCGTCTGATAAATTATTACAGTGAAAATAAGTGTCCGGGTGAAAAGATGTATGCAAAAGACGTTTGTGGTAACAGAAATAAGTTCAATTTTATTGTCGCTTTGTTACTCATGTACCATCCCTATGACGTTACTGTGAAAATTTACGAAACTGGTGAGACGATATAAAAAACAAACGTAATTACGAAAATATTGATAAAAGCCATAAAGACAGTGTGTTGTGATTATTGCAGTGAAATATTGTAAACTCATATAGAAAAACAAGAATGAAAATTACTATTAACACGAAAACTATGTATTTCAAGGATAATCTGTGAACAAAGATAAAAATGAATAGACAGTCCTCTAACGAGGAAGAAAGAAAGACAACTAACTACTCTTCGTTTTGTTCTTGATTGTAGAAGGACATCATTGACGATTCGTGATGAGAATGGTACGCGTTTGTTACTAATACTGTAAGAAAAAGCATTCCAATGATAATAATAATTAATTCTACATATGTGTGAACTTGTGCTTTCCTTTCAATAGTGTAGGGAAAGGCATCCTACAATTACTTCTGAATAATTTGCAGTTTCCATATACTGAGCTGATTTTGTTTCAAAGACGCCATTACGGGCCACAATATAATTTTAAGTTTTTCATTACCCCACACGGCTTAAAAATAGGAACTCACTCGCTGAGAATTATCTGCTTAACTGTTTCACTAGAAAGTGAATTAATATTTCATTTCAGAAACAGTTTTTGTGTTATCCTGGACCAGTCGTAACTGCCGTCTGCTTCACATCTGCTGTGCAGAAAACTACGTAAATTTAAGTATTAACTGTGTTTTTCTTACTTGTCACTCCTTTTTCTGTGTGTTTTTGCTTTTAGGAAGCTTTAATTTTCGAGTACTAGTAATAGTCTTGTATAGATTTCGTGTTTGTTTTGAATGTAGTCCAGAGACAGTTAGTGCTTATTTTCATTGTTTCCAACAAAAAGTGGCTAGTAACCACAGTTAAGTCAGCTATCAGCCGCCTTTAGTGAATTAGCAGTCTAGTTAAAAGTTGATTACTTAACTCTCTACCGTAAATTGTTGATTTCTTAGGATATATAGGATGTGTGACTGCTGCGTATGGACGCAGGAGGAGCTGGCTACTATTCGCGAACAGCTAAGCGTGGTGATGGCCGCGGTCAGCCGTCTTCAGGCTGCTGCCTCGGAGTGTAGCGGCAATGGGGAGTCTGGTGCGTCGCATGGTACACCCCAGGTGTTACATGCTTCACCCACGGTCCCTGCTGTCGAGACGTCTTCGCGGGTACCGGGCGCGGTTGGGCCACCCTCTCCCCAAGGAGTGTGGAGGGTTCAGCGGCGTTCGCGTCGCACGAGGCGAAGGGTCAATGTGGAGGCTGGCCGTGGTGGCGTCGCCCGCTCTGCCTGTGAGTGGACATATGGCCGCTCCTTCAGCAAGGTCCGAGCAGGCACACGGGGGGGGGGGGGGGGGGGGTTATTAGTGATTGGGAGCTCCAACGTTAGGTGGGTGATGGAGCCCGCCGCTTAGGGAAATAGCGGAAGCCCTGCCGGCGGCGACAGAGATCACTGGGTGCACCCGACTGCAAATTGTTGCTCATGTCGGCACCAATGACTCCTGCCGTCTGGGTTCAGAGGTCATCCCCAGTTCATACAGGGCGGTTGGCGGAGATGGTGAAGGAGGAAAGCCTCGCTCGCGGGGTGGAATCTGAGCTAACTATTTGTAGCATCGTTACCAAAACCGATCGCGGTCCTCTGGTTTGGAGCCGAGTGGAAGGCTTAAAACAGAGGCTCAGACGATTCTGCAGAGATCTGGTGTGCAAATTTCTCGACCTCCGCAATCGGGTGGAGAAATGTAGGGTCCTCCTGAATAGGTCAGGCGTGCACTACACGCAGGAAGCGGCTACAAGGGTAGCGGAGTACGTGTGGAGCGCACATGTGGGTTTTTTAGGTTAGAGAATTCCCTCCCTAGGCTCGACAAGACGCCTCCTGAGACGCGACAAGGTAGTAGTAGGCAAAACGCAACAGGTATTAACAATATTAATGTGCTAATAGTAAACTGCAGGAGCGTCTATAGAAAGGTCCCAGAACTGCTCTCATTAATAAACGGCCAAAATGTCCACATAGTACTAGGGACAGAAAGTTGGCTGAAACCAGACGTAAACAGTAATGAAATTCTAAACTCAGATTCGAATGTATACCGCAGAGACAGGCTGGACGATGATGGGGAGGCGTGTTTAAAGCGATAAAAAGTGCAATAGTATCGAAGGAAATTGACGGAGATCCAAAATGTTAAATAATTTGGGTGAAGGTCACGGTTAAAGCAGGCTCAAACATGGTAATTGGATGTCTCTATAGGCCCCCTGGCTCAGCAGCTGTTGTGGCAGAACACCTGAAGGAAAATTTGGAAAATATTTCGAGTAGATTTCCCGACCATGTTATAGTTCTGTGTGGAGATTTTAATTTACTAGATATAGACTGGGAGACTCAAACGTTCATAACGGGTGGCAGGGACAAAGAATCCAGTAAAATTTTTTTAAGTGCATTATCTGAAAACTACCTTGAGCAGTTAAACAGAGAGCCGTTGTAACTAACCGGTTACTATGGGTTATTACGTTATTATTGGGAATGTAAATGCTTATTGCTTGTGAAGTTAACTTGAGAAGATTAGGGTCGCCACCGACTCTAACCATACAACTAATCGAAGGTTTGGTCGAGTCGGAAAATAAATTAATTTGATCACAGACCAAAAACTCACAAAAATGCATACGCTGTGAGGTCGCTCATAGCGGATACGATGTAATTAATAGTATTGCCCGTGCACTGTTCACGACAATCAAACATTTAAAATAAAATAGAAAATGCATGAACACTGCATAAGATCAGCTCCCAGCAACACACCTGAAAATAAGACTTAACCTAAAGAATTTGTTATGAAATACATGGGGGGGGGGGGGTTAATCACTGGATCTGTGCATAAGGAAACGCATTGGATGTGCTAATGGGAAAGCTACGAGGTGAGTGGCTTAGGCGCAAAAACGTAATCTCGGAACACAAGAGAAAATTGTAGATAAAATCATTTATTCCTAAGATAAGGATGTGAGACATGTACACGATTCCTGATAACACATGATTTGTGGAGACACAATTTCTAGGTATAGTGCCAAATTCCAACAATATCACATCACACAATCATGTTAACATTATCTAAAACAAACATGCGATCGGACAGTTAGTGACGCCGGTAGCCCAACAACTATAATGTTCTACTACGTAGTTGGCTCCCCACGGACGAAAGACACATAAAGCAAGGAAACGTTACGAGAAGGCAAAGCTCTAAATATTTAGAAAGGTGAAAGCTTATGCAGGCACAGCTGAAGGCAAACAGACATTCATACAGAAGCGAGTGCTCGCTTCTTATCGACACCTTTGTGTGGCGCTCTTCCGGCGGATCCAAGTCTGCTACAGAAATTTGCTAAAAGAAAAATCTGCCAAAGTTTTGCATTCCTTGCTGCGACATGGCAAAGCAATCTTCCAGATTTGAAAAGCGAGACCAAAAGCTAACAGCTCCCCCCTCGCCAAGTAACAACGCGCCACGCGGTCAGTCTAACTCACCCTTCTTCGACTGGAGCACAGCTGCGGACGCTTCCCGTACCGGCGGCAGACTGCCGACTTTTTCCTCTCCAGCCTCCTCCACGCTCCGCGTGGACCGGAAAGCCTAAAGATGCCATTTCCGCCACCAACCTAACGCAGTTGGATTTCTCACAAGTAGCGCAAACCTCTTTGCCTACTTGACCACTACGAGAGTTGGCTATTCTGTACCAGTGCTGCTGAATCTGTACGACTATCGCAGACTTTCTGCAGCAGACTACGCCACCGTCTAGCAACGTGACACACAACCACATTCATTCAATCACGCCACTATGAGAGTAAAGAGAAAAGAGAAACAAGGAAAAGAAAGAGAAATACTTGTGAAATTGGGCTACCGGACTAATGAAAGGTGGCTACAGGACCCTTGCATCACCCCAAACGTCCCGGAGAAGACTGTGCCGCGAATTTTCTCGCCATGCTAGGAGATTCGCCAACAGTCTTCGAAAGAAACATACCCTAACGAGTAACAATTGCAACAGCAAACAGCAGCACAAAAGAATTGATTAATCTCTTATATCCAAGTGAGTTTTATATGACCTTAGTCAATAATTGTGACCTCACGCAGTCCGCAAAGCAAACAGAACAAAGCGTGATATTCTACGCTAACATCATGTCATCTGACCTACTACGACCACAACCATGAGATATTATTTTAAAATTGCTTCAACCAATCATCAAAAGTTAACATAGAGACATAGATGAACAGGTACATAATATATATAAATATATAAACAAATACAATGATGCAAAATCATTATCACGAACCAAAGCAGTATCAGCTGGTGCTGACATATATAAAAACATGCAAGTGAAAGTGGAAAATACAATATTCACAACAAATACAGTGATACAAAATCATTAATGAACCCAATGGAATGACAGCTGGTAAATAATCACCTATAGAAAATAAGACATGAGTACAAAAACACATCCAAAAAATCAACTCGTTGACACGCTGTCATTTTTCAGTTTCGTCACATGGTTGTTTCACTGGGTATTCTCTTTAGGTGCTGGGGTAGGCGTCTCTTCTAAAGGCGACTTGGAGGATAAGCTACTAGGGGACCACAACACTGAACTGGGGAGTTCGCAGAGGCGTTGATTGGTTGTTTCACTGGGTATTCTCTTTAGGTGCTGGGGTAGGCGTCTCTTCTAAAGGCGACTTGGAGGATAAGCTACTAGGGGACCACAACACTGAACTGGGGAGTTCGCAGAGGCGTTGATTGTAACGTCCGTTGTAACCCAGGTTGTTCATCCTAGACAGCACCCCGCAACGTTGCCTCGTGCCCGTTTCCACCCTCTGCGTCCATACTGTGGGATGGTTCGGCGTTGCAGATTTGCAAGACATCGTCGCCTGTGGGCCCTGCCTCATCATCGAGAAGGCAGCTTGGCGGTCGTCGTCCGTGTGTTGCGCAGGAAGGTGTTTTACGACACACGTCCCTGTCTCCTGTCGTGTCAATGGAGAGACACGTGCTCTTCTCCGTCGCATCGAGGTCGACGTAAACTCGTGCGGGTGTCGGGCTTGAGACCCGCTTATCGCCTCTTTGCACCATCTCAGCTGATGCGTCAGTGGTGGGACACGCGTCCCTCCGGGCAGTGGGCGTTACCTCATCGCAGCGGCCGTCTGGACTAGCGGCGCTCACGGATCGGCGGCCTCGCCTGGCGTGCGTCATACTTTCCCTTTCGCTTGTCAGATGACTAGCGCATGGAGTGGAACGCCGGCCATCAGCTGGCGCTGCCGTGGTGACACGCCCGCGGGCTCTGGTGTGAGGCTGGGCTTGGGGGAAGACCAGCATCCCCTCCCCTCTGATGGAGAAACAGCTGTGACCGCTCGCCGCACCACTGCCTCGCCGTTGATAGCAGCGTTCTGCAACGCCTGCCGGTGGACCAAGCCCTGTGCTTTCTGATGCGGAGGCTCCCTAGGCGGCCTTGCACCCACTTAAGAACTGCGCTCACAGAGATCGTTACAAAATATCATGTGTACAGATTACCACAAAATCAGCGGGGTGTCTTACTCCTGATCAATACGTGGAATATTGCCCAAAATTAACTTGACAAGAAGGGCCTTGTTAACAATACCAATTAAAAAAATCAATGAGGAAAATTACATAACCAATATTCAAACAAACAAAAAATCCTTTTTATAAAATATAGTTCCAGCATTACATTTGCTGTCAATCATTCAGGGTAGATCTTGTACAAGGTTTGGTCAGGATTTGGATAGGATTTGGCGCCGCTGCTAACTACAGACACAAAACTCTACCTACTCCTAACTACGCTCTCACACACAATCTACACAGCTCGTACTAGTCACCATCACCATATAGCCCGACTACAATTCCCACATACAAACAAAATATTCCTTTCAACACCAATAGCCATATCGTTGTTCATTGACTGCTCCTCCAGGGTTTGCAGCACACGTTTGCTGATTTCCGAGACGTCTTTTCTATGGACATTGCATAATAAAAGTTATGATTAATGAGACACAGAAGGTTCATTCAACCTGGAATGGTAAATGTTTCAACATCTATTCATCAGACTAATGCAAAAGGTCAGTGGGCATAAAAATGGAAATAAAAATCATCCTATCCTATTAGCAAACACATAAACACTTCGTCCTATAAGTACATAAAAAAATACTGTCAAAAGAAATCCATTGTCCAGGGCCATGAGTACCCAACTTACTGCTGTCATAAGATACTCATAATGATTACACAATTACTCACCACATGTCCCCAGGGGTCCTCACCTACCGTCATGTTATTTCAGCTTGGAGGTGGTCGCATTGATTCTCTATTAAATATCAAGCTGCTTGAGTTTATAAGCTGTTTCCATATACGTCTTCTTGGGTTTCACATCCTGGTGCCCTCAACCGTACCCAGTAGTATGTGGCGGCAAGTTACACTTTCCAAATATCTTATAAGATGGCAACTCTGAAAATCAAACACTATTAATCTCCCTTCATACACAAATCCTTCACCTACGAGTCACCAAGTCGCTTCATCAACATCGCAGTACATTTGAAAAATCTCACTGAATCATGCTCACCTAAGGGGACTAAGAACACTACAACTGTAATTTACCATCAAGAATTACCTTACGTCCAATGACTCGCCACGCCCACACACCCGATACCTTTTCAATCATCAAAAAACGAAAGCCATCTTACCGTAATAGGAAACACTTCAAATGACCCTCATAATCATTCACATTCAGACGTTTTGAAGCTGCACAACACTACTCCTTTTTGCTGAGAAGAAGAAATAACTACACGCATATTGGGGGACCCTTTACAATTCATAGAAAATATACACTTTAATTTTAATCACACCAGAGTGAATCAAAACATTGGAAAATATGCACTGTAATTTTACGAAACAGAAGCGACTGGGTTTACCGCGGGCACACCAGTACTGTGGCCCTCCCTCAACAAATCTTCCATAATAACGTCTTCCTCTATCAAATGCACATCAATATCATCAATAACACCGGTCCTCATTAAGTTTGACGCCAACCGAGCCAGCCAACAGTCATTGATCCCTTTGATTAGAGGCATTTGTCGGATTGTGCCGCGGGTTTGCGGGACGAATTTCAACACCCACTGGCGGACCACCCGTACTGTTTACGGCAACCTTGTTGTTGCTTGTTCGATAATTATTCTGTGGTCGGTCACGACTAGCGTTCCTATGTCCGCTGTAATTGCGCCTAAATCTCTGCTCATTGCCGTATCTTCTAAACTCCCGAGGGTGTCTTTGATTTCCTCTAGGCGAATGATGACCATTAGCATAGTTCGTTGTGCCCGCGTTCCGTGAAGAGTCGCGACGCTGCCAACGCTCGCGCGCCCTGTAACTCTCAGGCGACCCGTTACGTCTGTATTGCCACCTGTATCTACGGCTGCGGCTTCGCTCGCGAGGCCGCTGCTCGTAGGCACTCTGACTGTGATTCTGCGTGGTGCCATTCGCATCGCACTCAAGCTCTAAAGGGAAATTGCGAAACCCCTCTACGTCATCCTTACATCGTCCCGCAAGGATAAAGTGCCGCAACTGCATTGGAAACTTTCCCAGGCAAATACGAATAATTTCCTCAGGTCCATAAGGATCGTCAAGATATTCATTCGCCTGCAGCATGTGCTCGAAAATCTGCACAGGGCTGGAGAATTTTGACCTGTTTAACTCTGGTAGCATAATGAGTCCGTGTTTTACACGACTTTGCGCTGCCACTGGCCAATAGATCGACAGGAAGTGTTGTCGAAACTCCCCAACAGTGTAGCAATTGCGTGCAATTGACCTCATCCGCGCCGCTGGCTCATCTTCGAGGTAGCCGCACATATACTCTATCTTGTGCGCACTGGGCCACGCAGGAGGAAGGGAGAACTCGAACTGCTGTAACCAGGCCCGCGGGTGAATCCCCGTAGCCGAGTTACGGAAGACTTCAAACTTCCTCACCGTCAGAAAATGTTTAAAGTCAAATTCGTGAGTTTCCCTTGGCGAACGTTCCTGAGGGGATCCGCGCCGTTCCCACCCGGTACGAGATCCGTGATCATGACGATGATCAAATTCGCCATCGTTCCCGGAATCATCGTCGGAATAATGGCCCTTTCGTTCATTTCTTTCAACTTCATGGGCCTTTAACCCTTTTAGGTGAAGTTCTAAACGGGCCATGCGCTCACATATTCCCTCGGTAACCCCTCTATGTTGTATTTTTATTTCACACTGTCCACGCGGACATTTCGTTATCGACCGTATTTCGTCTGCATCCGCTGATGACGAGGTAATCGTTTCCCTATTATTGTCAGACTTACGCGCCACTGCGTCTGAGATCCTGGCTATTTCTTCTCGCATCTCTCGGTGGGCCGTGTCTTGTTGTGTTTGCGTAAGCCCTTGCTCTCGGTCGAGAGCTATTATCGCCTGGCTGAGGGTTTCTATCTGCGCGCTAAGGTGGACCGGGCACTTAGCCGCAGTGTCCTCTATTCGGGACACAAGAGCCGCGTGGTCACTCTGGCATTGTTCTGCTAGCATACGTATATTCCCAGCGAACCTTTCTTCTTGCTCCATCACCTGCTTACTAATGACTTGCTGCCCCTCTTCTAAGGCGGAGATGCGTTGGTCAATGATACCCAGTTTCTCCCCAATACCATGTACTATTTCACTAGTCAATCTTTTATTTGCTTCTTCGATATGCCTCCTATTTTCTTCTGCTTGTTTTTTATTCACTTCCTCGATATGTCTCCTATTTTCTTCCGCTTGTTTTTTATTCACTTCCTCGATATGTCTCCTATTACTGTCTAGTAATTGTCGTAGCATAGTCTGTAATGAATTTGCATCTATCGAATGATTCGAAATCACTACAGTGGGCTCAGGATGGACAACACTTGTACTTGCGTTTTCCGCGTTTCGTTCCTGGTCGGACTCGACGTTTTGACTTCGTCCTTGTTCAGGGTTATTGTCTGGCAGGTTTTTCCGATCGCGGCTCCCTGAACAGCTACGCGTCTCCATCATAAGGATAGTTACTCCGTGCTCCAAAATACAACAAGAATAATGCCAAAGTCTCCTAATGGACTCACAGTCCCCACAAAGCACCCAAGATTTACTATATGACACCGATACACGCCACAGGACAAGAATCAACCCACACTTGTAACACAATTGAATACTAAATCACAATGTCTATACAGTAATACATATACAAGATAAAACATGTAAGAAAATGCACACCTATATCATAAATTCACGTAAATTCTGTATCACAGAAAGACAATATACCAATTAGCACATCCAACCGAAAATAACTAATCCTCACTGCGCATCAGAAGATCTCTGGTTTACCGAAATCCGTGAGCAGGGTAAGCCATGTGTAACTAACCGGTTACTACGGGTTATTACGTTATTATTGGGAATGTAAATGCTTATTGCTTGTGAAGTTAACTTGAGAAGATTAGGGTCGCCACCGACTCTAACCATACAACTAATCGAAGGTTTCTCCGCGTGGACCGGAAAGCCCAAAGATGCCATTTCCACCACCAACCTAACGCAGGTGGATTTCTCACAAGTAGCGCAAACCTTTTTGCCTGCTTGACCACTACGAGAGTTGGCTATTCTGTACCAGTGCTGCTGAATCTGTACGACTATTGCAGACTTTCTGCAGCAGACACCGTCTGGCAACGTGACACACAACCACATTCATCCAATCACGCCACTATGAGAGTAAAGAGAAAAGAAAAACAAGGAAAAGAAAGAGAAATACTTGTGAAATTGGGCTACCGGACTAATGAAAGGTGGCTACAGGACCCTCTCACCGTCTCGGGCGATAACATATTAGACCTTCTGGTGACAAACAGACCCGAACTATTTGAAACAGTTAACGCAGATCAGGAAATAAGCGATCATAAAGCGGTTACTGCATCGATAATTTCAGCCGTAAATAGAAATATTAGAAAAGGTAGGAAGATTTTTCTGTTTACCAAAAGTGACAAAAAGCACGTTTCAGAGTACTTGACGGCTCAACACAAAAGTTTTTTCTCAAGGACAGATAGTATTGAGGATTAGTGGACGAAGTTCAAAACCATCGTACAATATGCATTAGATGATTATGTGCCAAGCAAGAGCGTAAGACATGGAAAAGAGCCACCGTGGTACAACAACAAACTGCTACGGAAGCAAAGGGAACTTCACACCAAACATAAGAGCGTAGCGTTCCCAAAGATTGGAAAAGGGCACAGGTCATCCCCGTTTTCAAGAAGGGACGGTGAACAGATGTGCAGAACTATAGATCTATATCTCTAACGTCAATCAGTTGTAGAATTTTGGAACACGTATTATCTTCGAGTATAATGACTTTTCTGGAGACTAGAAATCTACTCTGTAGGAATCAGCATGGGTTTCGAAAAAGACGATCGTGTGAAACCCAGCTTGCGCTATTCGTCCACAAGACTCAGAGGGCCATAGACACGGGTTTCCAGGTAGATGCCGTGTTTCTTGTCTTCCGCAAGGCGTTCGATACAGTTCCCCACAGTCGTTTAATGAACAAAATAAGAGCATATGGACTATCAGACCAATTGTGTGATTGGATTGAAGAGTTCCTAGATAACAGAATGCAGCATGTCATTCTGAATGGAGAGAAGTCTTCCGAAGTATGAGTGGTTTCAGGTGTGCCGCAGGGGAGTGTAATAGGACCGTTGCTATTCACAATATGTATAAATGACCTTGTGTATAACTCGGAAGTTCACTGAGGCTTTTTGCGGATGATGCTGTAGTATATCGAGAGGTTGTAACAATGGAAAATTGTACTGAAATGCAGGAGAATCTGCAACGAATTGACGCATGGCGCAGGGAATGGCAATTGAATCTCAATGTAGACGAGTGTAATGTGCTGCGAATACATAGAAAGATCCTTTATCATTTAGCTACAATATAGCAGGTCAGCAAATGGAAGCAGTTACTTCCATAAATTATCTGGGAGTAGGCATTAGGAGTGATTTAAAATGGAATGACCATATAAAATTAATCGTCGGTAAAGCAGATGCCAGACTGAAGTTCATGGGAAGAATCCTAAGGAAATGCAATCCGAAAACAAAGGAAGTAGGTTACAGTACACTTGTTCGCCCACTGCTTGAATACTGCTTACCAGTGTGGGATCTGTGCCAGATAGGGTTGACAAAAGAGATAGAGAAGATCCAACAGAGAGCAGAGCGCTTCGTTACAGGATCATTTAGTAATTGCGAAAGTGTTACGGAGATGATAGATAAACTCCAGTGGAAGACTCTGTCAGAGAGACGCTCAGTAGCTCGGTACGGGCTTTTCTTGAAGTTTCGAGACCATACCTTCACCGAGGAGTCAAGCAGTATATTGCTCCCTCCTTCGTATATCTCGCGAAGAGGCCATCAGGATAAAATCAGAGAGATTAGAGCCCACACAGAGGCTTACCAACAATCTTTCTTTCCACGAACAATACTAGTCTGGAAAAGAAGGGAGAACCGATAGAGGTTCTCAAAGTACTCTCCGCCAGACACCGTCAAGTGGCTTGCGGAGTAGGGATGTAGATGTAGATGTAGATCAGGTCTAACACGATTCGTTATATAAAAAATAATTGGAAATCAGATGTAAATAGAAAAACACCTTTCAAAGAATTTTAATCAGTTCTATAACAAAATTTCAATGCGAACCTCACAGAAAGCCCAGAATCTCTTCTCTTAAACAGAACAATGAAGCTGATCAGATTTTAATGTGCGCGACATTTAGCTTTGCTACGTTTCATGTCAAATACGTTAAACACAGACTTGCTATAGTGCTTAAACTCGCAGTTGAAAAGAAATTAACGTTACTCGCACAACAATCAAAGCCTTTCTTGTAACCGTCAAGATTTCGATGTACTTTAACACAGCATTTGAGCTTCGTGTTGCAGAGCGGCACTCCGTGTCTGCAAACCACGAAAGGTACGTGAAACATAATATTCTAATGACGACAGGCCCTCAAAAAGCTAAAGTGTCTGGGGCCAAGGCGCCCAAGAAAAGTACATTTCTTTTTATTGAAAATAGCGAAGCTCCATCAAGGTTGCTTTAATGGTGTTGCACTTTCTAATTTCCAACGTTTCATATCAGAGAACATCATTACCTGTTAGTAGAACTGAGTATTCTGCATTTACAACTGCATTTACCATTTATACTGAGAATAAGTCATCTTAATTATTTCTTGCGCTACACGAACATTGGCAAGATCATCATACAATTCGGATAATAGTACAATTGACACCCATAACGTGGGGCCAAATTCTTGTTATAGAGTGCCAAGAATATTTGACGAGTATAGAAAACTTAGTGAACTTAAGAATACACAGTGATTGAACTGTATACCTCGTATATGTATGTGTATATGCATGACGTATATTTAATGTTGTAGATGATTCTTTTCCATGAACGGAACGAGAACTCTATTGTATTAGTGAAGGAAAACAGAGACGTTGATTTGGACAAAAAGAAACTGAACTTGAACCAGAACTTGACCAGTGGCAGGAACATTTACAAAGTAAGGACATTTTCCTCAGTGCACCAGCTTGCTGATATAGTGACTTGTAACTTCCTATGGTGCATGAACTTTATGAAAATTTGGATTATCTGTAACTTACGTCAAGTAACATTTATATGTAAATTGCACTAGTGTGCATCGCTTTGAGTGTGCTTGACAGCAGTTTGAGTAGCACCTTAAAGTGACATTTTTCCATTTTTAACTGTTTGTAACCTTTTGGAAGGGAACCCAGTTGTTAAAAGACTGAAGGGGATAGTGAATATAACCGTGTGACGATATCTGTGATTTTAATGTATATAAGAGAAGTAATCTAGTTTAACATTTACTATGAGTCGACCGAAGACGGTAGTAATGTTTGAAAGCGAAAACGTAGAGGAGCCGGAAAATAGTGTGGAAGACGTACTGGAACATGTACCACAGCAAAATGATGTTCAGACCATCAATGAAGAATCGGATATCCAATCCACAAGTAGTGAACCCGATGGGCAAGTCCATTCTAGGGAAGTTGGTGGGCGTATCAAAAATATAGTTGTGAAAGACGGAGAAACAGATTTAGCGGAAATCGGAACTTGTAATGTCTCTTGCAGCGGTCTCTCCGCGATATTTTCAGAAATTTTATAAATTATATTACTCAGTACATAACTCGAAATATCTCTTCTTATCCTACCGATTCCTAAACTTTAATATACGATGATTATCAATGCAAAGTAGTTTCAAGCCCTATTATTCCTTGGAGCGTCCATTTACTCCATGGAATAGCTTCTCTGCTATCTATGTTTTCTCTTATGAAAAGAATGAAGGATATTGCCGCTTAGCCGTGAAAGAAGGAGGATGTATATGTATGTATTGTTGAGCTAGTCGCCATCTTGATGAGATTCTGTATGAGAAGGAATTTAATACATGAACTAAAGTAAGTGTGTTCGCGTATTATTTAACTGATTATTATTGACAGTGTTTGCTTACTACGCTGTGTTGCACGGGATCAGTGGGGAACGTCTGATTTACACTGGACGAACCTGCCTTTTTGTATGCTCAAGATATCCAGTTACTTCAAATAAATAGGCTAACACGGTCTTACCAGCAGATCTCCGGTCTTCCCCATGTGATCACCGAATGTTAATAATTGCTACAAATGTTTTCAGGAGATCGACTGACAATTTTCGTCGCACCGAGACTTCGAAATTGCTTCACTGCCTTATGGAATTTAAGTTAAGCTTAATTTAATCAGGATAGAACAGTATTGAACAGTGTGAATGTGATAAGCCTGCTTTGTGAATGAAAATTCCCTTAACATACACATGTTTTTACTATCCTGATCAGTGAAGCTAAATCAGGCCGGTGTGAGAGAGGTTTTTAAGTTTTTTTGAATACCAAAAAAATATTAAATTTGGCTTCACTGTGACAGGACACATTTTTGAGCATTACTTAAACATTGTGTGAATTTTATGTTGCATGTGCACGAGAGAAAAGAAGACGAGGCCTGTTCCAGAAGTCACAATTTCGCCACAACCTACGAGAACGTCGTTCAGGCCAGACAATATACAATTAAATTTTTGTAGATAAAAATTTAGAATAACTATTTAAATGTCTATCAGTCTGAATCAGATTGATTGAGTGACTGTTGGGTTGAACTTTAGATAGGAAGTGTTTATGATAAGTGAGAATTATGCAAAGTTTAGGTCAGTGACATTATTAACTCAGATGCGAGTGACTTTATATATTTGTTGTTCTGTGTATTAATTGTTCTTACTAGGGAGATTTATAAAATGGCAATGCAACAGCAGAGCGAATCACAACAGCCCTCAGCTGTTTCTGAGGTTAGTGAAACATTAGACGCTAGCTTAACTGAAGTAGTGCCTAGCGGCAGCATTAATCAGGCCCCACAACAAAGCTTAAGTGTTTCGATGTCATCTGAGCAGGACGAAATAAGCCCATTGACTGTAATCATGCAGCAGTTAACACTGTTAGCAAAAAATGTAACAGACTTAACTAAAGCGCAAATAGAGACTAAAAGGGAAATGAATGAACAATTAGCAGCAAATCAAGTGAAAGTGGAACAATTAGCAGCCAATCAAGTGAAAGTGCAGGAGCAATTATTAGCTAATCAAACAAAGTTGAATGAGCAATTAGAAGCTAATCAAGCGGAATTAAATTATAAATTAGTAGAGAGTTTTCAGAAACTTGATGATGTTGTTGTTGTGGTCTTCAGTCCTGAGACTGGTTTGATGCAGCTCTCCATGCTACTCTATCCTGTGCAAGCTTCTTCATCTCCCAGTATTTACTGCAACCTACATCCTTCTGAATCTGCTTAGTGTATTCATCTCTTGGTCTCCATCTACGATTTTTACACTCCACGCTGCCCTACAATGCTAAATTTGTGATTCCTAGATGCCGCCAAACATGTCCTACCAACCGATCCCCTCTTCTAGTCAAGTTGTGCCACAAACTTCTCTTCTCCCCAGTCCTACTCAATACCTCCTCATTAGTTACGTGATCTACCCACCTTATCTTCAGCATTCTTCTGTAGCACCACATTTCGAAAGCTTCTATTCTCTTCTTGTCCAAACTAGTTATCGTCCATGTTTCACTTCCATACATGGCTACACTCCATACAAATACTTTCAGAGACGACTTCCTGACACTTAAATCTATACTCGATGTTAACAAATTTTTCTTCTCCAGAAACGATTTCCTTGCCATTGCCAGTCTACATTTTATATCCTCTCTACTTCGACCATCATCAGTTATTTTACTCCCTAAATAGCAAAACTCCTTTACAACTTTAAGTGTCTCATTTCCTAATCTAATTCCATCAGCATCACCCGATTTAATTTGACTACATTCCATTATCCTCGTTTTGCTTTTGTTGATGTTCATCTTATATCCACCTTTCAAGACACTGTCCATTCCGTTCAACAGCTCTTCCAAGTCCTTTGCTGTCTCTGACACAATTACAATGTCATCGGCGAACCTCACAGTTTTTACTTCTTCTCCATGAATTTTAATACCTACCCCGAATTTTTCTTTTGTTTCCTTTACTTCTTGCTCAATATACAGATTGAATAACATCGGGGAGAGGCTACAACCCTGTCTCACTCCTTTACCAACCACTGCTTCCCTTTCATGCCCCTCAACTCTTATAACTGCCATCTGGTTTCTGTACAAATTGTAAACAGCCTTTCGCTCCCTGTATTTTACCCCTGCCACCATCAGAATTTGAAAGAGAGTATTCCAGTTAACATCGTCAAAAGCTTTCTCTAAGTCTACAAATGCTAGAAACGTAGGTTTGCCTTTTCTTAATCATTCTTCTAAGATAAGTCGTAAGGTTAGTATTGCCTCACGTGTTCCAACATTTCTACGGAATCCAAACTGATCTTCCCCGAGGTCCGCTTCTACCAGTTTTTCCATTCGTCTGTAAAGAATTCGCGTTAGTATTTTGCAGCTGTGACGTATTAAACTGATAGTTCGGTAATTTTCACATCTGTCAACACCTGCTTTCTTTGGGATTGGAATTATTATATTCTTCTTGAAGTCTGAGGGTATTTCGCCTCTCTCATACATCTTGCTCACCAGATGGTAGAGTTTTGTCATGACTGGCTCTCCCAAGGCCATCAGTTGTTCTAATGGAATGTTGTCTGCTCCCGGGGCCTTGATTCGACTCAGGTCTTTCAGTGCTCTGTCAAACTCTTCACGCAGTATCTTATCTCCCATTTCGTCTTCATCTACATCCTCTTCCATTTCCATAATATTGTCCTCAAGTACATTTCCCTTGTATAAACCCTCTGTATACTCCTTCCACCTTTCTGCCTTCCCTTCTTTGCTTAGAACTGGGTTGCCATCTGAGCTCTTGATATTCATACAAGTGGTTCTCTTATCTCCAAAGGTCTCTTTAATTTTCTTGTAGGCAGTATCTATCTTACCCCTAGTGAGACAAGCCTCTACATCCTTACATTTGCCCTCTAGCCATCCCTGCTTAGCCATTTTGCACTTCCTGTCGATCTCATTTTTGAGACGTTTGTATTCCTTTTTGCCTGCTTCATTTACTGCATTTTTATATTTTCTCCTTTCATTAGTTAAATTCAATATTTCCTCTGTTACCCAAGGATTTCTATTAGCCCTCGTCTTTTTACCTACTTGATCGTCTGCTGCCTTCACTACTTCATCCCTCAGAGCTACCCATTCTTCTTCTACTGTATTTCTTTCCCCCATTCCTGTCAATTGTTCCCTTATGCTCTCCCTGAAACTCTCTACAACCTCTGGTACTTTCAGTTTATCCAGGCCCCATCTCCTTAAATTCCCACCTTTTTGCAGTTTCTTCAGTTTCAATCTGCAGTTCATAACCAATAGATTGTGGTCAGAATCCACGTCTGCCCCTGGAAATGTCTTACAATTTAAAACCTGGTTTCTAAATCTCTGTCTTGCCATTATATAATCTATCTGATATCTTTTAGTATCTCCAGGGTTCTTCCAAGTATACAACCTTCTATCATGATTCTTAAACCAGCTATGATCAAGTTGTGCTCTGTGCAAAATTCTACAAGGCGGCTTCCTCTTTCATTTCTTCCCCCCAATCCATATTCACCTACTATGTTTCCTTCTCTCCCTTTTCCTACTGACGAATTCCAGTCACCCATGACTATTAAATTTTCGTCTCCCTTCACTTCCTGAATAATTTCTTTTATCTCGTCATACATTTCATCTATTTCTTCATCATCTGCAGAGCTAGTTGGCATATAAACTTGTACTACTGTAGTGGGCGTGGGCTTCGTGTCTATCTTGGCCACAATAATGCGTTCACTATGCAGTTTGTAGTAGCTAACCCGGACTCCTATTTTTTTTATTCATTATTAAACCTACTCCTGCATTACCCCTATTTGATTTTGTATTTATAACCCTGTATTCACCTGACCAAAAGTCTTGTTCCTCCTGCCACCGAACTTCACTAATTCCCACTATATCTAACTTTAACCTATCCATTTCCCTTTTTAAATTTTCTAACCTACCTGCCCGATTAAGGGATCTGACATTCCACGCTCCGATCCGTAGAACGCCAGTTTTCTAACTTGATGATAAATTAAATAACTTGATGATAAATTAAATAAAACTGCGGAAGAATTGAAAATTCAGAATGAAAAGACAGAATTAAAATTAGCTGCTCAAATTGAGCAAATCACTCAGCAGTGTAATCAAAATGCGAAGAAGTTGCGCCTAGAGCTAACCGAGTATGTTGCTACTAAGCTTGATACTATTAAAGAGCAGGTCGATTCAATCCCACAGATAGTTCAAGCACAAGAACAGATGCAATGTTCTATGGCGGTAATTCCGGTATTAGTTGAAGTTCAAATTGAATTAAAGCAACAAGTAAATGAGATGTCAGCAGATATGCAGGATTTGAGAAAATCACAAGACAAGATTCCGAAGGACACTCAAAATTTGGATAAATCCATAAATAACATAAAGGAGAGACAAGACGAGGTTGATCATAAGGTAAACATTCTCGCGGGAAAATTCTCGCAGTTAAGTTTGGAAAGGCAAAGCATTTCTTCAGACAATATTGGACGTACGGTTCATTCCACCCCTGCCCTGGCGTACGGGACTACAAGTCCCACCGCCATACCTCCACCCGCCCATGTTAGGCAAAAATGTAGCACTATCACAGTCAGAGCGTGGTACGGGACCACAAGTCCCACCGCCACACCTCGTGGTACGGGACCACAAGTCCCACCGCCACACCTCCAAAGTGAATTGCAGTGACGGAGAGTTTATTTATATTATATTTTTTATTTACATTATATTTATTTATATATTTATTTATATTATATTTATATTATAAGATTTGCGTGAAGCCAGAGAACAACTAGGCGAAGAACTTCAACAGTGGAAAGTAGAGATGGGCAAACTGACACACGTAACTGTTTCGAAACTAATGAAGCAGTACGATGTAATGTTTCGATAGACTGTTTCGGAACAGTGAAACAGTTTGTTTCGTACTCTAATAAATCTAAACAATATATCATCTTGAATGTCTACTGTATAAGTATGTCCACATAAACATAAATGAGGTGCGAGAGCGCTAATCATATCGTAGAAAGTATGAAACTATCACTTAGGCGTCTTGGCAGTTTCGCATTTCCTTCAGCAAATGCGCTGCTTTCGTGTCGTGTGACTTTCATACTTTTCAATTGGCTGAGGACAGCCATAGCTGAAGGCAGAAGAACCACCACGAACGGAACTGGAGGTGGGAGCAAACTGCAGAAACAACGGATATGCTACTGGGATTCCCACATTCCATTAGTATGGCTAATATACCCATCCTACTAATTTCCATGCACACAAAGGGAATCATTGTGGATAATAGACACAGTGACTATAGACTCACAAATAACACCAAATAATTCGAATAAATAACAGAAAAAAAATTTTGTGTTTCAAGGCGTTTCGAACCGTTACTATAAATTTACGATGCTTCCCGTTCACCATTACACTATCAGTGATATGTCAGATTGCTTGCAATTATACCTACATCAAATTTATGTACATGTCTAATAACTGTCACTCTACGCCTTTGTTTATTTAAAATGTTGTAGTCTTACTTGCGTTTCTTAATATGATTTCTGTACATGACCAGAGAAGCGTATGTTATAAAAAAAGTATAATTTAACTGAATGATTTTCACATATTTATTATTTTGAATGTGAATAGTATGCGTTGTTTTATTGTTTGGTTAATGTTTATAAAGCAGACGTTACGCCATTTCGGAATAGGACAGTCAGCTAGAAACGAAGCTTTATTTTCGGATATCTTAAGCTTCATGCTATTGCTTGTCAAAAGATTTCGACACTCTTGAAAGTGTTTCATGAAGTGGTATGTTGTGTTGCAGTACCTGTGCCGAGCCCGAATCTCGTCCGACACAGAGCGGAATGAAACATCACTGTTTCGATACAATTAGCCCGTTCCAGGCACAGGTGGGCTGAAACAGTCTTATTATGAAACAACGATACAGTTTCTGTGTCTGGCTCGAGATCCGAGACAGGGGCGGAATGAAACACCACTGTTTCGAAACAGTGAACCATAGCCGTTCCGAAACACTGAAACAGTTCCAGGTATCGATACACTGTATCGAAACATAGAAACAGTGGCCAAGTCTAGTGGAAAGAAAACATTGAGAGATCTTTAAACCTATCTCGAGAAGATTTGCGTTCCACGCAAGGAAATGGACCCATAACAAGATCTATCAATGAAGCTACATTATTTAACCGATCAAGCACAGAAAGGGACATTAATGCACACGTTCGTTTTTGAAATCAACAGATGATTCAAGAGGAAATAATAATCGACATTTAAACTGAAGGGGGCCGCTTTATGCTCCGTAAAGTCGGCCGGGGAATACAAAAGGAGCGAACCTGTTTTAAACGAAATTAATTCCGTGGCAATGTTGAGATATAGTGAAGGCGAATTAATGACAGATGAATTGACGAGAGACTTAGAGGCCTGTGTAGTCGAAGATAAAAGGGTTCCTGTGTCTGAGATCATCACAGAAGTGGGAGGAATTTTAACCAATGTTGTATTGGACATAGCTTCATCTACAGACGTAGTATCCGGAACTTTGTTTCGCAGAATTAGAAAAATTAAGAAAATCCCTGTTCTACCAGTACAAAATTGCCGAGTTATATGTGCAGTGGGAGCAAAATCCCGGAACGTGAAGCTGCAAACGCTTTTAGAGATAAAATTGGGAAATGTAGCTAAACAATACACGTTCCTTGTAGTGGAATAATTGTTAGTAGATTGTATTCTTGGCATTGGAACTTTGCAAGCCTGCAATTACAAGTTGGACTTGGTAGAAGGAAAGGTGCATTTTAAAATCGAAGATCAATTTGTTACACTGATCTTACTGACAAAGGAGGCAGTGTATGAGCGATATTTCCGTGGTGCTGCTGTGCAGTTGATTTGTGCTGAAAATAATAATATGTACCGACTACCGATCAAGTCAATTCAAGTAGAGGATTTCAAACAAACAGTCGAACAGAAGATTGCTGAGTCACATTGCCTAACGGATAGTCAGAGGGAACAATCATTCAATATATTAACAGAATATGAGTCAGTTTTCGATGAAAAGCCCGGAATTATTAGAGGATATGTTTGTACATTGCAGATTAAGCCCCATAAGACATTTTGCCGCACACACTATCCCATTCCCTGGCGATTAAAACAACCAGTTCAGGAAGAGATACAAAAAATGTTAAATTGGAATCTTATTGAACCTCTCGAACAGCCCATATTGTTCTCCGTTGCTTGTTGTACCAAAGCCAGGAGGAAAAGTTCGATTGGTATTAGATGCAAGGGAAATTAACAAAATAATAGTACCTGTGCGCACACATCCGGAGAACATCGATGAGTTAATACAGAAATTTCAAGATGTATACTATTTAACCAGTATTGATTTGAGAAGTTCGTTCTGTCAAGTCCAGTTAGACAGGGACTCAAGAAAATATACTGCTTTTATACACTCCTGGAAATGGAAAAAAGAACACATTGACACCGGTGTGTCAGACCCACCATACTTGCTCCGGACACTGCGAGAGGGCTGTACAAGCAATGATCACACGCACGGCACAGCGGACACACCAGGAACCGCGGTGTTGGCCGTCGAATGGCGCTAGCTGCGCAGCATTTGTGCACCGCCACCGTCAGTGTTACCCAGTTTGCCGTGGCATACGGAGCTCCATCGCAGTCTTTAACACTGGTAGCATGCCGCGACAGCGTGGACGTGAACCGTATGTGCAGTTGACGGAGTTTGAGCGAGGGCGTATAGTGGGCATGCGGGAGGCCGGGTGGACGTACCGCCGAATTGCTCAACACGTGGGGCGTGAGGTCTCCACAGTACATCGATGTTGTCGCCAGTGGTCGGCGGAAGGTGCACGTGCCCGTCGACCTGGGACCGGACCGCAGCGACGCACGGATGCACGCCAAGACCGTAGGATCCTACGCAGTGCCGTAGGGGACCGCACCGCCACTTCCCAGCAAATTAGGGACACTGTTGCTCCTGGGGTATCGGCGAGGACCATTCGAAACCGTCTCCATGAAGCTGGGCTACGGTCCCGCACACCGTTAGGCCGTCTTCCGCTCACGCCCCAACATCGTGCAGCCCGCCTCCAGTGGTGTCGCGACAGGCGTGAATGGAGGGACGAATGGAGACGTGTCGTCTTCAGCGATGAGAGTCGCTTCTGCCTTGGTGCCAATGATGGTCGTATGCGTGTTTGGCGCCGTGCAGGTGAGCGCCACAATCAGGACTGCATACGACCGAGGCACACAGGGCCAACACCCGGCATCATGGTGTGGGGAGTGATCTCCTACACTGGCCGTACACCACTGGTGATCGTCGAGGGGACACTGAATAGTGCACGGTACATCCAAACCGTCATCGAACCCATCGTTCTACCATTCCTAGACCGGCAAGGGAACTTGCTGTTCCAACAGGACAATGCACGTCCGCATGAATCCCGTGCCACCCAACGTGCTCTAGAAGGTGTAAGTCAACTACCCTGGCCAGCAAGATCTCCGGATCTGTCCCCCATTGAGCATGTTTGGGACTGGATGAAGCGTCGTCTCACGCGGTCTGCACGTCCAGCACGAACGCTGGTCCAACTGAGGCGCCAGGTGGAAATGGCATGGCAAGCCGTTCCACAGGACTACATCCAGCATCTCTACGATCGTCTCCATGGGAGAATAGCAGCCTGCATTGCTGCGAAAGGTGGATATACACTGTACTAGTCCCGACATTGTGCATGCTCTGTTGCCTGTGTCTATGTGCCTGTGGTTCTGTCAGTGTGATCATGTGATGTATCTGACCCCAGGAATGTGTCAATAAAGTTTCCCCTTCCTGGGACAATGAATTCACGGTGTTCGTATTTCAATTTCCAGGAGTGTATATGGAGGGAGAAGCTATTAGTTCAAGGTCGTTCCGTTTGGTCTCAATATCAGCTGTGGAGTTTTATTTCTGCGTTGGACTATGCCCTTGGACCAGAACTACGTAGTCGAATAACAATTTTTGTGGACGATCTATTAATTGCCTCTAAACTTTGGGAGGAACATGTACAACTTATTATGAGGATTTTTGCTGTGTTCAAACAAACTGGTATAACTGCAAATCTAAAAAAAATCCCAATTTTCTCTACAGAGAATTATATTATTAGGACATATGATTAATGCAAAAGGCATTCTTCCAACAGAAGCGAAGATTAATGCGATAAAAAATTTTCCAACTACAAGAAACAGAAGACAACTGAAAGGCTTTATAGGCTTGGCATGAAGCCAATATTTTTGTTTTTTCGTCGATTTATTAAAACTCAAGCAGTGAACTCTGAAGCACTAAACCGGCTCCTGAGGAAAGATGTACCATGGCAATGGTCTAATGATTGTGAAAAGGCTTTTTGTTAAATTAAGGATCAACTGATAAATGCTCCGTTATTATACCACCCGGATATGAATGTCGGATTCTGTTTAGCCACTGATTCATCAGATGTGGGATTAGGATTTTGTTTATCTCAAATTAGGTACATCGACGGTGTAAAAACCTTTTGTCCAGTTGCATTTGCTAGCAGAGTTTTATCCACCTGTGAAAGAGCATATACCACTACGGAATTGGAAGCTTTAGCAGTTATTTGGTCTTTGAAAAGGTTTAATTATTATGTATATGGCTCAAGGATAACCGTTTATTGTGACTACCAATCACTAGCCTTTTTACAAACTTGTAAGTTGCTGCATCCTCGCTTGTCAAGGTGGACGCTGGCGCTGCAAGAATATCAGTTTCAAATTATTCATGTAGCCGGAAAAGAAAATATTATAGCTGATGCGTTGTCAAGATCTCCAGAAGGAATAACACCTGAAATGGATGTAAATAATAAGGCAGAATTTCCAGTGCTTCTTCTTCAAGAAAATAATTACAAGTTATATTACATTCATTTATGTAAGACAATGGGTCAACTTCAGAAGAAGGATCGGCGATGGAATGCTATAATACGACAATTCAATCAACAAAATCCTACGGTCAATTTGGAATACTACCGGCTTGTGAATAATATTTTATTTTTTAAATCTGGGAAGGCTGAGAATCCAAAGTGGTGTGTCTGCATACCCGAAGAATATGAAGAACGATTAATTTGGTTTACACATTTGACCTGGGGTCATGTTGGTGTTGTAAAGTGTGCCAATAAGATTAGATATTATTGTTACTTGCCAAATATAAGGCGAAAAGTGCACAAAGTCATACAGAAATGTGTTCTCTGTCAAAAGGCTAAGCCGGACAACAAGGGAAATAAAATTGCGCTTCACTCAATAATACCTGAAGCACCAAGATCACTTATATCATGTGATATTTGTGGACCACTTCCTAGAGCCAGAGGTGGTGTTAAGTACATTATTGGATTCTGTGATGTGTTTACAAAATATGTTAAACTATATCCTATAAAATCAGCAACTGCAAGAGCTGCCGCAGTAAAGTTAGTAAATGACTACATTCCTCATGCAGGGATTCCAAAATCTATAATCTCTGACAATGCGAAGATATTTACTGGATATTTATGGAGAAAATTAGTATCACAACTAGGAATAAAACAGATATTTACATCTTGCTACCATCCACATGGGAATTTATTTGAACGGGTTTTCCGAGAACTAAACAGATTCATGAGAACGTACTGTCATGATAAACAAACTACCTGGATAAACTATTTGACCGAGTTTGAGCAGATTTATAATAATTTACCACATAGTTCTACAAACTTTATCCCGAATGAACTGATGTTCAGAGATAACGAAAGAAACTTTTGGGTAGATAACTTGCCTAAACTCGAGGACACCAAAATGTCATGGGAAGAAAAAATTCGCGATGCTCTCAATAATATTACGGAGAAAGCAAGACAGCGAAAGGAAATCCATGATAGAAACATCAAACGGATTCAGACTTTCAATATCGGACAGAAAATTCTTTTAAGAAGACACATCAAGTCATCAAGGTTGAAGAAGGCCATCAGAAAATGGAATCTAATTTATACAGGCCCATATATAATAGTTGATATACCGAATCCTGGTGCGTATTTATTAGCATATCCGGATTCTGGAAGAATAAAAGGATTATTTCCTCATGCAGACCTAAAGAGGTACTTTTAAGGCAAGCGTGTCAAATTAAATGAAAAGTCTGTATGAAGTATTTGGGTGTTGAAAAAAAAAATAGAAGTGCGAAGGACAGTATGCCTCAGCTACTGTGATAGGTTAAATGACAGCATGCCAAGCATCTGTGATAGTTTAATGAACAGTAAGCCATTGCTTCTGTGATAGTATAGGAATATTTAGAAAAGTAAGTGGAACTGTAGTTATTGCTGCTGTGAAGACTTACGGATTATCTGTCGACACGATGATCACCAAAGAAGCTTGTGCGTGTGAAATAATATACATTCAGGGAGTGTTAATCTCCAGTGATAATAAGTTTACTGAAACTATATGATCGAATACGGCGCTTGCGTGTGAAGTTAGTGTTTGTAAACTGACAGTTCACAGGAGAACAAATGAACCGCGATTAGAATCGATTGCAGCTGTCCACAGACATAAAGACTCGCAGTTTTTTTTTTGTTTTGTTTTTTTTTTTTTTTTTTTTTTTTTGCGCGAACTAGATTCTATTTAAGAGAATTTAATTAACTAGCTTAGTGTGTTTTTATAAAATTAGAGTTAATAAGAAAGTTCTTCATTGAATTTATAATAATGTGTCATTTTCCAGTTGGATTTGTTTATTGTTATATTGCGTTCATATATGTTCATGAGAAAATGCGGCAATCGGAGTATAAAAAAGAAAAATTTGATCGTCAATCATTACTAACAAAGATTAATTTCAGCAAAATTTCATTGTAATCATGTATGAATAAGATATAATTTTTTTGGAAATTGTCTCAAATAATAAAGTTTTTAATATTCTGACATGCTATCCACATTCGTACTTGAAACCAAATTAGGAAAGATTCAGATCTACTTCCACCTGGAAAAGCCAACGAAACGAAAAAAAAAAAAAAAAAAAAAAAAAAAAAAAAAAAAAAAAAATAAAAAAAATATAACCAGGATTAGAACCTTTCGACTTACTCAAGAATATGGATGAAATTATTCATGTTTTCAAAATTGTTTTCCGATCTGGAGTTGTGATATTGAGCAAATACAGTATGGATTAAGACACCTAGGTGTGGAAAGTATAAGACGAATGGATTTTCCCATTCCTCAGATGGAAGATTGGATGGATCAGGTCCATATTTGAGTTCTAAATGAATCTAGAGAAATTCGACTAACCCTTCTCTTCCAGGAATCTTTAATAGTTGACCATTCCTTAGACGAATTTCGATTGTTTCATGCCACAATCCTGAGTACCTTTTCCTGAGGTTCCTTCTGGTCTCTCAAATCCGTTACGTCTCCTGTCCGGTACGCCAATGCGACGCCTGTCCTCCGTGCCGTGTCCCATGTTTAGAGGTCTGCGCGGATAAGAAAAGTGCAGTCCGCATCCGCACCGCATCCGCCCCGCATCCGCAAGGTCCTAATCCGCAACCGCATCCGCATCCGCAGCAATTAATCCGCATCCGCAAGTTCCTTATCCGCATCCGCATATATTTAAGTTTTGAATGAGTAATTAATAGTAATAGACAGCAGTACTTAGAATTATGGTATGTAATGACATAGTTATTGTTAGGGTGCCATTTCTGCCCCAACTTAACTACTTTTGACTTCTTAAATCACAGGAAATGCTCTATACCTACTTTAATGCAGACCATTCCAAACAGGAAAGCATTGGCGCTCCGGAGTACACACAGTAGTGGCTCAGATCTCGTGAGATTGGAAACGCTATTTAAAAAAATAAAATTCAATGTAATAGTATTAAATGATGAAAATACGTGTACAGAAACAATTATATTTCGCTGCTCTTGTGCTAAGGCAGCTGAAAATGACGATGGTTTTAAACTGTTACTAGCACATTGCATCATTTACCGACAGTTTTTCTGTACTCACTGCTTGGATGTGTCAAATTTTGAAGCCATTCATGTCAGCTGATGATTATATTATAGCTTACGAGTTCAGTCCTCGTCATTTCCAGGTGAAAATATTTACAGTATTAGGCCTACACTGCAAAACGCTGGCGCACCTACGAAAAAGTTAAACTGCCAGCAATAATTGACGTTGTCTGGAAGAAATAACTCGTCTTCCGAAGAGTGACAACAAAATCAGTGGTTATAGAAATTAGGAGTCCATTTAGCTTTAGCTAAAAATACGATTGAAATCTCGAACCTCACCTTTTGGTTGATTTATTGAATTAAGACCTAGCGATAAATGAAATGTCTGTTTCATTCTCAACTAAACAAAGTTTTTCACACTTTAAAACATCCTCAACGTTAGTCTAAATTACTAAGACAAAATTTGCAGTAGATTTCGCAGTTAATACTTTCAATGTCAAAAAATATTTTTTTTCAGAGTTTAATGGAACTGCAAACGATTTCAAGATGTCTATATAAAAACCACTGTCCCATAACTTCAAATATTAGGCACTGTTCCCTGTTAAGCAATACCGAGTTAAAATGTTGAATTTTGTTACGAATTTCAGCCCTTATCTTTACTAATTGGCTGGCAAATTAAAAGACACATTATTATTTTGGATGATTTGAATATTTTGTAAGTTTTCAATGTGATCAGAATAATCTTTCACGGGCTATCGCCGTCACAGCTTGTTGGTGGTCGTGAGCCGTAGTTTGGAGTCCCACTTGAAATTAATTACAAGGCCCGCCGTGCCACCGCTCCGGCCGGGCTGTTTCACTGTTCACAAAGAGCGACAATGCTCGGCGGCTGTAAATGTTAGTGTAGTGCACGCTAAAATTTAGGTAGGCACTTATGACATCATCATTACCTAGTTTAATAATATTGACGTGTTAGCTGTTGAATGTTCTTGTTGCGAAGAGTAAAATCTTAAAATTGAGCTCTTTAATACGAAAATTACAACAAAACAAATTTCTTGTAAAATATTTCTTTCTTTTACCTAATGCTACTTAAATGTTCTTGTTGGGAGTAGTAGAAATACTAACAATATGTCGTGGAAATTCTTTACTATAAATATTACAATAAAAACTCTCAGGCTTCAGATTAAATATTTTCATCTTCTGCTTGCTTCTGATTCAAATTCTGTAAAAGAAAGAATCAGATGAAAAAAAAAATTGTATCTAATTCAGATAAGACCAAAAAATACAATGAAGTAAGAGAAGCTGTACAAGTACTTTTTTACCTTGGAAGATTACTATGCAGGAACATGATGTCATCAATCGTCTGTGGCTTCAAAGACGTGCGTCGGTCCTGCATTATTTGTCCCGCAGTAGAGAAACTTCTCTCAGATGGCGCACTGGACGCTGGAATGCAGTCCACGAAGTAAGCGAGTTTGGAAGGACGCGGATAGACGGTGGTGGTGTGTTGGGGCTTATGGGCGCTCAACATCGAGGTCATCAGCGCCCTGACACACATTAAAAGGAACGAATGTGGACAGACCTAATAAAACTGAAGCACACACTCAAAGAAAGCAGGAAAAGAAGGAAAACGCAACACAAGAAAGTAAAACTAAGGAAAGGGAAAACATAGCAACAAGAATGCCACAGGAAATTGACATTAGCTGGCCACTTATATAAAATATGGGCGAGCTTGTCACACAGTGACCAGATTAAAATCCTCTCCCTAAAATCTTTGTAAAAACATTTGACATGGCACAGAACTTTAAAACTTTAACCACATTCTTCCGACGTTGCCTAAAAGAGATGGCAGGTCCGCTGGCAAGTCAGCCGCGGCCCGCTGGTCAGAAAATAAAACGCAATCCAATAAAACGTGGCGCACAGTGACCTGGACGCCGCAAGCACCACACATTGGAGGGTCCTCCGCCGGAGCAGGAAGCCATGCGTCATAGGGCTTTGGCCTATTCGAAGCCGAGTGAGGAGAACCTCGTCCCGTCGATGGGGCTGAAAGGAAGTACACCACACACGCGTTGTGGGCTTGACTATACGGAGCTTATTGTCAGTCACTTCCAGCCACTCATCCTCCCACCGACGCATGACTCGTGAGCTCAACAGCGAGGTGAGTGCGTGCAGGGGGATAGCACACTGAGATACTTGTGGGGCGAGACACGCCTCCTTGGCTGCAAGATCTGCCTTTTCATTCCCAGCAATTCCGACATGCCCCGGAACCCAGCAGAAAGCTGCAACCTTCCCCAGTCGCCGTAGTCGGAGGAGGGCATCCTGGATGGTCTGCACTACTTTGTCTGCCGGATACAAACGTTGCAATGAGTGAAGGGCACTGAGTGAATCGGAACAGACAAGAAATTTAGGAGAGGCAGAATGTCTCATCTGCTCCAGTGCCCGCAAGATCGCAGACAATTCTGCATCAAAGACAGTAAAAGTCTGAGGCAGTCGGACCTTGAGGACACGATCCGGAAAAACAACTGAGCAACCAACGGAATCCCCTTGTTTCGACCCATCCGTAAAAACAGCTACATAGTCGTGGTGCTCAGATAAAATGGCAGAAAATGCTGCATTAAAAACGGTGGCAGGAGTGCAATCTCTCTTGTACTGCAATAAATCTAAAATCACTCCGGGCCTCTTCAGTAACCAGGGTGGCAGGCGGTTAAAACCCTGGATTTGGGGTTGTACAGACTCCACACCGAGGGACTCTAGCACACGGCTCACACGGATCCCAAACGGCAACGTAGCCCGGGGACGGCGGGAAAAAAGGCGTTCCAGAGGTGGATGGGCAACAAGATGGTGAGCAGGCGAGCTAGGAGCTGCAAGAAACTTACAAGCCTGGCGCACCAGCAGGAGCTGCCGCCGGATGGTAAGTGGCGGTTCGCCAGCCTCAGCACAGAGCCTGGGTACGGGACTGGTCCGATAAGCACCCGTGGCCAGTCGAATCCCAGCATGGTGAACAGCGTCAAGGATCTGCAAATAAGACGGCCTTGCAGACCCATATACTGTGCACCCATAGTCCAGCCGTAAACGCACAAAAGCTCGATAAAACTGAAGGAGACGCGCCCTGTCCGCTCCCCAAGACCTGTGGATGAGGCACTTGGGTATGTTCAGTGCCTTCAGGGTTCTGGCTTTCAAGTCACGTAGGTGTGGCAGCCATGACAACCTGGAGTCGAAAATTAGGCCCAGAAACCGCACTGTGTCTCTAAAATGTAGGACAGTATCCCCCATATGCAAGGCAGGCAAAGTAAAAAGACGACAAGAACAACTAAAATGAACACAAACACACTTATCGGCAGAGAACCGAAAACCCGTCTTTGCAGCCCACTCCTCTAACCGCCGCACTGTTAGCTGCAACTGACGGCTCACGGTTGCAACACTGGAGGAGGAACAGAAAACAGCAAAGTCGTCCACAAACAAGGAGCACTGTACGGGACTCCTCACTGTAGACGTTATACTGTTGATGGCTATGGCAAAGAGGGTAACGCTTAAAACACTGCCCTGGGGGACACCGTTCTCTTGCTCAAAGCGATCAGACAGTGTGTTACCAGCGCGGGTCCGAAAAAACCGCTGAGACAGGAAAGACCGAATGAAAATGGGGAGGCGGCCACGAAAGCCCCATTGATGCAGTTGTGCAAGAATACAGTGTCTCCAAGTAGTATCATATGCCTTACTGATATCAAAGAAGAAACCGATACAGTGATGCTGACGGAGGAAAGCCTGCTGAATAACCGCCTCTAGGAGGGTCAGGTTGTCGACCGTGGGCCGAAATTTTCGGAATCCACACTGAAAGCGGCTAAGGAGCTGTCTGGTCTCTAACAGCCAGACCAGACGACGGTTAACCATCCGTTCCAGGGTCTTTCCGACACTGCTTGTCAAGGCGATACTACGATAACTACCGGAACATGTGCGGTCCTTTCCTGGTTTGAGGAGAGGGATGAGGATTGCCTCCCTCCACGACGTGGGGAACACTCCTGTCTGCCATATAAGATTAAGACATTCGAGGAGGATTTCCTTTGACGCCGCTGGCAGATGTCGAAGCATGGAGTACTGGATGCGGTCGTAACCTGGTGCAGTCTCAGAAGTCTCAGTAAGCGCCGATTCAAGTTCCCACATGGAGGAAGGGGAGTTGTAGGCCTCAGAACTGTTCGACCGAAAGTCCAAGTTTGCTCTTTCGACAGTCGCACGGTAGCGACGAAACGCTGGATCCTGGGTTGCAGTGGCAGTACTTTGTGCAAAATGCTCTGCCAGCGTCTGAGCAATGGCTCTGGGTGTCGTTTGGAGGCATCCCTGGTTCAGGACTGCAGCTATTGGTAAACGGCTACGTTTACCAGAAATCCTCCGGATGGCTTCCCATACTTTAGTGGAACAAGTGGAACGGTTGATGGATTCCAGTAACTCCTGCCATGACCTTTTCTTGCTCTCTTTAATGACACGGCGTGCCCTGGCTCTCGCGATTCGAAAGGCGGTAAGATTGTCCGCTGTTGGGCGGCATTTAAATCGGCGAAGAGCCGCACGCCTGTCCCGGATGGCTGAACGGCACTCTTCTGTCCACCAAGGCACAAGGCGCCGCTTAAGAGGGCCAGAAGACTGTGACATGGACAGGTCAGCAGCATGATGGATCACAAGTGTGATGTGATCCACCCATTCCTGTACGCTGTTGTGGCGTTCAAAGACAGCCAACCGAGTGAACAGTGGCCAGTTAGCTCTGCCAATCATCCACGATGGCGGCCTCCGCTCCAGCAATACACCATCCAGGAGATGAATGCGGATGGGGAAGTGATCGCTGGAATGAAGGTCGTCAATGACCTCCCAGTGGGCAGAGTCAGTGAGGGTTGGAGAGCAGAAAGATAGGTCAATGGCTGAGAATGACCTAGTAGCAGTAGAGAAATGAGTCGGAGTACCTGTGTTGAGGATGCACAACACTTGAGATGTTAGGAGGCTCTCCAAAATTCGACCTCGAGTGCAAAGAGAAGTGGAGCCCCGCAGGACATGATGGGCATTGAAGTCTCCCAGGAGGAGAAATGGGGGGGGGGGGGGGGGGGGGGGGAGTTAGTTGGTCGATCTGTGAGAGCGTCTAAGGTCATTGCATCCAGAGGGGGTAAATAAAGGGAGCAAACGGTAAGCCTCCGACGTGAATGAATTTCAACTGCAACTGCTTGCAGGTCAGTATCCAGGAGTAGAGCAGGGGAGTGGTGGTCATTACTGACAAACACGGCGACTCCGCCTTTGGCCTTTTCTCCAGTCAGGTCATCTTTGCGATATAACGTATAGCCCCTTAGTACAGGAGCATCAGATGGTTTTAAATGCGTTTCCTGTAAACACAAGCACAGGGGGCGTTGCTGTGCTAGGAGGTTCAGTTCCTCCACATGTGCCCGGAATCCATTCATGTTCCACTGTATAATGGGAGCCATCTATCAGGGTGGGAGGACCTTCATTCTCACTTTCTGTCGAGGAGGAGAGCCCACAACAGGTGGAGGCTCAGTTTTGGGGCGAGATGATTGCCCCAGTCTGACATCAACCTCCATCGCCTCTGAAGAGGAGTCGAGAGAGACGTCAGAGAGAATGACATCAACATGAGCAGACTGTATAACTTCAGTCTCCTTCACTGGGCGAGTCTTTACCTTTGGCTTTGGTTTAGATTTTCTGGCCTGAGGTGGCATTGGAGCCAAAACCTCAGAAGCAGTAGGGGGGTGTAGCAGCACTGGGAAGTGCACAAGAATGAACCTGGGAAGGGGCAGGAAGTTCCACTATGTCAGCTACCACAGCCTGGTCGGAAGGCCGGGGGGGTGAGCAGCAGGCTTCACAGAAACGGCAGCAGCACACGTACATTGACAAACGCAGGTGTTTTTGCAGACAGTTGCCACCTCCGTTTGTGTAGCGGCATCGGTTTTCAGGACTGGCTGTTTGAGAACGGAAGAAATGGAAGCAGCGAACGTGGGCGGCTACATGGACTTGTATATTTTCTTTGTTTCACCATACGGGATGCGTTTTGTGGTTTTAAGTTCCTGGATCTTCCGTTCCTCAAGGAAAACTCTGCATTCCCTACTCCACACAGGGTGATCCCCAGAGCAGTTGACACACTTGGGAAGAGAAGAGCAACCAACTCCCTCATGGGCGGCTTTACCACAATTCCCGCAAGTGGCTTCCCCTCTACAGACGAGAGTATAACTGTGAACAATTCCTCGCAACATAATTTTTCGCTTCCTTTACAACTTCACCTTTTTCGGCACTCCTAAGAAATTTTAGGTTTTTATATTTTGGATTCAAAAACGTTGCAAGTTTATGGGTTACTGTTATGTCCCATTTGCTGATTAAAATAGATTTGGTTGTACTCTTTAAATCTATCAGAAATGGGCTGTTGCCATCAAGGAAACAGAAAAGTTTTAACTTCCACAACACATATAAATAAAGCCTAGGGGTTTTGGAGGCTTCGAGATCACAAGAAGCTATTTTAAATTGTGTCAGAAAGGTTATTATATCTTCCAACATCCTCTTGTCTACAGAATCAATCAAATTATCTTGATTTTTCTGTGACAAAATTGACAGAACTTCAAACAATTGTGAATTAATGACTCAAACATATCCAATTTACTGTTCCATCGTGTGTCTATATCTCCTTTACAATGACTTCTGAAGGCGATTCTGAGACTAGATCGTTTAAAGAAAGTTGTGATAGCTCGACAGGAATTTATTTGTCGCCGCACGTCACTCTTCTCATCATTCGCGTCTCCTCGAGTCGTGTGGTCCAGCACAGTATTAAGAATGTGTGCTGAGCACGAGAGCCTCTTGCATTGGCGAAGTGCTGCCACAATATTTGGACCTTTATCCGTAACGAACACGATGATATTCACAGTACTGAATAAATCGAACGACCGTAGTACCTTAATTAATTCAAGTTTAATGTTTTCTCCTGTTTTTTTAATCTCACTCTCAAAATTTCTGGTGCACAACACTCGACCCTGATGTTTCACTTCTTCATAATTAACATAATGTGCATTCACTGCCATATAGTTTATTTTACAGTACGAATCAGTCCATAAATCGACAGTTAGTGCTCCACTTATATCTCTGAATATATTCTTCACTTCTGCGGAGACAGTTTCACGCAGTCGATCGGCCTTTTCCTTCAAATTTCTGGATATGGTGGTTGGATGAGGTAGCAGCTCCTTAGCACTCACTGCACCGTACTTGGCCCCCACATCAATAAGAAACTGTGCCGTCTCGAGAAACCCAGACCCACACGCAACTTCGAATGTTAAAATGTCTTTGCTGACAAGATTGAAAAGTTTTTCTGTCGCGGCTGTCTTCAAATTTGGCGGGACTTCAGGAACTTTCACGTCTCTCTTGGTGTTTAAATAAGTAATTATGCTACTTTGTTCACCCTCACAGAATGTTTTAGCAAATTTGAAGTTCCACTTTTGTGTCCAGTATAGGAATATACTTTTTTACATGCAAAACAAGCCACTATATCTTTTATCTTTTCGTTGCCATCAAATACGTATCCGAATTTTTTCCAAATTGGCCATTTCAATTTGTTTTCCTTCCCTAATGTAAAATCACCTTTTTTCACCTTACACGAAATTGTATCCATCGATACGGTGTTCATTTGAATAAAGAACTCTCACTGATATTTGCTACGATGCACGTTGTTACTCGGTCACTGCAAAGCGCTAACTTTTTTTTACGGGCCTTGGCGCTAACTGAAGACAGCGGAAAATTGCAACGGGCACCTGTCTGGTAGACAGTGGGCAGGTTTGCCACCCAGAGAGCACTTCACAGGCCACACAAAAGACACGGTCGCGGAAACGGATTAGCGCAGGTCTCTTGGGTAGAGCTACGTCGGTCGTAGCCAGGGGCTGAGGACAACAGATATCCGCTCTACCCGGGCCCTGCAAGATTCCAAGAATGTCAACATACTTGAATTTTTCATCTAACATTGCAACATACGTACTGGGCAGATACTTTGCTCATTATCCGCAGATGACACGCGGATACCCGCGCCGGTCGCGATTTTATCCGCCAAGTAACAAATACCGCGGATATCCGCGGCTATATCCGCGGATATCCGCATCTGCGAGGACCTCTACCCATGTTCCTGTTCGATCACTTTCACCGCAGTTCAGCAAGACATCAACGAAGAAAAGTTTTCAGAAGATTGTAAAAATTAGCATGTGTAAAGATTTTTTTTTTTTTTTTGGCTATGAGGCAGATTTTATCTTTCCTATGAATTCTAGAATATCTCTCAAATTTCTAAATTATTCTGTCTTTCCTATCATCTGTGATACCTAGTTGGGGTCTAAGCCTCCAGGTTTTCCGGGGTTTCCCTGTGAAGGCCAGTTCCTGAATAGGTAGACCTGATTAACAACTATATAAATCCATCTTCCCTGGTTGTGTACGTGGGATGCGGGTATGCCCCAGTGCACGTGAAAGCAACAACTAGGTATCTAGGTAACGAAGATACCAAAACTCTTTCAATTCTTGTAATCAAAAAATCTTACTAACCTTTTAAAATTTATAGGAACGTATGTTCCACAAATTCTAACGAGTTAGCTAATCCAATAGTTAGCTCGCAAAGTGGATACATATCAACTTTGCTCGTTGCGAGGGGCGATGTAATGTCTCTTGCAGCGGTCTCTCTGCGATATTTTCAGAAATTTTATAAATTATATAACTCAGTACATATCTCGAAATATCTCTTCTTATCTTACCGATTCCTAAACTTTAATGTACGATGATTATCAATGCAAAGTAGTTTCAAGCCCTATTATTCCTTGGAGCGTCCATTTACTCCAAGGAATAGCTTCTCTGCTATCTATGTTTTCTCTTATGAAAAGAATGAAGGATCTTGCCGCTTAGCCGTGAAAGAAGGAGGATGTATATGTATGTATTGTTGAGCTAGTCGCCATCTTGATGAGATTCTGTATGAGAAGGAATTTAATACATGAACTAAACTAAAGTAAGTGTGTTCGCGTGTTATTTAACTGATTATTATTGACAGTGTTTGCTTACTACGCTGTGTTGCACGGGATCAGTGGGGAACGTCTGATTTACACTGGACGAACCTGCCGTTTTGTATGCTCAAGATATCCAGTTACTTCAAATAAACAGGCTAACACTGTCTTACCAGCAGATCTCCGGTCTTCTCCATGTGATCAACGAAAGTTGATAATTATTACAAATGTTTTCAGATCGACTGACAATTTTCGTCGCACCGAGCCTTCGAAATTGCTTCACTGCCTTATGGAATTTAAGTTAAGCTCAATTTAATCAGGATAGAACAGTATTGAACAGTGTGAATGTGATAAGCCTGCTTTGTGAATGAAAATTCCCTTAACATACGCATGTTTTTACTATCCTGATCAGTGAAGCTAAATCAGGTCGGTGTGAGAGAGGCTTTTAAATTTTTTGAATACCACGAACAAATATTAAAAACTGTTATGTAAACCTCAAACACAAATGAGTTCCATGGAAAACCTCATGTGTGAATTACTCAGAAAACTAGAATTAAAAGAGAAAGAACGCGAAGAAAGTTTAATTAAAAAAGTAGTATGCGTAATAAATTAAAAGGACAAAGAGCGCGAAGATAGGGAGACAGCGTGTCACAGGGATCTGATAGGAGAGCTCATCGCTGTCATGGAAGCGCGCGACATGGTGATATTGGACCATGTACGCACGGGAGTCAGCAGGATACAAGCACAGGTTGATTCTGTGGTTGGTTGAAGCGAGGTATAGCTGCGAGAATAGTTGCTCCAGCGAGCAGCCTGAAAACAAGACGCGATACGGTAATGCACCGATCATTAAGGTGCAGGGCAATTATAATCCTATCCCGCAGAAAAACAGCAATTATTGTGAAACATACGAAGGAGATGGTAATGCAGCAGCGGTGGGCGAGATTGCGCCTACGCTTGCGCGCATGAAATTAGATGAGTCGGTGTTAAAACAACGACACATCCTGTCTTTCAAATGGTTCAAATGGCTCTGAGCACTATGGGACTTAACATCTGAGGTCATCAGTCGCCTAGAACGTAGAACCACTTAAACGTAACGAACCTAAGGGCATCACACACATCCATGCCCGAGGCAGGATTCGAACCTGCGACCGTAGCGGTCGCGCGGTTCCAGACTGTAGCGCCGAGAACCTGACGGCCACTCCGGGCGGCCATCCTGTCGTCTTTGGAAAAAAAAAAACTTTAGAAACATAATGTCCAGCTAATGGTCAGAAAGACAAAAGATACAATTAGTAGTATCGTACATTACTGGAGATGCGGCTCTCTGAGCTATGGAGGCTGCAGAAATGTGCGATAACTTTGAGGAATTCGAGAAGCAGTTTCTTAATAAATTCTGGTCCTTGAGTGCTCAAGAAAGACTAAGAAAACAGGTCTATAATCCAGAGTTGTATACCGTTAAGAAAGTTCATTACGAAAATATTCCGAAAGGTACCTGAGTATGACAGGGTACTGGACTGAACCGATCTCTACACGAGACGTCTTGCGAATCTTACAGGCAAAGTTGCCTATTGCTATCCGGGAAAAATTAATCAATGTCTTGAAGCATTCATATCAGTAATTGATTCCCTGGATTTAATTAAGGAAGACGCTAGACAAGCAGTAGGAGAAACGAATAGCGCCTCCAACAACAACAATGGCAAGAGTAATAAAGGTTTTGCAAGCCCACGGAAGAATGGGCAACCGAATAAAGGAAATAATTACAAAAATGGGAACTACGTCAAGGGTAGTAATTTTCACACTCCAGAGAATCAGGCTCAAAGTGTAAACGGTAATAAACGGTATTTTAAAGGCGACAAACAAGGTTATACTAGGAAGTGCCATAATGATGGCAGCTTCGGAAATAACTACCAGTCGAAAAATATGAAAACACAGCATGATCAATGGCATGACCGCACGCAGGGAAGTGTGCCGGTCAACATTATGAAGTACTTCGCCGGGAACAGCTTGGGCAGTGAATGCGCCAAACTTAATACCGGCGCCAAGTCAAAATGAACATATAGTAGAGCACATGACGGAGCAAAAACAGGACTCCACATGGCCGTTAAACGCACAGCGACCAGCATAAGTCCCCCATGCTTGGTCGATAGGAAGTTAAGTGGGGGCGCAAGTAGGGCACAGACAACCAAGCGACGATACAACGATGGCATGGATACACGAGACGAACTCTCAAGGGACCCCGAGAGGCAATTCGTCAAAAGTAAAGAGTGTGTACAAACCGCGCTGTAGGCGACGAGTAACAATGTACCGGTAAATGTGATCATCGATACTGGTGCATCGATGTCGTTCATGACTGAGGAACTGTGCGGGTATATTGCTGTGGTGAAAACATTGCCACGTCTTCCGGTGCAGAATTATCGAATCCACAAGGCGATAAAAGGGAAAAATGAAAGTATAAAGTTGCAGGTACAGGCGGAGGTAACCGAGGGAAATGAAGTCATAAAATGCACGTTCCTGGTGGTAAAGCACCTCACGGTCTCATGTATCCTGGGGTTTAGATTTTTTACGAGACAGGCACGCGCGATTGTAGACTTGGCTCGAGCTTCCGTAACTTTCGTTAGTGAAGGAAGGCAAATAACTCTGAACCTTCCTAGGAACACGGTCGGTGATAGCATGGAATATGAGAGTCTCAACATGACCTACTAGGAGCCGCAAATTATGTTTTTAAAGGGAAAAGAAATGTTTGTTGGTTACCCTACATATATTGTGGACTCTCATGAAGAATTAAAAGACATCATAGGAGAAATTTAAAGAAAAGTTGACGAGTCAGAATATTTGAACTCGAGTCAACAGCAGCAGTTGAAACACACTCTAACACAATATGCACCTGTATTTTCGGCGAAACCCGGCATGATAAAAGGTTACGTCCACGATATGCAGGTCAATGAGCACGAAACGTTTTGTCGCACCACGTATTCCATTCCTCACTCAAAGAAAGAAGCTGTCTGGAAAGAAATAAAAAAGATGTTAGAATAGGGGGGGGGGTGATATAAACCTCACTATCATCTTATTACAGCCCCTTGCTTCCGGTCCAGAAGGCTGACGGCAACTTAAGATTACTACTGGATGCCCTAGACATAAATCAAATTATATTGCCTGTACGTACTCGTCCAGAGAACTTAGAAGAGCAAATTCAAAGATTTCAGGGAGTGAAATTTCTTCCCACGATCGACCTTCGATCGTCCTACTGGCAGGTGTTATTATCGGAAAAATCTAGACAGTACACAGCTTTCATCTTTGCAGGACGAAGCTATCAGTTTAGAGTATTACCTTTTGGCTTGAATGTCAGTGCAGGCGTTTTTATTGCTGCAGTGGCACTGTGTTAGGACCAGACTTACTTGAAAAGGTAACTGTCTATGTAGATAATTTGTTAATCGCAGCTACCACGTGAGAAGAACATCTTCAGTTAATGGAAAGAGTCTTACAGCGCTTCAAACATCCAGGTGTAATGGCGAATTTAAAGAAGTCGAAGTACAGTAGAGAAGAGATTAAGTTCTTGGATCACATTATCTCGCCTCAAGGGTTTGTGCCAGATAGCAAGAAGCTACAGGCGATTTAAGTGTGTCCTTATCCAACTACCCAGAAACAATTAAAGGCGTTTTTGGGGTTAGCTTCATTTTTAGGCGTTTTGTGCCTAAACAGCTACTAAATAGTTCTGAATTAGTAGGACTGCTAAAAAAGAACATAGTCTGGCACTTCACAGAGGAGTGTAAGGAAGCATTTGACAGGATACGGGAGGCTATGCTCAATGCACCTCTATTACACCATCCAAACATGAAAGAGGATTTCTGTCTTGCGACTGACGCATCGGTTTCGGGATTGGGGGCTTGCTTGTTCCAAGTAGACACTCAGGGGTCACAATCCGAAATCAGGGTCATTGGATTTGCAGGTAGGTTCATATCTGATTGTGAAAGAGCATGCTCAGTCACAGAACTTGAGGCATTGGCAGTAGTGTGGAGCTTCAAGAAGTGTCATTACTATGTGTTTGGCAGACATGTAAAAGTTTTCTGCGACCACCAAGCATTGGGCTATTTATTAACTTGTATGCTGCTTCATGCGAGATTTGCTCGATGGGCATTGTTGTTACAAGAATATGATTTTGAAATCAGGTATGTGGAGGAAAGTGACAACGTGATTGGGGACGCACTATCACGCTTGCCACAAGGTTTACCCCAGTTCGCTGAACTCGTTGAACAGTCGACCGAATTCAAAATACTACTGTTGAAAGATGAGACATGTAAACTTAAGTTTACTAAAATGTGCAAGCACATGGCGAGACTGCAGGAGGAAGATGATATGTGGAAAAGTATACGGGATAAGCTAAAGGAAGATCTGGAGGGGAGGGAAAGTAAACATTTTCTCCTTCAAGGGGACATCCTGTATCACCGTATAGAGTGGAGAGTGTGCATACTGCAGGATCAAGTATGAAATGCCATCTGATATACACATAATACCTGAGGCCACTTTGGTGTTAAAAAGTGTGCCAGGAAATTGGCAAGATATTGCTACTCTCTGAATATGCAGAGACATGTGAATGAAATAATTAGAACGTGCTTTACCTGTCAAAAGGTCAAGCATGTCAATCAAAGCACTTTATCTGAATTGAACCCAATAGTACCTAAAGTACCTTTGGAGATAACCTCGATGGATGTGACAGGCCCCCTTCCGACGGCTTGGTTGGCACTAAGTATATATTTGCCATATATGACATATTTATCAAATATGTGAAGCTGTATCCTATGAGGACATCAACAGCAACGAATATGCTAAAGCCCATAGAGGATGATTACACGTCATCGGTAGGGAAACCTAAGGCAATGTTGTCGGATAACGCAACATACTTTCGAGGAAAAAAGTGGAAGGATTTCACTGAAAAACATGGAATTAAGCATATTTCTAAGGCATTCTTCCATCCCAGTGTGAATCCCGTAGAAGGCTCTTTCGAGAATTAAATCGCTTTATGAGAACATATTTACCTAGTCAACAAACCAAATGAATTGACTATGTACATGTATTTGAAGATATCTATAAAATTTGCCTCATGACTCCACGGGAGCAACTCCTTTTGAACTAATGTTTGACCAAGAAGAAGAAAATGAGTGGACTCGGTCTTTGCCTAAAATCAATGACCAAATATCTTGGTAAGATAGATTGACAGAAGCTTATGCCACACTGCAAAGACAGGCAGAATTTAGAAAAAACTGTCATAGGAAGAAACTTGGCGCAGTGCAAAAATACAATGTCAGCGATGTAGTACTAGTACGGCATCACCCGAAGTTGTCAATTTTGAGAAAAGTGAACAAAAAGTGGCAGCTGTTGTACACAGGGCCCTTTAAGATTGTTGATGTACTGCACCATGAAAGTTATCTGTAGGGAACAACAGATTACAAAAAAATAAAAGGAGTCTATACTCACAAGGATTTAAAACCATTTATAAGAAATGTAGAGAACCAGCTTGATATGCTGGGGAGGGCTACTTGGCCAGAGTAATTAAGGATGAAAATTTAATTGGTGTTTAGAGGATTACAATGTATTTTGTTTGTGTTTTTTACAATTACTGTGTATCTCATTTGTGTTTTTAAAATTACTTTGTATATGTGAAAATGTATGCAAGCGACAGCGTGAGATGTACATACTAGTATATATCATTGATTACAAAGTCAAAGTATTGTTTCTGGAAGAAATAATTTCATGGAGTGGGAGTTAACTGATAATGAAAAGAAGAAAGTCATCAGGACTTAGAAGCTTTTTCTGGTAAATATAGTTAAGATAGTTAGTAAAAAAAATAAAAAAACCTAAGATCATTAGAAGGTCACAGTTATTTCTTTAAATTTTGCAATTTCAGTTAAAGAGATTTCTTTTTGCAATTAATATTTTATGTTCTTTGTGAATATATATTGGATGTAAGTGTGAATAAGTGCATTTTGGGTAAATAAATATGGCATGCACCACAGGGGGAAACTTGTTACCGATTTGTATTACGTGATACCATTCCAAGGTTACATAAAATCCCATATTGGAAAATTGTAAGAATTTGAAATAATGTTTCGCGACTGCAACCGTTCGGTGAGGGACTGATAGCTGGTTGTACTTGGAATAATGTCCTACACACCATCAATAAATGACAAAACAAAAAATGGGCTAAATCAGTAAATAATCTGGGCAACAACATTGTAAACCTGAATCGTTGGCTCGTCCAGATGGCTACTTAGCTGATGCTTTTCCGAAACACTACGAAGGATGTTTATTATGTGTAGCGTCAGGTTGTCAATAAACATACTTCACTTGGTTGTTGTCATTATTAAATGATTACAGTTTCATTTTGTCAAAGACACTTGTCTGCAGACTAGTGTATTTTGTAAAAGGACTGTTGCTGTTTCAAACGACGCAGTAGCGATCTGTAAAACGAACAGTGTTAAACAACTGTATTAAATGTTGTGGTCACCATATATGACAATTTTCGTAAAAAGAAGTGCACCTAATGTGGTGGATCTGGATCAGTGATACAAATCAGTGCACCTTGTCATAGACGTCAGTGGCGTGTGTCAACACGGACTGGTGAAATGCGTACTGGAAACATACATGGACACCCACAACATTGCGTGTGTGCGGAATGTACACACGTCCTTAAATTGTGCTGTGTGCAATATGGAGAAAGATTGCTACATTTTTAAATAATTAAGTTACTTCTGCGCGACAAGAACTGGTCGAACTAAAAAAGTTCACAAACATACACGTACATTAACTACACGGAATGGGACACAATATAAAATGTGCTAATAAAACTTCTTTACAGATGTGGGGTGTGTAAGTGTGAATTCTAATGCGTGTGTGACTTATTTCAAGTACACGGCTGTACTGCTGCGGACGAGACGCGCGAGCGGGCTAGAGGACGGCCAACAATGCAGAGCGCGTGTGCGGCTGCAGTCTCAACGCCACGGCAGCACGCCGTCTTCATCTCGCCGCGGACCTACGCCACAAATCATCACCAACGAAAGAGACAAACTTTTCGTCATGAAAAATAAATAATGACCTTATTGTTTCTGCAACTTCCATTTCTATGATGGCAACCTAACAATTGTTTATCTATATTGTAAATGTAGAACGTTTCTATAATAGGATTATCTCATATAATATGTTACTTGTTATAGTAACTAAATTCATGGGAAACTACAATATTTGTCTTTGTATTAAAGCAAATTAGAGGCTTGTTTTGTGCGTAGTCTCAGGCACTGGAGTGGTTTTTTCAAGGTTTTCCCATTGCCGGTTAAACCTGAATAGGGGGGGCCTTTACTTTTTTTAACCCGTGGACTTTGTTATATTCGTAACAGACCACACGCAAGTCAAGCAGGGGAGCAGGAAATATAATCGAAGTAACTAGAGGGATAATACTTGTTACTTTGTACAACATATCCCTGTAAGATACTAATGCCTAATTAAGAGAGAAATGTAGTAATACAAATTTTATAATGAACTTTAGATCTAAAAATGTTGATAGTGTTTGTATTTTGCTAAGGGAAAAATAATTACCAAATTTTGTGGGGGAGGGGGGCATGTGTCATCCCCATGACGTTGTTGTGAAAATTTACGAAACTGGTGAGACGATATAAAAACAATCGTAATTACGAAAACATTGATAAAAGCCATAAAGACGATGTGTTATGAAATATTGCAAAATGATATAGAGAAACAACAATGAAAATTACTATGAATATTTCATGGATAATCTGTGAACAAAGATAAAACTGAACAGACAGTCCTCTAACGAGGAAGAAAGAAAAACAACTAACTACTCTTCGTTTTGTTCTTCATTGTAGACGGACGTCATTGACGATTAGTGATGAGAATGGTATGTGTTTCTTACTAATACTATAAGAAAAAGCATTCCTGTGGTAATAACAATTAATTCTACAGATGCCTAAACTTGTGCTTTCCTTTCAATAGTGTAGGGAAACGCATCCTATAATTATTAATAAACAATTTGCGTATCTGCTTAAGTGTTTCACTTGAAACTGAATTAATATTTCATTACTGAAACAGTTTTTGTGTTAGCCTCAACCAGTCAGCACGGATCAGGTCTACACGATTCACTACATAAAAAATAATTGTAATTCAGATGTAAATAGAAAATAGCTTTCAAAGAATTTTAATCAGTTCTACAACAAAATTTCAATGCGAACCTCACAGAAAGCCCAGAGTCTCTTCTCATTAACGGAACAATGAAGCTGGTCGGATTTTAATGTGCGCGACATTTAGCTTTGCTACATTTCACGTCAAATACGCTAAACACAAACTTACTAGACTGCTTAAACTCGCAGTCGAAAAGAAATTAACATTATTCGCACAACAATCTGAGCCTTTCACGTAACCGTCAAGATTTTAATGTACTTTAACAGAGCATTTGAGCTTCGTGTTGCAGAGCGGCACTGCATGTCTGCAAACGACGAAAGGTACGTGAAACATAATATTCTAATGACGACAGGCCCTCAAAAAGCTAAAGGCGCCCAAGAAAAGTCCATTAAGGTGGCTTCAATGGTGTTGCACTTTCTAGTTTGCATCCTTTCACATCGGAGAACATCATTACGTGTTAGTACAATTCAGTATTCTGCATTTAGAACTGCATTTACCATTGATACTGAGAATAAGTCATCTTAATTATTTCTTGCGCTACACGAACATTGGCAGTAACATCATACAGTACAGAAAGTAGTACAGTCAGATGATAAAATTTGGTGAAATTCCAGAGCAACATGGTTGTTGTTTTCATTTAATATGAGGTACGAGTTATTGAAATCCAAAACAGCTTTCTGTTCGACCAGAAAGCCCATACCCAACATTACGTTGATGGTGAGTAAGGGAACAATTCAAAAATTAGAATAAAATGTGCGACCATGCACAGAGAAAGGTTAATGTGTTTTACGTCGACGCCTTTGCTAGAAATTTTGTTTTGTTCAATGGAAAGTCGGACAGAAGTTATCGTGATTACACTTATTAAATGCAGCATCTCTTATTGCAGAAACAGGTGAAAATGAATCTATCACAGCAGTAATTTTATGTGTACCTACTTTTATTTCAATGATGGTGTGTGTAGCTGTCTTCTTAACCTGATTCTTTTCTTGCAAAAGCCGGCCGCTGAGGTCGAGCTGTTCTAGGCGCTGCGGTCCCAGGTTCGAATCCTAGATCTAGATCTAAGGATCTCGGGTATGGATGTGTGTGATGTCCGTAGGTTAGTTAGGTTTAAGTAGTTCTAAGTTCTAGGGAACTGATGACATCAGATTTTAAGTCCCATTGTGCTCAGAACTACACTCCTGGAAATGGAAAAAAGAACACATTGACACCGGTGTGTCAGACCCACCATACTTGCTCCGGACACTGCGAGAGGGCTGTACAAGCAATGATTACACGCACGGCACAGCAGACACACCAGGAACCGCGGTGTTGGCCGTCGAATGGCGCTAGCTGCGCAGCATTTGTGCACCGCCGCCGTCAGTGTCAGCCAGTTTGCCGTGGCATACGGAGCTCCATCGCAGTCCTTAACACTGGTAGCATGCCGCGACAGCGTGGACGTGAACCGTATGTGCAGTTGACGGACTTTGAGCGAGGGCGTATAGTGGGCATGCGGGAGGCCGGGTGGACGTACCGCCGAATTGCTCAACACGTGGGGCGTGAGGTCTCCACAGTACATCGATGTTGTCGCCAGTGGTCGGCGGAAGGTGCACGTGCCCGTCGACCTGGGACCGGACCGCAGCGACGCACGGATGCACGCCAAGACCATAGGATCCTACGCAGTGCCGTAGGGGACCGCACCGCCACTTCCCAGCAAATTAGGGACACTGTTGCTCCTGGGGTATCGGCGAGGACCATTCGCAACCGTCTCCATGAAGCTAGGCTACGGTCCTGCACACCGTTAGGCCGTCTTCCGCTCACGTCCCAACATCGTGCAGCCCGCCTCCAGTGGTGTCGCGACAGGCGTGAATGGAGGGACGAATGGAGACGTGTCGTCTTCAGCGATGAGAGTCGCTTCTGCCTTGGTGCCAATGATGGTCGTATGCGTGTTTGGCGCCGTGCAGGTGAGCGCCACAATCAGGACTGCATACGACCGAGGCACACAGGGCCAACACCCGGCATCATGGTGTGGGGAGCGATCTCCTACACTGGCCGTACACCACTGGTGATCGTCGAGGGGACACTGAATAGTGCACGGTACATCCAAACCGTCATCGAACCCATCGTTCTACCATTCCTAGACCGGCAAGGGAACTTGCTGTTCCAACAGGACAATGCACGTCCGCATGTATCCCGTGCCACCCAACGTGCTCTAGAAGGTGTAAGTCAACTACCCTGGCCAGCAAGATCTCCGGATCTGTCCCCCATTGAGTATGTGTGGGACTGGATGAAGCGTCGTCTCACGCGGTCTGCACGTCCAGCACGAACGCTGGTCCAACTGAGGCGCCAGATGGAAATGGCATGGCAAGCCGTTCCACAGGACTACATCCAGCATCTCTACGATCGTCTCCATGGGAGAATAGCAGACTGCATTGCTTCGAAAGGTGGATATACACTGTACTAGTGCCGACATTGTGCATGCTCTGTTGCCTGTGTCTATGTGCCTGTGGTTCTGTCAGTGTGATCATGTGATGTATCTGACCCCAGGAATGTGTCAATAAAGTTTCCACTTCCTGGGACAATGAATTCACGGTGTTCTTATTTCAATTTCCAGGAGTGTATTTGAACCATTTTTTCTTGTAAAAGCGTTTCTCTAATGTCGTCGAAATTGATTACATTTGCAATTGCTGTTTTGAAAGATTCTAGTTACTTATCGTAGTTGCAGACTAAAGCAACAGGGTTGTCTTCTAGTCATGTAGTATTTGGCATTTGATTACTTCTCGAAGCTTGTTGCGGCATCTCAATAATTTGTACAGTTCGGCTATTGTGGTCATTAGGGTTTTGAGGTGGATGTCAACGTACGTCAGGTTCATTCAGAATAAGTGGAGGTTCTTGCTGAAACTGTCCGTGATTCTGGAAAAACGTGTTGTTGCTGTAATTACGACGAAAATTCAGATTATGGCCACTTAGTTTGTTGCTGTAACCAGTCTGATATAGAACATTTCGGTTGAAATGCGATGTCTGATTTCTATACACGAAATTATTGCCTTATGGTGTAATATTATTGTTATGCTGTTGCGTGTTCACGGGAGTTTGCGGTGAACCATTGAAGTTGGGCTGACCTTGCTGAGAATATTGTTGTTCGGAAATTCCAACCAGCTGGTTTAATTGGTGAAATTGTTATTGAAAATTCTGTTTGTTGCTACCAGACTGTTGGTAGTTTTGTGAATATTGATTATTAAAATTTTGACGTCTGTGAAAATTATTTTGAAAGTTGTTGCCATTCCTAAACCTCTTATTACGTTTGTGATTAAGAGTTCCTGATGAGTTTTCATATCCATACGCCTTATTACTCTTGCTGTTTTGGAAGAAATTTTTATTGAGAAAGTAATAGTCAATGTTTTACTTCTAAAAGTTGTAGAAGATAGCGAAATTCAGGAATGGTTTCTTTTTGTTGCCACTTAAACAGGGAGACTCGTGAAGAACGTGGTAACTTAAAAGTGCATAGGTGTATTAATGCTAATTAACTATGTAGATCGGTAATCCGCAGATTTTGGTGAACCATGTGTTCAAAAAATTGCATAATGCTTGGAAAGTTAGAATTTTCAAAGGATGATAAAGTTATCTTTAATTCCTCGTTGTGTCGTTTCCGATCAATAAGCTGACAAAAAGGCATTTTGCAAATCTTGAGCCGGCCGCTGTGGCCGAGCGGTTCTAGGCGCTGCAGTCTGGAACCGCGAGACCGCTACAGTCGCAGGTTCGAATCCTGCCTCGAGCATGGATGTGTGTGATGTCCTTAGGGTAGTTAGGTTTAACTAGTTCTAAGTTCTAGGGGACTAATGACCTCAGAAGTTGAGTCCCATAGTGCTCAGAGCCATTTGAACCATTTTTTTGCAAATCTTGTAATGAGTAGCATTGCCTTGCAATGGGGTGCATCCTGGTGGCGGGCTCGCCCTCCAAAAAACTGCAAATGAGGTCCAGTTTATCGGCAAAAGGTCAATTAGGCGGTAACTAGAGTGAAAACTGTTGTAACCAGTCCAAGGGATGGAGATGTGTTTTGTTATTGCGGAATACTTTGAACCTACGTAGTGACAAGAAATGCTTGTAATCGAAACCATCGTGTCGCAAATCTTGTGTCGGTTCATTACTCTTAAAAAATGTGTTGTTCCGCGTCAAATTTTTTCACACGTCGTAATCTACCAAGGTTGTGCTCTAGCGGCGAAGTGTCAGATTGTTTTGCCTGATTGTATTGGAGGTTATTACGTGCTTGATTGTATGATGTATGATATTTTAAAGTGGCAATTTCATGGTGCAAACTGTTACCTTTACGATTCAGCGCATTGGTATGTAAGTTCAGCTCATTAAGAGAACGGTTCATAGATTGAAATTATTCAGACTGAATGAAAGGAGAAGGCATTGTGTCTTCAGATTTAGTATCAGTATTACTTTTTTACAGTTCCTACTCCGTTCGAAAGATCGTCAAGTTTTCCAGTAAGTGATGAAATTTGAGCAGTATCCTTGGTGTCATTTTCGTCGATCTGTTTCTGCAGTTTCATTGTACACTTGTTTTTGTGGACTGGCAAGTCAGCCAATCCACTAGGACGGGAGGCCGAAGGGCACGCGTTTAAGCTCACGCAGGCTGGCGTGAGGTCTTGAACAGTTAAAGGAATAGAGACTAGCAAAAAAGGTACGTAACTTCTGGAATACTTAACTTTAATCCATAATTGGTAAACATCGGTCAGACGGTATATGCATCACAAGATAAATAGCAAATGATAATGGCGCCTTGCTAGGTCGTAGCAAATGACGTAGCTGAAGGCTATGCTAACTAGCGTCTCGGCAAATGAGAGCGTAATTTGTCAGTGAACCATCGCTAGCAAAGTCGGCTGTACAACTGGGGCGAGTGCTAGGACGTCTCTCTAGACCTGCCGTGTGGCGGCGCTCGGTCTGCAATCACTGATAGTGGCGAACCGCGGGTCCGACGTATACTAGCGGACCGCGGCCGATTTAAAGGCTACCACCTAGCAAGTGTGGTGTCTGGCGGTGACACCACACTCCTCCCCCGCAAATCAGCGGACGGTTGTGGCATCAGGCTTCCGCCCGCGGTGGGGAGGACCCCATGTTGACGTATGCGACGAAGTGGGGAGCCTAACAACAGACGAGGCTGTGCCACCCGCACCCTGCCATTCGGTCCGAGGAGAGCTAGGAAAAGCCTGAAAACCTAGTCCAGGGTGCACGCCAACATGCGGTGTATGCGCCCTTAGAGAGACAGGAGGGGCCGAAGGGTCGACCTGCATCGGGTCGGGGCACCCGACGGGCGAAGACGCCATGTGGTCCGGAGCGGGCAAGAGTTCCATGTCGGAGGACAGCTGGTCACGGGAAGCGATCGGCGGCGCGTGACACAGGGAGGCGCCCGGCGGTTGCAGCGACGCGTCCACTGCGGGCGTCGCCGGCGGGAGAACAGGCGGCGGCGCGTCGCCATGTGGCAAAATGGAAGGCAGCGTCGGTAACACCTGGGGCTGAGGCGAGCCAGTAGATGGGTCCCCAGGGCGCTGACCGGACGGCACCGTCGCTGAAAGCAGACGGGGAGCGGCAGAACCCGTGCGACGACAGAGGCGCAGCTGATTGAGATGCCGACGCACCTCACCAGAGGCCCCCAAAACCAGATACAGAGCGCGGCCGAGGCAGCGAAGAATGCGCCCTGCGAGCCAACGCCGTGAACCTCGATAGTTGCGATAGTATACAACGTCGCCTGGGGCCAAAGCAGGTGTCTGCCGCTGCACAGGAACCTGATGCGGCGGATGTAGCAAAGACATCAAGGTGCGATGAGGGCGATCGTGTGATCCATCTTTGTGCGCAAGCACAGCACCGATCCCGAAATCCGATGCATCCACCATCAACAAAAGGGGCTTCCGGGGATCGAATGGCGTAAGGCAAGTATTGGAAAGCAACGCCGATTTCAACTGGCGAAATGCGCGTTCGCATTCCGTCGTCCAGACGAACGGAACACCTTTACGGCGTAAGCGATGAAGCGGAGCTGAAATGGAAGAGGCCTGGCGCACATAGCGATGATAGTAATTAATTTTTCCCAGCGCACTCTGTAGCTGCTTCAAATTCTGCGGCGAAGGCAAGTCTTGTATGGCACGGAGGTGCTCTGGACTGGGATGTATGCCTTGGGCATTGAGTACATGGCCCAGATAGGGTAAGTTACGAGCAAAAAACACACATTTGTCCTTCCGCAAGCGGAGACCATTTTGGCGCAAGACATGAAATAATGTTCTGAGATTGGCTAAATGTTCTTCTTCTGTCTTTCCAGAGATCGCAATATCGTCCAGATAATTTGCTGCAGTAGGGACCGACGCACAAACTGTTTGCAGATATTGCTGAAACAATGCAGGGGCGGATGCACACCCGAATGGCAGTCTTTTGAAGTGATACAAACCAAGATGCGTGTTAACCACCAAGACGCGCTGGGATACTTCGTCCACCGGTATTTGCAAGTACACATCTGCTAGGTCCAACTTCGAAAAATATTTACCCGGGCACAGTTTGTCAAAAACATCTTCCGGGCGGGGTAAAGGAAAAGTTGCAATCACTAGTTGTGGATTCACTGTTGCCTTGAAGTCCACACAAAGTCTCAATTTTCTGGAAGGTTTTGGCAAAATTACTAAGGGTGATGCCCACAGAGAAGCCTGCACACGTTCAATCACACCTTGTGATTCCAAATCGTGTAATGTTTTTGCAACCTCATCACGCAATGCGTGGGGAACATTGCGCGCTCTGAAAAATTTCGGTTGCGCGTTTACTTTCAGTTCCAAATGTGCTTTATAGTTCTTAGCGCAACCGAGGCCCGGTGCAAAAATGTCTGCAAATTCTTCACATAGACGAGAAACACTGGCTGAAGGCACAGTCTGGTTCACCGATAGGACCCGATTTACTATAGACAAGTTAAACAACTGAAATAAATCTAAACCAAACAAGTTCACTGCAGAAGAAGAACGAAGGACGTACAATGACACAAGTTTTGTTTGTCCCTTGTATGTTGCAAGAAGGCTGCACTGTCCTCACACAGGGATATGCTGACCGGAATAGCTACTGAGCTTAACATTTGCGGCACGCAACGGAGGTGTGCCCAGCTGTTTGTACGTGTCATGATTGATCAGTGAAACTGCAGCTCCGGTATCGAGCTGGAATGGTATCACTTTGCCGTGAATGTCCAAGTCGACAAAAAGTTTATTGTCCTGCTGATGACAAGAGCGACTGTCTCGTGCACTGTGAAGTAACACTGGGACAGAATCACTTGCGACTCGACGGGATTTCCGGCGATGTTGACGCACACTATTTGTGGGACAAACACAGTCACTGTTAGAGAGAGTGGCACTGGGCGGAGTTGAATGAACTACATGAATTTCCATTGGCGAAGGTTCATGAGCCTGAATATTCTGGGTTCGATTCCGATTCCGGCGCGAAGCAAAGGGCCTGGAATGGTTGTGAGTGTCCGTTCTGAGCTTTTTGTGGCAAACACTTTGAACATGTCCTTTTTTATTACAGAAAAAGCAAATAGCCTGGCGTGACGGGCAATTCTCACACGAATGTCCAGTAGCACACTGCGGGCATGATTTTAGCACTGCATTTGCTTCCTGGCGCGGCACACGTAGCGGAGAGCTTGCCGGCAGCTGCACGGACGGGCGCGAGGGCTGTTTACTGTTCCCTGTAGCTCGCCCGGCGGGCCGGTTAATGTGACACATGGGTGGCGAAGTTTCAAATGATTCCTGAGCAAAGTCAAGTGTGTCTTGCCGATCCAATATGTCCATCACTTGTTGAAGGGAGGGATTGACTAGTTTCAAAATCTGTTCCCGTTCAATCACGGCTGAAGGCCTTTAACGAGAAAAATGGTAGTTATTTAAAATTTAACAAATGCATCAATACAGACGGCCAATAATTTTGAAGGCACCCTAATGTGGTCGCAATTAGAATTTTAAGGCAAGTAACCGCAATCACGCCTGAAGGCCTTTAACGCGAAAACTAGCAATTATTTAAAAATTTAACAAACATACAGGGGTATTACAAATGATTGAAGCGATTTCACAGCTCTACAATGACTTTATTATTTGAGACATTTTCACAATGCTTTGCACACACATACAAAAACTCAAAAAGTCTTTTTAGGCATACACAAATGTTCGATATGTGCCCTTTAGTGGTTCGGCAGACATCAAGCCGATAATCAAGTTCCTCCCACACTCGGCGCAGCATGTCCCCATCAATGAGTTTGAAAGCATCGTTGATGCGAGTTCGCAGTTCTGGCACGTTTCTTGGTAGAGGAGGTTTAAACACTGAATCTTTCACATAAACCCACAGAAAGAAATCGCATGGGGTTAAGTCGGGAGAGCGTGGAGGCCATGACATGAATTGCTGATCATGATCTCCACCACGACCGATCCATCGGTTTTCCAATCTCCTGTTTAAGAAATGCCGAACATCATGATGGATGTGCGGTGGAGCACCATCCTGTTGAAAGATGAAGTCGGCGCTGTCGGTCTCCAGTTGTGGCATGAGCCAATTTTCCAGCATGTCCAGATACATGTGTCCTGTAACGTTTTTTTCGCAGAAGAAAAAGGGGCCATAAACTTTAAACCGTGAGATTGCACAAAACACGTTAACTTTTGGTGAAATGCGAATTTGCTGCACGAATGCGGGGAGGATTCTCTACCGCCCAGATTCGCACATTGTGTCTGTTCACCTCACCATTAAGAAAAAATGTTGCTTCATCACTGAAAACAAGTTTCGCACTGAACGCATCCTCTTCCATGAGCTGTTGCAACCGCACCGAAAATTCAAAGCGTTTAACTTTGTCATCGGGTGTCAGGGCTTGTAGCAATTGTAAACGGTAAGGCTTCTGCTTTAGCCTTTTCCGTAAGATTTTCCAAACCGTCGGCTGTCGTACGTTTAGCTCCCTGCTTGCTTTATTCGTCGACTTCCGCGGGCTACGCGTGAAACTTGCCCCCACGCGTTCAACCGTTTCTTCGCTCACTGCAGGCCGACCCGTTGATTTCCCCTTACAGAGGCATCCAGAAGCTTTAAACTGCGCATACCATCGCCGAATGGAGTTAGCAGTTGGTGGATCTTTGTTGAACTTCGTCCTGAAGTGTCGTTGCACTGTTATGACTGACTGATGTGAGTGCATTTCAAGCACGACATACGCTTTCTCGGCTCCTGTCGCCATTTTGTCTCACTGCGCTCTCGAGCGCTCTGGCGGCAGAAACCTGAAGTGCGGCTTCAGCCGAACAAAACTTTATGAGTTTTTCTACGTATCTGTAGTGTGTCGTGACCATGTGTCAATGAATGGAGCTACAGTGAATTTATGAAATCGCTTCAATCATTTGTAATAGCCCTGTACTGTCAAACTGCAAATGGCGCAGCTAAGGTTAATTTAAAAAAAAACAAACAACAAATCACCAAACAGGTAATACAAGTGATGATAATAATACAAAAATGAAATAAAACACAAGGACCAGTGACAGACGGTGCTCCAGGAACTGTCCTCTGAGAAGGTCACACCAAAAAAACTTTCGCGAGCGAAGAGAAAGGCAGCCAAGAGTTGCATTCAGGTCACAGGATGGTAACTCGGACTAGTGGCAGTCTAACGAGCGTCTAATGATAATCTTGGTGAGGCTACCTGACATCCAACAAAACAAATGCAAGATGTAAAATTACGCCAAAGCCGGAACCGGCGATCTGGGACCCACTCGCAGAATACTGTGGCTTAGAGCGCCCGGAACAAAAAGGAACGAGTCCCAGTAAGGTAGAAGAACGCCACCCAGCCTACAATCAAGAAGCCGTCAAACCTACATGCATCATCGGACAGCGGCGACAAGGGAAGTAAATGTACCTTGTAGTTACACACACTAACAGCCTCATAGGCGCTGCTCATGCATCGTTGTTCAGATCTTTGGGCGGGTTTAGTGACATCTCTAAACAGTCAAAGGGACTGTGTCTGTGATGCAATATCCACATTCAACGTGTATCTTCAGGAGTTCTGGGAACCGGATATGCAAAACTTTTTTGATGTGTGTATTTTGCGGTCCTTACAGTAATAAGCAGATGACTCGTTCTGTCAGAAAAGTCTCCATCGTGTTGACGTTTCCTTCACTTATTTGTCCTCATATCAACAGACTCTAGCCGCGCATGGTGCATACGTTGTGATGTCCGGAGCAGTGAACTGCACAGTGGATTTATTCATTCAGAAGTAATGGGTTCTTCGCTTCTCCCCGAGACGCAGGTCGCTCTCTGGGCATTACTCTGCAGTGGCAGTCGCTGATGCAGTCGCCCTCTGCATCGCTAATACGCAGAGGAAACGCAGCAGACGTCCCTTGCATTGCTGAACACGTGCAGTATGACCCGCAGCGGTCAGCGTCGTATTAGCGCAGACAAAGAGCGCTCGTAGCAGGAACTGCCGGGCCCGTCGATGGACAACGCTCGTTTACTCAGCACGCGCACGAAGGTCGCAGCTGCGCGAAGCGCGTCCTACCGCAGTCTAACTAAAGCCGTCTTCACAACGGACGAGCTAGATAACACTAACAAGGAGTTGTACGAGTTTTGCGGCGTCAGTGCCATTTATTTCTCGTTGAGACACCATTTCCTCGCGTGAAACACAAGAGAAGTTCTCCGATATTTCGGCAGCGTGCTATCAAAGGTTGAACCAATAAGAGGTCAGAAAGCTCTCTACACGGCAAGCAGAACATGTGAGACGCCAGTCTGTACTGTTGCTTTCAGCTGAAGGCCGTATTTCGTGGGTTTTATATTATAACTTACATCCTATGAATACATGCTGTTCCTAAGCACCAGGACACTGAGGAGCTCTAGCAAATTCTTCGTAATTGAAATTATTTGTTCTAATAAAGTGATGATAAGTACCATATTTCTGGTTGAAGTTTTTTCATATTTACTCGTATTCGTGTTATAACTCAGGTATTATGAAATTACTTAGTTTTAAGATAACAGAACATTGAAGATTCGTTAGAAAGGCGTCGCTTTTGGTAGAACTTGTTATCACTAAATGTCACACAGTAACATATCGGTGATTAAAGCCTTCAGAAGGTCTCACTATAAAATACAAGATAACTGAAAAAAACGGAACAATGGGTACTGGGTCCTTGTCTTTGTTATCAGCTTTGCGTTTTCTAGAAGACTGTGGGGCTTTCTTATTAAAAATATTGTCTGAAGTTATGTAAATATACAATGAGGAGGCAAAAGTCGTGGGATACCTTCTTTTGCCCAGCGTAGTGCACCAACTCGACGTGGCAAGGACTCTAAAAGCTGCCCAAGGCGTCCATAACTGCGAAAGGGTTGCCGGTGCAGGACATTGTGCACGAACTGACCTCTCGACTATGTTCCAAAAACATTCGGTGTGATTAATGTCGGGTGATTTGGGAGGCCAAATCATTCGCTCGAATTGCCCAGAATGTTCTGACACGGCGGATTGTCATCTATGAAAATTCCATCGTTGTGTGAAAGCATGAAGTGTGATCATGAAGTCCGTGAATGGCTGCAAATGGTCTCCGAAGTAGCCGAACATAGCAATTACGCTCAATCATCGGCTCAGTTGGACCAGACGACCCCGCCAATTTCATGTAAATACAGGGCAACGCCGGCCGGTGTAGCCGAGCGGTTCTAGGCGCTTCAGTCTGGAACCGCGCGACCAGTACGGTCGCAGGTTCGAATCCAGCCTCGGGCTTGGATGTGTGTGATGTCCTTAGGTTAGTTAGGAAGTCCCATAGTACTCAGAGCCATTTTTGAACAGGGCAGCGGAGCCACCACCAGCTTGCACTATACTTACAGATAACTTGGGTTCACGTCTTAGTGTGGTCTGCGCCACACTCGAACTCTACCATCAGCTCTTACTAAAATGTGGATTCGCCTGACCAGGCCACAGTTTTCCAGTCGTGTAGAGTTCAAACAGTACAGTCTCGCGCCCAAGAGAGGCGCTGCATTCACGTCGGTCTTTTGCTGCCATAGTGCAATAACGCCAAATATCGCCACACTGTCTTAACAGTATACGTTGCCGTGCCGCCCCCCCCCCCCCCCCCCAATTGATTTCGGCCGTTATTTCACACAGTGTTGCTTGCCCGTTAGCACTTACAATTCTAAGCAAAAGCTGCTGCTCTCGGTGTTAATTGAAGGCCGTCGGCCACTGCTTTGTCCGTGGTGAGAGGTAATGCCTGAAATTTGGAATTCTCGTCACAGTCTTGACACTATGGATCTCGCAATACTGAATTCCCTAAAGACTTCCCAAATTGCATATCCCACGTGTCTGGCTCCAGCTACCATTCCGCGATGAAAATCTGTTAATTCCCTTCTTGTGGCAATAATCACATCGGAAACCTTCACACATTAAATCACCTGAGTACTTTAAAGTCCTTATTTTTATTATCTCTATTATTTAATGAGCGTTTTATTAATGTGATTGCGTATTATTATTAATTGATTTTTAATTATGGTTTGGCTTAGCGATTCCTTTTCACTGTTTGCTTCTTTTATTTGAGTCCTTTTAATTATGTTTGCGGTGGTTATGAAATCTATATTGCTTACTGTTCTCCCTAAGTTAAAGATACGGTAATACCATACGTGTTTCACAGATGCAGATCTCGTGGAGTCTCTCCATAGGTGGGCTGTTGGCTGTATTTCATTCGCAAATCAGACAGTTTAATTACGAAAATGTACGTACGTGAATTTCCTTCGTCAGCTCGTCTCCTTCTCCACCTGAAATCGCTAAAGATAATTTATCGCTCTACGGAAATCGATCGGGACAGCCAAGTGCTATGCTGTGTCATGTGTATGGAATTTGGTGTCCAACTTTAGTTCGTGAAAATATTTAGGTCTTTGGAGAAATATTCTCGACGAATCCCAAAACCCTGTAAAACTGTAGGTTCGCACCATCAAACCACACAACACTTCCCAGTGACTTGCGTCTTTATAATCACTGAATATTTCTTTCGAAATGATTAAGGGTTATGAACTCTACACACCTGATGCTCCTTTTGTGCTTTTGTATGTGTTTATTTTCTTCAAAACCATAAAACATTACTGCCTTAATGGCAGCTTCCAACAATCTCCTCTCAGTCCGACATAGAACATGTCTCTTCCAACATGGAATAATTATCTCTTTGTCGTTTATGAGCTCAGTGTATATTAATTTCAGTTAATAATATGCCGGTGATTAAAGCCCTGAGGAGATGTTAGTATAAAATACTATAAGATTGTGAGGCTTGGCTATTAAATCAACAGAAATATTTTGTGATGTTACTTGAATATAAGTACGTTCTGTCTAAGGGATGAGTCTGTCCGATTTTGCGAAGTTTTGTGAGCTGTTGTCCTTCCTGACTGGCCACGGAACTTTTATGTTCGTTTTACGACATGTTCATTGATTTAGAGGTGTTTATATATGTATTCGACAGACAGAGCAACATGACTAGCATATGAACAAGAGGACAATTGTGCGGGTTAGTAGAGCTGACGAAGGAAATTCACGTACGTACATTTTCGTAATTAAACTGTCTGATTTGCGAATGAAATACAGCCAACAGCCCACCTATGGAGAGCGCCACAGTCTCAAATCACGTCAACAACCACGTCCCGCGTGATACGGGAGCTGTGTCTCATCATGAGACTGGACGTCCCATCTACGTCCACATCAACTTTAGCTGTCTCGTCCTGTGTAGGGACGGCTTAAGGGCATACTCTCGTCTGGCAGTCGCTGGACGCACATATATCTCGCTTCATGCACGGAACTGTTACCCTGGGACTGTTCACATCAGCGTTTGACAGAGTTACTTGCAGTGAAATAAACGAAACGATATTCTCCGCATCCCAGACAGTTGTGCACTGAAACAACGGCTAAATCTGTGCCTGTAAGAAATCGTCACAACATTACTTTCTGTGTGTGGCGGTCTCATGGGTAGGATACTGGGAAAATACAGTTTACAAAGGAGAGGACTTACAAAACGCTCGCGCGACCCATCCTGGATTACTATTCATCTGTGTGGGATCAACGCCAAATAGGACTGTCAGCAGACACTCAACGTATACAAAGAAGGGCAGAACTTAGTGGTCACCTGTGTGTTTGATCCATGAGGGAGCGTCTGGGAAACGCAAAAAAAACCGGAGCTGGTAGATTCTGGAAGGGAGGCAAACTATCTCTCAAGTACCGGTATTAAGCGAGGAACCTTGGAATGTACTACAGCCCCATACGTATCGCTGTTGTAGGAATCACGAAGACAAGATTAAACAAATTACAGCTGTCACAGAGGTATTTCAGAATCCCTTTCTCCCTGGCTCCATACGCGAATGGAACGCGAAGGAACCTTAATACGTGCTACAGTGCTCTGCAGGATGGATGTAGGTGGAGATGAAAAAGCTGAAGTACACCATGCAACAGCCCACGTAAAAGAGGAGTTTCGTAACAGTGGTACTAGTGGAGTGACACCGTAACAGACAATCGCAGCTCAAGTTTCAGGACGGGCGGCGACTGCCGCAGCCCCAAACACAGAGCTTGATATCCTCGCTTGGCGAGGATCGTAGCGAGCAGCAATGCGGTAGGGATAATGCACTTTAAATGCGTTAGTACTCAAGTCGTGACACCCCCGTTGATTTTTGTTATAAACTGCAACATCATCACGCCAAACTGCAAGTAAGACATGGCATTGAACACGATATGTCACCAATGTGAAGAGTATCGCTTGTAGAGATTTCTACAATTGTTTGTACAAATCGGAGAGTATGTATAGCAATAAATTGCAGCAATAACAAAGTGTAGACATTAAATTTGTTTTCTTAGGATTCCGCAGAATAGTGAGAGATATGAAACACCTCATCGCTGTACTGTTGGGTCGTGATTCTCTAGTCAACTACATTCGTTTGGTGAAGACTCAAGTTTTTAGGAGCAGGATATGGCTAGTAAATTGTAGAAGAAAACATTTTTCGCATGAAGCTATATTTAAAAGCGACAACTAGGTGTTATTCGATACACTTGGCGTCAAAGCAGCTTATGAATGAGCAAAATAAAGGAAATAAAAATTCATATGCATCGCAGTACTTACATTGTTTAACGTATAGAACAGAAAACTACCACACAAATTCCATAATATTGTTGCTACATCACAACCAGAAACAGAACCATAAGCCTCAAAACCGTCCACACAGATGTCTTTTGAGTATGGAGTAATTAGATTAATTAAAATTATTCGTGTGCTAGAAAACCGAATTAAGTGTGTGAATGTGCGAATCATTAGACTCCGTGCTAAGTTATTTTGTGATAAGGGAAGTGTCTATCATAATAAGAATACAGTGCAATCAATTCCAAGAAAGACAAGTGTCTTTTACAATAACAATAATAATAATAATAATAAATAAATAAAGAAAATTATATCCAGTGACTTGAGAAATATAAAGCTGACTCTTTATTTAATAGATATGTATTTAATTTATTTACGTTGCTAGCTTAGTTCTTACTTTATAGACAATGCTGTCTCCTTTTTGCTACTCGTTATACAACGACTGATAATCGTTAATGAAATACATACATTTATGATAACTATAATATTAGTTATCTATTAAGACAAAGTTTGAAACTTACTGTGTTTAACAGGAAGAACTTAACTCTGCACTGAATAACAGGACGAAAGTAGTATTTTCGGCAAGGGTACGGTAATGATTACACACAATGGTGTGACGATCCTTTTTATACGTGGAAGTGCTTGTAAGTGCTTCTTATGTGTGAACTACTGTTTATGTTTTCTTTCTTTAATGTGTAGGGTGCACTTAGCTGATCTCATTTCAATGACAAGGTTTTGCTCCGTTTACATTTATTTTATGAACATTCATGACTCTTGAGCTTTTACTATCGGTTGAGACCCAAAATTATACTGTTCCCTACATTACATAGAAAAAAATAGAAACAAAGGTAGGTCTTGTGGAGCATGTGCCTTTAACAGTCAGTGTCGCTCGTGCGTCAGATGGTAACAACTTTCACAGCAAGAAACGTCGCGGCTGTATATTTTGGTCCGTGGCCCTAGTATGATGGTTTCATAATTCGGATGACAGAAAGATGGTCAACAATACTGACTTGCAAAAATAATCAAAATGTTTCTCAAAATAATCATCATCGTTCTTTATGAATTTCGTCCATTGAGATTTGAATTTCTTAATTCCCTCAGGAAAAGTGAAGAGTAAAAAATGGCTCTAAGAAAGTTAAACAAAAGCTTTCGATTGCTAAAAAAGAGATAACAGCAACTGACAAAAATAACAACCGCATGACGGATAAGGAAAACACGTAGAGCACGTAAGGAATTCCTACAGCAAACTATCGAATGAAAGACCTTAAAGAGCTCATGAACCACTGACAGCACTGTACGCAAGTCAAACTTACGAAGTCCTAAAAATATTCCGAAACGAAAAAAAGATGCTATAAATGAAATGCTATAAATGATAAAGCTGGTGGTCATAAGGGTTTGACGATGAAAAGCTTACTGTTGAAGAGACAGCAAAACTACTGACTAAAGTCTTTACTCCTTGTATGCAAAAAGGTAACGTCTCCGCCGTCTCGAACGAAGTGTTTGAGTGGGAGTTGACCCCAGGGCGGCGGAAGACTCCGCTGCTCGTATGCCAGGAGAAGGTGCCGCCGGTTCTAGACGCTACAGTTTGGAACCGCGCGACCGCTACGGTCGCAGGTTCGAATCCTGCCTCGGGCATGGATGTGTGCGATGTCCTTATGTTAGTTAGGATTAAGTAGTTCTGAGTTCTAGGGGACTGATGACCGCAACTGTTAAGTCCCATAGTGCTCAGAGACAAACCCGGTTAACGATAGGGCCTTATTCATTTTAGGATAGAGGCAGGAGGTTGTTACTCCTCGATGACGTCGGCAGTGGTCGGCGCAGCGAGCGCTGGTATTAGCAACTGCCTGCGCGGGGGCCAGCACAGCAGGCGGCGGCCTGTGGCGTCAGCGAAGCTGAGCTCACCGGAAAGGTGCAGAAGTCAAAGGCGTATCTCGCATTGAGCGGCGTTCAGCGACGATGGAAGCCTTCAGAAACCTCAAGAGCTAGTCAGCCAGAGGGACACCCAGCAATGCGAAAGCACTAAGTTGTCTGCATGCGGTTATCTCGTGTGGTTGCCTCCTGCTACTGCAAGCTTTGGTCCTTGGTTGTCTCCACTTCGAAGTCGGCACCTGATGGAGGTGGTGGTGGTCGGTGTTGCACCTCGATACAGTCGTGTACAGAGAATGTCGACCAGCATCGGAGAACACCTGAGAGTGGGAGACTGATTTCGGGGGATATTTATGAGTGTCTGCTGGCCAGCACTTCGTCTTCCTGGAAGAGACAATAGGCCGTTCTACTCTTCCTGTTTAGTCAGCTCCTGAATGAGACTAGTCAGAGGTATAGTACGAGGGTTATTCGGAAAGTAAGGAATGATCGGTGGTGAAATGGAAACCACAGTGAAAATCCGATGAAATTTTGCTCAGGTGTATTGGGCAGTGTCTCTAGTATACCCGTCGATAGCGTTACGTCGTTCTTTTTAGTTCTGAGCACATAGGGCGTACATAAAGATACCTAGAACAATAGTGCCTCCCGCCAGGTACGAGGGCGTGGAGAGAAATTCCGCCTGAAGCTATGCAGACAACATTACATAACTCTTGTGCGTTTTCTTCTTCAAGACAATTCTCAGCCACATTCTGCAGGGAAAATGAAGATACTTCTGCATCGTTTTCAATGGGAAATGTTTGTTTACCTACAATCCAGCCCCTAATTGTCCCGCCCTGAGTTTCATCTCTGCTCACATGAACCGCTGTCTATGAAGACAACATTCTGGCGCAGACAACGAGCTGTAGGCCAGCGTAGAGAATTGGCGGAAAGCACCGGCGGCTGCCTTCTATAACGAGGGTATTGGGAAGCTAGTACAACGCTGCGGAAACGTCTAAGTCGGATCGGCGACCATGGATATAAGTAGCTGGAAGTTGTAGCTAACTGTTGCAAATAAAACAGTTTTGATTTTCTCTGTGGTTTACATTTCACGACCTTTCGTTCCTTACTTTCCGAATAGCCTCGTATTTTCTATCTTTGCGCTTTAGAGGCCCTGGCTAGCGTGTTCCGCATTTTCAGATTCTTGAATAGGTAGTCTTGTGTTAGGAATACACCTTCTTGTGAAACTGTGGTGGGCTCAGGTGACACTCGCTTCCCTCCGTATGACGTTGTTTCACAGAGCATCGCAAAAGAAGTTCGTTGCACCCTACTGAGGTATGGTGTAACAAAAGCAAATGATGAAAGGTACCAGCTGGTATTCACAGCAGCTCCGAGTACTGGCTCGTTATGTCATCTGGGCTCTGATTTGATGATGGTCATGTAGACAGTAACCGCTCAGTGGAGTTACGAATAATTAATTATTTGCGATCTGGTCTTTTTTTCTTTTTAAATAAAGCTTAAAATTATCGTTTTCTAACAGCGTTTTCTTCCTGTACTAACGTATAGATGTAAAATTTGGATTTTTAACGATTTTCCAGACAGAGAAACAGTGCGCCTGGTTAGTGCGGTAGTGTGCGTGAGGGTGTCACTCTGTCAGGATGCGCGTCTAACAGGCTACATTTATTGAGCACTTTGATCTGTACTACTTGTTGGGCTGTCTATAAGGTAGTGCCACATGGTGACTGAAAAAATTAATAAGTGTCACATTGAACAGTTTGCAGAACCGATAACATAAACATATTTGACGACATACGTCAGAGACCTTTCCTGGAACGGGCGATACAAGATATTACCAATAAAGATTGTCAGCTCACTGCCTACGAAATCTGCACCTTAGGACTAGGACCAAAATAATACCCGGTGGGCAGAGGAGCTTACATTCGGGAAAATGATAGTCGATGCAATCATCTCAAGGAAAATAACGGTCTGACGATGATATGATCCTGATGTATGGAAACATCATACTGGAGTGGTTTACAGAGCGGCGAAACTTCAATACAGGTCGTTAGAAAACTCTGCCTCTGGGAACAGAAAGAGGTAAGGAACTGAAATGTGTGACCGGCACGCAGCTGAAGTTAATCCTCAAAGCATTTCCAGTATTGACGATTATTCTCGTACGCCTAGAACAGCTTTGGTGGAAGTATTTCTCGGCGGGGCAGATATCCATAGTGTGCACTAGTTAGCAAAGTCTGAGTCCTATAGAGAATGTTTGGGACGCCTCATGGAGACGAAGCACAAGGTCAGCAACAATCAAGAACTTTTGACATCACTTTTTATCAGTATTAGGAACGAATTCAGAGCCAACCCATAGACCGTATGCCACACCACTGCAAACATCTGTGGCAGATATAGCTGACCACATCGTCTATTAAGTGTTTGGTGTCGAAGAAATTTTCTATTCGTATGGCAGATGACTGATGATTGCAACGTCCAGCTGGGGAAAAATACTCTCTTTTTATTATGATTACACTAAACGTCAAGACAATAGCGTAGCTTTCGTTGCAACACATCGGAGTCACTGATTCACTTCACCTAAAAACCACATGTGTGTCACACAAATCGTTCGCTGTTTATTCATTCATTCTGGAGCACTGGCGTTCATATAGTAATACGGTTGCTGCGCCGTGTGTGCGCGACGTCCTTGGCCGTCTACTGTCGGTTATTTCTGCCCTGTGAGTGTGTGCTCCTTTACCTGGGAGACGAGAGTACGCCTAGCCGCGATAGGTCACGTAAGCAGCGGGGGACGGAGATGCAGAGGCACACTCGGCTATCGAAGTGGAAGTGACTTTCTGGTAGCAGTGTGGAGAGCTGGGGGTTCGCGTTTAACGAGGACGTGTGAGCACTCTTGTCGAGCCTAACATAGCTGGAAGGCGGCGGACTGGCCTGTGAAGAGTTATTGGCGCCATCACGCCGGTTTGAGTTTAACTGTCAGCTTCACAACAGGAAGCGAGCCTGCTCGAGGAACTGTTATGTGGCCATATGTGGACTATATAGTGAGGCCTTTTTGTAACGGGGAGTAATTTAGTTCTCAGCCTGTGTGTGAACAACTGCATCTTCATTCCTTTCGGGCTACTTGATATCTGTGTTGTTCCTCCAGTACGCCTCTGTGAATCAAAGGCGCTCGTTTGTGTCTTAATACTTGGCGGTGTCTGACCATTTGTATGGACACGTATTCGCCATTTGTGCCGAACGTGAACTATTTTTTTTTTATTGTCTACTCGCCACGATATCTACCAGCGTCTCTGGAATGTTGTTCTTGACACCCTTGTTTGAAGTGTCTTATATTTTATTAAATTTGTGTCCAGGATATTTACTGTTAAGGTTAACTGTAAGCTACCTGACTGACATGTTATTTACTATCTTGTATTTTATGAAAATTGTGCTTATTAAATGCTCATCAGCCTTTAGTTTACTGATGGTTTTGGCATTTCATTTGAAGATTGTTTAGCCCGCCCCTGTGGTCGAGCGGTTCTAGGCTCTTCAGTCCGGAACCGCGCTGCTGCTACGGTCGCAGGTTCGAATCCTGCCTCGGGCATGGATGTGTGTGATATCCTTAGGTTAGTTTGGTTTAAGTAGTCTAGTATATGGGACTGATGACCTCAGATGTTAAGTTCCATAGTGATTAGAGCCATTTGAACCATTTTTTTTTGAAGATTGTTTTGCGCCTAGTGTTGGCCCATTTAGCTTAATCCATGCTTTCTTAGAATACTGTTTAACTCTTTAAGCGCTTCTAAAATATATTTTTTTGTGTATTGATTTTATATTTAACTAGAATTTTGTTTAATTCTGTCTATACGCTGATCAGACAGAACACTATGACTTGCGACCTGATATCGACATAAACCGATAAGAGCGACACCTGGCGAGGAATGACTGCTAGTCAGACACGCGCACGATGCATGTCGTCTCAGCGAGCACGCTGTTCGTGTAGGATGGGGAAAGCGCGTGACATATCTTAAGTTTGACGGAGGACAAATTGTGATGGATCGGAGGCTCGGCACGAGCATTTCGGAAACTGCTCGGCTTGTCGGGTGTTCGAGGAGTGCTGTAGTGAGCGTCTTCACACGTGGCGAAACCAAGGTCAGACCACGTCCAGACGCCGTGGGGTTGCGCGGTCACCCCTCATTACACATGTCGGATGTCGTAGTCTGGGCAGACTGCTAAAACAGGACTGGAAGCGAATTAACATCAGACTTTAAATCTGAACAGAGTACAAGTGTGTCTCAACACATAGTACACCGAACACTTCTGACGATAGGCTTCCGCAGCCGATCGATCAATTCATGTGCCAATGTTAACACCACGACATGGGCAACTAAGACTGAAATCGATATCTGATCGTCGGCACTGGACGTTGTTGCAGTGGCAGAGCGTTGCATGGCATGACGAGTGTCAATACTTCTTCATCATGCCCCTGAGAGAGTCTTGCAGGGGAACAGCTTTTTGACACCTGTAATGCGGGACGGAGACAAGCTGGCAGCGCCTCCATTATGCCCTGGAAAACATTCACGTGGGCGTACACGAGTCCAGTGGAGTTCGAAAAAGGCATCATGACGGCCAAGAAATATCGTACACCTGTTGCAGACCATGAATACCCATTCATGACGATCATGTTTCCTGTCGTCAGTGGCATTTTTCAACAAAATAATGCGTCGTGTCACAAGGACAGGTGTGTGATGGAATGGGTTCGAGGAACAAAGTGGCGAGTTCCAGTTGATGTGTTGGCTCCCCAACTCACCAGATCTCACCCCGATCGATCACTTCTGGGATGTGGGTGAACGTTGCTTCACAGCTCATCGCCCCCATCCCCGGAATTTAGGGGAATTAGATGACTTGTATGTGCAGGTGTGGTTCCAACTCCGTCCAGAGACCTACCAAAGCCGAGTTGCTTCCATGCCACGATGCGTCGCCGCTGTTATCCATGCCAAAGGGGGACATACCGTCCATTAGACAGGTTTTTTTATGTCAATCCTTTTAGCAGGAGGTCTCTGGGACGACTGCCGTTTACTATCGTGACAAAAAATAAAAACACCTACAGCCGTCCTTATGATTTTATTTATTTTGTCTCTGCCAGTTTCAAAGCTTCATTGCGTCATCTTCAGGCCTGTAAGGATTAAACATTAAAGATAGCATTATCAACTTATCAATAAAGTTACAGAGAAACAGATTTAAACAGAATGAGAACAATCGCAAGACTCTACAATTGAATCACACCGAACATTTGACAGAAAGAACAGATATATACATTGTCATATCTAAAATGTGCCATCACGAATTTCCACTCAATACATTGTACAATTATACTATCTATTAAAACTTCTTTAAATACTATTCCTGATTTTTATTTGACATTCTAACATGCATTCTCTGCACAACCCTGAAATAACTTACTGTAAGTCAAAGTAACTGTAAAAGGTTGTAACGTTGTTACTTTAATTTGCTATGAAAACGGTACTGATAGACAATAAAAGTGGGTTAAAAAAGCTGTGAGCTGTCTGAGAAAGTTAACCTTGCATTACTGACCAACTGTTTCACCAGGTATCCAGTCTAGCTTACCAAATTCCCAACCAGACTAACATTAATTATAATCTTTTAATAGTTATACGACAACCGGTGGTATATATATAAAAGATACTTTAAATAAAAAGAAATAAATCAATTTATATTTGGAAATTTATTTTAACATTGATCATTGAAATTTCAGCATATTAAACTTGATTCCTAACTAAACTGGTGCCTTATTTAGGATTGTGAAAATGTGAGATTGCAATCTTACGGAACACATCAAATATGGAGCCAAGATTGGGAGACTGCATACAACACTGCATTCATAAAACAACACACAAAGAACGTTGAAACATATGCAACAGAAAATTAACCACTACCAACCAATTCAATTTTCACCCAAAGAAGTTACGTTCGTAGCACAATTCTGTCCGTCATGTAATTACCACACACTGGTATATTAAATTCATATTAACACTTTGTGAAATCTTCCCGAAAAGAATAGCTGAGGGCTACTTTGGTGATTACACCACATGCTTCACGTGGTCAACTTGGTTTACACAAAGAGTGTAACTCCATAATAATTTTGATAATTAAAATAAATTAGATCGAAAAGCAATTTACAAAAGAAAAACCTCGAACTGGTTACTATCGTCTTACTATTAACCTGATGGGTCAAACAATTGTATAAGCACGTGGTACTGGTTTCAGAAAGTACACCCCACGTGGGTTGAACATAAAGAAAAGTTGCTATATTGAAAATTATTGTCAAGACGAGACGTTATAATCTCACGCACATTCGCATTTAAGATTGATGAACTTAGTTAGAGTTACTGATCAACACGTGGTTCCACTCTACTCACAAAGTAGTGACAAAGCAACTACCGGAATATATTCTGAACTTCACACGAGAATTACACTGCGCTGCAATTTAAGATAACATTAGATATTTTAGAGCTAAACCTGAAATAAAGGTGATTAAATTTCCAGTTAGGCTGAACTTAAGAAATCCATTGTCCTACGGACTTAGCAGACACGCGCTTAGCCGGAGATCTTACCACTTCAGACGCTCGCCACGGACAGACTGCCCTGCGCTCCTACCGAGTGTGCTTCCTGAGGGTGGCTCACAAATACCGACGGAAGTGGCCAGAGGGGCAGCTTCCTATACCAACATGACAACGGACGGACAGGAGCATACTAAGCATAGAAACCTCTCTGCTTTTAGAAAGCGTAGCTACCTGTTCCGACGTTGGTCCTACTGTTCTCTAGCAGACAGGCTTGTCTGCTACCATCCAGCATGCAACTAGAAATACATTTGCTCATTCATTCTTTCACACAGAAGGGAAGGGGGATGACAGTATCTTATCATATACAGTATATAAAAGAAAGCGGATGTAAGTTCCGTATGAGACTGTGACATGAATTACATATAAACTGTGTTTTAAAGTGTAGTAGTGTGACAGATCGTTCTTGTTTATGTGTAAAAGTAACACGTTTCACTGCTCAGTCTTCTCCCAGATAGTCAGAAACACCACAGTAAAATTAGAAGAGGAATTTATGCCGTAAATGACAACAGATTTAAGAAATTAAACATGATAGGAATCCAACAGAGACCTTTCAAGGTGATGAATGGAAGGAAACAATACCTCACAAAGAAGTAAAAAGAAGGAACTTGACATATGTGTCGTGTCAAAGTGCGGTACACAGTGAGCTTTTCTTGTTTTTACATGTATATATGTTGTCGTCATCCTTCAAGATACACAGATTCCTTGCGGGCTACTTAGTATCCCTGTGTGTGTTTGTTTCATGGCAGTACACGATACATGATGCATTCGCATATGAATGTTTAGATCATGAACGTTTTCCTTGTGGACATCTTTCATATGTTCTATATATGTGGGTTATATATTAGGTTTATACCACGTCTTGGACGTTCATTTTATAGATACGACATAGTGTATGCACCTCATCTGTGCACAAATAAGCATTTTATACTTTAACACGACACATATGTCATGTTCCTTCTTTTTACTTACAGGCCTGAAGATGACGCTATGAAGCGTTGAAACTGGCAGTGACAAAATAAAATAAAATCATAAGGACGGCTAAAGGTGTTTTTATTTTTTGTCACAATTAGATAGGTGGTCATAATGTTCTGGCTCATCAGTGTATGCATGTGTTACAGGCCAGATTAGCCATTATTTAATGCATTATTTATCAATGGCCTTATTGTATTCTTTGGACAATCTGATGAGATTCACCAAATGATTTTGTAATATACCTGTGGATAAGGTATCTACTTTAGCTTACATCGTCCTTATTAGTTGTTATCTGATGTTTTCCGAACTAGCTGCCTGTGTGATAATTGTCATTTGTTTACTAATTGTTGATGTCCACAAATGTTCAAATGTGTGTGAAATCTTATGGGACTTAACTGCTAAGGTCATCAGTCCCTAAGCTTACACACTACTTAACCTACATTATCCTAAGGATAAACACACACACCTATGCCCGAGGGAGGACTCGAAGCTCCGCCGGGACCAGCCGCACAGTCCATGACTGCAGCGCCTGAGACCGTTCGGCTAATCCCACGCGGAGATGTCCACAAGACTTAGCTGATTCCGTCTCTACATTTAGTCTGTTATTGCCACTGTTTATTTTCTTGTAACCTCTGAAATTAAGTATTTGGCTCCGTTTGGTGTTTTATATGTCAATTATAGGATTTAATGTAGCTTGTTTCTTCTAAATCCTGTTTGAATAAGTCTAAGCGTCACTGTTTAGAGACGACCTTCAGTATGAGTCCAACTTTATTTTTTGCTTGACCGTTGTGTTGTAAAAGTTCTCTATGTTTAAGCTTAAGGTTCTCCAAAATAGTTAATAATTTTTGTATATCCTGAAGCACTTTCACCACTTGTAAAGTTGTCACATCGCCACTGGCTGTTAATTCTGTTATACTATATTTATCGTAAATGCCATTAGCTTCCTTGTCAAGTAATTCTGTCCACTTATACTACTAAACTGTCTTTTATGCCCGAGTCACCATATCCCTTAAGGAAAATTATATTGCGTGAAATTCCTTCACTGTGGTACATACACTCCTGGAAATTGAAATAAGAACACCGTGAATTCATTGTCCCAGGAAGGGGAAACTTTATTGACACATTCCTGGGGTCAGATACATCACATGATCACACTGACAGAACCACAGGCACATACACACAGGCAACAGAGCATGCACAATGTCGGCACTAGTACAGTGTATATCCACCTTTCGCAGCAATGCAGGCTGCTATTCTCCCATGGAGACGATCGTAGAGATGCTGGATGTAGTCCTGTGGAACGGCTTGCCATGCCATTTCCACCTGGCGCCTCAGTTGGACCAGCGTTCGTGCTGGACGTGCAAACCGCGTGAGACGACGCTTCATCCAGTCCCAAACATGCTCAATGGGGGACAGATCCGGAGATCTTGCTGGCCAGGGTAGTTGACTTACACCTTCTAGAGCACGTTGGGTGGCATGGGATACATGCAGACGTGCATTGTCCTGTTGGAACAGCAAGTTCCCTTGCCGGTCTAGGAATGGTAGAACGATGGGTTCGATGACGGTTTGGATGTACCGTGCACTATTCAGTGTCCCCTCGACGATCACCAGTGGTGTACGGCCAGTGTAGGAGATCACTCCCCACACCATGTTGCCGGGTGTTGGCCCTGTGTGCCTCGGTCGTGTGCAATCCTGATTGTGGCGCTCACCTGCACGCCGCCAAACACGCATACGACCATCATTGGCACCAAGGCAGAAGCGACTCTCATCGCTGAAGACGACACGTCTCCATTCGTCCCTCCATTCACGCCTGTCGCGACACCACTGGAGGCGGGCTGCACGATGTTGGGGCGTGAGCGGAAGACGGCCTAACGGTGTGCGGGACCGTAGCCCAGCTTCATGGAGACGGTTGCGAATGGTCCTCGCCGATACCCCAGGAGCAACAGTGTCCCTAATTTGCTGGGAAGTGGCGGTGCGGTCCCCTACGGCACTGCGTAGGATCCTACGGTCTTGGCGTGCATCCGTGCGTCGCTGCGGTCCGGTCCCAGGTCGACGGGCACGTGCACCTTCGGCCGACCACTGGCGACAACATCGATGTACTGTGGAGACCTCACGCCCCACGTGTTGAGCAATTCGGCGGTACGTCCACCCGGCTTTCCGCATGCCCACTATACGCCCTCGCTCAAAGTCCGTCAACTGCACATACGGTTCACGTCCACGCTGTCGCGGCATGCTACCAGTGTTAAAGACTGCGATGGAGCTCCGTATGCCACGGCAAACTGGCTGACACTGACGGCGGCGGTGCACAAATGCTGCGCAGCTAGCGCCATTCGACGACCAACACCGCGGTTCCTGGTGTGTCCGCTGTGCCGTGCGTGTGATCATTGCTTGTACAGCCCTCTCGCAATGTCCGGAGCAAGTATGGTGGGTCTGACACACCGGTGTCAATGTGTTCTTTTTTCCATTTCCAGGAGTGTATATATCATTAGACCTTACGCCGTTTTTGCAGTTGCTAAGTATAGTCAATTCATGTTCGCACTAGGGCGATTAACAGTTTGCTGGATATTGCTAAATACTTGAATTATTTGACAATTTCGCTTTGGTCGACCAACGTGGGGCGTTCTTTTTTTATTATCATCTTTTATGCATTTCAAGCGTTGTATTTAATTTTTTCCTCTCACTGTAAAGGGTTTAAATAATTTTGTTAATAAATTAATGTTCTTGCGCCTTTTATTTTGTTGTACCAGTAACTTTACACTTCCCAGCCAGTTTTTTCAGTTCCACGTCGTCTGATACAAAGAGCTGATGGTCAAAAACGGACTAAAAAGCTTGGACGGTAGGCTGTGCTGAGAAATAGTTGTTAAGATGTAAGATGGTAAGAACTATGCCCCTTACATGAAGTCATTAAAGATCACCTAACTCATGTTGAGCGAGCAGTAGGGCTGAACAAAATGACTCACAAGGCACGATGCATCTTGTAGAGGGTATAGTAGGGACATAGTGGAATAATTACAGTAAGTCACACGACATGAAAACTTTGTGGAAACGAGTCGATTTACTGGACGCTAGTTTACCCCAGGGGAGCATTTAGAGTTGAGCGTGGCCAGCCAGGGGAGCGGCTGAGGAAAGTGACAATAGGCAGCTTAGGGCGGCTCAAGCTCTGAGAAAGCGGTCACGGTGCGCAGCCTCCAGCCGCCTTAAGATGAGTGACAGTGAGTGGGTGGTTGACCCTGACTCCATGCTGCTGTACCGGTAAACAGACGGAGAACTTTACGCCTGTTAATAAATGATCGTCGTCCCGTTTTCTGGGAAACATGCGAGGAAGCCGCGCAAAGCTTTGGTGGAGTGGTCAACAGAGGCCAAAATATGCGTGTTCATGACTATAGCAACTTCATGGTGAATTCACGGTCCACAGAGCCTGAAGTAAATAAGGTGAAGAGCGACAGCATGAAATACGCCGGCCTCCGACGGGAACATAGGACCAGGGAATTTGAAGTACTCTCCTGGGAGTCAGAATTCCGGGAAACTTGGTGTTTGTGCAGATGCTAATCTTGATGGGTGGCCTGGGGGGAGATAAATAGAAGAAGCTGAGAGGAAGGGAAATTTTGTGGGAATTTGTTCACTTTCCAGAGCAGGCATTGGTCGGCGCTGGGAAGCGACACATAATTAACGCAACTTGCGCTGCAATTGGCGTATGTGATTTTGCTGGAGGGGAAACTGAGGCGAAGAGCGGACTGGCAGAAGTCTCAGTAGAGGTCTTCCATTCCCAGCTTGCCTAGAGTGCGGACATGGCGTTCTTGACTCAGCTTGCCTGAGAAAGAGTGAGCATCTCTGCAGTTTAGGACTTAGCAAAGGGAACGATTGAGCTTGGAGATAAGAAGTTTTGGTTCAGCTATGTACTGAGCAGGAGTGAATAGACGAGTGCAGCCTTGCAGCACCACGAGGTCAGCCAATGTCCACACAACGACGCCGCTCCACCACACTGAATTCGTTGATATTGCGCCCGCTCTGGCCACTGATTAATTTGTTGGATCACGTCGGCAAAGTTTGCACAAGGGTTTCATGGGCTGTGTATTGTAGAATTCTTCTCGCACTTCGCATTACGCCTGGGTAGGTCTATAGGAATTACTTTTGAGTTATCACGCTTTACTCCACGAAAACGCATTTTATTACCACTGCCTGATAATAGAGTCTTGTAATGTGATGATTGAAGGTCCGGAGTTAAAATAAATTAGTGCTAATCGACTGCATCTGTCTTCAATCAACTGGTTGAAATCCCAAGTCACTTTCTTAATTAATTTTATGTTCAACATTTGCAGCTGGTGTTCAATAGCGGAATATAACATCAATGTGCACCCCTTTTTAATTAAAAGTGATCAATTCTGAATCAATTAATGTCAACACTGCCACCGCAGTTCAGTCAGGAGTCACAGGGCCATATTACTTTTTTGCGTTATCCGATATTGCGGCAGTTTTGCACTCTCTGTTGATCTGTTAGTCAATTAGTTGGGGTAAACACAAGCCAAAACCAGCTAAGTGACGGGTGGTGTGTTACAAAGAAAAGAATTTGATACTTTGTGCCGTATCCGAGTTAGTTAGCCAGTCGGGCCATTGTGCACGAAGATTCAAGTGGCCCGCCAGAGTCTGTGTCGCCATGTGTGTTCTTCGTTTGTTTTCCTAAAACCAAACAAGACAGCGATACAAACATTGGAAATCGGACGGTAGTAAGGATGTAACCAGGGCCAAAGGCTGAGCAGTCTCATGCGATATCATCTGCCGTGTGGGAACAATTGACACTAACGCAACGGCCTGATTGGCTAATTTCAACGCTAAATAACTCGGAAATGGCGCAAGTCATCGATTTTTTTATCAGTTAATTTTCAGCACAATCTACCCTTATAGGCTTTTCAGACGGTTTCTGACCATCCTGTATCACTTTTTCGCTGCACGTACAACATTGTAACTGACAATTCCATTCGTTATTATAGAAACTAGTATTGCTGCCTTATTCGTGACTCGCTGCCAGTCTTCCGGGTACGAATATTGCGAAGCTAAAACTTGCATCTCGTGCTGAAAGGAAGTGCAGTGCGCAGGGGAACGTGAAATCCGTTTCCTGCAGCGGTGGTGAGCTGGTGACAGGGAGATAAGACGAGACATAGTGTTCTGCGTCGCTTGTAAGAGAAATGTGTCTCGCATGCCGAAGCAGTCACGAGAGATGATATCTCGGGAAGACAGATGGTCGGTTATATTGATATACGGATGGCAGCTCATCAGACCTGACAGCGCAACTTTTCTCCAACGCGTTTATTAGCTGTTTATAGGGTGCCGAGTATTACATCAATTTATAAGTGTGAGACGACGCTGTATACGCAGAAATGAATGCTACGTATCACTCCTTGTGGCTTCTATGAAAGAACGAGTAGCAGTATAGGGAAGCACCCACGCAATAAAAATTCAGTAGGATGCAGTGCTGATTGGTAATAGAAATGTGTATGAGCTCAGAAAGTATCTGTGTTTCTAACCGTCTTCCATAGTTTCCTGTGTCTTTCGTGCAAAAATCCAACAAAATATTCATATTAGTGGTTTACGATGTAGCTGACATATTTGTCCTGAGAGAATCAGCAACTCTAGTGATATTTAAAAACGATTCTCATTTATTCTTTAGTCTCAGATGCACATTAATAATATGACACGTTTCTATCACTCAGTATCCTCTTCAGATCTAAAACAAAGTAAAACTAAATATGTACCATCTAATATTTCACAATAAGTAGAAAGGAACTGTACATAAACGTAGAATTTACCTAAGTAGTTGCTCCAGCAAATCGTCCTGCCTAATCAGAACCTTATATCAGAGTTCTGTGTTAAGCAACTGCGGTCAATGTTTTGAACAGGTGTTTGGTGGCGGTAGGGGAGAGGGGAGAAAGGAAGAATATAGAGGGAGGACGACTGAGGAAGGGGAAAGGAAGCAAGGTGGTAGGGGGATTTGGTAAAAGTTATAAAAATCATAATAATGTAGAAATCTTCTTTAAAATGTTAACAATCTAGAACAATGGATGTATAAACATTAAACGGCATAAAATAGCAAAAATTATAAAAATGGAGGCTAAAGAAGGGGTAGTGGCAGGGTGTTGTTGCTTTAACGACAGAGGGTCCTACACAAAAACGGCAAAATATCATGTATGTAAAAATCTCTTCTATTAAAAGATTCAAAGCGTAGGCCAATGAATGAGAAAAAATGTAAAAAGGATAAAATGGTAAATTATAAAAATGAAATTAAGGTAACGAAAGCTGAATTAGTGTCTTAAAATATTAAATGTGGAACACTGAAAGTATAAAACCATAAGGTTTAGCTCTTAAATATAAAAAGTACAACTACATATATATTCTCGTTAAAATATTAAAAGTATAGATTACTGGATGTAAAAATAATAAAATACGTAAAGACTGTAAAATTATAAAGTGGATCTATATAGAGTAACTAGAACTGAATTAAGTGCTTTTAAATCTAAAAAAATTCAGACGTTGAAGTATAAAGGCATGAAAAGCGTAAAACAATAAATTATAAAAGTGAAACTACATGCAGTTACGCAGCATTTACGAAAGCCAGTTTGGTGCTCAGACGGCGTGTGAGCGGACGCGCTACCTTTGTCTCTTATTTGGCGAGTGAGGCTTTCGCTCGCACGTACTCTGCATCGAGGTTGACGATTGCAAGAGGCCTTCAAAGTTTCTTAAAAATGCACTGTTGATAAAATCGTGCTGCTCATTTAATGTGTTGCCATGCTTTCGCAGATGCCATGTAAAAATATCAATTTCCTCCATCATTGTCAGCAGGTGTCCCTTAGGTTAATCGTGTAACACTTCCAAATGCGTGTCAATGGTTTCACCAACGTGCTCTGATGTTAGAAGATGTTCACCAAACGCTGTTTTACTGCAGTTAACTGAAGCGTACTCTTTGAAGTGTGTCTCAAACGTCGTGCTGTTTCACCTACGTAATAATTTAGATAGTTTCCGCACTTTAGTTTACATACACGTGCTGTCGTGAATGTCGAGGCTTGTTTATTTACACGGTCTGAAGCGAGCAATGTCTTAAAACCTATACGCAAATTGGTATTACGAATGTCTGAAAACCTGTCCTCAATAACTCATAAACATCTACACAATTTTCTTGTCTTTCTGTTCACCTGTTAGCGTACTGCCATTGGTTTTACGTTCTTGTTGTATTTTAATTTTCTATAGTCACTAAGTTACTAGTGAGAAGACTGACTAAAAGTTGCTCACTGTTACTTGTTCGATAGTAGTGATTTCTTTGTTCCTTTCGTGTTCGCTTAATTACAGTTTTTATTACGTATCAGTGATAAAATATGGTATCTTGTCTGTTTTAGGGTGTAAAGACTAAGAATCAAGCACAATTTCTGCACAGGTCCGTTTTCTGTACGTGGTAAAACGGTGTTTGCCCGCCTCTCTTTTAACCGCGTCCGCCGCTCGTGGTCTCGCGGTTGCGTTCTCGCTTCCCGAGCACGGGGTCCCGGGTTCGATTCCCGGCGGGGTCAGGAATTTTCACCTGCCTCGCGATGACTGGGTGTTTGTGTTGTCCTCATCATTTCATCATCATCCAGGAAAGTGGCGAAATTGGGCTGAGCAAAGGTTGGGAAATTGTACGGGCGCTGATAACCGCGCCGTTGAGCGCCCTACAAACCAAACATCATCATCATCATCCTCTTTTAACCGTAATGTCAAGATAGTTGATGGCTGCTTTGCATTCGAGATCAGCTGTGAAGGTAATTTCTGGGTGACTCGCACTAATTCTCTCTGCAAAGTCATTGAGATCGCAATGGTTTCCATTAATTGAGAAAATGGTATCGAAAACATAGCGGTAACAGTAGATAACTTGCGTTGTTTGTGAAAATGGGCGTTCTCAATGATTAAGGAAAATTTCAGTCATAATGCGTGCTACGGAACTTCCCACGGCTAGCCCATCAGGTTGGTAGCATACCTTACCGTTAAACTTGAAATAGTTATAGGATGACATTAGTTCTAGAAGCTCCATTCATTCAACTATTTCTCCTGTAGGCAGTTTTCGTGTTTTATGAGGTTGTTCTTATATATTCCTCATGTTTCGTTGACAGGTACATTAGCGTATAAATTCAACAAATCTAGGCATGGAAAAATGGAATCAGCTGGTATGACTGTAACGTTAACTTTGTCTGCAAGCTCGTGCGTATTTTTTATACTGCTCGTAAATCGTGTAGATCTGTTTTTTAAACTTGGTGCTAGCGAAGCATTTATCGGTGCATTAGGACTGTGTCGCGTGCTGGATATTAGCCACATGGATTTGTTCGTTTTTATGAAGCTTTAAACGTGCGCGTGCATCTGGAGGTTGCAGTTTTGTATTTTGCGCTTTAGTTGTGCATGAAATTTTTTTTTCAGCGTCCCTAGTCACTTCTTTAATCGCGTTTTCAGACATATTTTTTCGTTTTTATTCACATAATACTCGTCACTCATAATGACCACAATGCTGCCTTTATCTGCCCTTGTGATTAACGCTTCATGCCTCTTTAACTTATTATCCAACTTATCTATGATGGTACATTAATATTACGGTTGCTTTCTGACTGCAACTGTGTTTTTAACGCGCTGATGACTTTGACTTCCAGGTAATTCTGTTTATGAGTAGGTAGCTTTGCTACATCACTAGAGCATTTGATTTCGACTATAATTATCTTTAGGGCTTTCTGTCCTAATGTTGGTTTGGGATTATAGTTAAAAACCTTTCGACAGAAGAGATATCTCTCCAACCGTAAGAGGTATGTTCGTAAGACTATCAAGCTTTATGAAAAACTGGTGTTTTTTGGCACAGTAGTACTTCCATGTTTCCTTCCGCTTCCATACGTAATATTTTCTTGTGATGTCCTGCAATTATTTTGTTTCTTTAATTGACTACTCAATTCTCAATAAATGTATAACTTACAGACGTTGTTGGTGCGATCTCTGTTTATATATATATATATAAACAGAATGCTCCGAGACATTGAAAACCCATCTGGGAACATTCTGCTCTATAAATGACAAACAAATTGGAGATTTTTAGTATATTAATACTTTGTTCTCAAAATGTCGATGACACACATATATACACTACTGGCCATTAAAATTGCTACACTACGAAGATGGCGTGCTACAGACGCGAAAGTTAACCGATAGGAAGAAGATGCTCTGATATGCAAATGATTAGCTTTTCAGAGCATTCACACAAGGTTGGCGCCGGTGGCGACACCTACAACGTGCTGACATGAGGAAAGTTTCCAACCGATTTCTCATACACAAGCAGCAGTTGACCGGCGTTGCCTGGTGAAACGTTGTTGTGATACCTCGTGTAAGGAGGATTGTAGCCTATCGCGATTGCGCTTTATCGTATCGTGACATTGCTGCTCACGTTGGTCGAGATCCAATGACTGTTAGCAGAATATGGAATTTGTGGGTTCAGGAGGGTAATACGTAACGCCGTACTGGATTCCAACGGCCTCGTACCACTAGCAGTCGAGATGACAGGCATCTTATCCTCGTGGCTGTAACGGATCGTGCAGCCCCGTCTCGATCCCTGAGTCAACAGATGGGGACGTTTGCAAGACAACAACCATCTGCACGAATAATTCGACGACGTTTGCAGCAGCATGGACTATCAGCTCGGAGACCATGGCTGCGGTTACCATTGACGCTGCGTCACAGACAGGAGCGCCAGCGATGGTGTATTCAACGACGAACCTGGGTGCACGAATGGCAAAACGTCATTTTTTCGGATGAATCCCGGTTCTGTTTACAGAATCAAGATGGTCGCATCTGTGTTTGGCTACATCGCGGTGAACGCACATTGGAAGCGTGTATTCGTCATCGCCATACTGCCGTACCACCCAGCGTGATGGTATGGGGTGCCATTGGTTACACGTCTCGGCCACCTCTTTTTCTTAAGAATCTGCCTCAGTCTCAATCGAATAATTTCATTAGTTTTAAATCATATACGCAAATATGTGTTTTATATAATTATAATTCCTATAATTTTTAGAAATACGTCCTTACTATTTTTCCATCTGCTTGCTTTCTTTCCCCTCTTACTCATCCGCGCTCGATATGCCCCCTTCTCCCTTATTTTCCCCTTTCCTTCAACCCTTTCTCCTGCCGCTACTAGATTCCTTTTTAAATAAACTGACAGTAATTGCGAAACACAATACTCTGATATGAGGTTCTGAACAGACAAGACGGGTTGCTGGCGCGACTACTTAGGTTTATTCTACGTTTCTGTACAATTCTTTTCTATTTACAGTAAAATTTTAGATTGGTACATATTTAGTTTTCCTTTCTATTTGATCTGGAGATGATCCAGAGTGGTCGAAATGTTCCATGTAATCAAAATTTGCATGTGACCCTGAAGAATAAATGAGACTCTGACATAATGAAAATGAGACTCTGACATAATGAAAATGATATCGGTTTGTATAGTCTATTACGTAACAAAGTATAGAATTAAAACCGTGTCTTACAAGGCCAAATCAGAAAGACTTTGCCCCTATTTTTTATTAGCCGAAGTATGGTACATACATCCTAGTGTACGTACCTTACATTATTTTTTCACATAGTCTCCACACCGTTTCACACATTTGTGCCATCGCAGCAATAAATTTGAGATGCCCCTGAGGTAGACTGACTATGGAACCACGGTCGGACTGCTTTCTTGGCTTCTTCGTTACTTGAGAATCACTGCCGTGCCAGATTTTCGGCAGTTCTGATTGCCACATGAGGTCTCGCATTGTCGCGGAGCAGAATCACGTTGTCCACATTGAGAATCCCTCGGCGCCTTCTCCTGATGGCAGCCCTCAGACGTGACAGTGCAGAACAATAACTGTCTGCATTGATGGTTGCACCTTGTGGTGCGAAACCCAGCAGGAGCGGTTCACGGCTATCCCCGAAGGCCACTAACGTAACTTTCCCAACTGATGGCACTGAACGGAACTTTTTCTATCACAGGCGAACACGAATGTTTCTACACCACGCTCTTCTGCTTGGATTCCGAAGTTAAATGCAGTATCCACATTTCATAGCCAGTACCAATGCGATCGAGAAAACCTTCACCCTCCTTAAGGTACCATCCCAGATGATTCAGTGAAAACAACATTCGCTTGCCATTCATCATGTCATCATAATGCACCCACCCACATGAAACCCTCCGGTTCCCTAAGGACCCATGAACGATGTCGTAAGCATTCCCAAACGATATGCCAAGCTCCCGGCAAATGGCCGTGATGTACACACGCCGATCTGCTTCCACCGTCACTTCAGCGAGGGAAATGTTGTCAGTCAGCAACGAACGCGACCTCCCCGACCGTTTATTGTCATGCAAGACTATACGGCCTTTTTCGAACTCACAACTCCACCACCTCAAAATTCTTAATGACACCCAGATCTACGATACTTCCGAACCAGGTTAAAAGATTGATAGTGGCGCCCCCATCTCCCCCCCCCCCCCCCCTCCCACTCGAGCGTTTGAGATATGACGTCAAAAATTTAAAAAAAATAAATTTTTCAGATATACCCCAGTGGCCATTAAAATTGTTACATCACGAAGATGACGTGCTACAGACGCCAATTTTAACCGACAGGAAGAAGATGCTGGGATATGCAAACGATTAGCTTTTCAGAGCATTCACACAAGGTTGGCGCCGGTGGCGACACCTACAACGTACTGACATGAGGAAAGTTTACAACCGATTTCTCATATACAAACAGCAATTGACCAGCGTTGCCTGGTGAAACGTTGTTGTGATGCCTCGTGAAAGGAGGAGAAATGCGTACCATCGCGTTTCCGACTTTGACAAAGGTCGGATTGTAGCCTATCGCGATTGCGGTTTATCGTATAGTTACATTGCTGCTCGTGTTGGTCGAGATTCAATGAAGCCACGTCTCGATCCCTGAGTCAACAGATGGGGACGTTTGCAAGACAACAACCATCTGGACGAACAGTTCGACGACGTTTACAGCAGCATGGACTATCAGCTCGGAGACCATGGCTGCGGTTACCACTGACGCTGCATCACAGACAGGAGCGCCAGCGATGGCGTATTCAACGACGAACCTGGGTGCACGGATGGCAAAACGTCATTTTTTCGGATGAATCCAGGTTATGTTTACAGCATCAAGATGGTCGCATCTGTGTTTGGCGACATCGCGGTGAACGCACGTTGGAGGCGTGTATTCGTCATCGCCATACTGGCGTATCACCCAGCGTGATGGTATGGGGTGCCATTGGTTACACATCTCGGCCACCTCTCGTTCGCAATGACTCCACTTTGAACAGTGGACGTTACATTTCACATGTGTTACGACCCGTGGCTCTACCCTTAAGTCGATCCCTGCGAAACCCTACATTTCAGCAGGATAATGCACGACCGCATGTTGCAGGTCCTGTACGGGCCTTTCTGGATACAGAAAACGTTCGACTGCTGCCCTGGCCAGCACATTCTCCAAATCTCTCACCAAATGAAAATGTCTGGTCAATGGTGGCCTAGCAACTGGCTCGTCACAATACGCCAGTCACTACTCTTGATGAACTGTGGTATTGTGTTGAAGCTGCATGGGCAGCTGTACCTGTAGACGCCATCCAAGCTCTGTTTGACTCAAGGCCGAGGCGTATCAAGGCCGTTACTACGGCCAGAGGTGGTTGTTCTGGGTACCGATTTTTCAGGATCCATGCACCCATTTCTTGTGAAAATGTAATCACATGTCAGTTCTAGTATAATATATTTTTCCAATGAATATCCGTTTATCATCTGCATTTCTTCTTGGTGTAGCAATTTTAATGGCTAGTAGAGTATGTTCATTTTGTAGAGCATATCTTTCTGATGAGTTTGATATCCAAAACATACATGTTCGAGGAAATGTAAGACATGTCATTTGGTCTTAAGTGTGCCAAAGTACAGTACCACGCCTCTTCACACAGCATTTTTCTATCGCACGTTACTGTATGTCGCTCTGTGCGTGCGAAATCTTATGGGACTTAACTGCTAAGGTCATCAGTCCCTAAGCTTACACACTACTTAACCTAAATTATCCTGAGGACAAACACACACACCCATGACCGAGGGAGGACTCGAACCTCCGCCGGGACCAGCCGTACAGTCGTTCTGTGGAATTCAAACGTGTATATTTTGCAATGAAAACCATCAAACCTACATTCAGGGCAATGGAAATTAAAATGTCCAGTGGTGCCTCACCTATTTCCAATCGGCCTGTTTATCGTCATAACCCCCCTCCCCTCCTCCCCTTTAGAAAAAAAAGTTATTCTGGGTAGGATTATCTGTGACCGGGAGAATAAGAACTCGTCAAGAAATATGAACTGTTTATCGCCCGTTAGCTAATAACTTTCTCTTTTTTATGATATAAAATTAAATACAGGAAACATAAAATCAGCGAAGACAAGAGACAACCAAGACAGGACACATTTCTTCAATCTTTAGCTCCCAGCATTTTTTTTCACTTTAATCTTGCTGCAGCCTTACACAGAGCGCTTTCCGTTCTACGAAAGAATCTACTACCTCGTCAAAGTTCGTCAGATGTTCTGCTACATGAAAAATCAAAATTCCGTTGTGTAATACTGAAAAAGCTGTTAATACGAATAGTACCCAAGAATAGTACCCAAGATTTCTCGATTTGATTACTCTTTATTTGTCACTGTCTGCAAGATAAAACGAAATAGGCCTTTCCAGTATTGCAGCAATTGTAACACACGCCGAAACAACGAGATTGTTTTGGCACAAATGATCATTTTTATCTACCGCATTTACATGAGATCGAAAAGTAGTAGTAGTACGAAATTTTTATATAAATTTGGAATCGTCATATTCTTCCATATAATTTGTGTTATGTCCCTGCTTCTTCTCCTTCCTCGTTCTAACAAACAATTTTGTCATCACTAATTCTGTAACTATTTGGGAGCCGCATTTGCATCTTAGCATTACACAGAAAACAACAAGACCATAATATCAAACATACACAGCTTGTGTTAAACAATTTTATTAATCTTACACTATTTAATACAGCAAGATAGCAACCTCACCACAATTACAATACAATTTTTCTCAAACCCCTACGTACATTTACTTAACCAATGTATAAAGCATTAATTAAAGTTGCTCCTCACACAAAGATTTAATAAAAACAACTTGCCAAACTCCAAACCGGCAAGACTAGGCTATAAAATGACTTCCATTTGCAACAACATTTCATACCAAAGGAATAGTGTAAATAAATATTAAAAACCCAAGGAATAAATAGGTAATTCCTAAAATCTTAACGCTCCCTACTCATGGTAGCTGGTGAACAACTTCTGACTAAAGAATAATCAAGTAGATGTCAGTACATGTAAACACCAATTAAAATAACGAACAGTCTATAAAAAAGACCCATGGCATTTAAAGATTGCTTGGTTACATAAAAACATAAAACCTTGATTCAGATGGCTCTGAGCACTACGGGACTTAACTGCTGAGGTTATCAGTCCCCTGGAACTTAGAACTACTTATACCTAACTAACCTAAGGACGTCACACACATCCATGCCCGAGGCAAGATTCGGACCTGCGACCGTAGCAGCAGCGCGGTCCGGACTGAAGCCCCTAGAACCGCTCGACCACAACGGCCGGTCATAAAACCATGTTTTATAAAAATTTAAACTTTTACAACTCACACACAAGGTACAAATAGCAACATTCTGGGTAGTAGAAAAGGACAGTTAACCAAGTGGAGCCTTAATGAATCTGATTGGGGAGTAATGACAGAGTGCCACTCAACATTACAAGATAGAAGTCATACTTCAAGCCAGAAGCACATTCGCCAGAGTGTCGGAGGAACGGACTACCAAGCTTAATGACCTGACGGAGCAAGAAACAAAGAGCGAGGCAATACTCTACTTAAAGACGTGACCGAGGAAGAGGGCCTCCACATGAAGCCGGTCAAACAAATCACATCTCCGCTGGCAACGGCCAAGTCGTCAAGCCCTGACAATACGCCCCACCGAACCGGACGAAATTCACTGCGCTCCACGTAACTGAAAAATAGCTCAACTTCAACAGCACACTTGCATTTACACATTCCTACTACACACGACATAAAACCTTAACATTTAGAACAGGAAAGTTCGCTTGGAAAAGTTTTTTAAGGGCCCGGGTTCGATTCCCGGCTGGGTCGGAAATTCTCTCCACTCAGGGACTGGGTGTTGTGTTGTCCTAATCATCATCATTTCATTCCCATCGAGGCGTCAGTTACCGAAGCGGCGTCAAATCGAAAGACTTGCACCAGGCGAACGGTCTAACCGACGGGAGGCCCTCGTCACACGACTTTTCTTCTTAACTCTGCAACTTAAGCATTCACTTAAATACCAATACCATAACACCACGCGATAGTAACAGCTGAGTTCATTCTAAAGACAAGGCCGAACAGAACTATATTTTCATGAAACTAAATGTGATTTTACGAGACAGCATTATCTTCCGTTACTCGTCACTAATGTGTAGGTACTTGTATTTAAAAAGCACTGTTAGTACCACCATAAACATACAATCGCTAAATAACGAGTAGCTCACCTGTCTTGCTTACATATATATCTGCTGATCCTTTATCAGGTAGTAAGAAACCAAGGTGGAATGCCTAAGGCACGTTATCACGGCGTGTGTGACTTAAGCTGCCACAGCACACTCGGGACCAAACTCACACATATGAGCAGGCGGACGGTTAATCCAGGCGACGCTCCGGCAAGCTCTTCCTCTCATCGTTCAACTGCGTGGTGAGCACAAAACCAGGCACCACGCGTGGTGCGAGAACCCCACTCGTAACACGAACAATGAGCATGCGCACCAAGTAAGTGCCAACTTCCCGATCCCGTAGTACCTCGCGACCGACAGACGACAGAGAGATCGCTGCCTCGACAGTGGGGACTTAAATAGCCGGACCCGCGATGAACAACTGACTCGCGGCTGGCCTAAGAAAAATCGAAAGCAAAGATGACACTAGCGGGACAGAAGTACCAGCCGCGCGACGTATCACTATTCTAGTGATTGTCAAAAGTTATTCTCCAGAAATCACTAACCCTGCCAGAATCACCAGTTTAGTTATACCGCGTTTATTCTCCGGTTAGGCATTATTAAGTGTTCATACAACACATTTTCCGCGCTATTCCGAGAATAGAACTGAAGCGGCTGCGGAAGGAGACTGGACAACAAGCCGTTAGTACTGTAGCGATCTGGCAAAAATTTTCTATCAAAATTTCATTTTCTTGGATACATCGAGAAGATTAATATTTAATCTCTCTTACCTGTTATTCCAGTTAGTCGTTTATTTCCATTCTGGTAGTCTGAATCTATGGATTTCGCTAATAATTACAGTAAATCTTATCATTCGCTCATCCAGTCAACTACATAACAAAACAGCGATTAGTATTCTCCCCTTATTCCCTTTATTCGGCTCAGGTCGTATAGCCCCATCCCCTTTTGTGTGCGGAAAAGTTTTTTATTTCTTGATCGTCCTATGATTCGTTCAGAAATCAACTTAGAATGTCTTCAGAAATGTTCAAAAAACCAACAGGGATGCGTTTTAGAATCATATGAATAATCGACAGACCAAGGTGAGCTGGATGTTAGGCGCTAAAGAATATGAATTTGGCGCCCCCTGAAATTGCCACCCGGGGCAGATACCACGGTTTGCCCCCCCACCCCCATCCCCCACTCTTTCCCCTTTATGTCAGGGCCTGCTCAATGCCAAACAGCTTTCCCCATACATGGGCTACATTTCTCTGTAGATCTCGATGGGCGTTCCTCCGTTGCTCCATAGGAAACGAATCACACTTCGTTGCTCCAACGCCATGGGCGTGTGAACCATAACCGCCATCTTTAACAACTGACAGCAACGCCATGCGGCGGAACTCCCGGCAGATACGGCCGGCACGAGCCAAGAAAGGTCCGAAGCTTGGAATGGATATGTTGGCTTCGTATTTCCAGCCGTAATTTGGCTGAAGAAATAAGGGCAAAGACTTTCTGATTGGCCCTCGTATACTGCATGTTTAATTTAGCGCAAGTACAGCTCACAGAAGCACTGCTGATAACATAACTTCAAATACTTCTTATTAAATAGTTTTTAGTCGACAGGTTGGACGTTAAAACGGTAAAACGGTACAACTACTTCTCTTCTGCTGCCTTCTTACTGGGTAAATAGCTATCGCAGCTGCTACTGAGTTCAGTTAAGACAGTTTTACAGATCATAGTAGAGATTGTAAATCAGTGACCTAAGCTCAAATTATAATTACCAAAAATGTGCATAACCAGTGATTTCCTCACGCTGTCTATAATGCTCTGATAATAAGAGTTTAACGTAACGTCACAGATATTTAATTCACAACAAGCCGGCCGGAGTTGCCGAGCGGTTCTAGGCGCCTCAGTCTGGAACAGCGCGACTGCTACGGTCGGAGGTTCGAATCCTGCCTCGGGCATGGATGTGTGTGTTGTCCTTAGGTTAGTTAGGTTTAAGTAGTTCTATGTTCTAGGGGGCTGATGACCACAGCAGTTAAGTCCCATAGTGGTCAGAGCCATTTGAACCATTTAATTCACAACAACACCCATTTGTCCAAAAATTAATTTGAAATACCACTTCCCTTTTGATAGATTCTGCATCACACAAGAAATTTCAAATCCTACTAAATAGATCTCTGTAATTTCTTTGTGGCATGCTTTCTTCTTACGCTTGAACGACATGAGCAATGTAACAGCCTCATGCACTCATATTCGCCATTGAACACAATGAATGCAAATAAAAACATACGTAGATATAAATATCCAAATGTTTTACTGATGATCAACTATCTGATACTAAAAGCGAATGTTTGGACTAGCAATTTAATTATGTTTGGTGTAATCGTCATGCAAAGAGTAAGTGAACAGAAGTGCTTTATTGAAGTCTGTTAACAAATCGGTGTAGTGTAAGATATTCAGATTCAGATTGAAATCCAAAACAAAATGTCGACTATTATAATTGTCAGTTGCATGTGACGATGTGAATCCTATCCAGAGTTAGTTAACCCTAGTACAGATTAGTACTTAAATGCAGCGAATGATAGTGTCACTTCTGCATAATTTCTAAATTCATTGTTACTCTCTGTTAAATATTATATTTCACAACAAGCCCTATCTTTACCCTGATACGTTTAAGCAAAAGCTACTCTCACTTTAATCTCTTTTACCACAAAGTATTTAAGAAAACTATATCCAAGAGACAGGACGACACCCTTTACGGTTTCGGCGGTTAGACGTTCGTGCTGCCATGACTTTCCCGCGGCGAAACTCAGTTTCACAGTTGCCTGTGGAGAAGGAGGCACAACTGCACGATAATAATTGGAAAAATGGTACTCAACATACAGACTCTAATGTTAACACAGTTCCGTTACATTACGTGACTGAAATATTCTCACTGTGACAGACATTTATGTACTGCTAATGTAACTGACATTTGGTGAAACACTGTCAATTATTTTCTTAAGGGAAGGTAACAATGTTCTTTTAATTTAATACCCTTTAACTTAATAGTTTGTCAAATGTTTGTCTTGCACGACGCAGCAAGAAATATGGCGGGTGATGGTTAATCTCTGAATCGCTGATACCGATCACCCTGTGAGCGGTATCAGCTGGTATGATACAGGATCACAGGACCTCGGTCAGGTGAAGATGCTACGTCGTTAATTAGAAAATTAATTACCAAAACGGAAATAAAATTCCACAGTTGCTCCAGTGTACCATTTTGGAGCAGAACACTTTAAAATAAGACTTTAACGTTTCCAAACAGGAAGTGGGAATGAATATGTTGGGTTAGTCAATATCAATATTGCGAACAGTGATATCGCACTTCCAACCAAGAAAACTAATTAAGGGTGTATTTAAATGGAGAGCAGTCAGTTTATTATTTCTAATTTAACATAAATGATCGGTAGGCTAGACCCTCACACTGGTTGGTCAGACGTCTGAAAATAAATCACAATTCGATGCACAGAAATTCTCGGACAATGTCCACTCTTAAGTCCATAAAACAGTAAAAGTCACAGTTTCCGTTTTGTCTTAAATATCACAGAAAATAATTTTGCTGCTCGAATAAATCAAGCTGGAGTAGGACTCTATTAATGTGATTGTTTCAAATTATTGATTGTTCGACCCCTATTTCGGCTCGTTCACCACTTGTCTTCTGTGATGCTCTTGAAATATCTACTTTGTCGTATGGTTGCGGGCTGTTCTCCGGGGTCCTCACCTGCTGCGCTTTCCTGTTTTGCGTCTATTGTTGAAATAAAATCTTCTTACCGGAGTAATACTAAGCTATAACAATAACAATGAAGCATTTTTCAAAGGGTTCTGGCTTTTAGCTCGTCTCTTCAAGTAAAATCGCAATATTCTCAGCCATAAATGCTGTCCCTGAGATCCTCTAAGCTTCGATCACGCTTTTTTTGTGTGTCTTCTGACTGGTTTGATGCGGCTTGCCACGAATTTCTGTCTTGTGCCAACCTCTTCATCTCAGAGTAGCACTTACTACCTACGTCCTCACTTACCTGCTGGATGTTTTCCTAACTCTGTCTTCTTCTACAGTTTTTGCCCTCTACAACTCTCTCTGGTACCTTGGAAGTCATACATTGATGTCTTAACAGATGGCTCTGAGCACTATGGGACTTAACAGCTGAGGTCATCAGTCCCCTAGAACTTAGAACTACTTAAACCTAACTAACCTAATGACATCACACACATCCATGCCCCAGGCCGGATTCGAACCTGCGACCGTAGCAGTCGCGTGGTTCCGGACTGAGGCGCCTAGAACCGCTCGGCCACTGAAGCTGGCTTTTAACAGATATCCTATCTTCATGACCCTACTCATTGTCAGTGTTTCCCACATATTCCTTTCGCCTTCAGTTCTGCGCAGAATCACGTCATTCTTTACCTTATTAGTCCACCTAATTTTCAACATTTTTCTGTAGCACCACATCTCAAATGCTTTGATTCTCTTCTGTTCTGGTTTTCCAACAGTCCATGTTTCACATCCATACGATGCTATGCTCCAAACGTAAATTCCTTCCGCAAATTAAGGCCTATGTTTGATACTAGTAGACTTCTCTTGGGCAGGAGTGCCCTTTTTGCTAGTGCTAGTGTGCTTTTGATGTCGTCCTTGCTCCGTCCGCTACAAACTAATTAATTTTTCGCAAATTTACTCTGTGCCCGATCCCGATGGTCTTAACATTTCCCGATACCTCCGTTAGACTCCTTCACTCATCAGCCGTCATTTCCTCACTTACAATTTTTTGTTACACTGGTAAAACATTTCCTACCAAAACGAAGCTTCCAGAAATACACAGAGAATATATATATATATATATATATATATATATATATATATATATATATATATATATATTACGAAGTCATGGGAAAGATAAAAGCATATTAAATTGATGGGGAGGCTGCTCCATAATCAATGAAAGGGCTGAAATGTGCTTTTCAGAACATCAAGGCACTTTCTTTTTTAAACCATCAGTCTTCTGACCGGATGATGCGTCCCAGCACGAAGTCTCCTCCTGCACTAACCTCTTCATTTCAGAGCACCACTCGTACCCTACGTCCTCGATAATTTCTTGGATGTGTTTCAGTCTCTGTCTCCCCCTACAGTTCTTACACTCTACAGCTCCATTCTGTACCAAAAATCTTGGTATCAACACATGTCCTAATGTACTGACCCTTCTTCTTGTCAGTGTTCGGTATGTTCTTCTCCTCGCTGATTCTGTGGAGAACTTCCTCAATCACCATCTTGTCAATCCACCTTTTTTTCAACATTCTTCCGCAACACCAAATCTCAAATGGTTCGATTGTCTCCAGTTTTCGCATTGTCTGGGATTCACTACCTTACATTGCTGTGGTCCAAACGTGCATTCTCAGAAATATCTTCCTCAAATTAAGGTCGATGACTGATACCAGTTGAGTTCTCTTGGCCAGAAATGCCCCCTTTACCTACGCTAGTCAGCTTTATATCTCCTCCCTGCTCCTTCTTTCACGATAACGAAATCACTTGACTTCGTCTACTTCGTGATTACCAGTTTTGATGTTAAGTTTCTCGCTATTCTCGCTTCTACTACATCTCATTACTTATGTATTTTTCCAGTTTACTTTCAGTCCGTATATTATATTCATTAGTCTCTGCATTCTACACAACATGTCCTGTAATTCTTCTTCACATTCACTGAGGACAGCAATGTCATCAACGAATCTTATCACGGATTTCTTTCACACTGATTTCTAACCCCACTCTTGTAACTTTCTTTTATTTCCACTATTGCTTCTTCGACGTATAGACTGAATAATAGGGGCGAAAGTCTGCAGCATTTTCAGTCTGAACTCTTCGTACTTGGTCTTCTAGTTTCATTTTTCTCTTTTGGTTCTTGCACATAGTGTATATTACCCGCCTTTCCCTGTAACTTACTCAGAATTTAGAATATCTTGCAGTACTTTACATTGTAGAAAGCTTTTTCTTTGTCGATAAATCCTATGAACGTGTCTTGATTTTTCTTCAGTTTTGCTTCCATTATCAACGGCAACGCCAGAACTGCCTGTCTGGTACCTTACCTTTCCTACAGCCAAACTGATTGCCATCTAAGAGGTAACTAATTTTCTTTCCCGTTCATCTGTGTATTATTCTTATCAGCGCATGAATGCATCAGCTGTTAAACAGAATGTACGATATTTTTCGCACCTGTTTGCTCTTTCCATCTTCTGAGGTGACATTTTTCCGAAAGTCTGAACGTACGTCGCCAGTCTCATAGATTCTACACACAAACACGAATAGTCCATTAGTTGTTCGGTTGCAAATTCTGCGAATGACTTTAGAAATTCCGGCGGAATGTTATCTATCCCTTCTTCCTGATTTGATCTCAGGCCTTCCAGAGCTGTTTTAAATTCTTACTCAAATACTGGATCCCCTATGTCATTCCTATCGACTCCAATTTCATTTTCTATCATGTCATCAGACATCTCATCTCCCTTGTGGTGACTTCAGTGTACTCTTACCACCAATCTCCTCTCTCTTCCGAGCGTAACAGTGGAATTATCAATGCACTCTGAATGTTACCACACTTGCTTCTAATTTCACTGAAGGTTTCCCTGACTTCCATATCCTGCGTCACTCTTCCCGATGCGCGTTTCTTTTCCGATTTCTTCACATCATTTTTGACTTCCCTGCACTACCTATTTATTCCATTCCTATGGGATTTATATTGCTGCGTTCGTGTGATCACTTTCTACTTCCTTCTTTTGTGGACTAATTCAAATAATTCATTTTTTAGTCAAGTTTCTTCGCAGTCACCTTCCTTATACTCTTTTCTGTCTGTCCAACAACTGTGTTTGTCCTTTTTATGTACGTCCACTCGTCTTCAACTGATCTGCCTACTTTAAGTAAGTCTAACAGTTGAAACACGTATGTTGTGTGGCGGCGATGGCGAGGCATTGCAGAGTCTCTGACCAGAGAGCCATTTATCGTGGCTAGACCGCTTGACCGCGCGAGAGTTGCGAGCGGTACTCTGTCAGTAGTAGTCGTGCAGTACAGTTGCGAGCAGTAGTCAGTGGGCAGTCTGTCAGTAGCAGTAGGGCTGAGCAGTATGTCGGTAGTAACAGCCCAGTGCAGTTGTGTGTGAGGAGTCGGCGGGCGCCGACATGGCACTCTGGTCAAGATTCAGGATGAGGTATATTATTTTTAAATGCGCTCAGCTAATAATGTAAATTAACTGTAACTAATTTGTGCAACAATCGCCCCAATAATAATTTTGGTTTTCAAAGCAATTTTTAACAAAGAATCCTTTAATGAAAAAAAATATTCCCTTGATATTCCTTAAAGAAAAGTTTCCCTTAAATTCAAAATTTTTGCAATCAATTTCCTCCAAGCTATGGCAAAAATAATAAGAGCAGATGCAGCTTTACTAAGGTAAGAATTTCAGTTAATTTAATGAACAGGGCCTAAGATCGACATTTCGATCTGTTTTGTCACTGAGATTTTATTATCACTGAATTGACTTTCATTTTTTTGTGAGGAACTTATACTTGGGTCAGATTGCTAATTTTTGTTTAATTGTCATTGTCATTGAATTTATTTGCTGGGAGGTTACACTTGGCGACACCCAGTCCAGGATCGAATTTCGTTGAGAGTCTTTTGAAAAACAGTCAGATATCTGCTCTTATTTGCTTAGATATAATTAGGATTTGGCGCAACGCTTTTACTAATCTTGTGACTTTCTTTCTACAGGACAACGGCAATTCGTTGCTCTGTTGTATTTGTGTGTTGCTTTTGCATTTGTGCTTATTTGTTTTGTGAATAATTGTGACTATTGTAAAAATGCCGCGAAAGACTGTGAATAGTGTATCGCGAGGTATTATGAATGAAATTACCGACTCAAACAACTTTACCGATAGGACATGTGACACGCAGTGTAATGATGTCAATCCTGCGTTCATTAACAATTAGTGCATTCCAACCACTAATGATGACTTTTATCTTAGTGATGAACAAACGAACTCAATTGTCTCCTCTGTTAATTTGACGACAATTGATGACGCGGGACGCTCTATTGTAATGAGTGCTGCCCAGCTTAACACAACCGGTTTGGAAAATTCAAATAATGTGCAGACAAATTTTTCTAATGAAAATGGACAATGTACTGAAAGTACGACGGATTTATTTAATTCCGAAATAGTGACCGACAGTGTAAATCCGACTGGGAAACCTTTGAGTAAATCTCAGAATAACCAAATGGTTACAGAAAGCGAAACAATTCCAGATCCACCATTAAACAGCACAGAGAATAGAAATGCTAATCTTGTGTCGGATCCAATTATGGCATTGTTGCTACAAATGAGTAAACAACTTAATGAAAATAGGGAAGATTCCAAACAACAGAGTGAAGATCTCAAACAACTTAGTGAACAGGTCAAACAACAGAACGAAAAACAAGACAAACTTAGTGAACAGGTCAAACAAGATAACGAAAAACTCAAACAACACTTAAATGAAAAATTAGACGACAATTCCAGACAGCTTAGTGAACAAATTAGAGCCGTTGCCGCGCAGTGCCATGACACTAAGGAACAGTTGCGCGTGGAAATTGAGGCTTGTTCAAAAAAAAGTAGCGAAGAAATTAGGTCTGTTGCTCAGGAATTAAGGGAAATGCAAACAGCCGCAACAGAAACACTTAGAGACGAAATTAACGGAGTCGCTAAACAATGCTCTGAAAAAGCTACACAATTACGGGACGAGTTTAAAGCAATGACAGCAGAACTTTCGCGCACAATGGATGAAAAGATCGACGCGAAATTCGACCAACAGAACACTCAGATTGACGAACGCTTTAATCACCACATACAAAACAGTGATACGCGTTTCCGCAAATTTATTCAGGATCAAAATAAAGTCAAACGTCAAGTCATGGAAACAATCACTGCTCAAAGACAAGAAGACAAACGTAAAATGTTTGCGAAGGCAAAAACGTATGTAGACAATAATATTACTACAGTGTGCGACGAAATTAATTCCATCAAACAGTCGAACACAGAATTACGTGACGAAATTTCTGATCTTAAATCGAAAACAGACACATACACAACCGATTTTCAAACAGTGACCGACAGACTCGAACAATTAGAACTAACACAGGATTCCGATGTAATTCAAGCTGACGTTAAAAAACTGAACGAAACAACACGTAAATTGCAAAAACAGATTAATGCGTCAGACACTAAAACCGATGATCAGGTAAAAATACTGACTGAAAAATGTGATGAATTGGCCAGTCGTATTGACGTTATAGAAAGTGGTAATGACAACAAATCAGACGATACTTCACCGATTTCATTCAGTCAAACACCGGAATTTCAAAATCTACAACAGACAGTCAATGAGATCGATTCAGCTAATCACTCATTACGGAGAAATTTGTCAAATTTACAGCAAGAGGTAACAGTTATGAAAAATATTTCAGTTAATAACACATCACAGCAGACGCCACTTTACGAACATTTGTCAGACTTACGCAGTGCGTATAATTTGAGCAATTTACAGCAACTACGTTACTTAAAATCTGAAAAGCTACGCAACTTGAAATCCGAAATGACACAAAAATTTTGAATTTAAGGGAAACTTTTCTTTAAGGAATATCAAGGGAATATTTTTTTTCATTAAAGGATTCTTTGTTAAAAATTGCTTTGAAAACCAAAATTATTATTGGGGCGATTGTTGCACAAATTAGTTACAGTTAATTTACATTATTAGCTGAGCGCATTTAAAAATAATATACCTCATCCTGAATCTTGACCAGAGTGCCATGTCGGCGCCCGCCGACTCCTCACACACAACTGCACTGGGCTGTTACTACCGACATACTGCTCTGCCCTACTGCTACTGACAGACTGCTCACTGACTACTGCTCGCAACTGTACTGCACGACTACTACTGACAGAGTACCGCTCGCAACTCTCGCGCGGTCAAGCGCAGTCTAGCCACGATAAATGGCTCTCTGGTCAGAGACTCTGCAATGCCTCGCCATCGCCGCCACACAACATACGTGTTTCACAGTCCACTATTTGATATCGGAATCTCTGCCTGACCATGATGTAATATAACTGATATCTTCCCGTATCTCCTGGTCTTTCCCAAGTATACCATATCCTCTTGTAATTCTTAAACGAAGTATTCACTATTACAGTACGAAATTTATTGCAGAACTCTATTAGTTTTTTTTCTCTCTCATTCTTGGTGCGAATTCCACGTTCTCCCGTCACCCTTTGTTCTATTACTTCCTCTACAACTGTGTCACAGTCCCCCCCATGACTAACAGATTTTTATCTCTATTTACATACCAAATTACCCGTTCAGTATCCTCATACAATTTCTCTGTTTCTTAATATATCGCTGACGGCATTGGCATGTATAACTATCGTTGCCGGCATTGGTTCGCTGTGATTCTGATGAGAACAACCCTGTCACTGAACTGTTTGCAGTACCTCCCCCTCTGTCCCACTTTCCTGTTTATGACGAATTCATCTCCCATTATACCGTTTTCTGTTGCTGTTGACCAGAAATGCTTATCACTTTCCATTTAACTTCACTGGCCTCTACTGTATCTTCACGGAGCGTCTTCATTACCCTTTCCGATTTTCTAGATTTCCTAATACGTTCAAACTTCTGACGGTCCATGCTCCGCCTCGTAGAATATTATCCCGTCGTTGATTAATCGACCTTTTTCTCATGGTCACTTCTCCCTTGGCAGTCTCCTCCCGGAGATCCGAATGGGGGACTAATCCTCAATCTTTTGCTAATGAAGAGATCATCGTGACTCATTTTCAATGTAAAGCCCAAATGTTCTGTGGGTACACTTTATGTGCCTTTAATGCAATGGTACCCATTGCCTTCTGCATTCTCATGCCGCTGACATCGCTGGTCCCTTCGCCTTTTAAGGGCAATTTCCCACGATAAACGCGAGAGAGTGTCGTGAAGCTTCGTCCGCTCCTCCGCTCTCGGCCGTAGGCAGAAGGAGGTATCTTCTTATGCCGCAAATCTTCGACAGCAATTGTTGACGACTTTTTATTCAAAATATAAAGACTGGCTGGTTTCGAACACAGGACCAACGACATTTTTGATCAGTAGTCAAAGACGCTTCCGCTGGACTCTTCAGAATTATACTATCCAAATGCACTGAAGACGGAGACAAAGGAAGGTGTGAGGTGGAACACCCTCGGGCAAGCACCGATAGTTGTAGTCAGGTGATCCTATTCAAGCCAGGATCTGTTTTGGAAACTATCAAATACAAGGAAGTAAAGTTATAGATCCCTTGCTATTATAGTATTATCTGCTTTTACTATTGTAGACCTGCATTCTGTAGCTACGACAATCTTGATCAGTAAGTCAAAAGCAGTTCATGCGTAACCGCCAATTACCAACAGCCAAGTGCTGGGTACAACGATGATGGGGAATGATCGCCTGATACGTAGATAAAACTTTCGTTTGTTAACAGTGTGTGTGTGTGTGTGTGTGTGTGTGTGTTTATGCATGTAGAGCGCTCAATACATGCTTTCTAAAATAATATAAAGCTTTGTGGTGATAATGTATAGAATTAGAAAACCATGACACAATCGATAAAATATTTACTCTATCTAGCCCTGACAGTTTGAGATTTCCCGCCTCCACCTCGGCCACTCAAAATTTACAGCCGCATGAATTTTGAAAATTCTCGCCTTTTTAAACTGTTAAATTTTGGTAGATTCGTGAAGCAAAGGTTAAAGTCAGAAGTTAGAGAAGAATACACTGCGGAAAAGAATTGAAAGGCCCTTTTTTGTTTCCGCATCATTTTCTCCCTCGTGAACACAGAAATACATTTAGTTCAAAGCTGCCTACAACCTTCCTCTGTTATGGTAGAAAAGCATATTGCCCTCGGGGTCAGCGGCATTTCAACGAAGTGTTTACAGTTTCGAAAAAAAAGGTCAGAGCTCAGAAGTTCAAATGAGGTGTGTAAAGTTCGTGTCTGATCAACAACTGTGTAAGCTGTAAATGACTTTGGTTTAATGTTGCAAACTTATCACAGAATTACACGCATTTACACAGTTTACCATGTGACAAGGTTACGACAGGTTCAAACGAACGCATCTCGTCCTCAGAAAGTGAAATAATCCTAAACACAACAATGGTAAATTTTAACTAGAAGTTTCTTTACATAATTATTCTTATGACTACATCATGATGTTCGTCAGTACTACGATAAATCATCCGATTTCGGTTCAAAGTATGGTACTATTTAGGATGACAATCAAGTCTACAGAGGATGGTTAGTTCTGTGACAAGTTGAGCAAAAGATTACTCAAGGTCGCTCGAGTTGACAGTGGATGCAAGCTGGTGAACCAACAAGTTTACACCTCTTCACGCAGTATTTACCTTAGCTGCAATGAGCTGTCGTCTTCATGGCTGCTCTCGCCCACTGAAATTCCAATAAAATCTATTGCGTTTGCTATTTTTTTTTCAGCAGAAGTTCTCCCTATGTTTCTCATGATGCGAGAAACCAGGCACTCATCTCTAGTCTTGGAACATAACGATATGCACGTGCATGGCTGGAGTAGCATGCATATTAAAATGCCCTCTCAGTCCTCAAAAAGACAATTAACTAACCAGCTGGTTAGTTTCTCCACAGTTGGAGCTCAGCGACGCTGCAGCTAATATCTAGCTTAATGTCAGCTGCAGTAACGCAGTGTTCACTCAGATTTCTCCTCTGCATGGTACAGAGCATTATGCGCTCCGTTCTGTAGTTGATGCCAGTTCAGAGAAGAGTCCACGAAAATTTCGCTCTAGTCTTTCTCGTAGTCGAACTCTCTCCCCATCTGTGTTTTCGCCCAATAGGAGGGTTCCTCTTACTTTGTGGAAACTCTCTACCAATCGCAAGTGCCCTACCATTGAACAGCGTTGAAATCTCGGCACTTTACTCTTTCCTAGTTCGTTTCCTCCAATCGGACGTTTCGTGCCCGCTTACACGTGTACCATTCGCTCTTCAGGTGATCAACTGCGTCACTGGTTTTGTTCGTATCCATTTTGGATTCCGAAACGCAGTTTTCTAAAGCTTCTTTCTGTCCCACTTCTGGTGGCCCGTTACTCGCTTTGCAGTATGCGTTACCTGTCCGGTCGATGACTCCCGCCGTGGGACGCCCCCATTAAGAGCTTTCAGTATTGCCTCCCAGGATGCAGCCTCTTCATCTGCCCACGCTGACTTCCACACAAAACGTTTCCTCTCGCTACTTGTTTCACCTTCTGCTCTTTGACATGCTTTATATAGGAGTGGTGTGTTAATACTGTTGACTGAGTGTCATCCCTTTTGCATTACATACTTAGAGGCAAATCTGTTCATTACCGCCGAAGTAAGTTAGGTGTGATATTCACCTTCCCGTTATTATGTGTAAAACTCTTATGTAAGGTGCGAAATTGACCTTCATTTATTCTGCCTCCTTACATGTGTACGGTGGATTACCGATGTGACATTGGCACCAAATTTCACCAAAATTCTGCCCAATGCTACAGCAGATGTTTCACATGTTATGTTGGTCGTCGCCACTTCCCCCTCTCTTTACTAACGTCTGACCCCTTCTCTTGATCTTCTTTGATGGTGATCGGACCACAAGGCCAGCACTGAAATAACGCAGTTTTCTTATGGGTGGGCGAGGAAGTGACTTTAGACGCAACTCCGCTCAAAACCGACACGGAAAACTTTCAGGAGGTGACATAAAGGGCACCTATGAAACGATCCCTTCCTTTCGGGCGTTGATTCCCATACATTCCGCGGTCGAAAACTACAATACGCAATGAGATGAGAACCGGATGATATTCTTTACAATCTTTGACACTACTGTCGTCCCCGACATTTCACCCTCTCTCTAGGGACTTTGTGGGGCTGCATCCAGACTGAACATGATCTGACACCTTTAGAGTGTAGCATGACTGCAGTTGTTTTGCAAGTTGTAAACCAGGGATGGCGAACCAATGCCATGCCTGCCATTAGTGGCACGCGACCAAATTATTTGCGAGCTTCATCGAATGAGGAATTTAAGTAGGCCTAGTTAATCTAAATAATTAATTTGTTGGTCTGCATTTGAAATCATAGTAGCAAAGTTCATCGCGTACAGGCTACTGGTGCCAGGCGTGATAGAAGTTGCAGATCGCAGATCATTCTTCACACTCACTCACTGTGAATCACGGCGTACTCAAATGTATTAATAATAATAGACCGCCATCCATTGCTAGATCACAGAGATTGGCGTCTGTTCCAACAACGACGATTTCTGTCCTTTACCGATAGGTCCTGTAATGCTATACCACTTTGTTAGTCTTTGTTGACCTTCTACGTGGATGCTGCAATTACACACGTTTACCAACATTTTTTAACGTGTATTATTCAGCATGGCAATTTGACAAAGCTATGATACAAATCACAAATACCTCTTTAAAAAATGAACCAGGGCAAAAAGAATTCATATAGGCAGAAATATGCAGTCGACAACTGTGATTGAGTTTATTAGCAAGGACTGTCATACGGGTGCCACGAGTTTCGCGGCTTCAAATGTCATTGCGCTGAATGGAAATGCTTTCAGCGACGGACAGTTTTTGATGGAAGACTGGTTAGCGTGTACTCCAGCAACATTTGAAGATTTTGAACATAATGGTAACTCAGCACATAAAAATACTCCCTTATCTATAAACAGAAGCACAATAAAAGACAAGCTCTTAAAACTGGCGCAGAAAGTAAAACAACAACAAATAAATGACGTCAACTCCTCCCCCGAAGTTTCGCTCTGTCTTGACGAAAATAAAGATGTAACTAAGTTTGCCCGATAAGCTATGTTTGATCGATACTTCATTATGTATGACTTAGAGCAAGCAACGATTGTGATAGTATCGTTGCCAGCAACTAATAAGGGCACATTATATGTACAGCTGTTAACAATTCGCATACTGGAAAAGAAATAGATTCGAAAAAACTTGTTTCGATAACGACTGATAGTGTTCGCAATATGGTGGGAAAAATAAACGTTTTTATTAATTTATTCGCAGCACGCATCGGAAACTCTGTTATTGAATTCCACTGCATCATACACTATGAGATCAAAAGTATCCGGTCACCTGGCTGAAAATGACTTACAAGTTCGTGGCGCCTTCCATCAGTAATGCTGGAATTCAGTATGGTGCTGGCACACCCTTAGCCTTGATGACAGCTTCCACTCTCGCAGGCATACGTCCGATCAGGTGCTGGAAGGTTTCTTGGGGAATGGCAGCCCATATTTCACGGAGTGCTGCACTGAGGAGAGATATCGATGTCGGTCGGTGAGGCCTGGCACCAAGTCGGCGTTCAAAACATCCTAAAGGTGTTCTATAGGAGTCAGGTCAGGACTCTGTGCAGGCCAGAAGGTGCTTAAAACATCAATGTAGGCCTGTGTTGTGATAGTGCCACGCAAAACAACAAAGGGTGCAAGCCATCCATGAAAAACACGACCACACCATAACACCAACGCCTCCGAAGTTTACTGTTGGCCCTACACACGCTGGCAGATGACGTTCACCACCCGTTCGCCATACCAACATCCTGCCATCAGATCGCCACATTGTGTGCCGTGATTCGTCACTCCACACAACGTTTTTCCACTGTTCAATCCAATGCTTAGGCTCCTTGCACCAAGCGAGGCGTCGTTTGGCATTTACTGGCGTGATGTGTGGCTTATGAGCAGCTGCTCGACCATGAAATCCAAGTTTTCTCACCTCCCGCCTAACTGTCATAGTACTGGATCCTGAAGCAGTTTGGAATTCCTGTACGATGGTCCGGATTGATTTCTGCCTATTACACATTACGTTCCTCTTCAACTATCGGCGGTCTCTATCAGTCAGCAGAGGAGGTCGACCTGTACGCTTTTGTGCTGTACGTGTCCCTTCACGCTTCCACTTGACTATCATATCGGAAACAGTGGACCTATGGGTGTTCAGGAGTGTGGAAATCGCGCGTACAGACGTTTGACACAAGTGACACCAAATCACGTGACCACTTTCGATGTCCGTGATTTCCGCGGAGCGCCCCATTCTTCTCTCTCAGGATGCCTAATGGCTACTGACGTGGCTGATATGGAGTACCTGACCTATATATCGTGGCAAGTATCTAATAAAAGGAAGTTCGAGGCGTTGTTAGATGAAGTCAACTCAGTGTACAATGGCTTACTGGTGTAGACTGAGGTGACAGAGTTGTGGGATAGCGATGTGTACATGGCGGTAGTATCGCGTGCACATGGTTGAAAGGGCAGCGCAGTGGTGGAGCCGTCATTTGTACTCAATTGATTCATCTGAAAAGTATCCGACGTGAATATGGGAGCACCACGTGAATTGACAGACGTTGAACACGGAATGATAATTGGAACTCGACGCCTGGGACATTCCATTTCGGAAATCGTCAGGGAATTCAATATTCCGAGATCCACAGTGTCAAGAGGGTGCCGAGAATATCAAATTTCATCTTTTACTTCTCACGACGGACTACGCAGTAGTCTACGGCCTCCACTTAACGACTGGGAGCAGTGGTGCTTGCTCAGAGTTGTCACTGCTAAATAGACAAGCAACACTGCGTGAAATACAAGTAGAAATCAAAGTGGGACGTACGACGAATGTATCCGTTAGGACATTACGGCAAAATTTGACGTTAACGGGTTATGTCAGCAGATGACCGACGCGAGTGCTTTTGCTAACAGCAAGACATCGTCTGCAGCGGCCCTCCTGGGCTTGTGACCATATAGATTGGGCCCTAGACGATTGGAAAACTGTGGTCTGATCAGATTTCAGTTGATAAGAGCTGATGGTAAGTTTCATGTGTGATGTAGACCATACAATATATGGACCCATGTTGTCAGGAAGGGACAGTTCAAGTTGATGGTGGCTCCATAATGGTGTGAGCTGTATTTACGTGGAATGGTCCAACTGACCGATCACTCAATGGAAATGATTCTGTTCGGGCACTTGGAGACCATTTACAGGCATTCAAGGACTTCATGTTCCCAAACAACGATGGAATTTTTATAGATGACAGTGCGACATGTCACCGGCCGCAACTATTCGTAATTGTTTGTAGAACATTCTGGACAATTCGACCAGATGATTTGACCATCCAGATCGCCCGACGTGAACGCAATTATAGATGGCTGTAGAGGCAGAATTACTCAATATTTCTGCAGGGTACCTCCAACCAGTTGCGGTGATGACCTCGATGTTGAGCGCCCATAAGCCCCAACACACCACCACACCATCCAACCAGTTGTTGAGTCCATACTACCTCGAGATGCTGCGTTACGTCGGGCAGAAGAAGGTCCAATACGATTTTTGGAGGTATCCCATGACTTTTGCGACTGCAGTGTGTAACAATGTTCACTGGCCGCGACAATGAACATCAAAGATTTGTGGCATTTTGAAATAAATCAAACTGCTTTTACAAAATGTGTGCAATATTCATAGTTATTGATGTTACGTGGCTCACAAACTTGATTTTTTTTGTTGTTGTGTGATAGTATTTCAATTGTTTGAATGTGAAAATTGAAGGCACAAACAAAACAGTTATTGTTATAACGGAATTTGTTCGCGTTTTTCAGATTAAGGTAAAGATCTTAGTAACAATATAATTTCTAAACATTACAAGTATATCGTAAATTTGAAAAAATTTGCGGAGATTTCAATTTACACGGGAATACAAACCAAGAAAAAGCCACTGAGGAATTTTCTTTGGTAATACATTCTTCAGTCAAACAATTTTCATCGAGATATTCTCACTTCAGTGAGTTGTAGAGAACATAAACGTTTATTATGCATCAAGATGTGACTTCACTGGATAAACTGGACTTGTCTAAGTTTGATTAGTCGGGAACTGAAACGTAGATGATTTATTTCCAGTCTAGTTAAATATAAGTTCTAAAATTTATCGAAACAAGTAAACGAATCAAAACGACTGTGACGCACTATGGGAAAAACGCCGCCATTAATCGTATGGGCACGTGATATTCAATTCCAGTCATTTATAACTGTCTAAAGAAGCTGGCGTTTGCTGTTTTGACATTTTCATTTGCCTATGCCCGCGAGTCATTATTTTTTGAAATAAATAACATTAAAGACTTGCTAAGAAACCATTTGGCAGATGACACGAGTTCAGCTAATACTCTATTAAAAGTTGCAAATAAGCAATAAATTATTTGGCATTAAATTTGTAACAGCAGAAATCGCTTAATTCTATCTTTCATTAGATAAAATAAAAATGCTGATTTTATGACTACTGCATAAAAGTTCTGTTTCTGGTTGAAAATAAAGATTGTGTATATCCAAGTATTTAATTTTAATCATTAATCAGTAGAGCCCAAAACTGTAAAATTTCTATGCACTATCAAATCTTAAAATATGCAAGCATTCATGGACTGTCACATGTCCAAACATGGAAAAAAAGAAGGAAAAAAAGGAGAGTAACACATAGTACCAAAATTTAGCTTGATGGTCATATGAAAAATCATTGGAAAAAATGGCATGTAGATGTTCTACTGTTCGCCATCCCTGGTGTAACCATTAGAGACGACTCAAAACCGTCTGATGAAATTTTAATGTGATCTGAAGCATCAAATGGTGTTTACACTTTTTCAGTCCTCCTGTTTCACATTCCTGGTTTTCCATCTGCCTCGGCCAATGTGGGCTGGTTCCCCTTATTCCGCCTCAGCTACACTATGTCGGCGATTGCTGCACAAACAAGTTCTCCACGTACGCATACACCACTCTACCATGCAAACATAGGGGCTACACTCGTCTGGTGTGAGACGTACCCTGGGGGGTCCACAGGGGGCCGAACCCACAACAGCTCTGAAACAGTTATTGGGCGGCGGCGGAGGGGTGAAGTGGACTGGGGTAGTTGTCGTGGGGTTGCGGACCACTGAGGCTGCGTCGGAGACGGAGTCTCTCCGTCATTTCTAGGCCCCCAGTTAACATACAATACAATACGATACAAGTAACGTGTTTAAGTAATTAAAATTGCATATAAGCCATTGCAAATGTGAAATGCAGGTACATTAACAACCGATGTAACCGCCAGAATATTAAATGGAAGCATGCAAACGTGCGTCTATTGTGCTGTACAGTTTTCGGATGTCACTTCGTGGGATGAAGTTCCACGCCTGTTGCACTTGGTCGGTCAATACGGGGACGGTTAGTGCTGATTATGGCTGACGTAGGAGTTGCCATCCGATGATGTTCCATAGGTGCTCGACTGGGGACAGATCTGTTGATTGAGCAGGACTGTTGGAAAACACCCCCTGAAATTCTGTTTATGAATAGCAGCTCACCAGATTGACGCACAATTTGAGGTCATGCTACATGGGATGATTACGAGAGTGCTCCTACTGTCATACGGAATCACACCCCAGACTATAACTCCAGGTGTGGGTCCAGTGTGTCCAGCATGCAGACAGGTTGGTTGCAGGCCCTCAACTGGCCTCCTTCTAACCAACACACGGCCATCATTCAAACCCAGGCAGAACAAGGTTTTTTTAGAAAACACAATAGACCTCTACCCTGCCCTCCAATGAGCTCTCGCTTGACAGCACTGAAGTCGCAAATGGCGGTGGTTTGACGTCAGAGGAATACACGCTAGAGGGCGTCGGGCTCGGAGCCGTCCTTGAAGTAGCCGATTCGTAACAGTCAGTTTGTGTCATTGTGGTGTGGTGCCAACTGCTGCTCAAACTGCTGTTGCAGATGCAGTACGGTACGCAGTGTCATAAGCCGAACACGATGGTTTTTCTCTCAGTAGTGTCACGTGGCCATCTGGAAGCAGGTCTTCTTGCGATCGTATATTCTCGTGACCACTGCTGCCAGCATCACGTCCAGTGACTACCTTTCTTCCAAGTATTTCTCCAGTAGCTCAGAAGGAACATCCAGCTTCTTGTAGCCCTATTACACACTTCGATCAAACTCAGTGAGGTGCTGATAATGACACCTTTGTCGCCTTAAAGGTATTGTTGATTATCATCAACTCACCACGTCAAATATCAAAAGTAACTAAGCCCACGACCGTTACAGCTTGTATATGACGGAAAACTGATTTGTATCGTTAAAGTGGTGCTACTACCACCATTATTATGCGATTGGCTCGAAATTTTAATATACATCATGTTTCAGATTTAGAAATAAGCGTTCCAACTATCGTTTGTATCGCATAAATCCCTTGTGGTGTTGCAGCTTTTCTTTCTGTGTATATATGAGTACACACTGAAGAGCCAAAGAAACTGGTACACCTGTCTCATATCGTGTAGGGCCTCCGCGTACACGCGGAAGTGCGGCAACACGAAGTCCCATGCACACGGCTAATGTCTGAAGTAGTGCTGGAGGGAACTGACAGCAGTGTCCGGAAATGTCATCCAACGACGCTACAGAGTACCCAAGTTATAGGCGCCGGCGCCTTTAAATAAAGTACTGTAAATTCAAGGTGATTCCGTCACGACGTTACAAACTTTCAAGAACGATGGAGACAGATAAACGTATCAATTAGAGGTAAGGATCCCTGGTTCGGAAACAAAAGAGTCGAAAGTTACAAGCGAAAACCATTCTGATGCCTCAGACAGAGGAATACACCTACCGGTACTGTTGTTCCCCAGAATTTAGGGTATGCAACTTCCAATGTAGGAAGTATGGACCGAGACAAGAAAACATGACTTGTAAATATGGGCTCTAAAACGCATACCACTGGAGCTACAAGCACTTGTTCACATCTTCTCTAGTGTGAAACACATCTCATGTATTGAACACCTACTCATGGCTGTTAAGGTATAAGTTTTAGACTAAACGTTTATAAGCGAGATTTTCTTCTTTTGGTCTCTACAACCATATCTGAAAGATACCTAACCTACAATCTTAGAAACAACAGTATCGGTACATGTATTCCGCAGTCAGAGGTATCAGAATGGTTTTTCGCTTATAACTTTCGACTCTCTCGTTTCCGGTGCATGTACCCTTACCTCAAATCGATACATTTATCCTTCTCCTTCTCCATCATCGGCCGGCACTGTAGCTCAGCGTGTTCGGTCAAAGGGTTAACTCCCCACTGTAAAAAAAAAAAAAAAAAACCTAAGTAAATGGATCATCGATGAACTTGAACAGGTGTCATGGGACATCTACCCTGAAGAAATAAAACGAACAATAACGATCAAAAAGAGTTAAAAAAGGGGTAGGGTCTTTGAGTAGTGATCAAAGCATCCTCTGTCCCATGTTCGAACCCTGCCACCGTTTAAATTTTGAATAAAGACCACCAGCAATGACAATCGAAGACTTCCGACATAAGAACTCATCCTCATTCTGACAACGGCCTTGTCAAAGAATGCGAAGAAGCGGATAAAGATTCAGGACACTCTCTTGTCCTTGGGGTGGGAAACTGCCCATAAAAACGGAAGAATAAGCAATGATCAGAGGCATGAGTATGCAAGGGGCATTAAACGCTCTTAACGTGGGCCCACAGGACATGTGACCTGTAATTGAAAAAGTGTCATGATGGTCTCTCCATTGGCGAAAGATTCTGGATCTCCGGTATGGGTCTGTCAAACGGAAAAAGACTGAATAACCAACGAAAGGATAAAATTCTACGAATCTGGCGTGGAATGTCAGAGGCTGAACGTGCTAGGGAAACTAGAAAATCTCATAAGTCTGATACAAAGGCTCAGTCTAGAGTTAGTGTGGGTCAATGAAATTAAATGGAAAGTATACAAGGACTTCTGGGCAGGTGAATATAGGGTATTATCAACAGCAGCAGAAACTAGTATAACGGGAGTAGGATTCTTTACGAATAGGAAGGTAGGGCAGAGAGCGTGTTACTCTGAACAGTTCAAAAAAATGGCTCTGAGCACTATGGGACTCAACTGCTGAGGTCATTAGTCCCCTAGAACTTAGAACTAGTTAAACCTAACTAACCTAAGGACATCATAAACATCCATGCCAGGCAGGATTCGAACCTGCGACCGCAGCGGTCTTGCGGTCCCAGACTGCAGCGCCTTTAACCGCATGGCCACTTCGGCCGGCTGAACAGTTCAGTGACAGGGTTGTTCATATCAGAATCGACAGCAAACAAACACCGACAACGATTGTTCTGGTATACATGCCTATGTCGCACGCTAAAGATGAAGAAACGGAGTAAGTTTATAAGGATATTGAACGGGTGAAGGGAGAACGGAGAGAACGGGGAAAGGGAAATGAAAATCTAATAATAGTCATGGGGGACTGGAATGTGGTTGTAGGGAAAAGAGTGAAAGAAAGGGATACTGGAGTATATGGGCTTCCTACTAGGAATGAGAGTTCCAAAATAAATTTCAACTAGTAATAGGAGTACACTGTTCAAGAATCAAAGCAGAAGGAGGTGTATTTGGAAAAGGCTAGGAGATACGGGGAGATTTCAGTTAGATTACATCATCGTCAGATAGAGATTCCGGGATAAGATACTGGATTGTAAGGTGTACCCAGGAGCACATATAGAATCAGATAACAATATAGCAGTGATGAAGAGTGGGCTGATATTTAAGAGATTAGTCACGAAGAATCAATACGCAAATAAATGTGATAAGGAAATACTAAGGAATGAAGAGATGTGCTTGAGGTTCTCTAAGGCTCTAGATACTGCAATGAGGAATAGGCCAGTAAGCAATCACCGAACCTGGAAAGAAGAAAAATAGGTACAAAGAAGACAGCTACGACGGAACTATGAGCAACAAGAAATATTTCAGTTCTTCAGTTGATCTAAGAGTCTCTGAGGCATGAAGTAAACAGGAAGTGCGAGGAAGGTAAGACGACATGGTTGCATGAAAAATTAGAAGAAATGGAAAAAGAGTTGAGTGACTGACTCACTATATAGAAAAGTCATAATAACCTTCGGTGAAAGTAAAAGCAAGGGTGGTAACATTAAGAGCGCAATAGGAATACCGCAGCTAAATGCAGAGGAGAGAGCGAATATGTGTGAAGAGTACCTTGAAGGCCGCTATGACAGGAAAGATTTTGTCTGATGTGATAAAGGAGGAAGATAAAAGAAAAAGATTTAGAAGGAATAGGGGTTTATTCAGCATTAGAATCAGAATTTAAAAGAGCTTTGAAATACTTACGATCAAATAAGGCCGAAGAGATACACGACATTCCATCAGAATTTCTAACATCATTGAGGGAAGTGGCAACAAAATGATTATTCACGTCGGTAGGTAGAATGTATGCGTCTGGCGATTTACCACCTGACTTCTGGAAAAATATCATCCACACAATCCCAAAGGCTAAAAAAGCTGACGAGTGCGAGAATTATCGCACAATCAGCTTAAAAGCCCATGCATCCAAGTTACTGACAAAACCAGTAATCAGAAGAATGAAAAGATGTGTTGGATGGCAATCAGTTTGATTTTAGGAGTAGTAAATGCACCCGGGAGACAATTAGGACCTTGCGTTTGATAGTGAGAGTAATGCTGAAGAAAAATCAAGATGTGTCTACAGGATTTGTCCATCAGGAAAAGGCATTCGACAACGTAAAATGGTGAAACGAGTTCGGAATTATGAAGAAAATAGGGGTAAACTATAGGGGGATACGGGTAGTATATAACATGTACAAGAGCCAAGGGAGATTAATAAAAGTGGAAAGGCAAGAACGAAGTTCTCGGATTACAAAGGGTGTATGGCAGATAAGTCGTCTTTAGCCCCTACTGTTCAATCAATACATCGAACAAGCAATGATGGATATAAAAGAAAGGTTCAGGCGTAGAACTAAAATTCAAGGCGAAAGGATATCGATGATAAGATTCGCTGATGGCATTGATATCCTGAATGACAGTGAAGAAAAATTACATGATTTGCCTAATGGAATGGACTGCCTAATGGGTGCAGAATATGCATTGAGAGTAAATCGAAGAAAGACGAAAGTAATGAGAAGTAGCAGAAATGAGGACAGCGAGAAACTTAAAATCAGGAATGATGGTCGCAAGTAGATGAAGTTACAGAATTCTACTACCTTGGCACCAAAATAACCAATGATGGACGGACCAAGGGGAACGTGAAAAGCAGATTAGTACTGTCAAAAATGGCATTCCTGGCCAAGAGAAGTCTAAGAGTATCAAACATAAGCCTTAATTTGAGGAATAAATTTCTGAGAATGTATGTTTAGAGCACAGCATTGTATGGTAGCGAAACGTAGACTGTGGGAGAACTGGAACAGAAGAGAATCGAAGAATTTGAGATGTGGTGCTACAGACGAATGTTGAAAAGTAGGTGGACTGTTAAGGTAAGGAATGAGGAGGCTCTCTGCACAATCAGAGAGGAAAGGAATATGTGGAAAACACTGATAAGAAGAGGAGACAGAATGATAGGATATCTGTTAAGACGTCAGCGATTAACTTCCATGGTACTAGAGGGAGCAGAAGAAGATAAAAACTGTAGGAGAAGTCAGAGACTGCGTCTGGAATCTTGCAAAGAGGGCTGGAGCGGCGCATGCGTAGAAGACTAGTGGGGCAGGTCCCAGTGGCTCCGTCCTCCCGCACCACCCAGTGACGCCGAGTGCAGAGGTTACAAGAGAGGTATTGTGCATCGTGGAGAGGTTTGCTATTGAAATTTTGAGAGAACAGCCTTCGGGAAGAGTCGGGGAACATATCTCCCTCCCACATACATGTCGCGAAAATTCGAGAGATACAGAAGCTTACCGACTCCCATTCTTTCCGTGCACATTCTTCCCGTGCACCATTCGAGAGTGGAAGGAGGCAGGGAGTTCTGGTACCAGAACTACCCTCTTCCACACACACACTGTTTTCGGAGTATGTAGATAGGTGCACGAACATTGTCCTATTGAAAATTGCACCACGATATTTATGTGAGAGGGAACATATCAGGACACAAGATGTCTGTGGCGTTCTGTTGTGCGGTCAGAGTTCCGTTAGACACTACTTGCCATGACGTGAAGTCACACTTCATGGAATCCCACACCATGACGAGTAACACGTTTGAGTCTATCCGAAACAACGGGACAATAGGACGTCTTCTCAGCTTCCCGCCAAACTCGCTCACGATCAGTGTCCATGATAGTGCAGAACCGCGATTCATTGATGAACACAATGCGACCCCATTCATCAGCAATGCATACTTCCAGATCACAGCACCACGTCAAACGCAACCGTTGTGTTGTGGTGTTAATGACAGCCCACTCTGGATGTTGTTAGTTTCCGACAAGAATGTTGTAGAGAGCCCAGCACATGTTCCTGGATGAGGGGCGCAGATGTGAAGAGGACTGCCCTTTGTAGTAGTCAGATGTGGTCGACCGGAACCATGATGACGGGTGTGCCTGTACTCACGTTCCCATACACTCCGGCTTCGGACAAATATCTCATCCGAATGCTCTAAAAATATGAACACTGGACGATTTGAAAATCCGGCTAAATGGAGACACACAACGAGACTGCTTTTAAACTCTTGGCAGGTGCTAATAACGTTGTCTCAGACGAGTGCGTGGGGAGTTCGTGCCCTTCTGTGCGATCAGCCAATATCTGACTGTTCACGCTGCCTGTATACCCCACCAACGCTGAACAGGAACAACACTCATGCACTCTGGTGACCGTTCTCCCTGTTACAAAGAATTACAATTCTAATAATTTAGATACCCAGTTATGGTGTGTACGTATACGAAGTTACATTGACATCCAGCCACGCCTTACGCTTGCCTCCCTTTTTCGGTGAGCCAGTGTATTTAGTGTAAATCCCATTATTTTTAAGTTATGTTTCTTAATATCTTAAAAAATATAAAACAACCGAAAGTGTAGTATAAAATACTATACATATATAAATATTTGTGTTAATATTTGAAATAGAGCCCCACTGGATGCGACAAAGAAGTCGTTTGTTGCTTCAAAACCCGTTATAGGGCGGTGTGTGTGTGTGTGTGTGTGTGTGTGTGTGTGTGTGTATGTGAGTGTGTGTGTCCGTTATAGGGCGGTGTGTGTGTGTGTGTGTGTGTGTGTGTGTGTGTGAGAGAGAGAGAGAGAGAGAGAGAGAGAGAGAGAGAGAGATGCCAGGTGGCCTCTGAAGCCATAACACCCACTTCAACAATGTGTCTACATAGATAAGTCAACAATTAATTGCGCCGTCTTTGCCTTCCACAACTTAAAATTGATTTCAGCAACTTTCCCTTTTAAATAATTTTATTGAACTCTTCATAATTCAACAATATTTACTGCAAATATTAGAAAAGTAACAATATGCAGTTATTCCACTCAAATGGAAAAATAAAAAGTTTCAATAATGTTGTGTGATACTGAAAATTATTTTATTTCATTTTACGAATGTTTGATATGTAAAGGCCATTACAGTGAATTCGCAGAGTCTTTCTAATTGGTCCATATGCTCTGATGTTGCAATAATTACTGTGTAATTTTTGTGCATGATCATATATAATTCTTACAAGTGTGTTTATGAATGTATTACGTCAGTGCAGTGCTTCTAATTGTAGAATGAGCAAATTTATTTTCTTCTCTAATTTAGATTTAAGAATTGTGCAGAAGAAGATAAAGTACTCCTACAATGTTTGTTGATGAAGGTTTTGTTGCAACACTGTGTTAGGTATCCGATGTGCGCAGAATCGTTATTCCTAATTAGGTAGGCTATTTATACAGTAAACCTCTAAGGTCACGTTAGAGGCACTTTCTCCTGAGCTGAGCCAGGCAAATTAAGAGTAGTTTCTGATGATAGTATGATTCCTATAATGTGGCACCAGTTCAGTTTGAAACCTATTCTAAATAAAGAGAATAATGTCATTGCCCACAATGTATCGAACGTGAGTGTGATATCGGGCTGGCCGGAGAGGCCTAGCAGTTCTAAGCGCTACAGTCTGGAACCGCGTGACCGCTACGGTCGCAGGTTCGAATCCTGCGTCGGGAATGGATGTGTGTGATGTTCTTAGGATAGTTAGGTTTAAGTAGTCCTAAGTTCTAGGGGACTGATGACCTCAGAAGTTAAGTCCCATAGTGCTCAGAGCCATTTGAACCATTTGAATTTGTGATATCGGATGCATTTTCTCAGCTACGTGACTTCTTTGGGATAAAAACCCACTCAGAAGAATGTTAAACTACATATCCAGAATTTTTTTGTGGGAAGTTTTCACTGAAATTTAGGCACTCAAGTAGTAACAGAAATAAGTGGTACAAATTGTCGGTTAACGGATCGTTTCTTCGGAGTTTGCGTCAGTGGGTTCACGGTGACATTTGGCGATAGTGTAGGTCCGTGTCAAGACGTATAAAGTTATTCATTATACCATGAGACACTTCTACGATCCGTCAGCAGTGTTCATTCAGTTACATTGGACTACGTCACAATTAATAACATGTTCTGGGCTATTATGCCGTGGTCGAATGGGTTTCGCCTCAAAACTCAATGTTTCGTCCTCATCTGCAGAGGACATTTTCAAGAGGGATGTAACGTCTACGAATGTCTGATTTAGACCCTGGCTCGCTACTGAGTACAGCAGAAATCCGCTTCCCGAGTTTAAGCTGAATTGGCCGTTGCTGTTGCTATCACAGGATGTTTGGGAGACTGGTACACGTCTTCTTCAGCACCTGGATCGAATTGTCATTAAATTTTACGCTCTCTTCCTTCCTATTGAAATTCCTGGGGTGTTTTACAATCTCTATAGCCTCTCTGTATAGCCTTTCAAAGTATCCGCTTGTGGCTGCCAGTACTTGAATCCTATCAAAATGAAGAGAGGCTATAGAGATTATTAAACACTACAGCAATTTCAGTAAGAAGGTGGAGGGCGTAAAATTGCGCTCGTGTATTCAAAACATGTGACGTCGCGCCATTTCGCGGAAACTTGCGGAAGCGGAATTCTGCTGTAGTGAGCACCGAGCGAGGGTGTGAGCCGGACATTTAAAGAAGTTACGATTCCCCTTGAAAATGTCCTCCGCACTTGGGGACGAAACGTTGGGTCTTAAGGTGAAATCCATTCGACCACGCCATACTTGAGTCCTATCAAAATGAAGAGAGACTATAGAGATTATAAACCACTACAGCAATTTCAGTAAGAAGGTGGAGGGCGTAAAATTGCGCTCGTGTATTCAAAACACGTGACGTCGCGCCATTTCGCGGAAACTTGCGGAAGCGGAATTCTGCTGTAGTGAGCACCGAGCGAGGGTGTGAGCCGGACATTTAAAGAAGTTACGATTCCCCTTGAAAATGTCCTCCGCAGTTGGGGACGAAACGTTGGATCTTAAGGTGAAATCCATTCGACCACGCCATAACAGCTCGGAACATTTGATTAATGTGGCTTTTCGGGCCGTGGGAGTTTACATTTTACAATTTGACTAAGTTTTGTACGGTAGTTAGTAAATGACGACCATGTACATTGGGTTCTCGACATGTAGTATAGTTCTTAGCTGTCGACTATGTCTATGGTTGTTTTCTAAAAAACTTATTTCTAACAACTCAGTATGTTGAACGTATCATCACCCTGTCAGCCAATATTCCATAGCTTCCCTTGCGACGTTCACATTTAGTAATCCCTGCCGTTTTCTTGTACCGGTCCATTCTGAATTATTTATTTTTCGCGAGGACCTTCCGAACCAACCACCTGTCAATAAAAGTGCAGTTCACAAAATTTATCTTGAAGACTTAGAACATGGCGACGTCGTAAACACCGTAGCGTTGTATATGTATAGCCATACGTACATGCATAGTTCACTGGCTGAGTACCCGGCGTTGCCAGGATATGTAATCATTCCAGTCATCTGTTACCCCATCTCATTCTTCCCCTATCTCTGTTTATCTCCTCCTCCTTCGTCTCTATCCATCTCCTCCTTCTCCCTACGTATCTATCTGCTCCTTCCCCCCTTCTGTCCTTTTCCTCTTCCCCCTCTATTTGCTCAGCTCTTCCAGCCCCCTCTCTGTGTCTGTCCTCTCTTCGCCTCCCTCTCTGTCCACCCCTTCTGCCCTCCACTGTCCATCTCCTCCTACCCCCATCTCTCTATCCATCTCCTCCTCCTCCTCCTCCTCCCTCTCTTCCCATCTGTTACTACTCCCCCCCTCCCCTCTCTGTCCATCTGCAACTCTTTTCTTTTACTTTGATGGGACTATGTAGACTTTCCTGGCGTATTAGTATATTAAATTCTTGTCGGGTTTCCAGCCGGATCAAACTGTCATGTGAACACAATATTTCAGCGGCCCACCTGGCCGCCATCATCAGGTGAGAAAAGCTACGCTGCTCTCGCCGATAACTTTCTTTATTCATCTCCTCCCCTGCCTTCTCTCTGTCCGTCCCTTCCTTCCCTCTCTCAGTCCTACTCTTCTCCTTCTGTCCATTTCCCACCATCCCTCTCTCTCTCCCAATCTCCTCCTCGCTACCTGTCTATGTCCATATCCTGCTACCCGCTCTCTCTTTCCATCCCACTACATCCCCTTCTTTCACCACGTCATCACCGCTACTCCAGCAGGAGGATACTTGTTCTTACCTTCTTAGTACTTCTTTCCATATAGTAAGCAGTGTATGTACTAAGTTTGGTTGAAATCGATCCCGGGGTTAGGAGTTCTTACCACTGGATTTTCCCGTGTATGCATGTATCAAATATATTTCAGATGTATTTAATATATTTCACGCATATTTGTACACGTAGTTCGTCTGTGACTATATCGAATTTCGCCATGCTCTTTCGTTTTCACGCATCACAAAGTTTATGACATTATATCTCCTGAACCATGTGTCGTTCAGCGATACAATTTGTTGCCACATTTAGTTTCATTCGTAAATAATGTCTGCGAAACGAGTTGCGAATAGAGATGGTAACAAAAAGGTAATAGATTTAAACTAAATGCATGATGCGGCAGTTTTCCCCACATCTCAGTACTTGAAGTCATACACTATGTGATCAAAAGTATCAGGACACCTGGCTGAAAATGACTTACAAGTTCGTGGAGCATCCATCGGTAATACTGGAATTGAATATGATGTTGGCTCACCCGTAGCCTTGATGACAGCCTCCACTCTCGCAGACATACGTTTAATCTGGTGCTGGAAGGTTTCTTGGGGAATGGCTGCCCATTCTTCACGGAGTGCTGCGCTGGGGAGAGGTATCGGTGTCGGTCGGTGAGGCCTGGCACGAAGCTGGCGTTCCAAAACTTGCCAAAGGTGTTCTATAGGATTCGGGTCAGGATTCTGTGCAGGCCAGTCTGACAGGGATGCTACTATCGCGTAACCACTCCGCCACAGGCCGTGCATTTTGAAAGATGCAATCGCTCTTCAACAGTGGAAACAAGAATGGGCTTAAAACATCGATGTAGGCCTGTGCTGTCACAGTGCCACGCAAAACAACAAGGGGTAAAATCCCCCTCCATGAAAAACACGACCACACCATAACACCATCGCCTCCGGATTTTACTGTTGGCATTACTCATGCTGGCAGACGACGTTCACTGAGCATTCGCCATATCCAGGCCCTGCCATCGGATCGGCACGATGTGTACCGTGATTCGTCACCCCGCACAACACAACGTTTTTCCACCTTTCAATCGTCCAATGTTTACGCTCCTTACAACAAGCGTGGCGTCGTTTGACATTTACCGACATAATGTGTGGCTTAAGAGCAACCGCTCGAACATGAAATTCAAGTTTTCTCACATCCCACCCAACTGTCATAGTACTTGCAGTGGATCCTGATGTAGTCTGGAATTCCTGTGTCGTGGTCTGGACAGATGGTTCAAATGGCTCTGAGCACTATGGGACTTAACTGCTGTGGTCATCAGTCCCCTAGAACCTAGAACTACTTAAACTTAACTAACCTAAGGACATCACACACATCCATGCCCGAGGCAGGATTCGAGCCTGCGACCGTAGCGGTCGCGCGGTTCCAGACTGTCGCGCCTAGAACCGGACGGCCACTCCGGCCGGCCTGGATAGATGTCTGCCTATTACACATTAAGACCCTTTTCACCTACTTGCGGTCTCCGTGTCAACAGACGAGGTCGACCTGTACCCTTTTATGCTGTACGTGTCCCTTCACGTTTTCACTTCACTATCACATCATAAATAGTGGACCTAGGGATGTTTAGGCGTGTGGAAATTTCGCGTACAGACGTATAACACAAGTGAGACCAAATCACCCGGCCACGTTCGAAGTCCGTGAGTGTATTTCCTGAACTATATGTCGTACGATGATATAAGTAGATACTGTCTACAAAATGTATATGGAATACAGTTAGTGATGAAGAAATAACAAATTAAAACGTGATGCCTCATGCACCAGTGTTACAGCACAAACAGCAAAAATGAAGTACGCGACAAACATTATTCCTCTCATCATTTTGTGGGGCTGTCAGAAAGATGAGAATTCGTAAAGGTTTCTAATTAAAAATATATACTATCAAAAAAAAGTCTTCGTCACGAAGTATTTATTGCGGTGACCGGTTTCGACCACAACCAGTCACCAGAATAAATAATTTGTGATCAAAACAGTTTTTGAAAGTAAATATTTGTAATAAATATTTATCACTGTATACTCCCGCAATGTATTCAAAAGTTTCTAATTAAGTGTAAAATTTGTTGAGAGTCAGTAAGTGATCTCACTCTAAAGAACTATATGAATAAAATCTGGGTATCCGCACTTCGTAGGCTATACTTCTTTATCAGCGCCTCCTCCACCCCCTTTGATACGTAGATGTTTCTTACGCTGCTGCGATTCTTTCCAGACAGCAAATGATATGAGAGCAGAGTTTAGCAGAAATCGTTGTAGTGGCTTAGGAGGGGAAGTGGAACACCTTCTACATACACACTTACAAGCGGATATACACTTTATTAATATGTGTAGATGTGTGTATATTTGGAAGTTTAGTGCACTTCGTCGAAAGGCCCTAAACTGAGTCAAAAATTGAGAGGTCATCGCTTATATTTTTCGTTAATATTGAAAATCCTGTGAAAATCAGACCTGAAATGTTGGGCCTGATATCTGAAATTTGTCCTAAACCGTGTGAACGAATCGATAGGCACCGACAATCATGACTCTTTTAGTCGCACTCAGCTCTCGACGTGCGTCCGTTTCGATCACTGCGGCTAGTAAACATTTACTCGCAGGCTGAGTGGGTACGGCCACACACAGATCCACAACACCTGTGAGCGGCGTTTGGGTTTACCCCCCTAGCAGACGGTATTCGATGATTAATGGCTGCTTCGTGTGTCCTTTGCCTGTTTCTGCATACCCAGCGCATGTCCCAATATCGTCTTCTCACTGGAGGTAACTATTTTTCTAATACGTAACCCGTCTCCTGTGTCCAGTATGTAATCTTTTCGTTAAAAGATTCAATCAGAGTGGTTTAGTTGCTGAGACAATGGACTTGCCATCGTTATCGAAGTCCAGTATCCCGTCCGAGTATCTAGATTTAGGTTTTCCGTGGTTTCCTTAGCCCAAGAAAGGCCAGTTCCGTGATCGTTCCTGAGAAAAGGATTAGGCAGATTTTGTGAAGATATAGCCTTTAGTGATTGGCAAACTGTTCCTCTTTTCTCTATCATTTCTTCCGCTGTCTTAGACTAAGTATTCATATCTTTGATGGTGTAGCATAGCTGTGTTTCGTAATAATGTCTGAAACGTAACTCCAGTTTATTTCTTTTCCTCTAATGGAAAAATGTCTTCTCTTATTATTACTTGTTTATGGAAAGACTTTAAATTCTTTTGTTTATTTATCTGCATTTTTAATATTATCTGTGATGTGAAGAACTGGTTTGCAAATTGCAGGCATGAAAGCACTGAGACCGGCATCGAGAGTGGCAGTGGAGCAACGGATACAGCGAGGGAGATTTGGCTAGTGAGTGTGTGGTTGACAGCATGGCGTACGTATTTGAGATGCATAAACTAGCCGAGACAGTGAATCGTGGACCTTAACGGCTGACGATGTACATGATGTCGCAGTGCTCAATGAAAGTTGTAGGGACCATTATGAATAGAAGGATCGTACGTTTTAAGTATTACTAAATGGACTATGTCTCAACCGGTAGTGACGATGCTTTCGCAAGTATACGTCGTAGTGATTGCTACCATGTGCACATAATGACAGTTGTGAATCAGGTGCAAGAATGGTTTTAGTGACTGTGAATTTGCGATGGAGGAAGTCATATGCAAACGTTATATCGTGATCATAAATTGCAATGAACAGTGTGTAAAGTATTGAAACGAAAGCTTGGAGTTTTAAACGATTAATAGATGGGTAGATCCTAAAACTGTGGAATATCGCCAACAATTAACTCTCCTCAGCCAGTGGGTTGTTAAACACCACTGCAGACGAATAAAACGTTCTCGGGTTTCCAATCGCGTCAAGTAATTAAAATTACATGAGGTTAAAATGGCTCTGAGCACTATGGGACATAACGTCTGAGGTCATCAGTCCCCTAGATCTATCTAAACCTAACTAACCTAAGGACATCACACACATTCATACACGAGGCAGGTTTCGAACGTGCGACTGTAGCGGTCGCGTGGTTCCAGACTGAAGCGCCTAGAACCGCTCGGCCACAACGGCATGCAAAATTACACGAGCTTCCTGCCAATTGCACCTTGGCCATTGTCAAGTGACCACTTGGCCGAAATCTTGAGTAATATTAAATGCTTGGCGGTTGGAAACACGAGAGCTGTTTATTCACTGTTACCGTCGCTGGACGGCATTCTTACACCACTGCAGATGACTTTGCAGCATAAGCGAGAAGAGACTTTACCAGCATACTTCGCTGTGGAACTACGACGAACGAGTTTGCTGCAACAAATTTATCTCCAACATCAACAAGCTGCCACTACTCTCCATCAGCTAACATATAAGCTGCATAACTATACGCTGTCCCCAGTTAAAGACTAGCAGAATTCAACAGTTCAGATTGTAAGCTTTTTGTCTCCTTACAAACGTACATTCTTTCTTTTCGTTTTCTCAGTTTTTGCTGCGTAAATAAAATTGCTGGAAGTGAATGATTAGCGTCCAATGTAGCTTTCTCATCCATCGTTAGTTATAAGCATTTGTCTTTACTCAAACTATCTCTTTCTTTTAAATTAATGCTGCTGCAATTCCATTTATGCTGCGTGCCTTTTGGAGCAAAGTGCTACAAACGCGTGAGCAGTATTATTTTCAAACTGAGTTGGCATACCGTAATGTTTAGCGTTTCATACGGTCGCGCGCGTAAATCGCGGTATCCACCAATAATTCTGGGCACCGACCAATAGAATTAATGCTACGTGTTCGCTATTGGTTTAAGCTTCGCGGCGATGGTAAACTGAGTGTGACAGCTGTGAAACCACGCAGGTTATATTTACACGGTAGTTAGTTATGTTATCACACTTTCATGGTTGTTGATGATAACAGGGATAAGTGAACAGATACACAGTCAAATCCTATAGTGTTCGCCGGATTAGGAACAGAATTGTGTGTGATGTACGTAATTTAGTGGCTAGGTTGAATCACATTCTCAACAACCACACAATTCGGAAGTACAACGAGTGCTTCCTGGGGGGAAATAACCCGACATCAACTCAGTTCATTTAAAAAAAAAGAAAAAAAAATATAGCACCTACAATTTCACGAAGTACACCCTTGAGAACTGTTTTCTCCACAATTTCCATCCCCTCGCTTCCCCATCGCGACATTGTGCTCCATCTCTGATGACCTCGTATATATATATATATATATATATATATATATATACAAAAGGTTCAAATGGCTCTGAGCACTATCTGAGCACTATGGGACTTGGTTCAAAATGGTTCAAGTGGCTCTGAGCACTATGGGACTTAACGTCTGAGGTCATCAGTCCCCTAGAACTTAGAACTACCTAAACCTAACTAACCTGAGGACATCACACACATCCATGCCCGAGGCAGGATTCAAACCTGCGACCGTAGTGGTTGCGCGGCTCCAGACTGAAGCGCCTAGAACCGCTCCGGCCCTCATAAAATACGACGGGAGGTTTAGTGTTTCTTTCTTCAGTACTTCAACTTTCTCTTCAGTTTCCGTAATTTCTATCTGCATCATATTATCGAATGTAATTTCCCTTCTTTTTCTACTATTCGCGTGTCACTTCCGCTCTCTGCGGAAGATATCCATATCTGTAGGTCATTGATCGTCATACGTCCTAGAAAGTGTAATTCTTTCCATTGATCGACTGATTCGTAAATAGTTTGGTATTCAGTAGTTTCTACTAGTATTCACGACTCTGATGTGGCCCAGTAATTTAAGCACCGTGCTTATATTTGAGAGCAGCAATGTGCAAATCCTGCCTGGATTACGTAATTTACGACGGTCTCACTAAATCACTTCCATCTAATGCCAACATTGCTTAATCGAAAACCGCCTATTACATTCCCCGCCCTCGTCCAGTTCAGTTAGTGCTTCGCCTCTAATGACTTCGACGCCGACGAGACACGCTTACACGGATTGTACAAAAGTATGCACAAATGCATACTTGCAGACACGAGCCAATCTTGAAGGTAGTGCTATTGTATTTGAACACGAACGGCACCTTTTCAAAAGTTGACGGTTCAAAAATCAGTTGTGGTCAGGACAGATTTCTGTTAAGTCGTGAGTGCAATATGTCGGGGCACATTGCTGGCGCTCGCATGGTGGTTGCTTCCGAAATCAAAGAGGGAAACGTGGTGCCGAAGCAATAAAACCTGGACGTTAGGACAATTGAAGAAAGTCATTTGGTCAGATCAGTCTTGTTTCACACTGTTTCCAACTGAAGGCCGACTTTGCGTCCCAAGAGTCAACCATTACGATTTGGGCTGCCCTATCATGGTTCTCCACGGGCCTCTAAGATCGCATTACTGCCAAGGATTAAGTGACAATTTTAGTTCGTCATGCCCATTGCATGGAACAATGTTTAATACTCAATGGTGACCTAGTGTTCCTAGGCGGCTGGGCCCTGTTCAGGCAGCTCGCATCGCCGAGGACTGGTTTTTGCGAGCACGAGGATGCATTATCTTCGCTGGCCGCCACGGTCGCCAGATCTCACTATTGTTGATCGTCTACTTTGGGTAGAAGAATGAATGACTGCTATCCACTTGCACCACCTTTACTTGAACTTGCCACTGTATTGCAAGTAGAATTGTGTAAGTTTCCCTTGAAAACAGTACAGGACCTGTATTTATCTACTCTGTGAAGACTGGACGCAATTTGAACGCAAACAGTTTTTTTGCAGCATATTGAGCATGGTAATGTGTTGTATTTTTTGTATTTCCATATTTCTGTCCATCCCCTGTACTTTTCTTAGCCTTAAGCGGAAATTCTTTCGCTAACCACCTTGTCAGTCAAATTTCATAGTCCTTCCAGTTGTACGAGGGTCACTCCAAAAGAAATGCACACTAGTTTTTTTTTTTTTAAATCCATCTTTTATTCTACATGTTTGAAAGTCTTACAGTGTGTAGATACATCCTTTAGGAACAATATTTTCATTTCTCCACATAATTTCCATCCCTCTCAACTGCCTTACGCCATCTTGGAACCAGCGCCTGTATACCCGCACGGTGAAATTCTGGACCAACCTGTTGGAGCCACTGTTTGGCATCGCGCACAAGGGAGTCATCATCTTCAAACCTTGTTCCACGAAGAGAGTCTTTCAGTTTCTCAAAGAGATGATAGTCACATGGAGATAGGTCACGACTATAAGGCGGGTTCAAAAATGTGTGTGACATCTTATGGGACTTAACTGCTAAGGTCATCAGTCCCTAAGCTCACACACTACTTAACCTAAAGTATGCTAAGGACAAACACACACACCCATGCCCGAGGGAGGACTCGAAACTCCGCCGGGATCAGCCGCACAGTCCATGACTGCAGCGCCTGAGACGGCTCGGCTAATCCCGCGCGGCTGTAAGGCGGGTGTTTCAGTGTTGTTCATCCGAGTTTTGTGACCGCTTCCATGGTTTTTTGACTGACATGTGGCCGTGCATTGTCGTGCAACAGCAAAACATCCTGCTTTTGCCGGTGTGGTCGAACATGACTGAGTCGAGCTTGAAGTATCTTCAGTGTCGTCACATATGCATCAGAATTTATAGTGGTTCCACTTGGCATGATGTGCACAAGCAAGAGTCCTTCAGAATCGAAAAACACCGTAGCCATAACTTTTCCAGCAGGAGGTGTGGTTTTGAATTTTTTTTCTTGGGTGAATTTGCATGATGCCACTCCATTGATTGCCTCTTCGTCTCTGGTGAAAAATGATGGAGCCATGTTTCATCACTTGTCACAATTCTTCCAAGAAATTCATCTCCACCATTCTCGTACTGTTCCAAAAGTTCGCTGCATACCGTTTTTCTTGTCTCTTTGTGAGCCACTGTCAACATCCGGGAACCCACCCGGCACAAACCTTTTTTAACGCCAACACTTCAGTATTCTGCAAACATTTCCTTCCCCTATCCCAACGTAGCGTGACAATTCGTACACTGTGATGCGTCTGTCAGCAGTCACCAATTGGTTAGCTCTCTGCACATTGTCTGGAGTGTGTGCAGTACGAGGCCTGCTGCTGCGAGGACAATCCTCAATATTGCCGTGCCCGCTTTTATCACGTAACCTGCTTGCCCACCGACTAACTGTACTGCGATTGACAGCAGCATCTCCATACACCTTTTTCACATTATTGTGGATGTTTCCCACTGTCTCGTTTTCACAGCACAGGAATTCTATGACATCACGTTGCTTCTGACGAACGTCAAGTGTAGCAGCCATCTTGAAGAAATGCTGTGACGGCACCATTCACGGGAACAGGTTGAAGTAAGTTTGAAAACAAGCGGGAAGGATGTATCTACAGACTGTAAAACTTTCACACATGCGAGAATGAAAACAGTATTTTTCCAAAAATACTGTGCATCTCTTTTTGAGTGACCCTGGTATATTACATCGACGAAGAAGGATGTGACAACTGTGAATCGGAAAGTCACCATTATTTACGCTGTCATCTGTGTTCTGAATCTTGCCTAGTCCGTCAGTTACTTGGTCTGCTCACGAGTTAAACAGCGCTGGCGATAAATTACGAACCTATATTATACTTCTTGTCTGGCTGATCGCTGCATTTTGATCACAACGGGGTTTCGGGGTTTTGTAGAGACTACATAGATCTCAGTTGCCTCTGTAATTCGTTCCAGTTTTCCTTTATCACCCTCTAATTTACCGAAACTGCACGACTGTGATTACTTTACTGTACAAAGTAGGCTCCGCTCTGCGAGTCGGGAATTTCTGGGCCAGTGCGACACATGGACTGTGCTCGTGGTTTAGAAACAGCGGTCGCGGCCACGAGCTTTCAGACCGTGTCCCTCGCAGTGCAAACTAAAATTACAGGGTGCTGAAATTAAAAACGGAAAAGGATATTTATCTTTCATATGGTAGCTCTTGCGGTGTGGAACCACCGTGGCAACTATAAAACGTAGAAATTCCCGTCACGGACTCGTGGTTCGAGTGCAGTTTGTGTTTCAAGTTTGTTCCGTTGGCTGCTTCCGTGCCGAATTACGGAAGTCTGGATGCAAAGCGCACGCCCGTCATTACATCAGTGGCTATCGAACTTCTGGAGCAGTTGTACTGGTGCTAGTGTCTTCCTCGATGTTTATTTATTAAAGTGGTTTGCTGTGGGTCTCACACGCATTCTCTTTGAGACAGCAAGGAATTTTGTGGTAACGAAGCTTATGGGTTAGAGCTGGCTCAGAGGCAGCAGCTAGCCGATCAACTCGCTTTGTTTGCAGCTGCCTCTTTCCCAGAGCACATATCACTCGCTTATTCAATTTCAGTGAGGCGGCTGGAGTTTGACGAACTGGAGTAGACAGGCGCACTAACTCCAGTTCCGACGATCGTTCATGAACTCATTGTGCCCATCTACAAACAGAAAATCAGAACGGTGCTTTAAAAATTTTGTTTTAAACCTCTTTTATGCTTATTTCAAAAGTAAACTACATAAAGCTGAACGTATAGCAATAACAGCAAGAAACAGTGCAGCTATCTTGCTTGTGTATTTATTTAATAAAATTTAATCTGCTTAATAGCTATAGGCGTAAATTACTGTACACGTACAATAAATCCGTTATAATTCTGGCAGACACAGCAAAGATCTTGGATCCAACGAAGGTTTTGGACTCGGAGTAATAATTGTAATAGCTGAGTAATAGCGAGGCAACCCATTACTGTTGATTCTTTTATGTAAATTACTATTAACGCGTACTTGTTGTTGTTGTGGTCTTCAGTCCTGAGACTGTTTTGATGCAGCTCTCCATGCTTCTCTATCCTGTGCAAGCTTCTTCATCTCCCAGTACTTACTGCAACCTACATCCTTCTGAATCTGCATAGTGTATTTATCTCTTGGTCTCCCTCTACGCTTTTTACCCTCCACACTGCCCTCCAATGCTATATTTGTGATCCGTTGACGCCTCAGAACATGTCCTACCAACCGGTCCCTTCTTCTTGTCAAGTTGTGCCACAAACTCCTCTTCTCCCCAATTCTATTCAATACCTCCTCATTACTTATGTGATCTTCCCATATAATATCAGCATTCTTCTGTAGCACCACATTTCGAAAGCTTCTATTCTCTTCTTGTCCAAACTATTTATCGTCCTTGTTTCACTTCCATACATGGCTACACTCCATACAAATACAGGGCTATTACAAATGATTGAAGCGATTTCATAAATTCACTGTAGCTCCATTCATTGACATATGGTCACGACACACTACAGATGCGTAGAAAAACTCATAAAGTTTTGTTCGGCTGAAGCCGCACTTCAGGCTTCTGCCGCCAGAGCGCTCGAGAGCGCAGTGAGACAAAATGGCGACAGGAGCCGAGAAAGCGAATGTCGTGCTTCAAATGCACTCTCATCAGTCAGTCTTAACAGTGCAACGACACTTCAGAACGAAGTTCAACAAAGATCCACCAACTGCTAACTCCATTCGGCGATGGTATGCGCAGTTTAAAGCTTCTGGATGCCTCTGTAAGGGGAAATCAACGGGTGAGCGAAGAAACGGTTGAATGCGTGCGGGCAAGTTTCACGCGTAGCCCGCGGAAGTCGACGAATAAAGCAAGCAGGGAGCTAAACGTACCACAGCCGACGGTTTGGAAAATCTTGCGGAAAAGGTTAAAGCAGAAGCCTTACCGTTTACAATTGTTACAAGCCCTGACACCCGATGACAAAGTCAAACGCTTTGAATTTTCGGCGCGGTTGCAACAGCTCATGGAAGAGGATGCGTTCAGTGCGAAACTTGTTTTCAGTGATGAAGCAACATTTTTTCTTAATGGTGAAGTGAACAGACACAATGTGCGAATCTGGGCGGTAGAGAATCCTCACGCATTTGTGAATCAAATTCGCAATTCACCAAAAGTTAACGTGTTTTGTGCAATCTCACGGTTTAAAGTTTACGGCCCCTTTTTCTTCTGCGAAAAAAACGTTACAGGACACGTGTATCTGGACATGCTGGAAAATTGGCTCATGCCACAACTGGAGACCGACAGCGCCGACTTCATCTTTCAACAGGATGGTGCTCCACCGCACTTCCATCATCATGTTCGGCATTTCTTAAACAGGAGATTGGAAAACCGATGGATCGGTCGTGGTGGAGATCATGATCAGCAATTCATGTCATGGCCTCCACGCTCTCCCGACTTAACCCCACGCGATTTCTTTCTGTGGGGTTATGTGAAAGATTCAGTGTTTAAACCTCTTCTACCAAGAAACGTGCCAGAACTGCGAGCTCGCATCAACGATGCTTTCGAACTCATTGATGGGGACATGCTGCGCCGAGTGTGGGAGGAACTTGATTATCGGCTTGATGTCTGCCGAATCACTACAGGGGCACATATCGAACATTTGTGAATGCCTAAAAAAATCTTTTGAGTTTTTGTATGTGTGTGCCAAGCATTGTGAAAATATCTCAAATAATAAAGTTATTGTAGAGCTGTGAAATCGCTTCAATCATTTGTAATAACCCTGTACTTTCAGAAACGACTTCCTGACACTTAAATCTATACTCGATGTTAACAAATTTCTCTTCTTGAGAAACGCTTTCCTTGCCATTGCCAGTCTACATTTTATATACTCTCTACTTCGACCATCATCAGTTATTTTGTTCCCCGAATAGCAAAACTCCTTTACTACCCTAAGTGCCTCATTTCCTAATCTAATTCCCTCAGCATCACCCGGCTTAATTCGACTACATTCCATTATCCTCGTTTTGCTTTTGTTGATGTTCATCTTATATCCTCCTTTCAAGACACTGTCCATTCCGTTCAACTGCTCTTCCAAGTCCTTTGCTGTATCTGACAGAATTACAATGTCACTGGCGAACCTCAAAGTTTTTATTTCTTCTCCATGGGTTTTAATACCTACTCCGAATTTTTCTTTTGTTTCCTTTACTGCTTGCTCAATATACAGATTGAATAACATCGGGGAGAGGCTACAACCCTGTCTCACTCCCTTCCCAACCACTGCTTCCCTTTCATGTCCCTCGACTCTTATGACTGCCATCTTGTTTCTGTACAAATTGTAAATAGCCTTTCGCTCCCTGTATTTTACCCCTGCCACCTTTAGAATTTGAAAGAGAGTATTCCAATCAACATTGTCAAAAGCTTTCTCTAAGTCTACAAATGCTAGAAACGTAGGTTTGCCTTTCCTTAATCTACTCGTATATTCTAAGATAAGACGTAGGGTCAGTATTGCCTCACTTGTTCCAACGTTTCTACGGAATCCAAACTGATCTTGCCCGAGGTAACGCGTAGTACTAGAGAAGAAATATGTAGCCCGCTAAATATTTTTTCTCGTAGATAGTCAAATGCCATGGGAAATCTGCACTATTATATGAACAGATGGAGCAGAGACCATGACTGACATAATCATTTAGGCTGCACATCTTATTAAAAATATATTCAAGAGAAAGAGCTTCACAGCTTGAGCAAGTCAATAACTCGTTGGTCCATACTGGCCAGTATGCAAGCAGTTATTCGGCTTGGCTTTGGCTAAAGGAGTTGATGGATTCCTCTTGCGGTATATAGTGACATATTCTGTCCAATTGGTGCACTAGATCATCAAAATCCCGAATCGGACAGAGGGCGCTGCCTATAATGCTCGAAACGTTCTCAGCTAGCGAGAGATCGAACGACCTCGCGTTGGCAAGCACGAAAACAAGCAGTAGCAACTCTTGCATTTTGCGGGCGGGTGTTATTTTGGTGAAATCTAGGTCGAGGATGGCTTTCCATGAAAGGCAACAAAACAGGGCGTAGAATACCGTGCACATTTTACTGTGATGTAAGGGTGCCGCGACAACAAGCGAAGGGTCCTGCTACAAAATGAAATGGGACCCCAGACCATCACTCTTTTTTGTCATTGTCTCTACAGTTTTCATCATCTACAGCTCCCTCTAGTACCATGGAAGTTAATCGCTGATGTCTTAAGAGAGAGCCTATCGTTCTGTCCCTTCTTCTTGTCAGTGTTTTCCACATATCCTTTTCCTCTCCGGTTCTCCAGAGAACGTTCTCACTCCTTATCTTATCAGTCCACCTATTTTTCAACATTCGTCTGTAGCACTACTTCTCAGATGCTTTGAGTCTCTTCTGTTAGTTTCCCACAGTCCACGTTTCACTACCATATAATGCTGCGTTCCAGATATACTTCCTCTGAAATTTATTGCTTAAATTAAGGCTTCTGTTTGATACTGGTAGACTTCTCTTGTCGAGGAATGCCACTGCTGCCAGTGCTAATCTGTTTTTCACGTCCTCCCTGCTTCGTCCGTCATTGGTTATTTTGGTGCCTACTTTGCAGTCTTCTTTAACTTCATCTTCTGCGCGACATCATTTCTGATAAGTTTCTCGCTGTACTCACCTGTGCAGGTAAACTCTTTGTGACCTGCCTCTGCTTTACTGCTACCACTCTCGGGGCGGTCTACTACCGGTTGGCCTCCAACTACCCCGTTCCACAAAACGCGTTAGAGACATACCACCGCAGCCTCTATACCCTGATGTTTATGTTACTGAACCTAAGTAAGGTAGCAAGGTCGAGTTGTTTCTGTGACGGTACAACATGTCGCCATGTGCGCGGCAAGTTGGAATTCTAGTGTCTGCTCTCTGCATCTGAAGTTCGTGCGACAGTAATTATCGCCTGGCCCGCAGTAACTGCTGGTGGCCCTTTTGGCACGGTCTGGAGCAGCGTGGGTCGAGCGGCTTTCTTGGTTTGTGGCCAGTGACTTGAAAACTTCGTTTCGGAGACAGAGGTTGGGTGGAGACAGTCCGGTGAAGCAGCGACGAGGTGCGAGTCATCGGTGGTTCTGGGGGCAGCCTTAATTTGTCTCTTGGATCAAATACTGTTTTAAGAAGAAGCATTAAGATTGCTCGTGTCGTCATGTGTAATTTTTTTTTTTTAGTCATCTGTCTTCCGACTGATTTGATGTGGCCCAGCACGAATTCCTCTCCTGTGACAACCTCTTCATCTCAGAGTACCGATTGCAACCTACGTCCTAAATTATTTGCTGGATGTGTTCTAATTTCTCTCTTCCGCTACAGCTCCCTCTAGCACCGTGTAAGTCATTTAGTAATGTCTTAACGGATGTACTACCATCCTGTCCGTTCTTCTTGTCATTGTTTTCCATTCATTCCTTTCCTCTCCAATCCTGCGAAGAACCTCCTCATTCCTTACCTCATCAGTCCAACTAATTTTCTACATTCGTTTGTAGCACCACATTTCAAATGCTCCGATTCTGGTCTGTTCCGGTTTTTCCAAATGGTGCAAATGGCTCTGAACACTATGGGACTCTACTGCTGTGGTCATAAGTCCCCTAGAACTTAGAACTACTTAAACCTAACTAACCTAAGGACATCACACACATCCATGCCCGAGGCAGGATTCGAACCTGCGACCGTAGCGGTCGTGCGGTTCCAGACTGTAGCGCCTTTAACCGCTCGGCCACTCCGGCCGGCTCCGGATTTTCCACAGTCCTTGTTTCACTACCATACCATGCTGTACTCCAGACATACAATCTCAGAAATACCTTCCTCAAATTAAGCCCTATGTTTGATACAAGTAGATTTATCTTGGCCAGGAATACCATTTTTGCCATTGCTAGTCTGCTTTTGATCTCCTCCTTGCTCCGTCCGTCATTGGTCGTTTTGCTGCCTTGGTGGTAGAATTCCTTAACTTCATCTACTTCATGACCATCAATCCTGATGTTAATTTCTCGCTGTTCTCATTTCTGCTGCTTCTCGTTGCTTTCGTCTTTCTTCGAGACACTCTCAGTCCATGTTCTGTACTGATTGGACTGTTCTTTTCATTCAGCTAATCATATAATTCTTCTTCACCTTCAATAGCTAATGAAAACTTGTGACCTGAGAGGAGTCGGGGAGCGACTGTCGAGTTAAAACCGACGTGCGGCTTCCTATTGAGGAAATGGGCCAGTGTGAGCTTTGTTTATGTGTGGCAGCCGTTGGCTCCACCTTGTTCCTTGTTAGTTACAGTAGCTGCATCTGAACCTAGAAGAGTGTTTATATTGGTATAAAAAATTTGGACTGGTTCATAGCAACTGAAGTTCCTTTAGTAATTCCGGTACGCACCTTGCGCCTTGAATTGGCTGCTTGTAACTGAAGCTGGAGTTCGACCAGCAAATATGTTTGGAAAAAATGGTACCTGTGTTAATAATTGAACTTTTACGGCCGGCCGGTGTGGCCGAGAGGTCCTAGGCGCTTCAGTCTGGAATCGCGCGACCGCTACGGTCGCAGGTTCGAATCCTACCTCAGGCATGGATGTGTGTGATGTCCTTACGTTAGTTAGGTTTAAGTAGTTCTAAGTTCAAGGGGACTGATGACCACAGATGTTAAGTCCTATAATGCTCAGAGCCATTTGAACCATTTGAACTTTTACGTCCAAAAATATGAGGTTAATTGAAGCTGGGGTTGACCAGCGTTGTGTTTACAATTAAGTCTATAAATGTTCTGCTTTATAATAACCGAAACTTCACATACTAATTTCAGACAGGCACCGTCAGTGCCAATTTGATGTTAATTGAAGCTGGAGCTTGACCAGCGTTGTCCTGAATTATACCTTCTAATGCTTCTTGTTTTTAAGTTAACTGAATTCTAATGCAAGAAGTTTTGGATGTGCACCTTCAGCGTCGATTATACGTTAATTGAAGCTGAAGCTTGGCCAGAGTTGTGTTTTCAATTATATCTGCTAATGTTCTTTTCTTTAAATGATTGAGTTGCACGTAAGAGATGTGGGTGGGCACTTTCAGAGCCAGTACACTGAGGCTGTAGCTTGGCCAACGATTGTTTTCGAAACAAAAAATGGTTCATATGGCTCTGAGCACGATGGGACTTAACATCTGAGGTCATCAGTCCCCTAGAACTTAGAACTAGTTAACGCTAACTAACCTAAGGACATTACACACATCAATCCCCGATGCAGGAATCGAACCTGCGACCGTAGCGGTCGCGCGGTTCCAGACTGAAAAGCCTAGAACCGCTCGGCCTCACCGGCCGTCCGATTGTTTTCGACTGACTTGTATTTGTGGCTTAAAGTTTTCTTGTTAATAGTGTTGCCGCTGTTCAAAAAAGTGTGTGGATATTTGTGTATATGGTGGGCAGCCAGTTGGAACACTGGAACGAGCACATCTCCAACAAATCAGCGCCGTGTCCGTGGTCTATTCCTGAGCCGTATTGCTAGCCACCAAAGCCGGAAGTAGTGATCTGTGGCGGCGGCCGAGGCTGGCGGCTGGGGCAGAGCGTGGAGATGGGCAGCTAATGGTGGTCGATTGCTGGAATGAGGTGAAGCAGGGAGTCTTGGGAGAAGCCAGGTCTGAGCGGCCTCAAGAACTGCTCTTTGCTGGACTTTTGCCAGAAGAGTTTATGGGCGGCGCTGATGTGGCTGCCGTTGGTTGGTTGATTGTTTCTGGAGAGGGACCAAACAGCGAGGTCATCGGTCCCATCGGATTAGAGAAGGATGGGGAAGGACGTCGAAAAAAAAAAAAATGTTTCAAATGGCTCTGAGCACTATGGGACATAACAGCTATGGTCATCAGTCCCCTAGAACTTAGAACTACTTAAACCTAACTAACCTAGGGACATCACACAACACCGAGTCATCACGAGGCAAAGAAAATCCCTAACCCCGCCGGGAATCGAACCCGGGAACCCGGGCGTGGGAAGCGAGAACGCTACCGCACGACCACGAGCTGCGGACGAAGGACGTCGGCCGTGGCCTTTGACAGGAACTATCACGGCGCTTACCTGAAGCGATTTAGGGAACTTACGGGAAACTAAATGAGGATGGCCGCATGGGGATTTGAACCGTTGCCCTCCTGAATGCGAGTCCAGTGTGGCTTCCGTCTGAAAAACAGCCTGCAGGAGCGGCTGCTGTCTTTATGCCAGCTGCACAGCAGTTCCAGAGGAGGCGAAGGAACAGCTCCTGCTGGCCACAAGGAGAGTGTCTTTGCCGGCCGAAGTGGCCGTGCGGTTAAAGGCGCTGCAGTCTGGAACCGCAAGACCGCTACGGTCGCAGGTTCGAATCCTGCCTCGGGCATGGATATTTGTGATGTCCTTAGGTTAGTTAGGTTTAACTAGTTCTAAGTTCTAGGGGACTAATGACCTCAGCAGTTGAGTCCCATAGTGCTCAGAGCCAGCCAGAGTGTCTTTCCGGCTGGTAGTGGTAGAATAGCGACTTTTTGATTGAAGCGGTACACCGTGTTACGTGCAAACGTACTTTGAGTGCAACGACATGTAAAGCAATTTCCTGAACAGAAGTGTGAGACTGATCAGTAACGGCTTGTTTGTATGTATGGCACGCGGGGCCTTATAGCAAGGCGTCTTGTGGTATAGAGCATGAGCCTGCATAATTGTGTCAGTACATGCAGTGCACTTGATTAAGAGAATTAAACAGAAGAAGTTGTGCCGACCACGACCGTAATTCGGTTGGCTCTTCAGTGGTTTTTAGAGGTGATTCTTTATTTGAATTCACTCCTGCGTATTACCGTTTCGTTCCCTTTTTGTCTTATTGAGCAATGGTGGCTCGTATCGATTCTATATTCGACTGGAGTCGCAATCCTTGGCTGTTCGAGTCGGCTAGATGGCGCTCGGCGGCTGTGGCAAATACTGGCGGCCGCTGAGAAAGTGGGCGCGAAGTGAGTAGGGACAGGGCAATGAGGTTTGGCATTTGCTCCATTTGCTTGGTCGTAGTGCCCCAGCTCGTAGCGGCCGTATTGCAGCACCCTCTTGAGCCTTGCCATGTTGTGGACAACGCTATGGTTCCGCCTTCACCTTGGTCAGTGTTTTACTTATTGTCTAGCGTTTCCTATTTGGAACTCGGAGGATTATTCAGCGTGTTCGGAAATTCTCGTTACAGTCTTCTAGGACTTGTGGAGAGGAGTGAGTATATAATATTCTGAAGACGAACCAAAGTCCAGAAGCGTATCGTTTCCATTCTATGACGGTTTCAGTTCAGATTTTTAACTCGTCCTCTTCTGCTTGAGGAACTGAGTCATTCGAAACAGTTATCAGATAACAGTTCGAAAGAAAACATAATGAGACATCCATTTATCACTTAAGTACATTTGTTTGTACTGTGTTCCTTTTTGTTTCGGAATAATGCAAACACATAATGTTTAAGTTACTACGAATAAATCTCCTCAAGTGATAAATGGATGTATCGTTGTTTCCTTTCGATTTGTTACCTAATATTTGTACTGCTTCATGCATAATTCAGTTCTTCAAGCAGGAATGGATGAGTTAAACATCTGAATTGAAACCTTCGTAGAACGGAAACGGTACGTTCCCGGGCATGGGTTCTCATTCAGAATATTATGGGTCAGTCCCCTGTACAAGTCCTAGATGTGTCTACCAGGAATCTGTATGTGGATAATCTCTCGCACCATAGTTAGCGATTGCTTGTATTTTTACTTGTGATAGCGGCCACCGTGGTATTTACGAAGTGCCTTTTAAACTGTTGTATGAGGTAACAGTGATAATACATTGCCTTCGTAAATAAAAAAAATAAAAGAGAGAGAGAGAGAGAGAGAGAGAGAGAGAGAGAGAGAGAGAGAGAGAGAGAGAGAGAAGCAGCTGAGTTCCCTGCAAGTGTTATTTCAGCTGCATGTTGAGCTGGCGTAAACTTCATATTGATAAGAAAGGAGCTCTATCTATGATATTACGAGTAAACTGTGTGTACCGTTTTCCTTTTTCTCCTAATATTAAAGGTTTAGTGTGTTTTAGCTGTTTTCCTTCGAGCGCCGGTAAGAGAGGTTGCGTGCTGGGGTACGCTCCGATTGCGGCGTCCGATCCTTTGGTCTTGTGTTTGTTAGCACCCGCCCGTGAATTGAGGGAAGGAAAGCAGGTTGAAAACTGTAATCAATTTTGATATTAAAAGTAGCACGCCTCTAAGTGCCTTTGGCTATTTAAGTGCCTCTTACTTCAATTTCGATATTTGAGATCAAGGCGCTTCAGTCTGGAACCGCGCGACCGCTACGGTCGCAGGTTCGAATCCTGCCTCGGGCATGGATGTGTGTGAAGTCCATAGGTTAGTTAGGTTTAAGTACTAAGTTCTAGGGGACTGATGACCTCAAATGTTAAGGCCCATAGTGCTGAGAGCCAATTGTTATGTGGTAGCTAATAGTCGTTTATTTATACTGCAGGTGCGCCATGATATACATTTATTATTTAGGGGACTGGTAAAGGTTACACTATTGCTGAGTTTTGACATATCTTAGCATTAGATTTTGTTTGCAATCATGGGTGGCGTTCAGTGCTACCGGCCAGTTTAGACCAGCGTCTTGACGTTTGGGCAGAGGCAACGAATTTGTTAGAAGGGTCAGCCGTCATTTCAGACAGCAAGGGCTGCGTATATGCTGCAAATTATAATTTTAAAAGTCTTGTAATTTTGCGACTGCTCCTGTGGTTCTTTAATTTGTTTGAATCTTTAAGGCTGCTTTCTTCCATAGATTAATATTCTGATCATTAATATACTTTACTGCAGCTTTATCTTGGGCGGAATTATTGTTTTATGTAATTTCGTGTTGTTATAAATCTGAGGCCATCTATTGTTCACTTGGGCAGTTAAAAGGTTACTCATGTGATGTCAAGCTATTAAAATTTGAACCCAGTTACTGTTTTCTTGGACACTAAAGTAAAATAATTTTTTTAATTTTGTTAAAATCCGAAATGGTTATTGTCAATCCTTTTAAATTCCGAGTGTGAAATACAAGTGTTGTTGCTTATAATGGTGAACGATCTTTTAAATTACTCGAGATCCAGTCCTTCCACTCAACAGCATTTCCTGGCGCCGACTTAGGAGTATTTACTAGGCGCAGTTATGCGAATTATTTGACATATACACTACTGGCCATTAACATTGTTACACCACGAAGATGACTTGCTACAGACAGGAAGAAGATGCTGTGATATGCATTAGCTTTTCAGAGCATTCACACAAGGTTGGCGCCGGTGGCGACACCTACAACGTGCTGACATAATGAAAGTTTCCAACCGATTTCTCATACACAAACAGCAGTTGGCCGGCGTTGCCTGGTGAAACGTTGTTGTGATGCCTCGTGTAAGGAGGAAAAATGCGTACCATCACGTTTCCGATTTTGATAAAGATCGGATTGTAGCCTATCGCGATTGCGGTTTATCGTATCGCGACATTGCTGCTCGCGTTGGTCGAGATCCAATGACTGTTACCAGAATATGAAGTCGGTGGGTTCAGGAGGGTAATACGGGACGCCGTGCTGGATCCCAACGGCCTCGTATCAGTAGCAGTCGAGATGACAGGCATCTTATCCGCACGGCTGTAACGGATCGTGCAGCCACGTCTCGATACCTGAGTCAAAAGATGGGGACGTTTGCATGAAAACAACCATCTGCACGAACAGTTCGACGACGTTCGCAGTAGCATGGACTATCAGCTCGGAGACCATGGCTGCTGTTACCCTTGACGCTACATCACAGGAGCGCCTGCGATGGTGTACTCAACGACGAACTTGGTTGCACGAATGGCAAAGCGTCATTTTTTTCGGATGAATCCAGGTTCTGTTTACAGCATCATGATGGTCGCATCCGTGTTTGACGACATCGCGGTGAACGCACATTGGAAGCGTGTGTTCGTCATCGGCATCACTCGGCGTGATGGTATGGGGTGCCATTGGTTACACGTCTCGGTCACCTCTTGTTCGCATTGACAGCACTTTGAACAGTGGACGTTACAGTTCAGATGTGTTACGACCCGTGGCTCTACCCTTCATTCGATCCCTGCGAATCCCTACATTTCAGCAGGATAATGTACGACCGCATGTTGCAGGTCCTGTACGGCCTTTCTGGATACAGTAAATGTTCGACTGCTGCCCTGGCCAGCACATTCTTCAGATCTCTCCCCAATTGAAAACGTCTGGTCAATGGTGACCGAGCAACTGGCTCGTCACAATACGCCAGTCACTACTCTTGTTGAACTGTGGTATCGTGTTGAAGCTGCATGGGCAGCTATACCTGTACACGCCATCCAAGCTCTGCTTGACTCAATGCCCAGGCGTATCAAGGCCGTTATTACGGCCAGAGGTGGTTGTTCTGGGTACTGATTTCTCAGGATCTATGCACCCAAATTGCGTGAAAATGTAATCGCATGTCAGTTCTAGTATAATATATTTGTCCAATGAATACCCGTTTATCATCTGCATTTCTTCTTGGTGTAGCAATTTTAATGTCCATTGGTGTATGTAATGAGTGTCATAAATGTGTCGTACAAGAAATTATTCCGGCATAAGCGTGGGTAGCTTGGTAGATTGGTAGTGTTGTTGGTGCTGGTGTCTTAGTTCTGAGGTATCCGTAGTAAGAGCAGAGTAAGGTGCTAATTAGAGACTGTATTACTGTTCCTAAATAAGTTTTCTTTGATATGATTATGACAGAGTGTCAGATTGAATTTATTCTGTATTCAAACTTGTTCTGACAGAAGAATATTTTGTGCCTAACTATTTTAGCCCCATTTTTCTATCGGGCTTTAGAAAATTATATATAATTTATTGAATATGTTTGTTGAAATTATTGGTGGTAAATTGAGCCCCACGTCTGCACAACCTCCAGACCAGATGTCCACTCTACCTAAAGCCCACATTAGAGAGGAACCGCAGATATTTCGACGAAGAGGCTGTTTACACAGCAACTTCCCCATGGCTCCGTGACCAACGATGGGACTTCTACAGCACAGAAATGGAAAGTGTGGTAGGACGCTCCGACCATTGTTTACAGAGAGTTGGTGACTTCGTTGAAAAGTAGTGTCCTGTGTCTGTGCCATTTTGAAGAGCAGTGCAGCATTCTATAAAAGAAATAATGTGTAATTTGCTCTTTGAAGCCCTCTGGTGTTCGCGTTATTAATCGTCTCGTTATGTGGCTGTACATGGGTTAGAGGCGCCAATGTAGTGACAGTCAGGCACTCATAAACCACAATTTTCCACGTAAACAAAGTGTATCTCGCATCTGCTGAGATTACCGAACTGCTGTTCGGAGCATCCTCATACGTGTTTCGCTGATGCTAGAATTGAATACGAGAACTATTCCAATCACCTGTATACAGTTTTGTTTGTTTCGTTGCCACTATCTTTCGACAGATTTGAATCCAGCTACTGTAGTCGGTGTAGCTGACTAATCTCTAAAATCATTTTATATACACCTGCGTTTATTTTACCATCCATCCAAACCAACGGAACCTCCACCAAATCGTGTCACATGTAAATATCATTCAACTGGCACCAGCCATGTGCATTCTTGTGCATCTAAGAATCACGCTGTGTACGGTGACACATCATTCTACAAAGCCTCTTCCTCTGCTCCACAGAATAATGCCGTTCTCTGCTCTACTTTTTCGTCGTGCACTCATTATTAACAGGCACGTGGAAATTACGTGAAAACGAAAAATAACGCGAAATCAGCCGTTTCCAGCGACATAACGAAATATCAGCAGTTCTTAAGAGAAGAAGCAAAATTTGGGATTTTCCTCATCGACATTTGAAAATTTCGTAAATCTTAGAGAAATAATTTACTGAAGTTGGTAACTGACAGTCATATGACGATGAAGTTGTATCTTGGCTTTTTTCTCCAGGTTGAGATTTGCGAATAACCTGAAAATGTTCTATATTCGACGACGGACAAAAATTGCCTACTTCCAACAAACACTACCGCGGTAAATGCTATTCACCAATGTCACATTTTTACACAACAAATTCTACCAAAACTTCCGCGTTTTGAAAATATCCTTAATTGATGCACTACATTAAAGATCTTTCCAAAACGCATACTTCAGCAGTATACAAATGTAAGTATGAACGCCGTCAAATACAGCAATTTGCCTTCAGACATGGAAGTCAACACGGAATCTTTAACTTGCTCTATAAGCCAGTCACAACATAGAATGCGTAACGTCACGCGAACATTCGTCACTTAAGACAGCTTGTTATGGAATCACGTTCATTGGCTTCGCCCATACAATCACATTTCAACTTTTTGCTATGCTACATATTAGGCTGCCACCACAGACTTCAGTCATAAAATTGTTGACATTGAAATAAACATTCTCCGTGTTCTGAGATATGGTCAGAAACATGTTTGCGTGACGTCACTTATCCTGAGCAGCCAGTGGCCGATATAAGCATACCGAGCACGCGCGATGTTGATTTAGGTGTTTTGAAGCTGATACGGTGATTGTCATAATAACATTTCCGTACTACAAAATAAGCATTTTAAATGTGTAGGGAGAAGTGAGGTCAGCTGAGCTGTAGCCTCTATTCCAAGTTAAAAGAGCTTAAAGATGGCTTCATTATTATGGGGAAAGGAGTTTTTGATGATCAATCAATCAAAGTTTTCAAATATGTGAAGGAAGATTTACTTCAAGCAGACCTTAAGGAACTGTTGAAACAGAGTGAGTTTTACCTTCAAACTGGGCTACCAGCTCCCACGGTCACGGATTCATGCAGTTCTGCGCTCGTAGCCCGAGGTTCTTGTTTCAATCGTAGGATGATAATATAGAACTCTACGAATGCTGACATGGCAAAAACTACTATTTGTGTCTGAAACCCTGGACCCTAGTAGTGTAAATATTCTGAAGAGATAGAGAAGCACTCATAATTTAAAGAAAAATCAACTTTCCGTTCTAGCAGGAAATGTGATCTCAGTACGTCTCCAGTTGCACTGAAGACAGTTTGACTCCCACGTTCAAATACAGACACTGGGTAGCTAATGTCACACAATAGTGATGTGTTGACAAATTGAATCCTGACGAAGGTTTCTTTTGAAAATTTTTCGAGTGTATGATTGCTAGCATAATTTTTCGCTAATTGTTTAGATTAAAAAGGTTAAATGTCAGTTTTTTAGTAATATACAGAATTTAATGCGTGGTGTTAATAAACATAATGTGACTAATATGTATGCTTTCGTTTTTAACGTAAGACTGTGAAAGAATTAAATAAGTCTAAAATAAAGAACAGTCGCTATCTGAAAAATGACCTGTCAACAAATAACACCAAAACTGCCTAGAATAACACTGCAACTGAAAGAAAACCTTACCGAAATGGACCATTAAATAAAATAACTTTTCTTGTCCATTGTTATTTGTCTCTGTAGCTTGTAGGCAGCAGCACAACCACGAAAAGAAAGTTCTGTTGCGTATCGAGTACTTGTACTGTCACTCACCGGACCAACAACGGAAGTTTGCAGCGGCTGGCGAGGTGATAGGTAATGGCTCCTAAGGTTCAGATAAAATATACTGGTTTATTTCTTGAGCCTCTCAACGTAGTAACATATTTAGCGTTTCCCTTATGTTTTTACTGACGCGGTAATGTCACTAGCAGTGGATCTCTGAAATCTTTCTGACAAACATTAGTACTACTGCAAACAAGTCCTATTCTAACTCATTCATTTATCTGCGTTTAGCCTTCCTAAGTGACGACACGTCTATGCCGATGGAACTCTCTGACATATATGTGTGACAGACTGGTAACTCGAAACCGACGAAGGCGCTAGTGCGCTCTATGTCGAAAGAACTTTAAACTCTAATCTTCTTTCATTCTCCTTCTCTTTCCCCAAATTTGGAAATAAATTACAGTTACTTGTGGCAAAACCTGGACTGTATGATGTGTCAATAGAAACTCCCACTCGTAAGACAGCAACAGTTCATCCATGCCAAGTACGCAATACAAAATGATGAAATGCAGTAAACTAAATACATCCCGCATTACTTCGTATGTTTTTGTATAGTCTCACAGTGGATATTAGTATCTAGAGCACTTCCACTAAACAATATGTGGGCGTTAGTGGATGATTTTTACAAGGATGTTGGAAATGTCATGCTATTGAGCATTAAGAACAAAAGAAGAAAACACACACTGTGTGATCAGAACTATCCGGGCATCTGACTGAAAACGACATACAAGTTCCTGGCACCCTCCATCGATAATGCTGGAATTTAGTATGATGTTGGCCCACCCTTAGCCTCGATGACAGCTTACACTCTCGCAGACATATTTTCAGTCAGGTGTTGGAAGGTTTCTTGGGGAATGGCAGCCCATTCTTCACGGAGTGCTGCGCTAAGGAGAGGTATCGATGTCGGTCAGTGAGGCCTGGCACGAAGTCGGCGTTCCAAAACATCCTATAGGTGTTCTATAGGATTCAGGTCAGGACTCTGTGCAGGCCACTCCATTACAGGGATGTTATTGTCGTGTAACCACTCCGCCACAGGCTGTGCATTATGAACAGGTGCTCGATTGTGTTGAAAGATACAGTCGTCATCCCCGAATTGCTCTTCAACAGCGGGACGCAAGAAGATGCTTCAACCATAAATGTAGGCCTGTACTGTGATAGTGATACGCAAACAACAAGGCGTGCAAGCCCCCTCCATGAAAAACACGATAGCACCGTAACACCACCGCCTCCGAATTTTACTGACGGCACTACACACGCTGGCAGACGACGTTCGCAGGCAATTCATCATATCCACACTCTGCCATTGGATCGCCACACTGTGTACCGTGCTTCGTCACTTCACACAACTTTTCTCCACTGTTCAATCGTCCAATGATTACGCTCCTTACACCAAGCGGGGCGTCGTTTGGCATTTACCGGCGTGATGTGTGGCTTGTAAGCAGGCACTTGACCATGAAATCAAAGTTTTCTGACCTCCCGCCCAACTGTCATAGTACTTGCAGTGGACTCTGATGCAGTTTGGAATTCGTGTGTGATGGTCTGGACAAATATCTGCCTATTACACATGACGACCATCTTCACCTGTCGGCGGTCTGTGTCAGTCAACAGATGACATCGGCCTGTACGCTTTTGTGCTGTTTGTGTCTCTTCACATTTCTACTTGACTATCACATCGGAAACAGTGGACCTAGGGATGTTTAGGAGTGTGGAAATCTCGCGTACAGACGTATGACGCAAGAGACACCGAAATCATCTGACCACGTTCGAAGTCCGTGAGTTCCGGAGAGCGCCCTGTTCTGCTCTCTCAGGATGTCTAATGACTACTGAGGTCGCTGATATGGAGTACCTGGCAGTAGGTGGCAGAACACTGCAACTGGTAGGAAAAACGTATGTTTCTGGGGGTGTCCGGATACTTTTGATCACATAGTGCAATTCATGTATCGAGACAAGTGTGGTAACATTAAGGGTGCGACGAGAATTCCACTGTTAAATACCGAGGAGGGAACGTATAGGTGGAAAGAGTACATTGAAGGCCTTTATGAGGAAAGATTTGTCTCATGTGATAGAAGAAGAAACAGTATTCGGTTTAGAACAGATAGAGTAGCCAGTATTAGAATCAGAATTTAAGAGACCTTTTAAGAACTTAAGATCAAATAAGGCAGAAGGGATCAACAATACTGAGAAGCCCTGATAAATTCGCAGGGCAGGACAGGTAGTTTAAGTTGTGGAAAGGGGCCAAAATAAGCGGCTGTCGGTTACAGTCGAACATAAAACCTTTTATTTGATCAAACATTACAAGAGCTAAGAAAAAATTTAAAAAAAAAACGCAGCTATAGTTTTGAAACTTAATTAGCGGCTGAATGCGCCGTAAAATCTCGTGCCTTAAGGGTAAGACCACTTTAATTTAAAATCGGTTAAATGCTAATAACTTAAAGCTCAACCAAAATCAGAAATTTAAAAGGCAAAGCCTTATCTTAAAACAGTCCCTTAATTAGGTGGAAGGCCCAAAGACTCTGACACTTTCAGAGCAAACAACTTTTCAAAATCGGCTGAAGGCCCAACACTTAAGACTCAGTACCATTAATTTTAAAATTGCCAAAGGCTTTATTTAAAACAGTTCTTAAATTAGGCTGAAGGCCCAAACCATCTGACAGCTTAAGAGCAGAACAACCTTAATCTAAAAATCGGCTAGAAGCCATACAAGTACAAACATCAAGGACAAACAAGAAATGGCAGCACACCCAAGGGCGCTCAGAAGTTCCGAGGTTCGGCCTGGAATTCAAACACTAACGCTCGCTTAGGCGAGACAGGCAGTCGGCTCAACCATTCTCGATCCGACGACAACCCAACCGACGGACAGTCAATGGACCCACCGACAAGGTAACCTCCGCTTCACCCGAGCAGCACACAACACAGAGTTCAATGGAACAACGTAGAAGGCATTGGCGCCCACAACCAATTATACATTAAGCTGTCAAATTACACACCTTGCTGGACAGCGACAACACAATGAGGAAAATACACTGCTTGAATTTACGTCAATGGCCAGGGCAGGAACGTTAACGGCCACAAGGGAGAAGATTCCGCTGGTGCACTTCAGATAACCAACTACAGTTCAACTCCACCGGAGGGTGGCTAAAATTTGCCAACTTGAAAACATCGTTGCTGCTCGCAGGAATATCCGAACAGCCGACAACAAGCTTCAAACAACACAATGTGAACAGTCGTGACTTGCTGGTAGATTAAGTCAAAACTCAACTTTCATGTCCAGGACCGTTGATCCACGAACCTCGTAGCAATGGGAACAGCACCACACTCAGACACCGCATAGAGGCCGCCAGCGGGCTCAGCCAAACTACGCGCCGCGGAGATTTCCCCGCCAACCGACCAACTGCCAGGCCCGAAAACGGTGAAAGGACCAAATATACGTCGGCGAATGAGACGACCAACCGAACGACCAACCAACGGTCGTTCCGCTCCAATGTCCCTCTGTCGGAGAGTTCATGTGTGTCTCCAGCGGTCGGCAAGCACTGGCTGTTGACGCCTCACCGGCGCTCCGTCCCCGACTTCACTGCTGCTGCGTCCCGACTGCACTGCTGATCCGTCTCCAACTGACGACCTGGAAATACTATCGGTCCCTCCAGAGATGGTACGACAGTGCACTTATTGATACGCGCTGCTGCTGCCGCTCACGGGCAAGTAAGGCAGGAAGTTAGTGACGCCAGTAAGTGGAATATGAAAACGAGGTGGCAGTACCGTAATAGAAGATGACAAACAATAAATGGGATAAATGCGAGCCGTGCACGGCTCAAATATGATCAGAATTTCTGAAATCTTTGGTGGAAGTGGCAACAAAACGACTATTCACGTTGGTGTGTAGAATTTATGAGCCTAGCAACATACCATCTGACTTTCGGAAAAGTATCATCCACACAATTCCGAAGACTGAAAGAGATGACAAGTGCGAGAATTATGACACAATCAATAAGAGTGGACGTCCAACAACGAAATGCTCAGATTGGAAAGGGTGTAAACCAGGAATGCAGTCTTTCGCCCCTACGATTCAATCTGTACATCGAAGAAGCAACAGGAAGCATGAGTACAGAATATGGATTGAAAGTAAATAGAGAAAAGACGAAAGTAATGAAGAGTAGCAGAAATGAGAACAGCGAGAAACTTAACAGGATTAATGGTCACGAAGTAGATGAAGTTAAGGAATTCTGCTACCTAGGCAGCAAAATAACCAATGACGGGCACAGCAAGAAGGACATTAAAAGCACACTAGCGCTGGATAATGGGCATTCCTGGTCAAGGAAATTCATTTATTATCAAACAAAAATCTTAATTTGAGGCAGAAATGTCTAAGAATGTATGTTCGGGGCACAGGTTGAAACATGGACTGTGAGAAAGCCGCAACAGAAGAGAATCGAAGCGTTTGAGATATCGTGAAGAATAGGTGGAAGGATAACATTAGGAATGAGGAGGCTCTGCGCAGAACCGGAGAGGAAAGGAATATATAGACAACACTGACAAAGAGAATGGACAGGGTGATAGGACGTCTGTTAAGATATTAGGAAGTGACTTCCAGGGTACTAGAGGGAGCTGTAGAGGGCAAACCTATAGAGGTAGACAGAGACTGAAATACATCCAGCAAAATATTGAGGACGAGGGTTGCAAGTGAGGTTGGCACAGAAGATGAATTCGCCGAGTTAACCAATCAGAAAACTGATGACTCAAAAAGGAAAAAAAAGTGTGCAGTCGTTTACAGACTTACAGGTATAGTTAACAAGGAATGTAGGATAGGACAGGTAGTCGGCCGTAGACGTATAGTGAGAACGATCCCGGCGTTTAGGCCAACCTCAGCAAACCTACAACAGAATCACATTGTCATGGCAGTTGCAGTTTTGAATTCTTTTTTTTATTATCTTTACGTTATTTTACAACTAATTGACGTTTATTTTCAGTTTATGACGAAATAGGGGCATTTCATTGAGCGTCACTAAGCAGTTTACAAATTCTCCCGCTTATTGTGAACTTGGCGACGTTTTGAATCGCTCCTGTGAACCTGAACCCACTTTTCGTGCAGAACAAGATCACAACCTTTGAAGTCTTGTGAGCAGAAGATAATACAGCTGTCTTTGACTCTTAATTTCAAGCTTAAGTTCGACATTTCGTGTGGTAAGAAATTTATATGGATGCTACAACCGGGTCCTGCGAAGACCGGGCGCTCATGGGAGAGGTTGCAGCACATCCGAAGTTCACCCACTGCTGGTGGCCTGAGTGGTACGCTACCCGGCAGGCAGCCGAATCGTGTGTGGTGCGTCCTTAGCGGGGAAATGAGTCAGCCACGTCTCTCAATTCCTAGCATGGCTGACGTCCACAACTTTCCTGCTACCACTCTCACTCTGATGAGAAAATGATCGATTGTTTTTTCTAAACGTTAAACCGCCTCACGGGCCAGTGTATCTTGAGATACTGTTGCAACACAGAGGACCTGTACTTCGGCCAGCCTGTTTCCAAGATTTGACGCCGGATGGAGTGGCCGAGCGGTTCTAGGCGCTTCAGTCTGGGACCTCCCGACCGCTACGGTTGCAGGTTCGATTCCTGCCTCGGGCATGGGTATGTGTGATGTCCTTAGGTTAGTTAGGTTTAAGTAGTTCTTAGTTCTAGGGGACTGATGACCTTAGATGTTAAGTCCCATAGTGCTCAGAGCCATTTGAATCATTTGAAGTAGATTTGACGCCTATACACTTTTTTTCTGTGGGGTAAGCTGAAAGACGCCGTCATGTGGAGATACCAACTACACTCCATGATATGCAACGACGTATTACTACATACTGCTCGGGAATCTCCACTGAAATGCTAGAACGTGTGCAGCAGTTGTTCCATATCAAATTGGAATTGTGTATTGCCGCTGCCTGTGGTCATTTTGAAAACAACCTGTGACGGTTTGTTGTCTCGTTACTGGTCATAATCCACGTAACTAGTATATGCACTACATCTACATCTACATTGATACTCCGCAAGCCACCCAACGGTGTGTGGCGGAGGGCACTTTACGTGCCACTGTCATTACCTCCCTTTCCTGTTCCAGTCGCGTATGGTTCGCGGGAAGAACGACTGTCTGAAAGCCTCCGTGCGCGCTCTAATCTCTCTAATTTTACATTCGTGATCTCCTCGGGAGGTATAAGTAGGGGGAAGGAATATATTCGATACCTCATCCAGAAACGCACCCTCTCGAAACCTGGCGAGCAAGCTACACCGCGATGCAGAGCGCCTCTCTTGCAGAGTCTGCCACTTGAGTTTATTAAACATCTCCGTAACGCTTTCACGGTTACCAAATAACCCTGTGACGAAACGCGCCGCTCTTCTTTGGATCTTCTCTATCTCCTCCGTTAGACCGATCTGGTACGGATCCCACACTGATGAGCAATACTCAAGTATAGGTCGAACGAGTGTTTTGTAAGCCACCTCCTTTGTTGATGGACTACATTTTCTAAGGACTCTCCCAATGAATCTCAACCTGGTACCCGCCTTACCAACAATTAATTTTATATGATCATTCCACTTCAAATCGTTCCGCACGCATACTCCCAGATATTTTACAGAAGTAACTGCTACCAGTGTTTGTTCCGCTATCATATAATCATACAATAAAGGATCCTTCTTTCTATGTATTCGCAATACATTACATTTGTCTATGTTAAGGGTCAGTTGCCACTCCCTGCACCAAGTGCCTATCCGCTGCAGATCTTCCTGCATTTCGCTACAATTTTCTAATGCTGCAACTTCTCTGTATACTACAGCATCATCCGCGAAAAGCCGCATGGAACTTCCGACACTATATACTAAGTCATTTATATATATTGTGAAAAGCAATGGTCCCATAACACTCCCCTGTGGCACGCCAGAGGTTACTTTAACGTCTGTAGACGTCTCTCCATTGATAACAACATGCTGTGTTCTGTTTGCTAAAAACTCTTCAATCCAGCCACACAGCTGGTCTGATATTCCGTAGGCTCTTACTTTGTTTATCAGGCGACAGTGCGGAACTGTATCGAACGCCTTCCGGAAGTCAAGAAAAATAGCATCTACCTGGGAGCCTGTATCTAATATTTTCTGGGTCTCATGAACAAATAAAGCGAGTTGGGTCTCACACGATCGCTGTTTCCGGAATCCATGTTGATTCATACATAGTAGATTCTGGGTTTCCAGAAATGACATGATACGCGAGCAAAAAACATGTTCTAAAATTCTACAAGAGATCGACGTAAGAGATATAGGTCTATAGTTTTGCGCATCTGCTCGACGACCCTCCTTGAAAACTGGGACTATCTGTGCTCTTTTCCAATCATTTGGAACTCTCCGTTCCTCTAGAGACTTGCGGTACACGGCTGTTAGAAGGGGGGCAAGTTCTTTCGCGTACTCTGTGTAGAATCGAATTTGTATCCCGTCAGGTCCAGTGGACTTTCCTCTATTGAGTGATTCCAGTTGCTTTTCTATTCCTTGGACACTTATTTCGATGTCAGCCATTTTTTCGTTTGTGCGAGGATTTAGAGAAGGAACTGCAGTGCGGTCTTCCTCTGTGAAACAGCTTTGGAAAAAGGTGTTTAGTATTTCAGCTTTACGCGTGTCATCCTCTGTTTCAATGCCATCATCATCCCGTAGTGTCTGGATATGCTGTTTCGAGCCACTTACTGATTTAACGTAAGACCAGAACTTCCTAGGATTTTCTGTCAAGTCGGTACATAGAATTTTACTTTCGAATTCATTGAACGCTTCACGCATAGCCCTCCTTACGCTAACTTTGACATCGTTTAGCTTCTGTTTGTCTGAGAGGTTTTGGCTGCGTTTAAACTTGGAGTGGAGCTCTCTTTGCTTTCGCAGTAGTTTCCTAACTTTGTTGTTGTACCACGGTGGGTTTTTCCCGTCCCTCACAGTTTTACTCGGCACGTACCTGTCTAAAACGCATTTTACGATTGCCTTGAACTTTTTCCATAAACACTCAACATTGTCAATGTCGGAACAGAAATTTTCGTTTTGATCTGTTAGGTAGTCTGAAATCTGCCTTCTATTACTCTTGCTAAACAGATAAACCTTCCTCCCTTTTTTTTATATTCCTATTAACTTCCATATTCAGGGATGCTGCAACGGCCATATGATCACTGATTCCCTGTTCTGTACATACAGAGTCGAAAAGTTCGGGTCTGTTTGTTATCAGTAGGTCCAAGATGTTATCTCCACGAGTCGGTTCTCTGTTTAATTGCTCGAGGTAATTTTCGGATAGTGCACTCAGTATAATGTCACTCGATGCTCTGTCCCTACCACCCGTCCTAAACATCTGAGTGTCCCAGTCTATATCTGGTAAATTGAAATCTCCACCTAAGACTATAACATGCTGGGAAAATTTATGTGAAATATATTCCAAATTTTCTCTCAGTTGTTCTGCCACTAATGCTGCTGAGTCGGGAGGTCGGTAAAAGGAGCCAATTATTAACCTAGTTCGGTTGTTTAGTGTAACCTCCACCCATAATAATTCACAGGAACTTTCCACTTCTACTTCACTACAGGATAAACTACTACTAACAGCGACGAACACTCCACCACCGGTTGCATGCAATCTATCCTTTCTAAACACCGTCTGTACCTTTGTAAAAATTTCGGCAGAATTTATCTCTGGCTTAAGCCAGCTTTCTGTACCTATAACGATTTCAGCTTCGGTGCTTTCTATCAGCGCTTGAAGTTCCGGTACTTTACCAACGCAGCTTCGACAGTTGACAATTACAATACCGATTGCTGCTTGGTCCCCGCATGTCCTGACTTTGCCCCGCACCCGTTGAGGCTGTTGCCCTTTCTGTACTTGCCCAAGGCCATCTAACCTAAAAAACCGCCCAGCCCACGCCACACAACCCCTGCTACCCGTGTAGCCGCTTGTTGCGTGTAGTGGACTCCTGATCTATCCAGCGGAACCCGAAACCCCACCACCCTATTGCGCAAGTCGAGGAATCTGCAGCCCACACGGTCGCAGAACCGTCTCAGCCTCTGATTCAGACCCTCAACTCGGCTCTGTACCAAAGGCTCGCAGTCAGTCCTGTCGACGATGCTGCAGATGGTGAGCTCTGCTTTCATCCCGCTAGCGAGACTGGCAGTCTTCACCAAATCAGATAGCCGCACTAATGTGTGCTACAACAGGTATCGAGCAATTGTCGATGTGAGAACTTTTCAAAGTACTTCTCATAAACGACTAGCACTAGCATCCAGCATACTTTTAGTTTGTTAATGTCAATAGGCATTGTTCCATTTAAAAAGTTGTACGTTTGCACAAAAAATACACTTTCTAACCATTTTTGTATTCTGTTTATTGGCTAACAATACGAGCCAAGACTTCCCACCCCTTTTGTGAAATCCGCACATCAATAGCACTTGCCTTTTTCGTAATATCTGCGGTGCAAGTTTTAGGTGATTCACACTGCATAGCGGCAGCATATCAATACAGGAATATTGTTAAAATAATATTGAACGTGCATGAGGCTGACATATGACGTAGTCATATGACTATTATTCGCGTAGAGTAACGTGTTCTTGAACAATATTGGGTGGATCTGTCGACCTGCCACCTCGTCTTCCCTCACCTTCAACATCTCGCAAATGGGAGGACTCTGGTTGTCGCTTCACTGTAAAGGCATAATGTGGATGTCGTGGGGCAGAGCGAGTGACAAATGACTTGTGTGCGGAAAGTGTAATAACTCTAGTTTCATAAGGTCATAACTGCATACTATCAGTCTTATGGCTCCAATCTTCTTGTGGAATCGATTGCAGGGCTGATACCTTCAAAGTGTTCCTTTCCTTCTTAAAATATGAGGTCAGCTTGGTGAAGTTTTCTTGTCAGCGACGATTTCACGTTCCCTATGTGTGCTCTATTCCTTTAAACATTCAAAACCGTGTCAATAGAGTTAATTAAATCTGTCTTTATTGAAATTGATCATTTTCATACTCTAGTCAGTGGGCTGATACATCCTATCTGCCCCAGTCCACAACAGTCAGTTGAAGAACATCACTAACATCTAATTCTTCATATGTGGTTAGTACACAGCCGTCTGCGGGAAGTGGGACACACGCTTAAACCCTTGAATGTCAGTCGTGGTCTCGGATTTTACGAGGTAGGGAGGGTTATTGCCTGGGCGAATTTTCTAATCCAAGATCCTTCTACTGGGAAAAATCTCAGTGCACAAGTTCCTCAGTCGAAAATCGTCAGGGATAATCAGCGTAACATCATTCTCAGGAACCCTGACGGCCTCCGCCCTGTCACATCCTGCTCAAGGGAGAACTGTGCCATGCGCCAGCAGTCCTTTCGACTTGCCCTCTAGTATCGATCCTTCATAGCTTGATTTCTTTAGCTGCGGTGCTGGAACGAACTTCCGGGTTCCTAGGTCACTGAGGAACAGGTATTACCTTGGCTTTTCGCATCTTGTTGATACCGGCAGTGGGCATGTGGCAGTGACGGGAGGGCAGTGTGTGTTATGGGCCACCCGACCTGCTCCGTAACATGGTGCTGGAAAGACGTAATAACAAAGTCGATACTGGAACGATTTCATCGACGCGTAACGCACTGTAATGGTGAGCAATTTCTTGGTTCAACTTCGTCGTTCTGCTTGTGTGGCCTTGAAGTTTTATAGACTACTGCAAGCTCGTTCAGTCTCACTCTGCCCATATTCTGTACTGGAGGTAAGAGCCGATATTATATAGTTTATTATTGTTATTATTATTATTATTATTATTGTTGGCGAATTTTCCCTAAAAGGAAATCGTTAAGCTTATGACTTTGAAGGCTTGTTCTTCTTGTCCTTCCAGTACTCCTTCATTCTCCTGGAGAGGGCCTCTTTTCTCTCCTCAGACCAATCTTGTTTGGTCCGCTGTTTTAGCGCTTCTGACTTTACTTCCCAATTGTCTATGTGTTTTCGGAAGGTGCTTCTGTCTGTGGTGTTTGTGGTGCCAATTGCTTGTAGGTCTTTTCGGATTCCTTCCATCCAGGGTGTCGAGACTTTAAGTGTCTTGATGTGTTCTAGAATTTTCTTGGTGAGTCTTGTTACAGGGAGTCTATCTAAATGTCCGTAGAATTTAAGGCGCCTTTTTCTCATATCGTTCTCGATGTTCGAATATGCTTCTACTGTTGAGTTCTTCTGTAGTCTGTAGCCATCTGGTGTGGGTCTTCCTCCTAAAATTTTCCTCATGATTTTGCGTTCTTCTTTTTTGATTTCTTCAATTTTGATTTTCCTGTTGAGTGCTAGTGTTTCGCTGGCATACAGTACGGCGGGTTTGATCACTGTGTTATAGTGTCTGATCTTGGTGTTTCTGGAAATGCATTGTTTGTTGTAGACGTTTCGTACCATGCCTAGTGATTTCCGTGTCTTCTGTTGTCTGTCTTCGTAAGCCAGTTTCTCTGTTCCGGTCGGTTCGATGATTTCTCCTAGGTATCTGAAGTGTGTGACCCCTTTAATTTTGCCGTACTTGGTTGTGATGTCGTCGCCTTCTCTTGTTAGGACTTGCGTTTTTTTCAAAAGAGATTTGTAGGCCGACTTTCTCGGCGCATTCTTTTAGGATTTCGATCTGTGTTTTTGCTGATGTTGGGTCATAGGTCAGTATCGCTAGGTCGTCTGCGAATGCTAGGTAAGGGATTTCCAGTCTTTTCCTTCCTAATGTGACTGGTCTCCAGGTGTTTTGTCTCCTGACTTCAGCTTCCCATTCGCTCATTACTTTGTCCAGGACGATGTTGAACAATAACGGGGATAGTCCATCTCCTTGTCTTAGGCCAGTGTGGATTTCAAAGGGGTCCGAGATTTTGCCCATGAATTTGACTTTGGATTTTGTATTGGTTTGTGTCTGTTCGATTAGTCTTCGGGTCTTTTGGTCTAGGCCTTTTTCTCTGAGGATTTGGATGAGAGACTTTCTGTCGATCGAGTCGTAAGCCTTTTTGAAGTCGACGAAAGTGCAGATGATTTTTTTGGGGCTTGTCATGTGGGATTTTATGATTGATTTCAGGTTGAAGATTTGTTCGGGGCAGGCTCTGTTGGGTCTGAAACCCGCTTGGTATTCCGAGATGGCGGGTTCCAGTTGTCCTTGCGTTCTGGTGAGAAGGCAGGTTGATAGAATTTTGTAGATGACCGGTAGCAGGGAAATTCCTCTATAATTGTTTGTGTCTGTCCTGTCACCTTTCTTGTGTAGCGGGTGAATGAGTGCGGTCTTCCAGTCGTCAGGTATGATTTCGGTTGTCCAGGTGTTCTGTATGATTTGTGTGATTTCGTTTAGCGAGTTTGGTCCTAGGTTCTTCAGCAGTTCTGCCGTTATTCCGTCTTCACCGGCTGCCTTGTTGTTTTTCAGTTTTTATTGTTATTATTATTATTATTATTATTAGAATACTTGTACCTGCAAGCATAGTTCAGTCTCGTGAGTATTCAGTTGCAGCTCTGGAAGGGCACTGGCCTTATTTGCATTTTGATTCGCCTCTGTTGTATTTGTCGAAGAAATGTTTTTTATAATACTTGTCGTGTACGATGCAAGTTACGATAAGAGTATCTGTTGCAGACCCCGCTGGTTTCGCAATTGTGTCGTGTGATGTTTAATGGAACCTGCTGAGTCATCGTCGGCAAATTAGCCTAATGTGTTGTGCGGATTATCACGTAATTGGCCCTCGCCCAGATAGTATGGTGAGGCTGCTGCATGATTGTTCTGGGTTCGGGCACAACTGTCGTGTGTCAAACTTACATCAATTTAATAAACTTACTTTAGCGTAAAAGAACGTAAGATAATATTTGTAGTACGCTAACTAATCTATCAAGTCCTTTAAACTGTTTTCTGTATTAAAATTTATGGTCAGGCCATAAATTTCAAATTCCATTCTCAAATATTATCAGAATTGCTTAAGTTCCACGTTGGAAAACTGATCAAATAAATTGTCCTGTGTGTCAGACTACATCTTTAATGGTTCTGAGTTTAATTTCCTGTGTTGTTGTGTACTAAAATGGTCAATGAGCCATGGTTAGAAATTATTCTGTCCAAAAGACGATTAACCAAAAATAGTGATTTTTTGAACAGCTGTTAGGACAATAATATGGGCCATTGCTGTTCCTGTTCAAGCAAGAACTACTCTTTTATTAATGCAAACTTGTAATTCTATTAATTTCAGTTACTTGAATAACGTCTTAAGATTTGTTTTCTTTTTATTGCCTGCTCTATTCTCTAATCTTAAGATTGTCCTGGTAGGTCCTTTCTATGTCTACAATCGTGTTGTAAGTCTTCAGTTGTGTTTACTTGTGTATCCAAAGGGACTTCACCCAAAATATGAAGGATCTTGCTTAAGAAGAATCTTTCGGGGTTGTCTGCCATTAGTCACAATTTGTAACATCTAGAGCATACACTCTTTTGAAGAATAAGAGTAACATAAATTTAAAGCTGCAGCCTCATCCATACAGATATTACAGTCATTCAGTGTAATTTTGAAGTAAATTTGTTTAACTGTGGATATTTCTTAATCGAGTTTATTGCAGATGTAATCCTCGTATGTTTTTAGTTGCGTGAAGATTGCATTTATTAAAGGTTGTGTATTTTTAATTATGTATTTTCTGATTTTGCCTGTGTTGCACATTGGATCTGAAAAGTTGTAAATAAGTGTTATTTTTTTGTATGATCATTGCGTTCAGATCAAAACTACTTCCCAACTTGCTCCATGCCGTTTCAATATCTGACCTTTGAGTTTGGCCTCTGTACTCAACAAGAACCGCAACAGAGAGAACAAAAAAATTTGGTGTACAACAGGTAATACTTGTTGCCTGCGGCTCATCTAACAGTGGAAAGACCATAGGATAGTGAGAAATCTTGAAATACACTCCTGGAAATGGAAAAAAGAACACATTGACACCGGTGTGTCAGACCCACCATACTTGCTCCGGACACTGCGAGAGGGCTGTACAAGCAATGATCACACGCACGGCACAGCGGACACACCAGGAACCGCGGTGTTGGCCGTCGAATGGCGCTAGCTGCGCAGCATTTGTGCACCGCCGCCGTCAGTGTCAGCCAGTTTGCCGTGGCATACGGAGCTCCATCGCAGTCTTTAACACTGGTAGCATGCCGCGACAGCGTGGACGTGAACCGTATGTGCAGTTGACGGACTTTGAGCGAGGGCGTATAGTGGGCACGCGGGAGGCCGGGTGGACGTACCGCCGAATTGCTCAACACGTGGGGCGTGAGGTCTCCACAGTACATCGATGTTGTCGCCAGTGGTCGGCGGAAGGTGCACGTGCCCGTCGACCTGGGACCGGACCGCAGCGACGCACGGATGCACGCCAAGACCGTAGGATCCTACGCAGTGCCGTAGGGGACCGCACCGCCACTTCCCAGCAAATTAGGGACGCTGTTGCTCCTGGGGTATCGGCGAGGACCATTCGCAACCGTCTCCATGAAGCTGGGCTACGGTCCCGCACACCGTTAGGCCGTCTTCCGCTCACGCCCCAACATCGTGCAGCCCGCCTCCAGTGGTGTCGCGACAGGCGTGAATGGAGGGACGAATGGAGACGTGTCGTCTTCAGCGATGAGAGTCGCTTCTGCCTTGGTGCCAATGATGGTCGTATGCGTGTTTGGCGCCGTGCAGGTGAGCGCCACAATCAGGACTGCATACGACCGAGGCACACAGGGCCAACACCCGGCATCATGGTGTGGGGAGCGATCTCCTACACTGGCCGTACACCACTGGTGATCGTCGAGGGGACACTGAATAGTGCACGGTACATCCAAACCGTCATCGAACCCATCGTTCTACCATTCCTAGACCGGCAAGGGAACTTGCTGTTCCAACAGGACAATGCACGTCCGCATGTATCCCGTGCCACCCAACGTGCTCTAGAAGGTGTAAGTCAACTACCCTGGCCAGCAAGATCTCCGGATCTGTCCCCCATTGAGCATGTTTGGGACTGGATGAAGCGTCGTCTCACGCGGTCTGCACGTCCAGCACGAACGCTGGTCCAACTGAGGCGCCAGGTGGAAATGGCATGGCAAGCCGTTCCACAGGACTACATCCAGCATCTCTACGATCGTCTCCATGGGAGAATAGCAGCCTGCATTGCTGCGAAAGGTGGATATACACTGTACTAGTGCCGACATTGTGCATGCTCTGTTGCCTGTGTCTATGTGCCTGTGGTTCTGTCAGTGTGATAATGTGATGTATCTGACCCGAGGAATGTGTCAATAAAGTTTCCCCTTCCTGGGACAATGAATTCACGGTGTTCTTATTTCAATTTCCAGGAGTGTATAAGTCAAGACCGACATTAACAGATATTTATGCTTTAATGAATGACATAACTCTCAATAAAATTAAGAGAGAGCAAAGTTCTCTAACCCTATTGGGAGGTATCAAAACGTGTGAAAGACTACATGAAGAAAGCAAAACAAGATCTGCTCGTCTGGGCATTTCGCGAAAGCAAACTTAATGATACAAAAAGATGCCACAAATTATAATCACATTAAGCTACACAAGTGGCGTGACAAAGTAAACAAGTAGTGAACTGCTTTGAACGTTAGTCGTCTGTGGCACGTTTCTGCAAATCAGCCGGTGTGCTTCAGTCACCACCAGACAGCGGCCATAGACGATTCCCTCTTCATGACGGCACGGAGACGAAATGCCCATAATATTAGTTCACAGCCCTCCCATCTCTACTTAGATTGATGTTTCAAAGCTGTTCCCAACGTGACGGGCAAGAGTACCCCTTATTTTACGGAAAAATGGAGGGACGCAGCTGAAACTTCCTACTGTGGCATACAAAACGCAAGTGAATAAACACAGCGTTGGTATCAGCCTGAAGTAGTGATTCCGTGATTGGTCGGGCCCTTTGTGCCGAGCATGGTGAAAGGGTAACTAATTTCGATTGGATAATCAACATTTAGGAGCCAAGCGGTGCTGCGGTACCTCACTAGTTGATGGATGTGGAGAAATGGCAAAAATGATAAATTCGATCATTCTCTTGGGATGGCCGTGGCGACACGACGCCCTTTCCACAGCTAGGACTCTGTCCACAATAGCTCAAAGAATGCACGAGACTCCCTACCTTCGAAAGCTGCCCGTGTCCCTGCGGAGGCACATTTCCCCTAATATTCACCGACTGCCTTATGCTATCAACCGAATCTTGATATAACATTGCTAGTGCACCGTCTCAGCGCGAAAAACGCAAAGCTTTTCTCCGAAGCACGCAGAGTGAATTTCAGAAAAAATAACTGCGAAATAGTTGTGGAGAATGAAGCAGCAGTATCAAGTAGCGATGTTTCATAGCAATGTCACAAAACAAAGAAATATTACTGTTATTAATAATTCATTTGAAGAATAATAACATTCAGAAAGAGATGTGTGCACTTGATACTGTTTAAGTATTAATTTTTGAAATCACAAAATTTAAGTTTTTTTCGAACTGACGTCTTTTGTTAAGTTTTCAAACTAGTTTATCTTCTAAGAATATGCATTTGTTGCTGGTTAGCGTTTGTCTGTGATATACGAGTCAATGAACGTAACATCCATTATAGTGCATGATACAGTGAAAATATGTGCACAATGACGATTATCCAAGAAATCAGGTCATTGCTCATCTAACTTGTGAAGTAAAGCAAGAGCTAGATTCACGGCTCGCAATATTTAAACGTAGAGCTGGTTTACGTTCTTCAAGTGCATGCGCTCTACTAGAGGCTCACATTCCTAACAGATCACTTCCACCTGATGTGGCAGTATGAACGAGATATGAAACAGGACACATCATTCCGGCAAGAGGTACACCGTTTCCGATGAGATTCATGCTAAAGTGTTGTTTTCTTGGATTCGTGAGATCTTAAAACGCCGGGATAAGTAACAAGAGTTGAAGGAACAACTTTCTAGGCAAAACGTTTCTCTTCGGATTCGAGTTACTGCCGCTTATAGGGAAAACCAAGAGAAGCAGTGCTATGATACTTCTTTCGCTTATTCACGAGCATTTCATGAAAACACAAATGTAATAATGGTTTAAGCGCAGTTTGTAATAGTGTTCTTGTTTTAGAGCTGCAATTTACGGTGGTGCTCATACACGATCCAGTCATATTAATGTGACTACCACCTATGTTCGGCGTGAACGTAAAGTAACCATTAACAGGCGGCAAAGTCGAAGCACCAGCAGACGAGGAATTTAAAGCGTGACGGGGGGGTGGTGGTGGTGGGGGGGGGGGGGGGGGGGACGCGAAATTATCATGCATGATGCAATTAATCCATTCATGGACAAGTTTCGCTTATTTGAAATTCAGCTTGTTGGAGGAAACCCGACATTTTCCAAATGCCCTTCATCGGTGCAGTGATGGTTAGAACTAAACACATCCTTCGTGACTGAACAACAAAAATGAGAGTTTCAAGACGAAATTTCAAATCTTACATAGCCTCGAAAATTGAATTACATTAGCGTTCCACTTTCCGTGGCACCAGGCACTTTAACTTCGAAACTGTAAAGTACCTTAAACTTTAATTTTAATTTTTGTTAATTTATAAGAAACCTTTACGCATGTTATCACTGCGTCCAGCGTATTGACCTCTTTTGTACTGAGACTGCAGTTCTTGTGGAAGTCGCAGTCGGATCTTAATGCATTTCTGCAAGTTACGCTGACCTGGCGTCTTCACTCCGAGGGGCGTTCCATAAGTAATGCAACACATTTTTGCTCTCGGCCAGTTTTTATTGAAAAAATGCGGAATTTGTTGTGGAACATTTTGGAGTATTCTAGCTTCAGCCCCTATAGTTTCATGAACTTTCGATAGGTAGCGACGTTATACGTATCCTTCAAAATGACGTTTGTAACGGAGGTGCGTTCCAGGTAGAGAACTGTCGCTGAGTTCCTTTCGGCGGAAAACCAGAGCATCGCAGATATTTGTAGGCCGTTGCAGAATTTCTGCGGAGACCTGGCAGTGAAGAACAGCACAGTGAGTCGTTGGGCGAGGCCACTGTCATCATCTCAAAACGGCCACACAATTTGTCCCATCTCCCGTGTGCCGGCCAGCCGCGCGCAGCTGTGACTCCTGCAATGTTGGAGCGTGCAGACACTCTCATTCGAGGTGATCGACGGATCATAATCAAACAATTCCCTGCTCAACTGTGTGTCTCTGTTGGTAGTACTGACACACTCGTCCACCACTTGGGGTACTCAAAGGTGTTTGCCCGCACGGTTGCTCACCGCGTAACAGAAGACCACAAAGAGCAACGAAGGACCATCTGTGTGGGAGTGCTTGTGCGTTACGAGCCTGGTAGTGGCAGTATTTTATCTAACATCGGCACAGGTGATGAAAAATGGATTCATCACTTCGAACCGGAAACAAAACAGCAAACTACGGAGTGTTGGCACACCACCCCTCCGCTGAAAAAAAAAAAAGTTGAAAGCCGCACCCTCAGCCGGAAGTCATAGCGACGTTTTCTAGGACTCTGAAGCGGTTATTCTGTTATATATTCTCCCTCATGATGCCACGATCAATTCTGAAGTCTACTGTGCTACGCTCAGGAAACTGAAACATCGGCTACAGGGTGTTCGTTGCCGCAAAAATGCAAACGAACGTCTCCTGATCCAAGACCTCACACATGTCCGCGCACTCGAGAGGCGCTTAAGAAACTTCATTGGACTGTTGTTCGTCATGCACCCTACAGCCGCATCTCGTACCTTCCGACGCCATCCGTTTGAAGGATGCACTCCGAGCGTAGAGGTACGTGGATGATGGGGAGATTATTGATGCAGCGAGACGTTGGCTCTGACGTCAAGTAGTAGAGTGGTACCACGAGGGCACGCAGGTCCTCCCAGTAGGATGCAATATGGCCGTCGCATTGAACGGAGATTATGTTGAAAAACAGGGCTTTTTAGCCAAAAGAGTGGAGAGCAGTATGATGTGTTTGGATCTCGAATAAAACTAGCCTGATTTCAGAAAAACAGGTGTTGCGTTACGTACTGAACGCACCTCGACTGTTTGTTCCATAGCAGTGGCAGGTGAGGTGTCGGTTCTTAATTAGACACGGTCGGGTGAAACGGATTGGTACCAAATGCTTAGGCAGACTATTAAGTGATGTAGTCGAAATTTCACAAGGGTTGCCAGTTACTTCATGCGGAACTTTGGTGTTGATTAAAATAACGAAATATAATCACAGAGTAGAATGCTCACAATAGTCAAAAATCTTCAATCCAGACGCAAGATAATTCACGTACGTTACACGGGTACTTTTCATGCGCAATTTGGAGTAAATAACTTTTGTAGGTAGTTGTTGACCTCCACCGCTAGCAGACTTCCGCCAGCAAGCAACCACATTGCTGCCGGGAAGGCGTGGAGTCGCGAACCCCTCGACTTAACTGCTACAGCTTATCACTTCTTGGAGCATTGTTCGTGACAACCCGATAACGCACTAATGATTCAGGCTGTTGATAGTTTCCCTTACTTTACAAATCCAAGGTTATTTTTATAAGTACATTCTAGTGAATTCATTGAAGAGACCTTTTACTCTTCTGCAAGTTAGTATCGACGTCTTAATTAATAAACAATACTGAAGTACTGACAGCACAAAAGGACTTAAGTCGAAACGAAGCCTCTGGAGCAGACGAAATTCCGTCAGAAACGCTAATAGCCTTGGAAGACCCACCTATTACAAAACTCTTCCATCTTATAGCACGTGTAAACTCGGAGACAATTTTGACTGGAATACTCGCTCCAAAATTCTGAAGGTAGCAGGGATAAAATACAAGGAGCGAAATGCTGTTTACAACTTGTACAGAAACCAGATGACAGTTATAGAAGTCGATGGGCAGAAAAGGGAAGCAATGGTTGAGAAGGGAGTGAAAGAAGATGTAACCTACCCCTGATGTTATTCACTTTGTACAGTGAACAAGCAGTAAAGGAAACAAAAGAAAAAATGTAGTAGGAATTGAAGTTCAGGGAGAAGAAATAAAAACTTTGAGGTTTACAGATGACATACTAATTCTGTCATAGACTGCATAGGACTTGGAAGGGCAGTTGAACGGAGTAGACAGTATCTTGAAAGGAGGATGTAAGATGAACATCAACAAAAGCAAAACAATGATAATGGGATGTATTTGAATTAAGACAGATAATGAGCGGTGGCCGAGCGGTTCTAGGCCCTTCAATACGGAACCAAGTGACTACTCCGGTCGCAGGTTCGAATCCTGCCTCGGGCATGGATGTGTGTGATGTCCTTAGGTCAGTTAGGTTTAAGTAGTTCTTAGTTCTTGGCGACTGATGACGTCAGATGTTAAGTTCCATAGTTCTCAGAGCTATTTGAACAGATAATGATGAGTTTTGCTATTTGGGCAGCAAAATAACTAATGATGGTCGAAGTAAACAGCATATGAAGTGTATGCTGGCAGCCGTGTTTGTTAACATCAAATATAGATACAAGTGCTAGGAAGTCTCTTCTGAAGGTATTTGTCTGGAATGTATCAATATGCTGAAGTGGAACATGGATGACAAACAGTTCAAGCAAGAAGAGAATTGAGGTTTTCGATATGTTGTCGTACAGAAGAATGCTGATGATTAGATGAGTAGATCACGTAAGTAATGAGGAGAAACTGAATAGAATTTGGGAGAAAAGAAATTGTGGTGCAACCTTAGATGTCTGTCTCGGTTAATAGGATATTTTCTGAGACATCAAGGGATCACCAATTTAGTACTAGAGGGAAGAGATAAGTGCGATAAGCAGATTCAGAATGATGTAAGTTGCAGCAATTATTCGGAGTTAAGAGCTGTATAGAGTAGTGTGGAGAGCTGCATCAAATAGGTCTTCGGACTATGACCACAGCAACAACTACTGAAGTTTTGGCATGCATGCCGTATCTCAGAAACCACGCCGGCCGCTGTGGCCATGCGGTTCTAGGCGCTTCAGTCTGGAACCACGTCCCTGCTACGGTCGCAGGTTCGAATCCTGCCTCGGGCATGGATGAGTGTGATGTCCTTAGAATAGTTAGGTTTAAGTAGTTCTAAGTCTAGGGGACTGATGACCTCAGATGTTAAGTCCCATAGTTCTTAGAGCCATTTGAACCATTTTTGAAACCAGACAGGTCGTGGAATGCTCCGCTGGTTACTTGTAATTTAAAAGCAGGATCTCGTCGAACGCGTGGCAGCTTTCACTGGTCGAACACGTCGAAGCTTTCAGTGGTCTCAAAACATTTTTGTGATGTCAGCTGCCTGCTTAAACGTCTAAGTCGCTCTGTATGGCCAGGAAGAGATAATGACTGTAAGTTAGTGAGTAAAAAAAAATTCGCTGCGTAGTAGGATTATATAGATATGCACAAAGAAGAGTTTCCGCCACTACACAAAAAGCAGTACAAATCATATTTGTATGAATCATGTTCTTGTTGAAAAATTTTGGTTTGTCATGAAACGAATAAAAAACGCGAAAGGTGTAAGTAGGCTGTTTAGGTTTTCATGTCGGTAACGCCATGTAGCGCTCTATATGAAAATCACTGACTGTGCTGTGTGCAGTCTGTGGCGGGTTTGCATTGATTGTTGGAATTTGCTACTGTAGTGTTGGGCAGTTGGCTGTTAACAGCGCGTAGCGTTGCGCAGTTGGAGATGAGCCGCCAGCAGTGGTGGATGTGGGGCGTGAGTTGGCGGAGTTTTGAGAGCGGATGATCTGGACGTGTGTCCATCAGAGAGAGCAAATTTGTAAGACTGGATGTCATGAACTGATATATATATATATATATATATATATATATATATATATATATATATATGATGACTTTTGAACACTATTGAGGTAAATACAGTGTTTATCAAAATCTTTCATTTTCTAACTATGCCTATCAGTAGTTAGTGCCTTCAGCAGTTGGAATCTTTTATTCAGCTGGCACTATTGGCGCACGCTGTATTGCAGTAATTCGAGTAACGAAGATTTTTGTGAGGTAAGTGATTCATGAAAGGTATAGGTTATTGTTAGTCAGGGCCATTCATTTGTAGGCATTATTGAAAGTCAGACTGCGTTGCGCTAAAAATATTGTGTGTCAGTTTAAGCACAGTCATTTATAATTTTTTAAGGGGACGTTTCAAAGGTCCTAGCTTTAGGATCTAGTACTGAAGAGCGTTCTGTGTTGCGCCTGACGCGAAATACGGATTTCACAACTGATACGTTAAAGAAGAGCCTTATACCCAAAATGAAAAAAAAAGTTCTGATGGTGCCTTAGACTGAATTTTTTTCTGTTAGATACCGAGCCTGCGTTTCATTAGCCACTTCAGTACTGTTTCTGCATTAGCTATCTCTGCTCACGTCTGCCCGCGGCGACAACGAGCCTTCGTGCAGATCCATGACTGAATACAATCTTTTCTAGAGCACGCATTCAACCTACAAGAAGCATGCCCGTCCTGTCTTCCTACGCCGGTTGCCCTACAATTCAATATCTCTAGCTATCGCTACCAGTCATCATATGTTCCATCGCTCTTTCAAATATACAGGGCGAAACCGAACACATCGACATCATTTTGGAGGTTCTTCGGGGATATTTTCTGAGTATTTTGGTGTAATGGGCCTGTTGCATCCGGTCATCCTCTACGGTGTAATGACGTAAATTTGATTTATTCGTTTTATTAGTCCGTTTGCCTGTGTCTCGGTGAAAATATCTCTATAACTGTGGGACGTACCATAACTCGTAATCATTCAGTTACTCCCCAGCCACAGACGACACCAGGCAGAGATTGTGACACAGCTATGCGGCGAAAAGAAACAATCTGCCCTGTTAGTTGGGCGCGGACATGAACACACTTTGCTACATCGGCACCAATCTCTAGGCGTAAGTAACACTTTTAGCAGAACGTCCACTGAGAGAGAGAGAGAGAGAGAGAGAGAGGGGAGGGGGGGGGGGGGAGGGAGAGGGAAAAATAGATTGTAACGAATATGTGACGTTCGTTTGTGAAAATGGACTCGATAATCAACCTGAGCTATTGTAAATTGTGTGCGCGTTGTATGAGTGTCAGTTTCACTATCATTTTAGCCCTAAACAGATCGTTACTTAAAAAATTTAAAACTAACATTTGGATAAGGTATCCGATTGTGTATTTGAATATGAAACACTACAGGAACAAATGAACCTGTAACAATGAATATGACTGCGTTTTTGAACAAGAATTTACAAGTGATACAGAGTCTCACTTGGCAACGGTATTTACTGGATGGTGTGTCAGTATCTCTGTTTTGTCCCTAAGTTTTGCACTCACCTCTTTAGATGACTGCCTTTCTCCACGTGGTTTACAGCAGTTCACAGCAGAATGCAGCAGCAGCGGCTAAAGCTTATTGTTACTAACAATGAATTTAATAAAAAGGTGTTTGTTTGGGTTTTGTTAACTACTAAATAACTTGTGAGAAGAGATTTCATAAATTAAGCCTATATAAAACTTCAGAATCATCATGACCAATAATAGACAATGACAATGACATAGGTATCAATAATGGCTGAGTGCCAGATTAGCAAATTATTTCGGTTTCAAAGTTACATTAGCATTTAATAACCATAGAATATATTTATTCGTTAGATGTGGAGAATAATAATTATAATTTGGAGGATAAGGAGGCTACCTTAACTGACAAGAAAAACATGAGATTATTGCAAACTCGGACTAACAATCACGAGTCTAGCCCTGCAATTGCTTTTGCGCTATTCTTGCAAAGTGCAGTCAGACCATCTAAATCTCTGCTGACTATATAAACGAAATCAGGCCTTGAGTGTGGTAAGATCTACCATCCACTGACGCCAGGGCAGGGTGACACGTCTTCTGTCTCCGGGCTCTCGACCGACGCTACTACTTCCAGTCTCGCATGCAGACCTCGTCTCACAACAAAGCTTAGAACCGCACTCCCATGTTTCGCCCTCAGATTGTTGCTATCGATATCTGAGTGCTTATTTATTTCTAATCTTACACAATGAAAATACTAGCGTTAAGTTGGCTATATTGTTTCCAATGTAATAGAGAGTTCTAACACACTCGTTACAAGATACACGCGTTAGCTCTTTTTACGTGGAGCATCAAACTAAACTCCGGGCGCAGTAACCTCTGTCAGAGATTTGACAGATCAGTTAAGAGCCTGTAATAAACAGCTCAGGAAACACAGTGGAAGGAGGACCGATGGTTATTAATAAAGAAGGCCACATACGGCCATAATGAAGAGAGCCTCAAGTCATCGCCTCCCGCATCTGTGTATAAACACCGCAGTTCTCCACCTCTGAATGCTTTTGGCCATTAGCATCCATGGCGTTTGTACCGAAACACTCGATTCAGTGATTATTACGGTGTAGTGACGTCCTTGTGTTAGGTGTCCCAGCCTTCTCGTGAACACTGCTTGTCTTTCCCGAGATGAGTAACCACGTCCTGGCGCTAGGGGGGCTTCGCATTGGACTCCTACCACGTCGCCGACGGGGAGACGGACGGACTTCGAATACCAGCATATCTCGCGGCACTTATCGCACTAATATCATCATTGTTGGGAGAGAGCGCCTCTGTTTCTGATCATCGCTACAGGCGCTTCTGGTGGGCCATAATCAAGCGATTACGCGACATCCGACAGTGCGGTACCACCCGTTGGGTCATCATCTGCAGCACGATCAAGGACGCTCTCAACGCAATGTGGAGGCATGATCTTACGCCAGCTTCGCCTCCCACACGGCAGCCCGCAAGACATCAGCTGAATTGCAGCAGTAGCCACCTTGCTAGCAGAGCCGACAAAATGGTTCAAATGGCTCTGAACACGATGGGACTTAACTTCTGAGGTCATCAGTTCCCTAGAACTTAGAACTACTTAAACCTAACTACCCTAAGGACATCACATACATCCATGCCCGAGGCAGGATTCGAACCTGCGACCGTAGCGGTCGAGCGTTTCCAGACTGTAGCACCTAGAACCGCTCGGCCACACTGGCCGGCCAGAGCCAACAACAGGAGTCAGCCGAATTCTTTGTCACCGGCACGTAGCCCCAACCGAGAATAGCAAGAAGACACAGAACAGTAAATCTGAATAAATAAATATTAATTTACTAATCACGTTTTATTAATGGCGAAAGACGCTCTACGGGTTCCACAACACCATCCTGACGACGTAGAGATGTCTCCTCTAGGCTCGCTCGGCATCCGCGACAGCTCTATCACTGGCGGATCCAGTTTCCTGCAGTCGCATGTGTACCGGATGTGGTAGGCGTAGCGGTGAAAGCAGAAGCATAACGCCGTTGTGATGATCTTTTGTTGCGTTCAGAAGAGTCGTACCGCAGGTTAAATTCGGTCAAATCTTCGTTAGTAAACCTATTCATACAGCTGTGTTTCGCTGTTAATGTACAACTAATCTTGCCCTAAAAACGAACCCGAGACAGAACCGAGCGGTACTGATTGTAAACTTGAGGGCGGAGTGTAAGACAGGCATTACTGTTATCAGCAGCGTGTACCGTTACTCAGTGCAAACATTTCGTTTCCAAACTAGACACACAGCACATACCGTCAATATTTGCGCTTTTGTGCAGATATTTTTTGTGTAATCCACATACAAAAAAGGGGGTAAGAAATCAAACGGAATGCATTTGCACATATAGTGCATAAAGCTAACATTTCCTAAATATGTTTTAAAATTTAAAAAAATACTTTTTAAAAATTTTTACTGTAGAGGGAATGGGTTAACTGTTTCATATACTGGAGTCGCATGTGGGTGGAATAAACAGGGTGGATTAAATCCACATTTATGCGTCATGTAATTTTCCTAAATCCTTTAAGGTAAATGAAGAAATGGTTCCTTCGAATTGGTCATGGCTTCCTTTCCTTTATGGTTTAAACAAGTATATTTCCATACTGTTATTCCATAATCAGCTTTCTTTGCTTTTTGTACTATGTTAGGTATATCCTATTACTTTCAATAAATATTTACAAAAAATTGCTGTATTGAGTTGCAAATTTGCCTATTTATATCCACCGAACTTGTTTACTGCTGTCGTACTTTCACTACAATTAACCATACACACTTACGAACATACTTACATGAACAAATTTCTTGCTGCAAAAATGTTCGCCAATAAAATATAGTAATGGAGTATTACTACTTCTTTGCTTTTGTGTATTTTGTTGCTCTTTGTTACTTCCAGTTTGCTCAGAAACATTTTTTTTATATCTGACTTTTCTGAATGTCAATTTCTACGAAATGGTTGCGTGTGCGTTTCTCTTCAAAAATAAAAAAGTAGAACGTTGAAAGAATTTTCACTTTAGAGCAGCGTTTGCGTTGATTTAATATTTACTGGGAAATTAAGATTGTGTGGCGCAGCAAGACTCAAAACTGGACAGTTGCAGTCGCGAATAATGAATGTTCTTACCACCTGACCTAGCTTATAATTTCGACAGGAAAGACTTATTTCAGCTCGCTGTCGCTTGTCTGGTAAGCACCGCATTGAGCACCAAATAAATGCCTAAGTCCTGCTTCATGATATTCGGACCTGAACATGAAATCTAATTTTTTTTGCTACATTTCACTGTCCAACGTTGTTCCAGGTTACAAACTATTTCTACTAAAACTTCAGTTTTTAAAAGCACATCTTCTACTCAGTACAATGAAGCGGACATCAGCGATCAACAAGCGATTCGTGTTTCTGCCTTTCCATTATTTTGAGAGCAAACGCTCCGCCAACTAAGCTAGCCAGGCTCGAATCCCACCATGCCCTCACAGCTTCATTAGCTAGTTAGCTAGTTCAATAGACGATTCAACGATTATTTTATGTTAATGATAACCTAGTCAGTTTACATCATGTGTATACATGACCACTGTTAACATTAGTTAACGCATTATTTTTTAGCTCTAACTATGCGACTATACTTTTTTTTTCAAAAAGAAAGCTTAAGGGCTACCAGTTTATTTTCCGCCAGTACCTCTCCTGCCTTTCATTTGCTCACGAATGGTAAACGTTTCGCGTTCGAATACCAGCCCGGCACTTACCTTTGATTTCTCAAGAAATTATAAAAACCTAAGAATCAAACTACTATTTTTATTGATTTGGAGACGTAATAAAGTGATAATTTTTATGTTCAAGGAGCTCAGAAGTTTAACGACACAGAAAAATCGCGTGTCGGTGACAGTACAGCTAATTGTGGCTTAGAAAAGTTTAACCACTTGTGTAATCAGTATAAATAAAAATGTAAATGTTAATTCACCATATATATATATATGGGTAAGGGCGGATTTGGCAGGGCTAATTATTAAGGGACGGTCGGGTGCCCTTCCTGTCGCCACTCCATCAAGAAAATGATGATGATGATGATGATGAAATGATGAGGAAAACACAAACAGCCAGTCTCTGGGTAGAGAAATTCCCCAACCCGGCCGGGAATCGAACCCAGCAACCCGTCATCCAGCGGAAGCAACAGTATATATATATATATATATATATATATATATATATATATATATATATATATATATATGTGTGTGTGTGTGTGTGTGTGTGTATGTGTATGTATATGTATATGTATATATATATTGTTATAGGAGTATTCTATATGAAAATGTAGATGTTCGTTTGTTCAGAATCTTTAAACTCTGAAATTTCTTCGCCGATTGCTTCGAAATTTTAACACAACGTTGCATTCGAATACGCCCGTCTTTTACATACATTTTTTTTTAATTACATGCGATGTATAAATTAATAATATAGAAAGGGGCAACGTTATTGCCAACAATCTCGAGGAGCCGTTCACCGATTTATTTATAATTTTTATACACACATCAAAAAAGGTTTTGCATCAGCACAATTCCCGGAACTCCTGAAGACAGACGTTGAGCGTAGATATTGTATCACAGACACAGTCCCTTTGACTGTTCAGAGATGTCACTAAACCTCCCAAAAACGTGAACAACCATGCATGAGCACGGCCTATTAGTCGGAGGGGGTTCGACAGCCGATTAATTCCAGTCATTCCACCAGGAAGGAGGTACACGGTTAGTGTTGTCTGTAGTTCAACCATGCCTACACGGTCAATACTGCGGTTAGATCGCATCCGCATTGTTACTTTGTGCCAGGAAGGCCCCTCAACAAGGGAAGTGTCCAGGCTTCTCGGAATAAACCAAAACTCTGTTATTCGGAGATGGAGGAGATACAGAGAGACAGGAACTGTCTGTGGCATGCCTCGCTCAGGCCGACCAAGGGCTACTACTGCAGTGGATGTCTGCTACCAAGAATTATGGCTCGGAGGAACCCTGACAGCAACGCTACCATGATGAATAATGCTTTTCGTACAGCCACAGGACATCGTGTTAAGACTCAAACCGTGCGCGATAGGCTGCATGATGCGCAACTTCAGTCCCGACGTCCATGGCGAGGTCTGTATTTGCAACCACGACACCATGCAGCGCGGTACAGATGGGCTCAACAACATCCCGAATGAACCGCTCAGGATTGGCGTTACGTTCTCTTCTCCGATGAGTGTCGCATATGCCTTCAACCAGACAATCGCCGTAGACGTGTTTGGAGGCAACCCGGTCAGGCTGAACGCCTTAGACCCACTGTCCTACGAGTGCTGCAAGGTCGAGGTTCCCTGCTGTTTTGAGGTGGCATTATGTGGGGCCGACGTACGCCGCTGGTGGTCATGAAAGGCGCCGTAACGGCTGTACGATACGTGAATGTCACCCTCCGATAGATAGTGCAACCATATCGGCAGCATATTGGCGAGGCATTAGTCTTCGTGTACGACAATTCGGGCCGCATCGTGCACATCTTGTGAATGACTTCCTTCAGGATTAAGACATCGCTCCACTAGAGAGGCCAGCATGTTCTCCAGGCATGAATCCTATCTAACTTACCTGGGATATATTGAAAAGGGCTGTTTATGGACGACGTGACCCACCAGCCACTCTGAAGGATATACGCCGAATCGCCGTTGAGAAGTGCGACAACCTGGACCAACAGTGCCTTGATAAACTTGTGCATAGTATGCGAAGACGAATACAGGCATGGATCAATGCAAGAGGACATTCTTCTGGGTATTAGAGGTACCGGTGTGTACAGTAATCTGGACCACCACCTCTGAAGGTCTCGCTGTATGGTGGTACAACATGCAATGTGTGGTTTTCAATTCATGAGCAATAAAAAGCGCTGAAATGTTGTTTATGTTGATCTCTATTCCAGTTTTCTGTGCCGGTTCCGGAACTCTTGGAACCGAGGTCATGCACAACTTTTTTTGATGTGTGTAGAACGTTTATGATCATTCAGACGGACATAGGCTATAAATTTTAATACATATAATAAGTATGTAATACGTAAAGGGGAAACATTATTACCAAAAATCTCAAAAAGTACCCTACCGACTTACCTGAAATTTTTCCACGTTATTGTAACAAAAGTTTGGACGCAGATAGGGCATATATAATGTGTAATAGTGAAACGTCGTTCGCAAACAAGAAAGTTGTATTTGTGCACTGTGGACTCTTCATTAGAATACTACTACAGAATATGAATTAACAATGGAAGTAAACAAAGATCATAGTCAGGGAGAGTGAGTGGAAGAGGAGATGGATAGAGGAATGGGAGGAAATGGACATAGAAAGCGGAAGGTAAGGGATGGACAGTGTGTGGGGCAAAGAGAAGATGGAGAGAGGAGAAGGAGAAGAGAGACATAAAAAGGAAGTGGAGGAGATGGACAGCCAGATGGAGATGGGTAAGAGAAAATGGAGAAAGAGTGAGGGAGAGGTAAGATAGACAGAGAGAAGGAGAGAAAGAGACGGACGTATGTTAGGACATGCGGTACGAAATATCGTCTTTCTTGCCCTGACGGCCTTCATGTAAGGACACATTTTCTTGTTACTTACCTGTTACAAATAATAATAGCGGAATTTCGATGCATTTCTTTACTTTATAGTTGGTCGACAGATATCCTGTTACTGATGATATGTCCAAAATTTAACTCCGTTTTACTTTTAATGACGATGGGTAGAGATTGCTTTCGTGTCGCGTCGATTCGCGGGCCATTCTCGAGCCATTATATGCAGATTTGTTCTTTACTAGTCGAAGCTTGCAGTCTAAACTTGTCACGAAGTCCGATCAAGGTCATTTTTTTAATGAAAACATTTTGTCGCATAATGCAGCATATTACCACCGTCTGCTCTCAACAAGCTTACCTGTTGTGACTGTGAACACTACGACATCTAGTTGCGAGAAGGTTTTACTTTGGCAAACAGCATGGTGAATTTAATCAAAATTGAACTTCTTATGGCATATCTTTCTTTGTCATTCTCCTGCGGTGGTCAGTGCTATGTGTCTCGACTTCGAACAATTTCTTTTCGGAAGAATTAAATACATTCATTATTTTTCAATTAATTGCAGTCTCTTCTTCCACTGTCCGCAGCTCGTGGACTTGCGGTAGCGTTCTCGCTTCCTGCGCATGGCGTCCCGGGTTCGATTCCCGGCGGGGTCAGTTATTTTCCCTGCCTCGAGATGACTGGGTGTTGTTGTGTCGTCATCATCATCATCATCATCATCATCATCATCATCCCCATTACGGTCGGAGGAAAGCAATGGTAAACCACCTCCAGTAGGACCTTGCCTAGTACAACGGTGCGGGTCTCCCACATCGTTCCCTACGCTCCTCGGAGTGTGGGACCTCATCATACTCATCTTCTTCCACTCTACATGTCCAAACGTTCGATTTGAGCATCTGACCGTAAACACTTTACGATTGTTTAAGGTAATTCTCATTTATTGTTCCATTTCAGTTGCACATTTTTGACTGGATTATACGTTTGGATAACTCAGTATCATCTTCAGAGCAGCAAACAGATTCTGAATGGACAAGACAGGTTGCTCGTTCAAATGGCTCTGAATACCATGGGACTTAACTTCTAAGGTCATCAGTCCCCTAGAACTTAGAACTACCTAAACCTAACTAACCTAAGGACATCACACACATCCATGCCCGAGGCAGGATTCCAACCTGCGACCGTAGCGGTCGCGCGGTTCCAGACTGGAGCGCCTAGAACCGCTCGGCCTCACAGGCTGCTGACTCAACTACTTAGATTCGTTTTGTTTTTTGACATATGGTCCTGTGTGATCTAAACATGTTGTTGTTGTTGTGGTCTTCAGTCCTGAGACTGGTTTGATGCAGCTCTCCATGTTACTCTATCCTGTGCAAGCTTCTTCATCTCCCAGTACCTACTGCAGCCTACACCCTTCTGAATCTGCTTAGTGTACTAATCTCTTGGTCTCCCTCTACGATTTTTACCCTCCACGCTGCCCTCCAGTACTAAATTGGTGATCCCTTGATGCCTCAGAACATGTCCTACCAATCGATCCCTTCTTCTAGTCAAGTTGTGCCACAAACTCCTCTTCTCCCCAATTCTATTCAACACCTCCTCATTAGTTATGTGATCTACCCATCTAATCTTCAGCATTCTTCTGTGGCACCACATTTCGAAAGCTTCTATTCTCTTCTTGTCTAAACTATTTATCGTCCATGTTTCACTTGCATACATGGCTACACTCCATACAAATACTTTCAGAAAAGACTTCCAGAGACTTAAATCAAAACTCGATGGTAACAAATATATCTTCTTGAGAAACGCTTTCCTTGCCATTGCCAGTCTACATTTAATACCCTCTCTACTGCGATCATCATCAGTTATTTTGCTCCCCAAATAGCAAAACTCCTTTACTACTTTAAGTGTCTCATTTCCTAATCTAATACCCTTAGCATCACCCGACTTAATTCGACTATATTCCACTATCTTCGTTTTGATATTGTTGATAATCATCTTATACCCTCCTTTCAAGACACTGTCGATTCCGTTCGACTGCTCTTCCAAGCCCTTTGCTGTTTCTGACAGAATTACAATGTCATCGGCGAACCTCAAAGTTTTTATTTCTTCCCCATGGATTTTAATACCTACTCGGAATTTTTCTTTTGTTTCCTTTCCTGTTTTCTCAATATACAGATTGAATAGCATCGGGGAGAGGATACAACGCTGTCTCACTCCCTTCCCAACCACTGGCTCCCTTTCATGTCCCTCGACTCTTATAACTGCATTACATGTAATGTAATTAAAAATGAGCATCTGACGTGGAACAATAAATGAGAATCATCTTATATATCAATACAGTTGCTTATTAACACGAGACGAATATTACTGTAGTGGAAGCTCTGAAGATTTCACGTGAAATGGGTGCTGGATACATTCGTACACGCGTGTCAGTCAGTCTCAGTATGGTTGTGTAAATGTGTGAAGCAAAGCATGCGAGGCGAGGAATTCCTCCTTTGATTTATTGCAGAGGCTAGAGCGAAGGTTACGGGTAGGCAAAAAAGAGGAATCCGTTGCTTACGTTTTGAGGTAGGCAGTGCTTTCAGGCATTTGAGAGAGGTAGCGCGGGATGCAAGCGGCGCGGCCTTTGGAAACGGAAGACGACGACCTCTCAAGTTCTCTGCCGAAGAGCGGGCGGAGGCCGGCGGGCGGAGGCGGCAGCGGCAGCAGCAGCGGCAGCGGGTGCAGCCAAGGGGGGCGCATCGCCGCCCCGTATCGACCCTGCCTCGCATTCAAAGTTCAGCTCTTCGATGCCGGCTGCCTCTCGTCATAGACTGAATTTCAGAGCACCAGTTAATAAAACTGTACCTCCAACATTGTACTGCAATATTAGCTATCCACTCCACTTTTCCAATAATTCTTATTAAACTGAATTTTCATACACAGTAGATAAGGGCGCGTTACCCTTGAGCGACTACACAGGATTTCTATCTATATTACGAGGGCGTAGGGATCGTTTCCGTGTGACGCTGCTAGGCACTCACCGATCGCGTATGTTTTGATATGTGTGTACTCGGCAGCTCAGTCGGTATGACAGCGGGAACGTCTCTGCGCATCTGGTATTTTCTATATTCCAGTTTCAAATGCGCGCTGCAATCGAAAATCCCACCAGTTGTGAGGTGCGGTCTGTAATACGGTTTTTGTTGGCAAGATAACCTAAAACCTATAGAAATTTATCGTGAACTGTATGAAGTGTACGGAAACAACGTAATGAGTGAATGTTCCGTCCGGAGATGGTGCATTCGGTTTAAAAATGGCCGAATCAAAGTTCATGATGAAGAGAAGAGTGGACGCCCGAGCATTGCGACTGACGATCTTGTCGCTAAAGTTGAGGAAACGATTCGTGAAAACCGTCGCTTCACTATAACGGAGCTTTCGCTTTCTTTTCCACAAGTTTCACGGACTTTGCTGTTTCAAATTGTCACTCAAAAGCTACGCTACCACAAATTTTGCGCACGATGGCTGCCCAAAATGCTTACAGAGCACCATAAAGAACAGCAAATTGGGGCAACGTTGACATTTCTGGAGGCCTACCACAAACATGGTGGCTCATTACTGGATCGAATCGTAACCGGCGACGAGACTTGGTGAAACACGTCAATTGCGAGACAAACTTACAGTCCGTGGAGTGGGGGCACACAAGGTCCACCCAAAAAACCAGTAAAATATTTGCAAACCTTGTCAGCAAGGAAGTTGAATGCGACAGTGTTTTAGGATAGGCAAGGTGTGCTTCTTATTGGTTTTTTCGAACATGGAGCAACCATAAATTCTGCCCTGTACTGTCAAACTTTGCACAGCTGTAGAAGAGCAGTTCAAAACAAACGCTGAGGAAAGCTGACGTCCAAAATATTGTTTTTGCACGACAATCCCGACCTCACATGGCAAACCGCACTAAAGAATTCCTTAATTCATTCAAATGGGAAATTTTCCCTAATCCGTTCTACAGCCCCGATCTTGCACCAAGCTACTTCCACTTGTTTCCCAAGATGGAGAACTGGCTTGCAACGTAGCGCTTTGATGACGACGAGGAATTCCAGACGGGCGTGACTCACTGGCTCAAGTCTCAGGCGGCAGAATTTTACGACAAAGGTCTTTCAAAGCTTGTCCATCGCTATGATAAGTGCCTAATTGTGTTTAGTGACTATGTGGAAAAGTAGTATGTCAGTCGCTCTTTCAGATGTATATGATAAAATGTATGGTATTTCTTGTACTTACTTCTTTTTAATACCAAAACGTTCCCTACTTTCTGAATAGCCCTCGTATAATCCTTATTTCGGCACATCTGGATGTTGATTGTCTAATCAGTGGACACATAAAATACAATGCAGTAAATTATAAAAACGTCAGCAAAGAAGAGCAAGTAACGAAATTTTACTTTATATGCATGTACAGTACGGTAGGAAGAACAATGTTTTGATTGGTAGGTGGTTTAGAACACAGAATTGTCACGCAGAAATAACGGGTCAACCCAGCTGGATATAGAATCTCACTCAGCTTGGCCGACAGACACGGGCTGGTCATTCCCTGCTACTTCATCTCTGTGCCACAGTCCATCAACTGCGACGGTATCTGTTTTCAGCCCAGTAGTTGCTCTCTAAACAGCCCCCCTTGCGAGCAAACCAGTTTTGACTTTATCTAATGTTGGTCGCACCTTAGATAATTGCACTATGTACGGCTTTGTTTAAAAAGAATAGCTCGATAATGTCGTAGGCTAGAGCCACATGTGCAGCAGCTAACACGCTGCAGATAATAATATGTCATCCTGCAGTCACGCTATCTATGGATTGGCCAGAATTGCGAATTACTAAAATAAACAGACAAATTAAAAGAGGTAAATGAATATTTCATGAAAAGGGTTGTACTCTAACGTCTGTAACTGATGTATGGCAGACAAATACATTGAATAATGTTTCATCAAGAAAGCAAACCTGAAATAAACGTAAATGGCCCTACTATAACTAAGTATAATAACACAGAAATAATCATACCAAATGCAGTAAAGCTGCGTCGAGAGCGTTACAAGGATGGTAGCAGAACCCCCATGCTAAATAGTCATCCAAGAAAGACGAAACCTGTGTCCATTCCCTAATCATAATGCATGAAATATTCACCAGTTCAAGATGATGATTTACAAAGTAAGACAAGTAAGATAACGAGTAAAACTCATACTCTGTCTACTTCCAATTGCGTAATGCAATTGGAAAACGTTAGAACACAACAGCTGCCGTTCACCGCCCAGAATCAACCACCTGCACGTTCGAATAACTCAAGGCCATCTCAGGCAGGTATTCTTTCTTCTAGAGCAAATGTGAGATTATCCTCCTTCTTCGAGATCTAACTTAAAATTGTCTTGTAAGTTTAAGTCTTGTAGCGGCCGTTCGCTGCTCGGAATCTATCACCTACACGATTAAATACCTTACGCAAGATAAAGCGTCCAAATTCGCTCCCTTGAGCACACCATCCGAAAAAAGTCTCTGTCCACTTGACTCTAGTGGTATTTCTCCAATGCCTGCAGCACCAAAAATACGTCGCTCTTAAATTATAGAGACGTGATCCGACTCAACATGGCCACTTACCACGCCAAACTAACATATTACAACAATATTTAAACAATGAAATGTTATAAACATTCGTTGACACTCAGACCTTTCAGAGTAATTATAAGTAAATGTTTGTTCATAAATAAATAAGCTAGCATTCTTGTGCAAGTGTACTCACGTCAATTGACAATAAATTGTCGTTAAATATTGTAAACAATTATTTACATGTCCTTGATATTAGAGTCGTTTTGTTTTCTTTTCAATAGTGGTGTCAGCTAACATATACGATTGACCACTTCTTAAATTACCATGATTTTGTATTAGCAATTGTAGTCAATAGTTAAACAAATTGAGCCATGTACGGCTCGTGTTCATGCCCGTCATTCATTGGCGTTAAATATTGTAAACAATTATTTACATCTCCTTGATATTAGAGTCGTTTTGTTTTATAGCCTTATAGCCGATTTTTTAAAAAAAATTAAGGTTGTTTTGCCATTAAGGCGTAAGATACTTTAGGCCTTCAGCCTAACTTAAAGAACTGTTTCACGTAAGACAATTGCTGTCCAGCACGGTGTGTAGTTTGACAGCTCCATGTATGATTGGTTGTGGGCGCCAATATATTCTACGTTGTTCCGTTGAACTCCCTGATAAGTGGAAGTTATCTTGTCGGTGGGTCCGTTGACTGTCACTCGGTTGGGTTGTCACCCAAGCGAGCGTTTGTGTTTGAATTCCAGGCCGACCCTCGAACATCTGAGCGCCCTTGGGTGTACTGCCTTTTTTAAAAATTTGTTTGTTCCTGTTGTTTGCACTTGAATGCCTTATAGCCGATTTTTTTAAAAATTAAGGTTGTTTTGCCGTTAAGGCGTAAGATTCTTTAGGCCTTCAGCCTAACTTAAAGAACTGTTTCACGTAAGACCTTTGGCATTTTAAAGATTTTAATGTTGTTGAATTTTAAGTGTTGGGCCTTCAGCCGATTTTGAGTTTATTTTGCTCTTAAGGCCTTCAGCCTAAATTAAAGAACGGTATCACGTAAGGCTTTTGGTATTTTAAAAAAAATTGTTATGGAGTTTTAAGTATTAGGCCTTCAACCGATTTGAATTTAACTTGTTTGCTCTTGAAGTGTCTGATTCTTTGGGCCTTCAGCCTAACTAATGAACTGTTATAAGATAAGGCTTGCCTTTTAAATTTCTGATTATGCTTGCGTTTTAAGTTATTAGCCTTCAGCCGTTTTTAAGTTAAACTGGTTCAGCCGGTAAGTAAGTCCCAAAGATTAAAGCTGTGTCCAGAATGAGATTTTCACTCTGCAGCGGAGTGTGCGCTGATATGAAACTTCCTGGCAGATTAAAACTGTGTGCCCGACCGAGACTCGAGCTCGGGACCTTTGCCTTTCGCGGGCAAGTGCTCTACCATCTGAGCTACCGAAGCACGACTCACGCCCGGTACTCACAGCCTTACTTCTGCCAGTATCTCGTCTCCTACCTTCCAAACTTTACAGAAGATCTCCTGCACAGGAGACGAGATACTGGCAGAAGTAAGGCTGTGAGGACGGGGCGTGAGTCGTGCTTCGGTAGCTCAGATGGCGCCGGCACGGTAGCTCAGCGTGTTCGGTCAGAGGGTTACGTACCCTCTGTAATAAAAAAACTGAGTTAATCGATCATCTACGAACTTCATCGGATGTCTTACGACGTCCGCCCCGAGCAGATACAACGAACAAAAGCGAACAAAATGAGATTTAAAAAAAAAAAAAAAAAAAAAAAAAAAGATGGTAGAGCACTTGCCCGCGAAAGGCGAAGGTCCCGAGTTCGAGTCTCGGTCGGGCACACAGTTTTAATCTGCCAGGAAGTTTCATTAAAGCTGTGTGTTTAAAAAACAACTTTTTTGGGGTCTCTTGTAATGTTTGATCAAATAATAAAGTTGTATGTTCGAGTGTAACTCACAGCTCACTATTTTGGCCTCTTTCCTGTCCTGCAGGTTTAGCAGGGCGACTCACAAGTATCTGGCTAAAATAGTAACATATTCATTAAATAAACACACAAGTGTGACAAGATATGAGGTATTCATGATACATTCGTTTGCTGTGTTATGTGGAAAGTACGATGTTCTGACAAACATTTACATAAAGGAAAGATATAGACAACGTAATAAATCTAGAAATAAAATAGATACAGTCATGCAGATTTCAGGGGTGATAGCTACAGCGCAATGCTGTTATCCGAGGTAACGTTCGTTGAAATGAAGATGAGATGTCGTGTGACTAGGGCCTGCCATCGGGCAGACCAGTCGTCTGGTGCGAGTCTTTTTAGACGACACTTCGGCGATTTGCGTGGCGATGAGAGTGATATTACGATGAAGACAACACAGCACGCAGTCCCCGAGTGGAGAAAATCTTTTACCCTGCCGGGAATCAAAACCACGCCCTTTGCATGGCTTGCTTCCGTGATGATCACTCATCTATAGAGGCGGACGCTTGACGAAATAGCATGAAGCGTTTAAATGTTGTTAATGTAGAGCTTCATGTGAAAATGTTTAACCACTATAAAATATTAGCTTCTATAGTTTTAAAAACGTTGCAAACAATATTGAAAACACTGTTGTGACTCTGTACGCACCTCATTTTACTGAGATCGCAGATGTATTCATATTTGCTTCATTACATAAATGTTATTTATTATCGAATTTCTAAGCGTTGTAAGAAGCCATCTTTCAGATTGTCTCAAATTTCCGCCATTGCTGGTGCCTTCCACCTTCTGCTATGAGAGCGACCACTGTCCAGCTCCTATCTTCTGGAATTTTCTCCATTTACGGCCACTGTGTACCTCGCTGTCTGTACGCTTAGCTGGACTGGCCACAGTGCGCTCTCGGCCCTAAGGTCTCGAGCTAGCTTTTAGCTGTACAGGCAAATCCACCTCACCTCGTACCAACTCTAGGCGGCCAGTTAACTCATACGTATAAGCGTAACATTACACAGCCGTGGTGGCTGGCGAGTAGTGATGTGTCAGTGTCTCGGAAACCCATGACCGCACAGCTGCAGTAGGTTGGATGTAGGATGTGCTAGCCAAGTAAACAGTAATACACTCTCTGTATCGAGATAGGTCTGTATCACCATCGCTAATTGTGACGTTACTGCGAGAAAAGCAGAGGCGTTGCAGCTGTGTGTAAGGCGAGCAGGCATGCACAGAGGTGCTGGCACATGATTTCATATGCGACACTCTTTACCTACCACAGGGCGACCTGGCCGAGCAGCGCAGTACTGACGACGAAGCAGGAAAGCCCGAGGGGCGTTTCCACTCCAATGGGCCATGAGGGTGATGCTCCCTACGTGCCTAGGACCACAGTATCGGCCTCTACCAGACCAGCTCAGGAGTTAAGTTAGCACCTGTGGACTGGACTTCAAGCAGTGCAAAGGATTTACCCCTCTCCGGGCTCTGTTACAGCAGCCAAACTTTTTCCTTGGAAGGCAGCGGTTTGCGGCCAGGCTATCACCACCACAATCCACCTGCAGCAGGGTGAACTTCTCTTCTAGTAGCAGAGTACCTTTACAAGAAACCGGGAAGGCATTTGCGATACTCGAGGTCACACAGCGCAGGTTGGTTGCGCGCTCCTGAGTGAAGCAAAGCTGGTCCAGCAAGCCATGACGGCCTACCACAACTAACGGCACAGTAGCAGACCGGGCGCCAGCAGGGGGGCGTGTCCCTGGCGTCGAAGCACTTCGATCATTGCAGCCTGAATAAAGCCGTTTAACTTTGCAGCCGACTTGCCTAGCCACGATTGGCCAGCACTGCTGCTTCAACACGCCACCATTCCACCACTTCTACACCGCAGTAGCCTACTCAGCTCGGTTTGCTGCAGGTTAGTACAACGTGGATGTAATCTAGCATTATTTTGTTGAAACATATCGTCCCAGAGACCCCCACCGATCTTAAAACGTCAGAAATGTAGCGAGTGCTGTTCAAATCCTTTGTGAACTAGAGCCGCCGGCCGCTGTGGCCGAGCGGTTCTAGGCACTTCAGTCCGGAACCACGCTGCTGCTACGGACGCAGGTTAGAATCATGTCTCGGGCATGGATGTGTATGATGTCCTTAGGTTAGCTGGATTTAAGTAGTTCTAAGTCTAGGGGACTGATGACCTCAGATGTTGTCCCATAGTGCTTAGAGCCATTTGAACTGGAGCTGCTCCTGTTCTTGTTGCGCATCCAATGGCACTCGTACCATCACGTCCTTTCAGTCTTGACGCACGCTGAGAGGTGCCTGTTTGTTCGGCACTTTTATTTCCTCCCATTACTTCTTGTTTCTTTCTAGTAGATCGCGGTATTTATCTTTATTGCACACTGTACGAGTCCGCTAGGATCAGTTTCGATCAATCGATACAAGCTCAGCAGCTTGTGGTTCTGTTTGTAGAGTATTCGACATTATATTATATTCGCTGTTGAGATGCTGCTAAAAGAGTCCAGGTGATGCTGTGTACTGATTTTGAGAGGATGACTGCTTTTGTCTGACAGAGTGCCTCCCGATTGTGGAGATACTACAATGCTTAAAGAATCAGGTGAGACAATTACAATTTATTTGTTGCAATGAAGATTACTATTTGTGGAGAGGTTGGTTTGGCACTGCTCAGTTTAGGTCATTCCACGAGTTCGTATTAGGTGGCGTACGGTGAAACAGGAGCTCGTAGTTTGCTTGTATGTAGCTGTTTGGAATCTTGTTATAGCACTGTTTATTATTTTATTGGACTTCGCGATATTGTAAATTCCAAGACGTTACCCGCTCCTGAAATATAAAGACAGTTTTTCACTCAGTAAGAACTGAATGTTATGAAGACAGTGTTGCTTCTGCTTGTAAGTCTAAATCTTGCAGCTGTCTGCTGAAATATCCTTTTGCATCTGTGCAGTTATTTTTCCTGTATTCAGTGATAATATTCTACTTTTTAATTCACTTCTCTCGGTTTAATTTAACCATATTCAGCCACCTCAATGTACGACGCTGCTTGTTATTTACGTGAACTAATTACACTTCTCAGATACAATCTGATAATTAGCCAATCACCTGTCGAGCTGTCGCTAAGTAATATTTGAGGTAAGAAATTGTTCTCTGCACACTATTTGTTTACAGGTGCTGATATGGGTAGGTCGACGTGTGCTTCTGAGCAGACTTCTGTTTCAAATGAGACTACATAGTTCCAGAAACATTTCAACTCTCAAACATCTGTGATGTATTTACACAGACTGAAGCGACGAATGAAAATTTCTGCCAACGCTGGGATTCGAACTGGGTCCCCAGCTCACAATGCATCGGTACACCACCCTCGCACAGTGGCTTTGCGCGGACTCTGTTAGCATGCCTCCCTCCTCAATCCAAATTCCCGTTCATGGTTCAGCCTACTTGCTATTCTCCCTAAACTCGAAAGCTGATGTGCTATTAAATACAGTTGTAGAGCCTCTGAAATGATATTTGAGTTCAGTGGGAATCCAAATGAGTTGAGGCGCAGATGGGAACTTGGACTGAGGAGGGAAGATAGGGAGCTAGGGAAGTCCGTGCTGTCGTACAAAGTCACTGTGCCTGGGTGAGGTATTGGTTATTAGATCTGCCTAGTGAGCAGGAGACTTGGGCTCGAATGCCGACCTTGATACAAATGTTCATTCGCTGCTTCAGTTAGCATATACAGGATGTTACAAAAAGGTACGGCCAAACTTTCAGGAAACATTCCTCACACACAAATAAAGAAAAGATATTATGTGGACATGTGTCCAGAAACGCTTAATTTCCATGTTAGAGCTCATTTTAGTTTCGTCAGTATGTACTGTACTTCCTCGATTCACCGCCTTTACAAATGCGGAGTTGGCAGATGCCCATTTGATGTATGGATTAGCTCGGGGCAATAGAATCGAGACAGATTTCCAGAACGAAGGTGTCCCGACAGGAAGACGTTCGAAGCAATTGACCGGCGTCTTAGGGAGCACGGAACATTCCAGCCTATGACTCGCGACTGGGGAAGACCTAGAACGACGAGGACACCTGCAATGGACGAGGCAATTCTTCGTGCAGTTGACGATAACCCTAATGTCAGCGTCAGAGAAGTTGCTGCTGTACAAGGTAACGTTGGCCACGTCACTGTATGGAGAGTGCTACAGGAGAAACAGTTGTTTCCGTACCATGTACAGCGTGTGGAGGCACTATCAGCAGCCGATTGGCCTCCACGGGTACACTTTTGCGAATGGTTCATCCAACAATGTGTCAATCCTCATTTCAGTGCAAATGTTCTCTTTGCGAATGAGGCTTCATTCCAACGTGATCAAATTGTAAATTTTCACAATCAACATGTGTGGGCTGACGAGAATCCGCACGCAATTGTGCAATCACGTCATCGACACAGATTTTCCGTGAACGTTTGGGCAGGCATTGTTGGTGATGTCTTGATTGGGCCCCATGTTCTTCCTCCTACGCCTAATGGAGCACGTTATCATGATTTCATACGGGATACTCTACCTGTGCTGCTAGAACATGTGCCTTTACAATTACCACGTAACATGTGGTTCATGCACGATGGAGCTCCTGCACATTTCAGTCGAAGTGTTCGTACGCTTCTCAACAACAGATTCGGTGACCGATGGATTGGTAGAGGCGGACCAATTCCATGGCCTCCACGCTCTCCTGACCTCAACCCTCTTGACTTTCATTTATGGGGGCGTTTGAAAGCTCTTGTCTACCCAATCCCGGTACCAAATGTAGAGACTCTTCGTGCTCGTATTGTGGACGGCTGTGATACAATACGCCATTCTCCAGGGCTGCATCAGCGCATCAGGGATTCCATGCGACGGAAGGTGGATACATGTATCCTCGCTAACGGAGGACAGTTTGAACATTTTCTGTAACAAAGTGTTTGAAGTCACGCTGGTACGTTCTGTTGCTGTGTGTTTCCATTCCATGATTAATGTGATTTGAAGAGAAGTAATAAAATGAGCTCTAACATGGAAAGTAAGCGTTTCCGGACACATGTCCACATAACATATTTTCTTTCTTTGTGTGTGAGGAATGTGTCCTGAAAGTTTGGCCGTACCTTTTTGTAACACCCTGTATAATTTTAGACTGCTTTTTTGTAAGATATGGTACTGAATTATTTCACTCACTGTTAGGATGTTATGTAGAAAGAACAATTATGATCCGTGCTCACTCCGAACTATGTGTTGCCTTGAACCTGGCTCTCTATCTGCGTTTGGTTTCCCGTTGTTGTTGCGGTTATGCCATGGTTCTTCCTCCTTCTACGCGTGGCAGCAGCGATCTGTATCGATATTTGCACCATGTAACGTCTTTGGTCTTGTGCATATAGATCTGGCTAAGGGGTGTGCTGGCAGTCAGTCGGTTGGTGCGGACCAGGGAGGATATCTCCGTGTGGCGCAGCCGGCTGGGTCCGCTGGCGGTCCCTGCGTATTGTCGGAGCGTGTGTGGAGATGTCCTATCGCTACGAGCTTCGTCGCTCACCGACCCAGGACGTCAAGGTTGAGTGGTGTCTTAAGTACCCAAGCCACGTCCGCTCATGTTGTGTATTTTGTATAGGTGGTTCGCTGTTGGGGAGCTTTTCCTGTGAGCAACACTGAGTGTTTGTAGCGGTGAAATCGAGCAACCGTGCGGTGGAATTTACTATATTGGTTCACTAAAATTCAAGTGCACTAGAGGAATTTTCTGTCTTGTGGCCCTTAGTGTTCTGGTTACCTGCCCTGGCCACTGACGTAAATTCAGACAATGTTCTTTTGAGGGCAGCCCACCTCCCCCCACCCCTTCCCTGGGGGCATCTGAGTGCCGTTGTCTATACTGTCCTTTTCATTGGTGTTTAATGGCCTGTTGGTAATCTATTATAGTCGATGTTGAAAAAAAAATATTGTGTTTTATGTAAATCAAGGGCCTTCAGCCCGTATAAGTAAGTCTGAATTCTGGCAAGTGGATATTTTGCTGAAGGATACTGTTGTTGTGCTATCTTTTCATTTAGTGCACTGTCAGCCACTTAAAACTTAAAGGTTTAAGGTATTTTTTGAATTTTTGGAAAATCAGTGTGGGCCTTCAGCCGCCTAAAGCCTTATTCTTAAGCAAAGACATTGCGGCCTTCTGCCTTTAAAGATTATGGTAATATGTTTTAAAATTTCGAAATTTAATTGTGGCTTTCAGCCATTTGTATTGCACCTTGTTTATGTTTGTTCTATCCATTTTTGCCTTGAGGCTTTCAGCCTAGCTGTATATATAACACATGCAGTTAAAATTGCAACCTTTACAACTACGAGTTTCAAAATCCAATTCTTTCACGGCTGAAGGCCTCTAAACAAGAAATCTTAAAAATCAACAAGATAAATTTCAAATGACTGAAGATTTGCAGTTAAAATTGGAAATAAAATTGTTTGGAGGCCTTCAGCCGTCAAAGAATAGGATTCTGAAACTCGTAGTTGTAAAGGTTCGGTTATGTGCCGTTTAGGTTTAAATGTATTGTTAAATTATAGTAAATTACAATTTTGAAGTGAAACTGACCGCCACCTTATTTGGCCCTTTCCACAATCCTGCAGGTTTAGTGGGCGTATCAAATTATAATCTCAAACTTCACCTTGAGGATAAACTGTTGTTTCTGTGTATCAAATCTACGTTCACACAAACGAGGATGCAGCCTCAGTGCGCAGCTGGAGACTATAAGCAGAACGCGAACACTCGTATTCTGTCGCCTTTACCAACAAATACAGTTACTGTGCAGTAGACTAGTATCAGATGCACAGGCCCTTTTCTTTTCGTTGCGTTAAATTTATAAAATTGTCCATTTTGTGTGACTATTTTCCATTCAGTTTATGAGTTACAGTCTGATTGTTTCTCTGCGGCATTGGAACTACACATTTTGCATATCTTCGAAGCGCCAGGTATTGATTATCTCTACTTTTGGGAGCAGTCTATGCATTTTTAAATAAGTACACACCTCTCATTGCATACATCCTTCATAGAAGTGAGACTCACCTGAAAATACGGAAGCGAGATTCACATGAAACGAGAGCGTGGCGCTACTCATGTCTTACTGGGCGCCTGCGGCTGCTGCGAAGTCAACAGAAGCCGAAGCAGTGGTTGTCTTGCTGACAGTACACAGTGCAGAAGACGGCGTTGCGATGTCCATATGGAGGTTTGTCTTGGTGCAAAAAAAAAAAAAAAGGCCATTTCGTAACTCAAGTCTGAAGTTTAAATTTCGCATCTAAGAAATCGTTCATGCAGGAAATCGTACAAACATACCCTCGTTAGACTATCGCACGGACTCCCGTACGGAGGACATACAAGTAATCATCCCTGGCGTAGCTAAACAATCGAAACAGTTGGCAGTAAATATGTCGACAGGTCCTGATGGAATCCTAGCTCGATTTCGGAATGAGTACTCTACAGCACTTTTCCCTTACGTAGATTGCATTTATCGCGAATCTATCGTCCAGTGCAGAATCCCACGCGACTAGAAGAAAGCACAGGTGACTGCTGTACATAAGCAGGGTAAAGCAACGGATCTGCAAAATTACAGTCTAACGTCCTTAACATCGTTTTGCTGCAGAATTCCTCAACATATTCTCAGTCTGATTACAATAAATTTCCCTGATACGGAAAATCGTCTGTCCATGAATCGCTCGTACGAAATTCAGCTTGGTTTATTGTTACATGACGTCCTGAGAATTACGGGAAACGGGCAACAGACAGATTCCATATTCCTAGATTTCTGTAAAGCATCCTACTGCAGGCTGTTAACGAACGTACGAGCGTACGTAATAGGTTCCCAGGGATGTGAGTCGCTTGAAGACTTATTTAATAATAGAAACCAGTACGTCGTCTTCGACGGCGAATGTTAGTCAGAGACAAGGGTATCGTCAGGAGCGCCCCAAGGAAGTGTTGTTCTGTATATACATAAATGATTTGGCGGGCAGGGTGAGCAGCAATCTGCTGCTATTTGCTAATGATGCTGCGGTGTTCGAGAAGGTGTAGTTGTTGAGTGACTGTAGGAGGATACATGATAACTTACATAAAACTTCTAGCTGGCTTGATGAATGGCAGCTAAAAGTAGAAAAATGTTAGTTAATGCATATGAATAGGAAAAACAAACATGTAATGTTCGAATACAGCGTTAGTAGCTTGCTACTTGACACAGTGAGTCGATTGAATATCTAGACTTAACATTGCAAAGTGGTATGAAATGGAATGGACACTTAAGCGTGGCAGTAGAGAAGACGAATGATCTACTTCGTTTTATTAGGAGAGTTTTAGGAAAGTGTGGTTCATCTGCAAAGGAGACCGCATACAGGACACTAATGCGATCCATTCTTGAGCGTTGGGGACCCGCACCAGGTCGGATTAAAGGAAGACATCGAAGCAATTCAGAGGGGATCTCTTGTCGGTAGGTTCGATCAACATTGAAGTATTACAGAGATGCTTCGGGAACTCAAATGGGAATCCGTGAAGGAAAGGCGAGGTGTTCAAGGAACACTAGTGAGAAAATTTAGGGAACCGGCATTTCAAGATAATTACAGAACGATTATAAAGCCGCCAACGTACTTTTCGCGTAAGGACCACGAAAATACGATAACAGAAATTAGGGCTCATATGGAGGTACAGAAATAGTTGTTTTCCTCTTCCTCTATTTGAGAGTGGAACAGGAAGGAAATGACAAGTAGTGGTACAGGGGACCCCCAGCCATGCACATTATGGTGGCTTTCGGAGTATGCATGTAGATGTAGATACGTGACGTTACTGTACCATCGTGGATTGCCGAACGAACAATATGTCTGTCCCATTGGAAACTGCATCCATGGAATATTGAGATCCTGCATGGCGTTGAATATGGCTCTCCTCAACCCACAAGTTCAGCATTCGCCTGACAATCGTTAGGTAGTGACCACTGTGAGCAGCAATGTCGCGAAAGAATGAACTGCTCTGATTATATCGCTGTAGAGTTCCAACACGCGCTTGTAGACGATTAGTCTTTTCACACGAGGCATAACGTGATCTTCTCACAAACAACATTCAAACGTTACTTTTTAATGAGAAATCCCCTGCATATTATTTCCTTATATGTAGAATGCAGTTGAAGTTATTTTTACTTTCAGGTGTAGCTGCACTAAAAGGATTAGTGGTGAGCAGCACAGCTATGTTGTCGTGGCTAACGTGCGGAAAAAAATCCACACAATCTCATATTTAGGACTTACGTAACGCAGTTAATCTTGAGATTTCGAGTTAGCAACAGTGAGATGAACCTCATTTGTCATTAGCTTTATCCTAAACCCGTTTCATAAAACAGAGGCCTGTACAAAATTATTGTGTAAGTGTCTAGTCATAGTTTTAAGTTATGGAACTGGCACAGATGAAATAAAAAATCAGTGGTACCACCTGTTCCACCTCAGTATCAAGTCATATCTATAACTTTATTGTGGTGTGATTGACAGTTGTGGAAATACTAATTTAGCGAATTTGATATTATTTTTTTAATAGTACATCACAAATAATTGAATAATAATACACTGTGCAACATCAATTTAACTTACTTTTTAGCATGCTTCATAAAGAAATTATTTATGTGATTCGGCGCATATGTTAATATTGTAATTCTTGTATTGTGCTGCGATACGTCACTCGTTGTGACGTTACAATCGAATAGTTAACAAAACTGTTTGTGTGAGCGCTGAATATTTGACTGGTCGGTTTGTGGCTGGCAAGCGGCCATCTCGTGGCCTGGCACTGCGAGCCCGATTTGGCCCTCGATGCGAGGGGTTGGAAGGTGAGAAGCAGTATCACTGGGATATTTACCTGTGAGCGAGAGAGAAGCGAAGTTACTCAACCAACTTTCTGGCTAAACGAGCGAAGAAAATGCCTTCAGCGACTTAGAAAATAGAGAAAAATTATAATACTGACTGAAAACATGTAAAAGCCTTACAGATATGTTTGAGAAAAGTGAATACAGCTTATGAATCGCCATGGTGAAAGGAGCTCACTGCAAATTAAACCATGCTTGTAAACACATTGTTTATAAAAATAACTAACATTTACAATTATTATAGGGCTAATATTCATAACAAGTGAAATAGAAATGCAGAGTACACATATAACATGTCACTTAAAAGCCGATGATACCATCAATCATGACAGTGAGTTACTTTTACACTTAAACGAGTTAGTAAATAGCTACAAACAATTTATGTAAATATATGGAAATATATGTCTAAATAACGATTTCTCCACATGAATAAAAGCTATCAGACCTGTATGAATATCTCAGTTCCTTATCCAATTGCTTCCTGTGTTCAGTTATTTACGCTGCGATTAAAATTGATGATTTTACTACGTTCAGGTGGCAGCACCAGACGCAACAATAATTTCATAAACTTATTTATTGCTGTTAAGATGTTCCACTGAGGTAGTAAATTGTCTCAGAGTACTGAGTATATGTTCAAACATGTGCGATTCATATTTAGCTTTCTTGACTGGTGGACATGTTGAAAGTAAGAGTGTTGGATAGCATAGTTGTCACGTGATCGAGTCTTCAAAACTGCTTGCAGAACCCTGCTCCATGTCTTTTTGTCCGTGTTCATCTGTTTGGTAAAGTCCTTTGTGACTTTTGGGTGGCCAGCGCAGCTGAGACTGTGTTAGTGGGACAGAATATTTGAGTGGTCGCGAGCTGAACCTCTAGAAATATTTCGGGACTTTGAATTCGTATGGGACTTCTAATTTTAAAATCAGTTTTTATGACTCATATTTCTGCGTTCATGAGGACTTTATGCTATTTAAGTGTTTATGACGAACTGTGAACTTTAGTGAATTTGTTGTAAGATATTTTGATTTCAGTTTTTTGTCAATCTTGTTCTATAAGACTCATGATAATCTTGAAATCTAGTAAAATTTCACGTTGTCGAACTTTTGGGATTTCGCTGCTGGTTTTTGTTATTCTGACTTCCTAATGCAGAAATGTTCTGCGCCTAGTATGTAACTATATTTGCTTTACTGGTTTGAGTATTGCCTACGTAATTTACTAATTTGAAGTGAGGGCACCATTAAGACACAGCTGTGTACTTTTTAAATAAGCAATTAGTTAAAATTGAAATCATCATTGTATAGACAACATCAGTATGCTATGGGATACTTTTCGTACATCTTCCTTTACCACTAATAATTTACTTATTGTTCATTTCTCATGGTTTTTGTTTAACTATTTCCTATTCTTATAAACGTTCTTAAGGTTTATTATATAGTAAGTAGGCTGTTTAGGTTTTTATGTTGGTAACATCATGTAGCGCTCTGTATGAAAATCACTGACTGTGCTGCGTGCAATCTGTGGCCGGTTGGCATTGTTGGAATATTCGCTATTGTAGTTTTGGGCTTTGGATGTGAACAGCGTGTAGCGTTGTGCAGTTGAAGGTGAGCCGCCAGCAGTGGTGGATGTGGGGAGAGAGATGGCAGAGTTTTGAGAGCGGACGGTCTGGACCTGTGTCCGTCAGAAAAATGAAATTTGTAAGACTGGATGTAACGAACTGATATATATATAATGACTTTTGAACACTATTAAGGTAAATACATTGTTTGTTCTCCATCAAAATCTTTCATTTGCTAACTATGCCTATCAGTAGTTAGTGCCTTCAGTAGTTAGAATCTTTCATTTAGCTGGCAGTATTGGAGCACACTGTATTACAGAAGTTTGAGTAACGAAGATTTTTGTGAGGTAAGTGACTCATGAAAGCTATAGGTTATTGTCAGTCAGGGCCATTCTACTGTAGGGATTATTGCAAGTCAGATTGCGTTGCGCTAAAAAAAATATTGTGTGTCAGTTTACTGTTGATCAGAATAAGTAAAGAGAAATGTCTGCGTACGTTCAGTTTTGCTCGGGTTGTCTGAAAATCAAATAACGTAAGAGGTTTACCAGCACAGCCATTCTTAATTTTTCTAAGGGGATGTTTCAATATTCCGAGATTTGGACTCAAAAGTAATTACGTGCAATCAACCTACACAGGTTAGAGTGAGCGAAAACTGAAGCATTAGGTCGTTCACTGCTACAGAAAACTGTTCTTCTAGCCGTAGAGACGCATCTTCTGCTAGTACAGCTACAGACATTCAGCTAATCCTGTTGGAACTGGGTTGCCTCATCCTGAATCGGATTGCATTTGCCACTGTGTGATTTACTTCGAGATTTGGTATCCCAATAACTTTCTTCCCAAACGTGGGGACTCTTTGAGTTTTAAGAGGTGCAGTAGTTGTAGCAGTGCTTACAATATGGTCGTCATGTGGGGAACACGCGTTAGTAGCAGTGGCGACAAACGGCTGACGCTTGATGCGTTTCCAGCGCAGCAGTTGATAGGGGTAGCATGTCTGAGCGGCAGGCAGCAATTCCACTAAGCACCCAGAAGCCAGCGGCCTAGGTCATATGAGCAGTGCCTCCAAGCTGTCGTCAGCACTGCAGTCGAGGCGGCAATGGCTGCGTCCCCCTGCAACGGCGGTCACCCGCACAACAGGGCTCTAATGCGGCAGCCCCTATCCGTAGCTGCATCTCCCTCCAGCGGCGCCTTCACGTAGCAGGGTGTCCGCACAGCAGCGTCTAAATGTGGCATTGTCTCCTCAGAGCAGAATCATCGAATGCAGTATCTTCACGCAGTGACAGTGTCTTCACACAATGTCAGCGGCAGCATCTTCACGTAGCAGTAGCATCCCCAAACAGCGGCAGCGCCTCCATGCAGCAGTGGTCCCACGTAGAAGCGTCTCTATGCAGCAGCATCTATTTACGTGGATTACATTTCCACACAACAGTAATCTACACTCATGCTCATAAATTAAGGGAAATGCTGATACATGGTGACACAATTCTCTGGTGGACGGTTTGCGGATTTAAATCACCTCGGGGTATGACCATGAGGTGCATTTGACCTGCGGTCATCTCACCATGGCGCTGGAAGCGGTCCACATACGCAGAGGTGGGTTGGTGCAGGTCAGAGTACAGTACAGCGAGTAAGTGTGCAGACGTTTCCAGACGTGCTAATGGTGACTCTGTGTTGAAAATGGCTCAAAGAACACGAAGATGACGTTATGAGGGGTAGGATTCTAGGGCGACTGGAGGCTGGTCAAACACAGCAGGTCGTAGCACGGGCCTTCCGTGTGCCACAAAGTGTGATCTCAAAATTGTGGCAACGATTCCAGCAGACAGGAAATGCGCCGAGGGGCTACAGTACGGGACGTCTACAGTGTACAACAGCACAAGAAGATCGATATCTCGCCATCAGTGCCGGCAGACGGATACGGAGTACTGCAGGTAGCCTTGCTCGGAACCTTACCGCAGCCACTGGACCAGTTGTCTCCAGACACACCGTCTACAGACGACTGAACAGACATGGTCTATTCGCCCGGAGACCTGCAAGATGCTTTCCACTGACCCCTGGTCACAGGAGAGCCCTTAAAGTCTGGTGTTAAGAACACAGTACATGGTCATTGGAACAGTGGTCCCAGGTAATATTCACGGATGAGTCCAGGTATAGTCTGAACAGTGATTCTCGCCGGGTTTTCATCTGGCGTGAACCAGGAACCAGATACCAACCCCTTAATGTCCTGGAAGGGGACCTGTATGGAGGTCGTGGTCTGATGGTGTGGGGTGGGATTATGACTGGTGCACGTACACCCCTGCATGTCTTTGACAGAGGAGCTGTAACAGGTCAGGTGTATCGGGACGTCCGCCTTTTCAGGGGTGCAGTGGGTCCCACCTTCCTCCTGATGGATGAAACGCACGGCCCCACCGAGCTGCCATCGTGGAGTAGTACCTTGAAACAGAAGATATCAGGCGAATGGAGAGGCCTGCCTGTTCTCCAGGCCTAAAACTCATCGAGTACGTCTGGGATGCTCTCGGTCGACGTATCGCTGCACGTCTTCAAACTTATAGGACACTTCAGGACCTCCGACAGGCAGTGTTGCAAGAATGGGAGGCTCTACCCCAGCAGCTGCTCGACCATCTGATCCAGAGTATGCCAATCCGTTTTGCGGCCTGTGTACGTGTGCATGGTGATCATATTCCACATTGATATCGGGGTACATGCGCAGGGAACAGTGGCGTTTTGTAGCACATGTGTTTCGGGACGGTTTTCTCAACTTATCACCAATATCGTGGACTTACAGATCGTCTATGCTATTAGTGTCAGTTTTGTGTAGTGTCACGTTGTGTGGCACCACATTCTGCAATTATCCTCAGTTTATGAACATAAATGTATATGGGCACAGAATCTTCAAGCAGCAGCAGCATATACTCGTAGCGCTCTCTTCGCGCAGAGCATCTCCACGCAGAAGAACCTACGCAGAGCAGTCTCGGGCAAGAGGAGTCCATGTCATTGGAATCGGCAGCGGTATCGTAGGCGGCGGCACAACGGATGCAAAGCAGCAGAGACGGTTTCAGTTCATACCTAAGTTAAGTACAATCAGTGGCTGCATTGTAATTCTGGGATTTTGATCGTCAGCAATGGCTGGTGAAATTGAAAAATTTGAGTGATTGTGGGTAGGAAATGATCCAAGCAATCATAAAAAACTGAAAAAGTTGGAATGGTAGACGAAGGTTCACAGGTGAGAGTGGCCACTGCTATAAAACGTAATGAATACAGAATCTGCTAGAATGAAATCTGAAACTGGGTACGCAGTAGATACAGGATTTGATAGATTGAGAATATCAAACTCTGAAAAGTTTGGTAAGGCTAATAACGAATTGTAAGACAGTGGAAATCAAATCAGAAGTTCATAAATAAACAGATGTGATTCGAGAGTCAAACAAATTGAGGGTTAACTTAAAGAAATTAAAAATATGGAAAGACGTGGTAAAGTGGCAGAGGAGAGCAGTTTTGAACGGGAAATACTGAAATGAGATTGGTAGCAGATATGGAAACTGTATTAAGTGATCTTGGGCCCTTTTAGTCGCAAGAGAAGAACTGTGAGAACGATAAAATGCAAATACAGGTAGAATTGAAGTATTTCAATATGAATAAGTGTAATTAAGTGTAATGATAGTTGCAGTTTAGGAAGAGAAGTGATCATCGTTGAAGACAAAATGTTTAATTTAAAAAATACTGTGTTCATTATAGTAGCTGGGCAAGGAATTTTATCAGTGGTGTCTATCATGGGGCATGAGACGTCTGATTGTGGTGTATGTTTTCAATGGAACATTTTATTTGTAACATGAATAATATGGCGAAGATGAAGAAGAAAAGACAGGGGCTGGTATGTGCTAGACGGAGGCCGTTACAGAGGAAGGAGATGTCATAGGTACACTGAGAACAACGTATCTGACGAATAGGAAAATTAGTTGCAGTGTATATACTGAAGAGCCAAAGAAACTGGTACATCTGCCTAATATTGTGTAGGGCCCTCGCGAACACGCAGAAGTACTGCAACACGACATGGCATTGACTCTACTAATGTCTGATGTAGTGCTGGAGGGAACTGATCAATGAATCGTGCAGGGCCGTCCATAAATCCATAAGAATACGAGAGGATGCAGATCTCTTCTGAACAGCACGTTGCAAGGCAGCCCATATATGCCCAATAATGTTCGTGTCTGGGAAGTTTGGTGGCCAGCGGAAGTGTTTAAACTCAGAAGAGTGTTCCTGGAGCCACTCTGTAGCAATTCTGAACGTGTCAAGCGTCGCATTGTCCTGCTGGAATTGCCCATGTCCGTCGGAACGCACAATGGACATGAATGGATGCAGGTGATCAGACAGGATGCTTACGTATGTACTTAGCAGAGTCATATCTAGACTTATCATGCGTCCCATATCACTCCGATTACACAAGCCCCACAGCGTTACAGAGTCTCCACCAGCTTGAACAAGTCCCTGCTGACATGCAGGGTCTATGGATTCATGAGATGTCTCCATACCCGCACACGTCTATCCGCTCGATGCAATTTGAAACGAGACTCGTCCGACAAGACAACGTTTTCCGTCATCGAGAGTCAAGCCCATATCGATTATGTGTCTTTGAATAACTCGCACGCTGACACTTATCGGTGACCCAGAATTGAAATCTGCAGCAATTTTCAGAAGGGTTGCACGTTGAACGATTCACTTCAGTCGTTGTTCGTCCCGTTCTTGCAGGATATTTTCCCGGCCGCAGCGATGTCGGAGATTAGATGTTTTACTCGATCTCCGATATTCGCGGTACACTCATGAAATGATCGTACGGGAAAATCCCCACTTCATCGCTACCTCGGAGATGCTATGTCCACCGCTCGTGCACCAGCTATCGCACCACGTTCAGACTCACTTAAATCTTGATAATTTTCCATTGTAGCAGCAGTAACCGATCTAACAACTGCGCCAGACACTTGTTGTCATATATAGGCGTTGCCGACCACAGCGGCGTATTCTGAATGTTTATATCTCTCTACTTGAATATGCATACCTAGTAAGTTTCTTTGGCGCTTCAGTGCAGTAGTGATAACAAATGTATTACACGTTGCAGTCGTTATGTTAAGATGAGCTATGGATCTAATAAGGATGAAATGAAGGTTAATGACTTCAGTATGTTGGCATCTGCTGTGATTATTTTGATCTCTCTAATAGAGATAGTGATGTTGCTGAAAGTGGAAACAGGTGTTGATATGGATGTAAGGAGTATGGTACTTACTAGAAAAGAAGTTATTAATAATGAGTTGTTATGTATGAACCTGCTCAAAGAGAGAGTCTGTTGGTAAGTTTTTACATATATGGTGATCAAGCAGCAGTAGATAATACGTTTTTTTTTTTTCAAGTATTATTGCGCATTAAATGTGCCTGCTCAAAGGGAGCGTTTGTTTCATATAAAGTTCTGTTGGTGAAAATTCAAAGAACGATTGTATTCTACAAGTTGGAAAATTCTGCCTGTACCTATGGATGTACTAGGTGATATTAATTTGGTTAGTATTGAATGGCTAAGAAAAATGGGAATTAATTATTGGAATGGAAGTGTTATTGATGAATTTTGTCGTAAGACAGAAGTGTTACTGATGTTTTTGTTCCTAAGACATAAGTGGAAGTAGAGGTTTTTATGGAATGCGAATATCACAAAGATCACCAACAAACGCTTGAACCAACAAACTAACCATATCCACCAGTCGAGAAAGGTATCCTGATGGTATACCACGTCAATCTGTTATAACCCATGGTGCGATCGAAAGGTTACTCCAACGACCTCTGCATCAAATAACCTCACGTCTTACGTGTATCGGACAATATCAAGCAACACCCGAATTCCAGCGACCAATGCTTCCAGTAAGCTCCGCCTGTTTAATGCCATAAACCGCAGAATATCACAACCACGTTGGCTGATCGCAAGTCATAGTAACGAGCTACGACCAACTACAACTTTAGCGAAGACGCTTATAATAACGGAATACTGACAGAGCACAGCAAAGAGCTATCAAACTATCCAGCGTTGGCGAACAGTCAAAGTGACAGTGGCAGATCTCTGTCTGACTCTGAAATCATAGTCCACCACGCACGCACTACACCGTATCTCAGCAAAGGCCCTGAGCCTGACGACCAGCCACAATTGCCCTCTCCGCAAGACGCCCAAGTACTCCGTTTCCTTACGGTATATTGATAATTTTTACTTATGGACAGTCTGACGGCAACTAAATAAAACACAATTTTAGTGCCATACGCGTTTCGCCTTTATTTTCTGCAAGGAATCATCAGTGGCAGGTTGCGTGGACAATTTCTTACATATTACGCTCCTGTTGCATTTTTGGTGTTCTTCTTCTTCTTATGAATGCCAATTTGCGTTTTTTTTCCCCACATACCACAGCACTATGAACTGAACGCTTGTTTCAAGTCAATGTTTTCCTCCTCGGCACGCGGGCCGTTGCTCGCCACCGTCGATGCACAGTGGTGGCCACAGCAATGCTCGCTAAGGCTGCGTTCACAGTGGCACCGACAACGGTCGTCAGACTGCGTCACCAGAAGTCGCCAGATAACATCGGCCGACAGCTTGGTTGCGGTGCGTTCGATTTCCTCCGTCAGTTTGTGGCAGGATCAAGGACATTAGGGTATAATCTGTTGTATGTATGAAGGGTGTTAGATTTTAAACTCTAAGGGCGTGATGGATACCTCGACACCTCTGTGCTTGGAGATAAGTGCTGCAGTGCGGCGTTTGCTGTTAAACAGACGTCGAATACAAGTAAATAAGCTAAATCTGTCTCGAAAAGAACGTGGCGAGTAGTGTACACTCTGACATCAGTTGTTGGAACTACCAGACAAGTTTTACGAATATATGAGATGAAGGGAAAAACGCCATGCCAAAAAAGTCAGAAACGCTTTAATTTTGTGACACCACTTTTCTTCTCCCATCAGCGATTAGTGCCAGAATGAGCCGCTACCTTACAATTTAACATACCATTCTCGTTATTCTTCGTATTTGACCGTGTATATTATGAACATATGTAGTTTCAGTTCTAAGACTCTTTAAGGATCTCTACCAAATACGTTATTACGAGTAAGGTTCATTATGCTACAGTGGTAGCATGTCTACCTCGGTGTTATGCCGACGTCTTTATGAGCACGCAATTGTTAAGTTACGTGGTAAATTAGATACTGTTTCCATTATATGATGCACGGATGAAATTTATCTGTGAGTAGGTAACAATTATTTAATTAATGAAAGACAGATTTATGGTTTCGCAGCAACCTACTTTATCATAAAAATGGGGAAAATTAATGCAGTACTGGCAGAATACTTAAATATTCAGAATCAGCTACTGGAAACTTCAGTGCTATTTAAACACTTACAGGTGGCAGTATTATTTCAAAGTGAGTGTAGTCATTAAAAAAGGAAATCATCTATGTCACAGTACGTTTTTAGTGCACTTGCACAATGCATAGCTTCAGAATTCGCTAAAGAATAAAATTAACATTTCGTAGTATTTGTGGTTCAAGAGCTTTTTAATTAGACTTTAGGGCGTCTTATATAAAATCCAACGTGACACACAAAAATCTTTACATTGTACTTTTCAAAATACCGTATAGCAATGAATACTGGAAAGATGTAAAGGCCAGATATCAAATACTGACGTGTAACGTTTAGTTTTACTTGAGCCAGAACTGCATCTTTAATGTGAGTATCGGGTGTTTTTAATAGACCTCGAGTCACATCTCGACAAATACTCGAAATTAGCTTTCGTTATTCGAAAGTGTATCACGTATGAGTCTTCGGCTTTACGCACTATGATTTGCTCAGTTTATTTGAAATTGTGCCGACATACGTTAATTAACCTTCAATGACTGTAATTTACCATACGTGTGGAAGATAAACGAAGTTTAGAATGAGATACTCTAAACACGCAAAGCGCTGAAAAGTGGGCACACACATCATCGCATTTGCTAATCACTTCACGTAATCGACCCATCACCCTACTGGCATAATCCGCCAGTAAGTAGTAATAACAATTTATAGGAGATAATGTCCACCTCCAACAACCCAAAAGAGACCCAATACGGTAGCTTCAAGCATAAGATACTGCATTCTTCTCACTCGAACAAATTAGTTTTTGGAGGCTATAATTTACACCTGTAATACCCGACAGGGATTTTGCCTACTTGTTGTTTCCAATAAACATGCGATTTCCGCCCATAGATTCCAAACTATATCCTGATTATGACATTTTAGCTCTCAGGATGTCACAAACACACTTTTTCTTGGATTAAACTTACCAGCTTCTCACAGCCCATATTTGGGAACGTCGGTCGATTTGACCGAAAAAGCAAATTGATTTGAATTTCACTGATTGTCGTCCGAAGTCTGCACGTTCGGGTGATGAAATCGGCTACACTGTGACCGCGCTCATAGTGGCGTACTGATTTGAAAAGATCAGCCGTCTTCGGTCGATGTCGATCGTCGGCGGAATACGCCGATGTCGGTGTCACTGTGACCACAGCCTAGGGGCCGACGCGGCGGGAGTTCAAATTACTGCGGCGGACCGACAACCGTCACACACTGCTGTAGTTTTTGGACTCATTGTAGACTGACACAGAACTCACAACATACTTAAAGTGAAATATATTGTTATGTTATCATTTCGGTAGTAAGTAACTACACATGCTTCCAGGCGAGTCTAAATGTAGCTGTCTGCCGTGCGTCCAGATGTCTGTGGTGAGCCGGTCCAGCAACTGCGATGAATTACAGTTACCGCTCTTAGCAGAACGCATTTCATTCTTCGACAAAGAAGAGTTCACAGTCTACGTCAGAGTAACACACTCTTGGGCCGGGGGCAGTCCTAACTGTCTTAGGAGTGGTGAACACCAGATGCTGACGTGTCCAAGTTCGGAATGAGGCAATCGGCGGTCTTCCCATTGACTCTTCAGTTAAGACACCGTAAATGAATGGACAAAGATAAAATTTCGCTTTCTATTTAGTGTAAAATCGATTGTTTAAAATTTTTATATATAATGTCCGCAAGGTGAGTGTTTCGTGGCCATGCAAGCTCTACACTAACAAGTACGGACATAATGCTTTTGGTGTAATTTCAGAAATCGTAAATCACAAATTATTTGATTTAAAATAATCTAAATTGCAGTTTTCAGTCAGGTGCAACAGTCTCGAATTTAATTTTGTATGTTAACTTCAGACTTATCCATCGTTCAGTAGTATTACTTCATTCATCAAGTGATAGAAGATTGTTGACCTCTGTCGAAATACCATTCTAAAGAATATAGGAAGCACTTTCGTTACTGGGATAGTTTATGATGTCCGACATAATTGAAGTGGAACAACTAACATGTAACTGAAACTTCCTGTGTGGACTGTAATTTTAATAAATTTCTTTGTAAGATGTAAACAGTCTATAGGATTACCAGAAGAACAATACCGTTGTGTTGCAGTAACTACCGGCCGGAGTGGCCGAGCGGTTTTAGGCGCTACAGTCTGCAACCGCGCGACCGCTACGGTCGCAGGTTCGAATCCTGCCTCGGGCATGGATGTGTGTGATGTCCTTAGGTTAGTTAGGTTTAAGTAGTTCTAAGTTCTAGGGGACTAATGACCTCAGCAGTTAAGTCCCTTAGTGCTCAGAGCCATTTGAACCATTTTTTTGTTGCCGTAACAAATATCCTAGTTATCTCCTTTAAGCGAAGAGCGCCTGGAAAAGACGAATAGGAAACTGAATCTATGCTTCGAAACGATGGCCCTACTCAGCTCACGAGCAGAGACAATTTCATCAGTGTATTTCGTCGAGGAAGCCCGTATTTTCTTACAGGATACCTTTATGGGAAGGAGGTATAACACACTCTAACTGTGCTGTAAGACACTGTGCCTATAGGTGCTCAGTCGAAACGTCCATTCAAGACTACCGTGTGTAATGAATCTTGCCTCCTCTGAACTTTTGTACATCAATTGAAATGTTCGATTCCGTATAAATTTTGGCGTGACCTGTGTTAATTTCCATACTTAAATTATATATATTCCACATCTGGAGCTATTTTTGCATATGTTTAATAGCCAAAACACCATTTTTGTGATAATCTATTTTATTTTCCATATCGATCCATTTCGCAACATCAATTTTGAACCATGAAAATGAATAAACATAACTGTCAACTTAAATAATCCAAAAATCACTTTACTGTAAAGATAATATTATGATGCTTTAGGTTTCACATAAACAAAATTTCTGTTTTATTTCTAATCTTATGTATATATTTCGACAATAAAGTCGATATCATACAAAGATAGGAAGCTGCTATTGTTGAGTTTGACAAAATGTTCAACCTTTAATATTAATTATTAGACGTATAAATCTCGAAGTAAATAATTATTGTCACAGCCATTATGTAACTTAAATCTGAAAAACGATTTCAGTTAACACAGTCGTATTAATAGCAAATCGACGTAATCCTGATCCAGAGGGTATTGGAAGCTATGTCCGTAATATATAACGCTATTCTGGTGCCAAACGCTTCGGATAGCGTCAGAATTGCTTAGGCATTAAAACAGTGTTGTTTCAAAAGCTTTCGAGGTTGGTCCATGTAACAATCTGAGTAATTACGTTCTTTGTCTTGTGTAAAAATATTGCACACTGTTGTTCATGAGCAAGAATGGTTGTAAAAAGTGTTTCACGAACTTATGAATAAATTCAGATGACAATAAAAGGCAACAATATTCCAGCGACTTGTCACTGAAACAGTTTGGATCGATAATTTTGGAAAGCTTAGACAGGAACAAAAAGACGTCCCAGGCAACGAAACAGCAATAGCATGATAAGTCTGCTGATATATTTTACCACTCTTGCTGAGTTACAGGTCGTAAACTAGAAGAAGAATAGTAAGTTCACCGATGAAAACTTTTTACTTTGGTGCATAAATGAATATTTAAGTAAAGGAAGTAACTATATTAGTGTAATCAGCTGACACCTGGAAAATTTCAAGAGTGAAATTCGTTAAAAGGCCTACGTTCTCAGTCTACACAACCTCTTTTCCGGCCAAAGAACTCGGCTTGAACGACTCTTTTTCTCGGCCGAAATGAGACTGTTAATACGTTTAGAATCGTATTAGCGTGAAGTCTGCTATGTGCGACTAATTTCCTGTTCAGTGTACTTACCGTGCAGTCAGAAACATGTTCCATTTATTTCATTCTCTTTTTTTGCACGAAATACAGGCTGCAACGACTTCAGTTATAGTGGAGTAAGGCGCAAATTTTATTACGTAACAAGTTTGTTTGTGTGGCCATCCTCCGCAGTAAGCATATAAATACTTGTTTTGTAAATAAAACTGCCTTTTCCTGCTGCTAGTTACTTTATTTATGCCATATGCGTTTCGCCTTCTCCTGTTCTAAGGCATCATCAATGGGAACTATAACGATACAGTTTTGCTAGTTTAAGATTATTAAACAGTTCACTTCGCGATTTTTTTTTTTTTAAAATGTAATTACGATTTGCTGATCTGCGTTTCCTCACATCTGGTCTGGAGGTCGCACTACCACTTTTATCACTGCCATATAATCACATATTTGTGTTCTCGCCTTCCACACACTGTTCACCATGTTTCTCACTCTTTGTTGTGGTGGACTGTTGTTATTTTGTCACTCGATACAACTTTTCGTCGTATATTGTTTTTCACAACTTAAATATTGCGACTCTATTATGGGTTTCATCTTCTTTGGTATGTTTACCTATTTGTTGCCAACCCAACAAAGTATATGTTCGAGACTAACTTCTATTTATGATGTTTATACCGTGTGTGCGTTTGAGTGAGAGAGAGGGGGCCGGGATAGAGCCGACGAGTTATTTTTGGAGGGGGGGGGGGGGGGCGGCGGGTGTACTAGCTGTTAGCGCGTGGTTGAAAACTGCATATTGAAACGAAAAGTCAAATCAGCTGTCACCAAAGTTTTCAACCACACGCCAACAGCTAGTACACCCGCCACCTCCCCCCCCCCAAAAAAAAAAAAACTCGTCGGCTCTATCCCGCCCCCCTCTCTCTCACTCAAACGCACACACGGTATAAACATCATAAATAGAAGTTAGTCTCGAACATATACTTTGTTGGGTTGGCAACAAATAGGTAAACATACCAAAGAAGATGAAACCCATAATAGAGTCGCAATATTTAAGTTGTGAAAAACAATATACGACGAAAAGTTGTATCGAGTGACAAAATAACAACAGTCCACCACAACAAAGAGTGAGAAACATGGTGAACAGTGTGTGGAAGGCGAGAACACAAATATGTGATTATATGGCAGTGATAAAAGTGGTAGTGCGACCTCCAGACCAGATGTGAGGAAACGCAGATCAGCAAATCGTAATTACTTTTTAAAAAAAAAAAAATCGCGAAGTGAACTGTTTAATAATCTTAAACTAGCAAAACTGTATCGTTATAGTTCCCATTGATGATGCCTTAGAACAGGAGAAGGCGAAACGCATATGGCATAAATAAAGTAACTAGCAGCAGGAAAAGGCAGTTTTATTTACAAAATAAGTATTAATTACGTAAATTTTGTGTAACGTTTATCGATACCCTCCCATCATACAAGATACCTGCTGTTCGTCATTTTATGTGATTAACGACAAAGAACAGGACGTGATATCTTTTAATCTGTCCATGAAGTGTCATCAAAGTTCCAGGCATTATTAAGCTTTAGATGTCTGTAGCTAATTGGTGTTAAATTACCAGCAAATAAATACAGCTATGATTTAGTGGCCCACAAGCGATGACGCAGGTTCCCGTGGATCGCATGCATGTGGGCAGAGCTTGGGACCGGAGGCGCGCCCGTGATCCGGGTAAGCGGACGGCGAGATTTACTGGGCTACATTCAACCGCAGCTGAGCATTATCCCCGGCAGTGCTGAGCCAGCGCCCGACCACACGCTATTCACTCCCACTGCTAATTGATTTCTGTAGCCCCACCTGCCAGCACTGTCGCTTTGCCGCTGTGACATGCTGCGGTGATTTGTAGTTCCCATTTTCAGTATAGCTTGTTACGGTACTATTTGCAAAATTAACTATACGTATGACAAAAAAATATTGATCAGAACAATGTGGCTTCATATAAATTACTAAAAGATGAAACAAATAAGTTAGGGGAGAACATAAAACAGAAAATTAAACTCTTCTAAAGTTTATTCTCTCCTTCTTCTCTAAAACTGACGTCGCACGAGATGCCCGACACACATGATCCTCGACGTGATGATGTTCCATCACAACCGGTAAATAAAACAGTTAATTCGCAGATCCCAACAAACTTCCTCTCTTCACACATTTATAAAAATTTTAAAATAGTTGTTTTTAGCTTTTTTTATTCGTAGGTCAAAATTTCTTTGTCAATACTGCTGGTTCTTGTAGCTGTTTGACTCAACTCAGAACTATTCCAGATTCGACAGATTAGTTCACCCCTGTTGTTGTTGTCGTCTTCAGTCTAGAGACTGGTTTGATGCAGCTCGCCATGCTACTCTATCCTGTGCAAGCTTCTTCATCTCCCAGTACGTACTGCAGCCTACATCCTTCTGAATCTGCTTAGTGTATTCATCTCTTGGTCTCCCTCTACGATTTTTACTCCCCACGCTGCCCTCCAGTACTAAATTGGTGATCTCTTTATGCTGCAGAACGAGTCTACTAACCGATCCCTTCTTCTAGTCAGGTTATGCCACAAATTCCTCTTCTCCTCGATTCTATTCAGTACCTCGTCATTAGTTACATGATCTACCCATGTAATCTTCAGCATTCTTCTGTAGCACCACATATCGACAGCTTCTATTCTTCTCTTGTCTAAACCATTTATTGTCCATCTTTCGCATCCATACAGGGCTGCACTCAATACAAATACTTTTAGAAAAGACTTCCTGACACTTAAATCTGTACTCGATGTTAAAAAATTTCTCTTCTTCAGAAACGGTTTCCTTCCCATTGCCAGTCTACATTTTATATCCTCTCTATTTCGACAATCATCAGTTATTTTGCTCCCCAGTACTCATCTACTACTTTAAGTGCCTCATTTCCTAATCGAATTCCCTTAGAATCACCTGATTTAATCAGACTGCATTCCATTATCCTCGTTTTGCTTTTGTTGATGTTCGCCTTATATCCTCCTTTCAAGACACTGTCCATCCGTCCAACTGATCTTCCAGGTCCTTTGCTGTCTCTGATAGAATTATAATGTCATCGGCAAACCTCAAAGTTTTTAGTTCTTCTCCATGGATTTTAAATCCTACTCTAAATTTTTCTTTTGTTTCCTTTACTACTTGCTCAATATACATATTGAATAACATCGGGGATAGGCTACAACCCTGTCTCACTCCCTTCCTAACCGCTGCTTCCCTTTCATGCCCCTCGATTCTTATAACTGCCATCTGGTTCTTGTACAAATTGTAAATGGCCTTTCATTCCCGGTATTTGATCCCTGCCACCTTCAGAATTTGAAAGAGAGTATTCCAGTCAACCTTGTCAAAACCTTTCTCTAATTAAACAAATGCTAGTAACGTAGGTTTACTTTTCCTTAATCTATCTTCTAAGGTAATTCGTAGGGTTAGTATTGCCTCACGTGTTCCAACATTTCTTCGGAATCCGAACTGATCTTCCGCAAGGTCGACTTCTACCAGTTTTTCCATTCGTCTGTAAAGAATTCGTGTAAGTATTTTGCAGCCGTGACTTACGAAAATGATAGTTCAGTAATTTTCACCCCTAGTCTCATATTAATTTTCCTAATCGATGTTAGGAGAGAACTATATGAGTGCAATGCAAACATAGTTTGACAGTATCACTGCGCTATAACAATGGTTAAGACTGACAGCGTCACTACAGTGGAGTTATTGGAAACAGTTTTCTGAGATTCCTGCACAAAAGAAGATGAAGTAAATATTCCTGAACTGGAATCAAGAACAACTGCCAACATAACTTGGAAGCAGATATCCTCGATGTATCGAGCTGCTTAAATCACTTAAGAAATGTAAGGCTTCCAGTCAGGTTCCTTGCTGATTATACGGACGCAATAGCTCCATACTTATCATACACAACTGCTCGCTCGTCGAAAGAACCGTACCTAAAGACAGGAAAGTTGCACAAATCACACCAATACCGAAGGAGGGGAACGGGGTAATCCGCTAAATTACAGGCCCACATCGCTAAAGTCGATTTGCAGAATGATTTTGAAGCATATACTGTGTTCGAACAGCATGAATTACCTCGAAGAGAACGATATATATAGACAAACAGCCAACATCGTTTTCAGAAAACATCGTTCTTGTGAAACTCAATTTAGCTCTTTATTCTCTGGAAGTAATGAGTATTATCGACAGGGAATGTGGAATTGATTCCAAATATTTAGATTTCCACAAGGCTTTTGACACAGTTCCTCACAAACAACTTTTAAACAAACTGCGTGCCTGTGGAGTATCGCCTCAGTTGTTTGACTGGATTTGTCATTTCCTTTCAAAAAGGTCACAGTTCCTAGTAACTGACGGAAATTCAACGGGTAAAACCGATTTAATATATCTGTTCCTAATTTGCATGAATCCCAATCTCCATAAACGATTTAGGAGACAATCTGAGCAGCACTCTTGAATTTTTTGCAGATGACGCTGTCATTTACGTCTTATAAAATCATCAGACGATCAAAACAAATTGCAAAACGATTTAGACAAGAAATCTGTATGGTGCGGAAAGTGGCAACTGACTGTAAATAATGAAAGTGTGAAGTCATCCACATGAGCACTAAAAGGAATCCGCTAAATTTCGGCTACGTGATAAAAAACACAAATCTGAAAACTGTAAAGTCAACTACAGTATTTTATGGACTATAATATGCACCTTTTTTCTTCGAAAAATTGCCTCCAAATTTCAGGTGTGCTTTATACTCGAAATTAATTTAAAAATTCCAGTGTTTGATTTAAAATTCCGGCCAGTCTTAAAAATGGACATGTAGTCGATGCCTCGTGAAACGTAATTCTATGTTCAACATTAGACTCAGCTGGGAACAATAGTGCACTGAAGAAACGAACATCAATTGGGGGATTCGCAAGCTTGTTAACACTGTCTCCCTCCTGCCCCGCCATCACAAACCCAGAACGCTGTCTAACCTAGGATGGTCATTGCAGTCGAAATGCCAGTGAACTTGAATTGGAAATGATTTATGCTACCGGCAATAGTGCAATATTGTTGTTAGTTACTAGTTTCGAAATGGAAAAAAATTTAAAGATATTCATATGGTGCGGGCTATTAACTGAAAGCAACAGTAATGTAGAAGAACATGAAAACAGAGCAGCTGATTGGAATTCGGCCCTCCATCAACAGAAAAACACCATTCGCGATTGGCGGGCTACTAAAGAAAAACTAAAAAAAATTAGTAAGACTAAATGTGCAAATAGAGGACTTAATGCAAAATGGTCAAAAACTAGAAGATGAAATACTGAAGTAGATTCAAAGACACTGTCAAAATGGCACTGGAATTTATAGAAAAATGTTTCAAGTACACACTCATCAGCTAGTGCTGCAGTGCAATTTAACAGACTATGGGTGGAGCTTTATGAAGTGTCATGGATTTAGCATGCGAACCAAGACCAATATTTCAGAAAATACCACAACAGTATGAAGAGAAAATATTATCTCTCCATTGATTTATTATCCAACATTGAAAGAAAACCAATGTGGCACTAAACCAAATAGCGAGCATGGAGGAAAGTCCTCTGACATATGGTCCTCCGAGTAACGGAACTGTTGCGTTGAAAGGTGCTAAAACTGTAATTATAAAAACAAGTAGACATGAGAAAATGGATTACACTGTTGCATTTTCATGTTTTTATGACGGTACTAAACTTAATCCAAAGATCATTTTCAAGCTCAAAACAATGCCAAAACCTTCTGAAATATCGCTGGGTGTTGTTTTTCACGTACATGACAAGGATTGGATGGACGAGGCTGGTATGAAATTATGGATTCACGGAATATGGGAATGTAAAAAAGGTGCTTTATTGAAGAGAGGTTCTGTTCTTGTGCTAGATCAGTTTAGTAGTCATTTGAAAAATTCTGTGGAAGAGAAATTGTGACAAGGAAATATAGAGCTTGTTGTTATTGCGGAGGGGACTTACTTCACAAATGCAACCTCTTGATGTCTCGATAAATAAGCCGTTTAACATGTATATACGAGGGGGAATGGAACAATTTGATGATGGATGAAACTCAACATGAATTCAAGGCCTACAATCAGACAAGTGTGTCATGGATAAAACAGTAGTTGTCTGGAATGAGAGAAGAAATTATTGTTAAATCTTTCAAAAAGTGCTGCAGAAGTAACGCTCTCAATGGCAGTGAAGACCATCTTACATATGAAGATGACAACGATGAAGGCGATGCGGAAGAAGAAGAAGAAGAAGAAGAAGAAAGTTCAGATGAAGATTTTCAAGCACTTTAAAGCTCAGTTCGGTTTTATAAACAAAGAATTTTTTTTATTCAGGCTTTACGCTCTAATATAAAAAAGGTAAAAAATGCTGTTTAGAAATTGCTTAAAATTAAAATGTATTTTATAATCAGTAGGATCTTTATGTTCGTAAAATACAGTACTTAGGGATTACTATTACGAATAACTTATAGTGAAACGATCACATAGATAATGTTGTAGTGTAAGAAAACCAAAGACTGCGATTTATCGGCAGAATATTTAGAAAATGCAACAGATGTGCTAAAGACTGCTTACACTGCGCTTGACCACCCTCTTCTGGAGTATTGCCGTGCAGTTTGGACCCCCATCAGATAAGATTGATGGACATCGAAAAAGTTTACAGAAGGGCAGTTAGTTTTTGTATTATCACGAAATAGGGGAGAGAGTGCCACGGCTATGACGCGCGAAATGGTGTGAAACTTATTAATTCAAAGGCGACTTTCGTTGGTGTTGAATGTTCTCATGAAACTTCAATTACCAACTTCGTCCTCAGACTGTGAAGATATTTTGTTGGCACTACATAGGGAGGAGTGATCACAATAATAAAATAAGAGAAATCAGAGCTCACACTGAAAGATTTAACTGTTCGTCTTTCCCCTGCGCTGTTCGAGAGTGGAATGGTAGAGAAATAGCTTGATGGTGGTTCGCTGAACCATCTGCCGGTCGTTTAATTGTGAATTGCAGAGTAACCGCGTGGATTTTGATATAGACGTGGAAAACAGAAAAACAACAGGATATAATAAATAGTATGAATTATTTCCACTTCAAGAAATCTCCGTTCTTTCCATCAAAACACCTAGCGAAAAGGTGTAGTGGTTAGCACAATGGACTCGCATTCGGGAGGACGACGGTTCAAATTCTCGACCAACCATCGACATTTAGGTTTTCCGTGATTTCTCCAAATCCCTCCAGAAAAATGCCGGGGTGGTTCCTTTGAAAAGGACACGGTCGATTTACTTTCCCAACCCTTCGTAATACGCGCTTGTTGTCCATCTCTAATGACCTCAATTGCGCTGTGGAACAAAAACACGACACGTTGAAAATCATCCTCGGAACCTGCCACTGAAGATGTCTTGCAGAGAACAAAGGCGAAAGGTGCGTGGCACGAAACTTGTGTTTCATTCAGTTGTAGTTACACGGCTCAAAATTAAAAATTCTCAGTGTACCGCAAAACTTCAGTAGCGTTCATCATTAAGTCAACTGTAGTAGGCCGCCCACCGGCGCACGTTGCCACCCTTTTGAGACCACATGACCCTAGTTTCTGCACCACGTCACCATCAATATTCGTCTTTAGTGAGTAATGACTACAGTCCAAACTTTCTCGGCGGACACGTTACTAGACAATTAATTTACGATATGATACATTCAAAGTGGATAAATGTCCAGTAGGTTCGTCTACAAAAGTAACTTAGGATGTAGTGGTTCTTGCAAGCAAGGAAAACATATTTGGCTATACCATTGTTATTACATTAGAGCGCTCGGTAAAAAAGATGTGGACGGGCGTGATAAGGGCGTAAAATCTAACGAAAAATCAGGAAATCAATGAAGGATGAAAAACCTTCCATTCAGTCTCTCTCAGTCTCTCAAGACAGGAAAAATGTCAAGTTCCGTATTTAAAAATATATTTAAGCATATAGGGGTAGACAAAAACGTGGAAGCACTAAAAACACAACACATTACCTTGTCTAATAAGGCGTAGGAATTCTGTTGCCATTCCAAGCAGCTTCCAGTTGCTTCGCAGTGGATAAATATAGGTCCTGTATGGTTTTAAAAGGAATCTTATATAATCGTTCCAACAAAATAGCAGCAAGTTCAGATAACGATGATAGAGAAGGCTAGTGAACACGCGCCCTTCCTCTACATAGTATACCACAAGGCTCAATAATGTTGAAACATAATGACTAGGGTGACCAAGGGCGATGCCAAATCCAGTAAGACATCGACCTCTTGTAGATACGAGGGAGATGCAATCTCAAAACCAGTTTTGGACGAAGCGAACTGCGTGAACAGGGACCCGTTCGTTCTGGAACACAGCATCACCATTGGGGAACAGACATTGTACAACAGAATGCACCTGAACAGCCAAAATTCACACATAATTCTTGGCAGTATTACTATCTTGCAGAGTAACTACGGGGCCCATGGAATATCACGATATGGTAGCGCAAACAATCGCCGAACCCTTGCTATGTTCCATTTCTGCGACGTAAAGTCGCCAAAAGTCTCGAAGCTGTTAACCAAGACTCACCCGATCAAATAACATTCATCCATTGCTTCGTACTCGAGGCTTTATGGTTGTCCTGCTTTGCGTCACTGATCAGTGGTTTTCTACACAGTAGCGCCAAAGAAACAGTATAGGCATGCGTATTGAAATACAGAGATATGTAAACCGGTTTGGTACAAATGGCTCTGAGCACTATGGGACTTAACATCTGAGGTCATCAGTCCCCTAGAACTTAGAATTACTTAAACCTAACCAACCTAAGGACATCACACACATCCATGCCTGAGGCAGGATTCGAACCTGCGACCGTAGCAGTCGCGCGGTTCCGGACTGAAGCGCCTAGAACCGCTCGGCCATCACGGTCGGCTCGAGAATGGGACCAACGGCCATTGAAGAGAATCGTTCAACGTGACAGAAATGGAACCCTCGCGCAAATTGCTGCAGATTTTAATGCTAAGCCATCAAAAAGTGCCAGCGTGCGAATCATTCAACGTAACATCATCGATATGGGCATTCGGAGCGGAAGGCTCACTCATGTACCCTTGATGACTGCACGACACAAAGCTTTACGCCTCCTCTGGGCCCGGCCACGAGATGGCTGGGTGTTTGTGTTGTCCTCATCATTTCTTCATCATTCATGAAAGTGGCGAATTTGGACTGAGCAAAGGTTGGGAAATTGTACAGGTGCTGATAACCGCGCAGTTGGGCGTCCCACAAACCGAACATCATCATCCTCTGGGCCCGTCGACACCGACATTGGGCTGCTAATGACTGGAAACATGTTGCTTGGTCGAATGAGTCTCAAATTATATTGAGTTGATGGACATATACGGGTATGGAGACAACCTCATGAGTCAATGGACCCTCCATGTCATCAGGGGTTTGTTCAAGTAGGTGGAGGCTGTGTAATGGTGCAGCGCGTGTACAGTTGGAGTGATATGGGACTCCTGATACATCTAGACACGACTCTGGCATGTGACACGTACGTAAGCATCCTGTCTGGTCACCTGCATCCATTCATGTCCACTGTCTATTCCGGCGGATTTGGCCAATTCCAGCAGGACAATGTGACACCCTTCACGTGCAGAATTGCAACAGAGCGGCTCCAGGATAACTCATCTGAGTTTAAACACTTCTGCTGGCTGCTAAACACCTCAAACATGAACATTATTGAGCGTATCTGGGATGCCTTGCAACATGCTGTTCAGAATAGTTCTCCACCCCGTCGTACTCTTACGGATTTATGGACAGGCCTGCAGGATTCATGGTGTCAGTTCCATCCACCACTACTTGAGACATTATTCGAGTCCGTGCCACGTCGTGCTGCTGCGCTTCTGCATGCTCTCGGGGACCCTACACGATAGTACGCAGGTGTACCAGTTTCTTTGGGTATTCAGTGTATTTCCAGTTAGACCTAGAATTTGCTGATTATGGGGCTCCATTCGTGGCTTTGGTGCTGCTAGGATTTGTGAGGATGACATTTAGTTCTGCAGTGACTTTCGCAGCTGTCGTCCTGTCATTTTTCGTCACAATCCTCTTGAAATGACTGTCAGTCATGGTCACTCAACACATCCCTTCCTCCGTGTATGACAGTAATGGTATTTTGCACTTTCCCTGTACGCGGTATAAATCTTCGGTACGGAGCCTCAGCCTCCAGCGTCGTTTATTTAGAACAGGGATCATGAAAATAAGTAAGACAGGTTAGCCATGTCCGAGGGAAAGAGGCAGTAAGTGTGTGTGTGTGTGTGTGTGTGTGTGTGTGTGTGTGTGTGTGTGTAAGTATTAAACAACTGTGATTAAAGTAAGACAGGTTAGCCATGTCCGAGGGAAAGAAGCAGTAAGTGTGTGTGTGTGTGTGTGTGTGTGTGTGTGTGTGTGTGTGTGTGTGTGTAAGTATTAAACAACTGTGATTAAAGTACAATGAATTATGAGCTATGCTGGCGATTGTACCCTCTGAGAAAAGATTTGTTTATTTCCTTAAATGAGAACATGGGGTTTCGCCTTTTTTCATCGACGGTTACCTTTCGTGAGGGAATAAGAGCCCGTTTCCCGCCTCGAATAGAAATGATTATTTGTGTGCTGCGTCCCTTTTCAATTTTACAAACTGAATGTCTATTGTAGTCAGACACATATGGTTGTAGTTACTCGATGCGACTTCCTATCGGATCAGGAGACGCATTTTTATTTCGGCAATGCTCAATGCCCCGTACTTGTACGGAAATACTCCGTGAACGTCTACGCGTATTTGTGATGTGTTTGTTACTACGATCACAAGTGTTTCTTCAATTTGCATCTTTAAGGCTATGCTACGCTTAATTCGATGAATAACTAAGTCATTGGAAATTAATGTCGCCAACTCTGTCGAATATACGAGGGTTGTAACTTAATAATATGGGCAACTATTGCTTCACAACCCATACAAAAGTGTTACATGTTTACAACTGCTACTGCCCTTCAAAGTAGTAACCGGCGCTGTGTAGAGCCCGTTGGTAGCGATGTAGAAGGCGTAGTATACTGTTTTCAGAGCCTGTTCTGTTGATGGTGCAAATGGAGCGGTTTAAATTTATGGTGATTCTCGTGTACGACTGTGATGGTATTACCCTAACGCAGGGCTTCCCAACGTGTGGTCCGCGGACGCCCTAGAGGTCCGCCGGCTCTTTCTAGGGGGTCCGCGGCCACCTTTCACCAAAACGTCTAAACTAATGAGTAAAATTATTGAATAAAAATGTGAAAATCAAATTTATAACTATTTCTTTTCTCCTGAGAAACATCGTATTCCCAAGCAGCCTTTGCGGTTCCTGAGAACGCATACACAGTTTAGTGCCGGACAATGCGGTTTCTCTGATCGACTGTTTCGCAACAATACGGCGGTCGTTTGTGCGCCGGCTCACGACGCTAGATGCGCTGAAACCTTTTACGCATGCGGAAGGCAGCTCGGACGTGTGAAAAGTCAATTACCAAGTAATTTTAGTCAGGCTATAGTGTGTTGAACAAAGGGAGTAAATCCACTAGTAAGTGTCTGGATACAGTGGGAATTCAAATTGAATCGTTAATTTCAAGTTGTTTTCATTCATCTCTAAACCAAAGACAATTGATACTTCGGGGGGGGGGGGGGGGGGGGGGTCATTGGGAACATAGCATTTGCATTAAGAAGCTTTCAGTTCGCATGGGTTCCGCTCTGAAATTTAAAGTTACTGTGCTCTTGACTGACTAGGGGTCCGCCATGGATTTTCGACTGAAGAAGGGGTCCGCCAGCTGAAAAGGTTGGGAAGCCCTGCCCTAACGCATTATGTTCCTCTAGGCAGACCGTCAATGCACAGTATTTACTGTTCGTTTTTGGAGCATCACGTGGGACCAGCTTTGCGAAACAAGCGGTGACACTTTCTGCGCAACCCACCCGTCATTTTGCACGCCAATGCGCGGGCGCATACAGCGCAAGCTGTGGCTGCTCTGTTCGGTCGTTGGGACTGGGAAGTACTGTACCATCCACCCTGCTCCCCGGACTTGAGTCCTTGTGACTTTTATTTGATTCCGAAGATGAAGGAACCACTTCGTGGCATTCGCATCAGAACTTTTCCAGATATTCGACAGGAAGTAGATCGGTCCATTCGCACCATCAACAGAACAGGGTCTGCTAACGGTATACTACGCCTTCCACATCGCTGGCGCCGGCCGAGGTGGCCGATCGGTTCTAGGCGCTACAGTTCGGAACCGCGGGACCGCTACGGTCGCAGGTTCGAATCCTGCCTCGGGCATGGACGTGTGTGATGTCCTTAGGTAAGATAGGTTTAAGTAGTTTTAAGTTCTAGGGGACTGATGACCTCGTAAGTTAAGTCCCATAGTGCTCAGAGCCATTTGAGCCACATCGCTGGCAAAGCGCTCTACACAACGTTTGTGACTACTTTGAAGGACAGTAACAGGTGCAAACATGTAACTCTTGTGTATCGGTTGTGAATAAATAGTTGCCGCTATTTAAGTTCAGACCTTCGTAGTTAGACATGCATCGTCATACCTTCGAAAACGTACCTTCACATGAAGGGATGCCATACGATTTTCTTTACATACAATAGGGCGTTGTTTGTGGCGTTGATAAAAAGTGGTAATGGTACGTGAATATTTACAATGGGCTACGAAAAACTGACAGTGTAAAAACAAATAGAGTGAGGTTCTAGGAGTGAATAGAAATACTTACAGCTTCCGTAGATAGGTCTACTGGGCAATAAGCAACACCAGGTAGTTTCGACTGTCTTTCGGTCTTCGAAGTCAGAATAGGACAGTAACGTCATTTTATCGTTGTAAATATAACAAACAGCAACATTACTGTGCTAGGAGCCGAGCCACTAAATTTGAAAAATATTCCGTGCAACTCTACATTTACTCAGGTTTATACAATGCTGAGCATCTAATGACAAACTTCAATCATACTTACGGAGAAAATCGGAATGCCAAAAATGAAATAATATAGAGTAATGAAATTTAGGGTATACATTTATCTAGGTAACATATTTAAGTAATTAACATTAAAAGATCGTAGGTTAATGTATATAAACCATTGTAAGTGTGAAATGCTGGTACATTAATAACCAGTGAACCGCCAAAATGTCACATGTAAGCTTGCAAATGTGTACGTATTGCGTTGTACAGGTGCCGAATGTCAACTTCTGGGATGGAGTACCATGTCTGTTGCACTTGGTCGGTCAGTACAGGGACGGTTAATGCTGTTTTTGGATGACGCTGGAATTGCTTTCCTATTATGTTCCGTGTGTGCTCGATTGGAGGAAAATAAGTGATGGAGCAGGCCAAGGCAACATGTCGACATTCTGTAGAGCATGTTATATTACAACAGCGGTATGTGGGCGAGCATTATCCTGTTGGAAAACACTCTCTGGAACTCTGTTCATGAGTGGCAGCCGGTCGGGGTGGCCGAGCGGTTCTAGGCGCTACAGTCTGGAGCCGAGCGACCGCTACGGTCGCAGGTTCGAATACTGCCTCGGAGCTGGATGTCTGTGACGTCCTTAGGTTAGTTAGGTTTAAGTAGTTCTAAGTTCTAGGGGACTGATGACCTTAGAAGTTAAAGTCCCATAGTGCTCAGAGCCATTTGAACCATGAGTGACTGCACAACAGCTCGAATTACCAGACTGACGAATAAATTTGCGGTCAGGGTGCTTGGGATAATCAAGAGAGTGTTGGTGACATACAAGTCGCACCCCAAACGGTAACCCCAGTGTAGGTCCGGTGTGTCCAGCCAGCATGCAGACTGGTTGGTTGCAGGCCCTCAATTGGCCTGCTTCCAACCAAAAAACGGTCATCACCGGCACCGAGGTGGTACCGGCTTTCATCAGAAAACACAACAGACGTCCACCCTGCCCACCAGTGAGCTCTCGCTTCAGACCACTGAAGTCGCAAATGCTGGTGGTTTGGAGTCTGTGGAACGCCCGCTACAGTCTTTCCGCAGTATCACAGAAGGAGCATTCAGTTCACCGTTGTCCTGTTACACGATATTGTTCAAACTCTTAGGTGTTGATAATGGCGTCTTTGAAGTCTTAAAAGGCGACATCAGCTCATCATGCCCAATCTCAAATGTAACTAACGCTGATGACCGTTACAGCGTGTATTTAAACCAAACCTTATTCTCATTCTCATAGTAGCACTACTAGCGCCAGTCTTATGCGACTGGAGTGAACTCTGAAGAGCCATTATCTTTCAGATGTAGAAACACGCCTACCAACTTTCGTTTACGTCGCAAAACTCTTTCTGCGCGTTGCGATTTTTTCGCCGTCAGGAGTATGTCGCACTTCCTGAATTTCGAATAATCCTTGAGAATACGTCTCAGTATATAACCAGTACAAAATCTCAATGACTCAATGATAGATGCATTCGCATATCGCGATTTCGACATTTATTTCAGCAGCCGATTATCAATATCGGCATCACGGACACTCTTGAACACCGCTTGTTTCCGATTGACGGAACCCTTCTACACAACTTTCCCTGTTCTTACGGTCTTTTTTGAGAAACTGAAGGCGAGCGGTGTAAACAGCTTGGAATTTATCTACGGGGGTGCGTAAAGTTGTTTCACAGTTGCTTTTCATCTGTCTGGTGCTACGATTGTTAATCTACTGGTTAATTTTAACTGGCCAACTTAGTCTACTACGAGGGTCACTCCAAAAGAAATGCACACTATTTTTTTAAATCCATCTTTTATTCTACATGTTTGAAAGTTTTACAGTATGTAGATACATCATTCAGGAACAGTATTTTCATTTCTCCACATAATGTCCATCCCTCTCAACTGCCCTACACCATCTTGGAACCAGCGCCTGTATACCCACATGGTAAAATTCGGGAACAACCTGTTGGAGCCACTGTCTGGCAGTGTGTACAAAGGAGTCATCACCTTCAAACCTTGTTCCACGAAGAGAGTATTTCAGTTTCCCAAAGAGATGATAGTCACATAGAGCCAGGTCAGAACTGTAAGGCGTGTGTTTCAGTGTTGTCCATCCGAGTTTTGTGATCGCTTCCACTGTTTTTTGACTGACATCTGGCTGTGCATTGTCGTGCAACAGCAAAACGACTCAGTCGAGTTTGAAATTTCTTCAGTGTCGTCACATATGAATCAGAATTTGTGGTGGTTCCACTTGGCATGATGTCCACAAGCAAGAGTCCTTCGGAATCGAAAAACACCGTAGTCATAACTTTTTCAGCTGAAGATGTGGTTTTGAATTTTTTTCCTTGAGTGAATTTGCATGATGTCACTCCATTGATTGCCTCTTCGTCCCTGGTGAAAAAAGATGGAGCCATGTTTCATCACTTGTCACAATTCTTCCAAGAAATTCATCTCCACCATTCTCGTACTGTTCCAAAACTTCGCTGCATACCGTTTTTCTTATTTCTTTGTGAGCCACTGTCAACATCCTGGGAACCCACCTGGCACAAACCTTTTCTAACGCCAACACTTTCAGTATTCTGCAGATACTTCCTTCCCCTATCCAAACGTAGCGTGACAATTCGTTCACTGTGATGCGTCTGTCAGCAGTCACCAATTCGTTAACTCTCTGCACATTGTCTGGAGTGTGTGCAGTACGAGGCCTGCCGCTGCGAGGACAATCCTCAATGTTGCCGTGCCCGCTTTCATCACGTAACCTGCTTGCCCACCGACTAACTGTACTGCGATCGACAGCAGCATCTCCGCACACCATTTTCAACCTCTTGTGGATGTTTCCCACTGTTTCGTTTTCACAGCACAGGAATTCTATGACAGCACGTTGCTCCTGACGAACGTCAAGTGCAGCAGCCATCCTAAAGACATGCTGTGACGGCGCCACTCCCGGGAACAGGTTGAACTAAGCTTGAAAACAAGCCGGAAGGATGTATCTACACTGTAAAACTTTCACACATGCAGAATGAAAACTGTATTTTTACAAAAAAAGTGTGCATTTCTTTTGGAGTGATCCTCGTATATCTCATACAAAGACAACTGGCGAGGTATGCCATTTTCTGGACAATTCCTTGTCATAAAAACAGTCGCAGTTAAGGAACCATTAAGAACACACATACGAGTGTAACTGGTCAACGAAAGTTCGAATAAAGGGAATTTAATGTCACATAATTCGGTTTTACGTGCAAGTCTTGTCGAATCCTGTTTCTGAATCCTGAAACGGGAACTACCGCCACTAAATGGCGCATTCTTCGGTCAGAGACACCCAGCTGTTCCCAAGCAACCTTAACACAAGGTTTCCTAGGTAACGTCTCATATAAACTTGAAAAACTGTTTAAACCACACAAAATGTAAGTATCAACACAAGCAATAAAATACCAAACAAAATAGCTCATACCACTGAAACCCTTCCTGGTACCAAGTAACAATGCGGACGCAATCGAACCGCGGTATTGACCGTTTAGTCACGATGTTATTTATAATCCGTCTTGATTGCAAAAATGTTTTTTCACATGACCGGTTTCGGTTCCTCTAGAACCATCTTCAGATCTGAACATGATTCTAGAGGAACCGAAAGCGGTCATGTGAATAAACATTTTTACAATCAAGACGGATTATAAGTAACATTGTATAACAAGTGATTGCGGTATCCCTTCAGACATTATGTCTGTTTTTGCAACGTTTAGTCACGGTAGAACTATAGAAAACACGAGTCTTGTACTTCCTTCCTGGTGGAATGACTGAAACTGATCGGCTGTCGGACTCACTCCGGCTAATAGGCTGGACTCAGTCCGGCTAATAGGCGCTGCTCATGCACGGTTGTTGACATCTTTGTGCCGGTTTAGTGACATCTCTGAACAGTCAAAGGGACTGTGTCTATGATACAACATCCACAGTCAACGTCTGTCCTCAGGTGTTCTTGGAACTGGAGTGATGCAAAACTTTTTTTGATGTGTGTTTATAGAGCAAAAAGGAAGAAACCCTGCAATTCGATGCAATGAGAAAACAGCAGCAATGCGTTTAAAATATTTGAATAAATCAAGTTTTGCAGTACCCAGTACAAAATAGTTATTCAGTTACAGACACCAAAACAAAACCACATATTCTGTACACTGTAGACTCAGGAATAAAGATGTATCTCCTGGAACAATTAGAAATTTCCGCCAATAACAATAAATCACCGCACATCATCTTAAACTGACAAACTGACTTAGCAGTCAACCCATTTTTAAAAAAGTTTTAAAGAATCTTGAACTTGAAAAACTAAACAACTCAGGGGAAGAAAACTCTCTCTCTCTCTCTCTCTCTCTCTCTCTCTCTCTCTCTCTCTCTCACACACACACACACACACACACACACACACACACACAAACACACACATACACCTTTCCTCGTTGACATAACTGCTGATCACTCTCTTCTCTTCTTCTAGTGCACACACACACACACACACACACACACACACATCATATTTCACCCTCCCAAATGCCCACATAATATTAAAAAATAGAAAGCTTTATGCAGAGCTTGAATGTGTATTTCTTAAGTAATGATCAACGTTTATTAAACGTAAAGATAAATGTCAAACGTAATTTCGGTTCTAAAATTATAGTTGAGGTATCATCCAATTTCATTGTTTTAATAGGTTCCATAAATATGTAGCACTTTTCAAGTTTGTAATGTAAGTACATATCAAATAGATGTATTCTTACTGTCGCCAGCGTGCAATGCAAGCGCTGAAAAAATCAATTCTCTGCTTGGACACAGACTCTTAGAATATAACTTTGGTCATGATCTTTGGTTTATTTACATTTTGTAAGGCACGTGGAAGTTGTTACCAATGACTCAATTTTTGAAGTACTGTTGAATTAACGTCAGTGGAAAACATACATTATCTTTTACAAAATAGGGCATGCACCAAGAACAAGCCAGCAATACTAATATCTGTAAGTAACGCAACTAAATCGACTTCATAATATTAATAATTCTCCCCACATTCAGTGCTTACATGTTTCGTTTTCACATTTTGCCACAGATACAGGGCTTCCAAAACGCAGCAAACATGCAAGAAACATGTACCATGCGATGATGAATCTGTAGGCGACTCGAATCAGGTAATGGAAAATAAAATTGAAGAATAAAACAAGAGGCGACTGGTTGCAGTAATTTCTGGAAACCTCTAATTATTTAACTGAAAAATTAGTAGCTGTAGATATTGCAAGTTAAAAACCACACAACTGGAAATAATTTTTTTACCAAGAACAACCATTTTGACAAAGAGTTCCGGAGAGTCGTTAGTATACTGAGCAGTCGAAAGCGCAAAGGAGACGTGTTAAAAATCTGTAATGTTAAACAGATTTCCAACACTACATTACTAGCTGAGCATTCAGATTCAAAGATGGAACATAAGTCATGATACAGGGAAAAAATGAAAAGGAGGGATGATAAACTTCGAACTGTAAACAGATTTAGTGTTTCTGTAGAAAAGCGATTCTTCGTTTGTTAATAACAGTCTAGCCGCGACTACGAAATGACTTCTTTGTGCATGGTAATAATCGTACTTTGCCTCCTCAGAAAATCACTAGACACGTCAGAAACAACTAGAGAATCGCACAATGAACAACTGATTCTTGCTCATCACAGAGAACAAAGATCTGACCGAACTGCTTAATACCACATCTGGAACAACTGGAAAGTTAGCAGTAATTTTTGTTAATGCAGAAAAATTACGAAATGGTTCCACTACTTTAAAATTTCCTGATATCTGAGGAGTAAGATAGGAGTTCAGAAAGAACACAAATAATTGAAGAAATACTGAGAAACCGAAGATACGGATCACAGAACCATGGGAAAATTGCGGTACTTAATAAGACTGGCTCTGCGTAACGTACAGTTGGTGAGAAGTTAGGGATGCATGTGGTACTTAAGCTGTTGTCACCATACCTAATTCAAACTGGTGTTGACGTCGCACGGTACATACTATTTTGAAGCAAGTTGAGAAACTGAAGGTTGCGTTAACTGGGGACCAGACAAGTATTTTCACTGATAAAAAAAGATAAATAAATGAATAAAATAAAATAAAATAAAATAAAGGAGAAAACGAAATGAAAATTCATGCGTTAAGAGGGTATGTGATGTTGTTTCACAGATTTACATCTACATCTACATCCATACTCCGCAAGCCACCTGACGGTGTGTGGCGGAGGGTACATTGAGTACCTCTATCGGTTCCCCCTTCTATTCCAGTCTCGTATTGTTCGTGGAAAGAAGGATTGTCGGTATGCTTCTGTGTGGGCTATAATCTCTCTGATTTTATCCTCATGGTCTCTTCGCGAGATATACGTAGGAGAGAGCAATATACTGCTTGACTCTTCGATGAAGGTATGTTCTCGAAACTTCAACAAAAGCCCGTACCGAGCTACTGAGCGTCTCTCCTGCAGAGTCTTCCACTGGAGTTTATCTATCATCTCCGTAACGCTTTCGCGATTACTAAATGACACTGTAACGAAGCGCGCTGCTCTCCGTTGGATCTTCTCTATCTCTTCTATCAACCCTATCTGGTACGGATCCCACACTGATGAGCAGTATAAAAGGAGTGGGCGAACAAGCGTACTGTAACCTACTTCCTTTGTTTTCGGATTGCATTTCCTTAAGATTCTTCCAATGAATATCTGTCTGGCATCTGCTTTACCAACTATCTACTTTATATGATCATTCCATTTTAAATCACTTCCTGATAATTTACGGAAATAACTGCTTCCAGTTGCTGACCTGCTATTTTGTAGCTAAATGATAAGGGATCTATCTTTGTATGTATTCGCAGCACATTACACTTGTCTACATTGAGATTCAATTGCCATTCCCTGCACCATGCGTCAATTCGCTGCAGATCCTCCTGCATTTCAGTACAATTTTCCATTGTTACAACCTCTCGATATACTACAGCATCATCCGCAAAAAGCCTCAGTGAACTTCCGATGTCATCCACAAGGTCATTTATGTATATTGTCAATAGCAACGGTCCTACGACACTCCCCTGCGGCACACCTGAAATCACTCTCACTTCGGAAGACTTCTCTCCGTTGAGAACGACATGCTGCGTTCTGTTATGTAGGAACTCTTCAATCCAAACACACAATTGGTCTGAGAGTCCATGTGCTCTTACTTTGTTCATGAAACGACTGTGGGGAGCTGTACTGAACGCCTTGCGGAAGTCAAGAAACACGGCATCTGCCTGGGAACCCGTGTCTATGGCCCTCTGAGTCTCGTGGACGAATAGCGCGAGCTGGGTTTCACACGACCGTCTTTTTCGAAACCCATGCTGATTCCTACAGAGTAGATTTGTAGTCTCCAGAAAAGTCATTATACTCGAACATAATACGTGTTCCAAAATTCTACAACTGATCGACGTTAGACATATAGGTCTATAGTTCTGCACATCTGTTCGACTTCCCTTCTTGAAAACGGGGATGACCTGTGCCATTTTCCAACCCCTTGGAACGCTACGCTCTTCTAGAGACCTACGGAACACCGCTGCAGGAATGGGGGCAAGTTCCTTCGCGTACTCTGTGTAAAATCGAACTGGTATCCCATCAGGTCCAGCGGCCTTTCCTCTTTTGAGCGATTTTAATTGTTTCTCTATCCCTCTGCCGTCTATTTCGATATCTACCATTTTAAGCTTTTAACAACGTTAACTGGAATACTCTCTTTCATACGCTCTTTCAAATTCTGAAGGTGGCAGGGGTAAAATACAGGGAGCGAAAGGCTATTTACAATTTGTACAGAAACCAGATGGCAGTTATAAGAGTCGAGGGGCATGAAAGGGAAGCAGTGGTTGGGAAAGGAGTGAGACAGGGTTGTAGCCTCTCCCCGATGTTATTCAATCTGTATATTGAGCAAGCAGTAAAGGAAACCAAAGGAAAATTCGGAGTAGGTATTAAAATTCATGGAGAAGAAGTAAAAACTTTGAGGTTCGCCGATGACATTGTAATTCTGTCAGAGACAGCAAAGGACTTGGAAGAGCAGTTGAACGGAATGGACAGTGTCTTGAAAGGAGGATATAAGATGAACATCAACAAAAGCAAAACGAGGATAATGGAATGTAGTCAAATTAAATCGGGTGATGCTGAGGGGATTAGATTAGGAAATGAGATACTTAAAGTAGTAAAGGAGTTTTGCTATTTAGGGAGTAAAATAACTGATGATGGTCGAAGTAGAGAGGATATAAGATGTAGACTGGCAATGGCAAGGAAATCATTTCTGAAGAAGAGAAATTTGTTAACATCGAGTATAGATTTAAGTGTCAGGAAGTCGTTTCTGAAAGTATCTGTATGGAGTGTAGCCATGTATGGAAGTGAAACATGGACGATAACCAGTTTGGACAAGAAGAGAATAGAAGCTTTCGAAATGTGGTGCTACAGAAGAATGCTGAAGATAAGGTGGGTAGATCACGTAACTAATGAGGAGGTATTGAATAGGATTGGGGAGAAGAGAAGTTTGTGGCACAACTTGACTAGAAGAAGGGATCGGTTGGTAGGACATGTTTTGAGGCATCAAGGGATCACAAATTTAGCATTGGGGGGCAGCGTGGAGGGTAAAAATCGTAGAGGGAGACCAAGAGATCAATACACTAAGCAGATTCAGAAGGATGTAGGTTGCAGTAGGTACTGGGAGATGAAGAAGCTTGCACAGGATAGACTAGCATGGAGAGCTGCATCAAACCAGTCTCGGGACTGAAGACCACAACAACAACCATTTTGTCAAATAGTTCAAATGGCTCTGAGCACTATGGGACTTAACATCTATGGTCATCAGTCCCCTAGAACTTAGAACTACTTAAACCTAACTAACCTATGGACATCACACAACACCCAGTCATCACGAGGCAGAGAAAATTCCTGACCCCGCCGGGAATCGAACCATTTTGTCATCTGTGCGACAATCTAGAGAAGGAACTACAGTGCAGTCTTCTTCTGTGAAACAGCTTTGGAAAAAGACATTTAGTATTTCGGCCTTTAGTCTGTCATCCTCTGTTTCAGTACCATTTTGGTAACAGAGTGTCTGCATATTTTGTTTTGATCCACCTACCGCTTTGACATAAGACCAAAATTTCTTAGGATTTTCTGCCAAGTCAGTAAATAGAATTTTACTTTCGAATTCATTGAACGCCTCTTGCGTAGCCCTCCTCACACTACATTTCGCTTCGCGTAATTTTTGTTTGTCTGCAAGGCTTTGGTTATGTTTATGTTTGCTGTGAAGTTCCCTTTGCTTCCGCAGCAAACTCGGTTGTTGTACCACGGTGGCTCTTTTCCATCTCTTACGACCTTGCTTGGCACTTACTCATCTAACGCATATTGTACGATGGTTTTGAACTTTGTCCACTGATCCTCAACACTATCTGTACTTGAGACAAAACTTTTGTGTTGAGCCATCAGGTGCTCTGTAATCTGCTTTTTGTCACTTTTGCTAAACAGAAAAATCTTCCTACCTTTCTTAATATCTCTATTTACGGCTGAAATCATCAATGCGGTACCCGCTTTATGATCGCTGATTCCCTGTTCTGCGTTAACTGTTTCAGATAGTTCGGGTCTGTTTGTCACCAGGAGGTCTAATATGTTATCGCCACGAGTCGGTTTTATGTTTAACTGCTCAAGATAGTTTTCAGATAAAGCACATAAAAAAATTTCACTGGATTCTTATAATATAGAGTCAAATTTACAGAGAACTTGTCAGTAAGAGTTCGTTTATCAGTATGGTATTGCACCCTATCTGGCCTGGATGCAACCACTGAGTCGGTTTGGAAGAGTGTCATAAAGCCTTTGTATCCACTCTTGAAGCAAACTGGCTCACAACTTGTGTGACTGCTCCCTGATAACCTGCATACTGTCTCTGGAATAGAATTAACGTCTGAGATTGTCTCACACAAGTTCAATCGTGGACAGATCTGTCGCTATTGCTGCCTATGGGAGTATCTCGAAATCAAGCAGGTGCGAGGGCACGCTGAAAAGTAATCCCGACCTGGTCCTATCCGATTTTCATCTGTTTCCAAAACTTACAGAACAACTTTAAGGACTTCACTTTAATAGCGATGAAGCAGTGCAGGTAGAGGTGAGGTTATCAAAAATCTCAAAAATTCTCTTTGGAAGAACTGTGTTCGTCACCAGGATGACTGGGAAATAAATATGTGGACATGAAGAATCAAAATCTAGCATGTTAATAAAGTTGTTTTGCATAAAAAGCTTTAAGAGCTTTCACATAAAAATTCGGAGGCATTACTTTCCATCACGCTATGTGTGGAAGATCGTTGTCCTGTTGGAAAACGGCGCCCACTATACTTTCTCATGATGAGAATATTTGAGGACGCAGGATGTCTTTGACGTATCGTTGTGTCATCAGATTCCAGTCAGACAATGGCAGCCATGACCTAAAGTAATAACCGATGGCTCCTCACACCATGACGGCAGGAATAACACCGCTGTGCCTCTCCAAAACATTAGATGAATGGGACCTCTACTCAGTTTCTTGTCCCATAGATCTTTCGAATGATTTTTTATCGAAATTATGTGGAACAAGTTAGTTTACAGTATATGTCTACACGATTAGAGGTAACATTAAGAACACATTATCCTATTCATGCAAAATAACTTAAGAACAAGATTCTTTACTGGCTAACAGTTTTTAAATAGAAATTTATCCATGGAATAGAAGGAGTTTTCCAGAAGAAACTACTTTAGATTAGTTTTATAACTTACTTTTCTACATGTCAGACATTTTGTATAATGTAGCAAATTATATTGAACTGCTTTGGGAGCCACTGACAGTTTTAATATTCGTGTTGTAGGTATTGACATCATGGGTCTTAAATTTTTGTGGATTATGTATGACGAATTTCGGAGGAGAATATTTGTATTCGGACGTTGCAGTTCTTCAACCATTTTGAAAGGTATGTACATTACGAAATCGGGTGAACACCACATATTATACTTACTGCAGGGTTTTATGTAATCAGTACTTTATTTCGAAGTGGTGAGTCACCACACAAAATTATTCCATAAGAGAATATGAACTGGAAATATCCAAACTGAGTGAGGAGGTTGACTCATTTCTTTCCAAGAGTAGCAATTATACAAGGAGCAGAAGCAGCTGAACTTCAATGTTTGAGAAGCACAGTAATATGCTTCTCCATTTCAAGTTTTCATCAAAATGTGCACCCAAAAATTTGGGGCATTCTACCCCACTTACTGACTTCTGGTGATCAATTGTTGGTATGACTCTATTTGCTATACAAAATTGAATACAGTGAGTTTTCTCGAAAACTAGGGAGAGTTCATTTTTAGAAAATCACTTAATGATTTTTGAAAACCATCATTAACAATCTTTAGTTGCTTTCTCTCAGATTGGATTTATTATAAGAATATTATCGTCTGCAAAATGCACCAATTCTGCTTGTTGAATGTTATGTGGAAGGTAATTCACTTATATGTGGAACAGGAGTGGGCCCAAAATTGAACCCTGTGGGACTCCCTTTGTGACTTATCCTTACACAATAAGGTTCTGCCCTTCCAACATAGTTTGAATTACATTCTGTTTGTTAAGTCACCGCCATAATCTTTGATTGTGGTCGTCTAGGAAAGTGGAGATCCGTGATACACCTCCAAACACAATACAATGCCACCGATTAACAGTCGGTGCATATCGGTCATAATACAACTCCAGACACAGCCATTTGTGCTGTGATTCAAGAGGCGATGGTCCCTAGTCCAGCTGCTGGTGGTCTCTGACCAGTAGCATGGTACAACACAAAATGTCGCAGGGTGAGAGGTGAGAGGTGCAGATGCGAACGGTTGCAATGTGCTTGGTGCACTATGCGGTGATTCTTCTTTGTGGTGGTCCGCCCCCCACATTCCTAAGCAGTTCAACATTGGGCTACTGTCAAATTTGAAAGTCCAACAAATCTGGATATTGCATCTTTCGCTAGCTAGTGAAATGGACCCCCCAAGAAGGTCCCTTTTAAACTTTGTCAGTTGCTTTTAACGCTGTCTCACACTACGACACGGCATTTCCTTGTCCTCCACAATGCTCACTAAACATCTGACACTGTTCACGCCGACAACGTACCATTTTTAAACTACGGAAACGTGACGCCCAGAGCTCCGATTAGCTGTGGGATTGCCCTGTTGCCGTTCGTCGGTTGACAGGCTGCGCTATGGCTGTCGGTTCACGAAGAGGAATTAATGGATCGCATTCAACATGCCGCCTATCACACCAGAGCACTGCCAGGAATCTTTGAAAGAGTTCGACAGAACTACGTTTGATGTTTCCAAGCTTGTGTCTCTTCAGAGAGTCGCCAGTTTGAGAACATGCTTTAAGTAAACAGTGTCCTAGCTACAAAAAAGGCCCTTTTCTGGGCCGACAGAATTTGTAAAAGACTTTCTGTACTCGAACTTATCAGCTGTTGATGGGTTTGTCCCCGGTACTTCTTATCATGAAGCTACAAGAGATGTGTCGGAACCCCAGCGGATTCGCCCCCAGGCCCCCAGATTGGAAGACTGGCGCGCTACCAACGAGCGTTGTCCAGAGCATCCGGCAACAGCCCAATCCCGCGGCCAATCAGAGCGCGTGGCGCAAGTTCCCGTAGCGTAAAAATTGTGCGTTGTCGACCTACACAACAGTAGTAATTTTGGTTCCTACTGGCATCAGCTATCCAGAGTTAAAATTTTGAGACACAATTTTCTACACCCTATACAGCTTACCAGGTATGGTAACAGTATTAAATATGAACAACACTAATGCACTCTGGTGGCCGTTCTGCCCGTCACAAAGAAATGTAACCCTAATCGTTTATATACCCACCGACGATGAGTACGTTACGAAGTTCCATCAACATGCGACCATGTCATCTGGGCGCTTCACTTGCTTTGTCAGGCAGTGTACATTATGAGTGTACAAGCTATGGCGGCAGCTTAGAGCGGCAGTTTCCCGCCTCAGAGCACATGGCTGGCGGTTGCTACGTGGCTGTGGCGAGTGGCCAGCGTTTACGCGGTCTTGGAAAAACCCGAGCGCTTGGCATGAGCACGTATCGCCGTGATTTAGCGCTTGGATGAATTTATACTCCAGAGAAAAATTGATAAAAACAGAACTAAGAGTGATACGGAGGTGTGAGTTGGCACTCATGCACAGAGAAATATGTAAAGATAAATTATCTATACGCGCAACAAAAATATATAAAACTTTAAAAGTTATTGTCGTCTTAAAACTTGTAAATTTATGAAAGTTCAAAAGTTAATACCTCGGCAATGTTAGGCAGATTAATATAAAGAAAGTGTCTACGGATGCGTCTAGTAGAGCTGCATCGAGCAGTCATAGCCGAATTAGGAAAACAGGTACCATTTTTGAATGAGAGGTCGGAATATGGGATTCGACTGAGAGAAACCGTGTTTTTGGTAATAAATAAATTTAAAGAGACGAAACTAGCGACAGCATTCCGAAGTTTAAAGAGGTAGATGAGTAATTAAGTATGTATTTTTATTTTTTTATCTATGTTTAGTATCAAAAATCCGGGAAAAATAATATCACGCCACAAGAACATTATTTGTGTAAAACGGTGGCAGATACAAAAAATTAGACATTAAATTGTTATTATCCAGAAAATTTCCGTATTTTTCAATGTATCATATGTGTTTTTGTGTCTAGTTTTAGAATATGCGTAATTCTTTTTGTCAAACATTGTTTTGAGTTAGACAGTCGTTTCGAGGGAACATAGGGCGGCCATCTTTGATAACAGGGGAGTTGGTTCTGAGCGATGCTAAGAGCTGGACGTGCCGCGCGTCTGGGGGTAGTAGTGGGTTGGTAGACACGTTCGAAAGCGATTAAGTGGAGCGGAATATAGTGGTTTAGGACAGCAGACAAGAGTGTACTTTGTGAATTGTAAACAGACTGTCGAGTACCGTGATCGCGAATATGAATTTTATAGTGAAGTATTGTAGCATCAGTTATTAATGGCGCTTACGTAAGAGCCCTTCAGACTGCATTTTAAGTGTTTAGTGAATATATTCAAAATAATAATAATAATAAACCACTTGGTTACGTTATAAATCAAAGTGAGTGACTCAATATTTTAAATTTCACCGCAATACCTGCTTGCACTGTTTTGTTATGTTTTATTTCAGCTTAAAAATTGAGTTTTCGGCACGTGTGTGCTGGCACCGTATGACGAAAAACGTAGCCAAACATTGAGACCAGCCACATCTCCGGGCCACTCAATTAAGCTGAGTGTAACAAATACATATTTTTTCGCGCCATAGCACGTGGGGGCTCCAGCCAAACTATTCAAACTTCTATGTGTAGTGCCAAGTACCATCGTAACAGCCTGGAAGCAGGTGGTTTCCCTAAATCATCAAAAGCACAACATTCTTGTAGGAATCGGAACCTGTTTTCTCAAAGCCGTCTGCGTGCTTTTTTCCGATATGTAGGTGATAATTTTGTTGTTTGAGTTCATGACAGCAAGAATTTGATCGACTTTTTAGAAGTCTTGAATTCATTACTCCCGAATATTTATTTCACGATGGAGATGGAAAAGGATGGCTCTCTTCCCTTCCTTCCCATGTTGGTCAGGAGCAATATTGGAAGCCTACTTACGTTGACTTGTACCTGCACACTGAGTAGTTGTCACCATCCGGCTCAACTTGATGGGGTACTTCGCACCTTGCCTCATAGAGCCCAAATCATCTCGGACCCTGACAGTTTGTCAGCTGAGTTAGTCCATCTCTAAGTCAATTTTCGTCAGAATAGTTATAGTGGGAGACAGATCAGACCTGCTTTGCGCTATCGGCCAACTGTGCACAGGGTGATGGATGACAATACCGAGGTGGCACCAAAGTCTACGGCTTTTTACCTTACGCAGGGAGCGTTCCGATCAGGATTGGTCGTTTTTTGCGGAAATATGATGTGAAGTGCGTTTTTCGATCACCATCTAAGACCAGGTCCCTTTAGGTTCTGTAAAGGATGATCTTGGTTTGCGTAAGGCAGTTGTCTGCCGTATTCCTTGCAGCTGTGGCACGTCATGTGTTTGTCAATCAGGTCGGTGGAGGACCGCTGTATGGAGCATAAGAGGCACACACACAACAGCCGAGCAAACCCGCAATTGCAGAACATTGTCTTGGCACCGGTCATCCCATGGAATATAACAACGCGGAGATTTTTGGCGTGTATTTCCAGCTATTGGGTTCAAATGGTTCAAATGGCTCTGAGCACTATGGGACTTAACATCTATGGTCATCAGTCCCCTAGAACTTAGAACTACTTAAACCTAACTAACCTAAGGTCATCACACACATCCATGCCCGAGGCAGGATTCGAACCTGCGACCGTAGCAGTCGCGCGGCTCCGGACTGAGCGCCTAGAACCGCTAGACCACCGCAGCCGGCCCAGCTATTGGGAAAGTCTTGTTAAGGAAGCTGTTGAAATTAAATTAACAGAGATAGTGGTTTTTGCTTAATGTCTCCTTGGAATCCTACTCTCTCCCTCGTCAAAAAATAGAGGGACATAGTTGATGCTACCGCACGAGTTGATTATTAATTTCACCATGGATAACTTCTCACGTTGGTCATCTACGGTTTGTGATGGCTCCAGTGTTTAGCGTGTGTGAGTTCCGCCTTTCCGGAGTTTCTCTGAAAACCGAGTCTTTAAATTCTCTTGCACCTCACTTACTTGCTGCAGTTATGCCTTGAATATTACAGGGTGCGTTCCTGTCGAAATACAGGCGGTTGTCGACGACTTCACCTGGCTCCACTTCTGTAAGTTATTTGAACACAGTGAGTTTGGCTGAGTGTGTAATTCTCACCGTCCACAGCACTGAAGATAATGTTTGTGGGTCACCTACTGCTAAGCGACGTCGTTGGTCTTGAGCGTTTATCCACGCTAAGTTTCTTGAGCATCGTGTAAGCGGTTTCCTCGTGCTCTGGAATCGTTTCGCTAACCTTTCTACGAAACAGTCGCTTCTAGGTTGTTTCTCTGCTAGTGGCTTTATTTCAGTTCGACCCAGTGGGCTGTTGATGCGCCTTTCTTGCGCTACTCTGTTTGGCGAACGGTGGGTGATTTATAACCTATTGTGTTCATGTTTGATGATTGAAATTTATTAAAGCATTCTGCTGGTCGTTAATGTGGAGAGGCTAATCTGAGTATGTGCCGAAACGTTGCTTTTTATCCTCTGTGATGGCTTTTGGGGACGGCGTTAGTAACACTGCTTACTTTTGTTGATTAGATAATACTCAATAAAGCGCCAGACCTTTATTTCCTCAGTAGAAGCTACAAACAGCATGGCCAGGGCATTGAGTGAGCTCTGTCGTTCTAGACTAAGATTATCACTATAAGATTGAATGGTGAGTAGGGCTAGCATCTGACTGCGAATTAAGGGACTATATATTGCGGTTTTTCCCAATCAGACTAGGCAGGTTACTACCTGTTTAAGTTGTTATTAAACTAGGGCCAGTGCCAAAAATCTAGAGCTGCCTAGCACGAAATTATTCGTAGGGCGCGTTATCCATTCTAAGTAGTGTTTTTACGATGTGGCTAAGTATACAAGCGGACCAGATTCGTAAATCTAATAGTTAGGCACTTGGTGTCCTTTCAGTGGCTGGCATAATTGAATCTCTGTTTATCTGTGCAGTCATGTGCGTGTTACGTTGTGGTGGTGTCTCGTAGCTATGTGTCTTTGTGGACAAAGCTGATCATAAGCTACGATGTACTGCTAATTCGGTTTGTTTGTCAAGCTTCAAGGCCCAAAAATTTAAAGTTATTAAAATTGTTTGGTGAAATGCCCTCAACTCACATAGTTCCTTTTTAAGTATCAAAGCATTTTTACACTTAGAGTTCATTTTAAAGTAGACCTCTTTTAGCCCAAATATTCAGATTTAGATATCTCAGTCAGTCCTTGGTGTCTTTTGCGGTGCTATGCTTTGACAAAGTATTCTCTTTACCTGCCGTGTCACTTCGAATAAGACACTTGACCTTTCTATAGTTGTCCCCCCCTTCGTACTCACGACTTAAAAAAAAACTACTGACTGCCAGAGCCGGCACTGTTCTGCTTGTATTGAAGCAATGGCAGTGCCTGGAAACTTGTGGAGAGCGCCGGAGTGACGCATGTGCAGAAGACGAGTTGGGCAGCTCCTAGCAACTCCGTCTCGCCGCGGGATCGAGTGACGTCAGCTGGCGCGAAGGGCCGGCGTCACGTTTGAAACCGCCACTCCTGCGCCCCTAGAAGCATCAGGCCTCCGTCTTTTACTTTACCTCTTTGTTCAAAGTCCGGCTCCATGCCCTACTAAGTGGGTATCCTTAGTCCCTGTTCAAATGGTTGCTGTTTATTCTAATTTCGGTAGCTCCTTTTAGCCGGCCGGTGTGGACGAGCGCTTCTAGGCGCTTCAGTCTGGGACCACGCGACCGCTACGATCGCAGGTTCGAATCCTGCCTGTGGCATGGATGTGTGTGATGTCCTTAGGTTAGTTAGGTTTAAGTAGTTCTAGTTCTAGGTGACTGATGACCTCAGATGTTAAGTCTCATAGTGCTCAGAGCCATTTGAACCATTTTTTTTAACTCCTTTTATAACAGAGTTCCAATATAATGGTGTTTCAGTCAAAAGTCTGGTATTTTTCAGGTTGTATTTTATGCTCGTTTTCTAGGCAATGTTCAGCCACAGCCGAGTTCTCAAGTTCTCTTCTTTTAGTACGTTGTGATTACTCTGCACAACGTTCAGCAGGAGTGCGAATATACGATAGAAGCAATGACCTGAATACAGCGGACAACCTAAATTTTAAATTTTATAAGAGGGTAGGACACCTTATAGAAATATCTTTTAATGATATGGAAATGAATGTTCTGCATAAGGATTTACAATATAGCGTAAGTAAAAAATTTAATGATTGTGCAGTTAAAAAGATTATCGCCTCCACCAAAGTAGCCGTTCACATGGCTGAAGTCAGTCAAATGACAAGTAAGGTGGGTACAATAATTAAGAATAAGGTAGACAGATCAAACCGTGTAAATAACACTTCTAGTGCTTGTAACAAGAGGGTCGCAAAAGACGTCAGTCAGAAACTAGATGACAATAAGGCAATATGCTTAAGAGCAGATAAAGGGAATACTCTACTAATAATAAAACAGGTGATATACTAAAACTAAGTTTTCAAATATTTTGATGGAAAAATATTGTAATGATATAATAAGACCTCACTGCTAGGTTCAATGAATTGATTAAACATAAATTAAAGCAGTGTGATATTTTCTTCAGAGTATGAGATAAGGGAATGCATAGCAATGAGTACCAGTACTAAATTAAGGGCACTCCCAAAATACATAAAGAAAACGAACCTATTCGCCTAACTGTTTACTGATAAATAGCCCAGCATATTTTTAAGTAAAAAATTTGACAAGATTATTAAGGAATTTTTCACCTGGAAAGAAACTTACACAATCGAAAACTCGAGGTAAATTACCTCACAGTCATTGAACATGACCAGTACTCAACTGTAAATTAGTGTCATTTGATATTTCTAATATGTATGCTATAATCCTAATATCGGAGGCAATTGAACTAATAAGGAGTAACTTTGTTAAATTTAAGGAAGTGTTACCTGCCGATATCTCTGAGATTATCGAACTTGTGGAAGTTGTAACCTCAAATAATTACTTTCAGTTCAGATATCAAATATATTTCCAAAATGACTGCGTGGCTATGGGAAGCTGCCTGGAAGGTACGCTAGTCAATAGTCTAGAAAGAAAACTGTTCAACAAGTCTGAACGAAATACCAGTAAAGTTAAACTGTACGATAGATATGTAGATGACTGCATTTTTCTGTTTGAAGGTTCTATGCAAGGAATTGATGATTTGCAAATTGTCCTTAATAATTTGCACCACAGTATAAAATTTACAAAAGGGGCTGTGGCAAACAACTATACTAACTACCTAGATCTACCCATTAAAAGATGGGAAAAGAGATGACAGTACAGATTCACTGCAGACCTACTACTACAGATTGCATCATAAATTCAACATCATGGCATCCAGATTTCCATAAGAAAGCCCACTTTCATTTACTGATTAGCAGACTGACAACATTACCATGAGACTTACTGAAATCGTTGAAGAGGTATGAATCTTAAAAGGTTACTGTAAATAAGGGCTACAACCCCTCAATAGTAACCAGTCTCCTGAAAACAAAAAAGACAAATAAACCAAAGCAAGAAGTACAACCAATCAAGTTAACTGAGGAGTAACATTAAACGATGAATTGGGTCTTTACCCTATATGGGTGCAGTTTCCACTAAAATTGCCTCATTATTTAAAAATATAGAGGTGTAGATTTCATTTAAAACCAACGACAATTCAAGCAAACAACTGAGACAACACAAAAAGAAAATAGATCGCTGCATAAAATCTGTAGTATACAAGATTAGTTGTGGGTAATGTGATAAATGTTATGTAGGCCAGACTGGCAGACAGATATAAAGAGCATTCAGCTTATGTCTGAGGGACTGTATCATGACATTTCTAATACTGAACAATCTATGCACATACTACATGTTACCTAAAAATAAAATATGAACTATTTAGAAGAAATAGAAATATATGGTATTTTGTCTAAGGCTCCTGACACAGTTCTCAATGATCAAAAAGACCTTAGAAGTAGTAAGTTCTTGGAAAATTTCATATACTTGTTGTAGCGTTTTTAGTAGTTTATGTAATGAAATGTTTTATCTAAAGTAGGGTTGTTGGTTGGTTTTTTATAGCTATTAGGATTCTAATGTATAGTCTACCAATACATAGATTTTACAGTGTCTTCCAGATGTACAGATAATTGTTTGTGCCACTTTCCTTACCATTTTCCTCCCTTTCTTTGCTTCTCACTACATAATGGTTAACAGTAGTATTCCATCTCTGCCGTTCTTAGCCCCGAATAGTTACACGACTGATTTGTACCATGACTGTGGGCCCTCACAAAAAAAGTGATGTTAGACTTCGAAATATCATCCCATTGTTATTAGTACTTCATGTTGGATGTGCATAGATTCTTAACACAAGTATGTGTATGTAAGATTTTTCACACTAATGTATTTGGTGAATGCTTCTGTGAAGTAGAACGTTCTCGGTAATTCTCTGTACAATGTATTTCATTTGCTAATGTAAGTTCGACTATTACTGCTAGTAGTTAAATTACTGCTAGCTTCCCATACTTCCCCCTCTTTGGTAATGCAACTGTATGTAACTGAATCATATAATGACTGTTAGTGTTGATTGTATCACTTAGAGGTTCTGGCATTTCCCATGATCTAGCAAACTTCTCTGTGTTACCCTTGCGTGCCTCTGTTATTAATAAGATATGATGAACATTATTCACTTGTGAATATAGTTGCGTTAAAGTTTAGTTCTTTCATTAGGGCTCTACTGCCCCATGTTCTGTAGTTACAATCCATTTGTATGAATATTACAGTTACCATACATGCCCTATTCCCTCAATGTATATGAGGTTCTCACATGGTGACTACATTGTAACATATTCGTGTGAATGCATGTTGAAAGGTGGCTACACTGAGTCACAGCGCCAGAGATTGCGCCAAAGAGTTTTATTCCGCCGCCTCCACTGGCAGTGCTTATCGAGATGTGGTAGTAGTCAGTGCTTGTTGAGATGTGGTAGTGGGGAATTCTTGTCGACAAGTCGTGGTGGAGAGTGCTTATCGAGATGTGGTAGTAGTGAATCGGTGTTGAGATGTTGTAGTAAGGAGTGCTGGTTCCATGTTTTATGCAGTTGTTTTATGGGCTAGACAGCAGATGTAGTTAGAATGGAGATATTGTAATGATCAGAGTGCTTTTCGTCAATATATATGAAGGTAAAAAATTCCCTATTTTTCATTATTTCAGTGTCTTAAATAATGCGTCATTACAGGTTCAGTCAACAAAGCATCTGGCTCGTGTTCTTATATTAGAGTGTAATTCTGATTTCCTTACGCAATTATAGTATTTCTATTTTTTTTAATTACTTCAGTATAAATGGTATTTAAAATTTCTTGTCTTATTGAAGAAGAACCGTGCCAGATGTGTACGTTGAATCACACTTCCACACACAGAACAGTTACACTTGTGCTTTGGTTTCGTACATTTTATAGTTGCTGGGGACTTAATTAATTAATTGTGTTAACGAAAATTTTCTTTCATTCTTTGTCGTTATTCTGTGCAGTCAGATTGCGTACTAAAACTAGTCAGGGCCAACCGTTTACGACACTTCGTAATCGGACATACAGCGACTAAAATTTAAAAAAAAATTGTTTGCATAATATATAATTAAGCCCCCATGCACGTGGCGACCGCTGCTTCGGATCGTCCCTTGGAATTCTTCTGATTGTAAAAATAGCAGACAGTAGTATTGTTGTAGTAATTTGTAGTTTGGTAACTGTAGTCTATATTGCATGTGTAGATTCGGTAATTGTCATTCTTCTAATGGTATTTTGCAAAATTTAATTTTTGATGTCTTTTATACGCGTTTGACAATTTTGTGCAATTGTGAAAATTTCAATTGTTCGTTAATCGTGTTTGACGGAAGCATTTCGTGTGAACGGTATTGTTGGAGATAAAGAGTCATTGTGTGTAATTTTCTTACAGTGACGAATTTTTTATGTTTTGTAAATGATTACGCGGTCAATGAAACAGGCAAAAATGATGAATAGTCAGAATAACGAAATTGTTGACATGGCGAACTCGCCACCACAGGACAACAGTATGATGAATAATGGAGTTGAAAACAATTTAATAAGCAGGGAAAATAGTCCGGAAACAGTTCAAAATTTTTCACAATCGAAAAATTTTCAGAACGAGATTAACGACAAAAGATATGGAGCAGTTAATGAGTGCAATATTAAATTTGGGATCACAGTTGGAATCTGAATTAAAAACAGAGATAGGAAGAATTAACACGAAGATAGAAACTTTGACAATACAGTTAGGCTCACAAATAGGAACAATTAAAACCGAGATGGAAACAATGGAAACACAGTTAGGCTCACGAACAGGGACATGTTTCAAAAACATGAAAGGCGAATCAAAGAAAGAAATTAGAGAAGAAGTACAACCGATTTTGAATGCTCACAATAATACTTTAATTGCAGTAGAGATTAGACAAAAGGAACAGTATAGAGAACAGGAAGAAAGAGATCGCGTGATAGTACAAAAATTTTCAGAGTTAAATTTACAACGTGCACACGATAAGGAGGAAATATTTGAGAGAATCGAGGAATCCGTACCAAATGACAGAATAAATAATCTAACACAACAATATGAACAGTTAACTACCAAATGTGTTAATACTGAAACCCGAGTCGCGACACTTACGGAAGACGTAAATAAACAGAAAGAACAAATAGGTGATTTATCGGAAAGAGTTGAGGAGATTTCAGATAAATTGACAAGTTTTAGTTTAAATGGGGACAGAGATTCAGATGATACAGCTCCATTGCCATTTGCAGAAACCGAAGAGTACCAGAACATGAATAAGCATGTTGAAAATCAGGGAAAATTTAATGAACGCGTCAAAAGGGAATTTGAGGCATTACGAAAGCAAGTCAAACATATTGAAAGCGAAATCGTAGGAAAAGACAGCAGAAGAAATTTAGAATCACAGATAGCAGAAGGCTTTGAAGACAATAATTTATTTCATTTACGGGATGCAACAAGAGAGCGCCAGGCGCGTGAACTTGACAATAATCGACATTCGGACTAGGACAGACGCGGTAGGTCTTGTCGCCAGGAGGAGAAAACTTTGACTATAAACACTTCTTAACTGTTCGGAAATTTAAGATCTTTCGCAATTCTAAGAACGACATACATCCATGTTCATGGTTAGATCAATTTACGTACGCACTTCCACCAAATTGGCCACTGAGTCACAAACTGGAAATTATGTGCGGCTATTAAAGTCCTCAGGGGATTCACTACACTAAGTGAATATGTGCCGTAGCGTGCATAGGGCCCCGAGCTGTAGTGGTGCTATTTCCCTTTTAGTTTTCTGCACCGCTGCCTACTCTTTTACTATTCTTTGCATCTGTCAAACTAACTCTTCAACTATCCATCTATCTAGAGAGTCGGTAAAGATTAACCGGATATGACGATTTTACCCAAAAGAGATTTCGGAAATTACCGTTTGGACTTACTGTAACCTCAGCAGCATTCATTAGTGGTTTGAACGAAATTTTACCTTTTTATCTTCGTGACAATATTACTTCATATGTTGACGATATTTTTATTGCTAAACGTTCTTGGAGTGAGCATAACAAAATTTTGGATTCATTATTACGTATTTTTCAAGAGTTGGCATTACAGTGAACTTAGAAAAATCTGAATTTCTACAGAAGGTATTCTTCCTGATCCAGAAAAACTAGACGCTATTCGTAATTATGCTGTTCCTTCCACAAAACGTGATGTTCGTAGTTTCCTTGGTGTCTGTAATTTTCTTAGACGCTTTGTTAGATTGGACGATTTGGCCACACCTCGCTTTTGCGAACTATTTGGAACGTTCTTTTTAAACGAAAATCGGTCGACAACTCTGTTTGGTTAGTTTGTATTCCAGATGAGTGGGTTAATAAATTGATTTGGTACACACATTTCAGTTATGCACACTTTGGTCCCAGAAAATGCTTTCATAAATTACGAGAAAATTGCTTCTTCAGTAATATGGAAAAACGTATTCGATCTGTTCTTGCTAAATGCAAATTATGTCAAAAGGCTAAGCCGACAACTATTTCTCACAGAGCACCGTTGTTTCCTATCGTTCCAGCGAAATTAAAGGACATGGCTGCAGTCGATTTGTTCGGTCCAGTGATTCATTCTACTAATGGTTTTGCGTATTTTTGGTAGCAGTGGAACTGACATCAAAATATGTGTGTTTTACACCGTTACGCAAAGCAACAGCTCGTTCAGTATCTAATGCTTTCATCAAACATTTTCTTAAAGAAGTGGGTCATGTTGATAAGGTTATATCAGATAATGGATCACAGTTTCGCTCTAAAATTAGGCTTCGTACTCTACGGCGTCGTAAGATTAAACCAATTTTCATTTCACTTTTTCACCCTCAATCTAACGCTTCAGAGAGATGGATGAAGGAAATCAATAAATTGTGTCGTCTTTATTGTCATCAGAATCACAGAACGTGGGATCGGTATCTTCATATTTTTCAAAACATTCTGAATGAACTTCCTAATGATTCGACTTCTTTACCGCCTATATTAATATTAAAAAATAAAGCACCGACGAATCGCATTTCTGAAATCGTTCCTTTTCCGCCTTCACGAAAACTGCGGCATTCAGAAGTTGTCAACCTGGCTCTACGAAATATTGCATCTGCGGCTGCTAGAAGAGAGAAATCAGCTAAACGTCCTGGTCGTTTAAAAACCTTGTCAGTTGGTCAAAAGGTGTTAATTAAGTCTCATCGTTTGTCTCACAATGGAAAGGGCTTGTGTCGCAAATTTTTTCTGCTTTATAACGGTCCATATAGAGTTCGCAAAATTATTCATGATAACACTGTCGAAGTAGAAACTCTTAAATCTCGACGCTCTAAGGGAATACATCATACATCTAACGTTAAAATTTTTGTGGAATGATATACTTTTGAAAATTTTTTGTGGAATGACATACTTTAGAGAAACTAACAGCTACATGTAAACATGCAGAGAATACAAGGATACCGCGCTGTGTTTTGGCGGCGGCACATACTCAAAGCAACAGTCAAGTCTGCGCGCCGCACAAGGCAGTCGTTGACCGCAAACAATTACTTCCTACGTCACGCGTACCTACAGCTGATCGAGCGCTCAGTGCGAATGCACTGACAGCCGTAAACAAATACACAGTGTATTTTCTCTGATTAAATTCGGTATAAAGCTATAGTGACTTGATAAATTATGTTATTAACGTTCAGTATTTTTCAGGATACGGTTGTATAAAATATTTAAGAACTTCAGGTAAATTCTGTGTGTGTCCGACGTTAAGAGGACTTGCTATCGAGAAATTTTCAGGAAGAATGTAATTTCCAAGAAGAAACTAATAAACCAAAAAGGTAACTATTAATTGAGTTTATTTTTCAGGTAACATATTTCCACTTAGGTACGGACTTTAGACGTAATTTGCTGCTGGCGATAACGTAATTCATACTTTGTGCTAAATTTCATGTTCTATGAATTTACTTGTGAAGCGACGTGCTTGCGTACATTAACTGATTTTGACAAAAATTGATTAATGAACAGGGTTGTTACTTGTGTATATTATGCATCGCTTGGTTGCTATGCTTTTTCACTGTCACATTATTTTTTTTATGTGCCAGCTGTGCTTATTTATTTAAATTATAATTGTCACTTGATTAATTGTGCTGATGTGGTTATGTATGAAAGTTATACTTTGTGATTTATCTGCTTGCGCCTTCATGTTTACTTATTAAGATTACATACGAACATTTATTTGCTTATGCTGATATGATGCTAATGACTTGTTTATTACGTAAGATATATGTTTGCTGCTGTGCGTATGGATTGCATATTTATACATTTCTGTTTGTTGTCATAAATACTCTTTAATATGGTATATAGAAATGCTGATATACGGTGTACGAACATGGAGTATAGGTCACACTATGGTATTAATTATAGATTATTCGCTTGGCAGAGCCTCGTTGTAGGAATTGTGCTGCATCCACTTGTTGACATTCTGTTCTCTACTGGTATATTTACTCGCTATTGCATGTTTTGCTTACGCTCAGTGCCTTGTATTTTTAAGATAAGAAAATGAACTGCTATAATTCGACGAACGACATTGGTACAAGGAACTTCGTTGAAGTCACATGAGCTGGAGGTTTTATGGAAGCTGTATAAATTTATGCTAATAGGAAGGAAGCTAACGACATGACATACCAACACTAGGGTTAGACCATTGACAGTTATTACACTACATTCTTCGTGAGCAATTGAAATAGCAAGCGAAACTTGACACAAAAAATACTCCACATGTTTGCTTCTGCCATGATTCTTGAAGTGGTGTACACACTGTGAAATATTATGATCATTCACACTCCGTAATCGTACTTAATTACTGAGAGTTATTCGAACTAAAGTCTGCTAGAGGTCATGTATGCATTTCTTTTATTTAATGATGGACAAGGTAACCAAAATGTATTTTGTGATTCATAATGAGTAGAAGATATGGGTCAGATGGATTACATAGAGGTTGTGTGTGGACATTGTGTCTACGGATTGTATGGGATGATGAAGTTTGCACTAGGATTTTATCTGTACTTGTTCGAGGAGACTGACTAGAGGAAAGAATTGTTACGGAAGTGAAATGATATTGGTAATAAGGTTTATATGTATCAACGTATTGAAGAGGTATTATTGAAGTATTGAGATTATGTGAAGTTGATGATTATTGGAGTTTTGGTGGACAAGAGGTAAGGTAAATGATATTGATGATAAGATTTATATGTATCGACGTAAGAGGTATTATTGAAGTATTAAGATTATGTGATGCTGATGATTATTGGAGTTTTGATGGATAAGAGGCAAAGTAAGTGAGGAGCATTTTTTTTTTTTTTGTTGGTTTATATGGAACAAGGAGGATGAAGATGGCAGACTAGAACACTAAAGTGGAAGGAAGATTGTCTACACACACTTTGTTAAATCAATAAGTAGTACATACTTTTTTTGGAGAGAGGAAGCATTTGCATATCTTGGCACGCTGACAGTTGTTCAGCAACCGTACATTTTGATCTGGCTTGGCAAACATTGGTCTTGACATGATGACTATGACGTTGACTAACTATTATTGACTGTTATACATTGCTGCCACTACTACTTGATACACATGTCGAACATCAAATCTTTGACAGAATTGTATTTACACAGTTAACACTATTCAATTACACAGTAGCACTTAATGTGGATGAAAGATGAGTGAGTGTGTTTTGTGTGTTTTCCCTTCCTAATCCCAGATAATTGGTACCGACCTATCTCCTAAATATTATTTTACTTGTTTGTTGTGGCTTGCACTGACACCCATAAATATTATAGGTTTACTGATATTTGTTTATTTGTAATAGTAATATGACAATTATCTGATATCATTTGTGTGTTTATTATAATTTGTATGTTTAGTGTAAGAGCATTGATAATAATTTTGTAAAAGCAATTGTGTGTGCATTCAAACTGTTGTTCACACCTGCGCCTATTCAACATTGATGTGTGACACTTAGAAATGTTTAATTTCTGTTGATGAATTGTGTGATTAGTGATAGTGAATATTATGGACTGTTACTTGCACTTTTTCTACATGATTGGTGCCACTAGGACATGTTTAATTTCTGCTGATAAACTCTAATGAACTGTGTGATTAGTGATAGTGAATATTATGGACTGTTACTTGCACTTTTTCTACATGATTGGTGCCACTAGGACATGTTTAATTTCTGCTGATAAACTCTGATGAACAGTGTGATTAGTGATAGTGAATATTATGGACTGCTGTCTGCACCTGCTCAACATTGCTGGATGCCACTGATGAAACTGTTCCTACTGACATAATGTCACTTGTTGCTGTCTGCACCTGCTCAGCATTGTTGGGTGCCACTATTGGAACTGCTTCTACTGAAATGATGTTACTTCTTGCTGTCTGCACCTGTTCAACATTACTGGGTGCCACAGATAGAACTGCTTCTACTGAAATGAAGTCACTTATTGGTGTCTGCACCTACTCAACATTGCTGGGTGCCACTAATGGAACTGTTTCTGCTGAATGATGTCACTTGTTGGTGTCTGCACCTGTTCAACATTACTGGGTGCCACAGATGGAACTGCTTCTACTGAAATGTTGTCACTTGTTGCTGTCTGCACCTGTTCAACGTTGCTGGGTGCCTCTGATGGACTGCTTCTAATGAGATAATGTCACTTGTTGGTGTCTGCACCTGCTCAACATTACTGGGTGCCACTGATGGAACTGTTTCTACTGAAATAATGTCACTTGTTGGTATTTGTACCTGTTGACCATTGCTGGGTGCTACTGCTGGAACTATCAACTACTTGTTTTTTTTTTTTAATCATTGAAAGCATTTCATGTGAACATTTGTATAAACTGATTTTTTGTGTATTGTATAAACTATTATGTAAAGTCGCATGTATGAAAGAATTTGTATTGCTTACTGTATTTTATATATTAGGTTATTTAAAGGTCAGTGCAAAGCCAAAATTTTATCTAATTATGTGATATTTACGTATTAATACTATCTTTTATTTTTGTCTGTATTTTTGTGGACGAATTTGGTGGTATTTTCACCACCAATGCTGGCAAAAATACCATCAAATTCTGGCCCGTGGAGGAAGGGCATATGAAAGGTGGCTACACTGAGCCACAGCGCCAGAGATTGCGCCAAAGAGTTTTATTCCGCCGCCTCCACTGGCAGTGCTCATCGAGATGTGGTAGTAGTCAGTGCTTGTTGAGATGTGGTAGTGGGGAGTTCTTGTCGAGAAGTAGTGGTGGAGAGTGCTCATCGAGATGTGGTAGTAGTGAGTCAGTGTTGAGATGTTGTAGTAAGGAGTGCTGGTTCCATGTTTTATGCAGTTGTTTGATGCGCTAGACAGCAGATGTAGTTAGAATGGAGATATTGTAATGATCAGAGTGCTTTTCGTCAATATATATGAAGGTAAAAAATTCCCTTTTTTTCATTATTTCAGTGTCTTAAATAATGCGTCATTACAGGTTCAGTCAACAAAGCATCTGGCTCGTGTTCTTGTATTAGAGTGTAATTCTGGTTTCCTTACGCAATTATAGTATTTCTATTTTTTTTAATTACTTCAGTATAAATGGTATTTAAAATTTCTTGTCTTATTGAAGATGAACCGTGCCTGACGTGTATGTTGAATCACACTTCCACACACAGAACAGTTACACTTGTGCTTTGGTTTCGTACATTTTATAGTTGCTGGGGACTTAATTAATTAATTGTGTTAACGAAAATTTTCTTTCATTCTTTGTCGTTATTCTATGCAGTCAGATTGCGTACTAAAACTAGGGCCAACCGTTTACGAGACTTCGTAATCGGACAAACAACTACTAAAAATTAAAATTATTTCCATTACTATTTAATTAAGCCCCCATGCAATGTATAATGATAAATAAAATATGATTTGCTAACATTCTTCGTCTCAGAAGCCCAAAATACAAATAATTCTTGTACTCACAGTAAATTTTGTAATATAATATGTTTCTAATATACTATGCTTGTTGACTTGCATCATAAACACAATATTTAACTGTTATACTAATACTATACTATACTAAGTTCGGAGGTCAGGTGAATACAGGGTTATAAATACAAAATAAAATAGAGGTAATGCAGGAGTAGGTTTAATAATGAATAAAAAAATAGGAGTGCAGGTAAGCTACTACAAACAGTATAGTGAACGCATTATTGTGTCCAAGATAGACACTAAGCCCACACCTACTACAGTAATATAAGTTTATATGCCAACTAGCTCTGCAGATGACGAAGAAACTGATGAAATGTATGATGAGATAAAACAAATTATTCAGATAATGAAGGCACACGAAAATTTAATAGTCATGGGTGACTGGAATTCGGTAGTAGGAAAAGGGAGAGAAGGAAATGTAGTAGGTGAATATGGATTGTGGGGAAGAAATGAAAGAGGAAGCCTCCCGGTAGAATGTTGCACAGAGCATAACTTAATCATAGCTAACACTTGGTTCAAGAATCATGAAAGAAGGTTGTATACATGGAAGAAGCCTGGAGATACTACAAGATATCAGATAGATTGTATAATGGTAAGACAGAGATTTAGGAACCAGTTTTTAAATTGTAAGACATTTCCAGGGGTAGATGTAGACTCTGACAACAATCTTTTGGTTATGAACTGGAGATTACAACTGAAGAAACTGCAAAAAGGTGGGAATTAAATGAGATGAGAGATGGATAAACTGACTAAACCATAGGTTGTACAGAGTTTCAGGGAGAGCATAAGGGAACAATTGACAGGAACGGGGGATAGAAAAACAGTAGAAGAACAGTGGGTAGCTTTGAGGGATGAAGTAGTGAAGGCAATAGGAGATCAAATAGGTAAAACGACGAGGGCTAGTAGAAATCTTTGGGTAACAGAAGAAATATTGAATTTAATTGCTGAAAGGAGAAAATATAAAAATCCAGTAAATGAGGCAGCAAAAAGGGAATAGAAACGTCTTAAAAATGAGATCGACAGGAAGTGCAAAATGGCTAAGCAGGGATGGCTAGAGGACATACGTAAGGATGTAGAGACTTATATCACTAGGGGTAAGATAGATACTGCCTACAGGAAAATTAAAGAGAACTTTGGAGAAAAGAGAACTACTTGTATCAATATCAAGGGTTCATATGGAAACCCAGTTCTAAGCAAAGAAGGGAAAGCAGAAAGGTGGAAGGAGTATATAGAGGGTCCATACAAGGGCGATATACTTGAGGACAATATTATGTAAATGGAAGAGGATGTAGATGAAGATGAATTGGGCGATATGATACTGCATGAAGAGTTTGACAGAGCACTAAAAGACTGGAGTCGAAACAAGGCCCTGGGAGTAGACAAAATTCCATTAGAACTACTGACAGCCTTGGGAGAGCCACTCCTGGCAAAACTCTACCATCTGGTGAACAAGATGTATGAGACAGGCGAAATACCCTCAGACTTCAAGAAGAATATAATAATTCCAATCCTAAAGAAAGCAGGTCTTGAAAGATGTGAAAATTACCGAACTATCAGTTTAATAAGTCACGGCTGCAAAATACTAACGCGAATTCTTTATAGACTAATGGAAAAACTGGCAGAAGCCGATCTCGGGGAAGATCAGTTTGGATTCCATAGGAATGTTGGAGCACGTGAGGCAATGCTGATCCTACGCCTTATCTTAGAAAATATATTAAGGAAAGACAAACCTACGTCTCTAGCATTTGTAGATTAGAGAAAGCTTTTCACAATGTTGACTGGAATACTCTCTTTCAAATTATGAACATAGCAGGGGTAAAACACAGGGAGCGAAAGGCTATTTACAATTTGTACAGAAACCAGATGGCAGTTATAAGAGTCGAGGGACAAGAAAGGGAAGGAGTAGTTGGGAAGGGAGTGAAATAGGGTTGTAGCCTATCCCCAATGCTATTCAATCTGTATATTGAGCAAGCAGTAAAGCAAACAAAAGAAAAATTAGGAGTAGGTATTAAAATCCATGGAGAAGAAATAAATACCTTGAGGTTCGCCGATGACATTGTAATTATGTCAGAGACAGCAAAGGACTTGGAAGAGCAGTTGAACGGAATGGACTGTCTAGAAAGGTGGATATAAGATGAACATCAACAAAAGCATAACGAGGATAATGGAAAGTAGTCGAATTAAGTCGGGTGATGCTGAGGGAATTAGATTAGGAAATGAGACACTTGAAGTAGTAAAGGAGTTTTGCTATTTGGGGAGCAAAATAACTGATGACGGTCGAAGTAGAGAGGATATAAAATGTAGGCTGGCAATGGCAAGGAAAGCGTTTCTGAAGAAGAGAAATTTGTTAACATTGAGTATAGATTTAAGTGTCAGGAAGTCGTTTCTGGAAGTATCTGTATGGAGTGTAGCCATGTATGGAAGTGAAACATGGACGATAAATAGGTTGGGCAAGAAGAGAATAGAAGCTTTCGAAATGAGGTGCTACAGAAGAATGCTGAAGATTAAATGGGTAGATCACATAACTAATCAGGAGGTATTGAATAGAATTGGGGAGAAGAGGAGTTTGTGGCTCAACGTGACTAGAAGAAGGGATCGGTTGGTAGGACATGTTCTGAGGCACCAAAGGATCACCAATTTAGTAAAAATCGTAGAGGGAGACCAAGGGATGAATACGCTAAGCAGATTCAGAAAGATGTAGGTTGCAGTAGATACTGGGAGATGAAGCAGCGTGCACAGGATAGGGTAGCATGGAGAGCTGTATCAAACCAGTCTCAGGACTGAAGACCACAACAACAACAACAATACTAATTATTACAATAAGAAACAGTATGATGCACTCTGCTTATATGTTGCCCATGGTTTTCCCAAATCAGTACATGTGACGAAGGTATTATGAACTGATGTAAACTGTTAACACATATGTAAGTGAGTTATATGAATATTATTATTATGGTTATTGATGTGATTATTCAACTTCTCCCGTCGTATTTCTTGCTCGAACAGTCCACGGGTGCGCTGACGCACTGAGCTCCTGAGCCGCGCTGCAGAATATATTGGGGCATCAAGGACTGCCCAGTCTGAGAATAGAAGTTCAAGCCATGTGGCTACGCCTTCAATAATAAAATTGACATTAAAACAATAGCTTTTTGGTTGTCATATTTTTTTGTGATTTTAAATGATTTAAAAATACATTAGCCGTGTGGTAAAATTCATTTATATATATTTTTTATTATTATTATTTTTTATTTTTTTTATTTTTTATATCTTTTTGTTTAGTTTTTTCCCATTCGCTCACACATTCACACAATCTATACATTCCACTCACACATACATATTACAGTTAACACATTCTCACGCTCATTCATTCACCTTTGATAAAATAATAATAATAAATAAATAAATGATAAATACAATAAAATAAGACTAAAATATAATTAAAATAAAATAAATTTTAACATTAAAATAAGTAAAATTAAAATTAAAGGTAAAATTATTGAAATGTTAAAATTACTATCATTATTAAAATTATATAAAAATATATATACAAGATGTGTAGTCTTGTTATTCACGTAGGTCATTGGGCCATCTGGTGGAGGCCAGGTAGTGCACCTTGTGTCCAAGTTGTCGTACAAGTTCGTTGGCTGACTGTTGCGTGTTTTCATAGAAGGTTTTTGCAGTGGTTCTGAATCGGTCTTTCAGATAGGGTATCCTGCGAGTTGGTGAAGTTCATTCGTTGGGAACCGGTATGGCAGATGGAGTGCTCTTTTCAGAGCACGATTCTGAATTCTTTGTAGCCGTTGAATGTGGGTTGGAGCAGCATTGCCCCACACAACAGCAGCGTAGTCTAAGATTGGTCGCACCAGTGTAAGGTACAATATCACCCCCAGTATTGATGGTAGTGTTGACGCTGGATTTAATAATGGGTAGAGCTGTACCATTCTTCTCCTGGCTTTCCCTCGAATATCTTCTATAAGAGGTTGCCATGTCAATCGCCTGTAAATGGTCACACTCAAGTAATTTACTGTTTTTGACCACGTGACTGGGGTGCCCCTTATCTCAATGGGCTGGATGTTAGGTGGAAGTGGTCTTCTACAAATTGCTATTGCCTGCGTCTTTGTGGCGTTGAAGGACAGTCACCATTTCGTTGCCCATTCACTCAGCTTATTACATGCTTGTTGCAGTTTTGTCTGGAGGTGTGCAGCATTCATACTTCGGGAGTAAATGGCTGCATCATCGACGTATAGAGATAAGTGTGTCCTGGCCGTCGATGGTAGGTCGGATGTATACAAGATGTATAACAGTGGTCCCATAACACTGCCCTGAGGTACTCGTGCTTTGATTGGTCTCGTGGACGATATACCATCTTGAGTACAGACATGAAATGTCCGGTTTTCTAAATAACTCTTCAGGAGTGTTGCGTGTGACACGAGGACCCCTACATCTAGGAGTTTATACAGGAGTCCCCCACGCCACACGCAATCAAAGACACGCGAAATATCCAGAAATACAGCCCCGAAGAGTTCTTTCCTTTCCATGGCGCTGAATGCTTCCTCAACTAGGCGTAGTAGCTGCTGGGTGGTGGAAAGGCCTTGGCGAAAGCCGAACTGGACGTCTGGTATCAGATGCTCTGCTTCCACATGCTGTTGAAGTCTCTTTATCCCTTTATATATAAACGTTCAAAAAGTTTCGATATGGCAGGTAAAAGACTGATTGGTCTGTAACTAGCAGGTGATCTAGGGTCCTTTCCTGCCTCCGGTATGGCGACGACCTCTGCATGTTTCCATGTGAGGGGGAAGTCGCCAGTTGCCAGGATCTCATTGAACGCGGCCGCTACTATTGATACTGCAGTAGCTGGTAATTGCTTCAGCAGCTCATTTGTTAGAAGGTCTGGTCCTCCATCCTTCTTTCCGTTTAATTCTTCGAGCTGTTTTATAACTTCTGCTGTCGTGATCGGTTGAATATGGTCATCTTCGGCTCGATTGGCGAGGAATCTTGGAAGTCTCTCGTTGACTAGGCCAATGTGGTCTGCGTCGGCAGGGTCATTCATCGGTGTGAAGTTTTTTGCGAATACACCTGCCAAAGCAAGGTTCTCTGATTGTATGGTTGCCCACATGTAGGGGGGTAACTTCTGTCCGCTTCTTAGTAGAGACTTCGTCATCTTCCAGGCCGATTGGTCTTGTAATCGTAGCAGTGCAATCTTATCTGCCCAGACTTGATTCCTGTGTTTTTCTACTTCTGCCTTAATTTCTCGTTGCAGTCGATTAACTAGGCGCTTTGTGGCTGGATTGCGTGTTGCCTGCCATTCTCTGAATACTCGGTTTTTTTTCCCTGATGGCTGCTATGATAGGTGGAGGCAGTTGGTGAGTCTTTGGTGGTGTAGGCCGTCTCGGAGGTGTAGATTCTGTTGCAGCGTCTAGTGCTTTAGATGTTAGATATAATAGAGTGGCTTCTGCTCCAGCTGTCTCTAGGTCTGGTGTATCCAGAAGGTCTCTTTCAAGCAGTTGACGATATATTTCCCAGCCGATTCCTCGAATATCAAGATAGTGTCTAGGCGGTTTATTGATGCCGACGAGGTCGACATCGAAGATGACAGGTTCGTGGTCAGATGTAAGGGCCCTTCTGGTAGTGGCAGTAACACCATTGGGAAATCCCTTAATAATGGCTAAATCCAGCACGTCACTCTGGCCTCTGTTCGGAAAGCAAATGGGATCATATGGTCGCAGGAGACGACGTCCACTGATGTTAGCGATGCGGCTGTTCCAGTTAGTATTTTTGGCATTAAGGTCACCAGCAAGAAAAAGATTTCCTTGTTGTGACAGTAGCACCTCAAAGTCTGCTTCTTCTAGATGGCCACGGGGGGGGGGGGGGGGGGGGCTGTACACTGCAACGAATTGTATACGGCCTCTCGATGTCTGGACTGCAACCGATGTGGCTTCTACTGTGGCTAATGCTGGAAGTGGCAGTTGGTAATGCATCAAGGAATTTCTTACATATACTGCTGTTCCTCCACTAGCAGTTGGCCGGTCCGTCCGGAAACAGCTGTAGTTGGCGACTCGTACTTGGATGTCGGGTTTCAAATTTGTGTCGGTGACCAGGCACACGTCGATTCTTTCATCTTGGAGGAATTGACGGAACTCTCCTACTTGATTGCGAATTCCATTGGCGTTCCACGTGCACACAGTCAGCCCAAATCTAGCTGCCATATTGGGTGGTGGAGGTTAGCTTTGGAATAGCCTGTAGGGCAACTTGAACTTCAGCAGAAATCCGTTGCGGAATAGTAGTCATGATAGCCTGAAGGGAATCAGTGATAGCTTTCGTCAAGACTTGCATGACTGAGGTCAGATTAAACTCTTGGCGGGAAGTGTTGTGTTGTGCCTGAGTTGTTGGCGATCCGGCACTGATTATGTGCTACTGGGGTGCAGCAATGGTCGGAGGAGGTGGAGCTGGGCGATGGGGAGTAAACTGAGTACGCCTATGGTGGTGTAGGTTGATTCTCTGTATGCCTGCAGTGGAGGCATTGGCCTTAGAGGGAGAAGCATTATTGGTGTTGGTTGTTGCTACATTTGTATTTCTCCTGGCAGCTGCAATAGCAGCATAAGTGTGACCCTGGTGAGTAGTTGCCTTGTCTAGTCCTATAGGCTTTAATGGCTTCACAGCCAAGGTAGCTAGCAGGACGAGCTTTGTTGCAACGGACACATGTGGGAGGAGTGTCTTTGTCCTTAGGCAATCTTTGGAAGTGTGTTCTTGGCCGCACTTCACACACTTGAAGGGCATTGCACAGTGTCTGGCTACATGGCCAATGCCTTGGCATCGATAGCAGATGGTGAGGCCACGTTTGCCCCGAGGTTCCTCAATTGTGACGTCTGTGTTGGCTATGTAATTTTCGGTTATCTGGTGTGTTGGTGAGCACTACCATAAAGAGAGGGGTGTCTTTATGAGTTCTAGGCGATTGTACTCTGGAGATTGACCTGGGGACAATTCCGATGGCTTCCAGTACTTCCCTTAGGTCATCGCACGAGAAACTGAAGGGAAACCCTCGAATGATTTTTTGATGGGCTTGTCAGGCCTTGCCTTTTTGAAATTTCCTCTGTGACTTTCATAAAATCCGTAGTAGTTGCGGTTTGAAGCTTATGGAGGCCTTTACCAGCTGTTCTGAATTGGAAAGGGTTGCTAAGAAGGCCCTTCATAGTTTGCATTAGTATTTTATACGCCTCCTTGAATTCAATGATGATAGGAGGAGGTTTCTGTGCTTTTGTAGAAGTCTGGGCCGTGGTGGCCAAGGTATCACTTTGGTCGGTTGGTTCAGCGTCCATAGCGGCGAAAGAGCTGTTTGTTTGATATAGGAGCAGCACTCGTAATGTTTCGGTCAGGAGCCGTCCGAGTGGCTGGAATGAATCCCTCCTCATCGGCGATGGGGCGAGACTTCTTGTGTCGGCTTTCGCTAGCTGACGAGTTCGGGGTTGTCTCGTCCGTCTTTTTCCTCTTGGTAGGTCCAGGAAGTTCTTCTGTTGGTGTAGAACCCATGATAGTCGTTGACATCAAGTCGGTAAGAAGCTTCAATCTTTCATTTGGATCTTTTGGATCTTGCTCGGCTTGGTTGGACGTTGCATTGCCAGTGTAATGCAAGTCAGTGTCTCTTTTGGCGTCGAGTTCTTGCTGCTTCTTCGAAGCCTCGGACGAGCTGGGCGCCTTTCGCGTGTCATAGTGCCAATAAAGGCGAAGAGATTTGCACATAAAGGAAGAAAAGCTAGCCTTGGCCTCTTTGAGCGCGGGCTTGTCCCATGCGAAGGGGCCCTGACTCGCAAAAACCCTCACTATCGGTCCCTAGGTGCGCAGTGTTTTATTCCTGAAGAAAGCACTGCACAACCAACAGATACAGGAACACGACCGCGTGTGAGCTCCTGAGGGCGGGCGGCCGTCCTAAATCCCCTTCCCCCGCGAGGCGTTCTCTCCGCGGTCCGCGCCCGCGGCCACGCGTCGCCTGTCGCTGAGAGGCTGGCGTCGGCGTCTGTGGTGGCGTCGGTGTAACTGCCTCGTCCGCCCTGGTCGCTCGTTCGTTTTCTTTGCTGAGCCTCTTTTTAATTAGACTCAGTGCTGGTCCCCATGCCTTGCTGAGGTTATAGCCGCAATCTCTGTTGATGAGTCCGTCCCTGGTACGAATTTCGATAGCCTCTCTAACGACGCTGTCCCAGTATTTAGATGTCTGTGCCAAGACCCTGGTATGTTGGTAGTCCATTTCGTGATTTTCGGACAAACAGTGCTTTGCGAGTGCCGACTTGTTGGGGTACATAAGTCGATTGAACCTCTGATGTTCTTGGCAACGATCTTCGATGGTGCGTAGTGTCTGTCCAATGTAAGTCTTCCCACACTCACAGGGAATCTGGTACACACCGGCGTTCCGCAAACCGAGATAGTCTTTGACACTTCCCAATAATGCTCGTGTTTTATTGGGCTGGCAAAAGACAGTTCGTACTCGGCGTTTCCTCAATATTCGTCCTATTTTCCCCGATAGTGCTCCAATATACGGTGTATAGGCGGTGGTTGTCTGTTCCTCCGTGACTTCGTCCATCTCTACACGCTGTTCTGTAGAGGTGGGGCGAAGAGCGAGTCTGATCTGCCATTCCGAGTACCCGTTTTTTCGAAATACAGTTTTGAGGTGTTCCAGCTCATGGGGCAGACTCTCTGCGTTCGAGATGGTGCGTGCCCAGTGCACCAGTGTTTTTAGTGCCCCATTCCTCTGCGAAGGGTGGTGGCAGCTATTTGCATGCAAATACAGGTCGGTGTGCGTTTTCTTCCTGCATACCCCATGGCCCAGGGTGCCATCCGCTCTTCTTTTGACCATGACGTCCAGGAATGGTAAACTTCCTTCTGCTTCGGTCTCCATAGTGAATTTCATGTTCGGATGTATGGAGTTCAGGTGTGTGAGGAAGTCTAGGAGCTTGTCCCTTACATGGGGCCGTATCGCGAACGTGTCATCAACATGACGTAGAAAACATGTATGTTTCCATTTGGATGACGTCTAAGCTTCCTCCTCGAAATACTCCATATAGAAATTAGCGACCACAAGTGAAAGTGGGCTCCCCATTGCGACTCCTTCTGTTTGCCCATAGTATTCTCCATTAAACAGAAAATACGTGGAGGTCAGAACGTGCCTGAAAAGGTCAGTCGTCTTCTCGTAAAATTTCTGTGCAGTGAGCTCAACTGACTCTCGAAGAGGCACCCTGGTGAATGACGAGACAACGTCAAAACTCACCAGGATATCTGAGTCTTTCAGCTTGAAGTTCTCGAGACGTTTTACGAAATCTATAGAATTCCGAACGTGATGAGGGTATTTACCCACGTAAGGGCTTAGTAGTTCTGCCAGGTATTTGGCCAGCAAATATGTAAGTGCCATAATGTTGCTGACAATTGGGCGTAACGGCACCCCTTCTTTGTGGGCTTTAGGGAGTCCATAAAGTCTTGGCGGTACAGGTCCTTGAGGTGTCAATTTCTTGGCGACACTCTCTGGTAAATACGCGTCCTTGAGAAGAGCCCTAGTCTTGTTCTCCACGTTCTTTGTGGGGGTCAGCGTTGATCTTCCAAAATATTCGTCACTTAGCAGGCTCTGCATCTTCTCAATGTAGTCCTTTTGGGAAAGTAGCACTGTAGCACTGCCTTTGTCAGCTGGTAAGACGACAGTCTCAGGGCTTTGTTTCAGGTCTCGAATGGCTGCCCTCTCCCTGCTGGTAATATTCGACTTGATCGGTTTAGTTCTCTTCAGAGCACGGCAGGTTTCCCGGCGCACTTCTTCAGCTGCTTCAGGTGGTAGTCGCGCACCAACGTGTTCAACTGCACTGACGATGTCCGCTAACGGCGTGAACCTAGGTGAGAGCGCAAAATTAAGTCCCTTCTCCAGAACAGAGACTGCATCACCAGTCAGCTCAATGCCCGTGAGATTGATGACCGTCTTGGGTGGGGCCTCCAGCGATGGTCTGTCAGAGATACGAGGATCTTGACACAGACATCTAAATACTGGGGCAGCGTCATTAGAGAGGCTATCGAAATTCGTACCAGGGACGGACTCATCAACAGAGATTGCGGCTATAACCTCAGCAAGGCATGGGAACCAGCACTGAATCTAATTAAAAAGAGGCTCAGCAAAGAAAACAAACTAGCGACCAGGGCGGACGAGGCAGTTACATCGACGCCACGACAGACGCCGACGCCAGCCTCTCAGCGACCGCCGACACGCGGCCGCGGGCGCGGACCGCGGAGAGATCTCCTCGAGGGGGAAGCGGATTTAGGACGGCCACCCGCCCTCAGGAGCTCAGTGCGTCAGTGCACCTGACGATGGCGACACGTCTGATCGCCGAAATATTGTGCCCGTTGGACACTATGGACCGGCAGTACACCCGTGGACTGTTCGTGCATTATGGTTATTGGCTTGTGTATACAAAGCATCTATTTTTGGTATTTCCCACATTGACATCACGAATATTAATTTTTTTTAAGTCACACCGTATCTACAATGTCTACAACGTTTAATGCTTTTATGTTCATTGCTAATAAGATATGATATAAATGTGTACTGCTTAGTTAAATCAGAAATATTTTATTTAAGTGTTTTTTTCTTTTTCTTTTCTTTTCTTTGTTTTTTTGGTCTGTTAAGGAGCAGTTACTTTAGACTGTGGAATTCGTAATACAATGTTACCTTTCTGCAGACATATCACTGATGTTATATAGCTTTTATTCATGTGTGGTGTTAGATGTGCTTGCTGCACTGTTGTGATGCAGTTACAGTCCCTTTTTCTGTTTTTAGTATCCTATTCACCCCCTCCTCTAATACCTACTTCTAATAGCACATTTCCTACCTCTCCAACTCACTATTATTCTTACGTCAACCAGCCAAACATGCAAGAAGTTTTGTATAAATAGCCTCTAAGTCAAGTCAAGGTTAACTGCATATGCTGGAAATTCTGACATCTCCCTGTGCTTAGTTAACAGCCTTGTAATAAATAAGATCTGTATCTCTTGTCATTAAGATAGTTTATACACACACACACACACACACACACACACACACACACAAATCTATTTAAGCTATGTAACACCAAAGTGGCTAGCATTACTACTAATGGGCAATTACTGTATTTTATACAAGTGTAATGCAATTTTACATTTCCACATGCATATTATGGTAATTATATATTTTATTATTTTTTACTCTATTTCATAAATATTGCACTGTGACTGCAGTCTCATGTTTTCTAGCCACATAGGTCCCTCCCATCCATCCACACACCCTATCCCCTCTCAATGCAGCCCCCACCCGTGTCTTCTGGTCTCTCTCCCCTTCTATCATCCCATTCCCTCCGCCCTGCCAGCATTAGTAGTATTATTCTTCTGAGTCATCAGCCTTCTGACTGGTTTGATGCAGCCAGTCACGAATTCCTCTCCTGTGCCAACCTCTTCATCTTCGAGTAGCACTTGCTACCTACGTCCTCTATTATTTGCTGGGTGTATTCCAGTCTTTGCCTTCCTCTAAAGTTTTTGCCCTCTAGTACAATGAAAGCCATTTCCGGATGTCTTAAGAGATGTCCTATTATCCTGTCCCTTCCCCTTGTCAGTGTTGTCCAATATTCCTTTTATCTCCAATTCTGTGCAGAGCCTCCTCGTTCCTTACCTTATCAGTCCACCCAATTTTCAACAATTGTCTGTAGCACCACATCTCAGATGCTTCGATTCTCTTCTGTTCCAGTTTTCCCTCAGTCAGTGTTTCTCTACCATACAATGCTGTGCTGCAGACGTACATTCTCAGAAATTTCTTCCTAAAATTAAGGCCTATGTTAGATACTAGTAGACTTCTCTTGGTCAGGAATGCTCTTTTTGCCATTGCTAGTCTCCTTTTGATGTCCTTGCTCCATCCTTTACTACTTATTTTGCTGCCTAAGTAGTAGAATTCCTCAACTTCTACTTCATGCCCATCAGTCCTGATGTTAAGTTTCTCGCTATTCTCATTTCTGCTACTTCTCATTACTCTCCTCTTTTTACTCTCAATCCATATTCTCTACTCCTTAGACCATTCCATTTGGCAGACAATGTAATTCTTCTTCAGTTTCACTCAGGAAAGCAATGTCATCAGCGAATCTTATCATTGATATCCTTTCACCTTGAATTTTAATTGCATTCCTGAACCTTTCTTTCATTTCCCTCATTTGTTTTTCGATATTCAAATTGAGCAGGTGGGGAGAAAGACTACATCGATGTCTTACACCCTTTTTAATCCGAGTACTTAGTTCTTGGTCGTCCACTCACATTATTCCCTCTTGGCTCTTGTTCATATTGTATGTTATCCGTCCCACCCTATAGCTTGCCCCTATTTTTCTCAGAATTTCGAACATCTTGTACCGTTTTACGTTGTCGAACGCTTTTTCCAGGTCGACAAATCCTACGAACATTTCGTGATTTTTCTTTAGCCTTGCTTCCATTATCAACCGCAACATCAGACTATCAAACTGATAGTCATGTAACACATCCTCAATTTTTTCCATTCTTCTGTATATTATTCTTATAAGCAACTTGGATGTCTGACCTGTTAATAATAATTCTCGCACTTGTCAGCTCTTGCTATCTTCGGAATCGTGTGGATGATGCTTTTCCGAAAGTCAGTTGCTATGTCGCCAGACTCATACATTCTACACACCAACGCGAATAATCGTTTTGTTGCCACTTCCCCCAATGATTTTAGAAATTCTGATGGAATGTTATCTATACCTTGTGCCTTATTTGATCTTACGTCTTCCAAAGCTCTCTTAAATACTGATTCTAATACTGAGTCCTCTGTCTCTTCTAAGCCGACTCCTGTTTTTCCTTCTATCACATCAGACAAATCTTCTACCTCATAGAGACCTTCAATGTACTCTTTCCAACTATCCGCTCTCTCCTCTGTATTTAACAGTGGGATTCGCGTTGCATTCTTAATCTTCCCTCTCTTGTCTTTAATTTCAATGAAGGCTGTTTTCACTTTCCTAAATACTGAATCAGTCCTTCCGACAATCATTTCATTTTTGGTTTCTTTACATTTTTCAAGCAGCCAGTTTGTCTCAGCTTCCCTGAACTTCCTGTCAGTTTCATTCTTCAGCAACTTATTTTTCTGTTTTCTTGAATTTCACTGAACATTTTTGCTCTTCCTTCTTTCATCGATCAGCTGAATAATTTCGTCTGTTACCTTTGGTTTCTTTGCAATTATCTTCATTGTACCTGACTTGTAGGAACTGTAAACGAATGGTAAGATGTTGGGCTAACATTAAGTAGGACATTCTGTAAAACAAATTTATGAACAATCAATTCTTATTCAACAGTTATTAAAAAATATGTAGTCCTATTTATATTTTCTTCTTTTGAAGGATAGCCATTAAAATGCTTACTCTTAATAGTTTTTATATTGATCTATCAAAGGTAATATACCGGTGATAAAATAGTACCAGATTTGAGCCCAAAGCAATTATAATATCAATTAAAAGTTTTAACTCAAGCTTGATAGCTACTTGCGATAATAAATTTAAAATCACCAATGCTCTCTTAAAATGCATGTAACGACCCTTAAACAAATTTGTAATAATAAACTGACAGCAGCGCAAATCTAAAAACAATATTCACATGAATCCAATTTAGTAAAAGCACTTGAAATACCAACAACCATTTACAGTGGGATCCCTTTATCGCAAGATCTGTACATACCAATTTTTCAAGTGCTACAATGTGAAATTTACTTGTTTACTGTGCAAGAGTACTGAACACTTTTAAAAGAAGTTGAGACTATACCTTTACTTATTTTTATCATTTAAACACTGACCTACAGAATTTTCCCTGACAAATACTACTCAAGCTTAACCTACTCATTTATTACCCACAATATACAAGCCCAACGCAATCTGACTTCCAGAAATTAACACAAGAGAGTGGCCCTGGACTGCAGGAAATACTAACAATAATAAAAGTCAAAAAAATATGAAATTAAAGAAATATGAAACTACCGCCAACTCTGTTAATTGCCTCAAATCATTTCAATCATGAACCCCATTTTTTATAAGTCTCTTACCTCACAGAAGATTTTCTTAACACGAACTACAGCAATTACAGCATTCACAAGGGCAGCGTGCATGCCAGAAACGCGTAGACCTGTGTTGTCTTTAATGGCGTAAGATATCTCTTATCCTGAAGGCTGGACATAACACTGGTCTCTGTCCATGTCTCTTCGGCACTCATTGTGTCTTGCTAGTAGCTGCATGTGTCCTGTCTTGTTAGTAGTCGCTACACAGTATGGAAGGAATGCGGTTGACTTGATGTTTCGTGCCGATGTACCAACGTCTTTCGTTGATGGTGGCACCGTGAAAGATTTTCCAGTTTCTTCCTTGCTGTAACTATTTTGGTTGAACACACGCTTCAGATGCTAAAATTCAAATTTTAGATGGTCGTCGTTAGAAATGATCCAGACCCTATGAACCAACGTATACGGGATTGCTTTCCTGAAAACGGTTGGAGCTGAAGCATCGGTCAGAGTGCGTAGTTCTCCTGAACACTGAATGACCAAGTCGGCCTCCTGTCGTCCGCTCAACTAAGACATCCGAGGGCGGACCTTTGCTGTCTCTCTCCAACTCGACACTATATTTAATGTTAAGATGGACACCTTTCATGTGGTCGACGAACAGATCTCAGAGACAGTGGGGATCCCATGGATGTGCAATGCGTCATCTCAAAATATTCATTTCTGAGCAGGAAGTACGCTGCCGTTAAGGCAAGGATGAAGACCTTCTCAGGTAGAAACTGTTGTGTCAAACATCCAGAGTGTCTTATACCGTCAACCTCGTAAAAGGATATCCAACGTCCAGACTAACCATTATCTTGTTTTGGCCTATCTTTATTTTCGCAACAAATGACAATGAGTTCACAACGTGATGTTAGCAGTGTCCCAGGTTGGGTGCTGATTACTCTGACAGACATTTTGCCAGTCTACAGGTGGATGAAGACTGCACTAACCTCAACAAACATTTTCCTTTCGTATTTTCGGCAGCCTATAAAATTTGGGAGGTTTGGCGGAACGCGACATTCATATCTGCGTCACTTCTTCTGGTAGACACAGTCTTTTATTAACTTCCGTGTGTTTCTGGCGATGGTCTGTGTTGGATCGCGAATAAGTTTCCGATATGTGTGATTTTCTACCAATTGGAGCGCCTTCACGTTGTAGTCTTCGGTGTTTAGGACCACAGTGGGATGTGTTTTACCGGCTGGCAAGGCAACCAATCCTTCATTCTGATGTTATATTCGTAAGCTATGCCGTTAACAGCACCTTGTATCGGATTTAGGTGGCCTACCTTCCGCTAGGATACGGCTAGTAGTCAGTCTAAAATGCTCAGATGCGTTGCACGAAAGACATCTAATGCACTGATCTGTTCCACTAACAGTATCGAGCCGGCTGTCCTGGCCGAGCGGTTCTAGGCGCTTCAGTCTGGAACCGAGCGACCGCTACAGTCGCAGGTTCGAATCCTGCTTCGGGCATGGATGTGTGTGATGTCCTTAGGTTAGTTAGGTTTAAGTAGTTCTAAGTTCTAGGGGACTGATGACCTCAGAAGTTAAGTCCCGTAGTGCTCAGAACAATTTGAACCATTTTTGAGTTACGCCCATTAAAGACAACATAGGTCTTCAAGTTCCTATCATGTATGGTTGTGTTGTTGTGGTCTTCAGTCCTGAGACTGGTTTGATGCAGCTCTCCATGCTAATCTATCCTGTGCAAGCTCCTTCATCTCCCAGTACCTACTGCAACCTACATCCTTCTGAATCTGCTTAGTGTATTCATCTCTTGGTCTCCCTCTACGATTTTTACCCACCGCGATGCCCTCCAATGCTAAATTTGTGATCCCTTGATGCCTCAGAACATGTCCTAATAACCGGTCCCTTTTTTTTGTCAAGTTGTGCCTCAAACTCCTCTTCTCCCCAATCCTATTCAATACCTCCTCATTAATTACGTGATCTACCCACCTAATCTTCAACATTCTTCTGTAGCACCTCATTTCGAAAGCTTCTATTCTTTTCTTGTCCAAACTACTTATTGTCCATGTTTCACTTCCATACATGGCTACACTCCATACAAATACTTTCAGAAACGACTTCCTGACACTTAAATCTATACTCGGTGTTAACAAATTTCTATTCTTCAGAAACGCTTTCCTTGCCATTGCCAGTCTACATTTTATATCCTCTCTAATTCGACCATCATCAGTTATTTTGCTCCCCAAATTGCAAAACTCATTTACTACTTTAAGTGTCTCATTTCCTAATCTAATTCCCTCATTATCACCCGACTTAATTCGACTACATTCCATTATCCTCGTTTTGCTTTTGTTGATGTTCATCTTATAGCCTCCATTCAAGACACTGTCCATTCCGTTCAACTGCTCTTCCAAGTCCTTTGCTGTCTCTGACAGAATTACAATGTCATCGGCGAACCTCAAAGTTTTTATTTCTTCTCACTAGATTTTAATACCTACTCCAAATTTTTCTTTTGTTTCCTTTACTGCTTGCTCAATATAGAGATTGAATAACATCGGGGAGAGGCTACAACCCTGTCTCACTCCCTTCCCAACCACTGCTTCCCTTACATGCCACTCGACTCTTATAACTGCCATCTGGTTTCTGTACAAATTGTAAATAGCCTTTCGCTCCCTGTATTTTACCCCTGCCACCTTTAGAATTTGAAAGAGAGTATTCCAGTCAACATTGTCAAAAGCTTTCTATAAGTCTACAAATGCTAGAAACGTAGGTTTGCCTTTCCTTAATCTTTCTTCTAAGATAAGTCGTAAGGTCAGTATTGCCTCATGTGTTCCAACATTTCTACGGAATCCACACTGATCCTCCCTGAGGTCGGCTTCTACCAGTTTTTCCATTCGTCTGTAAATAATTCGTGTTAGTATTTTGCATCTGTGACTTATTAAACTGATAGTTCGGTAATTTTCACACCTGTCGACACCTGCTTTCTTTGGGATTGGAATTATTATACTCTTCTTGAAGTCTGAGGGTATTTCGCCTGTCTCGTACATCTTGCTCACCAGATGGTAGAGTTTTGTCAGGACTGGCTCTCCCAAGGCCGTCAGTAGTTCTAATGGAATGTTGTCTACTCCCGGGGCCTTGTTTCGACTCAGGTCTTTCAGTGCTCTGTCAAACTCTTCACGCAGTATCGTATCTCCCATTTCATCTTCATCTACATCCTCTTCCATTTCCATAATATTGTCCTCAAGTATATCGCCCTTGTATAGACTCTCTATATACTCCTTCCACCTTTCTGCTTTCCCTTCTTTGCTTAGGACTAGGTTTCCATCTGAGCTCTTGATATTCATAGAAGTGGCTCTCTTTTCTCCAAAGGTCTCTTTAATTTTCCTGTAGGCTGTATCTATCTTACCCCTAGTGCTGCCACCTTCACAGAGGATACCATCATGTATGGTATCCTCTGTGAATGTGGCAGCATTTAATAGATCCGACTGATTGCACTATTTTTGAACGCTGTGCAGAGAATTCAGGACATATTGCACAAATAGAACTTGTAGTCGACTGTGGCTGAACATTGCCTAGAAAACGTGCGTAAAATACAAAAGTATTCGGACACGCCCAAAAACATACGTTTTTCATAGGTGCATGGTGCTGCCAGCTACTGCCAGGTACTCCACATCAGCGATCTCAGTAGTCATTAGACGTCGTGAGAGAGCAGAATGGGGCGCTCCGCTTAACTCACGGACTTCAAACGTCGTCAGGTGACTAGGTGTCACTTGTGTCATATGTGTGTGCGAGATCTCCACACTCCTAAACATGAGTTTAAAATTCTGAAGTTTCATGTTCGTAGTAGTGAGCTTCTTTAAACTGGAGAGGATCTTTGCTAAATAATTCATAGTTTTTAAATCACAGCGTCCTGGATAGATGACTTCAGTCTGCCTCGTGCCTTCTATAGCACGCTTGTCGGCGCTGCCAGTTAAGTGTGTAACACTAACACGGATACCGATCTCTGAGAATACACTGCGTATGGCGCAGTTACGCCCATGCTGCTAGAAAGAAAATGCGCCAGAAGCTCCGACGTATATTCTACTGTTCTTGCGAAGTTTGAATAAAGGTGTTCAACACCGCCGTGAGTCCAATGAAATAAACCTGGTCTTCAATTCCTTAATCATTTGCAAATGAGTTCCTTCAACAGTTTCCGTCATTCACATGTAGAAGGCCACACCAACAGGATGCGTCTTGAAGACGATGCAAAACACGACTACAAACGACGCTCCATCCCAGACAGTCGGTCTAGTGGCTAGCGTTGCTGCATCTATGTCCCGGGTCTCGGTTTCTATTCCTGGCTGGGGCGGGAATTTTCTCCACCCAGGGACTGGGTGTTTGTTCATCCTCATCTTCTCATCAACGTTCGGGAAAGTGGTGGGACCGGGCTGCTTAAAATGTGTGTGAAATCTTATGGGACTTAAGTGCAAAGTTCATCAGTCCCTAAGCTTACACACAACTGAACCTAAATTATCCTAAGGACAAACACATACAGCCTCTGCCGGGACCAGCCGTACAGTCCATGACTGCAGCGCCTGAGACCGCTCGGCTAATCCCGTGCGGCGGAACCGCTCTGCGTAAAGATTGGGAATTTGAACGGGCGCTGATAATTGCTGAGTTGAGCGCTCCACAAACCAAACATCATCGCCATCGCCCATCGCAAAAAATCTTTTACATTACTTATAGTAATGACGGCATGGCTGATTTTATAGTGGTACCCAAGTAAGAAGACAGGTGGTGGGGGGTAGGTTCAGTTGCGAGAATCACTTACATGTTTCAACCAATAGCGTGCACGCCCCCGGTAGCTGAGTGGTCAGCGTGACAGTTTGCCAATCCTAAAGGCCCGGGCTCGATTCCCGGCTGGGTCGGAGATTTTCTCCACTCAGGCACTGGGTGTTGTGTTGTCCTAATCATCATCATTTCATCCCCATCGAAACGCAAGTCGCCGAAATGGAGTCAAAACGAAAGACTTGCACCTGGCGAACGGTCTACCCGACGGGAGGCTCTAGTCACGCGACATTTATTTATTTACCAATAGCATCATACTTCCGCGTCTCAATGTAGTGTGCTCATCGCTGTGCGCATAGAACGTGTAGCATTGATTTCCATGTTAGTTTAGGTATGGTGATGGTCCTTAGTTATTGTGGTGTTCATCATGGGTATTGTAAAAGAGGCGTGACAAGAATTTGCTAATAAGCTACAGCGGTATTACTCTCAGCACATAACTTGCTCTACAGAGAATCAGGAACAGAGACTGAATGCGACGCTCACCACAGCATTGCCAGATAGCGAGGAAGTCAGAAACTGGAACAGAAATGACACACTAGGGATGCATTTCTCTGCGCGTAACATACCACACACCCACCTTATTACTTCCTCAGCACTATGGCAAAAGGGGCAGCGGCCTTGCTTGGAGCTAGACCTGTCAGATATGTATGCTTTCGAAGTAAAATACGCTTTTATTTTACAAGATTTCACAAAAGTTTAGAAAATAACGCATCTACTGAAGACGCCAACGTAAAACAATTTCATGAGATACTGCGGGAGACTCGCTGTACGGTGCCATAAACCGCCCTCTATAACCGCTACAGTTCGACGATCGATAAAAATAGCAGTAATATGCAAATTAATAAGAATTAATAAGACGCCACGCAGCACTAAATCTCCACTTCAGTTTCCACTTGCAGAATCATTGAGTTCAATGCCGAAGTAGTTGGAATACTGGCATAAGCTGGCGGCCGTGATTTTAAGCCTGGTAGCATGGAGTGTTGCGATGGTAAACTAGTGATCTCAATCCGTATTTTTGAATGAAAACAGGCAAAAATACAGAATTACACTTTATCACAAATTCCTATTATTCTTTTAACACATCCACTGACAATGGTGTTGTACATCATAAGAGCAATGGCCACACTGTGGTAAGAATTCTACCCTGAAAACATGTAAGTCGGCTTCTTTAACTTAACGCAGTGGATACAAATGGCACAGTATGACCTTATGGAGACAGGCACAGCGTTTAGCTGTACTTCATATTTCTTAATCTACTGCCTGACTTACATGGGATGCTTGAAGTAAGAGATTTAATTGAAAGCTTGTAATATTGCTACATTAATTTGCTATGCTGATATCGGGTGCTAATAGTAGAATAAAAGCGGGTTAAAAGCTGTGAGCTGTCTGGGGAGAAGTTAACCGTGCATTACTGCGCAACTGTTTCACCAGGTAACTAGTCTAGGTTTACCACATTACCAATCAGACTAACATTGATTATAATCTTTTACGGTCATACAACAACCGGTAATATATCTACATATAAAAAGGAGAATTTAAATAAAAAGAAAGAAATCAGTTTATATTTGGAAATTTATTTTAAGATTGTTCATTGAAATTTCAGCATATTATACGTGAGTTATAACTGAGCTGGTGCCTTGTTTAAGGATTGTAAAAATGTGAGATTTTAATCTTACGGAACACATCAAATATGGAGCCAAGATTGGGAGACTGCATTCAACACTGCATTCACAAAACAACACCCAAAGAACGTTGAAACATAAGCAAGAAGAAATTAACCACAACCAACAGATTCAGTTTTCACCCAAAGAAATTACGTTCGTAACACAATCCTGTCCGTCATGTAATTACCACACACTGGTATACTAAATTCATATTAGCTCTTTGTGAAATCTTCCCAAAAAGAATAGCTGAAGGCTACTTTGATGATTACACCACATGCTCCACGTGGTCAACTTGGTTTACAGAAAGCGTATAACTCCACAGTAATTTTGATAATTAAAATAAATTCGATCGAAAAGCAATTGACAAAAGAAAAACCTTGAACTGGTTACTAACGTCTTACTATTAACCTGATGGGTCAAACAGTTATATAAGCACGTGGTACTGGTCTCGCAAAGTACACTCCACGTGGGTTGAACATAAAGAAAAGCATAAAGAAAAGTTGCTATATTGTAAAATATTGTCAAGACGAGACGTTATAATCACACAAGCATTCACATTTAAGATTGATGAACTTAGTTAGAGTTACTGATCAACACGTGGTTCCACTTTACTCACAAAGTAATGACAAAGCAACTACCGCAAAATAATCTGAACTTCACACGAGAATTACACTCGGCTGCAATTTAAGATAGCATTAGATATTTTAGAGCTAAATCTGAAATCAAGGTATTAAGTTTTCAGTTAGGCTGAACTTAAGAAATCCATTGTCCTACGGACTTAGCAGACACGCGCTTAGCCGGAGATCTTACCACTTCAGACGGTCGCCACGGTCCCACACCAACTGCCTACTGCCGAGCGTGCTTCCTGAGGGTGGCTCACAAAGACAAACGGAAGTGGCCAGAGGGGCAGCTTCCTGTACCAACATGACAACGGACGGACAGAACCATACTAAGGATAGAAACCTCTTTGCTTTTAGGAAGCGTAGCTACCTGTTCCGACGTTGGTCCTACTGTTCTCTAGCAGACAGGCTTGTCTGCTACCCTCAAGCATGCAACTACAAATACATTTGCTCATTCATACTCTCACACAGAAGGGAAGGGGGATGACAGTATCTTATCATATACAGTATATAAAAGAAAGCGGATGTAGGTTCCGTATGAGACTGTGTGACATGAATTACATATAAACTGTGTTTTAAAGTGTAGTTGTGTGACAGATCGTTCTTGTTTATGTGTAAAAGTAACACGTTCCACTACTCAGTCTCCTCCCAGATAGTCAGAAACGCCACAGTAAATTTAGAAGAGGAATTTATTCCATAAATGACAACAGATTTAAGAAATCAAACATGAAAGGAATCCAACAGAGACCTTTCAAGCTTTGGATTTATAAAGTCGTACTTTTGCATTAAGGATATTTGAACTGCGTATGAAACAACATTCTTAGCTGATACTGTCCCTTACTAAATGAAGACATGAAAGTAACTTAGCAGACAAAGCGTGCCTCTTTGAGAACAATGGAAAGGGTTTTATAAGACTGTGCGTGATCCATCATGCTGCGACAGAGATGAGAGTTGCTAATGGCAAAGAACAAGAGATAAAGTTGGTATTTATAATCATTCACAGAAATTTGCGGTACTGATAAACTTACAATCTCATTAACCGATTGGCAAGGGACAGGAGCAGGGCGAGAGAGAAAATTATGTTAGTCACAGTTACTGAAGCAAACTAACGGACACAGTGGTCAACCAAAAACAGGGTGGTGTAGGGAACTTACCTTATGACACACGTGGCAAACATTTCAGCAATTCGGAAATAGTTTGACACATAGAACTGTGACTACTAACACGCTCTGTTCGCGACCTAACATAGAGTGCACCAGCCAGCAGCTACATTGCGTCTCAACGCCATTGCCTCGTGGTACAGCTAGACAACGTGCCCCATCGGCCAACAGCACCACCAACCCATCCCGACTGCAGCACGTCCCGTCTACAACTGCCCCAATCGCTCTTCAACACCCCCGACAGAACGCAATCTTTTAGTGCACATTCTGGCCTATCACAGGCCTAGCGTCAGGCCGCAACACAACTGTCCAATCAGCCCGCGTCACAAGCACGCCCTACGGATTCCTTGTTCGCTAGCTTTAACAGACAGATTTTCTACAATGATGAAGCATCTACAGCGAACATCCAGCAACCATTGGAAACACTCGTCCACAAATTCTGCGGGAAAGATCGCTACAAGTACACGCTCCATGTCAAATACGCCACGACCGAAAGGACTTTGCCACCGTTTCTATACTTGATGCTGCTCGGAGAAAGCAGAAAATTTGTCTTCGCACACGGCCAAACTAACAAAATGGATTTCATGCTGGACAGGATGATGATCATAAAAGAAACGTTAGGGTAAAATAAAAACGTACCTATAAGCATTGGTCCAAGTAGAATGTGACAAAGATGGTACACAAAATGATAAAATACGGTACCTAGTTGATAATGAAAGACATAGTCAAGTAAATGTACGCCTTTCACTAGTGTACGGTCGATAAAGAGCCCAAAGAAAGAGGGCAAGGATAGAGGGACAGCCAGCAACCCTGCAAAGAAATTCTGCGAGTGCCCCGCCCCCCCCCCCCCCCCCAACTAAATGAACTTAGGCGCCGGGGCTTCCGGCGACACACAAAGCCCGAAATACGCTCCGCTCAACTTTGACAACTCTGCTTTGCGCATTCATTAGGTCGAGAGCCTGTAATGAAGCATTGAGGCCTGCGACTGTGGCAAGGTTTGAGGCGGGAGGTGGTGTGACGGTGGGGGTGGGGGTGGGACGCGGAGGGTGGACAGGGAGTGGGGGGAAATTGGCTGCCGCCGGGCTGGCCCGCGGCCGCGCCGGCTCTAATTATGCCGCCAGCCGCGAGCCGCGTCCAGCCTTGCAAAAATTACCGCCCATCGCCAGTCGTCCCTTCCGTCCTTTGTGGCCGCCCGCAGTGCCGGCGCCGATCACTGTGGCCGCTCAACCTAGGGGGGCGCCACGCACGCGTCCACCAAAACTTCCATCTGTGCTGCGCCCATACATGGCCCACGGTGCTTCATTCCTTTTGTTACTTTTTTAATATTTCGGCAGGTTTGATATATTTTCCTACTCCCCCTAACTTGCGCCAACTTTCTCATATCTGTCTACAAACTGCACATTTGGTAATTTCTTTTAAGTACACTACTGGCCATTAAAATTGCTACACCAAGAAGAAATGCAGATGATAAACGGGTATTCATTGGACAAATATATTATACTAGAACTGACATGTGATTACATTTTCACGCGATTTGGGTGCATAGATCCTGAGAAATCAGTACCCAGAACAACCACCTCTGGCCGTAATAACGGTCTTGATACGCCTGGGCACTGAGTCAAACAGAGCTTGGATGGCGTGTACAGGTACAGCTGCCCATGCAGCTTCAACACGATACCACAGTTCATCAAGAGTAGGGACTGGCGTATTGTGACGAGCCATTTGCTCGGCCACTGTTGACCAGGCAGTTTCAATTGGTGAGAGATCTGGAGAATGTGCTGGCCAGGGCAGCTGTCGAACTTTTTCTGTATCCAGAAAGGCCCGTACAGGACCTGCAACATGCGGTCGTGCATTATCCTGCTGAAATGTAGGGTTTCGCATGGATCGAATGAAGGAGTAGAGCCACGGGTCGTAACACATCTGAAATGTAACGTCCACTGTTCGAAGTGCCGTCAATGCGAACAAGAGGTGACCGAGACGTGTAACCAATGGCACCCCATACCATCACGCCTGGTGATAGGCCATTATGGCGATGACGAATACACGCTTCCAATGTGCGTTCATCGCGATGTCGCCAAACACGGATGCGACCATCATGATGCTGTAAACAGAATCTGGATTCATCCGAAAATATGACGTTTTGCCATTCGTGCACCCAAGTTCGTCGTTGAGTACACCATCGCTGGCGCTCCTGTCTGTGATGCACTGTCAAGGGTAACCGCAGCCATGGTCTCCGAGCTGATAGTCCATGCTGCTGCAAAATACGTCGAACTGTTCGTGCAGATGGTTGTTGTCTTGCAAACGTCCCCATCTGTTGACTCAGGGATCGAGACGTGGCTCCACGGTCCGTTATAGCCATGCCTGTCATCTCGACTGCTAGTGATACGAGGCTATTGGGATCCAGCACGGCGTTCCGTATTATCCTCCTGAACCCACCGATTCCATATTTTGCTAACAGTCATTGGATCTCGACCAACGCGAGCAGCAATGTCGCGATACGATAAACCGCAATCGAGATAGGTTACAATCCGACCTTTATCAAAGTCGGAAACCTGATGGTACGCATTTCTCCTCTATAGGAGGCATCACAACAACGTTTCACCAGGCAACGCCGGTCAACTGCTGTTTGTGTATGAGAAATCGGTTGGAAACTTTCCTCATGTCAGCACGTTGTAGGTGTCGCCACCGACACCAACCTTGTATGAATGCTCTGAAAAGCTAATCATTTGCATATGACAGCATCTTCTTCCTGTCGGTTAAATTTCGCATCTGTAGCACGTCATCTTCGTGGTGTAGCAATTTTAATGGCCAGTAGTGTAATACACGGAGATGACAAAATACGTGAGTTAAGCAACTGATACAGATTGCGGTTGTATCGTGCATAGAAGGTCAGTTCAGTGGGATTCTCCATAGAGTCTAACGCGTGTATGTGCTTAAATGGAATGTCTTGATTCCAAATCCCAGACAGCGTTTCTAGCGGATAGCGTGGCATTAGAGATATGAAAAGCTTGGGTATATTGCTTACGACCTCAGTCATCACACCATCTACTACTGTTTGTGATCCTTCTCAATCAACCATTGTCTACAACCCAGTGGATATATCACCGACCCTCTGACATTGCATCGAGACAGAATGCGTTACAAATACTGGAGAACTATCTAGCGATGGCGGCGTGAGGGAGTTGCAAATACCGGTTTCATACCACGCTCCCTTGCCGAATAGCTTTCAAAATGCGGCAATTTTATTACGAGTTTGCACCGTCGGCGACGTGTTGGTCTGATACTATATATTCCTGCGACCACCGTCTCGGTATTTGTCCGGAAAAACCAATTCATTCGGAGATAATGGCATACCTCGATTTATAAAGCAAGTATAGCTTTTAATATGGATGTTTGTGTGCACATGTAGAACCATGACCCCTTGTAACAGTTGTTGTGGACTGGCTAGACAGCCAATCCACAGTGACGGGTAACCGAAAGGCACGCGCTTAAACTCACGCAGGCTGGCGTGAGGTCTGAAACAGGATACGTAATGAATGCTATAAAGAAAAGTACGTAGCTGCTGGAATACTTAACTTTAATCCACAATTGGTGAACATTGGTCTTGTTACTGACATGCTTCATTAGATACGTAGCAAAGGATAAATGGCGCCTTGCTAGGTCGCAGCAACCGACTTAGCTGAAGGCCATGCTAACTATCGTCTCGGCAAATGAGAGCGTAATTCTCAGCGAACCTTTCCTAGCAACGTCGGCTGTACAACTGGGGCGAGTGCTAGTAAGTCTCTCTAGACCTGCCGTGTGGCGGCGCTCGGTCTGCAATTACTGACAGTGGCGACACGCGGGTCCGTCGTATACTAGCGGACCGCGGCCGATTTAAAAGGCTACCACCTAGCAAGTGTGGTGTCTGGCGGTGACACCACAACAGTAACATACAGTAGTTGTTGGGATCGGGTGTTTTGACATTTGGCGCTACAGTCTGGAACCGCGCGACCGCTATGGTCGCAGATTCGAATCCTGCCTCGGGCATGGATGGGTGTGATGTCTTTAGGTTAGTTAGGTTTAAGTAGTTCTAAGTTCTAGGGGACTGATGACCTCAGAAGTTAAATCCCATAGTGCTCAGAGCCATTTGAACCTTTTTTTTTTTTTTTTGACATCTGGAAGTCTGTAAGACGATTAAACCTCTCTTTCTAAGACACAGTGGTAGCACTCACAGGAAAAAACTTATGAGACATGTCCACCCATCGTTGATTTTCGGTCAGTATTATTTCGTATCGCCAGCGATCGGTTATTGACGAAGTATTGTACTTAGTAAATGAGGGGTGCGTGATACGTTCGCCTTGAGCGTCAGGCTTATAAAGTATGTGTTTGTGTTCAGACATGTGCAAAGGAAGGTATGGATTTTACGTAGAGTACCGTGATATCAAAGGGAAGAGTATGTCAAGAATGGTACTGATATTTCTATTACCAGAGCCATAGCCATCAAGAGGGTGTATTTCCGACACTTCGCTCATTGTCGAATGTATATATATATATATATATATATACTCCTGGAAATTGAAATAAGAACACCGTGAATTCATTGTCCCAGGAAGGGGAAACTTTATTGACACATTCCTGGGGTCAGATACATCACATGATCACACTGACAGAACCTCAGGCACATAGACACAGGCAACAGAGCATGCATAATGTCGGCACTAGTACAGTGTATATCCACCTTTCGCAGCAATGCAGGCTGCTATTCTCCCATGGAGACGATCGTAGAGATGCTGGATGTAGTCCTGTGGAACGGCTTGCCATGCCATTACCACCTGGCGCCTCAGTTGGACCAGCGTTCGTGCTGGACGTGCAGACCGCGTGAGACGACGCTTCATCCAGTCCCAAACATGCTCAATGGGGGACAGATCCGGAGATCTTGCTGGCCAGGGTAGTTGACTTACACCTTCTAGAGCACGTTGGGTGGCACGGGATACATGCGGACGTGCATTGTCCTGTTGGAACAGCAAGTTCCCTTGCCGGTCTAGGAATGGTAGAACGATGGGTTCGATGACGGTTTGGATGTACCGTGCACTATTCAGTGTCCCCTCGACGATCACCAGTGGTGTACGGCCAGTGTAGGAGATCGCTCCCCACACCATGATGCCGGGTGTTGGCCCTGTGTGCCTCGGTCGTATGCAGTCCTGATTGTGGCGCTCACCTGCACGGCGCCAAACACGCATACGACCATCATTGGCACCAAGGCAGAAGCGACTCTCATCGCTGAAGACGACACGTCTCCATTCGCCCTCCATTCACGCCTTTCGCGACACCACTGGAGGCGGGCTGCACGATGTTGGGGCGTGAGCGGAAGACGGCCTAACGGTGTGCGGGACCGTGGCCCAGCTTCATGGAGACGGTTGCGAATGGTCCTCGCCGATACCCCAGGAGCAACAGTGTCCCTAATTTGCTGGGAAGTGGCGGTGCGGTCCCCTACGGCACTGCGTAGGATCCTACGGTCTTGGCGTGCATCCGTGCGTCGCTGCGGTCTGGTCCCAGGTCGACGGGCACGTGCACCTTCCGCCGACCACTGGCGACAACATCGATGTACTGTGGAGACCTCACGCCCCACGTGTTGAGCAATTCGGCGGTACGTCCACCCGGCCTCCCGCATGCCCACTATACGCCCTCGCTCAAAGTCCGTCAACTGCACATACGGTTCACGTCCACGCTGTCGCGGCATGCTACCAGTGTTAAAGACTGCGATGGAGCTCCGTATGCCACGGCAAACTGGCTGACACTGACGGCGGCGGTGCACAAATGCTGCGCAGCTAGCGCCATTCGACGGCCAACACCGCGGTTCCTGGTGTGTCCGCTGTGCCGTGCGTGTGATCATTGCTTGTACAGCCCTCTCGCAGTGTCCGGAGCAAGTATGGTGGGTCTGACACACCGGTGTCAATGTGTTCTTTTTTCCATTTCCAGGAGTGTACAATCGCGGTCTCAGTTGAACGACATTCGACAATGATATATATATATATATCTGATTTCTTTGGATGATGATTCTAGCTTTGGTTGCTCAGCCCGCAGCGCCGGTGACCTGTGCAGGGGTGATTCACGTTTCCCGTTAACGGTAGGAGCTGTCAGAATGGAGAGGCTTGTTGGAGTGCAGGGATGTAGATGAATTAACTGTGCTGTCCTCTAGACGACCGAATAGCGAACTGATACTTAGTATGTGTTCGATAGTTTTCGTGATCGCGTGGAAATTTGGGAAGATTGAATATGGAGGTGTGTATGCGCTGGATCGTTATTCCCTCCCATGTAAAGTGTTTGGTTAACTGCTTCTGCACATTTCGCGCCTTTATTTAGTTGAGAGAAGATCGATTGTGGTGTGTGCATCTTGCATGCGGAAGACACGCTTGCCAGATCTCTAGACATGAGAATCACCTAAGTCAACTTCGTAAATTATAAGGGTGATTTGGGATCTGCTACATCATGGACATCGGTATTTTCGAGTGGAAATATCAGTTTTCTCTGTTTTTTTCGAGTTTCCGAGTAAATGTCTTCGCAGATGTGACAAGTTTCTAGTTAGTCACTGATTTACAGCATGCTCCACCTAGCTAAAGTTTCGGGTTTCTGCAGAAATAATTTCCAGTCCATATCTTCGGAATTATATCGCACGAGCGGTACTGCTAAGCAAGCGATATTGATATGTGTTTGATATCGAACAGTACCGCGGAAATGGTATGATATTCTAGCAAGCCATGCGAAATTAGATCTGTTCTTGCAATCCCAGAGTCTGTAGATGGGTGTAGAAAAGCAAGCAAGCAAGCAGGTCTGGACCAGAAACAGTAACATATTTGTGCCGAGGGGGGAAACGAGGCTGAATTTGTAGAACCGTTCTGAGAGTGACTTCGATCCACTGAGGGTGCTCTGATCATGCGTTGGGGCATTGGGGGTGGATCGCTCCCCCCCCCCCCCCCCCCCCCCCCCCCCCCCCCCCCCCCCCCCCCCCCCCCCCCCCCCCCCCCCCCCCCCCCCCCCCCCCCCCCCGGACCTCACAGTAAATACCTAGTGCCGCAAGTATACGTACTGTGCTGTCTGTCTTCACAGTATATGTACAAGTGATGTAAAAGGGCTGACTTCGTATGGTGCAGGATACGAATTGCATGTTTGCTGGATCGATACGGTATGTGGTAATATACTGATGGGTCAGAGATCAGTTTCACGTTCTAATATTCAAGCTCATGTCATCGGTGGGAGTGCAGTGTAATTGAGTAAGAGTCTTTCCATATTTCACGATATGTAGGGGCACTTTACATGGTTTAATTATCTGTATAAACTAGTTTTTTGCTGCAGAAAGTCTCATCTGCAGAAAGAAGAAAATATGCAGATGGTGCTTCCACACCGGCGGCGTCAGTAATTCGGCAGGTAAATTCGATTAAGAGCCAATAATGTTGCTAGATTAATTCACAAGACATCCTTTGCGCCGGGATATAGGCGTATCTACATTTGCGCTGGGATATAGGCATATCTACAAACTGATTCGAACAAGATGGAGGCAAGGTATTATTGGTAAATTCTGAGAAAGCAAGTGTTCAAAAACAAATAGAAGCATACCATCCATCTCTGGTGGGGATGCCGTCACTCGTCCGCCACTGTGGCATTAGGACATCTCCAGACCTGCAGCTGTATGATGCAGAAAATTCATGACATTTTTTTCTGTTCTGTATGACAGTGCTTCGAATTTTGTTCACGTAATTGTTCTGAATTGCCCTCATCTTTGCTTAGACAGTGATCAATTTCCAGACAAGGAGACTGCTTTAATGATTGAAGGTGTTTTCAGAAGCATGCACAGACTTTTAGCTGTGTGAACGTTTAACATTTCTGAGTAGTATATTGGCAGCAGGACAAACATTCCCCTGTGAAGAGTGAGCCACGCTGGGTATGCAGGCACAGCTAGTCACAGCTTGCATGTTCAGTTAGGAACGTGTGGAACAAAGGATCCTGTGATTTTCTGGTAACCATTTCTGCAGTATTTGTGAGTCAATAGTCAATTAGATCTTCGCTGGACCGCAGGTAGGAGAGGGCTTGCACGTGCATGTATGACTTGGTGAATATTTAGATAGACAGACATATGATGTCAGTATAATTCACGCTCCTGGGCTGGCTGACCCTTATAGCTGCAGTTGCTGATACTTCGGAAGCATTTTTTACGTGCACTGAGTATTTGTGCACTGGATTTTTTCCCTGCTGTTTAAGTGCTGTGAGTATTAGAAATGCAATGTGGTTTGAGGATTTAGTAGTTGTTTTGCTGTTTGTTGTACTATTTTGTGAACGGGTGTGCAGTGCCGTATTTCGAAAGTTGACGATTAGCAAGCGTGTTTGGGGAGTCTTTTAGATGGAGTCGATGAGCGTGCGCCATTGGAGTGTCTGCACTCTGCAATAGGGTTTTCACTAGCAAGAGGTCGCGTCAGCAACGGTGCCTAGGTGATCACGTATTCTGAGAGGAATTTCTCAGGTGTCGAGTACGAAAGCGATACCGGGGCCTCATGTTTGAGGGACCCGAACGGGCACCTGTGCATGGCTTGGTGGTTGATGGCCGCGTCACTTTGAAGGGTCTGCCGCTAGCCTCCTGTGCGGTCTAGTGGACAGGGGGCGCCTGGCGGCGTCTTTGCGTGTCTGTTGCATTATTTTGCAAGCAGGTCTGTAGGCTGTGCTACGCGTTATTTGGACAATTTACGAGTTGATTTCATGTCTACACATGAGTGTACTGCATTATTTAAGAGCAGTTTGCATGTCTGTATTGAAATGACTTCGGTAGTTTAGGAGTTGTTTGCGTGTCAGGAGAGCATTATTTAGGAGTAGTTTACAGGTCTGTGGGCATGTCAGGGCATGTGTTTCGTATCAGTGTGATAAATATACTACCTCAAATCTATCCCTAAAAAAATTCTTGAAAATAAATAAAGTACACTCTTTCCTCTCTCCAGCAGCCCTGTGCATGCTGAGTCATTTTCCCCTCCAGACAGTCATCTTGCGTTATGTCATGGAATGGATGACTGCAGCCACTGGGTCTATAACCTCGTGGCGACCACACTGTTTCCTGCCGTTTCCCCCACCGTCTTGGATTACATCACGGTATGGACGATAGCACTCCCTGGTGGCAGTACTTTGTACTAGGGGTCAGACCTCATGGCGAACACACTGTTTCCGTCCATCTTGGATATCGATACTTGTGTCATCAGCTGACGTCATGACCACCATCTTGGATAATGTCACGGAATGGAGGACAGCATCCTCTGGTGGCAGTACTGTGTACTAGGTCATTTGGACTCTGGACTTCGTGGTGAACACACTGGATGATGGCACTGCCTCTAATTGTTTAAATAAAGACATGCAAAATAAAGACTTGTCGAGTTCTTTTGCCATCAGTTCCTAGGAGGAGGTGGCAGTCAGGTGACTTAGATTAGTGGAGGAAACCCAAGTGACCTTCCTTTCCCGCCATTTTCTTAGGTTAGTAGAGGTTGCATTGTCCTGGTGAAATTTAAACTTCCCACTAGGGGTGTGTGTGGCAGAGGGGAGGGTTTGGCAGCAGGGCATGGCACTTTCCCGCCGTCAGGGTCGCCATCTTGGATGACGTCATCAACTGACGTCACGGACGCCATACGTCATCGCCGCCATCTTGGATAACGATACTTTGGGGTAGAACACGCCTTGGGGTTGGGCGACGTCATCACCGCCTTCTTGAATAACGGTACTTTGAGGTAGAGCCTGCCTTGCCCACCCGCCGGCCGGAGTGGCCGAGCGGTTCTAGGCGCTACAGTCTGGGGCCGCTATGGTGGCAGGTTCGAATGCTGCCTCGGGCATGGATGTGTGTGTTGTCCTTAGGTTAGTTAGGTTTAAGGGGACTGTGACCTCACAGCCATTTGAACCATTTGAACCTGCCTTGCTCCTACTACCGAGGACATTTAGTTCTATATTTCTCATCTTGGCCGTTGTTCTTGATTGGAATTCAGGAATATTTACTTCGTCTTCTTTGGTGAAGGATTTTTGGAAAAATGACTTTAATAACTCTACTTTTGTGGCACTGTCATCAGTGACTTCACCGTTGTTATCGCGCAGTCAAGGTATTGTTTGTGTCTTGTCACTGGTGTGCTTTATGTGTGACCAGAATCTCTTTGGGTTTTCTGCCAGATTCCGAGACAGAGTTTCGTTGTGTAAATTATTATAAGCATCTGGCATTGAAGTACGCGCTATGTTTCGAACTTCTGCAAAATTTTGCCAATCTGAATTTCGCCTTCTTTTAAATTTGACATACTTTTTTCGTTGCTTCTACAACAGCGATCTGACCCGTTTTGTGTGCCATGGGGGATCAGTGCCACCAGTAATGAATTTATGTCGTATATATCTCTTAAGTGCCGTCGATACTATCTCTTTGAAATAATTCCACAACTCTTCTACGTTTACGTGATCAGTTCGGAAGGAGTGGTGACTGTCTCTTAAAAAGGAATTTTTATCAGTTTTTTTAATAGATATACTTGCTTTTATTTTTGATGGTTGTAGGTGTTACGGTATTCAGCCTAGCAACAACTGTCTTCTGGTCGCTAATCCCTTTAACCGTCATGATACGCCCTATTTGTCCAGGATTATTTGTTGCTAAGAAGTCAAGTACGCTTTCGCAACCATTTACGCTTCGAGTGGGCTCATGTACTAATTGTTCAAAATAATTTTCTAAGGAAGCATTCAGTACAATTTTGCCTGACGTTTCATGCCGCCGGCTTTAAACGCATACTTTTTCCAGCATATCGAGGATAGACTGGATTCACCACCGACTGTAATTGTATGATATGAGGCTCAAGTTTTCTTTGAACTATTCAGCAACTGTATGTCCTGCGTCCGGGGGGTCGGTAAAACGATCCAATTAATAGTTTAGTCCGTTTTTCAAGTATAACCTCTATACATACTATTTCGCAGGAACTATCTACTTCAATTTCGCTAAAAGGTAAACTACTTCTGACAGCAATAAATGCTCCTCCACCAATTGTATTTACTCCATTCTTTCTGGACACTGTTAAGTCGTTTGAAAAAATTTCAGCTGAACTTATTTCCGTCTTGAGCCATATTTCCGTACCTATATCTATTTGAGCTTCAGAGCTTTCTATTAAGGCTTGGAGCTCTGTTTTTTCCCAACACAGCTACGACAGTTTACAACTACAATACCGATCGTTTCTACAACTACACTCCTGGAAATTGAAATAAGAACACCGTGAATTCATTGTCCCAGGAAGGGGAAACTTTATTGACACATTCCTGGGGTCAGATACATCACATGATCACACTGACAGAACCACAGGCACATAGACACAGGCAACAGAGCATGCACAATGTCGGCACTAGTACAGTGTATATCCACCTTTCGCAGCAATGCAGGCTGCTATTCTCCCATGGAGACGATCGTAGAGATGCTGGATGTAGTCCTGTGGAACGGCTTGCCATGCCATTTCCACCTGGCGCCTCAGTTGGACCAGCGTTCGTGCTGGACGTGCAGACCGCGTGAGACGACGCTTCATCCAGTCCCAAACATGCTCAATGGGGGACAGATCCGGAGATCTTGCTGGCCAGGGTAGTTGACTTATACCTTCTAGAGCACGTTGGGTGGCACGGGATACATGCGGACGTGCATTGTCCTGTTGGAACAGCAAGTTCCCCTGCCGGTCTAGGAATGGTAGAACGATGGGTTCGATGACGGTTTGGATGTACCGTGCACTATTCAGTGTCCCCTCGACGATCACCAGTGGTGTACGGCCAGTGTAGGAGACCGCTCCCCACACCATGATGCCGGGTGTTGGCCCTGTGTGCCTCGGTCGTATGCAGTCCTGATTGTGGCGCTCACCTGCACGGCGCCAAACACGCATACGACCATCATTGGCACCAAGGCAGAAGCGACTCTCATCGCTGAAGACGACACGTCTCCATTCGTCCCTCCATTCACGCCTGTCGCGACACCACTGGAGGCGGGCTGCACGATGTTGGGGCGTGAGCGGAAGACGGCCTAACGGTGTGCGAGACCGTAGTCCAGCTTCATGGAGACGGTTGCGAATGGTCCTCGCCGATACCTCAGGAGCAACAGTGTCCCTAATTTGCTGGGAAGTGGCGGTGCGGTCCCCTACGGCACTGCGTAGGATCCTACGGTCTTGGCGTGCATCCGTGCGTCGCTGCGGTCCGGTCCCAGGTCGACGGGCACGTGCACCTTCCGCCGACCACTGGCGACAACATCGATGTACTGTGGAGACCTCACGCCCCACGTGTTGAGCAATTCGGCGGTACGTCCACCCGGCCTCCCGCATGCCCACTATACGCCCTCGCTCAAAGTCCGTCAACTGCACATACGGTTCACGTCCACGCTGTCGCGGCATGCTACCAGTGTTAAAGACTGCGATGGAGCTCCGTATGCCACGGCAAACTGGCTGACACTGACGGCGGCGGTGCACAAATGCTGCGCAGCTAGCGCCATTCGACGGCCAACACCGCGGTTCCTGGTGTGTCCGCTGTGCCGTGCGTGTGATCATTGCTTGTACAGCCCTCTCGCAGTGTCCGGAGCAAGTATGGTGGGTCTGACACACCGGTGTCAATGTGTTCTTTTTTCCATTTCCAGGAGTGTATCTCACTGCGTTTCACCAGCCTCCTTTTAGGCGGACACCCTTTCTGTGGTTTCCTGAGACCCTCTAACCTAAAAAACCGCCCAGTCCGTTCCACACAGCGCCCTTTACCCACGTAGCAGCTTCCTGTGTCGCAGTTGGTGTTTTCTCATCAGCGATACGCGTCTAACCGCTTTAGAACTGCTATTGTAATGCTAATATTTTACAATATGTGATTACGTATTCTGTGATTCCGATCCCAAATCTATTGCATGATACAAATTTTCCGCGGGGGCTTCGAGCACATAATTTTGGAGCAGCTCCGATCACTGGTGGTGACATCAGCGTCGGCAACGGCATTGCGTTCGTCGGCATCTACGTTTTCAGCAGTAGCAGTACAGTAGAAGGAGCCAGCATGACCGTCAATTTAAGTAGTGCTGATGGTGTGAAAATGTGTAAAGCTGCAGTGTCATCGTCAATGATGGAGCTCTCTACGATTAAACAATTACCCATGGTGTATGGTTCAGATAAAGTGAGCGGGTCAGTTGGTCCAAAATTAAAATGTGAACGTGATAGTGTTAAGAGCGACGATGTAATGGGGCAGGCAGTCCGAGACTAGCGAAGGGAGATGTCGTAATTCCGGATGATTCTATGGAGTGGTTAAGGGTATTTCTTTCAGATTTGAACTATGAATTGGGGATATTGGGTACAGAGATATTTTCAATGAAAACAGTGATACCATCAGGAGAGACAAGTGTAGCAGAAAATGTAAAAGTTGAGGCGAAGAAAATTAACTCTGATACAGAAGGGACGATAGATTTAAATTAGAAGCTATAAGGACAGATGTACGACAAATATCTGAAGATGTCGGCCTGCTTAACACCAGAGTCGAGACAGTGGAAAAAGATTTGGGGAAGAAGTTGGGAAAGATATATTACAGCTGGGTGACGATGTAAGGAATTGTGTCGTGAGGCAAAATGCATTTGAGGAAGTGACCAGCAGATCTAGTAACAATTTATCTAGGAGAGTAGTAGAATGTAAAAAAGAGGTAGTGAAAAATAGACAACAATTGGTAGTAGACATTAATAACAAATTTTGCAGGGGAACAGCAGATTACAGAGGTATGAGCAAAATGAAATGCTTTAGCAGCGAGTCAAGCAACTGCTACGATAGGTGTTCCACGTGATAACTCGGGAGCAACAAAGTATTTTGCAAATGAAGGAATACACCATCCAGTTGATTTTCTTGTGGCGTGTATAGATAGTTTTGTGAGAGACAAAATTTAAGAAGTCGTGAGGGAAGTACACAATCAGAGGCAAATTTAGTAATTGATTCATTTACTGCCACTTCGTTTACTACCTATGAAGTGTTTGAAAGTTGTTTCCTGAACAAATTCTGGAGTAAAGGAAACGAACGCGACTTCAGAATGAGTTCCTAAATGCACCAAGTTTCAGATACGGAAGTGGCTCGATACGGGATTTTTGTGAGCATGAACTGCCTGAGCTGGGATCGTTGATAGAGATTACGACGCTCAAAAAGACGCTTACCGGAACATTTACTATATGATCTTGTCCGCAGTCCGACAAATTGCATCAATGAATTTTTATATTTCATTGAGGAACTTGACCAGGCGTTGAAAGTCAAGCCACATAATGGGAGCAGTAGATCGAGAAATGGGTTCCAGTACGGGAACAATGGTACTGCCCACAATAAACTTAATGATCACAACAGAAATTATTATCAACGTAATAATAATTTTCAAAGGGGAAGTTGAAACTGAAACTTAAGTAATGTAAATCAAAACCGGGAACGAAGGTTTGAGAGACAGGAACCTTATGAAACACAACACCACAATCACAGATCGGAAAACTAGAGATCGTCGCATTTCAGGCCCAGAGATGGTGAAATAAACCGGCAATGAAAAGGACAAATTATTTTAAAAATTCGGTGGTTGTCGAAAATCCGGCGAATCAGCCACAAACTTTAGAGATGCAGCTTATAATAAGTAAGAATAAAATTGAGATTAATTTTGAACAGCGCAACCATAAACAAGGTGCAAGAAATGTTATAAAATGTTTTGAGAGATTCGATAATGATGGTATGGGGCTGGAGAGTTTATTCGATGAAAGGAAAATGAATGATGGAATGAATGTATGTTTGTTGAAAGATTCTGTGATCAAAAGAGAGGCAGAGGTTCATCTCAATTAGTTGGAGGTGGAATGTATGACGAATTCTGATGAGGCAATAGTCAGTAGCGACATTTATAGTAAATGAAACATCCTGGCAGATTAAAACTGTGTGCCGGACCGAAACACGAATTCGGGACCTTTGCCTTTCGCGGGCAAGTGCTCTACCTACTGAGCTCGGTCCGGCACACAGTTTTAATCTGCCAGGAAGTTTCATATCAGCGCACACTCCGCTGCAGAGTGAAAATCTCATCCTGGGAATTATAGTAAATGTGGGTGAAAGTAATGTACATCATCTATCGACGAAAGTATGTGAAGGTATTTATGAAGGAAACGCAGTGTTAGTCTCGTCAACTGGTAATGAATTCTATTATGTATCGGCTGATGTGGGTGATTTATGGTTAAAGGAAAGTGAAGGCGATGTTTTAGGCATTGCTGATGCGACGGTTGAAGCTACGGATTTAGAAGTCTCGGAGGAAGGAATAGGTGAATGTGAAAGTTTGTTAGACGTTGGGTTAAAGCATAAGGAGGAGAAAGCGTCTGATACGGGAGAAAACGTGAAAGAGGAAGGGTTAGAACCGAGTTTGGCGGATTCTGGTGTATCGGGGAAGGTTGGCGGAGTTATTAGTGTTGTATCGACGGATGTAATGGACGTGTAAAGTAAAAGTAATGAATCTTATTAGTTACTGGTGGATGCTAAAAGAATTAATTGTGATAAAGTCTGTAGTGGTTCGGCGAAAATAAGGGACGATTTGTTTAAGAGAGATTAAGTTTTAGGTTATGTGATTAACTGGAAGAATGTTGAGCTGCTGATGTCGCACTTCAGAATAGAGAAAGAGTAGATTTTATGCTTAAGAGGATGTTGAAACGACGGATTTGGAGGGTGATTTAAATCTTACAGATGAGTTGGAGGTAGATCGGGAGAATCTAGGAAAGTATAATGAATATGTAAACCATAAATGTGGAAAAAAAGGGCGATGGATGTTGAAAATTATCTTTTGAGAGGACAGTGTTTAAAGAACGGTGAAATTAAAAATGTGCAGTCTATAAGTGAATTGATCGATGTTAATCATGGAACAAAGAGTGCAGATCTCGAAAATAAAAATCATGTTCCAGCGGCTCACAAATTTTGACTCTAAACGTAAGACTCTTGGTGAACGAGAAAAGAGGTCTCGAGTTTGAGCAGAAAAAAAACCTAGTAAGTTAGATCCAGAAGATACTGACGCTGGCAAGATAAATGTAATGTTACAACACTCAAGGTAGCAGAGTGGCACCGTGTGAATGAAAAACATGGTGTCTATTAATACAAGTGCGTATGTAAGTGTAATTTGATGTGTAGTTTGTAAAAGGCGGCCTGAGTGGCCGTGCGGTTCTAGGCGCTACAGTCTGGAGCTGAGCGACCGCTACGGTCGCAGGTTCGAATCCTGCCTCGGGCATGGATGTGTGTGATGTCCTTAGGTTAGTTAGGTTTAAGTAGTTCTAAGTTCTAGGAGACTAATGACCTCAGAAGTTAAGTCGTATAGTGCTCAGAGCCATTTGAACAAAGCCATTTGTAGTTTGTAAAATATTTGGGAGATTATTTCTCTTTTGTGGAAGCGGTGACTTGGTGAATTTAAGATGTATAAAAGATGTATGGAGGTACAACTTAGTGCAAGGAGTGTGTGGACATTGGTCGCACGACTCTTGGTGCGCCGAGGTCGGCAGAACACAATTAATTTCGTTATATGCGGAAGATAGAAATAAATTGCACTATACGTAAGATTGGAGAAAATTTCAAGAGGTTATCTAACTGTATTATTTCTAGTATTTTGGCTGGGTTTGTCATATAATATGTATAGTTTATTTGTACTTACCGTTCGCACGAAATGTGGTGCGTGACCTCATCAAAATTTTGCTTGTGGGAGTAAAAATGTAGTTATGTGCAAAGTATGAGCTAAGTTTTTGGAAGTGTATTTCGTTGAGTAACACTATAATATACTTTATTTTGGAAGAGTTTTTGAAATGATTTGTGTATGTACAGTTATAGGGATAAGTTCGTCATACGTTTATGAGAATAATGTCTGGGAATAAATGATATTCTAGTGCAAATATAAGTCAACATTTGACAGATATGTTGTGCGCTTATCTGCTGACTTGAAAGGGAAGTTAAATGGGCGATTTCTGCAAGGGCAGTATTAGTTCTAAAGTTTATAATCATACGTGGTAAGATTTTAGGGATGCTAAAATGTTAGCTGATTTATGGCGTCGGACAAATTTCATAGCACTAAACACGTTTTTCCTAGTGGGAACATGGACAGAGCGTTTAAAATGTCGAGCTGAATCAAATGTTTTGCTTATGTTCTAAATCAGTCTTTCTTTGCTATCCCGTTCGTGAATGTAACGATTCCACTGAGGAATGCGTTCAATGCCTGATGTGTGGGGTTTCGGGAAGTCATGTGCGTGTTGGTAACTAAGGCAGTCCTACTTTGGCAGCTCTCGTCCTTCAGGACTGAGGGTGACTATGGACTGGAACAAGTTTCGGCGCAGTACGTGCCAAAGAGTGTAATGAATTTCGTCAGAGGTAGCTGGGCTGTGAACCATTTCAATTTCGACGCCAGAACACCGACCATGTGCTGTGTTTGTGTTAGTGAAGTGTTATCATGTGGTTGAAGCAAAAAGTGATATCAGGTGAGCGAAAAAGAGCTAAAAATTTTTGAAAAGATAAAGCTGACTCTCGAGTTTATTTTAATTTATCTGTTTATATTGTCATTTGATTATCGCACTGCAATTTTATAATTTGTGTTACACTTAAAAAATTTAAGCTGATAATATGACAGATTCTAGGAGGTACATACTGTTTTATGCACCACCACAGAGATAATTACTCTATTGTTCGACATGCAAATAGGATATTCCATTTATTACGTTATGTAAATATTATGTTATGTAAGCATGTCAAAACTGGTGCGACTTAATGTGCCAAGTTGGCGAGCTAATGTGGAGGTGCGTAAAGTTACCCTTATTTGGGCAAGCTAATCGGCCGCCCAGAACTGCTACGAGGTAAGGCTTATTTCATGTTCTGCTGAAGGCTAGCCAGCCCATGTGTAAGGGTGCGCTGTGGCAGTTCCAGCTTCTGGCCAGGTAACTAATACAAGCGAATCCAGATGCAGAAACAAGGAGCATGTGGCTGAAAATGAGGAAAATCTCTCAGCTGCGGACTTGGACGGCTGTTACGCGCATTATATTTATTTAAGAACCAACTATTACTTACATTTAATGTAATTATCTGGGTGTAACCAAATGTTTAGGATATTTATTTATTTAAATATTGTTGTAATATATTAGTTTAGTCCAGGAAGTGGTCAACTTCAATCAAACCACGTCTATAGAGCGTAAGAACGATGTATTTTTTTTGGGGGGGGGGAGGGGGGGAGGAGGGGGGATGGCCTTCAGCCAATGGAAGAGCAGAGGATAGTGGAACACTACGGGAGTGAAGTGGAGAATGGGACTCCTCGACTGAGATGTTCAAGGAAGCGATTGTGGACCCTTTTTTTTATGCGAGTTCTGGAAGAAGACCGACCTGCCTGTGACAACGAGTGGTGTTCGATTGTGGGATTTATTGATTATGGTTAGTGAACCGCCGCTACCATTCTGAAGGGACTTATGTTTTAGAGGTTTGAATGTGTTTAGAGTGGAACTCTGATGTTTACGAACTTACAACAGAGTATGAGCTACTGTTCTTCGTACCATTGTTAATTTGTGAATAATTATGTCGAATAGTGAACTGTTTTGAACTTATTAATATTTCGTGTATTGTGATTGCGAAATGGATTTAGTTTTCGTTTGTTTTTAATGAATGTTTAGTTTGGGGATTTTTGTTACAGTTGTTGTAACGTTCTCTATGTAACTTGGCAAGGGAAATTCCTCTCTGTATTTTAATTGAATATCGTAGGACCACTTCCCGTTTACTTGAGATATTCTTTCTTGAAAAATCATTATTCAACATAATTCTCTGTCGTCTACATCAATTACAGACGTTAGAATAGGACCCTTTTTATTAAATTACTCATTTATCTTATATTTTGTATCTCTGTGTATTTTATTTGCTCGCAATTCTTGCCAGTGCATAAACTGTTTGCCTACAGGATAACAGCTAGGGGCTATTATTTGCAGAGAATTAGCTGCGGGGTGATAAAGCAAATATGCGCGGCTCCATCCTGTGACTACATCAAGCTATTCTCTTTAATCAGAGCTGTGCGTAGCCCAAGTATATAATGTACGAGCAATATCAGACAAATTCGCAACTGGGTTGTTCGTATGGGATGCTGTTAGGAAAGCAACTACTCAGAATTAACCATTAGGTACCGTCACATACTAGATATGCAGTCGCCCTTTTTCCTAGTTCATTTAGGAAGTTTTTCTTCGGTCATGCCATCACTCATGTTACTATTATACCCAATTTTCGCCACGCATCTTTCGCGGAGCATGTCGACAGGAATTTAAAGTCATCCTTGGTTTCCTGCCATCAGGTGATAGGGCAGCCGCTAGGCACCACTCAGCTGAATGGGGGTCGAATTCTCTGATGTAAGTAGGCTGTTTAGGCTTTTATGTTGGTAACACCACGTAGCGCTCTATATGAAAATCGCCGACTGCTCTGTGTGCAGTCTGTGGCTGGTTGGACTCACTGTTGCAATATTTGCTTGTGTAGTGTTGGGCTGTTGGATGTGAACAGCGCGTAGCATTGTGCAGTTGGAGGTGAGCCGCCAGCAGTGGTGGATGTGGAGAGAGAGATGCCAGAGTTTTGAGAGGTTACTATAAGCGTACGATCTGGACGTGTGTCCTCCAGAAAAAGGAAATTTGTAAAGATGGTTGTCATGAATTGATAGAGATATATGATATATGATAACATTTGAACATTATTAAGTTAATACATTGTTTGTTCTCTATCAAAATATTTCATTTTCTAACTATGCCTATCAGTAGTTAGTGCTTTCAGTAGTTAGAATCTTTTATTTAGCTGGCCGTACTGGCGCTCGCTGTATTGCAGTAGTTCGAGTAACGAAGATTTTTGTGAGGTAAGTGATTCATGAAAGGTATATGTTATTGTTAGTCAGGGCCATTCTTTTGCAGGGATTATTGAAAGTCAGACTGCGTTACGATAAAAATATCGTGTGTCAGTTTAGTGATGATCGAATAAGTAAAGAGGAAACTGAGTACGTTGAGTTTTGCTCAGCTGTTTGAAAACCAAATAACGTTGACGTTTACCAGCACAGTCATTCATAATTTTTCAAGGGGATGTTTCACTGACAACTAAATATTTGATGTGCGTGGGTAGTACCGAGGGTGTTGACGAACACGGATACTTACAGAGACCATTTGCCGGTTTAATCACGCACATATCAATGTTGCACAGGATGTCGCAAAACGGAGGGAATGGATGGCTGAAAAAGCACAAACGCGCTTTTCTGCATTGGATCACGTTCAAATATCGTCGAATGGATTTGAAAGGTCCGTAGTGGTTCCACCCTGTATACCAGAGCAAAAATTGCGGTCGCACTACACTCTAAAGGGGTCAGATCACGCTGATTGCTGTTACAGCCCAACGACTGCAGCCCCACGATGTCCTTAGAGTACGACTGAATCGTCCGTGGGTGACGGCAGCGTGGAACGTTGTCAAGAATCAACGCCCCTAGGAAAAAAGTGATTTCATTGGTCCCTTTTATGCCACCTCCAGACAGTTTTTGTGTCGATTCTGTGCGATGGATATCTGAATTGTTTCTTCGGCTTCCCGTGAGAAAAAACCGTTATCTCAAGGCTGCCTTCCACGGCAGAGGCGACAAAAGAAGGGGTGAAACGTGGGTAAGAGGGGGTTCAAATGGCTCTGAGCACTATGGGACTTAACATCTATGGTCATCAGTCCCCTAGAACTTAGAACTACTTAAACCTAACTAACCTAAGGACAACACACAACACCCAGCCATCACGAGGCAGAGAAAATCCCTGACCCCGCCGGGAATCGAAGCCGGGAACCCGGGCGTGGGAAGCGAGAACGCTACCGCACGACCACGAGATGCGGGGGGAATAAGAGGGGGTATGATGACCTTCTCATCATGTGGCACGTCCATGATGGTGGTTGCAGAAATACGGTGAAATCTGCTGCCAATGAGACATTGTTACCCACGGTGCACCTCACAGGAACTTATGAGCTGCAAGCGTTTTGTCGCGAGTGTCGACATCTTAGTGTTTGAACGGTCGTCGATCGCGAGGCTGACGCCGCCGGGCGCCGCGCTTTTGCACCATAACAGAGGAAGGTTGCAGGAACTTCGAGCCAAATGTAAGACACGTTTCGTAATTGTAGATAATTAAGGACCTTCGAATAAGTGTTACTTTACCTGCGCTGTGTAAAAATCTGTCACAGAAAAAATTGTTCGACGAATTGTTAAAAAAAGAGTATGAAGTCGGACTGACTTGGAGTTGACGAAACATGGTATATTGACGAAACATGGTATTTCTACAGCGTACCTTGCAGTCTGCAGGTGATATCTGCAGAATAACCGTCTTTGCACGGTGCAAGATGGTCGAAATTCTCAATGAAATACATATAAGCTGTTTGCGAAGACGTGTAATATACAATATGTACAAGAACTAATAGAGCAAAATAAGAATGGAAATCAAAGAACGCCTTTCTAGTCGATCTGTGTATCAAAGAAGCAATAAAAGGAATAAAATTAACGATCAGAAGTGAATTTAAAATTGAGGATGCAAAGATATCAATGATAAGACTCCTTGATGGCGCTGCTATAAATTGAGGAGGAACTGCACGAACTGCTTAATGGAATGAACAGTCTAATGAGCAACTCCTTTATATCCTTATCAGCCTCATGCGGCGGCTGGTTGAATGTTGGAAAGCCGCTCCAACCGCCCGATGCTGGACGCCAATTCCGGTCCATCGGCACTTGTGTCGTCCTGTCAGATGTGGAAGTCGTTCCCTGTCGACGCTGTGACTTCAGATGGCTAAGCGCTGGGTCTCACGCTTCATTGAGTCTCAAGGCACTGTCCATATTAACCAGACTGTCAGCCAGTCGTATCCCAACAGCACTCCTTCAGATATATTCGTCGACTGATAAGTAGGGACAGTGGCTTTACTCTTAGGAAAGCCTCGGTCTTAGCACTCAGCCAGTTGATGTCACAATGTTCGATGAGGTCTCGGGATTGCAGCCGTATCATGTTGACTTCTTGCCACAATATTTCGTCTGGCAATCATTCAGTCATCTTCAGGTGAGTGTCCGCCACTGGAGACTGCAAGTTCCTGGCGTCGGCATTATAGCAAAAATTGGCACGCAAGCGTATGCGCATCAGCTAAAGGTCAACATGATCCAGCTGCAATCCAGAAACCTCATCGAACATTCCGTACGCCGGGAAAATTTCATGATGTCACAATGTCAGGCGAGAGCGATATCCACACCAGAGGCAGGCGGCAGAAGCACAGACGGAAAGGAGTTTGTGGCAAGCATCCGGCGATTGCAAACCGCCCAGAGCATTCCACCTGTGTCGGGTGGTCTCACTTGGAGTCCGATGCCTGTATCATTAAGAATCCTCCTTAGCTTCCAAATACTGATACTATCTCTGCTAATTACTACAGAGATGCCGTGAGCTTACTTGTAGCCGGAAAGCGACGACTCACTTCTACAAGGACAACACCAGCGCGTCGCCAGACGGAGCGCGTTCTACCTGAGGAGGAATTAGGCAGGAATTGCGAAAACAATAAGGAGTTGAGCTGCCCTGAGCGTCGCTTCAAAAACCGCTGAACACAAAGATCAAAGCTGCTGGCTGACAATCAACTGCTGCATGACATCACAACAGATCCCGTGTGATCGACACATCATCCCAGCCGCTCACACTTAAACGCAACGCCGATTCTGTGATTTGGTGCGACAAGGCGGCTTATAGCCCTCCTCTCTCCCCTTTACTTGCTTGGTAAATTGAAGCAGATGTATACCCAATAAAACAGGCTGTAATTTTAACTTTGTATTGATGATTGCTGGAAGACTGGGAACGTAAATATTTCCCAGCTTTACCATTTTAAATTTTTACTTCATTTTGATATCCAGAGTGGGGCTCGATTCATTACTAATTTGAAGGTTTCGAAATTATTAGATATTATATATATACATATATATATATTAACTTCTCATAGCTGCCTGAGCTGTGCGTGGCTCATGAACTAGTGCAGTCGGGTTGGAGCTGTGAGGTCTGCGTCGACATGGCTCGCCCGACCATTGCTACCACGCATCTCTTGAGCCGGGCCACGGTCTTAGTGGATCGTCGGTCGGTTGTCCTACCGTCCTACCAGACGACGCGTTTTGGCTCGCCAATCGTTCATGCGTCGGCTGTGTGTTTGTGCATCGACTCCCGATTTGTCTTTGTGCGTGCTTGGTTACTGTTTGGTATCGTTCAGGTCTTCGTGCTTCGTGTTTGTCAGGTTGTGTGTGTAGCTGGCGTTATTTCCACTGACGACTGTTTTAGATGTTGTTGGCATTCTGAGGGCACTCGGTCGGTTGGTGCGGACCAGGGAGGATGTATCCATGCAGCGCGGTCGGCTGGGTTCACTGGAGGTCCCTGCGCAGTGTCGGAGCGTGTGCGGAGCTGTCCGATCGCTACGAGCTTCGTGGCTCACCGACCCAGGAGGTCAAAGTTGAGTGGTGTCTTAGGTACCCAATCCACGTCCGTTTATGTTGTGTCGTTCGTTTCGGTGATTCGCTGTTGGAGAGCTTCTCCTGTGCGTGACAAAGAGTGTTTGTAGTGGTGAAATCGAGCAGCTGTGCAGTGGAATTAACTATATTAGTTCACTACAATTCAAGTGCACCAACAATTCCGAAGTGGCCGTGCGGTTAAAGGCGCTGCAGTCTGGAACCGCAAGACCGCTACGGTCGCAGGTTCGAATCCTGCCTCGGGCATGGATGTTTGTGATGTCCTTAGGTTAGTTAGGTTTAACTAGTTCTAAGTTCTAGGGGACTAATGACCTCAGCAGTTGAGTCCCATAGTGCTCAGAGCCAGCACCAACAATTCAAGTGCACCAGCGGAATTTTCTGTCTTGTGGCCGTTACTGTTCTGGTTATCTGCCCTGGCCACTGACGTAAATTCAGGCAGTGTTCTTTCCAGTGAAGTTAACTATATTACGTTATTTCAAATTCAAGTGAACCAGCAGAATTTTCTGTCATGTGGCCGTTAGTGTTCCGGTTACCTGCCCTGGCCACTAACGTAATTTCAGGCGGTGTCCTTTCCTCACCTGTTGTCGCTGTCCAACATGGTGTGTAGTTTTGACAGCTTGCGTCTGTAACGGTTTGGTCCTTGAGGTCATGTGTTGATTGGTGGGTAGCAAGTCGTTTGGTTGGTCAGTCCGTGACTGCCTCTTTGTTGGGTTACTGACGGATGAAGTGTAGCTGGGCCCACCACCTGTCTCATCTAAGTGAACGTTAATGCTTCGAGTGCTGGTCCTCCCCCCCCCCCCTCCCCCTCCCCCTCCCTTGGAGGCGTCTGAGTGCCATTGCCTATACTGTCCTTTTCATGGGTGTTTAATCGTCTGTTGGTAATCTATTATAGTGAATGCCTTAAAAGAAATTTTTTTAGTGTGTTTTATGTAAATCATTGGACTTCAGCCCGTATAGGTAAGTTTGAATTCTGGCAAGTGAATATTTTGCTGAAAGTTACTGTTGTGCTATCTTTTCATTTAGTGGGCTGCCAGCCACTTAAAACTTAAAGGTTTAAGGTATTTTGAATTTTTGGAAAATAAATTGTGGGCCTTCAGCCGCTTAAATTTAGTTATTGTCGTTGCATTGCCTTTTTAGTTAGTGCGCTTTCAGCCACTTAAAACTTATAGGTTTAAGCTTTTTTTTGTATTTTTGGAAAATTAACTGTGGGCCTTCAGCCGCTTAAAATTTCCTCTTATTCGAAAACATTGCGGCCTTCTGCCTTAAAAGATTATGGCAATGTTTGTCCTATCCAGCCTAGCTGTGATATACAGGGTGTTACAAAAAGGTACGGCCAAACTTTCAGGAAACATTCCTCACACACAAAGAAAGAAAATATGTTATGTGGACTTGTATCCGGAAACGCTTACTTTCCATGTTAGAGCTCATTTTATTACTTCTCTTCAAATGACATTAATCATGGAATGGAAACACACAGCAATAGAACGTACCAGCGTGACGTCAAACGCTTTGTTACAGGAAATGTTCAAAATGTCCTCCGTTAGCGAGGATACATGCATCCACCCTAGGTCGCATCGAATCCCTGATGCGCTGATGCAGCCCTGGAGAATGGCGTACTGTATCACAGCCGTCCACAATACGAGCACGAAGAGTCTCTACATTTGGTACCGGGGTTGCGTAGACAAGAGCTTTCAAATGCCCCCATAGATGAAAGTCAAGAGGGTTGAGGTCAGGAGAGCGTGGAGGCTATGGAATTGGTCCGCCTCTACCAATCCATCGGTCACCGAATCTGTTGTTGAGAAGCGTACGAACACTTCGACTGAAATGTGCAGGAGCTCCATCGTGCATGAACCACATGTTGTGTTGTACTTGTAAAGGCACATGTTCTAGCAGCACAGGTAGAGTATCCCGTATGAAATCATGGCGGTGAATCGAGGAAGTACAGTACATACTGACGAAACTAAAATGAGCTCTAACATGGAAATTAAGCGTTTCCGGACACATGTCCACATAACATATTTTCTTTATTTGTATGTGAGGAATGTTTCCTGAAAGTTTGGCCGTACCTTTTTGTAACACCCTGTATACATATATATTTTAATTGTTTTATTTGCAATTTTAATTGCCTGTCTTCAGTCACTTGAAATTTATGTTGTTGATTTTTAAGATTTCTTCTTTGTAGGCCTTCAGCCGTGAAAGAATTGGGTTTTGAATCTCGTAGTTGTAAAGGTTCGGCTGTGTGCCGTTTTGGTTTAAATGTGTTATTAAATTGTAAGAAATTACAATTTTGAAGTGAAACTAACCGACACCTTATTTGGCCCTTTCCACAATCCTAATCACCTGTTCAGCCCTGCGGGTTTAACGGGCGTCTCACTACCTACAATACGCTAATCGAAACATCCTGGCAGATTAAAACTGTGTGCCGGACCGAGACTCGAACTCGGGACCTTTCCCTTCCGCGGGAAAGTGGTCTTGGTAGAGCACTTGCCCGCGAAAGGCAAAGGTCCCGAATTCGAGTCTTGGTTCGGCACACAGGTTCAATTTGCCAGGAAGTTTCATGTCAGCGCACACTCCGCTGCAGAGTGAAAATCTCGTCCTGGAATATACTAATCTTTTGTATGCGAATCAGGTGCGTGGATGGACTCGGCGTGTTGTGAATGAACAGTATGCAATAGATGAAGATGCTGTTAGTGTATATAGTGTCTGTTGCCACACTGTAGATTTTAGTTAAGTTAGAATCTGTAGTTTGTGGCTGTATTACAGTCCTGTTTTATGTCCTCATCGTTCTGTCTGCTGCTAACAACTGTGTTTTGGTTCAGCCACATTATTCTGTAGGAACTTCTCTTTAATATTCGTATTCCGTTGCAACTGAAGTCCGGAAAGTTGATAGACATGGACGCCGACAAGTCAGTAAAAAAAAAAACCCGAGGGTGAGTGGAAAAACTTAAGGCACTTCTGTGGAGAATGTACTACATCGCAGTCCAGTGGATCGCACGTTCGGAATGTAAACAAACACCATTCAGCAGTTAGCTGAAATAAAATAATGCAGTCCTAACACCGCAGCTCAGTTAGTTATCAAAGCAGCTACGTTAGCTGAACTAATAAAAGTCAGTGTTACCAACAGGCCTCAGTTAACTGCTCTGGCAGCACAGTTAGTCCAACTAAAATAAGGCAGTGCTACCACCCTAGATCAAATAGCTGCCACGGCAGGTCAGTTAATTGCATGTAAACAAGGCAACAATATCACCGCGGCGCAGTTGACTGAGACAAAACACGAGCATCCAGCGACCGTGGAACAACTCCCTCAGGTGAGGCAGGAAAAGCAGATGGAATTTGCGAAGTTAGAAGCCGAGCAAAAACTGTGCAGTCAAAAGACTGATGGTTAGGTGACAGACGTTGGACGTGACTTCGGAGCAAAAACTTCAACGATAAGGACAGAGGTCGCCGTATGATGAGAGAGCTAACAACATGGAGGAAACTAGTAATTCCATAAAATTGCGTAGATCGTTACACGCATAGACAGTGAAAATGATTTGTAAATGCATTCACAGCTGGAAAGTAGTCGACAAGCAAGTAACTCAAAAACAAGAGTCTGCAGTCGGACAGGAGGTGTCTGCAAAGCGATAAGGAAGTGTTCTTGTGCCGCAAATCATGAGAGAGGGTTTGCATGTTAAATGCGCAGCATCCACGCCAAAGGCCTATTTAAAGAATGTAGAGATGTATATGGGGCCAAAGAAGGTTGCACTGCTTGTTGCGCACAAGTTGCTTGTGCAGCAGATAGCCCCTGGTTCGATATGGAAGTTGAGAGTGCACTGCGTACTGCTGTGGCACGAATACGTCGATTTGGGGAATTTCGTGCTGTTGTGGATGGAAGGTAGTTATTAAGGGACCGATTAGGACTTCGGATGGTAAGCGCGGCTGACACTGATATTTAGGAAACGATTCTGCGAGGCAGGTTTACGACACCACTCATAGATGGGAAGGCACGGCCTGGAGAGCACCGTATACACTTGTGAAGGAATCAGTGCAGCACAGGGCACTGTGTGCTGTGTAGGACCCATACATTGCAGTTAAAACAGTGCTTAGTGACCTGTGTGTAGGGGCCAAAGAGGGCTTAGGAAAGTGTTGTAATTATTAAAGAGTCTTCCACTTGCCCCCACCAGAGGAACTACGTCACAGGCGTAGGAAAAACACACATAAATAAACGAGCCCGAAGGCTCACAGGGAGACATTGAATACAAGAGGGGAGAGCGCACATTCATGTCTTACCCCTTTTCTAATATTTGCTTCTTGTTAATGGTCACAGTACCTAATCACTGCCACCCCATTCTTATGGAAACTGAGTGTCACCGAGATGTGTTTGTACTTCATTCCACTTTTACTCAGCACTCTGAACATCTCTAGTCAGATAACGTTATCAAATGCCTTTTCCAGATCTACAAAGGCAATACAAGTTGGTTTATTCTTCTGTAATTGCTTTTCGATAAGGAGTCTCAGTGCCAGAATCACTTCTCTTGTTCCATATCCCCTTCTGAAACCAAACTCATCTTCACTCAGCATATCCTCCATCTTCTCTTCAATTCTATTCAAAATTATTTTTATGAGAATGTGATATTAGGTTTAAACTTCAGTGCTGTTCACATTTTGTACCTGCTGCCTTCTTTGGTACAGGAACAAATAAGCACTTCTGGAAGTCTGTTGGTATCTCTCCTGTGTTGTAGATGGGCCTGATAAGCTTAAGCAGCATACTTTTTGTACTGTCACCAGCATTCGTTATTAGTTCTGCAGAGATTCATCAATACCTGTTGCTTTGTTATCCTGCAGTTCTTTTAGAGCTCTGTCAAATTTTTCTGGCAGAATGTCATCTCCCTTGTCGCCTTAATCTACTCGCTCTTCGTTTCCTATCACTTCCTCTGTAAGAGGTGTTCCAACATACAACTCCTCACTGTAATCTTTCCATCTCTTCACAATGTCTCCACCAAACAGCACGTTCATCTACATCTACATCTACATTTACACTCCGCAAGCCACCCAACGGTGTGTGGCGGAGGGCACTTTACGAGCCACTATCATTACCTCCCTTTCCTGTTCCAGTCGCTTATGGTTCGCTGGAAGAACGACTGTCTGAAAGCCTCCGTGCGCGCTCTAATCTCTCTAATTTTACATTCGTGATCTCCTCGGGAGGTATAAGTAGGGGGAAGTAATATATTCGATACCTCATCCAGAAACGCACCCTCTCGAAACCTGGCGAGCAAGCTACACTGCGATGCAGAGCGTCTCTCTTGCAGAGTCTGCAACTTGAGTTTGTTAAACATCTCCGTAACGCTATCACGGTCCCCACATTACTTTCTAATTTTCCTGAGAGCGCTGTTTTGCGTTTGTTAAAACAGGTTAAATCAGTTCTTCCAATTTGCAAAATTAGTGGGAAAAATTTGACACTAAAAATTTAGATGAATATACAAGATTATATAATAAATCTAACATTTTAATTTTATCAGATATTTCCGAAAATTTTAGACAACATGAATTCAATCTTATAAACTCGACCAACCTCGGTATTTTACAGCTGCTGGTTTATATTGTGATTCTATGTTCAAAATGACAAAAGTTGAATGAGATTTATTAGATATATAGAATATAATTTTATTTCTTTGAAAAGGTGTATTTCTTATTATATTAAAAGATATCCTAAATCATATAACAAATATATGAAAAGTTTTGAACCAGAAAACAACCAGTTCAGTGTCTCAACTTTTGCCACGTAAAAATTCTGAGTGGTTACAACAAAAATGTTTTAATTCGGAAAAAATGCTTAAAATAACAGAAAATAAGTCGGTTTTGGATATCCAAAAAATTACAAAATTACCATAAAGATACACCATTAAGGAAATAGATTATTAACAACACTAAATAATAAAAAAGTATGCTTAGATTATAGAAATTTTAAAAAAAGTTTTTAAAATTGGATTAAAATCAACAAAAATTCATACAATCTTATCATTGAACAACCAGACTGTTTGAAAAATATTCATTTTAATAGAGAAATGAGAAAAACGCAGCTAACAAATTTAAAATAGGTTTCTGTAAGTCAATGAATAATTCAGTATTTAGAAAATGATGGAAAATATTAGAAATAGACAAAATATTAAAAAAACAACAGATCCAGACAAATATATGAAACATATTTCAAACCTAATTATGAACATACTACTTATTTTCAGAAGATTGTCTTGCCATTCATATAAAAGAAAATAATAAAATTCAACCACTAATTTATATTGGAATGAGTATTCTAAACCTTTTGAAAATAAAAAAAATGTATGATACCAAAATAAAGTGAAATATTGATTTATGTTATTTGGCTAAAGGTTTGTTTATTCATGATATAAGAATTGAAGATTTTTACAAAGATATGAAATCGATGATAAACGAATTTGACGCAAGTGATTATTCAAAAGATAATACTTATGGAATCCACAAGTAAAGAAGAACTTTTCAGGAAAAATGAAAGATAAAATTGTTGAAAAATTATGATAGAGTAAATTAGTTATGATTGAATATGTATAACAGTGGTGATGCACAAGAGCAAAAATCCAAAGGACTTAAAAATTACTTTTGATGGTTATAAAATTATTTGGATAACAAGATAAAACAATATAAAAAATAATTTAATTACATCATTTAAAAACGAATTGTATACAGTTGAATGTAATAAAATGCTTCTGATGATGATAAATACATTATATTACAGGATGGAGTTAATACAATACCAAATGGTTATTATAAGTTAAACTCAAATAATATAATAGACGATAACAATGATTTCTTACTGGAATTTAACAGTGAAGTTACATAGAAGATTAACTGAAAGAAATAATGAAATAAGAAACTAATCAGTTTTTAATATTTTCTCTTGATATGGTGGTTTTTGAAATGTTTTCAGATATAGTTTACAAACACATTCAACTTTTTGATAATACCTTTCTTTGCCAGCCAGGGTGGCCGAGCGGTTCTAGGCGCTACAGTCTGGAACCGCGCGACCGCTATGGTCGCAGGTTCGAATCCTGCCTCGGGCATGGTGTGTGTGATGTCCTTAGGTTAGTTAGGTTTAAGTAGTTCTAAGTTCTAGGGGACTGATGACATCAGAAGTTAGTCCCATAGAGCTCAGAGCCATTTGAACCATTTTTGAACCTTTATTTATTTTTTTATGTTATAGTTACAGCTATGAATATACGTAGTCCGCCAGAAAAATGTATACAGCCCTTAAGGAACGAAAAGTATTACTTACGTGTTTATTTTACATTTACTAATTGATCACAAAAGTTGTACAATCATCAGTTTAGCACACGGTTAATTTAAATGTTCAAAATGTTCACCATTGGCAACTATACACACAACAGAACGACGAACAGTCGCCACAACTATGTCAGTCAGAGATACAATGGAAGTCACTACACATCTCACCGTAATATCCTGGTGGAGTTCCTCCAGCATGTGTGGCTTACGGCGATAGACATTATCTATCACAGTTCCCTACAAGTAAAAGTCCATAGATGTTAGATCTGGCGACCATGGAGGGAACTCAAGGTGCCCTCTTCATCCAATCCAATACCCTGGAAAACTGTCATCCAGGGAAGCTCGTATGGCTAGGTGGTAGTGTGGTGGCACCTCATCCTGTTGGTAGAAGACCTCTTTATGAGCTACATAAGGCGTATGTATGCCTGTGTCAAAATTGATGTGTGCAACATTTCCAGGTACACCTCCCCAGTTACAGTAGCAGCAAAGAAAAAGGGTCCTCCTAAGCCCCTAGATGATAGTCCACACCATGTAACCTCCCCCTCACTTATCGACCTTAATGACAGTGAAAAATTAAACCGTGTGTACCTAATGGAAATTTGGGAAAGCAATCGTCACCGAAGTTAATCTGTCAGTAAACAGGGAGGAAAGGGTTACATCTAAATGAAAGGAAAAATGCAAATGAAACTGGTGGAAATTAATTTTGAAAAGGGGTAAAGTTAATAAAGAAAGAAAATATGCGGCTGTTACGTTAACAATTAACTAGCGGTAATTAGATATTTGAGATTTGGGGGAAACCACGGTCGCCAGTCCTAAGGACAATTACTATAGTAACTGAAAAAGAAAGATTATTACACATATAATTAACACTAGAAGCGTGGCAACTGAAGGTTGACACGTGTAGTGTGAAAACTGAAAGTTTGTCAGAAGTAATAAATTTCGCTACACTCTGACTTAATTTAGCAAAAGAATTAATAAAACCGGAAAATCGAAAGTTAATTTAGTGACTGAAGTTAATAGTGAGCTTTCTTTCTGAAGCACATCGAAATCCAGTAAAATACGGTTAGTCTTGGACTACCTCAACAATCATTTCAAAAGCAACTTGACTCTACGCAATTTAGAAACAAGAGATTTAACTTTGAACTTGGATTAAATGATTCTGAACTATTAACAATAGTAAAATTTAGTACGTACCAAGCTGAGCTGCAGTCACAGGTAAGCTAAAATATGCTAACAAAACTCGCACTCTTAATTTGTGCTCGTGTAACCTAAATATTGTAGCCAGCTATGAATACTTTAACTGAACTTTGAAATTAAAGCAGTGAAATCTAATTATATTATTTTAATGCTGGCGTTTGAATTTCAACGACACTCGGGGTCATTTCGGAAAAGGAAGGGACCCTGCTTGGCAATGCAATTGGGACAATGAGCAACAAAGGTTCATGCTAAGTTGCTGTAATTTTGCGAGGCAAATGGAACAATTTGAAAAGCTGAGGTCTGAAACTTTACGTGCTTTTAGTCTTCCTTGTTGGTTGATTGAAGGTTTGAAGCCGTCGATCGAGGAGGTGGCGGCAGTCACTCATTGTCGGCCGTCGCTGTTGCAGAAGCTGGATGTTGGCGCGCCTTCTTCTCGACACGGTCACCAGACGAAACGGGCTCTTGATGTGCGCCAGCTAATGCTTCCCGTCCGCGACACCATGTCAGAAACTATTATCGCAAGTCGAGCGCAATTACATGCTGCCAAACCCCGAAAGCGCGGCAACTCGCGGGAGCTACACACAACACACCTGCTCCACTCGCTACTCCAGCCAGACTCCCTCATGCTCTGCCCGCGCTCCACGCGGCAGAGTTAACACTACCAAAGATCCTACACACTTTGATTCTTCACACAACCTATCGATGTAATCGTTCGATAGCAGTTTTTCCTAGGCAAGACCCAGCGTAAAAATACAAATAATCTTTACACAACAAACCAATTATACATCGACATAAATGCATAAATATATATATACTTATATATATATATATATATATATATATATATATACAAATAGTAAAACAATTACAATATGTAAAGACACAGAAATGTCATATATTGAGGTAACAAAACAAGGAAAAAATTATAGTACAATAGATGGAAATAGGAGGAAATGCATTTCCGGCGTTACACGTGCCCCACATTGTCTGAGGATGTTCGTGTAACCTAAACAGACTCAGAAAATGTCCCAAAAAAGAAACAGCGGAAATGCATATGCTCAAAACATCAACAAAATTTAGCATTCATCTAATTAAGCATAAATCAATTTTTAGACCATAATAATTGATTGGAGACACTCCTAATCTTATTCCACTCTGTCATCTTGCACAAAATAAAACAGGTTGACAACATATTAAAATTCATAGAAAACATAGAAAATGGTTTAGCTCTTCTAAAAAATCAAAATTCCTAGCAGCATCAAGAAATGGAGTACTATTTACAAAATTAATCAGATTACATGGTCATAGAAAGCAGGTATATCAAACTATGCAAATTAATAATTAATTACATAGAATACATATTTTATATAAACTTTTCATAATTAATATTCTCGTCATGAGTGTGCACTTAACGCTAAACAAGAAAATAATATACAGCAGATCGACAAAAACATAAATATTGACAGCAGAATTCCTTCACATCAGCTGTCCGGGAAGAAAAACAACTATGCCTTTCGTACTCGCAAGTACAAAGAATGCCGAGAGCGGCACAAGAGCCGACAGCGGCACAAGAGCCGACAGCGACTCCGCCTCGCCAGTATTGTTGCGCCCGCCTGTGCGGCACGCTTGATCTCACTCGCCTGTGTAACGGCATTTCCAGAACGTCCGTTTCACTGAACTCTTTCGGAAAAACTCACTCCCGAGTAATCTCAAGGAGTCCATAAACACTATCACAGTGGATAACTCAACACTGTCCATCATCACAGACATGTACTAGCCTGAAACTTAAAACAGCGTCTAAGTACATCGGCAATGACCAGTAAATCACATATTTATGAAATCTTACAGTTATTTTCAAAATCATATTTACATTCCTTAATCTACTGTGACTCAGCTGAAAACTTAAACTAGCAGCTTGGATTTTTCAGTTGATTAGATCATGATTAAATTGATTAAAATTAAATTGGTTAATCAAAATTAATTACTTATTAATTACAACTTCTTTAATGACCTTGGTCAGTCAAAAGCATGGCAATCTAGCAAATCGTTAAATCTTACACTCTATTTTACATACTGTATCAATTACCCATTGTGTGGTATTAATCGATCCTAGGTCGGTAGAATTTCAAGTCTACAATGTTCCGTATACCTAATAGTTTTCCAGAGCTTGGATACTCTAAGCAATAAGCATTTGTGTGAGGTATACCAATGACTTTATATGGTCCATTATAAACAAACTTAAATTTAGAGATTTCATTGTCTATCTCGCTCGATTTCTCATGAGCTTTTACAAGTACTAAGTCTCCGATTGCAAACTTAGCAAAACGCGCTTTAGCGTCATGACGACGTGTGCGAGCATCGGCTTTTAGCTTCATTACTTCTCGCAAACGATCTTTTTTCACACCAATACTAATGTTAATCCGTGGAGGGAATTTGATTATCTCTTCCAATTCACTTTCTACACTTTTGTCAATGCCGAAATTCCTCATGTTACGGCAGTTCAAACCCATTCCTACGTCAATGTCATCCGGCCAGTTAACAATGTGTATAGGCTGGTATTGCCTATGCACACCGTCTCCTGCCTCGTCAAAACTAACTACTATTGTTTTATCTTGTGACGTACATGTCAAAGTTTTGCTTTCGCAATTAATCACTGCACGGTACTTTAATAGCCAATCTAACCCAATAATTACTTCCGTAGTTAAGTCTGGCACGACGACAAACTCTTGTTCAAATCGTGCCCCACATATCTCGAAGTTGACAAAAATCTGTTTTGTGACCGGTTTACTGGCCTTCCCAGTAGCACCGATAATTTTCACTCCTGTTACTGGCATAACTACGATGCCGGATCTGTCTTTCAGTAACTCAAATATTTTCCCAGATACAGCACTCAATTCTGCACCGGTGTCAATCAACACGTTTAGTTGTAGTTCGTGCATATTAACAGACACTACTATCTGTCTACACTTGTCCTCGACTGTTTCTTTATTTTCCCATAATAAATCCTCGTCTATATCCATGTCATTCCAGAAACAACCATCCAGCTTTGATCCTAAATTCGGCTTATCTGGCGCCTTTTTCAGCCTCTGTTCACATACAGTTTTAATTTCAACACGTTTGTCCTGAGGCTTAGTCTGTAGCTTCGCCTCCAATACAGAAACCCTTTCCTGTAACTCGTCAACTAGTGAGTGTTGCTTTGCTATCAATTCACTAATTGTCACCTTCGTTGATTCCACTTTGGTCAGATTGATCTCATCTGCCAATCTACCTGGAAGAATGTGCCCAGTAGCATCTGAAATTACTTCCTCTGGATCTGCGCAACCCACACTGCTACCGTCTGACCGTATAACGTCAGCTCTAACCTCATACACGCTGTAATCTACGTGCTTTTCAACCAATCGTGTCCGGCTATCACTAAAATTTTCGTAATCTTTCTCCTAAATACTGTCGCAATGTTTAAACTGGATGTTCGCTTCGGATGGGTCGGCTACTTCTACCACTACAACTTTCGGTAAAGTCTGCCGGTTAGGGCCAGAACTTTCCGTTACTACTTCAACATTCAACTCCTGCGAGATGAAACACGACGCATCTTGCTCGTGCTCCCCATTAACATCAACTATTTCTAGTAAAGTCTGCCGGTTAGGGCCAGAACTTTCTATCACTTCACAATCACGATCTTCCTGCGGGACGAGACGCGGCAAATCCTGCCCGCGCTCCCCATAAACACTTCTCCCGTACAGGCCCCTATAATCTCTTAGTTAGTCGTATAAGCGACCGAACTGCCTTAACCAGACCTCATCCCTCTCTGCATCCCCTCGGTCGATGACGGACGTTTTATCCGACATCTGATCTTCTCTCAACACTTGCGAATCATTCTTAAACTCAATCTCCAGTTCCACTGTGGGTGTTACAGCTGCCACTTTATAATCGATTTCCGGAACACTGCTTAAATTGTTCTCACTGACAGTGAATGTATTTTCTACTGGCGTGTCTACAGCTGATCTACTACTTGTGGGCGCACTCCTTTCTCCTAACACTGGCACACTCTCCCGCCGTTGATTATTCCGTACGGAATTTTCATAACGACGACACTTGGGTTTACTCCTGTCATTGGGCCGCCAAAATTTCTCCACGCCCGGTCGGCCCCTCACCGGCGGTGAGGCTAATGGTTTCCCTGTCTCGTCCCAGCAGATACGCTCCCCGGATACTGCTGAGGCGGCTGGTCACACCCTCTGGCGTTATTACTATTCTGCGCAGCCCGTATCACGCTAGTATGATACTGGTTTCCGTCATTCCGGTTATTATTTGCATTGTACCGATTGTCATTACGGCCCGAACCATTATTGTTATTGCTGCCAAGACTGCGGTATGCATTATTCCCATAGTTATCGTTGTTGTGGTTCCCGTTGTTGTTACCACGGCCTCTACCACTGTCGCGATTATTGCGCCAATTGTCCTCGTCCTCAACTCTTTCTAGGAAATCATTGATTGTCTTGTAACTGCTTCCTATGTAGCGTTTTGTATCATCTGGAAGCTTCTTGTAGAGTTCCCAGACTATTTCGGATTCCGTGCGGCGATCACGCAAATATTCCAACTTGCGGATCCAGCCCTCACAAAACTCCTTCATCGAAACGCGCGAATTCGCATCGAAAGGCCTCGATACGACAAATTCGCGCCAGACACTTTGCTGTTTTTGCTCTGACCAGTATTCAGCCAGAAACAAATTTTTGAACTCGTCAAAAGTCAGGTTCGTAATGTTGAGGTTTAAGCCCCAACGCTTGGCATCACCAGCCAACACATCAATAACCGCATTAATTTTTCTCTCATTAGTCCATGATCTGGGTAAAACTCTTTCACAATTTTTAATGAAATCCGTCGCGTGTATACCGCCTTTTTTCAAGGGGTCGAACCGCTCCTCTTTCGTCAACAATTCCGAACTATGTGCACAGATTGGCACATAGCTCTGTTTTTCTTCAAGTTTCTTTTCTAATTCCGACACTCTCGTAATCACTTGGCAAGTGGTTGTCGCAAGCGTTTCCACTTCCCTCTTTTTCTCTTCGCAGGTATTAGCCTGCTTCCTCACTTTGGTATCTACTTCGGATACTAAAGCCTTTAAAGTTTCCACCTTCTGTTGATCTCTTTTCTCACTAATTGAATTTGTTCCGTCACCTTATTCTCGATGATCGGAGCAACTGCGTCTCCTACACTTTTCTCGATTCTGCTAATTTCGGAGTCAAAACGAGTATTTATGCTCGCAATTTCCGCCTGAACGCCTATCATTTCCTGTTTAAGATTACCGATTTCGGTATTAATCACGACAATATCGTCTTTGATTTTATCAACTTTTGTGTTAACAACTTCAACATTGTTGTTAACAACATTAATAGCTTTGTTCTGATTGTCTAGCATTCGTTCAGTTTTTTTAGACTGAGCTTCTTGCTTGGCAGCCTGAGCTTCTTGCTTGGCAGTCTGAGCTTCTTGCTTGGCAGCCTGAGCTTCTTGTTTGGCAGCCAGACTTCTTGTTTGGCAGCCTGAGCTTCTTGCTTGGCAGCCTGATCGTCTTGCTTGGCAGGCAGAGCTTTAATTTCTGCCGATTGACTCTTGATTTCGTTAATCAAAACATTCAATAAATCAGTTAAATTCCCGGAAACTACCGGTTTTACTTCCGCAGCGGCTTCCTCTTTAATTGTCCCCCCGTATTCGTGATCAAGGGATTCAGATTTGATTTTCACTTCCGATTCCGAAACAATTTCTAAAGTTTGGAATTCCATTTCTGCTCTTCGTTGCGTTTCGGCGGTCGCGTCTTTCATGCTAGCCGCCTGCCCCTGAACAATGGGTACCGTGGTGCGCGTTTCCCACTGTTCGACCGATTGTTCCATATCCAAGTCTACCAAATTTTGGCAATTGTTGCCTTCACTCATTTTAATATATTTCAATATAAATGTCAAATCTCAAATCTAATTAGGATTCCTCACACTAATATTCTCGCCGACGTATCGACCATTTCGTAACCAGTACTTTGTTACGAGATTTGCACAATGCAAAATTCGTGTCCAAAACAACCTCAAATTTGAAGATTGTCCTGTCACCAGGTCGCCACGTGTAACCTCCCCCTCACTTATCGACCTTAATGACAGTGAAAAATTAAACCGCGTGTACCTAGTGGAAATTTGGGAAAGCAATCGTCAGCGAAGCTAATCTGTCGTAAAGAGGGAGGAAAGGGTTACATCTAAATGAAAGGAAAAATGCAAATGAAACTGGTGGAAATTAATTTTGAAAAGGGGTAAAGTTAACAAAGGAAGTAAATGTGCGGCCGTTACGTTAACAATTAACTAGCGGCAATTAGATATTTGAGATTTGGGGGAAATCACGGTCGCCAGTCTTAAGGACAATTACTATAGTAACTGAAAAAGAAAGGTTATTACACATATAATTAACACTAGAAGCGTGGCAACTGAAGGTTGACACGTGTAGTGTGAAAACTGGAAGTTTGTCAGAAGTAATAAATTTCGCTACATTCTGACTTAATTTAGCAAAAGAATTAATAAAACCGGAAAATCGAAAGTTAATTTAGTGACTGAAGTTAATAGTGAGCTTTCTTTCTGAAGCACATCGAAATCCAGTAAAATACGGTTAGTCTTGGACTACCACAACAATCATTTCAAAAGCAACTTGACACTACGCAATTTAGAAACAAGAGATTTAACTTTGAACTTGGATTAAATGATTCTGAACTATTAACAATAGTAAAATTTAGTACGTACCAAGCTGAGCTGCAGTCACAGGTAAGCTAAAATATGCTAACAAAACTCGCACTCTTAATTTGTGCTCGTGTAACCTAAATATTGTAGCCAGCTATGAATACTTTAACTGAACTTTGAAATTAAAGCAGTGAAATCTAATTATATTATTTTAATGCTGGCGTTTGAATTTCAACGACACTCGGGGTCATTTCGGAAAAGGAAGGGACCCTGCTTGGCAATGCAATTGGGACAATGAGCAACAAAGGTTCATGCTAAGTTGCTGTAATTTTGCGAGGCAAATGGAACAATTTGAAAAGCTGAGGTCTGAAACTTTACGTGCTTTTAGTCTTCCTTGTTGGTTGATTGAAGGTTTGAAGCCGTCGATCGAGGAGGTGGCGGCAGTCACTCATTGTCGGCCGTCGCTGTTGCAGAAGCTGGATGTTGGCGCGCCTTCTTCTCGACACGGTCACCAGACGAAACGGGCTCTTGATGTGCGCCAGCTAATGCTTCCCGTCCGCGACACCATGTCAGAAACTATTATCGCAAGTCGAGCGCAATTACATGCTGCCAAACCCCGAAAGCGCGGCAACTCGCGGGAGCTACACACAACACACCTGCTCCACTCGCTACTCCAGCCAGACTCCCTCATGCTCTGCCCGCGCTCCACGCGGCAGAGTTAACACTACCAAAGATCCTACACACTTTGATTCTTCACACAACCTATCGATGTAATCGTTCGATAGCAGTTTTTCCTAGGCAAGACCCAGCGTAAAAATACAAATAATCTTTACACAACAAACCAATTATACATCGACATAAATGCATAAATATATATACTTATATATATATATATATATATATATATATATATATATATATACAAATAGTAAAACAATTACAATATGTAAAGACACAGAAATGTCATATATTGAGGTAACAAAACAAGGAAAAAATTATAGTACAATAGATGGAAATAGGAGGATATGCATTTCCGGCGTTACAACCACAATAGATTGACTGCTTTATCCACATAAACATGCGGATTTTCTGGTGCCTAGTACACACGGTTATGCCAACTCATGGTTCCTTTTAAGCTTAAATTGTGCCTCATCAATCCACACTACCTTCATCACAGTTGGATCTTCATCAGTTACCATTTGCTGATACCATGCACAAAATTGCATTTAGTAATGAAGAGCATTATCATTAATCATCTGCAGTAATCGTGGAATGTAAAATTTCCACTTTGCAGCTTTCAGAATTCTTTGTACATTTGTACTGCTAACCCGCACTTCACATGGGCTTTGCATAGCAGACTTGTGTGTAGAATTAACAAATATTTCCAACATGAGAGGAGACGAAGCAGGACTTGTAGCTGTAAACTGTCTTTGTGATCTTCCTTTGTGAAAACACAAACCGTTCTATGCAATTCAAAATTGTCCAATTCCAATGGCTCTGAGCACTATGGGACTTCACTTCTGAGGTCATCAGTCCCCTGGAACTTAGAACGACTTAAACCTAACTAACCTAAGGACATCACACACATCCATGCCCGAGGCAGGATTCGATCCTGCGACCATAGTGGTCGCACGATTCCGGACTGAAGCACCTAGAACTGCTCGGCCATCAAAATTGTCAATGATGAGTTTAATTGTTAGTTGGGTTGGCGGTTCTGTTTCAGACTCCCACCTCCACTGATGTTGCACTTCAACGGTATTATCAAATTTGAAAAACCACTTCACAGTACACTTTCGTTGCTCAGATCTCAAGTGTGCTCCATCCATCTTGTTTTCTCAGAACCGAGATGAAAGTACTAACATGTGTTGAGCCAAAGACCATACTACTTATATTGTACTGGATCAGTGGAAACATTCAAAGTTTATAATGCTGTACAAAAGAAAAGGTAACACAGCTGACCCAAATTCGTACAGGGGCACTGCCTTAAAGAACACCCTATTCAAGTTCTTTACTATACTACTGTGCAAGCACCTTAGAGATATCATCAATGAGAAACTCCCCAATTCACAGTTTGGTTTCAGATTTGTGAGATCAATGACACAAGCTGTGCTCTGTCTCCAAACTAATATAGAAATGGCATTAGAGAATGGAAGGAAAAGCTTCATGCAAGTTTCATAGACTACACCAAGGTGTTTGACACAATCAATAAATGCATTATAATGAAGAAACTGGAAACCGCCTAAGGTCCCTGACATTACCTATTGCCAATCATTAGAGATCTTCTCACTAACAACTGGGTGGAAATACATGACAGTATAGTTAAGGCCAACGTGATACAGCAAATTATTGGAGTGCTGGAAGGTGACCCACTGAGCCTCTTACTCTTCATCTTAGCTACAGCAGACATCATTGAGACAATAAAACCCAACAATGTAAAAATACTCATGTATGCAGATGACATTGCATTAACCTCAGTGTCTACAGATAGTCTGCAAAAAAACCTACGGACAGTTAGTGTACTGGGCACAAAAAAACGACCTATCCTTCAATGAAGAGAAGACAGTCTCCATGACCTTCAAAAGCGGAGGAAGACCCAGCACTTTCCATGTTGGGGAGGCATTACTAAAGTCAGTCACCAGTTTTACGGCCTAGGAGTTACCCTTCACTATTCACATGCCACATAAACTACAGAGCCAGCGCCGCAATGAGAGACATAAATGATATCAAGTCAATAGGCAAACTCTCCCTGGGGACAGTTTTACAACTGTTTGAACTCATAGTTGAACCTTTTACCATTTACAGATTGGAAAACAAATAGATTCATCTGAAAGAGACACATCTCGAAAAAATAGAGAACCTGAAGGCTACTTACTTAAAGGGTGCTACACACAATCATGGCCACAGTATGAATTGGCTAGACAGCCCTTCTTCATAGAAGAGCTGCGACTGAAGTAGTTACTACCAGTGATGACAGCCTACCAGGACTTATTGATGGAACTGCATGAGAAGAAGTGCAAGATATGGAACGATTTCTATGTTACAGACGCCATGACAAACCGTGAATGGACATAGGGGGAATACAAACTCCGCCACATAGTGAGAATGCTCTAATTGCACGAATTACACCACAAACTGTGCAATACATAGTGTTTTCACAAGACCAGCACGAGGTGAATATGTGCGTGGTGTGGTGACCAGAGTAAGAGATGTTATGTGTTAATCTCTAGAATGAGAACAAGATTGCTGGTGACATTCTGTAGTCATTAAAAATAATAATAGTGAATAGAAATAAGTCCTGTACTTCATGCACTCAATGGCCAGTCTGACTGCAATAAATCTATTATTAAATTTTTAGAGTAAAAGTACAAATGATTTTTCCCATTTTGCCATCCAGGTTTCAGAATATAATTATCAATCATTCATGTCGTTTTTCCAGAACCATATGGTCCTATTATTGAATATCAAATATAATTTGGCAAAAATTTAGCTTGTTTACTTTTTAAATTTCTTTTCAGGAATTCTTATATTTGGTTCCCAACTTGTCATTTATTTACAAAATTTTTATTAATATAAATGAGTAGATTCTTTCGACTGAGTGATAATTCGTCTATTCTTCAAAAACGATTAACTGTTACAATAAAAGAAATTTATAAATATGTTTCACTAGTTGCGTTTTTATTCATTTTTTTAACTCCAAATATTACATCAAAAAAAAAATTATGCACTAACAAAGAAAGAATAGAAATTACTTTTGGTTACTACAGTATCAAAAATTTTAAAAAATTATTCAATCTAAAAACTATAATATTCCCATTAAAGAAGCTAAATTTTGAATAGAGTTGTATTGAGAGTGATATCACATTATTTATGGACAAAGAAGATCGTATTAGACAAATTTCAGCATTTTTTAATGAAATTATTGAAGCTAATGGAAAAACAACTGCTAATAATGTTCCTAAAATTATTCCATTTTATTTATAAATATTAATTTTAGTTTAGCTAATTGATTGTTTTGATTTTCATAGAGAAACTAATATTATTTCTTCATTTACATCATATGCTAAATTTGGAGCCCAATAATTTACAAACCAAATTATCCCCTAAATATTTCAATTTTTGGTACTATTCAGACGTTAGTAATTACTACCACTGATGAAAATGGGAATTTCATTGATTTCAAAGGTGCTTGTGTAATAGTAATTTTCAAAAGGAATTAATAGCTTTTCCTTAAGAAATGATGAACCATATCAAGAGTTTTCAATAGTAGTCATTTATTGTTAATGAGAACACAAAAAATAATTTAAATCTTCCAAACAAAGAAACAGAAATTAATATTAATATTAAACTTCCTGGCAGATTAAAACTGTGTGCCCGACCGAGACTCGAACTCGGGACCTTTGCCTTTCACGGGCAAGTGCTCTACCACTAGAGCACTTGCCTGCGAAAGGCAAAGGTCCCGAGTTCAAGTCTCGGTCGGGCACACAGTTATAATCTGCCAGGAAGTTTCATATCAGTGCACACTCCACTGCAGAGTGAAAATCTCATTCTGGAATATTAATATTGGTGGTGAATGGATTCATCCTAATTGTTCACAACTTTATAAGATATTTTATGATATTCACACAGATGGAAAAATTTTGCAACATGAACTAATTGTTAATTATGTTTTAAAATTGTTTCATGTTATTGCAATAAGAAAGGAATCAATTTTATATCTAGAATAGAACATACATTTATTTCTTCATCAACTCTTATTCCATTAACTTCATCTCTGTCAAATGAATTAACTATGGAAAGACATATTCTTAACAATGATAAAATTAAGAACAAACAAAATGAAGTTTTCATCCATTACAATTACTTGGTGGATTTTTTTTAGGATTTTATAGAATTAATTTAGAAAGGAGTTTCAACACTAATTTGCACTTGTAGTTCAAGAAAAAATAAAGAAGATTCTATTCTTCAATGGACTACTGATAATAATAATTGCACACTCCCCAAAGAAGATAAAATTTTTGTAAAATAATGGGAATTTGTGCTCATCTTGTTAAATATGAACCAGAATGCTCGCCTGATCTAGAACAAGAGAGACCAAAGAGTTCCTTCTTTCTTTGAACAAAAGACCATTGAATTTGCTGATTTAAGTGGAAAAACATTTTGAACTCGATATTATTAATTATTATAATTCTGTAGAATCTGATATTCCTTACTTTATTTTCGTTGTTTTCCAAACTAATCGAAAAAATAATCAGTTAAATCATTCTCCTATATTCAATCATGTTAAATTTCCAGATATCTATCAAAAATGGAAGATTTATGGAATGTTGTTGAACTGAATAATTTTTAAAAGCTTATGATACTTTTACAGGTTTTAAAAGAATAACACAATTATATAATGCTGTAAATGTAAATCCATTCAATTTTATTCAAAATTATCCAATATATGTAATATATATGTCTAGAAGACTGAATGTTGTAACTACTCAAACAACAACAACAACTTTAATGTAAATATACCTAATGATACAATTGCATATACAGTTCTGTATGGTAAAATAATTTATCTTATGATTCACAACATAGAATTTTAAGCAAACGTTTTAATTACACAGATGAATACAAAATTACAATAAGTAATCCAATTCTCATCTTATCTTCATTTTTAAGTTTTCTTTTGCAATATTTTCAGGAAGACAGAGAAGATAAAAACTGAAAAAAATATCAATTTTCAAAAATTAAAAAACTATTAAAATATTTGAAATTTCGATTAGGGGAATTAATTGTTAAACTTATCGATTTCAGATTTTAACAATTGTTTTCCAATATGAATTTTTCTACATAAATAAAAGCAAAACAAAATGAACATACGTCATAGTGTTGAAAATCTAGTAAGTGATCTTAGCAGTTATAGTAATAGTTGTGATGAAGTGTTCGCTAAATTATCACAGCTGAAAAAAGTAAATCTTACAATATTTCAAAAGCTGAAATTTTGTTAACTAAATGGTGAGAAAGTCTTATTACTTTTAGATGATAACTATAAAATTACTCTTCCAGATCATTATACTGAAATATTTTCAGAATGTGATGGTATTGTGTTTGAATAAATTTTAGATTTTTTGTATTTTTAAATTTAGTTTTTTGAAATCTAGATTTTAACTGAATAAATTTATTTTTTTAATCAAATGAAAATTTAGTTCACAGATATAGTTAAAATTCTGAATGGTGGAAACAACATAATTATAAATCTTGGCTTTAAATCTGAAAATTCTGAAAAAAATATATACTCTTTCCAGCAGAAACCCCATAAATATACTACTAGTTCATTCTAATACAGAGTATACTGCTTGGAAACGATTATGAGAACCATGTTAACTTCTGTAGATGGTCTTCGAGACAGTATACTCGAGATGCATCTCGTACCTTGTTGAGTTATGAAGTCTCATTTACGAGTCATGGTAAGGTAAACCACCGAAACATGCTCTGTAGGCCTTTTGACAATCCTCATTGACTTCGTCAGGTGGAACATAAGCGACCATGTAGTGTAACCATATGGTGTGGGATAGTGAAACATCGACTCACAGGCCTGTTTTTCATAGCCAGAACACTGAATGCACGAAGTATCGTAGTCTCCTAGCAGACCATCTTCCACAAATGCTCGAAGACATTCCTCTGCCGGTTAGTGGGAACCTGTAGTGCCTACATGATGGCTGTCCAGCCCATAGTGCACAAAGTACTACAGCATGTCTTTGCGAATAGTTTTTAAATAATTGGATTGGTTGCAGAGGAGTTGTACCTTAGCAGATCTGTTCCATGGCTTTCATGCCTGTAGACTTTTTTCTGTGTGGATAGCTGAAAAACGCTCTCTACAAGGACATACCAGCTACATCTTATGATATGTAGCGACATATTACTACAGCCTGCTCAGACATCACAGTTTAAATGCTGGCACAAGTGGAGCACTCGTTCCATACCAGACTGGAAGCGTGTATTGCCGCTGCCGGTGGCAATTTTGACCACAACCTGTGATGGTTAATTCTCTCGTTACTCGGCAGATCCTAAATTACCAGTAGATGTACGTGTGTTATTTTTTAGCATGTGTTGCCACAGATATTGTACAAGTGTCAGTGTAGCAACTTTTCAAAATGTGCCATCTCATAAACGACTCGCCATGGAATCCTGCAACAAACAACACCAACATCCTAATTTACCCTATTTTTAGTTTTTTTATATCGGTAGGTATTGTTCCATTTAAAAAGTATATGTTTCCACAAAATATACACTGTATACATATTGTTACACTCTGTTGACTGGCTAAGAATACTATCCCCTGACTACCAGCTCAATCTATGAAGGCCACACATGAAGAGCACTGTCCACTTCCACAATACTGAGGTGCAAGTTATAGGTGATCCACCCTGTATAAGAAAAGGGCACATACGAAGTATAAAGTTATTGACAGTGTTACAACACTTCCCCATAACACACACCACCAGTATGCCACACCCTCCATATAAATTTGAAATTCGGCGACCCCTCTCAGCTTGGAACCGCGAGTGACTGCTAGTGTCCCTTGCAACTCAAGCTGGGCCTGCACAAGACTATATATACAAGGTCGGCCACTGAAATCATTTGGAATTTCCTGCAAAGGCTCATTCTGAAAGTCTGACCATGGCTGGAGTAGGAAGCTCCCATTTAAATGAATGGCGGTTTCTGGCACTGACAAACGCGGAACCTATGTGACACACGACAGCGATGGATTCGGCGAGTTACTCTGCCGGAACAACACTACGGCGCCACTCAAGCTGCAGCGCGAACGTTCCGGCTGGCGGCTCATAGCGCGGACGATCTGCAGCCTCTGCCAGTGCGTGAAAAGGTAATTTCCCACCCAAAAAAAGGGCTACGATTTCTGCGGGACAAATTCGCTGGACGAATCTGGTGCGTCTGCGGAATCCAATAAGCCCCTTTCTCTGTGGCCTCTCTCACACACACACACACACACACACACACACACACACACACACACTTCCTTTTTTTATCCAGGCGCGTCGACGGCTCTACGGTGGCATCGACCACACCGCGCTGTGTGTGTGTGTGTGTGTGTGTGTGTGTGTGTCGCCAACAGCGCCGCTGGCCGCTTTGCGGTAAATATCTGACAATGGGGTCCGGCTAGGAGCGGAGCGGTACACAAAAAGACGCGGAGGCAGGCGGCCGGCCGCGCCACGCCACGCCATGCCACGTGGTGGTGCAGTGGTCGCGGGCTAATCAAGTTGTTGGCGCTCTCTGCGCTTTCCGGTTTTTGTTGGCCGCCGACTCGCGCTTATTCTGAAAGAGATTCTGTTAAAATTTAGCGAGTGCAGCCCGCCTCAAAGGACCCGCTACGAGCGCGCGAGCCTCCGCGGCGCCAAAGGGCGCGCCGCTGCCGCTGTGATCGCGAATCGATAGTCGATACTCGATACCAGACGCCGCAGCCGCCGCCCCCGACAAAGGACCCTCTTTCCCCTGTCCGCTGTTTCTCTCTGACGGGCTTCATTATTTGAAGTGCGCTGTTAGCGTTGTTGTACAGGGGTAATAGTTTCACAAAGGTCCGCTTCTACACGGCCCGTATGAACCCTTTTTTCTCTTTTTTTAAAAAAAATCACAATCGCTCATTGTTCACCTTATCTATAGCTGGGTGTACACATTCCGCCCTTTGCAATGAAACAAATACCGGCTTACTTGACACCGCCGTTTTTATATTTAGTGCATCAGTTTCACTGTACGTAAGTAAAAAACAAGCAATATATTCTAAAAGTGCTAAAACTCATTGTGTATAGTGTAACTTAATACCCCTATGTTTCATAAACAATTGAAGATATCAAAAGCATACTTTTACTCGTGGCCATTTTCACAGCAGCATGTATAAACTGCAGTAGTTTAGACGAAAAACGCTTTTTACAAGCTGCAATTTTTTTTGTATTTAATTATGCAGCCAGAGGCATTTCGTCTGTTTTTAAAGCATTCATAGTAGATGTCCTAAAATATTACACAATTTTTCCGTTTTCACTTGCTGGTTATTGATCCAAAATTTTCTGGGAAAATTTTTATAATAAAAAGGAATGGTAATTACATATCTCTAACTCATCATCTGTAAATCAAGCAGCTTTCTCTCATGAGACAAAGTAGCTGAAATTTTACAGTTTTTCTTGTGGTAACTCTGTTTTCTAAACGTAGCACTTTCTGTGTCTATAACATAACTTTTTTTTCTAGTGTGGCCAACCTTCTCAGTTTTTGCTTTCAGCTGTATGTGGGTTGACGTAAGTTGTGTGTCTGTGTGTGTGTGTGAGTGAGTGTGTGTGTGTGTGTGTGTGTGTGTGTGTGTGTGTGTGTGTGTATACATCTTTTTTAGTTATATACTTAGGAGAAGAGTGGGATTTGTGGCCGTCTGTTCGGATTTCTGACTATCAACGTAAGGAAAGAGTGTTACGGAAGGGTGGTTAATTTAGTTTCCATGTACTGCGCATGTTCTCTTTTTAATGTAATCTCATTAGTGACAACATCACTCCATTTAATATTCGCCCATACAATTCTAAGACAACTTCAGCTCTAAAACTGTTATTGTGAGTCACCTAATCCAAAGCAGCTAATTCTTTTTATATTTTGTAGTCATTTAGTGGAAGTTTGTCAAGCATGTGTAACACTGGATTAAAGTGGGCTCACTTGTGTGTAAACTAGGTGGCTATGAGCCATTGCTGATTGTACAGTGGCTGGCTTACGGAATACTCCAAATATGTGGTTTCTTTGGACATTTTGCACTGAACCTGATAAATGCGCTAAATGTTATATTGGTGAAACGGGGCGGAATGCAGTGACAGATTTAAAAAGTATAGCAGCCTGACGGAGGGTAGTACCTCCACCTTTGATAAACATTAAAGTGGTAACAAATATAAACTTAATAACACAGATTCAGTCCTAAAAATTCTTCACACATTGACTCAAAGTAGAACTATGGACCTACTATAACAAATGGGAACGGCCAACTACCTTAAAAACTGATTACCACACACAAGGATTTTCCTCTTAGCAAGACATGGAACCCTTGTCTGTCTCGCATCGCATCACAGTATTTTTTGATGCACCCAGCCAAATTGTTTGAGGATACATTGTCGGTGCCAGTGTTATACTACGGGTGATGTCACAAGCCCAGTAGGAGGGGCAGCACTTGTGATGGGCGGCACATGCGCCATGTGCGGTATAGAGGCCTTGTGGCGGTTTTTGCGTATCATCAACATGGACAAATGCAATGAATATGGATGATACGATACTCTATGGTATTCTGCGGTTTGAATTCACTCTGTTTTTTTAGCAGTTGCATTAATTTGATATTGTAAATGATACTGACAATATTATCCACATGTATAATGCATTATTCATGCTACAACTTCACCCGGATAATTATTTTGTACAAATTGCCCAAGATTTCCACCGGACGTAGTATAATAATGGTGACTGTAAGCTGTGTTCATGTCACTAAAATTACAGGTCGTACATCAGAGCATTTATAATTTTTTGTCTTCGATGGACTTAATTATTCTTAGCAAATTGATCATGAAAGGGAACCACAGAATACCACCCGCTCACAACACTGACGTATGCTACCAGAAATATTTTCTCCGTAATTCGTGCCTAGTTTAATTTTGGCCTCATACATCAGCAATGAAATCTTGTTCAACAATAAATACCATCAGCACTGTTCTTAGAAAATGCAGTCTGATTCGATTAATTTTTCCTTTTATTAATAGAGTTCAGTACCACCGGTGCACATTTATTTCTTACACATCGGAATATTGTTTGCAGTTTCAAGTAATTTAAACTTGCCGCTGTGATAAAAGTTAAGATGGCGGCCAACAAATGATAGAGGATTCCTTTTTTAATCAAGATTTTCCTTTGCTCAATAAATAATTAATCATTTAAATTGATGCCACCAATAAAAAAATTATTAAATTGTTAAGTACAGACAAAGTTGCTATATAGTCGCAACTAACAATGGCTGCACTTCTTGCAAATATGATAAAACAATTAATACAAAATTATAATTAAAAGAGGAAGTGAATTTTCAATAATTAATCATAAATAATTTTAACGCATTTGGTTCTATTTGTTTTTACCAGCAAATGAACATAAAAGTACAATAATTTTACATTAAATGTTTTTCATTCAACAGACCTCAAATCGATTCGAGTCTTGCGTCGGCGACGTACATCAGAAAGAGGTACAAAAGAAAAGAAAAGAATGACATAGATTAACAAAGAATGTGAAACAAATGTTGTCTCTGTTTTACATAATTATCATCTTATTAAGAAATAATTACATAATTGAATGAATATTATTGAGTTACGTAATTTTCCACACGTTCATATTCCACTCGTAATAATATATATATATATCATGGATGTTATAGCCTTCACAGAACGGCGGGTTCCTGCCTTACATTAATTTTCCGCGGGGGTCAGCAGCAACAGCAGCAGAAGCGTCTGTCCTGAAGATGGCAGACAGGCGGAAAACCGTAACTTCGATTCATGTTGATATTAGGATCCAGCAGCGCTGGCACCCACCTCACTTACTCCTACCTTGAACTCATTACCAGAATTACCTTCATATCAGGTACTTTATCTCGTGTCAAACATTGTACTATCTATTTACGCAGTTTTAAAAATGTGTACAGGGTGGTCCATTGATCGTGACCGGGCCAAATATCTCACGAAATAAGCGTCAAACGAAAAAACTACACAGAACGAAACTTGTCTAGCTTGAAGGGGGAAACCAGATAGCTTGGCCCGCTAGATGGCGCTGCCGTCGGTCAAACGGATATCAACTACGTTTCTTTAAATAGGAACCCCCATTTTTTATTACATATTCGTGTAGTACGTAAAGAAATATGAACGTTTTAGTTGGTCCACTTTTTTCGCTTTGTGATAGATGGCGCTGTAATAGTCACAAATATATGGCTCACAATTTTAGACGAACAGTTGGTAACAGGTAGGTTTTTTAAATTAAAATGCAGAACGTAGGCACGTTTGAACATTTTATTTCGGTTGTTCCAATGTGATACATGTAAGTTTGTGAACTTATCATTTCTGAAAACGCATTGACAATGTGCTGACGCATGTTGTCAGGCGTTGTCGGTGGATCACGATAGCAAATATCCTCCCAGAGAAAGAAATCCGGGGACGTCAGATTCGGTGAACGTGCGGGCCATGGTATAGTGCTTCGACGACCACTCTACCTGTCATGAAATATGCTATTCAATACCGCTTCAGCCGCACGCGAGCTATGTGCCGGACATCCATCGTGTTGGAAGTACATCGCCATTCTATTATGCAGTGAAACATCTTGTAGTAACTTCGTAGAACATTACGTAGGAAATCAGCATACATTGCACCATTTAGATTGCCATCGATAAAATGGGGGCCCATTATCCTTCCTCCCATAATGCCGCACCATACATTAACCTGCCAAGGTCGCTGATGTTCCACTTGTCGTGGATTTTCCGTTGCCCAATACTACAAATTATGCCGGTTTGCGTTACCGCTGTTGGTGAATGACGCTTCGTCGCTAAGTAGAGCGCGTGCAAAAAATCTGCCATCGTCCCATAATTTCTCTTGTGCCCAATGGCAGAACTATACACGACGATCAAAGTCGTCGCCATGCAATTCCTGGTGCATAGAAATATGGTACGGGTGCTATCGATGTTGATGTAGAATTCTCAACACCGATATTTTTGAGATTCCCGATTCTCGCACAATTTGTCTGCTACTGATGTGCGGAATAGCCGCGACAGCAGCTAAAACACCTACTTGAGCATCATCATTTGTTGCTGGTCGTGGTTGACGTTACACAAGTGGCTGAACACTCCTGTTTCCTTAAATAACGTAACTATCCGGCGAACAGTCCGACAATTGGATGGTGTCCGGGATACCGAGCAGCTTACTTAGCACACGCTCGTTGAGCATTTTGATCACAATAGCCATACATAAACACGATATCGACCTTTTCCGCAATTGGTAAAAAGGTCCATTGTAACACGGGTAATGTATCAGGAAGCAAATACCGTCCGCACTGGCGGAATGTTACGCCATCTATCACAGCAGAGGATAAAGCAGGTAAAAAGACAAGGGCTAGTAGAAATCCTTGGGTAACAGAAGATATATTGAACTTAATTGATGAAAGGAGAAAATATAAAAATGCAGTAAATGAAGCAGGCAAAAGGGAATAGAAACGTCTCAAAAATGAGATTGACAGGAAGTGCAAAATGGCTAAGCAGGGATGACTAGAGGACAAATAAAGGGCCTATTTCAATAGTGGTAAATGTCCATTACCTCCACTTTTCTGTCTATAATGCTTCTGAAATTAATGGTTGAAACAAACAGAAAGGAAGGTTGATCTCTAGCACGAAGCCATATGCTTGAATAATTCTGGTATCTCAACTGCAGATTTTTCAGCGCTCATTTAACTTTAGGACTGTGTATTTGAGAATGAACAAAAATGGACTTGTATCACTATTGAAATAAGCCCTTCAGATGTAAGGATGTAGAGGTATACCTCACTAGGGGTAAGATAGCTACTGCCTACAGGAAAATTAAAGAGACCTTAGGAGAAAAGAGAACCACTTGTATGAATATCGAGAGCTCAGATGGAAACCCAGATCTACGCAAAGAAGGGAAAGCAGAAAGGTGGAAGGAGTATATAGAGGGTCTACACAAGGGCGACGTACTTGAAGAAAAATATTACGGAAATGGAAGCGGATGTAAATGAAATGGGAAATATGATGCAGCGCGAGGAGTTTGAAAGAGCAGTGAAAGACAAGTCGAAACAAGGCCCCGGGAGTAGACAACATTCCATTAGAACTACTGACGGCCTTGGGAGAGCCAGTCCTGACAAAACTCTACCATCTGGTGAGCAAGACGTATGAGATAGGGGAAATACCATCAGACTTCAAGACGAATATAGTAATTCCAATTCCAAAGAAAGCAGGTGTTGACAGATGTGAAAATTACCGAACTATCAGTTTAATAAGTCACAGTTGCAAAATACTAACGCAAATTCTTTACAGACGAATGGAAAAACTGGTAGAAGCCGACCTCGGGGAAGATCAGTTTGGATTCCGTAGAAATATTGGAACACATGAGGCAATGCTGACCCTACGACTTATCTTAGAAGATAGGGTAACGAAAGGCAAACATACGTTTGTAGCATTTGACATTTGTAGCTTTTGACAATGTTGACTGGAATACTCTCTTCCAAATTCTGAAGGTGGAAGGGGTAAAATACAGGGAGCGAAAGGCTATTTCCAATTGGTACAGAAACCAGATGGCAGTTATAAGAGTCGAGTGGCATGAAAGGGAAGCAGTGGTTGGGAAGGGAGTGATGAGACAGGGTTGTAGCCTATCCCCGATGTTACACAATCTGTATATTGAGCAAGCAAAAAAGGAAAAAAAAGAAAAATTCGGAGTAGGAGTTAAAATCCATGGAGAAGAAATAAAAACAATTAAGTTGCCGATGAAATTGTTGAACGGAATGGACAGTGTCTTGAAAGGAGGATATAATACGAACATCAACAAAAGCAAAACGAGGATAATGGAATGTAGTCGAATTAGGTCGGCTGATGCTGATGGAATTAGATCAGGAAATAAGACACATAAAGTAGTAGATGAGTTTTGCTATTTGGGGAGCAAAATAACTGATGATGGTCGAAGTAGAGAGGATATAAGATGGAGACTGGCAATTTCAAGGAAAGCGTTTCTGAAGAAGAGGAATTTGTTAACATCGAGTATAGATCTAAGTATCAGGAAGTCTTTTCTGAAAGTAGTTGTGTGGAGTGTAGCCATGTATGCAAGTGAAACATGGACGATAAGTAGTTTGGACATGAAGAGAATAGAAGCTTTCGAAATGTGGTGCTACAGAAGAATGCTGAAAATTAGGTGGGTAGATCACATAACTAATGAGGAGTTATTGAATATAATTGGGGAGAAGAGAAGTTTGTGGCAAGCCGGCTGGTGTGGCCGTGCGGTTCTAGGCGCTACAGTCTGGAACCGAGCGACCGCTACTGTCGCAGGTTCGAATCCTGCCTCGGGCATGGATGTGTGTGATGTCCTTAGGTTAGTTAGGTTTAATTAGTTCTAAGTTCTAGGCGACTGATGACCTCAGACGTTAAGTCGCATAGTGCTCAAAGCCATTTGAACCATTTGAACCATGTTTGTGGCACTACGTGACCAGAAGAAGGGATCGGTTGGTAGGACATGTTCTGAGGCATCAAGAGATCACAAATTTAGTTCTGGAGGGCAGCGTAGAGGGTAAAAATCGCAGGGGGAGACCAAGAGATGAATACACTAAGCTGATTCAGAAGGATGTAGGTTACAGTAGGTACTGGGAGATAAAGAAGCTTGCGCAGGATAAAGTAGCATGGAGAGCTGCGTCAAACCAGTCTCTGGACTGAAGACCAGAACAATAACCGCAAAGCTTGTGCGAAACCCAGCGTCCTCAGTGGGTTAAACGAGGTCGAAAGTGGAAATGTAATGCTCATTACCGTAGACAAATTTGTAGTCAAAAAAATTTCTTTTACTGTATGGACAGATGTCTGATGTTCTTTATATCTTTTAGTACTATCTTTCTTATGCATTAGTACTACTTGAGTTTTAACGTACTTACATTTTGTCAAATATTCTTCGATCCAGTGCCGGCCGCGGTGGTCCAGCGGTTCAGGCGCTCAGTCCGGAACCGCGCGACTGCTACGGTCGCAGGTTCGAATCCTGCCTCGGGCATGGATGTGTGTGATGTCCTTAGGTTAGTTAGGTTTAAGTAGTTCTAAGTTCTAGGGGACTGATGACCACAGATGATAAGTCCCATAGTGCTCAGAGCCATTTGAACCATTTTTTTCGATCCAGTCACGTGTTTGTGAACATACTCCGTATGAATTTATCTTGATTAGTAGTCGACAGTGCCTAACGTCTTTCGAAACTGTAGGTAAGTAGCAAAAATGGCTGCTGTTCCTGAGACCGTTACCAAAGCCGGAGGCATGTGCGTTTCTCTGTGTCACGTACAGGCGTGCGCAAGACCGGCCACACCAGAGGGTCCGGCCAGCTCCTCGCAAGCGGCGCGCCCGACGAATCGGCGCAGCGGCCGGCTGCATAATAGATCCGCTCGTCAATATTTGAGCGGCGGCGCGAGTCGGCACAAAACACGCCGTGATCGCTTATTTATGTGCCAGGCACAAATGTATACTTGAAAATCTGTTTTTTATCTCTCGAAGGTTTTTCCTGGAACTGAAATGGTCGCTGCAAAAACGTGCCTCTCGTCGGATCCGTGCTGGACAATTACCGGAGCCTTTCAGCGTGGGAAATTAGCGAATTTCACTCACAGCGACTGTCGAGAAGAATGTACTCGCAGCTGGAAGTACCGCTTTTCCGCTGCCGAGTGTGCTTGCACCGCCGAGTCTATAGCGCGCAGTTTACGGTAGAATACGCCAGCAGAGCAGCACACTTCGCTTTTCCCGGTGTCCGGTCCATTTTCTGCGTACATTTAACAGTGGACGTTTGCTTCTATACGTTTCCTAATTGGCTGACTCTGTGGTCTACCGACAGCAGGTAATTCTGACTCTGAAACGCCCGCGGTTCGCCAGCGGGAGGGTACTGTGCATTTTCAACATATGAACTGTTTTCGTCTACTATTTAGGTTATGTGATTGATAAAGTTCTAGTGGAGAGACAATGTCTACAACATAGATGAGACATTTCAGAACAAAAATGTAAGTAATTTAATACAATTAACTAACAAATTTTGATGCAATCTTTTCTGACCTTCCCAGTCAAATTTGACACTGTAAAATACTTTCTTAATTTAGAATTGTTGTGATCGAATTTGGTGAACGTTTTTTTTTTTTTTTTTTTTTTAATTCTTTATTAAAAACCCAATATCATACATAATTAACCCACCACCTAAAAACATTAGTGGGTCGAATTTTGCTATAAATTACATTTCAGCAGCATATACCTTTATCTATTATATTCTATTGCTGTTATTAGCTACAGGAAGTTAGTTCAGTCTACAGGTAACTACATTATCTACAGGTATCTATGTGGATTACTGTTAGGCAATCGTGCTATCAACTCTAAGCTACTTTGCTACTGATATCTACATCCTGCAGCGTTACAGGTGTGCCAGTATATAATATAAACCTACTATTTTGTGGCCATGCCCACCGAGCTAACCCCAGTGGGCGTGCCCCTGGCACTGGGCTGGCCTTCCAACAATCACTGCAGGTCTAAAACAAAAATTTTCTACACTCTACTCCTACAACCATAGTTACAATTATTGTTATTATTTGTCGTAATTAGTGTGCTATAGTCTAGTCGGTATGGTCGCACCCTCCCCCTAATCCTGGATGCGTCGGATCCCGATCGTTGTTGACGATCGGCCAGTACGCACCCCGGCGGAATGGGATGATGCGTTATGTCTAGAGAAATTTTTTGATCCTACCTACTCAATCTCCCTTCTGTATTCCCTTAGGATCTTGGCGGAAACCTCGCTAGCCAGTTTATCAATGATAGTGAAGGTGGTAGCGTCCCTAATAAGATGGAAGGTGTCTGTATTAGGTAGTGAATTTCGTAAATCCATTGCTACGTCGTCGAAAAGCGGACACTCATAGACCACATGATCCGGTGTGCCCAGTTCGGCCCCACAGTCACACGATGGTGTCGCTCTTTTCCCGAACCGGCAAAGATATGCCGGGTACGGGCCATGCCCAGTGAGGAAGTGCAGCAGTCCCTTACTTGGCTGGAAGTGTTTCATCTGTAGTCTTTCCTGTACATTTGGTAATAGTTGGTATGTTCTTCTTCCGGTCTCTTCCCCATCCCAAATTTCCTGCCAAAGTTCCATTCCCCTTCTTCTAATTGTAATTTTGTCCCCCACTCTGACTCCCATTATATCCATGGTTTTTTCTATTCTCCCCTTTTTTACCCAATACCATGCAGCCTGCTCCCTGATTTTTACATCCAGGGGGCATAGGCCCATGAGTATTAGTAATGCTCCCCCTGGAGATGTTCTATATGCCCCCACTGAACGAAGTATCATGTTTCGCTGCACCCTCCGCACGGCCATGGCAGGAACGACCCTCGTGAGCCTGTGGGACCAGACCCCTGACCCGTAGCCCACGATGGAAACTAGAATGGTGTTATGATACAATTTGATGAGACTTGGTGGAAGATGAAAACGTCTATGGCCAATGTTGATGAGATTATTTAGCACCTCTAAAGCCCTGTGTGTAGTTGCCTCGATATGCCTGCCAAAACTCCATTTTTCATCTAATATTAGCCCTAAGTATCTAGCTTCTCGACGACGTATAACTGGCGTGCCATCCATCCTAACTGTAGGGTTTCTGACCAATTGGCCCTTTAAGAGTAGATAAGTGGATTTGTTTGGTGCTATTTTTTGCTTTGTTTTGTGGCACCATTGTGAAAGTAGTGTCATGGTTCTCTCTATCTTTGGTTCTAGTTCCTCTCGGCTCCGACCGCCAACCAACAGGAGGAGGTCATCTGCGTAAGCTATCACCTCTAGCACATCTGCACAGCTCTCCAAGGTCTCAAGAAGAGGCATCCCAAAAGAGACATCCCAAAAGAGTGGCCCCAGGACAGAGCCCTGTGGACACCCCTGTGTTATCTTTTTGCCCACTCTACCGCTAGGGGATGATAGCCAGACCTCCCTGTCCTCACAATAGCTCCTAAGACAGCCATATAGCGGCCCTGGGCACTCCTTCTCTCGCAAGCGAGAGAAAAGCGAAGGCCACCACAGGTTGTCAAAGGCGCCACTGATGTCCACCATGATGCCAACTATGTACTTATGTGTGGACGACCCGCAGACCTCAGCCGCCATGGCGATTGCGTCAGACGCAGAACGCCCCGGCCTAAAGCCGAACTGCCTGCTGCTCATTCCACAAAGCACTCGGTGTGCCATCAGCCTGTCAGCCAGCAGCCTCTCTAGCAATTTTCCCAACAGATCCAACAGACAAATGGGTCTGTAGGACTTGACCTCTTTTGGGTCCTCATCCAGTCCCTTTTTTATAATTACGACATTTGCTTGTTTCCAGATGGTAGGAAACTTTTTGAGGCTTAGGGCCTCATTGTAGATTCTAGCTAGTGGTGCTACCAGTTGAGGAGCGAGGTATTGTACCACCTCCGCTATAATGCCGTCTGGTCCTGGGGCCTTTCCTCTCTGAAGTGCTTTAATGTGCTCCGCCACCTCGTTCTCCGAAAAAGGGTACACCAAGGTGTTGTTTTGGTACTCTTCTACCTGAGCTTGCCTAATTAGGCCTTGTTCTTCTGTGTCATCATTTACCATGTCATCCGGAAGTAGGGACCGGAGAAGGACTTCAGCAGTTTCCTGCCATGTCCCAGTCATCCGATTCCCATCCCGGATGGTTGATAGTACCATAGGTGACCTAATTTTCTCCCTGACTATTTTATATGGAATACCCCAGGGATCTATAGCCAATTGGCTTTGGACGTACTTCTCCCAGCTTACTAGCCTTATGCTTTTGAGCTCCCTCTGGAACTCCTCCTTGGCATTCCTATAGACTTCCAGCCATCTCTGTTTTTCTTCCCAGACGACACTTCGCTGGTAGTACCTCCTCGCCCTCCTGACCGACTGACGCATCTGCCCTAGTTCAGCTGACCATGGTGCTGGGGAGGCCGCGACAGCCCTCCTCCTAGTTGGTACTGCAGCCTTTACCGCTCTTGTGATGGCACTAACCAGCTCTACAGCATGCCTGTCGACGTCCTCATCACCCTCCGGCCATATCGGTAGAACAAACTCTCTTGCAAGGCGCTCCCAATCAGTTTTATTATAGTTTAACTGAAATTCCCACCCTATGTCCCAGTGGCATTCCCTATCTGTAAGCTCAAACGTTATTAAATTATGGTCACTCGTTGTTATTTGGTCTCTTACTTTCCAATTATTCAAATGACCAGCAAAATTTGGTGATACTAATGTTATGTCTATGTTAGTTCCTTCTCCTCCACCGCCTGTGTAGGTGGGGGGATTCCTGGCTCTGTTAGCGACCAAGTATTGTAGTGACATTATTGTCTCCTCCATCTTCTCCCCTCTGCCGTCCCGGGTGCCACTGTGCCACAGGGGGGACTTCGCATTGACATCTGCCACCACCACTATCTTTCTGCCTCTTAATGCTGCTGTGACTCTTGATAGATGGTCTAAATAGGCCTCGATGTCCTCGCCATATTGGAAGTACATATTGACTAAGTGAATGACCCCGACTGGAGCCTGGAGTTCAGTCACGATACAGTGTTCGTTTGAGAAATGAGCCAACACTGTGACTCGTATGGCTTTATTTAAGACTATAGTGGTGGCTTTAGGATCATCTCCAAAAGGTACTATTTGCCAGTTGACACTGGCGAAAGCTATGTTCCCCGCAAGAGAGTATGGCTCCTGCAGACAGAGTACATCAAGACTCATCTCCTCCACCACCCTTCGCAACTCCTGCATGACTAATCGGCTATTATGTGCATTAAGTTGTCCTATTTGGATCTTAATCGTCATGGGAAGTACGTGTGTACGTATTGTTCTGGAAAGGTCTTTCTCCAGTCAAAAGCTATCCTTCCATTGGCTAGAACAGCCTGCTTGTAAATTTCATCTAGGTCGAATTTTTCGTTCCTCCTTTGGAAAACTTTCTGAACAAGGTCACGCAGGGCGCCAAAGTCAGTGGGGAGATTCATGGTCTTTAACTGTATCCTATCAACAGCCTCCATGGCCGAGAAGGTGACTTTACGTCCGTACTGGTGTCCCACCCGCACTATATGCCTTAATGCTGTGGTCAGGACAGCTGGCTCCTCCAGACGCGAAAGTTGCAGAGCGTGTTCTAAATTTGGGTAGATCCTGATGGGATCCACCTCTAAACGTTTAACTAGCGGTTGGTCACAGGTAGGGGTAACTACTGTACTACTAATCGCATTGACTTGAACTGGTCCTTCGGATGTGAAGTTACTTTTAATTTGGCCCGCTATTGCAGGACGCCTGACTATGGGTGCCCGATCTTCTGGCGGTCTCGAGTTCCGGGGGGAGGGGAGAGCGGTTGCTTCCCTTTCACACGAATCCGTCTGGACGGACACATCTACCATTCTTTCTGCTTTTCTTCCTTCAACGAAGGTTAAAAATTGCCTGAATTTGGCAGCCCTAGCCGCGTCCCTACGCCTCTTCCCCGGAGACTTCCTTTTTGGCATCCTGCTCGCAACTGCGGTTTCAGCCATAGTCAATTCTTAAAATTAACCTTTGCTCCAACATCCTATAAGTTGGGCAATTCCTACCTGAGGCATTGCAGGTCTTCTTGCCTCTCTTTGTACATGGGATACAGATTCCAGATTTTGTACAATTTTTTCTTATATGATCTTCCGCTCCACATCTGGAGCAAGCCGGCTTCCTGTCACAGTACTTGTGGATGTGATCTAGATCTCCCCAATTGTGGCAGCGAGGCACCACCAAGTAGTCCCTAACGTTGATAGCGTGAAACCCAACGTATATCCTTCCCATAGATGTGAGCTTTTTCCACATAGATCCTGTAACTTCTGCTACATGATGCACTGTCTGCCTGTCTCGTGGTCCTGTCTTAAATTTTAATTTGAATTCATTTGTAAATTGATCATCAGTCATGTCATCGAAATTTTGATTCTTAATCGTGTTACACAATTCATTGTTATCCATCGTAACCGGTACATCGTACATGATCACGAGTGGATTCCTTTTCTTTGGGGGTTCACACCTGACTGCCTTGCACAAATTTTGATTATTTAGGATCTTATTTCTATCTTCTTCGGTCGCCACGTCCACAATCACTACATTTTTAGTTGCCCTTACTTTATTAACTTTTATCTTATCCTTAACTGGGTTAACTACAGTCGTGAAAATCTCTTGAACCTTCTTTGTGTCTTGGCCAGGCAGGGGTCTTAAAAAGACCGCCGTGTCCGGCTTTTGTGCCACTTTCGCTATCGTCTCTCTCGTTGTCTGGGACTTGGGTGCAGCCTGAGCTACTACACCTGCCCATGTCCTAGCCGGTTGTCTTCTAAGGGTGAAATTTTCCCGTTGCAGCTCCACCACTCGCCCCTCAAGCCTTGCATGAGCAATCGCCCAGGAGGCAAGTTCATTCTTTATGGCCAAGATCGCGGTTTGACTAATCTTACCGTTCTTAACGTTGGACTCCAACAGCTGTGTAATTCTGTTGTGTCTCTCCGTAACACTTTCGTCAATATCCTGCATTTGCCCCGATGGGTCGGGAGCAGAAAGCATCGAAGCTCTCGCGGAAGCACACGATTCACTTGTCTCAGGTTCAGCCATGATTGACAAGTGAAGAAAAAAGGGGTTGGGAGCCCGTCTCTTACCCCGGACCGGCTCCTCTGGCATGGGGGGGGACTAAGATGCAGCTCGCCCACCAACCTTGTCCCTAGGCCAAGGGCACCTCTGAGCCGCCGAGTTCAGCACACCGTTGCCAGTGTCCTGGTCCCCTTCAGTGGCCCCGTCACCGACGATTTCTCCCAGTGTTCCTCGGCAAGTGCACCCCGCACTCCGGAGAAGCGGATGCACTTCTCGCCCTTCGCCGCCTACTAGCCCGAGCTCCCACCTACAGGCCAAGGACCCGCTCCTACTCAGGTGGCGGGCCGGTCACCCAGTCGTTCGACGGTCTGGACCCAGCTAACCTGGCCCAGGCGATGTCACCACCCCCTGGGCTTGGCAGAACACGCCCCGGTTAACCACGGGCGCGGCGAAGTGCACTTGCCGACTCGCGCCGAGGTCCCACGCCGACAAACGAAGTCGCTGGCATGCAGAGCACCAGCTGGTCTTGTGCTCTGCGAGTTGAGGGACAGATGGTTAGTCCCTCAGACACAGCTCCCCCTGCGCCACGCACCCTTCGCTTTCGCCTTGGGTTGGGGGCGTTTAACGTCCTACCATGACGGGAGTTTAACGTCCTTCCTTGACACAACGACGACCCTCACCGTTCCACAGCCCGGAGGTGTTATGAGAGTGATGATGTGATAAAATGATGGTATGGCCCGGGTCTTATGTTGTGGAGTTTGACATCATCGAGACGGTGCGGCACTCAAACCCGAGTTACGTTCCCCGGAGGGCCTCCACACGTACTGTGGGATCATGGCCGACCATGTCTCACCCACCGCTTTTGATAATTCACGGTGGGCCAGTGCGGTTCAGTGAGGATTGCACCCAGTTAAGGGCTAGCCGTTTAACGTCATGCATGGACGGCCCTTCCCGTGTTAGCTTCACCCCATCTAAGGGGGTTACTGAGCGCCGGGGCCACGTCAAGGCCACGGGATAGGACATTACGGTCCCCGCCCCACTCAGGTTCCTCTGAGCCACAGAGCACTTCAGACAGTCTGAAGATTTCCGGGAATCAGAGGGTCTCCTGGCGGTTTTAACCCAGTTTCGGAAGGCAACACACCTTCCCCAGGTGGCGCCACGCAGACCGCTTTCCCGTGCGAATTTGGTGAACTTACAACATGAGAGGACCTTGTTACGAAAGTAACATGCCAAACACTCGTCTAGCCTCTATGTACGCCACCTGAAATCAATTCAGTTGCGATAAAGACAACTGTGAATAAAAAAGTATTTTTCCATCCTGTTCCAAGTTATTGCTTTACCCTACTGGTTCAACAGCGTGAATAATTATGCACTTACCGCCAAGCGAGCTAGCAGCAGCAAACGGGGAAGAGATCTGCTGTAAACCGTGCCGAATCGAGTATTCTGATGATGTCAACAGGCCACAGGCCTTATTCGGGCTCTCAAAGCGACTGTCGAGCTATGTTTGAGTAAGATAACGAGTGAGTGGTGAGGTGATTGACCCTTAACCACCTTTCAAATGGCTCTGAGCACTATGGGACTTAACTTCTGAGGTCAACAGTCACTTATAACTTAGAACTACTTAAACCTAACTAACCTAAGGACATCACACACATCCATGACCGAGGCAGGATTCGAACCTGCGACCGTAGCGGTCGCGCGGTTCCGGACTGTAGCGCCTAGAACCGCTCGGCCACCCCGGCCAGCCTCATTCACCTGTTTTGCTTTATACTTAAGCATCACCTGGGTTAACATGAAAGAAAAAAAGATGTGTATTGTATTAAACTGCAAGATAAATGACAGCCACATGATCCATAATAACAACAATGAAGAATTAAGTAGGCAGCCTGTTCTCCGGGAACTGTTGCTTCTGATGTAGTAACTATTACTTGTTAGACAATGTCGATCCACGACACATCCATCAGAGCTTTATTTATCACTACCTTCGTTCGTATATAGATAATCCTCTGTTTACAGATCGCTTTCGCTCAGTCATGACTGAATGTACTAGGTGTTCCAAAAAGATTCAACCTATTTCACAAGACTTTACCTTCTACATGAATCAAGAGAGAAATCTGAGTTGTTTTCAATGTATATAGAGAGAAGCATAAAGTTTTTTCTTACTTTCGAAAGAGCCGATTTTACGAGGATATATCTAATACATGCTACACATACAGCTTTAAGGTGCCCTTTACGTTCACATGTAAGATCAAAGTTCCCATCTACCTTTCACAGATGTTCCATGTATCTTCCACCGGATGCACGTCAAATATCCAGACAACAGTCAAACTTATCTCATGCTCTCCTGTATAAGTTAACTGCGGTCTCTGTTGTTGCTATGTCGCGTAGTAGTGCCGTAGCACTTCACTCATTGTTGTTGTTGGAAGAAAAGACACAAAGAAACTTTCACAAACTACTGAAAAAAATCGCGCGAGGACAGGTGACCTTGGAGTTCAATGGAGCAAAGCGAGATCTACACGTCGTTTGGGGCCGATCCATCGTTGAGGCAGCTCTTGAAGAAATGCCCTTACCTACATGTGGCAGGGGTTGGTATTCCTTCCTGTTGAAAAAATGAAATGTTTGGCATGATATCGCAATTGCAGAGAAAACCGGATGAATGAGTTAGCTAGAGACCATTAGAACTGGCATCTTGCAACTGGCGCCAAGGTTAAAATTTATCCCAAGCTTTCATCCTTATTCATGTATAAGATGTAGTATTATGAAATCGCATGAAACTTTCTGAAGCACCTTGTATTTAATGTCTCTTTAGTTTAAAGTGTGAGGTGTCGTTTCAGTACTTAGCATACTCCTGAGATGCTATAGAATCTATCCCTGGTGACCCGCAGTAACAGATAACTCCGCATAAGATCATGCGAATTAAAATAAAGTCGCACAATGGAAAACAGTTGGTCTAATTAAATTGCCAGGGGAGGCCCAGTAAAGCGTGAAATATGGGTACCACGCCTCACGTGGATATATTGATAGCAGGATCCATCGCACAATGATGTGAAACTAAGATTCACTATAACAATATGATTTACTACTGAAAGACATGAAATATGTTTTATCCGCTGAATCAAGAATACACTTAAATATCAAGGAAAGCAAAGGATTGTGAACATTCGTGATAGCACTGGTACAGGTGGCTGAACACATGACAGGAACGATATGAAACTGTACACATGAATATGACCTGTGATTACAGAATAAATTAATGAGCTAAAAAAAGTCCTGGAACAGCATGAACAAACACGAATACCCTCACCTAAGAGCACAGTTGTTCCAGCTAGCCGGCTTTGAAAATTAGATGTGAAAAAGAAATCCTTGATGCAAGAAAAATGATTTCACACTCTCCTCATTTTGATGGATGCTAATATGGCCCATGCTTATCATTCTAATGATGAATGAGAGCGGAAGATGGTTGCAATAATGGCTGAGAATCCAATGTTCAGCCCCAGTATCTGAGTTCTGTTCTAATACGTAGACGTCTCACGTTGCAGTCAAAGAAGAAGCGTACTGCATCAAACCCGGCAGGGAAGTCATCACTGTCGTGCTTCTGGAACAAGTACTGACTGAGATGACTCTGATGCTAGTGCTCTCTTTGTGCCCTAAAGGAAAGTGAGTTCTTACTCTTCTTTGCAAGACATCGCTGGTTCTGCCAGCACTAAACTCTCGCCGACCAATCGCAACAACCTTGTAAGTTCCAAGCAAAGATAATTTGACAAACATGCCAGGAAATTCCCTATCTTTGTGGATCGGGTCATTGTTATAAAATAAAGTACATTTCTCCCTTGGAGCAAGGTAGAAGGCAAAAAGTCTACTACTATGTAACAGGTTTCTGGTTATGGCCAAAGAGAAGACTGCACGTAGACATGTATGTGAGCTCTCCCCTGCTACCAAAATAACTGATATGACACAGTCAGGGATCTCCAAACTAAATTTTGAAAAAAAAATTCCTGTTGGGCTCCTTTCGGATTAACAGGTCATACAGGCTACCAGCGTCGCGTTTTCTCTTGTCCTTCATACATTATCTTTGAACTATGTGCACAATGAAACAATATTATGGGCTAGGCCAATCTCACTTGTCCCCTCCACTGCACTTGTCAGAAGAATGCTCTTCCCAATGTATACCTGACCAAGACTTCGGCGTTCAGCAGATATATATTTATCACCCGTGTGGATCTCCAAGTGACCCTCACCTTTTGCCAGCCAGCTAAAGGTTCCAGGCTGCAGCTCATCACAAGACGCCTTCATCATACCAAAAGAAAAACAAATAAAAGTAAATACATCTGCAATCGTTAGCATTTGCTATTACTGCTTGCAGCGTTCATGTAGCATCATTACATATGATTTTATTTACTAGTCACATGTGTTTAATGGATTATTATTAAAGAGATCACTGGACTGTGAGGGAGAGCGCGGCCACTTGTGTGCGCATTATATCGATTCTGGTATGATCTTTGCTGAGTTTTGTGTTCCCTATGGGCCTGTGTGGTAGGGTGTGCTGTGTGGGACACGGAGCTGGACAGGTGTGCCGGAATACTCAGCTTCCTGGCGATTGTACCAAATTCAAATGTTTCACCATTGGGCCAAGGGCCCCGCGTTTTCCTGCAAGGTTGACCGGTGCTAGCGGCCAGTTTAGCGGGCACGGAGCGGCTCTCTTCGCGTGGAACACCTGGCTAAGAAGGGCATCAGGTAATTGTTGCGTACTAAAGACGCCGAGATATACTGAACAACTTGTTAGCAGCTACAAGCGGGAGGGGGGGGGGGGAGGCGTCAGTATCATCCGGTGCCTACATGCAGTCCTGAAGCTATTGACCTCCTTGGCATTAAGCCGCGCGCGGAGTGGCCTCGTGGTTTAGTGCGTCCTGTGACGGACAGGGCACCCCCCCCCCCCACCCCCGCTGGCATGGGTGTGTGTGTTGGTGTGTTGTTCTTAGCAAAAGTTAGTTTAAGTAGTGTGTAAGTCTAGGGACCGAGACCTAAGGAGTTTGGTCCCTTAGGAATTCACACACATTTGAACATTTTGAACACTTATTTGAAATTGTGTATAAAGACTGTTCAGTAAGTACTGTACTAAAGATTTTTAATTCTGTCCCGGTGTGAGCTGGCGAGGAATCCGGTTCCCGTTTGCCTTTCAATGACTGTGCCAATCTGGAGGCTTCTATAAGCGCAGAGCTTGTATTCAGCAACGTTAATGTGGCACTTGAAATCATTGTTTGTTATGGCTATTTGTTACTACTGATTGTAATTTATATTCGTTGTAGACCTTATGGCCCTTCCTGGGGCGAGCTCCTGGTTTCTTTCTATAATTAAAGGCCGGCCGGGGTGGCCGAGCGGTTCGAGGCGCTACAGTCTGGAACCGAGCGACCGCTACGGTCGCAGGTTCGAATTCTGCCTCAGGCATGGATGTGTGTGATGTCCTTAGGTTAGTTAGGTTTAAGTAGTTCTAAGTTCTAGGGGACTGATGACCTGAGAAGTTAAGTCCCATAATGCTCAGAGCCATTTGAACCATTTGCAATTAAAGTTGTGTGCGCTCAGCCTAAAGGTACGCATGTGTGGGTCATGTGTGTTGTGTATGCTTGTATTTGCTGACTCTCTTTCTCTGTGTTGATGAACCCTTCCGGTTATAGGTGTACATCTTAACCGGCCATCCGCCATTTGGTGAGTATCCAGATTCAGTATCTATTAGTCCCTAAGAAGCCTCTGTAACGATATACCTTGACTTATTTAATCCTGTTAGAATTACTACGTAATTATTCTTTTAAATGACCTTGTACATTGTTTCTTGTTTTTGCTAGGAATGTTAACTTGCAATGTATATGAGCGGACCGCTCCTATACTGAAGTTTTAATAGTTGGTTTCCTTGAAAATAATCTTTAATTGCCCCTTTAAGTATTTCTGTGTATGTTAATTTCTGTCAAACCTGTTTGCTTTTTGTTGTTTAGTATATGTTGAGAGCCTTGTATTTGCAGCGGTTGACGCGTTGCTGTTCTACTCGTCCTGGGCAGGGACGCATTTTCCTTCTGCTTCGGCGGCTTTCCCGCCATCGCACGAGGCCTAGATGTTGGCAGATCACACGGGGGCCTCTGTGGATCCCCCGCTCCAGCCTCTGGCTGAGTAACGTGTAACACGTGAGCCTGGGTTGCAAATAGAAACCAAACTTTACCCAGATTTCAGCCAAAATAATTTGGCCTTCTTCAGAAGCGAGTGACACAAAACTACTGCATGCCAAAGTTTGGCCATGTCAAGTATAAAACTGTAGCACCGTAGTAACCAGTCATAAATCTACATTACTTGGGGTCAAGAGAAACAGCAGGCCCCACTGCGCGGACGAGGTCGGTAAGCGGCGAGAGCTGCACCGGTGCACTACAGTGCTACAGTTTTATAATTGACATGGCCAAACTCTGGCGTGCAGTAGTTTAGTGTCACTCGCTTCTGAAGAAGGCCAAATTATTTTGGCTGAAGCCTGAGTAAAGTTTGGTTTCTATTTGCAACTCAGGCTGACGTGTTACACGTTCAATTATCACAGTTGCTGACACTGTTAAAAATTCTAGGTGAGTAGTTTATTGCCATCCTTTACGTAACTTGCTGCGATGGGAGTGCCGCCGGAGTAGGACCTGGCTTTAGTGATTTTGGAGAAGTCATTTACTCAGCGGCTCTTTTATTGTAAGGTCCTCGTGTGCACGTCGTTAAAGCCATTGAGTAAACTGAGCACCAAGTTTCTCGATTTCTTTTAAAAAAAATAAGGATTTAATTGACATTATCATTTTAATAGTTGTTTAGGAGCACAGTAGCTTATTTAAGTACTTAACTTGATTTACATGTAGCAGCCTTGTTGCCAGTGAGTGAAATATTACTGTTTGCTTTGGTTTTTACACATGGGTAGCCTTTGGCCACCTAGGCCGTATTTTATCTATATGCAAGCACAATAACATTTTCTTATGACACCAAAGGTCGACATTTGCCTTATGGTCCCTAGTATTGTTCGTAAAAAGAAAATTTGACGTGAATGTGTACCTCCTAGTGGTGTCGTGGCTAATGGACTTTGTAAACAACATTGTACGTACTTGTGTCTAATTTCTTGCCTTGAAGTAGGCCTAGAGTTCATTGTTGCAGTGGAGATGTATGAATTTTAATGTGTTTTTCCTTTTATTTAACGTTTATTGAATTAACATTCAAGTCTGAAGACTGTGTTAGAACATTCATTCAAGTACTGAATACAACTTCTGTGTTGTATTAACAGTGATTTGCATTACTTGGTCTCATTTAACTATCATATTTTTATGGGTTATAAGAAACAGGGCTGACCCTTTTAGGTTGTGTAGAAATTATGCTACTTCAATGGGCTGTGGAATTCCAAGCCTGGTATGCAACAAAATTAAGGAGAAGCGCAATTCATATTATGAAGGGTAATTGATTGTCAGACAAGAAGTTGCGAAATTTTGTGTAACAAAATTTCCAAATTGCCAATAAAAATATTCTCTGATCATAAAAGATGTTGATGAAGCTTAAAAAGTTGAAGACGAAATGTCCCGCCGCACAATGCATTTACAAGCATAACGAAGCGAGATCGACTGTGCCTCGACCCACACGCAGTCCACATATCCGGCACGCGCGGAGTTGAGCCGCCATGGCGAGACCTGGTTTACACCATCTTGTGGAGACTCGATTTGCATCATGTTGAGCAAACTGCTAATCATAGTTCAGCAACGGATCGAAATAGACCTGCTGTCATTATAACTACATTTATAGCTTAGCAATCTGGCTTGAGCGTAAGCAAATTAAATTTTTAACTTAAAAAATATAAGAAATAAATTATTAAAAATTGTTTCAAAAATATACATAAATCGAACAATGAACTCCAATTGCAAAAGACAGATCTTTCAAGAACGAAAAATTTCAGAAAAAAGTATAATGAAGTCTGTATTCTGTAACTGTTTTTTGTAGTTTTCAACTTGCTGCTTATATGCTTCTATATGAAAAAACTGTTGGATTATATTCCCGCGTTTTCCAGTAACAAACGCATTTGACAAAGAAAAAAAAATCTTGCGAAATGTTTCGAAACGTCAATTTTAACATTTCCTGTTCCTTAAGACAGATAGATCCGAGTTCTTAATGTTCCTTTATAAAAATAACTTTCTTTGGACACAGTATCACCTCAAAGCACATTAGAAATGAATGTCCTGTAATTAACAAAATCGTTACAAAGGATAATTCGGAGGACGTGGAAAGGAAATCAGAAGTGGTCTTTTCAAAGAGAGCAACCAGCTTTTTGTATAAGGATTTAGGGAAATCACGAAATGCCTAAATATGGATGGCTGGGCGCAGGGCTGAAATTCGCTACTCCAGAACGCAGAAGGTCAAGCGTTCCAGTCAGTGCGCCACTTCATTCAGTAACATTGTCATGGAGGCATACAGCAGTAAGTGGTACTATACATCTGTTTAACGAAAGAGTATACTGTTTTCGTTCATTAATTTGGATTGTTGGTGAATTTGTAACAAATATTTTTAAATATATATCTTACTGATTGTTGCTGTACTTCAGTTTTATTCTTTGTAGACACATTTTTATTGTTTAATATGTACACTGACAACATCGTCAGACAGTGAAAACAAGAAGTTAACCCAGGAATAAAATTAATCCCTAGAACACATACTTAAGCGCTGTGCATTTTCCTGCTCTAAATCGTTCCGACTTAATAGGCAAACCATCATAAAATAAAACTACAGCTATGGTTTTTAAAGAAAAATGCACACTAAATTCTAAAAGAATGCTCAACGAAAATTCAGTTAGATAGGTATTCACTTTCAGTAATTAGGTTATGATATAACTTAAGAACACTATACTGACATCTTCAATAAGATTCAAGTAATATGTGACAATATACATGGAACACTTCTCAATAAAACCAGAAAAAACATAAAGACAAAACGCTACGCCGTAAGGGCAACACCTATGCTCACATACGGAAGTGAGACCTGGGCAGTATCTAAACAAAGACCAATGAAGAATACAGTCAGCTGAAATGAAATTTTTAAGGAACGTAGAAGGATATACTCCGGGAGTTGAGGTAAAGAATTCTGAAAACAGGAAAGAATTAAATATATTTTGCATGAATGAATGAATAGAATAGAATATGGGACAACAAAGAGTTAGAAGCATATTGAAAAAAAAGGGGCAGAAAGAATAGCTAGAGTTGTAATGGACTGCAGACCTAAATGAAAGAGAGACACATGAAGACCAAGAAAAATATAGCTTTTGTGAAATATGGCGTTTATGAGTCTGTAAGTAGGCTGTTTAGGTTTTTTTTATTGGTAACGCCACCTCTGTATGAAAATCACTGGCTGTGCTGTGTGCAGTCTGTGGCTGCTTTGCATTGTTGTAATACTCGCCATTGTAGTGTTAGGCAGCTGGCTGTGAACAGCGCGTAGCGTTGCGCAGTTGGAGGTGAGCCGCCAGCAGTGGTGGATGTGGGGAGAGAGATGGCTGAGATTTGTAAATTGTCATGAACTGCTATATTTATATATGATGATATCAAGGTAAATACATTGTTTGTTCTCTATTAATATCTTTCATTTGCTAACTATCCCTATCAGTAGTTAGTGCCTTCAGTAGTTTGAATGTTTCATTTAGCTGGCAGTAGTGGCGCACCTGTATTGCAGTAGCTTGAGCAGCGAAGATTTTTGTGAGGTAAGTGATTTGTGAAAGGTATAGTTTAATGTTAGTCAGGGCCATTCTTTTGTAGGGAATTTGGAAGTCAGATTGCGTTGCGCTAACAAAGTATTGTGTGTCAGGTTAAGCACAGTCTCGTGTAAGAATTGTTCAAAGGGGACGTTTCATATGTCGACCCTTAGCCTAGGATACCTCACTGGAATCTTCTGATTTTTTCTTGTAGTTTGTGTATTTAGTGTAGCTTTTGTTTATTGCTAGCGCGTAATTGTACAGAGAATTTCCTTTGTAGTTGCAGTCTTTCATTGTTGTACTGTAAAACAGTTGTGGCATGCATGTAGATTTGCACCAAGTATTTCGCAGCTGCAATTAACTAGATATTATTTTCAGTGCTATGTTAATGTGTTCTCTTATTCTTGCTCTTCAAATTGTGTTTTTCTGTGTTGTCGTGTGAAATACTGTGACAATAATGGCGTGTGAAAAACGTAATACTAGGCTCCAAAGTAAACTGAGAAATGACAGTGAAAATGAAAGCAGTGTGTTAGCGCCACCGAGTAATGAATTAACTGATGTTCAATGTAGTAATTTGGTAATTGTGCATAGGGAAATGGAGCGGGCGGCAAACAATGGCACGGACAGTGAAACAATTAGTGAAGAGGGAAGCATTATCGATCGATCGGTCGGCAACAGCTCGCCTCAGGAATCCGAAATGACAGGACACAATTTTGCAAATACTGTAGATTCAGGTTTTGCGTCCTCACCGTTTTCTCAAATGGGTCAAGACACATTTTCCGCTTGTCAAAATGTGAATGTTGCCGGTGCAAATTCACTGCCGAAAAGCGCTGAGGAACATGTTTCAGACACCAGTGCATTGTTATTACAGTTAATGCAACAAATGGGACAAAAGCTTGAAAAGTTAGACACAATGGAACAAAATCTTCAAAAGTTAGACACAATGGAACAACACCAGAGACAAACACAGCAACAGTTAGACGCAATGGGACAAAATCTTCAAAAGTTAGACACTACACTTGAACAAACACGTGAAGATTTAACCACTGAGTTACATAACATCGAATCGAAATGTCAAAAGGTCTGTAATGACGTAAAAACTCAAATTTTTGAGCATTTTCAACCTATTTTTTCGCGGCATGAAAATGCATTACGGAATCACGAAGCAGCCATAAAAGAACTGCAAACTATTGTTCATGAAAATCATGAGACCTTGCAAGCTAAATTTGACTCAGTTGCATCTACCGATTCGGTTACGCAACTTGCAAAAACTCAGGAAAACTTAAAGGACACAGTAGATACTCTGAAACTTGGTTCAGAAAAACACACTGAGGAAATAAGTACACTATCGGATAAAGAAGCCGAACTTTCAGATCAGTTCACTAACTTATCTACAAAGGTAGATGATGATCTGAATGACACAACACCTGTAGCCTTCACTGACACAGAAGAGTATGAACAAATTAGGAAATTCAAACAAAATCAGAATCAAATTAATACGCAACACCAAAGAGAAATCCGGGAAGTACAAGATCAGCTGACACAGGTAATACAAGAATTACGTATTTCAGAGGACACTCGCGCCCCAACACGGGAAGAGGGACTTAGAAATACGGAAAAGACGCAAAATAATAACACAGGGCATTTCGGAAGTTATGAAAGAAACTGGCAATGTGCACCGAATTTCGAGATGGAACGGCCGACACGACCTAACAATGACCGATATGCGACTCGCCGACATGATGATTTTGACTATAAGCTGTTCATTACTACACGTAAATTCAAAACATTTAAGAATTCAGGCAACGACATTCATCCACAAGCATGGCTCCATCAATTCTCTCATTGTTTTCCTCCCAACTGGTCGTTAGAACACAGATTAGAATTTATGTGTGGCTACTTGGAGAATGAACCAGCTGTAAGAATGCGATCTGTAATTCACGATTGCCACAGTGAAGGAGAGTTTTACCATGCCTTCCTCTCAGCATATTGGTCTCAAGCCACACAAGACCGCGTAAAACATGGCATCATAATGATGAAACATTTCGAACAATCTGAATTCTCCAGTCTTATGAAATATTTTGAAGACATGTTCCATAAGAATCAATCTCTTTCAAACCCATACAGCCCCTCAGAACTCATCCGCATTTGCTTAATCAAACTGCCTGAACATTTACGACATATTATTTTGGCAGGACGTTGCAAAGACGACATTGAAGCATTTCAGGGACTCTTACAAGAACTAGAAATTGACACTGACAATCGCTGAACGCGAAAACAAGGACACAACAATTACAGGTCACATCCGTCGCAAATCCGCGATGAAAGAAGTAATAACTGGACACGACAAGGCTATTCTCACAACACAAATCGTGACCAAAATAGACACCACCCGTATGACAACCGTTGGCAGAGTAGTAATAACTACAGGGAAAGATCACCTCTCCGTGGTAATGACTATCACAGAGACAATAAGAGAAACAGACAATATGGGAACCAAAATAAATACTATCAAGGGAGACAGAATAACTTTAGACGCAACGGACCAGCGCGCAGTTACGATTCAGGGAGAAATTCTCCACCATGTGACCGACAAGAAAGAAACTATGGAATCTACCGACATGACGACAGACGATATGATCGTAACGACAGACCTGAATTGCATCAGAATTGGCGGGATTCAAACAGAGCAGGGCCCTCTCGTCACGGTGAATTTGTAGAAGTTAGGTCTCCAAATCCCAATAACGGCGCGCGCCAACAAAGAGACAGACAATGACTAGCACAGCAGGCAGCTGCGTGCGGCCGCTGGCTCAGGGAAAAATAACAAAGACGCTAGCCTTGAGAAAAGATTTAGCATTCTTTACCGATGTAAACAACATGATAATTGCTTTGAAGTTGAAAGTCTGCGTACTAGGAAGAGTAAAGGATTGCACCACATTTCTCATGTAAAACCATTTATTGACAGATAATCTGCCTTTTAACTTTGTCTTTGCCATATAATATCACGACGCTACTAATGAGTGACAATTTACAATGTTGCTTTTGCGGTGTATCTGTTTTATATCTGCACAGTTTTCTGAATTCTTCTGGAAAGAAAAACATGTTTTAGTAGTAACTTTTGTGGTATAGCAACAATGAGACAGCCTTTTTCGTGGCACAACATTACGTTACTGTACAGTACTTTCTTCATCACAACAATAAGCATAATAACTAAGATATCTCTACGCAAAGCATTTCACTTTTGTTTATCATGAGGTAAGTACATTGGCTTCTGCAGAACTTAGCTTTCGGAGGACGATAACTACGACACTTCCACACAGATTATGTTGCAACAAGACGCACATTTAGCGCTACAGTACACGTATTTGAGTGATTAATTTTGTACTTAAAACATTTATTTTTAAAGATTTTTGAATTACAAAGAAAGTTTTCCGTGATACATTTCATTCCATTGCTGTAATCTGTAACACCTGAGGGTATAATTACATTAATCCTCAGGGGGGTATACGCCTACTTTGTGTACCATGTGTTTGGCAACCACAAGGAACCCTAGCTAATATGGTATTTGCTTATACAACTTTACACATCGGTACCATATTTCTCTAACACACAAATTACACAGCTATCTGATCATTTAACTGAGAGAGACAAACATTTATTTTACTACATCAGTGACACATGTTTACGCAGTTACACAGTTGGATAACTTCACACTTATGAAACTGTATTTTGTCTGTACTTTGGAAACTGTTCATATTTTTCGGAACCATTGTGATACTATGAGAGCTTTGAATGATGTATTTGGTATGAGATCATGATTTTTAAAGTACGTTTGAGGTAGATGACACTATTTAAATGAGCAGAGAATTCTTTTTAGGCTTAGAAATTATTGGAGGAAGTTACGACGATTTTGAGATTTGACTGAAGTTTTATGATGTTATTATTACGACGACGATGTGTATTATGTTGTTGAGGAATGTTTATTATGCTACGTATTTCTCACGATGAAATATTGAAGAAGTGTCGACGAATATGTATATGTATAATGAGGTAAGGAATAATGAGTAGTGTTTAGGGACTCTGATTTATGAAAAGGATGTTGGAAACCAAGAATCGTACTTTAGAATTATGAAATGTGTGTACATGTGTGAATCATGTGTGAATGTATCACAATGCCACTGAAAATTTTTTTGGACACTGTTATATTCATAGGATTTTGTTTGTACACATTTGCAAAGTAAATTCTCGACCTGTGAAATTTTGTATATATGACTGCCACGGTAGCAGAAACTGCTGTCGTAAATATTTCCGTACGAAAGTTAAGTGACCACCTGCACATAATGCGTTGTGGGCACCCAGCTGCGCGACAAACGCGTGGAGAACAAGCCATTAGTGCCTTTCAGAGACAGAGGTGGAGAAATAAGAAAAGGGAGGCCATTAAACTCGCTGTTGACATTCCTTTGTAGAGGGCATCGCTAATGCGACACTCTCGTTACTTGAAAACATATGATTTTTGTAATGCGTTGTGGGCACACAGCTGTGTCAAACACCTGGAGAACAAGCCATTAGGGTGTGCCTTTCATCGCTAATGCGACACCCTCGTTACTTGAAAATGTATGATTACTCGCACTTTGTGCTAATTACTGAAATGCTTATGAATTGATGGGAAATATTCGTACATCTGCACACCTGATTATGACAAGTGTCTTTCTCCGAGAGTTGAGTGCTACTGACTTACGAAATGCCACATGACTATTGAATGATATTTTTATGCTTTGGTTTGCGTAATTACTTATTTCACTTGATATCTGGTTTCCAGCTGTGTTGCAGCATTGCTTTTATAAAATGAAATGCATTTGCTAATGTGAACACTTTCTGTCAACAGATCTATTAAATAATTATTTTATGATCCACATTCATTAAAAAAGGAGCACTTGGAAAGGAAAGAACAATAAGAAGGAACTAGTAACAGTAACACATAATTTTCTTTTCAAGTACTTGGTAATTTCTTTTGTAGAATAAATCGTGATGCATCACCTTAGTGTTAAGATGTGACATAGGTATTAGACATGGCCATTTTTAGTGTAATATTTTTTCTGCTTGAGCTTTGTCATGTTTAGGTATTTCATTTTCTGCTGCTGTTTGCCAGGAATAGTGCTACTGAATTTTAAATTGTGTTACTCTGTTAAGCTAATTTTACTACTGACTTATTTTTCTTGCTACTGTACATTGGCTCATGTTAGTTGTAATGTTGCATTGCTTGGTAATTTATATTTACTGTAGCTTGCTTTGCAATTTTCCATTTTTTTTTGCAGTGCTGTTTGTGTTAATTTGTTATGTGCTGCTGCATTGCCTCGTCCCTTAGTTTAGTATCTGAGCTCAGTAGATTTAAGTTAGCTTAAGAGGAGACTATATAAGAAACTAACTATTATAAATTTATAAGAAATGCATTGAGAAGCTATCAGAAAATGGTCTGGCAAAATAAAAGGATACTGTACAGTGGAGAAGAACTACTATTGACAGAGGATGTGAACAGAATACAGAAAGCAGAGAGAAAAACTATTTTTGACAGAGGATGTGAACGAAATACAGAAGGCAGGCTTAGATAGGACTTTTGGGAATAATGATGAATGAAGGGAGATCTCCAAGAAGCAAAGAAAGTTTTGTTTGCAAAATACTGCAATGAAACAAACCCTGTCCTTTCCTTTTGTGTTATCCCACTATGTGTTTGGGTACCCTTGTGTATATATGTTCTTCCTGTCTTTATATGTTTACCTCATCAGACTTTTGTTGTAGAATTTTTCTCATACTCAGCTACATGAACTATGATGAGGAATACTGTTATCCTCAAATATAATTTGCATTAATAATATGTTATTTACTTTGTAAAGATGTTAGACATTATTAATTCTGTTTTGTTTTAATGCTCATGTGTAAAGTTGATGTTTCAAAAGTTATTCTGATCTTTTATGTATTTACTTATGTCATAATTCCTGTAACACTGATTTATATGTTTATTTCTATTCTTTTGTAAAGCCCCTATTACTACAAACGTTATCTGTATTATTATGTTTTTAATGATGTGTTTTGTACCTTTGTTATTGTATTCTTATGTTATAAAATTGTAATTGTCACCAGTTCATGATATTATTAACTTGTTAGTTACATTTCACTGCACACGTTTCTGTTGGTCATAGTATAGGGACAATATGTGAGAAGTAGGGACTGATAGTGTTTGCACGTGTGTTAATGATTCAGCAAGGGACTGGATAACAGCATTGCTGGTTCTAAGGACAATTTCAAAAACTTTGTGAGTGCACAAGTGGTGGTTTATGGACTTGCTATATCATCCGCAAGACTCTTCAATGGTGATTGTGCACCTGCACAGTCACAACAGATGGCTGCTGGCTATCTCTACAAGGACTACAGTGGGTCTGCACCTCTGGTGGCCCACCAATACCGTAATCTCTACCAGGACTACAGTGGGTCTGCTCTGTGATGACCTACCTACCAATACTCTTCAAAATCTCGACTGACTCTGCTGTGGGTTTGCTCTGTTGTGGCCCATTACCTGTCTGCATGTCGAGAGTCAGCACTGTCTTTCCATTGGAAGGACAACACTACTTCTTCAAGACTGCATGGAAATCCACTACTTCCGTGTGCATTTTCTTTTACTGCTCAGACTTTGAGAAAAACACTGCTATTCTCCTGTTATGTACGATTAGGACTGTCTTTATGGACTGTGAGACAATTTTAGCTTTTGACCAACATTGTATCAATAAGTGTGTGCATTTGATTTCTTTGTTATTGTAATTATGAAAAAAATTTTTCAAATCTGTATTGGCCACTGCCCAATCCAATTTGTAAAATTTTTTGTGGGGAGCATGGGGGCTATGTAAGTAGGCTGTTTAGGTTTTTTTTATTGGTAACGCCACCTCTGTATGAAAATCACTGGCTGTGCTGTGTGCAGTCTGTGGCTGCTTTGCATTGTTGTAATACTCGCCATTGTAGTGTTAGGCAGCTGGCTGTGAACAGCGCGTAGCATTGCGCAGTTGGAGGTGAGCCGCCAGCAGTGGTGGATGTGGGGAGAGAGATGGCTGAGATTTGTAAATTGTCATGAACTGCTATATTTATATATGATGATATCAAGGTAAATACATTGTTTGTTCTCTATTAATATCTTTCATTTGCTAACTATCCCTATCAGTAGTTAGTGCCTTCAGTAGTTTGAATCTTTCATTTAGCTGGCAGTAGTGGCGCACCTGTATTGCAGTAGCTTGAGCAGCGAAGATTTTTGTGAGGTAAGTGATTTGTGAAAGGTATAGTTTAATGTTAGTCAGGGCCATTCTTTTGTAGGGAATTTTGAAAGTCAGATTGCGTTGCGCTAACAAAGTATTGTGTGTCAGATTAAGCACAGTCTCGTGTAGAATTGTTCAAAGGGGACGTTTCAAGTCTACTTCTGAAATGAATAAGAAGAAGAAGGAGGAGGAGGAGGACAAGACGTCGAGAACAGTGAATAACATTTCTTTCCCAAAAACTTCTTTTGTTTTACGGCTGTCCGAATGAACTAACGTCCCTGTTGTCGGTACGTGCTCGTTTTCATTAAGAGCACGTTAAATCAGTTAACCATGGAATTTAAATACTTATTTATTTCTATAAAATGTTAGCCGTTTAAATTCTATGGATTAAAAAATTCATTTTTGATTAAACATTTAAATAACTTCGTAACAATTATGACAGATGATTTTAATACCAATTACGTTTGCCGTTGCCAGTGGTATTTGGCTGGAAATCAGTTCCCAAAAACGTCCGTTATGTAATTACAGGTAGAACTGAACGGCCTCGCCCATCACAGGAAATTCGATTTTTAAAGGAAATGCGAAAATTCTTCACGTGACTTTGCCCTCTTTGCGATCTAAATGTTATTTTCCTCCCTTTGGATGGTTATCATTAATTTCTGTAACAGTATTGGGCAGACAAAAGCGAAATCCACTGCAGATACACCCAATTATGTTTTCTTTCCACGAAAGTAATTATTTAAAATCACGGAACACGTTTCTTTCAGAATGTTATTATTCAGCTCGTTAAGTGATTTCTCTGGTATTCTTAATAAATAAAGATACACCCTTATATGCGAAGACAAATGATACGGCTGGGACGAGCAGACCGTCTTACATTTAGGACATCTTTCTTCAAAATTTAGAGTGCTATCTCTCGCACAAGTGTCGACGTTCGCATGTTTCCTTTTGTTGTTAAAAAATGAAACATTGCTAAAAAAAGTGACATGTTGGTTGGAGAATTGTACCCCAGGTCCTAAAAACTACGCTGGATTGGGCATTCACGGCAGGAACACGTGTTTTTGGCTGTCAGGAGGTAACTACAATTTCACAGGCCAGACTGTATTAGATATCTTACTTTGGATCTCGTTCCTAAATCTTTCTGGAGTTGGCCAGGCTAATCTGAAGTCCTACCTTGTTGTTCCTATCAGCACTATGTTCGGGGATTACCAGAGTTCCCAAATTTCGAGACGGGCTCGTTTTTTGGTGGTTGGGCCCTGTGATTTAACTCCTTAGACATTGGGTTGTTGGTGGAATGCCGTGTTGGAAACTTTCCTGATGTCAGCACGTTGTAGGTGTCGCCACTGGCGCCAACCTTGTTCTGCTCTGAAAAGCTAATCATTTGCATATCACAGCATCTTCTTCCTGTCGGTTAAATTTCGCGTCTGTAGCACGTCATCTCCGTGGTGCAGCAATTTTAATGGCCAGTAGTGTACATTCATGTACATGTTTATATTGCTCGAAATCTCTGTATAAATACAAAAAAAACTGTTTGCTGGTGACTAAACATTTATGCAGTGATCTCCAGCAATATAAACATGTACGTGAATGTATAAATACCTGAGGATGAGTACAAGTTCGAAACCGGTTGTGTGCCCAACAAATAATCTTTTATTGTGACTGGTAGCGGAAATTTTTCTACACCCTATAAAGGAGCAGTCACGGAGTTCAACAACATCCACTATAAATAAAATTCACTTCATATCTGATTACTACGTCGGCCAGTGGAAATTTGAAAATTCATCCTCAGTCCCACACAATCAGTCCGAGTCCATGGGAGTTGTGTGATTGTGGATCCCGTCATCCTGGTACACAGATTAACCATTGGGGAACAAACATTGTAACACGGGATGGACCGATCAGCCAAAATTGTCACATAATCCTGGCACTAATGAGACTTTGCAGAGTAACCATTGGGCCCATGGAATCCCACCATATGGTTGCCCAAACGCACGGAACCCCCATCACTCTTGCGGCGTAAACTCGGCCGAAAGTTTGAAACAGTGTGAAACAAGACTCATCCGACCAAATGACTGTCTTCCAATGCTCCGTAGATCAGCTTTTACGACGCCGGCACCACGTTTTCCTGTTACTGTGGTTTGCATCACTTATGAGTGGGCGCGACTGCTACGGTCGCAGGTTCGAATCCTGCCTCGGGCATGGATGTGTGTGATGTCCTTAGTTTGGTTAGGTTTAAGTAGTTCTAAGTTCTAGGGGACTGATGACCTCAGATGTTAAGTCCCATAGTGCTCAGAGCCATTTTTGAACTTATGAGTGGTTTCGGAATTCCAGCTCACCGTGCAATTTCCTGCTTCTGGATACCTCTTAGTGTTATTTTGTTGTCGACAAGATTCGCGAGAGAGACATTTAGTACTGCAGTGACTTTTGCAGCTGTTGTCGTCCTAGTTTTTGCCTCAATCCTCTTCAACGACCGTTCTTCATAATCACTCGCCACACACTTTCGTCCGCGTTATGACTCAGAAGACACTGTTTTTCCACTTTCCCCTTATGTCGTTTAAATCTTTAATACGGTGCTTCTTGAAAGACCAAACACTTCAGCTCCCTTGGTTACCACGTGAATACCAACAATTTGCCCAAGTTTCTGAAGACGCCTGATACTCGAAACGTAGTGAAGACATTACACCGGTGCCGTTCCTGATCGAATACTACAGCGCAATCTGCAGACGTGGCTAGCAATTTACATTTATGTTCAAGCATGCATTTCCAGCGGTGTTCAAAAAAAGGCTCTGATCACTATGGCACTCAACATCTGAGGTCATCAGTCCCCTAGAACTTAGAACTACTTAAACCTAACTAACCTGAGGACATCACACACATCCATGCCCGAGGCAGGATTCGAACCTGCGACCGTAGCGGTCGCGCGGATCCAGACTGAAGCGCCTAGAACCGCTTGGCCACACCGGCCAGCTCCAGCGGCGTTTTCGTATGTTTCTCAAGCCCCTGTACATCAGCCTGAAACTTTAGCGAACCGCTGTAGTCGACATAATCGTCTTGAGAGAATAAGATAATTCCCATTTATTGTTCCGTCTCAGTTGCATACTTTTTTAATTCGATTACATGTTTAGATTACTCTGCAGCAGCTTTAGATCTAAGTAGTTGCATCAGCAACCCGTCTTGTCTGCTCAGAACAACAGTACTCTGATATGTTGTTCTAAGCATACGGTGCTGATGCAATTACTGAGGTCTGAAGGTGATCCAGAACGGTCGAAACAAGTAATCGAATTAAAGAAAGTGTGCTACTGAGACGGAACAATAAATAAGAATTCTTTTAAAAATTTAGTGAACACATCTGGAACAACATCTGGGCCAGAAACCACTTTAAACCTTCTTAGTAGATGACGCATTGAGGATGAGTCAGAAGATTCATGAAAAAATTGAAAAACAGAATATCGTACAATGTTACCAATCACCTAACGGATAATTTATTTAAGTCATTTATTTTCATTGTGATTATCGGTCTCGAACAAACCAGTATCTTCAGACTGCTTTAATATGAGCCAAATTACTGTTCACCTGTGGCAGGTTTATGATTGCTATGGTACCCTACAATACAAAACGATTTAAATGGTAAAGATGGAGAAAGAAACATATAAGATAATAGTACTCTGTGTAAAAACAAGTGATTAAACTTACTGTTGTACTTTCAGCGAAATCTCGCAGTTCTTGTTAGAATATATACATTTTCACGCAATACAAAATATTATACGCAGTCGAGTTTTATTACAACACTTGAAAGTCAGTCCATTATCATATTTTCATATTTTGTGCGTGAACACCGTGTAATTGATGCTCCGGAACCGTCCTTAATCGTATTGCAAATATTGTCCATCATTCCTGGGTACTCGCAAGGTGTTCAAAAACAGCAAATCGGCTACATTATTTACAGGCATTTATATTGCGATTGCTTGAAGAGCGGTATGTTTAGTTTACAAAGAGACTCACTCCTTTTGTAGTTTGCATCGCACTCGTGTCTACCTTTTCTGGGGATTATAATTCCTTATCACGCACCGACAATATTAAAAATTAACACAGTGGTTGTCAAACTGCGGCATGCGTATCGTAAGAAATTGGAAATTTGTGGTAAGGACTATGGGAACAAACTCACACACACACACACACACACACACACACACAGACACACACACACACACACACACACACACACACACACACACATACACATGCCCGAGGGAGGATCCGAACCTCCAACGGGGGCAGCCATGCGAACCGTGACAAGACGCCTGAGACCGCACGGCTATTTCACGCGGGTTATTCTTGTTGCCTCACTAGTATGAAGAGTAATATTTTTTTTCAATACCGTTCTTTAAACTGCTTCTTTTGGTCTAAAAATGTAGTTCTTCGTTATTTATTTCAGTTTGATAGTCTCTTCTGTAGATCACTTATGCCAACTTCCGCCCGATCGGGAAAAGTGGTCACAGTACGCATCGGGAAAACTGGCCAAGCTATTCACCCCAATAGGAGTTAATTACTTCCTAATAACTAGGACAGTACAACAGGTAAAACTGACTTGTATACCCTTTCATGTACAAAGCTATCATCCGCCGTTCTATCCCTTCGCGACGATTTTGAATATTGCTTAAAACCGCCTCAGTGCTGTTCCATTTGGCCTAGTACAAAAGTATGACTGAACACAGTGCGCTGCAAACACGTGGTTTATTTCAGATACTTGTGCGTGGAGATGCGTAGAAAATTTGCCCGTAAATCAGAAAAACAAACATAGGATCCTGTTACGATGGCGCTATCCACATTATCTGCTATGTATGGAAAACTAGTCACTACGTAAACCTTCGAAAATGCGTATAGTTCCAGTACATTACTTTCTTTTTCACTTAAAAATGTGTGGTGTGATACCTCATAATATTCAGATTCAAAGTGTGTAAGTGGAATGCGTCTATCAATAACCATAATTTGGTGAAAACTGAATTTATCTTCGAGTGACCACGTTACCTCTCCGCCCCCTCCGCCCTCCCCACCTCTCGTAACCATTCTGTTGCTATGCGGCCCGTGATATCACCCTACAATGTCAATATTGGCTATTAAACAAAAATGTTTGACGACCACTGATTTAATGTATCTCCCCCTGTTACTTACATATACACATGTATCTCCGTAGAGGTAGAACTTTCCGATCCTCCAAATACGTGGATGAGGACGCTCTGGTTCGATCTTCTAAGTCATTATCGTGCTGAAACGCAGGCTTTGCTTTTATTGTTGGCTATAGAAACATATTACCAGCTGCTGTGTTTTGCTTCTTCTTATGTGACTGTTAGAAAGATATAGTTATCTTATTAGCGTGACTTGTAGTTTTCACTTCTCGTCTTTACTGTTGACACGTACGGCTACGAAAGTAAGGTGTTGAGTAGTCGTAACTGTCTTCATCGCTTTAGGGTGTGATATACATTGTGTAAGCATAAGTTGACAATTTCCCTCTCTTTAGAATGAACTGGACACTGTCTGCTCCAGACAGTACATTTCCCAGTGCAGATGGTACACATGAGTGAAACATAATATTGAATATTTGTTTCACGGTTGCGTGAACTGGGATTCTCACATCTCGTCTGAGTTCTCTATACAATGACGATGTGCTGGAATCGTTACCATTTTAAGCAGCACATAGCATTTGGTACATACGACCTGCCGTTCGGTAATGAGGACTTATGTAACTTTTGAACGTCGAGACAAGAATAAAGGCTGCAGTCTTTAAAAGCTCGGTGTTTACTCTTCTCATTATATTCTTGACTTTCATCATCCAGATTTCTACTCATTTATTTCACAGTTCTTCGATGTATACGGGCATAAAGCACTTGCAGCTTACTATGCCTTCAGAATAGTTCGATGTAGTGTCTATATTGGAAGTTACGGCACACTCACCAAAAGATACGTCGTTTAAAAGTTTATTTACTTATGAATCTCCCGTTGTAAATGGGAAGGGCACCTTAAGCTACTTTTCCTAGCTGTGGGAATTTCTCGCAATGTGCTGCGTAAAGCGCTTGTGACACTGCGCACCCAAGTCCCACAATGCAAATATACCAGACGTTTTCCTAGGGTGCAGACAACACAGCGCCGCTGCAGGCTTTACCTGCGGGAAATGCTTGCTTGCTGCTGGCGGAGACTGCCCTGCACGTCGCAGCAATTTGTTTGCTTAGAGGAGTGGATGAAGCAGAACCGAGCAGCAGCAAACTGCTAGGCGACAGCAGTTTCTCGCGCACGGGAAGCGTCAAATTCTTCCGATATAATTATTGAAACATTCAGCATAATTGTCGGCTGACCGCTTCTCTGCCTCCGAGGATGAGCAACATATCGATTGGTAACGGAATATAATTTTTTGTGGAACGTGGCTGTCGTTTAGCAGATAAAACATGTGAAAAAGTAGTTAAATTCGTCAGTAAAAGGAAGAAAAATGAATAAAATAAATAAGCAGAAGTGTCTTTTATGTTAAATGTAATACGTTTGAAAATATCTTTGTACTGACTCTTCAACCATAGTTATAGTGGATGTTATTGTTTTTGTGGTCGACACTGTGAACGACGATTAAACTTCGGCCTGTTGAACTAATCAGTGAATCTGCTCCTCACGGTGACCTTGAAACGTGTTCGTAATTATTTTAAAAGACGTACGGAAATACGTGTGAGACGTTCCGTCTCTAACAGTAATGAAATTCTGACTGAGAAAAAAAGAAAAGAAAATTAATTACTATACCAACGAATTATAAAGAAATCAATTCTCAGCCATCTGACTATGAGTTTTAGAATATCCTCTAACGTCTCAAAACTGTTCTGCAATGCTCTTGTACGCAACAGACAACTTACCTCGTCTTCCCGCTGCAACTGCTTGATAAGCAATATGCTAAAATATTTCAAAAAGCAATACTGCGATTCATGTAGAGTGCAATGCATGGACTAACAGCAACAACTACTGCCATACTTTTATTCACAGAAACTGAATGATCAGGAGGGGTTTGGTCAACTAACCTTAAACGATGTAAAGATAAATGAAAGAAACCAATGAAAACGTTTAATTTAATATATTCAGAAAATTGATGATTTAAATGCTGACAGAATTTACACAGGCTTTTAATTATACCACAATGTCCTTTCTCAGTAAACACGTTTCTGGCCACAACAAAAAATAGGAACATTATTCTGAGTGTATCCATACACGAATCTACCAAATTCTGCCCAGTACGCAAGCAACCAACAACTACGTGCAGCGAAAAGGCAAATTACCAAAAAAATCCTCAGTTAATGCCAGTCTGCTCCGGCACTTCTAGCACGATCACGGTAAACTGTGACCTCTTATGTAGGGCGGCTTTTCTCCACCGCACCCTGCGTCCCATCACTTCCAACTCCCTTCGACAACTGCTCGCTCGCTACTACTCGCGTAAAATAATATCTCAGACTCAAAGTTTACCTCTGCACACAGTAGGAACATATACTCTCGTCTTTTGTCGTAACCGCCAACTCCTACAAAAGATATCATGTTGTCCTAGAGTGGATCATTCAGTTTCTGATACGTCTGTGTTACGTGGTGGTGGGAACTAGCATTTCTCTCTAAGATAGTTATACAAGTATGTTGTCTAGAGATTCAACTCTGGTATTTATAGGCGTAAAGAAAAATCTAAATACGGAACGCATGATACCAAAAGCGTTCAAATTCTATGTGCTTTTCTTAGCTGGTAACTATAGTTTCTTTTACGTGAATCTTCTAGCGTTTACTGTTTGAAGTAGGCTTTGTCATATGTTAGTCTAAACTGAAGACCATGTCACAAGGTAGGACATGAGACAACAGTAGGCTTCATTGTGGCAATCTCTGTGGAAGTAAGAAAATTGAGTCGTTTTATTTACTTTATATTTCGATATCTCCCTCTTTGACATGTTGTTGTTGTGGTCTTTAGTCCAAAGACTGGTTTGATGCTGCTCTCCATGCTACTCTATCCTGTGCAACCCTCTTCGTCTCCGAGTACCTGACGCAACCTACATCCTTCTGAATCTGCTTAGTGTAATCATCTCTTGGTCTCCCTCTATGATTTTTTCCCTCCAATACTAATTTGGTGATGCCTTAATGCTCCAGAACGTGTCCTACCAACAGATCCCTTCTTTTAGTCAAGTTTTTCCCCAAATTCCTCTTCTCCCCAGTTCTATTCAGTACCTCCTCATTAGTTAAGTGATCTATCCATCTAATCTTCAGCATTCTTCTATAACACCACATTTCGAAAGCTTCTATTCTCTTCTTGTCTGTGTTTCACTTCCATAAATGGCTGCACTCCGTACAAATACTTTCAGTCTACATTTATCCTCTCTATTTCGACCATCATCAGTTATTTTGCTGTCCAAATAGCAAAACTTATCTACTACTTTAAGTGTCTCATTTCCCAATATAATTCCCTCATCATCACGTGATTTACTTCGATTATATTCAATTATCCTCGTTTTGCTTTTGTTGATGTTCATCTTGTATCTTCCTTTCAAGCCACTGTCCATTCCGTTCTACTGCTCTTGTAGGTCCTTTGCTGTCTCTGGCAGATTTACACTGTCATCTTCTCCCTGGATTTTAATCCCCACTCCAAATTTTGCTTTTGTTTCCTTTACTGTTTATCCAGTACGTAGATTGAGTAACATCGGGGATAGGCTGCAACCCTATCTCGCTCCCTTCTCAACCACTGGTTTCCTTTAGTACCCCTCGACTCTTACAACTGCCGACTGGTTTCTCTACAAATTGTAAACAGCCTTTCGCTCCCTGTATTTTACCCCATGCTTCTACATCCTTACATTTGTGCTCCAACCATGTCCTCTGCTTAGCCATTTTGCACTTCCTGTTGAGCTCATTTTTTGAGGCGTTTGTATTCCTTTACGTCTGCTTGATTTACTGCATTTTTATATTTTCTCCTTTCATCAGTTAAATCCAATACCTCTTTTTAAATTTTCTAACATACGTGCCCGATCCCTAGAACGCCAATTTTGTTTCCCCTGATAACGATGTCCTCCTGAGTAGTCCCCGCCCGGAGACCCGAATGGGGACTGTTTCACCTCCGGAATATTTTACCCAAGAGGAGGTCATCATCATTTAATCATACAGTAAAGCTGCACGCCCTCGGAATAAATTACGGCTGCAGTTTCCGTTCACACAGCAGTGCTGTTTTGGTCGATGTTACAAGGCCAATTCCATCAATCATCCAGACTGTTGCCTCAGCAAGGCGCAAACACTCAAATGCGATGTGAGACTTGTAGCGAATGAAAAGATTTCCTAGCTGCAAAACACCAGAAAAAATTATAGCAATAAGTAACTTTGAATGAAAAGTTAACACATGTGTTTGAAAGTGACAGAAAATTAAAAATAACGGTATTCCTCAAATTGAATAACATTGCTGAAGTTATAAATAAAACGTGTTTAGACCCAGTTGATTTTGGACGATTGTGATTTAAGATGTTCAGTGCAAAGGGCGGAGGAGAAACATCCGAGATTGTTTTAGGAGATATAGTAAGCTAGAAAAGACTACCACAAATGGGTCACAGCCACGAAGAAATCAGCCGTGTGTTGGGCAGAATTCGATTCTTTAATAGTCCTGAGAATGAAATGAAAACCTAGTCGAATTAAGTGACACTGGCAACAGTTGATAACGACACTGACCTAACAGGAGATAATTCCATTGATTCGTTTGGAGATGTCTCAAGTTTTAGACCCATTGAAGAACGTGACAGCTCTCCTCCACTTGTCCACGGAGCAAAAGAAATTACCTAAAGACCTGGGGACCGACAGATTTTGTGACGTACCTGTTTGACATACGTCGCTAAGCGATGATAAATAAATTCATTATTATGTATTAGCCTGTATTTTGTAAATGAAAAAACAGGGTTTGTGAAGTCTGGAGCATGAGCTTGTTAAATTGCCTTTTGCTGGAACGTGGTGAGAAAGGTCAGCTGCATGAGAGCCGCGTGGAAACGCCTTTTCAGAGCTGTGCGAACTACGAGTGGTGCTTGGGTGGGGACTTTCATAGAAGCATATGCGGATAATGAGCCACCGCCGTTTACCGTACATGCTATGAGAAACAGTCTGTATGAGAAGCCGTTCAGTGCCAACTTCTAGTCAGTTTACAGAAATACAGCAAGTGCTTTTGGAGAAAATTCTGTAGGTTTCCCTATTTTTGAGAAAATTCTATAGGTTTCCCCTGTGTTTTAGAAGGTACGGGAAAGTTCTCGGTTGTCACCGCGGAAAAACTCGCGAATTCTCCACTCGAACCTGTGGGGTGTAGGAGTGGGGTGGAACACATGCAGGAGGAAACACAAGGTGTTCACCCTTCGAGACTGCTGGGGCAACGTTTCGCCGCGGAGATAACGAGAACGGTCCGGCACAGCCGGGCGCTTCTTTCACTGCTTCGACAGCCAGATATATGATTTCACCATTTAAATTAAACCTATCTCTTTCGACGAACAGTCACTTACTTCCGTCGGTATAGCCCCATTATTATGTCCAGCTGTAGAGACTACAGCTCTACCGCCTTCACAGACGTCACTTAGTAACATTTCTTTACCCACACCAGCACCGTTGCCACTACTGCAAAGTACTCCCTCGGAATTCTCTGTATCCCCAATTTTCATCAATTTCGGACTTAACTCTGCCTCTTTTTTCTAACGTATGACTTTCCGCATGAATCACCTCAACATCATCATTCTTTTCATTTACATTTACATCATCTATATTAACTACAGATACTTTCAATCTTGTTATTTCTGTCAAATAAATCAACATATGTTTCCGAACTTGTAGCAAGCTGCATGTGAAAATTAGGTCTAAATCTTGTTTTATAACTGAAATAAATTGTTGTAGCTCCGTTGTAAGTTGCATTGAGAAATATCTTTTTTTTTTATATATTTCTTAATTGTGACTAATTTCGGATACCTGTGTCCATTTTCAAACTATTTCTGTTATTTCCGTCCGACGTGGTCTATTTTCTGTTGTTGAGTCGGCCATAGTACCGCTTTGATCATCACTGCAGGGGCTGTTTTTCTACACAGGATATCGCTTGTATTGTCATTGGACTATGGACACAGGTGTCCGAGGTCACCATCAAGAAATTAAAAGAAGATACTTCTCAATGCAACTTATTACGGAGCTACAACCATTTATTTCAATCACATGCTTTCGTTGCACCCATTTCTTATTTTCTCCCTTCAAGTAGGCCGGCCGAAGTGGCCGTGCGGTTAAAGGCGCTGCAGTCTGGAACCGCAGGACCGCTACGGTCGCAGGTTCGAATCCTGCCTCGGGCATGGCTGTTTGTGATGTCCTTATGTTAGTTAGGTTTAACTAGTTCTAAGTTCTAGGGGACTAATGACCTCAGTAGTTGAGTCCCATAGTGCTCAGAGCCATTTGAACCATTCCCTTCAAGTTCCCTTGTCGCTATAAGTTTCTCTTTTGCCCAGAACTGAGGCAATAACGCCTTTAATATCTTCCTACATGATCTCCAATAATTAGAACCATAATCAAGTTCCTCTTTCATGCACCATTCATTATTAACATCTGAACCAAATTCGATAGTTTCCCCATAGTCTCTCACTATATTTCGTTGTTCTGTTTCCAACACATCCATCGAATTTTTTCTCTTAATCGAAAACTATCAGCTCGCCTCCTGCTACAGAAATGAAGGAATTTATCCCATCGTCCGAAGTTTCTAACCCAGCAACACTTAATCAGCCACAACATCATATTCACGAGCCTTTAATAAAGAATTACTCACTTTCGCCGATACACAATCAACTTCTCCAAAAACATCTCTTCCCAAATTTTCATAAACATTTCCTGGAAGCTTAATTAAAAAGAAAAGACTATAATATTGAATGAATAAATGCAATAATTTTAGTAGCTGTGTGAACCGTTACGAAGTCTCGTAACCGGTTGGCCCTGACTAGTATTCGCACGCAATCTGACTGCATAAAATAAAAATAAAGAATGACAAGGAATTTCCATTAACACAATTGATTAATTAAGTCCCCTGCAACTATAAAAGCTACGAAACAACAAAGCACAAGTGTAACTGTTCTGTGTGTGGTAGTGTGACTCAATGTACATGTATCTTGCTCTGCTCTTTCTCAATACGACAAAATATTTTAAACACCATTTATAATGAACTAATTGAAAAACGAGAAATACTATAATTGCACATAGAAGCCAGAGTTAAAAGTCTAATAAATGAACACGAGCCAGATGCTTTGTTGACTGTACCTGTAAGCAAGAGGGATTGTCATTAAAGAAAACTGTAATACATTTTTACCTCATTATATATTGACGAAAATTTTCCATTACACAGGCATCATAAATCAAAAGGCCATCTCCTTTCGCAAATACACCCTGACAATTGCAACTTCTTCCATCTATACATTACACCAACCGAACAACATCTACTCTCTCGCCCACCAGAACAACAACCGCCCTCGACATCCTCTGAACAACTACTGCACCAGTGGAGGCGACGGAATAATAATCTTTGGCGCAATCTCTGGCGCTGTGACTCAGCGTAGCCACCTTACATCTTCATCAACATCTGTCGATATATTGTAACAAAACATTCATCCTTTAAATTAACATCACAAGTATGCTGCTGCCGAATCGCACATCAATTGAGTTCACTTTACGCTCTATCTCCGCCAACTTTGAATTTACTTTTGGTACTGAATCCGATTACAGTTTTCTCCCCAAATTTTTGTCGTCATTAACAAGCTCTTCCCATGAATAAAATAAACTTTATAGCACCATCTCATCGACATCTTTCTTATTTCCGTCACATTGCTTCTCAATTGTCCATAGTTTATTTTCACTTTCGACAACCTCCATTCCCTCTACACACCCACAATCTACCGATATTCCTAATATTCTTTGGTTTAGAACATATCGTGCCCTTTTCTCAGACGGTTTTTTTTGCCACCTCCGGAGCGGGAGTACGCCTCGTCCTAGTTTTTCGGGTTCCGGTCTCTCACATCGTTCATCCCTATCTCATTTCTGAAAATTTCTATGTGGATTATTTCCTCTCTGATGACTGTTACCCTGATTATCCCCAATAAAATTATAATTTTGGTTCCGTTCATGTTAATTACTTTGAAGTACATCTTGATTTCCACTTCCTGTCGGATATTAGAATTCTGTGGCTTAAATTTTAGTGCTTGCTCTAGTTTTTCAATTAAATCTAAAAATTCGCCAGTAGAATTAGTTGCACTGTGTTCCAGGTTCCACTGTAAAAGTTCTGGCAAACATATTTTGTGACGCGTAATTTCTGTTAGAACTCCCAGTGACCAGTTTATATAAACTGACATTGCCTCGAAATTCCCGCGCGGAAACATCGCCGTTCTTGAGATTTATTCCGTTCTGGAGTCGCGTCCTTTTCGCCACACTGCGTAATGTATTCGGAAAGCACTTTTAAAACATTTCATAGGTCGCGAACGAATCCCTCATCAAATATTCCCAAGACTGAGCATCACCTTCTGTGTTTTCGCAATCTTAAGTTTTGTCGCGTTTGACATTCCCTGCATGAAAACGTCTCTGTAAGCTGCTAGAAAATTTATGGGACGGAATTTTTTGAAAATATTTAAAACTATCAGACCCATCCCAAGGTACGTTAAATATTACAGCTGCTTTTCCCACTGCTAATGCATTTAACTCTGTTAATTATGTCATTAAAAGTATTGGCTCTGAGCACTATTGGACTTAACATCTGTGGTCATCAGTACCCTAGAACTGAGAACTACTTAAACCTAACTAACCTAAGGACATGACACACATCCATGCCCGAGGCAGGATTCGAACCTGCGACCATAGCGGTCACGCGGATCCAGACTGAAGCGCCTAGAACCGCACGACCACACAGCCCGGCTGATCAAAAGTATTCAGATACCTGCAAAAACATACGTTCTTCATATTAGGTGCATTGTGCTGCCACCTACTGCCAGGTACTTCATATCAGCGATCTCAGTAGTCATTACACATCGTGAGAGAGCAGAATAGGGTGCTCCGCGCAACTCACGGGCTTCGAACGTGGTCAGTTGATTGGATGCCACTTGAGTAATACGACTGTACGCGAGATTTCCACTCTCCTAAACATCCCTAGGTCTGCTGTTTCCGATGTGATAGTGAAGTGGAAACGTAAAGGGACACGTACAGCACAAAAGTGCACAGGCCGACCTCGTCTGTTGACTGACAGAGACCGCCGACAGTTGAAGAGGGTAGTAATGTATAGTAGGCAGACATGTATCTAAACTAACACACAGGATTTCCAAACTATGACAGATAGGCGGGAAGTGAGAAAACTTGAATTTCATGGCCGAGCGGCTGTTCAATAAGCCACACATCACGCCGGTAAATGCCAAACGACGCCTCGCTTGGTGTAAGGAGCGTAAACATTGGACGATTGAACAGTGGAAAACGCTCTGTTTAGTGACGAATCACGATACACAATGTGGTGATCCGGTGGCATGGTGTATGTATTGCTAAAGCCCGGTGAACGTCATCTGCCAGCCTGTGTAGTGCCAACAGTAAAATTTGGAGGTGGTGGTGTTATGGTATGGTCGTGTTTTTCATGAAGGGGGCTTGCATCCCTTGTTGTTTTGCGTGGCACTGTCACATCACAGACCTACAATGATGTCTGAAGCACCTTCTAGCTTCCTACTGTTGAAGAGCAATGCGGGAAGGGCGATTGTATCTTTCAACACGATCGAGCACCAGTTCATAATGCACGGCCTGTGGCGGAGTGGTTATACGACAGTAACATCTCTGGAATAGACTGGCCTGCACAGAGTCCTGACGTGAATCCTATAGAACAACTTTGGATGTTTTGCGACGCCGACTGCGTTCCAGGCCTCACCGACCGTCATCGATACCTCTCCTCAGTGCAGCACTCCGTGAAGAATGTGCTGCCATTCCCCAAGAAACCTTCCAGCACCTGATTGAACGTATGCCTTCGAGAGCGGAAGCTGTCATCAAGACTAAGGGTGGGCCAATACCATACTGAATTCCATTATTACCGATGGAGGACGCTACGAACTTGTAAGTCATTTTCAGCCAGGTGTTGGGATACTTTTGATCACGTAGTGTACTTCTTTAATATGCTGCTCATGTTGGATAACATCGTCATGAATTATCACTTCTACCAGTAGTTTAGTACCTGCAATCTCTTAGGTACATTCTAATAGCTAGTCCGACAACCAATTAGCCGCCTTACTGATCTCTTTCTCAGGGGTTCACTGACTGCGTTCAGCCATCCACATCGCCATCTTTTCTGTTTTTGACTCTAAGGATTTTTCAACCGAACCTATCCTACCGTTCACACGCCCAACATCATTCGAAATCTGGTCCACTGCTGGTTTCATATCATCCAGCTTATCCTCAAGTATGCCCTCCACGATATCATTTCAAACTTTTTGGACTTCTGGTTGAACACTTGTAATGGTTCTCAACAATATTTCCATCTGATCTGAAAAATTATCTTCCCTTTCAGATTTCGGCCTATGTAGTCGACTAACATTTCCCCATCCGTATACTCTTGGTGATTGCATAACCCTGGAATGCTACCCAAGAATTTTTGACGATCGCTGCTACCCATTCGTCGATTCGACGAACACCACCACTTTTCATGTGTATAATCAACAATAACAGCAGTTTATGTTGATTTGAGCCTCAGAATGTATGTAATACTCGTTTACAATCAATAACATATCAAAATTTCAAAATAAGTAGGGTTCAAACGAGGACTAGTATGGGGATATAGGTAAAGAACTATTTCAGAAGTAAGTTTGGTTCGATGTTTATTAATGTAAGAGCAAACAATTAAATTCCTTCTGTCTTTTGGGCAACAATCACTTGAAAATCTGTAAGAAAAGAACAATATAACTATGTAATAATAAGCATTACAATAGATTCCACTGTAACAGAGTAATACTGTAAGAATAAAAGTAACACATTACTATATAGAGATTTAGAAACAAAAAGAAACACCTATTCTTCAGGGTCTCCTCACCATGCATGTTCGTGAATTGAAGACTAGTAAATAAATGCTTTTGAACGTGTACTTTACATAATACTACAGCCAATCAGTCTCGGTAAATTACGAATACACAAATATCACATATATGTACATCAGAGCTCACAAAGAAGCCAAACAATCTCCACAATGCATGTGTTTATGATCCCCACAAATATTTTTATTGCACTTTTTGCATATTGATTTTGTCATTCTTCGTGTTTTTTAAGGGCAGTATGCACATATTTTTCTATCGCCATGGACTAGATTGTTGCATAGGTTGTTGGTGGCTATTATCATCTGGTTGCATCTCATTCAGGCATCTGCATATCATACTGTTGAGCAATCGTGGGATTGGTTGTGAGAGTCGAATGTGCATCCAAGTCGACATCAATTCGTCAGCCAATGTGATGGCGAATGCAAACTTTGTAGGTGCTCTTTGGTTATTAAGAAGACTGGCAACATAGATGACACAGGAGTTGTGAATAGCTACGTTCACCATGTTATAGAAGAGGGAAAGGGGACAACGTCTAGTTTTTCTACCACAATTCATATTACTGCACACTTGGCCCAAGGTATTCACTGCTCCTTTTGTAGAATTGTAATTCATTACACTTTGTGGTTTCCCAGTTTCTTCATTTATGCTGTTGTCACAATGCATCGTAGAAATAAGAATAACTATTTTATTTTCCCTGGTTGGTTTGAACGAAACTGCGGTGATGTCCTCGGAAAACAAAAAGAAGCTTGAGCCGGGGCCCCTATTCATGAACTTGGGATCTGTAAAATCCTTCGGTAGTTCTCACTTATTTTTCTTTATTGTCCCAAACATAGTTATTCCATGACTGGTGTGTAAGGTCTTTGCAAGAGGTATGCTACTGAACCAGTTGTCACACGTCAAGTTACGGTTAGAATTGCTCAGAGGCTCCACAAGTTTAGTAGTGATGAATTCGCTGAAGGACATTTCTCTTGGGAGCGTTGTTTTGCCGCTGTATATTTCAGCACTGAACACGTAGCTTGTTGAATGATCGCATATCATGAAAATTTTAACCCCATACTTATTGGATTTCGATGGAAGCTACATCTTGAAAGGACAACGGCCTCGAAATCCAACCAGCTGCTCGTCAATAGTAACATAAGGGCTTGGTCTGTAGTTGCTTTTACAATTTATAAGGAATGGGTCCCATATGGCAGACAAGAGGGCCAATCTGTCTGTCTTCCGCCTTACTGCTCTCGTTTCTTTGTCATCGAATCGCAAGCAATTTATAAGAAACTTGAATCTTGATGATGACATTGATATCCTTCTCCGGACCTCGTTGTATCAAACAGAATGTCAACTGACATGTGATTGTCCTTGTTATGCAGCACTCAGTACAAGCAATCCAAACAGGGATTCGAATTCAGCATTTGTTACTTCTTTTGTGAAGCTAGGCGGATCTTTATATTGAGAATGTTATGTTTTTATTTCATCGTTGCTGTAAGTAATCATTGCGTCCAACATATTGGACGTAAACAATAAATGAAAGCACTGACGTGACTTTTTCGAGTGACTTGCAGTGGAGTGACGTGAATCACATTCCTCTTCGGCGTTTTTCCCGGTTGTTTGATAGGTGTTGTCTTCCAGCTGTAGCTACCACCTTTACATGTACTAAGAATTTCACTATTCTCAGGTGATGTAATGGTTAAGCTGTTAGTTTCAGATACCCTTCTGTTATGACTCCCTGTTCGTTTGTTTTTCTGCATGGATTCCGAAGTTGAGGTTGAGGCTTGAATGGTGTGGTTTGCAATTTCCAGTTCCACGTCGTCGATGGGTAGACGATTGGTCTCATCTCCATCTGACTCTGAACTTGAGGAAAGCTTATAGTTAAGGTCGGCCTCTTCTGACATGTTCAACAACTCTTCTTCAGAGTCCTCTTCCTCCGACGACAGCACGTCGCCCAAATCTTTTAAAAGTGCTCTAATTTCGTCATCATCCAAGCATCTTCTACTCGAAGCCATGTTCTACAGACAAAATGAAGAGTGTTGTCATTACTACCAAAATATGTGACGAATTTACTAATGGAACTACACTACTTCTAGTAAATGTACGCTGTTACTGCTACCCCTTCGTCGTATCAACGAAGGAATTTTATTCTGTAATTTGAAACGGGTATGTATTCAGTACCAGCGATGGCGAGGCATGACAGAATCTCTGACCAGAGAGTTGTTTATCGTTGCTAGTCTGCGCTTGACTACGCGAGAGTTCAGTTGTGAGTTGGACTCAGTCGGAGTTGTGTGTGAGGAGTCGGAGGGCGTCGGCATGGGTCGGCGGCGTGCGCCCTTTACATCTCTGGTCAAGGTTCGGGACGAGGTATATTGTAAATAAGGTAATGCAGCAGCATTGCGCACATCTGATAATGTAATGTATGTTAATTGTAATTAATTTGTTCAAGAAATGCCCCAATAATAATTTTGTTTTCAAAGTAATCGTTTTTAAGAAAAGAATCATTCCAATTGAAACAATATTTCCTATGCTTTTCCTCCCAGAATCAAATTATCAGATTAATTATTGCACAGGGCATAAGGTCAGCGATGCTGCCCTATTATTGTGGGTTTAAGGATTAATCTTCATTTCTCAATTTTTGTGTCGAGTTTACATTTGGGTCACTATTATTCAGTAATCTTGTGGGGAACTAACTTTTGGCACGTTTTCATTATCATTGAGTTTTCTTTCAAAATTTTGCGGGGAGGTTACACTTGCCGACATCCGGGCCAGGATAGTATTTCTTTGTGAATCTTCTAAGAAACAGTCAGATATCTGCTCTTATATACTTAAATATAATTAGGATTTGGCGCAACGCTTTTACTAATTTTGTGACTTTCTTCCACAGATCATTGGCAATTCGTTGCTCTCTGTGGTATTTGTGTTTGTTGCCTTTTGCATTGTGCTTATTTCATTTGTGTATAATTGTGACTATTGTAAAAATGCCGCGAAAGACTGTGAATAGTGCATCGCGAAGTATAATGAGTGAAATAACCGAATTAAACAACTTGACCGATTGTAATTGTGACACACAAGGTAATGATGACAATCCTGCGTTTACTGACAATCAGTGCGTTCCAACCACTAATGATGCTTATTATCTTAATGATGAACAAACGGACTCAATTGTGTCCTCTGTTAATTTGACGACAATTGATGACGCGGGGCGTTCTGTTGCAATGAGCGCTGCCCAGCTTAACACAACCGGTTTGCTAAATTCACGTGACGAACAGACAAATTTTTCTAATGAAAATGAACAGTGTACTGAAAGTACGACAGATTCATTTAATTCGGAGGTAGTGACTAACAGTGCGCAACCGATGGGCAAACGTTTTTGTGAATCACAGAATGACCAAATGGTCACACAAAACGTGTCAATTGCAGATTCACCATCACACAGCACGGAGAATAGATCCGATAATTTGGGCTGGGATCAAATTTTGGCAGTATTGCTACAGTTTAAGAACGAAGTTAACGAAAAACTAGACAAAAATTCCAGACAACAGAATGAAAAACAAGACAACCTTAGTGAAAAATTAGACAACAGCTCCGGACAATTAAATGAAAAATTAGACAACAATTGCAGACAACTTAGTGAACAAATTAGAGCCGTTGCCGCGCAGTGTCATGACACTAAGGAACAGTTACGCGAGGAAATTGGGGCTTGTTCAAGAAAAAGTAGCGAAGAAATTAGATCTGTTGCTCAAGAATTAAGGGATATGCAAAGAGCTACAACAGAAACACTTAGAGAGGAAATTAGCGCAGTCGGTAAACAATGCTCTGAAAAGGCAACACAATTACGCGACGAGTTTAAATTAATGAGAGCAGAACTTTCGCGCACAATGGACGCAAAGATAGACGCGAAATTCGAACAACAGAACACTCAAATTGACGAGCAGTTTAATCATCACCTACAAAACAGTGATACGCGTTTCCGTAAATTCATACAGGAACAGAATAAAGTAAAACGACAAGTCATGGAAACAATCACTGCACAGAGACAGGAAGACAAACGTAAATTCTTTGCGAAAGCAAAAACGTATGTAGTCAACAATATTGTTTCAGTGTCCGATGAAATTAATACCATCAAACAGTCGTACACAGAATTACGTAATGAAATTTCTGATCTTAGATCGAAAACAGACAAACACACAGCAGACTTTCAGACAGTGACAGACAGACTCGTACAACTAGAAGTAACACAGGATTCCAATGTCATTAAAGCAGACGTTAAAAAATTGAACGAAATCACACGTAAAATTCAAAAATAAATTAATGCTTGTGACACTAAAACCGATGATCAGGTAGAAATACTGACTGAAAAATATGATGAATTGGCCAGTCGTATTGACGTTATTGAAAGTAATAATGACAGCAAATCAGACGATACCTTACCGGTTTCATTTAATCAAACACCTGAATTCCAAAATCTACAGCAGACAATCAATGAGATCGATTCGTCTAATAACACATTACGTAGAAAATTGTCAAGTTTACAGCAAGAGGCAACTGAGATAAAAAATGTTTCAGGGTTTAACACATCACAGTAGACGCCACTTTGCGAACATTTGTCAGACTCAGGCAGCGCGTATAATTTGGGTAATCTACAGAGAGTACGGGACTTAGATTCCGAACAGACACAGACAAACAGATTCTCACACAAACCTGAACGTGTTCTCAGATTCAGTGACGAGAACGTACATTATGAGCAATTTTTATCTGTAAGAAAATCTAAGGAATTTAATAATGACAGAGCACAGATACACGATTTGAACTGTATACGACAATTTAATTTTGTACTTTCACCGCTAATACCTGTAATGCAGAAACTAGCTTTTAACTGGATACGTCAATTTATTTTTGTACTTTCAACAGCATTACCTGTAATGCAGAAATTGGAATTAGCAAGAAAACAACAATTTGCTTTTGGATTTTTACCGCCATTGCCTGCAACGTAAAAGCTAAAATTTATTTGCAGCGCGTAATAGGCCTCAGGGGATTCTTTACGCTTTAATGAATATGTGCCGTAGCGTGCATAGGGCCCCGAGCTGTAGTAGTGCTGTTTCATCTTTAGTTTTCTGCACTGCTGCCTTCTCTTCTACTATCCTTTATATCTATCAGAACAGCTCTTTAACGATTGCCCTATTTAGGATTAAGAATATGTAATTAAAACCTGATAAGACAAATTTTTACCGAAAGTGACAATTTTCATAAGGCACTCCAGAACTACCAGCGTAATTTGATAACTGATAAAATCGTAATCATCAGCATGAACAAAATTTTCAGCAGTCGCAACCACATTTTAGTAACAACAGAGGTTTTTCACCACAACAGCATGAAAGTCAGCCGCTTAGCATACGTAACCAACAATGCAGTCTGCAAGGTCAACCAAACTTTAATGTTTCGCCGCGTGCACGTATAGTCTCAGCTCCAACAAATAGTAACACACAGCAGCAAGGAAATCAGTACGTACAGAAAACACACTATTTCAATCCCTATCGCAATGCACCGTATAGATATGACTATCACGACAGACGTAAAAATAATGAGCACAATTTTTCAGCGTACATTTAATAACAGTCGATCTTTTCAGCAGCAAGAACATCAGCAACAACATATTATCATGAATGAACCAGACAATAGGTGTCATCCATAGCGTAAGACGTCAGGAAGAAATAACAGAACAGTTCAAATAGTGGAAATGCCACAGCATCTTCCCGAAAATAATAACACGCCAGATAGAATTTGATTAAATACAGTACAGGTTGTATATTCCAGTAACGCAAGCAATAATTTTGACACGTAGAATCTTGTTCACGAGAATGTTATTTGAAACATGCCTTGTTGAATGCACCACTTTTATCGCACCAGAAATTTTTCTATTGCCACCGACAGTTCTAACACCGCTTTAAGCGTGCATATTTTCCAGCAAATCGAAGAAGATGGTTCTACAATAATTAAAAACATCGCATTTGCAAGCCGCATTCTGTCACCTGCTGAACGAAATTATTCTGTTACAGAACTGGAAACGTTATGTGTTGTTTGGGCTTTTATGAGATTTAGGCACTTTCTTTATGGAAGACATACCACCGTCTACACAGACCACAGAGCGTTACAATTCTTACTTTCAGCTAAATTCACTCACGACAGATTAAGCAGATGGAAACTTTACTTGCAGGAATTTAATTTTACAATAGTTCACATTCCCGGCACACAAAATATTGTTGCAGACGCACTATCTCGTTCTCTCAGCAACAATCAGCAAGACATCGCAACCAACTTCTGCAAAGCAAAAGAGCAAAATAAAGACAACGTGTGGAAAGAAATTAAACACCTCTGGCAAGATAGGAATAATGTTACGATTAGAAACCATTACACTGTACGCAATGACATTCTGTTTCGCGGCTGTGATCCTGACAGCAACAATTGGTTATTATGCATTCCTGACGAGCTTGTTAACACATTAATCTGGTATACTCATTTAAGTTACGCACATTACGGAGCTAGAAAATGTTTTCTTATACTGAGACAGAACTGTTATTTTGCCAACATGGAGAAACGTATACGACGAGTTTTAGCGTCATGTAAAATCTGCCAGAAAGCTAAGTCAGACACAACTTCACATATTCCTCCATTATATCCCATTGTACCTGTTGAATTAAGACATATGGCCGCTGTAGACATTTTTGGTCCGATTCCCAGGACTAATAGAGGTTTTTGCTACATCTTTGTCGCAGTTGAACTCACTTCAAAATTTGTTACCTTCACTCCGTTACGCAAAGCTACTGCTAAAACCGTTTCGAAAGCATTTGTAAAACATTTTCTATTTCATGTAGGGCATGTGTTGAAAGTAATTTCCGATAATGGATCACAATTTCGTTCTGCTATATGGACACGTATGTTACGAGCTAGAAACATTTCTCCGATCTATATATCCAAGTACCATGCTTCTTCGAACCCTTGTGAACGATTAATGAAAGAAATTGGTAAACTGTGTAGAATATACTGCCACAAAAGACATATTGATTGGGACACACACATATTCTCATTCCAAAATGTAATTAATTCCATACCAAATGAATCCACTATGCTATCTCCGTCTGTTATACTGAAAAATGTTGAACCACCAAACAAAATTACAGAATTAGTAAACTTTCCTACATCTCGTCGATTACGACACCATGAAATAATCGACATTGCGCTGAACAACATCAAACGTGCCGAAGAGCGCCGGAAAAGACAGCAAAAACAGGTTTGTACACGCCGTGACTTTCACATTGGACAGAAATTATTAGTACGTACACACTATTTGTCCAACAAAGGAAAAGGTAGGTGCAGTAAATTTGAGCTTCTATACGCAGGTCCATATCGAATTCGCAGCATTCCTCACCCCAATGTTGTACACGTTGAATCTTTGAGAACCAGAAAATCCAAAGGCAACCACCATTGGTCAAACATCAAACCTTTTATTGAATGAAGACACTTTATGATTTAACATGCTATAATGCCATTTTGCTAATTTTATGGTCACTTATGCAATTACATTCACATGACTAATTACCAATGATTATTGTACTTTTTCTTGGCAAGTGCCCGGCAATGTAAGGTTAGCAGGTCGCTTTTCTTGTCGTTACACATCAGACCGTGCACATTTTTCCAGATGAATTTACACATTTTATGACCATTTATGCAATTATATTTATATAAGTACTTACTGATGATTATCGTATTTTTTCTTGGCAAGTGCCCGGCAAGGTAAGGTTAGCAGATCGCTTGTCTTGTCGTTACACATTAGACAGTGCACATTTTCCAGATAAAATTACGTATGTTACGAATAATTATGCAATTCTACCTAGTGATATATTAATTTTATCAAATTTTTTCTCTATTAAAGTCTTCAATTCTCGCCTCTATTAACTACACAACATACAAGCTGAACACAAAGACGGTCACTTTTCTTGTCATCTTTTTTTTATGTTTGTACAATTGTTTTCATATTTTGTTTGTATGCACTATGAAATAGTTAAAATATAGCAAACACCAGTTGACTTTGACATTTTGCCTTATGATATCTCAACATCGTGACTAATTTACTGCTACATTGTGATACACTGAGTACATTTTTGCCTCTGAACACTATATAAGTTTTTCACATATTACGTTTTTTGTCATGTTATGCTGTATGCTTAATTACGTTACCATAAACCAGTCATTATTTAGTGAGTATATGATGTAAATGCAAGATATTAATCTTTGTTCATCAATTTCAGAAAGAAATGATGCGGGAAAGAAATAAATTAAACAAAATGGGAATTTCACCTACGGAATGAACGAAAGAGAATGCAATACTTCGTGATGAAGAATAAATGGATCAGAATTAACAAGCATTAACAAGAATATACTATACACATCGTAGAATAGCAGTCTTAACTAATTTTTTCCTTCAGAATATGAGGCGATTGATGCAGGCTGTCAGACATAACTACACATCTTAATTTTAGTGATGAAATATGATAGAAATAAGGAATAGTTGTATAATGAGTAATGAAGTGATTTTTTGCAGATGATAATGAATGCTGATGAATAATGATGAAGAATATGCTACTATGGATAATGAAGTTTTTCTTTACAGGTGATGATAATAATGGAGTTATGATAATATAGATAATGAAGTGATGGATAATGAAGTTTTTCTTTACAGATGAGGATAATGTGGAAGTTATGTAGTTATTTAAGTATTTGTTGCAGTTCGCTTTGACAGCAGGTGTTATATTGCATAGTATAATGACTGAAGGTTTTGGAAAGGACAGCTATGGAACACATCTTTATACACATTTCACTACCTGTTAATTCGAAGTTCACTACTTTTCAGCATAAAATGCGTTTCTTCTTTCAGCTTAATAATCCATTTTTTTAATATATTTTTGCAGGAGAAATTGTTTATGAAATTAATGTGCTATAAGCAGTTGTTCATTAAATCTATGTCATTTATGAATGTGATTACATATACTCTACTTGTTTCATAACCTTGCTACAGCTGACTCATGACGAATGACGTTACACATTTTCATTTGCAGGAACAAGCCAGAAGCAAATTTTTGCTTTTTCTCTTCTTGCGTTCCCCTATAAATACCCAAAGCAATGCATTGCTAACAAAAAAATGTATTACCAGTCCCAAATAATGATACCAGTTTAAGAGAGTTCTGAGTAATTCTGATTAGCTCTGAATAGTATGTCACTTGAATAATGAATGCATAAATGCTATGCACATCATTTCATTACTCTATTGAGATGACCAATGATTAATTAATAATGCTTTGTAACTGGGAAATGAATGCTACTGATTGCTGTATTGGGATGACCAATGATTAATTAATAATGCTTTGTAACTGGGAAATGAATGCTACTGATTACTGTATTGGGATGACCAATGATTAATTAATAATGCTTTGTAACTGGGAAAGGAATGCTACTGATTACTGTATTGAGTTGACCAATGATTAATTATTAATGTTTTGTAACTGGGAAATGAATGCAACTGATTACTGTATTGGGATGACCAATGATTAATTATCAACATTATTCTGTAATACTATGTTATTGACTACCTCCTGTTTTAAGTAATGACTTCTGATGATTTGTAATTAGGCAACGAATTTCAACGTTCTCTGTAAAACGAATGACTACTGATGATTTGTAATTAGGCAATGAATGCCAATGTTCTCTGTAAAACAATTTATGAACATTTTTCTGTAATACTACATACATGGTACAGAAATGTTCAATAACTGGGCTATGAATGCCGCAAACTACTAATGTAATTCCCAATGAAGACTAGTATGTGACTTAATGTCCTTCACCTTCTGACCTAACTACCCTGAATTACTGCAATATCCATTTGTCCTGTATATCCTCTTGATCATGGAGCACTATATTTGGTTTTTGCACTAATTCTACGTTGGTGTGCCTTGTAAGACCGTGGTGTTGACACGACATGCTGTCCACCACCGTGAGCGATGGAGACTTTATTATGGTCCCACTGTTTGGTGTACCTGATGTACTGCCAAAATGATAACATGGAATATTACTACGACATTTCAGTGTCTTGGCTACGCTGATAAACACTTCTGGGAAAAGAACTTCAGATTGTCTCACTTGGTGTTGTACTTCTGTGGAAAGATATGGACTTTCAGTGCAGCTGCGTGCAACCTAAAGTGCTACAACCATGATGCAATCCTTCCCTTTCCTATCCTAATTCTTGTAACATAGTGAAAATCATTTTTTGCTAACATCATTTGTATTCATGGCCTATACATTTTTTTTCAATTTGCTGATATATTCTGAATTTCAGTGCGTGTGCACTTTTGTCATTTTTCTAACATGATTTCTACTTATTGTATATACATTTTGTGATTTGCTGATATATTCTGACTTTCAGTGCATGTGCACTTTTGTTATTTTTCTAACATGATTTCTACTTATCGTATACTCATTTTGTGATTTGCTGATATGTTCTGAACTATAGTACATGTGCACTTATGTCACTTGTCAACATGATTTTTTTGCCATTACGTTTATTTGTTGTGAAACTGCTAAAGAGTTTTTCAGTGCGTGTGCACTTTTGTCATTTTTCTAACATGATTTCTACTCATTGTATGTGCATTTTGATTTGCTGGTATGTTCTGAACTACATTACATGTGCACTTATGTGATTTGTCAATGAGATTTGTACTCATTATGTTTATTTGTTGTGAAAACGTTGAAGAATTTTTCAGTGCATGTGCAGTTATGTCATTTGTTAATATGTTTTCTACTCACATTTTGTTATTGTCTAATATGTTTTGTACTCGGTGCATGTGCACCACATTTACTTCATGTTCTACATCTGTATATTCTGTGATTGTAAAGTTAATTAGTCAAGAAAAAATTTGTTGCTCATGGCAAGTCCAAATGACTCACCATCGCTGCCAAATTTTTGCCCTCCCCCCCCCCCCACCGGTGGAGGGTTATGAAACGCGTATGTATTCAGTACCAGCGATGGCGAGGCATGACAGAATCTCTGACCAGAGAGTTGTTTATCGTTGCTAGTCTGCGCTTGACTGCGCGAGAGTTCAGTTGTGAGTTGGACTCAGTCGGAGTTGTGTGTGAGGATTCGGAGGGCGTCGGCATGGGTCGGCGGCGTGCGCCCTTTACATCTCTGGTCAAGGTTCGGGACGAGGTATATTGTAAATAAGGTAATGCAGCAGCATTGCGCACATCTGATAATGTAATGTATGTTAATTGTAATTAATTTGATCAAGAAATGCCCCAATAATAATTTTGTTTTCAAAGCAATCGTTTTTAAGAAAAGAATCATTCCAATTGAAACAATATTTCCTATGCTTTTCCTCCCAGAATCAATTTATCAGATTAATTATTGCACAGGGCCTAAGGTCAGCTATGCTGCCCTATTATTGTGGGTTTAAGGATTAATCTTCATTTCTCAATTTTTGTGTCGAGATTACATTTGGGTCACTATTATTCAGTAATCTTGTGGGGAACTAACTTTTGGCACGTTTTCATTATCATTGAGTTTTCTTTCAAAATTTTGCGAGGAGGTTACAAATTCTACCCATTAGTCGCTCTAACGAATATGGATTCTTCTCTTACTGCTACTCATTCGTCGTATCGACGAACCGACATCTAAACTTTTGAAGGAAACTCACCAGGGGATGCGTGCCTCCGGCTGCTCGTGTCGACGTCACGTAGACTACTAATCACTCGAAGCATAGCTGAGCGCTCACAATGCTAGGCAGCGGTACTGTGGCTCAGTACAGCAAACAAATGGTTCAAATAGTTCTGAGCACTATGGGACTTAACTTCTGAGGTCATCAGTCCCCTAGAACTTAGAACTACTTAAACCTAACAAACCTAAGGACATCACACACATCCATGCCCGAGGCAGGATTCGAACCTGCGACCGTAGCGGTCGCGAGGTTCCAGATTGTAGCGCCTAGAACTGCTCGGCCACCCGGGCTGGCTACAGTAAACATCCTTGAATGTTCGTCGCATGGACGAAGGGTACCATTCCACGGTTAACCTCATTACTCTCCCTGCCTCTGCTGTGCTGTCAACGCCGAAGGTGAGGTTCTGCTGCCCTTGAAGCCGATGCCGGTGGCGAGGGTGAAGTTCTCGGACTTGACAGCGTGGCCCAGCGCTGCTGCAGCCGCTGCCGTAGCCTGCTCCGCTGACTGCGCCCCCGCTACTGGTTGCCGAAGTCTCGAACACAACACGCCTTGCGTTGCCTTCTTCTTCCTTCTAGCGATTCCTCCACGTCTGTTTTTCCCCAGGGCTAACTTCTGCTACGCATTCGTCCCTACGCAAGTACGGCAAGATCTAAGCTTGAAACCCCCACGCAAAACTGCTACAATGCTGTCGAGACCTACGTCACAAACATTCGCTTGCGGATGCAAAAAGGGATTGAACTTACATCCACATCCCAGAGGAGCAAACCCCATTAGTGACTCACCTAGTTTCTTACTCTTCCTAAACACTCAGCCGTGTGAGTTAGCGATAACAATCTGTATTGGGCTAGGTAGGGCTCTAATTGAAAATGTGGCTTACTTTATGCCCATTACCTAAGATATTTAAATAATCTGTCTTAAATTTTGAGCTTACGGTCTAATAAAGAAAGTACAGAGTAGTTACACGAACTAATTAATAATAATAAACTGCTAAAGCTATGATCAGAAATCATAAAACTGAGTAATAGTTGCAAATTAATGTAGCCGGTGCCACGATTTTAAAGTTGTACATTTCAGACAATTTATTCAGACATAACTTTCTTCAGAAATGATGATCCTATAAAATATACTTAAACAAAGTTAGAATACTAAAAATTAAACAGAAGTTCATATCGAGCAGGACATAGCTCTAATGATAGTGAAGTCCACAGTAGTTTAACTATTATTTGTTAATTCAAAAGTTACAAGTCCCACTCCCAGCTGAATTTTAATAACTGTAAGACTGCATCTTGAGTGCCTCGGAACAGATGTCTGACCAAACTTTCCTGTCACATGAAGTGCATTATCCAGCCAAATTGCGACGATTTCAGCTTGATTATATCAGGAACAGGCGGAGATTCCAAAATCAGATATTGGATTGTAAGGAGTAATCAGGAGCAGATACAGACTAAGATTACAATTTAGTAGTGATGAACTGTAGGCTGAAGTTTAAGACACTGGTCAGGAAGAATCAACGCACAAGGAAATGGAATAAGGAAGTACTAATGAATGGAGAGATACTCTTGAAGTTCTCTGAGGCTATAGATACTGCAATAAGGACTAGATCAGTAGGCATTTCAGTTGAAGAGGAATGGACATCTCTAAAAATGGCTGTCAAAGAAGTTGGAAAGAAAAACATAGATACAAAGAAGTTAACTGCGAAGCAACCAACGCTAATAGAAGAAATACTTCAGTTGATCCATGAAAGAAGAAAGTACAAAAATGTTCACTCAAATTCGCAAATGTAGAAATACAGGTTGCTTAGGAATGAAATAAATAGGAAGTGCAGGGAAGCTAAGGCGAAATGGCTGCATGAAAAATGTGAAGAAATCGAAAAAGGAATGATTGTAGGAAGAACTGACTCAGCTTATAGAAAAGACAAACGAACAGTAGGTGAAATTAAAAGCAAGAGTGGTAACATTAAGAGTGAATGGGAATTTCACTATTAAACTCAGAAGAGAGAGCGGATAGGTGGAAAGATTACGTTCTACCTGTATGAGGGAGAAGACTTATCTAAAGTGATAGAGAATGAAACAAGAATCGATATAAAAGAGATAGGGGACCCGGTACTGGAACCCCAATGTAAAGGAGCGTTAAAAGATTTAAAATCTAATAAGGCAGAAGGGATAGATCCCATTCCATCAGAATTTCTAAAATAGGTGGGGGAGTGTCAACAAAAGATTATTCACGTTGGCGTGTAGAATGTATTAGTTTCGCGATGTACCAACTGACTTCCGGAAAAATATCCACACAGTGCCGAAGACTGCAAGAGCTACAAGTGGAAGGATTATCGCACAGTCAGTTCAACAGCTCATGCCTCCAAGCTGCTGAGGAGAATAGTATAGAGAAGAATGGGTAAGAAAACTGAGGATGTATTAGATGACGATTAGTTTGGCTTTAGAAAAGGTAAACGCCCCAGAGGGGCAGTTCTGACGTTGCTGCTGATGGAAGCAGGACTAAGTAAAAATCAAGACACGTTCACAAGATTTGTCGACCTGGAAAAAGAGTTTGACAATGTCAAATCCTTCAAGATGTTCGATATTCTGAGGAAAATGGGGTAAGCTATAGGGAGAGTAATATACAACATGCACAGGAACAAAGAGGGAATAAAAGGAGTGGAAGATGAAGAACGAAGTGCTCGGATTAAAAAGGCTGTAAGAGAGGGATGTAATCTTGCCCCTACTGTTCAGTGCATACATCGAATAAGCGATGATGGAAATAAATGGAAGGTTCAAGAGTGGAATTAAAATTCAAGGTGAAAGAATATCAATGATAAGATTCGCTGATGACATTGTTATCCTCAGTGAAAGTGATGAAGAATTACAAGATCTGCTGAATGGAATGGTCTAATGATAACAGTATATAGGTTGAGGGTAAACCGAAGACAAGCGAAAGTAATGAGAAGAAGCAGAAATGAGACCAGCGGAAATTTAACATCAATATTGATGGTCACGAAGTAGATAAAGTTAAGAAATTATGCTACCCAGACTGCAAAAAACACATGACGGACGGAGCAAGGAGGACATCAAAGCCGACTAGAGTTGGCAAAAGGGCATTCCTGGTGAAGGTAACTCAACTAATACGAAAAATAGGCCTTAATTTGAGGAAGAAAATTCTGAGATTGTACGTTTGGAGCACAGCATTGTATGGTAGTGTGACATGCACTGTGGGGAAAACGGAACAGAAGAGAATCTAAAGATTGAAGATGTGGTGCTACATATGTATATTGAAAATTAGGTTGACTATTCAGTTAAGGAATGAGAAGGTTTTATGCAGAATCGGAGAGGAAAGGAATATATGGAAAACACTGACAAGAAGAAGTGATAGGATTATTGGACATCTGTTAAGACATCAGGGAATAACTTGCATGGTACGAAAGGGAGCTGTGTACGGTAGAAACTGTAGAGGAAGACATCCAGCAAATAATAGCGGACGCAGGTTGCGAAGTCGAAGTGGTTGGCACAGGTGAGGAATTCGTGACGAGCTGGATCAAGAGTGGTAAATCAAAATTAATAGCGCCCTATGGCACGACATGAAAGTAAAAACTTTGCTAGTGTCTCTTCAGATGACCTGTACAGAAGGCTTCTTCTCGCTTGTGCCTTGCACCGAAGACCCCTGGCACTACCAGCAGTCTCCAGCGACCTACCGCTCCTGCCAATGAAGACTTGAGATACCCCCACCAAAAGCACGACATTCTTAGAGGATCACAAAGTGCACAAAATCGACCACCATTTTAATGCTAAAAATCCTACAAATCTGACACATATTTTAAACAGAAGGTTAAGTGCACACAATATTCTTCAGATCAAAGCTTCGAATTAAATAAATACCTTTGAATCTAGTGCACACACGTTATAATAAAACAGCAACAACTACTTCACTATGAATGAAATAATCAAAAGGAAAAATTCCATATTGCTTCGTTTGGTCGAGAGGGATTCTTCTGGTCCTACATATTTACATAATAAAGTACTTAAAACTAATCAGTTTTTAGGTACTGAAAAATTTATTGCCATTTTGCTTGTTGCGACAAAAACTACAGTGCTATGCTATTATCAGACACCTGGTTGACTGAACTGACTATATCATTTAACATTTAATACCTGAAATGCTTGTAGAAATATTATTAGTTTCACCGTAATTTTAATTTTTATGTTTTTATTGGTGTTTTATTAGTTGCATCACTGTGCGGTGTTTATTTTTGTATACTTGAATTTGCTCTACCATTTTCTAATCTTTACAGATTGCAAACGTATTTAAGAAGGCCAGGTTTTGTAAACCTTTAATTCTTGCCTGTGGCGGATACACTCTCTTCAGAACAGGTGAGCTGCCGGCACCTCTTCTCGGCTATTGGAATAAAACACGCCAAATGCCCTCGTTAATCCTGCATTTGTGCAATCGATCTTTACAGTGCAACTCCTACCAACAGCCCTCAACCCAAAGCACATCCATCCAGAACACCACTTAAGTCTAACTTAAAATTTTTTTTTTTTTTTTGATGAGCTTGCGGTTTATCCAGCATAGACTTCAAGTTATATGTTATGGTGTACATCGTATGTTCGCCATGGTCATTGGGAATGAACTCATCTCCTAACAGTGTGATGCGATGCCTGACACCCCATAGCCTTCTTGAAAGCCGAATTCAGTTCTTGACTCATCCCATGGTTCCTTTGCCTGAAAAGTCGTGGATATCGACCATCCTCTGCAGCTGGCGAACGTGGATGGTCTCTGCGGAGTTAGTATTCAACACTACCTGTCTACTGTAGCCAATTCCATGTCAGCACATCACGCTGACTCTGGTGTACATGTCGAGCAAATTGGTCGCAATTGTTCTGCATGGCAGGGTGGCTGTACACTCTACCATTCCACAGATATCTCTAATGCGTCCTTACTGGCTATCTTCAACTAAGTTGCTGCGACCCATTCGAATGTGGCTTTCCACTCGTAGGTAGGGCTCATGGTAATGTGCGTACATTAGCAAACAATGTCAGGGATGATATTCTGATCAGTAGAGGTGACGCAACGCTTTTTTTTATGAGTGTGTGTAATCATATGTTGTTTTCAGTGTCACTCTCACAATACAAATCTCTAGCAAATACGGATTTTCAGATGTGATATTGCTTAAAAATATGTACAATAAAATGTTGCTCTGTGTCGCTGTATGTCACATGACAAAAAAATCATTCACTTTTCATGATTATTTCATTGCTTCACACATTGCAGAAACCGTAGTTTGAAAGTAATTCTTGCCCTGGCTTGATATCATTTCGCTTTAGATCATTCAACAATTTCCTCTGTTTTCCTACGTCAGTTGCTACTTTTTTTCCATTATATTTGTCTTTTTACTGAAAAATATCTTCTAGTTCAAAGCTATAAAATTACTATTTAATGAACAAAGGTGATCCTTGCCCCATCACCGATAGTTTAGGGCACCAGGCGTTTAATTTTATACGTCTGCTCTTTTTGTGTTTCTCTTTGCACATGGTGGTGCAGCTTCAAACAAAAGGAATTTCACAGTTGAATTAGCTTCACTGCACCGTACACTCCACAGACTGATTAATTCCAGAAACTTGCACATTTTCTCTGCTGCGGATTATACTCCTGTCAGGTAAACTTGAAAACTTTCGTGGAGACGGTAAAAGTAGAGAAAGAAGTGCGAGCAACTCAAAACTTTGAGTCGGTTAGTGAGGCGAGTTGGAATTGCTTATTTCATAAGAAGTTTTTCTGAAAGAGGTTAAGTTTCAATTGTCTGTACCTTATACACTATTAATCAGCCAAGAAATTTCAAAACCAAGGAGCCTTCACGAATTTTACTACTCTCCTTACGCTACATTGGTACATCAGCGAAAGTATGATAATCATAAAATGTTCAAATGTGTGTGAATTCCTAAGGGACCAAACTGCTCAGGTCATCGGTCCCTAGACTTACACCCTACTTAAACTAACTTAACTAACTTACGCTAGGAACAACACTCACACTCATGTCCGAGGGAGGACTCGAATCTCCGGCGGGAGGCGCCGCTCAATCCGTGACATGGCGCTTCAAACCGCGCGGCCGCTCCGCGCGGTGATAATTATATGGCTTTTAAAATTAATTCGTACTTAAAAACTAATAATCTGATGACGGATTCTTTGTCACATTCCACTGTAAGTAGCAAGGAATACGAGTCTGGTACTTCACACAACTGAAGTCCATTACTTACTGTCCGCAGCACGTGGTCGTGCGGTAGCGTTCTCGCTTCCCACGCCCGGGTTCGATTCCCGGCGGGGTCAGGGATTTTCTCTGCCTCGTGATGACTGGGTGTTGTGTGATGTCCTTAGGTTAGTTAGATTTAAGTAGTTCTGAGTTCTAGAGGACTGATGACCTTAGATGATAAGTCCAATAGTGCTAAGAGCCGTTTGAACGATTTTTGAACCACTACTTACTGATCACTAGGAGCATTCCTAGCGATCAGTAAGTAGTGGATTTCAGTCATGCCAAGTACCAAATGCACTACTTGTACTATTCCAGACACTGAGTTAGTTGTTATACCCCTTACTCAAATGCAGTGCCTACATTGACTATAATTGTTTTTATCCCTAAATTATGCCGTTCTTTAATAAGACTAATATAATAAATCAAGCAGATTAATCGACAGCATATTTTTTTAATTGGAGATATTTCGATATTAATTTAGAGTTAATCTCGTCTTTGATATCAGTGCACATGAATGCACTCGACTCATCTGACCATTACAAGAGTGCACTATTACAAATTTAATTTCTGTTATTGTTATTAAAAGCATCTGAGTAATCTCTTGCGCTGATAAATAAATTATACTCATTTGGGAGATATACAGCGTTCTTCAACTGTCCCTGTCTTTTAATGCGACCAGAAGTTCCAAATAGCCTTCAGAACCCCGCGCAAACTATTAGCCCTGCAGAAAAAAATGCACAGAACTCTAGTAATGCAGTTAATTTTGTACTAGGACGGTTTTCGCTGGAGTCTATGATTTTCGAACTTTTTTTTTCAGCCATCAGTCTTCTGACTGGTTTGATACGGACCGCCACGAATTCGTGCCTTGTGCCAGCCGCTTCATCTTACAGTAGCACTTGCAACCCACGTACTCCATTGTTTGCTAGATGTATTCCAATCTCTGTCTTCCTCTGCAGTACCTCTAGTACCACGGACGTCATTCCCCGATGGCATAACAGATGTCCTATCATCCTGTCCCTTCCCCTTGTCAGTGTTTTCCACGTATTCCTTTCCTCTCCGACGGCGCAGAGCCTCCTTATATACTTACCCTATAAATCCACCTAATTTTCAGCATCCTTCTATAGCACCACAACTCAAATGCTTCGATTCTCTTCTGATTGTCCCACAGTCCAGGTTTAACTAACATACAATGCTGTGCTCCAAACGTACGGTACATTCTCAGGAATTTCTACCTCAAATTAAGGCCTATGTTAGATAGTAATATACTTCTCTTGGCGAGGAATGTCCTTTTTACCAGTGCTAGACTGCTTTTGATGTCCTCCTTCCGTCATTGGTTATTTTGCTGGCTAGGTAGTAGAATTCCTTAACTTCATCTACTTCCTGACCAATGGTAAGTTTCTCGCTTTTCTCATTTCTGCTACTTCTCATTACTTTCGTCTTTCTTCGATTTACGCTCACTCCATGTTTTGTGTCCGTTAGAGCGTTCATTCCATTCAGCAGATTATGTGATTCTTCTTCACTTTCACTCAGGACAGCAACGTAATCGGTGGATCCTATCGTTGATATCCTTTCACCTTGAATTTTAATTCCACTCATGAACCTTTGTTTTATTTCCATCATTACTTCCTCGATGTACAGATTGAACAGTAGGGGTGAAAGATTACATCCCTGTCTTACACCCTTTTTAATCCGAGCTCTTAGTTCTTGGTCGTCCACTCATATTATTTCCTCTTGGCTCTTGTACATATTTTATATTACTCGTCTCTGCCTACAGCTAACCCGTATTTTTCTCAGGATGTCGAACATCTTGCACCGTTTTACATTGTCTAACGCTTTATCTAGGTACACAAATCCTAAGAACGTGGCTTGATTTTTCTTTAGTCTTGCTTTCATTATAAACCGTAATGTCAGAGTTGCCTCTTTGGCGCCTTTACCTTTTCTAAAGCCAAATTGATCGTTCTCTACCACATCATCAATTTTCTTTTCCATTCTTCTATATATTATTCCTGTCAACAACTTAGATGCATTAGCTGTTACGCTGGTTATGCGATAATTATGGCACTTGGCAGCTCTTGCGGCATTCGGAATTACGTGGATGATATTTTTCCGAAAGTCAGATAGTTTGACGCTAGACTTAGGTTCCCTGCACTCACTATTTATTTTATTCTTCAGAGACTTGTATTTCTGTATTCCTGAATTTCACTGAACATTTTTGTACTTTTTTCATCGATCAACTGACGTACTTCTTCTGTTACCCATGGTTTCTTCAGAGCTACGTTCTTTCTACCTACGTTTTTCTTTCCAACTTCTGTGACAGCCCTTTTTAGTGATTTCCATTCCTCTTCAACTGTACTGCCTACTGAGCTATTTCTCATTACTGTATCTACAGCCTCAGAGAACTTCAAGCGTATCTCGTCATTCCTTAGTACTTCCGTATCCCATTTCTTTGCATATTGATTGTTCCTGCCCAATCTTTTAAACTTCAGCCTACTCTTAATCACTATTACATTGTCATCTGAATCAGTATCTGCTCCTGGGTATGCCTTACAATCCGGTATCTTATTTCGAATCTTTGACCATGACGTAATCTAATTGAAATCTTCCCGTATCACTCGGCCTCTTCCAAGTATACCTCCTCTTCTTGTGATTCTTGAACAGAGCTATTACTACAGCAAATCTGTTACACAACTCAATTAATCTTTTTCCAGTCTCTTTCCTTGCTCCGAACACCTATTCTCCTGTAACCTATTCTTCTACTCCTTCCCCCGCTGCTACATTCCTGTCCCCCATGAGTATTAGTTTTTCATCTCCTTTTACGTACTTTATTAGCTTTTCAATATCCTCTCTTGGTTTGCTGTCGATTCTGATCAGAACACCCTATCACTGAACTGTCACAGGTTTCGAATTATTCAAGAAAATATACAAAAACGTCCTTCAAGAGCTCCACCAACCCTACGCTCATCCGTCACCAGCAGTGATTTCTAATATGTTGTTTGTGGTACTCTGTCCTACCACTGTAAATAATTTCTGACTGCACAGACTATTCCCGATATTCGACCTTCCTTGCTCTCTGTTGATTGGATTATTATACCATTTGTGTCGTTCGATATTTCGCTAAGATTATTAATGTAATTGTGGCCCTGAGGGTAATGAAAGAAAAAGGAATTTGTGAACATTACGCTAAATCTAATCACATTGTCAATTCGATCTAAACTTAACCGTTTCAAGGGCAATAGTTTTCGTAGTCAGAAGGCCTAAGGAGAACAATGACGTAGAAGTTCATTTTAGGCTGGTAAAATACCCAAAATTTTTAGGTAAAAATTACACGAACTTCAATTTTACTATTCGTAAGAGGCGTGCCAAGGGCAGTTAATGAAGTCCAAAAAGGTGTGTCGTGAACAACCTACTAGAAATCCTGACCGGTGGGGGCTGATTGTAGGTTCAAAGGGTTCAAATGGCTCTGAGCACTATGGGATTTAACATATGAGGTCATCAGTCCCCTAGAACATAGAACTACTTAAACCTAACTAACATAAGGACATCACACACATCCATGCCCGAGACAAGATTCGAACCTGCGCGCGGTTCCAGACTGAAGCGCCTAGAACCTCTCGGCTACACCGACCGGCACTGAGTGTAGGAGTGGGGGTGTGTTTTAAGAACACTTTTGTACAGTTTTCTTGAATAACTAGAAAATTACGGCCTCTAGCGAAAATGGATCCCAGTACAAAATTTAACTGCATTAAATTTCCTACAAAAGGGTCTACATCTACATTTATACTCCGCAAGCCACCCAACGGTGTGTGGCGGAGGGCACTTTACGTGCCACTGTCATTACCTCCCTTTCCTGTTCCAGTCGCGTATGGTTCGCGGGAAGAACGACTGTCTGAAAGCCTCCGTGCGCGCTCTAATCTCTCTAATTTTACATTCGTGATCTCCTCGGGAGGTATAAGTAGGGGGAAGCAATATATTCGATACCTCATCCAGAAACGCACCCTCTCGAAACCTGGCGAGCAAGCTACACCGCGATGCAGAGCGCTTCTCTTGCAGAGTCTGCCACTTGAGTTTATTAAACATCTCCGTAACGCTTTCACGGTTACCAAAGAACCCTGTGACGAAACGCGCCGCTCTTCTTTGGATCTTCTCTACCTCCTCCGTCAAACCGATCTGGTACGGATCCCACACTGATGAGCAATACTCAAGTATAGGTCGAACGAGTGTTTTGTAAGCCACCTCCTTTGTTGATGGACTACATTTTCTAAGCACTCTCCCAATGAAACTCAACTTGGTACCCGCCTTACCAACAATTAATTTTATATGATCATTCCACTTCAAATCGTTCCGCACGCATACTCCCAGATATTTTACAGAAGTAACTGCTACCAGTATTTGTTCCGCTATCATATAATCATACAATAAAGGATCCTTCTTTCTATGTATCCGCAATACATTACATTTGTCTATGTTAAGGGACAGTTGCCACTCCCTGCACCAAGTGCCTATCCGCTGCAGGTCTTCCTGCATTTCGCTACAATTTTCTAATGCTGCAACTTCTCTGTATACTACAGCATCATCCGCGAAAAGCCGCATGGAATTTCCGACACTATCTACTAGGTCATTTATATATATTGTGAAAAGCAATGGTCCCATAACACTCCCCTGTGGCACGCCAGAGGTTACTTTAACGTCTGTAGACGTCTCTCCATTGATAACAACGTGCTGTGTTCTGTTTGCTAAAAACTCTTCAATCCAGCCACACAGCTGGTCTGATATTCCGTAGGCTCTTACTTTGTTTATCAGGCGACAGTGCGGAACTGTATCGAACGCCTTCCGGAAGTCAAGAAAAATAGCATCTACCTGGGAGCCTGTATCTAATATTTTCTGGGTCTCATGAACAAATAAAGCGAGTTGGGTGTCACACGATCGCTGTTTCCGGAATCCATGTTGATTCCTACATAGTAGATTCTGGGTTTCCAAAAACGACATGATATCTGTCCTATAGGACTAAAAGTATGCTCATAGTGAGTGAGAGAATAGAAAAGTCTCACACGTGGTTTGTGAAGGAAAGGTATAGAATTACGGCCTGCATAAAACGATATCCGTAGAGGCATATGAATCACTCTGTATGTATTCGAAATTGATGAATAAAAATAAAAATCCGACTACACAACTAATTAGTGACAAAAATATATGACGTAATGGAAAGTAAAATCACGTGGCATGAATAACAGGGAGACCCGGAGAAGTTGTAAAATTGTTTCTACATTCGCACAATGGCACCTGTCTTCTGCGAAATTGCAGGTTGTATCCTAAGTGCATCTGTTGAATGCAGTTGACTGTAAAGAGTGTGTGCGTAATATAGTAACGTGGTAGTGTTGTGTGATGCAGTATGGAAGAGGGTGCCGGTACATGGTCTGCTCCTCTCGATTGGCACCAAAGCGGCCGCCGATTTAATCATTCCCATCCGACATACGGATAACCATTGTCAGTGTCACATACACTGCAGGGAAGTTTGAATTCAACTCGGGACGTCGGTATAAAGTCTGGTCTGCGGAATCCGTACAACACACCTATCCTCTAAGTGCTTTTTAAATACCAGCCTTGAAAAAGTTTCATCTAATGTCAAGGTTCGAACCGGCTACAACCAGTTCAAGCGTCATTGCGCAAGAGTGCTGTATCAATCTCGGCTGCCGAGGTAGACCGAAAGCTAATTACAGCAGGGGACTGCAGTAATCCTCACTAACCCCTCCACAGTGTCATCTTGTGAAAAAAAAGCTTTCAGGTGTTATGGTTATGTGTCGTCGAATAACAAGGCGGCCTCTGTCCTGGGAAGCTAGCTTACGCTAAACACTACCACTGTAGTTATTTACGGAATAAAGCATTGATCGTCCATCACGAAGTTTTGTATCGAGCAAGCCCAGAGAGTAGCGAACTAATTAAGTGACTTGTCAATCTAAATCAGAAAGACGCCCGTGCTGGAAAGAGGATACAAATCCATTGTGCGGCTCAGGCAGAGACAGAGCGCACAACGACTACTGTTACACTCTGACAGTGGCCACTGCAAATATTCCCCATGCAGGCCATAAGATGACATCTTTGGAATCCATTGTGAGAATCAGCATGTTGTTCTTCGCCCAACAGTAGTGATGAGAGAGTATCTCAATGTGTTAGATTTCTGTAGTATTCGTAGCAGTTTTGTTCATTCGTGGATCACTTTTACATGAATATGGGACAGAGCGCGAACAAAAACGTAAATCATATACAGATGTGCTCACCAGTTCCTGTTACAGGATTCTACGGGTCGTAGAGAGGATTTAATAAATAAAGTTCTGATAAGGAACCCGCGTCTTGAAGTGTACCATATGGACACGAACTAGGCAACACAATTAAAGGGTCACTTTTTCTCACATTGGAACGCAGAAGTTAGAAATATGGCCCGAAGGTGCCTACAGCATCCCTTTGTATGATGCAAAAGCATGACATCCTGCGACGTCACCTCGAGCTCGGTGACGCTCCAAACAGCAAGGTAGCGTCACATGCGGATAAAATGCGAGAGCCCAAAAGTGCAAGCGAGGTGAAAAGTGGGTTAATGATGTTACAATCGCACGAAATTTAACCACAGTTCTGTCCAATGAAACCGGGCACGTGTCACACGATGGAAATTTTGTCAAACCTCTCCCCGCCGCCTCCTTCACCTACACCTCACTCCTTGTCTTGACATCTCTGCGATGGAGGTCAAAATAGCGACGCCCAGCGATCAAATCATGCGTTTGTCTTATGGGTGGCTGAGGAAAATATTTCCGATACTTCGCCGCTCAGAATGGACACGGAAAGGCCTCAGCAGGAAGCGTAGAGAGCATCAGTAAAAGTACTTCACTGGTCTGTGGGTGTAGTCTTTGATCATGGCTGGGGATACCACATGGCTTTTAACTATAAGCTTACGTGTAAAAGTACTTCGGCTTTTCAGTATTCATTCGTTATTACAAAATCACTTCCATTTATTTATATGTCGTTCCTTCAACGAATTAAATATGAAAATACATTTGTTCTAAAGTTTATCTTTGAAGGACATGACTATTCAATAATCATACGTTGTTACAAAATCGTTTCCAATTATTAGCACTTCGATTCCTCAGCAAATTAAATACGAAAATGCATTTTTCTAACGTTTGTCTTTTAGGCCGTGACATTCGGTGCACTTATACCATACAATAACGATAACATAATCAATTATGATCTTCTACTATCAGCACGACCGTTATTGCCATCAGAAAGTTTCTCAAACCACACATATTTCTCAGAAGCGAAAACCTGTTTGCTGAATTGTAGTATATTTATTACAGATTCCAGAAGGTAAGTTTACGTCAGAACTTCAGAGCAGCAGTGCTGGTGCCATGTGCCAGGTAATTTTTGTAGGCACCTGCTGTTCTAAACTTCGATGTAGTAACAGTGTATAGAGTAAGAAACTTTTAGAGGATCGCGTGTTGGCTTCATTGTTAGGGAATTTGTGCACTGTTAAGTTGCAAATAATTTCTAATGCCCATTTAACCATTTTGTTATGTAAGTTTGTCTGTATTAATATTGTTCCTGAAGTAGTAGTTCAACATAATTGGAGAAAATGGGGCATTTTCATCAGATCAAAATTCTGTAGGGACTTTTCAAGCCACGCAGTAGATTTCAACATGCACAGGCATCTTACAGCTTCGAACTTCAATTCGCTTAAAATGGCAACAACATGCGTAACGTAACAGTAAACGTAAACCAGTAGCATGCTTCAAGTATTCAATTACTTGAACAAATCGTAAGAATGGGAAGCGCTGGCAGCGCTGAAAATAGTCGTAAGGAAGAGAAAGGACACGTTCTATTATTAAATACCTTAAGCGAGATACTGGAAGCCGTTTGTCAACAGTAATTCAATAATATGATATGCAACACAATGCGTTCCTGGATGCAGTATATTGTGATGCTCAGGACGATATATCTTGATTTTCCATTTGTGTGTGTGTGTGTGTGTGTGTGTGTGTGTGTGTGTGTGTGTGTGTGTGTGTTTGAGTCTGATTTAACGTTGCACTAAACAGTAACTGGTTTCGGAATCTCTGCCTGACCTTGATGTAATCTAACTGAAATCTTCCCGTATCACCCCGCCTTTTCCAAGTACACTTCCTGCTTTTGTGATTCTTGGACACAGTATTCGCTATTACTAGCTGAAGTTTATTACAGATCTCAATTAGTATTTTTCAACCCAATTAATCATTTTCCTATCTCATTCCATGTACCAAGCCCATATTCTCCTGTAGCATTTTCTTCTACTCCTTCTCCTAGCCGGCCGCGGTGGCCGAGCGGTTCTTGGCGCTTCAGTCCGCAACCGCGCGACTGCTACGGTCGCAGGTTGGAATCCTGTCTCGGGCATGGATGTGTGTGATGTCCTTAGGTTAGATAGGTTTAAGTGGTTTTAAGTTCTAGGGGACTGATGACCTCAGATGTTAAGTCCCATAGTGCTCAGAGCCATTTTGAACCTTATCCTACAACTGCATTCCAGTCCCCCATGACTATCAGATTTTCATCTCCCTTTACGTACTGTATTACCCTCTCAAAATCGTCGGATACTTTCTTTACTTCTTCATCTTCAGCTTGCGACGTCGGCATTAATATCTGAACTATCGTTGTCGATGTTGGTTTTCTGTCGACTCTGATAAGAACAACCCTATCATTGAACTGTTCACAGTAACACACTCTCTGCCCTACCTTCCTATTCATAGCAAATCCTACTCCCATTATGTAGAAAACACTGACAAGGAGAAGGGACAGGATGATAGAAAACCTGTAAAGACATCAGGGAATGACTTCCATGATACTAGAGGGAGCTGTAGAGGGCAAAAACTGTAGAGAAAGTCAGAGATTGGAATACATCTAGCAAATAATTGAGGACGTAGGTTGCAAGTGCAGCTCTCAGTTGAAGAGGTTAGCACAGGAGAGGAATTCGTGGTGGGCCGCATCAAACCTGTCAGAAGACTGAAGACACAAAAATTTGAGAAATACCCAAGAACTTATTTTTTGGTACCGAAACACAGTCGTCGATTTCAAGACGCATGTGCACAGCAATTACTGTAATTTTTACATGTAGTAGTATTGCTAAGATCCCGAGCGTGAACAAACTTGAAAATTTTCTTCATATCTTTATCCATTATCGAGACGCAGAGGTCCAAAGTCATCGTACTTATGCATGTAAAATAAGCACGTTACATCCAGTTTGAGGCGACTATCTGGTTTATAAAATTCTGAGGACGGAGTAATATGATGTAAAATGTCTCCGTCATCACCTAGGAACCTCATGTTGTACTACTGAAGCACAGGCAAAATGCTTTGCTTGTGAAATCGAGTCTGAGGTTCAAAATAAGTTTTGCATTGTTTCAGCTCACCTAAGTAAATTACTTAATTTTTACCGATAAATATATATTTCTTGTCATATGAGTTACATGCCCTGTTGCAGCAGGGAGACGAAATGAATCACTGGAAAAAGGCTCCTACCGAAGAACAAAAAAATACGGGTTTGTTCTTGTTTATTTAAAACAACAGGCTGTAAATGAAAAGCGGGGTACCAGCTACCTCATTTTACTCGGTACTCTTTTCCCACGCGAACATATTCACACTTTTTTGTGATGAGAGGGCAGAAGACAATAGCAGTGGGATAGAGATGGGGGAGTAATAAATACTGGAAGACGGTAGACAGTGATTGTGTTGTAGGAAGAGCGAAGGAGATAATGGCACTATGAGAGAAAGAGAGGAACACAGTGGGATATAGTCAACAGTCACAGAACAGTGCTAGAAAAAGAGTGAAGGAATAATGGGAGGGGGGGGGGGGGAGGGAGAAAGAGGAACTGGAAGTGGGTAAGAGCCAGTGATAATGAGAGACAGAGTATATGACAATGACGAGTAAAAGAGAGATGGTGGCAGTGAAAAAAAAGCAGTAGTAGAAAGGAATCAGATATTAGCAGTAACAAAGAGCAGTAGGGAGACAGTGACAGTGAGTGCAGTAGCAGGACAGGACGAAGAGGACTGCGGCTGTGACACAGGAGACAATGACAGAGACACAAATAGGTAATGACAATGAATTGGGCTGAATGAGCGAATGACAAAAGGCGCCTGAGCGTCGTTGGGTGTGACCGACTTACAGCGATCGACTAATAGGTGTGAGTGAGATACAGTTATGGGAACTTGTGGGAGTTTGAGGTGAGTTACATGTTTAAAAAAAAGGCGCGAATGCGTTCGTATGCCAAAGTCTTCGTGATAATCTTGAACGGTGCTGAGGAAGGTAGAATGAGGCAGCTGGTAACCCACCTCTCAGTTAGTCTTTTATTTTAAATAAACAAGAACATATTCACATTTTCCGTGCTCCGATAGGACCATTTTACCGCTGGTGGTTTCAGAAATTACGTCGAATCTGTGGATCGACACATGAAGCAACTTGCACAGATAAATGAGGGAGAGAAAAGGGAGGGGGGGAGGGAATATCTAACGTGCAATAATTAAGCAGCTGTGCTATGACTGTAGAGAATCGTTTCGTGACACCGGTATACCTGAAAAGACATCACGCATCTGCTGATCTGATTAAGGAGGAATATTAGCAACATGTCTTCGTGGATATCACAATACTGATGAGCAACAAGTGAAAGCTGAACCCGAAGTTTAGTGACGTTCGGAGCAGGAACTAACAAGACGAGCGGTCTACCGCCCACTTAGCAAGTTCTGCCGTTCACCCGTGCCGGGGAGACGAGGGGAGAGGAGTTACCTTCAGTTAAACGTAAATGGTGCAAGTTGCTCGCCGCGGATGAATACTGAAGCAATTTGCTTGACGCAGCGCAGAGAAGAGAAGCTTCTAGCAGCCATTAGCAGAGCGGCGCCTGCATGACAGCCAACCCGCCATGTCTGCGGATCCGCTCTCAGGGACTAGTTAGTTGCTCGGCTTCTGGCGTTTTAACCACGATACATGCTGAACGTACCTTGTTGCTAGCGGCGTAGCACGAGCAAACGCTAGGATCTCGCAGACGCATCAAATGCACGGCACTTACTCCAAACCGACATAACGAGAACATGGCTGTGTGGAAATGTGAGCGACTTCTTACTGACAGTAAGAACAGCAGCAAGCCACTGTTAATTATTCATGGAGAACGAAGCCATCCCCGATCTCAAACGGACAGGTTCTTCTTCAGACGCCTCTCTACGTTAAATTTAGTCTTTAGCACGTGTGAGGTGGAAAGCAAAAAGGGATCTTGTCGAAAATCTGATTTGGGTTTTTCAGGCGAACAATTTGTAAAAAAAAAAATATAGATTTCTGTTTCTAAACTTGAGTGAGTAATGACAGGCTGAATACTGGTGATGGAAAAAAGGTGCTCTGAGGTAATGAGTTTTAAAATTTTACTTTATTACCATTTTTTAATTAGACATACACTGATGTTCAGAAAAAAAGACCACCTTGAAAGACTAGGGATACTACTTTCATATTCGCCGGATGCCTAAGTTAGTATGTTCTGCAGAAATGATTACCATTTCAATCACCTAGATTCAGAATATTTCCTACTGCCTTGTAGGCACAGGGTCCGCCATGGGACCTTGTAACTTGTTCCATACGTGATGGCATCGATGCGTATAAGGCACAAATGGCGTCTTGCGGTATAGCCATGTATGTTGCAATCACCTGATTCCAAATTTCATCTGTGGTGGTTGGAATTGGGTCACAGAGGTCCACCCGTCGTTTCACCACACCTACACATTTTTGATTGGCGTCAGGTCTGGTCATCTGGCGCACGAGGGCAAAAGGCTGACACCCTGTGACACCAAGAAGCCACGTGTGCATTATCTGAAAAATGACGTCTGTGGTGTTGTGCAAAAGGAATACGACTAAGGGTCGCAGGATGTCATTCATGCAATAATTATTGTACCCAATAGCACCCCACACCATAAAGTCTTGGGCTGGCGCTGCATGTCTTGCGCAAATGCAGTCACTGTAATACCGCTCCTGTCTGCGGTGAACAAAAATGCGGCCATCATTTTCAAACAAACAGGACCTGGATTCGTCGAAAAACACTATCTGATGCCATTCCTATCCCCAGTGACGTCGTTCCATACACTATTCCCGTCTAATATGTTTCTGCACTTTCGTCAAAGGTAGGTGCAGAAGTGGACGATGCTCACGTAACCCAAAATGGTTCAAATGGCTCTGAGCACTATGCGACTTAACTTCTGAGGTCATCAGTCGCCTATAACTTAGAACTAATTAAACATAACTAACCGAAGGACATCACAAAAATTCATGCCCGAGGCAGGATTCGAACCTGCGACCGCTCGGTCGCTCGGTTCTAGACTGTAGCGCCTAGAACCGTACGGCCACTCCGGCCGGCCACGTAACCCACCCCGTAATAAACGGCGACGGCTGTCATCTCAAATAATGTACTACGTGTTCCACTGTTGCGCCAGAGCCGAGGAGGACGTAGATCTGTCCTGCAATACTATTCGGCTGAGGTGTTGATCTTGTCGCGGGGTGGTCTTGGTGGTGCGACCTGGCCCATATCGTCGTGTTCTACGGCCTTCCGTGAACCATTCTGCACACACCCGTCACACTGCCGAAACATTTCGTCTCACACGCGCAGCAATTTCCCTGGTGGATGCATCACATTCTCACACAGCAGCAATGTACCCACTTTCAAACTCACAGGCTGGACGGTCAGTTCGCGCCCACGTCTTCGAGGCATCCTACGCGGCTGCTCAAGTCACACTGATCGATTACTTTCGGTCTATAGCGAAAACGAGAGCCGCAGGCACATTTTACTGGTATGTGTTGTGCCGCGATATCAATTTTGACCTTCAACCCACGGGTCGACATGGTTCAAATACAACTCATTTCTGTAGAACATACTAATGTAAATGTCATCTGAATATGGACTATGTCTAGTCGTTCAAGGTGTTCTGTATTTTTCTCAACATGAGTGTACTTAAAAACAAATTCTGCATATATTTTACTCTTTAAATGTCCTTTGTCAAATTTTCAGACTTTTTTAAGTTAACATTACACATTTAGTGGCTAACCTGTTCAGATCTATAGCACATTACAGTGTACAAATATTTAAAACCAAATAAACTGAGAAAAACTAGCGCGACCTGTTCACCTTCTTTTGGTAAAATAACGATATTTTTATTCTATGACATGGCCTATTTTAAACGAAATTTTGATTTTGAAGCTCTTAATTTCCCTAAAACCATCTAAAGTTTTGAGTTCACAAAACCCTCAAAAATAGATTATTGAGATCCGTACTTGCTTCTGACGGAGTTCAGGTCCGCTCAGAAACAGCGTTTCCGCTTCTTCTACTTTGGTTCAGGATTATCTGCCTAGTCAGGTTCTTCCTCAGGATTCTCACTGTCACTGACCTGTGGTTCTGGTTCAGGTGGTGGTTCAGGTTCTGGTTCTACTTCAGGACTTATAACGTCAGTTTATTTCTCTTTGCAGTAGGTCCCGATGTTTTTAAAAAGATTTCTCTTCGTTGTCATTCCTGCCGGAATTACTGGGTCCATTTTCTTTGGGAAACGTGCGGTGAAGCAATCGTTTTCATCATTCTCCATTACGCAGTGTATACTAGTTTTTTGGCTAATTACGAACTGAAAGTGGGTATATTTAGTTATGTGAGGTATTTTGTTAGCATTGCTATTCAAGACATTTATTTAGTCAGTAGTATGTGTTCACAGCACGTTGACCTTTTTGATATGTAGCTGCAACAGCTGAAGTAATATGTGCTGTAGGTGTAAGTTTCTGTAGCTACAATAACGTCACCTGTTAGCTGGCGTTTTAAGGCTACCACCTGCAAATTGTTAACATCTGAAGGCGTTAATAAGTATCACATAAAGAGCGTCAACTAGTTTTGGTTGGGATTTTTGCATTCGAAAACGTTCTCCTTTTGCACAATGCTACTCTGAGCCACATGAATGGCTAAAAAATTTAGGAGGCATTATTTTGTGAAGCATTGGGGGATTCAGAAAAGGAGCCTCTTGTCGGGCCAAAGTTATTTCCGCATAATGACAAGAGATCTGGTTTCAGAAGGCTGACATCGATTGCTTTTAATGGCATCATTGAATTTTGTTGGACTGAAATGGCATTGAACTTAATAGGAGCGACTAAAATTGTTACGAGAGTGTACAGAATGAAATAAATTGCTACAGCATACAGTATAAGAAAACGAAATCAGATATTGTAGACATTATCAAACGTTTTTGCTTGTAATGAAAAGTTTACTTCTCCGACGAGAGGCCTCTTTTCGCTTTCGATCTAAAATTTAGTTGACGATACGAAGAAGGTGGCTAAAGTTTTTTGGACTAGTGGTGGCGTACAGTCAGTACACAGCAATTTTCATTTCTTTCATGGTTAAACTTTGTTAAGGAACGCATTTCTTCTAACATCCACCAATATTACTACACGCCACCACTCTAAGAAACTTCATTTGCAACAGGAATCTGCTGACTTCTTGTCGTCAATGAAACGTAACAGGAAAATACAATTAAACTGACCGAGAACGAATGTTTCGGGTTGAAACCGGTAAAGGTCCATCCTGAACAAACGGAATAATCGGTAGCTATTGGTGTTGTTCTTATTTCTAATACTGCATCAGCTGCATTTAACACACAGGAGTTGGAGAAAAATATGGAAACACCACGAGAAACGCAAGCTTGAACATAAATATAGTTCCTAGCCAAGCCTACTGGTTTCGTTGTTGTATTTCACTACGAACGGCACCCATGCAATGTCCTCAATACATTACAAGTGTCAGTCATGTCAGAACAGTGTTCTGTGTAGTTGTCCGTGCATTATGTCGGAACTAAGTGAATTCTAACGTGGGTAAACTGTTGGTGCTAGTTTGGTAGGTGCCGCCGTAACAAAAGTAGCCGAAGTGTTTGGTGTTTCAAGAGGCACTAAAATAGAGATTTATAGCACATACAGCGGGAAAAGATCATCCGCTAACTCACAACGCGGACGAAAGTGTGACTTTCGTGATAGTGACAGACACTAAATTGGATTTTGACGGAAAATAAAAGGAGGATGTCTGCAAAGTTCGCTGCACAACTGTCGGATTAGAGAATCTTGTCAGCATCAAAACAACAAGAAAGGGAGGTCCCGAAGCAAGAGAATTGCAGGGTGATCTGGAATGCCAAAACCACTCATCAGTGATGCAGATGCTCGTAACAGGAAAACGTGATGCCGAAGCCATAGAACCTTCACTACGGAGCAATGGAAGAAATTCATTTGTTCGGGCGTGTCTCATTTCACAGTGTCTCTAACTGCTGGCCGAGTTTACGTCCCAAGAATGAAACATGGTTGGGGTTCGGTGATGATCTGGACTCATATTCCATGGTCCCCATGGTTACTTTGCAAGGTTGCATTACTGCCAAGATTATGTGGCCATTTTGGCTCATCAGGTCCACCCATGGTAAAGCATTTGTTCCTCAATGGTGAAGCTGTGTCACAAGATGGCAATACCCCAGCTCATTCATCTCGCATCTTCCACAACTTGTTTTGTCAGGACGAGGATGAACTGTCGCATCTTCCCTGGCCACCACAGTACCAGGTGTCAATATTATTGAGCCTTTATGGCCTACTTTGGAGAGAAGGGGGTGTGATCGATATTCACATCCATCATCGTTCTACACCTACATCTGCATGGGTACTCTGCAAATCACGCTCAACTGCCTGGCAGAGGTTTCATCGAACCACCTTCACAATAATTATCTACGAGGGCAGTTCAATAAGTAATGCAACACATTTTTTTTCTCGGCCAATTTTGGCTGAAAAAACCGGTAATTTCTTGTGGAATATTTTCAAACATTCCCGCTTCGTCTCGTATAGTTTCATTGACTTCCGACAGGTGGCAGCGCTGTACGGAGCTGTTAAAATGGCGTCTGTAACGGATGTGCGTTGCAAACAACGGGCAGTGATCGAGTTTCTTTTGGCGGAAAACCAGGGCATCTCAGATATTCATAGGCGCTTGCAGAATGTCTGCGGTGATCTGGCAGTGGACAAAAGCACGGTGAGTCGTTGGGCAAAGCGTGTGTCATCATCGCCGCAAGGTCAAGCAAGACTGTCTGATCTCCCGCGTGCGGGCCGGCCGCGCACAGCTGTGACTCCTGCAATGGCGGAGCGTGCGAACACACTCGTTCGAGATGATCGACAGATCACCATCAAACAACTCAGTGCTCAACTTGACATCTCTGTTGGTAGTGCTGTCACAATTGTTCACCAGTTGGGATATTCAAAGGAGTGTTCCCGCTGGGTCCCTCGTTGTCTAACCGAACACCATAAAGAGCAAAGGAGAACCATCTGTGCGGAATTGCTTGCTCGTCGTGTGGCTGAGGGCGACAATTTCTTGTCAAAGATTGTTACAGGCGATGAAACATGGGTTCGTCACTTCGAACCTGAAACAAAACGGCAATCAATGGAGTGGCGCCACACCCACTCCCCTACCAAGAAAAAGTTTAAAGCCATACCCTCAGCCGGTAAAGTCATGGTTACAGTCATCTGGGACGCTGAAGGGGTTATTCTGTTCGATGTCCTTCCCCATGGTCAAACGATCAACTCTGAAGTGTATTGTGCTACTCTTCAGAAATTGAAGAAACGACTTCAGCGTGTTCGTAGGCATAAAAATCTGAGCGAACTTCTCCTTCTTCATGACAACGCAAGACCTCACACAAGTCTTCGCACCCGAGAGGAGCTCACAAAACTTCAGTGGACTGTTCTTCCTCATGCACCCTACAGCCCCGATCTCGCACCGTCGGATTTCCATATGTTTGGCCCAATGAAGGACGCAATCCGTGGGAGGCACTACGCGGATGATGAAGAAGTTATTGATGCAGTACGACGTTGGCTCCGACATCGACCAGTGGAATGGTACCGTGCAGGCATACAGGCCCTCATTTCAAGGTGGCGTAAGGCCGTAGCACTGAATGGAGATTACGTTGAAAAATAGTGTTGTGTAGCTAAAAGATTGGGGAATAACCTGGTGTATTTCAATGCTGAATAAAACAACACCTGTTTCAGAAAAAAAATGTGTTGCATTGCTTACTGAACTGCCCTCGTATTATTCCAATCTCGTGAAGCGCGCGGAAGAAACAATCATCTGTCTTTCCGTGCGAGCTCTGATTTCCCTTATTTTATTTACGTAGGTCGATGTCAACAAAATATTTTCGCATTCGGAGGAAAAAGTTGGTGACTGAAATTTCGTGAGAAGATTCCGCCGCAACGAAAAACGCCTTTGGTTTATTGGTGTTCATTCCAAATCCTGTATCGTGTCCGTGACACTGTCTCCCCTATTTCCCGGTAATACAAAACGTGCTGCTTTTCGTTAAACTTTCTCGATGCACTCCGTTAATCCTATCTGGTAAGGATCCCAGACCGCGCAGCTGTTGCTCCACTACCCTGAGGATACCTACTTCTAAGTTATTCATATTGGCAGCTGTTCTTTATCGGAATTCTGGAATATTTACTTCGTCTACTTTGGTGGTGGAATTACGAAAGGCTGTGTTTATAACTCTGCTTTGGCAGCACTGTTGTCGATAGTATTTCCATTGCTATAGCGCAGAGAAGGCATTGACTGTGTCTTGCCGCTAGCACACTTTACATACGACCAGAATCTCTTATCCGAACTTGCCATATTTTGCAGGAAGAATGGTATAAGATACCCCTAGAAACGTGCAGGACTTGTATTTTTCCATTCCTAGACGAAAGAAGATGTTGTAAATGATAACGATTTTCCTATACCTATGAAGCATGGTAATGTGTTTTTTACTGATTCACTGTTTTTGTCCACCCCCTGTAGATAGATTATGCTACTAATAACCATCCACGGCATGCATAGCCCCGCAACTGGGCTGACAATGTTACCCATATCTTTAATTCGCAAGCAACCTTACGATGTCTGATAGAATGTACTTCGTGTACCTCTATTGCTTCTTCCGTTCTCTGGTCCATTCGTGAATCACCTGTGACAAATACGATTGCCGATAAACCTCCACATGACCTGTACTTTATCATTTTCTCGCCGTTGTCAATTCGCGAGACATATTTGGGAGTATTGGTATACGGTCCAGTCATATTAATGTGGCAACCGTCTACGATCGACGTCGACTTTCAATAACAACTCACAGACTGTAGGTGGGAACGCTAGCAGTGGAGGATATATAAAACGCGAGGAGGGCAAGTGGCAAATACTGCAGTTTATGTCGTAATGCGGAAACAGAGCGATTAATCTGTCGTCCAAAAGTGCGTGATTATTGGGATTCGATCCAAGGGTTGAAGTATTTACGGAACAGTTATGTTTCCAAACTGTTCTCGTGCCGCCGTGGTTGAAGTATACCCCGTATGGCAAAATTGTACTACCCAAAACCGGTGCCAAAGCAGTTGTGGTACATGAAGAGCAATAAATGCACAGAGATGAACTACAGCTGTGGTGTTATGTACGGGCGAATCACGCGCAGCTGTTGAGGAACTGACTGGCCATGAACCGAGGGGCTGCCAACAGTGTCTACTCAACGAGCGTTCGGCGGACGTTGGTGCGTATGGGTCTCTGCAGCTGGCGCATGGTTCATGTACCCTTACTAACAGCTATTTATCACACCCTTACCAACTGCTATTTATCGGTGATGAAGACTGGAGTTTTCACGCACCGCCGCAACTGAATGTCCACTGGGTGACAACAGTTGGCCTTTCCAGATGAATCAAGCTTTATTGTCTATTGTGTAGATGGCCTTTAACCCTCCGTCACTCGCGCGAAAATTCGTGACATGGTCACTCGCGCGGATTACGGGTATCATCCACAAAGCAAGTGGTCTGTTTCTATGCTCTGAACGGTCTTTATGACTAATTTTATGATTTTTCATTAAATCTAGATATAACATTTAATATTCGTACACAGTATAATATACTGTAACGTTTGAAACAGTTTGTGCAATAATTTAATAAGGTTACATTTCATGCTTGACAACACCAACACTGTTCTATTTTTCTTTGGACAGTATGAGACCAATGTATAATCCTGCTGAAATCTAAAGATAGATGATTTTGGCTCCCTTGCTCTTTTTGGTAGAAGTTTTTTCGGCACTTCTCTCTTGTTTTTTTTCTTACTGTTCCGCCGTACTCCAGTTTCTTCGCCTGAAGTTTCTTGACTGAAGTCAAACTGGTAAACTAGTTGTCACCAGTAATATTTTTGCTTGTACCTTGTACTGCTTCGACTATTCGAAGAACAATATCTTGAGCTGAATTACTGGCATTATATGGTCCCTCTGGTTGCTTACCGAGATATGGTTCTAAATTCAAAGTGTAATCCCAACAGGCGTTAATGCCTTATTAAGCAGAAAATTATCTCGACAGACTACAGATATGGATGCAAAAATGTCGTATAAAAGCAACCCCAACCACATTCTTCAAACACAGGGGCCTAACATTAAAGAAACAACTGTCAGAACAAATGAAACAGTCTATGGGATACCTTTTTCACACCAAACTCTCTACTGTTCTATTGCAGGACTAAAATACTTCACTTTTAAAACCCACGTCAGACGTATCACCGATAAAAGAAGACGGATACAAAATCTGAAGCGAACAGATGTAGTAACGCTAGTGCAATCCACACCTAAACGTCTTTCACACGGCTCATGTCAATGGAAATTGGAAACTTGTGGTAAGGTCTTATCGGACCAAACTGCTGAGGTCATCAATCCCTAAGCTTGCGCACTACTTAATCTAACTTAAATTAACTTCAGCTAAGGAAAACACATACACCCATGCCCGAGTGAGGACTCGAGCCTCCGACGGGGGAGAGCTGCACGGACTGACAAGACGACTTAGAGCGCGCGGCTACCCCGCGCGGCCGGCTCGTGTAACAATACACCGCTGCGTCACTAGTCTGTATGAGAAATTCAACCACAGAAAGCTTATGTGCAAGAAGTTTACTGAAACTACCGTGTGGTTATAATTAATGTGCAGCTACCCACGGGGGTCCAATGTAGGTTGTAATTAACGTAAGGCAACAAAACTTACTAGATATGCAAACGCGTTAATGTGGAACCGATGTACTTTGCAAAACAAATTAGTTCCAGTTGTCGCCACCAGATGTAAATATGGGCCGTACACTGGTTGTGTGAAGGTATGACATCCGCGCTGCCATTAGACAAGCCATAACGTAAGTGAACAGTATGGCCATCGAGAAGAGAGACAGTGCACGGTTGGTAAAAGTGTTTTATGTGAACGGCAGCAATTACAGTCCTGCAATGAAAGAAAATGTCGTCGACTGAAAGGTCTTGGAAGAGGCCCGATGTTATTAAATGGTTTAAAGAAGATAATAATGAAATTCGAAAATACGGGTGAGCTTGGTGTGGAAGAGGAAGGCGCCATATCCCAGTAAAAGTTGTTGTCGAGATTGTTGTTGGTGTAACTGACTATGCGATATGTGCCTGTGATAGTGCTTTTGCAGTGTCAGAGAATTGTCCATCCCATGGTAAACAGTATGGAAAGTTTTGCGACATATTTTACACCGGTACCCGTACAAGATCCAGACGGTGTAGCATCTGAAACCTCACGATCCGCAACAACGTTTGAATTTGCTCTTCGATTTCTGGCACGGATCGAAGTTGATGACGTATGGACTGGCAATATTCTATGGAATGACGAGGCATATTTTACACTACATGGTGGAGTGATTACACAGAACTGCCGTATTTTGGGTAGCGTTAAATTGCGTACTGTGCACGAAGAGCCACTGCAGCCGCTGCCTGTGACAGTGTGGTGTCGATTCACAAGCACATTTATTATCGGTCCGTTTCTTTTGAAGAAAATACACCGAGAGCGTCCGTAAGGTGTACCGCGAGATTACCTTGTGCAGCATGCCCTGCTGTGAAAGAACGCAGATGTGTGGATACTACTGTCTTCATGGAAGATGGGGCAACATCTCGTATCGCCTGCCCAGTGAATGATCTGCTTAACGTAACTATCCACGAACGAGTTATCTCTAGAGGCATGGCCTGCAAAATCATTTGATCTTAATTCATGTGTCTTTTGGCTCTGGTGATATGTAAAAGAATACGTTTACCACGGATAACAAGTTCGGTCTCTACGTGATCTGAAATCCCCCACACAGGTACCCGTTGTTCACTCTCCACCGGAACCGCTGCGAGCAGTAGTTGATCAAGTCGTTTTACGGATGCAGTATATCGTCGACGTCTCCAGTGCTCATACAAAACAAATTGTATAAGCGGTAGTTAATAACGACGTCGACATTATGTCTTTTTCACTCGTTTGATCTTTTCTGCTCACGTCCCTTTCACAATCCATTTAAGGGCGGAAACTTTTTTTTCGTTTTTATAGCATTTGCAGCGCCAAATTTGCATCTGGTGGCCAAAACTGGAACTAATTTTTTCCAGTAATACGTTTCCACATTAACGGATTAGAATATCTACCAAGTTTCGCTGCCAGACGACAATCATAGCCCGCATTGGACCTCTGCGAATAGCTGTACTTTAGTTATAACCACCCAGTGAAGTGTACGGCGGACGAAACTAACCAGTCTTTGAGGACGCTGCACCCCATCCGTACTACGAAACAGACCAGATAAATCTTAGTCCAAGAAGCCAAGAACGAAATTGAGACCACATGCCCACAGAGCGATAGCTTAGAACACAACACAAAAAAATTCAAAAACTGGTGAACGATATTCCCATCTGCTGAAGCTAATGGAACACGGCGAGTAGTATACACACATGTAACTTCGACGGCCACCTGTACAGCTGAAAAAGTGACAAGATAAAGGCTATAATCATCATACCTAACACGTGTATTTAGACACTAAAATTTATCTTTAAACACAAAGAGGAGTTACATACACTGTTGTTGAAGTCTTCAGTCCGAAGACAGGTTTTGTGTGTATCGCTTTCCAAGTCTACTTAGGCTAGCCTCTTGATATCTTCATAGGAACTGCAACCTACATCCGTTTGAACATTGATGCTACTGTCAAGCCTTGGTCTCCCTCTACAGTTTTACTTCCCACACCTCCTTCAAGAACCATATGGACGATGACTCGAGCTCTCAGAAAATGTCCTGTCAAATGATACCTTCTGTTAGTCAAGTTGTACCACAAATCTCTCTCCTCCCCAATTCGATTCGGTATCTCGTCATCAGTTGTTCGCTCTACTCATCTAGTACACAACTTTCTTATTTAGAGGTACCCCAGTCAGCAGTGGGGTGCCAACCTGACTGCCGCCCGCCGTATGTCCCGCGAACCAGGAGTGATGGTACGGGGTGTCATTTCTTTTCATAGCTCGACCACTTAGGTTTTAATCCGCGGCGCCCTTAAAGCACAGCGGTACGTCGATGCTATTCTACGCCCTGTTTTGTTGTCCTTCATGGTAAACCACCCAGGACTAACATTTCAACAAGACAATGCCTGCCCGCAGATAGCAAGACCTTCTACTGCCTGTCTTCGTGCTTGCTAAACCTTACTTGGTAGCGAGGTCGCAGAATCTCTCTCCAATTAAGAATGTTTAGAGCATTATAGGCAGGGCCCTCCAAACAGCTCGGGGTTTCGACGACCTTACGCGGCAGTTGCACAGAATTTTGTACGATATCCCTCAAGAGTACATTCAACAACTTTGTGAATCAATGCCGAGCTGAATTACTGCCTGCATAAGGGTCAGAAGTAGACCAGCACGTTACTGTCTCGCTCAATTTGTGAAGCTCTTTCTGTTGAATAAATCATGAAATTTTTCTGAAATTGTTTGTTTTGTACGTGTAAATCACGTCTACCGATTTTCGCCCCATTCGGATAACTCCTTCCTAGTGCATGTCTTTTTTTATTGTCTTAGCGTATATATTTAAAGTTAACAGATTTCTCTTTTTCCGAAATGATTTGCTTGCTTTCGCTAGTCTACAATGTATATTTTCCCTACTTCGGTTATCGTCCATTGTTTTGGTTAATTTAATTATTGAACTCGTCTGGAATTCATATTTAATACGACGCTGTAGTGACATTGTGAACTTGCTTTACTTGGGCTGTACAATTTTCCGTATTTTCGTGTATTTTGTCACTCACTACAATGTTACTCCCACAACTTTACCGATATTTCTGATTCAACTGACAGGCTGCGAATCGTCCTCTTCTCGTTTTACTACGAGGTGCATTCAAGTTCTAAGGCCTCCGATCTTTTTTCTCCGGACTGGAAAAATATAGAAACATGCGCATTGTTTTAAAATGAGGCCGCTTTCATTGTCAATACGTCCCAGAGATGGCAGCACCGTACGGCAGATGGAATTTTACCGCCAGCGGCTAGAAAGAGAACTGTTTTAAATACTTAAATTGGCGACGTTTTCCTTACTTGAACAGCGTGCAATCATTCGTTTTCTGAATTTGCGTGGTGTGAAACCAATTGAAATTCATCGACAATTGAAGGAGACATGTGGTGATTGAGTTATGGATGTGTCGAAAGTGTGTTCGTGGGTGCGACAGTTTAATGAAGGCAGAACATCGTGTGACAACAAACCGAAACAGCCTCGGGCTCGCACAAGCCGGTCTGACGACATGATCGAGAAAGTGGAGAGAATTGTTTTGGGGGATCGCCGAATGACTGTTGAACAGATCGCCTCCAGAGTTGGCATTTCTGTGGGTTCTGTGCACACAATCCTGCATGACGACCTGAAAATGCGAAAAGTGTCATCCAGGTGGGTGCCACGAATGCTGACGGACGACCACATGGCTGCCCGTGTGGCATGTTGCCAAGCAATGTCGACGCGCAACGACAGCACGAATGGGACTTTCTTTTCGTCGGTTGTGACAATGGATGAGACGTGGATGCATTTTTCAATCCAGAAACAAAGCGCCAGTCAGCTCAATGGAAGCACACAGATTCACCGCCACCAAAAAAATTTCGGGTAACCGCCAGTGCTGAAAAAATGACGGTGTCCATGTTCTGGGACAGCGAGGGCGTAATCCTTACCCATTGCGTTTCAAAGGGCACTACGGTAACATGTGCATCCTACGAAAATGTTTTGAAGAACATATTCCTTCCTGCACTGCAACAAAAACGTCCGGTAAGGGCTGCGCGTGAGCTGTTTCACCAAGACAACGCACCTGCACATCGAGCTAACGTTACGCAACAGTTTCTTCGTGATAACAACTTTGAAGTGATTCCTCATGCTCCCTACTCACCTGACCTGGCTCCTAGTGACTTTTGGCTTTTTCCAACGATGAAAGACACTCTCCGTGGCCGCACATTCACCAGCCGTGCTGCTATTGCCTCAGCGATTTTCCAGTGGTCAAAACAGACTCCTAAAGATGCCTTCGCCGCTGCCATGGAATCATGGCGTCATCGTTGTGAAAAATGTGTACGTCTGCAATTACGTCGAGAAGTAACGCCAGTTTCATGGATTTCGGGTGAGTAGTTAATTAGAAAAAAAATCGGAGGCCTTAGAACTTGAATGCACCTCGTAATAATTCAGTGTCTGGTCGCTCCCTCATAAAGCGTGCTGCTAGAGAGAAGTAGGATGCGTCGCCGGTGCACGAAAGCGTCCCTGGGTTTCTTCGGCCCGCGGCAGCTGCAGCGTCGCCCGCTCTTCCTGGCCTCGTTAGCCGGCTGCTGGCCCCTCATTAATCTGCACACGCCGCTCTCCACGGCCATCATCCTGCACGCTTGACGTCACGCCCTCACCGCCTTGAATTCCGGGGAGCTTTGCCAGAAAGCGAAGAGTTCTTATAACTTATCTCGGCAAAAACCTGCTGGGAGTTCACAGACCACGTCAGCCAGTGGCTTCCACGACTCGAGGCCAAGTCGCTATCAGCGATTGATCCAGGTCTAAGAATACGCCGCTCAGGCGGGAAAACATATAAGAGGTTCTTTCGCTCAAACAGGGAAACATACACTGACGGAAACAGGAAGTATTACTCCATGAAGCACTAGTCCAACATGTTTCAAATTTTGTGGAAATGTTCATTAGATAACGAGGTTAAATCTTTAAACTTTGCCTCCATTCAGAGCTGACGTCCATCATCGATATCTCTGTGAGGAATGACCCCCAACGTGAGCGAATATTTGTTATGGTGTGAAAATAAACAGCCTCCGAATGTCAACCTGAGGTCTTTCTTACCACGCCTGAAATGTATTCTGCTCAGCTATGAAGACTACTGGATGGAGCCTGATATGAAATTATACGTCTTCACGTCGCATCCCAGACATGCACAGTGGTCGAAAAATTAGGCGAGCCTGTCAAGGATCCACACATTCTTCAAGGCGTTTAAAATGGAACGCAGTGTGAAGTCTTGCACTATCCTGCTGGAACGTAAAATTTAGTATCTTAGTCACGAAGGGTATGACAACAAAGTTAACCGTTCTTGTAGCATACTGGTGAGCACCCAGCCTCCCTTCAACAACTATAAGAGCAGTGTTGTCGTGACAATAGGTCAAGGTGTGGGTCTCGAAAAGGCTGCTTCCTGTGCCCTTCCACCAGGTCGTTTACGGACACTTTGGCGTTGGTATGACCACCACAAACTGAAGCGAGATTTATCTCCGAACACCGCAGAATACCACGCCAAGTCTTAGTTGGCAATGACTCTATTATACCACGCAAGTCTGTGTTTGTGGTATGATGTCAGCGATAGACGACAGGTCGGGGCCTCAACACAGATTCTAACCAACTGTTCCTGACGGTCTGTGGTGACACTGTCTCTAACCTCTTTCCGCAGCAGTTGTGCTGTGTAACCTTTTTGAACCAGTCGAACATTTGCAAATAATAGATTTCAGCTATCAGTCGTCCTTTTTAAGTTTCAATAAACTGTGGATGAAGCCCGACCAACAGGCATTACATGTATTGGTCAAAAATGATAGTGCATTGAGAATGGCTAGTTTCTAGTTGAAATCTAGATCTACCAATAAAACTTAAAAATGACGACTGATAGATTTCAGCTATTATTTACAAGTCAATAACAGTCGCTGTGTGCATCAGCCTTCTGAATGGAAGGTAACCTGATCAGTCGAACATTTCTATGGTCTTCTCCTGGTGTGGAAATTTTGGAATGACCCACGCCTGCGCTTTTGCCGCACTATTTTACTGAGCAAGCTGATGAACACCGGTTCGGTTGTGATTACATAACAGCATAATTGTATGTGCGATCTATCGATTTCCTGCGCCCCTCCTGCCTACGATCAAAAGTCCGAAAGCCGACGATTATTTGTGGATTCGCCTCCTCTGGATACGTTGTTTTACAAAGAACACCTGGAAATTTTCAGAAACTCCGTCATCTCCTGAAATGCCTATTTTCTGTTCTGAAAATCAACGTATCCCACAGTCACGCAGCATTAGCCTGAAGTGCTCACTCAAATTGTTGATGGTATAACACTTCCCATTTCCATCAATGTGTACACAATATGGAGGTTATAGTGATTTTTCAAGGGTGCAAGAGTCCTTAGAAAATGCAGAATGGAAATGTAGTATCAAATGATAGATGGGAAACTGCGTGCGATCTTAACCAACGTAAAGGGTAAAGGTTGAGAGCACACGCTACCATACACCCTGATGCCAGCCTATCACACAACGTATAACGAAATAGCGTACAAAAAATAATACAGAACGATCGCCTTCGTGGTAAACGCTAATCCTCCCCATTTATGCAGAAATCTAATATGTAGGTGGAAAGCGATTAGATGGTTGCCACAGTACTGTCGTCTGTGTGAGAAATTATATGCCAGTCAGTGTCTCTGTCAGAAGGAAACAACCTTAGAAGTCTAGACAAATGAGGATTGTTATGAGTAAGAAACATATTTTTTTTATTTCTTTATTTGTCATGGAAAATTTTTCATGGCAGGTCTGCGAGTACGGTAATAATGGGACACCCCATAGTTGGTTCTTCTCTCAAATCGCGTAAACAAAAATAAAAGCGTGAAATGAAACTTTCACGGAGACTAACACCGAACACGCTACATCTTTCCAGAATTAGATTCTCACTCTCAAGCGGAGTGTGCGCTGATATGAAACATCCTGGCAGATTAAAACTGTGTGCCGGATCGACGCTCGAACTCGGGACCTTTACCCCCCCCCCCCCCCCCTGCAGAGAGAAAAATCTCATTCTGGAAACATCCCCCAGGCTGTGGCTAAGCCATGTCTCCGCATGTCCTTTCTTCCAGGAATGCTAGCTCTGCAAGGTTCGCTGAAGAGCTACTGTGAAGTTTGGAAGGTAGGAGACGAGGTACTGGCAGAATTGAAGCTGTGAGGACGGGTCGTGAGTCGTAATTTGGTAGCTCAGATGGTAGAGCACTTTCCCGCTAAAGGCAAAGGTCCCGAGTTCGAGTCTCGGTCAGGCACACAGTTTTAATCTGTCAGGGAGTTTCACGCTGGATCTTTTTTTACTACATTAGACTCATACTCGGGAGCTGCAGTGTTCTAATTCCTATTTGCCTACGCTGATTTAGATATGCGTTTTTCTGTGTGTATGGTGTGCCAGTCTGTACGATTCAGCTACAGTAAATACCCTTCCCCCCTCTCCTTCTCCCTCAATATCCATCTAAAGCTGTTACTTGGACGTAAAACAACGAATTTCCAAATCTAAAGCTTATCTTGGACTTTTGAATGTAACTGACAGCCTCCAGAATTTGGATTAAAGATATACAGAGCGATGTGAAACTTGATTTAGAATAGTTGTAGAAAGTAAAACAAAACCTGACTAATTACGATAGTACACTGCATTAGACAAGGAGAACATTAGAAGCAAGATGGCAAAGGCGAAGAACGCCTTCAAAGCAAGTGTCTACTACACACTGCAGGGACAGTGAGCTGCAGGGGATGCTGGTGCACCATCAGGAGGGAAATTATCAAAAAGCGCCCAACATGGGAATACTCAGCTACCCTACAGGCAGAAGGTTCTTGTACACAACTTTCGCTTACATGCTGTCAACTTAGAAGCGCCGTCTTCATATAATACTGACAGGTGTTTTCTTGGCGCTTAAGATCCCTCTCTGGGTTAAAATTACGAGCTGACAGCAAGAACAGAGAATTTAGCCACAAAAATATAAAAGTAGTTAGCGTACATTTGAAGCCTAACTACCTATATACAGGGATATTAAAAATAAGGAACACATTTCAGACATTTACTGCATCCAAAGTACGAAAGATGGAAACACAAATCCAACATTCCCAGAAAGAGAGAAGTTCAAATTTTTGTGCGTTCTATGTGAGCCTCATGTGTTACCCGAAAAATATCAAAACCGTGTCTCGTTTCCTGCCACACACGAAGCAGCTGGTCTCTCGTTATCGAATTGACAGCTTCAGCAATGCGGTATCACAGGCTTTCAAGAGTGTCAGGCATAGAGGGGATAAAAACGCGGTGTTCTACGTAACCCAACAGATAAAAGCCTCAAGTTGTAACGTCTGGAGACATGGAAGATCACCGGCGATGAAGTTCATCTTCTGCTCCTCCTCTTCCTATCCAGCGTCCTGGAATGATATCATTCAGGTCACGTCGGACGTTCTTAGAGAATTTATCCCCTCTATGCTTGACACTTGAAAATCTGCGACATCGCATTGTTGAAGCTGTCAGTTCGATAACGAGAGAGCATCTCCTTCTTGTGTGGCATGAAATGAGCCATCGTTTTTGTATTTGTTGAGTAACACATGTTGCTCACATTGACTGCATAAAAATATTAACTTGTCTCTTTCCAGGAAGTTTGTAATTGTGTTTGTATCTTTTGTAGTTTGGAAGCAGTAAATGTTTGAAATCTATTCCTTCTTTCTGAATAGCCTTGTTCTTTCAGCACACCATCTACAGTACCAGACAGACGTTAATGGTCAATTCCCGAAGGACATTCAACATTTAAAAAGAAGTACATGTAAATAAATGTGAGGTGCCTTTCTTGCTTCTTGAGACAAGGATGTGTCTTCCAAAGGAGCTTGCACGGGATTTGAATTTCCCGGTGACAGTGTCGAACTAACCGAGAGCCTCTCGAATATTAATCTAACTAGAAATGACCGTTCCATCTAACATAAGAGGAAAAACCGTGATATTCTCCCCTGAAACTAACAATAATAAACTTTTCCCAGAATTAACTGAATGTTAAGCCCGCACAAGCAAATCATCACACAGCAATCAAAATCTCAAGATTCTCGCTACCAAAGTACTTCACTAGAAGCACTGCACAAATCGTGGTGGGCTGCCGTCTACTAGCTTAATAGTGGACAGTGCACCATCCGCATATTTTCTCAACATACGACAACAGTTAACACGAAAACTTGCACTAAAAGAAGGTAAAAACTCACTCAGAAATAAACACGCACAAGCGATTAAAAGCAAATGAAAAATAAAGACTGGGTAAGTTTACTCTCAGTCATATTAAGAGCAGTTACTTGTAATAATGAGGAAGGTATCGGATGTTAATGGGACGGCAAAATTATAACGTGTATAGAAAACATTAGTTTAATGAATGAGACAAATTTTAATTCTGAGTGTTACTGAAAAATACTATTCAGTGTGGTATTTGGCAGTTATGTGAAAATCAGTCACAATGAGAAAATAGCTTTCACTAAAATTCTTTCCAACACTATTTATAGAAATAGTTCGCCAGGGTTGAGCTTTCTATCGCTTTGAATATCCACTTAACTGGTGCTGTCGACGACTCGATGAAGTCCGCGTTGCTGAGCCATAAAGAAGTAGCGTATAGTCCAGTAATTACTGTCGTCGCGCTGATCCTCTTGATCGTAGCCGATGTCTGTGAAATCGTCTTGGTTAGTGTATTTGCAACTCCCGACGTTGGTAGAGTATTGAGTTCACGGGTGATGTACTCTGATGTCATGACGTTTGTCAGCGGTCTATAGACACAGTTCTGAATTTACAGTTTCCCGTTTGATCGCGGCTCGGAACACAGTACGACAGCCCGCACAGACCGCGGTACGCGCAAAACCAACTGTACTGTGCAAAACAGTCACCACACACTAGCATAAATCACTCGGCGATCGGCAGATCATATATTAGCATAACTGTACTAAATATCAGTTCACGACAAGAAAATTCATTGCCACGCTTACATTTTGATTTGACAGTGGGCGCTATACAGTGAACAGCCTGTGCTGCCTACAATCGAAGCCGTATACGTCCAGTATTCACGCTGCTCCGTGATCTACACATCATAGTTTTAATATCGATGTGCCGATTACAGTTCGGGATAAGAGGTTACGTGCCACGATTGGTTGTTGGCTCCTTGTCCACGGTACACACCGAAATCACAAAAGCGTATCACCAATCAAACAGTTAATCAACATCAGGCACTGACAAAGTACACTTGCACTCTTGGGCCGCGACAGTCACTTTCTGTTCTCGTTCCCAGATTATTTGTTGATGTTGGTTTATCGACCTATCGATATTTTTCGTTGACACGTCTCGTTTAACATGACACTTTCAAAATTCCGAGCATACCGAGATCTAACTCCACACCTTCACGTTATCATGTTCATGAAAAATAAATTCAAATAGCGTGTTAATAAACTTGCGAACATACAGTATCAGAAAAAATGAAAATAACATTTCCGTTAATAGGAAGTCCTTGACATAAAGAGAAACAAAGATGCATATAATAAGTAAGTTAAAAAACTCATTCTAAAGTAAATCATCCAGTGTACCAAAAAAAAAAAAGCAGATAACGAAAAAAATGAAAGCACAGGAAAACGGAAAAAAGTATCCGTACCGTAGTTCAGTGCAACCTTTACAACCGCTGGGCTCGCCGCAGACGCGAATCTACGGCCCGAATCGGCCGGCACAGCAACTGACTGGGTCGTGGTTCAAATGGCTCTGAGCACTATGGGACTTAACATCTGAGGTAATCACTCCCCTAGAATTAGAACTACTTAAACGTTACTAACCTAAGGCCGTTGGCACATGGACCGTGCATCCGAACTTTGAGCGTTGAGCCTGCCGAGATTCTGACATCATAGCGTGGAATAGCACGTTCGGGGGTCTTTCCGAACGTGCAGAGAAATATCTGGCGTGTCAGATATCCTGAGCGTGCGTCTGAGCGTTGACCAATGAGAAGGCACAACGCCACCTACGTCACACGCACGCCGTCTCCCTTCCCAGTGAGGTGCCATATTGGCGTTCATTTCAAGCCTATATGTATATATGTCGTTTCTGAGCGCCAGCAAATTAAGAATCACTGGAAAACCCGTTGTTAGTTGTGTGATTCGTTCCAATAAAATAATGAGAGACATCATTTTCGTGGCAAAAGAATTACTGTAACTTGCGTATTATGAGGGTACGCTATTTGAAGGCAGCGACACACTGAAGATCCACCAAAAACGCATTGTTCTTCGTAGAGTTTGTTATAATTAAATTTCAATTAGAAACATAATTATCTACGAATAACGTGTTTAGCAAGGGGTAACACAATATGATTAATGATGCAGGAGGAGTTGTTGGCTTAGCGCAATGAGTAGCGTAACTGTCGACGAGTGACTTTTTGTTGGGGCGGTGGTTCGCGTCTTAACACTTCCAAATTTTTTTCCTAACATTCACGTTTTTATTATGTTCTGATACTTCATTATTAGTTTAATATAAGTATAGGCTATAATGTTTGATGTTATGCAAATATAAGTTCACCTTTTTTGAGGGGTCACTTTGTTCGATTGGCTTAATCTCACAGGACATCTTGCCCTACCTGTATAAAGATATTTTGCTCCTTTTTGTTTTACGCTTCGTAATTCACATGTTGCAACGATTCTGCTACTGGGTAGGAACAGTGATCAACTAAGAGTGACTTTGGGGTTTTACTAAAATGTGGGAATGATGAAATAATGGTTATCTTACGCAGAGAAGTATTCCAAATCAGTACCGCGCTGTTTGTAATGGAACTTTTATAAGACTGTGTCCTTATTGATTGGACACCGTACTTTCCTTTTCGTGGACAATGGAGCAAATACGCGTTTTAATTGAGCTAACGTGGGAATTTTACACGCGCCCGTCGAGTAAACAGTGTGATTTACGAACTAGAAACATCGCTCAACTGCCGCTGGAGTGCGTTGCGATCGCGTATACCACGTCGGGGCCCACGTACCCTACGAAGAAGTAGCATCGTTCCTGAGCGTTCAGCAGCACGTTGAACTTGGCACGCTCAACGTTAACGTTCGACAGCACGGTACGTGTGCCGACGGCTTAAGAACATCAAACACATCCATGCCCGAGGCAGGATTCGAACCTGCGACCGTAGCGGTCGCGAGGTTCCAGACTGAAGCGCCTAGAACCGCTCGACCACAACGGCCGGCTGGTACGTGGTGTCCCCGACTGAAGCTGGGCGAGAGGTGCCGTTTCACCTGGCAGTCGACTTGGAAGTGTTGGCGAATGTTGTGGGACTCCACCGTGACAACTACGTGTACCACACACCGAGCGTTGTCATCAGTTGCAGTGTAGCAGCTAGCAACGCTGCTTTCCAGGAAATTTTGAGGTACTTCTGTTGGAGTAATTATTGCTGAGTTGAAAGTGTAGGTCTGTTAGAACTATCTTCAGGATATGTTGTAATTTGATCAATATTTTAATAGGCAATACAGAAAAAACAGCAGTCGATCACGAAATCCGTAGTTTTATTACAGCAGATCTAGATATCAACTATTACATAGTCGTCTTCAGTGCCAAAAATTACAAAACATTATAATAAGGAACACATATAAGATAGTTAACAACTGATCGTAAGTGAAACTATAAACAGCACACATTTACATACTATATAACAAGAGACATTACTCCATAGCGTCACGTAGTAAACTTTACTGTTGATGTGGAGCATACAGATGTCCAACAAGAACTGAAGCCGTTGCTTACATGGTTGAATAGGAAGAAAATGTGACGTCAGACACTTACGGTGCCCTCTGTTGAGACACCGGTGAATAGTTAAATAATAGCGAAGCTACATAATTTTTAATAATGTTTTTAAAACTGTGTTGTACAATAAGACCACAAGTAACGGTAAAATCACAGAAAATAAAGCACATATTTGGAGCCGTAAGTATTATCCGCTCAATAACAGCAAGTACTGGATGGTATGTACTGTATTTGTGCATTAGAAGCTAATGGAAAGAGATCTATTTACAGTTCCATACAACAGCGAAAAGTACAGTGTTAAAATAAGGTACCAAAATAATTAAACTGTAAAGGAATGAAAATTGTTCAGTAAAACATTGTATGCCCTCTCTGGGTATAAATTAAAACTATATAGATCGTAAAAATAGGTTAGCGCCATCTCTGTACTTGCAGTATAAACATGTGGAATAATACAGCATTACAGTGTCGAAAGGTATGAAGATAGCCCTTGGTGCATAAAAAAAGAAGACATAAGTAAAATAAAAGAACGAGAAGAGTGGAATAAAACATGACGTGTCCTCTCTGGACATAAATAAAAATCATACAGATCGTAAAATTTCATTAGCGCTCTCTCCGGGCTTACAGTATAAACATGTGGAATAAAACCGCATTACAATGTCGAAGAAGCAAACAAAAATATGAATATTGTGTAGAACGATAAAAGAGCATTGATATAAAGTATGATGTATATGCTCGAAAAGGCCAAACCACTCACGGACACGATATATAATACGAATGTGAGCCATATTGTGGCGATAGCTGCACTCCTGTTAATACAATAAGCATTTTTATTTTTCGTATGGCTAGGGCCCCCCGTCGGGCAGACTGTTCGCCGAGTGCCGGTCTCTCAATTTGACGCCACTTCGGCGACCTGCAGTCGATGAGGACGAAAGGATGATGATGAGCACACCACAACACCCAGTCCCTGGGCGGGGAAAATTCCCCGACCCAGCCGGGAATCGAATCCGGGCCCAGAGGATTGACAATCCGTCACGCTGACCATTTTTTTAAAATTCATTTTGTTTGTTTTCGTTTGTTGTATCTGCTCGGGGCGGACGTCGAAAGGCACCCGTTTCAGTTCGTTGTTGATCCATTAACTCAGTTTTTTTTTATTACAGAGGGGAGCTAGCCCTCTGACCGAACACGCTGAGTTACCGTGCCGGCTATACCATTCAGCTACCGGGTGCGGACACATTAAGCATTGGAATAACGGGACGGATTCTGTTGTGGTCTATTTACGTTTTTTTATTACGTAACTTCACTGTTATTTAAGTATTCACCGATGCCTCAACAGACGGCAACACACGTCTCTGGCGACACATATACTTCCCGTTCAACTATGTAAGCAGCGGCTTCATGTTATACTCCTGTATGCCGTACAACAACAAATATTGTTAACTACGTGACACTTTGGACTAATGTCACCTGTTGTTATATGGTATGTTTCTGTGTGGTGTTTGTATTTACACTTACTATATGTCGTTAACTATCTTAAATTTGGTCCTGGTTATTTTGTTGTGTGATTTTAGCATTAAAGATGACTACGTACAAATGTACATCTGTTGTAATAAAACGACTGATTTCGCGGATGTTGTTGTTATTTTCTCCATTGTTTATATTCAACGATCACTGCACACAGCGGGATCATACGCATTCCACTCTAATTAGTATTTTAACTGTCCTTGGCGCTGATTTTTATTGTATGCTTAAGAAACATTGTTTTCCACATATTTTGGAACATGGTACACTTAACGAACGCTGTAGTACGACTCCTCTATCGCTCTGTGACAAAGAATATGGAAAAGATTAAGGCGAAACAGAGAAAGTTCTTATTTCTGACACCTGTAAACAATCATGACCATTCATGACACCTATTTGGCGCTGCTGCTACGGTCGCAGGTTCGAACCCTGCCTCGGGCATGGATGTGTGTGATCTCCTTAGCTAGGATTAAGTAGTTCTGAGTCTAGGGGACTGATGACCTCAGATGTTAAGTTCCATAGCGCTTAGAACCTTTTGAACCTATTAGGCGGAGTGAGTCCAGCCATCCGTCACCCTTACAACTGCTTGACTCTAGGGACATACTAAATTAGATATCTTAATGTCTGTGGAGGGATGGCGGTCCATTATTCCTCAAGAGACGAAACCGTAGAAGGTAGCGAAGTCGACGTTATAATTCATCCCAAAGGGTCTATGGGCAGGTCAGTGTATATCAAGACTATTATTCTTCACAAACCACTGCCTCATATACTTTTCTTTATGGCAGGGTGCACTGTCATGCTGATAAACAATATTGTCTTCATATCTTTCAGCATTCAGCGTTTCTTAAATGCTTAACCCCGAAAAACACCCCTATACCGTAACACCGCCTCTTCCATACTTCATTCTGTTGGCACAAAACATGATAGCAGGTAGCGTTCTCCAGGTATTCGCCAAACCCAAACCCCTCCATCGAACTGCCACAGAGTACAGCGTGATCCATCACTCCAAATCACTCATTTCAAGGCATTCACTGTCCAGTGGCGCCGCCCTTTACAAAACGGCTGGTGCCGCTTATCACTGACTCCAGAAATGAGGCTCTGCTCGCCCATTCTGTCCAAATGCTTTTAGCTCTATATGTACAGTTATCGAACTGCTGGTAGCATTATGGAACTCAAGAGTGATTCCTTCTGCTGGTTATATATGATTTTTGCAACCGTCCTCCGCAACAGTCCCTGTCCGTCAGTATATGAGAGCTGACTGGTCTTTGTTTAGCTGCGCTTCTTTATTCGCGTTTCCAATGCGCAGTCACTTGGCCATCCTTAGAAGTGTCGAAAAGTCCCTGACAGATTTGTTACTCAGGTTACATCCAATTGGCAGTCCACGCTAGCCTTCACAGAGCTCTTCTGACGGACTCATCGTGATACTACTGCTTCTCTACTGCCACCACAATACTCCTGCCTCCTTTTATACTGGCGGGTCCGCTTATTGCGACATCTGGTGGTCAGTTCCGCATTACATAAGGGTGTCCAGATACTTTTTAACCGGCCAGTGTATCAAGCAGGTGAATTGGCTGTAACTTCACACTACCACGACAGCTTTTTACGATGTGGATGGAAACTGCGTTCTTCTACGGGAACATATAATGAAACCTGTTACGTTTCCTCATCTACTGCTTTCCATTTGCCACAGTTTCCTTCTTGTGTGGCACCCCTACCAAACAGCGGTCTCCGGCTCACAAAGGTCTCCATACGAATCTCAATGAATTTTCCTTTAAACAAAACAGCAAATTCGTTTTCCTGACATTGGCTATTCGCTGCCTCTCTTTCTCCCAACCGCCTCTAATAAGCTCGTTGTCGATGGGACATTAAATCCTAATTTTCCTTCCTTCCATCTGTCACCCCTAGAGAGTTAATGTACATTGTTATGCTATTTTTAACATCTGAAAGGAACTACGAAATAAAGAAAGTTCTTGTCGAAAATGTTTGTTCCTCACTCCCTGCTATATGCTGCTGCCACGTCAGTTCTAACACACGTAAAACTCTTTACTGCTCACATTCTATACTACCATGTTCACTCAAATAGGTGGTTGTAATTAAACCGACAATGTTCAGAGCGCTGCAGTGCGAGATGAATACATTGCAGAACGCTGAAGGGTCATAGGTGCTTTTGTTCTTTGGGGCCCGCAGTGCAAAATATGTTTTCTAATGACATAATTATTTCGAATTTCAACCAGAAGCACTACTCTTTCTATGGTTTTTATTTCATAAATAATTCACGATGAGCCCATTTCGGCATACTTCCATCATCATGTGCTTTATAAATGCGTAAGTAAGTGATGGACTTAATACAATGGCCTGTGACCATAATCAGGAAAGTTATAAAACATGTTTGGGTGTTTTTGGAATTATTAGTTTCTCAAAATCAGGAAAACTACAGTACCTATTCAGATAACAAAATGATAGGCCAAATTAATGAAAAATTGAAGAATAAAATGCCCTAGCAATTAAATCAGATAAAGACTATAGCCTAGTTATCATAAACAAAAATGACTACGCACAAAAAGTTAACGATTTCTTTGCTAGCAAAGGTATCACACAGATCTATGGAAACTCCTCAAACAAATTTGTAGCCCAAACCAAGAAACCCATAAAATCATGTCATACAATACTTACAGAATATGAAGAAAGACATGTATACCCATGGACCCTAGAACACCAAGGCTCCGTGGGCACCCTAAGGTACACAAACAATTTGTTCCTAAACGACTTCTAGTAGACAATATTAACAGCCCCACACACTACATCAGGAAGAAATTAAACAAGCTCCTTAATAAATTTTACACATACAGCATTCTAGAATATTAGCTAAACACTTCAAAGACATAAAAAAGCCTCCAAATGCAAGATTTGTATGTTTCGACATTCCTCACCTACACACGAACCTTCCAATCCAGGAAACAATAGATATCACAGAACAAAACCGATTCAAATGCAAAAAAAACTCAGTACAACGCACCTCAGAAATTTTAAAACTACCAAAACTTGTCTTACGCCAAAATTACTTCGTGTTTCATAATACAATATATACACAAAAAGATGGATTTGCGATGGGATTTAGCATTGCTGGATCCATGGCTGACATATTCCTTGACAGATTGTAAGAAAAATTCTTAGAAACAAAAAACGCAACTAATCAAAAAATCATATACTATTACAGATATGTAAACGGCACTTTAATGCTTATAGAAGATAACCTTACTGACATAGACGAAATATATGAAATATTGAATCAATTACGACCCATAATGAAATTTATCATAGAAAACGAAATTAATAAAACAATTAACTTTGTCGATCTCACTATAAAAAACACTAACAACAACCACTGCTTCAAAATTTACAGAAAGCCGACCACAAAATCCTGTATTATCAATGCGCACTCAAAATTCGTAATACTCAAGTTATAGGTGCGTTCATTAATCAGTGCGCTCACGGAGTATGCTGAAAAAAACTACTGTTCCACTTTTGCCACCAGGTGGAAATATGATGCTGTAAGCTGTCAGAATGTGATGTGGGTGGAGGAAAACGGGAGGAACGATCAAACACGTGATAACGGTGGTTCTATTATGGTTTATTAAGATGTGATCACAAGTTACAACATGTGTTCAGTATGGTCTTCGGACTCAGCAACATACCGCTTCCGTAATACGGCCTGGTCGATAGTTGCTCACAGCATATCCAGCGTAATCAGAGCGATATGTAATTGTATGCTACAGCCCTGGTAATCACAGTCTTTCAGATACCCCCAGAACCAGAAGTTACATGGATTTAGGTCGGCCGGTCGGGGTGGCCAAGCGGTTCTAGGCGCTACAGTCTGGAACCGCGCGACTGCTACGGTCGCAGGTTCGAATCCTGCCTCTGGCATGGATGTGTGTGATGTCCTTAGGTTAGTTAGGTTTAAGTAGTTCTAAGTTCTAGGGGACTGATGACCTTAGAAGTTAAGTCCCATAGTGCTCAGAACAATTTGAACCATTTTGATTTAGGTCGGAGTATCTGGAAGGCCACACATCATGAAGTTGCCTAGAGATGATGTGGTCGTTACTGAAGTTTCCTGGAAGCAACTCTTTCACTTGGGAAGCGACATTTGGTGTCGCACCATTTTGCATAAAAGTAATGGTGTGGACAAAGTAGCGCTCTAACAAAGATGGAATCATGTGCTGTACAAGAAGATCCTCATAACGCTCAGATTTCACTGTACGCCGAACTAGCCCGCGAACTAGCTCGACGAAAAACGGACCGCGAATGAAGGAGTTTGCGAAACCACACAACACAGTCACATAAGCTGAGTGCTGGGGATGTTCCAGCACTACAAGTAGCAGCGTAGAATTCCATACGCGACTGTTCTGTGCATTCACGGCACTGTGCAGAGTAAAATGAGCCTCGCCTGTCCAAAGAAGAGCCCCCCGTCACATGTTATCCATTTCCATGTGTGCCAGAAAATGTGCCAGAAAGCTAACGGCTTCTTTTTGCGCACTGAGATACCAGTGTAAAATGTGCCACAAAATCTTTGAAACTGCTGACGAGGGGGCTGGAGTACTCGCCGCAGACTTTGAGGCGCGTGCTGCATGGTCGGCTATGGCTACACCAACTCCATCAACAGCTGACAATTGAAAGGGCAGCTTCGCTCTCCCTGCTTCTCCACCTGATTTACCTGTTTTTTCAGACTGCTTGATCATATTGCTTAACTTTTTTTTTAATGGGAGCTCTTCGCAGCTGTTTCTGTCGGCGATATTCCTGCAATGCAGTGCTGCTATTCCTGCCGTTCTAAAAAAACAGTTCTATCAGCAGTGAACGGTCTTTCTTATCAACAGCCATTGCGTTTCGTACGGAAATTTTCACCTTCTTAACCGTTTACACCAACAGTCACTTCAAAAAAGAAGCGACACTGGTACTAATGTAAAAAAGGAAGCATTTCACATTCTGACTGCTTACAGCGCCATATTTACAATTGGTAGCAGAAAGTGGGACTTATTCAGCATACTCCACGAGCACACAGATTAATGAACAAATCTATAATGTTTCAACGTCCTGCGATGCATACAGTTCGCGCTCCAGTATTCGGGACCTGATACGTACATTCTCTGGCTAGAGGCTAGCAAAAGTTTAGAGTCAGTGTCATTCTATCCAAAGAAAAGCTACTTTTACTACTGACTAAACAGTTTGAAAATTCACACAATGATTATCAGTTATGGGGGGTTCACTAAGTACTACGCAGTTCGCCAATATTCCATGGTCTAAAACCTTGGAACCTCGACTACATACCACATCAGGTGAAGGTCTTTACTACGTCGAAAGAAAGTCACTTTTTTTAAAATTCTCATTAGCTTCCAGAAATGTTGTTTATACGTGTTCTCATATTTTTCCGAACCAGTCAACTTCTCAACAAGAATAAATTACAACATTTTACAAAATTACGTGAACACCAAAATATAGATCCTCACGAAAGTGAGTCTGAGTTACGACTCCTCGAGATCAGCTCGCGTAAATCTCGCTTCCATTCAGTAGGTACGCACGAATACGCACCGGATAGCCGTCCTTGTCATAGCGCCGTTTCTCGGACGGAAACGTGCGCCGCCCTAGGTCGAATTCGGCCAGCAGACTATCGACGAGGCTCGGCGTGCCAGCTATCCTACTTGTGGTTTTTAGGTGGTTTCTCATATCCCACTAGGTGAATATTGGACCGCTACCCAACACCCACCTCAGATACACGAGTTGCAAAAATTTAGAAAACTCGTGCTCACTTTCACATGAATAACACTACACGCGTCCAATTGGGGTACACATATTCCGTCCCAGAGATAACGGAGCGAAGGCAGGAAGGTCATCCGACCACCCCTTAGATTAATCATTCCAAATCCATTCACAAACATCCCGACCTTGTGCAGATGCAGGACAAAGGAAGAAAAAGAAGAAAATTCAGAACGCACAAATGTTCGTTTCCCTGACTAGTTGGGACACACTGCAGTCAATCTTGTATCTTTACGCGGAAATAGAGCAATGTCCCTCCATAACCAGTCCCCGATTACGGATTTACTACGATCATTTTCAAAACTTACTACTTCTCGAAGAGCAAATAAACTGAAAATTGTCTCATATTTATTGCTTTAAGGACAGAATTAAGGAATTTGCTTCTAGAATGTTTTAACTGGCTGCTTCATATTAATCATTTCATACGACGTATGCGAGTCGCTGCTCAATTCTGCGCCTTGATTCACACGGTAATTTATCATACATTATGAACAGATTTCGACATACATGACGCATTCACTTCCTCGCTCATTCTGACGGCGTCACAAATGAAAACAGGAATGTCAAATAAATGAAAATAGTATTTATATTTTCTAAATTGACACATTATGAATCTTTTACTGTTGTAAATCAAATTCTGTCTTATTAACAATGTAGTAACGAAGTGTTTAGTTTAAGCTCTGTTTCTGATGTATTTGCAGAAACATTATTAATAGGTTCGAATGCCTCAGTTTTGTTTCAAATACAGAACTTAAAATGTTACATTTTGTACTGGGTCTGAAGCGGTTATAATGGACTGTTGTATCCGTATTTTTACGTTAGCCATGCTGAAGTGACTTACAAGGAGGCAGACATTAATTGATACTTGGTACTTACTGGAATTAAGGAAAACATGGAAGAGAGGACCCACGAATATAACTTTCTTTTCACATAACCTGTTTATTTAACAATATATAACCATAACATTTTCTTTAACAAAATGAACAGATTTGCAAAATTCTTTTGACCTTAAACCTTAAGTTGAGCAAGCTCTGGCAAAAGAAAGCTGAAGTGCTGTATTGCAAAACAGCAGACAACATGACAATGATTACAAGACGGCCGGACCTGCAGCCCGCCCGATATCGGATAAAAAAGCAGTGTTTACTACCGCGCTGGACACTGTCTTATTAAATGTTCTTCTGCAACACATGAAAACTATATAAACACCATTGATGTCAAGAGTGATTCAGTTACTCAAAACAGATGGCGTATCTTTTAATTTGAAAGCTGTATGTCGAAAAGTTCGGGGTTAAGATGCGCACCTGTGCTTAAAGGTTAAACAGATTAGGAAACAATGTGACAATGATAAGACTTACTTCAAAGCAACTAACCTCTTAATTTCAATCGACAGCCAATGTGCGACTGGATCCCAACCCGTTCCTTCTGACAATTTCACTTTGACTAAAGCCCTGGTCACAGTTGACTGTTAATATTTTCAAAGTTAAACTGATTGTCAGTTATTAAGACCGCTCTGAAGGAACGTCTTAAAGAATTACTTGTGAACACTTATTACAAGAGAACTCACTCGGATGAACCACAAGATCCAGGTAAAATACATCAATAATGACCCAGTCTTTCAAACACGGAAACGAACATCTTAGTACAACAGGTTGTTCAGATTGTAACTAATGACTAAGAAATGCAATTACAATCAAAGAATTGAACCGATTAACGCCTAAATCTAACCACAAGGTCCCTCTTTTCTTTAACGGCAACCTGTGCCTTAGTACAATTGTTCCGGCTGTATTTACGACATGGAGCTGATTAAGTAGAACATTAATGATCTGGTACTAAAAGAAAGGAAAGGTAATATAATAGCGGGACAAACTTTCAAACGACAACTAGCGTCTTAGTACAATACTACGGCCTATATTTACGACCAAAGAGCCGACCGCGTAAAACTCGGAGGGTCGGGTACAAACCAGAAAATAATAATGAGGGCTGACAGACAATGACACAAATCACCACGAGGATTACAGAATGTTACTCCCCTTTACCAACATGTAGTTCCATGGATCCAAGGTGCGTCGCAGCGGTTACTGAGTGGTGCCGATGAAAGACAGGTAGAAGAGGGCAGGCAGGCCACGAGCGGTCGTCCGACACAAATGTTGCCAACCAACCGACGGGATGTCGGCCTCCTGCTCCTAGTCGACGCTAACCCCTGTGAGGTACTCCGGTATCTTCGCCCTGCGCAGGCCCTCCTTGCGCAGCTCGTGGCTTCGGCTGCTCGGACCTCGTGACCACCTCCTCTTGTCACGACGCTGGCACCAATCAAATGTTCAAATGTGTGTGAAATCTTATGGGACTTAACTGCTAAGGTCATCAGTCCCTAAGCTTACACACTAATTAACCTAAATTATCCTAAGGACAAACACACACAGCCATGCCCGAGGGAGGGCTCGAACCTCCCCCGGGACCAGCCGAACAGTCCATGATTGCAGCGTCCAAGACCGCTCAGCAAATGCCGCGCGGCGCTACCACCAATCCCCTAATTTCGTTCCTCCTTCACGGGCCATCCAACCCCGTATGTTTATCGGCAAGCAAGGACCTTCTAAGGACACAACCTACAGATACCAACTCTTCCCCATAGATATTGGCAATGGGCCAGTGGCGCCAGACAGAACAGTCTACTAATTCAATGGCTACTTGAATGAGAAGTAGCGGCTCCAAGTTCTGCAAAGCCGAAAACGGCCGGGAGAGCGGTGTACTGACGTCACGCCCTCCAGACGCCATCCAAATGTCGCCATTGGCCCACGATGACATGCGGTCCCCATTAGCCCGTCTGTGCCCAAATGGTAGCACTGGGTGGACAAAATAATCGCCAATTTAACACTTCATACATTAACCTGAGATGTTACTAATATGTAGCTTGGATAGCACTACATGCAATCTAGTCTGCTCAGAGTTATTGGAACCGTAAAAAATTGTGATACCATCTTCACTGTACGTTGCTTTGACTTTCAGAGGAAGACAGTGGACCATTATCTAGCTGTCAGGGCCATAACCAGAAGGTGACGCTCACTCTTAATGTGATATTGGAACATCTGCATCTACACTACAAGAATACTTACGGTGTATAGCGGAGAGAACTTCTGATATCATTGCTCTTCACCCCCCCTCCCCCCCCCCCCACCCACTCCGCCCTTTTCACTGCTCAGCACACGAGTGGTGCTCGGGTAGGATGATGGTCGGTAAAGCTCCATATTTCCTGATATTCTCGTAGTAACCATTTCTCAGGAAGTGTGCGCAGTGATTTATAACCCGACTATTCCTGGAACTTAGCCTATTCTCGAAATTCGATGCACAACGTCTCTCTTGTAGCGTCTACTACTATGGTTGGAGTTTATTTTTGTTCTGCGCACCTGCGCACTTATTCCCCGACAACCAGCGAGCGTTCAGTAGTGTTCTGAGAGCGTTGCTGTGAGTGTCGTGTTCAATACATTAAGCGTGGTCGTAGCGAATTAATAAGTAAATTTTTATTTCCTTTGATGCGAGTTGTCATACTTAATGGTGGTGGTGTTAAGTGACAAATTCTACACAAGTAAGTGGCGTAAGGCGGCCGGAGTGGCCGTGCGGTTCCAGGCGCTACAGTCTGAAACAGAGCGACCGCTACGGTCGCAGGTTCGAATCCTGCCTCGGGCATGGATGAGTGTGATGTCCATAGGTTAGTTAGGTTTAATTAGTTCTAAGTTCTAGGCGACTGATGACCTCAGAAGTTAAGTCGCATAGTGCTCAGAGCCATTTTTTAAGTGACGTACATAATTCGCAGGATACACGCTGTCATGAGGTGTAATGCACGTGTATGCGCATATCTACATCTACATCTACATTGATACTCCGCAAGCCACCCAACGGTGTGTGGCGAAGGGCACTGTACGTGCCACTGTCATTACCTCCCTTTCCTGTTCCAGTCGCGTATGGTTCGCGGGAAGAACGACTGTCTGAAAGCCTCCGTGCGCGCTCTAATCTCTCTAATTTTACATTCGTGATCTCCTCGGGAAGTATAAGTAGGGGGAAGCAATATATTCGATACCTCATCCAGAAACGCACCCTCTCGAAACCTGGCGAGCAAGCTACACCGCGATGCAGAGCGCCTCCCTTGCAGAGTCTGCCACTTGAGTTTATTAAACATCTCCGTAACGCTATCACGGTTACCAAATAACCCAGTGACGAAACGCGCCGCTCTTCTTTGGATCTTCTCTGTCTCCTCCGTCAACCCGACCTGGTACGGATCCCAATTGTCGTTTGGAACCGGCAACAATACATTCCCCCACCGTATCTCGACCTACGCGTACCGCCATCGTTCGTGAATGGGACCATTGCACAGCGTCTCCAGGACGCCCCAACATTTCTTAAGCGATTTCGTGATGAAAAGTGCCACTCTTCGTTGGATCTATATCTTCTGTTGTCCAGATTTCGAGATTTATCTGAAATACTGAAGAATGAGTAGAGCACGTGTTTGCTTGCATTTCCTAAAAATTCACCCAGTGACTCTCAATATGGTAACAGCTTTTCCGACGATTTGTTTTATCTGGTCATTCCAGGGTGGTTACTCGAAAGTGTTTTATAACTGTTACAATTTAGAGCGATCTGTCTAAAATAGCGAAATCTAACAGTAACTCGGCACCGCCCTTCAACTGTTACTAAGACAGTACTTCGACTTGCAAACACTTGTCTCATGCTGATAAGTGGAAATATGCTGCATTAGATGTTCCTCTACATCAAGTCATATTTTTGATGCTTCGACTGTCGTCTATCCGGATTGCGTCCATTTCCGTCTGGGCTGGTACACATATGGTATCATGTTCACCTGCTTACGACTTGTACACCCTTACCTGAGCTCGACATTCACATGCTGTGAGTAAATTTATCACTGCACAGACAGTTCTTGATGCAATGAAATAAATTCTGATGTCAGCCGCAGTTGGACATTGAAATGATTTCAAAGGCGACATGTGACAATAAGAAAGCGATCTCGGAGAGGCGAAGCGATTGAGGCGAGAGCTCGCGTAAAGCGGGGAATCTGCGTTCGAGTGCCAGCCCGGCAAAAATTTTCCCTTGTCGTCAATGAATTCATTTCAGTTCCCAATTGCCCTCGATACTCATCATTTACGAGGTCTGTTCAAAAAATTTCGGAACTTTGTACGCAAAGTTTTTCTACGCTTACCTTTTACTTACTGTGGATGGTCTCCTTCAAAATACTCTCCTCCGCAATTGGTACACCACTCCTAACGCCGTTTCCACTTCCGGAAGCAGTCTTGGTACGCCTCTTGCTGGATCGCGAGAAGCACCGTCTGCGCATTTTGTTTCATCTCGTCTATCATTGCAAATTTTCACCCTTTCAGTGGGGTTTTCAGCTTTGGAAATAAAAAAAAGTTCGCAGGGGTCAGGCCTGGAGAGTACGGAAGGTGAAGCAGCAGTGATTTCGTTTTTTGTGCAGTACTCACGCACCAGCAGGGATGAATGTGCTGGTGCGTTATCATGATGCAAGAGCCATGAATTGTCTCGCCACATTTCCGGCCGTGTCCTTCTCACATTTTCTCACAGGCGTCGCAACACGCCCTAGAGTACCATCATTTATCATTTTGCCTCTGTAGTACGAATTCATCATGAACTAATCCTTCAAATTCAAAGAAATCTGTCAGCATGGCTTTGACATTTGACCTGACCTGACAAGTGTTTTTCGTTCTTAGAGGAACTATCCCGACCCATTGTGAAGATTGATCTTTGGTCACAACATAATAACCGAAAAACCAACATCTCATCACCATTTACGATTCGCTTAAGGAACATCTGGTTCTCATATGCGCTATCCAAAAGCTCTTCACAGATTGCGAGACGAGGGACTTTCTGGTCCTGACTCATGAGCCGTGGGACTAATTTGACAGGGAAACAACGCATTCCAAGATGCTGTGTCTGGATGTCATGACATGATCCAAGTGAAATGTTACATTCTTCTGCAATCAATCGGACAGTGAGTTTTCAATTGGTACGCACAATTTCGTTGACCTTCGTAACATGAGCGTCGTCGTAGATGTCGAAGTGCGTCCTAAACGAGAGTCGTGAATCGTTCGTAGCACCGAGTGCAGCTTAACCACTCAACAGCGTAGGTTTCCTGCATCATTTGGTGTGTCTCATTTGGTGTGTCTCCGTGAAGGATTTCTTGGAATTCACCCAAAATTAATACAGACGCGTTGTTCCTCTAACTCCGTCCTCCCGAAATTCACAAACTGTGAGACACAACGTTCTACTCAATACAGCACCGAACAATAACTGACATTCAACAATGAAACTTTCAGCAGTTACACCTTAAACACAGGCATGTGCAGGGATATCAACAGCATTTCATTCCAACTCACTATTAGCGCGAAATTTTTGAGCAGACATCGTATGTGAGGTGTAATCAAAACGAACGGGCACGTTTTAATTTCGCAGTCTTTAGTAGATACACGTGTTCCTGATGTACGTCTGTGTTTTCAGCTGTTTTGAATACTTAGGTTATTGTTGACAGTCGAAAATGTTACACGTGTTTTCGAGTGCTCGGCAAATTTTTACTTTTGAAAAAGATAGGTCAAAGAATTTGCATTAAACTTTTGGCGAATCCACTATGAGTAAGGCACGACTTTAGGAGTTGTACAAACGTTTCAAAGAGTGTGGAGAAGAGGTTGACAACTGCCCTGGGCGCATTAGCACATCTTACTGTCGACGATGTGGAAGAACTAAGGAAAATGGTTCTGGGAAATCGCCGAATCACCATCAGAAAAGTTGTTGATGATTTCGGCATATCCTTTGGCTCTTGCCAAGCAATTCTTTCGTATGTTTGGGCTTGGAACAAGTAGCAGCAAAGTTTATTCCGAAATTGTTGAACTTCAACCTAAAAGGACGTCGCGAAGACATCACTCAGGAACTACTGAATGAAGTCGACAACGATCCAGAACTTCTAAGGATTATAACTGGTGACGAAACATGGGTATACGGGTAAGATGGCGAAAACACGGTTCAATCGTCCTAATGGAAACTACCTGAAGGGCCAACACCGAAAACAATTCGAGAAGTTCGATAACATATGAAGGTTGTTCTCACTGTTTTCATAGATTTTAATGCGAGAGTGCATCGAAAGTTTCTGCTTACCGCTGAAGGTCAATAAGGAATACTATCTGGAAGTTTCGGGCCGTTAGCGTGAAGCAGTCCTAAGTATACGACCAGAAACCGTTATGTTGCGTCAGCAACCGTACTCGGCGGACGTGGCCCCGTGTGGCTTCTTTCTGCCCCAAGGCTGAGGAGCACAATGAAAGGACGTCGTTTTGTCAGCATTGATGATATAAAAGCAGAATCGGTACAAGAACTGAACACTATAACGGAAAGTGAGTTCCAAAAGAGCTTCCAAGACTGGAAAAAGGGCTGGTAGAAGTGTATTATATTTGGGGGTGAATACTTTCAAGATTCTTTAAGGAAAACAAAAATTCCCGTTACTTTTTGATGACATCTCGTATATATGATCACACCATACATATATAATCAGTGTAGTTCCCTTTGGGTACGCGTCTTTGCGTAATCCGGAAAGCAGCAAATTTTCGCTTTTATGTTTATACAATATTCATTATTCCTGTTGATGGGAACAGACTATCGTCAAAGAGAGCGCACATATATCCTGCATAGCTCTTTACGCTCAATCCAGAGAGAATATTCGATTGTAGGATATTTAGCGCCCAAAAATGAGAGAAGTATCAGCAGTATTGCCAATTCGCGGCAGTCTGTGTGAAGTGAACGAAGCATCTGATTCCACGTCAGTCACTTAGGCAGCGGAATCGGAAATGGGATTTTTTTGCCCAAAAAAAGATAATAAATAAATAATCGAGTGCCATTGACTGCTGTGAATATCGGATAAATAATGAAGTGCGGTGTAATTGTTGATGAATAATTAGGACAATTAACATATGGAATTGGCGGCTTCATTGACGTGGCCGGTGCCTCAATTAGCACCGAATGCCGGTAACACCAGCCGACTGGTGGTGGGGGGATGTAGGGATATATACTGGTGGGGGGGGGACGGGGGGGGGGGGGAAGGGGGCGTGGCGTACGGATGGAGCGGGAAGGGGTGAAACAGATCTGGCATCCGACACACGACATTGGGCGTGTTAGCAGTTGCGAGCTAGAGCCCGGTTGCCACCAGCTCGCGTAGACCGTCACATGTTTTCTTGTGTAGAGCCTCTTACATTCAGGGTTATGTTTATGCGTTATTACAGTGAGTGTTCAGTGTACACGGAAAAACATCCTAGTGAATCAGAGTCGAATCTGGACTCTTGATGCTACTAGAGGCAGTAACCAAAGAATACAGAAATTCTTGAATAATCTCTTCACGTAGCAATGAGGCCTTGAAGCGTAACATAAAATTACGTTCAAGATAGGAGAAAGAAAATTTTAATCTGTTTATTGCAGATTGATTTCAGTTACTGCGTAACTGTCTTCAGTGCAGTTATGTCCAAGTCATAAAGTAAAATCGCACATGGTACCACATTGCCACTAAAGATAACAAACCGTTAGCAACTTGTTATTTGTAATGCCAGTGTCGGACCATTGCCATTTGAATTACGATTAGCCATCTTGGCTTGGACATAAATGCACTGAAGACAGGTACACTGCAGCTGAAATCTATCTGCAACATGTAAGGTGCCTCTTACGTGAGGAAGAAATTTTTACCAATTTTAATAGATTATTGTCTCTTATTGATGTATTCACGATAGTTAGGAAGTGCTGTAGTCCGTAGCCGGCCATGAGTCGGAGAGCATTTCCCACGCTGGCTGGCTAGGTGACGAAGCGACCATATGTCGCGCGTAAAGGGGTAGGGCTCGGCTCTGGACCGTAGCAACAAGCGTCAGCCTGGGAAATATACATGACGGGAAGTACCGCCATCTTGGCGCCAAAGTCAAAGATTTTGTTTATTTATATTTAATAATTAAAGTCATTTATGACAACATGAATACTAGGAGGAGCCTCTGGATGTTTAAAACTATTTATCATAATTTTGCCTCGTTAAAATTCACACCCGTTCATTAACAAATGCATATCTTAGTAAGTACGAACTTGATCGGAAATCCACGAACTCTGAGGAAACTAGTAAGAGATACGGACTGTGCGCCAAAGTCGGCAGTCGGCGTTAAGGGCTCTTCCTGTCTTGTTCGATAGTAGCCATGCTCTCGGTTACGAATAGTTTGTGACATGAGTGTTTCATTATTGATCTAATAGGAATAAAAGTGCTATTACGGCATTCTGAATGTTAATTTCGAGTAAATAGATATCCCAAAGTTGACTGACAGCAATTTCAGATAATTAGCTTCCACCGACAGAGACATCCAATGCGCCAATGAAGAATCTGCACCGCGCACAGGTAGGAAGAAATCCGATGACACGACCCACCAGGGCGAATCAAGAAATGTCCGAGTTACAAATGTCCGACTTACAAATGTCCGACTTACACTCGCAAATTCCGGGTGGAAATGCTGACCAGGTATACTGCACGTCACATATACCACCCTCTACGGACTCGCGGCTAAGCTTAGTAATAACAGTATCAGTTTAGAAGCGAGAGGATCTTGCAGACCGAAGCTGCCCTTCCTATCTTTGATCTCATTAATGCGGTCCTCGATCACGCAGTTCCCAGTGCAAGCAAACCCTAATAAAACTACGTTATGACAATACCTTCAGTCTACCTTTAGGGAAGAAGAGACTCATAAAATACTGGGTGATCAAAAAGTCAGTATAAATTTGAAAACTGAATAAATCACGGAACAATGTAGACAGAGAGGTACAAATTGACACACATGCTTGGAATCACATGGGGTTTTATTAGAACCAAAAAAATACAAAAGTTAAAAAATGTCTGACAGATGGCGCTTCATCTGATCAGAATAGCAATAATTAGCATAACAAAGTAAGACAAAGCAAAGATGATGTTCTTTACAGGAAATGCTCAATATGTCCACCATAATTCCTCAACAATAGCTGTAGTCGAGGAATAATTTTGTGAACAGCACTATAAAGCATGCCCGGAGTTATGGTGAGGCATTGGTGTCGAATGTTTTCTTTCAGCATCACTAGAAATGTCGGTCGATCACGATACAATTGCGACTTCAGGTAACCCCAACGCCTTTAATCGCACGGACTGAGGTCTGGAGACCTGGGAGGCCAAGCATGACGAAAATGGCGGCTGAACACACGATCATCACCAAACGACGCGCGCAAGAGATCTTTCACGCGTCTAGCAATATGGGGTGGAGCGCCATCCTGCATAAACATCGTACGTTCCAGCAGGTGCTTATCAGCCAGGCTGGGGATGATGCGATTCTGTAACATATCGGTGTACCTCTCACCCGTCACGGTAGCAGTTACTGACGTTTTGCTGTCCAGCGCCATCTGTTGGACATTTTGCGAATTTTTTTTTTTGTTCTAATAAAACCCCATGTCATTTCAAGCATGTGTGTCAATTTTTACCTCTCTATCTACATTATTCCGTGGTTTTTTATGTTTTCAAATTTATACTGACTTTTTGATCACACGGTACATGTTGCCGTGGCTTAGGATGGGGAACTTACCAGACGTTTCCAGAATGAGGTTTTCACTCTGCAGCGGAGTGTGCGCTGATATGAAACTTCCTGGCAGATTAAAACTGTGTGCCCGACCGAGACTCGAACTCGGGACCTTTGCCTTTCGCGGGCAAGTGCTCTTTCATCTGAGCTACCGAAGCACGACTCACGCCCGGTACTCACAGCTTTACTTCTGCCAGTACCTCGTCTCCTACCTTCCAAACTTTACAGAAGCTCTCCTGCGAACCTTGCAGAACTAGCACTCCTGAAAGAAAGGATATTGCGGAGACATGGCTTAGCCACAGCCTGGGGGATGTTTCCAGAATGAGATTTTCACTCTGCAGCGGAGTGTGCGCTGATATGAAACTTCCTGGCAGATTAAAACTGTGTGCCCGACCGAAACTCGAACTCGGGACCTTTGCCTTTCGCGGGCAAGTGCTCTTTCATCTGAGCTACCGAAGCACGACTCACGCCCGGTACTCACAGCTTTACTTCTGCCAGTACCTCGTCTCCTACCTTCCAAACTTTACAGAAGCTCTCCTAAGCCATGTCTCCGCAATATACACACATACATAACAGTATAAATACAACAGACACCAGTCATTATTAAATCTGAGAACAGTTGAAATATAATCACAGCTACAATTCGCCAAAAAGTTATGTCCAAATGTGACAGCCATTTAATGGCAGCAGGGCTGACCTCCACGAAGTCTCACCATAGAATCTTCGCAGTGGGCAATCTTGCACTAGATGTCGTAACGTTTGTTCATCAGTTTCACAGTCACACATTGGGTTATCATTGGCGCCCCATTTGTACAGCAAGGATTTAGTTCTCGCGTGTGCAGTTCTCACACGGTTAAGCTGGCACCAGATTTTAGGAGGAAGCTGCATTCCTGGGAGTCGTTGGCGGGGGTCCTCTATATTCTGTCGGTTAATGTCACTATTGTTCCACTTGGTTTTCCAGGATTTGTAGCAGTCATAGGTATTTCCTTGGGCAAGTGTTCTGTCTTCCCATATTGGCGCTCTTGATTTATGGCGATGTCGACAGCGCTCATCTAGTACTTGGTGTATCGGTAGCACTCTTGCCTTATCTGCATGATTTATTTTTTGCCATTCCTGAATTGTTGCCTGCTGTCTACGGATTTCAGGCGGAGTGATGTTTGAGAGGTGTTGACTTTAGTGTCCCTGTTGTTGTCCTCATGGCTTCATTGATCTGGGCGTCAATCTTCTTTACATGGACACTCCTACTCCACACAGGGGCACAGTACTCTGCCACGGAATAGACGTGTGATATTGCTGCAGCACGTAGTGTATTTGCATCCGCTCCCCATGTGGTACCTGCTAATCTCTGGATGATGTTATTTCGGGTTTTCAATTTCTGGCTAGTTAGTTCGAGGTGTTTCTTGAAGGTAAGTGACCTGTCAAGAGTTATGCCTAAAGATTTGGGAAATTTGTTATGTTTAATTCGTTTTCCGCAGAAAGTAATGCCTCCATTGGTAATGCTGACACACTCATTCACCAGTTGGGGTACTAAAAGGTGTGTGTGCACAGAGTTTCTCGCCCCCTAACAAAAGACCGTACAGAGTAACGAAGGATTATCCATACGTAATTTCTTGCTCGTTGTTGTTGAACGTCATCACAAGCGATGAAATATGGGCTCATCACTTCGAAACGGAAACAAAACGGTAATCCTTGCCGTGGCGGCACACCAGCTCTCTTTCGAAGAAAAAGTTCAAAGCCGCGCCCTCAGCTGCCGTGGTCATGGCGACCGTCTTTTGGGACTTAAAGAGGTCATTCTGTTTGATGTTCTCATGGGGCCACGATTAACTCTAAACTGTACTGTGCTGCACTCACGAAATTGAAGAAACGACTTTAGCTTGTAAGAAACCATCTTTCATCTTCCTACCACCACAGAGGCCATGCGAGCTATGGCAATCCTAGTCCCCACTTTTGGGTTTTTCCGGTGACGTTGCTCATCTCTGCACCTGGCTGGCAGAAACAGTCACTGTGGCCCGCCCTGAGCGCCGGGCCGGGTAGCGTTCAGCCGCACGTCAAATACGCCTTATCTCGTAGCAATTCTGTGCGGACAATTATCTCGCCTAAATACGCCTAACGTTGGAAGTATTATGAACTTCTCGCTCTCGCGCTGACTAAACGACCCCGTGACGAATTGCTCCATGCTTTTGGATCTTTTCTCTTCAACTTAGAGTTCCATATATGTACAATACTCTAGAATCGTTGGAACGAATTTTTTGTAATCTGCTTTTATCATGGAAGAATTACATTTCTATCAGATTCTTCCACTGAATCTCAGCCAGACATATGCTTTTCCTACTGCTTGTTTTACGTGGTCTTGCCACTTGCGGTAGCTCTAGATCGGTACTTGTAACTCTTTTGCAGTTGTCGCTACTTCTATTGTTTTATGGCCATTAGCGTGTTCACCCATTATTTGCAATACGTTACATTTTGCACCAATCGTCAACCCCCTGCACGGCTTCTTGCAACATGAGAAAATGCAACCCTATGTGGGTCTTTGTCAGGGCTGCATTTTAGATACAGGACTCACACCTGTGCTTGTTGTGCCCCTTAACTAGAAGATAATAAGCAACCTTTATTAAAATACCACCGAATAGAGCTTCCTTCACACAAATGTGTGGAATATAAAATACTATGTGACTACAGTTTTCACTGCAGTACAAATAACAGTGGATACTTGAAAACACCCGAAGGCGCGAAATTAGCCAGCAACTAAAGCATGAAACCAAGTGACTATTTTTAAAATGAGAAGGGCCTATGCAGGACAATGACTTACATTAAGAAATTCGTAGCAACTGTCGACCAATGTATACGAAAACATACGATGATGAGATCGAGACGCAGTTATGAAAATTCTTTTTGAAAATAATCAATGGTAACATGCGAACTACCTGGTGCTACAGTAACAGATCTGAATTAGAAACTACAGAAAATTCAATTACTATATGAGACATAATAACGTGCTCGAAAACCAGATGTACTGCAAATTTGACACTGGTCAAACTGTTACTGTGCTTCCACCGAATCTGTCCTTTAAGCCCTCAACATATCGTTAGATGAAAAACTTAAAACTAACATTTGGATAATCTATCTGACTGCGTATTTGAATATGAAAAACTACAGGAGCAAATGAAACTGTAACGTTGAATACCTAAGCTATCTGAGTGCGTTTTTTAATAAGAATTTACAGGTGATACAGAGTCTGGCTTGTGCAACGGAATTTATTGGATTAGAGTACATGACATGTGGTGTGTCAGTGTCTCAGTTTTGGCCATATGTTTTGCACTCACCTCTTTAGATGACTGCATTTTTCCACATGGTTTACAGAAATTCACAACAGCATGCAGCAGCAGCGGTTAAAGCGGATTTTTACTAGAGTATATATGAATATGGTAACTGCTCTCGAAAGAACAAATATCATTGATGACCGTGCAGATTCTCTAGAATAAATGATAATTGATTGAAACCCTCAGCTGCCGACAGGTGTTGTTGATATACCTCGATAGGGTCAGCTGAAAATATGTGCCCCGACCGGGACTCGAACCCGGCATCTGCTTACATGAAAGACGCTCTCTCCATCTGAGCCACCGAGGACACACGTAGACAGCGCGACTGCAGGGACTTATCGCTTGCACGCTTCCCGTGAGACCCACATTCCCAACTGTCCACAATATACGTAATGTATATCTATTAGGTACATTACGTATGCAGATTGTGGACAGCTGGGAATGTGGGTCTCATGGGAAGCTGCAGCGGCGTGTTGCAACACATGTGGCAAGTGTTTTTATCAGGTGCAGTTTGTTTGTTTTGTCGTGATCTATGGAAACTCGCGTAAGTTGTGGCGTCCGCTATTACACTCCGAGCGCCTACGAATTTTAGGGAGGCTGCTCGTTCACTGATAGTGCAAGACAGGCTATCGGTGGGAACTTCAAATTTGACAGCTGTTCCATTACGCAAACTGTGTTTACATTCGGTAAATCGTCGTATTATCGCATCCTGGTGACCAAGTGCGAATTTTCTTGGTTTTCCATTTATAACTGAGCATATTTTCAGCCTGTTCCATTAATATTTACGAAATTATTGACGGAACTTTTATTTTGTATTTCGTATTATTTCGGAGTTCGACGCCAAACTCTGACATGTTTACTTCCATTAACTTTGGAAGTAAAACAGGTTATTTTAAGTTTGCGTAATTAAAATTCGCAGTCAAAATTACGTAGAGTAAGTCCCTTAGAACGGTTTTCTTCAGACTTTTCACCATATGTAAAAGTAAGCACGCTTGACTTTAATATATGAAATACTGATTTTGCTCAAAAATTGGGGAATTCCACACCCGGTCATGAAGGCTGTCCCAGAAAATCAAATGTACACGAGCAAGCTGGGTACACGATCTGTCTCACGGATCTCAGAAATGCAAGGACGCACTATCCATTACAGGACACCTCATGTATTTCAATATGTTTTAGGCAGTTTTCATGTTGGTGACTGACTTACTTAAATATACATTTGCACGAAATCTTACGATAGTAGGCAAGGCAACCTTTACGTGAACCACAATGAGCCCAGGTAATTATTGACTAAATCACGTAAGAAAGTTATTCACTGCGGATACGGAAAAGAATCGACGGATCTAAATAGCTACGTTTCGGTCAACACGAAATGTGCTATTTAGCAGAAGAAACAGGACTTAAATATGTGTTTTAAGTGTGAAGATGACAGCAACAAGGTAGATTAGTGACGGAATCGATGTATACATCTTTGAGCCTCTGTCTGGTACAGCAAGTGGCATGTCGCCTTAGTCAAAAACCCCATGTCCAGTACGACCGTGTGGCCATCTGAGTGATTGAATGGAAAGGTCCCTGTAATTTCACACAGCTCGGCTTTCTATTATTTACAAAATACAGTGTATGAAAATAAATTATTTCGCGTCGGTAGTTTTATATTAAGCTGCACAGATCCTCTGACAGAAGTTCGTTTTTGGCTCAAATGGTTCAAATGGCTCTGAGCACTATGCGACTTAACTTCTGAGGTCATAAGTCGCCTAGAACTTAGAACTAATTAAAACTAACTAACCTAAGGACATCATACACATCCATGCCCGAGGCAGGATTCGAACCTGCTACCGTAGCGGTCGCTCGGTTCCAGACAGTTCGTTTTTGTTTGGTAGCGGCTTCATAATATAGCTCGAAATATGATCTATGGTCCTGAACAGAAGATCTTTAGAGCTTCCTGACTGTACGTCTGTATGTTGTTCTTTTACGCATTTTGGCCGTATGTGTGACACTTATTGTGAATTCATTTCTAAATATTCTTCTTGAATTGCACGAAGGCGGCCGTCGCAAAAGTCCCTACCTGAAGCTTGTCACATATCCTCTTTCCATGAGAAGAGCTGGACATTGGCCTGACTTTACGCCAGCACCTCTCCTCACCTAGATTGCCCTATAATCATTATGAAATATCTTCCGCCACCGAGATTCGAACCAGCTGCCTCGGAATCTAGCCTCAACTGGGAAACCTAAGTGGAGGTCTCTAAACCAACCTAACCTCAAGATCGCTTGTACCAAGCGGTCACTGGGGGACAGACGCAATGCTTCACCCTTTTTGTGTGCGACTTGAATCTTTACACTTTTCAACAGTGTATGCTATAGTTAAGATGTGATCAATAAGTCTTGAAGAAACTATTTACAGCAGCACTAATTCAGTTACAATACTCAAAACTAAGAACAGTAACAATAAAAGGGATGACCTACTTCATTTGCTCTCTCCCTGCCTGGACCACTAATTTTCCAGCTGCGACTTAAAACGGTAAGAAACTCAAGCAGCTGGACTTTGTTGATCAGGCAAATAAGTGTACAGAATCCCAGGTGATGTATACATTTATTTCCTCTATATCTTTGTTACCAACAATTTATACATTCAGTAACGAACTCACATCTTCGATTGAAACGGTCAGTCTCAGTATGTAGAATACAGCTTTATTTCCAAAGACTTTAACAATCGAAGCAGCTTGTGAATATATGTATTTTCTTATTTTTGATGAGTAAGTCAATAAAGAATATCCTCTCTAATGTTTCAACTATCACAATTTGGCCCTTTTCCTTCGAGTAAAGCCGCTGCCTAGCCTACAGCAGTTTCTCAGCACGAAATATTTTTTTTGCGTAGAGGCGGTTACATCACTCGTGTTCTGTTCATCGACATTATCGAGCTTCCAGAACGAGATTTTCACTCTGCAGCGGAGTGTGCGCTGATGTGAAACTTCCTGGTATATTAAAACTGTGTTCCCGACCAGGTAGAAGAGCACTTGCCCGCGAAAGGCAAAGGTCCCAAGTTCGAGTCTCGGTTGGGTACACAGTTTTAATCTGCCAGGAAGTTTCATATCAGCGCACACTCCGCTGCAGAGTGAAAATCTCATTCTGGAAACATCCCCCAGGCTGTGGCTAAGCCATGTCTCCGCAGTATCCTTTCTTTCAGGAGTGCTAGTTCTGCATGGTTCGCAGGAGAGCTTCTGTAAAGTTTGGAAGGTAGGAGACGAGATACTGGCAGAAGTAAAGCCGTGAGCACCGGGCGTGAGTCGTGCTTCGGTAGCTCAGATGGCAGAGCACTTGCCCGCGAAAGGCAAAGGTCCCGAGTTCGAGTCTCGGTCGGGCACACAGTTTTAATCTGCCAGGAAGTTTCATTATCGAGCTTCTTCGCTTAAGCCAGAAACAAGCCCAATAACCGACTTGCTCTAAATACGTCGACAGAAACTGTCTTATAAGATCAGTGCTCAAGAATAATAATTTAAAAAAACTATGACATCCCATAGCAGCACACTCACTCGCTAAAACATCTATGTTAGAGAATTCATCGAGAACAAATTATACTTATGTGCGTTCTCACATCTGGATTCCCACATCAGCCTCCATGGCAGTTAACCTTTGTCCTTATTTAAACACTACAGCTATGGTGGCAACAACGACTCGGAGGTAATGTCGATCAACTGAACTCCATTGTTTACTGGGTCTATGCTTGCATGTATATGTTATTAACAGTTACGGCTCTCACGATGGTATAGTACGGCGTTTTATTAGACTATCTACTTTTATGGAGGAACAATACACTACGAGGCGATTACATGATATTACAAAATATCCATTGGAGTAGATCTCCAGTGGAACGTGATAATTCATGTTTCAGTGGTGATTCTGCTCCGATGGATGTTAAATGCATCCTTAATCGTTCTCTGAGCTAGTAATACAGTGAAATACGCTCGAAAGTGACAAAACGTTTATCTAGACAAAAAGGAGTTTCCTAATCTCCCAGCATTTGTATCACTACCAACTCTTGTTTCTTGGGAAAGCAATAATAATAATAATAATAATAATAATAATAATAATAATAATAATAATAATGGTAATCATAGTGATGCATTCTTGTTGTGGAATGAACGTGGTATAACAAGAAACATGATGAAATGAGTGCTAAATTACTGCCACATTCATGTGTAAATGGAAAAGTTTCCATAGTGAAGCCATTACATTTCTAATCCTTCCTCGTCAAGGATAGGCCGACAAGATTTGGGGTGGTATCTACTATAAAAGCGTGAAAAATATAGCGTAAACTTGCACTAATCACTTTTATGGATACCATGTACTGACTTGCACATTTGACTTTGAATAATGATAGCGACAAACACACCTCAGATAACATATAACAAGAACTGCTGCTTAAAAATAATTAGTAAAGCAAACCATGTTTCTTTCAACATAGATATGAATACCGCAGCTGTCAACTGGTGCATTTATCTCGGTTACGGATCGTGATGTAATATCCACGACACTATGTTCTAGCCACAATATGTTAAAATGAACTAAGTGAACAAACTTCAACAAATATTATCGATACTACGTATAAAAGGACTGTATCGTGTAAAAATGAGGATAATTATTTCATTATTTCTGTAATAATTTAATTTCTGTGTGAATTAAAATTATTATCAGAGAACTACACTCATGGACAACGACAATTATAATTTTTTTTTGTTACCTGTGATAATTGTGGTTCAGTTGTTCTTGCTGTGCTAACCGATGAACTGTTCGGACGTGAGACGTGTGAGGTCTGTAAAGTGAAAACCTGTAACTATATATTGTCAATTATTATTTGAAAAATTGAGTCGCTATAGTCTAGATGTGGATTTGTATTTATTTCAATTGTAATCCAATATAATTAATGTTTTTAAGTGTCAATTTTCAGCTCCTCAATTAAGAGCGCAGCCGTTAGCGCTAGTAAGTTAACAGCGGAGTTTACTAGTAGCTGGTATAAAACATATGACGGTATTTATCAATGAAAATGATTTTAAATGGTAAAGAATAGAGAGCAAAAGGCTTAAAGACTTTTATCTGAATAAACTTAATATAAAAGGAATCGAAAATAAAAATAGACAAATTGACTATCGTCTGTCTGCCGCCATCTTAGCAAAAATATTTCCGCGGCAGTTCTGAATCGAAAATTTTAACAAACATAAATGTTGTTAGATATAACTGAATGAAAACAAATGTGCACCGGTGGCCCCGAATATACTTCAAAAGACAGAATTCAACTCAGATTGAATCTTTAAAAATAGTGCTTACAGCGCTTTACGTAATATTAATTTCTTATTTGCTGATGTATGAAGAATAAATATTTCGGACGATTCACATGAAATATTTTAATAGGAGACATACGTCGGTGCTGTGCGCGGGTAGTATTTTGTGACTAAATGTTCCTTTTGCTAGAGAAAAGTGCTTCCATGTTAAGTAACAGTTGTGTAAAATCTGATAAATGATATGCAATTTAGTGCCACTCACACGATTTTACAGACAACATTTCTACACAACGTCAAGTGGAGATTTCTTTAGCAGAATGACAAATATTAGCCGCGATAATCAGATAATCATTTTTGAGATCAAACGAATTGTTACGCTGATAATAGGTAACTGGTTTTGTATTTCTTTGATCTACCTGAAATATCATTTATAAGTAATTAAAGTCACGAAATACCATAAACCGGTTCCGCCACAGTGACAAAAAGATAAGAAAGTTAAGGGCGTGTACAAAGGTAAGGAAACTGTCTTTCATTCGCTCAATACGCGAGTGGGATAGTAAAGAAAGTTGAGAATACTGGTACCATGAACCATCCACCATGCTCTACAGTGGCTTGTGGAGTGTTTATGTGGGTTTGGGTGTAGTTGCGCCGGCCTCCGTAGCTGAGTGACAAGAACAGTTGACTGTCATGCCGGGAACGCAGTTCGATTCCCTGATTTTTCCTTTGTGGGATGATTTGATGAGGTTCACTAAGTCTCAGGATGGCAGCTGACGAGCTACAACTGCGAGTAGTAGCAGGACCGATGCTGCTAAATCGACAACGGCTGGGATTGCGGTATGCTGACCCACTTCTATACACTGCATCCAAATGACGCCATGGGCAGAGGATAATATGGCGGTCGGTCGGTCGGTCGTGATTGCCCGTTCACGGCCAGAACGGCGGTACCGGGAGATGAAAAGTAATGTAATCTTTACGAGGTAATATTTGTCCCTGTTCCCTCAACAATGTACAAGCATTCTGCAGTCAACTTCGGAAAACTTTTGAGTGCATGGTAAGAGAATACATCGCACGAGTGCCTCTACTGTGTGCATCTCTGTGATATGATGTTCATCGTACATGTAGCTCGTCCGTTTTCGTCTTGGAAGAATCCATCACGTAAAACTGGATTCATGTACAGGTAAACGGCGTACGCGTCTCGTGTTATTTGATTTATTTGACTAGTTTTATCATCAGACGACAGCATCCTCAATATTAATTTGCTAAAGTAGCAACGCGTTAGATGTTAAAAGCACCGCTTGTGTGACTTGGCAAATGAAAGCGCTGGTTGGGAGATTAGGAAAAAAAATGACGCGACTGTTGGGACAGACCTGCACTATAGCGGCTTAGCCACTTGCCCTAATGCCGCTGCTCTACGGTTGGTACTATGGTATAATACTCAACAGGCTTACAAAATTCAGACTCAGTTTCTCAGAAACGCTTGCGAAGCACATTGAACTAAGGTAGCATTTGCCACATCTACCTTTGTACCACAATATGAGCAACATCGGGACTGTATGCTTCCCTCAGCAGTCTTTTCTGCAACGGTTTGACAATTAATTTTCTTTTTCGTTTACTGTCCACCGCCAGAAAAAAAATAAAAAAAATAAAAATAAAAAGGAACACCCGGAAGGAGTGGACGAACCAAAAGGAAAATTCACGGGCTTACGTGGCACATAGTGTTATTGCATGACAGTGTGAGCTTACTTATCACTATGACACGGCCCTCCTTCTGGTCTGGATGCGTGCACTGATTCATTTGGAAAGAGTGCCATAAAGTCGTTGTATCCCCTCCTGAGGCGAGGTGGCACACAATTGTTGTAAGTGAAATGATAATTAAATGAAGACCCTATGCTGTCGACAGGCGTTGATATACATCAACGAGGCAGTTGAAAATGTGTGCCCTGACCGGGGCTCGAACCTGAGATCTCCTGCTTACAATGCATATGCTCTATACATCCGAGCCACCGAGGACACAGAGGATGGTGCGACTGCAAGGACTTATCCCTTGCATGCTCCCCGTGAAAACCACATTCCTAAGTTAATGTCCACACATTACATTCATAGTGCCCCTGCCTATTACACTAATTACTCGCGGCAGACAATCTTACGAGTCTCGTAAGAGTTAGATCAATACGTGTGCATCTACACAGAAGAAGAAGGTCAATGGCCGATTAGCCTTAACTCTATGAAGACGGTATCATGTCCGAAAGAAGAGATATCTTCTTCATGCGGTTGTAAGTGGTTCTTGACATCCTGGGCACTCGCACTGGGGCGGAGGTGACGTCCAAGATGGTCCAACACGCGTTCTACAGACGACAGAGGAGATCTTTCTGCCCATAGGAGTACCTGACATCACGAAAACACTTTAGACAGAAAGATTACGTGTGTGGTTTAGTATCGCTCTGTTGAAAACTGCCACCATGATACTGCCGAATGAGAAGTGATACATGAGGTCGCAGGGTGGGCACTGACGTAATGTTGTGCCGTTTGTATTTCGACAGTCACTACCAGACTCCACCTGCGTACCCGATGTTTCCCCACACAGTGACGTCAGGCGTAACTTCGCTGTGCTTGACGAAAGCGTTGGAAGAATGGGACCTTTCCCAAGGTCGCCGTGGTTCACCGTCAGGACACCACTCCTGGTGCTGTGAGCGCCATGAGACGCTAATTCCCTACTCTAGCTGCTTCAGGTCTCCGACCAATGACGTGGGGTCACACAGAACGTTGCAGAGGGTCCATTACTTGGTCTCGAATGTCGGGGGCAGATGTGACGGGATTATAATGTGCTTGGTGCACAATATGGTCATTCTCCCTTTTGATGGTCAAACGTTACTTGGTAACTTTCCTATTTGCAGTGTCAATTTACTAGAGGTTTTGATCATCAACATATAGGAAGATGTAAATTTTATAAATCTACTCAATCTCCGCAGTATCGATAACCATATCCTTTGTAAGCCTGAGACCACAGACCTCGGTCAGAGAGTTTATTTTTACTTTGTAAGAGTAGCAGTTAGTGTGTGTTACACACTGTACGCAGAGGATCCAGCTCTCTATGATGGGTACATCAGCTGGAGACTGATGCCCCCTAGAGCTGTGTGTTACCATTCCTTCGTTTAATTCGTGGTGCACTCGACTTCTTCTATTCTTCTATTTAGGCAAAAAGTATAAGTAACCCTCTCCTACTAGCCTACTACAAGTATAGTGAAGTAAGTTTTCAGATTGGTTGACCTTCCACTACAAGATACTGTTTTTCTAACTGGTGATAAACGTAACTTTGGTAATCTGTGAATACCTTACAGGTACACTGTGTAGCAGTGGAAACAAGACCTAAAATACATTTAACATGAACATTTTCTTTGAAAACTGTACTCTTTATGTATGTCTTTATAAGGAATTCAGTCAACAGGTGCCATTTTTGAGATGAAACATCCTGGCATATTAAAAGTGTGTGCCGCACCGAGACTCGGTCATATTCATCGACAATTCCATCTGAATATGTATGCTGTGAGAAACTGAATACAGTATAAAGAATGATAAAAGAAGGGTAAAGTATGACATTTGTTAAAAGGAGTACTGAGATCAAAAGGCGAGAGTTAACGGGTTTATGACGTAGCTATATCTGTATGATTTAATAAGCTATTGTTAATTTATAATAGTGAAAATGTTGCTTATGCTGAGCAGCAATGAAGAAATAATATCTATTGAATTATGATGTGTATCTAGGCGAAGAGATGTTTTTGAGAATAATTATTTCAGGAAGCCAGTGAGCAGTAGAAGATGATATTATTTCTGTAATGACGATGTATGTACATTTTTTATGGATTATTACTTCAGGCAGCCAATGAGGGGTAAAGGAAGATTTTTATCTCAAGTAATGATGTTGTATGGTCTTTAATATCAACCTTACAGGTACACTGTGTAGCAGTGGAAACAAGACCTAAAATACATTTAACATGAACATTTCCTTTGAAAACTGTACTCTTTATGTATGTCTTTATAAGGAATTCAGTCAACAGATAGTAGAGCTACTTTGTGGTTGACACCCGTTCTCTGAATTTTCAGGAGTTCGTAGATTTTCAATGATAATATAATTATCATGTTACTGTTTTATCTTCAGTAATGACAACAGTTTTGTAGTTGTTACGATCCAGCGAACTCCTCAAACCTAAGATGATGTTACGCCTAACAACTGTACTCCAATAGTATAAGATGTTGACTGATGCATGCCTGGCATTAATTGTACTCTAATAAGGTTTTCTATTATAAGAGTGTGTATATAAGAATTCGCTATTTTGGTTGTCACGAAACTTATTCCTGATGTTACTGTTGCATGAGATATGTGCTAGTTAATGTTCTGACCAGATAGATAAATATATGTAACTTAAGAAACTGCATCCAAGTCTTTACATATATGTGATGTACTTTAGTAATATAGAGATGAATACTTAACGTTGACAATTGATACCAAAATGATGATCAACTGAATATTTGTTTAACATATGCAGTTAAAATGAGTACTTAACATTGAGTATTGATACCAGAATTATAATTAACTGTGTATTTGTGTAAGCAATGTGGTTAAAATGTCATCATAATTTTAGTAACAGGTCTCGTAGACAATTCATGTCGTACCTAATTTATAAAATAACCATTTCTATTGTCTATCTTGGAGACGGATTTTGAATAAGGCACATATGCTCGGAATTATATATTTCAAGACTATTCATTATGGTATTAAGATGGATGTAACTAGTTATCTAATTCCTTTGTAAATTGTTTAATGTGTTATGGACATGCATAGGAGATGATCCTGGCTGGTTGACACGCTTACACAACATTTAATGGACAGAGTATGCTGGATGCCTTCATACAGTTTCCTGTGGCACTAAGTTGAGAGTCACACCATGCCTCAACTCTTGAAAGATGGAGCAATGAAAATACGTTCATTATGTCAGTCCTATAGTGCCACCAGCAGCTCTTCAGATTCTGGATTGTCAGTGGAGGTTGTGACAAGTGACTTCATCCTCCCTGAGTCTGCCTGGAAGACATACTTATTTTGAGCCCTGTGGGTTGCCAAAGAACAAACTGAAGGCAACGCTCTTTGCTCTCTGAGTCTGCGCCAGGAATGTGCTCATGCTACCATGCTGTCGCAACTATGATAAGCATGTGTGTGACTAAACAGTGACGAGTGTGACATTTTGCTGTGCTATTTCTTTTCGCTCATTGAATGACGTTGTCCTCAAAGCTTTTCTCAGTAATTTTGAACAGATAGTCGTGCACATTTTTCTACCATACTGTAAGTGTATGCATCTTTCTTGCTTTTTTTTGAACTGACAAGAATATGCACCTGTCTTCATAATAATTTCTTCAACATTTGTCTTCATAATAATTTCTTCAACATTTGTACAGACAATTATAAGTGGTTTGTAAAGTTTTGAACCACTTTGCATGAAATGTGTGTGTCTTTCTTACTTTGTTTAAATTGACAGGAATTCTTACTTGATCTTACAGGTTTTCTTCTAACCACTTGTACAGCTAATTGTAATGACTTTGTATTGCTTTGTACCTTACTGTAAATTGTCTGTATTTATGCCACAGTATTCGACTGAACTAGATTACCGTTTTACCAAAGCAAGTATCTTGTTGTGCCGTGCATTCTGTATCATGACAAATATGAGAAGTGACTTTCTAAGGTAATTTTTTTATATTCGTAGTCGTGTAATTACGTATTGTTAGAACATTGTGTATGGCTAAAATCTGCTGTAAGAAGTTTTATAGTGAAGCACATGGATTTGTCTCATAACTGAAATAAGTGTCAAGGAAAGTAACTGTACACAGAAAAACTACTGAGAAAGATTTTTGCTAACTTGTCTAGTTGTGAGAAATTTATGAAAGTATGTATTGTTGTTAATGAAGCATAGTTATACTAGGAGTCTTTGTTCTCTTTTATCGGGCGTTAAGTTTAGTTCCTTGTTTTTCATTCATTACCTTTATGTATGTGTTTTGTGTAGTGGCATTGCACATGGCGCGTTGTGTGCTGAAGAAGCATTTTATGCAAAACGATAAGATACCGTCTTGCATTGCACATCGCAAGTACGGTAAATGAAATTTGATTTTGACAGTTTCATCATTATCTTAATAGTAACAGTTGCAAAACAGAGGAGCGTTCCGTTTGCATAGGCAGGCCAACAAATTTAATTATTAGCAGTACCCATGTTTTCTGTAAGGTACAGTGATTTGCGGAATGTATGTGTGAAAATTTCGTATCATTTCAGAGGTTTTAAATGAGTAAATTATTTCAGAAATTTTCGTGCAGGCTTAACACAGTCAGATGTGTTAATTTCTATGTCCATTTCCTCCAATTACAGTTCTGGTACAGTGATGGTTTGCAGACTAAGGATAAGGATTAATAACATTCGGGACCAAGATTTCTATTTGAATCATTCTGTTTTGAAGTCAGATAGCATATGCAAATTCTATTGAAAACGGGTTGCTCTGTCGCAGGCGAATTGTTTGATGTTCTGGTTAGCCTCGATTTCGCATTGTGTAGCGCGAGCTTCGCATATTTCCGCTCAAAATCTAACTTTAACACAATTCTGTTGCTCTGCACTGAGATTGAAGCATTTCAGTATCAAGATAAGTTTAATTAGTTTCTGAAATATCAACCAGACAATACAAAAACGAGTTTAGAAGTTTCAACACTGTACTTTCAACGTTGACCACTAGTATTCCTTCCCTCACGTTCCCATGCAGTTCAACATCGGGCCACTGCCGCATCTCAGTGTACCACATACCTGGATACTGTAAGACTCGACTAGCCGACCAAATGTATACCCATAATGAGTCCCCTTTCAAACCCTGTCACGTGATGATAACGCTGTCTTGCACGAGTATGCAGTAACTCCGTGTCCTTCACAGCGATCATTAACATTTGACGCTGTTCATATCCCTCGTATTCCTAGCCATCACCAAAAAAGGTCGACACAAGTGCACAATGGTGGCTATTCTACTTGCCACAGAGAACTGAAACTCCTATTGGTTACATATCCACTGATAGTGTGTATGCGACCAAAGTTACAGTGACATTAGCCCATGTTTTGTGGGTGCTTCAATGCAAGGGCTCTCGAAACAGTATTTCACTAATTAATATTAGGCATACTTTGACAGCTAGATACTGGAACTACAGAAAATGGTTTAAATATATTGTATATTTTCTTGAATCCACTGTACTTCAATCTTAAGTGCCTGGCAGAGGGTTCGTCGAAACACCTTCAGACTATTTCTCTACAGTTCCACTCTCGAAAAGCGTGCGGGAAACACTTAAATTTTTCATACAAGGTTTGATTCCTTTTGTTTTATTACAATGATAATTTCTACGTGTGTAAACTGACGTCAGCAGAATATTTTCACACTCGGGGGAGAAAGTTGATGTTTGAAATTTCGTCAGAAGGTCTCGCTGCAGCGCAAAACGCCTTTATTCTTTGTTTCAGTTATAGCCGCCCCAACCATGTATTATATCCGTGACACTCTCTCCTCTATTTCGCGATAATACAAAACGGGCTGTTCTTGTTTCAACTTTCTCGATGTTCTGTGTCAATCCTGTCTAATACGGATCCCAGACGACTTGGCTGTACTCCAGAAGAGGTCCGAGTAATGCTGGCAGTCTCTTTCTTTGGTTCGCTTTCTCCACTACATTATCTACATGATCGTTACAATTTTTTTCCTAATTTTAAGGCCTGGGTATTAAACTGACAGTCCTTTGATTTATGGGATGTATTGTGTAATCAAAATATCACGGATGCGTTTCAGTATTCATGTGGATGATCTCACTCTTTCCATTATTAGGGTCGACTTACTTCACCATAAGGATATCGTGCCTACATCAGTTTGCAACTTTGATCTTCTAATGACTTTAGTAGACGGTATGTGACAGCATCCTCTGTAGACAATTTAAGAAGGCTGCTCAGATGGTTTCCTAAATTTATTATAGAGAGTGAACATTAATAAAATCAACAAACTGCAGGAACGGTTTTCTGACTGGAAACAGAGGAAAAAAGGACCTACAAACATGTGTCCGGAAATGCATCGTTTCCTCGGTAGATGGTGCTGATGAATGGCAATTCCTCTGACCATGTGCCGTATGTTCCTCGTATGTTGGAGGTGATAGGGATCGTAACGATTGTCATGCAGGATAAACGTAATCGTAATTTGGATTACAGCACGTTGGCGGGCCAGTTGCCTGGAGTTTGTATTAGGGTTCGTCTCAGTATCTTGTAGAAACCGGTCCTCGAAAACTGGTGCACGTACAGTCCACCGTCTCCCTGCACGTTCGTCTGTCTGAAAGGATCACACAAACGCTCAAAAATGGCTTGAAATGTTGTGTGGTGTGGTTGGTGTCTGTCTATAAGGGTACTTGTTTTTGTGTAGCCGTGTCGCCTCTAGCCCGTTTCCATTTATTTGGTCGTACATGAACACCATATCTGTTTGTACCCTACATGAATAGAGGATCATTCTGCTGCTTACAGTACGCTGCGTCAATCACACAGCCTGCAGTATACAAAGAACACATGGCACTTAGTCAGAGAAACTGTCATTCGTCAGCTCCATCAATCGTGGCAACGACACATTTCCGAACACATCTTCATAGGACCTTTCTTCCTCCCTTTCCAGTCAGGAATCCGTCCCTGCAGTTTGTAGGTTGCATTAATGTTCATCCTGCATAGATCTGGAACGGCAGAGGGCCCGTATCAGCTCCTTAGGGGAAGCCATATGTCACTTCTATTTGGCTCGATTCCTTTCCGTCAATTACTACGAACTGTGTCCTTTCTGACACGATACAACATAAACGATACTGCATAGAGGCGCAATTCGGTTAGAAGTCGCTTGTGAGGAACGGTGTCAAAAGTCTTTTGGAAAACTTACACTACTGGCCATTAAAATTGCTACAGCACGAAGATGACGTGCTACAGACGCGAAATTTAACCGACAGGAAGAAGATGCTGTCATATGCAAATGATTAGCTTTTCAGAGCATTCATACAAGGTTGGCAACGGTGGCGACACCTACAACGTGTTGACATGAGGAAAGTTTCCAACCGATTTCTCATACAAAAACAGCAGTTGACCGGCGTTGCCTGGTGAGACGTTGTTGTGATGCCTCGTGGAAGGAGGAGAAATGCGTACCTTCACGTTTCCGACTTTGATAAAGGTCGGATTGTAGCCTATCGCGATTGCTGTTTATCGTATCGCGACATTACTGCTCGCGTTGGTTGAGATCCAATGACTGTTAGCAGGATATGGAATCGGTGGGTTCAGGAGGGTAATACGGAACGCCGTGCTGGATCCCAACGGCCTCGTATCACTAGCAGTCGAGATGACAGGCATCTTATCCGCATGGCTGTAACGGATCGTGCAGCCACATCTCGATCCCTGAGTCAACAGATGGACGTTTGTGAGACAACGACCATCTGCACGAACAGTTCGACGACGTTTGCAGCAGCATGGATTATCAGCTCGGAGACCATGGCTGCGGTTACCCTTGACGCAGCATCACAGACAGGAGCGCCTGCGATGGTGTACTCAACGACGAACCTGGGTGCACGAATGGCAAAGCGTCATTTTTTCGGATGAATCCAGGTTCTGTTTACAGCACCATGATGGTCGCATCCGTGTTTGGTGACATCGCGGGTAACGCACATTGGAAGCGTGTATTCGTCATCGGCATACTGGGGTATCACCCGGCGTGATGGTATGGGGTGCCATTAGTTATACGTCTCGGTCACCTCTTGTTCGCATTGACGGCACTTTGAACAGTGGACGTTACATTCCAGATGTGTTACGACCCGTGGCTCTACCCTTCATTCGATCCCTGCTAAACCCTTCATTTCAGCAGGATAATGCACGACCGCATGTTGCAGGTCCTGTACGGGCCTTTCTGGATACAGAAAAAGTTTGACTGCTGCCCAGGCCAGCACATTCTCCAAATCTCTCATCAATTGAAAACGTCTGGTCAATGGTGGCCGAGCAACTGGCTCGTCACAATACGCCAGTCACTACTGTTGATGAACTGTGGTATCGTGTTGAAGCTGCATAGGCAGCTGTACCAGGCTCTGTTTGACTCAATGCCCAGGCGTATTAAGGCCGTCATTACGGCCAGAGGTGGTTGTTCTGGGTACTGATTTCCCAGGATCTATGCACCCAAATTGCGTGAAAATGTAATCACCTGTCAGTTCTAGTATAACATATTTGTCCAATGAATACCCGTTTGTCATCTGCATTTCTTCTTAGTGTAGCAATTTTAATGGCCAGGAGTGTAGAAAGATGGAATCAGCTTGAGATCCCCTGTCGATATCATTAATTACTTCATGTGACTAAAGAGCTAGTTGTGTTTCACGAGAACTTTCGTACTGAGATGTGAGCGAAGCTGGCAGGCGTTGCGCCGTGTAGCAGCGCCGGCTCGCAGGACGGAGGATGTGGGTCACGGGGCTCTTGCTGTGTTCCCTCCCCTGCTCTCCCACGCCCCCTCCACCATTCTGCTCTGCCGTACCCGCGTGTCCTCTGGCCGTGGAACGACCGAGGCTGCGTATCGCGCTAGCGCCTTCCCTCAACGACCAGAGGCAGCCATAAAGGCGGCGTTTCGCTTTCAAGGTGCCGCCGGTGCCAGTAGCGGCAGCGCTACGGTATGGGATGGGTATGGGTATGGGTGTGGGTTTGGGTTGCCGCCCCGCCCACCCACGATGCAGTCGGCGCGCAGGTGGGTGAGGGCTACCGCCGGCCGCATAGCCGCTTCCTTATGTCGTTCCGCAGCTTGGATGCACGGATGCACGTAACCTACTGGAATGCTTTGCACCTGCTATTATTTCCTCTTGAGTGAATGTCTTATTGAGACTGGGAACGAGGAACTGAGAGCCCATTGTACTATTTGTAACCTTATCTAGCTCACAATTCCACACAACTTACTTTTCGTCTTTTAATAAAAGCTAGTGCAGTAATAACCTGGACTTACGCGATAAGTGGGCCGACCTGTAACCGTTTCAGTCGTGGCCCTATTTTGCATATAAATACAGGCAACTTATGTTGAATTGGGAACATAGAATAAAGAAAACAATGTAATTTAGAAGAAAAATGTTTAATAAAATGTTCAACACTACAACAAATTAGAATAGAGTACAGTATACTGTATTTCAGTAATATAAACCGAAGTTATTGTGACATAGAAGACTTCATAAAATGGTTCAAATGGCTCTGAGCACTATGGGACTCAACTGCTGTGGTCATAAGTCCCCTAGAACTTAGAACTACTTAAACCTAACTAACCTAAGGACATCACACACATCCATGCCCGAGGCAGGATTCGAACCTGCGACCGTAGCTGTCGTGCGGTTCCAGACTGTAGCGCCTTTAACCGCTCGGCCACTCCGGCCGGCGAAGACTTCATAAAATCTGACAATGTCGTCTGCTGAGTCAATATGTTTTTCTTCTCAAGAAGAATTTACTCGTAGCGAGCTAACAATTGTTTTGTTCGACGTTTTATAAAAATAATGCGCATTTTGCTAGAGTCGAGTTTTTCTAAAATTTGTAACCCTTTTTCAAATGCACTGAGGCATTCTATCAAGTTTGAAACTATCATTTGATCTTCTGATTAATCTGGGTCTCAGGAATCAGTCTGGTTAATGTTTTGCTCTTGGTCACGAATTTCTGTAAGCTCATCTTTGGTCAGATCCTGATTGTGTGATGCTAGCAATTCTTGAGCATCATTACCATCTACCATTAACTTTAATTATCTGGCGAGATCGCCACGTCTTCAGTCACATTATCAATTTGATCTGGATCTCAGTGGAGAAAAAAAAATGGTCACAGTTTCTTCCAGACACCATTTAAAGTTTTTGTGAAATTTCATTCCAATATTGCCCAGTAACTCTCACGGTATCTAAAACACTGTATTGCTTTCAAAAGTCTTTAAAAGAGATGTCGTTGTCTTGTCTCATAGCTTCATGTAGATGCACAACGGAACATCTCATGTTGTAAGCTTTAAATTTTTGAATGGGTCGCTGGTCCATCGGTTAAAGCAAACTGATTCTATTCGGCGGCAAAAATACAGCTTTCACACGTGAATCGAAGTTAACTGGAGTAACATGGGGATGACCTGGCGTGTTGTCGATTAATAGCATCACTTTCAATGGGATTTGTTTTAAGAAGCAATAACGTTTGACCAATGACAAAAGTGCTGACCAAACCAGTCCTCAAGAAGGGAAGCTGTCGTCCAAGCAGCATTGGACTTCCAGGTCATGGGCCACCCACCTTTAAATTTATTTTTTTAAAGCTCTTGGATTTTCTGAGTGATAAACGAAGAGAGGTTCTAATTTAGAATCGCCTGCTGCTTTGGCGCCAGTCATCACTGACAATCTATTTTTGATGGCTTTAAAACTTGGAAAGATTTTCTCTCCACATGCATAGAAGTTCTTTTAGGCATCTTCTTCCTGAACATACCTGTTTCATCTACGTTGAGTGTGGTTTGGCTGATGTAGCCACATTCTTATGTATCATTGACATGAGTTTCAATAGATAGAACAAAGCAGTCTCTTTATTAGTTCTTTCCGCCTCTCCAATTTCTGCAGTTCCATGCAATTACAATGACTATTGAATCCGCTAAGCCAACCGTTACTAGCTTTTAACGTTTCATCATTGGTGACCTCCCCAGCTTCTTTCAGTCTCTCATAAATCAGCTTACCTTGAGACCACACTGTGTTCTGATCAACACGACAATTTTTCATTCTTAGTTGGTATCTCACCAAACTTTTAGCATTGTTTCCATCTTAGTGATAATACGATGACATTCACAAATGGTCTTTGGCTTCTATAATTGTTCTAATTGTTGATTCCGGTACATCAGACGTCATCGCCGATTCACAAATTTTAATTTTTGAATCAAAGTCTTTGATAATATTAATTGTACTTTCCAAAGATAATGTTTTCTTTCTGTGGTTTGAAGCAAATGAATCAGTTTTGCTTCATTTGCATGACATAGTTAGAATCGATCAATCGAGCCAGCTCCGGGGATAAAACGCTTCCATACGATTCACATCCGAACCTGCCGTGAGCCGAACACCGTGAGGGCGGAGTGGGGGAACAGAAGTGGGCGACGTTCAAACAAATGAATCGCACACAGGTCGCGCAGGATGCGGTGGGGATGCACGGTGATCAGTCTTCGTCAAAGGCGCTGGGGGAGTTCATTCGTTTGTTCAGGAGGGGAGGGCGACAAGCTTCTATCAACTTTCAGCCAGTCGGCGATGTCAGAATCGACGCGCACGCCCTGCGGTCTTTCTCAAACGATTTTACAGAAACAATTTGGTAAAAAAAATTATTTTTGCTTTACCTCTACTTTATATCTCAGGTTCATTATAATGTTGTGACCTCCCCTTCTCTCTTTGCTCCGTTTCTTTCGCTGATCTTCCCTCTTCTTTCTTCCTTCTTCGTACCGCGGCTATATCTCAGGGTTTTCAATGCAGAAATGTAGTGAGAAGGGGGCACATGTGTGTGGTGGTTCACGATATCTTAGTGCTGTGAGGGAGCGTCGCTCGTGCTTCTGGTTCGAGAAGACTGATGACTGAAGTACGAACATTTCTCAAATGCAAAACAGATGTGCGCTCTGTGTTCTTTTAAAACCATAAATAGTAGCGTAGCTAGCACCATCTATCGTTCTACTAAACTGAATGAGCGCGACACCACTGATGAAGTTGCAACCTCGAAAGAAGTTAATTAATACCAGTTAGCTGAAATAAAAAAAAAAACTCATCCAATCCAGAAGTCACTCACAGTTAGAGTAATTAGTTTCTGATGTGTGTGTAGTGGTCATTGATACTTAAAAGATCGTTTCAAGAATTCCATCACTGTAAGTTTATGAGTTGCTAAGCAGCGTATCAACAAGCTGACTATACAGTGATTTATATTTGTCGTATTCCGACAGTAAATCGCTTCTCGCTTACCTTAAGCATCAAGACGATTACTATGACGCTCATATAAGTCTTTGGCAGTTATTATCAAGCTAATGTCCGTAAATTGCGGTTAATGTTACTGAATCATTCACGCGACGATGACACCCGATATCCAGCCGCTCCGTGCCGATATTTCAGAATTCGCGCGCTATTTGTTTGCACCCAAGTCGGGCCGTGGTAGCCTAGAAATCAACTGCGGGTTGTAAATGAACAATTCTATGCCCATTCATGAAAGTTACAGTAGATTCGCACTCGACGACTACTTGACCGTGCACTCGAGCAACATGGAAGTTTTTGTTCTTACAAGGAGAAAACATATCATGCACAATGCAACAAGGTTATTTGCTGTGTCAAAACATTTTATATCTATCTCATTAAAACTCATTACCTATTAAATATTGTACATAATTTAATTCTTTGCTCTGTAAATAATCAATAAAATTTAGAAATGAATGACACGTATAAAAAAAATCTCAAGTTGATTTGACGTCATGGGTCACTACTGGTTTCGACTCCCCTACATTCACGTGACGCAAAGAAGATCCGAATATATAGGACATACTCATGTAATGTTACAATGTACCCACCATTTCGTTAATAGCTATATTTTTGCGACATTTATATGGAAGTAAGACACTACGCGAAATTCGAAAAAGTTTGCGATGAAAAATAGGTGTCGCTATGATCTTGCGGTTGGTAAATATCACATAATATGTTGCTGCACATGAAATTTAGCTAAAGTACTAAATTCTTCTATAGACGTGGGTGAAGATCTCTATCTATAACCGATCGAGAGAAAATTGATCTGACATAGCGCACTCATTTGTGATCGCGCCACGCCAAAGATAAAGCCAGAGTGAACTATCTACAACATTCCTCATATTTTATAAACGGTTTGACATACAGAAATGAGATTTCGGTAAATGATAATACACGAAGAGGAGAGTATGGTTATTACGAAAAACTTCATTACTTGCTTTTTCGATGAAAGAATGTGATTTTTAAGGGCCATCGATAGCTGATGAAACGAGAAATGGTACGGGTTTTGGAGCAACGTAAGTGAAGTTATATCACGTTTATTTTGTACCTAGGATGTGCTTTTTCATAATATTTGGACCTTGCTTTTCCTCAGTTCCTCTCTTAATGAACTTAATAAGCCACTGTTTCAGACTTCTCTTGCAATTGGATCTGCACAACATGTTAGTGAGACGAAACGGCGTAAATTCAGCTGAGTTGTGGCAAAAGAACCAGATTTTAACATGGCAACAAGAGAAATGTGTAGGTTTTACACAAAATTCCCTACTCATGACGCTTCTATGAAAGTTCGAATTGGTTAAGAAAATAAATTGCTGCATTTTCGACGGAATTCTTTTTAGGTATTAACCAAAGAAGAGGTGAGAGATCTTTCTGAATGGTTACCATGCAAGTGTGGGTGTGAAGGGGCCCCACTTAATACTTACAAAAAATGTAGGTGTAACTTCAGTTTAGAACGGCACTTCCCCTGCGGTACTTGGTATTTCCCCTATAGCGCCTGCCCACAGCCGCCACCATTAGCACTCTCCCCACGCATGGCCTGCTTTTTGTTTATCTACTGGCCATGGTATTTTGCATGCACTATAACTCCGGATTTGCGTAAAATGAGGTTAGTGTAAGTCAGAGTATTACTGCACTGAAAAAGAACCGGGGAAGAAGGGAAATTATGGCTAAGCTTGCATGTCCAGAAGTAGCAAACGTGCCACCGTTACGAAATTAATACAATTATAGTGGGGAAAAACTGACAGCATCTCTAAGAACAAGCATTATTATTAGCGAATTTCTATGGGATAAAGGTATACTGAGAATGATGTATGATATTTATACAGGGTAGTCAGAAATAGTCTGAAAAGCTTGTATGAGTGTTGCAGCGATGATTGTGCTGAGAAATAACTGCTGAGAAAAAAATCCGTATATAGTGCTGTTTCCGAGTTGTTTAGCATTGAAGTTAGACAATGAGGTCGTTGCACGCACAAATTCAAGTTCCTTGCTAGAAACAGTGTCGTCAAACGTGTTCTTGGTTTGATTTATTCAAACAAAACAATCGATGCTCTCGCTCACCTAGCTTGAATTTATTACAGGATGTCAAATCAAACTCCTTTAAGCCGTCTAGTTTCCAAACTTATTTTATTTGGCTGCCAGTTTCGGCGATTTACTACGCCATCTTCAGGCCCCTGACCGACACGTAAAAGATTCCACCTCGGTTCTCGTCCAAACGGGGGTCAGCAATACTGGGATTAGTAGATTTTTGCTTGATATAGCGATCACTTCAACCGTCATCTGCCGACTCAAAAAAAAAAACCCATCGACCTAGTAGATCTCTTCACATCATAGCGACCGCTACTGTTCTCCAACACCGTCATCTGCTCAGCACATTGGCGAGTATTAATTTGTTGCGGTGTATTTTATTTAACACCCGCGTTGAATGTTAATTAGTATTAATTACGGTTATTGAAGATAAAATACTGGCGGTACTCACAAACGTTTTGTTCCAAAAGCTTCCTCTCCGATGGGCCCTCAGCTTCCATCAGGTCAGTGAATGACATTAAATATTTCTCCATGTACTGTTGCACAATAATTTTATTTGCATGTTATTTACATACAAGACAAGTCTTGTTTCAGCAGTTTGCCGTTTTCAAGTAACAGTTTTTACGCCTGACAATCCCGTGTTTTGGAGCGTCTATTGAGACTGTATCTCAGTTTCGATGTTGTTGAAACTTGTTAGAACTTCATGTATTGTGTGCAATTTTTTATTTGGACCTACATTAATCCGACAGCACCACTAGACTGTCGCTAATCCGGCCCTCAGTAGTCCGGCGCACATTCAAAAACACGTGCACAATGAATTATCGTGCGCAACAATGATTAGTTAAACAATACTTTATATACTGTATTGGAAATTGTAGCTTCCTTTACAGTTCGGAACCGTTGTTGAGTACTGTTTGGGATCTGCACGATGTCGGATTAAAGGAAGACATCGAAGCAATTCAGAGGCGGGCTGCTAGATTTGTTACCAGTACGTTCGGACATGACGTAAATATTACGAAGATGCTTCACGAACTCAAAGGGGAATCAGTGGTGGGTAGGCGGCGTTCTTTTCGAGGAACACTATGGATAAAATTTAGAGAACCGGCGTTTGAGGGCGACTGCAGATCGATTCTTCTGCCGTCAACGTACAATTCAGGTAAGGACCATGAAGACAACATTAGAGACATTAGGTCTCGTACGGAGGAAAGTACTTAGACAGTCTTCTCTGTCCCTCTGTTTGCGAGTGGAACACGAAAGGAAATGACTATTAGTATTACAGGGTACCCTCCGTCACACACCACATGGCTTGCGGGGTCTGTATGTAGATGTAGAACTGTACGACAGTGTCAAAAGTCCTGTTCTTAGCTTTATTGGTTACATCCTACTCCCAAGGAATTTTACAGCTGCGGTCCAGGTAGTTAACGACACTGACACGGATTCGTAAATGCACATACCATTGGCAACAGTTCTTGAAAAATTTGCGAAATATGTACGAGGATCGCTCCAAAAGAAATGCACACTATTTTTGTAAAAAAAGAGTTTTCATTCTGCATTTGTGAAAGTTTTACAGTGTATAGATACATCAAACTTAGTTCAACCTGTTCCCGTTAGTGGCGCCGTCACAGCATGTCTTCAAGATGGCTGCTACACTTCACGTTCGTCAGAAGCAACGTGCTGTCATAGAATTCCTGTGCTGTGAAAATGAGACAGTGGGGAAACATCCACAAGAGATTGAAAAAGGTGTATGGAGATGCTGCTGTCGATCGCAGTACAGTTAGTCGATGGGCAAGCCGATTACGTGATGAAAGCGGGTACGGCAATATTGAGGATTGTCCTCGCAGTGGCAGGCCTCGTACTGCACACACTCCAGACAATGTGCAGAGAGATAACCAACTGGTGACTGCTGACAGACGCATCACAGTGAACGAATTGACACGCCACGTTGGGATAGGGGAAAGAAGTGTTTGCAGAATACTGAAAGTGTTGGCGTTAAAAAAGGTATGTGCCAGGTGGGTTCCCAGGATGTTGACAGCGAGGCATAAAGAAACAAGAAAAACGGTATGCCGCGAACTTTTGGAACAGTACGAGAATGGTGGAGATGAATTTTTTGGAAGAATTGTGACAGGTGATGAAACATAGCTTCACTATTTTTCACCAGAAAAGAAGAGGCAATCAATGGAATGGCATCATGCAAATTCACCCAAGAAAAAAAGATTCAAAACCACACCTTCTGCTGGAGAAGTTATGGCTACACTGTTTTTCGATTCCGAAGGACTCTTGCTTGTGGTCATCATGCCAAGTGGAACCACCATAAATGCTGATGCATATGCGATGACACTGAAGAAACTTCAAACTCGACTAAGTCGTGTTGGAAATTATGTGCTGGAAATTATGTGGAGAAATGAAAATATTGATCCTAAAGGGTGCATCTACACACTGTGAAACGTCCCCTTAGAAAAATTATGAATTACTGTACTGATAAACATCTTATGTTATTTGATTTTCAAACTTGAGCAAAACTGAACGTACTCGGACATTTCGCTCTTCACCTATTCTGATCAACACTAAATTGACACACAATATTTTTTACCGCAACGCAATCTGACTTTCAATAATCCCTACAAAAGAATGGCCCTGACTAACAATAACCTATACCTTTCATGTATCACTTACCACACAAAAATCTTCGTTACCCGAACTACTGCAATACAGCGAGCGCCACTACTGCCAGCTAAATAAAAGATTCAAACTACTGAAGGGACTAACTACTGATAGGCGTAGTTAGCAAATGAAAGATTTTGATAAAGAACAAACAATGTATTTACCTTAATAGTGTTCAAAAGTCATAATATATATATCAGTTCATGACATCCAGTCTTACAAATTTACTGTCTCTGATGGACACACGTCCAGATCATCCGCTCTCAAAACTCCGCCATCTCTCTCCCCACATCCACCACTGCTGGTGGCTCACCTCCAACTGCGCAACGCTACGCGCTGTTAACAGCCAACTGCCCAACACTACAATAACGAATATTACAACAATGCAAACCAGCCACAGACTGCACACAGCACAGTCAGTGATTTTCATACAGAGCGCTACTTGGCGTTACCGATATAAAAACCTAACCAGCCTACTTACAACTGTAAAACTTTCAAACATGAAGAATAAAAGATGGATTTAAAAAATATATATATAGTGTGCATTTCTTTTGGAATGACCCTCGCATATTAGCCTAAATTGCGGAGGAGGTTTACGAACTAACGGGAATAAATATTTCCTGTCAGCACCAAGGCTGCTGGAACGATACGTTTTCTCTAAACAGTATGGCTCTTGGGTGTATAGGAACAAGCGACCACACACGGTCACTCCATGTTCCGCTCAAGTTCAAAATTTCTTATTCCAACACCAGACTTTACTAAAATATAGTAAGTGTGTAATCAGCAACTATAGGTGACATACGAGAATTTATTTCTTATTCCGCTTAACCATCAGAAGTCGACAATTAACGCCGGCAGTTTATTGCACAGAGTGAGAACATGAGTATCTAGTCCGACAAATGAATGTGCGAGAGTGAGCTTGCCGCCCTGATTTGAGATGCACTTCTTGTCAAATATTTCCGCAGGATTTAGCAGTGCAAACTAACGAGTAAAATTCAGAATTCCGTCTGTTCCCTCCAAATCGCTGAAGGTCGGCTACGCTGCACGAAAATTCTCGTAAGTCCAAAACTTGCGCTTCTGCAACGCGTTGCACGAAAGTCAACACTCGAAGATTCTAGCATTCCAGAACATTTCCACTAAATTTTCCGACTGAAATAAAATTTGAAACCCACTAAGGTTCATATATGGATCCCTCACTCTGTCTCTCGAGTCGCTATACACTGCCTCAATAGTTTTTTAGCCCATACACAAAGAAACTGAGATAAAAACTTCATCTTAAAACCTGTATTAAAACTATTGGCACCACATTGTGCCACTTTGAAAATGGCATCCACCGGCACAAAACACGCGGGTTTTTGTTTTTGCTGTCCGTCTTCAGCAATTCAAATGGCTCCAAACACTATGGAACTTAACATCTGAGGTCATCAGCACCCTAGAACTTAGAACTACTTAAACCTAACTAACCTAAGGACATCACACACATCCATGCCCGGGGCAGGATTCGAACCTGCCACCGTAGCAGCAGCGCGGTTCCGGACTGAAGCGCCCACAACCGCTCGGCCACAAAGCGGGCTCAGCAGTCATTTATTAAATTTCTCTCATCATAAAATGCTATACTTTGATGTTAATAAAATGAAGCGTCAACTCATTCATTTCGAAATCCTTTTCCTCACCTTTCCATTGGCGGTGGTTCGAGTCCTCCCTCGGGCATGGGTGTGTATGTTTGCCCTTACGATAATTTAGGTTAAGTAGTGTGTAAGCTTAGGGACTGATGGCCTTAGCAGGTTAGTCCCATAAGATTTCACACACATTTGAACACTTTCCATTGGCAATGATCACACGTCGATAACTTCACTGGTTATTACTGAATATGTAAATTAATTGTATCTAAGAGTTGAAATATAATTAATTCTTGGAAACAGGCAACACCCAGTTTCTTGATAGATACTCAATGTTTAATATTGCTATTCTCTACTTCAGTCTATCTTTTCCTGTTCCGACTCTTCGCTGGTTTATTCTAAAAATTAATTACTTAAATATAAACACAATCATGTAAAACAAAAGATTTAATTTTGGGTATTAATCAAATTTTATCAATCAGTCAGTGCCAGGAGCAACACTATATCGAATGACACCTTGATTATAGCTGTGACTTTTTTATTAAAACTATTAATTTTCAAAGTAAACTTTAAAATGTGCTCTTTACTTTTGTGTCGAGTCGATAATTATTCATCCAACAGAAGGCGCGCTTGTTTTAAGCAGTTTGTATGTTTCATTTGAGTCGGTGTTTTCAGCTGCTGAGTACTACCAGTATCTATAGTACTATTTTATACTGACGTGATACTGAAATGGCGGTTTGTGTGGCAGTACCATGCGGTAGCCAAAACGCACAGTATTGGACGTTATCTGTGGTAGCCCGCCCTTCGGTGACCGCGATCGGTGACACAAGTTTGACGTCAGGTTGCTGCTCTCGTGAGCCATGCCCCTCGCTCATCACTCGTCTATCGCTAGTTACGGACGCGCACCATTATGTAATGTCTCAGGTTCACGTTCCCAGTGGAATCACGCAAAATGTTCCTACTTCACAAAGCTCTTACACTGAATCTCCCGCAGTTCCATTAATTATCTTTTCGGTTTGGTGAATATGTTTTGCCTCGGTACCTTCCGTTTGCAGCATCGGGAAGATAGGTTTGTCTGTGCAACTAAATCTGTACCACGCAGTTTGAGTCGATTGCCATGCTTTTTATCAATTAATTTACCTTGTAACATCTTTGTTTCTGTGTTTCGGTTATCATCAATAGGCATTTCATACATAGTAGTAACGGATTAACTGAGGAAGCAGTGCAAATGCAGTTGTTCCGATATTCTCTTGCAATGACTATGTAAATGAAAGACTATATGAATTAAAAGAAGACATGAAATAGGATGACGTGGTCTGACAAATAAATATTATTTAATCGGAATACCAACTTTCACGATCGAAAGCGGAGGACTCGTAAACAGGTCATATACACTTCTCTGCAAAACTTAAGGATGAAAGTAACTTAGGCGTCAAAAAACATATGAAATTTGGACCACACTAAAACGATCTGCTATTGTGAAGTACAGAAGCAAACTAAAAAGGATGATCGGTGAGACGAACAGAAATTACTGTTTTATACGAAAATAATTACACTGAAATCAACGTGATTCAAGCTGCAGCCCTTGGACATCACAAAAGGTAGAGCATGGTTCTCGAATGGCTGTTTAATCATAACTGACGCCAATGTGGTCTCCGTATCACGTTTCCCCAAACCATAACACCTTGACTACCAAATCGAACACGTTCGTGAATATCCCGAAATCTCGCTATATGAGGGCACACCCAACATCGTCTGCCTCAGGTTGCTGCTCTAGTCAGCCACGCCCCCTTGCTTACCACTCGCCTATGTAGGCCCTTACTATAACTTTGCACTCGGCACAGGTCGATAGGGCGAACAATCGATTGTGACGTTGAAAGGTGGCTACACTGTGCCACTGCGCCAGAGATTACGCCAAAGAGTACTATTAAGCCGCCTCCACAGTGCTTGTTGGGAGTTCGTAGCAGTCAGTGTGTGTTGAGAACTCATAGAGAGTGTTTGTCGAGAGCTCGTAGCAGTGTGTGCGTGGGCAGAGCTCGTGGTTGTCGTGAAGTTGGAGCGAGATGTTGTAGTAAGGAGTGTTTGTTCAATGTTTTATCCAGTTATTTGATGGGAGAGATAGCAGATGTTATTGTAATGAGTGCATTTCGTCAATACATATGAAGGTAAAAACCACAATGTTCTTTTATTATTTGTGTATCTGAAATAATGCGTCACTACAGGTTCAGTCAACAAAGCATCTGGCTTGTGTTCTTGCATTAGAGTGAATTCTGGTTTTCTTGCGTAATTATAGTTTTTCTAAATTTCTTTTGTCACGTCAGTATAATTGGTAATTAAAAATTCTTGTGTTATTGAAGAAGAACCGTGCCAGATGCGTACGTTGAGTCACACTCCCACATACAGAACAGTTACATTTGTGCTTGGATTTTGTAGGTTTTATAGTTGCTGGGGACTTAATTAATTAATTGTGTTTACGAAAATCTACTTACATTGTTTGTTGCAGTCAGATAGCGTAATAATACTAGTCAGGGCCAACCGATTACGAGACACAGCGTAATCGGACATACAGCTACTAAAACTAAAAATATTTTCAATCAATTATATATTAAATTAAGCCCCCATGCACGTGGCGACCCTGCCAGGATCGTCCCTTGGAATTTTTCTGATTGTGAAAATTGTAGACTGTAGTATTGTTGTAGTAATTTTGAGTTCAGTGATTGTAGTCTGTATTGAGTGTGTAGATTTGGTAATTGGCATTCTTCTAATGGTATTTTTTTCTCAGAATTAAATTTGTTGTCTTGTCAACGGGTTTGACAATTTAGTGCAATTATTTCAATTGTTCGATTGATCGTGTTTGAGGGAGTCATTGCATTTGAATAGTATTGTTGGAGATAAGGAGTCATTGTGTGTGATTTTCGTACAGTGACGAATCTTTCGTATATTTTGTAAATGATTACGCGATCTATGAAAAAGGCAAAAATGATGGATAGTGAGAATGACGAAATTGTTGACATGGCGAACTCGCCAACAGAGGAAAACAGTATGGTGGATAATGAAGTGGAAAACAATGTAATAAGTCGGGAAGACAGTCCGGAACCATTTCAAAATTTTTCTCAATCGGAAAATTCACAGAATCTGAGATTAACGACAGAAGATTCTGAAATAGTATCGAACACAGATAGCCTTACAGCTGTGACGAAGGAAGTTAGTTTTGCGGGAGATGTTAGGGGCGAAAAGAAATCTGAACAATTTAATATGGAGCAGTTGATGAGTGCAATATTAAATCTGGGATCACAAATGGGAACAATGGGAACAAAGTTAGACTCACTGGGATCACAAATGGGAACAATGGAAACACGGATGGGAACAATGGAAACTCGGTTAGGATCTGAATTAAAAACAGAGATAGGAACAATTAAAAAAGAGATGGGAACTTTGGAAACACGGTTAGATTCACGAATAGGGACATGTTTCAAAAATATGAAAGATGAATTAAAGAAAGAAATCAGAGAAGAAGTGCAACCAATTTTGAATGCTCACAATAATAGATTAATTGCAGTAGAAATCAGACAAAGGGAACAGGATAGAGAACAGGAAGAAAGAGATCGCGTGATAGTACAGAATTTTTCAGAGTTAAATTTACAACGTGCAAAGGATAAGGAAGAAATATTTGAAAGAATCGAGGAATCCGTACCAAATGACAGAATAAATAATCTAACACGACAATATGAACAGTTAACTACCAAATGTGTCAATACTGAAACCCGAGTCGCGACACTTACGGAAGATGTAAACAAACAGAAAGAAAAAATAGGTGACTTATCGGAAAGAGTTGAGGAAATTTCAGATAAATTGACAAATCTTAGTTTACATGGGGACAGAGATTCGGATGATACAGACCCATTGCCATTTGCAGAAACCGAAGAATACCAGAACATAAATAAGCATGTTGAGAATCAGGGAAAATTTAATGAACGCGTGAAAAGGGAATTTGAGGCATTACGGAAGCAAGTCAAGCAGATCGAAGGCGAAATTGTAGGAAAAGATAGCAGAAGAAATTTAGAATCACAGGTAGCAGAGGGGTTTGAAGAAAATAATTTGTTTCATTTACGGGATGCAACAAGAGAGCGCCAGGCGCGCGAACTTTACAATAATCGACATTCGGACCGGGACAGACGCGGTAGGTCTTTGTCGCCACGAGGCGAAAACTTTGATTATAAACACTTTTTGACTGTCCGGAAATTTAAGATCTTCCGCAATTCTAAGAATGACATACATCCATGTGCATGGCTAGATCAATTTATGTACGCACTTCCACCAAATTGGCCACTAAGTCACAAACTAGAAATTATGTGCAGCTATTAAAGTCCTCAGGGGATTCACTACTCTAAGTGAATATGTGCCGTAGCGAGCATAGGGCCCCGAGCTGTAGTGGTGCTATTTCTCTTTTAGTTTTCTGTACCGCTGCCTACTCTTTTACTATTCTTTGCATCTGTCAAACCAACTCTTCGACTATCAATCTATCTAGACAGTAGATAAGCAATAACCGGATATGACTGTTTTACCCAAAAGTGACTTTGGAAATTACCGATTGGACTTACTGTACCTTCAGCAGCATTCATTCTTAGCTTAAACGAAATTTTACCTGTTTATCTTCGTGACAATATTACTTCTTATGTTGATGACATTCTTATTGCTAAACGTTCTTGGAGTGAGCACAACAAAATTTTGGATTCATTATTACGTATCCTTGTGAGAGTTGGCATTACTGTGAACTTGGAAAAATCTGAATTTGGTCGTTCTCAGGTGAAATTTCTCGGTCACATTATTTCTACAGAAGGTATTCTTCCTGATCCAGAGAAATTAGATGCTATTCGTAATTATGCTGTTCCTACCACAAAACGTGAGGTTCATAATTTCCAAAATTTTTGTGGAATGATATACTTTTGAAAAATTTTTGTGGAATGACATACTTTAGAGAAACTCACAGCTACATGTAAACATGCGGAGAGTACAAGGATACCGCGCTGTGTTTTGGCGGCGGCACATACTCAAAGCAACAGTGAAGTCTGCGCGCCGCACGAGGCAGTCGTTGACCGCAAACAATTGCTTCCTACGTCACGCGCCTACAGCTGACCGAGCGCTCAGTGCGAATGCACTGACAGCCGTAAACAAATACACAGTCTAATTTCTCCGACTAAATTCTGTATAAAGCTATAAGGACTTGTTGAATTGTGTTATTAACATTCAGTATTTTGCAGGATACGGTTGTATAAAGTATTTAAGAACTTCAGGTAAATTCTGTGCGTGTCCGACGTTAAGACGACCTGCTATCGAGAAAATTTCAGGAAGAATGTAATTTCGAAGAAGAAACTAATAAACTAAAAAAGGTAACTGTTAATTGAGTTCATTTTTCAGGTAACATATTTCCACTTAGGTACGTACTTTAGACGTAATTTGCTGCTCGCGATTACGTGATTCATACTTTGTGCTAATTTCATGTTCTATGGATTTACTTGTGAAGCGACGTGCTTGTATACATTTACTGATTTTGACAATTATTGATTAATGAACTGGGTTGTGACTTGTATATGTTATGCATCGCTTGGCTGCACTGCTATTTCACTGATGTCATATTTTTTAATTATGTGCCTGCTGTGCTTATTTATTTAAATTATAATTGTAACCTGATTAATTGTGCTGACTGTGATTATGTATGTAAGTTATACTTTGTGATTTATCTGCTTGCGCCTCCATGTTTACTTGTTAAGATGACATATGAACATTTATTTGCTTATGCTGATATGATGCTAATGACCTGTTTATTACGTAAGATATATGTTTACTGCTATGCGTATGTATTGCATATTTATACATTTCTGTTTTGTTGTCATAACTACTCTTTAATTTGGTATATAGAAATGCTGATATAAGGTGTACAAACATAGAGTTTAGGTCACACTGTGGTATTAATTATAGATTGTTCGCTTGGCAGAGCCTCGTTGTAGGAATTGTGCTGCATCCACTTGTTGACATTCTGTTCTCTACTGATATATTTACTCGCTATTGCATGTTTTGCTTACGCTCAGTGCCATATTTTTAAGATAAAAAAAAATTAACTGCTATAATTCGACGAACGACATTAGTACAAGAAAGTCATAGAAGTCACATGAGCTGAGGTTTTATGGAAGCTGTATAAATTTATGCTAATAAGAAGGAGGATGACGGCATGACATACCAAAAATAGGTTTAGACCATTGACAATTATTACACTGCATTTTTTTTTGTGAGCAATTGAAATAGGAAGTGACACTTGACACAAGAAATACTCCACATGTTTGCTTCTGTCTGCCATAATTCTTGAAGTGGTGTACACACTGTGAAACATTATGATTATTCACACTCCGTAATCGTACTTAATTACTGAGAGTTATTCGAACTAAGTCTGTTAGAGATCAGGTATGCATTTCTTTTATTTAATGATGGACAAGGAACCAAAATGTATCTTATAATTTATAATGAGTAGAAAATTTGGGTCAGATGGATTACACAGAGGTTGTGTGTGGACACTGTGTCTTCGGATTGTATGGGATGCTGAATTGAAGTTGCATTAGGATTTTGTCTGTACTTGTTCGAGGAGACTGACTAGAGGAAAGAGTTGTTATGGAAGTGAAATGATATTGGTGCTGAGGTTTATATTTATCGACGTATTATTGAGGTATAGAGATTATATGAAGTTGATGATTATTGGAGTTTTTGTGGACAAGAGGTAAGGTAAATGATATTGATGATAAGACGTATTGAAGAGGTATTATTGAGGTATTATTGAGATTGTGTGAAGCTGATGATTATTGGAGTTTTGGTGTATAAGAGGTAAAGTAAGTGAGGAGCATATTTTTTGTTGGTCTTATGGAACAAGGAGGATGAAGAGAGCAGACTAGAACACTAAAATAGAAGGAAGATAGTCTATACACACACTTTGTTAAATCACTAAGCAGTATATACTTTTTTTTGGAGAGAGGAAGTAATTGCATATCTTGGCTCACTGACAGTTGTTCAACAACAGTACATTTTGATCTGGCTTGGCAAACATTGGTCTTGACATGATGACTATGACGTTGACTTAACTATTATTGACTATTATACATTGCTGCCAGTACTACTTGATACACATGATGAACATCAGATTTAGACAGAATTTCATTTACACAATTAACACTATTCAGTTACACAGTAGTACTTAATGTGGATGAGAGATGAGTGAGTATGTTCTGTGTGTTTTCCTTTACTAATCCTACCCACCTATCTCCTAAATATTATTTTATTTGTTGGTAGTGGCTTGCACTGACACCATAAATATTATAGGTTTACTGGTATTTGTGTATTGTAATAGTTAATAGGACAATTATCTGATATCATTTGTGTGTTTGTTATGATTTGTATGTTACTGTAAAAGCATTTGTATGTGCATTCAAACTATTGTTCATGCCTGAACTGTCTGATTAGTGAAGATAAATATTCTGAACTGTTACCTGCACTTTTCAACATGATGTGTGACATTTGGTCGTGTTTAATTTCTGCTGATGAACTGTGTGATCAGTGATTGTTAAAAAAAAAAAAAAAAATATGGACTGTTACTTGTACCCTTTCTTCATGATTGGTGCCACTAGGACATGTTTAAATTCTGCTCATAAACTCTGATGAACAGTGTGATCAGTGCTAGTGAATTTGATGGAACTGCCTCTGCTGAGAGATGTGACTTGTTGGTGTCTGCACCTGCTCAACATTGCTGGGTGCAACTGATGAACTGTTTCTACAGAAATGAAGTCACTTGTTGCTGTCTGCACCAACTCAACTTTACTGGGTGCCACAGATGGAACTGCTTCTACTGAAATAATGTCACTTGTTGCTGGGTGCACCTGCTCAACATTGCTGGGTGCAACTGATGGATTGCTTCTACTGAACTACTGTGAATTGTTGCGGGGTGTACCTGCTCTCAACATTGCTGGGTGCAACTGATGGACTGCTTCTACTGAAATGATGTCACTTGTTGGTGTCTGCACCTACTCAACATTGCTGGGTGCCTCTGATGGATTGCTTCTACTGAACTAATGTGAATTGTTGCGGGGTGTACCTGCTCTCAACATTGCTGGGTGCAACTGATGGACTGCTTCTACTGAAATGATGTCACTTGTTGGTGTCTGCACCTGCTCAACATTGCTGGGTGCAACTGATGGACTGCTTCTACTGAAATGATGTCACTTGTTGCTGTCTGCACCAACTCAACATTGCTGGGTGCCACTGATGAACTGCTTCTACTGAATTAATGTGACTTGTTGCTGGGTGTACCTGCTAAACTTTACTGGGTGCCACTGATGGACTGCTTTTACTGAAAAGATGTTACCTGTTGGTGTCTTTTTTTTTGTATAAACTAATCATTGAAAGCATTTTATGTGAACATTTGTATAAACTGATTTTTTGTATATTGTGTAAACTATTATGTAAAGCCACATGTATGAAAAGAAGTTGTATTGCTTACTGTATTTCATATATTAGGTTAGTGAAAAGTCAGTGCAAAGCCAAAATTTTTAACTAATTATGTGATATTTAGGTATTAATATTATCTTTTATTTTTGTCTGTATTTTTGTGGACGAATTTGGTGGTATTTTCACCACCAATGCTGGCAAAATACCATCAAATTCTGGCCTGTGGAGGAGGGGCATATGAAAGGTGGCTACACTGTGCCACTGCGCCAGAGATTGCGCCAAAGAGTACTATTAAGCCGCCTCCACAGTGCTTGTTGGGAGTTCGTAGCAGTCAGTGTGTGTTGAGAACTCATAGAGAGTGTTTGTCGAGAGCTCGTAGCAGTGTGTGCGTGGGCAGAGCTCGTGGTTGTCGTGAAGTTGGAGCGAGATGTTGTAGTAAGGAGTGTTTGTTCAATGTTTTATCCAGTTATTTGATGGGAGAGATAGCAGATGTTATTGTAATGAGTGCATTTCGTCAATACATATGAAGGTAAAAACCACAATGTTCTTTTATTATTTGTGTATCTGAAATAATGCGTCACTACAGGTTCAGTCAACAAAGCATCTGGCTTGTGTTCTTGCATTAGAGTGAATTCTGGTTTTCTTGCGTAATTATAGTTTTTCTAAATTTCTTTTGTCACGTCAGTATAATTGGTAATTAAAAATTCTTGTGTTATTGAAGAAGAACCGTGCCAGATGCGTACGTTGAGTCACACTCCCACATACAGAACAGTTACATTTGTGCTTGGATTTTGTAGGTTTTATAGTTGCTGGGGACTTAATTAATTAATTGTGTTTACGAAAATCTACTTACATTGTTTGTTGCAGTCAGATAGCGTAATAATACTAGTCAGGGCCAACCGATTACGAGACACAGCGTAATCGGACATACAGCTACTAAAACTAAAAATATTTTCAATCAATTATATATTAAATTAAGCCCCCATGCAACGTGTTGAGAGAGCGAGTGTCGAGATGCGCCAGTGTGGTTGGCGGATATATGCGTGTGAAGGCCATTGTTGAAATACAGGGTCTTTAACGGAGAAGGGTGTCGCCATCGCCGTGGTTAGACCCCTATGTAATAGATTAATACCGGGAAAGTGAAGAAGTATCATTATGAAAGTGATCAGGGACGTTACTAGTCCCGATATTTGGATTCGCGTCTACCGCGCCGGCCTAACCTTGGATTGCAGTGTTGGATGCAGTGATGGATTAGCGTGTGACGATAATGAAAAATGAAGAAAGACTGTGCTGAGATTAGCCGTAATTAGATATGTATGGCGAAGGCAGTGGCTGTCTCCTTTTTTGTGTTTTGAGAAGAATATAAGTTCGTAATTAGTAAAACTGTGTTGGTGTTCCTCATTACCAGACATTCAGTATTATAGTATTGAGCAGAACGAACTGGAAAGTAACAACTTCCGTAGCAGTCAATTCCGATTACCAGCCCCATTAGGTTCACGGTCATGTTAATAATAAATATTGGACTGCTATTCGATCAGATCAGGTCGGGACGCAACGGAGGTGTTACAACGTTCCCAGTGTCATCCCGCAAAAAGCATCATGGTTCGGTTTTTCCAGGTGTAACGGTGTTGGGCGGCATAACGTTGCGTAGGCGTACTCACCTCTCAACCTTTTAAGGCGGTACGCTCACTGCACAACGTTATTGCGACACTGCATTCCAATCTCTGTCTTCCTCTACAGTTTTTACCCTCTGGAGCTCCATTTAGTACCATGGGAGTTATTCCCTGTCGTTATAACAGATGTGCTATCATCCTGTTGTTTCTTCTTTTCAGTGCTTTCCATATGTTACTTTCCTCGCCCATTCTGCACAGAAATTCTTCGTTCCTTACCTTACCAGTCCACCTGATATTCAACATTCGCCAGCAGCACCACATCTTAAATGCTTCGATTCTCTTTTATTCTGGGTTTCCTACAGTCTACAGCACACAATGTTGAGTGCCAAACGTACTATCTCAGTATTTTCTTCCTCAACTTAAGACCTATGTTTGAGATTAGTAGACTTCTCTTGGCGCGGAATGCTCTTTTTTGCCAGTGCTATCTGCTTTTTGTACCCTCCTTACTGCGTCCAGAATGAGTTATTCTGCTGCCTGCGTGATAAGCTTCTTGCTGTTCTCATTTCTGCTACTTCCTATGACTTTCGTCTTTCTTCCACTTACTCTCATTCTACACTCTTCACTCATTAGACTGTTCCGTTCAACAGATCCTGCAATTCTTCTTCGCCTTCACTGAGGCTAGCTATGTCATCCGTGAATCTTAACAAAGATATCGTTTCACCTTGAACTTTAATCCCATTCTTTAACTTTCCTTTTATTTCTGTCATTGTTCTTCGATATATGCACTGAAAAGGAGCGGCGAAACATTACGTCCCTATCTTACACACTTTTTAATCCGAGCACACCGTCATTGGTGTTCCAAAGTTATTGTTTCCTATTAGTTCTTGTACATATTGTGTATTGTCCTCCATTCCTAATAGATTATCTCTATTGCTTCTGAATTTTGATAATATTGCACCATTTGACATTGTCGAACGCATTTTCCAGGTCGACAAACAGTACGAACGTGTCAAGATTTTTCTTCATTCTTGCTTCCACTCTCACCGACAACATTAGAACTGAATCTCTGGTGCCCTTACCTTTCATAAAGCCAAAATGATCGTCATTTAACACATTCTCAATTTTCGTTTCCATTCGTCTGTGTACTCTGCTTGTAAGCAACTTTGATGCATGTGCTGTGAAGCCGATTGTGAGATAACTCCCGCATATGTCGACTCTTGCTATCTTTGAATTTGTATGTATGGCTTATGTTTTTCCGAAAATCTCATGATATATCGCCAGTCCCAGACCAACACGAGTAATCGTTTTGTTGCCACTTCCCCCAGTGATCTTAGGAGTTCCGAAGGAGTGTTATCGGTCCCTTCTGCCTTATTTGATCTTAATTCTTCCAAAGCTCTCTTAAATTCGAACATAGCATCCCTTGTCTCATCTCTGTCGACTTCTGAGTCTTCCTCCTTCACGTCAACAGACAAATCTTCCCCCTCACAGATGTATTCAATGTACTCTTTCCATCTATCTGCTGTCGCCTCTGCATTTAACAGTGAAATTTCCATTGCACTCGTCATATAGATCCCTTGCTTTTGATTTCATCGAAGGTTGTGTTGACTTTTCTATATACTGAATCACCCCTTCAACCAGTTTTTTTTCGATCTCTTCACAGCTATTTCGTCTTAACTTCCCTATTTATTTCATTCCTCACTGACGTCGTTTTCTGTATCCTTGAAATTCCCATAACATTTTTGTACTTCCCTTCTGTTGTAGATCAACTGAAGTCTTTCTTCTGTTAACCGTGGTTTCTTCGCAGTTACCTTCCTTACACTTAGTACCTAAGTTTTTCTTTCCAAGTTCTGTGAATCACTTTTTAAGATTTTAGTTCCTCTTCAACTGAAATATTTAGTGAGCTATTCATTATCGCATTATCTATAGCATCATTGACCTTCAAGTCTATCTCTTCATTCCTTAGTACTTCCATAACCCACTTCTTTGCACAATGATTCTTCCTGACTAGTCTCTTAAGCTTCAGTCTACTCTTCATCGCTACTAAATTATGACCTGAGTCTACATTAGCTCCTGGGTACACCTACAAATCCGGTATATGAGCCGGTCAGGGTGGCCGAGCGGTTCTCTGGAACCGCGCGACCGCTACGGTCGCAGGTTCGAATTCTGCCTCGGGCATGGTGTGTGTGATGTCTTTAGGTTAGTTAGGTTTAAGTAGTTCTAAGTTCTAGGGGACTGATGACCTCAGAAGTTAAGTCCCATAGTGCTCAGAGCCATTTGAACCGGTATGTGAATTCTGAATCTCTGCCCGTATCTCCCAGTTTTTCCCAAGTATACCTCTTTCCCTTATGATTCTTGAACAGAGTATTGCTGTTACTAACTGATATTTATTGCAGAACTCAATTAGTCTTTCTCCTCTCTTGTTCCTACTACTAAGCCCATATCCTCCAGCAACCTTTTGCCCTTTCCATTACAGTCATATTCCAGTTTCTCATGACTATTAGATTTTCATCTCCCTTTACATATTGAGTAACCTGTTCAGGATCCTCACATACGTTCTCTGTCACTTCATCTTCTGCTGGCATGTATACCTCAACTACCGTTTGCTCTCGATTCTGACGAGAACAAGCGTATCACTGCCCTACTTTCCTATTGATAACGAATCCTACTACCGTTGTACCATTTTCCGCTTCCGTACTGTTGTTATCCTATACTCGTCCATCCATAAATCCTTGCCTGCTTTCCATTTCACTTCACTTACCCCCATCATATCTAGATTGATTCTTAGCATTCGCCTTTACAGACTTTTATTTAGCTTCCTTGCGACGTTCAGACATCTCAGTTAACGTTCTGTTTCGCAGAACGTTACCGTTTTGCTGGTTAATCAGTCTTTTTCTCGTGGTCACCATCCTCTTGGTCGTCACTTCCAGGAAATTGGGATTGGGTAGTTGTCTGAAATCTTTTTCCAATGAAGAGATCATGATACTTTTTCACTTACAGGCCACATGTTCTATGGATACACATTATATGTTGTAAGAGGTCCATGAATAAGTTGATCACTGTTGATTCTTCCGCCTGCCACGGGCAGTTTTCCACCACCAGGGCATGAGAGTACCCTGAAAATGTCTGCTCATCCGCCCTCTTTGACAAGACCATTGGTAGAACGACAGTAACTGCTTATGCCGGAAGTCTTCGACCGCCATTGCTGATGAATTTTATTCAAAATTTAAGCAGTGGCTGAATTCGAACCCGAAGGCGCTCTGAGTACAAGACGGTACCCCTAGACCAAGACTGCTGTTACCTACCCGTTTTCAACCTCGTGGAGTGGGCGGAGAGGGGGGGAACGCCTTACCACACGACCTGGTGGCCAGTGAGGTAGCGTGCAGAGAACGGTGTGAAGGCGGTGTCGTTTGTGCACTTTGCGGGAAAACGGAATTTTTTTCTGGATAGGTTGGAAGCTCTCGGATGCGGTACTTTGGTCTGGTAAGCACTTCTGGTGCCGCCGTTTTTAATGCCCAGAGGACCACCACAACTCGCGTGACTTCAGTGTGTCATTTATGTTGATCTCATGAAGTATTTCTTCAGTTACCTTCTTTACTATAATATATTAGTTCTTTGTACATACGGTCCAAGTTTTAGAGAGCTATAATGCGTGGTAGTGAAACATCACACAAGAGCTACTTTCGTCCTTAAGACTTACACATCAGTGCATGCCAGTAAGGACCGTTAACATAGCAGTATACACATTTTACAGAGACCGTGTGGTGGCGTACTTGAACCTCAGTCAAACGTTATCTGCTTCGACGTTGGCGCTACAAGTCTGGCTGGCAGTAGACGGCTGCAATCAAAGAGACCCCTACGCTTGACGTGGACTGCCGTTGAGTCCGCTGGCGCACCGGAAGCTAGTAACAGGCGGTTCGGCGAGCAGTGTTCCTTCCACGAACACACGGCCATTCATGCACCGCGCGATAGGCGGCGGTTAAAGCCTCGCTGTGCGGCGCGGTGCTGCGGATGCGGCTGTTGGAAAGCCGATAGCTGCCGACACAGGGGCAGTCGGGAGGAGCGCAGTGTAGTGTAGGCGTGTATGCAGGAGTCACAGGCGGCTCCGCACAAAGCAAGCCGGAAGCTAAGCGCCGGGCACAAACGTACCGCCACGGCCCAGCTGCCTCTCTGCCTCCACATCTGCTCCCAGCGATGGCTGCAGCCACAAATACACACGCGTGCTCGAAGCGGTCTGTTTATGGAGAACTTAACCATAAAACTCATCTTTTATAATGTCTTTACTTGGACAATCAAAATTTCGAAGTCACAGTTTCACCGTCAAAATTTCAGGGTTTGCATACCGATCTTTATAGCGATTTCGTCACGCCAGAAAGGCGCAGATAGTAAGAGGCTTCTACAAGGTAGACTAATGTGGACAGCTTCACCAAATTCTTTGGATGTGTAACACAGAGATTTTTTGAGGACATACATGGAGCGGGAACAACGGCTGTACCACCGAGTCCACATCACAAAGAAACATAATTTCAACCACAGATTCAAGCTGGCTACGAATTTCCGAACTCGTCGGAAATAACCTGATACCGAGAGGATTATTAATAAACTATTAATCAGACTGAACCAATCATTTTATACCATTACATTATATTTCAAAAAATGGCTCTGGCCACTATGGGACTTAACATCTGAGGACATCAGTCCCCTAGAACTTAGAACTACTTAAACCTAATTAACGTAAGGATAGCATACACATCCATGCCCGAGGGGCAGGATTCGAACCTGCGACCGTATCGGCCATGCGGTTCCAGACTGAAGCGCCTAGAACCGCTCGGCCACACCGGCCGGCGCATTATTTTTTCCCAGCTAGTTAGTATCACCGAGGGATTGCCTACATGACCAAACGGAGGAGGCAGAGTAATTTTCAAAATGTTCAAATGTGTGTGAATTCCTAAGCGACCAAACTACTTACGTCATCAGTCTCTAGACTTACACACTACTTAAACTAACTTATGCTAAGAACAACACACAAACCCTGTCCGAGGGAGGACTCGAACCTCCGGCGGGAGGGGACGGACAGTCCGTGACATTACGCCTCAAACCACCCGGCCACTCCGCGCGGCTAGTAATTTTGACATTCTCCATTTGTGTAATGTAAAAAAATGCTCAAAATGGCGAATTTGTGATTCAGCTTTTGGTCGTTACACCTAAATGTTAGTGGCTTAGAATTTCCATTTCTCCCTACTTCGGAGAATTCGCGCTCAAACAGGTGTCCCAGCCTCAGAGTACAAGAGACTCATCCCGTCGCCGGGGTGAAGCTGCACCTACGGTTCGTTACCTCCCCCTTTCATTTTGGCTACGGGGACCTATTTTTTAACTGCGGAGGCACACTACTGTTCGGTGCACCAGTTTACGAACAGGACCGACAGCCACCCTCCGGGGTTTTTCGTTTGCTGATCCCAAACGCGTTCACATGGCAGACAGTAGTAAAGAGGAAGTGACCGCCATTTTATGGTGCACGTGAAGTGTCTCATTCCCTTGTAAGCAGCCCTGGGTTAAGGCCGTCTGTGTGGGTCAGCATTATTCGCGTCCGGATGCTTGCAGCAGTCTCTTTTTTTGCTACTGCGCAGATACATCGTTTTGCACTGCAAGCACCTTGAGTTGCGAAATCACAAAATATAATGAGGTAACCTGTTTCGTTCAGGCACTGCATCCCTTTTCGCCATTCGGATCTCATGGCTAGCATCTAATTATTCCCTCGTTCAACCATTCCTCGCTCTCTGAGGACTGCGCTTATTATTGTAAGGTAACTTGTTTAGACTATTTAATTGATTGAGAATGTTGGCAAAATTTAGTGTACTAACAACATTCACTTTACCAAACATGACATAAGTTACACTGAACAATCCTACAAACTAACAGATGATTAAGCACTCCAGTGGGTGACGCCTGGTTGGCAAAGACAGTTTAACTAGGTGATCAGTGAGTCAAGTACTCTGGCCCTAAAAAAGTGGATAACGCAAGCTGAATTGATCTGACGCTGAGCAGACTTTGACTGATCAAATCCACTGTGGTTTCTCTACATATGGCAGCTGAGAGCAAGTGGTGATTGAGAGCTGTACGCCCTGACAGTGCCGGAGAGGCAGTACGTTACCCTGTTTGCCCCCTGCAGCAGTGTAACTTGCGGCTGACGAGATGGGTGCGGCGGAGGTCAGACATGAGGCGGCACCTGTGAATCGATCGCGGCCACGAAAGAAATGCAGAAATCTTACGGTCTAGCGATCAGGCAGACGGATCGCAATTTACTCTCTACCAGAGCCCTGAAATCACGGTAGATGTCAGTGTGTGACACAGCCGATCGCTGGTCGTACCAAGGACCAATTTGGCTTACTTATACAACAGAGCGCACAAGGATATCAAACATCAAGACTGGTAAACCAAAACGAATAAGTTTTCCCTCGGCAACAAGTAGTCCGAGTCGTTTGAAGTCACACTGTCGGTACGATAAGAACTTCACCACCCCAGTCTAAACTGCTCGGAAGTGCAGTCAGTCTCAGGACAGGTCCAAAGTACCACCAACACACGCTAGAGCTGCGACCACAGGTGCTTACCAGACCAAAGTACTGCACCCAAGAGCTTCCCACGTATCCAGAAAAAAATTCCGTTTTCCCGCAAAGTGCATGAATGACACCGCCTTGACACCGTCTTGAGCCAATCATAAGGCTCTATAGGTTCTAAATCTCCTCTCCCACATGACAGCACAAACTCTTGTCAAACCAGAACGAGAGTTAAGAAACCTGAATCTCTGAAAAAAGAAAAAAAGAAACCGTCAATTACTGGCCTTTTTTTTAGTTTTCGCAGAGAGGGAAAAGATGATTTTCTCCGGAGTCATGTCTCTTCCCATGGCAACAAGCGAACAGATGCAATCTCAAACATCTTCGTTTAAATCACCTGTGCCTTGGAGCTTGTTATTGCTAGCTATGATGTGTAATAAAGGTTTCCATCTCTAAACGTTTCTCAAATGCAGGAGCTTTCTTATACAGCAGGCGCAGCTGAGAGAAGTGGCTCACTGGCCTTCTTGCAATACCGGCGAACACGAAAGCATGTGAATTTTTATTACATATGGCTCTGCACACAATGCCCAGTTTATGACTCCACTGTGTATATGTGTTCCTTTAGGCCGTCGTCCCTGGCCAGACTTCTGCTGGCGCCACGGCAGATATCACAGCAGTGTTCTGCTGGATCCCTGTCCCGAGGAGAGGCTGCCCTGTCTGCCCTGTACAGCTGTGGACAGGTCCAGCAATATTTGTTATGGGATGGGCTCGCCGCACTGTGGGCTTTCAATAAATATGATGTGGTGTGATGGTGGTGGCCCTCAACTAAGTACCCTCTGACTCAGAGTTAAAATATGAAAAGTTTTGGCTGATTTCGTTGTCTAGGGGCTGGGATATGTAGTTGCCACATTACAGGCCAAATACTGCTAAGTCTACAGTGTACGATAAGTATATACACATGAATCGAATGGTCGAAGGTTTCTATCACTCAACAATTGCGAATTATGGATGTAACATATAAATTTATAAGTGAAATTGCAGGTACGAGGGTCACTCCAAAAGAAATGCACATTATTTTTGTAAAAATACAGTTTTCATTCCGCATATGTGAAAGTTTTACAGTGTGTAGATACATCCTTCCCGCTTGTTTTCAAACTTAGGTCAAACTGTTCCCGTGAGTGGCGCCGTCACAGCATGTCTTCAAGATGGCTGCTACACTTGAAATTCGTCAGAAGCAACGTGCTGTCATAGAATTCCTGTGCTGTGAAAACGAGACAGTTTGAAGATCCACAAGAGGTTGAAAAAGGTGTATGGAGATGCTGCTGTCGATTGCAGTACAGTTAGTCGGTGGGCAAGCAGTTTACGTGATGAAAGCGGGCAGGGCAATATTGAGGATTGTCCTCGCAGTGGCTGGCCTCTCGTACTGCACACACTCCAAACAATGTGCAGAGAGTTAACGACTTGGTGACTGCTGACAGACGTATCACAGTGAACGAATTGTCACGCTACGTTGGGATAGGGGAAGGAAGTGTTTGGAGAATACTGAAAGTGTTGCACGACAATACACGGCCACATGCCAGTCAAAAAACCATGGAAGCGATCACAAAACTCGGATGGACAACACCGAAACACCCGCCTTACAGTCCTGACCTGCCTCCATGTGACTATCATCTCTTTGGGAAACTGAAAGACTCTCTTCGTGGAACAAGGTTTGAAGATGATGACTCCCTTGTGAACGCTGCTAAACAGTGGCTCCAACAGGTTGGTCCAGAATTTTACCCTGCGAGTATATAGGCGCTGGTTCCAAGATGGCGTAAGGCAGTTGAGAGGGATGGAAATTATGTGGATAAATGAAAATATTGTTCCCAAGCACTGTAAAACTATCAAACATGTAGAATAAAAGATGGATTTTTTTAAAAACATAGTGTGCATTTCTTTTGGAGTGACCCTCGTACTATCTTAACGACTTTAAATGATGAGTACGATAGTAGAAGTACTTTTGAGAATGCGGTATATTTCTGTCTAACACTTATTGGTGTCGATGGTCCAGCAATTAAATAAAATATAAGTTGAATAACAGGGAAACGAGGAGATTCCCGCTTCACGTAATTAGTTACGAACAACAACATAGCTCACGAGATATTCACTTCCAAACGCGTACTACGGCTTCACTGTAGAAGCCACGTAAATCCCAGAAGTTCACAAGTTCGCATTCCGAAGTATTTCTTTCTGTCGCGACTACGCCAAACGGCTCCACACTCTCCAAGTCTCTCCGCGACTCCGCGTCCTTCGCGCCGTCCCGTCCAGCACTTTCCGTCCTGTTCGACCGTCCCTCGCGCCTCCCTGATCCAAACTCCTTCCATTGAGTCCCCCCATTCACGAGCTCTGTGATTGGCTAGAGCGCTCGCGCCATGTCTTCAAACCAGCACACCCACACAAACATAATGAAACACATTCGAACTACTGGATTTACATTTAAATAACTTGAAAATATATAAATATTCCTATGGCTGGACCATAAACAAGCTCTAACACACATTATTAGATACATAAACAAATTAAATAAACAGATATCAAAGGAATAGAACAAAAGGTAGGCCAGTAGCCTAATGTTTCTGTGCTTTCTATAAGACAGTAAATATTTAACCAATTTCTTCATGAATAGTATATATCGGATATAAACAAAGACATAGATGAATAAATATACTTATAAGCATGCTTCTATCGTTTTTTCGTGTAACTGTGGAGTACTTGAGGCCTGACGCCATCGATAGTAGTCGACCTCCAACAACTCATGTTCTATTCAAGTTACATGCCTGTAATTTATACCAATTTAGGTTTACACTAATAGCTTTGTAGAGACATGTCGATCGACGAAAGCGGATGAAGCGTTTAAATTTTGGAAATTCGTTGCTGGATGTTACTTGTATACTTCATCGTCAGATGCTAAACTTTAAACTAATAATGATATCGAAAATCTGATTACACCATCAGAATCGTCGTGCAAATAATAGTAATGTACATGTCTCTTTTCGAGGTATCGTGATTCATCTGGCTACTATTAATTTCTATACGAACTGTCAAATGTCTGCCATGATGGTTTCAAAAAGTCCGCCATGTTTGACACTCCCGGCATACAAGTCTCTTCCATTGACACAGCGTCACCATGGAATTCCCAGCCGCGCGGTCGGGCTGGACCCCTCTTGCTTCGGCCAACGTTCGGCACACGCGGTTGCTGCCGGGCCGCAGCTTTGACGAGCGTCCTGTGTGGCCGCCCCAACCCCGAAATGTAATATTCCCAGGGCGCCACAACTCGCCCGCTACCTCACAGCACTCTCGTCATTTAGATTAACTATCAATAAATGTTTGTTCCTAAATAAATAAGCTAGTGCTTACGTTAAATGAGAAGTATTCTTGTTAAATTTTGTTTAAACGGTTATTCAAGCCTTCCTACAGAAGCTTTTCAATTCTAGCTCCCACTAGCACATGTGTCTGACTATTTTTAAAGTAGGGTAGTTTATTAATGCAATCAACATCTGAATAATATTACTAGCAAAATAGTATTTGAAACTGTTTATCAAATAATATAGACAAGTATGAAAAAATATGAGTATTCACGCTGTATTCATTATCTTTGTAATTTTTCCCTGACAAGCATTTGCGTAATGGAAAAGATATAAAAGACTTAGTAAAACAGTAAATAAAATAGATACAGATGTATAGCTTTCACAGATGATAGGAATAGCGCAGTTCTGTTACCTGAGATATTGCACGTTGATATCGCTTGAAGTACTCAAAAGGTTTTAATTCAGAAGTTCATTGTGAAAATGTTCATGCACTCAGAAAGATTAACGTCTATAGATTTAGAGATATTGAAAACATTTTTATCATTGGACGCACCTCATTTCTGATGCCGCAGATGGATTCAGAGCGGCATTAATGTCTGACTGTAAATTATTATAGATTCTCAGAGAGCTGTAAGAAGCCATCTTTCAGCTTGTGTGATATCCTGCCATTTCTTGGAGCAATTTCTGTCCTCTTAAGCGTCAAAATTCCGCGTACCAGGATTTTCCTCACTTGTTGCTAAGCCTCGGTGCCTGTACCTGGGTTCGCCAGAAACAGTCGCTTCCTCTGAACCGGCAGAAGAGCACTGATGGCCCTGGGGTGTCCGCCAGCGGTCTGCCGTGTGATAAATTTATCTTACCTCGTACCACTGGGCGGCCGACTAGCTCACCTAAAAACACGTAACGTTGCGCAGCTCCACATAATGTGTCGCACTGACTCGCTATCGTAGCAGATTACGTCGCACCACATTTTACATACTTACATAACATAATAAATACATATATCACATAATAAATAGAATACACTACTTGTGTGTCAGAATAATACACTACTGGCCATTAAAATTGCTATACCACGAAGATGACGTGCTACAGACGCGAAATTTAACCGACAAGAAGAAGACACTGTGATATGCAAATGATTAGCTGTTCAGAGCATTCACACAAGGTTCGCGCCGGTGACGACACCTACAACGTGCTGACGTGAGGAAAGTTTCCAACCTATTTCTCATACACAAACAGCAGTTGACCGGTGTTGCCGGGTGAAACGTTGTTGTGACGCCTCATGTAAGGACGACAAATCAGTACCATCACGTTTCCGACTTTGACAAGGGTCGGATTGTAGCCTATCGCGATTGCGGTTTATCGTATCGCCACATTCCTGTTGCGTTGGTCGAGATCCAATGACTGTTAGCAGAATATGGAATAGGTGGGTTCAGGAGGGTAATACGGAACGCCGTGCTGGATCCCAACAGCCTCGTATCACTAGCAGTCGAGTTGACAGGCATCTTACCCGCATGGCTGTAACGGATCGTGCAGCCACGTCTCGATCCCTGAGTCAACAGATGGGGACGTTTCCAAGACAACAACCATCTGCACGAACAGTTCGACGACGTTTGCAGCAGCATGGACTATCTATCAGCTCGGAGACCATGGCTGCTGTTACCCAGACAGGAGCGCCTACGATGGTGTACTCACCGACGAACCTGGGTGCACGAATGGTAAAAAGTCATTTTTTCGGATGCATCCAGGTTCTGTTTACAGCATCATGATGGTCGCATCCGTGTTTGGCGACATCGCGGTGAATGCACATTGGAAGCGTGTAATCGTCATCGCCATACTGGCGTATCACCCGGCGTGATGGAATGGGGTGCCATTGGTTACACGTCTTGGTCACCTCTTGTTCGCATTGACGGCACTTTGAACAGTGGACGTTACATTTCAGATGTGTTACGACCCGTGGCTCTTCCCTTCATTCGATCCCTGCGAAACCCTACATTTCAGCAGGATAATGCATGACCGCATGATGCAGGTCCTGTACGGACCTTTCTGGATACAGAAAATGTTCGACTGCTGCCCTGGCCAGCACATTCTCCAGATCTCTCATCAATTGGAAACGTCTGCTCAATGGTGGCCTAGCAACTGGCTCGTCACAATACGCCAGTCACTACTCTTGATAAACTGTGGTATAGTGTTGAAGCTGCATGGGCAGCTGTACCTGTACACGCCATCCAAGCTCTGTATGACTCTATGCCCAGGCGTATCAAGGCAGTTATTACGGCCAGAGATGGTTGTTCTGGGCACGGATTTCTCAGGATCTATGCACCTAAATTGCGTGAAAATGTAATCACATGTCAGTTCTATTATAATATATTTGTCCAATGAATACCCGTTTATCATCTGCATTTCTTCTTGGTGTAGCAATTTTAATGGCCAGTAGTGTAGTGTAAGTAACCTATTATCATTATTAATTTACTAAATTTAACATAAATTATAAAGATTTTTGCATATTAATTAACCTTCAAAATAAACAGAAAACATTAGTTTAATTCAGCTATCGAGTCAGCTCAATCTTGTACACACGTCTTAGCGCTGATGCACTAATTTGATTTTGCGTTGACGACATCGTAGCACTTCACCGTCACCAACACAGCACTTGACCCATGTTTTGGCGTCGAAGTTTAGATGGTTCCCAGTCGAGCCGCTTCTGCTGAAATTCATGAATGTCTTGGCCAAGTACTACACCGAACATGTTTCAATCCGCAGCCACTGAAGGTCGAAGGCTATCGAAATACGATTGTGGGTTAGTTATCAGTAATCGTATTACCCGAATCCTCATCGATCAGGCACTGAATACGTTCCCAAATGGAATCTATACAGTAACAAAAGGATAGCAATTAAAACCTGATTTATAACATAGGCAAAACGCTTGATTCAGCTCGACATTTCAAACTCTCCGTACATGTTCAAACAAGAAAACATGTCTTTCTTGCTATTAAATTTATTCTACATCGCAAATCAACTATCACTTCATCATTTCTCTGCAGTTATACAGGGTCTAATTAGAAACTTCAGAGCTAATACAACCCTGTGCAGCGATCGCCGATGTCACTATTTTTAACTCAACGGATAGCTGGATCATAAGTTCAGCTAATGTTCACTCTTATTTGCACTAAAATACGACTTATCCACAGCAGACATTATTCTCATAAATCTTTAAACATAGCAGCGTTGTCAGTGACCGTTACTAGGTAAAATTAAAACAATTGCAGCCCTCGGTCGCGAAAATGAAGTCTTTTTGATCGAGGTTTCGGCCACTTCTAAGAGTGCTTTCATCAGAAATAAAACATTTAAAACTGGTATGTCACGCATAAAATAAATATGAAGCGATAACGTTTTTGTCACAAAATACTTAATTAGAAAAAACGTAGAAAGCAGGCCACTAAGGGCTGCACCATATGTCGAGCTGCGGTAGCATCAGATTGACGCTATTCATAACGAATCCTACTTTCTGGCAGATTAAAACTGTGTGCCCGACCGAGACTCGAACTCGGGACCTTTGCTTTTCGCGGGCAAGTGCTCTACCAACTGAGCTACCGAAGCATGACTGGCGCGCGGTACCCACAGCTTTACTTATGCCAGTATCTCGTCTCCCACCTTCCAAACAGAGTGAAAATCTCATTCTGGAAACATCCCCCAGGCTGTGGCTAAGCCATGTCTCCGCAATATCCTTTCTTTCAGGAGTGCTAGTTCTGCAAGGTTCGCAGGAGAGCTTCTGTAAAGTTTGGAAGGTGGGAGACGAGATACTGGCAGAAGTAAAGCTGTGAGTACCGTGCGTGAGTCGTGCTTCGGTAGCTCAGATGGTAGAGCGCTTTCCCGCGAAAGGCAAAGGTCCCGAGTTCGGGTCTCGGTCGGGCACACAGTTTTAATCTGCCAGGAAGTTTTATATCAGCGCACAATCCGCTGCAAAGTGAAAATCTCATTCTGGAATCCTGCTTCTGTTTACTATTTTCTGCTACTGTTGGTATTACACTCATGTGACCTGATATGCTTGTCTTCATTCCATTTCACTTCCTGACCCCTTCTGTGTCTAGATTGTGGCCTTGTATTTCCCTTTTGAGATTTTCTAACTTCCCTACCATGTTCAAGCTCGTGACATTCGACGCGCCGACTTGTAGAACGTTATCCTTTCCTTGGTTGTACAGTCTTTTTCTCGTGGTTCGCCCCCCCCCCCCCCTTGAGCCCCATTCCGGGGACTATTCTGGAATCTTTTACCAATGAAGAGATCATCAAGAGTAATTTTCTATTACAGGCCACATGTACTCTGTAGACACGTTAAGTGTATTTAATGCAGCGGTTTGCATTACCTTCTGCATCCTCATGCCGTTGATCACTGCTGATTCTTGCGCCTTTAGGGGCAATTTTCACTCCTAGGACAAGAAGCTTAATCTCTGTCCGCTTCTCCGCCCTCTCTGTCAAGGTCGTTGACAGAACGTGGGTGACTTCTTATGCTCGAAGTCTTCGGCCACCAATGCTAATTATTAATCAAAATTTAAGGGGTGTCGGGTTTCTAATCCGGCAATGAGGACTTTTTGATTTCTAGTCACCGACGCTCTCCTTACACCAGGGTACTTAACTCAGCGACCAATAGTTTTACAGACATAAATCTATCCAATAAATCTATTCAAAAACCTTCCAGAACAACATAGATTATATAATTAACACACGTAATATAGCTTATACTTTGTCCGCAAGCACACGTTCTACTCCCACAAGCAATTAAAACTGATGACCTCCATGCACCAAATGACCTTCACGCACCAAATTATGTGCGAAGAGTAATTGAAGATAAACTAAACATACTACACGAGAAACTCACGCAAAATACTAGTAATACATACAAATAAGCCCTCTGAAATATCACCCACAAATCTTACGTCCAGTACAAGTTATATTCCTCAATTGTACAACTAATTAAGCCGGCGTGTGTGGCCGAGTGGTTCTAGGCGCTTCAGTCTGGAACCACTAGACCGCTACGGTCGCAGGTTCGAATCCTACCTCGGGCATGGATGTGTGTGATGTCCTTAGGTTAGTTAGGTTTACGTAGTTCTAAGCTCTAGGGGACTGATGACCTCAGATGTTAAGTCCCATAGTGCTCAGAGCCATTTGAACAACTAATTACTCTCTGGCACCCTGTGCACAACAAGAGTTAAGCGGCCAATATTTATTCCATTATTGCACTAAATTGCGGATCTATTCTTCATTACTTGCCTCTTAAATTTACCATGTACCGCTTCCACAAAAGAAAGATATCCCCCAAAATTTTCAAAAGCTACATATGAAATCCAGTTATTTACACGCTTATATTAATGCACACGCTGTCCTCCTTTAACAAGGTGCAGCTCTGCCACGGTTGCCTCTTATTGCATTTTTCTCGCCAGTGTGAGCACCTTTTAAATCCAACATTTTGGATTTTTTTCACTTGCCTTCTCTCCTCTTTCACCAATGGACTTTTATGTTTACAGACAAAATTTGTGGCTACGGCTGGAATATTATTTTTTGTTTCGACAGACGCACATTTTCTTTATTTATCAGTATCGATCATTTCTATTGTAGGCTGCGCATTTTTAATTTCACCCCTCTGTAAACACAGTTACCTCAGAAATCACCGAGTGAGATGGCGCAGTGGTTAGCACACTGGACTCGAGTTCGGGAGGACGACAGTTCAAACCTGTGTCCAACCATCCTGATTCAAGTTTTCCGTGATTTCCCTAAATCGCTTCAGGCAAGTGCCAGGATGGTTCCTTTGAAAGGGCACGGGCGGCTTCCTTCTTCATCCGTCCATAATCCGATGGGACCGATGACCTCGCTGTTTGATCCCCTCCCCCAAATCAACCAGCCAATCTCTAAAGATCATTTTCAGTATCCCTTCCTTTCTGCTCCATTTCTATGGTACACTTTATAATTTCAGAACAACCGTCAATTTCATTATCCGTTCTTAGACTCTCCTGTTTACGTTCAGCTCGTTTGTAGTATTTTAATCATCCTCAAAATCCTTCGTTTTATCGTCCTCGTAAGCATCAAATACATTTCTCTTTTCCTCTGAAGTAACGATATTAGTAGCTGCAACATCCTCAGTATTAACTACACAACTTAAAACTTCGTCGCTCTTAACTTATTTCCGAGGAATCACTACAAACGTTATTGCAATTGACTCTGTTAACATCCACCGATAACTCATAAGATTCATTTCTTAAAACATTTATTACATCCGTCGGTACATTATAGAAATCACCATGAATAACTCCGATAACCTCCACCGATACACCATATAAATTGCCATCGTTGCATCGCTCCACATCAGAGCTCACAGTACGCGTGAATTCACATTCAGCCTTCCACATTCACTCATAATTCACGCTTACTCATCAAGAGGCATCGTTCACTTCCACCAATAGAAATAAATGCACAAATTCCTTCCTCCGAGGTACCTAGTCAGTAGCTTCAACCTTCGCAAGTTTAGCACCTAAAACATTACCTTTACTCCATTTAACAATAAATCACCCAATAGTAAAGTTCATCACTAGCTGACGAGATTATGCTACGCCTCCTTCTCCCGCCTTCACACGTAACTTTACATATATTCGTCGATATAGAATCATCTATACAACCTTCTCGTACGTTATTATAATTGGTGCTACTGTCTAGTGACTCATTAGAATTCATCATATATTCCACCTAAACCAAATGCAGATCCACATCTGGCGTGGCATTTCGTGAGGCGCCTGTCCCTCAGTACTTCATTCCCCATTCTGATTTCCATTATTAAAGTTCTCATTTCCTTTTTCCCTTTGAAAATTATTGCCACCATTGTGGAAACAATTATTTTGGTGATTATTATTATTATTGTGGATACTGCTATTGTTACCGTCGTGGTACCTGTTGCCCTATCTACTGTTCCAATTATGTGGCTTTAATTTCAATCCCTGTTCATGTTTCTCAATAACATCTAAAAACTTATCAACGGTTTTTGTAGGACTGTGGACAAGACCCCATTGTAAACATTCTGGTAGTCGTCGCTTGCAATCTCCGTCAACATCCCGAGAGGACGATTTGTACACACCAGTTTAGCGACTTTATTGTTGTTGTGGTCTTCAGAGACTGGTTTGATGCAGCTCTCCATGCTACCCTATCCTGTGCGAGCTTCTTCACCTCCAAGTACCTTCTGCAACCTACATCCTTCTGAATCTGCTTAGTGTATTCATCCCTTGGTCTCCCTCTGTGATTTTTACCCTCCAAGCTGCCCCCCAATACTAAATTGGCGATCCTTTAATGCCTTGGAACGTTTCCTACCAACCGATCCCTTCTTCTAGTCAAGTTGTGCCTCAAATTCCTCTTCTCGCCAATTTTATTCAGCACCTCCTCATTACTTACATGATCTACCCATCTAATATTCAGCATTCTTCTGTAGTACCACATTTCGAAAGCTTCTATTCTCTTCCTGTCTAAACTATTTATCGTTCATGTTTCACTTCCATAACATGACTACACTCCACACAAATACTTTCAGAAAAGACTTCCTGACGCTTAAATCTATAGTCGATGTTAACAAATTTCTCTTCGTCAGAAACGCTTTCCTTGCCATTGCCAGTCTACATTTTATATCCTTTCTACTTTGACCGTCGTCAGTTATTTTGCTCTCCAAATAGCAAAACTCATTCACTGCTTTAAGTGTCTCATTTTATAAGCTAATTCCCTCAGCATCACCGGATTTAATTTCACTACATTTCATTATCCTCGTTTTGCTTTTGTTGCTGTTCATCTTATATCCTCCTTTCAAGACACTGTCCATGCCATTCAACTGCTCTTCCATGTCCTTTGCCTTCTCTGACAGAATTACAATGTCATCGGCGAACCTCAAAATTTTTATTTCTTCTCCATGGATTTTAATTCCTACTCTAGCTTTTTCTTTTGTTTCCGTTACTGCTTGCTCAATATATAGATTGAACAGCATCGCTGATAGGCTACAATCCTGTCTGACTCCCTTCCCAACCACTGCTTTCCTTTCATGCCCCTCGACCATTATAACTGCCAGCTGGTTTCTTTACAAATTGTAAACAGCCTTTCGCTTCCTGTATTTTACCCCTGTCACCTTCAGAATTTGAAAGAGGGTGTTCCATTAACATTGTCAAAAGCTTTATCTGGGTCTACAAATGCTACAAACGCAGGTTTGCCTTTCCTTAAGCTATCTTCTAAGATAAGTCATTGCCTCACGTGTTCCAATATTTCTGCGGAATCCAAACTGATCTCCCCCGAGGTCGGCTTCTACGAGTTTTTCCATTCGTCTGTAGAGAATTCGCGTTAGTATTTTGCAGCCGTGACTTATTATGCTGATAGTTCGGTAATTTTCACATCTGTCAACACCTGCTTTCTTTGGGATTGGAATTATTATATTCTTCTTGAAGTCTGAGGGTATTTCGCCTGTCTCATCCATCTTGCTCATCAGATGGTAGAGTTTTGTCATGGTTGGCTCTCCCAAGGCTAGCAGTAGTTCTAGTGGAATGTTGTCTACTCCCGGGGCCTTGTTTCGACTTGGTCTTTCAGTGCTCTGTCAAACTCTTCGTGCAGTATCATATATCCCATTTCATCTTCATCTACATCATCTACCATTTCCATAATATTGTCCTCAAGAACATCGCCCCTGTATAGACCCTCTATATACTCCTTCCACCTTTCTGCTTTCCCTTCTTTGCTTAGAACTGGGTCTCCATCTGAGCTCTTGATATTCATGCAAGCGGTTCTCTTTTCTCCAAAGGTCTCTTTAATTTTCCTGTAGGCAGTACCTCTCTTACCCCTAGTGAGATAAGCCTCTACATCCTTATATTTGTCCTCTAGCCATCCCTGCTTAGCCATTTTGCACTTCCTGTCGATCTCATTTTTGAGACGTTTGTATTCCTTTTTGCCTGCTTCAGTTACTGCGTTTTCGTATTTTCTCCTTTCATGAATTAAATTCAGTATCTCTTCTGTTACCCAAGGATTTCTACTAGCCCTCGTCTTTTTACCTACTTGATCCTCCGCTGCCTTCACTATTTCATTCCTCAAAGCTACCCATTCTTCTTCTACTGTATTTCTTTCCCCTGTTATTGTAAATCGTTCCCTGATGCTCTCTCTAAAACTCTCTACAACCTCTGGTTCTTTCAGTCTATCCAGGTCCCATGTCATTAAATTCCCACTTTTTTGCAGTTTCTTCAGTTTTATTCTACAGTTCATAAGCAATAGATTGTGGTCAGAGTCCACATCTGCCCCTTGAAATGTCTTACAATTTAAAACCTATTTCCTAAATCTCTCTCTTACCATTATATAATGTATCTGAAACCTTCTAGTGTATCCAGGCCTCTTCCATGCATACAACCTTCTTTCATGATTCATAAACTATGTGTTAGGTATGACTGATAATGCTCTGTGCAAAATTCTACCTGGCGACTCCCTCTTTCATTCTTTACCCATGAAACATGGCAATGTGCTGTGCACGAATGGCCATGCTTCAGATAAGTAACAGTTTCAAGAACTTCATTCGATAGCTAAGAATATGAGGTGGCTCCAGAAAGAAACCCAGTTGTTGTACGGGCAATGAAACTGAAGTTATAGCGTTGTTAATTAACCGAGCACTGATTAGATGCAGCGGGATAGCAGACAGGCGGACGGCCAGAGCTGGGGTGGCGTGCCGAATGGTTACGATAATAGCCGAGTCAGACCGGAGCAGAGGGCCGGAGTAAAATTTCCAGAAGAGTGTAAATCACACGTGTATATGCGCAGAAAGGAACTGGGAAAGTATATGATCAAATGTCTCTGTTTCATGGGAAAAGATGGCGGCTGATGTCTCAAGCGGTTTAGTGGGTGTGAAGGGCGCACAGCACGCCATTGTTGAGGACTAGCTGTTAGACCGGGAAGCAGTATGGATAGTCGGCAGTTGCGCTCCCGCAAGATTACAAACTAAGCTTTGCTTTTTGGCTGAATCTGAATAAGAGCGTGACAAAGTAACGCTCGCGTAGGTGGTGAAGTTATTTTGACTGTGAATGAATTTTATCTACATATGTGACAATTACTGAGGCAAAGGCGTAAATAGGTAATTGAGCAAATCTCATTGCATGCAGCAACACGAAAGTCATTGAAAACGGTAAGTCAGCTGCTGTGCTCGCTCTTGCTGTTGCAATTCTGTTTTTGTTTTCTGCCAATGATCATTATGCCCAATTGGTTATGACAATCCGTATTAATTATTTGTGATATCAAGTGTAAGTAAAGACTGAGTTCCGTGGCATCCGGTAATGCAAGATCCTGGCCTCGTGCATTAAAAGACGCGCGTGGCAGCTGAGTGAATTATATTAATAAGATCACAATTGGGATTAGCCTGACTGCGACAACAACAAAATGCAATCGGTTTTCGACAGTGGTCTTAATCCACTTAGAGAGGCATTTCAGTCTGACCACTATCTGGCTGGATTCTGTCGTGTAAACTGCGTTTTTGCAATTACTTTTTGTAGTGAGTTGTATCAAAGGAGTTTGAGGACAACATGTCTCTAGAATATAATTGCTTTTAACAGAGCTGCATTGCATTATTTATTAGTATCGAAATTGCTCTCCAAACCTTAGTTCTACATATGTGCTAAGTCCAGAATTCATAAGGTGCCGAATAATGTAGAAGTGGCTGAACTGCAGGTAAGGGCGGGTAAGACTACAGGTCGCGAAAGTCCAGAGGCTGACTACGCTGCCACTGCGCGGGTAAGTTACAAAGAGGACCTGCCACACACCCCTGTAAATCTACCACTTACCGTACAAGACGGTCCAAGGTGTCCAGTATGTTATAAGTTGGGGTTTTGTCATTCTGCAGAGGCGATGTTACAAAGTGGTGCATCGGCCTGGGGAATGTTACACCCCTATTCCATATTCACCTACAACTTTTCCTTCTCTTCATTTTCCTACTATCGAATTCCAGTCACCCATGACAATTTAAATTTTCGTCTTCCTTCATTATCTGAACAACACAGGCCAACAACGGAAAAACGTTTTTGCTGAAAATACCTTGTTCTTATGTTTTCAGGGTGGGAAATCCAAACATGACACTTAAAAAATTGTATCACCCACCATTTCTTCACATTTTACAGATAAATTTATTAAATTAAGCAATTTTTAAAGAATTAAACAGCTTTTTTTTTTGATAAAATAATTTGAAAAGGAATTGTAATGAATGTACAAGACGTTGGAAGCACTGCTGAAAAACGTTTGCTGGCAAAAAAAAGGAGGGGGGGGGGGGTGTTTACTGACACAAAAATCCCTCATCGATGCGCTTCCGTGAGTAAAACTTAGTCCGTTTAGAAATACAATCCGAAGTCGCATTTGTTTCGCTTCACTCCAGAATTTGTTCAGGAAACAACTATCAAACACTTCATAGGTAGTAAATGAAGCACTCATTAAATTTGCCCATGATTGTACATTGCTTTCAAGATATCTTTTGGCAAACTTAATTTTTGTCTCGTTCAATATTCCTCTCACTGAACCATGTCTACATGGAGCAAGTAAATCAAATGGGTCGTGATTTCCATCACGTCCAAAATACTTTATCGTTCCTGAATTACCACATGGAACACCTGTCACATTAGCAACCTGATTTTCTGCTGATGAATTTAATACTGTCCTCATACCTTTAAACCGGTATTCCAGCTGAACTGGTTCTTTCGTTTATTCAGCTTCAAACTGTTATCTGTCCTGACAAATTGTTAGCAAATTTAGTGGTCATTTCAACCCCATTTTGCCTCAGCATACAATTCTTAACATCGCTACCCAGCTCGTTCGATAGCTTTTCTAACTCCTCCCCGAAATCTTTTTCTAATGTATCGACTCTGGTGTTAACCAGGCCAACCTCCTCAGAAATATTTAACCATGTCTGTACTTATAACTTCTAATTTTCCATTAATGACACCTTCAATATCTTATTTAATGTTTTTCCACCTCAGGTTTTACACTTTCGATATTGGAATTGAGATCAGAATTTCCCTGTTCCGTTTTTGTACTCAGTTTCCCTATACTAGATATCATTACCCCAACATAGGATCTCAGGCATTCGCCTCCCCCTTGGCCTTCTTCTTCTTTCTTGAAGTTCTGTGGCTAACTTCCCAACACCTAACTTTTGTTACCAGTTCTCAAGCAGGCAAGTGCTGCAAAATCTTACTGTCGGTACACCCCATATGAACTGCCTATAATGTAATAGATTTCAGACCTAGATCACAGAATACTGTATAGTGTTAGACTGGTAGTTCTAAAGGGATTGCATTCGTATCCCTGACGAGAAAACGCCAAATGCGGTGGTACCTAATGGTTACTGCTGAGCAGCTACTCTTCCTAATGGCAGCACATACGACAAATCGGTTGCGTCTTTGCAAGCTGTTATTCGTACTTCAGCTACTAGGGCCTATGCAACGCTTTGTTAAAAAATATTGCACAATATAGTCATAGCGTCGAGCCATGCACGTCTGATTTCAATTCGCTGCAGATAACCTTTAGCCCGTCTAGAATTGCGAGTTAATAAAATACACAGGAATACAAGTGAAAGTTAAATGAATAATTCAATAACAAGGGTTTTATTCTAATCTCTGTAACAGAAGCAGAAGACAGAGAATTACGGTGAAAAATGTTTATTCAAGAAAGGGTCAAATAAAAAGAAAGTGGTCCTACGATAATCAGATATAATACAGACAGAAATACTCTTCTAAAATGCAGTTACGTTACGTTTAGAGCATTTCGAGAATGGCTCAATATCCCGAAACTTAACAGTCATCAAAAATATGTGAAAACTAAGTCTATTTAACGATCACAGTACATGAAATATTCATCAGCTCAAAACAGTTCATAGTTCAACATGATGATTCACAAATCGACACGTGTGATACACATAATAGCAACTCATACTCTGTCTATCCTCAGTTGCGTAGTACAATCAGAAGATTAATGCTACTCTGGAGCACATTCAGACGTTTCGAAATATAAAGTTCCTTCAAAGATTAGAGCACTGTAGTGGTCATTCACCGCCCAGAATCAATCACTCTCCTTACCTCAGGCAGGTCTACCATCTTCAAGAACTCGACATTAAGTGTCCAGAATCATTCCCTTGAGCTCTTCATTCAGAAAGTCTAAGTCTACACTTGACTCATGTAGTGTTCGGATGCTGTCTGCTTTTCCAATGGCTGAAGGCTGTTTACACCAGCAATACATCGTTCTTAAGTGCTGCCGACATGATTTGACTCAACATGAGCACATCCTGGACTAAACTAATAGGTTACAACAATCTTTAGATAAAAAAAAATGTTAGAAATACTCTGTCGCACTCAGTTTATTCACAATTATTACAAATGAAGGTTTCTTCGTAAATAAATAAGCTAGTGTTCTTGTGCAAGAGCGATCATGCTAAATTACAACGAATTGTCGTTAAATTTTGCTCAAACAGTTATTCATACCCTCTTGACAGAACCATCTTTCGGTCCGCTTTTCAATTGTGGTGTCCACTAACACACGTGTTTGACTACTTTTACAGAAAGTACAATTTTTTAATAGTGGCAGCATTCAACTTTTGAACAGTGTTACTGGAAAAATAGTAAACTGTTTATTAATTAAATACACAAGTATGAAAAAAATGAGGTACTAATGCTTATTCATTTGCTGTGTAATTGTGCTCTGACAAACAGATATAAAAGACATTGTAAATCAATAAATAAAACAGATACAGATATATAGCTTTCATGGATGATAGCAATAGTGGAATGCTATCATCTGTGGGATTACATGTTGATACTGCACGACGCATTTAAAAGATTTTAATTCACACATTTATTGTGAAAACGTTTATTCGCCGTGAAAGATTAACTTCTGTAGTTTTAAAGATACTGAAAATATTGTTGTGCCACTGGATGTACCCCATTTTTCTGAGATTGAAGATGCATTCAGAGTTGTATTAGTATTCGACCGTAAATTTTTATGGATCCTCAGAGAGCTATATGAAGCCAGCTTTCATATTGTCTGAGACTACGCAGTTTCTTGGAGCATTGTCTGTCCTCTTAAGCATCAAAATACCCTCTACCGGGATTTTCCACATCTGTGGCGAAGCCTCTGTGCCAATATCTGGGTTCACCAAGAACAGTTTCTGCCTCTGGACTGGCTGCAGGGCACTAACGGACCTGGGGCTGTCTGCCACCACAAATTTATATTGCCTCGTACCAATAGAGGGCGGTCGATTAGCTCGCCTTGGAACGAGTAACGTTACAGGAGAAAAAGCAGTGTAGCCACGACGAGAGAATACCCATAATTTAATCATCCAGTATTTGAGAGTAACTGCGCTTAGAGACTTGCAACAAACTTTACACAAAATTTCAAACCTTTTTCACGCTGATGATCACCACAAAATGGTGAAAGGAGAAAAGATCTTCGCTTACTACATTTTCGGTGATGATGTAAAAGTACGACCCTTAGTTCAGCAGACATGAAGTCATAAACACTGAAAGCGTGAAAAACTACCGCATCGTGCAAGACGCTTAAATTGTTTACTTCATTACTACTAACTCTATTCGCAACGCTTTTCGCAGGCAGTAACCACGTATGGCGCTGAATGTATCTACAAAAATATGTCAATGTATGACTCATAGTCCAGGAGATCTGACGTTAAATACTGAGATGCGACAAAAGCTGCCACATCATGCATGACGTTTTAATTTATTACTTCTTTGCTACTACTTCTATTCGCAAATAATTTCACAGACAGCAGACACATTTAACACTGGGTGTACCTGCAATTCTATCACTGTACGACACATCGTTCAGGAGATATGACGTCAGAAACATTGAACTGCGTGAAAATGAAACTGCAAGGAGGTATTGGCTAAACAAACAAGTGAAAAGTGTACAAATTCGGGGGAAATATGTTAATTATGTGTTAGTATGTGTTTGTGACATCTGCGTATGCGAGCAAGGCTTTGTCTAAAAAGCTCATCCGAAACCTCTGGAACGATTTCAGTCAAATTTGGTACACATATTAGAAACAATCTGGAAAGAAATGTTGTAGGGGGAAACCACCGACTTCCTGTTGGGGTGAGAGCGATAATGTGGAGAGAGAAGGGAGGACGAGCAGGAGGATAGCGAGGGGGAAGGGAGAGACAGGTAGGATAAGAGGAGGAGGAAGTGGACAGAGGTTGGGGATGAAGAAATGGACAGAGAGAGTATAGACAAGGAGATGCAGAAAGGAAAGAGGAGACGATGGACAGAGACAGGTAGAGGAAAACACAGTCAGAGAGACAGGGAGGAGAAGATGAACAGACAGTGGGAGAAATAGGAAAAGGACAGAGAGAGGGTAGAGGAGGACATGGACACTGGAGGAAAATGGGAAGAGATGAACAGGGAGGGGAGGTAGGAGGAAGATGGACAGAGAGAGAGGGGTAGAAGAATGACAAAAAGATTAGAGGAGGAGATGTAATTGGGAGATTGGCAAGGGGAAAGAAGCAGATGGACAAAGGAGTGAGGAGCAGATTTAGAGAGAGGGGGGAGGAGCAAATGGTCAGAGAGAGGGGCAGGAGCAGAGCAGGGGTGCAGGAAGTATACAGAGAGAGGGGATGATGCAGACAGACAGAGAGAGGGGAAGGAGAATATGGAATAACAGAAGATTGATTTACAATAAATACATACCAGAGCAACGCCGGGTACTCCGCTTATAAGCACATAAAAATGCGTGCAGTACGAACTCTCTTTGGTAATGAGATCGCCTTGTATTGCAGACGAGGGGAACCGGACCGGATGATCTCTAGCGGAGCGGGGGCCACACTTTCGCCACGAACCATGAACGCCCTTCTGTTACTAGCCACCGGTTCTGGGTGCGTACTAATAGCAGATCAGCCACTCAGGAGAGTGCACGTGATGATTATTCTAATTAAATATACAGTCAGTTCAATAAGAAAGTGTACGCCGTAATAGTAAATGTAACATCCTCAGAGACATCTCTGGTAGTGGTCTGGATTCTGTAATCAATGCGCTTTTTCACAGTGTAAAGATAAACAGTGTGAGAGTTGAATATTTTGTTTTGTCGGTAGCAGTTTAAAATGAGTGCAACATATCTGAAGCTTCACGAGGTAGTGTTTCTTGTAAATCATCGGAAGAGACCAAAGCTTTCATATGGAGCTGCTGCTAAAATTCTTAAAAAGTCAGACAAATTCATTGCGAAGTAGCCCAAACGATATTTAGAGATTGGAAACGTGGATGATTTACTGGAGAGAGGTGCCAAGCTATAATCAACAATGGCGGCGATTGGATGAACTATTAGGTAATTGTGCAATTAGTAATAACATGTAATTTCATGTAAACATATTTATAACTGTGATTTTTTATTTCATACAGATAGCGGTTACAATTTCTAGTGGAACTGACTATATGTAAAAATAAGTCAGATCAATTGCGCTCTCAAGGCAATACTTTCCATGGAATAAACGCCTACTTTTTTGGGTACATGTAATATTAACGATAGTGCTGACACCGAGAGACGTCTCTTATTGCCTCAGCAGTATCGAGTTTTGCAGTTCTCGTTGGAAACGCAACAGCCTGACCGGTCATCACGCATCAACGTTTGAACGATTTGGTGTATCCTTGGAAAGCTACTGAGTTCTCGGGGCGAGCATTTAATATATGGCCTTTCAGCGATCCATTCAGCTTTCAGTTCACTTAATTTAAGAAATTCGTCTTCGCCTTGGCGCGGTTTTGATACTTTTAGATATGAAGCTAATTTGCTTAGTACTAGTGTTTCATATCAGTATTGAATGATTTGTAAGACAAATAAACAACTACTGCCGAATATATTTCCCTTTCACGCCCTGTTGAACTAAAAAAATTTTTCTCTGATGTAAGTATCAGCGTCTAATGTTGCGTCGGCGGCAGTTGAAGCTACAGGACCCATAGGTGCAGGGGGGTCGACAGGACCATCACAACGGAGGAGCGACCTTACAACGTACACAGCTGTGGGCTTTTGGCCCATTCTGTTGACCAATTTTTGTCCTTGTCGCCAAATAAGCCGATCGCATTAAACGTTAGTCACCCCTGCAAGCAGCGCACTAGTCTGTCTGGAGCACTACAGATGGTTTAGAATAGGTACCAGACGCTCATGTGACCCTCCATCGCTTTCGAAGGTCCTGAAATTGGTGTGTGCGTGTCAGTCGGTTGAAAGGAATCACTGCAGTAAGAGGTATCGACGTGAAGACCTGACAGAACGGTAGAAGGGAGTTAACTTGTTTACAAGTGAATATAACCACATCACGAATGATGTTGCCAATTAACTGATGAATCAAAGAGGGCCGTCCAATGTGGCTATAAGTAATGGTGAAACACTCGCAGTCATGTGATGCAGCGTGAGGACAGTGGCGGTAAAGAGGTCCTACCTGACAGGTACCGGAGACGAGAGTGCCGCCTTGTCACTGACCAGACATGAACCGCTTCTGTCAGTGAACATGGTTCGTTTCAACCAGTTCGCTAGCGAACTTTGCAAAGGAAGCTGCATCCAGTAGACAGCTACAGTAGCCATTTACAGTCGGGTACCTCGCTAAAAATCATTGCCCACAGCGGCACAAGAAGTTGACTATAACGGACTGGAGGTGCGTAGCGTGGTCCGAAGTGTTACAGTTACGCTGTTTTCAGATGTTAAAGTCGGTATAATGAGGAGTTTAACACGCAGTGTTTGGAGGGTAGAGGGGGTTTCTCTGATGTTTTGGAGTTATTTTCATACCGTACCCATTTAGATTACCGTTAATGGGAACCAAGATGTTTATTTCAACATTCTTGGTGATCATATGCTGCCCATTCCTTCTTCATCTTCATGATGAACATACTTTGGGCAAGTTTGCTCAAGATGTTTACAGCGGGCTGCATGCTTACATTCCAGTTTTGACACATTGCACCTCGGCAGGCGTGCTAAATCAGCTGATTTTAAACGCATAGAAAATGGCTGGGACTATTTAGAACAGCAATCAATACATCCACAATTTGTTTCCTCCTCAAACTTGTGGACTCTCGTCCTCGCCGAGTTGAAGCCGTTATCAAGGCCATTTTGCACGGAGTGATTTCTGTGGATGCTTACACTTACCTTGGGTCGCTGTAAAGTATCTAACGTCTCACAGCGATGATAATATTGACTCATTTGTAGAAGTACGGACAGCAAACGCGTAACTTTGGAACCGTAAGCCAACATTCATTTGAGGAACACACAAGAGTCGTTCGTGCGACTGACTGTGTCGTTGTCTACACAGTATCAGGCGTTATCTTTATTCACAGCACCACACATGTTGCATCCCACCTCATCACCAAACAGCTGCACGGGAGATACGGTGTTCAATTTCCACTCAGCATGCTCTGCATGTTTCCGATAATATTACAGAAACCTTCTATGACACAATCATGGTGAATAGATATCTGCGGAGACGGATCGAAGTGCAGCAAAAATAAATTTGTTGTACAATTTGAATACAAGTAGGAAGTAATTAATACGACACCTTCTGGAGCATCAAAGGATAATTAGTCTGGTAACGTTGTGTGGAGGGACGGGGGGTAATTTCGGTGGATTGTTTAACAGTAGCAAGTAGGATGAAAAGGATATAGGTTGTAGTGGTTATGTACAGAAGAGGAGGCTTTCACCAGATGGGTGAAGAACTTCATCAAACCAGTCTTCAGACTAAAAACGAACCATTACAACAACAATCTTGTGAAGAACAGCTTGAAAATGTCCCTGCACGCTTCATTCTGAGAGCTTCAGATCAGCGGTGTATTTGTGAGTCGATAGGTATACAGATGTTATTAATGAAGGTCTTACCGCTTCCGCATTTCTGGAGTTCTGCCGATCCGAAACTAATCAGATACTGCTTCACTAGCTCCAGTTTGCAATATTCAACACACTCGAGTTTCGATGTGGTACGGTAACAGGTCAGTCGAAGTTAAAATGCTAATGATCCTTGTCACTACGCATTTGTTGTTTCTGTTTAAATATTGAAAGCTAAACTCTCACGTTGAGCTAAAAGTCAGGCTGTCATAGCAGTCATTATCTGTAACGTTTTCAATTTGATGGTCGTTGCTTGAGAGACTGCAGCAGGTGCAAAGTAATCTGGGGACATTAAGACCATGGGCGGCGTTAGGTAGATTTAAGTCCAATAAGAGAACAGCTTGGAGGTTCGTCTGAGATAATTTACAGCACTGAGGATAGTGTTAATCACGCTTATTTTCTTAGATATTATAAGTTTTAGTGACCATCGTCTTGAGATTCTGTGGTATAAACAACAGAAAATGAGGAAGTATGCTTTGAAAATGTAATAGATGAATGCCAAAGATGTTGTTGTTGTTGTTGTGGTCTTCAGTCCTGAGACTGGCCTGATGCTGCTCTCCATGCTACTCTATACTGTGCAAGCTCCTTCATCTCCCAGTACCTACCGCAACCCACATCCTTCTGATTCTGCTTAGTGTATTCATCTCTTGGTCTCCCTCTACGATTTTTACCCTCCACACTGCCCTCCAATGCTAAATTTGTGATCCCCTGATGCCTCAGAACGTGTCCTACCAACCGTCCTTTCTTCTTGTCAAGTTGTGCCACAAACTCCTCTTCTCCCCAATTCTATTCAATACCTCCTCAAAACTCGATAAATTACGAGAAGTCAATCAACTAAAATAACCGAGGAAATTTACTGCATAGTTGGGCAGCACGGAGACTGAGAGCTAACAGATACTGAGGATAACAAAAAATGGTTCAAATGGCTCTGAGATCTATGGGACTTAACATCTGAGGTCATCAGTCCCCTAGAACTTAGAACTACTTAAACCTAACTAACCTAAGGACATCACACACATCCATGCCCGAGGCAGAATTCGAACCTGCGACCGTAGCAGTCCCGTGGTTTCGGACTGAAGCGCCTAGAACCGCTCGGCCACCGAGGCCGGCTGAGGATAACAGGAAAAGCAAATAGAATATTACATTTCGCTAGATGGCGACTTAGCTTTGAATGTCAGGGGCAGTACCCTTGCACCAATATGTTTTCTGATAAAAAGATAAAGACCAAAAGTAACTATTATGCACTAAACTTTACAACTAATACTCTATTATCCAATGATTCAATAAGGTGTCATGCTGTCATCGTTCAGTGCGTTTTGTGTGGAGGAAATGATGATCTGATGCTTCACTGAAAATACTGATAATTTAAATGTACAATATCTTTTAAACAAATAAAGTTACAGAGTTGATATTTGCAACATTTGTCATTTTAATGATGCGTTTCTGTACGAAATGTCAATCGTTAAGATTGACCGAAGCGTTCAGATTTTAGCATTCAGGTCATTGTTACAAAACTTGTTAATTTCACTTTAACAATACATCCTAAACCATTAAAGACATGATCTATATTCAAGTTTTATTGGAATCACCATGAAAATCAATGAAGGATGGTAGATTAATATATCTGTGGCTTCATTCCCTGCATTACTACAGAATTAAATAGTGTCCATAAATGTTTCCTTTCATAACCGACCTTAGGTACGCCATATTTAACACTGCTACGTCAATCGTGGTCTAGGGGTAGCGTCTTTGATTCATAATCATGAAACGTCTTCGGTCCCGGGTTCGATCCCCGCCACTGCCTAAGTTTTGATAAATAATCAGCATTGGCGGCTGAAGACTTCCAGCATAAGAAGTCAGCCTCATTCTGCCAACGGCCTTGTCAAAGAGGGCGGAGGAGCCGATAGAGGTTCAGGGCACTCTCTTGTCCTAGGGGTGGGAAACTGCCCCTAAAGGCGGAAGAATCAGCAATGATCAACGACATGAGGATTCAGAAGACAATGGAAACCACCTCATTAAAGACACGTAACGTGTATCCACAGGACATGTGGCCTGTAATTGAAGAAGTGTCATGATGATCTCTCCATTGGCAAAAGATTCCGGAATAGTCCCCCATTCGGATCTCCGGGAGGGGACTGCCAAGGGGGAGGTTACCATGAGAAAAAGATTGAATAATCAACGAAAGGATAACGTTCTACGAGTCGGGGCGTGGAATGTCAGAAGCTTGAATGTGGTAGGGAAACTAGAAAATCTGAAAAGGGAAATGCAAAGGCTCAATCTAAATACAGTAGGGGTCAGTGAAGTGAAGTGGAAGGAAGACAAGGATTTCTGGTCAGATGAGTATCGGGTAATATCAACAGCAGCAGAAAATGGTATAACAGGTGTAGGATTCGTTATGAATAGGAAGGTAGGCAGAGGGTGTGTTACTGTGAACAGTTCAGTGACTGGGTTGCTCTAATCAGAATCGACATCAGACCAACACCGACTACGAAAGTTCAGGTATACATGCCGACGTCGCAAGCTGGAGATGAACAGATAGAGAAAGTGTATGAGGATATTGAAAGGGTAATGCAGTATGTAAAGGGGGACGAAAATCTAATAGTCATGGGCGACTGGAATGCAGTTGTAGGGGAAGGAGTAGAAGAAAAGGTTACAGGAGAATATGGGCTTGGGACAAGGAATGAAAGAGGAGAAAGACTAATTGAGTTCTGTAACAAGTTTCAGCTAGTAATAGCGAATACCCTGTTCAAGGATCACAAGAGGAGGAGATATACTTGGAAAAGGCAGGGAGATACGGGAAGATTTCAATTACATTACATCATGGTGAGACACAGTTTCCGAAATCAGATACTGGATTGTAAGGCGTACCCAGGAGCAGATATAGACTCAGATCACAATGTAGTAGTGATGAAGAGTAGGCTGAAGTTCAAGATATTAGTCAGGAGGAATCAATACGCAAAGAAGTGGGATACGGAAGTACTAAGGAATGACGAGATATGTTTGAAGTTCTCTAACGCTATAGATACAGCAATAAGGAATAGCGCAGTAGGCAGTACAGTTGAAGAGGAATGGACATCTCTAAAAAGGGCCATCACAGAAGTTGGGAAGGAAAACATAGGTACAAAGAAGGTAGCGGCGAAGAAACCATGGGTAACAGAAGAAATACTTCAGTTGATTGATGAAAGGAGGAAGTACAAACATGTTCTGGGAAAATCAGGAATACAGAAATACAAGTAGCTGAGGAATGAAATAAATAGGAAGTGCAGGGAAGCTAAGACGAAATGGCTGCAGGAAAAATGTGAAGACATCGAAAAAGATATGATTGTCGGAAGGACAGACTCAGCGTACAGGAAAGTCAAAACAACCTTTGGTGACATTAAAAGCAACGGTGGTAACATTAAGAGTGCAACGGGAATTCCACTGTTAAATGCAGAGGAGAGAGCAGATAGGTGGAAAGAATACATTGAAAGCCTCTATGAGGGTGAAGCTTTGTCTGATGTGATAGAAGAAGAAACAGGAGTCGATTTAGAAGAGATAGGGTATCCAGTATTAGAATCGGAATTTAAAAGAGATTTGGAGGGCTTACGGTCAAATAAGGCGGAAGGGATAGATAACATTCCATCAGAATATCTAAAATCATTGGGGGAAGTGGCAACAAAACGACTATTCACGTTGGTGTGTAGAATATATGAGTCTGGCGACATACCATCTGACTTTCGGAAAAGCATCATCCACACAGTTCCGAAGACGGCATAAGCTGATAAGTGCGAGAATTATCGCACAATCAGCTTAGCAGCTCATGCATCGAAGCTGCTTACAAGAATAATATACAGAAGAATGGAAAAGAAAATTGAGAATGCGCTAGGTGACGATCAGTTTGGCTTTTGGAAAAGTAAAGGGCGAGAGAGGCAATTCTGATGTTACGGCTAATAATGGAAGCAAGGCTAAAGAAAAATCAAGACACTTTCATAGGATTTGTCGACCTGGAAAAAGCGTTCGACAATATAAAATGGTGTAAGCTGTTCAAGATTCTGAAAAAAGTAGGGGTAAGCTGTAGGGAGAGACGGGTCATATACAGTATGTACAACAACCAAGAGGGAATAATAAGAGTGGACGATCAAGAACGAAGTGCTCGTATTAAGAAGGGTGTAAGACAAGGCTGTAGCCTTTCGCCCCTACTCTTCAGTCTGTACATCGAGGAAGCAATGATGGAAATAAAAGAAAGGTTCAGGAGTGGAATTAAAATACAAGGTGAAAGGATATCAATAATACGATTCGCTGATGACATTGCTATCCTGAGTGAAAGTGAAGAAGAATTAAATGATCTGCTGAACGGAATGAACAGTCTAATGAGTACACAGTATAGTTTGAGAGTAAATCGGAGAAAGACGAAGGTAATGAGAAGTAGTAGAAATGAGAACAGCGAGAAACTTAACATCAGGATTGATGGTCCCGAAGTCAATGAAGTTAAGGAATTCTGCTACCTAGGCAGTAAAATAACCAATGACGGACGGAGCAAGGAGGACATCCAAAGCAGACTCGCTATGGCAAAAAAGGCATTTCTGGCCAAGCGAAGTCTACTAATATCAAATACCGGTCTTAATTTGAGGAAGAAATTTCTGAGGATGTACGTCTGGAGTACAGAATTGTATGGTAGTGAAACATGGACTGTGGGAAAACCGGAACAGAAGAGAATCGAAACATTTGAGATGTGGTGCTATAGACGAATGTTGAAAATTAGGTGGACTGATAAGGTAAGGAATGAGGAGGTTCTACGCAGAATCGGAGAGGAAAGGAATATGTGGAAAACACTGATAAGGAGAAGGGACAGGATGATAGGACATCTGCTAAGACATGAGGGAATGACTTCCATGGTACTAGAGGGAGCTGTAGAGGGCAAAAACTGTAGAGGAAGACAGAGATTGGAATACGTCAAGCAAATAATTGAGGACGTAGGTTGCAAGTGCTACTCTGAGATGAAGAGGTTAGCACAGGAAAGGAATTCGTGGCGGGCGCATCAAACCAGTCAGTAGACTGATGACAAAAAAAAAAGGTCTCGTCCGCCACAAAAGCCTCTACTGCGTTTCCCTATGACGGAGGTTCTAGTCTGTCTCACTCGCACACTACATCGCTTAGGACTCAATAGACAATAGAACCCTGTGAGTTTCCCCATCTCGTGGTAAATCTACGCTCTTTGTGGCATCCGGTCGTCGACGACAGGGTTCGTTTCACAATTCCTGAAAGCTGACTCTTTCGATCATAACTTAAATGAGAGCGAAATACTCGTTATCTCACAGCTGCCACTCACGAACCATTTTCAAGGGAGTGTTTTCCAATAGGATAACACTCGCACACATACCGCTGCTGTAACCCAACACGCTCCACAGTGTTGACATGTTGTCTGTGCCTGCTCGATCACCAGACCTATCTCCAATGGAGCACATATGGGACATCATAGGGCGAAAATTCCAGCATCGTTCACAATCAGCATTAGCCGTCCCTGTATCGTTCGATCATGCTTGCATTAACATTCTGGCGGTTACACCAGTTATTAATATATAAGTATTTCACATTTGTAGTGGCTTATCTCGGGTGTACATCAACGTGTAATCCCACAATGTTAATCAATTATATACATTATCCAGACAAAAATACTCCAGAAATTTCGTTACTGTGCATTAATTTTTTATTGGTGTTGCAATCTTTTTCCAGTCAGTATATATAGATGATTTAATAGTCAATTTGAGCAGTTCGCTTAAATAATTTGCAGATGATATTGTCATTTATCGACTTGTAAAGTCAGCAGATGATGATAAGGCTTTGCAAAAATATTTAGATATCTGTACGATGTGAAAAATGGCAATCGACTCTAAATAAAGAAAAGTGCGCAGTCGTCCACACGAGCTCTAAAAGGAATCAGCTAAATTTAGGTTACATGTTAAATCAAAAATCTAAAAGCTGTGAATTCGTGTAAGTACTTGGGAATAACCCGAATAACTTAAATTGGAACGAGCACGTAGATAATGTTGTGGGGAAAGGGAACCTAAGACCGGTTCATTGGCAGAAAGGTTGGAAAATGCAACAGGGCTATTGAAATGACTGCCTAGACTGCGTTTGTCCGTCCTCTTCTGGAGCAGTGCTGCAGGGTGTGGGATCTGCATTGATGAAGGACATCGAAAAGTTCAAAGAAGGGCAGCTCGTTTTGTATTGTCGCGAAACAGGAGAGAGAGCCACAGATATGATACTCGTTAGGGTGAGAATCATTGAAATTTCAGTCACGAACTTTGTCCTACGAATGCCGATGTATTTTATTGGCACCTACCTACATAGGGAGAAATGATAATCGTAATAAAGTAAGAGACATCACACTTCGCACGAAAAATTGTAGTGTTTGTTTCCCCGCGCGCTGTTCAATAGTGGAACTGTACACAAACAGGGCGTGGTTCGATGAACTCTGTGCCAGGCACTTAACTGTGAATTACAGAGTAATCATGCAGACGTAGAAAAATAACAGCCCAAACCAAATTAGAGTTCCTGATTCGCTTCTAGAATATGTTTCTCCGTATACAGACACGCATTCTTAAGGTTTTATTGTTGAAAATTGCTCTATCGGGTAGGCTGTATACAGCACGCTTGGTAAGCGGGTAGTAATTCGGTGAAATCTCATGGTCCCGGGGCCGGCGAACACTGAAGGACGGCTAGCGTAATTGAGAAGCGTCAGCGAACATCCAGTCTCTAACAGGAGTTACACCCTATTACGTTATCTATCACCTCAAGACGTTTTCTGCGGGGCTTTGGAAAACCCTGTAAAATGGAGACGCCGTGTGGCTAGGGCCTCCCGTCTGGTAGACCGTTCCCCTGGTGCAGCTCTTTCAAGTTGACGCCACTTCAGCGACTTGCGTGGCGATGGGGATACCCAGTTCCTGAGCGGAGAAAATCTCCGGCCAAGCCGGGAATCGAACCCGGGCCGTTAGGTATGACATTCCATCGCGCTGACCACTCAGCTACCAGGGGCGGACTGGAAAACCCTGTGTTTGGTGCTCAGTGAAGATTTCGAGTGCTGATGAAATTATCAAGAGTTTTCGAACCTGGCTTACTTGACAAGAAGTTACTGTAAATGTTTCTCACCTCTGTAATGCAGATATTGTAATATAAGATGCTGGCTGCAGAGGGAGGGTAGGACTCCAACCCAACACTGATTGGCTGAAAAGGCTAATTACAACAAGTTTCTAGACTTTCTCAGAATTGGTTAGTTCAATGAATTAGTCTTTGCGCCACGTGGAGCATAGAAAGAGATTTTTATGATGTGAGGAATGTGGTCCACAGGAACTGACGAAAGTGTTCCACCCGATAAGCAAGATGAATGAGAGAGGCGTAATGCCGCGAGACTTCAAGAAGCATGTAAGAGTCTCAACATCAAAGATGGCAGGTACCGACAAGTGTGTTACCGAACTATCAGTCTAATACGTCATGGTTATCACAAACACCGATTATCTTCTGAATAAGGGAATGAAGCCGACCTGGAGAAAGATCAGTTTGGGTTCCAGAAAAACGTATATAAAAGAGAGGTAGTACGGTCCCTTCGATTTATCTAGAGAGACAGAATGAACTAAGGCAAACCTGCATTAATAGTATTTGTAGATTTGGAAAAATCTTTTGACTGCTTTGAAATTCTGGAGATAATGGGAATGAAATACGGTTTATCTAGCACAACTTGTAGGATAATCGGACTGCTACAAGAGTTTAACAACGTGAAATGAAGGCATTATTGGAGAAGGGAGTGTGTTGGGTTTCTAGCCTGCCCCGTACGTTGTTCAATCAAACTGTACCACATGAGCGGCTTGTTGTGAAACTGCCTACTTACGAAATATTATCTCAGTTATGTGACTGGATTCGTGATTTCCTGCCAGAGGGGTCACAATTCGTAGTAACTGACGAAAAGTCATCGAGTAAAGCAGAAATGATTTCTGGCGTTCCCCAAGGTAGTGTTAAAGGTCCTTTGCTGTTCCTTATCTATATCAAGGATTTAGGTGACAGTCTGAGCTCCGTCTTAGGTTGTTTGTAGATGATGCTATTGTTTATCGACTAGTAAAGTCATCAGAAGATGAAAACAAATACAAAACGATTGAGAATAATGGTACATAAATTGTCAACTGACCCTAAATAACGAAAAGTGTGAGGTGATCCACATGAATACTAAAAGAAATCCGGTAAACCTCGGTTACACGATAGATTAGTCTAATCTAAACACCGTAAATTCAACTAATACCTGGAAATTACAGTTACGAACAACTTAAACTGGAACACACAGAAACTTTTGTGGGGAAGGCTAACCAAAGACTGCGATTTATTGACAGGACACTTAGAAAATGTAACAGAAATACTAAAGAGACTGCCTACACTACGCTTGTCCGTCGTCTTTTAGATTACTGCGCCGCGGTGTGAGATGCTTACCAGATAGGATTGACGGAGTACATCGAGAAAGTTCAAAGAAGGGCAGCAGGTTTTGTATTATCACGAAATAGGGTAGAGAGTGTCACTGAAATGATACAGGATTTGGGGTGGACATAATTAAAACAAAGGGGTTTCTCGTTGGGGCGGAATCTTCTCATGAAATTTCAATCACCAGCTTTCTCCTCCGAATGCGAAATTATTTTGTTAACTCCGACCTACATAGGGAGAAACGGTCGTCATAATAAAATAAGGGAAATCAGAGCTCGCACGGAAAGATATAGGTGTTCGTCTTTTCCGCGCGTTGTACGAGATTGGTACGATAGAGAATTATTGTGAAGGTTGGTTCAATGAACCCTCTGCCAGGCACTTAAATGTGATTTGCAGAGAGTCCATGTAGATGTAGATATAGATGAGTTCATAGAGCGAGCAATACGGAAAATAAAGGGGAACTTCGCAGAAGAAATTGAAGTCCGTGTATGGTTAACCGATAACAACATAATTCTGTCAGATATGACAAATAATTTGAAACGAGCTGATAAGAAGAACATACATAAAACAACGGTAGTGGAACACAGTCGATTTAAATCAGTTCCTCGCGACCGCTTCAGTCGCAGGTTCGAATCCTGCCTCGGGCATGGATGTGTGTGATGTTCTTAGGTTAGTTAGGTTTAAGTAGTTCTAAGTTCTAGGGGACTCATGACCTCAGAAGTTAAGTCCCATAGTGCTCAGAGGCATTTGAACCATCTAAATCGGTTGATGTTGAGGAAACAGAAAATGAGACACGTAAAGTAGTAGACGAGATTTACTATTTGGACAGCAAAATACATGACGACGTTCAGCTTGGCAATCCTGAAAAAATCTTGTTTGATAAACACATATACATGTTAACGTCGAATATAAATTTCAGTTTTAATGAGTCTTTTGTCATCGTACTTTTCTTAAATGAAATCTTGTATGGAAGTGAATCATAGACGATAAAGAGTTGAGACGGGACGAGAATAGATGCTCTCTAATGCTTTCCTAACGACAGAATAATTTTGATGGTTGAATAGTTAGATCTAATAATCAAAATGAGACACTCAACTGAATTGGAAAGAAAGATCTTTATGCCACATAATTATAAAAAGAACGAATATGATTTGAAGACACATCATGAAACATAAAGGAGTTTGCTTATTTAGGGATGCGTGCCGCAAAAATTGTATAAGGCTCAGTTAGAGTAACAGGTTCGAAAAATAATACTTATGGAGAGACCAGGATAGACAGTCCTGCACAGGGTTGACTCATGTGGATATCTGCTTCATAATTGCGTCCGTACTAAAGGTCATAACAACACACAAATCTGAAGGGAAGAGGGTTAGTATCAAATTTTAGTTGTTCTTTATTTAACAGGTGGATCCTTATGAGAAGCTCTTTGGAGATATTTTGTTGTGTTTTTACCTAGAGGAACATGACTTCCTTGACTTTCAGTGACTCTTGCTAAGTAGTTGCGATTGACCAATATTGTGATTTAATGGAAGTAGGCATTATGTTTTTATTGGACTTGATTATTCACACGGATAACCAAAGTGTTATTGAAAGTAAGGGATTGTTTACGGATTACAAAGTGTATCATTTCCACCGCAGTGCGCGGATCAGATGTGTATTGTGATTAAACTAGACAGCTACAGGGTTACCATTAGTTAAGGACAATTTACCTCTGTACTCTGTAGTGGAGCACTGGTCTAGTAAGATGTGTAGGAGAGCTTCTGATAAGTTTCAAAACAGTGGCCCAATGACGCACTGAGAAAGGCTTGGATTGCTGACTCTATAAGAACACTGTCCGCGAAAAACAATGGTGTGCGTTCAACTCACGATCTGGCTCACAGTTTTAATCCCACAGGAACCTTAGAAGTGTACAGTTACGACTAATTAGCCCGTTCCAAAGAAGTTGGCGATCCATTTCTGTACAGTTCCGCAAGGAGATCCAGGTGCACAGATAAACAATTCCTTTGATGCACGCTACGTAATTACGTAGTGTTGTGAAACTGCGAGAGTTGCTCTTTTCTTGGACCTCGTGGGCGATGGCAAAAAACTCTTCTTAGTCGACGTATCGCCAAGGAGAGGAGGAATTTTACGAACTGTTTACAACATCGACCAACTGATATGGATTCTTGTTAAGGAGTCATTTGTCAGCAGGATTGTAAAGGAGTACAGGCTGTAACCGGTACTACCTCCCGTTAATTTATGGTGTAATAATAACAATAACACTTAACAGAAAAGAAGTAAGAAATACGTAAAACAGACAATTACCCGACAGTGCAGAAATAACTGTAGCATGATTTACACGCAAGTTAATTTTGCGCGAACAACTCATACAGTCACAAGACTTAAGGCAGAAATAACTAATACAGAAGTAACGAGTTGAATTAGAAAATATCTGCATGAAAAACATGCATATGACGTTAGGCAGCATGTCAGTTTGCAAGTGTAGAACAACAGCAGAGATTAAGGGATACAACTTCCACAGATAGCGATGAAAAACTGTAGGAAGTATAGCCAGAAAAGAAAGCAATATACAGTATCTGTAGGAAGTTTGGAGATCAGATGTCAGCTATTAGGTTACACCAGGATGTTGAACACTAGCGCCCCAAAAAATTTGAAAAGGTTTCATGAGGTCGCCAAAATAACTCTCCAGCAGTTAAATATCAGCATCTGTCAAGGAGGACGTTTCTCCACATTAAGGGGACACACCCTGCCTACCTAATCCATGTTAATTTGGGCAAGTATTTGACCCATTTGTGAAAAAAAACTATTTGATGCAGGACCTTAACATTTTTACTGTATGTTACTTGATGCTAACAGAGTCAACTGCACTAAAATCTACTTTATCCATTTTATAGTTTTTAAGAAATATTTTTTTAAAATTTATTATCAAAAATATTAGTTTTTTCTGCAGAAAATATTTTTTTGTGAACTTCGTAATGGGGGAATATTAATGAATGTAGTACCAGAGGTGGCTTTTTATGTTATACAGAGTCTCTGAAAATTTCATTCATTTTCCTATGATAGTTTCTGATATAATTGTGTACTGAAAATTTTAGTTTGCGGGAAATTGACTTTAAAGAAAAAAAAACTTCTTAAATTTTTTACTTACAGTTAATTAAAACTGTCCTGCTGCATATGATGGTCCTTCTTTGGCCTCTAGGAGGTCTTCCAGCTTTTTTTCACCTTCCTGGATGTTCGTCTTGCTTTCTTGGCCTTATTAGGTGCAGACCTGTCTGCATCGGCTATCCTCATTTTACCGCAGTGTTGCAGCCCAGTGATCGTATTTTCACCAGGATATTCCCAGCTTTTTCAGTACCCAACACTTTCCAATATTACCACAATTTAATCTAATAACAGCATCATGAACTCCTAGTTTCATTGTGTGCATGCCTACAAATACTGTTTTAGGAAGGCAATTCCAAATTATGCTGTTGAAACATTCATTTGAGTTTTGTGCCTACCCATGTGGACATTTCCATAGAAGGTAAGAATGAGCCAAATCTCTGAAAATAGGTCTAATTACTGTAATAACAGCAGACGGAAGAGAATGCTGGTGAGAATAAGATTCTCCAATTGCCTGATCCCTATTGCATTTGCACCACGAATTTTCTCCTGATGGACACAATCCATGACATGACTTATCATCAGTAGAGGCCTTATGGAAGAATGTGGCCCAAACATCTCTCTTCACTGACTCCAGATTTTCTTTATTTCTCCTAATTGCCTGCCCATAGTATACCTGCAAGTTTTCTGTAACAACTACTCGCAATCACACTTGAACAAAACTAACCACGTGTTTGAAAGCGTGTTGTTTACCAACAGCAGAAACAAAAGAATATCGAACGTTGCATTCCAAGGACAGCCAACACACTCGGGTCTAAAAAAAAATCCCTAACGTGCAATGTAGAGGATATAAAGATCTAAAATATATACAGAAATATGATGAAAACCGAAAACCGATTTTTTTCGACCTCAACCACGTTGTGGTCCCGTTAAGATACAGTCTCATCACTGTTTTGGAATATAGCCGCTTCAAAATTTACGTCCAAGTGACACTGGCGTGATTCAAAACAAACTGTTAAGAGCCGACAGGACCTCCAGCTACCTCCTTCGCTGTGTTGGCAGCCACTGAAGACAGTTATGCTGTACACCTTGTATAATTAAGTGACCCGACACCTCAAAACTATCGTTTCGCAAGTTACCGGTAGGAGGGTTTTGGGTACGTAATTTATTTCGTACAAAATCAGCGTTGTGGTTCACAGTTCTGCCAAAGAATGAGTTCCCCCGGAACTTCATTGTACATAAACGCAAATAAACATGCGTTTTTGAGAATTTTCGGAAGCTACCATTACTCTTGCTTAATTTACGAGCAATTTGTAGCATATAGGCGTTGGTGATTTAGTTACTGCAGCAGATGTTGTAACTAACATATTGTGTTGCATTAGTTTTCCCATAAAGAGGAGTAAGCCTATCTGTTACCTGTATTTATCGTAAATTAACTCTGTTTTCCAGTTTTCTAACAACTTCAATCAACATCATAACGTTTTACGGAACTAGTAGATTTTACCTCAGGTTTTTGCGTTGCTTTAATAGAAATCTCGTTTTATGTATTTGCCCCAATTCTTATAGGTAATTAGCAACTTTTGAGCTCTACACAGTAAAAGATAATCAGTGAGCTTAATTTTGAAATTATTTGTTCACTGCCTTGTAATACAATGCACCAGCCAAAATGCAGCTCTACTGTGAATGCTGTTCTCAAACACCGGATGAGTTGACTGACGTCCATAAGCAGCTGGAAATCGCCCAACTACTGTCAGACGATTGGCAGCTGCAGCAAATCAGTGTGTTGGAAGAGCTCTGGAGAACCATGTATATGTGATACCTATGCCAGAAGTAACTCAGATACTATCTCCCGGGGATCCTGTCTCCTCTGCAGAAACTGCAGGATGTGTCACTACTTGTCTGCTTGACTGTCGGTGGTGTGTCAGTGGTAGACCTAGGCATCCTATACAGGGTGGATGAGGACCAGGGAGGAATCAGGATATTGTACCAAATCCCCTAATCAACAAGTTTGAGGCACTATCTTTCACTGACACTGAAACTCAGCCAGTGGGACTCACTCCACCAGTTTTGGTAAAACCTGTTTTGTCCTGTGTTAGGAGGCGGCAAATACAAAAGTGTAGCGGTCCTTTACTCGTCGACACTTGAAATGTATGGAGAATGATGGTACCCGTTAGGGAAATGGCACAAAACGAAGAAACATAGCATCCTATAATTATAATTTCAGTGAGTCACTGGCCGGCCGAAGTGGCCGTGCAGTTAAAGGCGCTGCAGTCTGGAACCGCAAGACCGCTACGGTCGCAGGTTCGAATCCTGCCTCGGGCATGGATGTTTGTGATGTCCTTAGGTTAGTTAGGTTTGACTAGTTCTAAGTTCTAGGGGACTAATGACCTCAGCACTTGAGTCCCATAGTGCTCAGAGCCATTTGAAACATTTTTCAGTGAGTCACTGTTGGAATCGGCCAACTCATATAAATACCTGGGTGTAACACTTCGTAGGGATATGAAATAGGATGATCATATAGGTTCATTCGTGTGTAAAGCCGACGGTAGACTTCGGTTTATTGGTACCATAGTGGGGAAGCGCGATCAGTCTGCAAAGGAGATTGCTTACAAATCAATCGTGTGACCGTTTCTAGAATATTGCTCAAATGAGGGGGGCTTGTACTAGATAGAACTTACAGGGGATATTGAACGTATACAGAGGAGGGCAGTATTGGGACAAAGTATGTTGTACCCCACATTCCATTGTTGCCAGATGAATCCAAGATGACGCCGATGTTGTCATTCAAGATGGCGGTTGTGACGTCATTCAAGATGGCGGCTTTTGGAAGGAAGTTTGAATTTTGGTGGGAAGATAGGTCAATCGGGCTACCTCCACAAACCTAGCTCCCCTTCCCTCCCCTCCCCCAGAAAAATGGTGGGAAGTTCAAATTCCAACAGGATAATGCATCACACAACAGTTATCTCTACAAAACTAAGTCATCCAATCGCAACCTCTTCCTAGGGATTCACAGGAAAAGGACTCGACCAGTGCTGAACATAAGTCTTTATTATTTTGCATGCACCAGTCTCTATTTTAACAATTTCATGCAGTAGAGCCATCCAGTATGTTCACCACGAGGTCCGGACTCCAACTGACCTAGTACACACAATCACCAGCTGGGGGCGCTGTCATCCAAGATGATGGATATGACGTAAGCTGCCGGCCGGGGTGGCCAAGCGGTTCTAGGCGCTACAGAGCCATTTGACGTAAGCTGATGACGCAAGTACTATTATCCAAGGTGGCGGCAAACAGTGTGTTTACCATGAGGTAGACCTAGTACGCAGTTCCACCACCAGAGAGCGCTGTCGTCCGTTTCGTGATGTAATCCAAGATGGTGGGGGGAAATGATGAGAAAACGACTCTGCCTGTGCTGGACATAAGTTTTTATTTTTCAGGCAATGTCTCCACCATGAGATCTAGACTCCAGCTGACCTAGTACACAATATTGCCAACAGAGGGTACTGTCATCCCTCTTGTGGCGTAATCCAAGATGGTGGTGTGGAGGATGAAAATGTAGCGAAAATGACTCAGCCTGCGCTGGGCTGCTGGGGAGAGTAAGGAAGGAGTGTAGTCTATCTATTTTGGAACATTTTATTTAGGGATGGAGTATGGTTATCACACTGATGCAAAACACTCACTCTGATGTGTTTGGGATCACAACACACAGCTGCAGACCTGTAAAGTACTTCTAAATAACTCTCTCCAGACACGTAAACAACTCCTAGTTTACCGAAATAATTTCAGCACAGACATGCAAACTCCTCCTAAATAATGCAGTACACTCATGTGCAGGCACGAAATCATAAACTGTCCAAATAACGCATAGCACAGCCTACAGACCCGCTCACAAAATAATGCAACAGACACGCAATCAATGCACCCAAGCACTGCCCCCCACCATGTCCACTGGACTGCACAGGAGGTCAGCAGCAGCCCGCGCGAAGTGACGCGGCCATCAGCTGTCAAACCATGTACAGATGCCTTCAAGTATGAGGCGGCGGCATCTCTTTCATACTTAGTACCTGAGAAATTCCTCTCAAAATACATGTTCACCTAGACACCGTTGCTGACGCGACCGGACGTGAGTGCAGACGCTCCAGGGGCGTGCGAAATGACTCCATCTAACAGACTCCCCAAACACGCTTGCTAATCGTCAACTTTCGAACTCATGCACTGCCTACCCATTCACAGAATAATACAAAAAAACACCAAAACAACTACTAAATCCTCAAACCATATTGTATCTCTAACGCTAAAGAGCTTAAAGAGCAGGAAAAAATCCAGTGCGCAAACACTCAGTGCATGTAAAAAACGATTCCGAACTATAATCAACCACAACTATCAGGGCCAGCCGGCGTGAGCCAGCTGTATGTTATACTAACGCCACGTGTCTGTCTATCTAGATACGCACCAAGTAATCCTCTGGGCCTTGCATGCCAGTGAATCCTCTCTCTACCTGTGGTCCAACAAAGATCTAATTGCATAGCAACTCACCCTAGCAGACACAGCAGAAATCGTTACCAGAATATCACAGGGTCCTTTTTCACTCGTTCTCCTAATGGAACATGCGATGTGTGTCTAGCCATGCCTGCGTATGCCACTCGGCTTCATGGTGGAATGTTTGTCATGCTGTCAATATACCTCTAAAAAACGTTAAACAGTCACACAGCTAAAAGCCTGTGCACGCTTGCGAAAACGCACTTATCATAAAAGCATTCTCCTTGTTTGGAAATAGATCACTGTCTAAGCACAGATGGGGGCGATTCAGAACAAATACTCAAACAGAATTCGAAGCACTGTCATACTGAAGAGATAAAAAAAGTCATCAGTTTGCGGTATCCTACAGCTAAAGGTCTGGATATGTCGTAATGCAAGAGTGTTGGATGAGTGACCGGATCCTCACCAGAGATGGATGGTATGCTTCAGCTGGTCTTTGAACACTTGCTTGATCTCAGAACTTTCCATACATACCTTGCCTCCATTTGTTCGAATCAGTTTGTAGACACTCGTACGTCTATACACAAAGGATGTCTTGTGAATGAATCGAGCATTATAACTGACTTTTATCGAACTTACCTGCGCAAAATAATGATGCAGCCTGTGTAGAAGCACAGTCCGCCTTTTCTTTTTCTTTCTGCAGCGATCGCGATATTGCACTGACAATTAAACCATGCAAACTACCTTACATATGGTCAAATACGGAAAGACTTCCACTTCATTACACTACTCTACCACTGAGGACATGAGCTTGAATATTAGAACGTGAAACAGACCTCCAGCCAATCAATACATCACCGCATACCCTATATATCGTCAAATATGGAAAGACACATACCCAATTACACTGTCCTCCCACTGGGGACAGGAGCTTGAATATTAGAGCATGAAACCTATCTCCAACTCAACAATGTATCACCACATACTGCATTGATGTAGTAAACATACAATTCGTAACCTGTGCCACACAAAATCACTCCTTTTACATCAGAAAGCCCTCAGTGAATAGAAGTCACTTTCAGAACTGATGTGCAAAGACTGGCTCGTTTCTCCCTTGGTACAAACGCGCTACTGTTTCTGGTCTGGACCTCCCTGCTTGCTTGCATTTCTACACCCATCTCCAGACTCTGGGATTACACAAACACAAGTATTTCCTCATCGTTTGCCATAGTATTATACCATATTCTCTGTACTTCTAGATATCAAGCACACAGCAGTATTCTACCGATCACACACTCACTGTAATTCCAAAGATATAGACAGGAAACTAATCCTCAACAAATACCAAACTTTAGCGAGGTGCAGTGTGCTGTAAACCACTGAGTAACTAGAAACAAATAGAGGAAACTGATATTTCCACTCGCGAATACCAGTGTCTTTCTGCGCACTGTATGAGATTGGAATAATAGAGAATTGTGAAGGTGGTTCGATGAACCCTCTACCAGGCACTTAAATGTGATTTGCAGCGTATCCATGTAGATGTAGATGTAACAGATTCGAAATCATCCCTACAATTTTCAAGGTCAATTAAGGTGTTTCTCATGTCTAGAGAACTAGCAAACATCTCTCTCAGCTGCTAGATGCACACACCACAATCGATATTCTCTCAACTAAATAAATATGCGAAATGTGCAGAAGCAATTAATTGAACAATTTACATAGGCGGGAATAATGGCCCAGCACAAACACACATCCATACTCACACTTCTCAAGTTTCCGCGCGATCACCAAAGCTATTCAACACATATTAACTATTAGTTCGCTATTCGATCGTCTAGAGGCTAACACAGTTAAGTCACCCACATTCGCATGACTCCTATCATTAATGGGGAACGTGAATCATTCATGCACAGGTCACCTATGCTGCACGCATAAACAGAATCATCATCCTAAGGAACCACCCTTTCCTCTGCTATCACAGTATTCCACAGTCACCTCCTTTGCACATGTCGGAACACAAACACATACTTTATAAACCTGATGCTCAAATGCGAAAATATCACGCATCCCACGCTGCTAGTAAGTATAATACTTCCTCAATAACTGATCTCTGGTGATACGAAATAATACTGAGAGAAATTCAACCACTGGTGGATATGTCTCATAAGTTTTTCTTGCGAGTGCCACCACCATGTCTTAGAAAGAGAGATGTAATCGGTCAGGTGTTAAAAGAAAAAAAAAAAAAACCCCACAACTACTGCCACAAGCGGTCTTGGTTCTACAGATGCATACAAGTATCCATGTTTAGAGCTGTATCAGCTTTATAAATCCGTGTATGACATTACCTAGACACTGAATATAGGTTATGATCGCTGGAGTGTATAGTATCAGACCAACGCGTCGCCGACAGGGCAACTTCGAAATAAAATTACTCAATTTAGAAAGTGATTTGGCTAAGGAACGTGGTAGGGAACCGGTATTTCCGAATCCCTCACGCCACTGCAGCTAGATATTTCTACAGTATTTGCAGCGCATTCTGTCTCGATCCCTTCTCAGAGGTTCGGTGATATATACACTGAGCTATAGGCGATGGTTGATTGAGAAGGATCACAAACGGTAGTAGATGGTGTGCTGATTGAGGTCGTAAGAAAATGTACACTAGCTTCTCAGATCTCTAGTGTATCCCTTAAAAATATTTACAAATTTTTTAGTTAGTAGAAAATAAAGATATTTTCCGACCTACAGTGGAAGCGACTTATCACTTCCACATGCAGAAGTCTATGAAGTGACATGTAGCCGTGGCAGAGTGTATATAGCCGAAACTGGGAAGGCAATAAAAGAACGGATTAAAGAACACGAATGTCACACGCCTTTCAAACAGAATGTGAAATATGCGGTAGCGGAACATCAGGAGGACTGTAAAAAGACATATTTTAACAGCGCACGAGAGCTAATGAGAGATTTTAATATTTGTAGAGGAAAAGTCCCAGAAGCGGTTAAGATCTCTGAGAACTAAAGAACTTCCAAGAGAGAGGTAACAACTATAGCCCTCTAGCTTCGTAGATTCTTAGTCGTGGAAGCCACCTCGTGGGCACAACGATAATATTTTGGTAAACAATGCCTCTTTCTTTCATAACCTGTTCCACTACCTATCCGATGACGATCGTACCAGTACTAGCCTGGCAACCAGTCACTACTTCTTCTCCATCGACACAGAATCTTCGCCAGCCACCATACGGCTACCCTGCACCACTACTATTCGTTTCCTTTGGCTTAAGAAGTCAGCCTCATTCTGCCAACGGCCTTGTCAAAGAGGGCGGAGGAGCGGATAGATGTTCAGGGCACTTCCTTGTCCTAGGCGTGGGAAATTGCCCCTAAAGGCGGAAGAATCAGCAATGATCAACGACATGAGGATTCAGAAGACAATGGAAACCACCTCATTAAAGACACGTAACGTGTATCCACAGGACATGTGGCCTGTAATTGAAGAAGTGTCATGATGATCTCTCCACTGGCAAAAGATTCCGGAATAGTCCCCCATTCGGATCTCCGGGAGGGGACTGCCAAGGGGGAGGTTACCATGAGAAAAAGATTGAATAATCAACGAAAGGATAACGTTCTACGAGTCGGGGCGTGGAATGTCAGAAGCTATAACGTGGTAGGGAAACTAGAAAATCTGAAAAGGGAAATGCAAAGGCTCAATCTAGATATAGTAGGGGTGACTGAAGTGAAGTGGAAGGAAGACAAGGATTTCTGGTCAGATGAGTATCGGGTAATATCAACAGCAGCAGAAAATGGTATAACAGGTGTAGGATTCGTTATGAATAGGAAGGTAGGCAGAGGGTGTGTTACTGTGAACAGTTCAGTGACCGGGTTGTTCTAATCAGAATCGACAGCAGACCAACACCGACTACGATAGTTCAGGTATACGTGCCGACGTCGCAAGCTGGAGATGAACAGATAGAGAAAGTGTATGATGATATTGGAAGGGTAATGCAGTATGTAAAGGGGGACGAAAATCTAATAGTCATGGGTGACTGGAATGCAGTTGTAGGGGAAGGAGTACAAGAAAAGGTTACAGGAGAATATGGGCTTGGGACAAGGAACGAAAGAGGAGAACGACTAATTGAGTTCTGTAATAAGTTTCAGCTAGTAACAGCGAATACCTTGTTCAAGAATCACAAGGTTCAAATGGTTCAAATGGCTCTGAGCACTATGGGACTCAACTGCTGTGGTCATAAGTCCCCTAGAACTTAGAACTACTTAAACCTAACTAACCTAAGGACAGCACACAACACCCAGCCATCACGAGGCAGAGAAAATCCCTGACCCCGCCGGGAATCGAACCCGGGAACCCGGGCGTGGGAAGCGAGAACGCTACCGCACGACCACGAGATGCGGGCCTAGAATCACAAGAGGAGGAGGTATACTTGGAAAAGGCCGGGAGATACGGGAAGATTTCAATTACATTACATCATGGTCAGACAGAGATTCCGAAATCAGATACTGGATTGTAAGGCGTACCCAGGAGCAGATATAGACTCAGATCACAATGTAGTAGTGATGAAGAGTAGGCTGAAGTTCAAGACATTAGTCAGGAAGAATCAATACGCAAAGAAGTGGGATACGGAAGTACTAAGGAATAACGAGATACGTTTGAAGTTCTCTAACGCTATAGATACAGCAATAAGGAATAGCGCAGTAAGCAGTACAGTTGAAGAGGAATGGAAATCTCTAAAAAGGGCCATCACAGAGTTGGGAAGGAAAACATAGGTACAAAGAAGGTAGCTGCGAAGAAACCATGGGTAACAGAAGAAATACTTCAGTTGATTGATGAAAGGAGGAAGTACAAACATGTTCCGGGAAAATCAGGAATACAGAAATACAAGTAGCTGAGGAATGAAATAAATAGGAAGTGCAGGGAAGCTAAGATGAAATAGCTGCAGAAAAAATGTGAAGACATGGAAAAAGATATGATTGTCGGAAGGACAGACTCAGCATACAGGAAAGTCAAAACAACCTTTGATGGCACTAAAAGCAACGGTGGTAACATTAAGAGTGCAACGGGAATTCCACTTTTAAATGCAGAGGAGAGAGCAGACAGGTGAAAAGAATACATTGAAAGTCTCTATGAGGGTGAAGCTTTGTCTGATGTGATAGAAGAAGAAACAGGAGTCGATTTAGAAGAGATAGGGTATCCAGTATTAGAATCGGAATTTAAAAGAGCTTTGGAGGACTTACGGTCAAATAAAGCAGAAGGGATAGATAACATTCCATTATAATTTCTAAAATCATTGGGGGAAGTGGCAACAAAACGACTATTCACGTTGGTGTGTAGAATATATGAATCTGGCGACATACCATCTGACTTTCGGAAAAGCATCATCCACACAATTCCGAAGACGGAAAGAGCTGACAAGTGCGAGAATTATCGCACGATCAGCTTAGCAGCTCATGCATCGAAGCTGCTTAAAGAATAATATACAGAAGAATGGAAAAGAAAATTGAGAATGCGCTAGGTGACGATCAGTTTGGCTTTAGGAAAAGTAAAGGGACGAGAGAGGCAATTCTGACATTACGGCTAATAATGGAAGCAAGGCTAAAGAAAAATCAAGACACTTTCATAGGATTTGTCGACCTGGAAAAAGCGTTCGACAATATAAAATGGTAGCCCGCCGCGGTGGTCTAGCGGTTCTAGGCGTTCAGTCCGGAACCGCGGGACTGCTACGGTCGCAGGTTCGAATCCTGCCTCGGGCATGGATGTGTGTGATGTCCTTAGGTTAGTTAGGTTTAAGTCGTTCTAAGTTCTAGGGGACTGATGACCACAGATGTTAAGTCCCATAGTGCTCAGAGCCATTTAAACAATATAAAATGGTGCAAGCTGTTCGAGATTCTGAAAAAAGTAGTGGTAAGCTATAGGGAGAGACGGGTCATATACAATATGTACAACAACCAAGAGGGAATAATAAGAGTGGACGATCAAGAACGAAGTGCTCGTATTAAGAAGGGTGTAAGACAAGGCTGTAGCCTTTCGCCCCTACTCTTCAATCTGTACATCGAGGAAGCAATGATGGAAATAAAAGAAAGGTTCAGGAGTGGAATTAAAATACAAGGTGAAAGGATATCAATGATACGATTCGCTGATGACATTGCTATCCTGGGTGAAAGTGAAGAAGAATTAAATGATCTGCTGAACGGAATGAACAGTCTAATGAGTACACTGTATGGTTTGAGAGTAAATCGGAGAAAGACGAAGGTAATGAGAAGTAGTAGAAATGAGAACAGCGAGAAACTTAACATCAGGATTGATGGTCCCGAAGTCAATGAAGTTAAGGAATTCTGCTACCTAGGCAGTAAAATAACCAATGACGGACGGAGCAAGGAGGACATCCAAAGCAGACTCGCTATGGCAAAAAAGGCATTTCTGGCCAAGCGAAGTCTACTAGTATCAAATACCGGTCTTAATTTGAGGAAGAAATTTCTGAGGATGTACGTCTGGAGTACAGAATTGTATGGTAGTGAAACATGGACTGTGGGAAAACCGGAACAGAAGAGAATCGAAACATTTGAGATGTGGTGCTATAGACGAATGTTGAAAATTAGGTGGACTGATAAGGTAAGGAATGAGGAGGTTCTACGCAGAATCGGAGAGGAAAGGAATATGTGGAAAACACTGATAAGGAGAAGGGACAGGATGATAGGACATCTGCTAAGACATGAGGGAATGACTCCCATGGTACTAGAGGGAGCTGTAGAGGGCAAAAACTGTAGAGGAAGACAGGGATTGGAATACATCAAGCAAATAATTGAGGACGTAGATTGCAAGTGCTACTCTGAGATGAAGAGGTTAGCACAGGAAAGGAATTCGTGGCGGGCCGCATCAAACCAGTCAGTAGGCTGATGACCCAAAAAAAAAAAGCGTCATTATTTCTCTTATCTTCGTGGTCCTTACATGGCGTGTATGGTGGTAGCTGTAGATTCATTCACCAATCAGCTTCAAATGCCGGTTCTCTAAATTTTCTCCCTTCCCTCCAGGGAAGAACGTCACCTTCCCTCCAGGGATTCCCAGTTGAGTTTCCGAAGCATTTTCGTAACACTTAGGTACTATTCGTACCTGGTACGGATCCCAAACACTCAAATAATACTCAATAATAAGTCACACCAGCGTCCTATACGCCGTCATCTTTACAAATGAACCATATTTTCTTAAAATTGTCACTAAAAAACCGAAATCGACCATTCGCCTTCTCTACCACAGTCCCCACATGTTCGTTGCATTTCATTGCGCTTTGCAGTGTTACGCCCAGATATTTAAACAACGCCCGTGTCAAGCGGACGCTACTAATGCTGTATCCGAACATTACAGGTTTGTTCTTCCTAATCATCTGAATTCCATTTTTCCACATTTAGAACTTGCTGACACCAACGAGGAATTTTGTCCAAGTCATCTTCCTATAGCTACTTAACTTCGACACCTTACCGTACACTAAAGCATCATCAGCAAACAACCGCAGATTGCTGCCCATTCTGTTAGCCAAATCATTTACTAATATAGAGAACAACAGCTGTTCTATCACGCTTCCTGACGACGCTCTAGTCTCTCACCGTCGAAGACAACATATTGGTTTCTGCTACTTAAGAAGTCTTCGAGCCACATATATGTGGAATTGTTCCATATGCTCGTGCTTTAGTTAATAGCCTGCAATGGGGCACCGCGTCAAACGCTTTTCGAAATCTGGGCACACGGAATCTGCCAGTTGTCCTTCTTCCATAGTTCGCCGTATATCATGTGAGAAAAGGGCAAGTTGAGTTTCGCACTAGCGATGCTTTCTGGACACAACCTTTTTAGTCTCAAAAAATTTATTATATTCGAACTGAGAATGTGTTCAAGGATTCTGCAGCAAACCGAAGTAAGCGATACTGGTCTGTAAGTATACGGGCCCATTCTTATTGATACAGGAATACATCGGCGCCTCATAAAACGCCCATCGAGGACTAGTATTGGACCTTGGGAGAGTGAGAACTTCATTCATCTTTTATTGCACACGAAGTTTTATTCATGTAAACAACTAATTCAAATAAGAATTATAATGAAAAATTTTGCCAAGACACAAGTTTGGCCTTGAGAGAAGAATTCTGATATCGATAAAACAAGTAAAAGCAACTGTTCTCGGAACGGCTTGCCGTTACAGTGATTACTAGTTTCACACCAGAGGGCAGCAGCCGATTTACGCTAATGCATCTTTCATTCGATTATTGTACCATGATTAACAATAGAATGATAGGGATCTGACGTTACAGATCAAAAGGCAGAGGCCAATTTACTTAAGCGCAAATTTCATAGGATTGTAGTAATGTGATTACAATAAATTGCTTTCGATGTTAAGTATCTCGAGGACTAGACTGAAGGCAAACTGAACAGTGACAAGGTTGGCTTAAAGACAAAAATTGCCACACGTCGCAAATGCATTCATAACTGAATATACTGAATAAGCAACTTAAAAACATTTAAGTCTTTCATCTGAAACACAACTTAGCTAAGTGCTGAGAAGGACAGATAGTAATTACATACACAGAAATTCTTTTCAAATTTGTGAACCGAGGATTAGAGGTACAACAAATGGTAAGAAATTACGATCTGATAAATAGCGTGTCCGAATACGATAACGAACAAGATACAGCTTAAACTCCTTAAATAAAAAATCCTGTCCCAATAAACCAAGGCAATGTATTTAGAACAATATTAAACCTAACAACATCAAATTAGCACCAAAACATGTTAAACAAATTGTCACAGCCTCCAAGCACTAACCGAATCACACTCAGACGCCAGGTATTTAAAACAAGCAATTCAAATCATAAAATGATAAATTAGCCTTACAATAATTACATGTCATTGATGGACCCAAACATTGAAGACTCAGCCGAAAGATCGGCGAAAATGCCTTGGATCAGTGAATCGATCGGTTCAATGATACACAGTGCTTTCTGAAACAGACTAAACACTAAGATTAAGAAATAATATACAGCAAGCACAAAGGTACAAATGGTAAACCAGAATATCAACGCTATCAGACGTCCACACAAATTACTACGCTCAGAATGGCACAACAAGTTTCATAGCGGCGAACCACAAGATAAATTGTACACAAAGTTTCGTGATAGAAAATCAGCCCATAGTCTGTCTCAGATTCACCACACTTACAACATGGAGGACAGGAAATGTGTCTCCGAAGAATGACGTTAGTACAATGATATCACCTTACTACGTCAGCTGAAGTCCGTGTCCAACCTAATCGGAAAAGTAGGTCACGAGTCAGGCCCCCCAACAACATGTATCAGCGAACGACCACCAAACTTGTTCGCTACGCAGTCCACCCCAAAATGCGCCCAATGCAGCCAGCGCCGACCTGAATGGACGTTTTCATGGCGACAGTATTCGCCACCAAGGTTGCCTCTCGCATCCATCACCAACCACATGCTGTTACTAACGCTCCTCACTGCGCATGCTCGCTCGCTCGATCACCTCCCTTGTGTGGGCCACCTCGCGACCACCTCACGAGTGCGGAAAGGCTACGATCTCTGGAGGAGAATCGACAGAGCGGGAGCCGATATGATTCACTTACACTCCTGGAAATTGAAATAAGAACACCGTGAATTCATTGTCCCAGGAAGGGGAAACTTTATTGACACATTCCTGGGGTCAGATACATCACATGATCACACTGACAGAACCACAGGCACATAGACACAGGCAACAGAGCATGCACAATGTCGGCACTAGTACAGTGTATATCCACCTTTCGCAGCAATGCAGGCTGCTATTCTCCCATGGAGACGATCGTAGAGATGCTGGATGTAGTCCTGTGGAACGGCTTGCCATGCCATTTCCACCTGGCGCCTCAGTTGGACCAGCGTTCGTGCTGGACGTGCAGACCGCGTGAGACGACGCTTCATCCAGTCCCAAACATGCTCAATGGGGGACAGATCCGGAGATCTTGCTGGCCAGGGTAGTTGACTTACACCTTCTAGAGCACGTTGGGTGGCACGGGATACATGCGGACGTGCATTGTCCTGTTGGAACAGCAAGTTCCCTTGCCGGTCTAGGAATGGTAGAACGATGGGTTCGATGACGGTTTGGATGTACCGTGCACTATTCAGTGTCCCCTCGACGATCACCAGTGGTGTACGGCCAGTGTAGGAGATCGCTCCCCACACCATGATGCCGGTTGTTGGCCCTGTGTGCCTCGGTCGTATGTAGTCCTGATTGTGGCGCTCACCTGCACGGCGCCAAACACGCATACGACCATCATTGGCACCAAGGCAGAAGCGACTCTCATCGCTGAAGACGACACGTCTCCATTCGTCCCTCCATTCACGCCTGTCGCGACACCACTGGAGGCGGGCTGCACGATGTTGGGGCGTGAGCGGAAGACGGCCTAACGGTGTGCGGGACCGTAGCCCAGCTTCATGGAGACGGTTGCGAATGGTCCTCGCCGATACCCCAGGAGCAACAGTGTCCCTAATTTGCTGGGAAGTGGCGGTGCGGTCCCCTACGGCACTGCGTAGGATCCTACGGTCTTGGCGTGCATCCGTGCGTCGCTGCGGTCCGGTCCCTGGTCGACGGGCACGTGCACCTTCCGCCGACCACTGGCGACAACATCGATGTACTGTGGAGACCTCACGCCCCACGTGTTGAGCAATTCGGCGGTACGTTCACCCGGCCTCCCGCATGCCCACTGTACGCCCTCGCTCAAAGTCCGTCAACTGCACATACGGTTCACGTCCACGCTGTCGCGGCATGCTACCAGTGTTAAAGACTGCGATGGAGCTCCGTATGCCACGGAAAACTGGCTGACACTGACGGCGGCGGTGCACAAATGCTGCGCAGCTAGCGCCATTCGACGGCCAACACCGCGGTTCCTGGTGTGTCCGCTGTGCCGTGCGTGTGATCATTGCTTGTACAGTCCTCTCGCAGTGTCCGGAGCAAGTATGGTGGGTCTGACACACCGGTGTCAATGTGTTCTTTTTTCCATTTCCAGGAGTGTATATACAGGAGTCACCTGCAGTTTCTTAGCTTGGGACTTTTCGTTGAGCGAGAGATTCACGATAAATGCAAGCTACTTTTGGGATCAATGCCGTTGAGTACTCTTCGTGAAACTGGATCGGGATTCAATCAGGACCTGGTGACTTAGTTGCTTTCAAATCTTTTAGTTGTTTCTCTACGCCAGGGATGCTTATTACTATGTCGTCCATACGGGAGTCTGTCCGATGGTCAAATGGATGTGTGTTTGTACGATTACCCGGCGTGAACAATGTCTTGAACGCGAAATTTATAACTTCGGCTTTCGTTTTGTATCTCCAACTGGTCAACAATGGACTGAGTGGAAGCATTAGACCCACTTAGCGATTTTACACAGGATCAGAATTATTTCGGGTTCTCTGTCAGATCTTTTCCTGAGGTATGACGGTGGTAATTGTTGTACGCCTCGCGCATAGATTTTTGCACAAACCCACGAATCGGTACTAACCTTTGCATGTCATCTTTTGCGCGTTTCTTTTGAACTGGGAGTGCAACAGCCTCTGCTTGCTCAGTATCTTCTGAATTTCGTTATTAAGCCATGGTGGTTTTTTTTTTTTCATCCTTCATCCACTTACTAAGCACATAACTCTCCAGACCAAACTTTACAACCTGCTTGACCTTGTAAGACGTGTATATTTCTATTGTCTATTGTCAAACCACAATTTATGAAAGATGTTTATATTTTATTAATAAGATTATGTAAGAATGATTAATATTTGTCATGTTGGAAATAATTGTGGTAGCAGGGAATGCCTGCACCAAAGTATTGTTGGCAGGGGAGACCGCACATTGATATAATTTTAAAAAGGGCGGGAGACACCGCGTATGCCATATGGCTACATTTTAAGAAAAGAGCGGGAAAGACCGCGCATTGATACATTTTGTAATGGTAGCAGGGACTGTCTGCACCAGAAAGCATTGTTGGCGAGAGAGACCGCACTTTAGCGTTCGTAGGAAGTCAGTAGTAAGCGAGAAGAGAAACGAGTCGGTAACAGGTCTGAAGCGAGAGGTTGAGAGGAGCGGTGTGCCTACCAGCCACCAGCTATGATTTACAAGAAATTATAAACGGATGTACAGAGACATCAGCTAACTATTGTCATAAGAGGAACTAATATTATTGAATTGTTTTTTTGAAAAACTCAAGACTACTGAAGGTACGTTTGCGCAATGCTAGTTGTAAGATTATTGTAAAAAGTAAGTCCCATTTGAACGTTTGTAAACTCATTTCATTCAGAATATAATAATTTTTGCCAGCAATATTGCATTACTGATTATAATCCATCCCAAAAACCATCAACGTAAAACTTTTCAAAATTTTATTGTTGTCAAGAAAAAGTTTAACTATGAATTACGTAACTTCAATCAAATTAATTAAAGAATAACGTCAGCTTTGCTATTAAAGGGTAATGTCAGCTTTGGTAATAAATTCAGCCACTTATTATGACAGCCCACCACCAGCTAATAGAGTATAGTAAAACAGAGTAAGTATATTCATGTCGCAGGTCGATGTAGCAGTCAGATGGCGGGAAGGGAAGGTTACCTGACAAAAGAGATATAGGCGAGGCGGGAAGGTTTCAACCTTTGCCATTAATCCCTCTACGTCCATCTTACTGGAACTGAGTGACATCAATTCACTCTCTGAGATGCTAACAACTGCTTATCTGCTGTATCTAGAAGAAAAACTCTTCCAGCCTTCTTGACTGATTTATTAACTTTCGTAACTATAGAGGCTATAATGACATCATGATCGCTAATCCTCGTTTCTGTACTGACATAGCCGATAAGATGATCCGGGCTGTCTGTACCTACAAGGTCTAAGATATTTCCATTGCGTATGGGGTACCGAGCTAGTTACTCAAGACCATTTTCAGTAAACGTGCTCAAAATAATTTCTAACGACTGTTTGAACCCTCCCGCAACGAATCCGTAGGCATACCAGGCTGTACTTAGTAAGTTGAAGTCGCCTTCAACTAGTATTGCATGATTTGAGTATTTACGGGCTACCGTACGTAGACTTTCTTTGAATGACTTGCGAACTGCTACAGTGGAAGCGCGTAGGCGGTAAAAACATCCAACAATTAACTTGGTTTCACCTACATCTAATATACGCAACTAGGTAACCTCACTGTCTCACACGATTTCGAGCTCAATAAAGACATTATTTTTGTCAGCTGCAATGAACACTCCTCATCCTCCTTCCTCTAATCTGTTTTTCCGGTATACGTTGCACGAATTGCTAAATGCATGACTTCGGGTTTCACCCAGTTCGCGGTCCTAACAATAATTTGAGCGTGAGAGCTTTCCTGGAGGGCAGTAAATTCCGGAATACTTCGACAGTTTATTGATAACATTGTGATAGTCGAAATGCCTTAAGTCTGAACGCGGTCTGACTTCCCTTGCTGCCTACCGACTAGCGAATATTCATCGGAGTCCTATGTTGCAGTGGCTGTGTTATTCTGATTACGATGCAAAGTTCCCTTGCACATGCGTGCATGTCCAAAGGAACACGCACTGTGGCAACCACAGCCTTATGAAGCACATAAAATGAATTCGCAGTTGTGAATAAGGACTACTGTCAGCTGTAGAATGGAATAACGACAATGCATCGTAATCAGAATAACACAGGCACTGCAACGTAGTATTTAACTGCCGGTACCAGGCAAGCGACTTTCAAGTACGACGTCTGACCTGTACGGGTATATACATAATGGATGTACGATTTCAGGCCGTAGATGGATGGCTGACGACATATGGAAGCTTCGGTCTGGCAGTGAGTCGTGCACGGATAGCCAAATGGTAAGGCGAACACTTGCGATATGCCGGAAATCCGGGTTCGTGTCCCGGTCCGTCACAGATTTTCATTGTCGTCATTCCATTCTACAGCTGATGGTAGTCCTTATTCGCAACTGCGAATTCATTTAATGTGATTCATCAGCGTACCTCAAACTACCGTCTAGTCTAAAAACCCTCATTTGCACTCCACAAGTACCTTACTTTCTTCGTGCCCTATCAAGGGGAGTCTATAAATCCTCGCCTGGTAACGCAGGTATAGAAATCTGCAGCCAAGACCCAGATGCTCCATTCGGCTCCAAACCAAAGGACTCCCATCATCTCTAGGGGACTGATGACCTCAGATGTTAAGTCCCATAGTGCTCAGAGAGCCCATCATCTCTGGGAACAATGCAGCGAAGTGTGAGCTCTGCTTGTACCCCTCTCACGGAGCCACCAGTCTTTCACTACCTCCGCCAGCCGCTTGTACGGCCTCAGAACCCGAGCGACAAGCGTCGTTGGTTACAACGTGGGCCACAACTTGCAGATCACTGCACCCTGCACACTCGGTAGCCGCAGGCAGGACCACCTCCACATCTCTTATGAGACCCCGTGTCAGACATATCAGATGCACCTTATCTTTCTTTCCAGCCCTGGAACGTATCTTTTAAAGGGCTATATAACTCACTAAACGGTGGAACTCCTTCCCGGAGTGCCTGCTCGAACCTGCCGAAGCTGCAGCCACATGTCCAATCACAGGGCTAATGGGCGAGGCCAGACGTCCAGTCTTCACATTGCCCCCTCCCCTCCCACACACACACACACACACACACACACACACACACACACACCTCGAGCGACGCGAACGTGTTACACGCGCCATTCTCCACGCGGTGAGGATGGATCCACAGCAACGGTGCACTAGCAGATGCCTAGGCAGCAGACCTGTGGCCAGCTCCTCCTGCATCCATACACAGCATGCACACATCCTAACCATCCTAGCAAGACTGAGACTATTAAAGAAGACAGCATTCCGATACGCTACTTGGTGCCTTCCTGATGTGTCACCAACGGAGGCTGATGCGCTAATGAGCTATGTGTTTGCTGTTCAGTGAGCAACTACTGCGCTACACGCTAGATGAATATACCCTTACAAGAACGTTAGACTGAACTTCTAAGCAGAAAAATTCGCAGGTAATTTAAGAAATATACTACTCGGAAAACACAGGAAAAGGTAAACACTTTACTTTCCGCTCTGTAGATGTACACCAGCGTAAAGCTGTAAAGTAACCGCTGTAACGTCGATTATTAAATGAAGACGACACTGCCTTTCGACAGTTTCCGCAGTTTTCAGTCAACCGGACACGCCAAAACGCTCCTAAACAAACACCCGACCGAGGGAACTAATCGCCGGAATTGAAATTTGGGGAGGCAAATGACGCGATGTAACAATCCAGAATATTTCGCCTTCAACTTTGGCATTGCCTACGGGCGTACGACTGTGACAAGTATCGAGTATTCTGGATGTTAATTTAGGGCTGTTGTTGGTTGTAGGGTGTATATTGTCAAGATATTGATTAATTTTTCTAACATCGCGCCACTGCATCAGGAGAATCGACGCTCCATTCAGAAGCACGTGCCAGTAAGCGCGAGTGGAAGCAGCATTTAACATGTCAGCAGGGAGCCTCGAAACCTAAGCCGACAGCTGGCCTTGTGCCAGGTGGCCAAACAGCGGGTGGCCGCTGCTCTGCAGTTGCTGAGGGAGAACGCATGAATGCTGCTTTAAAACAGCACTGACCCGCGGAACACCCCGGCGAGCACCAAAGGGCGGGGCGCACTCAGGACGCCGAGAGGCATCAAACAATACAACAATACAGCTGCACTGTGTCGTGGAAACAATGTCACGTTTGCACTCCTGAAATGTGCAAAGCGTCCAAATGGAACTTCTATGTCTGCGTGGCTCATAATGTACTTCTGCAAATCCGGAAACCGAACTGTGCACCAATCAGGAGACTACATTTAGTCAGGTATTTCATTAATCTCTATTTCCTAATGAATTCTGTTATTTTTAAGAATGATGAGAGAAATGGACCAGTGTTTTTCTACATTTTCTGTATCATCTTTCGGTAATAGAATAGCAGTACTTGCCGGGTTCAGGTAGGAAAGTTACCTGAGCTGAAAGATTATTTTGTTATGTCAGTTAATGGGGTCTGTATGCTATCTATGCACTTTTCAGTATACAGATTGGCATTTCATCTACACCTTAAGACCTTTTACTTTTTAATTTCTGTACTGTTTTGCTGACTTCATGGTCTATGGTGGGTAAAAAAATTCAAATGGCTCTGAGCACTATGGGACTTAACATCTGAGGTCATCAGTCCCCTAGAACTTAGAACTACTTAAACCTAACTAACCTAAGGATATCACACACATCCATGCCCGAGACAGGATTCGAACCTGCGATAGTAGCGGTCACGCGGTTCCAGACTGAAGCGCCTAGAACCGCTCGGCCACAGCGGCCGGCTGTGGTGGGTAACATCATCATTGTACTTGCGATTTATGTTTTTCCCTGCAATATTTTATTTTCAGAATTTTGGTTGTCTGCTATACGTTAAAAATCATGAAATTTGCTAGTTTCCATGGATCATTTATTGACCTACTTCTGTAAGTTTTTGTTAATATGTTTATCTTTTCCAGCTTCTTGTTCCACAACGTTTTTGACTATTTTTCTTTCATTTTCAGCAGTGAGTGTTTTTTATCATTTGCTGACTTTTTGCGGCAAGCAGGCCCTTCCTACATAAGTTTTTGCGTCCTTTAAAATTGTTTAGGAACTCTGGCTAACTTGGTGTTTTTCTTATGGAACTGCAGTATTTCATATTCTAGGAGGACTTCCTCTTATCTCCTGTTATCAACTTAAGATTATTGGGCATTGCTATTCATGTGGACGCTTCTGAAAATCACTACTCAAAATTTAATTTAAGTATTGGACAGAACTTAGAGAAATTTTACCTCTACATCGTTCTGTACACACTTCACCTTAGCTTCTGTTTAGCAGTACCCGTGACAAATCTTGAATTTTGGATTTAGTAAGAATTGTTTTATAATCCTGCAATCTGATGACCTTATCCTACGCAAATTTTACTTTTGTTATTTGGCAGAACTGGTCACAATCTCAAGTATGTTTTACTTGCGCAAGGTAGTATTCCCTATCCATATTTATTACAAACGCTGAAGTTATTGTTACCTCTGTTACATTGTTACCAACTGTGACACGACAAAACTGTGTGAATGTATATCAGACTGTTACGCATGATATTTTAACTTGATTTTGTCTCAACATATGATTACCTTGTTCAGAATCTCAGTTAATTTGTTAATGCAGATATGTATACCAATATTACGTGATGCGTACAAAGAATGAGTGTTCTTTTATCTGTAAATGCCAATATCTGGTAGTTTAGTGCGTAATATCTGTCATAATTAACAGTGAAACTGCCATATCTGAGAGTTTAAACTGTGATATCTTTAATGAAGTCGTAAAGCAAATTTTAATTCAAGAATCATGAGATACTATTTTGAACACCTATGTATCGGTCTCGAAGGTGCGATGAATGCAACATTAAGATTAGATTAACGCAGAGGTATTTCAGCAATCATTTTCCCAACCAGACATACGCTACTGGTACGGGAAGAGACCCTTACATGAAATACAAAACTAAGTATCCTCTGCAACGCACTTCAAGGCTGAGGATAGTATGTATCTATGTAGAATTAGATGTGGAATTCTGAAATGAATGAATACTGAGCTCAACTATTTCGTCTTTCATCTGTGTAGGAGAAACAGAAGCGACAGCAACTCCAGTGGCGCCTTCTCATGCCAGCGCGCATTCTGCCAAAACCTACTGGTAGTCGAAAAAAGGCATTAGCCCTAACTTCATACGATGACAGGAACTTTCCCTCCAGTATCAGAGAGATTACGAAGTACGTATTTCATCCAAACAATTATGGAATAAAGAATACACTATACACAATTGAATTTTTAAAACATAATGCCACAGAATACGTACAGGCAAGAAGTCAGATAATTATATAGTTCGTTTGATAGTATGAAATAATGTCATAAAACATCATTTACAACTATGTTGGAAAGTTGCAAAAGTAAAAGAGTGCTTATAATTAAGTTGCTCGATATCGATTCTACAGTGTCTCCATATGGAACCACTTAAGTCACAAAATCACTTAAAAACTGATAAAAACAAAGATACTTGTGGTTTCCAGAGTTTTTTAAAGTAGCTCAAAATGTTTTGTATAAAAAATTAATACATTTCAACAACGGCTTCTTCCATGAGCAAAATGTTGTATAAGTACAAATTAAAAGAGAATACTAGGAAAACGCAGTCAGTCTACAAGGGCTACTGGTTAGGGATCGCTTGTGCAACCCATCCTACAAATTACTCAAGTGTGAGGATAAGATTAGATTAATCACAGCAAGCACAGAGGCATTTTTAAATCATATTTCCCGGGCTGCATATGTGAATGGAACGGGACAAAGTCCTAATAACTTATACAATGGGACGTACCCTCTGCCATGCACGTCACATTGGTTCCAGATTATAGGCATAGATGTAGATGTAGAACTTTAGATGAATGTATTCATTGCTAACAAGTGTCAAAATATGAAACGGACTGTTCTTTATACAATCCAGAACAGTGATGATTTCGTGATAATTACATAATAGAACAACAGTTACTTGATAAATAATAGTAACAAAAGTAAAAAACAAATACTTACTGAATAAGAACCTTAAACCCCAGAAATTTTTAATCTGAGTGAATGGCTTTACAAGAAATCAGACAGCGCACTTCGCGATTCGCGTGTTATTGTCGTCTAATGCGATTGCGTGGATTCGCGCCATTCTATCCCTCGTGCATCGTGTAATGCCCGCGTGCATCGTGTAATCAGGCGACGTGAACCAGTCTGTAGCTCCAAACATGTGCGCCTGGGGCGCTGCGTCATAGGTGTACATCTTCGTGCCTTTGGGGCTTTGGTGTTTATAGATTATTCCGTGGCACTGAGTTGCTACACCACCTGGCATAGCTGGAGAGTTTTTATGGAGACACGACAACAAAATCTGACAGTAAGTCCGAGAACTATGTTTCAGAGTGTTACGATGTATCTCGAAAACGTTAAGTCTGATTCAGCACACAGATGAAAGTGAGCCCGAGTTGCTAAAGCCTCTAGAACGCAACAAACCTCGCAACAATCTCAGATCCGTCCGACCTTAGATGGAGAACGTTTGGCGGCCATTAAGAACTACAGAAGCAATGCAACTGACATAAGGCCATCGCTTTTTGGACGCTGACCGTCACGCGTCTCATATAAATTCTGAGACTCTTGAAGATTCGCCACGACAGCATCAGTTGCAAGCTGGTCGACTAAAAGACAGACGTCGTGCCTTTACATACAGAACGTGGGAGGTATTTACTGAGGCAATATTTCATTGTAATGCACTAAATAAATGTATTAATCATCCATTAATCATCTAACGGAGAATGGATCAAAAATGTAGGCACTGTAAACGTTGAAATGGAAGGAACGCTTGGTTCGTGTTTCTCTGGTGACAAAATCTCGCTTCCGGTACTAGATGAGCCAGAAGAACCCCTAAAAACTCTATCTCTGTGAGAATTTAGTGAAGCGAGGCGTTTTTTAAATGTAATTAGAAAATATGATGCATGCTTTCAGGTGACTTCATTTGGAGTGGATGCAGAAAACGAAACGCCAGGCTTTTCACCTACTTTTACGTTCGAAAGTCAAATTTACTTTGCTTCCACCTGAAAATCATCAGCATAAGGACCTACAGATTTATTTCACGGTGGATGAAACCAATGAAACAGACCGGTTATAAATTTTCAGAGAATGTTGTATGAACGTAGCCGTCTAATAACCACTTTTAAAATCGCTTTACAGAAAATGGCAGGAGAAGATGACAAATTAGTTCAAATGGTTCAAATGGCTCTGAGCACTATGGGACTTAACATCTATGGTCATCAGTCCCCTGGAACTTAGAACTACTTAAACCTAGCTAACCTAAGGACATCACACAACATCCAGTCATCACGAGGCAGAGAAACAAATTAGTGATCCACCTGGTCCGTAGACCAAGTGGGAAACATAAGAGGCGATATAATGCACCATTGATAACTGAAGTAGCTTCCCTGGTTACAGCCGAACAATTCGCAAGCCGCTACATCATTTTGTATGCCAGTATCCGCTAACTTTTGGCAAGGCGCAGGAAAGTTATCATTTCCAAATGCCGAAATTTGAGCTTGTAACGTGTTTATCCTTGCCAAACAAAAAGAGTCTTCTATGGATTGTTATACGTATGACATTATGGTATGAGAAAATGATTTTAATATGATATCACAATGCAAGCAACTGGCCAATCAGTTTTATGTAAATTTGTATGTTAAGGCGGAAAGTAAACGACTGCTATACACATCATTAACTCAAGCTGAGAGCAGAGAACTACATTCATCTCAAAGATGCTGAGCCAAATGATGCAAAAAGCTGGTCGTAAGTTGTGTCCAAAAATGAACAGCATAGAGACAGAAGCGATGACACTTTCTGCAGGACCTGATCATCATTTTCCAGGACAATGCTCAAATGCGTACAGTGCAAGCTGTTACTGATTTGTTTGACTGATGGGGCTGCTAAGTGCTATACCACCTACTGAACTCCCCAGAATTAAGCCCTCGTAAGTTCAATTCGATTTCTAAACTGAAGGAAACACTTCACGGTATTCGCTTTAGAACTGTTACAAATTCGTCGGGCAATAGACCGCGCCGCTCGAACTGTCAACACAACGGCCACTGCTAAGAGCATCCTACGACTTCCACATCGTTGGAAACGGGTTATAAACAATGCTGGTGACTACTTTGAAGGTCAGTAAAACTTTCAATCACGTATCTACACTCCTGGAAATTGAAATAAGAACACCGTGAATTCATTGTCCCAGGAAGGGGAAACTTTATTGACACATTCCTGGGGTCAGATACATCACATGATCACACTGACAGAACCACAGGCACATACACACAGGCAACAGAGCATGCACAATGTCGGCACTAGTACAGTGTATATCCACCTTTCGCAGCAATGCAGGCTGCTATTCTCCCATGGAGACGATCGTAGAGATGCTGGATGTAGTCCTGTGGAACGGCTTGCCATGCCATTTCCACCTGGCGCCTCAGTTGGACCAGCGTTCGTGCTGGACGTGCAGACCGCGTGAGACGACGCTTCATCCAGTCCCAAACATGCTCAATGGGGGACAGATCCGGAGATCTTGCTGGCCAGGGTAGTTGACTTACACCTTCTAGAGCACGTTGGGTGGCACGGGATACATGCGGACGTGCATTGTCCTGTTGGAACAGCAAGTTCCCTTGCCGGTCTAGGAATGGTAGAACGATGGGTTCGATGACGGTTTGGATGTACCGTGCACTATTCAGTGTCCCCTCGACGATCACCAGTGGTGTACGGCCAGTGTAGGAGATCGCTCCCCACACCATGATGCCGGGTGTTGGCCCTGTGTGCCTCGGTCGTATGCAGTCCTGATTGTGGCGCTCACATGCACGGCGCCAAACACGCATACGACCATCATTGGCACCAAGGCAGAAGCGACTCTCATCGCTGAAGACGACACGTCTCCATTCGTCCCTCCATTCACGCCTGTCGCGACACCACTGGAGGCGGGCTGCACGATGTTGGGGCGTGAGCGGAAGACGGCCTAACGGTGTGCGGGACCGTAGCCCAGCTTCATGGAGACGGTTGCGAATGGTCCTCGCCGATACCCCAGGAGCAACAGTGTCCCTAATTTGCTGGGAAGTGGCGGTGCGGTCCCCTACGGCACTGCGTAGGATCCTACGGTCTTGGCGTGCATCCGTGCGTCGCTGCGGTCCGGTCCCAGGTCGACGGGCACGTGCACCTTCCGCCGACCACTGGCGACAACATCGATGTACTGTGGAGACCTCACGCCCCACGTGTTGAGCAATTCGGCGGTACGTCCACCCGGCCTCCCGCATGCCCACTATACGCCCTCGCTCAAAGTCCGTCAACTGCACATAAGGTTCACGTCCACGCTGTCGCGGCATGCTACCAGTGTTAAAGACTGCGATGGAGCTCCGTATGCCACGGCAAATTGGCTGACACTGACGGCGGCGGTGCACAAATGCTGCGCAGCTAGCGCCATTCGACGGCCAACACCGCGGTTCCTGGTGTGTCGGCTGTGCCGTGTGTGTGATCATTGCTTGTACAGCCCTCTCGCAGTGTCCGGAGCAAGTATGGTGGGTCTGACACACCGATGTCAATGTGTTCTTTTTTCCATTTCCAGGAGTGTATTTTGTACGAGCTGTAAATAAATAGTTGTCACTATTAAAATTCCAACCCCCGTATTCTACTTTGGTTAAAATCAAATTGAGACCTAATCAAATTGATAAGATCATTACTGCTAAAGTACCTGATTCAACCATTGACAAGACACTACACGGAATTATTGTAAAAAGTATTATCCATAGCCCGTGTGTCTCTAATGGTTCTCAGTCTCCTGACGTGAAAGATGGACAATTCAAGAAAAAGTTACCATATAGGCTTCAAAAGGAGACCATACACAATGAAAACGGATTTCCTTTGACCGAGGAAGAGCATCAGAAGACGGAGATCAGATTGCAGTGGTGAAGCTTCGAAATAGCAGTAACTTTAAAGTTAACAGTTAGGTGGTCCTCTATTCGCCAATTTCGTCATTATTGTTTAACGTACATATGAGTCTGCAGGCTTGCAGTTCAGTGAGTGTTGTAAAACATATCTGTAAATACATTAACAAAGGCAGTGATCAATCAATGTTCAGCTTCAGTAACAAAGATCTCACAAATCCCATAAAAGAAGCACTTGCATAGCAGTCCGGCCGTTATGTCAGCAGCAACGAAGCTGTGTGACGCCTTAGGTTTTCCGCTACACGAAAGAGAGCCCACCGTAACACACCTCAGTGATCACTTAGACAAAGGTGAAAGAGTGTATTTTAACTAAAGTAAATTTCGTGAGCGAATATTAAGCCCGCACTAACTGCATTTTTTGATCTTTGTGCAAGAGACGATTTCGGAAAAACTCTTCTACACTTTGAGGCGCCGAGATATTATACCGGATCCCACCAAGGAAAGAATGGAAATGCCAACTTCATGGAAACACTGTTCACAGCTGGTCTGGTGTGAAATCCGTAGATGCTTTACGTAGAGTCTATACAGTACATATCAGCAATGCGGGATGCTTTTGCTTGAGGATAACGCTAACACCATGTGATAGGTCCAACGAGTTTCAAAGTTCTTAAAAAACACAATTCTAAGGAGTTATTATCATGTAGATTGGCGTGTGAGGCCAAAGGGTTATCGGAAAATGATGATCATTGGGATCTAAGGGATCTAATACTGGAGAAGGCCGTACAATGCAGATCAGCGACCAAAGTGAGAGAGCTTTGTGCGATTGCAATCTGTGGACTCTCAAAAAATGTGGGAAAAATACAAAAATGACCTGGCAGAAGACATATTTCGGAGATTTAAATCCCTTGCTGCTTCATACAATGATTTAATCTACAACGAAGCTCTCATGAAGGTGGAAGATCACGTAATAATGATAAATGGAAAAAATTTGCCTGACTTTGGATTGAGTAGGCCAATAAGAACTGAAGGAGTTAGTAGTGATTTAAACGAGAAGTGAGTTATGACACTGTTTCACTGTATCAGCAACTCAGTGCATATGTTACGCAACTGAATCCAGAACAGACAACAGTTTTCAACAATGTCATGCAACATATTGAGAGTTATGAAGGTAATTTGTTCTTTTTATATACTCCATGTGGGACTGTAATAATTTTCTTTTAAATTTGCTCTTAGCCCAAGTTCGCGAAAATAAAGATGTTCCTGTTGCAGTCGCCTCCTCTGGAATAGTTGAAATGCTACTGAATGGTAGCTGAACGGCGCGTTCCACACTTACGCTGCCGTTGAACTAAGCTCACGAAGAAATACCTATCTGTAACATCAGTAAAAATAACGATCATGGACGGCTGTAGTAGCAATGCAAGCTGTTGGTTTGGAACGAATGTACAATGTTCCACAAAAGCGCAACTGACTCACTAAATTGCACCCTGCAAGATATCAAAAGCAACCAAACTATCACGGGAGTGATGGTCGTACTATTGGCTGGCGATTTTAGACTACGCCCTTCACAACTAAAGGCACTCCAACAGATGAAGTGAATGCATGTTTAAAGGCGTCAGTATTATGGCAACACATTAAAAAAATTTAGTTTAAAAACAAATATGGGCATACAGTTGCACAGTAACAAAGAATATGGGCAACGTGTGGATGCTCGTCTGAAAATCAGCAAAGATCATTTTGATACAGGCGCCAAAGGCGTGATCACAATACATTGTGAATACTTACAGAGTACAGAAAAGTTGGTGACCAAAGTTTATCATGAACTGCAAGAAAATGTGGGAAATAAAAACTGACTGGGTGAGAGGGTAATTTTGGCGGTGACTAATGAAAAGAAAAAAAAAAAATGTCACAAGTCGAAGGAGATATTGTAGTCTGTCTCTCTGCCGATAATATTATAAACACTGAACGAGGTACTCTTACCCTATAGAGTTTCTTAACTCTTCGGAACTGTCAGGAGTGCTTCCCATAAACTGACGTTAAATAATTGATGTTCCAATCCATTTTACGAGAAAACTCGATGCGAGCATATTGTGTAGCTGTACATGCTTACAAATTACACATCTGGGCCGAAATATTGTTAGCGCTACTATAATTAGTGGCTCAGCTAAATTTCACGAATCCTCATTATAAAGAGGGATTTTCCTTCTCAATTAAAAGATTGCAGTTCCATTAAAAATTTCTTTTGCAGTGACCATAAATAAAGCCCAAGGACAAACATTCAGAGTTACCGGTGTGCATTAGGAAAAAATGTGTTGTTCTCATAGACTACTCTGTGTGGCATGCTCGCATGTATCCAGGTCACAAAACCTGTACATGATTACAAAAGAAGACAAACCAGAAACGTTGTTTATACAACTGTGTTAAGATGAGACGGAAGGCAAACGTGCTCAAAAAATCGATTTTTAGATTTCTGCGTATTTGAAATGCCTGATGTTTCCTGCGTAAAATAGTTTTTGTTTCATACAAATACAACAATTTTTTTCTCAGTTCTGATGGTTTTACTGACGTTCTGTGCGATGTGGCATTTAAATGCCACACTTTCTTTTTTGCATCGTGTAGAGATAATGCACAGGTTATTTGATTCCTTGTACGTTTTTTCCTGCTTTATTGTCTTATCGTGTCAAAGTTTCCTACTCTGTGTCTACTATCGATACCGATCACAGCGATCGTGTTTGTTATTGTTTTTTAGGGCTATTGTTTGTACTTAGTAAAGTTTGTTGTGAGTGAAGTGAGTGTTGATTTATATTTTCCTGTGTCTGCGGGACTCAGCAGCAGAAGCAACGTTCTCATGAAGATGGTGAACAGTTGGATCGCCGAGATATTGAAGCCAGTTGATTTTAGTATTCGGTAGCAAACCCGAAGAGACTTTCAAGACTTATTAGGCCGGGAAAGCCATTGGGTAGCTCTGTTATACAGAAACTTTTAGACTAGGGAAGTGGTGTATGCCAATTATTCTCCAAATCTGCAAAATCTCCAGAACAGTTGTGTTGCAAACACCAGATCTTTCGCTCGAAATAGCCCAAAATTCAGGGAGAATAGTTTAGACGATTTGTTCTTTGCCTTGCAGGAGAGGTGGCAATTCCTTACAAGCACCTTATGCTCTGTATAGAAGAAATAATGCTTTATATACTTGTCATTCTCCTCTGCTGCTGTAGTGACACTTTACTTACGTTGCCGAATGCCTTCACAGTCACCTTCCTATGCCGGTGTGGCTACTGCGGCGGAAATGCAACAGCTTCTCCGATTCTTTCTGGTTCTATGTTCGTTAAAACCTTGGTTGGAGCCGTCTTGGGTGAGTTGTGAGGGAGGTGATTCATCACTAACTGGAAATCTTTACGTACTCGACTCAAGTGTCAAGTCCTTTATTACAATAGGTCCTGCAAAGCTTCTCCAGCTCTCGCATGATTCTCTCTGATGGGTTCTTTGTGGGCGGTACATAACAGCATAAATTCCTCTACCGTAACATTCCATTCCATAACTTCGAAACATCAGTGTCCACCTCTTTTCCTAAAGATCAAACTCCAGAGGTCAACAGCCGTGTAATCACACAACTTGCTAGGTACAGTTGGAGAAAAGGGAGTGTAGGTGAGAAATTTTCTTATTGAAAAGAAGTGTGTATCTTCGGAGTTTCGTCCATTGATAGACATGGGTCTTGATGATCGTCATTTTCCTCTCACCGTGAATTATCTGGCAACGCTGTGCCTTTAGACATAAAATTTTCAGAAACATGCCGCACATTATCAAGTGACATTCTGCTTTCTGTCACGAGCATCAGTTTCTCCACAACTTGTGACCACTCAGATTTCTTTCTGAGGTTCTCGGAACCTCATTTAAGTGAGGCATACTCCTCAGTGTCCGATAATCGCATAGGTTCTGTGGTTTCAGCTTCCAGACACTCGTCCAGAGCATCCACTTTTTGAAAAAAATGAGTTCTTCGTCTCCTCCAATTTCTTCAGACAATCGAAAGCAACGTGCCCAGGCTGGTCCATCTGAGATCTACATCTACATGACAGGTGTAGATGTAGATCTCAGATGGACCAGTCTGGGCACGTTGCTTTCGATTGTCTTAGACATCTCAAGCATTTTTTCGCCTATCTAATAAATACGACCATCAAATTCCCCTCATAATGCAGCCATCTCTTCGTTAAATCGTTTTCTGTCTGCTTCAGTTTTTCCCTGTCTGTCTCAGCTCGCTTCCTACCTTCCTCAACTTTTCTATGTCTTTACTTCTTTGCTGTCCGCTTTCGCTTTACTGTCTCTTTCCCCTGCCTTTTTCATGTCCGCTTGTCCTTTCTCTCGACCAGCCCCTTTTTCTGGCATCTGCTTTGTCCACAATGGAATATCCTCCATGTATCCTAAGTTCAAACTGCTCTGTACTACTGTTCGATTCCGTTCCTCAAATTTCGCTACATTCACACTGTTGACTCACCGCTATAGTTTCCTTGGTTTCAGGAAATGGAACCACTGCTAATGCCTCTACTACAGAAATTTCAGATACAGCTTGCTCTCATTCCACTAAATCCACGTGGTTGAAGACTTTCCTTGGATCTCTATCCAAGTACTACCTAGGGGCTGTAATTGAAAATTACCCCACAAAATTTAAGTGAACGAATAAACCTACACACATATTCTATACTGACACAAAATTACACAATATTAATACGCCACACAAAAAAATCTTCACACACAATACAAAATTTTCACGTGCAGTGGAAGAATCTCAATGAATCATGTAAGATACAGGTATATATAAAACAGCAATAAACAATAAAAAGTCTTCATGAACCATGCTATCATAGTTTGCAGCTGCTGGTTCAAGTATACATGAATGTAAAATGGGACAAAATGGTCGCTACAATTTTTTGTATCCCTGGAAGCGTTTCACTGTGCCGTCCTAACAGCAGGAAATTCAGAGAAACCAAAAGTAATATCTTGGATCAGGGTCGACATGGAAGTTCCTACTCTGTGCTTAAATTGTAAATTAATGCCAGTCGATGACTAACTTATACTTCAAGGGTAAGTGAACTCAACTCTCCCTTGTCAATAAGGCCCAATATAAGACGAGTGAATGCAATAACAAGTAAAAATAAACGTACTGAAACCAGATGAGCGAGTACAGTGATTTCTGCTTTCATAAAATAATAAATAAATTATCGTTGTACATGTCCACTGCGCACACGAACACATTGAAGTTAACCAACTGCGCATTCAGTAAGTTATATTTATTTTCAGTGGGTCACCTAAACAGGAAAAGTTGTAGGACCAGTTAAAGAATCTTGCAATGTAAGTCAAGTCCGCGTATGGCGGTACTTTTTTTGATGTGTATGCTTCAATAAATTGACAACAAGTTGACGGAGAGCAAAAGTACCTGAACATGCAATTAATTTCAGCAAGAATGACGCTAACGCTGCGGGAGGTACCAAAATTTACCTGAAAGACTGCGTGGAGAATAAAGAAGCTATGATCGCGCTGTGCAGGCGCATCTAATTCGTTAACCCGCGAGTATTGAGAGCACGCTAGGAGTGGACAGGCGGAGGAAGCTCCAGTTCTAACTACTGCCTGTCCCATAACTATCCGTGGCTCTGGAGACGAGACGTCGCTCTCAACCAGTAGCAGCAGCAGTAGCAACTCAGCATGGTCGTCGGCTACATTCGTCTGTCGTCCGAGCAGCTTGTGAATTCAAGGTTAAAGAATCCAAAATTACAATTTGCAAAAGAAAAACGTGCAGCAGTAGTCAACGAGATGCTCAGTAAATGGATCGCACTACCACAGTTCCTCAAGAACAACAGAATATGCCGAACAGCAGCAGACAAGCGCTAGGACCTGCTCCGTCCAAATTACGTCTCCAGATGATAACTGGCTGACGATTCCATTAACTTCTTTGCTCCTTCTCAACTTCCCACTTCAGAAACTTCTGCATAGAGGGGACGACTGTATGCTGTTTCCGAAGTGACAGTCGAGAATTCTTGCTAAATTTATGAAAAAGCAGGGAAAAGTACGCCAACGGCCTTGCCGCAGTGGTAACACCGGTTCACGTCAGATCACCGAAGTTAAGCGCTGTCGGGCTGGGCTACCACTTGGATGGGTGACCATCCGGTTTGCTGAGCGCTGTTGGCAAGCGTGGTGCACTCAGACTTTCTGAGGCAAAGTGAGGAGCTACTTGATTGAGAAGTAACGGTTCTGGTCTGGGAAATTGACATACGGTCTGGAGAGCGGTGTGCTGACCACACATTCATTACTTTAAGTGAATGAAGTTCATACTCAAAGTTGGTAATTTTTAATTATCTGTTACGCAATACAAGAATGAACACTTACTGCATCGGAAAATTCAGGCTGAAACAGCTTGTCAACAAGCAAACAAAAATGGCGGTAAATAGTTAATCAATTTTAGTATTTTTGACACTCGGTGATTGCATGGAATGAAAGGTACCCTGCTGTAATAATGTATGAGGACAATGACAACACAGGTGGCCTACATGTTTTCGCTATTGCAGGTTATTATTCAGGTTAGTCACACGTTTTGAAAGAGATGTGACTGGGTAACGCCTCTACAGTATTAGTTATATTTTGTCACTTAATAGTCTTATGACGTTTAAGCTGTGCGGACGACGAAGAATGTAGCCGACGACCATGCTGAGTTGCTACTGCTGCTGCTACTGGTTGAGAGCGACGTCTCGTCTCCAGAGCCACGGATAGTTATGGGACAGGCAGTAGTTAGAACTGGAGCTTCCTCCGCCTGTCCACTCCTAGCGTGCTCTCAATACTCGCCGGTTAACGAATTAGATGCGCCTGCACAGCGCGATCATAGCTGCACACCGCGTCTGCAGGAGCACCCAACAAACACTGCTGCACTCTTTCATGACTCAAGCGGCTCTGCTTCCTCTCTGCCCACAGCGCGGCATAGACTCCTCTGACGCAAAGATGAACAACGGCACAGCTACTGCCATACCGTCGTTGCCATCGATGCGTTTAAATAAATTTCCCTTGGCTATTATCTAGCAATTTACATTATAATTACAATCAATTATATACATTCAGAAATAAATACATCATTACAACGATTACAAACTAAATATTGTTTGTGTAACAAAGTCTACTGTCTCAGAATTAGAAGTACAGTATAAGTTATCAACGGATATTAAACGCCGAAAAAATCCGGATGGTGCAGAATGTACACACATCAAAAAACGTTTTGCATCACCTCGGTTCCGAGAGTTCCGGAACCTGTTCAGAAAACTGCAATAGAGATCAATATAAACATCATTTCCGCCGTTTTACTGCTCACGGAAAACACCCATTGTACCACCATACAGCGAGACGTTCAGATGTGGTGACCCAGATTGTTGTACAGACCGGTACCTCCATTAGCCAGTAGCACGTCCTCTTGCATTGATGCATGCCTGTATTCGTCGTGGCATGCTATCCACAAGTTCATCAAGGCACTATTGGTCCAGATTGTCCCACTCCTCAACGGCGATTCGGCGTAGATCCCTCAGAGTGGTTGGTGGATCACGTCGTCCATAAACAGCCCTTTTCAATCTATCCCAGACATGTTCTACATCTACATCTACATCCATACTCCGCAAGCCACCTGACGGTGTGTGGCGGAGGGTACCTTGAGTACCTCTATCGGTTCTCCCTTCTATTCCAGTCTCGTATTGTTCGTGGAAAGAAGGATTGTCGGTATGCCTCTGTGTGGGCTCTAATCTCTCTGATTTTATCCTCATGGTCTCTTTTTCGAAACCCATGCTGATTCCTACAGAGTAGATTTATTGTCTCCAGAAAAGTCATTATACTCGAACACAATACGAGTTCCAAAATTCTACAACTGATCGACGTTAGAGATATAGGTTTATAGTTCTGCACATCTGCTCGACGTCCCTTCTTGAAAACGGGGATGACCTGTGCCCTTTTCCAATTCTTTGGAACGCTACGCTCTTCTAGAGACCTACGGTACACCGCTGCAAGAAGGGGGCCAAGTTCCTTCGCGTACTCTGTGTAAAATTGAACTGGTATCCCATCAGGTCCAGAGGCCTTTCCTCTTTTGAGCGATTTTAATTGTTTCTCTATCCCTCTGTCGTCTATTTCGATAGACTTAATGTCTGGAGAACATGCTGGCCACTCTAGTTCTGAAACGTCGTTATCCTAAAGGAAGCCATTCAGAAGATGTGCACGATGGGAACGCGAATTGTGGTCCATGATGACGAATGCCTCGCCAATATGCTGCCTGTATGGTTGTTCTATAGGTCGGAGGATGGCATTCACGGATCGTACACCCATTACGGCGCCTTCCATGGCCGCCAGCGGCGTACGTTGGCCCCACATATTGCCACCCCAAAAAAGCAAGGAACCTCCACTTTTCTGCACTCGCTGGACAGTGTGTTAAGCCTGACCGGGTTGCCTCCAAACACGTCTCCGGCGATTATCTGGTTGAAGGCAAACATGACACTCATCGGTGAAGAGAACGTTTTGCCAATCCTGAGCAGTCCATTCAGCAAGTTGTTGGGCCCATCTGTCGTCGTTACAAAGATAGACCTCGGCATTGACGTCAGGAGTGAATTCGCGCATCATGCAGCCTATTGCGCACAGTTTTAGTCGTAATATGGCGCCCTGTGGCTGCACCAAAAGCATTATGCAACAAGGTGGCGTTGCTGTCGGGGTTCCTTCGATCCATAATCCGTAGGTAGCGATCATCCATTGCAGTAGTCGCCCTTGGGCGGCCTGAGCGAGGCATGTCATCGACAGTTCCTGTCTCTCTGTATCTTCTCCATGTCCGAACAACATCGCTTTGGTCCACTCCGAGTACCCTGGACACTTCCCTTGTTGAGATCCCTTCCTAGCACAAAGTAAAAATGCGGACGCGATCGAACCACGGTATTGGACTACAGACAACATGAGCCGTATACCTCATTTCTGGTGGAATGAATGGAACTGATCGGCTGTCGGACCCCCTCAGTCTAATAGGCGCTGCTCATGCATGGTTGTTTACGTCTTTGGGCGGATTTAGTGACATCTGTGAACAGTCAAAGAGAATGTGTCTGTGATACAATATCCCCAGTCAACGTCTATCCCCAGTCAACGTCTATATTCAGGAGTTCTGGGAACCGGGGTGACGCAAACCTTTTTTTGATGTGTGTATTTAATCTGCATCTTCGGTGTTACAACGTGAGCTAAACTTGGCGTAAGTGAGGCTGGCCAGCACCATCACCGTTGTATACAGACGAGCAGCCACAGTCTGTATGGCGGATGTTGCGTCTGCTTAGTGACCCTCTGGAGATGAATTATGACAATCTGGCATTCCTCTGCCCCCTTCTAAGGCTTACCACTGCGGCGCCAGCTAGCTACTGTGGCAGCATCGTTTCTGCCTTTACCCAGGAAGAGTACACTGTGCCCTATTGCAGGGAGCAGACCAGTCGGCAAGCTGAAATAACATTGGTTCATTTCATTGCCAACATGAAGATAAAATGTGCAACTCGTATCCAGAGAGGAGGATGTTTGCTATCTTTTCCCCGATTTTTTGAAAATTTTGTGAGAATTCTCGGTTATCACATTTGCAGTAGTATAGAGTCAGTCCCGCCAGCAGAGTTTCTGGGAGGTTGGATGCTGGCCAGGAGGAAGGGACTTTTTGGTGAGTCGGGGAGTTGGTGACCGAGGGATATGGGAGCCGACGACAATCTGGGGCTGTTTTGCCGCACACTGCTGACTTGAAGCAGAGGTAGGTTTTCACAATCCACGCTAGTGCGGTCCGTAATCTGAGCTGTTCAGTTATTATATGTTTTCCATGTGCAACGTGTATTTCTGTCTTAACTCCACTTTTCACTTTGGTTCTTTAATCTTGCTCCAAAGGGCTGTAGAGATATGTTGGTGCTATAGTCTCCATGTAGTTTTCTTCCCATATCATTCCTCCCACAATGCTAGTCTCACTTTTAGTTAACCAAATTCATGAATCATTTAGTTTTATTTCAGTGCTAACTTTCGATTAACGTTTGCTCCATAAAAGAATATATGAGATTCTGTTAAAGGCAAATTATTTGTCATAAACTCTTGTTTCGTTTAAGAGTAAATGAGACTCGGTTAAAGACAGATTATTTTTGACTAGCTCTTGTTTCATTTAAGAGTTAATAAGATTGTGTTAAAGGCAGATTACATTTGATCAACCTGGTTTCACTTCAGAGGAGAAGGAAATTCTGTTAAAGGCAAATAACTTTTGATTTTTCTTTGTTGAAGCTTGAAGTCAATAAAAATTCTTTTTAAAAGCAGACTTGACATGCATCAGAAAATCCTGAACTTCTGTTGTTCCTTTTCTGGTCAGCTGGTACAAAGATAACCAGGCATACTACCACGTTGTGCTTTGCTATGTCGGTGTTGCCAGACTGGACGGCAGGACAATGTTGTTTTACACGCTGCTGTTGAGGCGTCTTGATCACTTCCACTTTACTACAGATATAGAACTTAATTTATGACGATTTCTCTTCAATACGTTCCAGGGTAAAACACCTTGTTTCATTCAATGGTACAGTTTGGTGCACGACTGTCGAAGTATAGCTTAACCATCCACGCGTTACGCAACTTGTTTCAAAAATATGTGGAATTTTACGCACCATGAAATTCTGTAGTTGTAGTATGAGGGCTGTTCAATAAAGAATTATCATAATTATTTTTGACAACGTACCTTCACTCACCCTCGTAATTTTGATGATCCTTCTCCAGGTAGTCTCCCATGATAATGCACTTGTCCCAGCGTTTCATCCAATCTTCAAATACATGCTGGAAACCATTTTTTGAGAGGGCCTTCAAAATCGCCTCCGCAGCCTTCAGCACTGCTTCTGATGATTGATAATGCCTCCCACGAAGGCGTTTCTTCATGTTAGGGAATAGAAATAAAGTCACAGGGGGCTAAATCCGGACAGTGAGGGATGCACTTCACGTTGATTTTGGCAAAGTACTCAGAAACAACATTGGCAATATGCGGCCGCGCAATGTCGTGGTGCAGCATCCAGCCTGCTTCACTGAAATGTCGTCTTTTGCGTCTGATATGGACTTGCAATGTTTTCAGGACATCCCTGTAATACTGTTTAGTTACTGATGTGTGTGCAGGTACAACAAGCTGACAAACCATTCCATGAATATCAAAGAATGAGATGGCCATAACGTTCCAGAATCAACCAGCCTTGCTTTTTAGGGAGTTGGCATGGAGGAGATTTCCACTCTGAGATTTGCTGTTTGCTCTCACGATCAAAATGATGTAGCCAATTTTAATCAGCAGTGATTACATTTGAAATAATCTCCAGATCTTCCTCTAACATCAACTTTAACTGCATGCAGACCTGCACGCGAATGTCCTTTTGTTCGGGAATCAACAGTCTTGAAACCCATCGTGCACAAGCAGGTGTCATGTGTAATTTTTCTGTCACCAACGTGTGTGTGGCACCCAATGAAATGTTCATTATTTCAGAAAGTGATCCTAAGGTAATTCGTCGATCCTCTCTCACAATCACAGCAGCAGTGTTGATGTTTTCTTCCGTAAGAGCAGTAACTGCAACGGGGTCCACTTACCTTTGAAACTGATTGTCTCCCCTCTCTAAACATTTTAAACTACGTTCGAGCTGTGCTGTAGAGAAGAACAGACTCTCCATAGGTCTGCTGTAACACTGTATAGGCCTCAGCTGAAGATTTGTTGAGATGAAACCATAATTTCAAAACCGCATTTTGTTCCTCGCGTGTTACCTCCATTGCAGCGGTAGGCGATGCCGAACATGTCTGACCTTGCCTGCCTCTCACAGGTGGGAACCAGGAGTCCCAACAATGAATGGCTCTGAGCACTATGGGACTTAACATCTGTTATCATCAGTCCCCTAGAACTTAGAACTACTTAAATCTAACTAACCTAAGGACATCACAAACATCCATGCCCCAGACAGGATTCGAACCTGTGACCGTAGCGGTCACGCGGTTCCAGACTGAAGCGCCCAGAACCGCACGGCCACACCGGCCGGCCCCAACTCTGAAACTACTACGGCGTGTTTGTTGCACATTAAGCCAACAGAATATCATATGATTAAATTTTAGCGGGAAAAATTATGATCATAAAAAATTATGATCATTCTTCATAGAACAGTCCCCGTGTTAACAATATCTTCCAAATAGCTTTTATTTATTTTACAAAATTTAAATATGTTGAGCTCGAAATACGCTCTAAAACGTGACGCATCACGAAGGAATTATCCGAACAGGACGGAAACAGTTAGATGTGAGATGCATGTACAGACAAATAAATGATTATGAGTTCAGAAAAATTGAATAACTTGTCCAAGAGAATGTGCTTTACAAATTGAGCAAGCCTTAACACATTATTCGCCTTTGTCGTTACAAGCAATTATTCAGCTTAGCATAGATTCATAAGACTTTTTGGATGCCCTCCTGAGGGATTTCGTGCCAAATTCCGTCCAATTGGGGCCAAAAAATAGTTCAAATGGCTCTAAGCACTATGGGATTTAACATCCGAGGACATTAATCCCCTGGACAGAACTACTTAAACCTAACTGACCTAAGGACATCACACACATCCATGCCTAAGCCAGGATTCGAACCTGCGACCGTAGCAGCAGATCCGTTCCGGACTGAAGCGCCTAGAACCGCTCGGCCACAGCGGCCAGCCCAATTGGGGCGTTGAATCATCAAAATCAAGAGCGGATTGAAGGGTCCTGCCCATAATGCTCCAAACGTTCTCAATTTGGGGGAGATCTGACAACTCTAGTGCCCAAGATATCGTTTGGGAAGCACGAAGACAAGCAGTGTCTTGCTGAAATATATGCTGAGGGTGACTTGGCGTGAAGGGTAACAGAACGGGGCGTAGAATATCGTAGGCATTCCACTGTAAGGGTGCCGCGCATGATGACGAAAGGGGTGCTGCTATAAAATTAAATGACATCCCAGACTATCACCGCTGGTTGTTGGACTTTACGGCTGGTGACAGTCAGGTTCGTATCCCACCACTGTCTGGGGCGTCTCGAGACACTTATTCTTTTGTTTCCAGGGCCTGGAATATCCTTGATTGGAGTATAATTGTCTTCATAGATGAATCTCGCTTCGAGTTGAGCTGTACCGTGGCCATCGGAGCATGAAATGTTGACTGTAGTAGATTGTCTTCAGTGATGAGTCCCACTTCAAACTGAGTCCTAGTGACCATCGAAGACCTGTTTGAAGTCTGCACGCACTATTATACTACCTGTTGCAACAGTTTTCCATGGGAACGAATGAGGATTATGGACACACTGTATTGCAAGGCACGTTGACTAAGCCAAGGGGCATGCCTGAATGATTCTTCGATTGAAAATCGCCTAATGTTTAATTTATGACGGAAAAAGGAAAACAGAAATTAAAATTATAACATCCGGAATGGGTTGCTGACCTCGCATTTTAAGTGGCCTTAGACTGCCAGATTCCCTTAGGAAGACTTTGCACGGGGAGAAAGAATTTACCTCCTATTTGGTGGTGACGCACGGAGGAAGAAAATCGCTTTGTGGAAGGGACATATGCTGACAGGAAACACTGTCCATTTCCATAAACTCACTGGAGTTAAATAAAGAGCTAACTTTGAAGAATTCACTGTGGCGTCGAAAGACATGGATAATATTCTAAAATTTCTGAGGACGCTGCCTATCTCACTTATGTTTTTGCGGATTTTTCGAGACCGTTTGTCTTTTCAACTGAAAGGACCCTGTGCATGTGTGGATGTAACTGTACAAATTCATTTACGTTAAAAATGCCGTAGAGTTCTACGTTGTTTTACTTGGGAAGAATTTCCACGTCTCCGTAATGGGTTTGCCAATGTGATACAATATTTCGGGCAACATACATTCGTGAAAGACCTTTTTCATTTATGAAACTAAATAAGTCAAGGTTACATGTCAACCTGAGACAAAAATATACGAATTTGTCTGTATCTCTCTGTATGCCGACAGTCTGTAACAGAAATTTTTTTATTACATCGTCAGCTCTCCAAGAATAATAAAATAACGATGAAAATCTATTTTGTTTCTGATTATATTGTTGAGAAATCTGAAATATCAAACTAAGCCACATGAAAGTATTTCAGTGTTCATTGTACGAATGCATTGCCATGTAAGTGCAGGGTGTTCGCCGTTTCCCTCTCTTCCATCTCCTCCCACTCAGAGAGCATTATGTGGTAGTGGCGAAAGTGTGCAGCTAGGCGTGAATGCACTGTACGCATGCAGAATTCTTGGCCGTCCATGAGTGAAATAAACAGCAGTAATAGTAGTACTGATGAATTACACGAAGAATTCAAGAAACTACAAATTGAAAAATGGAGAGTGTTGACTGCATACTGAAACACGTATGTAACATAGCAGCGATGGTGAGGCACGTTAAAATCTTTGACCAGAGAGCCTATTATCGTAGTTAGTATGCGCTTGACCGCGCGAGTGTTACAAGCAGTCTGTTAGTAGTAGTCGTGCAGTACAGTTGCGAGCAGTACTCTGTCAGTAGTCGTTGCGTGGAGTACGCTAGTGGTCGTCATGCAGAGCAGTCGGTCAGTAGTAGCAGCCCAGTGCGGTTGTGTGATGTAGTCTGTCGGCAACACTGGTCAAGATGCTGAATGAGGTATACTGTTACTTAAGATAATCATCGGATAATGTAAAGTTTATTATTGTAATTAATTTTCAACAAGTGCCCCCAATAATAATTTTGATTTCAAAAGCAATTTTACATAAAAATTTTATTTAATTGAAGTAACTATTTCGTTCCACTTCCCTTAAAGAAAAGTTTCAGTTTTCAGTTAAATAATAAAAAAAAGAAAATATTATTATTTGCAATGCAGTTCCTCCAAGCCGTGCGCAAGAATAAGAGCAGAAATTTGACTAGCAGTTACAATGAGGTAAGAATTTAATTCTGATTTTTGCACAGGGCCAAAGACCGATATTTCGGTAAAATCGAATTATCATTATCACTGAGATTTCATTAGCACTGAATTGTTTTTCATTATTTTTGTGGGAGCTTACACCAGAGTCAGATTGCGATTTTCACATTTTTGTTGCCTTTGTCAGTACATTTGATTGCAGGGAGGTTATTCTTGGGTCCCACTTATTATTATATTTTTTATTTAAATATTTCTGAGGGGACGATATTGCCGCTTGGCTCCATTTTCATATAATATTGTCAATAAATTTCGGTGGGGAGGTTACACTTGGCGACACCCAGTCCAGGATCGAATTTCGTTGAGAATCTTTTGAACAACAGTCAGATATCTGCTCTTATTTGCTTAGATATAATTAGGATTTGGCGCTACGCTTTTACTAATCTTGTGACTTTCTTTCTACAGGTCAACGGCAATTCGTTGCTCTGTTGTATTTGTGTGTTGCTTTTGCATTGTGCTTATTTGTTTTGTGAATAATTGTGACTATTGCAAAAATGCCGCGAAAGACTGTGAATAGTGGTTCGCGAGGTATTTTGAATGAAATTACCGACTTAAACAGCGTGACCGATAGTAATTGTGACACGCAGTGTAATGATGACAATCCTGCATTCACTAATAATCAGTGCATTCCAACCACTAGTGATGACTTTTACCTTGATAATGAACAAACGAACTCAATTGTCTCGTCTGTTAATTTGACGACAATTGATGACGCAGAACGCTCTATTGTAATGAGCGCTGCAGAGCTTAACACACCCGATTTGGAAAATTCAAGTAACATACAAACAAATTTTTCGAATGAAAATGGTCAGTGTAGTGAGAGTACGACGGATTTATTTAATTCCGAAATAGTGAGTGACAGTGTAGGTCCGACTGATAATCCTTTTTGTAAATTGCAGAATGACCAAATGGTCACACAAAGCGCGACAATTCCAGGTACACAATCAAATAGCACAGATAATGGAGTAGGTAATGTTACTTTGGATCAATTTATAGCAATAATGCTACAGTTTAGGAACGAACAGAACGAAAAACAAGACAACAGTAGGAAAGATTTCAAACAACTTAGTGAACAGGTCAAACAACAGAGTGTAGATATCAAGCAAGATAACGAAAAACTCAAACAATACTTAAATGAAAAATTAGACGACAATTCCAGACAGCTTAGTGAACAAATTAGAGCCGTTGCCGCGCAGTGTCACGACACTAAGGAACAGTTGCGCGCGGAAATTGAGGCTTGTTCACGAAAAAATAGCGAAGAAATTAAGTCTGTTGCGCAAGAATTAAGAGAAATGCAAACAGCCGCAACAGAAACACTCAGAGACGAAATTAGCGGAGTCGCTAAACAATGCTCTGAAAAAGCTACACAATTACGGGACGAGTTTAAAGTAATGACGGTAGAACTTTCGCGCACAATGGACGCAAAGATAGACGCGAAATTCGAACAACAGAATACTCAGATTGACGAACGCTTTAATCTTCACATACAAAACAGTGATACGCGTTTCCGCAAATTTATTCAAGATCAAAACAAAGTAAAACGACAAGTCATGGAAACAATCACTGCACAAAGACAAGAAGACAAACGTAAAATGTTCGCGAAAGCGAAGACGTATGTAGACAATAATATTACTACAGTGTCCGACAAAATTAATACCATAGAACAGTTGAACGCGGAATTACGGGATGAAATTTCTGATCTTAAATCAAAAACAGATACACACACAGTAAATATTCAAACAGTGACAGACAGATTCGAACAATTAGAACTAACACAGGATTGCGATGTCATCAAAGCTGATGTTAAAAAACTGAGCGAAACTACGCGTAAGTTGCAAAAACAGATTAATGCGTCTGATTCTAAAACCGATGATCAGGTTAAAATACTGACTGAAAAATGTGATGAATTGGCCAGTCGTATTGATGTTATCGAAAATACTAATGACAATAAATCAGACGATACTGCACCGGTTTCATTTAACCAAACACCTGAATTTCAAAATTTACAGCAGACAATTAATGAGATCGATTCATCTAACAACACGTTACGTAGGAAGTTATCAAATTTACAACAAGAAGTAACAGAGATGAAAAACATTTCAGTTAATAACATACCACAACAGACGCCACTTTATGAACATGTGTCAGACTCACGCAGCGCGTATAATTTGGGTAATCTACAGAGAGTACGGGACTTAGATTCCGATCAACCACAGTTCAATAGATTCTCTTACGATCCTGAACCTGTTCCATCACACAGAGATGATAATTTCGATTACAAACATTTTCTGTCAGTGAGAAAGTTTAAAGTTTTTAAAAACGATAGAACGCAGATTCACCCACTGGATTGGATTCAACAATTTAGCTTTGCTCTTCCACCGACTTGGCCTGTAACACACAAACTTGAATTTATTTGCAGCTTTTTGGAAGGCGAACCGGCAACTCGTATGAGACCGATCGCGAGGCAGTGCTATTCAGTAGAGGAATTTCAGAATGCTTTTCTGTCAGCGTACTGGTCGAAGACGACACAGCGCGGAATTAAAGACCAATTAATTAGCTTACCAAATTATGAGAACACAAATTTTTCCAGTGTCACGCAATTTTTTGAGCACATGGTGCAACAAAACCAGTAACTAAGTGAACCGTACAGTGAATACGCACTTATACAATTATGCATCTCTAAATTACCACGGTCATTACGAGTGTCACTTCTAACGGGCCAGCAAAAAGAAAACATTTCAGCATTCAGAGATCTTTTACAGCTCTTGGAAGTACAGCAATCTGATTATTCTTTTGTAAACAAAAACTTTTCGTGTAACAACCAAGGTCAACAAAAGTACAGCAATTATGATCAGACACGTAATTTCAATAGAAAAGATAACAGACGCTTTAGAAACGACAACTACCAGAACTTTGGTAACAGACAAAATTCTAATTATCAATATCGTCAAAATTTTCAGCAACAGGAATCACACTTTAGTAACAATAGAGGTGTTTCACAACAACAACATCAAAACCAGCCGGTTAGCATACCTAACCAACAATGGAATGCACAAGGTCAACCAGGCTTTAATGTTCCGCCGCGTGCACGTATAGTTCAAGATCCAACAAATAGTAACGTACGGCAGCAAGGAAACAACTACGTACAAAGAAGACAGTATTTCAATTCCTATCGCAATACACCGTATAGGAATGACTATTACGACAGACGTAAATATAATGAGAACAATTTTCAGCGTACATCTAACAACAGTCGGTCACACCAACAGCAAAATTATGCACGAGAACCTATTCTCATGAACGAACCCGACAGTAGGTATCATCCAGAGCGTAATACGCCTGGAAGAAGTAATAGAACTGTTCAAATAGTAGAAATGCCACAGAATCCTCCTAATAATAATAACACGTCAGATAGAATCTGACTAAATACTGCACAGGACGCATCTTCCAATAATACAAGCACTACCTTTGACACGCAAAATGTTGTTCGTGAAAATGTAATTACTTTTGACGACATACGAGACACTCTTTTACAGGAAAGACCAGTTATTCAGAAAACCATTTCACATCCTGTTATCGAAATTAAGATTGGTTCATCGAAATTCTCAGCAGTAATCGATTCCGGCTCACCTATATCAGTTATAAATGAGGAGACTTTTAACGAGTGCAACAAAGAGAATACGTATCCGACATTACCATTAGGCAAAACAAAAGTGAAGGGAGCAGTATCGAGTAAAGGAGTAGACGTTAAATTACAGACGCATTTATCATTTTGTATTGCAGGTCATACTTTTCACTCTAATTTTTGGATTGTTCCTTTATTGACTACAGACGTAATTTTAGGTACGAATTTTCTGGTACAGCACGACGCAGTCATTGATTTTCAGAATTCTTATTGAATGTTAAAGGATGAAAATATACAATTTGCTATAGAATTTCAGCACTCACTATCTGCGGAAGAGCAAACAATTAATCGCACAGAGGTCATTTCCGCAACAGGTAACATAGACTGTAATCCCACATTGTTCACGGATACGTACGTACATAACTATAATACTCCAGACGAAGTTGACTACGACGTAATGCAAATGATTTCCGATAAAGTTAGACAAAGCAGTGCAACTACAGACGACGAACGAACGCACTTACACAAAATTCTTTTACAGCAAGCTCCAGTTTTTGACAACATTCCTGGTACTATGTCCGGATTTATGTATGAATTTCAAGTCAAACCGCACGACACATTTAAAGCAAAGCATTACCCCATTCCATATATCCACAGAGAACAGGTTAAAAAAGAATTGCAGGATATGCTTGACCAAGGAATTATAGAACCGGCAGTTAGTCCATACATAAACCCGCTACATATTGTTAAGAAAAAAGATGGCTCACTTCGCCTTGTACTTGATTCACGTCACATTAATGACATTATTATTAATGAAACAGATCGACCACAGACTTTAGAGGAACTTTTACAGAAATTTCATGGTACTGCAATTTATTCTACACTAGATTTGAAATCGGGATTTTGGCAAATTCAACTTCATCCGAACTGCAGAAAATACACCGCTTTTCTCTGTTTTGGCGACTGTTATCAATTTTGCAAATTACCGTTCGGCTTAACTATTTCTTCTGCAGCCTTTATTCGCGGTTTGAACACAATACTTCCGACAGAACTTAAGGACAGAATTACGACGTATGTAGACGACATTCTTATCGCAGAAGCTAACTGGTCTGAACACAATCTGATTCTTGAACAACTGTTACAAACTTTTCATGCACAAGGACTTACAGTTAATCTTAGTAAATCGCACTTTGGCAAAACTTCTATAAAATTTCTTGGACACGTGATTTCAGCAGAAGGCATTGCACCTGATCCGGAAAAACTTCAGGCTCTACGTGACATTAGTGTTCCTACGACGAAGAAACAATTACGCAGTTTTTTGGGCTTAATTAACTTTTTTCGTAAATTTATTCATCACTCTGCTTTAGACACACCCAGATTATGCCAATTAACAGGTAAAAACAGTATTTGGTCATGGGATAAGCAAGCGCATTGTGAATTTGTGAACCTGAAACACGCTTTGTTGAATGCTCCACTGTTATCGCACCCAGATCTTACCAGAAATTTTTCCATTGCCACTGACATTTCCAACACCGCTTTAGGCGTACATATTTTCCAGGAAATTGAAGAAGATGGTTCAATAGTAATTAAAAACATCGCATTTGCAAGCCGCATTCTGTCACCTGCTGAACGAAATTACTCCGTTACAGAACTTGAAACATTATGCGTTGTATGGGCTTTTACGAGATTTAGGCACTTTCTTTATGGCAGACATACCACCGTTTACACAGACCACAGAGCGATACAATTTTTACTTTCGGCTAAATTCACTCACGACAGGTTAAGTAGATGGAAACTTTATTTACAGGAATTTAATTTTACAATAGTTCACATTCCCGGTACACAAAATGTTATAGCAGACGCACTATCGCGTTCTCTCGGCAACAATCAGCAAGACGTAGCAACCAACTTCTGCAAAACAAATTTCAGTGTCATGTACATTCAGCAAGTTGCATTTGAAAACTTTATTTCATCGTCATTACAGGACATAGCAAAGGAGCAAAATAAAGACAATGTGTGGAAAGAAATTAAACACCTTTGGCAAGATAGGAAAAATGTTACGATTAGGAACCACTACACTGTACGCAATGACATTCTGTTTCGCCGCTCTCATCCTGACAGTAACAATTGGTTATTATGCATTCCTGACGAGCTGGTCAACAAATTAATCTGGTACACTCATTTAAGTTACGCACATTACGGAGCAAGAAAATGTTTTCTTATACTGAGGCAGAACTGTTATTTTACCAACATGGAGAAACGTATACGACGAGTTTTAGCGTCTTGTAAAATTTGCCAGAAAGCTAAATCAGACACCACTTCACATATTCCTCCTTTATATCCCATTATACCTGTTAAATTAAGACACATGGCTGCAGTAGACATTTTTGGTCCGATTCCGAGAACTAACAGAGGTTTTTGCTACATCTTTGTCGCTGTTGAGCTCACTTCAAAATTTGTTACTTTCACTCCATTACGCAAAGCTACTGCTCAAACTGTTTCGAAAGCATTTGTAAAACATTTTCTATCTCATGTAGGGCATGTAATGAAAGTAATTTCTGACAATGGATCTCAATTTCGTAGTAGCGTATGGACACGCATGTTACGAGCCAGAAACATTTCTCCGATCTATATATCCAAGTACCACGCTTCTTCGAACCCTTGTGAAAGATTAATGAAGGAAATTGGTAAACTGTGTAGAATATACTGCCACAAAAGACATATTGATTGGGATACACACATACTCTCATTCCAAGATGTAATTAATTCCATTCCAAATGAATCCACTATGCTATCTCCGTCTGTTATTCTGAAAAACGTTGAACCACCAAACAAAATTAAAGAATTAGTAAACTTCCCTAAATGTCGTCGACTAAGACACCACGAAATAATTGACATTGCGCTGAACAACATCAAACGTGCCGCAGAGCGCCGGAGAAGACAGCAAAAACAGGTTTGTACACGCCGCGACTTTCACGTTGGACAGAAAATATTAGTACGTACACACTATTTATCCAGCAGAATAAAAGGTAAGTGCAGTAAATTTGAACTTCTATACGCAGGTCCATATCGGATTCGCAGCATCCCTCACCCCAATGTGGTACACGTCGAAACTTTGAGAACCAGAAAATCGAAAGGCAACCACCATATCTCAAACATTAAACCGTTTATTGAATGAAGACACTGTATGATTTAACACACTATGATGTCATTTACTAATGCAATTATTTCACCTGACTAATTACTGATGATTATCGTATTTTTTCTTGGCAAGTGCCCGGCAAGGTAAGGGTAGCAGGTCGCTTTTCTTGTCGTTACATATCAGACCGTGCACATTTTCCGTTTTTTTGTGTATATGATTGTACTCCAGTTTTGTTTGTATGCACTGTGAAATAGTTAAGATATAACACACCAGTCGACTTTGACATTTTTTTACCTTATGACATCTCAACATCGTGACTGTTTTACATTTTTTGCTGCTGCATTGTGATATTCTCTGTACATTTTGGCTTTGAACACTGTCAATGTCTTTGACATATTACGTTTTCTGTCATGTTATGCTGTATGGTTAATTATGTTACCATAAACCAGTCGTTATTTAGTGGGTATATGATTTAAATGCAAGACATTAATCTTTGTTCATCGATTTCAGAAAGAAATGATGCGTGTAAGAGATAAATTCAACAGAAATGGGAATTTCACCTACGGAATAAACGAAAGAGGATGCAATAACTTTATGAGGAAGAGTAAATGGATCAGGATTAACAAGCATTAACAAGAATATACTATACTCATCGTAGAATAGCAGTCTTAACTAATTTTTTCTTTCAGAATACAAGGTGATTGATGCAGGCTGTCAGACTGAACTACACATCTTAGTTTTAGTGGTGAAATATGCTAGAGATAAGAATAGTTGTATAATGAGTAATGAAGTGATTTTTTGCAGATGATAATGAATGCTGATGAATAATGATGAAGAATATGCTATTATGAATAATGAAGTTTTTCTCTACAGGTGATGATAATAATGAAGTTTTGATGATATGGATAATGAAGTTTTCTTTACAGATGAGGATAATGTTGAAGTTATGTATTTATGCTATGTAGTTATTTAAGTATTTGTTGCAGTTTGCTTTGACAGCAGGTGTTATATGGCATAGTAGGATGACGGAAAGTTTTGGAAAGGACAGCTATGGAACACATTTTTATACACATTTCACTACCTGTTAATTCGAAGTTCACTACTTTTCAGCATAGTGTGCGTTTCTTCTTTCAGGTCAATAATCCATTTTGTATTTTTTTTCAGGAGAAGCTTTTCATGATACTTACTAAACCTGTTACTTATTATACCTGTTCTAGTACTTGCATTTATATTTTTTACCCATTTTTGTTTATCATTTATAAATGTGATCACATATACTGCCTTGTTACATAACCTTGCTACAGCTGACTCATGACGAATGACGTTACCTATCCTCATTTGCAGCAATAGGTCAAAAGCAAATAGTGTTATGCCTCACCAATTAATTATCGATCCCAACGCAATGCATTGCTAAAAGAGGTATTACCAGTCCCACATAATGTCACTAGTTTATGATAATTCTGAATAATACTGATCAACTCTGAATAGTATGTCACTTCAGTATTGACTTCTTAATGATAAAAAAAAATATATAAAATAATGCTTTGTAACTGGCCAAGGACTGCCACTGTTTATTGTAATACGATTACCCATGATGCCAGCTAATGATTCTTACTATATTGAAATGACAAATGATTAATTATGCTTTGTAACTGGAAAAGAATGCGACTGTTTAATAATGCTTTGTAATTAGGAGAAGGCTAATGATTCTTACTATATTGGAATGACTAATGATTAATTAACTGTAATTAGAAGAAGACTAATGATTCTTAATTATGCTTTGTAACTGGAAAAGAATGCGACTGTTTCATAATGCTTTGTAATTAGAAGACTAATGATTCTTAATTATGCTTTGTAACTGGAAAAGAATGCAACTGTTTAATAATGCTTTGTATTTAGGAGAAGGCTAATGATTCTTACTATATTGGAATGACAAATGATTAATTAACTGTAATTAGAAGAAGGCTAATGATTCTTAATTATGCTTTGTAACTGGAAAAGAATGCGACTGTATAATAATGCTTTGTAATTAGGAGAAGGCTAATGATTCTTAATTATGCTTTGTAACTGGAAAAGAATGCGACTGTTTAATAATGCTTTGTAATTAGGAGAAGGCTAATGATTCTTACTATATTGGAATGACAAATGATTAATTAACTATGCTATGCTTTGTAACTGGAAAAGAATGCGATTATTTCATAATGCTTTGTAACTAGGAAAAGAAGGCTACTGATTCTATGTAAAACAATTAATGAACATTTTTCTGTAATACTGCATACTTGGTACAGAAATGTTCAATAACTGGGCTATGAATGCCGCAAACTACTACTGTAATTGACAATATTATGTGACTTAATGTCCTTCACCTCATGAGCTAACTACCCTGAATTACTGCAATGTCCATTTGTCCTGTCTATCCTAGTGATCATGGAGCACTATCTTTGGTTTTGCACTAATTCTACGTTGGTGTGCCTTGTAAGAGCGTGGAGTTGACACGACATGCTGTCCACCACCGTGAGCGATGAAGACGTTATTATGGTCCCACTGTTTGGTGTACCTAGAGTACTGCCAAAATGAGAACATGGAACATTACTACGACAGTTCAGTGTCTTGGCTACACTGATAAATTATGATGGGAAAAGAACTTCAAATTGTGTCACTTGGTGTTGTACTTCTGTGGAAATATATGGACTTTCAGAACAGCTGTGTGCAATCTAAAGTGCTACAACCATGATGCAATCCTTCCCTTTCTTATACTAATTCTTGTCACATAGTGAAAATCATTTTTGCTAACATTATTTATGTTCATGGGTTATACATTTTTTTTCGATTTGCTGAACTCCAGTGCGAGTACACTTATGTCACTTGTCGATATGATTTTTTTTTTTGCCATTATGTTTATTTATTGCGAAAATGCTAAAGACCTTTTTTCGATTTGTTCTGAAGTACAGTATATGTGCACTCTTGTCCTTTATATTGTATATACATTTTTTATTTTTTTGATGATATGTTCTGAACTACAGTGCATGTGCACTTATGTTAGGTGTTAATATGTTTTCTACTGAACTTCAGTGCCTGTGCACTTTTCTCATTTTTCAATATGATTTGTACTCATTCTGTATGTTCAATACTTCACTGTATGATTTTTTTGCCATTCTGTTTATGCTAAAGAATTTTTTCAGTGCCTGTGCACTTCGTTTTCTGTCAAATAATTTGTATATATAGTTTTCTGATTTACTACTATGTTTTGTACTCACATTTTGTCTTTGTCTGAAATATTTTGTACTCGGTGCGTGTGCACAACAGTTAATTTATGTACTAAATTTGAATATTCTGTAAATTGTAAAAATTTCTTGCGATGGCAAGTCCAAATGACTCACCATCGCTGCAAAATTTTTGCCCCCCCAGTGGAGGGTTATGAAACACGTATGTAACATAGCAGCGATGGTGAGGCACGTTAAAATCTTTGACCAGAGAGCCTATTATCGTAGTTAGTATGCGCTTGACCGCGCGAGTGTTACAAGCAGTCTGTTAGTAGTAGTCGTGCAGTACAGTTGCGAGCAGTACTCTGTCAGTAGTCGTTGCGTGGAGTACGCTAGTGGTCGTCATGCAGAGCAGTCAGTCAGTAGTAGCAGCCCAGTGCGGTTGTGTGATGTAGTCTGTCGGCAACACTGGTCAAGATGCTGAATGAGGTATACTGTTACTTAAGATAATCATCGGATAATGTAAAGTTTATTATTGTAATTAATTTTCAACAAGGGCCCCCAATAATAATTTTGATTTCAAAAGCAATTTTACATAAAAATTTTATTTAATTGAAGTAACTATTTCGTTCCACTTCCCTTAAAGAAAAGTTTCAGTTTTCAGTTAAATAATAAAAAAAAAATATTATTATTTGCAATGCAGTTCCTCCAAGCCGTGCGCAAGAATAAGAGCAGAAATTTGACTAGCAGTTACAATGAGGTAAGAATTTAATTCTGATTTTTGCACAGGGCCAAAGACCGATATTTCGGTAAAATCGAATTATCATTATCACTGAGATTTCATTAGCACTGAATTGTTTTTCATTATTTTTGTGGGAGCTTACACCAGAGTCAGATTGCGATTTTCACATTTTTGTTGCCTTTGTCAGTACATTTGATTGCAGGGAGGTTATTCTTGGGTCCCACTTATTATTATATTTTTTATTTAAATATTTCTGAGGGGACGATATTGCCGCTTGGCTCCATTTTCATATAATATTGTCTATAAATTTCGGTGGGGAGGTTACAATACATTTCAGGAGAGGAAAAACAGAATAATATGTTAGAAAATTGGATAATCTCGAGCCACCTCCCCCCCCCCCCCCCCCCTGTGCCAATCGGATATGGAGATCACGGTATAGAACAATGAGCTGTATCATGTTCGGTAGACAGCTTCTTAGCTCATTTTAGCTGTCCTCTATACTGATGATCTTCTGGACGGTCAATATTCTCACTCATCCCCAAACAGAGACTGGATGTTAGTAATTTGTTATTATATGTTAAATTTTATTGTTGTTAGTCAGTCTTGTGTTGCTGCATATTCTGTGTCAATATTAGTCCCCAGTTAGCTGATGTAAGACCAACTGTCTTCCATTCTAAATATATGGTAGGGGATTTCCTACAGTTACTTGTCAACAACTTGATTGGAAGGCAAGGGCCAGATATATTTTATCTCTTAGACTATTACGTCCTGCTCTACAACAGCCCGACTTTATGTGCGGATGTATACAGAGGGGTCCAAAAAATGTATCCACTGTTTAAAAGTCCATAACTGGCAAACTAATTAACGGAGTTGTCTCATCTTTGGTAGTGTAATACTTTGTAGTTCCGGCAATCGCCACACAAGCGTTGTATTGCGTTGTTTTGTTTTGTCAGATGACACTCGCCAGATAGTCAGTGTTTTGTTTTAGTTGCACCTAGTTACTCGAGTAAACATGGCTGCCGCAAGGCTTACATTCGATGAAAGGAAGTCAGTTTTGAAATGATATTTTAAGTACGAAAACATTACTGAGGTTCAACGGCAATGGCGTAATGAGTATCAAACAGAGCCACCGACACGTTTAACGATTCGTCGCATTCCAGACAAATTTGAAGCCGAAGGCTGTGTCAAAGATGTACACAAATAACGATTTGCACGACCTGTAAAAGTAACAAGTGCAGGTAACTCCCGTCGGGTGTTGCAACAATTCACTCGCTCACCACAGAAGTCTGTGAGACAGTGTGCCCGTGAAACTAAAGTGAGTCGCTCAAGTGTTCGGCGAATTTTGAAGACAGCAGGGTGGAAGTGCTACATCCTACGATTGCTACACGCAATGAACGAGGACGACCCAGATCGTAGAATGGAGTACTGCGAGTGGTTTACTAACATGGTGCGCAACGATGAAGAGTTTGCAGAGATGATTGTGTGGTCTGATGAGGCACAGTTCAAACTCAATGGTACAGTAAATCGCCACAATTGCGTCTACTGGGCCGCCGAAAATGCGAACGTCCATGTAGACAAAGCCGTGAATCTGTCACGAGTGAATGTGTGGGGTGGGATGTCTTACTGGGGTTTGATTGGGCCATTCTTCTTTGAGGGCACAGTTACCGGTGAGGTGTACGTTCAGAAGCTTCAGGCATCCATTTTACCTGCCATCCGAGACTTGAATGGAGACGGAAAAGTTTACTTTCAACAAGATGGTGCCCCAGCCCACTACCAAAATCGTCTTAGGGCGTATCTAGACGAAAATCTACCAGGAAGATGGATAGACCGTAGAGGTGCTGTGGAGTATCCACCACGTTCCCCAGACCTAACTCCTCTGTACCTTTACCTGTGGGGAACGCTAAAGGGCGTCGTTTATCGTCAAAAGCCACGCACATTGGATGAACTTCGAGAATCCATCGTACATTCATGTGCAAATATCCAACTGAACACGTTGCAGTCAGTAGTTCGTGCTGCAGTTCGGCGGCATCGTTTGTGTGTGGATGTTAATGGTGACCATTTCGAACACCTACAGTGATATCCTTAAGTTGGACTTTAAGATACCCTTTCACCAAAAATGAGACAACTTCAATTAGTTAGCAAGTTATGGACTTTTAAATAGTGGATACATTTTTTTGGACCCCTCTGTATATTACGGATGTATGTGTCTTCATTTGTGTACGAGTGATGTGAATGTCCCACTGGACATGTACCCTCTGGAGGTGTCCGGCTTGTGAGAGCCGGGCAGAAGAGAATGCGGTGCTCCAGAGGAGCGGCCACGCCTCCGGCCACCGCTGTTCAGCTAACGCGCCTGGACGCTCCAGTCAGTACGCGCCGTCCGCTGGTCGATGCGGGCCACCCCGACAGCCGGTCTCGGGTTTCTGCCAGCTGTCACGGCCCATCTCGTCATTAGCGTTGGCCGCACACCCGGCTACCTCAGCGCTGAGCTGCGCCATCAACACTTCTCAAGGCAAACGAGCCAGGTCCACGCTGTACTGCTGTCTTGCACTTACAGTCCGCTAAAGCCGCCGGCACACGGACCGTGCTGTCGAACGTTAACGTTGAGCGTGCCAAGTTAAACGTGCTGCTGAACGCTCAGGAACGACGCGACTTGTGCGTACGGTACGTGGGCCCCAGCGTGGTATACGCGATCGCAACGCACTCCAGCGGCAGTTTGAGGGATGTTTCTAGGTCGTAAATCACACTGTTTACTCAACGGGCGCGCATAAGATTCCCAAGTTAGCTCTATTAAAACGCACAGTTCCTCCATCGTCCACGAAAAGGAAAGTACCATGTCCAATCAATAAGGACACAGGCTTATAAAAGTTCCATTACAAACAGTGCGGTACAAATTTGGAATACTTCTCCGCATAAGATAAACATTATTTCATCATTCCCAAATTTTAGTAAAACCTCAAGGTCAGTCTTACTTGATCACTGTTCCTACCCAGTAGCAGAATCTTTGCAACATGTGAATTACGATGCGTAAAAGAAAAAGGAGCAAAATATCTTTATACAAGTAGCGCAAGCTGTCCTGTAATAAAGCCAATCGAACAAAGTCATCCCTCAAAGAAGGTGAACATATATTTGCGTAATATCAAATATTACAGCATATACTTATATTAAACTAATAATAAAGTATAAGAACTAAATAAAAAAGCGAATATTAGGAAAAAAATTGGGAGTGTTAAGACGCGAGCGACTGTCCCAACAAAGACTCATAACTGGACAGAGACGCTACTTTTCTTTTTAATCTAATTTTGATCGCTTTCGTTCGTTGTATCTGCTCGGGACGGACGTCGTAAGACATCCGGTTAAGTTCGTTGTTGATCGATTAACTCAGTTTCCATTTATTACAGAGGGCAGTTAACCCGCTGACAGAACACGCTGAGCTACCGTGCCGGTGTTCCCATTTTGTTCTATATTGTATATTGTTCGTTGAATTTGTTCAGGGCAGACGTCTGATGATGCCCATTTAGGTTCTCCGTTGATCTGTTCACTCAGTTTTTTTTATGTTTCTAATTGAAATTTGATTATAACAAACTGTACGAAGAACAATGCGTTTTGGGTGGATCTTCAGTGTGTCGCTGCCTTCAAATAGCCTACTCTCATAATACGCTCGTTACAATAATTCTTTTGCCATTATTATGATGTTTCTCATTATTTTATTGGAACGAATCACACCACTAACAACGGGTTTTCCAGTGATTCTCAATTTGCTGGAGCTCAGAAACGGCATGTATACATATAGGCTTGAAATGAATGCCAATATGGCGCCTCACAACTCTGTACTGCAGGGAGGTGGCATGCGTGTGACTTAGGTGGCGTTGTGCCATCTCATTGGTCAACGCTCAGACGCACGCTCAGAATATCTGGCATGCCAGATATTGCTCTGTACGTTCGGAAAGACTCCCGAACGTGCTATTCCACGCTATGACGTCAGAAACTGGGCACGCTCAACGCTCAACGCTCAACGTTCGGATGCACGGTCCGTGTGCCGACGGCTTAAGATAATGATAATTCCGAGAAAGTCTAGGTTCCACAACAACTATACTGTACTATACTGTATTCCCTTCCTTTTTATACTGACGAAAATGGAAAATGTCGTCACCACGAAACACCAATCCGGTATTTGTCAAATTTTGTGAACCTCTTCATTTCATAATGGTTATTAAATGATTGAATTTTCGTTATGTTCGGAAGATCATCAGTGCACCAGTGTGAGATGTGACCCTTGAGGACAGGAATATTTTTTATTCGTTATGCCGTGGAAGAAAGTAACCACTGAATTTCATCTTGAGGAATTTATTTCTGTGTCTGGAACACACGCTATGTCAGGTCGAATCGCTACTGTTAATACACTCCAATTAAGCCATTTGCATGCTAGTGATGTCTAGTGTCACTAGATTGACTGCCGTGGTACTCTGCATATAACAAGAATTTTTCTATTTTCTTTCTCATGAAACATGGCCTCTGGTTATGAGATGAAACCATCTGTGTTTTACTTTAATGTGCCACAGTTCCCATTTCTTGTCCATGCTCTTCCATTAGTCTATGATTCCATGAAATCTGAGTGTGGTGGTATAGAGGTGAGGGACTTTCCAAACACAGTTAAGTGGATATACACTATGTGATCAAAAGTATCCGGACACCTGGCTGAAAATGACTTACATGTTCGTGGCGCCCTCCGTCGGTAATGCTGGAATTGAGTATGGTGTTGACTCACACTTAGCCTTGATGACAGCTTCCTCTCTCGCAGGCATACGTTCAATCAGGTGCTAGAAGGTTTCTTGGAGAATGGCAGCCCATTCCATACGAAGTGCTGTACTGAGGAGAGGTATTGATGTCGGTCACTGAGGCCTGGCATGAAGTCGGCGTTCCAAAACATCCCAAAAGTCTTCTATAGGATTCACGTCAGGACTCTGTGCAGGCCAGTCCATTAAAGGGATGCATTATGAACAGGTGCTCGATCTTGTTGAAAGAGGCAATTGCCATCCCAGAATTGCTCTTAAACAGTGGGAAGCAAGAAGGTGCTTAAAACATCAATGTATGCCTGTGCTGCAGGCCGGAGTGGCCGAGCGGTTCTAGGTACTACGGTCTGGAACCGCGCGACCGCTACGGTCGCAGGTTCGAATCCTGCCTCGGGCATGGATGTGTGTGATGTCCTTAGGTTAGCTAGGTTTAAGTAGTTTTAAGTTCTAGGGGACTGATGACCACAGCAGTTAAGTCACATATTGCTCAGAGCCATTTGAACCATATGCCTGTGTTGTGATAGTGATACGCAAAACAACAAGGTGGGCAAGCTCCCTCCATGAAAAACACACAATAACACCACCGCCTCCGAATTTTACTGCTCGCACTACACACGCTGGCAGATGACGTTCACCGGGCATTTGCCATACCCACACCCTGCCATCAGATCGACACTTTGTGTACAGTGATTTGTCACTTCACACAACGTTTTTCCACCGTTCAGTCGTCCAATGTTTACGCTCCTTACACCAAGGAGGCGTAGTTCGGCATTTACCGGTGTGATGTGTGGCATTTGAGCAACCGCTCGACCATGAAATCAAAGTTTCTTCACCTCCCGCCTAACTGTCATAGTACTTGCAGTGGATCCTGATGCAGTTTGGAATTCCTGTGTGATGGGCTGGATAGATGTCTGGAGATTACATGTTACGAGCCTCTTTAGCTGTAGGTGGTCTCTGTCTGTCAACAGACGATGTCGGCCAATACGCATTCGTGTGTGTCCCTTCACGTTTCCACTTCACTATCACATCGTAAACAGTGGACCTAGGGATCTTTAGGAGTGTGGAAATCTCGCGTACAGACGTTTGACACAAGTGACACCAGATCACCTGACCACGTTCGAAGTCCATGACTTCTGCGGAGCGCCCCATTCTGCACTCTCACAATGTCTGATGACTACTGAGGTCGCTGATATGGAGTACCTGGCAGTAGGTGGCAGCACAATGCTCCTAATATGAAAAACGTATGTTTTTTGGGCTGTCGGGGCACTTTCACCACCTCTTGAAATCGGTATAATCAGATCACCACTCCCTTTCCTTACAAAACACAGATTGTTTTGCACCCAACTGGAAAAAAAAGTATGAAGTAAAAAATTGCAAGAAGAATGCTTAGAAATTTAATGGAACAACAGCAAATAGTAGCTAAACTATGGTCAAAGAAGGAAAGCCGTTACCACCCTCAGTATTGAATATGTTGGGTCGAAGGATAGATAACGTTTTCCGTTGCGTGTTAAACTGATTAGATATCAGCTTCCTTGTAGAGCCAATAAATGTACAATTAATGTCGGGCCGTAATTGTTCATCAATGTAACTGTAGCAGGAATCCCAGCATACAGTATGAGATCAAGATGTGCATAGGAATTATCAGAGAGTAGATATAGGTATAATTCCAGTTTAAATAGTCTTGAATATAGAGAAAAATAGCACAGAATGCGAGAGTATTTGCGATTCTTGTATAAGACTTTCAGTCTACACCACCGAAGGTAACCGTGCAAGATCATCAAGACTGGTAGCTGTATTCTGGTCACATGCCAGACATGCACTATGGGTGGCAGATCAGAGGACAGGGCAGGGCGTGGACCATCTACGGCGTTTGTGGTGTGAACTACACCGTAGATGCTGGAATATTCCACTGGGTTTCCTGGTCATGAAAGGTGTACCATTCTTGCCTTATACCGAGAAACGCAGAGCCTCCCATCATCATGTACGAACACAATCCTGTTGACATACCCAATAGTTCCTCCCAACGTAATTGCTGCGGTTGGAAATGTATGTAGCATTGAGAATTGCTTCTTCATTTTTCCAAAGAAAATTCCGCACTGGCTGTATCAATGATTTTTATTAAATCTGCGACCGGTTTCGCACCACTTATCGGTGCATCCTCAGGCAATCTGTACAAAAAATAATATAATAAGAGCTCATATAAACTATTCGATCCCCCAATTGTGAGGTATAAATTGAACTTTTAAACAGCCAGTTTTTTGAATGAGACAAGAAAGTACTCACATACGCTATTTATAACATGGTAACGTTGAACATTGCCCTGTATAGCCACTCCCCACCATTCACGTCCAATATACCGTCATCTGGTGAAAGCGGTAGTTAAAATTTAAAAATCTTTTTTAAAATTTTTTTAAATGATGGGAGTGGCAATGACCTAGTAAATAAAAATAAAATACGATGCTGATAAAACTCCCCTAAACAGGAACGGCGAAGAGCGCAAACATTAACATCAACAAACAGCGGAATTAGAGCCATGTAAACATATCAGAACTTACTGTGCAAGCTGAGAGGAGCCGCGCGGCAGCGGACACGGCCTGACCGACTGGCCGAAACCCGGAAAGCGCTCACGCAGTGGCGCGAGGATCGCCAGATGACGTGTACAAGGTCTGAAGACTGTGGGGGGGGGGGGGGGTTCTGAACATTTTATATACAATTCCTTATGTCTATTTTTTTTAAAGTCTAATACCATACTAGGTGGCCAACATAAAACGTGGCAGTTAGTTAAAACCATAAGAATAATAAATGTGGTGGTTCCGAATGCGTAAGGCCCGAAGTACGCATAAAAATATATAGGACAGAACCTACTAGCAAGTAAGCTATAGAGCTAAGGCTACCTGTTTAAGTAATCAAAATTTTCTAAAAGACTCATGTGCCTCAGATCGGTCTGGGCATTAAGTGAGGAGCGACGGGATTTCTTTAGAACTCCCTCTTCCAAAACGCTGTGGGATCGAATAGTTTATACGAGCTCTTACTATATTATTTTTTGTACACACTGTCTGAGGATGCACCGATAAGTGGCGCGAAACCGGTCGCAGATTTAATAAAAATCAATGATACAGCCAGTGCGGAATTTTCTTTGGAAAAATGTCGAAGTTTGGCTGTGGTTGCCCGCCCTACAAAACAATTGATTCTTCCTCTGACTTTTCATCAGATCGCCCACAGACCGTTCAAAATGGCTCTGAGCACTATAGGACTTAACTTCTGAAGTCATCAGTCCCCTAGAACTTAGAACTACTTAAACCTAACTAACCTAGGGACATCACACACATCCATGCCCGGTTCAGGATTCGAACCTTCGACCGTAGCAGTCGCGCGGTTCCATACTGCAGCGCCTACAGACCGCTGGGATCATTCTGGCCGTCATATTCTTCAAGTGTAGGAACGACTTCTTCCTCTATTGAAAGAAGGAAGCTCTCGTGTTTCGAAATTTTACTCAACATATCCCACAGGCATGAATATACTGGAGTATAAGATCGGCAGCCTCCTGCCAAGAAGTAAATAATGTAACGCTTTCATATCCGTGAGTGTACTATAAGATTCGCCTCTTGAATAAGATAATGTCGTCTAGGAAATGTCCTAGGCTGTTATCGAAGGATGTGTAAATATTTTCAAGCTCACACAAAATACATTTTTTGGAGAGGCTTATCACAAGTGGCCGGCCGAAGTGGCCGTGCGGTTAAAGGCGCTGCAGTCTGGAACCGCAAGACCGCTACGGTCGCAGGTTCGACTCCTGCCTCGGGCATGGATGTTTGTGATGTCCTTAGGTTAGTTAGGTTTAACTAGTTCTAAGTTCTAGGGGACTAATGACCTCAGCAGTTGAGTCCCATAGTGCTCAGAGCCATTTGAACCATTTGCTTATCACAAGTGTGGCAATTGGAATTGTGGCATTTCGAAAACAAGAGGAGCATACAGAGTTTAAGACGCTTGGGCAACAGACTTTCTCAAATTAATACTCAAACCAACATTAAGTCAAATAAAATAGCTCATGAACTCACGATGTCAGGAAACCTAGATTTAACACCGGTATATGAAACTAATAACAATGAAATCATGGTAATTATTAATCTGAGTATTCCGAACTGAACGCACTGGATCGAGTCTTCTAAGAGAAAAATAATTGCATGAGTAGCAAAGAAGTGGCCTGACAAACACGCACAAATTACGAATTTAATCCCAGACCGGGATGCTCTGATGATGGAGGTGGCCTAAAACTTGGATGGAAGCTACTGTCACAAGCATTTGAAAGCACATAACACACTGTTTTCAGAAACTATTTTTAATCAAGTCCCAATATTTATTTGATCTGCGTAATCTTGTATTCGAAAATTTTGTAACTGCACCGATGCCTTCCTGACAGTCAAGACACGTGGTACCGGTTGTCACCATCTCACGGACAAAGAGAGCGATTTTAGTTAAACATGATTGTTGCTTGCGTAGTTCATGCTGAATCTAGCAAAGGACGTCTCTGGTCTTGATTGTAAGACGTTGACCGTGTAATGTATAGCACTATTTAAAATGAGAAACTGGCACAGTGACGAAACCCACACAAGGGTTACGTTTTTCTCGTTTTACGTACGGAATTCAAATCTGTGAGAGCTGTGCCAGTTACCACCAGGGTCTTAAGAAACCTTCACTAAGGACACCATCAAATGGAGATTCCTACACACAAATCTGTGGAAAAAAGTATGTGATTACAGTTTTTCTCCGAGACAGAGCTTAAAAATGCTCTAGGGAGCGAAATGAGCTACTGGCATAGGCATTAAATACAGTGATTCTTCCAAATGCAAAAACAGACGTTACAAGAAAATTACTTCCCTCAACAATGATAAAATGGACGATTGAAACGTCTTCCACTACTCGGCAACAGACTAACGTAAGCAAAATAAGTCTACAGTACGAAACAGCTATTCGACACCTCTTCTTTAAATCTGTAATGACGCGTGCTTTCTTCCAGTTAATTAGAAGGCTTCGTTGCCCCAGCCACCGACACTAAACTGTTGCCAGAGGAAGAAAATACTCTTTCGCATAATCTGTATAGAATCGAACAGCTAGATGAAGTCCCTTCTCTTCCACTGCACGGCTTCCACCTTCACTAACCACCAAGCACACTGCGCAAAAGAATTTAACGGTAACTTTTTTGAAACCCTGTCGGTTTCTTCACTGCGATGCAGAAATATGAAATCTGGCTCGTAAGTGCTTACAACCTTGTTCTGTAACTGAGCGAAACATTCGGTCTGCGAGACGCTTCCAACAGCAAGGTGTCGACACATGAGAAAACAAAAGGCTAGAGATCGGGAAGTTCATGTGGTGGCTTAATGATGTCACATTAGTATCAAATTTCACCACAATTCTGCCCAACGCCATCGTGAACGTGTCGCACGATGGGAAGGTCGTCAAAGCTCTCCTCGCCCACTTTTTTTTGGTGACCGAAGAAAACATTTCAGGCAAAGCGCCGCTCAGAATCGACACAAAAAGGCTCAGGAGATGCCATAAATGGAACCAATGAAACCACGCCTTTCCTTGGGACGATTTGGCGGTCGAAAACAACGATTCGCAGTGCGATGTGCAACAGAATGACGCTGTTCACAACCTGTGACGCTGGTAACAGACGCCCCACGCTCCCCCTCACCCCCACCCCCACCACCATACCACCCACCTACCGCAGCCGATTGACCCACATTGTAGGCCTGCAACATCTCTGAACGTGACACGACACATTTGGAGTACAGCGTGACAACAACTTAAACCAAAGCAGCAAAGGGTGTTTATGCTCTTTCAGCCCTCCCTTCTCCCTCCCCTCTGTGCCATGATCGGGAGGGCGATTGCGACACAGACACACACGTGCCTAAAAAGCGAAAGGTCCCTCTAAGATCCTTCAGATTGGCGACACCATTGGTGCCATCCACACATCTCTGTTGAACACTTTAAAAATCTGAGGGGTGCTGAAATAGTTGCTTAAATGTGCATCTTTGAAGCCTGACATGTCACACATGTTTCTAGAATGTTCTTTAATCGCATTTTGACCTATCCCCTTCCTGTCGGATATATAATTAAAAAAAAAGAAAAAAAACACCTTTTAAGAAGACCACATGGATTCCGAAATCAATCATCTGAAGTACGTGTTCCGAAAAAACGGCTAGGGGTCGCGTGATACCAAGTCAGTGCTACTCGAGAAAAGGAAACGTAATAATGTTGAACATTCACGTTATGAACCACCGATTGCATTCCTACTCTTCTCCGGGGCTACATCCAGCAAAATAGGCAGACTTCTGCGAAGACAGGTATGAGACTATTCTCCGACCTCGTAAGAAGGTAAAGCATATGCTACGCCCTGTTAAGGACTATCTGAACCTGATGAGTCCTTGGATTTACAGCATCCCATATGCCTGCGGTAGCACTTAAATCGGTCGGTCCATCCGCACCGTTTCAGACCGCTGTGCGGAAGACTAACGGCGTATTAAAAATCGAGAAGTGGACAAATCTGTAGTTGCTGAGCACAGCCTCACAAACAAACGTAAAATACTGTTGTCCGAAACAAAATTTTTGCCTCAGGTTCCCAAATATATAATCTTACCGGTCCAAGGAAGCGATCTCTCGATGCAGAGGAGAACCATAATATTCGTCGCAATTTTTACACTACGGCGGAAGGGCAGGCGTTCCCACCATCTGCGACAGTACGACGTCATCAGAAGCCATTTTTGGGGCTGTATAAGGCTAGCAGCAGTTTTGACAGTTGGTTGTTCCTGACGAAAACGATGGTGGAAATCGTCAAAAGGTCGAGGTTGTACCCTGAAGTGACGTGGCAGCAAGTCCGAGAATGTTTTATAGAACTGTGCCGTTCTCACTTCGTTCTCACATATTCCATCATCCCGTTCTCTACATTTGTCCTGCATACTTTGTATTTGATAATAGTTCTTCAACAGCTACTCTGTTGGCAGATCCTCCCAAGTTTGAACTTTTTGTTTAAACCACTAGCTTCTCACACTTTCCGTACACATCGACTTGTCGGCCAAACAACAGTGAAAAATTATTATGAAAATTGTTTAGATAAACCTTATATTTCACACTACTATTAGGATATTTTGAAATAAAGAGGTCCTACATTATTTTTACCCTTAGACGACTATCTAAACATTTTACATTTTGCCTCAATAATGTTTATCTTTACTTGAGAAAGACTGAATATGTTCCTTGATCAGATGTAATTTTTATCCTCGTATGGTAATCTGTTTTTCATTGAACCCCCTTCCGTCTTTCGGGGATTGTCCCCGACAGAGAAATTTACACAGTCACTCAACTTGCTTCCCACATAAAGCCGTACCGATTACAAAATGCTTCTACCTTAATTATCACTCTTAATGATGTGATATTTATGACAACCTTTCCTTACAATTGCACTTAATATTTGTTGGGGATCTATTATTCTTAATAAGTGAATATCTTATTCATTTCACTTAGTGAACGAGTTCATTGCTGTAACTGCATGCTTCAAATCTTCATCACTTAGTTTACCAGAAAAACTTTCTTTGTATTTATAAAGAATAAAACATAAGTATTAATATTACCCTAAACATTTCTAGTATAACAGAAAGGAGGCTGTAACCACTCATGAACTGTATTAAAGGTCAGCCTCCAATCCTCATTTAACGATTATCTCCTGTTTTGTTACTTGTAGCTTTTCCAGCATTGCTGACACGTTGCACACCCTTCACATTAGTGTTCTTGATTAAGTTCCTGCGATGATCACTTCAATTATGGGTACGTTTACCACTCTTTTTCGTGTGACTTGCCTGTTACATCCAGCTCACATGCCATTTTACCAGCACTCGCCTTACCGGCTGTTGTATGCGCGCCCTTTAGTCACTCCACTAAAGAAACGAGACTTGTCACTGACTTATCGTTCCATTCCTGAAATAATTGGGTTGCATGCGACAGTCTGTGCTCTGTTTAAAAAAATAATGCATGCCACATTCGTACAGAATCATAGAAAGCTATGGCGCTCTTAACTCATTTTCGTGATTTTATGGACTTTGGCCTTTCATGCAGCGACCAACGACCGATTTATATCTGTGTGTCATTCGATTCGAGACTTTTAATTGGACTAGCAAGATAACTTATTAAAACTCTAATATGGTGAGAAGTTAAGCCTTATTAGATACACTGTAGATGTTTGTAGAACATGGTTGTGGAGTAACAGCGATTGATATAAAATTAACTTAGTATTAAGAAAACAGTCTTAACTGCGTTTTTTCTTCTTTTTTTGACCGGTTTCAGCCCATCGCAGGGGCCATCTTCAGGGCGAACATACTGTGAAATTACAATATATATCTTAGACTAATGACAACCATCTTATAAGAGTGGATTGCGTAAGTATAATGTTTCACCCGCTGGTCGACTGCTTGGTGGCGTCATGTCTACCAAGGTGTGGAAGGAGACTGTAAAGAATTTACCTTATGCCTGGGTTTATATAGCAAGCTATGAGCACATGAGCGTAAGCAACGCCTCCAGCGGTGACCAAAGGTAGACGCCTAGGCTTAAAAATTGAAATATAAATACAATTCGTGTTAATTTTGCAATTTTAAAAAACCATGTCCATTTTAAAAAACACTGTTGTATAAATAAACATAAAAAAGTATGCGAAAAACTTTTCAACGCCAAACTTGTAAAGGAACGTTAGTGATTTACCTTATCTTCATTCGTAATATACTATGGAGGAAGGAAATAATTTCCTGTCTGTATTCTATTTACTTTTGTGCTTATTTATATCCTATTTGTATTATTTAATAACGTAACAGTTTTATCTGTAATCGTATATACTTTTTATATTTATTTAATAACTGTTTTTTAAAATGAATAGGTTTTTTTTTAAATGCAAACTTAACACAAATTGTATATATATTTCAATTTTTAAGCTTAGACATCTACCACTGATCACCGCTGGAGGTGCTGCTTACGCTCACGTGCTCATAGCTTGCTATATAAACCCAGGCATAAGGTAAATTCTTTACAGTCTCCTTCCACACCTTGGTAGACATGACGCCACCAAGCAGTCGACCAGCGGGTGAAACATTATACTTACGCAATCCACTCTTATAAGATGGTTGTCATTAGTCTAAGATATATAATGTAATTTCACAGTATGTTCGCCCTGAAGATGGCCCCTGCGATGGGCTGAAACCGGTCAAAAAAAAAAAATGCAATTAAGACTGTTTTCTTAATACTAAGATACATTGTAAGTAGTAGTAGAGAAAACTAAATTCTCCTTCAGAAAAATTGCAGTTAGCAAAATTGTAATTCATCACGGTTCCCTTCTCCCAGTATAACAGGAGGCTGGGCCGGATCTGTCATTGTAGAAATTCCAGTCTGTCAGCCACCTAGTCCCCTCGGCGGTAATCCCCAGTCCTCCACAAGATTCAATATGGAAATGGCTCCCCTCACAAGTTAAACTGCGTCCTCCACTTGCTGGCCACCAGAACGATCCCCTTTCATTACTGCAGACTCCGAATGTATTAACTTTTAATTGCTTCTTTCTTGCATAGAATTTTCAGTTTCTTTCTTCGGAATTGAAACCCTCCCAGCAAGTGTGTATGCACTACGCGGAGGAGAGAAGTTCTGCAGCAATTGAGATCCAATATCTGCTTGTTTCACGAGCTCGCTGGTGTCTCCCGCCCCTCGCGCTCCGCTCTTGAGCGACCTCGCAGAGCCGCTAAATATATTGAAAATCTTTATCACTGGAGCCGGGCTTCAAGTCAAATAGCTGCTCGTCCGACTGGAAGTTCCAGTCGTGAGGGGGCGATATTGCTCATGACTGCGTCGCCCACTCCAGCGTCCTCCTTGCAGTAATCATCGGAGGCCCGGATGCCGGCACGGCTAAGAGCTCCGCTGTCTCCAGATATTTCTTGCCGCCGCCTCACAGATATTTGGCCCTCGTGGGCAGGCTCTCAGGCGGCGAGAGAGAAAGGAAGAAATTTGCAGAAATGGCTCAAATACTGCGGCCGCCCACTGACAAATGAAAAATAGCAGCAGGTGCGCGGTACTCCCGCGCTAGTGTGCTCGTAAGCTCATGTGTAAGTTATTCGAAGCACACTGTGCCGTCTCGACAGCTGTTGCAGAGGTAACAATGTCACTAGCTTGCCGTTTGTCTCGAGAATCAGTCAGCTTTGATATACTGCCTGCCTTTTCTTCCCTTTGCATTTCCGTATGTGTGTAACTTATAACACCTGACAGCACCATATGTCTTCATCAACATTTAAATCTTCATACATTCACTGTAAGCCACTCTGACCTGCATGTCAGAGGGCACTTAGCATTTTATGCCGTATTATGATTTATTTCCGATTAAATTGCGTGTGGAGCGCGGGAAGAATATGAAGACCTCAGCTGCAAACATGGGTAAGGGATACTCGATGAGAAACAAAGTTATTGCATGCAAATTATGGTACCTGCTGTGCTTTATTCATATTAGGTAACAGATCTACGATAAACCTGGAAACGGCAGCTCTGTCTCCAATTTGAGACCCTCACTAACGGCAACTTTGTCAGCATTAGGCATGTAAACAGTAGTAATTGCCAAAAACATGGCTACTAATAGTAGTAACGTGTGCGGTGTTCGTGCCAGATAAATGCTTTCGGGGGAACACTGATAAAATTCTGAGGATCTTGTGGTCATCTTGGACTCAGAGAAAGATCCTGGACATGTACTCCTGAATATAAATGCACTTCATAAGTTGTTACAAATCAGGCAAATGTAAATAGTATTACTGAAACAAGCAAACAATGTTGTGTCCTTTACCGTTGTTCAAGTGAATTTGTGTGACAACGTGGTGGCAGCAATGTTAAGGGCCACCATTAATAATGTTTATGTACTGTTGCAAAGTGACAACAAAATTTATTTTATTTTGTGCAGAATCACAGATTGATTTTCGAAGTTACTCGTGCCATACTTCATTATTTAAAAAATTGGTAATGCAAATCTTAGTATCATAAAATGAAACAATGCCGACCTTTTAAATCTGTGTATTTTTGAAAGGTTACACAGTAATGCTGATAAGCGAAGAGACTATCATACACTATGTGTGCTCTATCGTCCTCTCAGTCATTGCACTCCCTTCTTATTTATCTCTAACGATTACTCTACTACCTGAACGGCACAGCAGAAACACTCGTTCTCAACAATGTAAAACTCTCTCCGTGCCATCACATAGCACTGGCACGTTCTCTAAATTATTTTCTGTATCAGGATCCGACTGTCTAGCAATCTTCCTCAAAATATCAGGGAAATTAAATTCCTTCCAAACTTCGAAAGAAAGCTAATGGTCTTCCTTCTGGCACAATTTCCATCTCTCCTACATTCCGTGCGACTCGTTCTCGTCAGTCCCCGTCCCCCACAACTTGTCCCTCCTTCTTTGCAGCAGAATTCTCTATTTATATCCTCTTTTTTCCTAAAAGCCTCTGTCACTGCCATTTCAATCTTCTCTTCTTCCTTCATCCATTCCGCTTCTGATAATACTAAACATGGATTCAAATCTGCTAAGAATACCCTTTACTCTTAGAATAATAATTATTTTTATTGTTTCTAGTGTCTGTTATTATTACTGAGAAGTTGTAATGTCTTCTGTAGCTGTTAATCCTGGTCAGAGGTAAGAGAGGGTCTTAAGATCCTAATCTGGTCAGGCTAAAGAAGCAATAAATAAATAATGTTTCATTAACTCGCCCAGCAAGTAAACAGTGTTAGGTCAACCGTAACTGATGTTAAGTGCTCTCAGTTTGCAAGTAAACAATGTTAAGTTACCATTGTCGTATTTTGAAGAGAAAATTTTGGCTAGACTTTACACATTCAAAAAGATGTCGTTACTCTAGAAATATTTGAAAAGGAGGCATCTGAATTTTTGAAAAAATAACAGTGAGTGTCCGTGAAGTACTTGAGGTATCTCACTAATGAGATTTTACTGAAACTTTCTCTGTGCAGTTTCTCGAAACAATCAACTCGTACCTTACCAGTTTTTATAGCCGAGGTCATCATATATCAGTTTACGCTTCAATTGGTGTAATCTTGTTTGTCGACCCTTCGCAAGCGATACACTGAAGTACATCTCCAGTCTTTTCTTAATTATGGGTTCTTGAACCCTTAAGCTTTCGCAGTATTATTGTTGATTATCTTAATGCGCCTGTCAACTCAGCATTTTTAGCTTTTCCGTGACGTTCTGCTGATTCATACAAACTTGTGATAATTCGTGCTGCCATTCTTTGAACATGTTGGTCCTCTCTGGTACAGGTCTCGCACATTCGATCAATATTCTAATATGGGACGCAGTCGCCTTCTTAGACAGACTACTTTTCTCCCATATCCCGCCAGTGATCTGAACATTGCCACCTGCTTTACCTACGTCTGAGCCTATACGTTTATTCCTTTTCATATCCCACAAGCTGTTTCACACAGGTACTCGTACCAATTGACTGGCGCCAAGTGAGAGTAAATTTAGTAAAAGGGCACTACAGTTCTACGTTTTCTGAGGTACACAGTTTTACATTTCTGTTTACTTAAAGCAAGATTCCAAAATTTACACCACTTGAAATCTTATCACATATTTGTGAGCTCTTTCCAGGAACTGCTCCATTAGTTAACCTGATTATTTGCCACTGACTCCAATATCTGTACCTCTCTTCTTTTCAGTTGTTTGTGATTTAAACTGAGACAGTACAGCTGTAAAGGAACATTTGGAAACAGAAATCAGCATTCCTGCTTTTGCTCTGTTAACTTAAATACTCTTCCTGTGTCATTCGTGTTTTACACTAACGTTGGTGCCACTGACAGCCCATAGAGATGACAAGAGTTTCTTTCGGTAAGATTCTGCTATGTTATTCATTGAAAGCATAACGCATTGCTCTCTTCACAGCCAAAGGCGTTTCGTTCAGCAGTTCTCTATAATCACTGCGATAAACAATAAATGATAAAATTCAAGACTTCATATCATACTCATTTTTAGACAAACATTTACCAAAGTTTCTCTCTGAAGTACTAACATATTCATATTTTACTTATTCCACAATACACTTAATAATTCAGTACTACAGTTGTTATTATTATTAATAATTAATTCACAACAAAACCGAGGGAAAATCGTTTACTCTAGAATAAATAAATATATAGTTTAAACTACGAACGAAGTACTGAACTTGCCAGTGACACAGATTTTTCGTAACTCCACTGTGAAATGGTTTAAATAAATATATCAGAGACGGTTTAATGACACTGTTCAGGATTATGAGTGGATGATTGTGCAGCACTGGAAATAACAATTGACTAATATTTTCGAACGTTTGATTCTACTTTATAATTAACGTATCACAAACAGGTAAAAGTTTTTTTATTTATATGTGACGTACCACTCTAGACTGCCTTACGTTATTACGAACTTTCTTCGCAATATTTCTGGCAGAGACTGTTCTTGTTACAGTGTTAACGAAGCTTGCCTAATGATCATTTGTTGATACAATCTCATACCAAAAGACGTAAGCTACTGAACAACATAGTCCTACACACAGAATTCGTATGAATTAAGGCTATCGATAATGTAGTTCATTTAGTCCTATTTATTGCGATTCTAGTTTGCGTTCGTGAATTTTAAACTCAGCCAGTGTGCCTTTATAGTAAGTTTTCATGGATACTTTACTGTTCGACCCAATGAGATACGACGGTGTCCTGCCGAATGTCGCCTTGATTTGTTTGGAGTTCCCGTGAAGCAATTTCGATACAGTCTGTATTAGACAGCGATTCAGCGCGGAGAAGCCATTACTTCTGGTTGTCTATTATGCAAACGATAGTAAAAAACTTTATAAATGGTTACCATACTCTCCCCTCTGGTAACTTCGTCCGTTTCATAGTACAGGGCCTGAGTGTTAAGAGATTTATTATTCGTGAAAAGGAAGCTATTGACTGAGCCCGGTGACCAGCGTTCGCTGAGGAAGGACCCGAGTTCGATACCCGGTACCTGCTCAGAACTTTTCTGAGGGAGAGATTGGGTACAGGTCCGCTCAACCCTTTTGAGGCCGAAAGAGGTACTGCTTGCACAAAAAAGGAGCGCGGGCATGAGGACTCATCTACTGCGATTAACGGCTGGAGTGTTAGCGACATGCTGATCACGTGCTAAAGATGACAAATCACTCCTCGTACTGTCTTGTAAGTAGTAGTCGGAACAGGCCTAAGACTTAACCCGTGGGTGGTTTTTACTTTACGCATATTTCACTGTACCTTACCTTCACATTTTATGTACAGGCTGTCCATGATTAAAGATCCTCTTTTTAAAGCGGTGTAGAAAGATAACTTCCGAGACTGATGTCAAATATGAACAGCTCATTACTGGAGCAGTGGGGAACGTCTGGAACAAAACAAAATTTAAAGAAAATTTTGCTAATATATGGTCCAGTAAGTGTGTTGACGTGTGTTGGCCACAAATGACAGATGAATCGCAATATGACGGCTGTGGTTTGAGTTGCACATCCTCCGCACTGTTCAATGTGCATAACTTCACAAGTTCGGTAGTCAATGGTTGTGGCACTGTTAGATAAGTCCATTTCCTAGGTCGTACCACATCGGAAGGGAAAAATCGGTTTTTAACTGTCCTGAGGCCAAAAACCGCTTAAAAAGAAAAATCACATCGAATTTAATTCTCATGGTAGGTGTTCACAGTGAAGTACAATATTTTAAAGGACACCACATTCTCTGTTGTCGGTAGAAATCATTTATATAACACTTGCAATGTCTACATGACATGTCTGTGAAGTTCTGTATTCACATTCTGTGCTTAATTTGTATATTCTCGTAGCTTTTGCAGTACCACTTGAAAATGGCTCAAAGGCCGAAACTGCAATTGTGAAACCAATAATTTCTAGTCAGTGATGTCCTTTGAAAAATAACATAGGTTTTTAATTATCCTGGGGTAAAAAACTGCATAAAAAGAAGAATGACATCGGTTTTTAATTTTACTGCTGCCAAAAGCCGCATAAAAATCAAAATGACATCTGTTTCTAATTGTTGTGAGACTGGTGTAGGACATTCTCAATATTACGTGCACCGTTTCCTGCCACAAGCTGAAATCGAGAAACAGCACAGGTGTGTCTCGAGGGATCATGTTCAGAGTGCGTTGCACAATGTGTGCCTTCAATTCACTCACGTTTGTTCAAATGGCTCTGAGCACTATGGGACTTAACATCTGAAGTCGTCAGTCCCCTAGAACTTAGAACTACTTAAACCTAACTAACCTAAGGACATCACACACATGCCCCAGGCATGCGACCGCAGCGGTCGCGCGGCTCCAGGCAGTAGCGCCTAGAACTGCTCGGCCACTCTGGCCGGCTACTCACGTTTGTAACTGGAACACTGAACACAGCATCTTTCAGATAATCCCACAGCTAGAAGTAGTCACATGGATTAAGATGTAGTGGCACTGCCCGGTATTTTAGCTAAAAGTGTTTCATCTTTAGTGTAAATGACTGAAAGTAGCATAGAGGCCACCTCGAAGTATTGTGGTAACAGCGCTGGCCGACAACCATGGTACATCGGCATGTAGGACGCAATTACAGATTTGCAAGTAAGCTGTGAAGCGAGGATAGCTGAGCGTAGCTGTAAAATGCCCACAACACTAATAACCTTAAAAGATATAATTAAAAGAACAATCTTTTAAGACTTAGTACAATTTTAAACCACAAGAATTGCAGTCTTGAATCATAGCTGAATATAAGATGCAGTAAGCGGGTCGTGAATCTCTCTGTTATGGGTGACGTGGTAAGACACCAGTTTTAGAGAAACAAATGGGCAGGAACGGAGTATAAATGATGGTGAATCTGAGGACAGGACGTCATTCGATTCGCTTACTTGGATATCGCTGAGCAGCCGCAACACGATGCCGCACCACTGCCGGACGTTTAGAAGACTGGGCAGCACCAGCAATAGCCTCTGGCCCAAGAGCAGGCTGCGTCTGCTGCTGCTCTGAGTCCTTCACGGGACTTGGTGGCACAGCCCCAATGGCCAGCTGTCTGTGCATTCTGCCATCGACGCTGAGGTCCAGGGAGGACGGCGTCCCTGCGCCACCCGCTGTCCGCCGCCTATGCGAGGGGCACGGATCAAGACCCGCACACAGCCGCCTCCGTCACCACGGAGCGAAGGGCAGTCGGGTTTGCGCCAGAAGTGTCGCTCCGCGAGGAAGCTCCGCTGTCGCAACTGGCCTTTGGCCGGCCGGAGTGGCCGAGCGGTTCTAGGCGCTTCAGTCAGGAACCGCGCGACCGCTAAGGTCGCAGGTTCGAATCCTGCCTCGGGCATGGATGTGTGTGATGTCCTTATGTTAGTTAGGTTTAAGTAGTTCTAGGGGACTGATGACCTCATACGTTAAGTCCCATAGTGCTCAGAGCCATTTTTGAACCTTGCCTTTGCCGCCAGGCCGACGTCTTGATGCAGCATCGCCAGGCGCCGTCTTAGCAGCTACACCAGCTGCACTGTCCAGAGCCCACGAAGAGAGTTGTGCCTACGCCATGTAGAATTGAAGATATAAATTGAAGATACAATAAAGTTATGATGTTAAACTGTTCACGGCGTTTCCACTGGTCCCCATCACCTACGGCATCACCACACATGCACCACCCCATACACAGTGCCTCTACAGAGCCGTCTATATAGAGCAGCGTCAGAAGGGCCGACCACATAGCAATCAGCAGAGGAGGGTGTGCCACCCCCACAGAATGTCGTTCGAGCCACAGCCCGCTGTGCTTTTATTGGGGTGAGTGAGACTATTTTGTTCTTGTTTGGTGGTAAGCATAGGCTCTAAAGTTAGAGAGCTTGATTTGCGGAAGTTACATTTACGAAACCAGAGGAAGCCGTGTATCTGTCGCAATTTAGGAGTCATGGTAAAGATGAATCCTTAGTACCTGTACCTTGCACTCGGTGTAATTTAACCGGGCGTTCTCCGCCTTGTACTGAATCAGTAGCAGAACTGCTTTACTTTTAAACGTTTCGGGCGTATGGCTAAGTAATGAAGAGAGCCCAGGTGTCTCATGATTAGAGAGAAGAAGTAACTTGATAGATCATTTCAGGACTAACTGTCCATACATGCTGTTTTGTCGTAGTGTAATTTTTATTGTGGATAGTGGAGGCAGAGGCAACATCAGACACACGAGCTGTCACCAGTGAAGAAACTGTGCAGTAGATAGTGCATCAGGAACTCAATTAAGAGTTGGCTGGTAAATGTGGGAGAGGGGCCCAGACAGCGAGGTCATCGATCCCATCGGATCAGGGACGATGGGGAAGGAAGTCGGCCGTGCCTTTCGAAAGGAACCATCCCGGCAGGAAGAGACGGAGAAGTGGTACCCATCAAATGTGGAAAATTTTGGCGGTGAAGGTGTAAAGAAGTTGAAGGGAACGTTATTAGCTACACTATATTCTGTTCAAAGAAATGTTCAAATGTGTGTGAAATCTTATGGGACTTAACTGCTAAGGTCATCAGTCCCGAAGCTTACACTCTACTTAACCTAAATTATCCTAAGGAGGGAGGACTCGAACCTCCGCCGGGACCAGCCGCACAGTCCTTGACTTCAGCGCCTAGACCGCTCGGCTAATCCCGCGCGGCACTATATTCTGAATGAGGAAGATTGTCACACAGGAGGAGTGAGCTACAAGAGGGCACAGGATGCTACTAGGATTGCATTTTGTGACACATTGAAGCATTTTAAAGGAGGAGAAAGTCGAGAATTGGAGGACCCAATAGGAGGACCTGTTGCTAGAATTCCAGGATCTGTTTCTTCCGAGAGAGTCGTTGTTTGCCACGCCATTAACGTAGCACATGATTCCAACAGGATATGAAGCACCAGCACACCGAAGACCTTATAGAATACCGCGGTCATTGCAACCAGATTCAGAACAGTTCAAATGGCTCTGAGCACTATGGGACTCAACTTCTGACGTCATTAGTCCCCTAGAACTTAGAACTAGTTAAACCTAACTAACCTAAGGACATCACAAGAAGGCTGTGGACGGTTTGTAGTATTGGTTTTGTTGCGATTATCGCTATTTCAACAGCAAGATTACAACAGATGCACACCCTTTTCTGAATATCATAGATATTATAGATAACCTTGACCAAAGCAAGTATTTTTTGACGTTGGATTTAAAAGAAGTGACTCCTGAAGGCAGCCCAAAAACAGCTTTTGCAGCACCTAAGGGATACTACCAATATAGGAAGATGCCTTTTGGGTTGAAAAATGCGCCGGCGACATTCCAACGGTTTCTGGAAAGGGTACTGAGAGGACTGAAGCCACGCCAGTGCTTAGTACATCTTGATGATATAATCGTCCATTCAAGGGATATGCAGGAACATACCAGGTGTAGAAGTATGAATCCGGAATTTCGTTGCAATAATTACACGTCTGTTGTTTGAAAACGAGAAACAATGTTTTATTCAAAATAATTTCCATTGCTATTTATACATTTCTCCTACCTCTCCAGCAGACTAAGAATCCCACGCCTAAAAAACAGTTCTTCTTTTGAAGCGAACCAGCCAGCGAGCCAGTTTCGTACATTTTCATACGAACTGAAGCATTGTTAAGCGAGAGCGTCACCCACTGATGCAAATAGATGATAATCGGAGGGAGCCAAGTATGGAGAATAAACCGCATGCTGTAGTATTTCTCCTCGATCGTTTCCCTGACCTGTCTTGCAGCTTGTGAAGGGCCGTTATCATGGAGCAAACTAACTTCGTCTTGCCTTTCTCCAAGTTCCGGTTGTTTTTCACGTAATACTCGATTTAAATCGATCATTTTCTGTTCGTAGCAATAAGTGTTAATGGTGGCCCAGATTATAGCAGCTCATAATATGTGACACCCTTCCGATCGCCCCAAACACAGAACAAAGTAATTTGATCTTGCAGTTGATGTCGATGGTTTGCCTGGATTCACCCATGGTTTAAGACGCTTAGGATTCTCAAAATATATCCATTTTTCAAAACCTGTCACTATTCGATGTAGAAACGACTTTCTCTTGTATCTGGCGAGCAGCAGTTTACAAATGGCCTTTCGATTTGCTTGCTGTCCTTCATTCAGTTTGTGAGAAACGCATTTTCCCACATCATGCACTTTTCTCATAACTTTCAACCGAAGAGAAACGGCTTTCTGCGTCACATTCAATTGTTACGCGAGTTCCTGTTGAGTTTGAGTACCATCTTCATCCAGTAAGGGGTAAAGTTTGTGCGGTGGGAGGAATGTTAGGGAGCATTTCTCGAGTTAAAGAAGGTGTTGACTTCCAGTCCAATTTTGATATTTCCAGACATTCAGAAAGAATTGATATTGACATGTGATACTTCAAATTACGCCCTTGGCTGCGTTTTGAGCCACTAGGTCGATGGTCAAGAACATCCAGCTGCCTTTGCATCAAGGCAATGGAACAGCAAAACACGAAATTAGTCTATGGTCAAGAACATCCAGCTGCCTTTGCATCAAGACAATGGAACAGCAAAGCACGAAATTAGTCTACAACGAAGAGAGAGATACCTAGTCTGGTATAGGGAATAGCGTACTTTCAATGTTTTTTGTACGGAAGGAAGTTAAGTGGTTACTAGGCTTGAAGGATCCATCTAATAGATTAACGAGATTGGCATTGAAACTCAGTGAATCTGAGTATGGAGTAATACTCAAGCCGGGAAGGAAACACGGAAATGCCGACGTGTTAAGCAGAAAGACAGCTGTAATACAAGCACTGGGTCACAGTCTTGCGGAATGGCGAGCAGCACAGAACTATGATGAGGAATGTAGGCAGTACAAGAAACACCAGAAATTCGGTATGCATGACAGACTATTATTCTTCATAGTGACAAAATTGGGACAACAGGTGGTGGTGCCGGCCAAGCTAAAATTGGAAGCGTTACGTGAATGCAGGATCACATTTTGTCAGACCATGATGAATTCAGGGCAACGAATAGAATGGTAACAGAGAAGTATTGATAGAAAGGAAGGAAGGATGATGTGGATTGGGTAATTGTTTTGAGATGGTGCCAATGCCAGACCAGCAGACAATCACAGTCGCACGGTTTTAGTTAGTAGGTGGATACTGAAGTTCAGAGTGCCACAAATGGTGATAATGGACCAGGGGACGAACTTCATGTTAGACTTGATGAAGGAATGTGTCGGTTGCTGGGAGTGAAAAAGCTGACGACTAGCCCACTACATTCGCAAGCTAGTGGAAGGACAGAGAGAGTTCATAGAACAAATGGGAAAGTGCCTAGTTACTACATCGATTCAAGTAATTCAAACTGAAATACATCCCCAGCTTTAGTATTACATGCATATATCTCTAAAGTACATACTGGTACTGGGTTATCACCATGGCAAAAAGATGCCATCACCTTTCGACATGATAGACTGGAAGAGTGGCAGAAAAGGAGTAACATACCGCGAGTTTGCAAGAAAAATAAACTGGATGTGGAACAGGTTACAAAGAGCAAATGTGAAGCCTTTGGAGAAACAGGAAGAGGCAATGAGGCGTGTGGGGCATAACTGCAGTATAAGCTGGGCCAGTGGGTGATGTTGTTGAGTCGATATGTGCCGAAAAGAAAGACAAAGAAGTATTTAACACGGTACCAGGGCACATACCAAGTAGACGGAACCACGTCACCGGTGAATGTGAAGCTGCATTTGCCATCAAGGAGGATGAGTGTGCATGTGGGACATCTGCAACCATTACAGACTGCGCCAGAGGAGATTCCACGAGAAGTGATACTAAAGGCAGGGAAGGATATTAAGAGGGAAAGGCGAAACGATGAACAACGGAAGGGGGAAGTCCAGATACCTGAGACTCATACCTTAAGGTCAGGAGAGAGTTACGTGTATCGATTTTCTGCAGTTTGTTTGTATGTGTAGTGTAGGATGTAATTTTGATAATAGTAGGGTTAGACCTATATATTTACTTGTGATAGATGAACCACCAGGGATCTTATCGAAACAGAATCTTCTGAACGAGGCAGTTCCGGACCACAATTGAAACCAAATGATAGCAGCCCAAGAACGGAGATAACTCCCGAACAAATATGTGTTTGAGGCAACATACAATGAGGAAACCCGATCAAGGAGTAATACAAGTTCCGATAGATTGGATTCCCAGGGGGTGAGATGACAGATCGACTCATTTGATATGGTACTTATGTCATAGTTAGGGTTAGAGAAGTTGGGGTAACTTCAGATAAAGAGTAGTAATCAAAGTAGAGAAATGGGTCAGAGTAAGACCCGAGGGACCGTGTCTTCTCCGTGGGGAGAGGCAATAAATTATTACAGGTACAAGTATTAAATCTTTAGTGTAAATGACTGAAGGTAGCATGGAGGCCGCCATGGAGTATTACGGTAACAACACTGGCCGTTAGCCATGCTGCGTTAGCATGTAGGGCACGATAACAGATGCGCGAGTGAATTGCGAAGCGGGGATAGTTGAGTGCAGCAGTAAACTGCCCCGCACAGAAAAGAAAGATGTAGTAAGCAGGTCGCTGCCGCCACAGTAGAGTGAGTCTTTTCGTTAAGGGCGATGTGACTAGACTCCAGGTTTTAAAGAACAAAAGGGCAGGAATGGAGTATAAATGAGGCTGAATTTGAGGACAGGACGTCATTAGATTCAGGGACTTGGTCATCACCGAGTAGCCGCACCACGACACCAGGATATCGCCGGACCATTACACGACTGGGCAGCACCAGCAACAGCCTCCGATTCGAGGCCAGGCACCGTCTGCCGCCACACTACGTTCTTCACGGGACGCTGCTACAGCCTCGACGGCCTGCAGTCCGTGCCTGCTACTGCAGATGCTGGGGCCCAAAGAGAGACTCAGCGTCACAACGCCAGTCGCCTGTCGGAGGGGTGTTGGTCGAAACCCTCGCACAGCCGCCTCCGCCACCGCAGAGTGAAGAGCAGCAGAGCCGCCGCCAGGCGTTGCCGCAGTCGCAACTGGCCGTGTTTTGCCTTTGCCGCCAGCCCAGGGACCTGACGCAGCATCGCCAGGCGCTGTCCTAGTAGCCGGCACCAGCTGCACCGTCCAGAGCCCACGAGGAGAGGTGTCCCTGCCCCATGTAGAATTGAAGATGTAATAAAGTAATGTTGTTAAATGGTACACAGTGTTTTCACTGGTTCCCCACCAAATAAGGCTTCACCACACACACACACACACACACACACACACACATACACACATACACACACACACACACATACCTTCCCCTACAGAGTGGTCCATACAAAGGTCAGGCGATCTGGACGGCCAGGTTGTAGGGAAATAATAACTGATACTTCTAGTGTTTCAGAAGTACCTTTGCATTAACCACTTCACTGTCTATGCATTATGCAGAGGAACGCCTTCTTGCCTAAAACTGACCCTACCAACACATCTCCAACGTTGAAGGGGCGTGCAAAAGACCTCGAACAACAAGGCCCTACGATAAACGATGTCGTCAAACCGCAGAATGATGAGGTATCGGTTGATGTGTGTGCTGTTTTTCCGTTGCCCATATTATGCAATTCTGCGAATTGACATTTCCTCGGAGATCGAAATGGGCTTGGTCTGCCCATAGAATGTTCCATGGCCATTCATTGTACACTTCCACGCAAGCAAGAAATCCGTATGTGTGTGAGTGAGTGTGTGTGAGTGAGTGTGTGTGAGTGAGTGTGTGCACGCACACAATTTTTTTTGAAACGTATGTAATTTTTTTAAAGTTCCTCACGTTTTTCAAACATTCTTTATGGCATCATCAAAAAAGATGTGTGGCTTGTAATGTCAACACTGTGACATCATCAAAAAAGGCGTGGCTTATGATATCTCTCAAAGGTCAACAATCTAGATCAAAGTCAATGACCTAGGTCACATGATGTCACAAATATACACACTAACAGCTTGAAAATTATGACCGCCTATCGAATAGCCATTATGTCCACCTTTGACATGGATTACACCACTGATTCATCGTGTCATGGGAGCAATGAGGCCTTGGTAGGTCACTGGAGGGATCTGGCATCCAATCAACACATACAAGTCACCTAGTTCCCGTAAATTCAGGGGAAGGGGGGGGGGGTGGCGATGAGCTTTGATGCCACGTTAATCGCATCCCACCAAAGGTTCAGATCTGGCGAGTTAGGGGGCCAGCACATGGTTTGGGAGTTCCACTGTGTTCCTCGAACCATTCCACCACACTCCTGGCCTTGTGATATGACGCATTATCTTCCTTGTGACATGACGCATTATCTTGCTAAAAATGCTACTGCCATCAGGAAACATGAGCGTCATGATGGTGTGTATATGGTCTACAACCAGTGTATAATACTCCTTGCACAAGCTTCATTGGACCCATGAATGTCCATGTGAATGTTCCCCAGAGCATCATGGAGCGACCACCAACTTGCCTCCATCCCACAGTACAGGTGTCAAGGAGCTGTTACGCTGCAAAACTATGCATTCACGCTTTCCCATTGGCATAATGAAGAAGGTATCGGCATTCATCAGACCATGCAACGCTCTGCCATAATGCCAACGTCCAGTGCTGATGGCCATGTGCCCATTTCAGTCCTAGTTGATGATGTCGTTGTGTTACCGTTCGCACATCCATGGCTCGATGGCTGCAGAGGCCATCGTTAGGAGTGTTCGGTGCACTGTTTCTTCAGACACACCCGTACTCTGCCCTGCATTGAAGTCTGTTGTTAATTCCGTCACAGTTCGCCGCCTGTCCTGTTTTACCAGTCTGCCCAGCCTATGAGGTTCAGCATCTGTAATGAGAGGTTGCCTCACAACCTCACGATGTATGGGTGCCATTCACAACAGCACTCCTCGAACACCCAATAAGTAGTGCAGTCTCCGAAACGCTCGTGACAAGCCTATTGGCCATCACACTCTGCCCCTGGTCTGACTCAGATAGATCAGACGCCTTCCCCATTCTGCACACGAATAGCCTACTCACTGATACTACATGCACCACTCCTCACCAGGTGTGTTGCTATCGCCTGGGCGGGTTTATATCGATAGTAGATTGATGGTCAGAAAGTTATCGCTGATCAGTGAAAGCAAAGTGATCCAGAACTGGCATAGCCATATAGCTATACTATTCACATATCCTACTGTTGACATGTGTAGTACGGAATAAAGTAAGCGCGTTCTAATAGAGCTGGCTGCTAATCGGTTTTTGCTGTCCATCAGTGAACTGGCGAGTGGTTTGCTACCCTGTGGCCCTTCTTTCCTCTCTTACAATCTATGATAGTTGACGGTAGCTCTTGACATTATTGGCATCAAAAATTGATCTCACAGCCACTGGTTCAGCACACACAACACTTCCTAGATGCTCTCCTCAAGTAAATATCATGGAAGTGGTCTCAGTATCTTGTAGAACCTGTTGTTTCAGAGGTGATGTACGAACATCCCATAGTCGTCCAGGTTCATGTCTCTGAGAGGACTAATGCCGAAAGACATACCACATATTGAGTTGTTTGGTCAGTCCACGCAGCCTGTTTGACCACAGACAGTGTGCTATTTGCAATAGATAATGGAAAATTGTGTTCTGACTTAGTATAACAGTGGCGTCTTCAGTACACTCTGACTGACTCTGAACCCACTTGCCAGCATGCACACTTATTATGTGAGACACACATGTTGTCTTGAAATAAGGGCAGGGCAATGACGTAACAGTCCAAGATGTTAGACTCCATGGCATCATGATGTGGAAAAAACATGGCACCATACTCAAAAATATAAGAATGACTTAAATTATTTATCAAAAATACGCAGAGACATTGACAGTAATGGTGAATTTCTACGTTTGTATAGTTTATGGAAAGTACGTGTACTTCAGCTGAATTTCGTAAATTGGCAACATGTTGAAAAGCATCCGTTTCCCATGCGTCATTTATCAAGATTTACGTAAAGATATTGACAATACATATGGAGCTTACAGTATTTCTAGTAATAATCAAAAACATGTAAGCACATAAAATTCTACCTCATCAGAAAATTTAATCTCACATATACACACACAGCATCAATTAAGTACGCAAGGGGTGTAAATTACAGTGATTAAACATGCCTTCCTGTTTTATGTATTTGCATAAGGAAATGTTTATATTGACTACTGTACCCACGATTCTGTCTTGTCAGTGAATTTCATTTCTCTCCGGTTTATACTTCACTAAGAAAGTGTGTATGTTAACTACTGCACTGCCACGTCAGTAGGTTATGCAGTTATGTAATACTGCACACTTATGGTTCCATGTATGAAGATGTGCTGGTCATAGTCTTAAGTAGGTACAAGAGCACTTGCATTTATGATTAGAACGTGACTGGGGAACTCTCACAATTTTATTTCCACATTCCTGTCCATTTTCAGAGTCAAAGTGGCTATCCAACCATCCTTGACATGAACAAAATTCACTTACAGCAATAACAAAGGAGATTGAGTTCCTGATTAATCACCTAGTTTATCTTGATGGTATAAAGAAAGTAACTGGTATTATCCCTTTCATTAATGTCATGAGAGACAGAATTAAAGTAACTTCTTCGGCAACCCTACTGATCAACTGCCATGTCATCCTCAGCCGATACGCGTCACTTGATTTGTATATGGAAGCGCATGTGGTCAGCACACTGCTCTCTCAGTCATTCTCAGTTTTCGTGACTGAAGCCGCCACTTCTCAGTCATTTAGATCCTCAATTGGCCTCACTAAGGCTGTGTACACCCTACTTGGCAACGGCACCCAGTGGACATGTATAGTCACCCATCCAAGTGTTAGCCAAGTCCGACAGTGTTTAACTTTGGTGCTCTCAAAGGAACCAGTGTTCCCCCACTGTGGTAGGGCCATTGGCCTTAACGGGTAAGGAAAATATAAGTTTTAGTTGTAGTGTTTCACCGGCACTGAGACAGTTACGATTGTTGTCAGATTTGTGATGATATGACTGATGATATCGCCTAATGACATCATGCAGTGTTGCCAGAATTTTACTAACTTCTCTGATGTCTCAGTCAAAGATGGCGGACATGGTACTATTTCCCTAAGTATAAACTGACAGGAAATTCCAAAAATGGTGGGAAATTTAAAAATCCCAAAACCTAAAAGTCCGTAGTATAAATTAGTGGGAAATTAAAAAATTCAAGGTTTTCTCCATTATTCTGATTTGCCAGTCCAAGATGGTAGAACTAGCCCACTTGTGGTAGGTATCGAGTTCCAGATGGTGGACCTAACCCGAGTGTCCTCCTGAGCTTTCCCCAGTCCCTTGACAACACAGGTCATTTGTACTATGTTTAGAATCTTGTCCTAATTTTAAAATAGGGTTTTCCCCACCCTTCTGACATCACAGTTCACTGATAGAGCCTGTATGATTGCCAAGTCACTTTTGCCAAGTACAGAATCCAAGATGCTAGAAGTAGGTCACTTGTGCTAAGTATAGAATCCAATATGGCGGGCCTGGATCACTAATCCTACTGCAGTTTTGCCCCACTTCTCTGATGACAGATGGAAATAGGTCATTGTGCTAAGATAAGAATCCTGTCCTATGTTTAAAATGGCAGGAAATTTAAAAAATCCAGAATGGTTGTGCTAGAGCAGGTGCCCTCTGTAAAGTAGTGAGAAATTGGAAATCCGAGATGAGCACCTATGATGAGTTTGAAATGCAAATATCTCAATTGTCCTATGGCATCTCTAATGCTCTCGTCCAAGTTCGAAGCCCATTTGTACTGTTTAAATAATTGGTCTATGATAAACGACAACCATTATCAATGGGATAAGATAGGAGTAATTTTATTTATGTGTGGGAATTTTGCAGGCTGCGGTATCTCATGTTTAGCAACATACGGTCACAGTGACACATGTGTGGCAATGTCAATTGGACAGCTCTTAACAGCACTGGTCCCAGTGAGACGTAGCCACTCTTGTCAACAGCCAGCTCCAAAATCTCACAAAACTCATATGTCCTGTATTTGAGAGTCAAACACATTTATACAAAGCGAGAAGTGGAATAACAACCACCAGAAGCATTGGAAATTCTTGTGACTATAAATAACAATGATACGATATGATGTGACAGTAGAGGCAAAGAGACCATTTGTGCATAGCATTTCGAGACGAAAAGCTGTCAAGTGTAAACATATCCTGCTCTAAAGTGCTTAACTTTTCTCAGCGTCTTAGGAGGAATGTGGGCTGAACAGATGTATACTTTGGTTTGTGATTATTATCAGAGAACTGGACAATGCTGCTCCTTCCATTGGTAGCATAAATTACACTGAAAATGCTATGCTCCTCAGCTAGAAGGATTAAAATGTACTTTCGCCCATTACAGAACTGTTTTGTGACAATATTGTGGTGGTTAAAATATCTTATCAAGAGCACTGTTACAATGACAGTCAAAATGTGTTTGAAACCATTATTCTCTCATGGAAATAGCATCTGAAAGATTCACCTGCCGTATCTAAACCTCATGGTATAACATGGTAATGTTGGAATGTCTTGTGTGGTGGTCAGTCAAGCTCTTGAACTACCCTATGATTGTTGGTAACATGTCCTTCTCAAAGTTCTGAAATAACTGAAATGATTTCACTCAAATGATATTTATCCCTGGCAGTAGCTGATGTTGTGAGCAGTATTAATGCTTTAACTATTTTGTTTGGATCACTGATAGTTCATTTTTTATGCTGACCATCGATATGCTGCAACCAATTGCCCCCTCCCCCCACCCCCTTTAACGGTGGCTTAATAATGTTTTTGGAGGCCACTTTGTTTGGGTCTTTAGTTCCATTGTTGGATTTTCTTCATACATCAATCATACATAATATCTGACCATACATTTATGTATCTGTCAGTAAGTAACTGTAAAAGTTTGAAGTTTATAAGAATAATGGATTTAGAAAAACTGGCATTCTCTTAACATTCTCTTAAATTCTCTATCCCAAACCTTTCTTCCATGCTTGGTTAACCTTACAGCTTCTTTAACCAGCATATGCAGTGAGCCTCAGATACCCTTGCATGCTTCAACGACATCATCATCTTCCCAATCGTAATTATTCTTCTTTTCTTCTGATACCTTCAACTTCAGCTTTCATAGAAACACTGTGTTGGTTGGCTTTACTGTCTTTGCCTTCTTTAGCTTTAATATCTTTGTCTTGTTAGTCTTCTTCATTTTGGTCTACCTTCTTCTTCTTCAGCTTTGGAATAGCTGCTCTTCTTACATCAAAGTCTTTAAAGTTTGAGTGACTCATTTAAATGCATTTTCAGCGCAGATCATTTTCAACATGCCTTTTTTGTGGCAGTGACAGTTCGCTGGGGAGATTTCACTAAGATTTCAGCCAAATCTGTTGAGATTTTATGCATTCAACTTTAACCACAGCTGGGTTAGGGACACCAACACTATCACTTTCCATATTTCGACAGAATCGCTGTAGAGTCAAAAAATTTATTCCATATTTATTAGTGGTCGTCCACTGTGAAGAACCAGCTGTTACTTGTTTTGTCAGTTAGCCACATACTGCTTTTGGTGTTATGCCTCCACTTGCCTTCATTTTTATAGTTTCCCATCTTCCTTCTCAATGGAAAACCATAATAAGGAAGTGTATGTGACAGTGGCTGGTTGTTACACCATAATAACTTTTTAAAAATGTAGGAAATGGCCCAAATGTCCATACCTTTGAAATTGGTTATGGGAAGGCATCAAATAAAATTATAACAAATTGCCCCCAAGTGTCACCATTGCTACAGAAGAACTGAAAAAACACCGTCCCATACATCGCTGTTTCGGAAATATTGGAACAGATTGCCCCATGTATTAAATTGTTACAGCAAAACTATAGCAAGATCATATGAAAATACATCTACCCTATCAGAACTCCATATATCACTTGGCACTGATTTGAGGTGAGTGGGTTCTAGAAATAGAGGCTGCTACATTCTCATCAGGCTACATGTACATCTCTCCACAATTAAGACGTCACATTCATGAACATCCTAAACTTCACAAATTTCCCCATATGTCACCATGTTACAGAAAAATTGTCACAATTTATACCATACATTATCACATTACAGTAAAACTGAAATAATCTGCTCCATACATTGTTATGTTACAGCAGAATTGTAGCAAATGCCCGTATATCTAGATGTTATTGTAAAATTGTAAGAAATTACCACATACGTTATAATTATTACACAAAACTGAAAAAAATCGCCTAGTTTTTGTAACAAATCATCACACGCATCCTCATATCAGAAAAATTTTAAAAATCAAGAAGACAACGAAATGAACATAATAATTCATGTTGATAGGAAGACTAGTTATGTTATCTTGTTGGTCATTAAAAATGACAGGATTAATACACGACATATGAACCCTTTAGCTTACTTACCTTGAAATTTTAAAATTTATAAGTGGAGATAAGATTTTGATGCTAAAACAGGTTCCTTATTTCTATATTATGTAATATGAATGGAGTGGGAGGTAATGTCACCTACTTTCTTTGTGCCATCAACGTAATATAGGCAAGGAATAAGGCACATGATTTTCTTTGTTATTTGCTTTATATGAATTCTGATCAGTTAAAGATTGGTTGGGTAACCACCACTTAAGATGTATGCACAATCATAGCTGTAGTCAAAAATTTGGTACACTCCATATCAATAACATAACGGAGACATCTTAGACTTGAAAATAACATTGTGATAATTGCTCTCTCGTTTTCTACGCATGTCAATATCAGTTTCTACTTATGGCAATATGCAGCAGATCGCTCCAGCGCTCTGGCATTGCTATCTTTTCTGTTGCTGTACTCATCGTCTGATAAATATTTTGTTTCACACGTGCTTCGCGATGTTCTCTCACTTCACTGGAGTTATTTGCGTGGAAGCTTCGTTCACTAATCTGTGTTTCGAAGAGTAAATGCTTTGAGCTAAACACTGTTCCAACTTGTTTGTCTCTGAGATACAAGAAAGTATTATGGCGATAAACGTCAAGAAGACCTCCTGCAGAACCTGACTAATATGAACACTCACACCAGTCAAATAAAACATGCACCAACAATAACCGAAAACGACACAGTCGTGTGTATAACTGCGGCAATATTAAAGCATTCACAAAAATGCCATTGATTATGGAAGATGCGCGAAGCAGCAACACCAAGCCAGGTTTAACTGTTAGGGCGGTTAGAGGGAGGTAACATAAAACTTTCTCCAACAATACCTAGCTCGGGATTTGCTAAAGTATCTGGTGGGTGCTAGGTCGTCTTGAAGTTGCTTGTCACGTATGTCAACTTTCAGCTTTTACTAACTAGGGACCATTTCTGCCAACAAATTTCTGTGCCTGGCAGTCGATGTCTGAGATGAAGATGGATCAGTGGAGATAGGTAGTTTAAGCGACGTTCTTCAGCCAGCAGCGTCTCGACTAATACGAGATCAGTGCAGCCTCGGCCTGAAGAGAGTGGTCTGCGTTGGAATGGCGACAAAGCAGACTTTATTTAGTTTTGTTGCAAGAAAGGAGTTGTGATCTGGATGTTGGAAGAAGGTGGCTGGTTGGCGATTGCTGTTTGTGCCTGTTTGGGTTGGCACGTTCATTGTGAAGAAGACGTATAAACTTGCTTCCCGCATACTCATCTCATAAGCTTAGAGTTACAGTGAGTTTACGCACTGAACAGCGTGCGTAGCAGTTGGTTGGTTGGTTTTGGGGAAGGAGACCAGACAGCGAGGTCATCGGTCTCATCGGAGAAGTGAAGGACAGGGAAGGAAGTCGGTCGTGCCCTTTGAAAGGAACCATCCCGGCTTTTGCCTGGAGCGATTTAGGGAAATCACGGAAAGCCTAAATCAGGATGGCCGGACGCGGGATTGAACCGTCGTCCTCCCGAATGCGAGTTCAGTGTCTAACCACTGCGCCACCTCGCTCGGTGCGCGTGCGTAGCGTGTTACGTCAGTGCAACGAATCCAGTCTGTACTGGGTCACTATGAGTGGTAGGATTTCAACATGCTTTGTACTGTGCGGCATTCAGTGTCGATTCACGAGGGTCAGAAATCGTGAAATCACTTTCTATACAGCTCATCCGACTCATAGGCGGACTAAATAAATCACTTTCTCATTCATTTAACTATTTTTGATATTTTCGTAGGTTTCTTGTATACTTTGCGGGTGAATTTTTTTGTTATGCTGTGGTATAGAAAGCCACATGGTTCACGCACATATAACTGCGGCCCCTATTCAAGATCATTTTTCTACAACAGTGTAAGTCATTGTAAGTATTTGACGGCCCCTTTTACCTCGTATACTTTCACCCGTGTCAATTTTCGTTGTACACAAATCTAGCACTTGGGCGCTCCTGGCACGCGATTCAGTTTGGCGCCGCAAGGAGCCGCTACCAATTGTGATGTGTCTTGTATGGAGAGCTTACAGATGTGGTGCCTGTGGCATCCCTCTCAGTTTGGCGCCACAACCTGACGCTTGTGTCGATATGCCCCTAAACATGCCCAGAGGAACTATGTTCTTCCATCTAATGTGAGATGTGTTTTGAGTTGAAATAATCTGCAGTTAGAACTCGATCCCTCTGAATTTATTTACGTTCCTTTCTGTCATTAAACTTATAGCTGAAATTTGACGATTCTGTTTAGCGTGCCATGTGCTCATGGACTAAGCAAATTAACCACGAGCAGAGATTCTGCCAAAATCATTTGACTTCAATAAAATTATTTATTCGCTACAAGGGGACTGCCTATAGGGGCGATGTACAGCGGGGACTTCGTGTGCCCCAGGACCGCTACGGTAGCTGGGAAGGCCCTATGGGAACCCTGAAACGTGACGGCTAACGGGGCTCTGGTGAAGCTGCGATAGGCCTAGCAAGCCAGTAGTGGATAAATCAACTGCTTTTAAAAAGGGAACATGCCTCGGATCACGGAACGGATTTAAAGGAAACCGACCAAGCAATGGAAAAGGATTACGAGATGGTTTACGACTGGGCACCATAAACGTAAGGACTCTAACTGGGAAGTTAGAAGAAATTGTAGAAATGATGGAAAGGAGGAAATTGGACATCTTGGGACTTGCTGAGACTAGGTGGAGAGGAGTTGGTGAAAAACCACTAAGTAAAGGATGTATACTGTACTGGATAAGGAATGAGAGGGGAAGAAATGGAGTGGCAATAGTGGTCAGAGAGGGTCTGCAGGAGGAGGTGGAAGGTATCAATGATCGAATGATAAAAGCCAGAGTACGAGTGAAAGGAAAAAGCATTGAAATCATCCAAGCATATGCCCCACAGGTGGGGTGTACAAAAAAGGAGAAGGAGGAATTTGAAGATGACATACAAAAGCAGCTAAATGGAGGTAATCAGATTATAATAGGGGACCTCAATGCACATGTTGGCACAGACAGGAAAGGATTCGAGGAGGATGTATACTGTACTGGATAGGGAATGAGAGGAGAAGAAATGGAGTGGCAATAGTGGTCAGAGAGGGCTGGGGGAACCGAAATAGAGAAGGAAAATTGTTGCTGGAATTCTGCAAGAGGAATGGGCTGGCGATCGCAAATTCCTGGTACAAGAAGAGAAGTAGCCACAAAATAACTTGGTACAGTGGAGACTGGTCCCAGACTTCAGTAGTAGACTATGTACTAGTTTATAGGCAGATGATGAGCAGCCTCACAGATGTTAAGGTCATCCCATCTGAGGCCTTAGACAGTGACCATCGGCTGTTGGTAGCCACCCTGAGAGAGAAAAAAGATAGGAGGGCAGCAGATATACAGGAGAAAAGGTTGAAGACATGGATGCTGAAAGAGGATGAACGGAGGACCCAGTACCAGACACTGATCAGGAAGAAGCTGCCAAAGGAAGATCAGAGAACAGTGGAAGAAGAATGGGGAGATTTTAAGAGGGCTCTAGTTGAGGCAGCTGAGACTGTGTGCGGAAGAACTAGCACAAAGAGGAGAAGTAAGGAAACCCCATGGTGGAACAACATATGTAAAGAGGCAATACTTCGAAAGAACAAAGCCTTCAGAGAATGGTTCCAGACCCGAACAGAGGAAGCTAGGGTAAAATATAAGGGAAGCAAGAAAGCGGCACAGACCATAGTAAGGGCGGAGAAGAAGAAGCGGATGGAAAAATGGACAAGAATGTTAGTAGAGGACAGTGAAGGGAACAAAAAAGTACTTTACACCATGGTAAGAAATAAGAGGAACGACAGAAGCGAGTGCCTGAGGATCATGGATAATAATGGAAGAGTTGTGGAGGAAATGCATGAGCTCAAAAAGATTTGGAAGGAGTACTTTGAAGATCTGTTGAATGCCGTCAAGCGGGTAACTAACAGCGATGGAGAGCCTAAGGCAGCAGACGATTATAATAGTGGGTAAATTGATGATCTAACTTGGAATGAAGTGGAAGAAGCCATAAAGAGGATGAAGGGGGCAAGGCACCAGGTTGGGACGAAGTAACAGTGGATATGATACGAGCAGCAGGAGAAGTAGGAACGCAGTGGCTATACAGAGTGCTGAGGGTGGTGTGGAAGGAGAACAGAATTCCTGAGGATTGGAAGAAAGGAATTATAGTCCCGATCTTCAAGAAAGGGGATAAAAGGAGATGTGAGAACTACAGAGGAATCACCCTGCTATGCCACTGTGGAAAAATCTATGAAAAGATCCTGGAGAAGAGAATAAGAAGCAGTATTGAAAGTAGACTGCAAGAGGAGCAGTATGGTTTCAAACCAGGAAGATCAACAACGGACCTCATATTTGCGGTAAGGCAACTGCAGGAAAGGCACTATGAGTACGGGAAGGACTTAATCATGGCCTTTTTAGATATTGAGAAGGCGTATGACAGTATCTATAGGGACAAGCTCTGGGATGTGCTGAACGCAAAAGGGATAGATGAAGAGATAACACGAAAAGTCAGAAAAATGTATGAGGGAAGTGAGAGTTGTGTGAAAGTGGGGAGGGAACGTACTGCATGGTTCAAGCTGGAAAATGGGCTGCGACAGGGAAGTGCACTTTCGCCTTTATTGTTTATTATTGTTATGGATGAAATCCTACAGCAAGTATCAGATGCAATTGGAGATCATAAAATAAAAGCAGTGCTTTTTGCCGATGACCCGATGCTATGGGGAAATTGCGAGAAGGAGGTGCAAGAGCAGTTAGATGTATGGGAGGCAACGGCAGCACAATATGGAATGCATTTCTCTGCAAAGAAAAGTGAAATAATTGTCACAACAAGGAAGAAGAATAGGCCAAATGTGGATATAACTTGTGGAGGGGAAAAACTACAAGTGGTAGAGAACTTCAAGTACCTGGGAAGCATTATTGAAAGTAAGGGGGGAAACGCAATGGAAATAAATGAAAGGTGCAGAAAAGCAGGGCAGTTCTTCAAATGCATTAGGGGGCTTATTTGGAGCAAGGAGGTGCCACAGAAATCCAAGGGAATTATATACCGAACTTTGTCCCCATATTGGCATACGGAAGTGAGACATGGGTATGCACAAAAGCGACAAAAGTAGAATAAAAGCTAGTGAAATGAAGTTCCAGAGGAGAAGGTTGAGTGTAACAAGACGAGACAGATTGCGAAATGTGTATGTGAGGGAAAGACTAAAGGAGGAACCAGTACAGGACAGGATAGAAAAATCAAGACTGCAGTGGTATGGACACATGAAGAGAATGGATGAGGGAAGGATTCCAAAGAGGATGTTTGATCTGCAACTGGAGGGGAAGAGGCCCAGGGGAAGACCAAGAGATAGATGGGTGAAGGGAGTGAAGGAATGTGTGACGAGAAGAGGAGAGAACTGGACGAAGGTGGAAGAGGGGGAATGGTGGAAAGACAGAACACAATGGAGAGACTTGTGTTCCCGACAGACCCAGCCAGTGGCTGGAAACTGTCCAAGATGATGATGATTCGCTACAAGGTGCTTCCACACTCGGCACTCATTTATTCAGCAACAAGATCAATATTATCGTCTTTGTAGGTTTTTGAAGGTAAGCTTCATCGAGATCGTCGTAGCAGCCAGCAATATCTCAGGATCCATTCATTGTTTGTTCTAGCACTCAAAAATTTCATCCTTTTTGTGGAAAAGTATTCATATCACAAATGCGAGTCAGGTATGGCCACTACACTTGTTTTGCCTATTTCATAAGTCAGTTGCTAAACTCACCGATACGAAGTTTTATCATTAAGGGACAGTAAAATATTCAGTTATGTCCGTTCCGCAAAGTAAGTCTTACCCTTCTTAACTTGTTCTTAAAAAAAAGTCAGACAATGTTTAATAAAATTTTCATGATTGGCTAATGTTTGCAGTTCACAAAATGGCCCTTCAATTAGGGCAATTTTCTGTAGATATTCTTACGTCTCAAAGTTTACAAGTTGCAATGTGGACTAACACTTCATGGGTCTAATAAACTGACAATATACGGAAATGCAATTACCAACTACACAGGTGACAAAAGCCATGGGATATCTCCAAATATCATTTCGGGTCTCGTTTTTCCTGGCGTAATGCAACACCTCGACGTGCATGGAGTCGACAGTCGTTGGAAGTCCCCTGAAGAAATATTGACCCACGCTGCCTCTATAGCCGTCCATAATTGCGAAGGTGTTCCCGGTGCCGGATTTTGGGCACAATCTGACGCCTCGATTATCTCACGTAAATGTTCGGTGTGATTCATGTCGGGCGATCTGGGTAGCCAAATGTACAGAACGCCCTTCAAACCAATCACGAACAATAGTGGCCCGGTGGCAAGGCGCATTGTCATGTATAAAAATTCCACGATTGTTTCGGAACATTTTAAGTCCATGAACGACTGCAAATGGTCTCCAAGTAGCTGAACATAATCGACGACCCAGTCCATACCACGTAAGCACAGCCCACACCATTATGGAACCACAACCAGCTTATACTGTACCTTGTTGACAACTTAGGTTCACGGCTTCGTGTGTTGTGCGCCACACTCGAATCCTACCACCAGCTCTTGTCAACTGGAATCGGGACTCAGTTGACCAGACCACGGTCTTCCAATCGTCCAGGGTGCAACCGATATGGCCACGAGCCCAAGAGAGGCGCTGCAAGTGATGTCGTGCAGTTAGCAAAGTCACTCGCGTTAGTCGTCTGCTACCATAGTTGATTAACGCCATATCTCGCCACTGTCTCCTAACTGATAGATTCGTCGTACTTCCCTCATTGATTTCTGCGTTTATTTCACACAGTGTTGCTTGTCTGCTAGCACTGGCAACTCTACTCAAACGCCGCTGCTCTCGGTCGTCGAGTGAAGGCCGTCGTCCACTGCGTCGTCTATGGTAAGAGGTAATGCCTGAAATTTGGTATTCTCGGCCTGTTTTTGACACTGTGAATCGCGGAATATAGAATTCGCTAACGACTTCCGGAAGTAAATGTCCCATGCCTCTAGCTCCAACTAGCATTCCGCGTTCAAAGTCTGTTAATTCCCGACATGCGGCTGCAAACACATCAGAAACCTTTTCACATGAATCACCTGAGTACGAATGACGGTTTTGCCAAGGCACTTGTGTAAGCGAAACTACTGTCATCTGTATGTGTACATATAGCAATCGCATCACTTTTGTCGTCTGTCCTCGGTAGCTGAGTCGACAGCCGGCACGGTACCTCAGCGTGCTCGGTCAGAGGGTTAGCTGCCCTCTGTAATAAAAAAACTGAGTTAATCGGTCAACCACGAACTTAAATGGATGTCTTACGACGTCCGCCCCGAGCAGATGCAACGAACGAAAAAGAAAAAAAAAGTCGTCAGCGCGACGGAATGTCAATCCTAAGGGCCCGAGTTCGATTCCCTGCTGGGTCGGAGATTTTCTTCGCTCAGGGACTGGGTATTGTGTTGCCCTAATCATCATCATTTTATCCCCATAGACGCGCAAGTCGCCGAAGTGGCGTCCAATCGGTGAACGGTCGACCCGACGGCAGGCCCTAGTCACACGACATTTACCTTTTTCTATGACTTTCATCCCCTCTGTGCAAGAGTTCAACTTCTTAACTCGTTCCTAGAATTGAAACAGCGTTTAATAAAATTTTTATGGGTCAAAAGTATTTGCAACTTATAAGAGGCTACTTTAATCGAGGCAATTTTTTGTAGACATCCTTACATCTGGAATTTTTATAACAACACAAGGACACTTAGCAACTTGCAATATTAACTAATGATTAACGGTTATAATAAACTGACTGTAGATGAAAACGAAGCAGTTATCAAGTATGTTACATCTCGTGTCACGGGGAAAAACATGAACGAAAAAATGTAGCTATATTATTATTTTGATTGGCGGCAGCTACCGTTCCGTTTCGTCATTTATCTTGCGGCAATTTTTTTTTTTTTTCTTTTTCCGCGCGGCGCCGTGATTGGCGGCATTGACGGGAGATGGAATCAGCGGGCACGGGCGCTGGCGGCTCATTTCATTGGGACGGACCGCGCCGCTGCCCGCCTCTCCCTGAACGGCTGTCGCTCGCTGCTGATTAATGACGCCTCTAATGGTTGTTTGGCCGCTGCCTGGCGCTGCAGCCGTCAGCAAGCCGTGCAGCTGCTGCCGCTGCCCTGCGCTCAGCGCGCCTGCTTGCTTGTCTGATTACCACCCTGGTAACCTAGAAGGTGACCCACAGGCAATTACTCAGTGGTAGCGGACAAGTACTGTGAAAATAGTGCGCTCTGAGGCGTACCGACCATATACGAGCATATTAACGTGAGCCCAAGCGGTGAAATGGCAACAGTACTGACAGCAGGCGAGCACGGCATGTGCGCACTGTAATAATTCAACGAGGTCAGCGCAATGTTGCGAGACACGTTATCTTGATGAAACAGTGAACTCAGAAGTACTGCACAGAATAGTGTAGCAAAAGGCAAGGCAGATTTCCACACTGACACTGGCAGTAGTGTTGTAGGATGTCTCTGAAAGAGTCGCACATGTACGGCAAGCACACACCTCCGCCGAGTACAACTACTGGTAATTTTTTACAACAGAACTATTCTGAGTCTTGCAGCCTAATCAGGACGATGTGGCTGAGCTGGACAGGACGCCACACGGACCTGCCAGTAGACGTCACCGGTTCGGAACCATGGCAGAGCAGGTGCTCTCTACAGTAGTTCCCCCCTAGACTTATTGCCATGGCGCAGCTGGCCATCCCAGGCCAACACCAACCAGTATGGCCAACTCCTGCCTAGTGGGCAGTGGCTCACTCCCCGCGCACACTAGCCAACTGCCACCACTACTGGACAGGCATCTCGGTGTGCTGGGCACCCGCCACCATGACACAACCCAGGCGTCGCCCAAGGCTGGAGCAGATCCACCATTGTCGACCGCAAGGCACTTTTACAGACTCTGCACAGCAGTTCAAAATGGTCCAAATGGCTCTGAGCACTATGGGACTTAACTTCTGAGGTCATCGGTCCCCTAGAACTTAGAACTAGTTAAACCTAACTAACCTAAGGACATCACACAGCCGGCCGAAGTGGCCGTGCGGTTAAAGGCGCTGCAGTCTGGAACCGCAAGACCGCTACGGTCGCAGGTTCGAATCCTGCCTCGGGCATGGATGTTTGTGATGTCCTTAGGTTAGTTAGGTTTAACTAGTTCTAAGTTCTAGGGGACTAATGACCTCAGCAGTTGAGTCCCATAGTGCTCAGAGCCATTTTTTGACATCACACACATGTAGCGCCTAGAACCTCTCGGCCACCCCGGTCGGCTCTGCACAGCAGTCTTACATAATCAGGCCACTTCATAGAGAGTCTGTTGTCAGCTTTGTGTGGCGTGCAGGCAGCCAGCCCAGCAAAATTCGATGTCCAGCCTTCCACTGGCCCAGTGTACCAAGCAGCACTGTAAAAGAACTTGTTTCGTTTGCAGCTGGAGCGTCCTGGCACCCATCTCTCCTTTACGACCCACTCGCACCATCTTGCCTCATAGCCACGCCACACGGCTCCAGGGGGCACAATAGATCGCTTCCTTCACAACTGCTCTGACTCCATGTCCTGTAATCTGTACCGTAAAAAGATTCATACTGTCCAAGATGCCCCATAGCATATCCAAATCAAGCAGAGGGATGATATTATGCTGAAGTAAGAAGCAATAATGATACTGAAGAAGCAAAGAAGCACGTAGGGGAGGCTCTGTGATTCAATGTGCCGGTTGCCTGCACGCTGTCACCTCATTGTCAGACAGAAGGGGCACGTGTCAGTGGGAAGATGAGTGTTCGGAGTTGGTAAATTACAAACTGGTCGAACTGACCACCAAGGTGTTGCGAACCATGTTCTAACCAGAACAATGGAAGTGAGTGATACTCACCAGTTTCAGAGCGCAACAAATGGTTCAAATGGCTCTGAGCACTATGGGACTCAACTGCTGTGGTCATCAGTCCCCTAGAACTTAGAACTACTTAAACCTAACTAACCTAATGACATCACACACATCCACGCCCGAGGCAGGATTCGAACCTGCGACCGTAGCGGTCGCGCGGTTCCAGACTGTAGCGCCTAGAACCGCTTGGCCACTCTGGCCGGCTCAGAGCACAACACTTGTGAGGTGAGTCTACATGCAGCAACTTTTTGTAACACTAAAATTTTTCATAGAATTAAATGTTGCCGTTATATAAATAGATTCATTGCTGATCTGACTATTTCAGCAAATCTCTGACGTCCATCTTTTCAGAGATGGTTGCGAGACTCGGCTGTTCGATAAAGGATGTCAAATAAAACACATTTCAGCCACTTAGTTTCCAAACTTATTTATTTGGCCACCAGTTTCGGCAAACGTTTCCAGATAAATCGCCAGTTACTCCTTCTAGTACAATCGTCTAGAAGCAAGAAGGCCTTTAAGTGTGGGCCATGTGTGCAGGCGACTTTCCTCTGTGCTGTAATATTCGTCAGCAACACTACTTCTGTTACTAAAATGTAAACTTTCACGGCCGGAAATATCATGTCCATTATAATTATCCGGGCTGTTATGCCGTTGTCGGTTGATGAATTCTGAGGTGATTCCCAACGTTTCGTCTCCGACTGCGGGAGACATCTTCAAGGGGGTCCGTAGCTTGATGGAAGGTCCAACACACACACTGGCTCGCTACTGACTGCCGCTAAATTCCGTGTCCGCGCGCCCCCGCGCCGCGGCGTGACGTCAGGTGTTTTGAAAACGTCAGTGCAATTGGCCACTGTCCGTCGCCGTCGATCGCCGTTGCCATCACCCAGTAGTGGACGAGTGGTACACATCTTCTTTAACACCGGCATCCATATACCGTTTAATTTGACGCCCTCCTCCTTTCGGTTGAAATTATTTGGGTGTTTAGCGATTTCGAATGCCTCCCTGTAGAGCCTTTCGTAGTATCCGCTCGTGGCCGCTAGTACTTGCGTCTCCTCTAAACGAATATTGTGGTTCCCTGGCTGGAAAACCAGCTGGTAGGGAGGAACTAAGCCGGTTCCACGAACATCTGAACAGTATAAACTCAAGAATTCAGTTTACTATGGAGGAGGAGGTAGACGGCAAACTACATTTCCTCGATGTGCTTGTGTTTAGAAACGAAAATGGTAGTTTGGGCCACTCAGTGTACCGCAAACCCACGCACACGGACCGTTATTTGCACCGGGATTCGAACCACCACCCACAACAGAAGCGGGGTGTTATCAAGACGTTAGCGGACAGAGCTAGAAATATTTGTGAACCTGAGTTGCTCGACGCTGAGATGGAACATCTCTACAATGCACTAACGAAGAACGGATATTCGTCCGCCGAAATAAAACGTGCTTTGAGGCAGCCACGCAGAAATCATACTGACGTACAGGCTACTGCAAAATCTAAGGTTTTCCTGCCGTTTGTTAAAAATGTAACGGAAAGAATAGGGAGGATCCTGACGAAGCGGAATATTACCGTAATTTACAAGCCCACCAGGAAGATACAGGAATACCTTAGGCCTGCCAAGGACGCTCGCAAACCATTGGAAAAATCTGGAGTGTATAGGATCCCATGCAGCTGTGGTGATGTTTATGTGGGTACCACCAAAAGAACTGTTTCTAAACGTTTGGAAGAGCACAAGGGAAATTGTAGAAGAGGAGAAACGAAACGATCAGCTGTTGCGGAGCATGCTTTCCAGCCAGGGAACCACAATATTCGTTTCGAGGAGACGCAAGTACTAGCGGCCACGAGCGGATACTACGAAAGGCTCTACAGGGAGGCAATTGAAATCGCTAAACACCCAAATAATTTCAACCGAAAGGAGGAGGGCGTCAAATTAAACGGTATATGGATGCCGGTGTTAAAGAAGATGTGTACCACTCGTCCACTACTGGGTGATGGCAACGGCGATCGACGGCGACGGACAGCGGCCAATTGCACTGACGTTTTCAAAACACCTGACGTCACGCCGCGGCGCGGGGGCGCGCGGACACGGAATTTAGCGGCAGTCAGTAGCGAGCCAGTGTGTGTGTTAGACGTTCCATCAAGCTACGGACCCCCTTGAAGATGTCTCCCGCAGTCGGAGACGAAACGTTGGGAATCACCTCAGAATTCATCAACCGACCACGGCATAAGAGCCCGGATAATTATAATGGACATGACTACTTCTGTTGTTTCCTTGGCAAATGCTTTGTGAACCATCCATTCTTGCTGCTGCATTGGGAGTCAGAAGATGAGCCTGTCTCGTTGTCTGGGAAATCAGAAAGAGTGTGAAGATAATGTCCATATGTGTTCTACCACTGACCTCTAAAATGTCTCAGAATGAGACTCGTCAGATATATTTAACACGGACCAGTGGCTACAAAATTTTCGAAGACGCTCACGTTTGATGAGTGAAACACACATACTAATAGTGTAAGTGCGAAAAAATCTCTGACTGCCACGCTTTCACGACTAACCAGCTGAATCATTTAGATGAAATTTGGTATGGGTGTAGCCCTGAGAGGCAATATAGTCAACTTTAGAAAGAAAAATATAACAGAGTATGAAGTATGGAATAAAACATCTTTCATTACATTATTGAAAACAAACCATATTAAAAAATTATTAAACTTGTACTATTGTGAATTGCTACTTCAATAGCACGACGCTTAGTTTCGTGCTCCTTAAATGGATGGGACACACATGACGCTTGTATCGATCTCTGATTATCAGAGCGCAGGAAACTACCCTATCAGGGCCCTGAAATACCAGCAGATTTCAGTGCCAGGTGCACCCGTTCGCTGGCCTGGTCACACCAATTTGACCTAAGGGCATGACGGTGCATGATAGAATTGTCACACGTCAGATGGCTGACTCAGGGCGAATAAGTTCACCCTCGTGACACACGATATGTCCAAAATAATATGCAGTTCCACTGTTGGTACATTTGGAAACAGCTACTGTCTTTTAGTCCACCACAAGATACAGACCACAAGACTCACCCACTAGAGAAAGACCCGCTGTTTTCCTCCAGAGGTGGGCCAGAAGACGGAGAAACAAAGAATTACAGTCAGTTTCCACCAAGCCTGGGTACAGGAGCCGAATTATCAAAAACGAACCGCCCCTACATTGCACAAACCAGTCGAACTATTCTCTACTCATTGAATCTCCCTTCTTGACTGTTCTGTTGGCCAGGTAGCCAATCTAGACGCAGCATTGGGGTTCCCACACAAGGGAAGGAAGCCTCCACTTTGCATATCCTTAGGAGCCAATGAGCGACCCCAAATCTCTCTTGTCTGAAAAAAGAAGATTTTAGCCTGGGGTGGCGCCATTCTCAAGGCAAGCACGGTCATGTTCTGCCAAAAAACATCTACCTAGATGAGACCACCGTTCCTCATTTGTAGAGAGAGCTAATCTTTCTGAGCCGACCTTTTACAATTTCTGAAAGAAGGCTGTTAACGTTCCCACGTAGGAGTACCCGTGAAATACTCGTTTTTGCTGCTCACTAAAGGAACGTAGTGACTGAATAGCGTCAGTCTTGCCTTCACTAAACATGTGAACCAGCCACTCTGTGTAACACGAGAATGTATGGAGTTTTATGACCTTCCCAGCATTTGCACAAAGGCTCCCATTACAGCAGTCTCTCTCAAATGGCTTCCTCCACCAACTTTCCACCAAAAGGCTGCCTTTGCGATGCATTGCCGCCTCGCCCATGTAAAATGTTCTGCGAGCCGGCGCCCTTCCATCTGACGCTAAACAGAATGTAGAGACGGTTTTGGCCAGAAAACCCTCTGCAGTTACAATCCACTGAGTACTGCTTCCCAGAATCTCTCAGACAGCCAGATCATTGTACTCAGCATTTATGGGCCCCAGTTCATCTATTTCCCTGTTCTCCATCGCCTCCACTATGGTCCCTTGGGTTCAAGTTATCTACAGATTACACGTTCTGTTATAGGAGCATTCTGCCCACAATTTCCTCATGTAAAGAAAATCATTAACTGCACATACCAAATACAGCACTGGGAAACACTGAAATTATGACTTAAAATACGAACATTAATCTGAATGACATGTTAAAGTGACAGCGTAGTGTGCCACATCTCAGCAATATTTAAAACTATTATGATGGGAAGCCTTAAGACACACATTATTAACATTATTTTTTTTATGATACACCTTGTGACAGAAGTCTGATTTAGCATTTAGGTCTAAGTTAGTAGAAATGAACAAACCTTGGAGCAGTCTCAGATTCACTAGAATTTAGATGTAGATTCGTGAGAGCAAGAAAGACGTTAGAAAAGTCACAAGCAAGTCATATTTTATTTACAGAGTGTCACGTATCTCTTATGGCTTCTGAGATACTTGAAGTCTCATTACAACGACGTCATTTAAATACTGTATGACAAAGAAAGAGATACCCTGCATTTACATGTACCGGCACCACACACATTTATATGTACATATCAACACTACTACATACCCAGATATTTATAAATTACTAGCTTGCTTATTCATGAGCACTCATCACAACAAAACTACTGATATAGTAGCCACTTCTAATTGAAAATGCATTCACAATGGCGTTTAAGTAACAGATGATTTGTAATATTCCTGGTATATAGTAGCCAGCACCAGAAATATAAAGGTTCAAATGGCTCTGAGCACTAAGGGACTTAACTTTTAAGGTCATCAGTCCCCTAGAACTTAGAACTACTTAAACCTAACTAACCTAAGGACATCACACACATCCATTCCCGAGTCAGGATTCGAACCTGCGACCGTAGCGGTCGCGCGGCTCCAGACTGTAGCCCCTAGAACCGCTCGGACCAGTCCGGCCGTCAGAAATATAAAGGGGTTGGGAGTTTAAGTCCACAACCTATGCTGGGTGTTACGATACAGGGCCGCTATACATTAGATTATGTTACACTAGGAATAACAAGGCTATGGATTTCACGGTGATACAGTCTATGGCGCCCTGTAATGAGTACTATCCACAAAAATTAGCATATAACAACTTTATTTATGAACTAAAATTTAGGAAGGTGTCGCATGCGTTGATATTTCTTTGCATAATGGCATTCATACATACGATACATTAATATTTTATTTATGAGACGTTACAAGCAACAGGAGATTTTTATTTTAATAATAAAATTTTATTGCGTGATATTAAAGGCGACAAGGGGTTCGACTCAACAACCCAGGCATTGTATGATACGGTACGCATTGGTCACAAAAATATGCTGTGCTCTGCTGAGTGTGTCAATGGTACTTATGGTTATTCCCTATCAGAGTGAAAGGAATACATTGTTACGTTACTAGCCTTTAGGTTGCCGGCCTGCGTTTGATACACTTATTCGAAGTATATGTCATGCATGTTGAGGTGGCGCATATTAATTGTAACAGTCTTATTTGCGATGTAACCCTATGTAATGATATTAATGACATTTTTATGTAATACTTTCACCTACGATTTCATGCATGTATGATCATTTTACAAATAAGGTTTTGGCTTTGAATACAGTCTTTGCGCCGTGGACGATGATCGTGTTGGATGATGTTGGCATGGTGTTGTAATGTTTATGTGCTGCTTAACTGGGGGTTTGCTGCGAAAAGTGTTGAAGAGCAGTTCGTGCTGAGAAATAATTGTCAAGAAAAATTCGATACGTTGCGCCGTTTTTGAGTTAATTAGCGTTGAAGTTAAGCAATCGAGCCCTCGCGCGCGAAATTCATGCGTCCCGCCAGAGACGGTGTCGCCAACGTGTTTTTCATTTCGTTTCCTAAAACCGAACAAGAGGGCAATACAAAAACAGAACATGGGACAGTAGTCAAGATCGAACCCGAGCCAAGGATTGAGCAGTCTCGTGCACTATCATATACGCTACGACAACAACTGCCACTAATTGCATCTGGCGGGCTGCTTGCATTTGCGCGCAAGTCGGAAACTGAGCAACGTATCAGACTTTTTTCCTTGTTAATTATTTATCAGCACAGCCTACCCTGCAACTCCCTTCCAAGCCTTACAGGCTGTTTCTGACCTCTCTGTATATTAAAAACATGTGGCCAATGTCCGTCCGAATGTTTCTTAGAGCACCGTGTAAAAATTTTAAGTAAATCGGCCAATAACTTTCCGAGATTTTTGGAAATTGTTTCCTCTGTTTATACTATAGTAATATAGACTAGCTACATTTTAAGCGTCTCAGCTAATTTTTCAAGACAAATTTATCAACTGTAATACATAGCACTTATGTACACTACATGCACTTTAATTAACCACACATTACTTTGTCGTAAGGATGCTTCTTCCAACGATTAGCTGATTGTAATGTCGATGTCTGGTAGGGCCATAATCCTTCGCAGGAGACTGGACTCGAAGTTGCACAGCACTGCTAAAATAGCTCCGTCTGACCAGGCACTGACCATAGTACGTTGCTTCACTACTGTTTGGTTGGGAGCCTATTCCTCGGAATTGTTCGTATACGTTCTGTACTGATCTCTGATTAGGTCGAGAAGCTAGATTCCCGATGCTCTTTACATTGTAATGCCAACGTCAGATACCTTCACAAGGCAGATAAAGCTATGCCAACGTCAGATACCTCGACAAGATAGATAGACTACAGTACGGTCAGTCAGTCACTGGCGTGACGGAAGATTCAAATATCATCGCGCAGGTACGTTTTTAGTGACACAGGAGAACCCTCTAGGCGCAAACAGGAGGGCAACTGCATATCACCCAGAAAGAGGAGTTTGTCGGAGGCGCTTGTTTGCTAGCTCACTTCGCAGCTATACTATGTGATCAAAAGTATCCGGACACCCCAAAAACATATGCTTTTCATATTAGGTGCATTATGCTGCCATCTACTGCCACGTACTCCATATCAGCGATCTCTGTAATCATTTGACATCGTGAGAGAGCAGAATGGGGCGTTCCGCAGAAGTCATGGACTTCGAAAGTGGTCAGGTGATTGGGTGTCACTTGTGTCATACGTCTGTACGCAAGATTTCCACACTCCAAAACATCCCTAGGTCCGCTGTTTCCGATGTGACAGTGAAGTGGAAACGTGAAGGGGCACGTACAGCACAAAAGCGTACAGGCCGACCTCGTAAACAATGTTGAATGACAGAGACCGCCGACACTTGAAGAGGATCGTAATGTGTAATAGCCAGACATCTGTCACGATCATCACACAGAAATTCCAAACTGCGTCAGGATCCACTGTAAGTACTATGACAGTTAGGCGAGAGTTGAGAAAACTTGGATTTCATGATCGAGCGGCTGCTCATAAGCCACACATCACGCCGGTAAACGCCAAACGACGCCTCACTTGGTGTAAGGAGCGATTGAACAGTGGAAAAACGTTATGGTGTGGTTGTGTTTTTCATGGATGGAGCTTGCACACCTTGTTTTCTTTGCGTGTCACTATCACAGCACAGGCCTACATTGATGTTTTAAGCACCTTCTTGCTTCCCACTGTTGAAGAGCAACTGGGGGATGGCGATTGCATCTTTCAACACGATCGAGCACCTGTTCAAAAAATGCTTCAAATGGCTGTAAGCACTATGGGACTTAACATCTGAGGTCATCAGTTCCCCACACTTAGAACTACTTAAACCTAACCAACCTAAGGACGTCACACACATCCATGCCCGAGCCAGGATTCGAACCTGCGACCGTAGCAGCCGCGCGGTTCCGGACTGAAGCGCCTAGAACCGCTCGGTCAAATCGGCTGGCGCACGTGTTCATTATGCACGGCCTGTGGCGGAGTGGTTGCACGACAATAACATCCCTGTAATGGCCTCACCTGAATGGAGTCGCCACCTAAATCCTATACAACACCTCTGGGATAGTTTGGAACGCTGACTTCGTGCCAGGCCTTACCGCCCTACATGGAGACCTCTCCACACTGCAGCACTCCATCAAGAAGCGGCTGCCATTCCCCAGGAAATCTTGAAGCACGTGACTGAACATATGCCTGCGAGAATGGAAGCTGTCATTAAGGCTAAGGGAGGGCCAACATCATATTGATTTCCAGCATTACCGATCGAAGGCGCCAGTAACTTGTAAGTCATTTTCAACCAGGTGTCGGGATACTTTTGATCACATAGTGTAAGCCGTTGAGCCAAGCGCGGTCGGGGAACTTGCCGTTGTAATATACTTGGATGAAATGAAAACAACCCATTCCTATGTCTTCATCATTGAAGCTCGCGACATGCACCACGTATCACATGAACAATTTTCACAGTTCCTTACGTTACATAGAGACAAGCACATATAGCCCACCTATTTCATAAACAATTCCATCATTTCCGTATGACATCAATAAGACAATCCTTTATTGTACCAGTCAATATTTCCCAGTATAAAGGAAGTTGTAGTCTTCGCAGCAACATGCTGAAGGCTATATGGCAATGACTATGCTAATGTAGCAAAAAATAATTATCTCTAAAACAATTTACAGTTATTATGTTTAAATATTATGTTTCCTATGTCATGAATAAATGGAAAAAATTGTTGGCAAAGTGCTCAAATAAAGCGACTCTAGCCTCAACTCTTTTTGCCTGCGACCAACTGAGTTTAGATGAAATGAAATGGCTCTGAACACTATGGGACTTAACATCTGAGGTCATCCGTCCTCTAGAACTTAGAACTACTTAAACCTAACTACCCTAAGAACATCACACACATCCATGCCCGAGGCAGGTTTCGAACCTGCGACCGTAGCGGTAGTGTGGTTCCAGACTGTTGCGCCTAAAACCGCTCGGCCATTCTGGCCGGCTGAGTTTAGATGATCGGAAGGTAATATACAAAGTAAGCTGTATTTCTTTACGAAAATAGCAAAAGAGTATAAACGAAAACAGAAGTGCAGGCATCAGTATACTAAATTCCTTTATCTTGGATGCGACACTATTTACATACCAAATATAGATGCAAGTAGAAAGCTACAAATTTTTCAATATCTATGTATGACAACCAAATGGCTTTGAAAAGGAGCGGGACAGATACACACCTTAAACTAAACAAGGTGGTCAAAAACAATATGAGAAGCTTGTAAAGATGTTGCAAGGTAGGTTGTGCTGAGAAATAACTGTAAGAAAAACATTCAACATGTTGTTGTTGTTGTTGTTGTGGTCTTCAGTCCTGAGACTGGTTTGATGCAGCTCTCCATGCTACTCTATCCTGTGCAAGCTTTTTCATCTCCCAGTACCTATTGCAACCTACATCCTTCTGAATCTTCTTAGTGTATTCATCTCTTGGTCTCCCTCTACGATTTTTACCCTCCACGCTGCCCTCCAATACTAAATTGGTGATCCCTTGATGCCTCAGAACATGTCCTACCAACCGATCCCTTCTTCTGGTCAAGTTGTGCCACAAACTTCTCTTCTCCCCAATCCTATTCAATACTTCCTCATTAGTTATGTGATCTACCCATCTAATCTTCAGCATTCTTCTGTAGCACCACATTTCGAAAGCTTCTATTCTCTTCTTGTCCAAACTATTTATCGTCCATGTTTCACTTCCATACATGGCTACACTCCATACAAATACTTTCAGAAATGACTTCCTGACACTTAAATCAATACTGGATGTTAACAAATTTCTCTTCTTCAGAAACGCTTTCCTTGCCATTGCCAGCCTACATTTTATATCCTCTCTACTTCGACCATCATCAGTTATTTTGCTCCCCAAATAGCAAAACTCCTTTACTACTTTAAGTGCCTCATTTCCTAATCTAATTCCCTCAGCATCACCCGACTTAATTAGACTACATTCCATTATTCTTGTTTTGCTTTTGTTGATGTTCATCTTATATCCTCCTTTCAAGACACTGTCCATTCCATTCAACTGCTCTTCCAAGTCCTTTGCTGTCTCTGACAGAATTACAATGTCATCGGCGAACCTCAAAGTTTTTATTTCTTCTCCATGAATTTTAATACCTACCCCGAATTTTTCTTTTGTTTCCTTTACTGCTTGCTCAATATACAGATTGAACAACATCGGGGAGAGGCTACAACCCTGTCTTACTCCCTTCCCAACCACTGCTTCCCTTTCATGTCCCTCGACTCTTATAACTGCCATCTGGTTTCTGTACAAATTGTAAATAGCCTTTCGCTCCCTGTATTTTACCCCTGCCACCTTCAGAATTTGAAAGAGAGTATTCCAGTCAACATTGTCAAAAGCTTTCTCTAAGTCTACAAATGCTAGAAACGTAGGTTTGCCTTTCCTTAATCTTTCTTCTAAGATAAGTCGTAAGGTCAGTATTGCCTCACGTGTTCCAGTGTTTCTACGGAATCCAAACTGATCTTCCCCGAGGTTGGCTTCTACTAGTTTTTCCATTCGTCTGTAAAGAATTCGTGTTAGTATTTTGCAGCTGTGGCTTATTAAACTGATTGTTCGGTAATTTTCACATCTGTCAACACCTGCTTTCTTTGGGATTGGAATTATTATATTCTTCTTGAAGTCTGAGGGTATTTCGCCTGTTTCATACATCTTGCTCACCAGATGGTAGAGTTTTGTCAGGACTGGCTCTCCCACGGCCGTCAGTAGTTCCAATGGAATATTGTCTACTCCGGGGGCCTTGTTTCGACTCAGGTCTTTCAGTGCTCTGTCAAACTCTTCACGCAGTATCGTATCTCCCATTTCATCTTCATCTACATCCTCTTCCATTTCCATAATATTGTCCTCAAGTACATCGCCCTTGTATAGACCCTCTATATACTCCTTCCACCTTTCTGCTTTCCCTTCTTTGCTTAGAACTGGGTTTCCATCTGAGCTCTTGATATTCATACAAGTCGTTCTCTTATCTCCAAAGGTCTCTTTAATTTTCCTGTAGGCGGTATCTATCTTACCCCTAGTGAGATAGGCCTCTACATCCTTACATTTGTCCTCTAGCCATCCCTGTTTAGCCATTTTGCACTTCCTGTCGATCTCGTTTCTGAGACGTTTGTATTCCTTTTTGCCTGTTTCACTTACTGCATTTTTATATTTTCTCCTTTCATCAATTAAATTCAATATTTCTTCTGTTACCCAAGGATTTCTACTAGCCCTTGTCTTTTTACCTACTTGATCCTCTGCTGCCTTCACTACTTCATCCCTCAAAGCTACCCATTCTTCTTCTACTGTATTTATTTCCCCTATTCCTGTCAATTGCTCCCTTATGCTCTCCCTGAATCTCTGTACAACCTCTGGTTCTTTCAGTTTATCCAGGTCCCATCTCCTTAAATTCCCACCTTTTTGCAGTTTCTTCAGTTTTAATCTACAGGTCATAACCAATAGATTGTGGTCAGAGTCCACATCTGCCCCTGGAAATGTCTTACAATTTAAAACCTGGTTCCTAAATCTCTGTCTTACCATTATATAATCTATCTGATACCTTTTAGTATCTCCAGGGTTCTTCCATGTATACAACCTTCTTTCATGATTCTTAAACCAAGTGTTAGTTATGATTATGTTGTGCTCTGTGCAAAATTCTACCAGGCGGCTTCCTCTTTCATTTCTGTCCCCCAATCCATATTCACCTACTATGTTTCCTTCTCTCCCTTTTCCTACACTCGAATTCCAGTCACCCATGACTATTAAATTTTCGTCTCCCTTCACAATCTGAATAATTTCTTTTATTTCATCATACATTTCTTCAATTTCTTCGTCATCTGCAGAGCTAGTTGGCATATAAACTTGTACTACTGTAGTAGGTGTGGGCTTCGTATCTATCTTGGCCACAATAATGCGTTCACTATGCTGTTTGTAGTAGCTTACCCGCATTCCTATTTTCCTATTCATTATTAAACCTACTCCTGCATTACCCCTATTTGATTTTGTGTTTATAACCCTGTAGTCACCTGACCAGAAGTCTTGTTCCTCCTGCCACCGAACTTCACTAATTCCCACTATATCTAACTTCAACCTATCCATTTCCCTTTTTAAATTTTCTAACCTACCTGCCCGATTAAGGGATCTGACATTCCACGCTCCGATCCGTAGAACGCCAGTTTTCTTTCTCCTGATAACGACATCCTCTTGAGTAGTCCCCGCCCGGAGATCCGAATGGGGGACTATTTTACCTCCGGAATATTTTACCCAAGAGGACGCCATCATCATGTAATCATACAGTAAAGCTGCATGCCCTCGGGAAAAATTACGGCTGTAGTTTCCCCTTGCTTTCAGCCGTTCGCAGTACCAGCACAGCAAGGCCGTTTTGGTTATTGTTACAAGGCCAGATCAGTCAATCATCCAGACTGTTGCCCTTGCAACTACTGAAAAGGCTGCTGCCCCTCTTCAGGAACCACACGTTTGTCTGGCCTCTCAACAGATACCCCTCCGTTGTGGTTGCACCTACGGTACGGCTATCTGTATCGCTGAGGCACGCAAGCCTCCCCACCATCGGCAAGGTCCATGGTTCATGGGGGGGTGAACATTCAACATGTTGCGCCATTTTCGAGTTAATTAGCATTGAAATTAGACAAGCAGGCCATTGCGCGCGCAAATTCAAGCGTCCTTCCAGACACAGTTCGTTGCTCTCATAGCACAGGGGTGCGAGACTGCTCGCGTTCGATCCTTACTACCGTCCGATGTCAACGTTTTGTATCGCTTTGTTGTTCTGTTTTAGGAAATCACCCTCTCTGGCAAGCCGCTTGAATTTGCGTGGATAACGACCAGATTAGCTAACTTCACTACTAACTCGGAAACGCGGCAACATATCACATTTTTTCTTAACAGTTGTTTCTCAGTACAACCTACTCTGCAACACATTTACAAGCTTTTCAGTCTGTTTCTGATTGCCCCTTGTACGTTCCTAATGTTGTTGTAGGGATCTGACTGTTGGCCGTAACAGATAAGGAGTGCTACGATGAGTTGTCTGAGAGCAGAGGATGCCCTCACATTATTTAATAGGTCAAATATAGCTAACAGAAAAGGGTAAACATATTTAATCTGATAGAATAATTAGTGAAATAAAAGAACAAATGGACAGAGTACGTAACGGAATGCCAGAAACCTGAAAACCAAAATCAGTGGTAAATTATGAATCAAAAAAGAAGATGCAACGATAGGCCAAGAAGAACATAGAATTGTAAGCTGAACGCGGATTGAAGAGTGATGCGATAGTAAAATCGGTGTTTCGGAAGAAACATCTCAACAGCAGGAACAAGCTATTCAAACAAGCCTTGAAAATCTAAATTTGGATAACCAGACTGGTATTTGAACCCTCTTATCCTGCATGCATTTCCAGTGTGCCAGCCATTGCACCACCTCACTCATTCTCCGTATGCAGTTCACAGGCTACTCCTGCAAATATGTGCAGTTAAAAGTCAGTGTTAGTTGAAATACAGGGTGGGAATCAATCTGCTGTTGTTTGCTGATGATGCTGTGGTGTACGGTAAGGCGGAGAAGTTGAGTGATTGTAGGAAGATACAAGACGATTTATTGTTAGAGAAAATTTCCAGTTGGTGTGATGAATGACAGCTAGCCCTAAATGTGTAATAATGTAAGTTAAGGCTGATGAGTAGGAGGAACAAACTTAAATACGAGGGTTGGAACTTAAATAGTGGCAACTATTTATTCACAACAGATTCAAAAGAGTTACATGTTTGCACCTGTTACTGTCCTTCAAAGTAGTCACCAGCGTAGTGTAGCGCCCGTTGCCAGCGATGTGGAAGGCGTAGTATACCGTTAGCAGAACCTGTTCTGTTGATGGTGCGAATGGAGCGGTCTACTGTTTGTCGAATCCTTCGAACAGCGAATGCCACGAAGTGGCTCCTTCATCTTCGGAATCAAATCCAAGGCACAAGGACTGAAGTCCGGGGAGTATGGTGGATGGTACAGTACTTCCCAGTCCCAACGACCGAACAGAGCAGCCACAGCTTGCGCTGAATGCGCCTACGTTTTGTAGTCCAAATGATGGGTAGGTTACCCAGACAGTGTTGCCGCATCTTTCGCAAAGCTGGTCGCAGGTGCTGCTCCAAAAACGGACAGTAATACTGTGCATTGACAGTCTGTCATGATCGAACGTAATGCGTTAGGATAACATCATGTCAATTTGCGGGGCGAACACGAAAGGAAATGACTAATAGTTGTACAGTATCTGTGTAGATGTGGATGTAGAAATCTAATATGTGATGACCAAATAAATCGCGGTTGTAAACTGAAGAAATAGTCCCTCTCCTATGGTGAAGGAACTATTCTGTTTTCTTATAACCGTAACTAAGTATATTGTCGCACATAAAAAAACTCAACACTGGCATTCTGGGAAATATTGGGAACAGCTATTCCACCTGTCTGCTTTGACCTACTTCGGCATCAAAATGACCGACGTAAACCACTCATCGTAATCCATTACTCGTAAAATACGCATCATAACAATAATTTTTGTTATTTTTATGACATCACATACGTTGGCTTGAACAGTTCAGAGATGGTGTAAAAATCTCTGCCATGGAAATGAGCGTTTGGCGTCATTGGCCGGGAGGCCCCTCGCGGGGCAGGTCCGGCCGCCATATCGCAGGTCTTATTACATTCGGCGCCACATTGGGCGACCTGCACGCCGGATGGGGATGAAATGATGATGAACACAACACAACACCCAGTCCCTGAGCGGAGAAAATCTCCGACCCAGCCGGGAATCGAACCCGGGCCCAGAGGACGGCAATCCGTCACGCTGACCACTCATCTCTGCCATTGATAATGACGATGGATTACACGACCCGAATTCGGTTCACGTCTATACAGACAGATTCCAACTAAAGGATGTCGATAACTCGTGATTTGCATGTCTCCTCTCGCATTTACGGGCTACCAAATTATTATACGTCGTCTATGAAGTCGAAGGACATACAAATTTACTGTCCCCATACAGAGTGCGAGGGCGGGGCGTGCTGGCTAGGAACAGCGGGCTTACGCAGTAGGAAGACTCAGACATGCGGCCCACAGGTGAAAGAAGCAAAGTCTCAGACAAAAATTGGATGGGCAAGTCGATACGTTCTCGACTTGGTAGTTAAAAACCGATTTTGTCTAAGTACCAAATGCACTTATTTATCGACGTAGTTCCCTTTTGGAACATCTGCGATTCATATAACTCCTTCACTGGGCTCGAAACGTTTCCCAGTCATAAGATTATTTACATGTGGGGATATATGGCAGTCAGAGAATGACAGATGTGGTGGAAAACGTTAATGTTCGGTGCTGTGACCACAAAAAATGTAGTAAGACAGGGAGACACATTACTCCAACTTCTCATTTACATAGCCTTGCATAAGGTTATAAGGATATGGGAATCAATACAACAGGGGCTATCCTGTACAAATCAGTTCAGGTACTGGTATATGCAGGTGATACTGATCTAATCGCGAAAAGAGAAGGGGAATCAAAGAAGCCTTTACAGGTCTTGAAAGAGCTGCGAGAAACTTACAAATAAATGAAGGGAAAACTAAGTACATGACTATAACTCCATCGATAAATATTGCCTCATATAAGTTTGATATCTTGCGTAGTTTCACTTGCCTTGAATCGAAAGGAAACCGTAAGAACAATGTCAACTCTGAAATCCGGAAATGACTACTGTCCGCCAACAAGTGCTATCATGACCTCAGAAAACATTTGAAATCTAAGCTGCTGTTCAGGAAAACTAAAGTGATGATGTATAAAGTTGTAATACGTCTGGTACTAACCCATGGTACTGAAACATGAATACTGACAAAAATTGATGAAAAGCTACTGGGCATATTTGAAAGAAAGATCTTAAGGCAAATTTTTGGGCCACTGGAAGAACAGGTGTCTGGAGGAGCAGATTCAGTTATGAATTATATAAGCTATATAATGAACCAGACATTGTCAGCTACGCTAAGATTAAAAGGCTGGAGTGGGTAAGACATGGGCCGAGAGCAAACGACAGAACGATTAAAGAAAATATACAGCGCAATGCTTGATTGAAACAGGAGAGTTGGAAGATCAAAGCTAAAGTGGGAGGAAGGTGTCACAGAGGACACAAGAAAATTGGAATTCAGAATTGGAGGAGCTCGGCACTAAACAGAAAAGAGTGCAATAATCTTTTAGAGAAGGCCAGAGTTCACTAAAAACTGTTACACCAATGATGATGATAATTAACGTTGATGTTCGTATTTGGCAATTATTTTTTAACGTTTGCAAGGTAATCTTTTGCATCCTCGAACGATAGCCATACACACAGATGCAAAGATTTCGCTTCTTCCGATGAAGTGTCACTGGCCGCTGCCCCCTGCACTGATTGCTGTTTCGTTCCTGGCGTGAAACGCTGAACCCAAGTCTCATCCTAAATCAGCTGTCTATTTTTAAAACACTCGGAACAATGTGAGAAATTCGCTGTCATATTACTTGTTCAAGAACAAACCAGACATCCAGCTACATCAAAACGTTCACATAGTGAATTCTTAAAAAGGAAAAAAGAGAAATAGATAACTTAGGATTCAATATCCAGTCAGCGAGGAAGTAATTGAAGACGGATCACAAGCTCTGACTGGGGAAGGAAATCGACACTATCCCTTACGAAGGAACACTCTGGGCATTCCCGTTGCTTAATTTAGTATGCTCACGTATATAAGTATATAAATATTTTCAAAATATAATTAACCCATGACGGCACATACAGCATTAATACTCAGAACATGTGGTACAAAAATCTTCAGCGCGAGGGAACTTGGAAAAACAGGATATATATATATATATATATGACGAGAAACCTCAACGACAGTGAAGGCGGCGATGAAGATCATCAGACCGGTGGAACTGGCGGAAGAGGCAGTCTTTTGTTTAAAAGTACAAGACTGTAGCGTTCGTTCCCAAAGTGGGTGGCTACAAAAGGCATCTTTTCCACGTGTTGGTAGCGTCCTCACTAATAATTCTAAGCTAAATGTTTAAACTTTTATCATGGAAAGGTTCAACTACGTTTCCCCAAACTAAACTTTAACCTAAGACATGATGGTAAATTTCAAAAGGAAAGCTACTCCAGGAAGTAACCAATCTTCCATGACGGTGCAACTAGGCCTTTGCATTCTGGAGAGAAATTTGAGTCACGTGGATATAGGATCTACGAAGGAAAACTAGCCATTAAAAATTCCCACAATACGAGTATATTAGGGACAGCATTTATGGTCAAACAGCAAATTACTGAATCAATAACTAATTTTAGCTGCCCATCAGAACGAATTTCATTTCTGACGTTCAAGTCAGGCAATAAACATTACACCATTATAAATTCACATGCACCTATCAACCAACAGAATAAATGTCGAAAAAGTGGAAGATTTTTGGGAAATGTTAGATTAAGAAACATCCAAATTACCTAAACAGCATATCAAAATTTTAGTGGGTGACTTTAATGCACAAGTTAGCAAAGAAATAAAATTTATATCAGTTTTTGGAGACCATCCAGCACATGAAAGAACCATAGGCTTTTGTAAACAATTTAACCTAAAACTAATGTCGATATTTTTCAGTAAACTTGCAAGAAACAAAAAACAACATGTGTATCACCTAATCCAAATCAAGTAGAATATCAATTAGACAATGTGGCAATAACGACTCGTAACTACAAGGAAATCTTGGATGCCAGAGTGAGGAAGGGCCTAAACATAGACTCAGACCATTATCTGAGTGAAATAAAGACCATGTTCGAACCGAAAAAACCTAAACCAAAACCAAAAAGATTTCTAAGAGTAAAAACTAAATTTATCACACAAAATCAGGACAAATTCCATTAAAAAAACAAGAGAAATGGATGCTTGGGAAGAAAGTAAAGCAACAATGACAGAGTCAGTTAAAGAAGGGGGACAACCATGAAGAATACAGATGGTGGAACGAGCTGTGAGATGAAGCAATTGACAGGTGACTAAAGGCATGGAAGAAAATGGAGCAGTAATAAACAATATGAATACTGGGAAGAGTTTAAAGAAGAAAGGAAAAAGACAGTAACAATCATCAGATCAGTGAAAAGCAAATGTGACAAAGACAGATTAGAAGAAATATATTCAGATTTTAAATAGAACAGCACTAGAGACTTCTATAAGACTTTCGAAGAAGTTTTAATAGGATTCCAGTCACCAAGATTACATTTTAAAGTTAAAAATCGAGAAATGGTTTTAAGCAATAAAGAGAACTGCAAAATTTTAGCTAAATGCTTTGAAAATCTATTAAATTGTGAAGAGCCTAATGACAGATCACAATTTCAAAAACCACAACATGAAAATCCACAATCGGAACTACCTGCAGTAGAAGAAATAGAAAAGATTATGAAAGCATTGAATAATAACAAAGCACCAGGAGGGGATGGGAGAGTAGCAGAAATGTTGAAACTAGGAGGCTTATCCGCATGGCAGAAAATTCACAAAGCAATTAAAGACATTTGGACAGAGTGAGGAAGGGCCTAAACATAGACTCAGACCATTATCTGAGTGAAATAAAGACCATGTTCGAACCGAAAAAACCTAAACCAAAACCAAAAAGATTTCTAAGAGTAAAAACTAAATTTATCACACAAAATCAGGACAAATTCCATTAAAAAAACAAGAGAAATGGATGCTTGGGAAGAAAGTAAAGCAACAATGATAGAGTCAGTTAAAGAAGGGGGACAACCATGAAGAATACAGATGGTGGAACGAGCTGTGAGATGAAGCAATTGACAGGTGACTAAAGGCATGGAAGAAAATGGAGCAGTAATAAACAATATGAATACTGGGAAGAGTTTAAAGAAGAAAGGAAAAAGACAGTAACAATCATCAGATCAGTGAAAAGCAAATGTGACAAAGACAGATTAGAAGAAATATATTCAGATTTTAAATAGAACAGCACTAGAGACTTCTATAAGACTTTCGAAGAAGTTTTAATAGGATTCCAGTCACCAAGATTACATTTTAAAGTTAAAAATCGAGAAATGGTTTTAAGCAATAAAGAGAACTGCAAAATTTTAGCTAAATGCTTTGAAAATCTATTAAATTGTGAAGAGCCTAATGACAGATCACAATTTCAAAAACTACAACATGAAAATCCACAATCGGAACTACCTGCAGTAGAAGAAATAGAAAAGATTATGAAAGCATTGAATAATAACAAAGCACCAGGAGGGGATGGGAGAGTAGCAGAAATGTTGAAACTAGGAGGCTTATCCGCATGGCAGAAAATTCACAAAGCAATTAAAGACATTTGGACAAAAGGAATCATACCGAATGGCTAGAAACAAACATTGATCCAACCTCTCCATAAAAAAGGAGATAAACAGACTTCAACATCTACAGTGGTATATCCTTGTTACCAGTAACATACAAAATACGGTCTAAAGCACGTTTAAATAGAATAGAGCAACAAGCAGGATCTAATTAGGAGACTATCAAGCAGGATTTGGAAAAAGTAGATCATGTGCAGAACAGACTCTCAATTTAAAAACAATTGTGAGAGTGAGAGCAACAAGCAGGATCTAATTAGGAGACTATCAAGCAGGATTTGGAAAAAGTAGATCATGTGCAGAACAGACTCTCAATTTAAAAACAATTGTGAGAGTGAGAGCTATACAATTCAAGAAGACCTGCGACTCAGTTGACAGACAAACACTATTCCGGATACTTTATGAATCAGGGATAGACGAAAACTCCAGAAGACTTGTTGAGTAAACGCTCACAGATAAAACATCAAGGATTAACTTTCAAAGAGAAATTTCTGAACCATTCAAAATCAGAACAGGAGTTCGACAAGGAGATGGACTGTCCCTAGTTCTCTTTAACTTGGTTTTAGATAAAACAGTAAAAACACGGGAAAGCGCGGGGAAGCACATTAAAAAACAGAGGCACAAAGGGCATAAGCATGGGCCAAGGAAAGAATAAATTTGAAGTGAAATGTTTATCCTTTGCAGATGATATGGCATTGATAACTGAAAACCGAACAGATGCAACAGTTATGCTTGATCTGTTACACGAGATTGCTGAAAAGACAGGGCTAAAAATATCCTATAAAAAAAACCGAGTGTACAGAACACAAACATAATACAGAAAAGTTTATGAATACAAAGTATGGAAAAATTGAAAGAGTTGATACATTCAAATATCTTGGGGAGCGGATCCAAGCCAACGGACTGGAGAACACAACAAACAAACAAAGAGTAAAAAAGTTAGAATTTGCCTATAAATTAATACAAAACTACTACAATAAGAAACCAATATCCATACAGGCGAAGATTAGACATTATAATTCAGTTATTAGGACACAAGCAACATACGAATCAGAGGGCCTAACATTGAATAAGAAAGACGAATTAAGAGAACTAGAAAAAAAAGAGAGAAAAATACTAAGAAAAATCCTAGGTCCTGAGAAGAACAATGAAAATAGGTGGATTAAAAGGAGAAATGAAGAATTTATACAAAAATACAGAAAAGATCACAGACACAATGAGGAAGAGACGGCTAAAATTTTATGGGCATTTAAAAAGAATGGAAAAAACATGAATTACAAAGCAAATTTTTAATTACATTAGTAAGCTGAAAAAAACTGTAGGATGGATAGAAGTAGTAAAGAAAGATACCAACAAAACAGGTGTTACAAAAGAAATAATACGTGACAGGAATCACTTCAGGCTACTGACAGAAAACAAGCTGTGAAGAGGATGAGTCAAAACTTCGACTTAAGGGATGAGCAAAGACGAGCAGTTGGAGAGAAAATGGAGAAGTACTGGGAAGAAAGGAAGAAAAAGAAACACCATAAGTCTTAAGTTGTATGCGGTCCATAGCTGGCCAAATTCATAAGTAAAAAAAAAAAAAAAAAAAAAAAAAAAAGGACGAGAAACATTGAGAGACTTTGCAGACAAGAAAGATTTTTTGCAATTTTCCATTGCTAATCTCGCAAATCAAACTAAGAACACAAGTAAACCTCAGTCGTACGATACCTGTAAATGGTTGACAGATTCGTATTCGAAATGTTTTCATCCCCTACACAACCAGTCAGCATCTTAACAAAATACAGTGCCCACACAGCGAACCAGAAAAGTACATGACCAGATTACACACCTCCATACGACTCCCTATGCTGCAGTGATTCAGAAATGCTGGCCACAGAATGTGAATTTCGCTCTATTGCCCAACTAGTGCTCAGAAGGTCTTTCTGACAAAGCTTACTTGTATCACAAAGACAATAACGCTTGTAGAAAGCTGGGTAGAGTCTCGTGTCTATGCAGTCAGATGTGAGATGATTTCAGTATTATAAGTTGTGAGGACAATGACCCACTTTCAGGCTGATACGGAATTTGTAATCGTAACCATTATTACCGTGTGAGCCGTCCATCTGCTGGTATCGATAGAGATTCAATCACATCTTTGTCGTTGTTTCCTAGCAACGAGTGTTATAGTGCTTCGCTAGAGGGCGCTCCTTCTCTCCTCTGTCCAATTTAGGAATGCTGTGTGGCAGTCTTACTCTCAGTGTGTTGCTTGTTGAGTACTATGGACTCTTCGGGTTGCAGCTGACCAGCAGATACGCCAGTACGCTGAGTTACTGCGTGCGCCATTCTTGTGTCACTTCCTCATTGGAGAATATGCACTAGGTGTACTGCACTCCGAAGAGAACTGCTGTACCCGCAATTATCGTGCTACTGACAGATCGTAGCCAGCTGCACATAAGGAACTGTGGCTGACTTTATTAACTGCACCGCTTTCCGCTGTTCTGTATTCCACCGCCAGTGACGTGTGTTTGTATAAGATGAAACATAGCTAAAGTTATTTCAGTTTCCTAGCTTCATTGCCGTCTTTAGTGTCGTGGAAGTGCGCTCTAACTTTAGTTGCGCTTGCACTATAATCGTGAAGTTGCAGGTCACTGCCATTGTGTTTGATATATGCATAACCACTCTAAGTTATGTATTACTTTAATCATATTTGCTATTGACCTTAATTATTCCCTGTTCGTGATTTTTAGATATTAAAAGTTCTTAGATTTAATATTATCACATTTTCGTAATTATTTATCCACAAATTTTGGGGTTTACATGCACTTTCTGTAATCTGAAGTTGTCTACTTTCATTTGTTGATTATTGTGCGTTTCATTGTTTCAAGTTTCATGAATATTTTTTGTTGTAGTTACCGTTTACGGCCAGTTTACTATGTGAAACTGTTTTGCCAGACGGAGTACACATCAGGTCTTCGTGAGAGAGGCCGGCTCCTAACTGTATGTTGTCAGCATTAACACACGTTACGACAGCTTCTGTTAGTGGCGGTGTGGCACGTAACTAATCTCTTGTATTTATTGTATCTGCATCTGCTGATTTTATCGCTTTGGTGCATTACTGGCTTCAAAAATAAAAGTAATTGCATCTTTGGGCTACATGTTTTCGTGGCCTGGCAGCTTCCACTCCCAAACCCTCGCTCTCAACCATCCACTGAGAACTAACATGTCAACAGTGTACATCGCTAATGCTCAGCAAGAAACAAGCTTCACACGGTAGCTCTGGGTGAGTTTGGAGGGACTGCAACCGCCCTCCCCCCTTTTTCACTCTACACACCTGTGACCCCACCTTTCCCATCGCAACGGTATTCCTTCATAGCAGGTCACGTATTGGGCGAAGTTGCTTCTGCCTCCAGGACAAATTCTATGACTAGCACATGTACTCGTTACCAGATGATCATGTGAGAAGAAAAGTGTAAAATTTCGTTTCTGAAATTTCGTGTCGGAATGGTCATAAACGATGTATTATAAGTGAAATCGAGATTCTGTCTGATTCAGTGACTTGTGTAAGAGCTACAATTGGTTAACCCGCTAATGTTAATATACCATGATTATTTCTGTGGTAGGATTGTTTACGTGATTTTCTTCGTGACTGCTTTTATTTACATTGCAATAAACCGCGTAATTTTAAGTAGAAATTATTACAGAGTTCACAAAACACTCCATAGGCGGGGAAACCACAGCTAAAGTAATGCATGATTGAACTGGAACTTTCATACCGTAATATTACGCAAGATGTTATTAGCAAATTAGAATTAAAATGAATGAAAATCCATATGACCACATTAGCTGTTTATTGCAGTCCTTACAAAGACCCCCGATGAGGTTCGCAACTTGGAGGTGCATCTTCGTATAATAAAAATCAAATATGAATATTTTTTGAAAAACTGAAAAAAATTCACTACAAATGCTATTCCGCCTAGATTTTGTTAAACGCCGTCGTATTAAATAAACTTCAAAAAACTTCCTAAGAAATGCAGTATTATATGGTGCTGGTGATCGTCAATTTCCATATTCACTACTTACAACTAATCACTTCTTGCCTATTGAGAATTACCATGTTCGAATGTGCAGCTATAAACGAAAATGTGTGACCCCTACCGGTCAAGTTGGCCGCCCAGTGAGATCATAGGTATTTTCTTCGTCCGCTAAAAAAACTTATTTAAAAGGAAACAGTGTCAAATTTAAATTTTCTTTGTTTCGTATACTTGCCGTAGTGCCCGTTCTTGCCACACAACTGAATATTAGCGCCCCACCAGAGCCTTTTCTTGAAAAAATAATCGCGACATAACCCGAAATTTTGCGTGACATGTAACACAAAAAATTCTATTCAAGTTTTCTTGATAGTGAAAAATTCGATTACTGTCGCAATAAAAGTGTAATTAAACGTTTCTAAATCGTATTTAACCTAACACATTTCGTACTGCTTACTAGTTAGATAGACGCGATGTAGGACTAAATTTTCCGAGTTATAAACGTTTAAAACCGTGACCAAACAAGCTTGATAACGTAAATTCTCTAAAATAAAAGTAATTACAAATTCATTCTTCTGTCATTGTATCTCTAAATCAGAACAAAAACTACAACAACTGCACATAAGACCTTTGTGTCGTTTTTTGGTTACACACAGCCAATCTCGCGTCCTTGACAGGTTTAAAACATTCTTTAAACTTAATTATTCTGTCGAAACTGAGCATGAGTGAGAATTGTGGAAGCTGTTATAGGGTAGTGAGTAGAGGGATTTGTTGCCAATCTTGTAGGAAATATTTTCGCTGGGGGTATGCAGTGGGGAGAATGCTGCGAGAACAGAAGAGGCTCTCTCCTGGAACTGTAGAGTATGCAGTAGGAACATTTTGATTACGGAATAGGAAAGGAAAATATGTGCCCTTCAGGCACAGTTGGAGGAAGCGAGGAAGAAACTGATGAGGATCAAGGGAGATAGAGGGGAGGAAGGTGGTTGGGAACTGGCAGTTCGTAGGAGGATAGGAAGAAAGAGAACGCGATCTCACAATTTTATCAACACCAAAAACAGATATCTACCACTGCCAGAGTGAAGTGGAGAAGAGCCTCAGGTAGAACGAGGAGCAGAAAATGTACAGCACACTTCAACCGAGGCCAAGAAGCCTAGGAATGTACAAAGCGTTAAGAAGAAGCAAGTGCTGCTGCTAGGTAGTAGCCATAGGCGAGGTATAGGCCTTCAGTTACAGGAAACTTTAGGGGCAGCATACCTGTCCACCAGTATCTTCAAGCCAAATGCAGGGCTAACTCATGTGATAGACGACTTACGGTCCTTAGGTAAGGACTTTACAAAAGACGACCATTTAGTGATAGTGGGTGGGGCGGAAACAGTTCGGACAGGGATGGGGCATAAGACATAGGTGGTGACCTGGACAAGATAGCTTCCCTGATTCATGGCACCAATGTACACTTTGTTGAGATGTTCTGGCTTCCTGATTGACCACACCTAGACAGAGCTGTGAGGCGAATCGATGAGGGGTTAGGAATAACTCTGAGGACAGCCAACTTTGCTCATGTTTCTCTGGTACCCGTTGGGACTATCCACAGATGGGGTTTTACTAGGCATGGCCTACACCTAAACAGGACTAGGATGGGAAGATTGGTACAGATGATTCATGAAAGTGTAGGGGTGGATCTCGGGCCACACATGGTCAAATACCTGTTGTCATGGGTAGAAAAAGTAGGTCTTTTTTAGGAAAATCCAGACAACAGGTTCTCCTGAACAGAGAGTACCTCCAGCATTTAAAAAAATACTGAAACAAGACAGACTTTAACACTTCAAATATCACACATACCTGATGTCACGAAGAAAAACAAACCATTGGAAAGAGTAACTTGAGACATTTCACAGACTTAACAATTCTCCATCAAAACATGCAATCGATAAAAAATAAAATACGACTGTTAGAAGTTGAGCTCTGATCTTCGAACTGCACAGTAGTTTTTGTTACTGAGCAATGGTGTAGACACACGGAAATCCAACATGTAGTATTTTCATTCTATGAAAGGGCAAACTCTTACTGCAGGACTGCTTCAAGGGGTGAAGCATTATATATCAAAAAAAGGAACACATTTCAAATCAAGACATGACCTCAGTACAATAAGTAAAATCAAATACTTTGGAATATCAGCTATTGAACTAACAGGGCTTCATATCACCAGGAAATTAATCATTTTGTGTGTGTATAGATCTCCCAGTGGTAGTGTGGGCACTTTTTTCAATAAATTAACAGAAGTTCGAGATAAAGTATCAAGTACAAAGGTCAACATAATTTTTTGTGGAGACATTAACATCAATACTCATATCATAAATGAATCCAGCAGCACCCTCATAAACATCCCTCAAAGTTTTGACATGTCGCTATTGGTCAATAGTGCAACAAGGGTTATTACAATGACTGAATGAGTAATTGACCATGTGGCCATAAATTTGGACAAGGAAAAATGTGATGTAGCTGTTAAAGATTTCGGGCTATTAGTCCATCTCTATCAAATAACAGTAAAATCAGGCATCGAATCATTTCCTAAATTACAAGCCTACAAATGACATCTATCAGAAATCAAAATAAAAGATTTTCCAAAAGAACTGGCAAAACGCAGCTGGGATTAAGTATATAAGGAAACCAATGAGAACATGATATTCTCTAAATTCTCCACATTATTTAAATTGAACTTTGAAAAGGCATTTTCAAAAGTATTTATGACTGTACCAACATCTCACAAAAACAGATAGTCAACAACAGGTATTAGGAGGTCCTCCCAAACACTTAAATACCTCAGTTCCATGAAAAGAGTCGCAATGATCCAGAATTCTTAAGTTTCTATCATAGATACAAAAAGATTTATAAGAAGGTGCTGATTGTTGCAAAAATGTCATTTAATAAAAAAATATATATAATGGCTCTGAGCACCATGGGAATTAAGATCTGAGGTCATCAGTCCCATAGAACGTAGAACTACTTAAACCTAACTAACCTAACGACATCACTCACATCCATGCCCGAGGCAGGATTCGAACCTGCGACCGTAGCGGTCGCGCGGTTCCAGACTGAAGAGCATAGAACCGCTCTGCCACAACGGCCGGCTCAATATACAATGCACAAAATAAAAGCAAGGCAGTCTGGGATGTTATAAAACAGGAAACGGGGAGAGGTAAACAATCGCAGAATAACATACTGCTAAGGGAGGGAGATAAGGTAATAAATGATCCACAACACTTAGCAAATTATGTAAATGAGCATTTTTCAGGTATTGCAGAGAAGTTACAAAAGAAATCCCCCAAAAGAAATATAATTCCCGTAAATAATATTGCACTAAATACAATGATGTTACTTCCAGCCACAGAGAATGAAGTCAATAAAACTGTTCAGAAACTAAAAACTAAAAGTCAGTAGGCTTAGATGAAGTAACAATGTGTGTACTGAAACAAAGCGGGTTTATACAATCGCCCTTAGCAAATATAATAAATGAATCCTTCACATCAGGGACATTTCCAGAGCAGTTAAAACACGCAAGAGTTGTACCTCTGCTTAAGAAAGGTAATGCAGAAGACATAGAAAATTACTGGCCTATTTCCCTGCTGTCACCATTCTCAAAAATAATAGAAGAAATTATGAGAGACAGATCTATGAATTACCTGAATAGATACAATCTTCTAGGCGAATCACAGTTTGGTTTCCGAAGTGGCAAAAACACAGAGTCAGCTGTAGTAGAACTCACAAAAGTTGTACTGAATACTCTTGATCAAGATGAGTGTGTCACAGGCATATTTTTGGATCTTTCTAAGGCCTTTGATACAGTTGACCACAAGATTCTATTAAAAAAATTAGAAGCATTAGGAATAAGAGGGGCAGCTAATGACTGGCTTCCATCATACCTAGCCAATAGGGTACAAAGAGTCGAGATAATACATATTTCAAATAGATCTAACCATTTAGTAAAACACTTATCAGAGCCAACATACATATAGGGGTTCGACAAGGTAGCATATTAGGACCAATACCATTCCTGATATACCTCGATGACTTTCCCACTAGTGTTACTCAAGGTGAAAAAATTCTGTTCGCAGATGACAGCCATATTTTATTTAGGACGCACACCATCGGTTTTTGCGAATATACTAGTTTGATGACAACTACTACTAGTAGTAGTGGTAGTAGCTTTATTCATCTGTAGATCTCTTTTTACATGGATACAGGACATGTCAAAGTACTTACAGGTTTAGACCAATTTAAAATAAGCTAATTCGTATACACATTTACAGACACACAGTTAGAGACAATCATTAGATTTACTCCTCGTATACAACATGTTTTTACAAATAATTATTAAATAATGTAATGCCACACTCTTTCACTCATACCTCACTACCATTCACTGCACACACTATACAAACATCGCTTCGTTACACTACACACAGAAACACACACATACATACATACACACACCCACCCACACACACACACACACACGCACACACACACACACACAGATGGTCTTTGGGCCATTTTCTGTACCGCAACTTCCCATTTACTATCCTGAAAAACTGAGTCAGCATTCCTCTATAATAAGTGAGATGTTGAGTTCAGAAGGAGGAAAAGGTGTTAGTACTGTGCTATGCATAGTTTGGAGGTAAGCACTTCTAGAAAAGGAAAAAAGAAGGAAAAAACATAGTGTGAAGGTGTTATGTGGAATGTTGGATGTTTTATAATCATTATTATTATTTAAGTGTATAACATTTTTTTCACCAAACCCCTACCATTTTTTATCTAAATAATCCTTCAACATATAAGATCTATTGCATAACAGGTACTTTTCAGCTGCCTTTTTAAATGAGTGTATTTTTGCAATTTCTTTAATCTCTTTTGGTAATTCATCGTACAATTTTATTCCTAGGAAATGCTGTTTTGAGTTTTACGTTTATTTTTCTTGGTAAATGTAAGATTAGTCTAGCTCTTGTTCATGGTCATAGACAGAGCTGTTTGTGCAGTAATTACCAATGTTATTTTTGATATGTACAACTGACTGGTAAATGTATTCACATGGAGCAGTTAAAATCCCCAGTGTTTTGAACAGATCTTTACAATGAGCTCGACTACTATTTTTGTTTATTATTCTTAAAGCTATTTTCTGGAGTTTGAGTATTGTGTTCATATTTTGTGAATTTGTTCCCAAAAAAGAATGCCATAGCTAAGAACTGAGTGCACATACGAATAGCATGTAACTAAGAGACACTGCATGTTACACACAGATGATAGGATCCTAAACACATAACATGCTGAAGACATTCTGTTTGCAAGTACCTTTGTGTGTTCACACCACTTCAACTGAGATTCAATATTCTTTCCCAGAAATTTTGGATTTGTTACACAGTCTATAGAGGTACCATCTACATTTAATTTAACATTGTCATTTTTCCTCTTCAAACTGAAATCCATGGCATTGGTTTTCTTTATGTTCAATGTCACTTTATTGCTTATTGACCAGTCATAAACTTCCTTGAGAGTTTCATTTGCTTTCTCGGCAAGGAGTTCTCTTGTTTTCTCAGTGACTAAAATATGGCTGTCATCTGCGAAAACGTGGGTGTGGAAGTTCCTATAATGAAAGATTGCGGTTGGTCAAGAGCCAGGAGTAATTTATTGCAGTACTTAGAATAATTACTCAAATGAACCGCATATGTAGGGGTCTGTAGCTATAGGGTAAGGAAGAAAATTTAACTCAGCAATAAGCGGGAGAAGTGCCCATTATAATTCACACAGACGCGCATATCGTAATGTGAACAGTAATTCGCACACAAAATTCAATTATGACCTTCGTCGGCTGGATCAGAGCAGCCCACCAAGAATCTACTGAATCCCTATAGCAAAAACAGACCGTGGGTAGCGTGAATAAACGTCTAGAAGTGAACCTAACGTAGGCACAAAGTTCTGTTGGAAGAACAAGTTGTTATTGGTTTTGCGAGAGCTCACTGTAAGTTTAGCAACATCTAAAAAGAATAGCATTTGTGGTGATTGTTTTTAGGTCTTTTTAAATCACGTATGATTTTTTATTATATAGTTGTATCACTTTTATACAGAAATGAGACTGAGGTTTCACCTTTAAGATACGAAATCGGTGGTGGATCTTTAAAAGAACTACTATCAACAGCTAACGCGGTCGTCGAACTGTCATTCATTTTAGTGTTAATTTGCTAGTAACACCTTGCATATTATTGTCATACGAAAGTTCCCGTTCCACCGATTGTGCTATAAAGTTATGCGACACAAATCAAGTTGATGACTGTCACGTGACCAAATAAAAACATTTTTTACTTAGCAAGCTGCTCGTTGCAACCACACACTCTGCTAAAATTACATTCTGATGAGGGTAATGAATAAAAACATTTTGTAGCTCTATCTTAAGTGAGGAGTAAACAATTCCAGTTGCCACTCATCAGAGTAGACAGCGCGTTGAGAGGGCAATCCGTATGTCTCCACTTCTGATATCCACAATAGCCTACTTCACCTGTCGGAGATATGGTAACCCGTTAATTATATTTTAGCAGATGTAGTTCCTCATATTACAACTGTGGCTGGACAGAGTACCAGTAAATGAACTGCTGTAACTGAAATAAATGAAACAGCTGTATAGCATTTCGTAATAACAAGTGTATCTGGCAGCTCATTTACATTTGGGGAAGAGAAGCAATATGGAAACGGTTCAACACGTTAGCAGAAATAAACAGTTACGTCCCGCATTCTGATTGAATTGACAAATCGATGGTGACCCAAACAGGTCGAAGAGATATTTGTTCATTGTCAATATATTCGTCATAATACTCAGAGGCACGGAAGTACTCCGGTTTTATAGAGTGAAAATATTAGCATTAACGTCATTAATAGCTTTGCTTTTTCCGTATAGGCTTGCGGTACCAAGCAACGTCTTGGGGAGTTTCCTTCAATTGTAAGGCAAGTCCCGGAACTGTGAATCCCCCCATATTTATTCCTAATTGATGACCTCTCTGCTCCACTAACTGCGCGCTTCATATTTGGCTGAAAAGAATTGACACACTAAAATGGGCGGGATATCAAAGTCCACTTTTCCACTTGAGTAGAGAATGAAAAAAAAATCGGCAAATTTCGGTATTTATTCGCAGGTGAAGGGTTCACTGTAGTCATGTATTTGCTTAATGTGAGAAGTCTGTTAAATACGTAGCGGAAATTTCATAATTTCGCTTTTGTGTATATCCGATCGCGCGATTTTCTTGTTGTGTTTGTAAACATGTCTTTAAAGTATCTGTACAAAGCTTTCCATATCGGATATTAAGTCTGTTGTTAGTTATTTAAAAGGTTGTGTGAGTTTCTGTAGTATCGGTGGTTATTTATTTCATACATGTGTATCGGAAATAGTGTTCAATTTTTCTATGAGAACGAAATAGAGTGCATCAAAGTTCTACATACGTGAAATACTGGTTTTGTGGAGACTTCTATGAGTAAAACAAGGATATAGGAGTGGTATTGCCGTTTCGAAGGAGGCTGTGAAGATGCTGAAAACAACAAGGCGCGCTACACGCCCCAGCTCGCCATCAACCGATGAAGTCGTGGAGAAAGTGAAAGAATTGTTTATGAACGATCACTGAATCACAATCACAGAAATCCTTCAATGTTTCGGGTATGAAACATGTAATCTCAGAATTTGTTTCAAAATTGTTGGATTTCATACACGGCAAGCAGTGTAAGTCGCTCAGGAATCGCTAGATGAACTCAATAACGATACAGCTGTCTCGTAATAGGTGCTGAATCATATAATAACGGATATGGTGTGGAAAAAAAAACGTTCAGTCGTCGCAGTGTAAGCTTTACGGATCGCTAAGACCAAACTGAGCTCTGCAAGTGCAGTCGAATGTGAGAGTTATGCTTACTGTTTTCCTCGATTTCAATGGCGTTACGTACTATTATGAGCTACGAGTTCTTGACACAGGGTCGGACGAACAGTAAGTAGTATTACTTACATGTTCAACACCGTCTGCATGAAACAGCCAGAAAAAAAACGGATTCATCGCGAAGTCAGTTCTTGGCTTTTGCACCACGATAATACACCTGCTCACGATTCATTGCTTGTTCGTGAGTTTTTGACCAAAAAATATTATAATGATGCCTCAACTTCCATATTCGCCAGATATGGCACTCTGTGACTTTATTCTGTCCTCCCTAAAAATAAGAAGTAACATAAAACGTCTACGTTTTAGGAGCATTACTGAGATTAAATGCGCATCACTGAGAGACTAAAAACGGCCCCAAAGTTCGATCTCCAGAAATGTTTCGCTGTCTAGAAAAAGCACTGCCATAAGTGTAAAATATCTTGCAACCGAAGGACTTTCACTAACAAGGAGAGGTTGACTGGGGCAGACACATAGAGGTTAACAGAGTAGACGTTATAAACAATAAAAATAAATGTTTTATAGATCCACAGATTTTATAAAATTATAATAAACATTTTAAATAAATAATTTGGATAATATGACGAACAAACGTTTGTTTATAGATTCTAAGAAAAAAGATTACGACGAAAACCGTTCACACCAAGATCCCTGTCCTGTAATTTCCAAACATAGCAACAGGAGAAGTCCAAGAGTAACGCCATATGGTATTGTTTAAACTTTCACTCGCTCACCAAAGGCCCCCCAAATTCGACCTTGTAATCTGGACCAGATCAAAGAGTTGCTTAAGAAGGCCTGCTAGGCGGCTGCCACAGAAATACACTCTGAGACGAAAAAGCCGACGCACCTCGAAAGAATTATCCGAATGGAACGGAAATCGGTAGATGTGACTTTCATGTACAGACAGACAAATGATTACGAATTTCAGAATAATTGGATGTTTTCTGCAAGAGAAAGACCTTCGCAAATTGAGCAAGTCAATAACGCATTCGTCCACCTCTGTCCCTTATGCAAGCAGTTATTCGCTTGACATTGATTGACAGAATTGTTGGATGTCCTCCTGAGGGATTTCGTGGCAACTTCTGTCCAACTGACACATTAGATCGACAAACTCGGGAGCTGGTTACTCGAAACAGTTTCAAGTGGTGAGATATCCGGCGACCTTGCTGGCCCAGATAGGGTTTGGCAACGTCGAACACAAGCAATAGAAATTCTTTCCATGTGTGGGCGGACGTTATCTTGCTGGAATGGAAGTCCAGGATGGTTTGCCATGAAGGTCAACAACACATGGCATAGAATATGGTCGACGTACTGCTATGCTGTTAAGGATGCCATAGATGAGAAGCAAAGGGGTCCCGCCACAAAAAAAATGGCACCTCAAACGTTCGCTTCTGGCTGTCACACCGTATGACAGTTAGGTTGATATCCCACCACTGTTCAAGTTGTCTTCAGACATGTCATCAGCCTGTGATCTCACTGACTGAAGTAGAATTGTATTCAGCGATAAGCCCTACTTTGAACTGTACCACAAGGACCAGCGAACATGTGTCTGGAGACTGCGGTGGGATACCAACATACCAATAGCGAATTAGGTTTTCTGGGGCAGTTGAGATGAACGCTGGGATCGTCCTGCTGAAAATTTTAAGGTGCCAGGCAAATAACACACTCGCCATTGAATTCCTGAAACAATTCTGGTAAAATTGGTATGTCGCACGACATAGTTATGTGAAAACATACGAAATTTATTGATAGGCAAAATGAAAAAACAAGATAATATTTTGTGGGTATAAACCATTAACACTCACACTGGGAATTGCATGCAAGTAATTTTACAGACCTGAGCTATGAGGCGCAGTTCTAAGAAAAGGAGAATTTTACGATGGCAATGCCTGTCCCTTGATCGGCCGAAACCTTCAAAGTGGGACATCCAGCGGACACAATGCAACACTGTAGCCACTGCACAGGCTGCTGGCAAAAGTCGCCCTTGTCCCTGGAAGACACCCAATAAATCTAAATTTTTACAATGACCCTTCAGAAAGCCTTTCTGCAGGAATATGGCTGGAGGTGGCACATAGGCTTCTGGAAAAAAAAACACTCAAAACATTGGTGACTCACTGTAGCCACCTGTTCTAAAACCCACATGGAGAACAGCTGTTTGTCTCAGTATTACATATCATAAGTTAAACTCTACCCTACACATATACATACATACATACATAGATCATGTATACGCCATTTTGTAATGATGTGGAATGTGTCACTTTAATATAAGTTCTCTTTGTTCAAAATAATTAATTAATTTGTTTATGGTTACTATTTCATATCGAAAAATTCATCTATTAAGTAGAAGGAGTTGTCATTCAGAAATTTTTTAAATTTGCTTTTAAATGTTAGTTGGCTATCTGTCAGACTTTTGATGCTATTTGACAAATGAACAAATATTTTTGTGGCAGCATAATTCGTCCCTTTCTGTGACAAATTGAGATTTAATCCGGAATAGTGAAGATAATTCTTTATTCTAGTCTTGCAGCTATGCACTTCGCTGTTATTTTTGAATTGGGATGGCTTATTAATGATAAATTCCGTAAGTGAATATGTGTATTGCGCAGGTACTGTGATTATCTCAAGTTCCTTAAATAAATGTCTGCAAGGTGATCCTGGGTGGGCTCCAGTCATTATTCTGATTACACATTTTTGTGCAATGGCTACTTTCTCTCTTAATGACGAATTGCCCAAAAATATGACGCCATATGAAAGTTGTTGTTGTTGTGGTCTTCAGTCCTGAGACTGGTTTGATGCAGCTCTCCATGCTACTCTATCCTGTGCAAGCTTCTTCATCTCCCAGTACCTACTCCAACCTACATCCTTCTGAATTTATTTAGTGTATTCATCTCGTGGTCTCCCTCTAAGATTTTTACCACCCTCGCTGCCCTCCAATAATATATTGGTGATCCCTTGATGCCTCAGAACATATCCTACCAACCGATCCCTTCTTCTGCTCAAGTTGTGCCACAAACTTCTCTTCTCCCCAATCCTATTCAATACTTCCTCATTAGTTATGTGATCTACCCATCTAATCTTCAGCATTCTTCTGTAGCACCACATTTCGAAAGCTTCTATTCTCTTTTTGTCCAAACTATTTACCATCCATGTTTCACTTCCATACATGGCTACACTCCATACAAATACTTTCAGAAATGACTTCCTGACACTTAAATCTATGCTCGATGTTAACAAATTCCTCTTCTTCAGAAACGCTTTCCTTGCCATTGCCAGTCTACATTTTATATCCTCTCTACTTCGACCATCATCAGTTATTTTGCTCCCCAAATAGCAAAACTCCTTTACTACTTTAAGTGTCTCATTTCCTAATCTAATACCCTCAACATCACCCGACTTAAATCGACTACATTCCATTATCCTCGTTTTGCTTTTGTTGATGTTCATCTTATATCCTCCCTTCAAGACACAATCCGTTCCATTCAACTGCTCTTCCAAGTCCTTTGCTGTCTCTGACAGAATTACAATGTCATCGGCGAACCTCAAAGTTTTTATTTCTTCTCCATGGATTTTAATACCTACTCCGAATTTTTCTTTTGTTTCCTTTACTGCTTGTTCAATATACAGATTGAATAACATCGGGGATAGGCTACAACCCTGTCTTACTCCCTTCCCAACCACTGCTTCCCTTTCATGTCCCTCGACTCTTATAACTGCCACCTGTTTTCTGTACAAATTGTAAATAGCCTTTCGCTCCCTGTATTTTACCCCTGCCACCTTTAGAATTTGAAAGAGAGTATTCCAGTCAAGATTGTCAAAAGCTTTCTCTAAGTCTACAAATGCTAGAAACGTAGGTTTGCCTTTCCTTAATCTTTCTTCTAAGATAAGTCGTAAGGTCCGTATTGCCTCACGTGTTCCAGTATTTCTACGGAATCCAAACTGATCTTCCCCGAGGTCGGCTTCTACTAGTTTTTCCATTCGTCTGTAAAGAATTCGTGTTAGTATTTTGCAGCTGTGGCATATTAAACTGATTGTTCGGTAATTTTCACATCATATGAAAGTAGTGAATGAAAATAGGCATAATAGGCTAATTTGCTGATATGTTTATCAGCAAAATTTGCAATAACCCTAATAACATAAGTCTCTGAACCTCTTTCAGCAGATCATCGATGTGTTTCCTCCAATTCAATTTCTCATCAATGCAAAAACCCATAAAATTTTGAATATTCTGCCTCAGCAACAGACTTCTGCTCATAGTTCATATTTATCAATTGTGTTATGCCATTCACTGTACAGAATTGTATAAACTATGTTTTCTCAAAATTTAGTAAGAGACCATTTGCCAAGAACCACTTAATAAATTTCTGAAACACGTTATTTACAATTTCCTCAGCTGATTCTTGCTTGTTGGATGTGATTACTATACCTGTATCATCAGCAAAAAGAACTAGCTTTGCATCTTCATGAATAAAGAATGGCAAGTCATTAATGCGTATTAAGAATAATAAGGGACCCAAGACTGAACCCTGTGCGACACCATTCTTGATACGTCCCAGTTAGAGAACTCTGCTGACTATTCCAGACTGTTACTGTACTGTTAATTTCAACCTCGTGCATTCTTCCAGTTAAATGTGAATTAAACCATTTGTGCACTGATCCACTCTTACCACAATACATAACTTTATCTAGAAGAATTTCGTGATTCATACAATCAAAAGCCTTTGAGAGATGACGAAACAATCCAATGGGTGACGTCCAGTTATTCAATGCGTTTCATATTTGATCAGGGAAAGCATATATGGCGTTTTCTGTAGAAGAACCTTTCTGAAAACCAAATCGACATTTTGTTAGTACTTCATTTTTAGTTGTATGTGATGCTGCTCCTGAGTACATTACTTTATCAAGAATTTAGGATAAATCTGTCAGAAGTAAGACTGGCTGGTAGTTGTTAGCATCAGACCTATCCCCTTTTTTATGCAATGGTTTAACAATAGCGTATTTCAGCTTATCTGGAGAAATGCCCTGTTTCAATGAGCTACTGCATATGTGGCTGATAATTCCACTTATTTGTTGGGAACAAGCTTTTAGTACTCTGTTAGAGATGGCATCAGTTCCATGTGAGCTTTTACTTTTGAATGTATTTATTATTTTCGGCATGTCCGCCTCCGTAGCGCAGCGGTAGCGTCACCGCCTACCACGCAAGGGGGCTCGGGTTAGATTCCCAGCAGGCGACTGGATGTTGTGTGTCCTTCAACATCATTTTCATCATCATTGACACGCAAATCGCCGAAGTGACGACAACTAAAAAGACTTGAAATACGGCGGCCGAACCCCGAAGGGGATATCCCGACCAATAAATCGATACAATCATTTCATTTCATTTTCCTAAGGTCAGTAGGAGGGGTGGGTTGAATTTCAGTTTTTATCAAATTAGATAGGTATTGCCTCTTACGTAGATTGCCTTGTATTTTCTAATGAACAGTGGATCCTATGTTTCTCTACAACACTTAAAAATGATTATTAAAAATGTTTTCTACTTCTGACTTCATGTTAACAAACTTTTCATTGAGTTTGATGGAAACACAGTCTTCCTCTGTCCTTGATTGCCCTGATTCCTTTTTAACAATATTCCAATTTGTTTTAATTTTATTGTCAGATGTGCTAATCTCAGACATAATCCACATACTTCTGGACTTTTTAATAGCTTTTCTTAATACAGTGCAGTAGTTTTTATAATGTTTCACTGTTTCGGGTTCGTTATTCCTCATAGCTATAAGATACATTTCCCTTTACTGTTTACAAAAGAAACGACACATTTGATAGGCTACAGAATCTGTAGTGGGTGGGGTTATAACAAGTACGCTCTCATTGCCCAGAAAGAAAAAGCTTTGATATAGGCAAAATGCAGACGGATAAATTCTCTCTTCCCTTGCAGCAAATTGTCAAGTGTTTCAGCAAGGCGACTCGTGCCGCGCAGAGACGATTGCGAGAGTGGACACTTGCTCACAAGCTCGTCTTAACTCCTAAGGAGTTAAACTGCAAAGCACTGACAGTTAACACTTGCGAGCGATTCGAGGGCAACGACGTATGCGCTGTTGTAGACAAATAGCGTGTACAATGCCAATTAACTTAGCTGGGGAACAACTAGGAGTCTCGGCTTCACAGAAGACGTAGGAACAGTGTCAGACTGATATTTAACAGTCAAGAAAGATTCGGAATAGATTCTCAGGTTCACAGCTCGCACCGACAGCAGCCGCTGCCGCTCCGACGTGCCCTCGTGTTACGCCAGCAAGTGATATTCGTTTGACACTCAGAACTGTGGTCGTCTCCATCTTCCTATTCTTTTTTCGTACACTCAACCACGACCTGTAGTTAAATATATTCACAACATTCGAGCTTAACTGAGAGGAAAATAAGCGATATATCTGATCTAATGAAAAGTATTAATCAGTCACTGTATAGTGCTTTATATTCTGAAGTTATTTAATTGTTTTAATTGTGTGCTTCTTTTCGATTGCTCCTTACCGACCCCCACCCATTATTTGGTTATTTTAATTGTGCATTTAATTCAGTGGATCTTTCTGGCCCCAATTGTATTTAATTTGTTTGTATTCTATCGACCCCCAGATATGGGTAATGACCAGCTTACTATTAAAGATTTCTGGAGTGAGGAACTGATATGAACAGTTTGGGAATACCCAGCGTATAAATGTTTTACTATCCTGTATGTATGTTTGCTGCATCATCAAGTCATACTGAGAATACAAATAAACCTCAATAATGAAAAAACCCTTTTAAATTATTCTTTGCTTACAAATAGTGACGCCTTGAACCTGTACACTAACTTCCGTTAGCATTAACATTTATTTTACGGGAACCGACATTGAGATAATTGTCTGACTATATGACTGCCCATACTGCTGCACTCTTCTGAACTCAGTATGGGTGAGACGGTATCACCCTACCTTGCAGGCTGTGGGGTCAACACGAATCCCCCCAAAACACTCACACGGCGCCCTTGTCCAACTGTGGCAGGAAGGTAGATCAGAACCAGTCTCACACATGTTAGATAATAGCGACTCTGCCAGAATGGTAAAATACCATGGTAAGGTAGTCGACCGTATGTAATTAGTAGGCCACAAAAATCATAGTAGGTCGCGTCAGTTAAAATTGCAAAGATGGGAATCTTGCAACATCCAGCATGGTGATGTACGGGAAGCGTAGGACAGAACAACAGATGACAATATGCCGCGAGAAATAGATCAGGGGCCGCTTCAGGACGATAACGTACAACCAGGCACCGAAAGTGGAGATCAACTTATTGCAGAGGTGCAAGAATATGGGAACGGCTTGAATACGTAGCACCCATAGTACATGTAATAAAACCTCCTTCACAAGAGAGTACAGGCAATAAAAGCAGAAATGTGTTACCACATGGTTCAGTGCCGTCAGTTGCTGAAAGACACGAGAGTGACAACGTAGAACAAAGCGCGTTGGAAGACTAGGTTGTAGGACTTGTTAATTTGTCAGAAATACTCTAGAAATTAATGCATACCATAACGACACAAAATAAGAGATAAAGAGACAGATTCGCGAGCAGAATGCAGAAACAACATAGAGGTCAAAGAACAATTACGTCACATTGAGGAAGAGATCGAAAATTTAATAATAGGCCACAAGCAATTAAGAACAGATACTGACAAGGTCCAAGTGGATGTGCAGACATTGGGGGATGACACCCAGACTGAAATAAAATCCTCTTGTGACGTCTCAGGGTGAAATTAAAACATTACGTGACGTCTTCAAAACACTAGGTGATGAAAACAAAGCATTACATGATGGTACCCAGGCTGAAATTGCAAAGATATCCAAACAGGTTAATGCCATTATACGTCGAGCGGCTGGTACAGCACGACAAATTGTTGAAGACAGTGTGTTGCAAAAACGCATAGCGAAAGCAATTCTCAAGAGGTACGATATTTGTATCGCGAGAATAGAAGCGAATACTGAGCACCAATTCGAAAAACTCAGAGAAGAACTGTTGCAAAATATACAAGAGTGAAACGATCATGGTCGTTCAAGTTATGAGTCTGTAACAACTTCCAAGTCAATAACGCCACCAGAAAAGCAAGAAGTTTCCCAAGGAACGAAAAAGAATTTCACTCGAATACGATTCCAATCGCAGGCATAAGAGAAATTACGTGATATCCGAACACCAGTAACAGAACAGGCATGTTTAGAACCTTTCAAGATCAGTTGGAACCACGAAGACAACGTGTACCACATGCATACTTTCTGGAATAATTCGGACCACATGATGCAATGACAAGTTTAACCAGGCAAGACACCCAGCCAATACGTGACAGGGAAATGCAAGGGCGCGAAAGTTATAGCGTAATGCACACCGCCACTCGCGCAGAGCCGATGGAAGAAGGTCATTGCATTACATTGCAACAATGTCATGCAAAACTAGGCGAAAGTTACAGTGGGCAATATCCAGAGCATTTACCAAAACCTGAAAGACTGACATGTGATATCATCGGACACAGAAGCGACGAGGACTCTCGAATTTCGTATGGTATCACAAGAAGGTACGACAGCGATTGTTTCCTCACTGTAAGGAAGTTCAGAGTTTCCATGAAGGAGAGTCACTCCATTCAAGAACCTTCATTGATCACTTGAGACTGGGACTCCCAGAAAATAGGACATTACCACAGAACCTAGTCTTTATATGTGGCCATATGTCTGTAACAGTAGCAGAAACGGCGCAAAACGTAGCAGCTACATGTCGATCTTATGAAAATTTCAAAGATAAATTCCTCTCACGCTTTTGGTCGAGTGAATCGCAAAATACAGAGACATATGAACTATTACAAAATCCGTACTTCGAGAATTCCGGAGAGAAGAACCCAGTAAAGTTTTTCTAAGCAATGGCAAAGAAAAACCAATGTTTGGATGTGCCATACAGCCACGGAGAAATGATCAAATTGTATACCATGAAGTTGCCACTGAAGTACCAACAGTCAATGGTAGGTCGCGGAAGTAGTGACGTCGAAATTTTCAAAGGAATTTTGAGAGGACTGGAATTTGTATTCTAGGAAGAGAAGGCAAGAAAAAATCGAAACACGCTGGAAAACGTGTACGAAAAACCGCGCAATGCACCGGATACCACACGAAGGAATATCGGCTGTTACGGACCGCGTGATAACTTCGCGCTGAGAAATGACAATAGATTCCAATAGAGAATTGGGTGTGGATATGAAACAAGAAATGACAACGGTTATCCACCCAGGAAAGGCAATAATTGCTATAGGGGAAATAACGGCAATCGCAACGGGTATTGGAGGACAAACAGGTGATAAGGCCACCAAATCCTGATAAACGTTCGAACTGACAAGAAAGCGCCCAAGCCAAGGAGAACAGCGCACCTACCCAGGCAAGATCCTGCAGGGTGACGAGAGAAATAAACACTTTGACACGAGAGGTGAAAGATGAAGGAACAGAACCGCAGGGACCGAAAGAAGGCGAGATACCGCGAACATCACGTTGGAGACGTATTAGTTGGGAAGACTTTGCAAAAAACGAACTACCAGAACAAAAAGAGACAAGCATAACGGAAGCCGAGTTAATGAGTTAAGTAATTAGCATTGAAGAGGTATGTAACACTGAAGCTAGGGAGAGACGATGCCAAGAGGATAACGTTCCATCGAGAGAAATAAACATTTTGTCACGACAGGTAATAAATAAGGAAATAGGTTCGCAGGGATCGAACGAAGGCTGGAAAACAACAAAATCACGCTGGGGAAAAATTGGGAGGATACCGACGAAGAGAACGAACTACCAGAAGCAGGCATGACAGGAGAAGAGAACAGGGACGAAGTAATTAGAATTGCCGAGTTATTTGAGATTAAAAACAGGGAAAATGAAGTTATTGAGGATAATTCACAGTCGACGGAAGTTGAAGATAAATTACAACTGGGCACATGTCCCAATGTTTACAATGATGGAAGTTACAGAGATATAATAAGGGCATTTGTATGCGATCATTTGGGAGTTTCCAAGAAGAAAGAAGAGGCAGATGTAGTTGAACTGACGGAAGACGAAGTTAAATGTGGAGATGAAGTTGTAGAAGAGAGATAGTGGTCGAGGCATACCCGAAAAAGGCTCGAATTCACAGATAAAAATCCTGAAACGACTAACGTATGCTTCAATAAATGATGCTTTAATGCAGGTAAATGAGGAAGAACATAGAAAGCCGGTCGAGGTTCAATCAGTTGTGAAGGCCATAGTCGGAAAAATCCCAATTAATGTAGTCATAGACAGTGGCAGCGAGTTAACCGCAATTTCGGAGAACTTATTTAACCAATGCAGTGCTAATGAAGAATTACCGATTTTGAAAACGAAGAGGATTAAAGTGAAGGATTACCATCAAAAATCATGCTACGGATGTCAATAAACAAAGAGCGTTAACTATTTCGTGACAAAATCAAAAGTTCGAAGCCAATTTCATTATTATTATACCGAATTTAACGGTGGACATGATAAAAGATGCAGATTTTCTGAACGAAAGATGAGCTGTGATAGACATGGGAAAGTGTAGGGTCACATTTGGGAGCACTGCACTTCTCTTTAAGCAAAGACTGAAATTAAAAGAAAAACCAGTAATGAATCACTAATCAAGAATGACGTTAGACAAAGATGATGAGGAACGAGAACGATATGTATGAAGGGGGAATCACCTTATCTCACTAGAGAACTCCTGTCAGAAGTACGTTAAGAAATCGACAAGCAATTGCTAGAGGTAAAAGACGTTCATGATGTAAGTTAGAGGGCATTAGAATATATTTTGCAGGATAAGGTAGAGGTGTTTTTATCCAAGCCAGGCAGTATTAAACACTTCAACACAAATTTGAAGTCAAGGAACACAAACCATTTAGAGAGTACCATCTTATACAATACCACTAAGTTACAGGAATAAAGTATTTAGGGAGATATCCTAAATGTCAGACGATGACATCGCTGAACCAGCGTACGCAACATATAATAGCCCTCTCCATACTGTGAATAAAAAATATGGCAGTATTAGGTTAGTGCTTGATTCCCGACAAATCAACGCCATCATTATCACATAGACAGATCGTCCTGAAAAGTTAGAAGAGCTAATTCAAAAATTTCATGGCGCAAAGGTTTCCTCACCCACTGACTTACGTTCTACCTTCCGGCAGATTGAAGTGGCACAGGGATCTACAAAATATACAGCATTCGTCGTTCCTGACAGGTGTTACCAATTTAAACGATTACCATTTGGCCTGAATATGTCATCAGCGGTAATCATTAGGCGATTAACACCATACTGAGTCCTGAAATCTTACAGAGAATAGCGTGTTATGTTGAAGATGTCATTATAGCAGAACCTTCATGGGAGCATCACAGCAACACAATAAGCCAGTTTTTGCAGACCATAAAGGATCATGGTGTAACAGTCAACATAATGATTAGAAATGAGAGAAGTCAGATTCTTAGGGCACACAATATCAGAAAAGGGAGTAATGCCAGACCCAACCAAATTAACAGCAATTAAAGAACTTTGAACCACATATAAAGAAAGACTGAGGAGATTTTTAGGACTAACCAGCTTTTACAAAAAATCCATATGGATTGACACTCTCGCAACACCATGCCTATGCGCACCTAATGGAAAAAATACGCCATGGGTATGGGATTAGCAAGCTAATGAAGAATTTTTAAAATTGAAAAATACATTAGCAACAGCACCTATACTATCTCACCCTGACTTGACACAAAATCTTTGCATGCGAAAACAGGGTTAGGAGCTGTTTTTTTCCAGGATTACGAACAGGAAGGGCAGATGGATTAAAAACAATTGCATTTGCCAGTCGAGTGCTCACAAAAAGCGAGAAAAATTATTCGATTACAGAGTTCAAAGCATTGGCCGTTGTATGGGGCTTCCAACATTTTAGATATTTCCTGTTCAGAAGAAACTCAAAAGTATTCACAGGCTACAAGGCTTTAGAGCTTCTGTTACCCGCCAAATAAACTTATGCTTGCTTTACAAGAATTTAATTTCACAGTCACACATATTGCTGGAGCAGCCAATATATTATCAGACGCACTACCACGATGTCCTCAGGAAGCATCAAAGGTCATAGGTCCGGGAGCAGAGGAAGATGAGTTCACATTGTATTACAAGAAAAATGTACCCTTCCAAAACTACACTGCGAATCATAGGTCAAACACGACAAAGATCCAGATGCACTCAGGATCAAACAAAAATGGAAAAGCAGAGATTTCCCAGATAGACAAAATTATCTCCTGCAAAATGATGTCTTATTTTTCAGACGAAATGTTGTCACCAGCGAACTGTTAGATTGTATCCCAGCTGAAATAGTTAATAAATACATGTGGTACATGCATATGAGTAGTGGCCACTTTGGACCAAAAACATGCTTCCTAAAACTAATACAAACAAGCTACTTCCCGGTATAAGAAGTGCAAAAAGTTCAAAAAACACATGAGAGCAAAACACGTCACTTTTCAGACTAAGTCACATATATTTCCAATAATCCCTGACAGACGAAATCAGATAGCGGCAACATATTTAATGGGACCTCTTCCACGCACAAAGAAGGGCTACTCTTTCATCTTCTTGTACTGGAATGAACTTCAAAATATATCACTTTAACGCCTTTAAAGTATCCAACAGGGCTTACAATGAAGAAAGCGTTGCAACAGGATTTTCTCAAACGAGTTGGTAGGGTGGAACGAATCTTTTCAGATAAAGGTCGACAATACAAATCAGCACTGCTGCAGGACACGTTGATACAGTTCAAAATTAAACATATTTTTATATCAAAATATAAAACCAGTGCAATTACAGCGGAACAGTCAATGAAAGATATAGGTACTTCATGTAGATTGTATGCCAGCAAAAAACGTAATACTTGGGATGTACACCTGAGAGATTTCCAAGACATCATCCCCCACAGTATTACCCTACCTCCACCCGCAACAGAACTTAAAAAAATTGAAGCCTCTGATAAAACCAAAGAAACAATAAGATTTCCCTCAGTACCACGCAGGCAACACAAACAAATTATAGCCACAGCATTAACAAACATTAAAAAGGCAGCGCTGAAAAGAATGGAAAGAGGGGATAAGACAGTAGTGAAAAGAACATTCACAGTACGGAAGAAGGTGTTTGTGAAAACTCGCCATCTTTCCAGCAAACACAAACAAAAGCGCAATAAGCTTTTCGCTGCATACAAAGGACCTGGGGTAATAACTAGAATTGCTCACAGCAATGCCATAGAACTAATGAATCCAAATACAGGCAGAAGTTTAGGACTTCATCTTGTAAGTGACGTCAAAAAATATCAGGACTAACTACCTATAGGAATCAGTAAATATTATCGAAGAAGTCATTAACTGTGTTCCAGATAGGACAACCAGGAGTGTGAAGAAAAGAAGAGAGAGAGGAGGAGAAACGAGATATTTGTATGTAGCAGCTAATATTGACATATAGAGCTTCAAGAGGTGAAGGGAATACTAATACATGACACATCACAATACCACACACAACGAACATAAGAATCTTATTAGATCAAGTTTTCAGAAAAAAAAGAAATAAAACGTGATACGAAACGAGAACTGTAAGATACTGGCAGCATGTCGAACTTTGTAAATTTATTAAAAGGCATAAATTAGGAAAGGTAGAGTATAATAAGAATTTTTGTACTCATACCTCCTACAAGAAACAATCATCAACTACCCACGACTGAAGAACGTAAAGGACGTAAATGGACACACTCAACAATCTTCTACGACGGGAAGGCGTCGGAAAGAGCACGAGAAACACGGCGACTTGCAACTAAGGCAACCCGACAGCGATAGTAACCTTGCCGCAAGAAAAAGTGCAAGGAATGGTGAGCAGACAGCAGAAGAGCGACGTTGGGTCTACGCCTTCCGAAAATTCACTTTCAACCGATACTCAAGTCGGAAGGACTGCAGGGAATGATGGCCCATAAAATCGGAGCATCAGATAGCGCACAGAGCGAAAAAAGAGAAAACTTCTTGGCGAAACCCCAGCTTGACTGAGGCACAATTTAACAAAAACAATTACATGTAAAATCGCACTGTCGCTACTAGACTGCGATATTATACTGAAATAAAGAGCTGAAGGAAAATCAGTCAATGATGAACTACACATCCTGATCAACAAATGTAAAACTTCAAAGCAACTAGTAGTCAATAACTTCCTATATCCTCCCCAGGGAACAGACAAGGCAAAAAAAAAAGGAAGATGCTAGGAAAAACAGAAGACGGGCAGTCCCAAGACAGAGATTGAAGAGAGAAGTTGGGCGAAAATATTTCAAGAGAAACCTTTCCAAATACCCATCCTGTTGTAAACTATTGTCTGCGAAGTGTTACAAAAATTATAAATACCTTCAGTAATGTCTTCAGAAGAAATATACACGTTTGTAAAGTCAGTAACCCAAGAGACCCCGCACTAAAAGGTCCTCATTATTATGAGGCCACATAAAATTACAGCAACATCCAGCTGCAAAAGTCGATGCAGAATGACGCTGTCCACACAGTACTTGCCGACAATCACCTCACTCAAGTCCGTCAACTTCGTGCAAAGACACTTGCCGACCTCACGAAAGGACATTCTTAGATCTCGTGTAAAGATAGTTGTTGAAATAGTGTAATGATCAGTGTCGGACGGTGAAAAAGCAGCAGGAAAAACAATCATTAAGATAGGACTTCGAAGCCTTAATATCGATTTAATGTAACTTTTTCTCTTTTAATACACTGTGTGTAAGTGTCGGAATAAGAACTGTAAACCAGTCTTTGCAAAGAAAGAGAAGGTTTTGTTTAGTGAGTAATGCAGTAGAAACCTTTTTATAAAAAAAATTTTGTGTACTTATTGTATTAAGGACCTGTGTATGTATACTGTTAAGGTAACATTTTTGTAAAGTCAATTTACTGTCTGTGAGTACAATATTTTATAATTTTATTGATGGATACTAATTAATATAATATTTTTTAAAACCTGTATTGTCTATTACAATAATATTTGAAATTTGTGAGGGTTATTAATATAGGATTTTAAAACATTTCATATCAGTAGGGTTTACTAAGGAATATTTTTGTGCTTGAATTATTTGTAATAATTGAATGTAGACATTGAATTGTCTGCATTGGGTACAAAGCCATTTAAAATTTTAGGTAAATATACAGATCAAAAAGAAAACTAGAATTTAAAGTCATTAGCTGAAAGGTTGAGAGTAATATTAGATGAGTGATTTGAAGCACTCCTCATCTTCTACATCAAACCTTAAACACACACAACACATTTAAATAAATGAAGAAAAAGAAATTGATATCAGTGTTAACAAAGAAATATATATGTTTCACTTAAGGGAGACAATTAAATCATTAAAAAAGTTAACCATGTTAAAAATTAAAGTATACAAACCAGTAGAATTAAATAGAATAAGAACTAGACCAAGTGGCTGACCAATATTCAATGCTTGAGAAAAAATATAATTTTTTACTGACTTAGACAACGCCTCAACCATTGTCTAGCTTCAGTAGAAAAATTGTTGCAGAAGGATGGTGATATGTAAGGTTCAGAAAAATAACACACCTTCCGTTGAATTCCTGAAACAATGCCAGTTAAATCGATATGTCACATGACATAGTTACATGGAAGTGTATGAATTATATTAATAGGCAAATCGGATAAACAAAACGACATTTTGTGAATATAATCCACTAGCACTCACACTAGGAACTGCACAGAAGTAATTTCCCAGAGCCAAGCTACGAGTTCTGGCACCAATGTTCGACCCATGATCGGCCGAAACCTTCGCAGTGGGACATCCGACGGGCACAATGCGACACCGTAGCCACTGCGCAGGCCGCCGGCAAAAGTCACACTTATCCCTGGAAGACAACCAATAAATCTAGCTTCTTGCAGTGACCCTTCGCAAAGCCTTTCTGCAGGAACACGGCTGGAGATGGCAAACAGGCGTCCAGAAAAAAAAACACTCAAAACATTGTTGACTCACTGTAGCAACCTGTGCTAAAACCCACGTAAAAAAAAACTTTTTGTCTCAGTATTAGGTAGCAGAAGTTAAACTCTGCCCACAAAAAGAATCGCCGGCTTTTGTAGGCTACAGAAATTCCAGTGGGTGAAGTTATAACAAGTATGAACGCTCTGATTGGCCAGAAAGAGAATGCATGGCCACCAGCTTCGATATAGGCAAAACGCAGATAGAAAAATCCTCTCTTCTCTTGCAGCAGATCTTCGAGTTTTCGAGCAAGGTGACTCGAGCCACGCTGAAACGATTGTAAAAATAATAATGTAAACACTTGTTCACAGGATCATCTTGCCTCTTAAGAAGTTAAATTGCAAAATCTCGTAGTACGGAGAATTGCACCAAGCATGGGCAGTTAACGCTTGCGAGTGGTTTGAGGGTAACGATGTATGCACTATTCCTACCAAACAGTGTGTATCATGCCAATTAGCTAGGGAAGAACTAGGAGTCTCGGATTCACCGAAGACGTAGGTACGGTATCAGACTGATATTTAACGGTCAATAAAGACTCAGAATAGATTCTCAGGTTCACAGCTCGCGCCGACAGCAGCCAGTGTCACCGCTGACGAAAGGTAAACACGCGCGATACTGTTATGCCAGCAAGTGATATTCAATTGACACTCAGAACTGCGGTCGTCTCCATCTCTTCTATTTTTTTCGTACATTCAACCATGACCTGTAGTTAAATATATTCACGATTGTCGAGCCTAACCGAAAGGAAAATATGCGATATATCCGATCTAACGAAAGGGATTGATCAGCCACTGTAGAGTGCTTTATACTCTGAAGTTATTGAATTGTTTTAATTGTGTACTTCTTTTTGATTGCTCCTTACCGACCCCATCCATTATTTGGTTATTTTAATTGTGCATTTAATTCAGTTGATCTTTCTGGCACCAACTGTATTTAAATTGTTTGTATTCTATCGACCTCCATATATGGTTAATGACCAGCTAACTATTAAAGAATTCTGGAGTTAGGAACTGATATGAACAGTTTGAGAATACCCAGCATATGAATGTTTTACCATCCCGTATGTATGACTGCTATGTCATCAAGTCAAACTGAGAATAAAAATAAACCTTAACGAAAAGACCCCTTTGAATTATGCTTTGCTAACAAATAGTGACGCCTTGAACCTATACACTAACTTATGTCAGCATTAAAATTTCTTTTACGGAGAGTGTAGTGTACCAACATTGAGATCATTGTCTCATTACATCACTGCCCATACCGCTGCACTCTTGGGAACTCTGCGTGTATGAGACAGTATCATCCTACCTTTCAGGCTGTAGGTCCAACACTAATTCCCCAAAACATTCACAGAGCGTCCTTGCGCAACTGTGGTAGGAAGGAAGACCAGAACCAGTCTGATACATGTTAGAAAATGACTCGTGAATGTTTTTCTACATCCCTCAGTAAGTCGGGCTTGTGCTCCGTCACCAAGACCACGCCTTTGGCGGACGTTAAATCCTGGTCCTCCTTCCTGTTATATAGCGAGAAGAAAAGACATTGATTGTTCTTTCAGCTTTTCGCGAATTTTGTTCTTAATTTCATTCGATAGAATATTATACAATGTGCATATAGATACACGAAGATGTAACATCTAATGTCGCAAAATAACAACTGGTGCATGCGGAGCTTTTGGTAAAGTCCCACAAAAAGTAGAGGAAAATTAAAGAGCAAAGCATTCTTTCAGTAGCAAATACAATAAGCGGCTCTCGACTTTAGAGGAAAATTCGAGTTTATGGTTCCATCGACAGCGGTGTTATTAGAGACGGAAAATAAGCTCAGATTGAAGAAGGAAATTGGTCATGGCCTCTTTGATGGAAACATCTCTACATTTACCACTGCGACACTTCAGGCGTTTTGTTTCTCTAGTCCGCAAGGTATTCCTACAAGGCTGTGGTATTCAGTGTTAGAATTTTGAGAAGATAGGAGCAAATAAATAAGTTACAAGCACACGGAGTAGTCTCTTCCCCCCCCCCCCCCCCTCCACCACCACCCCACCACCACCCTCAACAGGGTGTAAGTTGTTTTGCTTTTGTAGCCATGACTCAATAACTCCTTGCAAATTAAATTTCAACTGAAAGTTTTACCACATATCTTTGCCTTCTAACCTGCTGGGTTTGACAACGTATTAGTAAATGAAGTTCTCCATATTTTCCTGTCTGTATGTAAAGTCTAACAGATATAATCTCAGAAACTACTGTAGGGATTTTGATACAGTGTTCACTAATATCAGCTCATTTACAAGGGACGTTTGTGTATATAATCTGTTACCGTTGATGCAGACAAGTAGTCTGGCAGTAGACACTTAGTACCACCTGTGCGAAGCTCGAGTGGGTCGCTAGTTTGTGTACACTTGTGAAAGCCAAAATACAGTGCTTTCGACAATAGACATTTGTGGGTTTTAGTGTTCTCAGCAGTAAGAAAAGAGCTGAGGAACAAAAGACCTTAAAGCAACCATAAGTTCTGAAACCTCCTGCGTTTACCTCTACTCATCTGACAAAGTGAAACTATGTTTTTAATTATTTTATTTTAAACACTGACCTAAAGAATTTTCCATGAAAAAGACAACTCGAACTTAACCTATTCACTTATTACCCACAACATACAAGCATAATTCAGTCTGACTGATACAGATTGACAACATGACTTCCAACAATTAACACAAAAGAATGGCCCTGAATTGCATGAAATCCTAACAATAATACACCCCAAAAATTATGAAGTTAAAGAAATATGTTGTTAATTGATTAAACTCATTTTAGTCACGAATCCCAACAGTGCGAACCCCATTGTTTTTCATAAGTCACCTCAGAGAAAATCTTCATAACATGAACTACAGGAATTGCAATAAGTAGCAACTACAGCCAGCTAAATAAAATGATTCTAACTACTATAGACTGTAACTACTAGGAGGCATACTGTTAGTGAGAGAAAGATTTTGCTGAAGAGCAAACAATGTCTTTAAAAAATTTTACCTTATTTATGTGGCACCCAGTTCCAAAAATTATATAGCTGTCAATAATTCCACTTTCCTACCAACACAGAGTCCCCACTAAGAATATCATGTCCATACACTTCCCCATCCACTTGATAACTGCTAGTCTGTCCAACCACAGAATCTCTCGCCGAGGGAGCAGAGCGCTGTCAGCGATATTGACACAGTCTATAGCGCTGCCAACACACAAGCAGGCTACTTACAAAGGAAAGAAATGAGTGGCATACCTTACGCTTTGTACCACTGAGAATCAGTTTGGTCAAATCGTCCAAGAGGGAAACCCAATGTCTCCTTCAGCTAGAATTTCTCCATTAGCTGTATGATACTGTTCACTTTGGAAACAAAAACAAAAAACAAAATAAAAAATCAGGATTTGGAGTCATTACTGATAAACTATCAAGCGTATAACTTTGTTAGGAATCAAGATATGATTTTTTAAATGAGATCTTAAAAATGTATGTAATTTTTAAAAATATTTTTACTATCAAACTATGAGCGCTACCTCTTCCACCGTAAATCCACATAAACATAAAATTGCTACTAATGAGAAGCAAAAATTTCAGAGGTTAATTATAAGTAGTTTCTGAGGTAATGGTAAACATTGCTAAAAAGTAGTTTTTCAGAAACGGTACTTGAAAGATGAAGTAAAGGAAAACTCACTGTTGAAGGAAGGGAAAGCCTTAAACTGCCTAGTTCTGTAATCGTTATCTCCTTGAGGATTAACCAGATGCAGTATCTTTCTCCGTCTGATGGATCTTGCTTCTTCTGTTGTATTTTGACCATTACGTCTTCCTTGGAGCTCGCCGTCTATCGAATTGTTGTAGGAATGTTTCTATATAAAGGCCAGACTTAATTCCAAATTGCTTTAGAACCTTTATTCTCTCTGCATTTCGATCATTGGAGCTTATCACAGCATCATTGAGCCCACCCCTTAGTATTTTCAAGTCCAGAATTACGGTTTTGGGCACCATGATCCGTATAACAATGTTCTTATTTACATTTTGAGTTTTCATGTGAGGCATTTCTTCAGAAAGTCTAGATGTGCTATATCTTACTTATTATTACTCCAATAACTTCAGGGATGGTGTTTCTATGGGTATATTCGGTTCCTGCTGCCTCAGCTTTGCGGTATTTACACCAGTCAATTGAACGCAAGTCGTGTAATGGCTTCTCATCACTTGACGTCTTGGGAAAAACGTTACTTCTTTCCTCGTTCCTTCCAGATTCTTCGTATTCCTTCTAATGGCTTGGCCGTAGTATTCACTTAGCTGATTGGCTGTTCTGTCGGTCAAATATCCTCTAATAGTCTTAACATCTTCAAGCATTTTCCTAGAAAAGTTTTGCCTGGTTTCATGCAGTCGGGTACCGATTCGTTTCCGCACATGACAGACCCATTCTAACTTTTGCGGGGTTAGGTTATCATAGGGCCTGCTGTTCACTACTGATCTGAATGAACTGGAGTCTCCATCATGAATTTAGCGTATCGAACCCCACGTTGTTCTTGAGAGCACTGGAAGATCTTCACAGCTGAGGGACTTTTCATTCCTCCATTGGATCTTTCCTGCATCTTCTGACAGTTGTGTTGATGGAGTAGTTTCTTTTCATTATTGGTACCCAGTTTTGTGCCTCCATAGCAAGCATCTTCTCAGTATCAATACTTACGGTAGGTGCAGAAGAATTTATAGATTAATGGTTCTTTTTCTGTCATGATCCGACAAATGCTAAGCAAATGTCATTGCTACCATTATTGTTTTCTTTAACTGCTTCCACTGTTGCAGATTTCAACGATTATTCAGCAGTTACTTTTCCTGTATCCCCTAAGGCGTGTCGGTGTATCTCGAAACATTAGCGGGGAAGTGTTACAGATTCCTAAGGGGGCACATCACTAGCAGTGGTTTCAACGTACACTTAGCTAGTATTCAGAAGCTCCTTCTTGGAAGCGCTTGGTGATGAACATCTATGATCAGTGTTACTTGCCTTAGCCCCATTTTCTGGACGTAAACTTACAAAAGGACCTGTTCTGTAAAATCTGTTTCCGTTATTTCTCCTCTTCTTAAATATTCCCTTGGGGGGAGTCCTATTAACAAGAGAAACACAACTCAATGAACAACAATTCCAAACACACCAACGATAGGTGTAATGCGCCGTACAGAATTTGGATTATACCATTGATTACACCACATACAGGAAATGATATCACAGCAAACAACGCAGCCAATCTATGCAGCAGGATGTTTACTATAAATCAATATAAATCACCGCCTTCTAGAGCATACAGTTCGTAAGATATTTTGTCACAACCGCGTAAGTGCTCATGGAACATGTAGAAATTCGGGTGGAGTCAATTATTTCAAAATAAATTAAAAAGATTTACAGCTATCCAGAGTCAACGAAACTTACATCTAATTAAAGAGGAAACTCCAACCAAAAATTTTCCATAAAAGAATTGACTTTTTAGACCCGTACTACCTTTTGTACTCACCTTAAAGGGCAGTAAAGTAGTAGTGTCTCGTTGCTGTAAGTGCTTCCTGTGGTGTCACCGCCAGACACCACACTTGCTAGGTGGTAGCCTTTAAATCGGCCGCGGTCCATTAGTATACGTCGGACCCGCGTGTCGCCACTGTCAGTGATAGCAGACCGAGCGCCACCACACGTCAGGTCTAGAGAGACGTACTGGCACTCGCCCCAGTTGTACAGCCGACTTTGCTAGCGATGCGACACTGACGAAGACTCTCTCATTTGCCAAGAAGATAGTTAGCATAGCCTTCAGCTAAGTCAATTGCTACGACCTAGCAAGGCGCCATCACCAAGTTATATTGAGATGATAATACTGTATCAACAAGACCAATGTTCTACAATTGTGGATTAAAGTTAAGTATTACATCAACTGCGTCCATTTTCTAAGTTCTCATCTCCTTTAACTGTTCCAGACCTCACGCCATCCTGCGTGCGCTTATAGCGTGCATTTCGGCCTCCTCTAACCACATGGTGTTGGCACTTCTGCCAACACTACACTTCCTCCGTAGTAAGAGATTTTATTAATACTCTTAGAGCTGCGCCGTGACTAGCAAAATATTCAAATACAGAACGATTCACCTATCACGTTGCTTACTGGCAACTATCTCAATAATGTACAGTGTTAAAGGGTTTCATCATAAACTGGTACAAGGTAACTGATTATGAATTTGTGTAACAAGTTTTCGCCTGTACTAGTAGCGACGTCAAAGTCATGTGGAATGGTAATATCTCCTATGCAATAGAAAACAGTGCCTCTTAACATTACGAGGTTTTTGTTGTTGTCGTCTTCATTTCTATGACGCAGGTCTCCACGCTGCTCTGTTTGTGCAAGCCTCTTCATATAAGGGTTGTTACAGCAATGTACATCCATTTGAACCTGTTTACAATATCAAGCCTTCGTCTAGTTCTACAATTTTTACCATAGACACGTCCCTTCATTGCCAAATTACTTGATGTTCATAAAGCAATCGCTTCGTTTAGACAAGTTGTACCATACATTTCATATCTCTCCAATTCGAATCAGTTTCTGCTCTTTAGTTGCACGATCTACCAATCTAATCTGCACCATTCTTCTAGAGCATATGCGTTTCACAGACTTTTATTCTCTTGTTGTCAGAACGGTTTATCGTGCACGTTTTACTTCCATGGATATACTATAGACAAATATTTTCAGAAAAGGCTTCCTCACATTTCAGTTTATGTCGTTGTTAACAGGGAAGAAGCGTCCATTAAGGCTCCAAGGTTGAGCCTACCCTAAAATGTGCAAAATAACTTGTCCAAACTCATTTTAATCCACTCTGATCAAGTACGCCAATGAATGTTTTGAACTATTTTATCGTTGAACCACGAACACGCATCACTCCCCTAGGTGTGCAACCAATAGCTGCTTGGAAATCCGTGTTTGCTAAGAGCATGACCATTAAAGCCATTTCTTTCGCGAGGTAGAATGGGTTTCTACAGCATTGATGCGATTTTTAAAAGCTGGCATCTGATGTTTTCTACTTCCCTGCGTGAGAGGAATGATATGTCATTCAACAGTTCCCTAACAGATAGCACTACTTTTAGTTGCCTAGCCACCAACAGATTTAAGTGCGAGAAACAGTTAACTTCTAATTTAAGTGTTTATTTCAGGAATAAAGAACAAGAAGTGATTCATAATTCATTGAAAATAAATGTAAATGCTGAAAGGTGGCTACATTCAGTCACAGCGCCAGAGATTGCGCCAAAGAGTTTTATTCCGCCGCCTCCACTGGCAGTGCTTGTTCAGAAGTTGTGGTGGTTAGTGCTTTGGTGAGAGGACGTTGATAGCTGTATTATTTGAGGCCATGTCGTGTGCAATTGTTTTGATGGGCTAGACAGCAGATGTTGTTCGAATGGAGATGTTGTAATGATCAGAGTGTATTTTTAGTCAATATATATGAAGGTAAAAAACATATTTTAATTTTTTTTTAATTTCCTAACTAACAATGCCTCTTGGTCACAGGTTCAGTCAACAAAGCATCTGGCTTGTGTTCATCTATTAGACGGTAATTCGGGTTTCTATGTGCAATTATAGTATTTCAGTTTTATTTAATTAATTCAGTGTAAATGGTATTTAAAATATCTTGTCTTATTGAGGAAGAACCATGCCAGATGTGTACGTTGAATCACACTTCCACACACAGAACAGCTACACTTGTGCCTTGTTGTTTCGTAGCTTTCATAGTTGCTGGGGACTTAATTAATTAATTGTGTTAACGGAAATTTCGTTTCATTCTTTGTTGTTATTCTATGCAGTCAGATTGCGTTCTAATACTAGTCAGGGCCAACCGTTAACGAGACAGCGTAACCGAACAGACAGCTACTAAATCTATAAACTAAAATTATTTGCATTATATTTAATTAAGCCCCCATGCACGTGGCGACCGCTGCTTCGGATCGTCCTTTGGAATTCTTTTGATAGTAAAATAGCAGACAGTAGTATTGTTGAAGTAATTTGTAGTTTAGTAATTGTAGTCTATATTGCATGTGTAGATTTGGTAATGAACATTTGTAGTTGTCTTGTCTTTCTTCTAATGGTATTTTTGCAGAATTTAATTTTTGATGTCTTGTATACGCGTTTGACAATTTTGTGCAATTATGAAGATTTCAATTCTTCGTTAATCGTGTTTGAGGGAAGCATTTCGTGTGAATGGTATTGTTGGTGGTAAAGTGTCATATTGTGTGTAATTTTCGTATATTGACGAGTTTTGTATGTATTGTAAACGATTACGTGATCGATGAAAAAGGCAAAAATGATGGATAGGGAGAATGACGAAAATGTTAACATGGCGAACTCGCCAACACAGGAGAACAGTATGATGAATAATGAAGTAGAAAACAATTTAGTAAGTCGGGAAAATAGTCCGGAACCAGTTCAAAATTTTTCTCAATCAAAAAATTCACAGAATACGAGATTAACGATAGAAGATTCTGAAATAGTATCGAACACAGATAGCTTTACGGCTATGACGAAGGAAGTTAGTTTTACGGGAAATGTTAGGGGCGAAAAGAATTTTGAACCAGTTAATATGGAGCAGTTGATAGGTGCTATATTAAATTTAGGATCACAGTTAGGATCTGAATTAAAAACAGTGGCAACACGGTTAGAAACTGATATGGGAACAATGGAAACACGGTTAGACTCACTGGGATCACAGTTAGGATCTGAATTAAAAACAGTGGCAACACGGCTAGACTCACAAATAGGAACAATTAAAACACAGATGGAAACAATGGAAACACGGTTAGACTCACGAATAGGGACATGTTTCAAAAAGATGAAAGATGAATTAAAAAAAGAAATTAGAGAAGAATTACAACCGATTTTGAATTCTCACAATAATAGATTAATTGCAATAGAAATTAGACAAAAGGAACAGGATAGAGAACAGGGAGAAAGAGATCGCGTGATAGTACAAAAATTTTCAGAGTTAAATTTACAACGTGCACACGATAAGGAAGAAATATTTGAAAGAATCGAGGAATCTGTACCAAATGACAGAATAAATAACCTAACACAACAATATGAACAGTTAACTACTAAATGTGTCAATACTGAAAAGCATAAATAAACATGTTGAAAGTCAGGGAAAATTTAATGAACGCGTTAAAAGGGAATTTGAGGCATTACGAAAGCAAGTCAAATTGAAGGCGAAATCGTAGGAAAAGACAGCAGAAGAAATTTAGAATCACAGATAACAGAGGGCTTTGAAGAATATAATTTATTCCAATTACGAGATGCAAGAAGAGAGCGCCAGGCGCGCGAACTTGACAATAAGCGACATTCGGACTGGGACAGACGCGGTAGGTCTTTGTCGCCACGAGGCGAAAACTTTGACTATAAACACTTTTTAACTGTTCGTAAATTTAAGATCTTTCGCAATTCTAAGAATGACATTCATCCATGTTCATGGTTAGACCAATTTATGTACGCACTTCCACCAAATTGGCCACTAAGTCACAAACTGGAATTTATGTGTGGATATTTAGAAAACGAACCGGCGACGCGCATGCGCGCACTTATTAGAGATTGTACTAATTTAAATGGTTTTTATCACGCATTTCTATCGGCATATTGGTCCGAAAACACGCAAGACAGAGTCAAACACAGTCTTATTATGCAGCGTAATTTTAAACATTCAGAGTTCTGCACGCCAGCAGAATACTTTGAAGACATGATTCAAAAGAATCAGTTCCTTTCCAACCCTTATAGCCCGACTGAATTAATTCGCATTTGTTTAACTAAGCTGCCACAATCGATAGGACACATTGCTTTAGCCGGAAGATGTAAAAGTCCTCAGGGGATTCACTACACTAAGTGAATATGTGCCGTAGCGTGCACAGGGCCCCGAGCTGTAGTGGTGCTATTTCCCTTTTAGTTTTCTGCACCGCTGCCTACTCTTCTACTATTCTTTGTATCTATCAAAACTACTCTTCAACTATCAATCCATCTAGAGAGTCAGTAAACAATAACCGGATATGACTATTTTACCCAAAAGTGATTTCGGAAATTACCGTTTGGACTTACTGTATCTTCAGCAGCATTCATTCGTAGTTTAAGCGAAATTTTACCTGTTTATCTTCGTGACAATATTACTTCATATGTTGACGATATTTGTATTGCTAAACGTTCTTGGAGAGAGCATAACAAAATTTTGGATTCATTATTACGTATTTTTGCAAGAGTTTGCATTACAGTGAACTTGGAAAAATCTGAATTTGGTCGTTCTCAGATGAAATTTCTTGGTCATATTATTTCTACAGAAGGTATTCTTCCTGATCCAAAGAAACTAGACGCTATTCGTAATTATGCTGTTCCTACCACAAAATGTGATGTTCGTAGTTTCCTTGGTGTCTGTAATTTTCTTAGACGCTTTGTTAGATTGGACAACTTGGCCACACCTCGTTTATGTGAACTATCCGGAAAGAATTCTAATTGGTGTTGGGATGAGGAAGCTCAGTCAGAATTTGAACAACTTCGTGATGCTTTAGTTGCTGCTCCACTTCTTTCACATCCGGATTTATCTAAAGATTTTTGTTTGGCGACGGACTCATCATACAAAGACTTAGGTGCACACTTATTTCAAGAGACAGAAGAAAATGGCGTTGTAGTACAGAAAACTATTGCATTTGGAAGTCGTGTTCTCTCTAAATCAGAAAAGAATTATTCGATTACAGAACTTGAAACCTTGGCTGTTTGGGCTTTCACAAAATTTCGGATATTTTTGTATGGCAGACATACTAAGGTTTACACCGATTATCGAGCTCTGGAATTTCTTATGTCAACAAAATTAACACATGGAAGATTGTCACGATGGGCGCTGTATCTACAGGAGTTTGATTTTAGTATTGTTTACTTACAGCGTTCTTCAAATATTATTGCTGATGCTTTATAACGTGCACCTGTGGGTTTGAAACAAAGTACTGAGTAGGACTGCAAAGAAAATAATTATTGTTTGATGTATGTTCAAGGTGTTGCGTTTGAAAATTTTATTTCGTCTTCGTTCCAGGACATCGCTAAGCAGCAAAATAAGGATCCAATCTGGAAGGACATTAAGGAAAAGTGGAGGAGAAAGGAAAGCGTAGCGATTAGACAGTATTATTTAGTTCGCAATGATATTCTTTTTAAACGAAAATCGGTCGACAACTCTGTTTGGTTAGTTTGTATTCCTGATGAGTGGGTTAATAAATTGATTTGGTATACACATTTCAGTTATGCACACTTTGGTCCCAGAAAACGCTTTCATAAATTACGAGAAAATTGCTACTTCAGCAATATGGAAAAACGTATTCGATCTGTTCTTGCCAAATGCAAATTATGTCAAATGGCTAAGCCGCCAACTATTTCTCGCAGAGCACCGTTATTTCCGATCATTCCAGCGAAATTAAAGGAGATGGCTGCAGTCGATTTGTTCGGTCCAGTGGTTCGTTCTACTAATGGTTTTGCGTACATTTTGGTAGCAGTGGAATTGACATCAAAATATGTGTGTTTTACACCTTTACGCAAAGCAACAGCTCGTTCAGTATCTAACGCTTTCATCAAACATTTTCTTAAAGAAGTAGGTCATGTTGATAAGGTTATATCAGATAATGGATCGCAGTTTCGCTCTAAAATTTGGCTTCGTACTCTATGGCGTCGTAAGATTAAACCAATTCTCATTTCACTTTTTCACCCTCAATCTAACGCTTCAGAGAGATGGATGAAGGAAATCAATAAATTGTGTCGTCTTTATTGTCATCAGAATCACAGAACTTGGGATCAGTATCTTCATATTTTTCAAAACATTCTGAATGAACTTCCTAATGATTCAACTTCTTTGCCGCCTATATTGATATTAAAAAATAAAGCACCGACAAATCGCATTTCTGAAATCGTTCCTTTTCCGCCTACACGGAAACTGCGGCATTCTGAAGTTGTGAGCCTGGCTCTGCAAAATATTGCTTCTGCGGCTGCTAGAAGAGAGATATCAGCTAAACGTCCTGGTAGTTTAAAAACCTTGTCAGTTGGTCAAAAGGTGTTAATTAAGTCTCATCGTTTGTCTCACTAAGGAAAAGGCTTGTGTCGCAAATTTTTTCTGCTTTATAACGCTCCATATAGAGTTCGCAAAATTATTCATGATAACACTGTCGAAGTAGAAACTCTTAAATCTCGGCGCTCTAAGGGAATACATCATATTTCGAACGTTAAAATTTTTGTGGAATGACATACTTTTGCGAATCTAACAGTTATACGTAAACACACGGAGAGTACAAGGATACCGCGCCGTGTTCCGGCGGCGGTACATACTCAAAGCAACAGTCAAGTCTGCGCGGCGCACAAGGCAGTCGTTGACCGCAAACAATTACTTCCTACGTCACGCGTTCCTACAGCTGATCGAGCGCTCAGTGCGAATGCACTGAAAGCCGTAAACAAATACACAGTCTAATTTCTCTGATTAAATTCAGCATAAAGCTATAGTGACTTGATAAATTATGTTATTAACGTTCATTACTTTTCAGGATACGGTTGTATAAAATATTTAAGAACTTCAGGTAAATTCTGTGTGTGTCCGACGTTAAGAGGACTTGCTATCGAGAAAATTTCAGGTAGAATGTAATTTCGAAGAAGAAACTAATAAACTAAAAAGGTAACTATTAATTGAGTTTATTTTTCAGGTAACATATTTCCACTTTGGTACGTACTTTAGACGTAATTTGCTGCACGCGATTACGTGATTTATACTTTGTGCTAAATTTTATGTTCTATGAATTTACTTGTGAAGCGACGTGCCTGCGTACATTTGCTGATTTTTGTCAATGTTTTATTAATGAACAGGGTTGTTGCTTGTGTGTATTATGCATCGCTTGGCTGCTATGCTTTTTCACTGATGTCACATTTTTTTAAAATTATGTGCCTTCTGTGGTTATTTATTTAAATTATAATTGTCACCTGATTAATTGTGCTGACTGTGGTTATGTATGTAAGTTATACTTTCTGATTTATCTGCTTGCGCCTTCATGTTTACTTATTAAGAGTACATATGAACATGTATTTTCTTATGCTGATATGATGCTAATGACCTGTTTATTATGTAAGATACATATTTGCTGCTTTGCGTATGGATTGCATATTTACACATTTCTGTTTTGTTGTCATAACTATTCTTTAATTTGGTATATAGAAATGCTGATATGCGGTGTACGAACATGGAGTTTAGGTCACGCTATGGTATTAATTATAGATTGTTTGCTTGGCAGAGCCTCGTTGTAGGAATTGTGCTGCATCCACTTGTTGACATTCTCTTCTCCACTGGTATATTTACTCGCTATTGCATGTTTTGCTTACGCTTAGTGCCTTATATTTTTAAGATAAGAAAATGAACTGCTATAATTCGACGAACGACATTAGTACAAGAAACTTCATTGAAGTCACATGTCCTGGAGGTTTTATGGAAGCTGTATAAATTTATGCTAATAGGAAGGAAGCTAACGACATGACATACCAAAACTAGGTTTAGACCTTTGACAGTTATTACACTGCATTCTTCGTGAGCAATTGAAATAGCAAGTGACACTTGACACAAGAAATACTCCACATGTTTCCTTCTGTTTTGCCGTGATTCTTGAAGTAGTGTACACACTGTGAAAAATTATGATCATACACACTCCGTACTCGTACTTACTGAAAGTTATTCGAACTAAAGGCTGTTAGAGGTCATGTATGCATTTCTTTTATTTAATGATGGACAAGGAAACCAAATTGTATTTTATGATTCATAATGAGTAGAAGATATGGGTCAGATGGATTACACAGAGGTTGTGTGTGGACATTGTGTCTTCGGATTGTATGGGATAATGAATTGAAGTTTGCACTAGGATTTTATCTGTACTTGTTCGAGGAGACTGACTAGAGGAAAGAGTTGTTATGGAAGTGAAATGATATTGGCGATAAGGTTTATATGTGTCGACGTATTGGAGAGGTATTATTGAGGTATTGAGATTGTGTGAAGTTGATGATTATTGGAGTTTTGGTGGACAAGAGGTAAGGGAAATGATATTGATGATAAGGTTTATATGTATCGACGTAAGAGGTATTATTGAAGTATTAAGATTATGTGATGCTGATGATTATTGGAGTTTTGGTGGATAAGAGGTAAAGTAAGTGAGGAGCATTTTTTTTTTTTGTTGGTTTATATGGAACAAGGAGGATGATGATGGCAGACTAGAACACTCAAGAGGAAGGAAGATTGTCTACACACACACTTTGTTAAATCACTAAGCAGTATATACTTTTTTTTGGAGAGAGGATGCATTAGCATATCTTGGCACATTGACAGTTGTTCAGCAACCGTACATTTGATTTGGCTTGGCAAACATTGGTCTTGACATGATGACTATGACGTTGACTAACTATTATTGACTGTTTTACACTGTTGCCACTACTACTTGATACACATGCCGAACATCAAATCTTTGACAGAATTGCATTTACACAGTTAACACTATTCAATTTCACAGTAATACTTAATGTGGATGAAAGATGAGTGAGTGTGTTTTGTGTGTTTTCCTTTCCCAATCCCAAATAATTGGTACCGACCTATCTCCTAAATATTATTTTACTTTTTTGTTGTGGCTTGCACTGACACCCATAAATATTATAGGTTTACTGATATTTGTGTATTTGTAATATTTAATATGACAATTATCTGATATCATTTGTGTGTTTATTACAATTTGTATGTTTAGTGTAAGAGCATTGATAATAATTTTGTAAAAGCAATTGTGTGTGCGTTCAAACTGTTGTTCGTGATTACACATATTAACATTTGTGGGTGCCACTTGGAAATGTTTAATTTCTGCTGATGAACTCTGATGAACTGTATAATTAGTGATAGAGAATATTATGGACTGTTACCTGCACTTGTTCAACATGATGGGTGCCACTTGGAAGTGTTTAATTTCTGCTGATAAACTCTGATGAACTGTCTGATTAGTGATAGTGAATATTATGGACTGTTACCTGCACTTGTTCAAAATGATGGGTGCCACTTGGAAATGTTTAATTTCTGCTGATAAACTCTGATGAACTGATTAGTGATAGTGAATATTATGGACTGTTACCTGCACTTGTTCAACATAATGGGTGCCACTTAGAAATGTTTAATTTCTGCTGATGAACTCTGATGAACTGTCTGATTAGTGATAGTGAATATTATGGACTGTTACCTGCACCTGTCAACATTACTGGGTGCCACTGATGGAACTGCTTCTACTGACATAGTGTCACTTGTTGGTGTCTGCACCTGTTCAACATTGCTGGGTGCCACTGATGGAACTGCTTCTACTGACATAATGTCACTTGTTGGTGTCTGCACCTGCTCAACATTGCTGGGTGCCACTGTTGGAAATGCTCAACCAGTGATGAGATGTCACTTGTTGCTGTCTGTACCTGTCAACATTATTGGGTGTCACTAATGGAATTTCTTCTACTGAAATGATGTTACTTGTTGCTGTCTGCACCTGCTCAACACTGCTGGGTGCCACTGTTGGAAATGCTCTACCAGTGATGAGATGTCACTTGTTGCTGTCTGCACCTGTCAACATTACTGGGTGTCACTATTGGAACTGCTTCTACTGAAATAATGTCACTTGTTGCTGTCTGCACCTGTTCAACATTGCTGGGTGCCACTGATGGAACTGCTTCTACTGACATAATCTCACTTGTTGGTGTCTGCACCTGCTCAACATTGCTGGGTGCCACTGATGGAACTGCTTCTATTGAAATGATGTCAGTTGTTGGTGTCTGCACCTGTTCAACATTGCTGGTTGCCACTGTTGGAACTGCTTCTACTGAAATAATATCACTTGTTGGTGTCTGCACCTGCTCAACATTGCTAGGTGCCACTGATGGAACTGCGTCTATTGGCATAATGTCACTTGTTGGTGTCTACACCTGTTCAACATTGCTGGGTGTCGCTGTCGGAGCTGTTTAAATACTGCTGCTGAAATGTTATGAGACTGCTATTTGCACCTGTTGACCATTGCCGGGTGCTACTGTTGGAACTGTCAACTACTCTGAGGAGTGCTACTTGTTTATTGAACTATTGACAAGTTTTTATGTGAATATTTGTATAAACTGATTTTTTGCGTATTTACTGTTTATGAAATGTTATGAGACTCTTACCTGCACCTATTCGTCATTGCTGACGCTATTGTTTGTATTGTTTAACCACATGATACTTGTGTAAACTATTATGTAAAATCACATGTATGCAAGCATTTGTATTCCTTACTGTATTTTATAAGGTTATTGAAGGGTCAGTGCAAAGCCAAAATTTATTTAGTTATGTGATTTTTACTTATCAATATCATCTTTTCTTTTTGTCTGTATTTTTTTTTGACGAATTTGGTGGTATTTTCACCACCAATGCTGGCAAAAATACCATCAAATTCTAGCCCGTGGAGGAGGGGCATATGAAAGGTGGCTACACTGAGTCACCGCGCCAGAGATTGCGCCAAAGAGTTTTATTCCGCCGCCTCCACTGGCAGTGCTTGTTCAGAAGTTGTGGTGGTTAGTGCTTTGGTGAGAGGATGTTGATAGCTGTATTATTTGAGGCCATGTCGTGTGCAGTTGTTTTGATGGGCTACACAGCAGATGTTGTTCGAATGGAGATGTTGTAATGATCAGAGTGTATTTTTAGTCAATATATATGAAGGTAGAAAACATTTTTTTATTTTTTTTTTAATTTCCTAACTAACAATGCCTCTTGGTCACAGGTTCAGTCAACAATGCATCTGGCTTGTGTTCATCTATTAGACGGTAATTCGGGTTTCTATGTGCAATTATAGTATTTCAGTTTTATTTAATTAATTCAGTGTAAATGGTATTTAAAATATCTTGTCTTATTGAGGAAGAACCATGCCAGATGTGTACGTTGAATCACACTTCCACACACAGAACAGCTACACTTGTGCCTTGTTGTTTCGTAGCTTTCATAGTTGCTGGGGACTTAATTAATTAATTGTGTTAACGGAAATTTCGTTTCATTCTTTGTTGTTATTCTATGCAGTCAGATTGCGTACTAATACTAGTCAGGCCCAACCGTTTATGAGACCTCGTAGCCGGACATACAGCTACTAAAATTAAAATTATTTGCATAATATTTAATTAAGCCCCCATGCAATGCATCATTGGATGTTGTTGCAAGCTGATAGAAAATAGCATATATATTTTCATTGTTCCTCAAATTAAAATTTTGTGGCCTTTTTTTATTTCCAGTGTTGATAGTTCGGTAGAGTGTCGCTAGGTTTTCATATCGACAATACTACACATACTCATGGTGAAATCTTAAACATGAATTTTGTAGTTAAAATTTAGTGTGAAATGGTGCTGATTAACTGATTTCAGAAGTATATTTTGGTGTTCCCTGTCACATGTCAGGAGTAATCGTCAATTCATGATATCATTTTGTTGTCAAAAGGCAAACTGTAATTAGCCTAGGATTTAAATTATCTTAATCCTGTAGTGCGTGGCATTGCTTTCTACTTCCAACTGTCATGGACGCGTTTAGTTCATCACAAGATCTACTGATTTTTTTTTTTTCTGGAAACACTACACTCTTCTCTCGTCTTCCTTTGGAAGATGAGCTCCTGGTGAAAGAACGAAAGCCGACGCCAATTTTCTCCATTAGAAAAACTTGCGAAAAAATTGCAAGACGTTTCCAGACACTATGGTGCAATTTCAAACCGTAGTTTAAGTGTCAGCACTGTAAGGAACAAACTTTTTTGTTTTTTCTTTGTACTATTTAGAATGGGTAATGACGGTTTTAATTGGCGCCAAGTGGGCGGTAAGTGAGGAAAGCCTTCAAAACTTCTTTTCTAAGGCTACAAAGCGTGGATGTTCCATTTCGCATGTCACAGTAGTTGTTACAGGCAACCAGCTAGGTACAGAAAGAATTTCAGAAGTAGCACATCTGGCATCTTTGAAACATAACGAGAAAGTTGATCGAAAAAGAAGTATAATGAAGTGATTTATTTCGGTTATCTGATATTTTAGCACGGCAAGAGTAAACTCTTCGAGGTCGTGACGAATCTGAGGCGTCATTAAAGACTTACATGAAAGATAGTTTATCATCCGACGTAGTATTTAAAGGCACTTCCTCTGACAAGCAGAATGGATTAATAGCTTTTATTATGGATGTAGTGAAAGAACAAATTTCAAGTGAATTGAAAATAGTCCTTTTATATCAGTACAGGCCAATGAAACGGATGTCTCAAATAGAAGTCAAACGAGTGTAATTATTTGTTATGCAAATAACGAATTAGGAGCAATGCCGAAGGATTCGTTGGGTTTCATGGCGACTCCAAAGACCTGAGTGTACAAGGCATAGTCGTCGTGCTAAACAGTTGAAATAGTGGTAAAAATAAATTAGTATCGCAAACACACGAAGTCTGCAGTGCAATGGAAGGGAAAATTTCTAGCGTGAATTCTGTTCTGCAGCAAGCATATCCTCATGCTCCCTTCATCCACTGCTACGCATATCAGTTAAATATAGCCCTCCTCTATGCTTGTATAAAAATTAGGCAAGTAAAGATTTTTATGCAAATCTATCTTAGTTTTACAAATTTTTTGTCGTTCCAGTAAAAGAAGTGAACTACTGACCGAAAGCGAAATAAAACTACCAAGTCCTAGTGGAACAAGGTGGAATTTTCATTCACACACTGTACACACCATTGTTGATCACTATAAAAAATCGTTCAAATGTGTGTGAAATCTTATGGGACTTAACTGCTAAGGTCATCAGTCGCTAAGCGTACACACTACTTAACCTAAATTATCCTAAGTACGAACACACACACCCATGCCCGAGGGAGGACTCGAACCTCCGCCGGGACCAGCCGCACAGTCCATGACTGCAGCGCCTTAGACAGCTTTTTTTTTTTTACATTTTTTTTTTCGTTGTGTTTGGTCGTTGCGGACGTCACATGACATCCGTTTAAGTTCGTTGTTGATCCTTTCACTCTTTTTTTTTTTTTTTTTTTTTAATTACAGAGGCGAACCAGCCCTCTGGCGGAACACGCTAAGCTACCGTGCCGGCGTAGTTTTATTGGTGAATAATTTTAAAAACCGTTGCCTCCTGTGGTGCTCGGCTAATCCCGCGCGGCTCACTATATAAACCTGAAAGCATCATTTAATTATGTGATAAACAATGACGGGAGGGATGATAATTCCTTACATCAAGCAATTAGACTAATTCTGCTGTCGCTGTGCATTTCGATTTCCCATTATACATAGTGTCGCTGTGCAATTCGATTTCCCATTATACAAGTATCTTGTTTTAGATCTAGCGATTTGATCTGCGGATATAAGATGCTGTAAGTTAGAAACTGAAAACTGCATTAAGGCTGTTGAAAAACTAAGATGTGAGTAAATGATTCTGAAATGCATAGTGGACGCAAAGAGCCTTATAAATTCAGCAAGAGTAACTGAAATTAATTTTAACAATACAGGAACGAGTATTCAGAAATTAAGAAGGCTAGCATTCGAAATAATTGACTACATGATAATAAACGTGGAAACTAGACTCAAGGACTTGCAAGAAATAGATCTTACAGAAATTATGAATGAGAGAAAGTTTTCAGGTTGTATTAGACCAAACAATTTCCCGACAAGTGTGATTGAAAATATGCTCAAAAAGTATTCCTTCGTTGACTGGGAAAAACTGGAACGAGAACTTACGTTTCTTTGTAGCAGCGAGTAGAAATATCTACAGCCTCGGGGTCTCCCTAAATGCATTACAAACAATGGATTAAAAATGTGTTCTCTGAATGTGCGAAATTTAGTCCTGCTTCTTGGAATTTCAGCAACCACTGTTTCTTGCGAAAGAAGCATGAGTACATTAAAACGTGTTAAAAATCTGCCTTCACAACACAGTACCAATGACAGACTGTCAAACTTAGCGATTTTGGCCTTAAAGAGAGGAACCATGCAACCTTCAACCAAACGACAAGAGTTCATATATCTCTTGTTATCAATAACTACGCTCAGGAAAAGGACAGGAAGACAGAACTAATTTACAAAAAGATATAACGGTGAGCTACTATACGTTATATTTTTACTAATATATTGTCGTTTAATATTTTTATGTATTTCTTTATGACAGTTTCGATAATAGTTTCGTGCAGTCTTATTAGAAACATGTAACTAAGTTACTTTTGCTCTCTTTATATTTTACCTCGCAAGTTTTTGTTTCAAGGTTTTTTTACCTTTTCTGAAATTCGGAATACTCAGCCTACCCTACAAAAAAAGCCACTCTTCGCCCTTGGTTGTTAAAAAGTCATTTTTTTCCTTTTTCCATGTACTCTTCTTGCTTTCGACAGTCTGCATGTAAACCTTCTCTGCTTCAGCCATCGTCACTTACTTTACTGTCCAAATAAAAAACTCATTTGCTATTTTTAATGTCTCATTTCCTAACCAAATTCTCTCAGTGTCACCTGCTTCAATTCGGCTATATTCCATTACACTTGCTTCACTTCTGTCGATATTCGCCTTATAATATCTTCTGGTAACCGTATCATTGTCGTTCAACTGTTGTACGAAGTTCTTTGGCGTCTCTGACAAAATTACAATGTCGTCGTCAAACCCAAATGTTTCCCTTCTCAAATTTCTCCTTGGTTTCTTTCAAAGTTTGCTCAACTTGCAGACTGAATAACGTAATGGATAGGCTACAGCTCTGTTTTATTTACCATTGATCAGGTTATATAAAACACTGAGACTGTTAATGAGAATATCGTGCGAGTGTCGATTGCTATTTGAGAGAAAAAAACGCAAGCACCAGACCAACTTCTGTTCTACAAATCTATAGGCGTATCGACAGTCATCACGCGTGGGATCGACTGCAACCAAGCCCTTTTCCCTACCGAGCAGCTGATCCCCCAGCCGTAAAATATGAGCCCGCGGAGCGAGAACACAGCGACCAGTCTACTACCGCGGAAGAGGAAGACGGCGAAGAAAAGAGCGGCCGGTCATTCAGCGCGGAACCTCGTCGCCAATAGGAGACGTCTGCCGGCCGATATATCGCTGACTCCATTAATTCCGCGAGATTGTGCTCACATAAAGTGCCCTCCACCTCCGCTGAAGAGAGCAGGAAGACGCGCGTCGTAATATTTATGAATGGGCGGCGGGTCCCCTTTGAGGGGTGGCACACAGCCTCTCGGAGCGCAACACAAAGCGGGCCTCCCCCAAATTGCCGGTCACGGTTAATGGCGGCCACGGCAGGTAAGGGCCCGCTGCGATGGGCAGCAGCTGCCGGGTCGACCGCTGCCCGCTCTGCGCTGCAGTCCGCTGCTTGCGCAACGGTTCCTCGTCCGAGGCGTGCTATGGCTGGCTGCCTGTACACTGCTCAGAAAAGTGAGGACAGATTCAATAAGAGCAGGGAATGAGAGGATAAATCATATGAAGCTAACAAAACAAGAAGTTAACAGCTTTACTGTAGCTGCTGCCGGCAGGAGTGGCCGTGCGGTTCTGGGCGCTACAGTCTGGAGCCGAGCGGCCGCTGCGGTCGCAGGTTCAAGTCCTGCCTCGGGCGTGGACGTGTGTGAGGTCCTTAGGTTAGTTAGGTTTAATTAGTTCTAAGTTCTAGGCGGCTGATGACCTCAGATGTTAAGTCCCACAGTGATCAGAGCCATTTGAACCATTACTGTAGCTGCTGGTAAACCTTGCGGGATGTGAAGTCGTGGTCCAAGAAACTCTTCTGTTCCTGACGTTTCGTCCAGGACTGCGCTGGAAATCTTCAGAGTCGCTGCTCCGCTGAGTCTGCCGACTGAGTCACAATCACAGTAATCACAAAATACACTCATGTGACAGAAGTCGTGGGATAGAGACAGGTACGTGAGCACACGGTGGTAATATCGCGCACGCCAGGTATTAAAGAACTTTGCGTTGATGAAGCTGTCATTTGTACTCTGGTGACTCATATGAAAAGGTGTCCGACGTCATTATGGCTGCTCGACAGTGATTAACAGACTTTGAACGCGGAATTGAAGCTGGACCGAGAGGTATCCGACATTCCACTTCGCAAATCGTTACGGAATTCAGTATTCCGAGCTCACAGTGTCAACAGTGTGCCGATATTACCAAATATCAGGCATTAGCACGGGCAGCACAGTGGCCGACGGCGTTCACTGAACAACCGAGAGCAGCGGTGTTTCCCTAGCGTTGTCAGAGCTAACAGACAAGCAACACTGCGTGAAATAACCGCAAAAGCAGACGACGTACGTATCCGTTAGGACAGTGCGGCGAGATTTGAAGTTAATGAGCTATGGCAGCAGACGACCGACGCGAGGGCCTTTGAAACAACACGACATCGCCTGCAGCGCCTCTCGTGGGCTCGTGGCCAAATCGACTGAACCCTAGACAACTGAAAGACCGTAGCCTGGTCAGATAAGTCCCGATCTCAGTTCGTAAGAGATGATGGTATGGTTCAAGTGTGGCGCAGACGCCACGAAGCCATGGACTCAAGCTTTCCACAAGGCACTGTGCAAGCTGGTGGTGGCTCCATAAAAGTGTGAACTGAACGACTATTGACTGGAAATTTGCACCCATTCATGGACTTCCCAAGAAACAATGGCGCATGTGTTTGTAAACTGGCATGCGGTGGGGGCGGTGTCGATACACACGTCGACGAGGCATAGTGCTTCAATGCTGTTGCAGATAGAGCTCACAGCGGAATGATTCCGCTGGCGTGCGCTGCCCGCTTATATAGAATACGGGTGACCTTCATTACGTAAGCTACTGATAACGGACTTAGTCTCTGCAGGCACCAGCGAGAGAGCGTTATCCCGTACGCGTGCTGCAGTATAAACTCGCAGCACGCGTCTGCTGGTGCGCCGGCCTAGCGCCGAGCCAAGGGGGTTGCGTAACCGGTCGGCTAGGCGCCCAGCGGGCAGTGCGGCACTATGCTTTGTTAATTTTTTGAAATTGTTTCATCCGTGAGCCCCCGATTACCAGATGTACGACTAGCGGTTCTCGGCTGACGCCCCCGGTTACAGGAGTCAAGGATAACACTTTATTAATATTTATAATACAAAGTAATATCACCAGTTAGTTACATTCTCAGCAAGTTCACCAAGTCCTTTCATCCAAACATGTATTTTTTCATCATTAGAAACTTTTCTACATGAGCGGGTATACAGAGTAAAACGCATATTACTATACACAAAACTAGGTCTACTTTGGGTCTCAGGGTCGATTCCACAATGCCATGTCTTGTAAGCGATGACAATGCGCCATGTCTGGGGCTACAGTTGTTCATGACTGGTTTGAGAAACATTCTGGAGGATTGAGCGAGTAATTTGACGTCCCAGATAGCCCGACACGAATCCCATTGAATATTTATGGCCGGCCGCGGTGGTCTCGCGTTTCTAGGCGCGCAGTCCGGAACCGTGCGACTGCTACGGTCGCAGGTTCGAATCCTGCCTCGGGCATGGATTTGTGTGATGTCCTTAGGTTAGTTAGGTTTAAGTAGTACTAAGTTCTAGGGAACTGATGACCACAGCAGTTGAGTCCCATAGTGCTCAGAGCCATTTGAACCATTTTGAATATTTATGGGACATAATTGAGAGGTCAGTTGTGCACAAAATCGCGCACTCGCAACACTATTATGGACGGCTATAGGGGCACCATGACTCAGTATTTCTGCAGGGGACGTTCAGCAGCTTGTTGACTCCTTGCTACGTCAGGCTACTGCACTTTGCCGGCGAAAAGAACTGTGACACGATATTAGGACCTATCTCATGACTTTTGTCAACTGAGTGTTGAGTGAAATTCACAATGAGTCTTGCCGTATGAACCCACTTTTCATACACTCTCTCTGGCCTGGTTGTATGCAATGATTCGATTGGGAAGAGCGTGATAAAGCCTTGGGATCCTCTCGCAAGACAAGCTGACCATCTGTTGTTGCAGGTCATTTAAATTCTGGATACTGCCACTGGGACGGAGTTCGCGTCTGTGCTGGTGCCGCACATGTGTTGTCGGGGACAGATTTAGGCATCTTGCTGGTCGCGGCACTTCCTAACCATCAAGTAGACACTTCACAGCGACACGCGCCATTTGTGAACAAGCGCTTGGAAAACGGCACCACCATACTATCAAATCAAAGGTGGCACATGAGGACGCAGGCTGTCCGTGACGTACTGTATTGCCGTTAAAGTTCAGTCAATATGAGCCCTAAACTTAAGTCGTAAGCGATGGCTTCCAGCACCATAACACCAGGAGTAACAAACACTGAAAGAACAGCACCTTTCAGAACGATGCCATACTTGACAGCGATGGTCAGCTGGGATAGTGGAGAATCGCGGTTTATCACACAACACAATGCGACACTAATTTTTAGTAGTCTATGCTTCCCGCTTATGGCACCACTTGAAACGTAGCTGCTTGTTATCTACGATAATGATCGAAACAGACGAAATTAATTAAAATTTGTGCTGTGGCCGGGACTTAACCCAGGTCTTCTTGCTTGCTAGGCAGAAATGGAAACCACTGCACTACCACATCACAATGGTCAACATTGCTGCATGAACTACGTAAGCTGAGTGCCCTTCCCAACACAAACTTCAATTCATCTTCCCATATATATTGTCACTACTGCCAGGGCTCTCTGATATTGGCAAGCATCGCAGCATTGGACGTAATGGGTCGTCCTTATACCGTTATACCGTTATAATTCAATGTTTCCCAGAGACATATAAGTCTCTTTTTTTATTATCTACGATAACGATAGAAGCAGACGAAATGAATTAAAATTTGCTTGCTAGGCAGAAGGTACAAGGACGACCCATTGCTGGGGTGCTGGGGTGCTTGCCAATGTCGGAGAGCCCTGGCAGTAGTGACAATATATAAGGCAAAATCAATTGAAGTTTGTGTTGGGGAGGGCACTCAGCTTAGGTAGTTCCGGAACCACGTGGCTGCTACGGTCGCAGGTTCGAATCCTGCCTCGGGCATGGATGTGTGCGATGTCCTTAGGTTAGTTAGGTTTAAGTAGTTCTAAGTTTAGGGGACTGATGACCTAAGCTGTTAAGTCCCATAGTGCTTAGAGCCATTTGAACCATTTTGAACCTAAGTGTCATAGTACTTGCGATGCAGTTTGGAATTCCTTTGTGATGGCCTCGATAAATGTCTGCCTATTACACTTTACGATCCTCTTCAACTGTCTGCGGTCTCTGTCAGTCAACAGATGAGGTCAAGAGACGAGGTCTGCCTGTACGCTTTTGTCCTGTACGTGTCCCTTCACGTTTCCACTTCACTATCACATCGGAAACAGTGGACCTAGGGATGTTTAGGAGTGTGGAAATCTCGCTTACAGACGTACGAAAAAAGTGATTCCCAATCACCTGACCACAATCAAAGTCCCTGAGTTACGCGGAGCGCCCCCTTCTGCTCTCTCACGATGTCTAATGACTACTGAGATCGCTGATATGGAGTACCTGGCAGTAGGTGGCAGCACAATGCACCTAATATGAAGAACGTATGTTTTTTGGGAGTGTCCGGATACTTTTGATCACAGTGTACATACCGATGGTCTGTACATGTAAAAAGATGCAATGGCATCCAACCACGTGTTCTGGATTCTTAATTTTTTTCTGCCAGATAATGTATTTGATTCTATTACTGGTTTCTCCTATAAGACGTGAGGTAGTCACTATCGTCTGCACTAAGCCACAGTTTTTTGGACGACGGTGGTCAGAGGACCTTTGAACCTTTAACATGTTGCCATCAGGACAATGCATTCCTGAATATGCTCGCGTCTGTTTGCGAAAAAGCAATAAATCAAGTAAAACACGATATGTGGCAGTTTGCGTATACGTTTATTCTAAATGCCTTCTGTATCCCCTGTAGGCGATGCTTGCTTTTGTTGAAGGAGCTAGTACAAAATTAGCTTATTTGGAAATACACATATTGCAAACGTACAGTATATTCCATTTTCTCCTGCTCAGTGCATTGTAATATGCTTGGATACTCGTTGGCATGCTTGCTGCTCACGTTTCACTCATGTTTCGACGGCGGCCCTTCTGAGGCCATCCAGTGTGTAGCAAGGCTTCTTCCACGGCGCAACGCCACAGCACATACCGCGGGACATTCCGTTTGGCTGATTTCTACACATACAGGGTGATTATAATTAAAGATAAACTTTCGAAAGGCTGTAGAAATAACGCCAATGGTCAGAATGACGTCAAATTGCAACGGAATATTATCGGAGAAGGGGGGAAACGTATGGCATAAGAAAAATTAATAGCTACAAAATGTAGCAATAGCATCATAATTTAATAGTGGTCGACTACAAATGACAAATGAATCATACAACAATGCCTAAGCTGTACATTTGATGTTAAAGAAACTGTACTACTCAGTGTGCATGAGTTTAGAGGTCCATACTGTTAGTTACGTAAGCCCATCCATCACGCCGGCCGGTGTGGCCGAGCGGTTCTAGATGCTATAGTCAGGAACCGCGCGACCGCTACGGTCGCAGGTTCGAATCCTGCCTCGGGCATGGATGTGTGTGATGTCCTTAGGTTAGTTAGGTTTAAGTAGTTCTAAGTTCTAGGGGACTGATGACCTCAGATGTTAAGTCCCATAGTGCTCAGAGCCATTTGAACCATTTTTTTTTTGAACCATTTGAACCCATCCACCACGGCAGGGTCATATTACACCAGATGGTAAAAATCGGTTTTTAATTGTTCTGAAGCCAGAAACCGAATAAAAACTCACATCGGTTTTTAATTGTCCTGAGGCCAAAAACTGCATGAAAAGCATCAATCAAAATCAAATCGGATTATTAATTTCTGTGTGACTGCCGCAACACATGTTCAAATATGCTGTCCACCATTTTCTGCAACAAGTTGAAATCGAGAAACAGCATGTCTCACAACTGATCGAAGTGTTTCCGGTGTCACGTGCAGAATGTTTTGCGCAATGAGTGTCTTCAATGCAGCTAAGTTTGCAGTCGGAACGCTGAACGCAACATCTTTCAGATAGCCCCACAGCCAGAAGTCACGCGGTTTAAGATCAGGTGATCGGGACGGCCAGGCTTAGGGAAACGGCGGCTGAAAATTCTAGCATTTACGAAATGGCGCTTCAGCAGCTGCTTAACTGGATTTGCAATGGGCGGAGGTGTGCCATCTTGCATAAAAATTTCCCCATCCAAATATCTACGCTGTTGGGGAGCTGGTATGACGTGGTTGCGCAAAAGACACTCATAGCGCTTACCAGTAACGGTACAGGTAACAGGACCGGAAACACCTGTCTCTTCGAAAAAATATGGCCCTATGATAAATGATGCTCTATGCCGTTAATCCGCACCACATAGTGACCTTTCCAGGATGAAGTGGGATTTCCCGTTGCCCATATTAGACAATTCTGTGTATTGACATATCCTCTCAGATGGAAGTGGGCTTCTTTTGTCTACAAAATCTTCCACGGCCAATCATTGTCCACTTCAATGAGAGCAAGAAATTCTAAAACGAAGGTCTCTCTTGCTGGCAGATCAACAGGAAGCAAATCGTGCTTGTGGGTGATTTTGAATGGATGGCAAAGAAGGATGTTTCGTAGGATTTTACGAACCGTGCTCACGGGTTTGTCCAATGTTCGGGCAATTCTCCGTGAACTACACGTTTGCACACCACCACTCGGCTCCTCCTGCATTGCTGTGGCCACTTCTTCCACGGAAGTCGAAGCAATTCGTTTCATCCCTCTACCAGGTTACACACCAAAAGAACCCGTCTTTTCGAATTTCCGAATCATTTACTCCATACCCACGGCAGTCATCGGACCAACGCTTTTTTTTTAAAACTCTTCAGTGTCCGGAACTTCTGCAGAGCGACGTGTGTTTCAGTCATCATTCTTGTAATACAGCTTTACAAGCAGAGCGCGATCATGCGTTGAGACAGTCATGGCGAATGTTGCAGACGCGAAAGGAGGAAAAGCCGTGTACCCAGCGGGTTGACACAAACTTCAATGTGTCGTGCGCATGACAGGTGTTTTCATTTACGTATTCTGGCACATACTGGGCCATCTATTGATCAATTTTCACACTATTTTTTTTTCTTCTACCTTATGTTTCCCCCTTCTCCGATAATATTCCGTTGGAATTTGACGTCATTCTGACCAGTGGTGTTATTTCTACAGAGTTTTGGGAGTTTAACTTTAATTATAATCATCCTGTATACCTTAACTGTGCAAACCGTTTTGCGGTGTGTGACGGAGGGTACTTTGTGAGTCTCCGTCTTCTAGTCGGGTCTGCGGGAAGTACGATTGCCGGTAAGCCTCCATGTGGACTCGAATCTCTCTAATTTCACCTTGATGGCCTTCTCGTGAAATATAGCTAGGAGGAAACAATGTAGTTGTTCACTCTTTTAGGAAGATGCGCTTTAGAAACTTTAACGGTAAACCATACTGTGATGCAGAACGCCTGTCTTGTTGTGTTCGCCATTGGAGTTGGTTGATCATCTCCGTGACACTTTTGCGTTTGCTAAGTGAACCTGTAACTGAGCACGAGCTCTTCTTTGGGCCCTCTCTATTTCCTCCAGCAGTCATATCTCTTCTTGAAGAAAGTTGGTCGTGGGGTGGTGGTGGACCGCTTGTGCATTATCATCTAGAAAGACGACTCCATCAACGAAATGTTGACTGTAAGTCTGAACAACAGTTTGGAGGATCTCGTTCCGATACTGCACAGCCCTCAAAGTACCCTCGGGAGTGATGAGAGGCACCCGACAACTGTGTTTGTTGTTGGCCCGAAACGTGACTGACTTACATCCCTGCTGAAGCTGTGAAACAATTGGTATAACGTCGCTGTGGAGTACATCAATTCAACGGACACGTTCCCACGCTAGCAGCCTATCTTGAGGTAAAGTGACAATGCGCGCACGTCCTAAGTTTCAAATCACCCTTGTAGCCATGTTGCACGGAAGCCGCGTTGTTAACGACCGGACCCACAGCTCATTCTACTGAAGTACGAATGCACCTTTACTCTTACCCCATTACACATGTTGCTGTACGTAAACGTTTTCTGTGGTCAAAAGAATATTGGGAAAGAGAGGTTTGCTAAGAAAAACGTACCTGTGCAATTCATGAGTATGGTGAAAGCTGTTCTGGCAACACAGTTCGAGTGTCAACGACGAGAACTGAGCTAAAGCAACACATCACCAACAGCTGTTCCAGTCCGCAGCTCGTGGTCGTGCGGTAGTGTTCTCGCTTCACGCGCCCGGGTTCCCGGGTTCGATTCCCGGCGGGGTCAGGGATTTTCTCTGCCTCGTGATGACTGGGTGTTGTGTAATGTCCTTACGTTAGTTAAGTTTAAGTAGTTCTAAGTTCTAGGGGACTGACGACCATAGATGTTAAGTCCCATAGTGCTCAGAGCCGTTTGAACAGCTGTTCCCCGGGGGCAGTACGTCGACCCATACAGACATAAACAGTTCTTCTATTAAGCGATTTTACTTACTTTCTATCCCGCGGTCACTTATTTCGGTATTTTTCACGTTAGTGTTACTACGACGATTAATAGGAAGGACCGTAGTACAATCTTCCACTATGAAATAATTTCGGAAAAAGAAATTTTGTTCTTAACTGAAGTGTTACGGAAGGTCCGATGTAAACACCACTTGGTGATTTGAGACGTGTCTGGGTAAGGAAAGCGAGTGCTCACCTTCTTGACCTTCCACTGTTACGGTAAATGATTTGTATGTAGTTCCGCCAAGACATATTACCGTTTGAAGCAGGATCTGTGAACTCGGAAGCAGCTGCGCGCGTCGAAACTTCCCACTAAGCATTAATGAGCGTTCAACATTGGAGGAGTGGCACAGGTTTAAGAGCCATACTGCGAGAAGTCAGGCCACTTGTCGGTGACCTAGGTGCGGCGCCATTGTGGGGAAACAATGGGCGCTTTGCGCATTGTGTGGTCCGCTGCAGGGCTCCCACATGCAGAGCGAACGGCAGCTGCCGCATCGCGAGACTGGCGGGCGACGCGCCCTCTTCCCCCGTAATTGCATCGCGCCACTGCAATTAGGCCGACAGGCGCTGTGGCAGCCCGCTCTGAAGCCGGTACTTTGTGGCCTCGGAAAGAGACTGGCTGAGAAACGCACAGATCCTGACCGTTACAACGGGCGCGGACGTGAATGAAGAAATATTCTGTGAACGACTTTTTTATTGTGGAAGCCCACTCCATAGCCGAGGTCGCTAACGCGAGCCCGAACGGTGGGCCTCGAGGTAGCCAATGGGAATCATGGTAGTTGAAGAAATGTTCGCCGCCAGTATTTGGTCACAAAGGGAAAGCAAGGTGGAGCGAAATTCGTGACCATAAGCCTTTGCTCCATTGTCTTAGATTACACATGAGACCGCACTGTACTCACATTTCTATTTCCGTTGCCAGCAGTCAACAGATACACATAACATCGTAGATAAAAGCACGTTGGATGATGCGGTGTTCGTTGAATTCGGGAAGGCATTAATTAGAACATCTTCGTCCTGCCTTTTAGTAAACAAAATACGAGCTTACCGAGTGTCGGACCAGGCTTATCATTGGATTCAGGATTACCTAGCAGGTAGAGTACACAACACCGACGTTCTGCGGTTAGATATAGAATCGTGGTCTAAGTACAGCGTCTTCGACTAGTAACCAAAACGTCTTGGGTCTGGGTTGGAAATCAGCCACTACTTAAAAGAAGGTCGCCGCAAAAGAAGACAAAGAAGAGAAAACGCATGGGCTGTGAGGACAGATAGGAGATCCAAATAAAGATCCGCGTGATCTCGAGATCTAATACCGAACGGACCATGGAAATTTACAGTCCGCCTTTGATGTGGCATTCGCCTCTCAACAATGTGATGAGTCGCCATGAATGATACGAGTTTCGGGTTTACCGTTAAACTGTAGGTTCTATTTTTGCAGTAGAATGACTGGGGTCGATTAGGCACCCACAAGTCGCCCCATTGGCTTTCAGTTGATAGACTTGCACCCGGCCATTGAGCCACACGGAACTATTCTTATTACACATGTGAACCAGAAGGCACGATCTGAACCATAATTTTCTTTAAAATTTGACTTTTTTTGTTCTTTATAATAAGGTGATGAGTCTCTCTCGAAAAAGGGGAAACGCGTATTTGACTAGTAATCAAAACGCCCTGAGTCTCGAGTTCTAACCCAGCCACTGCTTAAATTTTGAATATAGATCATCATCAATGCTGTTAGCAGGGAAATGAAATGAAATGATCGTATAGCCGGGAAGCCCCATCTGGGGAAGTTCGGCCGGCAGGTTTCAAGTGTTATTTCAAGTGACGCCGCATTGGGTGGCTTATGTGTAGGTGACAATGAAAGCATGATGAGAACAACACAACGCCTAGTCCACAAACTGAGAAAATCCCCAACCCGGCCGGGAATCGAAGCCTGGCGCGCTGCATGGCAGGCAACCACGTTACCACTCAGCTCAGGAGGCTGACTGTTAGCAGGAGACATCCAGTACAAGGACTCATCTTCCTTCAGCCAATGGACTTATCATAGAGGACGGAGGAGCGGACGGAGTTCCAGAACAATCTTTTGACCTTAGGGTCCGAAACTGCAAAATGCGGAAGCTTCATCAATGATGAACAGCACGAAGCTGCAGAAGTTAATGGGAACGACTGCGTTAAACACATAAAATGTTTATCCATACACCCCTCCCGCAGGAGGTTCGAGTCCTCCCTTGGGCATGGGCGTGAGTGTTGTACTTAGCGTTAAGTTAGTTTAAGTAGTGTGTAAGTGTAGGGACCGATGACCTCAGCAGTTTGGTCCCTTAGGAATTCACACACATTTGAACATTTGTATCCATATGGCATGTGGCTTCTTAACAGAATAAGTGTCATCATCATCATCACTATCTCTCTAATACCAAAACATTCTGGATTAGTCCCCTATTCGTGTCTTCATTCGGAGGTGGTGAGCATGAGCAAAAGGTTGGATAACCAACGAAATGGTAACATTGTACGAGTCGGAGTGTGGAAAGTCAGAAAGCTGAACGTGGTAGGGAAAGCTCGAAAATCTGAGAAGGAAAATGCGGATACTCGATCAAGATATGGTGAAGAAAATGATTTCTGGTCAGAAGAATAAGGGCTAATATCAACAGCAGCAGGAAAAGGTATAACAGAAGTAGGATTCGTTATGAAGAGGAAAGTAGGGTAGAGAGTAAGTTACTGTGAACATTTCAGTGATAATTCTCATGAGAATTGACAGGAAACCAACGACAACGACAGTAGTTCAGCTATACGTGTACATGGATATACTGAACGGGTAATTCAGTACGTGAAAGGAGATCATAAGTTATAGGGTCCTTTTGAGTCAAACTGAAACAGCTGATGGTCCACAACTGATTGTATTGAGATACGTAACCAATGGTCGGAAATGCACATTTATTGTGTTATGGGCATACATAACATGCACCGTAAAACAAAAGCGTAGCTCATAGTAATTATTCAAAGTGACGACCATTAATCTGAATACGTGTACAGCAATGGCGCATGAAGTTCTTCCGCACTCATAGATTCCTGGTGTTTGTTGAACCAGGATACAGGCAGCTTAGACCCCAGCAGGCACGTCTACAGGGGTTTCATACAGCAACTTCTTGACGTAACCCCAGAGAAAAAAAGTCCAGAGGTGTGAGATCTGGCTATCGCGCTAACCGTGGGACACGACCCCTGCCCCGTCCCTCTTTTCAATCCAAGGATGAGGGTATGTGTTGCTCAGGCTCTCGCGGGCATTACCATCCAAGTGGGCTGCTGCACCGTCATGTTGAAACCGCAGCCTTTCGCGGACGACAAAGGGTAAGGTCTCCAAGAATTGTGGCAGCATATCTCGCAGGAACTCTGGGCAACGTGGAGCAGTCAAACGGGAAGGCAACAAATAAGGCCTTATAGGGTGACCTTGGACAATGCCCGCCCATACATTGAAAGAGAATTGATATTGGTGGCCACCGATGTGGGTGGCGTCGTGATTGTCGTCGCTGCAGACATGGTAGTCGCGGCTGTTGAAAACTCTACCACAGGTGAATGAAGTTTCATTCGTGAACAACACAAACCGTACGAAGCTTGGTACTACAGCGGATAATCCATTGACAGAAGTGAACGCGGGGCTCAAAATCCGTTGGTCCCAGTGCTTGCACACGTTCGTTACGTTATTAGTGTAACACCTGTTCTACCACTACTCTCCACATTGTATCCTTCGAAGTGTGCGTTTCATGGACAGGTTGCTGGGTGGTCAGCCACACGATCCAACACCATCTCAGTCTTTGGCGGCAAACTCGGCCGGCTCCCTGCGGCGTGAACTAGGCCGTCTCTCGTAAGCTGGTATTCACGGAGATAAACGTCTTCCAATTAGGTTGACGCCTGCTGGCAAACCGTTTTCTGTACATTCGTGCCGCATTGTACATTAAATGCAAGTCTGCGAACTCTCGTGGCGTTCCATCTTTGACAAAGCGTCATGCGCTATACACAGTAACACTTCATCATGGAGACATCACAAGCTGTCTAATGCAATGGAGAACTTATACCAAGGAAAGTGGTGTGCGTGCGGTAGGGGTTAATGAGCCTGTGCGGTGCATGCGGTCATCACATGGCACACGTGCCATGAGCTGAGAACGGTATGTCTCTTTGGTGGTCAGCGGGGTTCAGACACCAGGGATCTTTGCGAGATCTCGGCTGAATTGAATGCGCCGTTGCAATATATTCATTGAGGCCGGCGGTGGTAGCTTTGAACAATTAGCTACTCTGAGCTACATTGTAGCTATGCTGTGTACGCTCTGTATGTCCATAACTCAATACGTATGCATCTCCGACCGTTGGTTTCCTATATCAATATAATCAGTTGTGGCTCCCCTTTCACATGTTTCAATTTGACCATCATGGGGGGGGGGGGAGGGGGGGTCGTCAGAATGCGATAGTAGGGGAAAGAATAGAGGAAAGAATTACAAGAGAGTATGGCCGGTAGTAGGAAGTTTCAAATGGTTCAAATGGCTCTGAGCACTATGAGATTTAACATCTGAGGTCATCGGTCCCCTAGAACTTAGAACTACTTAAACCTAACTGACCTAAGGACATCACACACATCCATGCCTGAGGCAGGATTCGAACCTGCGACCGTAGCGGTCGCGTGGTTCCAGACTGTAGCGCCTAGAACCGCTCGGCCATTCCGGCCGGCGGTAGTAGGAAGAGGAAAGAAGAAAAACGAGTTCCTCAATAAATTTCAGCTAGTAATAGCGAATACATTGTTCAAAAGCCACTAGATGACGAAATAATTTGGAAAAGGGCTGAAGATAAGGCAAGATTCCAGCCGAATTACAATATGGTCTCGTGATATTAGTTTGCAAAGCGTATTCAGGAGTAATACACACTAGGACAGCAATTTAGTAATGAAGAATAGACCGAAGTTTAAGAAAATAGTCCGGAAGAATCACTGTAGAAGTAGTGCTCAGGACTGATGAGAAGGCGTATGAATTTAGCTAAGGCCGTATATACTGGGATAATGGCTGCCAGCGCAGGCATAGCAGTTAAAGAGCAATGAACATTTCTAAAGAGAGCAAATTCAGATGCTGGACAGACAAACAGTGTTACAAGGAAGGTAACTGCGAAGGAACCTTGGCTAGAGGAACAAGTAGTTCAACTCGACGAGCGAAGGAAGCACGAAATGTGTTCAGGGAAAAACGAAATTACAGTAACATAGGTCAGAAACGAAAGAAAAAAGAAACAATACGTGCAGAAAAGCCAAGCTAAAATGGCTGTAGTAAAACTTCAAAGAAATCAAAAAATGAATGGCCACTGGTACAACTGATAAAAATCAAAGCGAAGTTCAGTGAAATTAAAAGCGAGAAGATCAACACTGAGGGCTCAATTGACATTCTGTAGTAGTCACTTTAATATTTGTCACTTGCGGACGTTATATTTAAATCGAAAACCTGAATACCTGAAAAACAAACCAGTTTATCCCAGCAGCGGGATGGACGCTCAGTCTTGGTTTAACAGCCGCATACTCTACCAACGAAACTATCGAGCCACGTCCTGAAGCATGTGAAAAAGGGAATAAAAGTGCCAAATCTGTGTATGGCGGTAGCAGCGCACCCGGACAATCCGTCATGGCGCACTCTCTCGTTGTCGTCTGCGCCTCAGCTTGCCGGCTGCATGGCACTACGCGTATTTTTCAGTTCGGGGTTTGCAGCCAGTGCCACGCGCACGGTTGCTGTTACCGGCACGCCCGGCATCGGGCACACTATTTTGCCTGCCAGGGCGCTCCTTCCCAAGCGCCGGCTGTCAGTACGAATTAAACTGCAGTCCGCCACCACGCATCACTGTACCTCATCCTGCGTCCGCGGTGGCAATAAAGTCCAATATTAGCTTTCGTAATAGAGACCGTTATTTTGAAACAGTTCACACAGTTTTACCGACTCGCTGAAAAGCTTCAGAGGCATTATATGCAAACATGATTGTTCATTCAAATGGTTCAAATGGCTCTAAGCACTACGGGACTTAACATCTGAGGTCATCAGTCCCTAGACTTAGAACTACTTAACTCTAAATAACCTAAGGACATCACACACGGAAAAAGCATGCGAAGTTCAGAAGAACGCGAAATCCAGAAGATTGGCTAAAATTTACACACGCGCAAATTTGGCACGGACTTCAACGTGAGATGCCTTTAATAGGTTCCACAACGAAACATTGTCTCGAAATTTGGTAGAAAATCCGAAGAAATTCTGGTCGTATGTAAAGTACACAAGCGGCAAGTCGCAGTCAATACCTTCGCTGCGCAGTACCGATGGTACTGTTAATGACGACTGTTCTCCGAAATTCCGAAATTCCTTCACCAGGGAAGAAGAATGGAATATTCCAGAATTTGAAACACGAACAGCAGCTATCATAAGTTTCTTAGAAGTAAATACCTTAGGGGTTACGAAGCAATTCAAATCGCTTGATACGGGCAAGTCTTCACGTCCAGATTGTATACCGATTAGGTTCCTATCGGATTACGCTGATACAATAGCTCCCTACATATACAACCGCTCGCTCACCGATAGATCTGTACCTACAGATTGGAAAATTGCGCAGGTCGCACCAGTGTTTAAGAAGGGTAGCAGGAGTAATCCATCGAACTACAGACCTATATCATTGACGTCGGTTTGCTGTAGGGTTTTGGAGCATATACTGTATTCAAACATTATGAATCACCACGAAGGGAACGATCTATTGATACGTAATCAGCGTGGTTTCAGAAAACATCGTTCTTGTGCAACGCAGCTAGCTCTTTATTCGCACGAAGTAATGGCCGCTACCGACAGGGGATCTCAAGTTGATTCCGTATTTCTAGATTTCCGGAAAGCTTTTGGCACTGTTCCTCACAAGCGACTTCTAATCAAGCTGCGGGCCTATGGCGTATCGTCTCAGTTGTGCGACTGGATTCGTGATTTCCTGTCAGGAATGTCGCAGTTCGTAGTAATAGACGGCAAATCATCGAGTAAAACTGAAGTGATATCAGGTGTTCCCCAGGGAAGCGTTCTGGGACCTCTGCTGTTCCTGATCTATATAAATGACCTGGATAACAATCTGAACAGTTCTCTTAGGTTGTTCGCAGATGATGCTCTAATTTACCGTCTAGTAAGGACATTCGAAGACCAGTATCAGTTGAAAAGCGATTTAGAAAAGATTGCTGTATGGTGTGGCAGGTGGCAGTTGACGCTAAATAACGAAAAGTGTGAGGTGATCCACATGAGTTCCAAAAGAAATCCGTTGGAATTCGATTACTCGATAAATAGTACAATTCTCAAGGCTGTCACTTCAACTAAGTACCTGGGTGTTAAAATTACGAACAACTTCAGTTGGAAAGACCACATAGATAATACTGTAGGGAAGGCGAGCCAAAGGTTGTGTTTCATTGGCAGGACACTTAGAAGATGCAACAAGTCCACCAAACAGACAGCTTACACTACACTCGTTCGTCCTCTGTTAGAATATTGCTGCGCGGTGTGGGATCCTTACCAGGTGGGATTGACGGAGGACATCGAAAGGGTGCAAAAAAGGGCAGCTCGTTTTGTATTATCGCGTAATAGGGGAGAGAGTGTGGCAGATATGATACGCAAGTTGGGATGGAAGTCATTAAAGCAAAGACTTTTTCGTCGCGGCGAGATCTATTTACGAAATTTCAGTCACCAACTTTCTCTTCCAAATGCGAAAATATTTTGTTGAGCCCAGCCTACATAGGTAGGAATGATCATCAAAATAAAATAAGAGAAATTAGAGCTCGAACAGAAAGGTTTAGGTGTTCGTTTTTCCCGTGCGCTGTTCGGGAGTGGAATGGTAGGGAGATAGTATGATTGTGGTTCGATGAACCCTCTGCCAAGCACTTAAATGTGAATTGCAGAGTAATCATGTAGATGTAGATGTAGATCCATGCCCGCGGCTAGATTCGAACCTGCGACCGTAGCAGCCGCGTGGTTCCGGACTGAAGCGCCTAGAACCGCAGGACCACAGCGCATGATTGTTGATTTCATCTACTTTTCCTACTTCTCGTTTCCTGATTTACACTGTATTTTAGTGAACATTTTCCCCGATTATTGTGGTACATTCTTGCTCCACAGAAAAGGCCACAAATTTCCTCTCATTTGCACGACCATCAAGTTTTATTCCCAACAGCCTAATTATCCAGTGCGGCACGGTTCAGTGTTCTTCTGCACCGAGAAAGCTTCCTACAGGGTCAAGCAGGTTCCTGTACATGGAACTTTAGGGAGCGAAATCGACAGCTGTACAGGTAATTTCTGCATACCGCAAAGGATTGCTATAAGACTGTTACTGCTTCAAAAGGATTTAAAAGGGTGTAAGGCAGGGAAGCAGTCTTTCGCTCCTACTGTAACCTGTACTTTGAAGATGCAATGACAGAAATTAAAGAAAGGTTCGATTGGCATTAAAATTGAGGGAGAATGGATATCAATGATAAGATTGCTACCCTCGGTAAAGGTGAAGAAGAATTACGGGATCTGTTGAATGAAATGTATAAAATACAGAATCTGGATTGAGAATAAATCGAAGAAATACGAAAGAAATGAGAAGTAGTAGAAATAAGAACAGCAAGAAACTGTAGCAAACAACCTATGACGGACGGAGCAAGGAAGACATAAAGAGCTGACTAGCACCGGAAAAGAGGACGTTCTTGGCCAGGAGAAGTCTACTATTATCTAACATAGGCCTTTACTTGAGGAAGAAATTTGTGAGAATGCGCGTTTGGAGCACAGCATTGTATAGTAGTGTATCACGGACTGTGGGAAAACCGGAACAGTTAGAGAATCGAAGCGTTTGAGATGTGGTTTTCCAAAAGAATGTAAATAAATCAGGTGGATTGATAAGGAATGAGGAGGTTCTCCGCGGAATCGGCGAAGAGAGATCCACATGGATAACACTTACAAGAATATAAGATATCAGGGAGTAACCTCCATGGTACAAGAGAGACTGTAGAGGGTAAAGACTGTAGGGGAAGACAGAGATTGGAATACATCCGGCAAATAACTGAGGACGTAAGGTGCGTGGCGAGCCGCAACAAGCCAGCCAGATAACTGATGACTCCGTAAAATCTATTTAAATTAATGCAAAGGATCAACGATTGCTGCAGGGACTTGCAGTTGACGCAAAAAGTAAATAAACAGCAATGAGATCCAGTGCTATTAGAGTACATTGCTGGTGAGAAGTCACTGGAAACGGTAACTACAGTAAAACAGCTAGGAGTAACCGTCTGCAAGGCTGTGAAGTGGAATAACCACATAAAAGCAATTCTAGGGAAAGCAGATAGCAACAGAGATTCATGAGGACAATCCTAAGGAAATGTACACCGGACGAAAGCATTATGACCACTGCCCACAGCGAGACTGAACGCATCCTGATGGCGTTGCGGATGTGTGACGTAGTAAGGAAAAGTATTCAGCTGCCTCTACCTAAGCGTTTTATGCAAACCACAATGCCTTGAAAAATCACATGTGAGATTTTTATATCCTCTCAGTTGTTACGTATTTGATGTAGGTATATAGCGAAAACGTATTGCAGTACAAAATTTAACAACATTAAATTTCTTACAGAAAGGTCTTGTTCATATTTTCTGTGAGGCTTAAGTCCGCGTCACGTAGGAAGGCGGCCCAATTTTCAACCATTCTGCGCGTCCCCCTCCACTAGCCATTGGCAGCCAATAACATTCATTCTCTTCCCGAGCGGGTAGCACTGAGTCACAACTAGACAGCGAGAATATCGTTTCTACATGATGCACTGTTGCCGTACTTCGCGACAAACGAATTATTCATTCAACTGTAAGTTGAAGCTCGCGGTCTTGCGATAGCGTTCCCGCTTCCCTCGCATGGGGTCCCGGGTTCGATTCCCGGCGGGGTCAGGGATTTTTCCTGCCTCGAGATGACTGGGTGTTGTTGTGTCGTCTGCATCATCATCATTCATCCCCATTTCGGTCGTAGGAAGGCAATGGCAAACCACCTCCACTAGGACCTAGCCTCGTGCGGCGGTGCGGATCTCTCGCATTGTCCCCTACGCTGCTCGGAGTATAGGGCCTCATCATCATTTCTTGTAGCAGCACAGCTGTGAATGTGTATCAATAAATGTTTAAGTGAGACTGAAAAATGTCAAGTGTGGCAATAAATCGGAAGTTCTTCATAAGCAGACAAGTGGGATTATTTACAGCATTTATAGCTTTTTGGAACGTGAAGTTGGAAGCAAGTCGAGTTGGTTTGGTGTCGGCAGGAAAGTATCGAAATTGCAAGGAACCAGTAACACAAATGAATGGTTTTAACAGGCTGTTCTAAAGTGCTCCATGTGAATGATAACGCCCTACTTCACAAAAACGTGATACAGTTATACAGAAGACTAAGCGCTTCGTCTATGTAAAGAATTTTAAAAGACGTAGGTACCAGATATGTTCAGAAGAGAGTTTTAGTTCAAAGAAGTGACATAGGTGCAGCACGAACTAAATTTCGTATAAAGATTCACGATACAAGAGAAGGAGGTAGTTCAACAGTGTATTACCTTGATGAAACAGGTGTTAATTAGAATTATTTCAGGAAGATCTGCTGGAAAATGAGTGATGGTACTGGCGGTTTTGAAGTTGTCATAGGAATATGTTCTCGGATAATTATCTTGCATGCTGACTTCTTCTGGTTTTGTTTCTGAAAATAAACTTGTATTCACGTGTAAGAAAAACAGGAGTGACTACCATTCGGAAATTAACGCTGTCATTTTCGTGACGTGATTCACAATTCTTGTCATATCTTGCTTCGAAGTTGGTCATTGCCAGTTATAACTCAGGGAAAACACCAAGTACAAATACCAGAAAGGCGGATATTTTTCCCTGGCTTAAAAAATAAAAAAAATATTAAGCACAATGTAAAGCAGAATGGTGCCGATCTCCTGCAGCTCGTTAATTTATACAAGTCACGTGACAGGACTCAGAAACTTGACTTCCTTGCACATGCATGGGGCCACACAGGTTTGCTTTAGCCACAAGTCACTGTCAGTGTAGACCCATGGAATTAATTTGGGCAGAGGTCTGAGGCTGTGAGGGAGACAAAAACAAAACGTTCAAGATAACATACACTGAATCTCTTGTGCATCAGGCAACAGACAACATCCCACATGCGGCGTGGGACACAGTTTGTTCGGCATGCTGAAAAGCTTCAGAAAGAAGAATTTGACGGGAAAGTGTTGATGGATATTAGCCTTGAACCTATCATGTAAATTTACAATCTGATTGTTCGGAAACAGACTCAAATAGACGTGACGATGGTATTATGATGTAGACTTTGGAACAAAGTATTACAATTTCTTAGTTTTAAAGACTAATGGTTTAAAAGATGTGTTTGTCAGCATATCACTTGCATACATAATAATGAGAACTTCCTTGGCTTTTTGATTAGGACGTTGTATCCTTTGAATCATGCAGAGTATAATGTTCAACATACTGCCCAAGGGGAAGCTACGCTTTTCCCACCATGTTGTATGTTCTAATAGTACTCGAGAATGCTGCTGGATAAATTCGTCAGAAGTCATATATTTCCATAGGTAAACCCCTCTCGTTTTGAAGGCACGAACTGGAAAAGCCCTAAAATGACAGTAACTGTTACTTATCGAGATATCGGTGTTTTTTGATGTTATCGCTCAGCATTCCCTGGAGTCATTCATTGTTTGCTTGTTCAATGGATTATAAAATGCGGTCTCTCACTGTAATGCCGAAAGAGTTCGTTTACATCCATGATGCCCGTTAACAGCGAAAAATGTGACAATACGCGGACCTTTATTATGACAGTCATTTCTATTACTATTTTGTACCACTAGTTCTTTTTTACGTGCAGTGCTTACACTTAACTATAGTCAACATACCCACAAACAGACCTTGCACATTTAAAAAAATTCTATTTAGAAGTAATTTTCAAGCAAATACAGTGATTTCGGTTTGTGTTTGAAGTTAATTTTGTTGTGTGTTAAATTTTTAATTATAATACAGTTCAAAGCGCAATAAATGTTAATTATTGCAAGTAGTTTCAATGATCTTGTCGTTAGACGTCATTATGAGAAAAACTGTACTTTACATCTTCACAAAGCTGTGTCAGCCGTTCTCGCCTCCCGACGTCACGCAGAGTAAATCTGTGCAGCAGTAGACGCAACGTCGTCAAGATGTGAATTAGTATTTCTCTCAAGACGATTGATAGAAATTGGTTTTAATATTTACTATTCTCCTCATAGATTTCAAGGAATAACACGATGCACCGTAGGCAAATGAGCCTGGCTGTTGTCCGCAGTAGTGCAATTCTGCAAAGTGGATTTTGTTTGCCCTGTCTCTGCTGCCGCGCATGCCCAGTTCTCATCCCTTCTCGCTTCCTTACCGCTCTCCCTCTATGCGCGGAAGCGCCGTCTTACGTGACGTGGGCTAAAATAGTTGCACGTAACAAGAGAGAGAACATGAAACTCTTGTGCGTGGTATTTGAAGGCGTTGTGGACTGCTTAAGACCCAGGAGTAGGGGCTGCTGAATCACCTTGTACATGCAGGACAGAGATCAGTGGGGAATCACCCACTGCCGGTCCTCCAGGTTTTAACTCAAAATGTAGCGCTTCAGCGTTTTTCTCAGAAGAATTTCACCATTCTGCGATATTTTTTTAAATGTATATATTTTCGTCTTTTTTTAGCTATCCGTCTTTTACATTACTAGCCATTAAATTTGCTACGCCAAGAAGAAATGCACATGAGAAACGGGTATTCATTGGACAAATATATTATACCAGAACTGACATGTGATTACATTTTCACGCAGTTTGGGTGCATAGATCCTCAGAAATCAGTACCCAGAAGAACCACCTCTGGCAGTAATAACGGCTTTGATACGCCTGGGCATTGAGTCAAACAGAGCTTGGATGGCGTGTACAGGTACAGCTGCCCATGCAGCTTCAACACGATACCACAGTTCAAGAGTAGTGACTAGCGTATTGTGACGAGCCAGTTGCTCGGCCACCATTGACCAGACGTTTTCAGTTGGTGAGAGATCTGGAGAATGTGCTGGCCAGGGCAGCAGTCGAACATTTTCTGTATCCAGAAAGGCCCGTACAGAACCTGCAACATGCGGTCGTGCATTATCCCGCTGAAATGTAGGTTTTCGCAGGGATTGAACGAAGAGTAAAGCCACGGGTCGTAACTCATCTGAAATGTAACGTCCACTGTTCAAAGTGCCGTCAATGCGAACAAGAGCTGACCGAGACGTGTAACTGATGGCACCCCATACCATCACGCCGGGTATTACGCCAGTATGGCGATGACGAACACACGCTTCCAATATGCGTTCACCGCGATGTCGCCAAACACGGATGTGAGCATCATGATGCTGTAAACAGAACCTGGATTCATCCGAAAAAATGACGTTTTGCGATTCGTGCACCCTGGTTCGTCGTCGAGTACACCATCGCAGGCGCTCCTGTCTGTGATGCAGCGTCAAGGATAACCGCAGTCATGGTCTCTGAGCTGATACTCCATGCTGCTGCAAACGTCATCGAACTGTTCGTGCAGATGGTTGTTGTCTTGCAAACGTCCCCATCTGTTGAGTCAGGGATCGAGACGTGGCTGCACGATCCGTTACAGCCATGCGGATAAGATGCCTGTTATCTTGACTGCTAGTGATAAGAGGCCGTTGCGATCCAGCACGGCGTTCTGTATTACCCTCCTGAATCCACCGATTCCATATTCTGCTAACAGTCATTGGATCTCGACCAACGCGAGCAGTAATGTCGTGATACGATAAACCGCAATCGCAAGACGCTACAATCCGACCTTTATCAAAGTGGGAAACGTGATGGTACGCATTTCTCCTCCTTACACGAGGCATCACAACAACATTTCACCGGGCAACGCCGGTCAACTGCTGTTTGTGTATGAGAAAATGGTTGGAAACTTACCTCACGTCAGCACGTTGTAGGTGTCGCCACCGGCGCCAACCTTGTGAGAATGCTGTGAAAAGCTAATCATTTGCATATCACAACATCTTCTTCCTGTCGGTTAAATTTCGCGTGTGTAGCATGTCATCTCCGTGGTGAAGCAATTTTATTGGCCAGTAGTGTATTTTTACTTTGAAATAGAAATACAGTCGTAACGTTGTTTCCCTTATCTTTCAACGCAGGAATGTACAGCCATCCTGTTGCACGTAACATTGACCTAGGTTTAAACACTTAGTAGGGGTGTCTTCATCACAATGATATTTTGAAAAATCGTATGTTACATCTATAGCAGGGGTCAGTGAAGTGAAATGGAAAACAATCAAAGAATTTGAATCCCATAGAGCATGTCTGGGATGCACTAGGGAGACGGGTTCCAACACGTAATCATTTACCAATTGTTTTCTAAGACTTACGAACATTTCTGCAGGAAGAATGGGCGTTATTACCTGAACATGAGATTGATGGCATCATTGACAGTATTCCTCGTCGTTGTCAAGCCTGTATTGCTGCCAGAGGTGGTCACAACCGACACGGAGCACATTAACCAATTGTCAGAATTTGTGTACAAATCAGTTAAGTTGGAGAAGAACGCATTTATCTACCTTTATGCATGTTGCAGTTGCTTACATTCTGAATTCTTTACATTGTTTCTACTTTACTATCACATGTTTATACTGTTTTGTGGCAAAATAAACACAGACTTGTAAAATTTCCGATTGTTATGTTAATTTTGGACGCCAGTGTCTAAGTCAAAACAACCTTAGGTGAAATTAAGTACATGGGTGATAAGATTAAGAGTGGAATGGGAATGCAACTTTTAAAGCCAGAGAACAAAATGGATAAATGCAAAGAGTATATTGAGGGTCTCAATGAGGAGAGGACTTTTATGATGACGTGATAGAAGAAGAAACAGGAGTCGACAGGGAAGAGTCAGGGAATCCAGTATTAGCGTCAGAATTTAAGCTTTGGACGACTTAAGATCAAATAAGGCAGAAGGAACAAATACAATTGCATCATAATTTCTAAAATCATTAGAGAAAGAGTCAACTAAACGACTATTCACATTGGTATACAAAATGTATGACACTGGCTGTATAACATCAGACTTCCAGGAAACATAATCCACACAAGTCCAAAGATAGAAAGAGCCTAGAAGTGAGAGAATTATCGCTTAACTGCTCATGCATCCAAGTTGCTGAAAAGAATAATATACAGGAGAATGTAACAGAAAACTGAAAATCTGTTAGATGACGATCAATTTGGGTTTGCGAAAGGTAGAGGCACCAGAGCGACAGCTTTGACGTTTTGATTTAATAATAGAAGCAAGAGTGAAAAAATCAAGGCTCGTTCATAGGATTTGTCAACGTAACAAAAGCATCGACAATGTTAAGTGGTTCAAGACGTTCGAAATTCTGAGAAAAATAGAACTCTAAGAAAAGGCGAGTGATACACAACAGGGAACAATACGACTGGAAGACGAAGTATGAAGTGCTCAGATTAAAAAGTGATGTAGTCTTTCATCCCTACTGTTCAATGTATACTCCGAAGAAGCAATGATGGAAAATAGAAGAAAGGTTCAAGAACGGGACCAAAGTTCAAGGTGAAAGGGTATCAATGATTTAAATACTGGTTCTGTTAAATGAAATGGTCTAAGGAGTACAGAATATGGACTGAGAATAGATCGAAGAAAGACGAAAGAAATAAGAAGTAGCAGAAATGAGAACAAAGAGAAACTTAACATCAGAACTGGGAACCACGAAGCAGACGAAGTTAAGGATTTCTGCTAGCTAGGGAGCAATATGCAACGGCCATGCCGCAGTGGTAACACCAGTTCCCGTCAGATCACCGAAGTTAAGCGCTGTCGGGCTGAGCTAGCACTTGGATGAGTAACAATCCGGTCTGCCGAGCGCTGTTGGCCAGCAGGGTGCACTCAGCACTTGTGAGGCAAACTGAGGAGCTACTTGATTGAGAAGTAGCGGCTCCGGTCTCGTAAACTGACATACGGCCGGGAGAGCGGTGTGCTGCCCACATGCTCCTTCATATCCGCATCTGGTGACGCCTGTGGGCTGAGGATGGCCGGCCGGTGTGGCTGAGCGGTTCTAGGCGCTTCAGTCTGGAACCACGTGACCGCTACGGTCGCGGGTTAGAATCCTGCCTCGAGCATGGATGTGTGTGATATCCTTAGATTAGTTAGGTTTAAGTAGTTTTAAGTTCTAGGGGACTGATGACCTCAGATGTTAAGTCCCGTAGTGCTCAGAGCCATTTGAACCGTTTGGGATGAGGATGACACGGGGGCCGGTCGGTAACGTTGGGCCTTCCAAGGCGTGTACGGCCGGAGTTTAGGGAGCAATATAATCGGTCATTGACGGAGAAAGGAGAACATAAAAAGCAGAGTAACACAGGCAAAGACGGCATTCCTGGTCAGAAGAAATCAAATAGTATCAAACATAGCCTTTACTTTAGGAAGGAATTTCTTATACTGTACGGATGGTAGTGAAACACAGACTGTGGAAGAACCAGAACAGAAGAGAATCGAAGCATTTGAGATGTTGTGCTACAGAAGAATGTTGGAAATTAGGTGGGCTGACAAGGTAAGGAATGAGGAGTACTCTGCGGAGTCGGCGAAGAATATATGTGAAACACTAACAAGAACAAGGGAGAGGTTGCTAGGATATTTGTTAAGACACCACGGAATAATCTTCATGGTACTAGAGAGAGCTGTAGAGGATAAAAACTACAGAGCAAAACAGACCGGAATAAATTCAGCAAATAATTGAGGACATAGGTTACAAGTTACAATCTGAGGTCAAAAGTTGGCACAGGAAAGGAATTCGTGGCGGGTCACGTGAAATCAGCAGAATAGTCATTAAAAGTTACAAAAATCCGACAGCAGCCTGATTCTGTACTTGGCAGTTTGTGGGACTGATTATACACCGTCTAATGTTCAATTAGACTAGCTACGCATATCAGTTTCATGTTGTGTGGTTCTTCTGTAAACGTGCGCTACTGTGGCTATTTCTTTTGCTTACTTCGTAGATAGACAGCGTTACTAAATTGATTATTGAGTCCTAGAATTTCATGTTAAGGGGAATATCTTCAGTAAATCAGGTCTTTCTATTAGTAGATTAGTCCTTAACACAGTAGCCGACTTGCAAGTTCTCCCGACAACAGCCAACTCTCTGCGACAAACGGGAAGTCTTGCTCTTCAGTGCGACACTCGAATACTCCACATCAGTTTTCCGAGAACACGCTGGCTTGAACAGCTTTTCCCCGGTTCTCGGACGCCACAGCACTAGAGACTGGCGCAAGCTCGCGGGCCAGACAGCTGAGAGACGCGGGCGCAAGCAGACTGCAGACACAGCCCATAGGAGCGCTGCCGTCGGCCTACCGGCTGCCCTCGCGCTTCGACGACTCCGCATTCCGCGGTTCCCGTTCGTAATTTTATTCCAAGATAACAAAGTTTTAAACGTGAAACTTTTCACCGAAATATTAATTTGTTCCCGGAAATCTCTTTGAAGTTTATTGCCATTATGATGAAAAATTGATAACGTTATTGAACAACGGCCGCTAACGAATTGCCAAATTAAAATCCATAACTGTTAGTCGACAGGGGACTTCAAAGGGAAAGTGCTACACGTGTGTAACGTCATCAAAATGTGACATGACGCAGAATCAAAATAATGGAAACAAATCCAATTAGAGTTTTAAAATAACCCGACCGATATGCAAATGGGGGCCTGGCGTCGGAAATAAATAACTGATTGAAATTTTTTTTTTCCTTGGTCAGATTTAAATAATTTTGAGTGAGAAGTAATTCACCTCTCATACTGACAGAATACTTGCTCACATAGCAGGCATCTCTCCATTGGCGAAATGGGTTTCAATTTGCTTACTTTACAGCAGGCCTACTTTTCGAGACATGGCATAGGATTTTGGTAAAAATTTAATTTCTTAATGACCTGAAATGTTGCGTTCCTTTCATATCTTACTATTCTTATCTTAATATTTCTCTTAATTGTATATCCAAGCTATATTTTCGTCATCTTTACTCTTTGGTGTTACAGTGTTTTCCCTAGTGTTTATTTCCTGAGTCTTGAAGTTTCTTATTTAAATCAGTTACAATGTAAATCAATGTTTCGTCTGTATCCTTTAATTTCTTTCTTTAACATCTCAAAATTGTAAAATGGGCAGCACTGCTTCACTCGCTTCTTTTTGAAAATATAGTTCTATCACTATATCACTCATAGTTGATAACTCGGCACTCATATCGTCTTTATTCATCTTGCTGTCAAAAGCTGTTTTACGAACATTCGTACTTACTAACTCTGCGTTCCAATCGTCATTAGTCAATATATTTCCAACTACTGTTTTACTGTGTGGTTTTCTTGACAGAAACTTCCATTATTCTGTTTAACCTAACTAGTCCAAGTTAGCCTATAGACGATACAGTTTTTTTCAATGTTTTTCAATTTTATTTTCTAACATTCAAAGTTGCAAGCTTTACACGTTTTCAGTTCACAACCTATCTGGAAAATTCACCGCTCGGAGATACGACGCTTAATTATGTCACATTTTCAGTAGATTATGCGAAGATATTGACTACATTTTATATATCGGGTGAAGTAGAAAAGGACTACGAAAATTTAGTATTAAAACATTGGTGCGGAGGTTGCAAAAAATGGAATAGATCATACAGTGCACCATATAATTTTTTTCAGGACTGGAGTAAATCACCCAAGTTTTGACTTTCTTTAATTCATTACTCCACTGAAGGATGTCAAGGAGCTTGATGTTTCGCTGCTGTCGTGATCACTGGATCCGAAACTTCGTTCACTTGCACTAGGAACGGCAAAGGAACTATATCTGGGAAAATATCAAGCCAGTATTCGACTGAGCTGAGATAGAAACCGTAGGAAATTCTGAAGAAGGTTGACTATCAGGTTTTTAAAAAGTACGCTTCCACTGTCTTAACAATTAGTCCGTTACACTCGATCACATTTAAAAACTGTAACACAATGAAGAACTGTACTAAATGATGCATGTTAGTACAAACAGCAAAACTGAAAGGGTGAAAATGAATAAATGGGAGAACAGCATCAACAGCAGGCTGCCATATTCCTTAGCTTACAAAAAGAAGTTTGTCATTGTTGTAAGGCGACTCATACATTCATCTTAACTCAACTGCTGAATGACGTAATCATCACGTGTAGATAAGAAAAGTCTTTTTATTAGAAGCGTTGTCGAGAAAAATTACATGATTCAACAAATCCGAGTGACTTTGCAATCTCGTCGTTTAGCGTTCATAAATACGAGAGGCGTTCAGTAAGCAATGCAACACTTTTTATAAATAGGATTGTTTTATTCACGATTACAATACATCATATTATTCCCCTCTCATTCGGCTCCAAAACTCTATTTTTCAACATCACCTCCATTCAGTGTGACTGCCTCACTTCACCTTACTGGGCTGGCTGGCATGCATGCCCTCATGGTTTCACTGTACTGGTCGACGTCGGAGCCAATATCTCACTGCATCGATAATCTCCCGTTCACCCACCTACTGCTTCCCGTAGAGTGCATCCTTCATTAGACCACACTGGTGGAAGCGTGTGTGAGCGCTATCAGCAGTTTCAAATAGCGTGGCGCTCAGTGAAGCGTTTGGCTGTGATCCGTCCGTCACCTCGAATGAGAGTGTCCGCACGTTCCAACATTTCAGGAGTCACAGCTGTGTCCGGCCGGCCGGCACGAGGGAGACTGGACAGATTTGCGCGACCTTGTTGCGGTGATGACAGACGTATCGCCCAACAACTCACCGTGCTTTTATTCACTGCCAGGTCTCCGTAGATATTCTCCAAGCGCCTAGCAATTTTGCAATTCTCTGGTTTTCCGCCAAAAGAAACTCAGCTCTCTGCTTGGAACTCGCCACGGTTACAGACGCCATTCTGAAGCCTACGTATAGCGCCTCCATCCATCGGAACTTCATGACACTACAGGGGCTGAAGCGGGAATTATTCCACTGTGTCCGAAACAATTTCTACAACTTTTCAGCTGAAACTGGCAGAGAAAAAAAAAGTGTCGCGTTACTTATTGAACGCGTCTTAAATGAGACGATTTTATACTACCGCTTTGTTTAACGTGCAACAGAAAGGTCACGAAGATTCAGCATATCTACGTAAATTTCTTAATAATGTATTGATGTAGTTCTTACTTATGGCAAAAATGCCAGTTCTTTATCATACGCAAAATAAACAAACTTTCTTGTCCGTTTAGCAACGGATAACTTTTTTCAGTTCTTAAGGTACAGCTTCCAATGCTGTCGATACAGCAGAGAATGTATTTCAGACTTCCAAGAACTGGCAATATTCCCTGGAAATATTCCCTGCAACGTACATCTGATTTTAACAAAACTGCTAGAAACAGAATATTGCGTGTCACGACGAGATCCCTAGAGACGGAGCACAAGCGCGGTTTGGGAGGAGGGTTGGGAAGGAAATCAGCCGTGTCCTTGTGAAAGGAACCGCCCTGGTGTCTGCAGTTAGCGATTTGGTGATAACAAGGAAAACCTATATCAACATGGATGGAGGGGATTCCCGAACACATGTCCAGCGTGTTACACAATGCTCTGCCAACATTTGATGTCTCCAAATGGTTCAAATGGCTCTGAGCACTATGGGACTTAACGTCCGATGTCATAAGTCCCCTACAACTTAGAACTACTTAAACCTAACTAACCTATGGACATCACACACATCCATGCCCGAGGCAGGATTCGAACCTGCGACCGTAGCGGTCGCGCGGTTCCAGACTGTAGCGCCTAGAACCGGACGGCCACACCGGCCGGCTGAAGTCTTCCATGATAATCTGACACCGTGGAGTGTTGGAGCTTCGTGGCAGCTTCAAATAGCGTGGCGGAAAGCGAGCCACAATCCTTGAAAAAATTTTAATATTGCTCCAGTATTGACAAAAATTGGTGTAATGGGATTTCTGAACCTTCCGTTGTCCATTTTTATAGCAAAATTTAAAAATGCAAAATAGTTTACGCCATATGAAGTAAATAATGCGTGAATAATTAGTAACATAGGGAAAAAAATTTTGGGTGGACATTTATAATTTTAATGGTAAACTTTGCAACAAAACTACTTCTAGTGCACTCTTTATAACGGGAAGTATTAATTAGTAATACAAATTGAACGTATTATAAATATTAATTTTCTTCCTCTTGTGTTGTTATTCATCTTCATTTCCTTCTTCACCTTCTTGCTCACCGCCGTTTGTATCCTCTTCGTCATCTATAGAATCTGATTCCTCATATATTCGTCAACAAGTACCATTTGGACAACAAAGTTTTCGCTTCCTTCGAATGTGATTTTCTCAAAGAAGACATACAGCGTTCATTTGTTGCCAAAAGCTTTTGGATTCATCCTTCATATTGTTCACGTGAGAAGACTTTCGCACAAAGTTCAGGCGATATTGCGTTATTAACTTGTTCGTTGATTCCCACGCCTCTACCGACAGCTGACCTAACGCTAAAAGTGTAGAAGCACTTACGTTATGTGATCAAAAGTATCCCGACACTCCAAAAAACATACGTTTTTCATATTAGGTGCATAGTGCTGCCAACTACTGCCAGGTACTCCGTACCAGCGACCTTAGTAGTCATCAGACATCGCGAGAGAGCAGAATGGGGCGCTCCGCGGAACTCACGGACTTCGAACGTGGTCAGGTCATTGAGTGTCACTTGTGTCATACGTCTGTACGCGAGATTTTGACACTCCTAAACATCCCTTGGCCTTCTGTTTCCGATGTGATAGTGAAGTGGAAACGTGAAGGGACACACACGAAAGCGCATCGGCCGACCTCGTCTGTTGACAGACAGAGACCGCCGACAGTTGAAGATGGTCGTAATGTGTAATAGGCAGATATCTATCCAGACCTTCACACAGGATTCCAACTGCATCAGGATCCACTCAAAGTATTGTAACAGTTTGGCGGAAGATGAGAAAACTTGGATTTCATGGTCGAGCTGCTGTTCATAAGCCACACATAACACCGGTAAATGCCGAACGACGCCTCGCTTGGTGTAAGGAGCGTAAACATTGGACGATTGAACAGTGGGAAAACATTGTGTCGAGTGACGAATCACGGTACACAATGTGGCGATCCGATGGCAGGGTGTGGGTATGGCGAATGCTCGACGAACTTCATCTGCCAGCATGTGTAGTGCCAATAGTAAAATTCGGAGGCGGTAGTGCTGTGGTGTGGTCGTGTTTTTAATGGAGGGGACCTGCACCCCTTGTTATTTTGCATGGCACTATCACAGCACAGGTGTACATTGATGTTTTAAGCACCTTCTTCCTTCCCACGGTTGAAGAGAAATTCGGGGATGGCGATTGCATCTTTCAACACGATCGACCACCTGTTCGTAATGCATCCCTCTAATGGACTGGCCTGCACACTGACCTGAATCCTATGGAACACCTTTGGGTTGTTTTGGAACGCCGACTTCGTGCCAGGTCTCACCGAGCGATATTGATGCCTCTCATCAGTGCAGCACTTCGTCAATAATGGGCTGCCATTCGCCAAGAAACCTTCCAGCACCTGATTGAATGTATGCCTGCGAGAATGGAAACTGTCATCAAGGCTTAGTTTGGGCGAACACCATATTGAATTCCAGCATTACCGACGTCGCCACGATCTTGTAAGTCATTTTCAGTCAGGAGTCCGGATACTTTTGATCACATAGTGTACGTTCGCTCCGTGGACTAACAGTTTATGGACTGCTCTTGGCAGATTGTACCACGAGTATTCTTTGACGTAGTGCCTGGCTGTTGCAACGCCGTACATTCGAAACTTTTCGACGTCAATTTCTATTTTCCCGTGTAAATAATGGCATTTTGCAACTGTCAAAAACTGGCTAACGCCGGAATTGCGGTTAAAAGCTGAATTTTAAGTCTGATTCGCGAAGATAGTAGTACACACTTAACAACGGAAAGAAACGAAGGGGGAATGTCTTGGAATCTCGAAGTTATCTCTTTTTTCGCTAGATTTTTACAATTTTCAAAAAATGGCTCTGAGCACTATGGGACTCAACTGCTGAGGTCATTAGTCCCCTAGAACTTAGAACTAGTTAAACCTAACTAACCTAAGGACATCACAAACATCCATGCCCGAGGCAGGATTCGAACCTGCGACCGTAGCGGTCTTGCGGTTCCAGACTGCAGCGCCTTTAACCGCACGGCCACTTCGGCCGGCTGCAATTTTCATGCTTGCATTCCAGTAAGAAGTTAATTCACAAAATCCAGTCTTTAATTAATCATTAAATAATGAAATAAGTGTTCGTAATTAAGTACATACTTTCTGGAATAGCATCTAATAAAAAATCGATCTGATTTCGCTGAACAAAAATATTTCATTCGAAAGACGCAGTACTTTTCCAGCCCTGCTCGATCGGTGCGCAGCTCGCAAATGAATGCAATGTTGGATCTGAAATTCTACTTTTGGAAGAAACATCTGGCCCCTTCTACGACCGGAATTCGGTAGTGCCAGCGTAACTATAGGCAACCTATTAAACGAAACTTCATAATTCCCAACTTTTTCTTAACTTCCGGCCACTCGATTCCTGCTCCGGCGCACAGGTTTAAGCTGTAGGAGGTGTAAGGAAAGAGACGTGGCACGCCTACAGTTAATTTTGTCTCAAGAGCAGCGCCACGCGTGGCGGATGTGCTGGCCAGCGAGTGTGCGGTAAATGCACTTGCAGACGGAGAGAGGCGGCGGACAGTGTGTCGCCGCATTCATTAAACCGCTCACAGCTCTGCCCGCCCCGGGCTTTCATTACTTTCGCCGGCTCTTAATGAAGTCTATAACGCCTGGTTCGGCCACTTCCTCCACAGCAGGGGAAGAGGGACGAGCGCTGGAGCTACGTGCGGTGATTAAGAAGGGCGCAGATGAGGAGCTGTAAGGTACCGGACGCAATGCCTTTCTTAGTGCCTCTGTTATAGAACAATTCCCTGCAGATGAAAGCGTTAGAATTACAAAATATGTGCTCTTGTGCGTATTCGTGAGCTTATTGCTGTTCTTCGCCTAGTTGTGATGGCCTAGACTCTTTTTCATTGTCCTACTCATTATGGTTTTGAAAGACCATAGTTTTCGTTTAAACATGGAAGTCTAATTCATATTTATACGTCAAGCGATAGTCTTCGTTTGCTGAACTGTACCCTACGAATGTGTCTCTGCACCAAAGAGAGAGGGTACTGATTCTGTAAAAAATATAGTGTTAATCTCTTTTCGTCTTTCTTTGTTGTTGTCTTCACTCCGAAGATTAATGCAGCTCTCTAAGGTAATCTGTTCTGTTCTGGTCTCTTCATCTCAGGGTAGCTATTGCAATCTACATTCGCCTGCTTATCGTAAGGTAGCCTTGGTCTCTCTTCACATTTGCAACCCCCCTGCCCATACTTCCCTACATTACTAAATCGGTAAGCAAGCGATAGTATGAGTACCACATTCCGAAACGCCACGCATGAAAACGGGATTTTCTGGTGATTGTACCTCGTGTGATGAAAAGGTAGGGTCAAGTGTTTTGAACAGGTATTCTACAGTACAAGGTCAACGTATGAATATCATACATTTCCTCCTACTTAGGCAAGTGGAGTAAATCGGTTATTTTTGCATTTGATGTGGTTCAAATGGTTCAAATGGCTCTGAGCACTATGGGACTCAACTGCTGAGGTCATTAGTCCCCTAGAACTTAGAACTACTTAAACCTAACTAACCTAAAGACATCACAAACATCCATGCCCGAGGCAGGATTCGAACCTGCGACCGTAGCGGTCTTGCGGTTCCAGACTGCAGCGCCTTTAACCGCACGGCCACTTCGGCCGGCCATTTGATGTGGTCTGTGGCGGTTTTGACGGGACTTGTGGAGGTAACATTAGTTCACGACTGGTTCCTCGGAAAACCCAATAAGAAGGCATTTTTAAATATATTTTCACTTCCACCAGCGACGCGAAACCCTGCCGAGGATTCCAAGACAGTTATGCACAACGAATGGCTGAAATGTTATATTATTGATTATACAGGGTGTTACAAAAAGGCCGCAGTGGCCGTGTGGTTAAAGGCGCTGCAGTCTGGAACCGCAAGACCGCTACGGTCGCAGGTTCGAATCCTGCCTCGGGCATGGATGTTTGTGATGTCCTTAGGTTAGTTAGGTTTAACTAGTTCTAAGTTCTAGGGGACTAATGACCTCAGCAGTTGAGTCCCATAGTGCTCAGAGCCATTTGAACCAAACTTTTAGGAAACATTCCTCACACACAAGTAAAGAAAAGATGTTATGTGGACATGTGTCCGGAAACGCTCAATTTCCATGTTAGAGCTCATTTTAGTTTCGTCAGTATGTAATGTACTTCCTCGATTCACCGCCAGTTGGCCCAATTGAAGAAGGTAATGTTGACTTCGGTGCTTGTGTTGACATGCGACTCATTGCTCTACAGTACATCAAGCACATCAGTACGTAGCATCAACAGGTTGGTGTTCATCACGAACCTGGTTTTGCAGTCAGTGCAATGTTTACAAATGCGGAGTTGGCAGATGCCCTTTTGATGTATGGATTAGCACTGGGCAGTAGCCGTGTCGCGGTACGTTTGTATCGAGACAGATTTCCAGAGCGAAGGTGTCCAGACAGGAAGACGTTCGAAGCAATTGATCGGCGTCTTAGGGAGCACGGAACATTCCAGCCTATGACTCGCGACTGGGGAAGACCTAGAACGACGAGGACACCTGCAATGGACGAGGCAATTCTTCGTGCAGTTGACGATAACCCTAATGTCAGCGTCAGAGAAGTTGACCACGTCACGGTATGGAGAGTGCTACGGGAGAACCAGTTGTTTCCGTACCATGTACAGCGTGTTCAGGCACTAGCAGCAGCTGATTGGCCTCCACGGGTACACTTCTGCGAATTGTTCAATCCTCATTTTAGTGCAAATGTTCTCTTTCCGGATGAGGCTTCATTCCAACGTGATCAGATTGTAAATTTTCACAATCAACTTGTGTGGGCTGACGAGAATCCGCACGCAGTTGTGCAATCACGTCATCAACACAGATTTTCTGTGAACGTTTGGGCAGGCATTGTCGGCGATGTCTTGATTGTGCCCCATGTTCTTCCACCTACGCTCAATGGAGCACGTTATCATGATTTCATGCGGGATACTCTACCTGTGCTGCTAGAACATGTGCCTTTACAAGTACGACACAACATGTGGTTCATGCACGATGGAGCTCCTGCACATTTCAGTCGAAGTGTTCGTACGCTTCTCAACAACAGATTCGGTGACCGATGGATCGGTAGAGGCGGACCAATTCCATGGCCTCCACGCTCTCCTGACCTCAATCCTCTTGACTTTCATTTATGGGGGCATTTAAAAGCTCTTGTCTACGCAACCCCGGTACCAAATGTAGAGGCTCTTCGTGCTCGTATTGTGGACGGCTGTGATACAATACGCCATTCTCCAGGGCTGCATCAGCGCATCAGGGATTCCATGCGGCGGAGGGTGGATGCATGTATCCTCGCTAACGGAGGACATTTTGAACATTTCCTGTAACAAAGTGTTTGAAGTTGCGCTGGTACGTTCTGTTGCTGTGTGTTTCCATTCCATGATTAATGTGATTTGAAGAGAAGTAATAAAATGAGCTCTAACATGGAAAGTAAGCGTTTCCGGACACATGTCCACATAACATATTTTCTTTCTTTGTGTGTGAGGAATGTTTCCTGAAAGTTTGGCCGTACGTTTTTGTAACACCCTGTATATTCCTAAGATCCTGATCTCGAATAACCTTCGAAATTTCATTGTATCTTTATCCGTTTCCAAGATGCGGATGTTCAAGGTTAACCTACTTCTACACTTAAAATCCTGTATGAGGCGAAATCTAAATACACTATGTGATCAAATGTATGCGGACACTCCCAAAAACATATGTTTTCAACATTAGGTGCATTATGCTGCCACCTACTGCCAGGTACTCCATATCAGCGACCTTAGTAGTCATTAGACGTCGTGAGAAAGCAGAACAGGGCACTCCACGGAATTTTCGGACTTCGAACGTTGTCAGGTGATTGGGTGGCACTTGTGTCATACGTCTGTACGCGAGATTTCCACACTCCTAAACATCCCTAGATCCACTGTTTCCGATGTGATAGTGAAGTGGAAACGTGAAGGAACACACACAAAAGCGTATTGGCCGACCTCGTCTCTTGACTGACAGTGACCGCGAACACTTAAAGAGGGTCGTAATGTGTAATAGGCAGACATCTATCCAGACCATCACACAGGATTCCAAACTGCATCAGGGTCCACTGAAAGATTATGACAGTTAGGCGGGAGGTGTGAAAACTTGGATTTCATGGTCGACCTTCTAACAATACCACAACTTGCAAAGTAGTTTAGAAATCAGATTAATAAAATTGCTCACGCAGCATATGTTCGCTTTATCGGGCAACAACAAAGTTATTGACTGTGGGTGGTATCGTCAGAATGGAAATAATGAAGTCACTGTAAAAAAGTCATTAATTTTGGCACTTATCTTGAATGGATTCCCACATAGATTTCGTCGAAGTTGTTATGGCTCATCTTGTTGATTCTAGGATGATTCACTGTAATACATCCATACATCGGAGTACCTATACATTAATAAAACCAAATGTGAATATTGTCACAAAAAAATGTCTGTTACTTCGCAGAAAAGTAGTACGATATTACTGGTATCGAGAACTGGGGTTGGAGTGCCGTAATGGTCACGTAAATAAAGAACCATTACAAGCTGCTGCTCATAAGAGGTGTAAGGGGCGTAAACATTGGACGACTGAACAGTGAAAAACGTTGTGTCGAGTGAAAAATCACTGTACACATTGTTGCGATCCGATGGCAGGGTGCGGGTATGGCGAGTGCCCGGTGAACGTCATCTGCCAGCGTGTGTACAGCCAACAGTAAAATTCGGAGGCGGTGGTGTTATAGTGTGGTCCTGTTTTTCATGGAGGGGGCTCGCAGTACCTCGTTGTTTTGCGCGGCACTATCACATCACAGGCCTACATTGATGTTTTAAGTACTTTATTCCTTCGCATTGTTGAAGAGCAATTCTGGGATGACAATTGCATCTTTCAACACGTTCGAGCAGCTGTTTATAATGCACGGTCTGTGGCGGAGTTGTTACACCACAATAACATCCCTGTAATGGACTGGCCTGTACAGGGTCCTGACCTGAATCCTATAGAACACCTCTGGGATGTTCTGGAACGCTAAATTCGTGTCAGGCCTCGCCAACCGACATCGATACCTCTCCTCAGTGCAGCACTCCGTGAAGAATGGGCTGCCATTCCCCTAAAAACCTTCCAGCACCAGACTGAACGTATGCCTTCGAGAGTGGAAGCTGTCGTCGAGGCTAAGAGTGGGCCAACAAAATACTGAATTCCCGCATTACCGATGGAGGGTGACACGAACTTGTAAGTCATTTTCAGCCAGGTTTCCGGATACTTTTGATCACATAGTGTAAAAATAACCGCAGTAAATTGCTTAAATTTTAAAAATATATTCGCTATGCATTTATCTAGAAGTCCCATCTCCCAATTTCAAAAATATATACCAAAACTCAGCCGCGGATTCCGAGACGGCTATATAAGACATGTGTACAGCAAATGGCTGTAATTTTTATGATGTATTCCTCCCTCGACAGGCTTCCTGAAGTCTGCGCCTTTCACCCTGTGTTGATAGTTACTGGTTCAGCCGATAAAAGCAGCGTTGAATAAACTTCACAAATAAGTTAACGGTATTTGTAAAGGTTGTGTAAGTGGCTGTGTGTTATACCATTGAAGAACAAAAATATTTCGTAAGCAGTCACTAAATTTTGTGTTAGTAATCATGATGCGTTTAATAGGGTTTGTTGCCTACGATGTATAATAGTCTCTCACACGACGTTTACCAAAAGTATATCGCCACACAAAATGGTATATCTAGATTGCAGCCGTCTTCCCATTTTGCCTTAACAGTCACGGATCCCTAGTCATCGAGTGGCCAAAATGCGAATATACGAGTTGTTCACTCTTGGTAATGGTTGCTTTGCACGCTCTGCAAACCGCTGCGATGAATAAATACAGTAGCATAATAGTAATCTTTGGTAAAAACTATTTTACAGAATTAGTACGTAGCAGCTGGCGCTGCTACTCTTTTGATAGAAAGAAAACTCACTGACCTCAGTAACGTACACGAAAAAAACGAAAAACACGGTGACTACGTTTTTCGTATGCTATTCCGGAGCATTCGTTACGAAGAACAGATGACGTTTATAACTTTTTGTCTGTTGACCAAGCGGGCACAAAGGCCAGCGAAGCGCGGGAATCTGACTAGATCCACTATTTATACTTGTCAGAACGATCAAAAAGTGGAGAATGAGTGTTGCTCTCTAAAACTATGAACTGGCGTTATCCTGAAGGCAAAACTCAATTTTCATGTCATATCAACTGTAATGGAATACCTTGTTTATATAATCTTCCGTGACATTTATTTAATCAGTGGACTGGTATTCGAAGAGAGAGCTACTTTTCTTGAAAGTTGGGGATTCCCCTTACGTTTCCCTCCCCTCAGCTAATATATGTAACGCTGGTTATTTCATTTCCTCGAGACCCCTCGTATAAGGAGAGTGCTCCCCCACACTGCTCTTGGAGATACATCGATAGGTGTAGCAACCCTCGCGTGTTGGCATCCAGTTCTCAAACGAAAGTGACATTCTGGAAGGCTGGAAGGGGCGTAGTGTTTAGTGCAAGAAGCATTAAAAGTATAAAGAAAAATCACAGCTGATAAAAATGTTTCATTCAATTAAACGATTTTGAAAATTTTATATCTGAATCTATTGTCGTGAACTGTGTGGTGTAGGGAAAATTTTAGTATACCACACATTCTGATTTCTTCCAGAATCTACTCACGAAGAATGTATAAGTGTTATTCATTACGTTAACCATAATCGTGATGGGGAGATGCTGTGGACCGTACGTTAACTGTGGGTTATCTACGGTAACAACATATGTAGAAGTGTAACTAGCGTTTGTAACTTTTCTTCGCAAAATCCGCTGCTGGTGTTTCCTGAGAGCATTTGATCAAATGTTAGGCATCCGTCCTGAAGTGTTTGCCAGTACAGTGATACGGGGGATTAGGTTTATCAGTAACAAGACTGTGGAGTGAAAATGGCTTGGAGTTTTGAGGATTCAAATATATTTTAACAGTCGCCATTCGTTAACAACACCTCTTATGCTGGATCACAATTAGCAAAAATAATTACAAAAAATCATTTAAGATGACCACAGTAGTAAAGAAATCCCTAACTGCTTCACATTTAATAAACCCCTGTATCTTCTCGAACTGAAACGCTAGCACCTACACGGCACATATTATAGAGTTACATCACTCTTCAGGCGCACATTACACAGTATCATATCCCATAACTGAATTCTGACTCTAAATTCTCGAAATCCTCAGTTAGATAACAAACACGAAATAGAAACACTGAAATCACGACTAAGGTCAGTTAACACTGCCTTCACGATTAAGGTTTAAATTACCAAAAAAAAAAAAAAAAATGTTCAAATGGCTCTGAGCGCTATGGGACTTAACATCTGAGGTCATCAGACCCCTAGAACTTAGAACTACTTAAACTAACCTAAGGACATCACACGCAGGATTCGAACCTGCGACTCTAGCGGTCACGCGATTCCAGACTGAAGCGCCTAGAACCGCACGGGCACACCGGCCGGCCTTTAAATTACACGGAATAAGTTAAGACGAAGGAGCTAGAGCATACGAAGGTACACAATAACTCTTACAAGAACCGAAATCCTTTTTCATTGTGCGCGTATGTGTCAACTAACATCATGAAATAATATCTAATAGGAAGCAGCCAACACCAAATCACGGAACGCCCATCCCAATGTTAGGCCAAAACCCACACAGCGGGATATCTGGCAGACACAATGAGATACTGGAGCCACTGTGCAGGCCATGAGCAAGAGCTGACTTGTCTCTGCTTTTAACGACGACCATCTGGAACGCCTTTCTACAGATACATGTCGGGAGATGGCAGATAAACTTCCGGAGAAACTCGAATCAAAACATTGGTGACTCACTGTAGACACCTGTGTTAAAATTCACATGAAAGAAAAAGCATTTTGTATTAGTATACGTAGCAGAAGTTAAACTCGGCCTTACGAAAAAAAACGCAGCCAGTGATATGCTACAAAAATTCTAGTGGGGGGAGTTACAAGTATGAACGCTCTGATTAGCCAAAAAGAAAACGGGTGGCCACCAGCTGTGATATGGGCAAATGTAGACAGAGAAATTCGCTCTTTCTCTTGCAGAAAATCGTCGAGTGTTTGAGCAAGGCTACTCACGCCGCTCTGAGACGATTGAGAGAGTCATTACGTGAACACTTGTTCACAGGCTCGTTTTAACTAAGAAGGAGTTAAACTGCAAAGTGTCCTAGTACAGAGAATCACATTGAGCACTGACAATGAACGCTTGAAAGCGATCTGAGGGCAACGACATATGCGCCATTCCATCCAAATAGCGTGTACCATGCCAATTAGCTAGGGAACAAGTAGAAGTCTTGGCTTCACCGAAGATGTAGGACATGTACCAGACTGGTACTAAATCTCTCGACAGAGATTTAGAATGGATTCTCAGGTTCAGAGCATGCACTGACAGCCGCCATTGCCGCCTCCGACGAAAGGTAAAAACACGCGCTAGCGCAACCCCAGAAACTGATATTCAGTTAACATTCAGAAATGCGGTAATCTCCGTCTCTCTTATTTCTTTTGTACATTCATCCATGACCTGTAGTTAAACATAATCATGATGATAGGGCTTAATTGAAGTTGAAAGGTGAGATATCCGATTTTATGGAAAGAAATGATCAGCCACTGTGGAGTACTTTATACCCTAAAGTGTTGAATTGTTTTAACCGTGTACTTCTTTCTGATTGGTCTTTACCGACCTCGTCAACTGACTGGTTATTTTAATTGCGCATTTTTAGTTCAGTTGATATTTCTGGCCCAAATTGTATTTAATTTGTTTGAATTTTATCGACCCCCAGATATGGTCCTCCACAATCTTACTATTGAAAGCTTTAGAAAAGTTAGCAATTTCGCTTCGCGGTTGTGAACACCCAATATCAATATTTTACCATCCTGTATGTATTATAATTACGATATTATGATATTATAAAGTCACACTTAGAGAAAAAATAAACCTTGATAACGAAAATCTAAGTTTTTCGTTTTTTGCTAACATATAGTTACGCCTATCACTAGCTCCGATGGAAACCCAGTTCTAACCAAAGAAGGGAAAGCGGAAAGGTGGAAGGAGTGTATAGAGGGTCTATACAGGGGCGATGTTCTTGAGGACAATATTATGGAAATGGAAGAGGATGTAGATGAAGATGAAATGGAAGATGCGATACTGCGTGAAGAGTTTGACAGAGCACTGATAGACCTGAGTCGAAACAAGGCCCCGGGAGTAGACAACATTCCATTAGAACTACTGATAGCCTTGGGAGAGCCAGTCCTGACAAAACTCTACCATCTGGTTAGCAAGATGTATGAGACAGGCGAAATTCCCTCAGACTTCAAGAAGAATATAATAATTCCAATCCCAAAGAAACAGATGTTGATAGATGTGAAAATTACCGAACTATCAGTTTAGTAAGTTACAGCTGCAAAATACTAACGCGAATTCTTTACAGATGAATAGAAATACTGGTAGAAGCCGACCTAGGGGAAGATCAGTTTGGATTCCGTAGAAATGTTGGAACACGTGAGGCAATACTGACCCTACGACTTATCTTAGAAGAAAGATTAAGGAAAGGCAAACCTACATTTCTTTCATTTGTAGACTCAGAGAAAGCTTTTGGCAATATTGATTGGAATACTCTCTTTCAAATTCTGAAGGTGGCAGGGGTAAAATACAGGGATCGAAAGCCTATTTACAATTTGTACAGAAAGCAGATGGCAGTTATAAGAGTCGAGGGACATGAAAGGGAAGCAGTGGTTGGGAAGGGAGTGAGACAGGGTTGTAGCCTCTCCCCGATGCTATTCAATCTGTATATTGAGCAAGCAGTAAAGGAAACGAAAGAAAAGTTCGGAGTAGATATTAAAATCCATGGAGAAGAAATAAAAACTTTGAGGTTCGCCAATGACATTGTAATTCTGTCAGAGACAGCAAAGGACTTGGAGGAGCAGTTGAACAGAATGGACAGTGTCTTGAAAGGAGGGTATAAGATGAACATCAACAAAAGCAAACCGAGGATCATGGAATGTAGTCGAATTAAGTCGGGTGCTGCTGAGGGAATTAGATTAGGAAATGAGACACATAAAGTAGTAAAGGAGTTTTGCTATTTGGGGAGCAAAAGGAAAGCGTTTCTGAAGAAGAGAAATTTGTTAACATCGAGTATAGATTTAAGTGTCAGGAAGTCGTTTCTGAAAGTATTTGTATGGAGTGTAGCGATGTATGGAAGTGAAACATGGACGATAAATAGTTTAGCCAAGAAGAGAATAGAAGTTTTCGAAATTTGGTGTTACAGAAGAATGCTGAAGATTAGATGGGTAGATCACATAACTAATGAGGAGGTATTGAATAGAATTGGGGAGAAGAGGAGTTTGTGGCACAACTTGACTAGAAGAAGGGATTGGTTGGTAGGACATGTTCTGACGTATCAAGGGATTAGCAATTTAGTACTGGAGGGCAGGGTGGAGGGCAAAAATAGTAGAGGGAGACCAAGAGATGAATACACTAAGCAGATTCAGAAGGGTGTAGGCTGCAGTAAGTACTGGAAGATGAGGAAGCTTGCACAGGATAGAGTGGCATGGAGAGCTGCACCAAACCAGTCTCAGGACTGAAGAGCACAACAACAACAACAACGACAACAACATAGTTACGCCTGTACCTGTACACTAATTTCTGTTAGTGATAACGTTTTCTGTACAGGGGGTGTATTGGAACTGACATTGAGATCGTTGTGTGATTACATTACTTTCCATACAACTGAACTCTTCTGAACTCTGCATGTTATCTTCCTACCTTGCAGGCAGTAGGTGCAACACCAAATTCCTAAAACACTAGCAAAGCGTCCTTGAGCAGGTGCAGTAGGAAGGTAGTTTAGAACCAGTCTCACACATGGTAGATAAGGAATGACGAGGTACACTTCAAAACGGCTATTTGTACAGCAATAAGGAATAACTCAGTGGGCAGTACAGTTGAGGAGGAATGGATATCTCTAAAAAGGGCAATCACAGAAGTTGGAAAGGAAAACATGGGTACAAAGAAGGTAACTGTGAAGAAACCAAGGGAAACAGAAGAAATACTTCAATGGATTGATGAAAGAAGAATGTACAAAAATGTTCAGGAAAATTCGGGAATACAGAAATACAAGTCGCTGAAGAATGAAATAAATAGGAAGCGCAGGGAACCTAAGAAGAAATGGATGCACGAGGAAGGTGAAGAAATCGAAAAAGAAATAATTGCCACAAAGTCAAAATAACCTTTGATAAAATTAAAACCAAAGTTGATAACATTAAGAGTGCCATGGGAATTCCACTATTAAATACAGAGTGGATAGGTGGAAAGGGTATATTGTCTGATGTGATACAAGAAGAAACAGGAGCCGATTTAGAAAAGATAGGGGATCCAGTATTGGAATCAGCGTTTAGGAGAGCTCTCGAGGACTTAAGATCAAATAAGGCAGAAGGAATAAATAATATTAATAATAAAAGAAAGGTTTGGGAGTGGAAAAAAATTCGAGGTGAAAAGATAACAATGATAGTTTTCTCTGATGACAATGCTGTCGCGAGAGAAAGAATTACATGATCTGCTGAACGGAACGAATAGCCTAATGAGTATAGAATATGGACTGACAATAAATCGAAGAAAGACGAAAGTAATGAGATGTAGCAGAAACGAGAGCTGCGAGATACTTAACATCAAGATTGATGGTCACGAAGTAGATGAAGTTAAGGAATTCTACTACCTTGTCAGCAAAATAAGCAATGGCGGACGTAACAAGGACGACATCAAAAGCAGACTAGCATTGGTTGAAAATGCATTCCTGGCCAAGAGTACTCCACTTGTATCAAACATAGGCCTTCATTTGTGGAACAAATTTCTGAGAATGTACGTTTGGAGCACAGCATTGTATGATAGTGAAACATAGACTGTGGGAAAACCGTAACGTCAGGAATCGAAGTATTTGAGAAGTGGTGCTCAATATGAATGTTGAAAATTAGATGGATTGTTAAAGTAATGAATGAGGAGCTTTTGCACAGAATCGGAGAGAAAGAAATATGCGGAAAACACTACTAGAAGAAGGACAGGATGGTAGGACATCTGTTAAGACATCAGGGAATGACTTCTACGGTACTAGAGGGAGCTGTAGAGGGCAAAAACTGCAGATGAAGACAGAGATTGGAATACATCCAGCAAAAAATTGAGGATGAGTTTGTAAGTGCTACTCTGATGTGAAGAGGTTGGCACCGGACAGGAATTCGTGGCAGCGCGCATCAAACCAGTCAGAGAACTGAGTTATCAAAAAAAAAACACGCGTCTGGATCTGAGTACGGTTTTCTTATTTTCCATGCGTAACATGTGCGGGTCTTTGCTGGTCGCCTATGACCAGTGGCATAATGAGAGTCTTTCATGGATTAGTTTTATTTTTCTAGTTCTATTTTCCGTTGACTGACGGCTTTTCTGTTTATACGTAATTCATTACTTCACATGGTACGTTACTTATTCGTAATAGTTTACCTTCTTCATGACTGCAAGAGATTACTTCTGTGTTTGTAATGAGCTGGAGACAGTGCTTTTGATTTCTTTAGTGTACCACGTTAATTTTTGGGATTGTGGCTTTTACGATTATTGTATGGTTAAGAACTCTCTTTTTATTCACATTTTTACCTGTACTAGACACAATGCATGGAACTTTGTAGATAGGCATTATAAATTTGTATTAACATACGATTGTTACCCTGTCTGGATGTGCCTACGACTCCTCCAACTTATTAAACATATTCCACTATGTTTGTAACCTACACGATACATACGACTGGTTGCTGTTGCTGATCAGTACCCGTGTTGTAGCCGTTTGGGATTCAACAGTTAATATATTACTAGCGAACAGAATTAATTATGCTTATTATATGGTTTCATGATCTTGCTGGTAATGTGAATTGATATAAGTGGTTTATTTTGTATATTGTTTATTAACATAAGTTCGTTTGGGATCAGTTACTTTTACATTATGACCATGTATTTCATGGATACCTAATGCTAGTGTCATATCTGCTATACTTAGAAACCTGATTGTGGTGGAGGGGGATACCGAAACCGGTCGCATTTAAATAAATAGACACAGACACAGGACTGATGGTGTTATCATCACTTCCCATCAGTACTAAACGAGTTGGAGAGAATCATAATGCGGACAGTTGCATTAGTTGTGTCAGAGATATTACAAGCAGAAACTGCATTACACTTTACACATATATTGTGTGATGTTATCTGTTAACTGTGGCGCCATATGCCAAAGCTGTGCACCAACCATGTTGTACATGCACAGTCTCTCCAGCTTCTCTAAGGGTGCACTCTTCTTGAGAAACAGCGTGCAGTGCAACGGGCAGTCTCCAACGATTTTTGTAACATACTTGCAGATCGTCCTAGCAGCTAAAATTCTGACAATGCATTCCGTTTCTTGTATTCTTACCTTGGCAAACTTTCAAGAGATGTTTGACATGTCAGATTGGACCATTTTCTTTGCGAGTGTTGCATACATTCATTTGCGACAGAATGTCGCAGAATTGTATTTATCCATGGTGTGTAATGTACTGACACACGTGTAACCACATTATCTTCATAAAACTCCTTTAAGTAATGTCTGTATCATTTATCATTCAGCTGTCATACTTTATCAATAACGAACAACCAGTACTGTGTCTGATTCCAGCAATCTCCACCCAAAGTTCTGAATTTGTTTAACGTCATGTCAGTTCCTAAATGTACTTGACAAGTGTGTGTTAAATACATATTATCTTGTTTGAAAGTAATAGTATGGTTTGCATTATTCCTTACCGACTTTTTTGGAATCCTTGAGTAGATATGACACAAATAAAAAACATATACCCTTCAGTGACGACCAAAACAGAAATATTTTCGTGTCGTTCCTCGTTTCCCGCATTAGCATTATCAAATGTAAGTATAGTATTCAGCTTTAGCGTTTCCATTTATGGAACAGCATTGCTTTCATAGAATGTCTTGTATGTCACACCATCAGTGGCTGACTGTCTAGTTCGTGGGCTGAAACAAAGTTTTTGAGAATGCATATACAACGTGAAGTCCATCAGTACCTATAAACCATGACACGATAACGCTAGTATTGCCACAAACTGATAATCCCACATTTCATGTACTGTCACCAGAATCGGACCAATCTTTTTTTCTGTAGTATTGCACGCCACTGCGAAGAGGGTGTTTCTTTCACCCATTCATAATATTGGCTACTGGTTACATTAAGAGAAAAAGAATTTTATAATGATAAAAAAGAAAATAAATAAATTACTTTCACACTTATTTACTGGACATAAACGCACTATAAACCTTTGATTGTAACTTTATATATTTACATGCTTAAATATGTTCACAGTTTTGTGCCTAAATCTGGCGTCGTGCAGCTGAAATCGGTAGAAGTGAACAAAGCCCCAGTGCTCCATGGAATCTCTATCGGATTCTGTACTGAATTTGCGGCTGGGTTAGCTTTTCTTTTAACTATAATCTAACGTAAATCGCTCGAACAAAGCACTATGCCTAGTAATTGGCAGTAACCACACTGAAAATCCGATGAAGCTCTGCACAGATGTGTTGAGCAGTGTCTCCAGTATAGCTGTCGATCGCAACACGTTGCAGTGTGCGGCTTTGAGAGCACAGTGATCACGAATGAAGCCTAGGAAATAGCGTCTCCCACCAAGTGTCGGTGTAGGCCGAAATATTTCGTCTGATTTCATGCAACCCCGCATAACGTAATTGTCATGCGTTTCCTTTTTCATAACAATTCTCTGCCGCATTCTGCAGGGGCAGTGAAGAATCTGCTGCTGCTTTTGATGCGGATGTGGCTCCCTCTGATTTTCATCTTCGCTCACATTAACTGCTGGTTATGAAGACAACGTTTTGTCACAGACAAGGAGCTGCAAACGAGCATAGAGAATTGATGGAAAACATAGGCGGCGGTCTTGTATGACAATAGTATTAAAAAGCTGGTACAACGTTACGACAAATGTCCAAGTCAGGGCACTATGTAGAGAAGTAGCTGGAAGGTGTAGCTAACTGTTGCAAATAAAACCTTTTTGATCGTCACTGTGGTTATCATTTCGTGACAGATTTGATCTTACTTCCTGGAAAACACTCGCATCTTGGATGAAAAGTCATTGACAGATGTAGAAGTCGGTTCGGGATGCTTCAGGAAAGTGTGTTGGGATTGTTGATTTTCATGTAAGCCTATATTAATAGACTTTTCGCAAATAATGTAGTTATCTGTAATGAGGCACTGTCTGCAAAAAGCTGCACCAATATTCACTCAGATCATGACAAGATTTCAGAGTGGTGCAAAGATTTGCAACCGGCTTACAATGTTCAAAAATGTAAAATTGTGCGCGTTACAGAACGAAAAATCGTATTATTAAAGAGTCACAGTTGGATTCGCTCAGCTCATACAAATATCTGGTTGCAGAACTTTGTAGGGATATGAAATGGAACAATCACAGCGGATCAGTAGTTGGTCACAGTTTTGTTTGGCCCATGGGAGAATGTCGCGAAGACACTCAAACAACTAAACTGGCAGACATCTGAAAACTTTTCCAAAGTATCCAGAGAAAGCCAACTTACAAAGTTTCAAGAACTGCCTGTAAGTGATGACTCTAGGAATATACTACAACCCTTTACACAGACATCGTGAGTACTAGATTACATTAATGAAAGCGCGCACAGTGTCTTTTAGACACGTGCTTCCCGAGTTCCATACGTGAATAGAACGGGCAGGAGCCTTAACAACTGGTGCAATAGAAAGTTCACAGTGGTTTGCAGAGTATCGATGTAGATGCACACGTAGATGTAGATAATAAATGTGCAGTGAATGTCAACATAAAGACTCCATCACTGAGTATTGACCACTCTCAGGGGGAGTGAAATGAACCATATGTCAGCAAGTATTTGTTCTCAGATGTAAAAGGCCTTTACTTTTACTTTTTTTTATCAGTACTTGTTCGTGTGAGAATATGGGGCACTATTTTTTAAAGAAATAATAATACATAATCATATACAAAATTCGAAAATTCTGCTACTGTTAGATGTCAGTGATACAAAACGTATTACTTCATGACGTGGCGGTGCTAAAATTTGAATTTCGCTTTATTACTCAGTTCTACCTTACTAGTGGTGCCGGAGCGGATTCATTGCTTGGAAAGGGCTTGCCAACCCAGATGTGGCAGGAATATTAATCCCAGCCGCCAAGGACGGGGTCGATGTTAATTAATTAATATCGCTTATTACGTGGACACGTCGTTATTGCGTCTCCCACCTGGCTGGTGACCTCGGTGCCCCCTCTCTGGCGTCGACTGCAATAATCGAATTCCACGAACGTCGACTCCATGGCGAACCAAAAGCGCCGCAAGCCGGCACACAGCAGGGCATACGCTTATCATCACCCCAAACTGATGAGACTGAATATCTCTGACTATAGGGTGTGAAGGGTACAAGCTGTCGAAAAATCCTGTTACTAGAACACAAGTAATTGATTTAAAATGTCTAGCAAGATGATTGTCCATTTCCTGCAGTTGTCCCAGGAAAACAAAAAAAAAAAAAAAACAAAAAACAACTCGGAACAATGTTTTTGGAAAGGCAGACATTACCGCTGCGCATATTGACATCGCGAGCGTTGAGTCGCAAACACGTAGGCCACAACGGCCTGCATAGTTCACTCACTGTAGTACGCCGATCGTCGGCAGTTGTCGAGTTACCTGTGCAGACGTTATTTCAACTCCTTTGAACGTTAGGGTGGAAGGGAGATTTACCATCACTGAATTATACGATGCTCATTTAATTTATGGCGAGGCAAAAGGCGTTGCGAGGGCAGCTGTACGAATTTATCGAGAACACTTCCCAAAACGAAGACATCCTGTACCATCGACATTTGTTGCTGTTAACCAAAGGTTTGTATCATCATAATTCTCTACTTTTACTCGATTATTTTGCGATTCATTCCCAACAAAATACAGTAGTTATCCCTACCTTTAACTGTGTATGCGAAGCGTATTGTCTGTTCCGATATGCTTTAGTTTTATTATTAAGTAAATCACGACAGAATACACCTTCCGAATACGTATTTAATTTGTGTAAATGGAGAGATACTGGTCTTTATTACCCCGTGCGAAAGCAACGCGAAGAACGTACGTTGGAAGCTTAGGAACGTATTCTGGACCGCGAGCACGAAGATATTGAGAGTACAAAAAGCATCGCCCGCCCAGTGGATGCATCGCACACTATCGTTCATCGCACTTTCGAAGGGGAACGTCTGCGGCCTTACAACATTCAACGTGCGCAAGCGGTGGAAGAGTAAGATTTTCCTCTGCGACGAGAATTCTCAGAGTGCTTTTTATTACAAAGTTTGGAGCATGATTTTGTACAAACAAAATACTTGTCACAGATGAAACGTGTCTCACTCGTGACGCAATAACCAGTTTCCACAACACACACACGAGTAGTGTTCACATTCCGCGTCAAGTAGTACCAACACATTTTCAACGTCGCTTTTCCGTAAATTTATGGGTGGGTATAATCGATGTTTACAGTATTGGGGCTTACGTGGTACCTTCACGACTGACTGGCAACAATTACCGAGCCTTTCTAGAGAAAACATTGCTACCAACTTTATTAGAAAATATTCCGTTAGCCGCGCATTATAACATGTTGTTTCACTACGACGGTTCTCCACCCCACATTGGTCCCAGAGTATGGAGAGTTTTGAATTGAAGATTTCCAGGACGATGGACAGGACGTTTTGGTCTATATCGATGGTAAGCATGCAGTCCTGATTCGAATCTACCGCATTTTTACTTTCGGAGCCATATGGAGGAACTTATTGATGCTCAGCAAGTAAATAATCTGGACGAACTTACATAGAGGATTTTCGATGTTACCGATACCACAAAGACAAATGTGCATGTGTGTGAACTAGTGCAACGAAACTGGGTTGACCATAATGAATGGTGCGCGTTTTGAACACTTATTGTAGTATTGGCGTAATAGGAAACAAAGTAATGTGGGTTTCATTTCCGTTACGGTGCTCTTTTAGGAAAGTAAAATAATCTGAATTTAATTTTCGTTACGGTCTTCCTGTAAACAGAGGAAACAGTTCATTGTAATTAACGTACAACAAATGACGTGGTAATTAGTTGATTTTGTACTAAGGAAACCACATTTTATTTGATGTTAGCTGTCCGCAGCTCGTGGTCGTGCGGTAGCGTTCAAGCTTCCCACGCCCGGGTTCGATTTCTGGCAGGGTCAGGGATTTTCTCTGCCTCGCGATGACTGGGTGTTGTGTGATGCCCTTAGGTTAGTTAGGTTTGAGTACTTCTAAGTTCTAGGGGGCTGATGACCATAGATGTTAAGTCCCATAGTGCTCAGAGCCATTTTTTTGATGTTAGCTTTTATTTACTACCATGACCTTCATTATGGTAATGTTGGAAAAGAGAAAACGTCTGGTTGTACTTAATTCACTCTCGTATATCTGTCTTGGGGAATACAAAGATAAAGAATGTGATACAGCGGCATTTCATTAGACTTTTTTGTAAAACGCAACGAGATGTACCGTCTGTATAATTTTAGTAGCTTATACAGTTTACAATACTCACTCTGTAATGAACTTCCTGGACTGACCTAACCGTCGGGAAGTTTTCTAGAATAGTCGGCGAATTTTCTTGAAACATTACCTGAATGACATGGCGTGAGAGGTCCTGCCAGTGCACATTGCATTGCAGACAAGTGCGATTAGTAGAACGACAAAGCCAAGAAAAATGGCAGTGACTGAATTAAAATATTATACTCGACATTATGATTGGCAGAAAGGCGGAACTAAAGTATCGCAACTCGGGTAACTGGCGCCTAGGGCAAAGTTTCGATATTGCTCGCCCCTTACACACTCCGCGTTGTGGTCTGCCTGTTTGTTCTTTTATTGAGATTAAGACGATATCGCAATGCAGTAAAAGATACACATTTCAATAAATATTCTTTGAGATATAATTCAGAGGATGACTTGCAACAATAACGCGATTCTTTGTTCATTGTTTCATTACGGATCAGTGCAAAGCCACAACAAACAAAAGCACAAACGCAGAATGCATTCTTTATACTTTCAATTCACAACGTAACGAGACTGGTTCCCTCTCGTAGCAAGAACACAAGACACAGGCAAGCCCATACGAGGGGCATGTTGGTCTCATGCAACTGTTGGTCGACGCAGTCCATTTCGAATCTCCTTGCGATTAGCTTTCATACATCTCAGCCCCCTTCCTCTTTTAATGTCAGCTAATCCTTTCCTCTCTTCTCTTCGCGAAATTCATGAACTGGTGTGGGTGGTTCCATTGCCAGAGTTTTGTCGCCCTCTGCTACAGAGCTGCGGTGTGTTATGAACATTTGTTGCAACATAGGCTTTTTGTATGACAGTGCTACTTTCCTCGGGCTTCCTTTTTACTATGAGACGCGTTTCGCTTTAATCATACGCATTTCTTCCTTCGGAGATAGATATGCTACGGTTACGACTCCACATTCGTGTCATATATTATCAGTTAGTTTGGTCCAAGTAATTTATGGAAGCACATTTGCTTTTTTTTTAATTTCTAACACACTATTACAAAAAAGGGCGCTCTTGAAATTATGGTAATATATTTCCAGTTTATGATATACAAGAAACTCCAAACATTCGCTTGTAAAATTATGTTTTCAGCATTTCTATGGCTATTAAAGTTTCTACACAGTCCTATTGTGAAGCAGGGATGCTTTCAGGTCTCCCATTAGGCCTCAATGTGGTTTCCAGTTTCACCTTCACGTTCAGGAAGATCAGATAAACCAGATTCTGCCTCACTGCCCTTCGTAAATTAGTTGCTGCAAATATGCTCAACTAACTTTTCCACCACTCGTAAGCTTGGCCACCTTAAAATGCACAATGTTCTATGCTCTCGAAAAGATAACATCCTGACAGAATACATTCAAAACATCGGACTATTGCTAACTCTTCCGGTTGTGCCGTTCTGCAATTAAAAACAATTCACTGCTCACTTGTTGAAAAATTATTTCTGTTGACCCACAGCTGCTCAATCTTTAGGCGTAACAGAACGTAAAGAAGCATTGGACTAATCTAAAACACTAGTGTCTATTATCTTCACTTTTACGTATTTGAAGGCATGATAATGATTTTATGTCCTTAATAATGCTGGCTGTTTTTAAGTTTTTCATGCAAGTTTTTTAAGCACAGTGCTTTATAGTAACGAGCAAAAAAAGCGAAAGAACCTCCAGGACACTTTAAGTATCTTGAAAACTCTTATTCTAGGTGCCAAATTTAGGTTGCCCCTATAAGTTGTTCCAAGTGTGTCTCACGAATACCGCCTCCGTCCCTTAGAGGTTCCTTTCATCCTTGCATTCCACTCCTCGCACCTACATAGCGCAACATTCGAGACAAAAGCTTTCATTACCTTCGTTATAAAATTCGAACCGGTGTGAACAAAGTCTCCCGGATGAGGGCGTTTTTTGCTCAGTTAATTATTTCCTCCTTAAACGATGTATGTTCGCGATCTTACTTTACAAATAATTAAAATTTCAGCTTCTTTCGTAACTCGATTTTTTGCTATCACTGTTGCATCTACATCTACATCTACAGCTACATCTACATCTACATGATTACTCTGCAATTCACATTTAAGTGCTTGGCAGAGGGTTCATCGAACCACAATCATAATATCTCTCTACCATTCCACTCCCGAACAGCGCGCGGGAAAAACGAACACCTAAACCTTTCTGTTGGAGCTCTGATTTCTCTTATTTTATTTTGATGATCATTCCTACGTATGTAGGTTGGGCTCAACAAAATATTTTCGTATTCGGAAGAGAAAGTTGGTGACTGAAATTTCGTAAATAGATATCGCCGCGACAAAAAACATCTTTGCTTTAATGACTTCCATCCCAACTCGCGTATCATATCTGCCACACTCTCTCCCCTATTACGTGATAATACAAAACGAGCTGCCCTTTTTTTGCACCCTTTCGATGTCCTCCGTCAATCCCACCTGGTAAGGATCCCACACCGCGCAGCAATATTCTAACAGAGGACGAACGAGTGTAGTGTAAGCTGTCTCTTTAGTGGACTTGTTGCATCTTCTAAGTGTCCTGCCAGTGAAACGCAACCTTTGGCTCGCCTTCCCCACAATATTATCTATGTGGTCTTTCCAACTGAAGTTCTTCGTAATTTTAACACCCAGGTACTTAATTGAATTGACAGCCTTGAGAATTGTACTATTTATCGAGTAATCGAATTCCAACGGATTTCTTTTGGAACTCATGTGGATCACCTCACACTTTCCGTTATTTAGCGTCGACTGCCACCTACCACACCATACAGCAATCTTTTCTTAATCGCTTTGCAACTGATACTGGTCTTCGGATGACCTTACTAGACGGTAAATTACAGCATCATCTGCGAACAACCTAAGAGAACTGCTCAGATTGTCACCCAGGTCATTTATATAGATCAGGAACAGCAGAGGTCCCAGGACGCTTCCCTGGGGAACACCTGATATCACTTCAATTTTACTCGATGATTTGCCGTCTATTACTACGAACTGCGACCTTCCTGACAGGAAATCACGAATCCAGTCGCAGGGATATCGTTGTTCTTCTCGCCTAGTACATGCCGTTACCACATAAAACATATAAACATTTTATTGATTACTGCACTACATAAAATTTATGCACCATTTTTAATATAGTTCTCTTTCCTTTTAATCGCTTCACAGGTATAAAACTAAATCATAGCTTAATGATACAAGAACGCGGAAGGTCTTGTTTAATGGCTAATCCCGGTATGACAGTGAAAACGTGCGACCCTACAAAAGGACACCTAGAACGTTGGCTTTAATTTCGCCCCTTCTGTTGAGCTTGGACTATGGAGAATTGCTTTTAATGTTACCTAACTGCGGAAATAACTCTATTTTTAAAGTAGTTTAACGACTTCCAAAGATTAATCACGAGTAAAACCTCGTCTACGTCTACATTTATATTATGCGCTTCATTATGAAATGTCAGCAATTTGATTACAAAATATTTTTATTTTTCTTCCGGTTCTATTCACCGAGGATGCGTGGGAAGAATTATTCCTTGTTCTTCTCCGTGTAATCTGTTATGTTGCTAACTATGTTTGTGCAGCCTCTACGAGCAAATAAGTAGCTTGGTGGTCAATATACATAGTTTCTGACACAGATATCTTCAAGCGGCTTCCTGCTTAGATTTTTCAACATTTCTCTTACGTGAAAAGATCTTCTCACGTGAGTTATTTCAGGCTTTCGTCAGGTTGTTTCATTCTTTTCGAATGAAACTGAATTCAGGGCATCATTTCAACACTATTATGATAAAACATACATATAAAATTGTCTCGGGCTTTCACTTGCGTCGTAGCCTACCTGTTTATGGAGTACTTTGTAGAAGTCGCCCAAGACACGGCTCCTGTAGAGCCTTGTTACTTTTACCATTGTGCAGCCGGCACACTCATTGTCTGTTCTCATGGACGTGAAAGGCTGGAAGAGTTCTTGAACCACAAGATAGCAAGGGACTGTCTTTGCAATTCTTTGACGAGCTCGTCCGCCTGCGCTAGTCCCTTGGCTGAGGATCCATGGCAGGAAGACAATCAATGAGGTTCAAGTAGGTGCCGCTAGATACCTGCTACGGAAGCCTATCCGCAGCAACGTTCGCTGGATGGTCGCTGAGGAAACAGCGTTGAAAGCCTTTTGGGTCACCTGGGCGGTCAGCTCCTCAACAGTTGTACATGTTTTCGCCTGTACACATTTTCGCAGCCGACGTTGAACCTGTCATCTCTGGCCAGTGATATTATAATACCAAAAAGCATCCGAAAAACCTGAATTAGGTTTCGCCTGATTTGCATGCAGCCTACATAACGTAGCTGTCTTGCAGGTAGTCTAATTCACTGCAAAAAAAAAAAAAAAAAATGGTTCAAATGGCTCTGAGCACTATGGGACTTAACATCTGTAGTCATCAGTCCCCTAGAACTTAGAACTACTTAAACCTAACTAACCTAAGGACATCACACACATCCATGCCCGAGGCAGGATTCGAACCTGCGACCGTAGCGGTCACGCGGTTCCAGACTGAAGCACCTAGAACCGCACGGCCACACCGGCCGGCAATTCACTGCAGTACAGTCGTTTGATTGTACGAAATGGACATCACAAGAGATCACTAGAGAACACTAAGGTAATAAGTCCAGATGTCAATCAGCACCACAATACTGCAAATGATAGGAAACGCGTCATTGGAAGAGAGACAGATCGTAACGCTTGTAAACTAAATTTTATTACAGTAAGTGACGTTCCAAAATCACTACCGCACTCATGAGAATGTGAGTTAACTAGCTCCGTCACATAAGACATTCCAGCAGCCTTTAGGCAAAAGTAAACAACCTAACCAAACCTAACCTACGAGATGTTGAGACAATATGTGGACTGCCTTAAGTTCTACGTCGGCTCGCAGTATTTTCGCTCTTTAAAATGTTTACCCACACCTGTGAAACGTCATTCCTGATATGAGTGGATTGTCTTCAATTGGATGGTGCGCTAACCAGTTAAAAGCGACGCGATTAACAGTGGCGATCTCTCTATGGGAACCTCAAAATTAACATCGTATCACCAGTAATTTCTCTGTACTCATGAATAAGCAATTATTTCTGCACATATTTGAACTTTAAACGACTTGACGAAATGTTTTGTTCTGTATCTGTATTGAGATCAAGCACCTGTAGACATTGTAACGAAGCAAAGATTCGTGCCTAACCGAGACTTGACGATAGCAAGGTTCGCCATTGGTAACTACGCATAAAGAGTCGAGAAATATCGAAGTTTGCACCAGTATTAGTGAGAGAACCTGAACCTGAAAATTTTTGTGCTCCACGTGGTGCTTTTTGCTACGTGGAATATTGTCAAGAACCTTGTTGCCTTGTTAACCAACCACGAAAACCGTTCAACATAATTTCAAGTGAAAAATTTTGCACTTGTTTAAAACGAAGTGCCATGAGGTAAAGTTTTGCAGTGGGTCCTCAAACGCAGCACGTAATCAGATTGTTAACTAAGTAAAATCAAATGTTCGATATTTAATTTTTGTCCAGCAGTGAAATGTTTTAATTTGAAATGAGGATACAATTTTATTGCCTTATCAGGAATCGAACTCAATATTGTTTTCTATCTTCGAACTGTTTGCTCATCAGTAGCAGGATGTGTGCATGTTTGACTAGAAATAACGACACCTATCGTTATTGTCAACAACACATGAAGCAACATTAAAAATGACAGTTATTTATAACTAGTAGTTCGATGTGATCAAATGAAAGCATGGATATTTTTGTGGTGGACCAGGATTCTAACCCACATATGTCCCTTTCGTGGAGACCTAGACGAGTTTGCAATCTTGGGGAAAACAACGAAATTATGGAACTATATTGTTTCGTGTGGCTCGGATACCACGAAAAAGAAGATCCGAGTTCGAATCCCAGTCCAGCACTCAATATTCAACGCCTCACGTTCAAATAAAATAAGAGCCATGTGACCTTAAATGATCACTGGCTCATTAAATAACATAATGTTTCTAGTTTAAGGAAGCTGATTGACGCCAGAGTTTCTGCTATGCCCCAACCTCAGCCACATCTGCCCCATTTGGTAGCGAAGGGATATGATGTTTATAATGCGGATTCTGAACTACGGTGCAACCAGTCGTTATTCACTTGGCATTACTAGAGGTGAAGGCGATCTCTTCGTGTCTGTTTAAAATACATGCCAATAGTGGAAATCGAATCCATACTGCACAAGACACGGCGAAAAAATTCAGTTCTCTATTAACTCGTTAATTATCATTAGCCTTCTGACACGGAAACTATACTAGCCTCAAGCCACCTGGACGTAAAGACACTTTTAGCCATGATAGCACCAATTCGAAGGCATTTGAAATTTTCACTATTTCCAGAAATTTCTCTGATCGAGGAATACCACTGCGGAGAATGAAGTTACCACACACTTCGATTATTACTGCCATTAACTTCTTGATGCTGCTGTTGCTGCACGCAAGCCTGAAGGAAGCATTTAATGCTTCTGGTCATCTTTAGAAGCAGTGACCCAAATAAAGGAAATTATTCAATTCACAGCAAATGGTTGCGACCTGCAGCGACAACTGGACCGTTCTTTTTCTAGTCATTACCACTGCGAAATACTGGAGAACGTTACTCTTCCTTCTGTTTGTCAGAGATTTTGGGGACGCAGAATAATCTTCCAACGTGACAGTTCTCCTGTCGATACAGCGAACTGTGTAAAACACTGGCCTCAAACGCATGGAGACATAGAGCTATTGGACTGGACTCCCAAAGGTGCTGACTTCATTCCCATATAGCACTTATGGACAGAGATGAAGAAAATTATCAGGTTTAGAAGACCAGTACTGACAACCAAGACAGCGCTGTCCGAAGCAGTTCATAAAGCACGGGAAGAGTTGTCACAGAACAACAGATTCATCCAGAAACTTGTTGCCAGTATTCCCCGACGGATAAATTCAATTGAGGACGGAAACTGGACACGTTCGTTTGTCTTTTTTCTACTTCTTTTTCAGAGGAGCAGATTATACATAAAACACAGGCTGTGTATTTCGCTCTTTTCAGTCGTTCATCAGACTTTTGATTTTCAATTATTTCACTACCTGCTATCAATGCTGATGAAGCCATTAAAGAGAAAGTATTTAGTTTTTTATGTCGAGAAAAAGCATCACATTAATATGTGTTCTCTTTATTACATACAGGTAGGACGCCAATACCGGCGATAGCACGAAAGAGATAAAATTTTCTTTTAATGCCAAGCAGAAATCACAGTACATAAAGAGAAAAGGTGGTGAAAGACCAACGGTGTAGACGTAACGCTTTAAAATTGTGAACGCTCGTTGTGTTCCTAAACTAATAACTCTTACCGCTAATTAAAATTCAATCAAGGGACAGGATACGAAATCCGTTCCTGCAGATTAGAAACTGACCGCGTTAAGCACTACGCCATTTTATCAATCGTGTACGCTTTACTTACGAAATGATATGATACGGTCTGTATTGTCACACCTTTTGAACAAAAAGGAAGACACGAAAAAGCGTGAAAATCTTCTATTCAATACGTTTTTCACATCCATATTTACCACAGTATATCCCCGTTTGTCTCGGGTGGTGATTCCCTAAATACAGACAACATACAAATTACTGTCATTAATGATCCCTTGAAGCCTTTTCAGTGCCTTTCTTGTGAGGTAGCTCTAGTCGTCAGCAGATCGAATAAAGAAAACGAGAAGGAGACTTTCGAAATGCTGTGTTTCCCGAAGTCTGAATCGACTTGTGTGTCAATTATCGCAGCGAAAATCGAGAGTGCTACCAGTAAGCCAATGTTATACTACGCCATTCCTGCCTTCATTACTTCAATATTTGAAAATGTAGATAATTCCGAATGTGATACTAAAAAATGTTCAAATGTGTGTGAAATCTTATGGGACTTAACTGCTAAGGTCAGCAGTCCCTAAGCTTACACACTACTTAATCTAAGTTATCCTAAGGACAAACACACACACCCATGCCCGAGGGAGGACTCGAACCTCCGCCGGGACCAGCCGCACATTCCATGACTGCAGCGCCCAAGACCGCTCGGCTAATCCAGCGCGGCCAATGCATGATACTAGAGAGCAAGCTTAGCTTATGTGCCAAACGTCAAATCTGGGTCCAAACAATGAATTTTGCTTACTCAGACTCACATTTTAAATGGAAGCCAGTCAGAATATTTCTTCAAGATGACAAGAAAGAAGAGTATAAAACAAGTCCACCGGCTGGCCACCTCAGAGACGGATTGCAAGACGTTTACTTAAGGCGGCCAGTATCCCGGCCACCACTCAGAATTCTAAGTGTGGCCGTATGTGAAGTGGAATGATCATATAAAATTAATTGTTGGTAAGGCGGGTACCAGGTTGAGATTCATTGGGAGAGTGCTTAGAAAATGTAGTCCATCAACAAAGGAGGTGGCTTACAAAACACTCGTTCGACCTATACTTGAGTATTGCTCATCAGTGTGGGATCCGTACCAGGTCGGTCTGGCGGAGGAGATAGAGAAGATCCAAAGAAGAGCGGCGCGTTTCGTCACAGGGTTATTTGGTAACCGTGATAGCGTTACGGAGATGTTTAATATACTCATGTGGCAGACTCTGCAAGAGAGGCGCTCTGCATCGCGGTGTAGCTTGCTCGCCAGGTTTCGAGAGGGTCCGTTTTTGGATGAGGTATCGAATATATTGCTTCCCCCTACTTATACCTCCCGAGGAGATCACGAATGTAAAATTAGAGAGATTAGAGCGCGCACGGAGGCTTTCAGACAGTCGTTCTTCCCGCGAACCATACGCGACTGGAACAGGAAAGGGAGGTAATGACAGTGGCACGTGAAGTGCCCTCCGCCACACACCGTTGGGTGGCTTGCGGAGTATAAATGTAGATGTAGATGTAGATGTAGCACCACTATAGGAAGAGGAAGTGTATGGAGGAAGTTCTGTTAGTCTTTTCGAGGTGTCACGGAGACATATCTGTTCGTGTTGTAGTGGTAAGCTCCGTGCTATGTAAATGTGAAGTCGCACATTCGTGTCCATTCCCTAGATTACTTCAATCGCATGTCTGTGCTCACTAGTAATACGCTCAATTTTTACTGCGGTAGTCGATATACAAGCCGTTTCAGTGTTCGGTAGAGAAACACTGAATTTTGAAAGTCCTTTTCTCGTTTTCTTTATTCGGTCTGCAAACTATCAGATGGAAATTCAGCGACTAAATCATAATCAAGGCTCTACATCATGAGCTAACTCCCAAGTTGTATTCAATATATTGTAGGATTGACCAGAAGTGTCTGTTTTGGAAATACTGAGTTACTTCAGAGGAATGGCTCTGAAAACGTTCAAAGGGACCAATAGTGACAGTAATTTGTGTGCGTTTGTCGTTTAAGAAACCATTACGCGAGACAAACGTTACGGTAGCAATGAATATACTGAGGTAAATATGGAGGTGAAAAACATTTTGTATAGCAGAATTGCACGCTTTTACATATATTTCTTTTTGTATCTGCATTATAAGAGATATTTACTGTTTCATTTTCAGTTAGCTTATGTGTTTCATACCTCCGTTCATGGAATTCAAAGTCAGTTGGACTGTCTGCATTTCCGTTGAAGACGCACTTGGCCTCTTTCACTCGGTATATCATTTCATTTTCATGTAAAAGGTGTAACATTACAGACTATATCGTACCATTTCGTAAGAGTGGCGTACACGATTCGTAAAATGCCGTAGTGCTTAAGGTGGTCAGTTCTAATGTGAAGGTGAGGGTTTCGAATCCTCTCACTTCAATGAATTTTAATTGGCGGTAAGAGTTATTAGTTTAGGAGTACAACATGAATTATTAAGTACTCACAGTTTTAAAGTATTACGTCTATGCCGCCGGTCTTGCAGCGCCTTTTCTCTTTATGTACTGTGATTCCTGCTTGGCATTAACAGAAAATTATATCTCTTTCGTGCAATCGTGTGTATTGACGTCCTGCCTGCATGTAAATAAAGAGAACAAAATTAATATGGTACTTTCTCTGGACGTAAGAAAACCAAATACTTTCTCTTTGATGCCTTCATCAGCACTGAAGTTGTGGGTAATGTGACCAAAAAAAAATGTTCATGTTTGTCTCTGTCTTTTTGATCGTAGGTAATAAAGTAATTTAAAATCAGAAATCTGTTGAATGACTGAAAGGAGTGAAATACACAACTTGGATTTTATGTATAATCTACTCCTCTTAAAAAGAAATAAATATAAAAAAAAGCTAACGAACGTGTCCAGTTCGCGTCCTGTTCTACAATTGCGTTTATCCACCGAGGAATAGAGACAGGTTTCCGGATGAATATGTTATTCCGCGACAACTCTTCCCCTGCGTTATGAGCTGCTTCGGACAGCGCTGTCTCAGTTGTCGGTATTGGCCTTCTACAGCTAATAATTTTCTCCATCCCTACCCATACGTGCTCTATTGCACTGGAGTCAGCATCTTTGGGAGGCCAGTCCAATATCACATCATCTCCGTTCATTTGAAACCAGTGTTTTTACACAGTTCGCTGTGAAGACAGGAGAGCGGTCACATTAGAAGGTTATTCTGCCTCCCGAAAATCTCTGACGAACAGTAGGAAGCATAACGTTCTCCTGTATTTCGCAGTGGCAATGACTAGAAAAAGGACGGTCCAGTTGCCAACGCAGGTCGCAACCATTTGCTGTGAAATTAATATTTTCCTTTATTTGGGTCACTGCTTCTAAAAATGTCCAGAAACATTTAATGCTTCTTTCAAGCTTGCGTGTAGCAGCAGCGTCAAGAAGTTAATAGCGATAATTGCAGTAATAATCGAAGTGTATGGTAACTTCATCCTCTGGAATGGTGTTTCTAGATCGAAAAATATTTCTGGGAGTAGTGAACATTTCAAATGGCTTCGAACCTATGCTAGGATGACTAAAAGCGCCGTTACATCCCTCTGACATGCGGCAAGGACCTTCCGGAGTGCATCGTGCAGTGGCAGAAATCGTTTATGTTGGCGCGGTGAGTCATCAGCGTGCAGTGTTCTTTTAGCTGTATTTGTGACATCTACCATTGCAGACCAACTGACTCACGTTCCGGCGTAACGATAAGCGCTGGTACGACGATCAAGAATGGAAGAGCAGAGAGGGCTATGAGACATCAGCCAGTAGTACGCTGACGAATCCCTCTCTAGGACGACACCAAGCCAGGAGCGGCCTCTGCACGAAGAGAATATAAGCGCCGCTCCGCCTAGCCCTGGCCGGAGCGAAAGACGAGCCGTCATACAAACTCTACAGCAGTTCCTTATGAACTGTATTGTTTTGCTTGCATTGGAATTCTGTATAACGAAGGACATTGATTATTTGCATGTCGCCATTTGCTTCCGACAAACCTTTGTGAATATGCAAAGTTAAGTATTGCCAATTTAACTTACTGTAATAAGCACCATTAATACGATTTGCTTGAATTGTTGTGTAGCGACCCGAGAAAATAGCTGCCTAAGCACCATATATGAGACGAGTGGGCAGGTCACAAAAAAAAAGAAAAAAAAAAGCGCCACGCCTCGCGGCCCCGGAATTTTCTTTTGTGATTTGCTTGCGCCTTAATTCTCTTTTCATTGCAGGGGTTTTTACTTGCTTTAACAGTCTCTTACAGCGTTCTTGCTAATCAGTGTTTGCAGGTAGGTGTTGCAGAAATTTTCTTCGCTTTTGTACTTATTTTTACTGCTTACCTTGTCTGTTTCTTGCATTTGTCTCTTCCAACATGCTGACCCCACCTATCACACTCCCTGATCAGGCACCATGGCTGCCAGCATTAGATACAACGCAGCTAATGCAGATGTTTCAGTTTCAGAGCCAGCAAATATCCTTGTTGCTAAGTACGGTACAGCAGCTCCTGGTGAACCAAACTACTAATGCAGCACAAGCAACAACTACAGCAGCTCCAAGTGCTGTACCGCTTTTTCACCAGTTTCATGAGCAAGAAGAGGAATGGCTCAAGTGGTTGCAACAGTTTGAAGCGTACGTAATTGCTCACAACGTACCAGGTACTGTGAAACTCCCGTATTTATTGTCCACGTTAGGAAATGTAGCGTTCAGACTCACCCAGAGTTTTGGCCGGCCGGTGTGGCCGAGCGGTTCTAGGCGCTTCAGTCTGGAACCACGCGACCGCTACGGTCGCAGATCCGGATCCTGTCTCGGGCATGGATGCATGTGATGTACTTAGGTTAGTTAGGTTTAAGTAGTTCTAAGTGCGAGGGGACTGATTACCTCAGATGTTAAGTCCCATAGTGCTCAGAGCCATTGAGACTCACCCAGAAGTTATTTCCTAACGCCACTCTGATTAACCTTTCGTATGACCAGGTTGTAAATTCGCTACCTAACTATTATGATCAACAAGTGAATGTGGTAGCAAAAATGGTTCAAATGCCTCTGAGCACTGTGGGACTTAACTTCTGAGATCATCAGTCCCCTAGAACTTAGAACTACTTAAACCTAACTAACCTAAGGACATCACACACATCCATGCCCGAGGCAGGATTCGAACCTGCGACCGTAGCAGTCGCGTGGTTCCAGACTGTAGCGCCTAGAACCGCTGGCCATCCCGGCCGGCGAATGCGGTAGCAGCTAGGTATCAATTCTTTCATTGCAAAAAAAAAAAAAAAAAAAAAAAAAAAAAAAGTCAGAACAAACTTATCACGAGTGGGTAACAGATTCGCGGGATATGACGAGGAAATACAAATTCAAATGCCTTCTGGTACTTTATATTCAGATTTTATGTTGCGTAATGTGACCGTGTACAACGTAACTCATGTCAAACACAGAGGAGAGATTTTCAAACAGTCCGATCCATCATTTCAGCAAGTAGTGCAAACACTAGATCAGTACGATTCAGGTGCCCTGTCGGCCAATAAATCTGAGCAGCCAGCAATTTGTCAGGTTGAGTCCCTTGTTTGTGACAAGCCCATTTGGCAGCGGTAGCTTGCGTTCGCCACGCCACGTAAACAACTCTCCATGCCGCTTAAGCAGCTCACTAAACAGGCAGCTACACAGGTGAGTAGAATTATGTCATGCCCTTAGTGTTGTTCACGGCTCAAACACTAAGACTGCCCCTCCCGACAAGCATAGTGTTACGCTTGAGACAAGAAAGGACATGTACAATCTGTATGTTTGCAACACAACCAACATAAGAATTCGGCCCACACACAAAAATCTAGTCACAAGGCCCATGTAATCAGTGCAGTGTGTTCAAAGTAGGCTGCAGGCGTTAGCAAAACAACAAGCAATTTTCATTTGCTTCTTTGTAGAGAACGTGTGAAATTTCAGTTGGACATGGGTGCCTCTGTTACATTGCTGAATTGTCACACATATGAAATGTTAGGCTCCCCACGCCTCTCTAAAACTAGCAACACTTGATGGCTTTATAATTGAGAAGACATTCCTGTTCTCAGAACATGTACATTGCCTGCCATATATTGCTCGCATATGCGAACTGTAACTTCCTCTGTGCTACAATCAGGCGATTGTGAGATCATATTTTTTATTTGTTCTTTTGATTTGGTTGGCTATAAAATTCAGAACAACGAGTTGTAAGTGGCTGCATTCCATGCAAAAGACAGTGTGGCTAGCTTGCTGAAAGAATTCACGGAACTCTTGTCTGAAGGTTTAGGTAAGGCTAACAATTTTGATGCACATATTACTCTGAAAGACAAAGCTCAGCCGTAATTTTGCTGGGACGGAACTGTTCCCATTGCATTACGGGACAAAGTAGCTGCTGAACTTAAATAATTGCAAGATAGCAGAGCTATTGCGCCCATACAAACTAGTCGATGCCCAAGTCCACTGGTTTTGCTCCCCAAACCTTCATGTCGCATTCGGCACTGTATTAAGTGTAAGTCTACGGTCAACCCACAAATTGTGATTGATACTTACCCATTGCCACGCCTAGAGGATCTCATGGACAGATATTAGGCGCTGGTCGCTACTTTTCCATCATTGATTTTCCTGACGCATATCTTTAAATGCGACTACATGAAGAATCTCAAACCATTTGTGCTGTAAACACTCATTTGGGCTTGTTTAAATATTTGCGTTTGCACTTTTGTTTCCGCACCTGCCATTTTCCTCCGGTATTTGAAACAGCTAACTGCTCAAGTGCCAAAATGTCAAACTATTTGGACAATATTGTCGTAGCAGGTCATACACCTGAAGACCATATTGCAAATTTGCGTGCTTTGTTTCGTGTGTTGTCTGATGCAGGACTAAAGTGCAGACTGGACAAGTGTGATTTTTTAAATCAGAGTTGCAGTATCTTGGTCATGTCATAACAGTCAAGGTGTGCATCCTCTTCAACCGCATTTGTTAGCCATACCAAATTCGCTATTTCAGAGAAAATGAACTTTTATATTCGGTTCAATCCGAATGCTGGACATATCTCCATTGCATAGCTTGCGTCGTGAGAATGTCCCCTTTGTTTGGACAGCTGAGTGCCAAGTAGCTTTACAAACACTTAAAAATTTATTGCTCAGTGATCGGTGCTTAGTTCATTTTGATCCTGACAAACCAGTTGCATTGCAAGCTGACGCTTCCTCTTGCGGCATCAGTGCAGTACATTCACACAGAATTGGTGATAAAGACAGGCCTATTGTTTTCGCATCCAAAGTGTTGTCCAAAGCTCAGTATAACTATTCACAAATTGAGAAAGAGGCACTGGCTATTGTGCATGGTGTCACCAAATTCCGCCACTATTTGTATGGCAGAAAATTCCACTTAGTAACGGAGCACAAGCCTTTGCAGTCCTTGTTTCATCTGACGAAACCGGTTCCTGTACGAACTACTGAAAAATTGCAAAGATGGGCTTTGTTGTTGTCTTAGTACCAGTAAGAGATTATGCATTATCCGACAGCTCAACATGGTAATGCAGACACACTGTCACGACTTCCGGTTGGCCCTGATACAGACTTTGACGCTTCTTCTGCATCTTGTTGTCGTATCAATGCTCAGACTTCTAAATTACTTCTATCTTTTCCGCTGAACTATAGGAAAATTGCACAGGCCACGGAAGGGGATTCAGATTTGAACATTTTGCTACAATACATTAGCACGTCTTGGTCTTGCTCATTGCAAAACACAAAGGACACTGTAGTGAGCCGATACGTTGCACGTCGGCATAGCCTCGCTATACAGAGAGGTGTGATTCTGGTTCAAAATCACAGTGGACGGCCACATGTGCTAATCCCTAAAGCTTTGCAAAAGGAAGTGTTCAGTTACTTCCCAAGGACATTGGGGGATTGTTCGTACGAGACAGTTAGCGCGTCGACACTGTACTTGGCAGGGTGTGGACACTAAAATAGAACAGATGACGTCACAGTGTCACGCTCCGCTACAAAAATTCTCTACTTGGCTTAAGTCGCAATCGTCATAGCAACGTGTGCACATAGACTTTGCGGGACCTTTTTGGAACACCCATTGGTTGATTGTAGTTGACTCGTAAAGCAGGTTTCCTTTCTCTGTGCCTATGAACTCGATAACGTCACGTAGCACGATTCAGGTGTTGTCCTCTACTTTTTGCCTCGAAGGTTTACCTAAAGTCATAGTGTCAGACAACGGCCCTCAGTTCACGTCAACTGAATTTGAAATATTCTGTGAACGCAATGGCTTGCAGCGTCTAACTAGTGCACCATTCCATCCACAGTCAGACGACGGAATGGAATGTTTTGTCAGAACCTTCAAGCAGCAGATTGCCAAACTTCGCTAGGCACACACCAACGTTGCAACTGTTTCACTCTCCTATCGTTCGCACCCACAAAATGTTGGACCATCGCCAGCAAAAACTGCTTCACGACCTGCGTCATCAGTCACCGCTCCTCCTGCTCTACACTTCTTACCATCCGGCGCGGAAGGAAGGCCGCAAGTATTGCTTCGCGCCGCATGATACTGTGTTTTACAGGGTTTTTAGCGGCAGCAGACGGTGGGCGCGAGGCGAGATGGTCCGTCGACTTGGCGCTTGCATTTATCTCATTTCAGGCCCAGACGGGTTGCAGCGCCGACATCACAATCAACTTCGCCACTGTCACGTGCTCGGTGATCCTTGTGTGTCTCTTCCCTTAGATTCACGGATCCCGAGGACAGCGCGGCCACAACAGCCACCAAAGTGTGTCATCACGACACCGCAGGATGACCCGTGGAGACAAAGCCTTCGCCTCCTCTCGTCCAACCGATGGAGATGGACCCGCCCACATCGCAGCAGCCGACGCCTTCTACATTTGGTATTGGTCTCAGGAGGTGGACACGTACCCTTCTGGTCGTTTTCTGGGGGACGTTTCCACCAGAGCGAAAACCAGATGGTGGGGTACGACGAGGAGCTTGACGTCCCCTGCAGCCACAGTTTCCGGTCCAGTGCAGCGTCCACACTCCTGTCTTCCCCGCGGTTGTCGCGCTCCCTACACGACTACAGTCTGTCGCCTTGGCGGTTGGAGGGGAGTGGGGGTTGGGGGAGGATAGGAATGTTTCGGCGTAACGACAAGCGCTGGCACGACCATAAAGAATGGAAGAGTAGAGAGAGCTGTGAGACGACGGCAGCCAATAGTAAGCTGACGAACCCCTCTCTAGGACGACACCAAGGCAGGAATACAAACGCCGCGCCTCCTAGCCGGGGCCGGATTGGAAGACAAGCCATCATACAAACGCTACAGCAGTGACTTATGATCCGCATTTTTTGCTTCCGTTGAAATTACATATACCGAAGAACATTGATTATTTGCATGTTGCCATTTGCTTGTAACATACCTTTGTGAATACGCAAAATTAAGTATTATCAATTTAAGTTAATGTAATAAATTCAATTAATACGATTTGCTTGAATTGTTGTCCGAGAAAAGAGCTTCCTAGGCGCCCTATATGACACGAGTGGGCAGTACACAATAACTCAGATTAATGGAAAAGGTACGTTGAAGTTTACATCTGATACGAATTTTTCGAGACCAAGTTTATTTGAAGTAGAGTGATGGGTACAGGATGCTGCCACTACTTTCGATGACATTGTGGGAACTAATTTCTCTACAGTGAGTAGTGTTGTTTACGTTAAACTTGCCTGTTCTGACATGTGTGGCAAAGTAACAGAATCTAGGGAAGGAAGACTGAAATTCAAATACAGAGATGGAAATGTCAGCGGAGTTACAATTACGCTTGTGGGGCTTGGCTTCCGTACAGCGCGGATTGTCGAACTTCCCTCCGTAGTTACGGCAGAACAAATAAATTCTGTGTTAACGCCATACAGAAGGGTGATCAATAATTTTTCGGAAAGGTTATCGAAAGCACACAAATTCCCAGTACTAATCAGGCTGGACAGGTCAAGACTGATCTACAGGATCTGATACCTCCTTATATTCATGTCGCTAGACACCGTAGCGTAGTGATATGTAACACGCTGGCTGTGGTGCGCGAGGCCTTTCTCGCGCATAGTGCGTGCAACGACGCATAGAGCAGATACCCACCTATGAAGCTCCGAGCCCTGCTGTGACCACAGTACTGCCCCTGACATACGCTACGGTGCCCACGAGACTCAAACCGTAACTCACACCTCCGTGGCGCCATTAACTGATGATATTAACGTAGTCACTTCCATGGCAATGACTGATGACGCAGGGCCGATCGAGCCCCACCAAGAGCAGACTGGTGCTCTCCATGAATTTCAAGCGGCCAGGGCCCGTGCGGAACGGTCATTGCTTCTACACAGAAGCGAACATCAACAAACCAATCGAAACCGGGTGCTGTTGTGCAAAGGAAGCTCCTCCAGAAACGAACAAGCTGATGTTTCCATGAAATTCATGCCACCAGGACCCACGGCGGAACAGACGTTTTCTCTACAGAGGATCGAACCCCGACAAATCAGACAGCACCAGATGATGACGGAAAGGAACATCCCAAAGGGAGCTCCTCCTAAAATAAACAGAGACTGGCACTTGTGGGTACTAATCAAGTAGCCCCAATACTTTACGAAAAAGCCAAAAATATTGGTAGCCAAATGAGTTGGCAGACTCACGAAACGCCTGACTCTACCCACACTGCGTCATGTGAAAGGGACTCTGATACGACAGCCACCTCCGCATTGAATTAACACCAAAAGGCACCTGGTGAAATGGTCTGCAGACTGTCTCAATATCCAGTGCCGTATCATTATGACCTACGTAAAACGGCTGACACTTTGTACCAGACCACACTAACAGGCGGTTGGGCTGAGGAAATTGAAGAAATGGATACGAGCACCGACATCGTTGCACTCCGTTGTCATCCCAAATGGAGAAGCACACAACTACACGATGAAGTTCTAAGGACGCACCGACATTAGAATGAAGACTATCTATGAATTCCCACACAAGTAAACAACATTAACCTCCCAATACGTACTTTACAACATGGTCCACCTTCAAGCCTATAAAATTGCCACTTTAAATATAAATAAGATCGAATCGTATCTCGAACTTCGCAATCTTCAAGACTTCCTATATGCTGCAGATACAAACATTCTGTTACTACAAAAAGTAGCTTCCATTGACCTGTAACGAATAACTGGATACAATGCTATTACAAAGGTAGACATTGGAACGGATTTAGGGACAACCGTTTTACCAAAGAAAGTGATTATCAAGACAGCCGTCGAAAAACTCCAAACAGCAGAGGAATCACTGTCACCGTTAACCACACAAAAAAATGGTTCAAGTGGCTCTGAGCACTATGGGACTTAACATCTGAGGTCATCAGTCCCCTAGAATCTAGAACTACTTAAACCTAACTAACCTAAGGACATCACACACATCCATGCCCGAGGCATGATTCGAACCTGCGACCGTAGGGGTCACACGGTTCTAGAGTGAAGCGCCTAGAACCGCTCGGTCACAGCGGCCGGCTAACCACATACATATAATCAATATGTACGGTCCATCAAACAGTAGCTATTGGCGGGGCAGGGCAGACTTTCTCAAGAGCGAAATAGTCTCACTATTTGGGAAGAGCCAGGACCATCTCATATTGTCAGGTGACTTCAACTGTGTGCTAAGGCCAAAAGACCAGTCACATAACCTCGAAAGATCTGTAAAACTGGAACGTATCGTTCACGAAGTGTGTCTGACTGATAAATGGAAACACGTGCACAGTACGACCCCTGGTTTCACACATGTAACAAGCCGCTGAGCCAGTCGGCTGGACAGAATTTATGTTTTGGAACAAGTGACAACCCAGTCCTACACATCAAAGTCTGGACGACATTTTTTTCTGATCATGGGGATACACATGCACTATTAACATGGACAAACAAGGAACGTTATGGGAAAAAGGTACACGGAAACTCAACAACAGCCATCTTCACGGTGTAGAATGTCAGCGAGCCTTTAACGACACGTGGAGGGGCTGCGAAAAGAAAACCACACAGTGCAGCTCGGTGACAAAATGGAGGCTCAAACATGCCACACCAAAAACGACGAAAACTTTTCAAACTCAGGCAAGAGAAAAGTATTCAAAGCAAAAGTACATAAGGGATTCCTCGGTAATTTAAAATTACGTTCAGATAAAAAAGTAAAGCAAAACTTTTAAAACTCAAGCGATATCAGTCGGAAAGCTATAAAATAGGTTCCAAGTCGCAGAACGTAACAGAACAAAAAGAACCTTCTATGTTGTACGTAATCGGTGAAAATAAGAGATGGAAGAGGAAAATCATAACATACATCAAGCTACGTGATGGCACCACCCTCTTGGAACAAAACGAAAACGAAACCGCAATACACAAACGCCTGGAAGAGCTGCTGATGGCGAAGCACACCGACACTGTAATACAGCAAGAATTGCTAGAAAAACGCCACCAAAAATTAAGCCCTGCTGAAGTCGAAAATGTTTTGCAGGTAACAGATGAAGAGGAAAATGAATATGCAATATCACAGAGCCCAAAAAATAAATCACCAGAACGCGATTCCCTCAGTGGTGAAATTTGGCATGTTTTCCAAGACCAGTTATGTATATACAGAGTGAGTCACTAACTACTGCCACCAAGAATAACTCCGAAAGTATGATAGTAGCTGAAAAGTTTGTGGGACAAGTGTTGCATAGGACAACGGGGGCCATAATATGACGCTGGTTTCTTTGTTGATGTGTGGGGTCGCTTCAGATATATGAAGTTCAACTTTGATTTTTAAATGGGATGCTATGTTTGGTACTTGTTTTCTGATAGCGGCTATCGAGACGAATCGAATGATGAGTAACAGTAAGGTCTTCGAAGTTCAACGAAGGTCACAAAGGTGGCATGAACCTCCATTTACAGCAGGTGTTGGAAGTGATGACCACTGGTATCAATGCAGTGCTGTAATCTTCTTATCATGGATTGAGTGGTATTCCTTATCACATAGGCAGTTATCGAAGCACATGCTCTGACAATTCTCTCTCGCGTATCTTCAGGTGTAGTTGGAACGTCTTTATAAAAAATGTCTTTTTCGAATCCCCACAAGACAATTCTCTCTCACGTATCTTCAGGTGTAGTTGGAACGTCTATATAAACAATGTCTTTTACGAATCCCCACAAGAAGAAATCCGGAGGCTTCAAGTCTAGCGAATGAGCCGGCCATGACACATCTCCTCCGCGTCCAATCCATCGATTTGGGAATTGTCTCTGTAACTTACACTCCTGGCCATTAAAATTGCTACACCAAGAAGAAATGCAGATCACAAACGGGTATTCATTGGACAAATATGTTATACTAGAAATGACATGTGATTACATTTTCACGCAGTTTGGGTGCATAGATCCTGAGAAATCAGTACCCAGAACAACTACCTCTGGCCGTAATAACGGCATTGATACGCCTGTGCATTGAGTCAAACAGAGCCTGGTACAGCTGCCCATGCAGCTTCAACACGATACCACAGTTCATCAAGAGTAGTGACTGGCGTATTGTGACGAGCCAGTTGCTCAGCCACCATTGACCAGACGATTTCCATTGGTGAGAGATCTGGAAAATGTGCTGGCCAGGGCAGCAGTCGAACATTTTCTGTATCCAGAAAGGCCCGTACAGGACCTGCAACATGCGGTCGTGCATTATCCTGCTGAAATGTAGGGTTTCGCAAGGATCGAATGAAGGGTAGAGCCACGGGTCGTAACACATCTGAAATGTAACGTCCACTTTTCAAAGTGCCGTCAATGCGAACAAGAGGTGACCGAGACGTGTAACCAATGGCACCCCATACCATCACGGCGGGTGATACGCCAGTATGGCGAGACGAATGCACGCTTCCAATGTGCGTTCACCGCGATGTCGCCAAACAAGGATGCTGTAAACAAAACCTGGATTCATCCGAAAAAATGACGTTTTGCGATTCGTGTACCCAGGTTCGTTGTTGAGTACACCATCGCAGACGCTCCTGTTTGTGATGCAGCGTCAAGGGTAACCGCAGCCATGGTCTCCGAGCTGATAGTCCATGCTGCTGCAAACGTCGTCGAACTGTTCGTGCAGACGGTTGTTGTCTTGCAAACGTCCCCATCTGTTGCCTCAGGGATCGAGACGTGGCTGCACGATCCGTTACAGCCGTGCGAATAAGAGGCCTGTCATCTCGACTGCTGAAACTCAAACCAACGGTGGTAACATTAAGAGTGCAACGGGAATTCCACAGTTAAATACAGAGGAGAGAGCAGATACGTGGGAAGAGTACATTGAAAGCCTCTATGAGGGGGTAATTTGTCGGATGTGATGGAAGAAGAAACAGGAGTCGATTTAGAAGAGAGAGGGAATCCTTTATTAAAATCAGAATTTAAAAGAGCTTTGGAAGACTTAAGATCAAATAAGGCAGAAGGTATAGATAACAGATAACATTCCATCAGAATTTCCAAATCATTCTATGAAGTGGCAACAAAACGACTATTCACGTTGATGTGTAGAATGAGTGAGTCTGGCGGCATACCATCAAACTTTCGGAAAAATATCATCCACGCAATTCCGAAGACTGCAAAGCTGACAAGTGCGAGAATTGTCGCACAATCTGCTTAACAGCTCATACATGCACGTTGCTGATAAGGATAATGTCCAGAAGAATGGAAAAGAAAACTGAGGATGTGTTAGATGACAATTAGTTTGGATTTAGGCCGAGGAGTACTTGATCGAAAGCTCGTGGGTTGCAAACTACCTAACATGGCTGGAAACCAGAGAAAATGTTATCTTTATATACCGCTGGTAGACAACACATTTGCAAATATTCAAATATGTTATTTTTAGGAAATATTCTAATTAAAGTTTCAGTTGCAAACTGTCACAAATTGTTCCTAAAAAACTCCACCCGAGCAGGTCATCAAGGCCGAACGGTACCAACATCTCTCCGGGTCATCCTCTGCCCATAGGGGTCACTGGATGCGGTTATGGAGGAGCATGTGGTAAGCACACTGCTCTCCCAGCCACATGTCAGTTTTCGAGACCGGAGCACCTATTTCTCAGTCAAGAAGCTCCTCAGTTTGCCTCACAAGGGCTGAGTGCACTCCGTTTGCCAACAGCGCTCTGCAGACCGGATGGTCACCCATCCAAGTGCTAGCCCAGCCCGACAGTACTTAACTTCGGTGATCTGACGGAACCGATGTTACCACTGCGGTTAGGCTGTTGGCACAAATGGTTCCTAGTTTCGGTTATTTAATGATCGTGTTCATATTTGATAAATCACTGCTTCTGGAAGGTAATATATATATATATTGCCGAAGTGATAAGGAAAACCACTCAGTGCATGATAAGAAGACTACAGCACTGCATTGACACCAATGCTCATCACTTCGAACATTCTGTAAATAGACGTTCATGCCACCTTTGTGATCTTCGTTGACCTTCAAAGACCTTACTGTTACACGTCATTGGATTTGTCTCGATAACCGCTATCAGAAAATCAGTACCAAACTATGGAATCCCATTTAAAAAAACAAAGTTGACCTTCACACCACTGACGCGACTCCACCTAGCAGCAGAAAACAAACGTGATGTTATGGCACCCGTTGTCCCATGCAACTTTTGTCACACAAACTTTTCAGCTCCTATCACACTTTGAAGAATTATTGTTGGTGGTAATAGTTAGTGACTCACCCTGTATATCATAAAGTCGTACGCTGTAAAATAAGAGCAGCACTCCGTCGTATCCAACGTTCTGCCACGAGCTGTGGAGCATGCCGTGTGGCACAGTGGTTAGCGGCGCTGGCTGGCGCACTGCGGTTTGTCAGAGAAAACCCGCTCACGCAGTATTTGTCATTTGTGGCAGGTTCCAGAAATATCTCATACTTGTACGTTCTGGAATATTCGACGTATGTACAAATATATTGAATATTTGATGTTGGTATAAATACACTCCTGGAAATTGAAATAAGAACACCGTGAATTCATTGTCCCAGGAAGGGGAAACTTTATTGACACATTCCTGGGGTCATCACATGATCACACTGACAGAACCACAGGCACATAGACACAGGCAACAGAGCATGCACAATGTCGGCACTAGTACAGTGTATATCCACCTTTCGCAGCAACGCAGGCTGCTATTCTCCCATGGAGACGATCGTAGAGATGCTGGATGTAGTCCTGTGGAACGGCTTGCCATGCCATTTCCACCTGACGCCTCAGTTGGACCAGCGTTCGTGCTGGATGTGCAGACCGCGTGAGACGACGCTTCATCCAGTCCCAAACATGCTCAATGGGGGACAGATCCGGAGATCTTGCTGGCCAGGGTAGTTGACTTACACCTTCTAGAGCACGTTGGGTGGCACGGGATACATGCGGACGTGCATTGTCCTGTTGGAACAGCAAGTTCCCTTGCCGGTCTAGGAATGGTAGAACTATGGGCTCGATGACGGTTTGGATGTACCGTGCACTATTCAGTGTCCCCTCGACGATCACCAGTTGTGTACGGCCAGTGTAGGAGATCGCTCCCCACACCATGATGCCGGGTGTTGGCCCTGTGTGCCTCGGTCGTATGCAGTCCTGATTGTGGCGCTCACCTGCACGGCGCCAAACACGCATACGATCATCATTGGCACCAAGGCAGAAGCGACTCTCATCGCTGAAGACGACACGTCTCCATTCGTCCCTCCATTCACGCCTTTCGCGACACCACTGGAGGCGGGCTGCACGATGTTGGGGCGTGAGCGGAAGACGGCCTAACGGTTTGCGGGACCGTAGCCCAGCTTCATGGAGACGGTTGCGAATGGTCCTCGCCGATACCCCAGGAGCAACAGTGTCCCTAATTTGCTGGGAAGTGGCGGTGCGGTCACCTACGGCACTGCGTAGGATCCTACGGTCTTGGCGTGCATCCGTGCGTCGCTGCGGTCCGGTCCCAGGTCGACGGGCACGTGCACCTTCCGCCGACCACTGGCGACAACATCGATGTACTGTGGTGACCTCACGCCCCACGTGTTGAGCAATTCGGCGGTACGTCCACCCGGTCTCCCGCATGCCCACTATACGCCCTCGCTCAAAGTCCGTCAACTGCACATACGGTTCACGTCCACGCTGTCGCGGCATGCTACCAGTGTTAAAGACTGCGATGGAGCTCCGTATGCCACGGCAAACTGGCTGACACTGACGGCGGCGGTGCACAAATGCTGCGCAGCTAGCGCCATTCGACGGCCAACACCGCGGTTCCTGGTGTGTCCGCTGTGCCGTGCGTGTGATCATTGCTTGTACAGCCCTCTCGCAGTGTCCGGAGCAAGTATGGTGGGTCTGACACACCGGTGTCAATGTGTTCTTTTTTCCATTTCCAGGAGTGTAGCTGCACTCTCCATCCAGGAAGTCAGTTCTGTACTGGCTATATGTTACTGTTCGTAATAAACATGCTTTAAGTGCTAAATGCTGCGTTTCGCTGAAGAGCCCGCATTCCGATGTGGGCATGAATGTGGTTATGGCGTGACAATACTGCTAATATAAGGGCCGATGAAAAACTTGCAGCCGGCCGCTGTGGACAGCGGTTCTCGGCGCTTCAGTCCGAAACCGCGCTGCTGCTACGGTCGCAGGTTCGAATCCTGCCTCGGGCACGGATGTGTGTGATGTCCTTAGGTTAGTTAGGTCTACGTGGTTCTAAGTCTGGGGGACTGATGACCTCAGATGTTAAGTCCCATAGTGCTTATGGACATTTGAACCATTTTTTTTAAAAAAATTGCCGTTTGAGGGTATTGCTGCAGAGTTATGCAATGTACCGTGCCTCTGACTCGGGTACGTAAGCACCGACATGTAAGTAAGAACCAGTATCTCATTCTTGTCTTCCTGGCGTGCTTGCAGTAAATACGGAAATGTGAACTATGGTGATGCTATTATCAAATGCGTCCATACCGGATCAAGGCACTGTCATACTTTTCGTGGATGCTGAAGGACGAACACCGCTAATCGGCCATCGGAGAACGAAGAATGTGTATGCGGCAGCATGTCTGACAACCACCGTTGTGGAATGGTGCTACTGCTTCGCGATACCGAACGTCCCCATATCGCAAGTATCGTATCGTAGAAGTTACGGCAGCTCAAGTGAGAGACACTGGACCACCCGCGCTGTAGTTCTTGTACTGTCCGCTTCCCGCTGCTCCTTATTGACGGCGACAAACAGCCGATTCTGCAAAGTTATTCGATTTCACGCAAGCAGCCACTGCTCAGCGTGACATTATTAGGTGCGTCAAGTTACGCTTGAAAGTATTCATAGTAATGGGCAGTTAGCGACAGTCAAGAATAGTACTCATTCCTTACGTAGGCAAAGAAAATTCTTTGAAATTGGTAATATGTGCGACACTATTTGCAAGTAAGCCGTGTGGCCACTGCTATTAATCGCAGCGCGTAATGAGTACAATGATTTGTCGGGTATAAACTTTCGGGCTACGGGAGAAGCCACCAGTACAACACACTTATATAACTAAATAAATTTATAGGGAACATATGCTGACCATTGACTGAAAATATGACTTCATGCTTTTAGATGGGTCACTAATCCATTAGTTTGTTACATAGTTTCGTTCAGACATTATTTTACAAATTTATTTCGTGGCAAGACTAACCAGATCGGAGCAGTGCGTATTCAAAGAAACTACTTCAGTTAACTCTCTGTTTGTCAAAAAACTATCGGTATAGTTTTGTCTCTTAAATAACACAAATAGCACTTCTTTATTCATAAGGTGGAGTCCGTAACATTTGAAATTACGTTGTTCCAGCGTAATGGCGTCTGATGGCCGCTAACCAACAATCCTTTAGCGGCAAAGCTTCGCATAGCTAGAAAAGTTCTTATTATTCAATACTGTATCACAGGAGGAAAGTAAACATAGAAGAAACCATGACAACATGAAATTTACAATTCAAATATTGTTCTAACACACTTACTCTGTACATACAGCTTCAACAAGACGAAAATTCTATCGTTTAAGCAGATACGCTAGTACAGAGTTGCTCTCTTTCTTTCGAGCGCAGCAGCCGAATCAGAATGATCAAAAGTTAATACATAAAAGTGGCAACGGCCTTGCCGCAGTGGCTACACCGGTTCCCATCAGATCACCGAAGTTTAGCGCTGTCGGGCGTGGCCGGCACTGGAATGGGTGACCATCTGGGCCACCATGCGCCGTTGCCATTTTTCGGGGTAAGCTCAGCATAACGACCGGCGGAGCGGTGTGCTGATCCCACGCCCCTCCTATCCGCATCCTCAGCTGAGGATGACACGGCCGTCGGATTGTCCTGATGGGCCACTTGTGGCCTGAAGACGGAGGGCTTGCTTTAACACATAAAAGAGAAAGTTTATAATAATCTCTGACTTTACTTACGACTTTCCGTGATACTACTGTCATTGTCACAGGCCCTTTTTTAGCATAAAACTTTACACTGTATTTCATTTAGTAGAGTATTTATGGGAATACCAGCGGACAGCACATTCTGATGTCTCCCCATGTGATTATCAGTCCCTTGAGAAAGGCCTTACGTAGTTGACGATACCTGTCGCACGAGGATACGCAGCAGGACACGCTATTTCACCAAATGGAGCGTCGGTGGGACGATTGCCTCAATGCTCACGTTGGTTTTGACTGATTGGCAAAGATATTCTGGACTGTACGGCCTTCCGACGGAAACTGTTCGTTCGCACATCATATAAATGCTGTGCTGTCATCATTCCGAAGTATCCAACACATTAGTAATATGTTGTACACCACGGAACGCTGTTACAAGTGTGGTGTTCCTCTTATTTTACAGAGTATTACCTATTTCTTTTAGAAACTATTTTGACTCCTTTAAGAATCTTGAAAGAAAGTTGCATACTTGGAAAAGACCTGGAGACACCGAAATGTTTCAGATTGATTATGTAATGCTAAAACAGAGATTTCGGAACCACGTTTTAAATTGTAAGACATCTGAAGATGATCATTAAATAAATTATAATTAAATAACTGGTAATAATTTGAGATGATTTAAAACTGAGACTTTTAAACGTCTTTTTTTAAGTAAACATTTTTGGTTTCCCTCATGAAGCTATATCACCTATTATAACTACTATTTTGCTTTTTCTAGATCGCTAATGTCCCGTTCTTATGTACTGGCTTTTCAATACGGAGTCAGATATCCAGTTGTGTGTCATTAGTCATCGACGTACGCGAAAAATCAATATTCACAACATAAATTACATGTACAATGCTTTAACGCGCTAATATATTTTAGAAGTATAGTGCAAAAAGGTTGTGGAGGTGTTTTGCACGACTATGCTGTAATGATGTGCTACAAATCGCAGGATTCAGATAGTGTATGTTTTCCAAAGTTATTGGTACAATAAAGTAAGGGCTAATTTCCAGCTACGATTATTTACTCAGATAAAGAGGTCGCACCACACCAGTACAAGAGCAGAAGAGGTCATAAACATTGTAGCTGCCGCATTAGCCGCGGATGATATCGAGTAAATCCGGGAGGAATATAAATCCATTGTGAGAAAACAGCGCGGGAAGAAATAGTCTCATTGCCCAACGAAGTAAAATGTTCGAATGGGTTAGTATAATGTCAGACAGTGCATGTAAAAAAAAAAAAGGGTTGTAAAATTTTTTACTAATGAGGTCAGTAAACCTTTTAGTAAATTTTATACCGCCTTCATGATAACATATAGTTGAAATCTCCAATAGATGTTCCAGCACACTCGTAGCATGGGCGCTCAGTAATCTTAATTCAACGGAATTGACTAGAAAGTGAAGTGTCATAGAATATCATCCTTATTAGCGATGCTGTTTGTCTTCTGATTCTTTCAAACGGAGTAAGTCAAAGTTTATGTGGAACACCTATCTCTACTTTTGTGCAACTTCTACCTCTTTTACATCTTATTATATTAGATTTATTCCCCTAGTTTGGCCATTCTTGCAATTTATTTTTTTGAACTGTACTCCTAATGGCAGTTTGGAATCATGTGTTTGTGATATGTTTACGCTATACCGTCTTTCCGCCAGTTTCATGATTAACAAGATGAATGGCTCGAGTGGTTGCAACAGTTTGGAGTCCATGTAATTGCTCACAATGTACTAGGTACTGTGAAAAGCCATTACCTTCTCTCAACATTAGGAAGTGCAGTGTTTAGACTCACTCACAAACTATTTCCTAAAGCCATTCCGAGTGAATTTTCGTATGATCAGGTTGTAGATTCGCTAACTAACTTTTATGACCAACATGTGAATGTGGTAGCAGCTAGGCATCAGTTCTTTAGTTACAAGAAACAGCTCTCGGTTCGTGTCAATTGAATTTGAAACATTCTGTGAGTGGAATGGCATACAGCATCTAACCAGTGCACTGTTCCATCCACAGTCCAGTGGTGAAGCGGAAGGTTTTGTCAGAACATTCAAGCAGCAGATGGCCAAACTTCGCACTGCACAAGCCCAGAGGATCTCATGGGCAGATTAGGCGCCGGTCGCTGCTTTTCTAAAATTGATTTGCGCGATGAATACCTTAAGAGGGGGATATATCGGAAAATGTAAACATTTATTTAAAACATAATTACAGCCATATTTATTAATGTACAAATCTAAAATTTTGCATGTTTAAAGCAAAATTAATATTTTACCATAATTTGTAGTTTTTAATTTTTTATTGTCTTTTTATACAAAAAGCTGTAACTCAAATTCTAGTAATGAAATCAATCTGAAAATTTTATTTTAGTGTCCTTAGAAGGTTATAAGACCACTGAAATACAGTTATTAATTTATAGTGCGAATTATATCATTAACAGAGTTTTTAATTTTGCACATCCAAAAATTAACTATTTTCTACATACAATCATCTAAAAATCAGAATGTAATTGCAGAATCTCGTACTTTTTAGTTCCAGGGAGACAGCAACAAGTTGCAGATAGTTCCTGAACATTTCATAGCATTAGCGCATATACTTTTTGAGAAAGGCTTCTAATAACGTAAGAAATTTAAAACAGAAAATGAGGTTCAAAGATTTTCTTCTCATACTTCTACATGTAATAAGCTTATCTCAATTTTAAAATCCTCCGTAATGATACCCCTCGTTCTCCAGGTTTCTCTTGTCCCCTCTTCGAACCTGCCTGGTCTGTATTTGTCGGTAAGCAACTGATCTGTTAGTTTTCTTCAGCCTGCTCTCGTCGATGGTGTAAAATGCTTTTGTTGTAAACAAACCAGGATCTATACTATCTCTCTTCAGCACTTCTATTCTGCCATTATTTCCCTACTGTAACATAAAACTGCATCATAGACACCTATTTTGAGTACTTCAAGTCCAAAGAATTTCCTTTTTGAGCATCTAATCTAAATTAAATTATTGAGGCTTTCATTTGCATTTTGTGTCTTTCCGTGATGACACATCCTCAATAAATCAGGGTTTGCAAGAAACCTTATTGTGGGCTTAATTGCATTCATAACAGGTTCTGGTATTTGGTGTTTATAAGAATACATCTCATTTCTGTCGTTGAACTTACACCAATCGTCTTTCGGACACAGATTGTTCATTGATGTTTGGTCAGTGGATAGTTTGTGGAGAAAAATTGCACACACAGCATGCCTCATTAACTCTAAATTATGTGTGTTTTTCCTGATAGCTCTACCATAAAATAACTGAAGAGAATCAATTTCTTTCAGAGTAAGTGTGCCTCTTCTTCCTAGTGATTTTCCATCCACAAATACTTCACCTACCTTCTCTTTTAGCAAGTGACGAAGCCTATCACCAATCCTCTTTTGCATGTGGCCCATACTTCCCAACTTTTCAATTGTTGTATTGTATGTTTTTTTATCTGTTACAGCTTTGAGCGAAGAGGAGTCCCCATCACCAAGGTATTTAATATATCTACCACCATACTGGTCCTCAGATTTGGAGAACATCCTCACGACTGCAGCAGCTTCCATGCCACCACTTGAGCCACTATAATTTTTAGAGCATGATACTGCATGCTTTTCTTGCCACAGTTTCTCACTATCATCATTGTTGGACATTTTCCTTGTTGCACACTTGGGGCAGTATTTAGACATAAAATCTACATCTAAAACTTTACCTGAGTTAATACCAAAACAGATGCAGCTCCGTACAGAGATGTGTGACCCCTTTTCATCCAGGTCCCATCTACAGAAACACACAGGTCAGCAACAATTGTATCAGATTCACTGTCATGAATATCTACCCCCAGGATCTTTTTATTTCTACCAGTTCCTCCACCGCTTTCTTCACAGAAACTTTGGCAGTGTCGCATACAGCATCAGAAATTTATTTATTTATTTATTCCAACCTTGCACAAGGTGGAGGCATATTCAGAAAACCACAAAATTAACTACCTCCTTCGATGCCTTGTCCAAGGCAACTCAGAGCATATGCTAACCTAAAATTGCTACAACACGTACCACTGTCAGTTTTTTGGAGGACAAAAATGGAAATTCATAGCCACACAAATTACAAATTAGTTTAAAATCACAAGGTATTCCTACTCTTGTTTTTTCAACAACTATCATGCAGTATGTATTTTTACAGGTAACACATGAACATGAAAATTTTATAGCCTGGCAGAGATCCTCCAAATCAAGAAGTCTGAATCCAGTGGAATCCATATCAACACCATTCACCCACCTGTACAATTCTCCTGTCCCAAGATTCAATACTGAAGCTGAGAGCTTATGTTCGTCATTTCGAGCTGCTCCCTCTTTTTTGTTGGTAAACCGAGTTCCATGCAATCTCCGTTTCCTAAACACAGTCTTTCCACCGCCCATTATGCATAAATCTTCACTTCCACGTGAAGGTCTGCGAATTCAACCTTCCACCTACTAATATGTCTTAGAATGGTCAAAAAGTAAATGAACCACATGCAAAAAAGTTTTCAGGCAAAGATATAGACATCAGCCAGAGATATAGATGTCAGCCAAAGATATCGAAAAAAATTAGTCTTCACACTGGCAAAAATTCCGCTGAAACAAGCAGTTTCGCAAATGTCACTTGGAAGTGATCGCCAGTGCAGAATTAATCAGTTTAACAATGTAAAGGCATTTATAAAGCTGATATCATGATAAAATTCACACACATCATAGATTAAACTGTGTACATCAAGAAAATAATATTTTTGAAATATCGATTTCTTGAACCAAAATCCATTACATCCCTTCTTAAAATACCACTAGATGAAAAATCTCAAAAAGTGTGTGTTGTGAACACTCATTCAGGCTTGTTTAAATATTTGAACTTGCATTTTGGCAGTGCTTCCTAACCCACCATTTTGCAACAGTACTTGGAGCAGCTTACTGCTCAAGTACCAAACTGTTCAAACTATCTGGACGATTCTGTCGTAGCAGGTCGTACACCTGCATACTGCAAATTTACATGCTTTGTTTCGTATGTTATCTGATGCAGGACTGAAGAGTGAAAGTATCGTGGTCATGTCATAAACATTCAAGGTGTACATCCTCTTCAGTCTCTTTTGTTAGCCACACAGAACCTGTCAGTTCCTCGCAATGTCACAGAATTGCCATCAGTTTTAGGGAAAGTGAACTATTATATTCGGTTCATGACGAATGCTGCACACATCGCACCTCCATTGCATCGCTTCAGTCGCAAGACTGTCCCCTTTGTTTGGACAGATGAGTACTGAGAAATTTTTCAAAACCTTAAATATGCATTGCTCAGTGATCCTGGTTTCCCAGTTGTGTAGCAAGTTGACGCTTCCTCTTAAAGAATCAGTGCAGTGCTTTCACACAGAATTGGTAATAAAGACAGGCCTATTGCTTTCACATCAAAAATTTTGCCCAGACCTCAGTGTAACTACACACAAATAGAGAAAGAGGCATTAGCTATTGTGTATAGTGTCACCAAATTTCACCAATATATGTATGGCAGAAAATGCTACTTAGTAACAGATCACAAGCCATTACAGTCCTTCATCCATCTGATGAAGTCAGTTCCCATATGAATAGCCCAAATATTGCATAGATGGGCTTTGCTATTGTCTCAGTACCAATATCAGATTGTGTATTGTCCAACGGCTAAACATGGTAATGCGGATGCACTTTCACGTCTTCTGATTGGCCCTGATACAGACTTTGACACTTCTGCTGCATCTTGTTGTCACATCGAAACTCAGGATTCTGAATTGCTTCAATCCTTTCCTCTGAACTATTGGAAAATTGCATAGGCCATGGAAGCTGATTCAGATTCAAGTATTTTGCTACAATACATTTGTACATCTTGGCCTTGCTCATTGCAAAGCATAAAGCACTCTGTAGTGCCCTGATACTTTGCACATCGGCATAGCCTCACTATGTAGAAAGGTGTGATTCTTGTTCAAAATGACAGTGGACAGTGAAATGTGTTGATCCCTAAAGTTTTACAAAAAGAAGTGATGCAATTACTTCACCAAGGACACTTGAGGGTTGTTTGTACGAAACAGCGTGTCGACATTGTACTTGGCAGGATATGGACACTCCAACAGAACAGATGATGTCACAATCTCACGCATGTGAAGACAATCAGTCTGCTCTGACACAAAAATTCTCTGCTTGGCCCAAGTTTCAATCATCATGGCAACGTGCGCACATAAATTTTGTGGGACCTTTTTGGAACACTAGTTGGTTGATTGTGGTTGAATTGTATAGCAAGTTTCCTTTTGCTGTGCCAATGAACTCGACAACATCATGTAACACCATTCAGGTGTTGTCCTATATTTTTTGCCTTGAAGGTTTGCCTGAAGTCGTAGTGTTGGACAATGGCCCTCTATTCAGATGTTATGTTGCGTGACGTGATCGTGTGGAGTGTAAATGATATCAGACTCAGGGAACAGATTTTGAAACAGTCAGATCCATCATTTCAGCACATAGTACAAATACTAGATCAGTACGATTCAGGTGCCCTGTTGGCTGATAAATTTGAGAAGCCAGCAATTTGTCAGGTCGAATCGCCCTTGTTTGCGACCAGCTCATTAGGCAGCGGCAGCTTGCGCATACCTCCCCGCATAAATAACTCTCCACGCCATGTAATCAGCTCGCTAACAGGCGGCCACACAGGTGAACAGAATTAAGTCATGCCCTCATTGCTATTCACAGCACAAACACTAAGACTGTCCCTCCCAACAAGCACAGTGTTAGGCTTGTGGCAAGAAATGACATGTACAATCTGTACTTTTGCAACGGAACAAACATAAGAATTCGGCCTATGCACAAAAATCTAGTCACAAGGTCCACGGTATCAATGCAGTGTATTCAAAGCCTGCTGCAGGCATTAGCAAAATAATGAGCAACAGTTTCTTCTGTTCTATGCCAGTCCAACAAACTTTTTGTTCATTTGCTTCTTTTTGGAAAACGTGTGAAATTTCGTTTGGACATGGGTGGCTCTGTTACATTGCTGAATCGTAACACATGTGAAGTGTTAGGCTCCGCACACCAGTCTAAAACTAGCTGTGCTGGATGGCTTATAATTGACAAGATATTCCTATTCTCATAACATGTACTTTGCCTGCCATGTATTGCTCACATACGCGAACTGTAACTTTCACTGTGCTACAATCATGCAATTGTGAGAACATATTTTTCATTGATTCTTTTGATTTGTTTGGCTATAAAATTCAGGACAATGTGTTGTCAATGTCTGCATTCAGTATAAAAGACAGTGTAGCTAGCTTGCTGAAAGAATTTCCAGAACTCTTTTCTGAAGGTTAGGCAAGGCTAAAAATTTCGTTGCACACATTACTATGAAAGACAATGCTCAGCCGAAATTTTGGTAGGCCAGAACTGTTCCCATTGAATTGTGGAACAAAGTCGCTGCTGAAATTAAACAATTGCAAGATAGCAGAGCTATAGCGCCCATACAACCAAGTCAGCAGGCAAATCCAGTGGTTTTGCTCCCGAAACCTTCAGGTCGCATTCGCCTCTGTTAACCCACAAACTGTGATTGATACATATCCATTGCCACGACCAGCTGAAGACAGGCCATTCTAAGAACGCTACAGCACCGACTTAGGAACTCTATTGCTTCACTTATGTTAGGAGTTGCATATACTGAACAGCTTGCTTATGTTTGTCTGCCACCCATTGCTTGCGATACATCTTTATCTCACAAAGTTAAGTATTGTAATCATTTCCGTTGTGATAAACTTTATTAATACGATTTATTTGAATTGTTGTTGTCTAGCAATCTGAGTAGGCAGGACACAACAGTTTATCGTCTCTTCGGCTAGTCTATTCACATGCTCATTTATATTATCATATCTCTTTGGCCCCTTACTCACATAAATTGAAATTATTACCACCCCTCCCTTTTTGGGCACAATGGTACTTCACTACTGCCAGATCAGTTTGCTTTGCTGGGTAATACTGGGTTTCGGCTAATCTGCTCTAACACCTATCACATAAAACGTCCAGCTAGCTAAACTCTAAAAACAGAATATATCTAATAATTATATATTTCTTGGACGTTATAGCTAGGGCCTCAACACAGTCTCTGTATCGAAGAAATGCGTCCTGAATAGAGAGAAAACGATTGTCAGTAATCAACAGTTTCTTCAAATGAGGTTGCCTCCGGCACATCTTTGAGTGCAGTGACCACCGCACACGGACTGGGATGTGCAGGCAGCGCTATGCAGAGCGGGGTGGGATCAGCAGCCAGTGCCGAGGAATGTGGTAATTAAAGCGGCCGCCGTAATGAATGATTTCCCGACAGGTTCGCCTCAGCCTGCCGCGGGCCCACCCTGATCGCCCCAAACGGAGCTGTGACACCTCCACCAGCGTACACCCTGCCTCAGTATATTCGACAAAATAATTTAGCGTACGGCAATCTTTGGCATTCAGAACAGACTGACTGCCTCTGCCGACTAATGCATACAGTTCCTAAAAGATATCTAGAAAAATTTATTATGCTTCTTCGCGTATGAATTGACCCAATTTCTCGAGACATAGAAATGGTTCTTTCACAACGATGTCATACAGTATGACCTACAGGAAACAGTCGGTTTTCAAACAAACAGTATTATGTTGATATCTGAGGAAAAAAGAACAGAAAACGCTAACATATATTTGATTTATATGGTCATTTACAAAACATATGTCAGCCAAGTGGCGACCATTCTGCCAAGCACAGTTTTCATCTGTCAGCCAGACGTTAGTCATAACTCAGACGACAGGCGTTAGTCAATCAACCCCACCTCTTCTTCAATCCCAGCTTTATACCCAATTAAACTTCGGCATTTATCACCACAAATTTGTTGTTTTATGCGGACAAGTTCTGTGACGGCTACGGAACGTCACTGAAATGAGAAAAGGGGCGTCTAGGAAAAATGTTCTTCACATCTGCCATGGATGTATTTGAGGCGTGTGATTTGACACTATCATGTTGGAAGTAAACTGTCCGCTTATTTACCTGTCATATTCACAGTTCTGGCACGTGTGTATTTCATCTGGGATTGACTATCACTCTTACGCCATTATCAATCAACTAATATGGAAACATCGCTAACTGTACCACATATTTTAACCAGGAAAAAGCACTCTTGCAAGATATCAACCCCATCAATTGAGCTCGCACGTAAATTTGGGCCATAATTCTGGTAGTATGGAGCTATGACCTTCTGAATGTACACCTTTCAAATTTCGCTCGCACAGGCCGTGTGTCAGTCGCTCCGATCCCACTGCAGCCAAGTAGTAAGGTACAGCCGAGTGAAAATCAGAGCCGTCCTGTTTTCGGAATGTTGCAGGAGTGGGAAGATCTGTTCAAAATTTGTCTAGTTGCTAGTCCTATCGAAAGTGGAAACGAATCTTAATTAGACATATAAACAAGAACGATAACGTGAAATTGTCATAAAGTCAGAGGACAATCAGTATATTATGCTCAGTATCAGAAACCATGGAGTTCGGTTTACGTGAACTACAGGAAAACTGTCATAACATTTGCAACATAAATATCAACCATGTTTCTGAAAAGATCAAAGCACGGCAACAGTATTAGTCAAAGTGACTCACGATCTGAGATAAATATTGGGTAGGCGCGGAAGAACATCGTCAGCAGTGCCTGATTTCTGCATGACGTACGATAACCCTAATTTCGATCTTACTGCTTTAAATGAAACCTGAACTTCTCAATAGGTGACGTACGGCGATTCGACAGATGCCTGAGTAAATGATTACATCGCGTCATCTGTGTATCAGGGGAGCAATGATGAAAAAAAATTGGCTATCTCGTAACACTCAGAGTCCCGTCCTTAGTCCAGTATTTTTCTGTGTCTACATCCATGTCACATGTATTATTGTTGTTGTGATCTTCAGTCCAGAGACTGGTCTGATGCAGCCCCCCATACTACTCTATCCTATGCAAGCTTCTTCATCTCCAAGTACCTACTGCAACCTACATCCTTCTGAATCTGCTTAGTGCATTCATCTCTTCGTCTCCCTCTAACATTTTTACCCTCCACGCTGCCATCCAGAACTAGGTTGGTGATCCCTTGATGCCTCAGTACATGTTCTACCAACCGATCCCTTCTTCTAGTCAACTTGTGCCACAAATTTCTCTTCTCTCCAATTCTATTAAGTACCTCCTCAATAGTTACATGATCTACCCGTCTAATCTTCAGCATTCTTCTGTAGCAGCACATTTCGAAAGCTTCTGTTTTCTTCTAGTCTAAATTATTGATCGTGCATGTTCCTCTTCCATGCAGGGCTACACTCCATACAAAAACTTTAATAAAAGACTTCCTGTCACTTAAGTCTCCACTCGATGTTAACAAATTTCTCTTCTTCAGAAACACTTTCCTTGTCATTGCTAGTCTACATTTTATATCCTCTCTATTTCGACCATCATCAGTTATTTTGTTCCCCAAATAGCAAAACACGTCTACAACTTTAAGTGTCTCATTTCCTAATCTAATTCCCACAGAATCACCTGATTTAATTCGACTACAGTCCATTATCCTCATTTTGCTTTTGTTGATGTTCATCTTATATCCTCCTTTCAAGACACTGTCCACTCCGTTCAGCTGCTCTTCCAGGTCCTTTGCTGTCTGAGACAGAATTACAATGTCATCGGCAAACCTCAAAGTTCTTATTTCTTCTCCATGGATTTTAATACCTACTCCAAATTTTTCTTTTGTTTCCTTTACTTTTGCTATGTTACATTTATATTCACCGAAAACTGTATTACACTAACTTATTGTTTTTAGGCGAACCACCACTCATGGTTAAGCTTTTGCTCTTTGATATTTGTCACCAGTGTCAATCTTGCCAAATGATTTTACACTGTTTTTTATTATTATTTCACGGATTGCCAATAACTGCATCTCCAAATTGTCTGATATAAACTAATACATCACGATACTTTGTCACTTTACACTATGGTTGAACAAGGGGACTCTTTCCTCTGCAGATTGTTGCTGCACAATCTGCCCAAGGTCACAATGTCAGGTTTGCCCAAGATCACGTCTGCCCAAGCTCGCATCGGCCCAACATGTACTGGAATCTTATTGGAGAAGACATGTCATTTTACACGAGAAAACGGTAAGTAAGACGAGTGAGTAATGCGACAGTTTTACATGTGTGTGGCTGTCTTACGAGTCGTTACGCGCACTATCTTTGGTGTTTGCAATTTCGTTTTTGAATCGTGTAGATAGTCAGCTTATGACGTCCTACGGTTCACAGCGCTGACGGAAAGTGTCGGTTTGTTTCCCATTACAAACAACATGATTTTTAAATTGGAGATTTACGTTCCCATTCGTTAGAACGGTCCCAAGTTAGTGTAGCGATTTATTTGTTTTATCGTAAAATACTCAGTACTCCAGCAGTGTCTGACCACCGCTGCTGTTTGATGGTAGCAGTCAGCGCAAGCCAGCGTGGCGCTGTTGAGGCTTGAGTACTGTTTATTCTCCGTGTTCCCTGTCAGTGTTAATACATCTTGATAAAATAAATATCAGACTAGACTAATTTGGGAGCGCTATTTCGAATGGACACATAAAATTCCATTTTATAACTCTCTTTGTCTACAAAGGGAAACAAGCCGACGCTTTCAGTCGACGATTGGTATTGCATGAAAGGCGTGATGAGGGGCGTTTGTTTGGACTGACACCAGCTACACGGTCAAAAGAATTGTGTATATATCTGCTGAAGCACCAGGGAAAGTGCACCTGACGGCTCTTAGGACAAACGTTTCTTGGATTAGGTTCAGAGACTCAGCACAAGAGTCTGCCAGCCAGAATGTCACATTTCTGGGAATCCATACCAAAAAACGATTGAAGTAACAGACGTTGGCTCGTTTGTTGGTTTGTTGTACCCAAGACACAGACAAAAGAATCTGCCAGTTACACTATACACGATAGCAAGCCAAAGGTTAGCGACTACTGTCCAACCCTTCAGAGAACTTGAGTGTGACCCTCACAGAGCCAAAAAAGAGTTATCTTTTTTCCAGTCTTATCGCTGATTTGATGTGGGTTGGCACGAATTCCTCCTTGTGCCAAACTTTTCATCTCAGAGTAGCGCTTGCAACTTACATCCTCGTTTGCTCACTGCGTCTATTCCAGGCTCTGTCTTCCTCTGTACTTTGTACCCTGTGCAAGCTCCCTCTAGTACTATGGAAGTTAGCCCACCCAGCTGGCCACACAGTCTAACGTGCTGTTTTCCAGGCACGAAGGCATGCCAGTCCGCAGCACAAATCCGAGCGGGAGATTAGTGTCGAGGTACGGTGTGCCCCCCTGCCTGTGGATGGTTTTTAAGGCGGTTTTCCCCTTATTCCGCATCAGTTACACTGAGATGTGGGGCATAAGGACACACCGAAATCACAATAGTAATCCGTTTTAGTTGCCACACACTTTATTCAATCATTAAGCGTTATCAAATCACAACGACAATAATAAAGGCGATTGCCTTATAAAGGCAGATCACTTGGATAAATGACGAACAAATTTCTTTAACTAGAACAAGACCCATAAAAACTTGAAAATTGAATGTTACTGGTTAAACTAACTCAGATAAACTTCATTACTTGGATGGAACACGATTCCTATCAGAACTCTAATTACTGCCAATTAGCTAAACAATATATTAAGTGACAGAACACATATCTTGTAAGATTTGGCTAGCCAACTTTCATAAATAAAACATTATTCCTAAAAGCTTTATCACAATAAAATTACTTCCACGACTAAGGATGTGCTTTAATTTGACCAAACAAATTTTGAAGTTTACTTAACTCAGTAGATTAATCAACAATGTTGTTAAAATCATTTATACTGGAACATGACCATATGACAATAGCCCATAAAATGAGGCCGCTTCAATACTGCGCGTGAAGTAGTGATAGACGCGAGCACACCGAAGGATTTTAGTCAATACCAAGAGATCCAAGACACAGCCAATGAAATAGAAATGCACTCAACTTTGCACTGCAATTGAACTTCAGACGTCGTAACTCTTCACAGCAAGGATGGAATCACAAGACAGTAACAACATAACCCGAGATGTAAAGGGGGTGGGGGGTGGGGGGGTTACTCTGCTCCCAGTTTGCTCGCTTCGATCACTGCCAATTATCTGCAACACAAAACACATCAGCGGCGGACAATATTCTGAGGCATGAGATACACAATCTTCACAATCTTGTCTGGAGAACAGATGATCAATACTTTCAGTGAAATCACCCTCCGTGAGTTACTTGGCAAGTCACGGTTCTTAAAATGTTCAAAAATGGTTCAAATGGCTCTGGGCACTACGCGACTTAACTTCTGAGGTCATCAGTGGCCTAGAACTTAGAACTAATTAAATCTAACTAACCTAAGGACATCACACACATCCATGCCCGAGGCAGGATTCGAACCTGCCACCGTAGCGGTCGCTCGGTTCCAGACTGTAGCGCCTAGAACCGCCCGGCCACTTCGTCTTAAAATGTGATAAACCAGTTCGCAAAAGGACAACTAAAATAATGTCCTAAAGTTAAAATGACAAGAACTATCTCGGCACACATTTAAACGCCAAACTACAATAATGAACTACAAAGTAGAATGGAAGATCTCGGCACACATTTAAACGCCAAACTATAATAATGAACTACAAGGTAGAATGGAAGAAATATCTCGGTTTGGCTTGGAACGCCAGACACCGACTTACGCACTACTCGTTGCACTTCTCACAACGCAGTTAGCCATGCTTCATGTCGATTTGCTGGACGTAGCCGCACTTCCTTAACTGCCGTCAAGTATCAAGTCACGACACCGAGTTGCGTGATAAACAACTAGAACAATTACAAATAGTTTTTAGTACACTGGCATGTTCAGTTAAGATGTACGCAACCCACCGAAGCAACTCAACGACTCCAATTCATTCGGCCTGTGTAGCTTGTAACAGACTCGAAGGAACTTGTCCTTCCAACCTCTAGGAAAACCAAATCACCATGGGCAATGGATCAGCGTTGCACGATTCAACACACCGTAGGGGCTGGCCACGCCCCTTCGTCGTGCCAACTCGGCCTCTCCGCGTACTGCCTACGTACACAGTCACACGTCACTGCACCTCACACCGCCAATACCCAGACAAGAGAGCCAGCAGAACGCACGAGCTACGTTAAATGCCCGCCGCCAAAGATATGAAGAAGAGCAATCAACATCGAAGTGAAAATGAGAATCGATGGTAACTGGTGCCAGAAACGTATCAGCTCAACACTATATCGGCAACTGCTGCGCAAACAGTCTCCATGTACGGATACACCATAATTACTCTACCACGCAAACATTTGGGGTTACACTTGTCTGGTATGACACTTTCCCGGGGTGGGCAACTGGGGGGGGGGGGGGAGGGGGTGATGTGCACAATAACCATGGGTTCTGTGTGGGATGGCGGTGGGGTGGGTTGGACTGCTGTGGCCTGTCGTGGGTTTGTGAACCACTGAGGGCTACGGCGGGACGAAGCCTCTCCGTCGTTTCTAGCTCCCGAGTTTAATACACAATACACAGTATGGAAGTTATTCCCTGATATCTTAACAGGCGTCCTGTCATCCTGTCCCTTCTTCTTGTCAGAGTTTTTCATATATATCTTTCCTCTCCTGCTCCTCATTTCTTACATTATCAGTCCACCTAATTTTCAACGTTATTGTGTAGCACCACATCTCAAATGCTTTGATTCTCTTCTGTTCAGGCTTTCCGCAGTGCTTGTTTCGCTGCCATACAGTACTGCCGTCCAGCCGTATATTCTCTTAAATTTCTTCCTCAAATTAAGGCCTATTTTTGTTTGCAGTGGACTTCTCTTGGCCAGGAATGCTCTTATTGCCGGTGCTAGTTGGCTTCTATGTCTTTCTTGCTCCATCTATCATTGGTTGGTTATTTTGCTGCCTAGGTAGCACAGTTCCTTAACTTTGTCCGCTTTGTGACTCCAAATTCTGATGTTAAGTTTCTCTCCATTCTCATATCTCCTACTTCACAATATTTCAGTCTTTCTTCGAGTTACTCTCAATCCATATTTTGTACTCATTAGACTGTTCATTGCATTCAGCACATCCAGTTTTCTTTTTCTCTTTCAGTGAGAAAAGCAATGTCATCAACGAATGTTATTATTTACATCATTTCACCTTGAATTTTAATTCCGCTCGTAAGCCATACTTTTATTTCTGTTATCACTTCTTGAACAGTCGGGACGAAAGACAACATCCCCGTCTTATACCCTTTATATTTAGATCGCTTCGTCCTTGGTCTCTACTCTTACTGTGCCCTCTTGGTTATTGTACAGGTTGTATATTACCCGTCTTTCCCTATAGCTTACCTCATTTTTCTCAGAATTTCGAACATATCGCACCACTTTATATTGTCAAACTCCTTTTTCCGGTCGACATATCCTATGAACGCGTCCTGATTTTTCTTCCATCTTGCTCATATTATCAACCGAAACTTCAGAACTGCCTATCTGGTGACTTTACCTTTCCTAAAATCAAAGTGATAGTCATCTAATGGATCGTTAATTTTCTTTTGAGTTCTTCTGTATGCTATACTTGTTAGCAACTTCGATGCATGATCTGTTGAGCTTATTGTGCTGTAATTCTCGCACTTCTCGGCTCTTGCTGTCTTTCGAATTGTATAGATTATGTTTGATGGTATATCGCCAGCCTAGTGTATTCTACATAGCAAAGGGAATTCTTGCCTTTGTCAATTCATGCAGTCTTCGGAATTGTGTGTATGATTTTTTTCCCATAGTCAGATCGTACGTCGCCAGACTCATATATTCTACACACCAATGTGAACAGTCGTTTCGTTGCCGTTTCTCCCAATGATTTTAGAAATTTCGATTGAATGTAATCCATCCCTTCTGCCTTATCTGATCTTAAATCTTCCAGAGTTATTTTAAATACTTATTCTAATACTTCATCACCTACCTCTCTGCTAACACGCCAACAGCCAAGACCTCATCTCACCTATACTCTCTCTCGTCTGCATTTAACAATGGAATTCCCATTGCACTCGTAGTGTAGCGATGCTTGCTTTTAATTTCATCGAAGGCCGTTTTGATGTTCTGTATGCCGAGTCAGTCCTCCCAGCAGTTATTTGTTCTTTGATTCCCTCACATTTTTCATACAGCCATTTCGTCCTTAATGTCCCTGCACTTCCTATTTATTTCATTCCTAAGTGACTTATGTTTCTGTATTTCTGAAAGGTCTTGACCATTTTTGTACTTCCTTCTTTCATCGATCAACTGAATTATTTCCTTTGTTACCTATGGTTTTCTCGCAGTTGCCTTCCTCGTATCTATATTCTTCTTTCCAACTTCCGTGATTTCCCTTTTTAGAGATGTCCTTCCTTTACCATTCAACTGAACTGCCTACTTCGCTACTCGTTATCGCAATATCTGTAGCCTCAGAGAATTTCAAGTGTATCTCTTCATTCCTTAGTACTTCTGTATCCCATTTCTTTGCGCACTGATTCTTAGTAACTAGTCTTTTTAACTTCAGCCTACTCTTCACGATTACTAAACTGCGATCTGAGTCTATGTTTGCTGCTGGCTATGCTTTGAATCCAATATCTGATTTCGGAATCTCTGCTTGTCCACGATATAATCTAACTGAAATATTTTCTTATCTCTACTAGACGAAATTTATTGCAGAACTCGATTAGTCGTTCTCCTCTCTCATTCCTTCTACTAAGACGTAGCAGTCCTAATCCAGATATCGCCGTAACACTTCGACGTTGCAAGGCGAATAGTCAGCAGCAGAGAAAACACGAGGGAGTGGCGGACGCACGGGTGACGGACCTCCATCGGGATTTCTTCTTCCCTGCCGTTTCCTGGAATTTGATGCCGGCGGTTATTCCTCGACTCTTGTTGCGTTTTTTACTGTTAGCTTTTGGTTTGCCTTCTTGACGATCCAGTTTCTTTGGTGTCTTCTGATGCTGATCTACATTTCCAAGTCCTAGGTTTGGTCATCTCGAAAATGTATTTTTTGTCATTGCATCTGGATCTTCCGGATTTGCAAGGCCTACATTTCTCTGTAGAAAAATAAGGCAGTCTAGCGGAAGTACTCGTATTTATGGAGAAGTTGAACGTCAGCAATCTGGTCTACATCTCTGATGGGAGATGGTGCTCCATATGTAGCGATGTAGCGCTATCCCTGGCGTTCGACTCTGCAGCTTTTGGAGCTTCTTGACATGTTTTACAGGGGGACTGTCCCATACTGTCCCACACATTCATGTAGAAGGTGGAGCAGCGCCTATGTGCAGTATCACACCGAAGTGTGGAGGCAATGTAGAGTTTAGATTCAGCACCGTATAAAACAACTCTCTGTGAAATTAAAGGCAAGAGTGGTATGATTAAGAGTGCAATGAGAATTCTACGTTAAATGCAGAGGATAGGTGGAAAGAGTACACTGAAGGCGTCTATGACGGGGGGGGGGGGGGGGGGGGGGGGGAATCAAGGCATGGGTAACATTCCATCGGAAATCGGAATTTCTAAAATCATTTCGAGAAGTGGCAAAAAAACAACTACACACGCTTGTGTGTCAAATGTATGAGACTGGTGCTATACCATCAGAATTTCTGAACGACATCATCTTCACAATTCCGAAGACCAACAGCCGGCAAGTGCGAGAATTATCTCACTGTCAGCTTCACAGCTCAAGCACCCAAGTTGCTGACAAGAATAATACACAGAACAATGGAAAAGAAAATTGAGGATCTATTTGATGACGATCAGTTTGGCTTTAGGAAAGGTAAAGAAACCAGATAGGCGGTTCTGACGAAGCGCTTCATAATGGAAGCAAGACTGAAAAAAATCAAGACATGTTCATAGGATTTGTCAACCTAGAAAAGGCGTTCGAAGATGAAGAATGGTGGGGTAAGATATAACAAGAGAAGGGTAATAAACAATATGTACAAGAACCAACAGGGAGCAATAAGAGAGGAAAGCCAAGAATGAAGTGCTCGGATCAAAAAGGGTGTAAGGCAGGAATTTAGTCTTTCGCCCATACTGTTCAATCTGTACATCTGACATTCTGCAGTTCACTAGACAGTCTGAAGCAAATGAAATAGTGCGCAGCAAAGTGTACGAGGTAAACAGATTGCTCGACTAGCGAGAACTGCCGAACTACCGTAGTCTGAACGACAAGTGATTGTTGCGCCGGCTGTGGCACAGTTGGCTGCGCCGTTGGCGAACTAGTTTAATGGGATGAGCGCCTCACGTGACGTGGATGGCTGCGCCGCCTGGCGGCCAAGTGTAATAAGGCCGTAAAAACACTCCGCAACAACCGGCGGTTGGCATGGACGGTACGTGCCCCCATTGTAGCGCAAAATGTTGTTCCAGGATTCGTCTCCTCAGCCAGCCGCTGATTCATCAAAGTCAATGACCCTCACGGTAGTCGAAAAGAACATTCTTTGGCGAGTCCATTCGTTTGATGATAATAAATATTACGTACACCAGTATACGCATTATCTGATAGTCACTCGGTACTGCACGACGAAGTGTATTCGACTGCAAGCATCACCAGATCACTCGTACTAAAGTAATAAACACAGACTGCCAGACGTCGTCCCACTGGAAGTTCCCCAACGAGGAAAATAGGTACGACTGGGGAGGCCCAACATCGCGGTGGAGACAGTTAACAAGCATAAATACGTGTGCAGTCCTCAGCGAACGAGAAGAACCGTTGAACTTTCACGTATGCAGCTATACTCTGCAAAGTGTATGCGAGAGGGTAGTTCTCATTGTACCACATAAGACGGGCGTGCAACAAGTTATACAATACAATATTTTTCGGCCAGTTTCACTTGAAAAAATTCTGAATTTGTTGTGGGACATTGTGGAATATTCCTGCTTCACCCCCCGTAGCTTCATGTAGTTCCGATAGATGGCGACGCTATATGTAGCCTTCAAATTGGCAACTGTAACGGAAGTGCGTTCCAAGCACAAAACTGTCACTGAGTTTCTTTTGGAGGAAAATCAGAGCATCGCAGATATTCATAGACGCTCACAGAATGTCTACGGAGACTTGAAAATGAACGACAGCACTGTGAGTCAACGGGCGAGGTGTCTGTCATCAACGCAACAAGGTTGCGCGGACCTGTATGATGCTCGCCGCTTAACAGAAGGCTATAAAGAGCAACGAAGGGCCATATGTGGGGAATTGCTTATGCGTTACGAGGCTGAACGTGACAATTTTTTGTAGAATATCGTCACAGGTGATGAAACATGAGCTCATAACCTCAATCTATGAAGTGACGCCATATCCCCCATAGTCCGAAGAACAAGTTCAAAGCCGCACTCTCAGCCGATAATGTCATGGCGACGAACTTCTGGGATCCTGAAGCCGTTGTTGTGTTTGATGCGCTCTCCAGTGGTGCAACGACCAACTTTGAAATGTTTTGTGCCACCCTCAGGGCACTGAAGAAACGATCTCAACGTGGTCGTCGCCATCATTGCCAACCAGTAGAGTGGTACCATGCGGGTATATAGTTCTCCCCTCCAAATGTTCAAATCTGTGTGAATTTCTAAGGCATCAAACTGCTGAGGTCATCGGTCCCTAGACTTACACACTACTTAAACTAACTAATGCTAAGAGCAACACACACACCCATGCCCAAGGGAGGACTCGAACCTCCGGCGAGAGGGCCTCGCAATCTGTGACATGGAGCTTCAAACCACGCGGCCACTCCGCGCGCGGCACCCTCCCCCCCCCCCCCCCCCTCTACCCCCCTCCCAGTAAGGTGGCGCTAGGTGTCGGACTGAACGGTGATTGTGTTGACAAATATGGTTCAGTAGCCAAAAGAGTGGGGAATAATATGATGTTTGGAACCTTGAAAAAAGCCAACCTGCTTTCAGAAAAAAAAGTGTTGCGTTACTTACTGAACGCCCCTCGTATAAGGTTGCTTCCCGTTTCATTCGTGCGTGTATCGCGGAGGGATGATTATTTAAATGCCTCTCTGCTCCTCACAGTCTGTACGGGAACGATACGTGGACGCTTGTAAAATATCCCTAAGCTACCATTTAAAGCTGGCACTCGAATTTATGTAAACTTGGAGTCTGTCTTCAGGCGGTTGCGGTTTTTAAGCACCTCCATGACACGCTCCCACCACTCAAGCCAATCTGTGATCGTACGTGCTGCCCTTGACTGTATACGTTATCCATCCTCTGGTATTGGTCTCAAACTCGTGAGAAATATTCTACGATGTGTCGCACTAGCGTTTTGTAAGCAATGTCCTTTGTAACCCACCAACGAATCGAAGTTTTTCATGTGCTTCACCTACGACAGAGTAATCACTCTATTTCATATCGCTAAAAACTGTTATGCTCAGATATCTGCATGAGTTTAATTCCAGTTAGGATTCATTGGTATCCTAGTCACAGGTACGTTTAGAGGGAAAAAGAAGTTGCAGTAAGAGATATCTGCATTAGGGCAAGAGCAAGATACGACGCCCTCATGTTTATACAAGCGGCAGTGGTCAGCCAGCTCCCAGCGCCTCCCAGCCGTATCGGCCACCTCTGAACTTATCGATCGGCGCCCTTACCGGTCCTGACATCTGGCGCCGTGCGGCGGAACCACGCTCAGCTCCCAGGCAGCCGCAGGCACCTCTGGCTTTAGCCTCTTCCTCCATCCACTCCCCCCCCCCCCCTTCCAGAACGCCCCAACCCAACCAACCACTCCATCCCTTCCCTGTGCTTCGACGTACCGACACCTGATTTACGCTCGGTACTCCCACACCATTTTTAAATCCGCGCACAAGAATCAGTTCGCGGCGATGTAATATATTATGTAAAAGCGGGGGAAACATAAAAAAATAGTTCTTTATCCCCGTTCATCTTTTTCCGACGCTAGCGACTTTCGCCTCAGGCGAAGAAACAGCGTCGGGAAAGAGTGGGCCAATAAATTGCGTTTCGGAATATCAATAAACTGTAAACAAAGGTGCCACGGGGCTGAGTTAAAAAGTGGCGATACTGCACACGAGAACTCATGTTCGCAAGCCGCCACTCCTAAACCCTTGATCCTGCGCGACTTGCCCACGGCGCTCGCCTTCTACAAGGCATGTTGCACCGAGAAACACCGGTATCTCGCCGCTATATCTACAAATATATATATCTGGTCTTGTAATTTCAGCGTCAAAGACAGTCGTATTTTGCGCTCAACTAACTGTATGTTTTCTTGGTTTTTTAATGTAATTTTTCGAGATTTCATTTGGTAAACAAGAGCTCGCACTATGATAATAGCAGGAACATTCAATTGTTAGAGATCGCTCTCTCAATATTTAGCGATCGGTTGGTGTTGTAACGGTATAGCAACATATTAAGGAGACAAATTTAGTATAAGAGCCAGTGGTTCTTCTGAAATATGACTTGAGAGTGGAGATAGGAGTGGAAAATGTAGGGCAGGCATGCTGGTCGTGCGTTTCAAGAGACACAGTAGCTCCTGGTGAATAGACGTGGAATGTTGTTTGAAGGCAGCTGCTGCCAGGAAAGGACCAGGCTCAGCTTTTAAACCGCATCGTGTGATTTTAGCCCGTAAAAAGATCACAACAAAGATGGAATGCTAGACTGCATTTTACTTCAACAGCTAATTATTCGGTGGTGGGATAAATCACCAAAGACTCAGCGGAGTATAAATGGTTTGCAGTTGGGATTGGATTCAAACAAGACTACACCCTGAACATGAATCTGCGCTTTGTTTCCTGTCACATTTCTAGTTATGATCAAACGAGGAGCAAATAACGGTGTAGGAGAGAGATAATGGTGATGGCGGGCCGTGTTATTATGCAGTAGAATGCGACAAAATATGTCGCAGCGTACAGCAGGAATCATCAAACTTTGTATGTAAAGTAATGCAGAGTGCGTGTTCTAGTGGGAAAGGATGCAAATATAGGTGTGATAGCACGCTGGTGGGGCGTAATTGACGCATCACCAAACTTTAACCTCCAAGTGGAATTAAGCTGTTGAAACGTAAAATACACCTTTACAAGTAATTATTGATGGTTGTGATACATTTTCAATAAGATAATAACTCATTGTAACTCAGCATTAATATTATTACAATTACCTTAGAGGTATAAAATTGGCGATCTGACGTTTATCTAGACAGAAGAAGAGGGTCGCCAGAAGAACTGTAAAAGAGCATCCTTTATTTATTTTTTTTATAAAATATCAACGTAGTAATTTCATACAATGTAACATATTGAGTCCAAGGATATACGTATTTCTCATCATGCTACGAAGTTATTCGATTTCCGCGGCTCGTGGTCTTGCGGTAGCGTTCTCGCTTCCCGCGCACGGGATCCCCGGTTCAATTCCCGGCGGGGTCAGAGATTTTCTCTGCCTCGAGATGACTGCGTTTTGTGTGTCTTTCATCATCATTTCATCCTCATTCACTCGCAAGTCGCCGTAGTGGCGTTAAAGAACTTGTGGAGTGGCGGCCGAACCGCCCCGCGAGGGGTCTCCCGGCCACCAGTGCCATACTCTAATTATTATTATTACTCGATAAAATTTAATTTGTTATAATGGGGATGGGATATGAACAGTCGGGGCTGCCTTGCGTACCTAAAAAAATATCAGTTTGCCAAAAACTCAGCCCACGATTCACAGCCCTGCATTTAAACCGAGCATGTCCCGTTTAATATAAAATGTGATTCCTAAATTCAATATATACAGGCAAAGAAAGAGTAGCCTCCTTCAAAGTCATGTGGAAAGATTTATTACTTTTTCAGAGTTGTAGTTAATATAAAATGACATTAAAAGCTAAAGTAGCGTAGATGGAAGCCTCGGCCCCTATTTGTCTGGCACAAACAGTTGCTGGACTAGCCGGTTAGGAGACGATACCGCTCGACAAAGCACTTCGTCCGCAACCTGGCGGATAGGTTTGACTCTAATATTGCACAACGTTGATAAGATGTTGTGTATCTTTCTCTATCCAGGAAGAATTCATGTTCTAGACATGTTACTGCAAATAAAGGTAGCATTAGATATAAATACTTCTTTCATAAAGTTCATCAAAATGTGTTGTAAACGGAGTGCGAAAATTGTAACAAAAACATTTTTATCCTCACTTAGCTTTGTTTATTTGAGAACCTGGTGGAGACCTTGGCATTATTTCCTGCTGATTTTGCACATACTGTATGCAGAATTTCGGGTGTTTCAGTTGTGTGACAGGGTACAGAGATGAAAGTTTAGATTAGGGTGTTTGAGGAGTACAAAGCAGATGCCGGTCTGCTGGTTTCCGCAGGTTGCGGAATACACACGCGCAACATAGCAGCAGCATTTTAAGCTCATAACGTACACATCTTATACCACCGCAGTGCCAAGTTCTCATAGCATTCACGATAGCTTCAGATCTCTTTTTTTTTCACGAAAATCTTGGAGATATTTCACTTTTAAACTAATTTAACACCTAGTCACGGTGAAAATAAGGGTTTCCGTTGGAGTAAATGGCCGAGCGAAGTGGCTTAGTTGTTAAATTGGTGGACTAACTTGCAGGAGGAACGAACATCAAACTCACATCCGGCCACGCGGATTTAGACTTCGCTTGCTCTGCCTAAGGCCGTCCTCATATGGGACGTGTTTCTCATTACGAAGCGCGCCAAACGTGGTTTCCATCATGGTTGTTGCACGCTCAGAGACGAGCTAGTACAGCAGACGGGACGTAATTTGTGACCGCAGCGTACTCCAGTAGCAACTGTCGGCTAAATCTCACGGGCAAACCACACAGTTTGTTTACGAAAATGGACCCGCATAAAAACGCTACGTTAGCTCGATTAAAGCGCACATTTGCTCTTTTGTGCATGTGCTAGCCTTGTTATTCAGTACGTAGTAGATATAAATAAAAACTTTGATATCCGTGAACACCACAGAAAACAAACAAGAAAAGGTCCGTGTTAGTCAGCCTAGCTTTTAGAACTTCCATTATGAATATTGTGATATAAATTTATGATAGTCTTCCACATAAGACATGTTAACACATCTCTGTTTTAGTTCAGTAGTATGATTTTTAGAGTGTGTATAATACAAGAGATTAAAAAAAAAGAAACTGATAAATCTCCTAAGAAAGTAGTGCGGGTTCTCTTTTAGATAAATCCGAAAAAATTACTTAGTTGGTGCAACATTACTGTTAAATTTTCTATACTTCACGTAAGAGTACGTGCATGCGTGTAGGCTAAATAGGACAAATTCATTCCTGAAGGGAGAAAGCTCTTTTATAGACGTAACATCGAATTTCTGACGGGCAATCAAAACTTTTCCGTTCGAAGAACACAATAACCCCTTGCCTATATTTCGGTGCTTATATACCCGCATTAGGGTCGCACTGTCTTGCGTACATGCTGCTGCAACGTCCTCGAAAGGAAGCTTTTGATCGCCCCTTATATATTCCAGAACATACTGCTGCTTATAAGACAGTCGCTGAATCTTTCAGAAAACATGAAGGAGAATAAAAAGATACGTGTAGAAAGCAGGACACAGGCTCAGCTTTTAGGATCGCACTCCACGGTTCTACCCAGTACACAACAGTTACTGTTAGTTTCAGCTCACGTTCTTGAACTTGTGACAAGCTGAAGGCTTTAATATTCGATATGTCGTCGCTGACATATAATTATAACACACTGTACAAAAAAAACATACTTTCTTTATAAGATTTCAACGTGCTGGTGCCTTGTGTCCGCATACTTTTATTAAAGCAAATTATAATTAGAAAAGCAACAAGCTTCGATGCGAAAATATTTTTCTGATGCCCATCTACAAAGGTGAAATTGATCGTCGTAATAAAATAAGAGAAATGAGGGCTCGCCTGGAAAGGTTTAAGTGTTCTATTTTCCCGAACGCTGTTCAAGAGTAGAACGATAGAGAAACAGTTTGAAGGTGGTTCGTTGAACCCTCTGGCAGCACTTCAGTTACAGCGTAGTCATGTAGATGTGTAAATCCGAGAAGTCCTTAACCATCTACATGTAGATTCCTGTCATTTTATTACTCGTATAAGAAATAGTACCAAAAACGATGCATTTACCAGAGATCCTGAACGTATCGGTATTTGGAAATAGCGTACTCTCGTACACTGGCGGGAAGAAACCGCAACACCACGAAGCAGTTGTGCTACATAAACGAAAGTTGTCAGGCTGTTTCTGCATCTGAGAGATTATGTCCATTCAAATTTCGAGCCAGTCGCATAAGAGTGGCCCTGCCAGCACAACTGTGACGATGCAGGTCAGGTTTGCTTTAAACAGACGCTGTAACGGTCGTGATCGTTAGTCAGAGATTGCAAGTGGTGATTTGATGTTAGTCAAAAATGCCTTTAATGCGACAAAGAAGCCATTATCAACGCCTCACTCAGCCTGAACGCGGTCGCGTAATAAGGCTACGTCAAGCTGGATGTTCCTACTGCGATACTGCAGAAAGACTTGGCAGGAATGTGGCCACTGTATATGCCCGCTAGCAGCGGTGGTCAAGAGAATGTATTGTCGCAAGAAGACCGGGCTCCGAATGGCCATGTGGCACTACATCTACATCTACATCCATACTCCGCAAGCCACCTTACGGTGTGTGGCGGAGGGTACCCTGAGTACCTCTACCGGTTCTCCCTTCTATTCCAGTCTCGTATTGTTCGTGGAAAGAAGGATTGTCGGTATGCCTCTGTGTGGGCTCTAATCTCTCTGATTTTATCCTCATGGTCTCTTCGCGACATATACGTAGGAGGGAGCAATATACTGCTTGACTCTTCGGTGAAGGTATGTTCTCGAAACTTTGACAAAAGCCCGTACCGAGCTACTGAGCGTCTCTCCTGCAGAGTATGGCACTGGAGTTTATCTATCATCTCCGTAACGCTTTCGCGATTACTAAATGATCCTGTAACGAAGCGCGCTGCTCTCCGTTGGATCTTCTCTATATCTTCTATCAACCCTATCTGGTACGGATCCCACGCTGAGCAGTATTCAAGCAGTGGGCGAACAAGCGTACTGTAACCTACTTCCCTTGTTTTCGAATTGCATTTCCTTAGGATTCTTCCAATGAATCTCAGTCTGGCATCTGCTTTACCGACGATCAACATTATATGATCATTCCATTCCAAATCACTCCTAATGCGTACTCCCAGATAATTTATGGTATTAACTGCTTCCAGTTGCTGACCTGCTATTTTGTAGCTAAATGATAAAGGATCTATCTTTCTGTGTATTCGCAGCACATTACATTTGTCTACATTGAGATTCAATTGCCATTCCCTGCACCATGCGTCAATTCGCTGCAGATCCTCCTGCATTTCAGTACAATTTTCCATTGTTACAACCTCTCGATACACCACAGCATCATCTGCAAAAAGCCTCAGTGAACTTCCGATGTCATCCACAAGGTCATTTATGTATATTGTGAATAGCAACGGTCCTATGACACTGCCCTGCGGCACACCTGAAATCACTCTTACTTCGGAAGACTTCTCTCCATTGAGAATGACATGCTGCGTCCTGTTATCTAGGAACTCCTCAATCCAATCACACAATTGGTCTGATAGTCCATATGCTCTTACTTTATTCATTAAACGACTGTGGGGAACTGTATCGAACGCCTTGCGGAAGTCAAGAAACACGGCATCTACCTGTGAACCCGGGTGGGAAGACCATCTAAATGTTCAAATGTGTGTGAAATCTTACGGGACTTAACTGCTAAGTTTGTGTTGTGTTTTCTGATGAAAGCTGGTTCTGCCTCACTGCCAGTGTTGGCGATGTGTTGGTTAGGATGAGGCCAGTTGAGGGCCTGCAACCAACCTGTCTGCGTGCTTCACAAACTCTGCCTACAACTGAAGTTATGGTCCGGGTGCGGTTTCATATGACAGCTGGAGCACTCTCGTTGTTACTCACGCACCCTGACTGCAATTTTGTTCGGCAGTCTTGTGATTCGACCTGTTGTGCTGCCATTCATGCTCGGATCCCAACCAGATAGGACTGATAGAAGAGATAGACAAGATCCAACGAGGAGCGGCACGTTTCGTCATGGGATCGTTTAGCCGGTACGAGAGCGTTACGGAGGTGCTAGACAAACTCCGTTGGCAGACGCTACAAGAGAGGCATTGTGCATCACGGAGGGATTTACTGTTGAAATTTCGAAAGAGCACTCCCCTGGAAGAGTCGAAAAAACATACACTACTGGCCATTAAAATTGCTACACCAAGAAGAAATGCAGATGATAAACGGGTATTCATTGGATAAATATATTATACTACAACTGACATGTGATTACATTTTCACGCAATTTGGGTGCATAGAGCCTGAGACATCAGTACCCAGGACAACAACCTCTGGCTGTAATAACGGCCTTGATACGCCTGGGCATGGAGTCAGAGCTTGGATGGCGTGCACTGGTACAACTACCAATGCAGCTTCAACACGATACCACAGTTCATCAAAAGTAGTGACTGGCGTATTGTGACGAGCCAGTTGCTCTGCCACCATTGACCGGACGTTTTCAATTGGTGAGAGATCAGGAGAATGTGTTGGCCAGGGTAGCAGTCGAACATTTTCTGTATCGAGAAAGGCCCGTACAAGACCTGCAACATGCGGTCGTGCATTATCCTGCTGAAATGTGCGGTTTCGCAGGGATCGAATGGAGGGTAGAGCCACGGGTCGTAACACATCTGAAATGTGACGTCCACTGTAGAAACTGCCGTCAATGCGAACAAGAGGTGACCGAGACGTGTAACCAATGGCACCCCATACCATCATGCCGGGTGATACGCCAGTATGGCGATGACGAATATACGCTTCCAATGTGCGTTCACCGCGATGTCGCCAAACACGGATGCGACCATCATGATGCAGAAAACAGAACCTGGATTCATCCGAAAAAATGATGTTTTGCCACTCGTGCACCCAGGTTCGTCGTTGAGTACACCATCGCATGCGCTCCTGTCTGTGATGTAGCGTCAAGGGTAACCGCAGCCATGGTCTCCGAGCTGATAGTCCACGCTGCTGCAAACGTCGTCGAACTGTTCGTGCAGGTGGTTGTTGTCTTGCAAACGTCCCCATCTGTTGACTCAGGGATCGAGACGTGGCTGCACGATCCGTTACAGCCATGCGGATAAGATGCCTGTCATTTCGACTACTAGTGATACGAAGCCGTTGGGTTCCAGCAGGCGTTCCGTATTACCCTGCTGAACCCACCGATTCCATATTCTGCTAACGGTCATTGGATGTCGACCAACGCGAGTAGCAATGTTGCGATAAGATAAACCGCAATCGCGACAGACTACAATCCGACATTTATCAGTCATTTCTCCTCCTTACACGAGGAATCACAACAACGTTTAACCAGGCAACGCCGGTCAACTGCTGTTTGTGTATGAGAAATCGGTTGGAAACTTTCCTCATGTCAGGACGTTGTAGGTGTCGTCACCGGCGCCAAACTTGTGTGAATGCTCTGAAAAGCTAATCATTTGCATATCACAGCACCTTCTTCCTGTCGGCTAAATTTCGCGTCTGTAGCACGTCATCTTCGTGGTGTAGCAATTTTAATGGCCAGTAGTGTAATACTTCCCGGCACCTGCGTATCGCGTAATGACAACGAGGAGAAAATTCGAGAAATTAAGAGTCAGTACAGCGGCTTACCACGAATCATTCTTCCCACGCGCTATTAGAGAGTGGAACAGCTTTGGAGGGATCAGTTATTGGTACAAAAAGTACCCTCCACCAGACAACATTAGGTAGCTTGCGGAGTATGATGTAGATATAGATCATTCCTGGGGGTGTTTCCCAACAGTTCGCCCACGTTGCGCTGTTGTAACCCAACACGCTGTGTAGGGTGCGCTCATGTTATCTTGGTCTGCGCAATCACCAGACCTGTCTCCAGCCGAGCACATATGGAACATTATAGGACAACTCTAGCGTCATCCAGAAACTCATTAACCGTACCCGTATTGACCGACCAAGTGCAACAGGGACGGAACTACATCCCACAAACTGACATCTGGCAACTGTAGAACCCAAACATGCATGTTTGCACGCTTGCATTCAGAATTCTAGCGATTACACCAGCTGTCAATGAACCAGCACTTCAGATTTTCTATCACTTATCTCGCTCTTATATTACTGTGATCTTGCAACGTGAATATATTATAATAATTGAAAACCCCCAGCTGCCGACAGGTGTTGTTGATATACCTCGATGGTGGGGACGGCTGAACATGTGTGCTGCACGGTCATCAAGGGTATCTGTTCTTTCAAGAGCAGTTACTATCTTCATATATACTTAAATATGTTACCTGGACAAATGCATTCCCGAAATTTCATTACTCTACATTAATTATTTTTTGGTGTTGCGACTTTTTTTCCGTTAGTGTATCTCATAGTACGTAAGTTACGATACAAAACCCACCAAACATTGGCTTCAAGTGCAGGTGAAGTAATCCAATTGAATTAGGTCCATCCCGGAGCTGAAATAGAGTACTAATGTGGAAACATTTCCATATCTTTTTATGGTTGTCTCGTATGGGTGACAGTCACATAAACGTAGTGACGTGGTACAATAACACTACAAAGTAAATATTACAAAGTTACACAAAGTAACGAACAGATACAGTGTAACGGACCACAGACCATTTAATTATACCAACACACGAGGGCTGTTCGTAAAATAAGATCCAATCTGTTGCGAAGTGGAAACCATAGTGAAAATGAAAAATGTTTGCCTCGCGGAATGGCCGCGCGGTTTGAGGTGCCATGTCACGGATTGCACGGCCTCTCCCGCCGGAGGTTCGAGTCTTCCCTCAGGCATGTGTTGTGCTTAGCGTAATTAGTTTAAGTAGTGTGTAAGTCCAGGGACCGATGACCTCAGCGGTCTGGTCCCTTAGGAATTCATACACATTTGAACTTTTTGAAAAGTGTTTTATTTGCAACAGTTTGCTACACCTTCCAGGCACTTCTCTACATAGTCACCGGTCCAATTTAGACATTAGCTGTAGCGTTGTACCAACTTTACAATACCTTGTCATAGAAGGCAGCCGCCTGTGCTTTCTGCTTCTTCTCTACGATGTAGTCCTTCAAGTTCGTTGTCTGTGCCAAAATGTTGTCTTCACAGCCCGCGGTTTAAGTGAGCAGAGATGAGTATCAAAGGGAGCCAAGTGCGGCCTATATGGTGTGGACTGAAACACTTCCCACCGAAAAAACGCTACAGTGCGCAGCTGAGAACTGTCATGGAGAAAGAAATGCACGACAGGTACGTTACGTGCGGCTGCGTGAAATCAGGCGAGACCTCGCAGCGGGCACTCATACTTAGAGGGAGACACTATTGCTTACGTGCTTCGAGTGTGTGCTCAGAATTGGAAAGAGCGACGTGACACAATCGACAGGGGTACTAGAGGCACTGTCCAACACATATGTACAAAGCTTTATCGGATTTTTACTGTCGTTTCTATTTCGCGACCTGTCGGACCTTACTTCCGGAATAGCCCTCGTAGTTTACAGCTTGTATCAGAATTCTAGCACATTCTGCTGGGACACATAGTAATATAACTGGACAGTATCTTGATCTTGCTGAACCTAGACTACATGTACAGTCTGTTAAAAACTATGACAGATGTCACATAGCCTGCTACAGTCTGGTAACCTGTTCCTTGTCTGAAAGAACTTCTCGGTGTTGTGCTACGCCGTTCATTGACGTGCAATGAACACTTCCAGCGTACAAATCAACAAACAGAAGCGAGGAATAACATTGTTAAAGCCGGCCGGAATGGCCGAGCGGTTCTAGGCTCTACGGTCTGGAACCGCGCTACCGCTACGGTCGCAGTTTCGAATCCTGCCTCGGGCATGGATGTGTGTGATGTCCTTAGGTTAGTTAGTTCTAAGTTCTAGGGGACTGACGACCTCAGAAGTTAAGTCCCATAGTGCTCAGAGCCATTTGAACCATAACATTGTTAAAATACTTGCTGGAACCGCGCTACCGCTACGGTCGCAGTTTCGAATCCTGCCTCGGGCGTGGATGTGTGTGATGTCCTTAGGTTAGTTAGTTCTAAGTTCTATGGGACTGATGACCTCAGAAGTTAAGTCCCATAGTGCTCAGAGCCATTTGAACCATAACATTGTTAAAATACTTGCTGGGACGATATACAGGGTCCAAGCAAAAACCCCTTGCACAATAATTACTGCTGTAGTCTTTCCGACAGCAAAATATTGTGCTCCCGTTTGATTCAAAAGTGCGCACGTTAAAAAACTAGTTGTGCAACTGAATGAAGCCATGGACGTAACAACTGGTACATTCAAATCTACCCCTGTACTATGTTTACCAGTGGTCATCAACGTTGCAGCGCCTGTACTCCGACAAGGTACCTTCATCAAAGTAGAAGAAATTCCGGACCATGGGTCGAGTGCAGAACCTTATCACTCATATGAGCACAAACGTCATCTGAAGTCCAAGAACCCAGTCTGGGAAAATGCCACTCTGCGGAACTTCGACATTAGTCAAAATTGATATGGAGATGGGCAACAAGTATCAACAACTTACAAACAGCAAATCCCACGCAACATCGTTTGTAAAGAATCTTCGTAGGAGTGTGTGGCCGCGTCTGAACAAAATAAGAACAGGCCAGGTGAGATGAAACTGCATAAAGTATCGGTGGAGTGCAACAGCTTCAGCGGCACGTGACTGTTGGAAACCGATGCAAACTGTAGATTAGTCTAATAGTCTTATTTCGGCCCCATTGAACTTACATCAAACCTGTAAAGACCCATGACAGATCTGATCGAAGTAACGGATATTGGAATTACCTAGAAAAGAGATTTTGACTAAGAAATCTAATGTAAAACTGTACAACTTTCAAATGGTTCAAATGGTTCAAATGGTTCAAATGGTTCTGAGCACTATGCGACTTAACTTCTGAGGTCATCAGTCGCCTAGAACTTAGAACTAATTAAACCTAACTAACCTAAGGACATCACACACATCCATGCCCGAGGCAGGATTCGAACCTGCGACCGTAGCGGTCGCTCGGCTCCAGACTGTAGCGCCCAGAACCGCACGGCCACTCCGGCCGGCTGTACAACTTTCAGTAAAATATATTATATTTTTATGGTATTATATTTGAACATTTTCAAATTCTATTTAATGCTACTGAGTATCGTCATACGATAAATAAATAGTAAAGGGACCCCTACTTCTCCTCTAAATGCGTCAAGTATCCCTTTCGAAGCCAAATTGGTGCTCAGTGGTAAGGGAAGGGCCTTGTAAAAACCCGCAATCAGTGGTTATACAACAAATTTTATTGTCTTTGTGATTGCACGTATTCCAAATGTCATGACTTATTTCGGCCTCATTGAACTCACATCAAACCTGTAAAGACGACAAACTTAAAATAACTAGCAATCGCAATACAATAGATACACAACGCCACTATTATACTATATCTAAAACAGATCGTACCAGAGTATGTCTACTACTAGCGTAAGCTGGCCTCAGCATCCACTGACAATCTATCTGAAACATACAGGTATCTTGGCAAAGGCATCACGTTCGAGACCCCAGCGTATTACTTTTTAAACTGTAGATCAGAACTTGTTTCGAGCCATGTCCATTTTCAACTGTCCGAACTGTCACAAAGTAACACATTTTCACCAGCATAACTATTGGTTGTACAGAAACTGTACCTTATATGATGTGCATGCGACTTACATCCAATAACATCCAATAGTAGGAGAAAATCCTTCTGTGAAGATGGCGTTCGTTCATATTAACCGTCCTTGTCGGCATACAAGACAGACAGAATATGCCACACAGCGTCTGGAGCTGTAACGAGCACGCACGTATTGAACAGCAATTGTTGTCGTCAAGTATTGCAGGCATTGGAGGTGTTCAGCTTATCTCCCGGTTAGGTTCATTTAGGATTTCTGTAATTTCTGTAACTCATTTGAGGCGAATTCTGGGATCATTCTTCAAGAAGAGTTCGTCAATTTTCTCTCCCTGCTTTGTTCGGCCCGAGTCGTTATTCACATCGAGTCGCGGCAATACAAATTTATAAGTGACATTTCTCCGTCCACTTCCACCAAATGAATTTAGTCGTAGTCAGCCTAAACCAATGGAATGGTACGTAGTGTAGTACCCTTTAGCTGGTCCCCCCTCCTTTCCTCTCCTCTCGTTCTAAAGACAGTTACACAGTGTTCCAAAAATGACGTTCTTCACGTCTTACCGGGTTACATTGAACCTCTGCACGATGTGGACTCCTTAGCATGGCTGCACGCTGCTGTGTTCTCCGAGTGGAAAAATGTCAGACCGCCTCCCGTAACACTTACTCTTACGCTCACGAAAACGTATTACAGCGTAACAACCGTGGCACGCAACGCTGTCTGCGAATGCCACTTCAGACATCTTCTTCTTTGCCCCCTGCTTCCCTTTTTCCTTCATTTTTGTTCGCGGGTGTTCCCCCCTTGTCCGCTACTGTTTCCCACGCTGTCGTGGCGCATCTTCCCAAGTTCTGAAATCGTAAAGGCCAGACGCAGAATATTTGCCTGTGTATGCCATCATATGGCTGTCGTGTTTATTTCATGATATATGTATTTGTATGCCCAATTTTTCGTATGCAAATGCCATAGTAGATGCTAGCTGAAAGGACATCGCAAACTACGCAAAAATGTTAAAGTCTCGCCTATATAGCCCTTCAGGTCAGGTTCCATTTGTAATCAGAACAGAAAATCCGAGTGGCCTGTATCAATGCAAAATTGAATGTTGAACGACCTGGTAAACATAGGCATATACCGAATTTAAATTCACTGGAATTCTGTATTAAGCGTAATTGGTCAACGGAGGTCTTGATTATGTGAACCTGGGACTTTTCCTAATTTGGAACAACGTAACAAAGAGAGAAGGTTCAGAGAGGATTCTACCGGTTGCACATGAGATTGTTTAATTAGCAACATTCTCCCCAAATTCCTCCGGAATCACGTTGTGTGTTACCATTAGCTTGCACGCAAAACTTAGAGCGCATATATGAATTTATGATTTCTTGATCGCTATACGTTCTCCCATGAACATTCCACCCAACTATCATGATGGGAAACGAAGCTTCTCCTGAAAACTTATATTTGAGAGCCGTTCTCCCTGTATACCACAGAGTAGGAACATGGAACATAATATTATTTGCTATGTGCCCTCCATCGTAAGTTGCAAAGTAGCTTCCGAGTGCCAAACATAAGTAGATATTGAAATTGTAATTGGACGTTCGCAGAAGTGAAAATGAGGGAAACCTAGGATTTAGACCCTGTCGATGATAAGGTGATTACAGTCGGCGCAAAAGCTCGGTTTCGACAAAAATGCGAAAGAATTGGGAGTGTACATTTCAAAGGAGTCATTTTCGTAATTTTCTATTTTTGAAAAACGGCGGAGAACCAGACTCTGGATCGATGCACTGAAGTTTGAACTCGCTCCCGTGCCTTACGCATTGCGTCTTCCATTTGGTTATAGAAGTGGAATTTTGGATTGTGTTTTCTAATGGTTTTCGAATGGGATAACAGGCTGTCTGAGACGGCTTGAAGTCATGCCCTTCTATTTGAAAGTGAGACTACGAGATGAATAAAAAATTTGAATCAGTAATGTAGCTGCGGATTTAGCCATTGCCTATTTTTGGCAGAATGCAAAGTGATCAGGCCACGCAGGTTATTGTCATTTTCTGAACCATAGTACAGAGCTTTTCGATAGCTGCAGTTGAGGCTGGAATTACGTCAGTCATATATTTTTGCTGTAGGATGGCAGAGCCGCAGAATTTTTCACTTTTGATTACCATTCTGAATCGCGTTTAATTTAAACAGTTATAAGCGATTCTCACATTTTCCAGAGCGCTTTGTTCTCTACCACTTATATGCTACGCTTACTTAGCGTGGAGACGTCAGTCACCGTCGTTACTAAAAACTGACATTTCGTGCTAACAAGACGTCACTTATCGTTGATACTAAAAGTTGATATTTCGTGCTAACTAGCATATACAGAAACGGAAGATGTATATTCTGTGCCATCTCCTTGGTGTAACGAATGTTTAGATGCAGCGAGTTCACGCTTATCCAAGAAATCTTTCAGATAGTGCCGTCCATGCTTTACGATTGAAAACGTAATATCTACGTAGAATAAGAAGCACTTTCGGGTAGTTGTCTCTGAAACATCCGTCTGAGAACACTTTACAAACGTGCTGGTGGCGATAATGCACAGTTCATCGCTGAACCGTCAGTTCGTGTGATTTTTATCAGTAGAACGATTTAGTCAGTCTCTCAAAAGAGAGAAATCACTACTAATCTCACGACGAAGGCCTTAATAGTCTAGTTTGAGTTCTAAAAGTGAGGCCAATATTTTCCATGGGAGGAAATGAGCACAGCCGTTAGACACTCGTCTGTGAGAGATGCTTCCTTCCACAACTAGGTCGCCCAACAAGGAGACATCCCGGTCTCGGTCAGACAGAGGATGCACCACGCACGAGGTAGTCAAGACGGGACCTCTCAAGGACTCTCATGAAGATTCTGTCGAAAGTGAGTAGGCAAGGCCGATTTCATGTCAAGACAACATGGGAATGGGCAAAATAGAGAAGATCCACAAAATACGATCGCTATGTGGCACAACACAAGAAGAATTTATTTTACTATTATTTACTGCCATTTGCCTTTGATATGCTACTAAAATAGGTTGTACTTTCATATATAAATTTTCCAAGTTCTTGAAATGAAGCTTATTTGGCTTTTTAGTGTTTTAAAGCACTTGCTTTCTATAGATTTGAAAAATTAAAAGTATGAAATGTGAGGAAATGCTCAAAATTAACAGTATATCTATTAAGAAAATATCCTTGAACAAAACAGTCTTGGTTGTGAAAATAAAGCAATACTTTCACCAATATGTTTTATCCAACAATAATTTTCATACGATTCCTATACCAGTCGACCAGATGGAGTGGGAGATGTTTTGTTAAGAAGACAGGAATACAGAAAAATAGTAAAGAGATTGAAGAAAGCTATCACCCATGCTGCCCAGGAAGAAGTGCGTCAGAGAGGCGCTGGGCCTCTAACTCGTGTTGTCCCACTCTCCATGCCATGAATTCACCCTCCTGTTTCCGAGTACTCCGAAGGTCTGCATTTTCGGCTAAGACATATCTCACTGTGACTTCTAATACGCTGCCGCACGATGTTTAACTGGTGTGTCTAGCGCTTATATCCCCAGCACCACACACAGTGCCGCCACTGACCTCGTGTCGAAAGAACCACAAGTGCTCTCCAGGCACAGCCTGCGATGTAGACGGATCCGCAACGCACGAAGGGCGTGCGTGGAGCAGATGTATCGACTGTCCTGGCAAAATTGGTTCAAATGGCTCTGAGCACTATGGAACTTAACATCTGAGGTCATCAGTCCCCTATAACTTAGAACTACTTAAACCTAACTAACCTAAGGACACCACACACATCCATGCCCGAGACAGGATTCGAACCTGCGACCGTAGCGGTCGCTCGGTGCCAGACTGTAGCGCCTAGAACCGCTCGGCCACACCGGCTGGCTTGTCCTAACAGTTTCACAAGTACTTAAGGTGTTTCGTTAAACAACTGTAGATTGTGAGATTTGAGAAACATAATAGACACAATAATACGAAAAATTTCATGTAGCTATGTGAAAAATAAAAAGTAGGAAGGCAAACGGGAAGGATGGAATAAAGGCTGAAGTTATAAAATATACGGGATTGTAATAGTAGAGAATTGTGAAGGTGGTTCGAAGAACCCACTGTCAGGCACTTAAATGTGATTTGCAGAGTATCCATGTAGATGTAGATGTAGATGTACAGTGTACTCATTATAAAAAAAAGTTAACAGAGGAAAGGCGCGAATGTAATGTGGAAGCTCATGCAACCTTTATAGATTATGTTATAGATTATGTAAAAGCCTTACATGATGAAATTGGGAAAACACTATAGAGCATACGACGAAAACGAGGTTACCCTAAACACCTCATAAACGATATGTATACAGACACTAAGATAATGATTAAAACAGGTGCAAGAATTTCAGATATGAAATCTGTTAATCGCAGTGTCACACCACTACAGCTTATCACCGACGTTGTTTAATATATAAACTGACAACATCTTACGAAGATGGACGCAAGAAGTACATCCTGGGTTGCGGATATCACAATATGGACCATAAACACTTGCCGTTTTGCAGGCGATCAGTTTATCATATGGAGGATGAAGCTAAATTACAAATTTCCACAGAAAATTTGCAGCTATTGGGCGAAGAATACACTATTCTCTTCTCTAGGAACCATACAAGATAGCGGCATAATAGAGATATAGGCAACAAGGTTCATGAGTTTCAGCATATATGTAGTACTTCTAATAGATCTTTAAACAATGAAATTAGAAAGAAAGCAAAATTCTTCTTCTTCTCTTTAGGTATTAGGTAAAACTGCCTGTTATGGTCTTCCTCTATCTCTTCTTCCTTTTTCTAGCCTTTATCAGGAGTCTCTCACTCTTAATTTGTCCTAGGTGCTCGTTCCATTTTCTACCATAGTCTGGAATTTTATCAGTTAGACTAAATATTTTTAGTCCTTCTCTAATATCTTGATTCTTCAGCATGTCTTCTATTGTGCACATTTTAGATCTTCACAGGAATTTCATTTCTTGTAACATAATTGCGACATATACACAACTATAACACAAAGTCGCGATGGAGGCAGTCGACCTTGTCGATAATCAGCAGTGTTACTACACAAAGGTAAGTAAACATTTTGTAACCTTTATACCTACGTGCAGCATGTTTGCCCTAGGTATCTGAAGATGACTAAGTCCCAAGCGCGTCGTACTACGAGCATTAAAGTCATTCTGTCGTTAAAATGTGACTTTTTGATTAGTGACCAATCCAGGCTTTATGCAGTACTACTGTTAATTCATTGCTTGTCAAAGTAAAGTTTCTTGCTTTTTGGTAATTACTCATGTCTCGCTTCCATAGAGCTGTATGAGACTGCAACAGTTTTGTAGAATTTAATTTGAGTATCGTTCCTAATTTTGTTTTTAAGGTTTATGTTAATTGTTCCACGAGTCCGGCTGAATTTACTATGATTAATTTCCATATCCTTGCTGTAGCCATGTGCCACATGAGATCTTAGGTAACCGAATTCGTTTACTTGTTCTAAAATCTGTTGATCTGCCACAGTTCTGGCTCTCATGTGTTAGTTTTTTCTATTGAGGTCTCCGCATCAAATTTGTCGTTTATCTGTTTCTGTAAATAAATTCTTTTCTGAATGTCCTCTTCTTTTAACAATAATAATAGACAGAAAGTATGGAACAAAATGACCAATCGTGGATATCCGAAAAATCTAATACTTCCGATCAAACGTTTATATCAGAAGATGGCTGTCACTCTATATCTCAACGAAAAAAAGGACTGAGATACCAATTAACATTCGAGTACAACAAGGCTGCCGTGTCTCTCCAACTTCGTTCAACATTTACATACGTGAAATAAAGCATGTATGGAAAACAGGATTTCAATGAGGGGTACACCTAGACAGGAGAACTCGTTTAAATAATTTGCTGTATGTTGACGATGCAGTGATTCTAGCAGATAAACGTAAAGGAAACAAAAATAAAATTGTGGAAAACTACGGCAGTGACGTTTCTGCTGTACATGAGAGGATGCGCGCAAAATACTAATCGTTGAAATATGACTTCTAAGAACAGTGGAAGGTGGCACACGAGAATACTGGATGAGGAATGAGAAGAACTGAATGCTGAAGGGATAAAAAACATAATGGAGAAATGTAGAAGACTGACAAAACAACAGTTGAGATACAGTCCGAGAGGAACATGAAAGCTTGATAGATCCAAAATGACATGAGCTCAACAGAAACGTTTGAAGACAGAACAGGCAGTTAGACTAACTACTGGAAATTAAGATGACGATCATGATCAGAATATGAGCTCTGTGAGACGGGTGATAAATTACGTCAAAGAACAAAAAATTATCTAGCATGGAAGTAAATCATAGGTATGTCCGGAAACAGCTTTCGGCAGCTAAGTATCTATACTCTTCTATTCCTTTTTCTTCTAAGCTGTCATCTATTTGAACTATGTTGTTTTTGGTACTTTAAACATAGCTGCGCTACAGCAACGGTTCCACGTAAATCAGACTAAGAACAGCCGACCAGTTGCAAAGGATAAAGTAATCTTTACCTAGGTTTCAATAGATATAAATCTATCTTCTTCAGAAGACGGCAGTATTATAACATGAAGTGATATGTCCTTATCGTTTAGGCAAACATCCGCATATCACTTCATGTTATAATACTGCCGTCTTCTGAAGAAGATAGATTTATATCTATTGAAACCTAGGTAAAGATTACTTTATCCTTTGCAACTGGTCGGCTGTTCTTAGTCTGATTTATGTTGTTTTTGTTAAAACAAAAATATCTGCAGTTTTTTTCTTGCTAATGTCTAATGAATGTTTCGTGGTAACCACCAACACATGTCAAAGTTGTACATCGTTACTATGCTGATTTAGACTTAAGGCAAGACATGTGTGCGCACGTCTGAGACAACTTATTGCATGCCTCCCGTTCGTTGACGTTATGGGGCTCGAAGTCGATTGGCGTGGCCTAGAAACGTGCTATATGTACACAGTGGGCGGATCCTGGCGACCACGGGCTTAATTTAGCGCCCTACTTTGGTGCAATTATCGCGATAGACACGCCCAATATGGAATTTCATTAGGCCTGCAACACGTACGGTCTCCAGCAGCACTTTCCCTCTCTGCTCTCTTGCTCGTTATCGTGGAACGCATCCTTCAACGGTGTCAGTTGACACACCAGTGACGATTTAAGCGACGTCCTCTGGGTACGGGTATCCGCGTCCGTCTGTGAGGATGGTTGCACGGCAGTCCAGACAGTCTGGCGCACAGTCATCACCAAGCCTTCCTCGCCTCTATTGAGTTCTCTGCCTCCCTCTTCAGTCCATATCGTTACTTGAATTATTCACTTTTCCGGTTGCTTTCGTCTACTATCCTCAGATGAGGATTCCATTTCAAAAGCTTCATTGCGCATCAACTGTCTTTACTTATCACGTGACAATATCATGTAAGTCATGGTTTTCCAATTTCAACAGCAAATATCTTCCCTCTGTCATTCCCTCGTCTGTGAATATCTACACCTGTGACACGCTAAATACTTCTTTAATTAAATAAATATTTCACTTATTTAAACCTGTTGTATAACTCATTTAGTTGTTAAAATGGGCAGAGTCATGTACATGTTTTTGGTTGCGCCTTTTATTTCCCCATTTGTACCTGGGAGATGAATCTGGAAAAGGTTTTTACGTCTGACATGTTCCGTTTCTTATTTCTGCTTTCCCAGAAACTGTGCTCTGCAATTTTGAAACGTCCTCGTTTGGAAAAATTAATGAATTACTGTGCGGGTAAACCCCTTACGTTATTTGATTTTCAAACAGCTGAGCAGAACTGAACGTGCTCAGACATTTCTCTCTTTACTTATTCTGGTCAACACTAAACTGACACACAATATTTTTTAGCGCAACGCAGTCTGACTTTCAATAATGCCTAAAAAAGAATGGCCCTGACAAACAATAACCTATACCTTTCATGAATCACTTACCTCACAAAAATCTTCGTTACTCGAACTACTGCAATACAGCGAGCGCCAATACTGCCAGTTACATAAAAGATTCTAACTACTGAAGGCACTAACTACTGATAGACGTAGTTAGCAAATGAAAGATTTTGATAGAGAACAGACAATGTATTTACCTTAATAATATTCAAAAGTCATCATATATATATATATATATATATATATATATATATATATATATATATATATATATATATATAAGGTTCATGATATACAGTATCACAAATTTACTCTTTCTACATCTACATCTACATCCATACTCCGCAAGCCACCTGACGGTGTGTGGCGGAGGGTACCCTCAGTACCTCTATCGGTTCTCCCATCTATTCCAGTCTCGTATTGTTCGTGGAAAGAAGGATTGTCGGTATGCTTCTGTGTGGGCTCTAATCTCTCTGATTTTATCCTCATGGTCTCTTCGCGAGATATACGTAGGAGGGAGCAATATACTGCTTGACTCTTCGGTGAAGGTATGTTCTCGAAACTTTAACAAAAGCCCGTACCGAGCTACTGAGCGTCTCTCCTGCAGAGTCTTCCACTGGAGTTTATCTATCATCTCCGTAACGCTTTCGCGATTACTAAATGATCCTGTAACGAAGCGCGCTGCTCTCCGTTGGATCTTCTCTATCTCTTCTATCAACCCTATCTGGTACGGATCCCACACGGCTGAGCAGTATTCAAGCAGTGGGCGAACAAGCGTTCTGTAACCTACTTCCTTTGTTTTCGGATTGCATTTTCTTAGGATTCTTCCAATGAATCTCAGTCTGGCATCTGCTTTACCAACGATCAACTTTATATGATCATTCCATTTTAAATCACTCCTAATGCGTACTCCCAGATAATTTATGGAATTAACTGCTTCCAGTTGCTGACCTGCTATTTTGTAGCTAAATGATAAGGGATCTATCTTTCTATGTATTCGCAGCACATTACACTTGTCTACATTGAGATTCAATTGCCATTCCCTGCACCATGCGTCAATTCGCTGCAGATCCTCCTGCATTTCAGTACAATTTTCCATTGTTACAACCTCTCGATACACCACATCATCATCTGCAAAAAGCCTCAGTGAACTTCCGATGTCATCCACCAGGTCATTTATGCATATTGTGAATAGCAACGGTCCTATGACACTCCCCTGCGGCACACCTGAAATCACTCTTACTTCGGAAGACTTCTCTCCATTGAGAATGACATGCTGCGTCCTGTTATCTAGGGACTCCTCAATCCAATCACACAATTGGTCTGATAGTCCATATGCTCTTACTTTGTTCATTAAACGACTGTGGGGAACTGTATCGAACGCCTTGCGGAAGTCAAGAAACACGGCATCTACCTGTGAACCCGTGTCAATGGCCCTCTGAGTCTCGTGGACGAATAGCGCGAGCTGGGCTTCACACGACCGTCTTTTTCGAAACCCATGCTGATTCCTACAGAGTAGATTTCTAGTCTCCAGAAAAGTCATTACACTCGAACATAATACGTGTTCCAAAATTCTACAACTGATTGACGTTAGAGATATAGGTCTATAGTTCTGCACATCTGTTCGACGTCCCTTCTTGAAAACAGGGATGACCTGTGCCCAATCCTTTGGAGCGCTACGCTCTTCTAGAGACCTACGGTACACCGCTGCAAGAAGGGGGCCAAGTTCCTTCGCGTACTCTGTGTAAAATCGAACTGGTATCCCATCAGGTCCAGCGGCCTTTCCTCTTTTGAGCGATTTTAATTGTTTCTCTATCCCTCTGTCGTCTATTTCGAAATCTACTATTTTGTCATCTGTGCGACAATTTAGAGAAGGAACTACAGTGCACTCTTCCTCTGTGACACAGCTTTGGAAAAAAACATTTAGTGTTTCGGCCTTTAGTCTGTCATCCTCTGTTTCAGTACCATTTTGGTCACAGAGTGTCTGGACATTTTGTTTTGATCCGCCTACCGCTTTGACATAAGACCAAAATTTCTTAGGATTTTCTGCCAAGTCAGTACATAGAACTTTACTTTCGAAGTCATTGAACGCCTCTCGCATAGCCCTCCTCACACTACATTTCGCTTCGCGTAATTTTTGTTTGTCTGCAAGGCTTTGGCTATGTTTATCTTTGCTGTGAAGTTCCCTTTGCTTCCGCAGCAGTTTTCTAACTCGGTTGTTGTACCACGGTGGCTCCTTTCCATCTCATTTCTGATGGACACACGTCCAGATCGTCCGCTCTCAAAATTTTGCCATCTCTCTCCCCGCATCCACCACTGCTGGCGGCTCACCTCCAACTGCACAACGCTACGCGCTGTTCACATCCAACTGCCCAACACTACAATAGCAAAAATTCCAACAATGCAAACCAGCCACAGACTGCACACACCACAGCCAATGATTTACATACGTGGCGTTACCAACATAAAAACCTAAACAGCCTGCCGACAATTTCTCTTAAGTAAATGTATTTTGAATACGAGTCCATCTTAGACTATTTAACATTAAATTGGAAGAGAAGTCAAGCTAGTATAATGATTTGTCTAGTTTTTATGAACTTCACTTTCTGAAATATTTTTACTCGCCGAGGTAGTCGTGTCTGTTAAAACGCTGCTTCCGGGACGGGCAGGTGTGCCGGCCCAGTATCGAATCCTCCTGGTGGATTATCTACCTTGGTTTTTAGACGGTTTCCCACAGTCCACTAGGCGAATACTGGGCTGATACCCAAGTTCCGCCTTAGTTACACTATTCGCAAACGTTTCGAGAAGTTCCGATCACTTTCACATGAATAACAGTACACGCAGACGGTTGGGGTGTACATACTCCGTCCATGGTGACAGGAAGGGCATCGGGCCATCCCTTAAATTAACAGTGCTAAATCCGTAAATAACCATTCCGACCGTGTGCCGACATGGCACAAAGGCACAAGAAAGAGAAAACGATTTTCTGGGATATTTCTTCAGACGATTACTTTAAAAATTGCTGTTTAAAAGACATAGTGCTTCATTGAGGATCACGAGACTATATCTTCTCCATGAATCTAAATAGAAACTTGGGATGGATTTTAACTTACGCATAGAACTACATAGTTTTTCTTATCAAAAGCATCATCTGATTTCAGAATTTCTCTTCCAGGAAAGCAGCGCAGAACATTTGAAGCTCGATGGAGCTTCTCTAGCGCGGTTCACTTCTCTGCTTAAATGGCACATCGCCTCACCATTGAACTCTAAATGTGAAAGGAAATTATTATATTCTCTCTATGTGCCCAGAATGAATTCACAAAACAGTAAACAATGTTATTTATCGCCATCATGAAGAATTTGTAACAACGGAATCCCATATCGTTCGAAACGCAAATGTCGTCGCAAAATACATCAGAGACAGGAATGACGACTGGCTAATTCTCGGCTGTAACTACGCATATACTGCTCCAGAATACGTGTGAAACCAAGTTGAATGCTCTTTGCGTCTTGAACTAGCACACTAGGGCGACCTGTGGATTTCCCATTACATAGACAAGCTGTCTATTGAAACTGTTGGTGGTACTGTTGAATACTGTAGGATATAGGATGGGGAAAGCCGTACAGCCGTACAGCGCCGCACCTACGTTACTGAATAGCACCTGCTGAGATGGATAAAGCAAAACTCCTCTTGTTGCTGTGTTATCACCATCTCTATTCGACCTATATAGAGTAATGAAGGAGAGAGCGAGTTGGCTAGCCGTATCAACAATGCACTTTCCTGGAACCTCATGAACTGACGCCAAGGTATGTTTTAGTTTTGATGCTAAGTTATGAATTCTATGTTTACCCGTTATGAAGATATAGTCGTATGAAGTTAGCTGAAACACGCTGTACTATAACATAGGCGTGACATACAATCACGAAGGAGGCATAGAATTCTGTTGAAAAATATATGAAGTATGCAACATGCTGAATAGTTCGTTGGGGGAAAAAAATCATTGACTGAATGCAAATTGACTTTATTCATCCTATATTACGCGGTTCGTTGTTTGCCATCAATTTATATCTGTCGAAACAAAATAAAACACGTAACTACGTAAAAATGAAAAATAGGTTGGAAAACTAATATAGACAAACAATTAAAAACTATACAATAATAAGAAGACACATACCCTGGAACTGCACTTAACTAGTGGATGTAATAGTTACATGTTGTAGAGATAAAAGACCTCAGCAGACTGATACCAGAATACTGATGATTATATGAGAATACAAGTTTTGGACGCCAGATGACACTACGAGAATGGGCGTGGCGTTCTACAGCACCATCGTATGGAATTACATGTGACTTACAGACAACATTAGGCCAAGAGAATAAAATGCGTTGTACAATAACAATAATAGAAGTTTACAGAAGATAAAAGTGATGCAAGAGAAATTACATAGTATAAGACACAGCAATTTCATTGTGACAATTGACAAGGGTACAGGTGTCTGACTTGCACATGCAAGTGTGATGCTACATAGTGACATAATTATAATTGGTTGTATATACAAATATAATGATAACAGTCAAAATAAAAACTAAGATTGGCTGCAGATGACAAACGCAAAACGAAAGACATGAACAGTAAAAAAAAATTAAAAAAATAAAAAAAATGGCTCTGAGCACTATGGGACTTAACTCCTGAGGCCATCAGTCCCCTAGAACTTAGAACTACTTAAACCTAACTAACCTAAGGACATCACACACATCCATGCCCGAGGCAGGATTCGAACCTGCGACCGAAGCGGTCGCGCGGTTCCAGACTGTAGCGCCTAGAACCGCTCGGCCACTTCGGCCGGCACGAACAGTAAATTTCTCTGCATGTCCCAAATGAAAAGCATCATAGATCAGCGCTAAAACAGCTACATGCACTGTATGGTGTAAATATTTACTAATTATGACACATTTAGGGCCGGCATATTAGCACAACAAAGCAAAATAAAAATCAGTACAGCTTGTAAAGTGGCAGCTTGAATTAATGTTAATTTCTCAACTTACATGAGATTTTATACGCCGTAACAGGTAGATGGATATGTCACCTGACATACTTCGGTGATACTGAGCAGATTTGTCTATCAAAACGTACAGTAGGTAATGCCCAAAGGGATGACACTCGATTCGACGGTATTAACACGCTGAACCCACATCCTGCATGTCAGTGAGCAAAAGGTGAAAAAAGCTGCCGGAAGAAAAGTTTTAGTTTGGGGACAGACGCGAGTTGCGCCTTCACAGCCCGCATACAATGAAAGGCTTCTAACATGGAGTGGTGACCCGCGGCGAGAGACACAATGAACACGTCGGACGATACATCGAGGGGAGCAGGTAGCGTCCCAGCGTTGCCTGCGACGGAGAAATTCTTTGGAAATCTGCATTGGGGTTTTTCCAAATGGATACATACAGGCCAGAGACGCATTTGATCATGTGAATGGCCCGTAGGACTCTTGTGATAGACGCATCTAACTTTTAGGTGTCAGGAGCGGCCACAAAATATCCAATTGCCTGAAATAAACCCGGAAGGGGTAAAAGAGGCGATATTTCGACACAGTTTAAAGATAGGCCCGTTGCGATTGGCGGGGTAGTTTCCACAAGATGAAAGGAACGCTCCCATTGGTCTGAAAAAACAGTGACGTGAAGCAGGAAAGGTCGCAGGTGGAGAAGAGCTTGCTACGAAAGACACAATACCGAAAACTTCGGGGACTCTCCTGTGAACCAGTGTCAAGTGTAGAGCAGGCCGCATCACGCTCTGTACGACGCCAAAAGAGGAATTTTTGTGTGAACACTAGTTTCACTTTGGTTGAAATTCACCTAGAAATTAGCTGAAGAGTCACTGAGCTCCGACAGCAGGGAAACGAAACAGCAATGTAGTTAATTGTTCTTGCGAGAACTGCGAGAGCGTTGAAGGATACATACTGCTCCATATATTCACGCGTATATCGACATATTCTCCAGACAAGGGATGATTGCATGTTTTCTTGCCTAACGAGAAACATAAGACAATTTCAGCTGACAAAATCAGCAAAGATATTGATTAGCTTTTTATAGGATTTTCAAAGGGCGTGAGCAGCCTTCAGTCCACAGCACATCACAGCTAAAGGTAAATGCCGCTGGGAGAGGCGTAAAATTATTGTATCACCAGCTTGCGTCCGCTGTGAACACGAGCAACCTAGAGTAATCTTTTGCTCATCTTGTCACACAAACTAACCATCCTCCATACATTTGATTGTCATCCTAAATAGTACCGAACTTAGAACCAGAAACGGATGATTTGTCGTAATATTGACCACCTCAGACAAGGTTACACCGTCTAAAAGTAAGAAAAATCTTGTAGAGAACTTCCTATTTAATGTGATGTTGTTGTGTTCAGTGTTATTTTTCTAAACAGGACGTAATACGTTGTCTTGACAACTGTCCTGAAACTGCCGTGTCACAATCTATGTAAACCCGTATGCTTCTTTGACAACAATAGAGAAATTTAACTAATTTTCCAGCTTAACACCGATGTCCTCTGTCATATAATAAGGGTCCACTCTTAACCCAAGTAATTTATTGTAGTGACGCTAACGCACTCACAGGGTTTTTTTGGCTTCTTTGACAACAGTAGAGAAATTAAACTAATTTTCCAGCTAAACACCGATGTCCTCTGTCATAGAATAAGGGTCCACTCCTAACCCCAGTAATTTATCGTATTGATGCTGATGTCTGACTAAAGTGAAAAGGAATGGAGTGTCAGAAGCTGCTATGAACGATGGCCGTGGTGCCATCCACGGTAATAATTAGAACAGATACTGTGTAAATTTTGTTTACACTAGACGAAACAATGTTAAAATGACCTACTGTCCCTGACTAAACTTGAAAGACATAAACCTAACAATAAGCTGTTATGAGTACTCATGTAAGCTGTAAGTAATATGATAAAAGGTGAGGGGGGATGAGGTGAAAGGGGTAGTTAAAAAATAAGGTCTTGCTAAGAAGACACAGGAGAGAATAGAGATGTTGACATTAGAAAGAGACAAATCAGAACTATGTATTCAGCAAATCACTGTGTATGTCAAAGAACCATCTACCACTCGAGTCAATTCGCTCGTTCAGGACATTGAGTGGATTATTCCTAAGTACCGGGTGATCAAAAACTTAATAAACCGCGGAACAATGTAGATCAGAGGTAAAAATTGACACACATTCTTGGAATGACATGGGGTTTTATTAGAACCACTCCATATTGCTAGACGCGTGAAAGATCTCTTGCGCGCATCGTTTGGTTATGATCGTGTGCTCAGCCGCCACTTTAGTCATGCTTGGCCTCCCAGGTCCCCAGACCTCAGTCCGTGCGGTTATTGGCTTTGGGTTACCTGAAGTTGCAAGTGTATCGTGATCGACCGACATCTCTATGGATGCTGAAAGACAACATCCGACGCCAATGCCTCACCATAACTCCAGACATGCTTTGCAGTGCTGTTCACAACGTTATTCCTCGACTACAGCTATTGTTGAGGAATGATGGTGGACATATTGAGCATTTCCTGTAAAGAACATCATCTTTGCTTTGTCTTACTTTGTTATGCTAATTATTGCTATTCTGATCAGATGAAGCGCCATCTGTCGGACATTTTTTGAAATTTTGTATTTTTTTGGTTCTAATAAAACCCCATGTCATTCCAAGCATGTGTGTCAATTTGTACCTCTCTATCTACATTATTTCGTGATTTATTCAGTTTTCAAATTTATACTGACTTTTTGATCATCCTGTATATCCAAATCTATATCTTTCGATTCAAACTGCAAGATGGACATCGCACTTTCAATTTGTCTTTTGTATCTTCGTGTAATGGTCAGTTACCTTGTACCAGTCGGCTCTTGTCTGTTACCTCTGTAACATGTAACTATTATGTCCACTTGTTACTTGCAGGTCCATGGTAAGCTTTTAGTCGTATGTCTGTGATGGTTTTGTAACCCACTATTATCTGATATGTAGTTATGAGATTTGTTTTATTTCACCTAATGATGGAAAACACCGTAACGCGCAAAATTGGATTAACAAAGGCTTTTTGCCTTCAGTCAATGATTTATCCTTCAGCGACGTATTTAGCATTTTGCAGATTAAATATAAAGTATACTATGACATATTTTGAACTAGTCACAATTACAGAAAGAGCAAGTTCAGCGCCATAGCAAGTACGCAGTGTTGCTCAGCCTTAGATATCAGAAGAGGGTCCTCTGTCTGTGACCACACCACCTGGTTTTTCCGTTCGTTGAAACTAACAAAGATCCCGTAGCGCCTACTTTTTGAATTTTCTAATCACAACAGTGCGCCTTTGTCTTGAGTAGACAGCTTTCAATACTTGGAAAAGTGGTCAAAATGTTCAGAGAAACATATACCCACCCACAAATGGAAGAAGAATACTTACTTCGCTCTGACGGGGATCGATTGAAACTCGAAAAGATTCTTAGTGTGAGACTGGAATTACGTCCTCAGGGTTAGATTGGTCCTATTAAGCACCTGGAGACTCAACGAGCAGTATTCCCAGTATGTTTTGGAACCAGATCGTCTCTCTCCTGTTGGACAGACTTACCACTCTGTATCGGAAAACTTTAGTTGCGAGGCGGGAATCGTCCTGGAGCAGAAGTGCGGCGGCGGGGGAGGCCCCTGTGGCCCGGCTGCAGCCAGCGAGTATCCGCACGGCACGTCGCACGCTGTTGCCACGTTTAACGCACCGGTGCTCGCTGCGGCCCCGCAACTTCGTCGGGTTCTCTCGCTCGTTCGTTCCTTCTCCTGTTTGTGCAGCGCGGACGTGTTAGAAATATCGATTGTGCAATAGCGCCCGGCTCTAAGTTCCCGCCCGCGCGCAACCGCGAGCAGCATAGACTATTAGCTACGGCACACACTGGCGCTAGGCCACCTCCAACAGCTCGTGCTTCCAACAGGAGGTCAGAAGGACGACCCTGCCATCTATGAGCACCCTATTCCGGCTTAGTTTGAAAAAGTAAGGCTAACAGAGAGAAAGCTTATGACAGTGTTGACTGGAGTATTCTCTCTGAAGTTTTTAAGGTAGCTAAGATAAATTATAGGATGTGATAGGTTACCTATTACTTGTATTGAGATCATACTGCACTCATAAGAGTTGAACAGCATGAATGGTGGTAGGTGTGGAGAAGGAAATGAGAGTGTATTGTAGCCTATCCCCAGTAAGAGTCAGACTGAACAACCAGTAAGGAAAACTAAGGACAAATTTGGAAAGAGATTTTCAAGGTGTGGAGGTCTGCCATTGATAAATTTATTCAGTCAGACACCGCAAAATACGTAAGAGATCAAAGTGTGGATAATGTGTTGAATGAGACAAAATTAATATCGGCAGAGGTATAACAAAAGGTTTTGGAATGAATACAATTATCTCAAGTAATACTAAGGCAATTAGGTTAGGAAATAAGGCACTAAAAGTAGTAGATAAGTTCTGCAATTTATACAGAAAAAGGAACTGACGATAGCTGAAGTAGAGATGGGAGCGTACAATAACAGTAAAGTGTATCTTAAAAAGAGAAAATTGATAATATGGAATATAAATTTAAAAGGCCTGATATCTCTTCTGACGGTATTTGGAGTGTAGACATGTATGGAAGTGAAACTGTATAATAAATAGTTCACACAAGAAGAGATTAGAAGCTTTTGAAATCTGGCGCTACTACAGACTGCTGTAAATTAAGTGAGCGTATTGGATAACGAACGAGGGGATACTGAATCGGATAGCGGAGAAAAGAAATGTGGGCATAACTTGATTAAAAAAGATTAGTTAATAGGACCCATCATGACGCTTTAAAGATGGTAGTATGTGTGTGGGTAAAACTTGTAGGTAAGTCAAAGGCTTGACCATAGTAATCAGCTTCAAATGGGGTTAGGTTGAAGTAGCTATACAGAAGTGAAAAGGCTTGTGCAAGATATACTAGTATGGCACAACTAAATAAATTTAGGCTATCCAATCAAACCTTGCAGTGGTATGTTAACTGAATTACGTTAAAAGCGTCGAGTAGGCGTCCCACTATATGTAGAAATATCACCTCTGCAGTACAAGTCTCAAGTTCGTGATGAGATGGAAGAAACCCAGTCGTCGCCTCTTCAACTCTGCAACTCTCCATGCTAGTCTATAGTGTGCAATCTCTTCACTTCCGCCAAATCCACCAGAAACAAACGCAAAATAATTGTATTTAAAAAAGCGGATAAAGTGTCACTAGAAGCCTTCCTAAGAGACGATCTCCATTCCTTCCGAAATGACTATGCAAATGTAGACGAGATGTGGCTCACATTCAAAGATATAGTAGCAACAGCAATTGAGAGATTCATACCTCATAAATTGGTAAGAGAAGGAACTGATCCCCCATGGTACACAAAACAGGTCCGAATGCTGATGCAGAGGCAACGGAAAAAGCATGCGAAGTTCAGGAGAACGCGAAATCCCGAAGATTGGCTAAAATTTACAGACGCGCGAAATTTGGCACGGACTTCAATGCGAGATGCCTTTAATAGGTTCCACAACGAAACATTGTCTCGAAAATCCGAAGAAATTCTGGTCATATGTAAAGTACACGTGCGGCAAGACGCAGTCAATACATTCGCTGCGCAGTGCCGATGGTACTGTTACCGACGACTGTGCCGCTAAAGCGGAGTTATTGAACGCAGTTTTCCGAAATTCCTTCACCAGGGAAGACGAATGGAATATTCCAGAATTTGAAACACGAACAGCTGCTAGCATGAGTTTCTTAGAAGTAGATACCTTAGGGGTTGCGAAGCAACTCAAATCGCTTGATACGGGCAAGTCTTCAGGTCCAGATTGTATACCGATTAGGTTCCTTTCAGATTACGCTGATACAATAGCTCCTTACGTAGCAATCACTTTCAACCGCTCGCTCACCGATAGATCTGTACCTGCAGATTGGAAAATTGCGCAGGTCGCACTAGTGTTTAAGAAGGGCAGTAGGAGTAATCCAGCGAACTGCAGACCTATATCATTGACGTCGGTTTGCAGTAGGGTTTTGGAGCATATACTGTATTCAAACAATATGGATCACCTCGAAGGGAACGATCTATTGATAAGTAATCAGCATGGTTTCAGAAAACATCGTTCTTGTGCAACGCAGCTAGCTCTTTATTAGCACGAAGTAATGGCCGCTATCGACAGGGGATCTCAAGTTGATTCCGTATTTCTACATTTCCGGAAAGCTTTTGACACCGTTCCTCACAAGCGACTTCTAATCAAGCTGCGGGCCTATGGTGTATCGTCTCAGTTGTGCGACTGGATTAGTGATTTCCTGTCAGGAAGGTAGCAGTTCGTAGTAATAGACGGCAAATCATCGAGTAAAACTGAAGTGATATCAGGTGTTCCCCAGGGAAGCGTCCTGGGACCTCTGTTGTTCCTGATCTATACAAATGACCTGGGTGACAATCTGAGCAGTTCTCTTAGGTTGTTCGCAGATGATGCTGTAATTTACCGTCTAGTAAGGTCATCCGAAGAGCAGTATCAGTTGCAAAGCGATTTAGAAAAGATTTCTGTGTGGTGTGGCAGGTGGCAGTTGACGCTAAATAACGAAAAGTGTGAGGTGATCCACATGAGTTCCAAAAGAAATCCGTTGGAATTCGATTACTCGATAAATAGTACAATTCTCAAGGCTGTCAATTCAACTAAGTACCCGGGTGTTAAAATCACGAACAACTTCAGTTGGAAAGACCACATAGATAATATTGTGGGGAAGGCGAGCCAAAGGTTGCGTTTCATTGGCAGGACACTTAGAAGATGCAACAAGTCCACTAAAGAGACAGCGTACACTACACTCGTTCGCCCTCTGTTAGAATATTGCTGCGCGGTGTGGGATCCTTACCAGGTGGGATTGACGGAGGACATCGAAAGGGTGCAAAAAAGGGCAGCTCGTTTTGTATTATCGCGTAATAGGGGAGAGAGTGTGGCAGATATGACACGCAAGTTGGGATGGAAGTCATTAAAGCAAAGACGTTTTTCGTCGCGGCGAGATCTATTTACGAAATTTCAGTCACCAACTTTCTCTTCCGAATGCGAAAATATTTTGTTGAGCCCAACCTACATAGGTAGGAATGATCATCAAAATAAAATAAGAGAAATCAGAGCTCGAACAGAAAGGTTTAGGTGTTCGTTTTTCCCGTGCGCTGTTCGGGAGTGGAATGGTAGGGAGATAGTATGATTGTGGTTCGATGATCCCTCTGCCAAGCACTTAAATGTGAATTGCAGGGTAATCATGTAGATGTAGATGTAGACTATTGCATTCTATGTACATTTTCACCTGCTTAGTGTAGTCAGGTCTTTGTTTCACTCTACAATTTGTACCCGTGATACTTCTTTGCATTACCAAACTACGGTTCTTTGATACCTCGTGGTATGTCCTCTCAATCGACCCCTACTTTTTGTCAAGTTGTGCCATTATTCTCTTTTCTCCAACTCAGTTCGCACCTGCTCCTTAGTTATCCCATCTCATCTATTCTGCAGCAGTTGTCTGTAACACCACATTTCAAAAGCTTCTATCCCCTTTTTGTTTGAACTGCTTTTGGTCACGTAGCGCTTTCTTACAAGCCGACAAATGACCTCAAAAAAGACTTCGTATCACTTAAATTAGTATGTGATGTTAACAGAGCACCTTTTTTCAGAAACACTTAAATGCTCTGTACTTCGTCCTCTGTCCGTTATTTTGCTGCCCAAATACCAAAACACATCAACTATTTCAGTGTCTCATTTCCTAATTTAATTCACTCAGCATCGTCTGATTTAATTCACTCTTGTTTTACTTTTATTAATACTCGTATTATAATGTCTTTCCATGGATAGTCTTTGTATGCGCGGATCCACAGCTGTTGTGAATGTCTTGAGGGAAGTCACCTTCCTGCGTAGGTTATTGTTTTATTCTGAAATGGGCACTTTATTTCATAATTGATCAATTAGCTAATTTCGCCCCATTGGACATTAAGGTGGCTTGATAGTGCACAACGGAGCAAAAGAAAGTGGTTATCTCGGAACAAAACAAGATCCTACGCAAAGGAATGACTTCCCTCGATCTTTTCAGGATACTATTCATACTGTTCAACTGAGCTTCGACGTCCTCAGCAATCCATGATAGAATTACAATGTTTCCGACAATCTTCAGACGATATTTCTTATCCCTAGTCTTAAATTACGCTTCAAAATTCTTTCCAGGTTTCCCTAATTGGTTCCTAAATCTACAGACGGTAACTGCTCTGATTTCTGCAGAAGCTGCAGATAAACATTCGCTGCTTTATTTTATACACGCTACTTTCAGAATTTCAAAGAGTGTGATGCGACGGAGATTTTTTCTGCTATAAAATCGATTCGACTAGTATCCGTAGTATCCTTTTCATCTGTCATCCACGGATATAATGCTGATTTGATGTATATCTTTTTCCATACAAATGTTAAAATTGAAGCTATAACTAAATGTATGCAGTCTTATTTGTAAATGTTTGTGCTGTTGGTCCACTATTATTTAATGTTAATGTAAATTTTGTGCCTTTGCAAATTCTCCACTAGTATAAAATGTATATCTGTGTCATTAAAGAGGATTACAAAGACAGTTAATGTTGGAAAGATTGTGTATGTCATAGAATTACGATGTGCTTGAATACAGAGTCAGGGCCACATTGTCAGCATCTTGGTCCACTGGGTACCGTAGTGATGTTCTTCTGTCTCCAGTAGTTACGACTATCCGAGGTACGAAGACAATAAATTTACTCTTTGGAACCGTCACACGTTAAACAATAAGAAGATAGCGTATTTGGGTCAGAGTGCTAGAACGTAAACTCCGACACATCAGCGAAGCATATAGGTTTTAATTAAATGTAAGTAACAGTTATTTAAAGCAGAAATTAAATAACAAAATCTAAAGTAGACAAATATTTCAAAATTTTAGTAATAGAATCATCGCTATAAATATACGGGAGTCGACTCGAGACGATTGTCATTTGCGGAGGGCCCTTCTTTGTCGCTGCCTGCCAAAGTGACGTGCTATGAGATTATTGATGCCTGTCGCCATTAATATATGGCGCTAGCCACGGCCAGGCAGTTCGTTGCACTCATTAAGCTGTTCATTTTACAAAGGTTATTGTATACAAGACTGAATTTGCCATTGGATTTGAATTTCTGTCTTGGTTGTTCTTTTCAACTGTTCTCTCGAGCTCTCGACGTCTCCGCTTATCTCACATTTCTTCAAAGTATGACGTCATACTCTGGTTATCTGATGTTTTGTGCGAAGTTATGATTTTTTAACTTAGTAACAGCTTCGATACACTTCTGTACGTCCTACACCCGACCAACTTTCGTGGTTATTCTGTACTGATCGCGCAGTTTTACTTGACCCCTCTGTCATCGGCTGACTGAGTGCTGCTCGGAACATTTGCGGTCGCTGCCAACGTTAGTTATGTAACAGTATTGTGTGCCTTAGTAATAAGTAGCAGTTGCGAATATAGTGTTGATCCGTGTGTGACATTGTGCGTTGTGATTGATAATATCATTAAATTTCCTTTACTTTACGTCTGTGGTCACAAATTTTTTGTCATCACACTACCGGTTTCGGTCTGTAATGACCATCTTCAGATCTTTTCTGTAAAAACATCCTAATGTATGTTTATAGAACAGATCAGAAGATGGTCATTATAGGCCGAAGCCGGTATTCTGATGGTAAAAAATTTGTGACCACAGACGTAAAGTGAAGGATATTTATTCTATATTCAGGTCACTGTTTTTATTCGCGACCATGCCGCAGCTTGTATACATCTACATTCATCTACATCTGCATTTATACTCCGCAAGCCACCCAACGGTGTGTGGCGGAGGGCACTTTACGTGCCACTGTCATTACCTCCCTTTTCTGTTCCAATCGCGTATGGTTCGCGGGAAGAACGACTGTCTGAAAGCCTCAGTGCGCGCTCGAATCTCTCTAATTTTACATTCGTGATCTCCTTGGGAGGTATAAGTAGGGGGAAGCAATATATTCGATACCTCAACCAGAAACGCACCCTCTCGAAACCTGGTGAGCAAGCTACACCGCGATGCAAAGCGCCTCTCTTGCAGAGTCTGCCACTTGAGTTTGCTAAACATCTCCGTAACGCTATCAAGGTTACCAAATAACCCTGTGACGAAACGCGCCGCTCTTCTTTGGATCTTCTCTATCTCCTTCGTCAACCCGATCTGGTACGGATCCCACACTGATGAGCAATACTCAAGTATAGGTCGAACGAGTGTTTTGTAAGCCACCTCCTTTGTTGATGAACCACATTTTCTAAGCACTCTCCCAATGAATCTCAACCTTGTACCCGCCTTACCAACAAATAATTTTATATGATCATTCCACTTCAAATCGTTCCGCACGCATATTCCCAGATATTTTACAGAAGTAACTGCTACCAGAGTTTGTTCCGCTATCATATAATCATACAATAAAGGATCCTTCTTTCCATGTATTCGCAATACATTACATTTGTCTATGTTAAGGGTCAGTTGCCACTCCCTGCACCAAGTGCCTATCCGCTGCAGATCTTCCTGCATTTCGCCACAATTTTCTAATGCTGCAACTTCTCTGTATACTACAGCATCATCCGCGAAAAGCCGCATGGAACTTCCGACACTATCTACTAGGTCATTTATATATATAGTGGAAAGCAATGGTCCCATAACACTCCCCTGTGGCACGCCAGAGGTTACTTTAACGTCTGTAGACGTCTCTTCATTGATAACAACATGCTGTGTTCTCCAGAATGGGATTTTCCAGAATGGGATTTTCACTCTGCAGCGGTGTGTGCGCTGATATGAAACTTCCTGGCAGATCAAAACTGTGTGCCGGACCGAGACTCGAACTCGGGACCTTTGCCTTTCGCGTACAAGTGCTCTACCAACTGAGCTACCCAAGCACGACCCACGCCCCGTCCTCACAGCTTTACTTCTGCCAGTACCTCATCTCCTACCTTCCAAACTTTACAGAAGCTCCTCTGCGAGGCTTGCAGAACTAGCACTCCTGAAAGAAAGGAAATTGCGGAGACATGGCTTAGCCACAGCCTGGGGGATGTTTCCAGAATGGGATTTTCACGTAGAGCACTTGCCCGCGAAAGGCAAAGGTCCCGAGTTCGACTCTCGGTCCGGCACACAGTTTTAATCTGCCAGGAAGTTTCATATCAGCGCACACTCCGCTGCAGAGTGAAAATCCCATTCTGGAAACATCCCCCAGGCTGTGGGTAAGCCATGTCTCCGCAATATCCTTTTTTTCAGGAGTGCTAGTTCTGCAAGCCTCGCAGAGGAGCTTCTGTAAAGTTTGGAAGGTAGGAGAGCTTCTGTAAAGTTTGGAAGGTAGGAGACGAGGTACTGGCAGAAGTAAAGCTGTGAGGACGGGGCGTGAGTCGTGCTTGGTAGAGCACTTGCCCGCGAAAGGCAAAGGTCCCGAGTTCGAGTCTCGATCCGGCACACAGTTTTAATCTGCCAGGCAGTTTCATGCTGTGTTCTGTTTGCTAAAAACTCTTCAATCCAGCCACACAGCTGGTCTGATATTCCGTAGGCTCTTACTTTGTTTATCAGGCGACAGTGCGGAACTATATCGAACGCCTTGCGGAAGTCAAGGAAAATGGCATCTACCTGGGAGCCTGTATGTAATATTTTCTGGGTCTCATGAACAAATAAAGCGAGTTGGGTCTCACACGATCGCTGTTTCCGGAATCCATGTTGATTCCTACAGAGTAAATTCTGGGTTTCCAAAAACTACATGATACGCGAGCAAAAAACATGTTCTAAAATTCTACAACAGATCGACGTCAGAGATATAGGTCTATAGTTTTGCGCATCTGCTCGACGACCCTTCTTGAAGACTGGGACTACCTGTGCTCTTTTCCAATCATTTGGAACCTTCCGTTCCTCTGGAGACTTGTGGTACACGGTTGTTAGAAGGGGGGCAATATCTGTTACAGTAGAGAGCCAGCAGTCAACTTTTGTGTCACTTCTGTGACGCATTAACCAACTAGACGCCCATCCCTTTTATAAGCTGTAGATTGGCTGCTCTGGGAAAAGGAGGCGGGGCTTGCTTCTGCAGCCAGTGTGCTGCTAGCCTGACGCAAGCTTCCGTTCACAGCAGGGACCAACGAAAAGTATGCGATCAGTAGAGATACAAAACCGTCAGTACCTGCGTTCATTGGGCTGAAATTATTACAGTCTTCTTAAAGTCTAAGGTCTGGTATTTTATTTGCCTCATACAGCTTGCGTACCGTGTTCGTCCAACAATCTCATTAAATCTGAGGGAATTTCATCAACTCCAGGTTCCTTGTTTCGACTTTGAGTTTTCAGTGTTTTGTCATATTCTTCACATACTACTACACACCTCATCTCACGATGCTTGCTCTTCCTTTTCCACAGGGATGCTCCGGCAGAATCCGACCTTTCCTTGAAATGAAATGCAGACAGATAGAACGTGTTAGGCACACGAGTAGATTTTCATTGCTTCTGGACAGATACAAAAAAATTCTTGTTTTACTCCACTGGAACTGCAGACTGTTCCTTAGCACATCAGGCATTATAGCACCTGCAAGCGACTTCACGGCTCGCCGTCGCAGATCAAGGAAGAAAAGCTGCCATAATTGCAGAGCCGTTAAAGTAATCGCCTTTGCGTCCGAAATCGCCCACTCGCCTGGTGCTCTCCTCGAGCAGGGCCGTAATAATAGCTCCCCGTCCCTCCGCCATCCCCGACCCGGCCAAGTAAGCTGATAGTGCTGCCATCTGCGGCGCAATTTCGACTGGGTGGAACGGGCAGACATGTTGGCTGGAAATGGAAATATAAGTGCGTTTGCGACCGTCCTGAAATATTAGGCCGGAAACATGCGCGCGGTACCTATCCGCTCAATTCCGTCGGCATTAGCTGGGCGGCCGCTGCAGCAGCTGCTGCTGCTGCGGTAATGCGCGGATAGCCGCGAGCCGCCTGAAAGGAAACGGATTCCCTGCCTGTCTGGACCGGCACGGTGCCGCGCCGTTCCCTTTGCTGCGTCTACCTTATGCTCATTTGTCGGAGTGGTTGCGAAAAATCGGAGCTTTTCAGACGAGCTATCCCTCCGGCAAGAACTGCGCCGCTTTTTTTCTTTTTTTTTTTTTTTACCTTTATTTTCCCCTGGGTTGTAGAGTGCTCTCGGCCGCGGTGATGAAAGGCTCGCTCCATTGGCAGTTTCCTGTGAGATGCAAATAGCAGACAGCGGCTTTGTGCAGATCGTATGCACCGAATCAAACGTGTTCTTTATTAAAGGCTTTATTTCCAAATTACAGGTAAAGGAAATGTATACATTCTATGGATCAATCCGTCGTATTTATCAGTAATACAACTTTACTTTTGCATTACTTAATAGATGACTAAATTTTGACATCACTTAGAAATAAAGTTAAACATAATTTTTAATAATTACTATTTGTGGCATCTCCAAAACGAAAATAATTCAGTGGGAAAGAGATAGAAAAGGATTGAGTGCCAAATAGGAGGAACCAAGTTAGAACAGGTGAACCGTTTCAAGTACTTAGGACGCATTTTCTCACAGGGTGGCAATATAGTGAAAGAACTGGAAGCGAGGTGTAGCAAAGCTAATGCAGTGAGCGCTCAGCCACGATCTACCCTTCTGCAAAAAGAAAGTCAGTACCAAGACCAAGTTATCTGTGCACCGTTCAATCTTTCGACCAATTTTGTTGTATGGGAGCGAAAGCTGGGTGGGTTCAGGTTACCTTATCAATAAGGTTGAGGTTACGGATATGAAAGTAGCTAGGATGATTGCAGGTACTAGTTGATGGGAACAATGGCAGGAGGGTGTCCACAATGAGGAAATCAAAGAAAAACTGGGAATGAACTCTATAGATGTAGCAGCCTGGGCGAACAGGCTTAGATGGTGGGGTCATGTTACACGCATGGGAGAAGCAAGGTTACCCAAGAGACTCATGGGTTCAGCAGTAGAGGAAGGAGGAGTCGGGGTAGATCAAGGAGAAGGTATCTGGATTCGGTTAACAATGGTTTTGAAGTAATAGGCTTAACATCAGAAGAGGCACCAATGTTAGCACTGAATAGGGAATCATGGAGGAACTTTATAAGAAGGGCTATGCTCCAGACTGAACGCCGAAAGGCATAATCAGTCTTAAATGATGATGATGATGATGATGATGATGATGATGATGATACTATTTGTGGCGCAGGAAACGGTGGAAGTGAAAAGTGGCTGGTATTGTATGGGCATAAATCCTTAAAAAGCTTTAAATACATTTATTAATCAGTTTGAACAACTCAAAACGTATGCACAACATGACACAGGCAAGACGCCCTTTCTCTCCATACTAATCAACCAACACAGGCAAGACGTTCCACATTCTCTTTCAGGAGATGCATAAACTTAAATGGTTCAAGTGGCTCTGAGCACTATAGGACTTAACATCTGAGGTCATCAGTCCCATAGAACTTACAACTACTTCAACCTAACTAACCTAAGAACATCACACACATCCATGCCAGAGGCAGGATTCAAACCTGCGACCGTAGCAGTAGCGCGGTTTCGGACTGAAGTGCCTAGAACCGCTCGGTCACCAGAGGCCGGCTGCATAAACTTAATACAGACTGCACTAGAGCACATGATAAAATAACTTACCCCTTTGCATTTCTCCGACATTAAAACAAAGGGGGCACGAAATAATAAACCACTAATAATAACAAACAGCAAAAGAGAACAGAAAACACAACAATCAATGTTGTACTACAAAATCTGAAAATATATCAGATGAAAGGCCGACACCCAAATTAACCAAAACAACGCAACGGAATACGAGTAACAGAACAAACATCCCTCTCTCTCTCTCTCTCTCTCTCTCTCTCTCTCTCTCTAAAAAAATGGTTCAAATGGCTCTGAGCACTATAGGACTAAACTTCTGAGGTCATCAGTCCCCTAGAACTCAGAACTACTTAAACCTAATTAACCTAAGGACACCACACACATCCATGCCCGAGGCAGGATTCGAAACTGCGAGCGGAGCGGTCGCGCGTTTCCAGACTGAAGCGTCTACAACCGCTCGGCCACACCGGCCGGCTCTCTCTCTCTCAATTCCAACCAAACAGACCTCGGAAGGCCCACCGGTACCAACCAGACATTGTGTCATCCTCAGCGCAAATGTGTCACTGGATGAAGATAGGGAAGCGCATGGGTCAGCCAGCACGCCACTATCCCACTGTTTTCGTGACTTCTAACCGCCGCTACCCGTCGTCAAAGGGTAGCGACTTTGACTGGTAATCATAAACGTCAGTGGTCCGGAGGTCGAAACTCGTCACCGCTTAAATTTTCATTAATAATCAGATCTGCTGGCTGAAAACTACCGGCATAAGAATTCAGATGATTCGGCGAAAGGCCTTATCAAAGACGGTGGGGGAGCGGACAGAGATTCAGGGCCTCTCTTGTCCTTGGGATGGAAAACTGCCCGTAAAGGCGTAAAATCAGCAATGATCAACGGCATTAGGATCCAGAGATCAATGGAATCCATTGCATTAAAGGCACAGAACGTGTAACCACAGGACCTGTGACCTATAATTGAAAAAGTGTCATGATGATCTCTCCATTGGCAAAAGATCCCGGAATAGGTCCCCCATTTGGATCTCCAGGAAGGCACTGCCAAACGGGAGGCGACCATGAGAAAAAGATTGAATAACTATCGAAAGGATAACGTTCTACGAGTCCGGGCGTAGAGTGTCAGAAACTTGAACGTGGTAGAGAAGCTAGAAAATCTGAAAAGGGAAATGCAAAGGCTCAATCTAGATACAGTAGTGGTCTGTGAAGTGAAGTGGAAAGAGGACAAGGATTTCTGGTCAGGTGAGTATAGGGAAATAACCGCACCACCAGAAAATGGTATAACAGGAGTGGGATTCGTTATGAATAAGAAGGTAGGGCAGAGAGTATGTTACTGTGAACAATTCAGTGACAGACTTATTCTTACCAGAATCGACAGCAAACCACCATCGACAATGATAGCTCAGGTAGTAATGCCGACGTCGCCAGTTGAAGATGCAGAGGTAGAGGAAGTATATGAGGATATTGAAAAGTCAATACAATACGTCAAGAGAGATGAAAATCTGATAATCATGGGGCACTGGAATGCAGTTGTATGGTAAGGAGTAAAAGAAAAGACTACAGGAGGATGTGGGCTTGAGACAACGAATGAACCAGGAGAAAGACTAATTGACTTCTGTAATTACTTTCAGCTAATAACAGCGAATACTCTTTTCAAGAATCACAAGAGGTATACTTGGAAAAGGCCGGGTGATAAGGGAAGATATCAATTACATTATATCATGATGAGGTAGAGATTCCGAAATTAGATACTTGATTGTAAGGCGTACCCCAGGAGCAGATATAGACTCAGATCATAATGTAGTAGGCTGAAGTTTAAGAGATTAGTCAGGAAGAATGAATAAGCAAAGACGTGGGATACCGAAGTACTAAGGAATAACGAGATATATTTGAAATTCTCTAAGGCTATAGATACAGCACTAAGGAATAGCTCGGTAAGCAGTGAAGTAAATGGACATCTCTTAAAAAGGGGAAATCGCAGAAGTTGGAAACAAAGACACAAACATAAAGTGCGTAACTGTGAAGAAACGTCGGTAACAGAAGAAATACTTCAGTAGATCGATAAAAGAAGGAAGTACACTAATGTTCAGAGAAATTCACGAATAAAGAAATCCAAGTCATTGAGGAATGAAACAAACAGGAAGTGCAGGGAAGCTACGAAGAAGGGGGTCCATGAAAAATGTGCAGAAATCGAGAAAGAAACGATTGTCGGAAGGACTGACTCAGCATGTAGGAAAGTTAAAACATCCTTCGGTGGAATTAAACGCAAGGATGGTAACGTTAAGCCTGCACGGGAATTCCACTGTTAAATGTGGAGGAGACAGCCGATAGGTGAAAAAAAAATACATTGAAGGGCTCTATGAGAGGGAAAATCTGTGTGATGTGACAGAAGAAAAACAGGAGTAGTTTTAAAACAGGTAGGGGATCCAGTATTTGAATCAGAATTTAAGAGAGCTTTGTGGTACTGAATAAGGCAGTAGGGCTAGACAAAATTCCATCAGAATTTCTAAAATCATTGGAGGAAGTGGCAACAAAATAGCTATTCACGTTGGTGTGTAGAATGTATGAGTGTGGCGACAGACCGTCTGACTTTCGGAAAAGCATCATCCACACTATTCCGAAGAGCTGACAAGTGCGAAAATTTTCGCACAAACAGATTAACAACACATGCATCCAAGATGCTTATAAGAATAATATACAGAAGAATGGAAAGGAAAATTGAGGATCCGTTACATGACGACCAGTTTGGCTTTAGGAAAGGTAAAGGCACGCGAGAGACGATTCTGACAATTCGGTTGATAATGAAAGCAAGACTAAAGAAACATCAAAACACGTTCATATGATTTGTCGACCTGGAAAAAGCGTTTGACAATGTAAAATGGAGCAAGATTTTCGAAATTCTGAGAAGAATAGGTGGAAGCTATAGGAGTGGACGACCAAGAACGAAGTGCTCGGATTAATAAGGGTGTTAAGACAGGGATATAGTCTTTCGCCCCTACTGTTCAAACTGTACATCGTAGAAGCAATGATTGGGTGAAAGAAAGGTTCAGGAGTTGGATTAAAATTCAAGGTGAAAGGATATCAATAATACGATTCGCTGATGACATTGCTGTTCTGAGTGAAAGTGAGTGGAATGAACGGCCTAATGAGTACGGATTATGGATTGTGAACAAATCGAAGAACAACGAAACTAATGAGAAGGAGCAGAAATGAGAGCAGCGAGAACCTTAACATCAGGATTGGTGGTCGCTAAGTTAAAGAATTCTACTACCCAGGCAACAAAATAACCAATGACGGACGGAGCAAGGAGGACACCAAAAGCACACTAGCACTGGCAAAGAGGGCATTCCTGTTCAAGAGAAGTCTACTAGTATCAAACACAGGTCTTAATTTGACGAAGAATTTTTTGAGGATGTAGGTTTGGAGCACAGCATTGTATTGTAGTGAAGCATGGACTGTGGGAAAACCGGAACAGAAGGGAGTCGATCCATTTGAGATGTGGGGCTGCAGACGAATGTTGCAAATTAGGTGGGGCGGTAAGGTAAGGAGCGAGGAGGTTCTGCGTAGAACTGGAAAGGGACGGAATATGTTGAAAACACTGACAAGGAGAAAGGACAGGATGATACGACATGTGTTAAGATATCAGGGAATGGCTGCCATGGTACTGGAGGGAAGTGTAGAGAGCAAACTCTTTAGAGAAAGAGCGAGACTGAAAAGCATCCAGCAAATAATTGTGGACGTTGATCGCGATTGCTACTCCTGGATGATACTCAAAAAAACATTACGATGCTATTCAAAAAGCATTACGTAGTCAGAAGACCATTAACTCCAAAAACAATGCGTATAAATGATAACGATCTACTAGCTTATTACATTGCTCTACCTGTTCCTCTGCAATCGATGCCCTGTGCTGAGAGCAGTTTAATAAGTCACAGCTGCAAAATACTAACGCGAATTCTTTACAGACGAATGGAAAAACTAGTAGAAGCCGAGCTCTGGGAAGATCAGTTTGGATTCCGTAGAAATGCTGGAACACGTGAGGCAATACTGACCCTATGACTTATCTTAGAAGCTAGATTAAGGAAGGGCAAACCTACGTTTCTAGCATTTCTTGACTTAGAGAAAGCTTTTGACAATGTTGACTGGAATACTGTCTTTCAAATTCTGAAGGTGGCAGGGGTAAAATACGGGGACCGAAAGGCTATTTACAATTTGTACAGAAACCAGATGGCAGTTACAAGAGTAGAGGGACATGAAAGGGAAGCAGTGGTTGGGAAGGGAGTGAGACAGGGTTGTAGTCTCTCCCCGATGTTATTCAATCTGTATATTGAGCAAGCAAAAAAGGAAACAAAAGAAAAATTCGGAGTAGGTATTAAAAACCATGGAGAAGAAATAAAAACTTTGAGGTTCGCCAATGACATAGTAATTCTGTCAGAGACAGCAAAGGACTTGGAAGAGCAGTTGAACGGAACGGATAGTGTCTTGAAAGGGGGATATAAGATGAACATCAACAAAAGCAAAACGAGGATAATGGAATGTAGTCGAATTAAGTCGGGTGATGCTGAGGAAATTAGATTAGGAAATGAGGCACTTAAAGTAGTAAAGGAGTTTTGATATTTGGGGAGCAAAATAACTGATGACGGTCGAAGTAGAGAGGATATACAATGTAGACGCAACGGCAAGGAAAGCGTTTCTGAAGAAGAGAAATTTGTTAACATCGAGTCTATCTTTAAGTGTCAGGAAATCATTTCTGAAAGTATTTGTATGGAGTGTAGCCATGTATGGAAGTGAAACAAGGACGATAAATAGTTTGGACAAGAAGAGAATTGAAGCTTTTGAAATGTGGTGCTACAGAAGAATGCTGAAGATTAGATAGGTAGATCACATAACTAATGAGGAATTGAGGAGAAAAGAAGTTTGTGGCACAACTTCACTAGAAGAAGGGATCGGTTGGTAGGACATGTTCTGAGGCATCAAGGGATCATAAATTTAGTATTGGAGGGCAGCGTGGAGGGTAAATATCGTAGAGGGAGACCCAGCGATGCATACACTAAGCAGATCCAGAATGATGTAGGTTGCGGTAGGTAATTGGAGACGAATAAGGTTGCACAGGATACAGTACCATGGAGAGCTGCATCAAACCAGTCTGAAGACCACAACAATTACCTTTAACCTTACGAAATTGACGTCATGCTGATTACCAAGTTAATGTAATATGGTTGTAATATTCCGGCTGCGAGTATCAGCGATGATACGCCACAGAAATTGAAACGACAACGGTCTTTGCTGTGACGACAACGCTCTTTGTTGTAAAAAAAAAAAAAGCATCTAGCTTTTGTTTGGCAATTGCTGGAGATAAGAAACGCCGATTGGACATTGTGTTTTTTTGAGGTTAGATAAGTTTGCATATAGACGTAATTTGAAGTGCAGAGGTCAACTTGTAATCGCAATTATCAAGAATATAAAAATTGTCTTATGAAAAACAAGGTAAATATTGTCTACGATGTTGGATCCCCGGACCTTCACAAAAACTATTAGTGTGTTTAGCATTACAGTACATAATGATTTCTTCTCGAATTAACAATACTGGGCGAATCTGCTGCTATCACGGTCCGAACGACGCGCAATATTTTGCCGCTAGCTTGTGTATTCAAGACGTTCCCTAACCGACCAGTTTGTTAGTCAGAAGGTACCAAACTGCCACCGTCGTTCGACCTTCTCATTCTGAAAGCGTTTCCAGAAAACCTTACGGCGACTGTGAGTACTTTACCTGCCAAGAGAGACGGAGTCTTCATCGCGAGATGTAGCAGTTTTCTCCGACTTTGACTGGCGTTCCCTAAGAAGCAGAGATACGTAAACCTCCGACCGCCAACTCGTCCTATACCTAATCCGATCTCTCCTTACAGCAGCGACGAAAAAAACAATCATCTATAGTCAAATTTTTTCCCAGATTTTAGTCTCAGACAGTAAAAAAAATTAGAATGTATTCATCTAGGCAAAAAAATCAAAAGAGAGTTTACATGCAGTACCTGTCTTATCTATGTCAAAGTCAAAGGTCATGTTAGCTAATTAAGTAATTAATTTTTTACGACGTAGCAGTTCATTATAAGACACATCCAAGTGCTACCCTCACCCGACGGCGCCTACCTTCGGTGATTTGACGGCAACCTGTGGGTACACCATGGCAAGGCCATTGGCAACAGACGACACAAGGCAGGTTAATCTCTGCTGGCCTCAGTAAGTGAAAACGGTAAGACTGTGAAAGCCAAGGACAGATCAAAATTTAACTTAAAATCAGAAACAATGAAATACGAATTCTTCACTTTATAACATCCAGCACATCCCCACAAGTAGCTCGTTGTAATTGCACTCTTAAATCGGCCAAGCCAGACTCACTTATCTGCACTACAAAGATTGACACTGATCACAACCGCCACAGTCTCCTCTAACCATCGTAACCGAACGCATACAGCTAAAACAACTTGAAGCTGCGCCACCTGGGTCCGAGCACCGCCCGCTGTTCCTCTGCAATCGATGCCCTGTGCTGAGAGCCACGGCAAGCCGTAGCTGCAAGTCCACCAGGCTTTGTTCCACGATTTCCTACTTCGCCCCGTCCATCGAGCTGCTTACCTAGAAGTTAGCTAGTTGTACCGATTAGTGGCTCCACTCTGACGCTGCTTTGATCTCCCTGGCGGTGGCGCTCACGATCAGTCGTCGTACAGATGGCGACCACTGAGCGAACCGTTGCCAAATCGTCCTCGACAAGACACGCCAGCGAACACAGATAAAATTGTGTTTACTACAAGGCACACAGTGCAGTTTCAACACAGAGAATATAAGAAAGAAACCACTAGCAAAAACGCGTTGTTGCATAAATTAATTAGTAAAATGAGTGAATCTACATTGGTGTGCAAAACCGAAGCACGAAAGTAACTTACGCATGATATACTATCACCTCTCGCCATACGGGAGGACTTAATGCTCCCAGGAACACTGTCGTAAATGAACATTTTGATGGTCCAGGTAGTATAGAGTGGGATGGCATATGTTGTCTGAGTGTACTGACTTCCAAATGTGTGAACATGGTACACACACTGGTGCATGCTGTTGTGGCGCTGTGCTCCTGAACGTGAAGTCTGGATAGCAGGAGAGAGGTACTAGTGGCAACAAAGTAGTAGGGAGTTGCAGTTACGAGCGCAATTTTGATATCAAACTAATATACAAATTAATTAAATTGATTAATTAATCACTCCTGCCCACCCCCACACCAACCAAGCCCACCCCCACCCACCAGATGACGTCACGTGTTTTTCTCAGCGTGCACGTGTGCCCCAGCCCTCTTCTGCCCCTACCCCACTCCTCCCCCACCTCACCCCCTCACCAAACCTACCTATTGGCGGGAATTTCGAATTTTATGGGAATTTCGAATTTTGGTGGGAATTTCTTTGCCCCAGGGCTCTGTTGATGTCACTCTCTGCCCCCCAACCAGGAATTGGCAGGAAATTAAAATTGGCAGTATCCTTTTCAGGACTCAAACCCTGGTGCTCTTGGGCAGGAAGCCCAAGTGCACCCCTCTAACACAATTAAAACACCAGAAGTGCTTGGAATCGATGGGAAACTAAAAATGGCTGTGCCCTTTCAGAGACTTGAGCCATGACTCTACTGAATGGAATGCCCCAATGCATCCCCAACACAAGGAAACTGTCCCGATGCGGGTGAGGAAGGTTAGTTTAGTGTAATTTATTTATTTTGTTCGGGAAACTGACACAAAGACCGATCTTAATTTCGTAATTAATCACAAAGATTGGGCCTAATTACACAATTATATGCATAGCGCTACATAAGGATGGCATAAAAGCGCAATACCGCTCAAAAACTGCCGATACCAAACAACTGGTTTATCCTGCTAGCAAAAAAATTTCGTAATACCACTCGAAACTAGCGACAGGCACACTCAAACTCGACCCAGCACCTACAAGCTGGTGGGAAAAAAGGCTGTGGTGTAAAGTACTATCTTTATTCTTTTTTGCAGGAATAATGTTCAACTGACAAGATACTAGTGTTGGACAGATAGAAGCTTAAAACGTGTATTACCTGAAAGCATACAGTATCTATTGTTGATTGACATCAGAGTTCGCTTCAGATGCCTGCTCCAAAATCACCCTGCGGCCCAGGTAACCGATGCCAATACACGATACCACAACTGATCGAAAAAATGCATCACAGTTGTAATTACACTTCGAAATTGTTGTGAAAAAACCAGCACTCATAATGAACAGGTCATAATGCAGCATATGCACTGGGGAAGATGGTCGTCAAAAAAAAGAAAAAGTGCAGAGGGGGTTCGGTAGTTGAAAATGAGTTCTCCTTGATAGGCGTCCACAAACAGCCGAAAATCGAGGTCCTCTTCGTCCCTCCCCCCACTCCCCCTCCCTCCATCCGCCTACGGGGGGACACAGGCTTGTGTCTCGTAGTTTCTCTGCACCCTCGCTGCTACCCTTTCCTGGCATCCTCTGTGGTCGCTGGCTGCACTCGGCTTTCCATCATCTGGCCGCCACCTTTGGGCAACGCGCATATGTCAACACAATAAAGTGCAACTTGTTCATCTAAAATATAGCAGCAGAGCCCCTTGCACCACCCCCTAGGCAGAGAGTGTGTCCGGCGACCACTCACAGAGACATCTCCCCCCCCCCCCCCACCCCCTGCAGCCCTTTCTCCGCCACTCGCGATATGCGGCATGACTTCAGGCGGCGGTCCTAGACAACACAAAAAGGAAATTAAGTAGCATAACGCCACCACCAGGAGAACGTTCCAGATGGCCATTTCAAAAGTTGGCTACGTGCGAAACAGGAAGCCCCTACCGCCTAAAGCGAGCGCATGCCCACGCTGGCAGCCCACAGAACTGTGGTAAATCACTGCCATCCCGACCGAGAGAGAGCCGCGGCCTGTCAGGGAATTCGCCTGCAGCAGCGCGTCGTTCTGCGTGGGAGTATTTAACATCAACTCGGCTCTTATAATTAAGCAACTATTGAAAAAGAAAAACACTTCACGACCTTAATAAATGTCCTCTTTCCACTAAAATCGGCAAAGTCCATTTACTTCTAGTCTTATAAGCAAAATCGGTATAGTTTCTGCGTTCGACTGTAGTCGCATCTGTAACTGGGTAACCACTTTTGAAGCTAGTCAATTGTCAGGATGAGCATTACTGCAAAGGGCATTTGATCCAAAGCATTATGACAGGGTGAAAAACACTACATAAATTACTTTTTCTCTCTTAACAACATGTGGACAGGGTGGGTTCTTCCTTGGCTCGGGAATGAGGTGGAATGAAACAGCATTTTACATAAGATAACTTTTAGTGAAAGATTTGTACTATGGTTTCCTTACTGGATTGTTCTGGCTGGGAGAGCGGCAGCTGTGTCGTTTGTGAAGCCTACTGCTGCATGGGCGACGGCATCTGAATACGCCTGGCGGTGTATATCTCGTGTCACTGTTTCGCCCAGTTGACTGGAGATGCGCATCGTGAAGTGGCCCGTTTAATTATTGAGAACGAAGTCGTGAATTGGATGGTGATATCTTGGATGTGGCGTCCCAGTGTTTCTCTTCTCTATGTGCCTGCGTGTGCTGTGTTGTGCGTCGGCCAGCGGAGCGGAGCGGTGGAGGAAGGCCAATGTCCCAGACTCGAACAACGGACTCCAGCTTGCCAGTCTTCGGCTGTCAGACCATCACCAGCTCACAGGTGACTGCCGATGTGAGGCTGTCTCGTTCCTGTACTCACAAGTCGCCCGGGTACGTAAAAATCCCTAAAAAAACTACTACTCTATCGGGCCCACTGCGTCTCGTGTATTTATTTACTTCAGTTCACTGGAGGTGAACGACTTCATGGTCATTGCCTCTTCTGTCACGTTGAAAAGCTTCTCGAAGAATGTTCTTAACATCGGCCATTGGCTCTTGGAATGTAGGCGAGGGCCTTTGATCAATGTGATAATTGAGAAACACGTGAGCCGGTCGGGCGATGCCCTGACGGCTGAATCGACAGCGTCCGCTTATGTGGAGGGCGATGGCTTCTCCTGAATGTGCTGACTTCACGGTCATTGCCTGTTCTGCTCTGCCCGCTGTTTGCCAGTGTGTAATTCTTCTAAACTAAGTTTTTCATTTATTTTCTAATTTATTTACCTATCTTAAGTACCACTCAACATTCCTCCACTGTTCGGAGAAATTCGCCCTCGAATTTACCACTCGACATTCCTCCAGTCCTCACACAGCAAAAGCACTAACACAAGCAATGAAAACGCTCAACTTAGATGATTACACACGTTTCAAATTATGTATGTTGAAAATACTTCATCATTTTACTAAATCACTGTACGCTCATGAATCACATAGTTCACACATAAATCGTTATAATAAGTGTAACAAATCTTGATGAGAATGAATAAACAAAAATAGATTTTTCACTTAGAAAATTACATAGCTACCCCTGTTTAATCTACCCTATATTAATGTAAGAATATATATACTACAGTATTGTTTATTTACGCTCGCAGGTTCGAATCCTGCCTCAGGCATGGATGTTTGTGATGTCCTTAGGTTAGTTAGGTTTAACTAGTTCTAAGTTCTAGGGGACTAATGACCTCAGCAGTTGAGTCCCATAGTGCTCAGAGCCATTTTTTTATTGTTTATTTTAACATGAGACTGTTTAAGAAAGCCTGAAGTACAATAAACAAAATTAATACACTAATGCTCAAAAGTAACCACTAAAGTACAGCAGTTAAGAGTGTGGTATCCAGTTAACAGGGATTCGATGAAGTGGTATATTATTATTTGGCTTACTTTTTCGTCTTAAACAAAACAAAACTGTACAAAGCAGAAACACCAACACAAAGGTTCCAGATATACCCATTCCTAGCATTATAATTTTAGTTTTGTGTTCACTTTTTAACTTTAAGACATGTTGCACCATAACATTGGCATCAATTTTGCCTTGCCTTGAGTTTATGAACATATCTAATGACTTCAGAAGGGAACTGTCAAGGGAGTCATTGAGGTAGGATACGTTTTGTGTAGGAAATGCTTGCATGGCGTTTTCTGAAAAAAGCAACAACATGGTTATGGACCTACCAACCAAGTAAAAACAAAAACAAAGAAAAGAAGAAATACATTGTTAACTACAAGATCTACATGTTTCTACATTCAACTTTTTTTCTTAAAAAATAAGCCATTATCATTTATTGATTATTTACATTTGTATACCATCCACAGTCTACTATGATTCAACTAGGACATTCGCATCCTTGGTCGAAGATTGTATGGTGCCATGTCTGTAAGTTGTGCAGGCATGGCCACTCTTTTTCCTTTTCGGGCACGTCCTCCACCCTTCGGAAAAGTAGACACTATTGTTGAAGGAATTACATCTGGAGCGCCCTTAAAAGGTTTTAAACGACTTGCATGGACAATAGAAGTTCGGGTGGCTACTTCCAGTTTAACGTTGACTGGTGACGTGATCTCAATAATTTGATAAGGACCTCTGTAGTTTGTTACAAATTTCTTCGTTTTTCCTTTCACAGTGTATGGAGTTGACAGCATCACTCACTGACCGATTTTGTAATTTGGATGTTCAGCTTGGGCATTACCTAATCTTTACTGTCGTTCCAAGGCCTTTCTATTAGATTTTTGAACCTTTTTCCATACACCCTTCACTATTCGACAGAAATATTTTACTGTTTCTCCGACTGCCTGGTTACATCAAAAGGGGACGGCATTTTCCTCCCAGAGACCACTTCATAAGGTGACATGCCAGTTGCTTCATGCGTTTTGGCGTTGTATACCGACACGATTATTGGTAAATACGTACCCAATTAGAATGTTGTTCATTAATATAATAACTAAGCATCTTGCCAATTGTCCGATGAACTCTTTTTGTGCGTCCGTTGCACTGAGGGGGTAACGGAGTACTGCATAATTAACGTATTTTTAGTAAGTGGCATAGCTGTTTCATTAACTCTGACATAAAATTAGATCCCTGATCCGTGATAATAGCTTCAGGTACGCCAAATTTAAGTATCCAGCTGTTAACTGAAGCTTGGGCAACTGTATTTGCTTGCTGATCTGGGAGACTCACCATAGCTAGATACCGTGAAAAGTGATCTATAATCCTAAGAACATACTTTGAAAGGTCTCTGTTGGATTCCTTTCATGTTTGATTTCTTAAATCTGTTGTCATTTATGGAATAAATTCCTCTTCTAAATTTACTGTGGCGTTTCTGACTATCTGGGAGGAGACTGAGTAGTGGAACGTGTTACCTTTACACGTAAACAAGAACGATCTGTCACACTACTGCACTTTAAAACACAGTTTATATGTAATTCATGTCACACAGTCTCATACGGAACCTACATCCGCTTTCTGTTATATACTGT